>NC_044392.1:75349333-78157666 GCF_006542625.1 Nomascus leucogenys
AGATTTTTTTCACGAACAAAAGTAAAAGATTTATAAGCAAACTTAGATTAAGAACTCATTTTTTTACTTCTAAATCTAAATAGTAAGAAGAAAGAGAAACCTGGAGCAATCAAACCTAGAAGGAGAGCTGTGGGCTTTTAGGCCTTTGGTGATGCAACTGGGCTAGCTCTTGAAAAACTATGAATAAAGGTTGTTTTTGATGCACTCCCCATTTTCCTTTCATTCCGATCTCAGCAATTTAATAAGGATCTGCCAAAGTAAGGAACAGTGATAGTTGGCTGGCATTATTCTCTATCCCTTTGTGGTTTTCAGCCAGGGACACAAATACATGTAACGAAAGTTTGATGGCAACATGACGACATAGAAAGAGCCCTGAACTGAAGAGCTCTGAAGAGTCTAGGGAGGAAACCTAAGGAGTCTTTACAGTGTTACTGGCCCAAGGAGTGTGTATTTTTATGGGAGGAATAGTTCCATAGTAATTTTATTGAGCATATACCTTTTCTAGTTTCAAAAAAGTTTTATAAAATCTGTGGAAAGTATCATTGTCTATTTTTTTTTTTTTTTAAGATGGAGTCTCACTCTGTTCACCCAGGCTGGAGTGCAGTGGTGCAATCTTAGCTCACTGCAACCTCCACCTCCCGGGTTCAGGCAATTTCTCTGCCTCAGCCTCCCGAGTAGCTGGGATTACAGGTGGCCTGCCACCAAACTCAGCTAATTTTTGTATTTTTTTAGTAGAGATGGCGTTTCACCATCTTGGCCAGGCTGGTCTTGAAACCCCCTGATCTCGGTGTCCAACTGGCTTCGGTCCCCTCTCAAAGTTTCTGGGATTACAGGCGTGAGCCACTGCACCCAGTCCATTGTCTATTTTTTAATTAAAAAAACCTGACCATCAATGGATGAATGAATTTTTAAAAGGTGCTCTGTATGCCCAATTAAAATACCATTGGTCTTAAAAGAGAGGAAATCCTGTTCATTTGCAACATGTCATCCACAAGATGGATGAACCTGGAGACATTGTGCTGAGTGAAATAAGTAGGCACAGAAGGGCAAATGCCATATCATCTCACTTATATGTGGAATCTGAAAAAAGTCGAACTCCTAGAAGCAGAGGAGTTGAATGGTGGTTATCAGAGGCTGGGGTTATGGGAATGTTGGTCACAGGGCATGAACTTTTAATTTTTTGGCAGGAGGAATAAATGTTTTGAGATACACTCCACAGCATGATGACTATAGCTAATAATTGTATCTTTCAAAATTGCTAAGAGTAAATTTTCAAATGTTATCATCACAAAAAGTGATAAGTATTTGAGGTGATGGATAGTAATTAGGTTTATTTAATAATTCTGCATATTATACACATATCAAAACATTACTTTCTACCCATAAATATATACAATAAAAAACTTGAACCTCCGTGTTTAAATAATTTCTCCCATGATAAAAAAACCTGGGGAGTGGTAAAAATCAGATTTGTACCATATTTATCTAATGCCAGATTTCATCCATCATACCTTGTTCCCTCTGATTTCAGGTCCTGGAACAAAAATATGGAGTTTATTGGGAAGTGGAGTGGGATTACTAGATCTACCCCTAAATAATAAGCCTTGTTTATCTGGGCCATTAGAGAGGGTCTACTAAGTATAAAAACTGCAAAGAAGATTTTCGAGTATAATATCCCTTCCCACTTATCCCCACTCCTCCCTCATTTCTGACAAAGAAGGGAAAAGGAATGTGTTAGAACTGTAGTATTTGCAGAACAAAGTTGGCTAATTCAGGAGGGCTATGATTCTGTTATTAGGAAAAGTATGCACTGTTGTACAGAAAGCCTTGAAATCTTTGGTTAGTGATTGAAATATGGTCTTGACATGAGTGGCTAGCTACATAACTTGTGAGGCCCAGTGAAAAATAAAAATGTTTCCAGTTTTTAGTGATTATTGCTGCAATTTATTTTTTGAATAAAGAGCAGCTTGTTCAAATCACTAAAAACTGGAAGCAATGAAGACGTCTTTCAGCAGGGGAAGGATAAACAATCTGTGGTATGTATACTCAGTGGTATGCTACTCAGCATTGAATTTACATTTGTTAAGAATTATTTAATTTCAAGACAGAGACAGCAGAGCATTAAACCAAGTGAGGGCCCTATGCAGCTGTACACAGATTCCATACCTTGAAGTTGGTCCTGGATCCTGAATGCAGAGGAAAGAATTACCTCCCCAATTTTTTTAAACTGATCTTACATTGAAGATAGCTTGCTATAAAGAATTGGTAGTTTATACCATTAATAGGGTTGTAAAAGAGTAAAAGTTCAAATTAAATTTAAAAATTAGTCTGCATGATATTTCAGGCACAGAAAACTCTAGAATTTTTGAGAGAAGAACCAAAGAGTGGGAGATATTTACTGGAATAAATGAAAGAGAATTTGAGTTCGTAATTAGCTCAGCTGTTCAGAAACTGCATATAGGCATCATAGTGGAGGTAATCAGAACATAAAAAATGCATTTTATTTATTTATTGATAACCTACTTTTCTATCTTCTCTTTTTGAGGAGAGGATAAAAGAAAAGTTGCACATAAATTACACATTGAGTTGTAAATGAAAATATTGAAAATGCCTACTAATTGTCTTCTGACTTTCTGGAGCTGTAGAGAAAGTAAAGAAATAAGAGAAACAAGCTTCTTTTTGAAGAGCTGACAACTTAGCTTACATTTTAGCAAACATATTTAGAAATTTCTTAAGAACTGTATGACTGACTAATGAAGAAGTTTGAGGATAATATAAAGACAACTTTCAAATAATTTTGGAGTAATTCTACATGAATCAGAGGGTCAGTGGAGAAGGTACCATTCAAGACATATGATATACAAAAGATGAGTTTCACTAATGAGTCTGAGAGACCATAATGTAATTTTTTCTGAAATTCATAGTTCGGTACTGTTATATTGAGAGGCATGATGCTTTAAAGTAATGGCAAACAAGTTGTTCATTAACATTTGCAGAATTTTAATGTGCTTTGTAGAGAATTACCATCTTCTTTGTCTGATACTAGTTTACTCATATGAACTAGCTACATTGGCTACACATCCTCAAAACAGAGACTAATTTAACCTGGTAATTTTTGTTTGTAAGTAATACAGCACTATTCACAGATGAATAATTGGCCTGAGATCTTCAGTTACCCACAATTGTTGGCATTTTAGAGGAGCTTTTAACTAGAATAGTTTTAAAAATTATGTTGATAACTATTAATGCTTAATGCTATATTGAATTTTATGGTTTCAACTGATTTAAGACTGCTTTCGAATCTGCAGTCTATGCTGTGATATTTTTTAAAGCCTCTGGAAAGCCATTGGCAGTTTCTCATAAAGTTAAACATACACTTACCATGTGTATGACCAGAAGTCATACTCCTAGGTATTTCTCAAGTGAGTTGAAAATTTATATTCATTCAAAAACCTGCACATAAATGTTTGGAGCAGCTTTACCCATAATTACTAAAAACTGGAAACAATGAAGATGTCTTTCAGCAGGGGAATGGATAGACAAACTGTGGTATATACATTCCATGGTACGCTACTCTGCAATAAAAAGAATGAGCAATTGATTCCTACAACAACATGATGAATCTTAAATGCATTTTACTAAGGGGAAGAAGCCAGATTCTAAAGGCTACATATTGTATATTCATCATATGACATTCTGGAAAGGCAAAAGTATAGACAAAATAGGTCAGTGGTTCAGTTGGTTGCCAAGGACTGGTGGATTGGAGGAGTGGTTGACTACAAAGGGGACATGCAAGAACAGTTTAGGGTGGTGGAACTATTCTGCATGCTATGGGGTTGATGGGTGCATAACTGCGTTTTTTAAAGTCCATAGAACTACACGTCACATGCAGTGAACTTGAATGTATGCAAACTATAAAAAATCAGCTTGAATCTCAGAGATCTTAGGATGGAAGCAAATGAATCTAACAGTTGTACTACAAATATACAACATAACTGCACTAAAGGGTGTGAGTGGAAAACAGATGACCTAAATAAGTTGAACATACAAGTAAATGGGTGGTTGATGGTGGGTACCATGATTCTTACGATTGGAGTGGGACGTTACAGGTAAGCAAGAGGGGAAGGCTAGAATGGATTCTGTGGGCCTGGAGTTGGAGACACCAGTATATCTCATGAATGGCTTGATATATACAAAGATGGAAATCCTAACCAGAGAAATCAGATAAGAGAAGAAATAAAGTCATTCAAACAGGAAGTCAAACTATCTCCCTTTACTGAAAATATGATTCTATATTTAGAAAATCCTAAAGACTTCACCAAAAGGCTATAAGAACTGATAAATGATCTTAGTCATATTTCAGTATACAAAGTCAATGCACAGAAATAAGTAGCATTTCTATATACCAATAATGGCCAGGCTGAGAATCAAATCAAGACACAACTCCATTTACAATAGTCACAAAGAAAATGAAATACTTAGGAATACAGCTAACCAAGGAGGTGAAAGAGCTTTACAAGGAGAACTACAAAACACTGATGAAAGAAATCAGAGACAATACAAATAAATGGAAAATCATTCTATGCTCATGGATTGAAAGGATCAATATTGTTAAAATGGCCATACTGCCCAAAGCAGTTTACAGATTTAACACTATTCCTATCATATTACCAATGACATTCTTAACAGAATTAGATAAAACTATTCTAAAATTAATATGGAAATAAAAGAGATCCTGGATAGCCAAAGCATCCTAAGCAGAAAGAGCAAAACTAGAGTCATCACACTACCCAATCTCAAATTATACTACAAAGCTAGAGTAATGAAAACAGCATAGTACTGGTACAAAAACAGACATATAGATCAATGGAACACCTACAACCACCTGATCTTTGACAAGGCTGACAAAAACAAGTGGGGGAGAGGACTCCTTAGTCAATAATTGGTGCTGGGATAACTGGCTAGCCATATATAGAAGAATGAAACTAGTCCCTTACCTTTCACCATGTACAAAAATTAACTCAAGATAAAGATTTAAATGTAGGACTGCAAATGATAAGAATCCTAGAAGAAAACCTAGGAAATACCCTTCTTGACATCAGTCTTGGCAAAGAATTTTTAGCTAAGTCACCAAAAGCAATTGCAACAAAAGCAAAAATCGACAAGTGGGAACTAACTAAACTAAAGAGCTTTTGCACAGCAAAAGAAAGTAACAGCATAAACAGACAATCTACAGAATGGGAGAACATATTTGAAAACTATGCATATGACAAAAGTCTAATATCCAGAATCTATAAGGAACTTAAACCAATCAACAAGCAAAAACAAATAACCCTATTAAAAATGGGCAAAGAATACGAACAGACACTTCTCAAAAGAAGAGATACGTGTCGTCAACAAGCATATGAAAAATACTCATCATCACTAATCATCAGGGAAATGCAAATCAAAATCATGAGATATCATCTCACACTAGTCAGAACGGCTATTATTAAAAAGTCAAAAACAATAGATACTGGCAAAGCTGCAGAGAAAAGGAAATGCTTTAACTCTGTTGGTGGAAATATCAATTAGTTTGGCCACTGTGGAAAGCAGTTTGGAGATTTCTCACAAACTTAAAACAGAGCTACCATTTAACCCAGCCATCCCATTACTTGGTCTATACCCCAAAGAAAATAGATCGTATACCAAAAAGACACATATACTTGTATGTTCATTGCCTCACCATTCACAATAGCAAAGATATGGAATCAACTTAGATGCCCATCAATGGTTGATTGGATAAAGAAAATAAGGTACATGTATACCATGGAATACTATACAGCCATAACAAAGAATGA
Organism: Nomascus leucogenys; assembly: GCF_006542625.1. Classification (NCBI taxonomy): domain Eukaryota; kingdom Metazoa; phylum Chordata; class Mammalia; order Primates; family Hylobatidae; genus Nomascus; species Nomascus leucogenys. The sequence goes on from NC_044392.1 coordinate 75,355,174, forward strand.
AATCATGTCCTTTGCATCACTGTGGATGCAGCTGGAGGGCATAATCCTAAGTGAACTAATGCAGGAACAGAAAACCAAATACCTTATGTTCTCACTTATAAGTGGGAGCTAAATGTTGAGCACACATGGACATAAACATGAGAACAGAAGACACTAAAGACTACTAGAAGGGGAAGAGAGGGAGGGAGCATGGGTTGAAAACTACGTAGTGGGTACTGTGCTCACTACCTGGGTGCAATATACACATGTAACAAACCAACACACATACCCCATATGCAAAATAGAAGTTGAATTTCTTAAAAAAAGTAATAAATGACATTAAAAATTGGAAATAAATAAACAATGGAAACTTCATACAAAAAACCCCACATATATACACAGAAGGAGCAAACCAAAACCAAATAGGAAATATTTTAATATGTGTATATATTATACATATGATAATATACATATATTATCTGGCTCTGCCACAGTGAAAATCTAGAAGCAGTCACACCCAGGAGAGACAAGCACTGCAGTGAACAGATCTTTGTTTATAAATATAATTTCCAATTAAATGAACCAGGGGTCCTTGGATAAATGGCTGGTTCTAGAACTGGGCAAAAAAAATTCAAGATGGTCCTGGAGCATCTTGTAGTACCAAAAGTAAGGATGTGCTAAAAGACATTTAAGAATGGGTGCATATCAATACAATGCAGTAGTCAAACTGAAGGAATGCCCAATGTCCAAAGCTGGACTAATTTGAGCAACAAAATAAGTAACATAATTTAGAAATGTAAAATGAAATAGAAAATAAATTTATGGATACATTCATACATATATATGAATACATATGTATGAATATGTATGAATACATATGTAGAATATACATGAATATATATGTATAAATGTATCCATAAATTTATTTTCTATTTCATATATATGAATGTATCTACAAATTTATATATATCTATTTATATATATATCAGTATTAGAATAGATATATATGATTGAATAATAAAGTAAATAGGAGAGAAGAGACAAATCTTCCTGACAGAAAAGTTTCAAATAATTTATGTAGATGAAACTTCCTTTCCCCTTTTTGAATGTTGTTAGACTTACAGTTTTGCTTTCAAAGAATAGAGTAGGAAATGGGAAAAGTGGTGACTTTACAGTGGAGAAACCCAGCCAACTATCTTAACCATGTGACCAAGGTTGACATCACCAGTGATGTTATATGCATATCATGTTCCCTAATATGTGTAATGAGGACACTTCACTTCTGTGGCATCCTTTCCCAAAACACATAATCCAGTCTAGTGATGAGAAAAGCATTATCATACAAAATCAATTCTAAGGACACTCTACAAAATGCATAATCAATACTCTAAAAACTCTCAAGGTGGTGAAAAATGAGGACGCTCTGAGAAACTATCACAGACCAGATGACATTAAAGTGACAGTGACATGATAACTAAACACATGTGGCTCCCTGGACTGGGTACTGGAATAGAAAAAGAATGCTACTGGGAAAATTAATTCAAGTCCAAGAAAAGTCCGGAGTTTACTTTGTAGCAATGTACTAATGTTGACTTTTGACAAATGTACCATGGAAAAAGTAAGATGGTAACATTAGGAAAAACTAAAACTGGGTAAGGAGTATATGAGAACTCTCTGTTACTGTCTTCACAATTTTTCTGTAAACCTAAAAATATTTCAAAAGTAAAAAGTTTATTTTTAAAACAGCCCTGATGTTAGAATCTTCATTAATTACTTAGTGAATTCATTCAACACATAGCAATGGAAAACTTGTGTCCCTAGTCACTGCTGTAATAATGGTTATTAGCAGGTCAGATGCCATCCCTATCTTTCCAGAGCTTACAGTTTACTGGTAGATAAAGATAACAGGGATGTTCAAGATTATTTGATAAGTGCTGTGAGAAAATGCCAGAGGTTTTAAAAATATTTTTCTCCTATATTTAAATTAATAAATCTGGCATGTTAAATAGATCTTGGAGCATAGTAAACATATTAGTCCTCAAATAATACTTCTCCTGAATATTTTCCATATCAGATAATCCTTAAACTCTGTACAATTTGCCAGGTATTGTTTTAGATTTTTATTAGAGAAATTTGGGAATATTCTTTAGTTCATTATACTTTGCTCAGTGATATGGTTTGGCTCTGTGTCCCCACCCAAATCTCACCTTAAATTGCAATAATCCCCATGTGTCATGGGAGGGACCTGGTGGGAGGTAATTGAATCATGGGGGCGGATTTTTTCCTGTGCTGTTCTCATGATAGTGAACAAGTCTCACCAGACCTGATGGTTCTATATCCCCTGCACATGCCCTCTTGCTTGCCACCATGTAAGATGTGCCTTTGCTTCTCCTTTATCTTCTGCCACAATTGTGAGGCCTCCCCAGCCATGTAGAACTGTGAGTCCATGAAACCTTTCCTTATAAATTACTCAGTCTTGGGTATGTCTTTATTAGCACTGTGAGAACAGACTAGTACACTCAGCAAGGAATTATTTTCTTACAAAGTAGAGAACTGTTTTCCTTTTCATGTAAAAAATGAAAAGTTAAGGCCAGGCACTGTGGCTCACGCCCGTAATCCCAGCACTTTGGGAGGCCGAGGCGGGCGGATCATGAGGTCAGGAGATCAAGACCATCCTGGCTAACACCGTGAAACCCCGTCTCTACTAAAAATACAAAAAAAATTAGCTAGGCGTAGTGGCGGGTGCCTGTAGTCCCAGCTACTCAGGAGGCTGAGGCAGGAGAATGGCGAGAACCCGGGAGGCGGAGGTTGCCATGAGCTGAGATTTCGCCATTGCACTCCAGCCTGGGTGACTGAGCAAGACTCTGTCTCAAAAAGAAAAGAAAAGTTAAACTAGATAATTCTTAAAATATCTTTCAGTTTTAAACGTCATTGTGCTTTGTCAGTTATGTAGTATTTTCTTGGCTGTTTATTAGATTAGTAAGAAGGTTTACTTATTGATTACGTAAAACAAATATCATATTTTTCTTTCATCATCAGGATTCCTATTTCTTCAGTTTATTTCAGGTAGAAAAGTGTATTCCAAAGAAGGAAGATATTCCCATAGTGAAAAAGGAAAATACATGTATTCCCCTGAGGCAGGCAACACTTTTCAAAAGAATGAGAAGCCTTGTTACCATCATAAAAAGTCTGGGACCCAAAATGCAGACCACTAGAATCACAAATTCTGCACTTGCCAAGCCTTTTAGTTTTTGAGTTTTGAGGTTTTAGCTCAAAAACCTCAGGAATGGGCATCTTAAAAGGAAATACTTTTTGTGGATTTGCAAAGTCTCACTGCAAAGAAATTCACCTCAGTTTGAAAGACCTTGTGGGATTAAAAGTCAAGATTCATTTGGGAACGCTGGCTGGTAGACATTTCATGTCTCTCTTTTGCTGAGAAGTAATCTCACGAAGAATTTATAGTCTATGGCTGCATAAAAAGGTGGCTTCTTTGAGGGGCTCACATTTGTATGTACTTTGAGAGGAGAGGATGGGAGCTGAATATAAAACACTGTGGCTGATTTCAACATCTGCTCCTATAGTTACAGAGAACCAGAGGCTGGGCTCTAAAACAAGAATGGAAGGTCACAAGCCAGAAGTTTCTGAGAATGTGTTGGGGAAGAAGTAGGTTGGGAAAGCAGCCGTATTTCCTCTAAAGAAAAAAAGGTATCTCTTTGAAGTCTGAGTATTTGGTAAATTAAAAAAAAAAAAAAAGAATAAAAGACAATAGAAAAGGTATCACTAATGGGGTAGAAGGAACAAAACACTGAAACTGAAACCAAAACCAAATCAACCAAACCAAATAAAATTCCTTTCAGTGGAAGCACACTTGTCTAAAACCACACGTTTAAAAATGACCTCTCTTCTGGATTATTTCACTAGCCTCCTATTTTACCTTTCTGCCACCAATTTCTCCCATCTTCAGTTTATTCTGCAAACTACTTTCTGAATGATCTAAGACATTTTAGTGTTCATGTAACCATAGCCTTCATGATCAAAAACTTTCAATGTCTCCTCATTGTCGCATGAAGAAAATCCAAATATTTCAGTTTTGATTTTCAAGTCTTTAGATGATTAGCCAAATCCATCATCTGTAAAATGAAATCAATATATAGAAATTTATAGGTTATCTCAGCAGCCTAGGTCAGTTATGTAACTAAATAATTTTTAAATGGTTAAAAATAGTGGGCAGGGCGTGGTGGCTCATGCCTATAATCCTAGCATTTTGGGAGGCCGAGGCGGGTGGATCACTTGAGGTCACGAGTTCAAGACCAGCCTGGCCAACATGGCGAAACCCCATATCTACTAAAAGTACACACACACATAAAAATAGCCAGCCGTGGTGGCGCACACCTGTAATCCCAGCTACTTGGGAGGCTGAGGAAGGAGAATTGCTTGAACCCAGGAGGTGGAGGTTGCAGTGAGCTGAGATTGCACCACTGCACTCTAGCCTATGTGAAGGGAACAAGACTCCATCTCAAAAAAAGAAAAAAAATAGTGTTTTGCTTTATATCTATCTATCTATCTATCTATCTAATCCATCAATTATCTATTTTATACTAGTACTAATTAGTACCTGGGATGAATATAAATGTGGGGTATGAATCGTCCCATTTCTAATGTTATATTGATTTACCTATGCAAGTGGTTTTGATTTTAGTTACCTTGACTAAGACACGCTAAGTAAATAAATCGAATATCCAAAAATAAACCATGCTTTTACTATTTCTTAGGCCTTAAATCAATCTTGGCCATATTCACGAGAATGTTTTTGGTGTCTGCTATATATTTTTAGGAGCTTTTGTAAATACTTGGTCTAATTTAATCTCATAATCTTCAAAAGTCTGTTGAGCAAACCCTGATAACATCCACTTCCAGTCTGGTTAATTAGAAAACAATTAGGTTCTAACAAGGCTTTTGCTTCCTTACCCTGTTTACCACACAGTTTCAACATCCTTCTATTGATATGAAATGTGTGGAGACATAATTTTTTTCCTTTTCTTTTTCATCTTGATCCTGGAAGCTCTGGTAGAATAGTTAAGGAAATTTCTTAACAGCAAACAGGGGAAGTCTTTTATTCTGTTTGGATTTTGATGGTACACAAATTAACTCGTTTCCTCTACTGTGATGGGAATTCAGAAAAGGGAACCTATTGGAAATGTGAACATTCCTATTCTTCCTGACTGTTAAATTTCATTAGAAAACTTTACGTCACATAACTTTTACTAAGCGGAGACTGGAGGCAGTGTTTACCAAGAATGTTTGTTAATGTGGAGGTAAAAAACAACATAGAATCACTAGCCACTTGGATAATGAACACTGCAAACATCATTGCTTATAGAAATGGTGTAATACTAGGATAGAATTTAAGTTCTAGCTCAGGTTGCCATTGAAAGAAGAGTACAAATATTTGCTGAGCACCTACTACGTGTCAGGCATTGAGTAAGCCTTTTTTCATATTTTTAAATTTTTAAATTTAAAATTTTTATTTTAAAAAGATAGAGATAGGGTCTTGCATGTTGCTCAGGCTGGTCTCAAATTCGTGGCCTCAAGCAATCCTCTCACCTTGGCCTCCCAAGTGCTGGGATCACAGGCATGAACCACTGCACCTGGCCTTTTTTTTTTTTTTTTTTTCATATTTCTTCTCATTTAATTCTCAGTGCAACCCTGTGGCTGGACATTTTTTCAATCTAAATTATTAGAGATAAGGAAATTGAGAGTTAGGGAACTTTAGTAACATGTCAAAGGTCACACATGTGTTAATTGCAGGGCTCAGTTTTGAAACCACTTTAGTTTGATGTGAAACTAGAAACATTTCCACTATAGCACACTGTCTTCATGCATGTTTTTACACCCATCAGAGTCTGGTTTCCTACTAACCTTGACCTGTTTTGCAAGGATGAATGGGCTAATGAATTACTAATTGTAAAATATGCTTATAATTTTAAAGAACATGTAACTATTGAAAGAAAAATCGTGACATTTTATAGTTAACTTCTCAGTTTCTTTTCTTTAAATAGTCCCAGGATAATATATGAAACTCTCTGTGTTCTCTCTTTCATAGCGTAAATTAATGGAGAGCAAAGGCCTTTCTTTGCAAACATTTTCTAACACAGTTAACCCGTGCTTCCCTGCTGCTAACTTCTCTCAAACGTTTAGATTCATGGGGACATAAAGGCCAAACTGCTGTCTTATTAAATTCTTCTTTTCATAAGAATATGCAAGATGCAAATGAGCAAAATGTTAAAGCTCTATAAAGAGCATCTCTGGATTTTATAGCCCTGCTTCCGAAGAGTGTGTCTATGGGATATCAAGTGAAGAAATAGGAGCATGCATAATTGCATATGTAATTGGGCTGCAATTTTGCAGTATATAATACAAAATATATATACATTTATAGATGAAAGACCTGAAATAAATATGCCAAAATGTGAGCCATGATCACCTGTAGGTGAAGATCTATAGGGCAATTGCATTTCATTTTTCAAATGTTTTTATGCATTTAAAAAATAAAAATATGTTTCTTCTATTACCAGAAGAATGCAATGCATTTCATCCATATTTTAAAAAGACACATTCTTTTGAAAGCAGTTCTGGTTGTGTGTGAGGGTGAGAATATCCTCAAATGGAAACAATTTTGTTTGTTAGGGAATTCAGCTTTAAAACGGGAGTAAGGCATTTGTCTCTTTGATGCCATGGCAACCCCTGGGAAAACGCAGAGTCCAACAATGGGATAAAAATGTGCCTCAAGAGTGGGTAAGAAGGAGGCAACCTTGGACTTCTTTTCCCCCCACTTTCCCTTGAACAGAAGGTTGCATTGTGTTTTTCCAGCTGACTTTGCTTTCCAGCTAGGCTGCTGTGAGAGGAAAGAGCAAACAATAAGAAGAACCTTTTTCTCATGGAGTTTTGGGCTCTCCGAGAAAGTATGTGCTTTCTCAGTGGAGAAAAAGCTCAGTTTCTTTTCTCTGTCTTCCCCTCCCCTTGACATCTCCCAATTCAGTCATTTTTATTACAGGTTTCTCAATCCCCTATACATTTTTCCCTCAGGATACTCCACTTGTCTTCTTTGGAGCTGTAGGGCTGGATTGATCTTTTCTCTATGGTCACTGTTTTCTTCTATGGTCTTTTCTCTACGGTCACTGTTTCTTGATAGAAAGACTCCTGTAGTCTTTTTCAGATCTCAATCCTTAATACATCTCTGTTGGTCTCCAGTGATTTGGCTGTCTGAGACTCTCTTTTATTTTTTTAAGATTTTTTAAACTAATTTTATTCTTTAGGGAAATTGAACTCCCCCAAGCCACTGAAGATTGCTAAGGGTCTTCATTTTGGCAATACAGATCTGAATATTGTGATAACAGAGGTTGCCAAAGGACTTTGTCTCCATTATATAGTTAAGTAATGATGATGCCAAGCTTTCTCTGTGGTCTGCGCCATGTTTCCTTCTAACATGACAGCAGCATCAATACAGCAAGGATAGTTGACCTTGGTGCTGGGTTTTACATTAAGATCCTGTGTGTTTGGACTTAAAAACTTTAGTCCACTTAGAAGCTACCAGCAACCTGAGCAAGTGGCCCTGTAGTTTTACGCCTCAAACCAGCGTAAACACTGCTTTTCAACTAATACAAAGAAAAGGAATTGGGGAGGGAGGCCTCTCGAGTAACCACGGAAGTGACTTTAAAGAATTGCAGGTCATCAGTTTGGCAACCAGAGGTGCAGTCTTCAGAGTGGAGGACTCTGTGTGGCAGAGCCAGGCCTTGACCCAGTGTGACCCCCTGATATCGGGAACCACAAGAGACTTGTGCAGCTGCCTGGCCTCCAACCGGCCTGGGAGGCTGGTCATTCCAGGAAACTAGCAGTGATGGTATCATTCCTAGGAGCATGATTCAGCCAAGAAGAATGAAAACTTTAGAGCCATGAAGGCTAACTGTGGAGGATGGAAGGCTCATCTCATTCATCTTTCTTTCCTGAGCACCCATCAGTAAATATTGCCTTAAGTGAGATGTGCAAATTCCAGCTGCTGCTCAGAACTGACGGTTGTATGGCCTGTAGAAAATGTCTTCATTTCTTTAGTAATTTTTTGCAGCCTACATAAATTTTCTTTTTTCCCGGATTGGCCCTTGTGCAAAAAAAACATTGCTTCCCACAGTTATAAGCCATTATAAATGATGTGTACCACTTTCTTAATTTTCCATCATTTGGAGTCTAGTGAGGAGACACAGATTAGTAGATAAGGTCAGATTCAACTCAATAAAAGTTGGGGGTCACTTCAGTCCTGAGCCAGGTACCAGCCTGGCCCAGGGGAGCTTAGTATGAAAGTACCTTATGAGGTTGAACATTTGTATGGTATTGTATAGCATGTTTAAAAAGCCTATCACATAGATGATCTAATTTGACTTTCACTGTGAGTAAAACCAAGGTATCAGTACTGGTATCAGTGATGAACAGACTCATCTGGGTTCAGGAGCTCTCTCATGATGTCCCTCTGCCAGCTGGACAGGGTCCAGGGGCCTCAGGAAAACCATATTCTTCAGTTTATGTGGGATATTCCACATTTCTAGGACTGCGAGTGTTGATGAGAGGGTAGGGGTGTGTGTACTTGGGAAGGAAACGCAAAATTCAGGTGTTCCTGAACAAATTGTGATCTAGATGGAGTCCAGCCCTTTTGAATCTGATAACAATGCTAGTGAACTGTCTCAGATTAAAGGACTTTGGATCAACCCCTGGTATCAATTTGGTACCAGGTTTGATATATAGTAGAGAGAGCTGTTTAACAAGCCATGTTCTTCATCCTGTTGATAAGGGAGAAACAGGAGAATATGAAGTTATGTAAGGGAGTGTGAGTTGTCCAAAGCTGAAACAATTTCATTTGCTAAAGTGATCTAAGGATTAGCATGTCTTTCTATAATACACATATATATTTAGCACAGTGCTTGGCACTTAGTAGGTACTCAATACATGTTAATAAGATATTATGGTAATAAATAATAGATTATGCATGGTCCTGTTATGGTTTTTTGAAGTTTTTTCCTTAGTCTTGAGTTCTGATTCCTATATTGCTTTTGGATGCCAGGTTATTCTCTGTGCTTATTTGGTTCTTGATGTACTAGTTATGCAATAAAATCTGTTGAAGGAATAAATGAAGAAGGAAGGCTTGCAGTGATACTTTGTATTTACTTCTAAGGCAACGTTGACATTCTCTATTCCAGAAGAACAAAAAAAGATTCACATTCATTGGTGTCCAAATTTCCAAATATTTATAATTTCCATTATATTAGGTTGGTGCAGGTGTAATTGCAGTTTTTGCCAATATTAAATATAATAGTGTTAATCAATTAATTTAATATTAAAATGTTAAAATAATCCGTATTTTTTTCTTCTCTTCTTTTTTCCTTCTTGATAGACTTTCTTGTGCAGTCCTTAAAAAGGAGGACAATTCTACTTTTTAAGTTGGCACTTTTGAAAGTTATTTCATTGAGTATTTACGTATTAGTAGACTGCTTGGTTCAACTTCTTATAGTGGACATAAATTTTGGCCCAGAACTCATGTGAAAAAAATTAATTTTGTTTATTTTCTGTCTGATGATAAAAATTTTAGGTGATATTTCCACCAGGAGTTGGGAAACTTAATCTCCATCAGTTAGTATTTTTCTCCTTCTAATTCTTGATTTGAAATCTAAATTTGGGGGATATTTTGGAGGCAAGAGGTCAAGTGCAGTGGAGTGAATTCCTGGTCTGGACATGTGGGCATCTGCCAGGAATCCTTAGGCCTGTCCGCTTCCTGGCCATTGGTCCACACAACACAGATTGCTCTGCCGTCTTCCCATCCTGAATCTGATGCTTTTATGTGGCCAGCTCCCTTCATTACTTGGATGCACCTTTTGGGTACAAAGGCAACATTTGGCTCTTCTTACACTTCCTTGGGACACAGAGAATTCTGCCAGTTCCTTTTGCTTAAGCACTCCACAGAACTATCTCTTCTCCACTATTACTTTACTAAGTTGGTGACAGAAACACCTTAGCTCTTGATACCTCTGCAGGATATCCCTCCTCCAGAGTGTGAAGATACTCTTTGCTCTTGAATCTGCCAAACCAACCTGGGTTTTTGTGAATTCCACCATCACAGGGGACTCAACTCAGGGAGGGAAGAGAACAGTTCTTCTTCTGAAGGACATGCCATTGCCACTGCCTCTCCTCCAGCTCTTCCTTCCCAACTAATCTGGCTATGAAGATTTATCTCATCTGTGGTTTCAGATGGAGGAAGAGGGTGATGTTCTGGGCAGGGATGTCTTTGAATTACGCTAAATTCTTCAAAAACTTCTGTGATGCCTTGAGTTCCCAAGAGTCTCAGGTTGCAACTTCGAGGCCAAGATTTTGATTCTCAGAGCTTTACAGTTGTCAAATGCTGACAACCCTTTAAGGTTCACTAGGTTTCATTGGGTCAGCCAATGTTATTTGTTACCAAGCACTTATTATGTGCCAAGTAAAAGGAGAAATAGGACAGAGCTAAACTAAAAGACCCAAAGTCTTTCATAATTGCATAGAGGTGGGTATTCAACTTAATAATTATGTACTGATATGGTTTGGCTGTGTGCCCACCCAAATCTCATCTTCAGTTGTAGCTCCCATAATTCCCAAGTGTTGTGGGAGGGACCCAGTGGGAGACAATTGCATCACTGGGATGGTTTCCCCCATACTGTTCTCATGGTAGTGAATAAGTCTCATGAGATCTGATGGTTTTACAAGAGGAAATCCTTTTTGCTTGGCTCTCATTCTCTTTGCCGGCTGCTATGTAAGACATCTCTTTGTTCTTCTTTCATCTTCTGCCATGATTGTGAGGACTCCTCCGCTATGTGGAACTGTGAGTCAATTAAATCTTTTTCCTTTATAAATTACCCAATCTTGGGTATGTCTTTATCTACAGCATGCAAATGGACTAATACACATATTGAGCATTTTCTATTTATCAAGAACGTGGCCGGGCATGATGGCTCATGCCTGTAATCCCACCACTTTGGGAGGCCAAGGTGAGCTTGAACTTGAGTTCAAGCATTTGAGACCAGGTGTCCTCATGCCCACCTGGTCCCTGGTCATTAGTCCACATAACACAGATTGCTGTGCCATCTTCCCCTCCTGAATCTGAAGCCTTTTATGAAGCCAGCTCCCTGGTGAAACCCATGCAGAAATTCAATTCTACAAAAAATACAAAAATTAGCTGGGTGTGGACTACATCTATAGTCCCAGCTACTCAGGAGGCTGAGGTGGGAGGATTGCTTGATCCTGGGAGATCAAGGCTGCTGTGAACTGTGACCACTCTACTGCACTCCAGCCTGGGCAACAGATAAAGTCCCTGTCTCAAAAAAAGAAAAAAAAAAAAAAAAGAAGGTACTGACTGTGTATCAGTGAACAAGACAAATACTTAGACAATAAAATGTGGTTAAAAGCTTGAGCTCTGGAGTCAGATGGCTAATTTAAAGGGGTCTTTTGGGATCTTAACTGTCTGAGCCTCAGTGGGCACACGTGTAAGGGAAGAATAGTAGTAATATCCATTTTATAGATTGTAATGAGGATTTAGCTGTGATAATATTAATATATATGAAATATTGAGGGCAGCACATAGCACATAATATGCATTTAATAAGTGTTGGTTATAATAACAGATATCATATGTGGGCTGGCTCAACATCTCTTCCAAACTCTACTGTGCCTCCTTGTAAATCTTGCAGAACTGTGTTGTCTGGACTCCCTTGCTGCTAGGATGCCATATATATTTAGAGCCCTCCTACCAGATGGATTTGTTTCCTGAAGGCTCATAATTCTGGGTTTGACTATATTAACCTGCATAAGATTTGCATGAAATAGTACCATATTCTTTCACCCTCAGAACACCAGGCACAGTTGCAGCTCATGCATGTAGTCTCTATCTGCTGGTTCACCTTGTTGGCATGGGGCAGTAAGGCATGGTTTCTATTAATATTTTCATGGAGCTATGGCTTAGCAAGAGAGAAAATATTACAAGTGTGGTATGTTCTTTTTCCTTTCATTGAAAAGATTTCCTTTGACGCTTCTCCCAGTTCCCAGGAGGAAAGTAGTAGTGTTTTTTCCTTGCTACGCTGAAAGAAAGCTGGGGCAGAGGGCATCTTGCTAAAATTCATATGGAAGTTTGGTGTGAAAGTTGATGTCTCACTGCAGGCTAGATTCAGGATTGTGGGAACTGCTGATTCGGAGTGACATCTCCTTTGACACTAAGTTGGGAGAAGGTGCTGCTAAATATTTTCTTGCTAAACATGGAAAATAAAATTTTCTTGTTAGTGAAAGAAAATACTTGGAATTTTTCAAAGGACAAGAAAGAACAAAAAAACCACACACACAAAAAAACCTATCAAAAGGCCGGGTGTGTATCTAGCCAGATGTAACTGTTATATCATAAAAAGTCAAAAGCATCTTCTGCCTTATATTTGGGTATATTTTTGCCTTTCCAAATGTAGCTGAACATTTTTCTTACAGGAGTATTATGCTGAAGATTATAAATTAAAGTACTTAACACTCGTATTGAATTTAAGGTATTGCTATTTAAAATTTCTAAAAGTTACAATAACATTTCGTAGTTTTTAATCTAGCAGGATTTCACAATTTTACTTTATTTCATAAATAACAGTATGGTCAGGCGTCCCTTCAGATCCTTCAGTGTTTAAAGTTATTTTTTCCACTGTTTTGCATTATCCGGTAACATTAACATTAAATGCTGATGAGAATGGAACACAAAGAAAACATGCATATTTTTCTCTCCTAAATCCCAGAACTTCAGAGCTTTAATTTTAGTCTTCACATTTTCCTAATACACATATGAAATCCCCTGACTACCCAAATCTGGTAGGCGTTAATACGTAACATGTACTTTTCCCCCTGAATCTAAGCTGTCAGTTTTTCAGGATGGAAATGGTGAAGTTGTCAGGAAGTTGATGTCAACAACTCAGGAAATGGTGGGGCTGGATCACAGGATAAGGTACCCACAGGGGAAAGAACAGTCTTTAGCTGATTTGGGGTTTCTCAGCTTACTGTTTCAGGATGAGAGATTTAGGTTCAACAGGGATTGAGTAGTTATTCTGTACTTGGCCTGTGCTAAACATTGGAACATTATTTATTTAATCTTCACAACAATCCTGGGAGAACAGCATAGGATACATTATGAGAAGGAAATTGATGTTCAGAGAGGTTAAGAATGTTGTACACTGAGAAACAGTGGAGTCAGATTGTTGCACAAATTTCTCCTTTACACTGCTGCTGCCTTTCAGAGAAGACAGAAACATCGTTAAGTCCTCTTTCCCCTGACTTTCAGCCTCATAGACTTTTTAAATTAGGTTCAAGATTTTGTGGATTTTGAGGTGGGAAAAAGGACTTAAAATAGTGCATCTGCATCCAAATCTGAGTTCCTGCAATGAAACAAAACCCAAGACCACAAATGTTGACTAGCAGAATAGGCAAAATAAATCACTTGACCCTTTAATGAGGTGCTGATCACTTTGTCCCTTAAAGTTTGCTATAATTTAGAATAATGATAGCTACACTATTCATAAAAGAATTATACATCCATTTTTATGAGAGACTCTTTCAAAATTAATTTCTGCTTCTTGTTTGGGAAAGGTAAAAAGATATTTGGGAGAATAAATAGGGAATATGCAGGATACTTTTTATAAAATCAGTTGGGAGAATGGAACATACTAGATGCCCCACAAGTAATTGCCAACTAAATAAACTAGAATACATTTCTTTCACCTCTGTTTTCCCTCTAACCCCCTCTTCTTAAGAACTCTCTTCTCTTTAGATAATGGCCAGGCATATAATAGTTTTAGCATGTACTTTCTTAGATTAATAAAGTATCTTATGGAATTTGTTCTGCAAATGCTTCATATATGCATAAAAATGTTCTCTATTTGTGAGGTGCAGGATTCTGTTTATCTCTATTAGATTAATCTTGTCAAACTATGTTGTCTGAATTTTCTTTTTCCTTTTTTTTTTTTTGAGATGGGGTCTTTCTCTGTTGCCCAGGCTGGAGTACAGGGGTGCAATCATGGCTCACTGTAGCCTTGACCTCCCAGGCTTAAGAGATCCTCTCACCTCAGCCTCCCAAGTAGCTGGGGCTACAGGTGCACGCCACCATGCCCAGCTAACTTTTGTATCTTTTGTAGAGATAGGGTATTTCCATGTTGCCCAGACTGGCCTCAAACTCCTAAACTTAAGCAATCTCTCTGCCTCAGCCTCTCAACATGCTGGCATTATAGGCATGAGCCACTGTGCCCAGCCTCAGTTTTCTAAATCTCAGTTTCTTTTTCTGCTTGATATGTTTCTGATAGAGGTATTTAAAAATTGTCCTTTGTCATTGTTGTTTTGTTTAGTTCTCATTATTCTGTTAGTTTTAGCTTTATAAATTTGAGGCCAAATTGTTAGATGTATATGTGTTTATTATTGTAACTTAGTGGAATGCTCTTTTTTATTATTTGTGCGCACCGTTTTTCTTATTAGTTATTTCCCTTTAAAATATTTCTTGTTTGAAACATGAGCTTTCTTGGGTTAGCATTCTTATGATACATCTTTTTTAGCCCATTATCTTCAAACTTTCTGTATACTTTTAATGTGTTTTTTAAAACTGCACATATATATATTTTTTTCTTGATGATATCTGTTATTTAATGGCTGGTTTAATGTATTTACATTAATTATGATTATTGATATGTTTGGATTTGTTTCTACCATCTTATATGTGTGTTTTGGTTATTATTCTTTTTCTTTGCTTTTTTCTTCTTTTTTATTTCCTTTCTTTCTCCCTCCCTCCCTTCTTACCTTTCCTCCTTTCTTCTCTTTCTCTGTTGAAGTGATAGAGTTTTCTATATCCTTCCTCTTTTTGTTCCTCTCCTGGTTTAGAAATTAAAATTTTACACACACATACGTATGTACACACACATACACATGCATTGTATGTACAAATATACATGATTATATACAATTATGCCTGTAAGAATGTATATATATGTACAGATGTGTATATCTTACATACATACACAGACGTTTGTCTCTCTCTCCACTCACATATAGAACCTTGTTTACGTAGTCAGTGAGTATTCTTATTATTTCTGAGGGTATTTTTATTTTGCTCATACTCTTGAAAGATAGTTTTTCTGGGTGTAGAATTTAGCTTGAGAATTATTGGCCCTAAGCTTTTAGGAGATGTTACTCCATTATTTTCTGGCATCTATTCATACTGATGAAAAATCTGCTGACAATGAAAATGTGAAGAAAAATGTTGACAGTTATGACTTTTTAGGTATTTTCTCTTTTTCTTTGGTAGTTTTAAAAAGCTCTCTCTTTGGCTGCATAAATGTCTTCTTTTGAGAAGTGTCTGTTCATGTCCTTTGCCCACTTTTTGATGGGGTTGTTTGTTTTTTTCTTGTAAATTTGTTTGAGTTCATTGTAGATTCTGGATATTAGCCCTTTGTCAGATGAGTAGGTTGCGAAAATTTTCTCCCATTTTGTAGGTTGCCTGTTCACTATCATGGTTGTTTCTTTTGCTGTGCAGAAGCTCTTTAGTTTAATTAGATCCCATTTGTCAATTTTGGCTTTCGTTGCCATTGCTTTTGGTGTTTTAGATATGAAGACCTTGCCCATGCCTATGTCCTGAATGATAATGCCTAGGTTTTCTTCTAGGGTTTTTATGGTTTTAGGTCTAACATTTAAGTCTTTAACCCATCTTGAATTAATTTTTGTATAAGGTGTAAGGAAGGGATCCAGTTTCAGCTTTCTATATATGGCTAGCCAGTTTTCCCAGCACCATTTATTAAATAGGGAATCCTTTCCCCATTTCTTGTTTTTGTCAGGTTTGTCAAAGATCAGATAGTTGTAGATATGCAGCATTATTTCTGAGGGCTCTGTTCTGTTCCATTGATCTATATCTCTGTTTTGGTACCAGTACCATGCTGTTTTGGTTACTGTAGCCTTGTAGTATAGTTTGAAGTCAGGTAGTGTGATGCCTCCAGCTTTGTTCTTTTGGCTTAGGATTGACTTTGCGATGCGGGCTCTTTTTTGGTTCCATATGAACTTCAAAGTAGTTTTTTCCAATTCTGTGAAGAAAGTCATTGGTAGCTTGATGGGGATGGCATTGAATCTATAAATTACCTTTGGCAGTATGGCCATTTTCACGGTATTGATTCTTCCAACCCATGAGCATGGAGTGTTCTTCCGTTTGTTTGTATCCTCTTTTATTTCATTGAGCAGTGGTTTGTAGTTCTCCTTGAAGAGGTCCTTCACGTCCCTTGTAAGTTGGATTCCTAGGTATTTTATTCTCTTTGAAGCAATTGTGAATGGGAGACATTTATGCAGCCAAAAAACACATGAAAGAATGCTCATCATCACTGGCCATCAGAGAAATGCAAATCAAAACCACAATGAGATACCATCTCACACCAGTTAGAATAGCGATCATTAAAAAGTCAGGAAACAACAGGTGCTGGAGAAGATGTGGAGAAATAGGAACACTTTTACACAGTTGGTGGGACTGTAAACTAGTTCAACCATTATGGAAGTCAGTGTGGCGATTTCTCAGGGATCTAGAACTAGAAATACCATTTGACCCAGCCATCCCATTACTGGGTATATACCCGAAGGACTATAAATCATGCTGCTACAAAGACACATGCACACGTATGTTTATTGTGGCACTATTCACAATAGCAAAGACTTGGAACCAACCCAAATGTCCAACAACGATAGACTGGATTAAGAAAATGTGGCACATATACACCATGGAATACTATGCAGCCATAAAAAATGATGAGTTCATGTCCTTTGTAGGGACATGGATGAAACTGGAAATCATCATTCTCAGTAAACTATCGCAAGGACAAAAAACCAAACACCACATGTTCTCACTCATAGGTGGGAATTGAACAATGGGAACACATGGACACAGGAAGGGGAACATCACACTCCGGGGACTGTTGTGGGGTTGGGGGAAGGGGGAGGGATAGCACTAGGAGATATACCTAATGCTAAATGACGAGTTAATGGGTGCAGGAAATCAACATGGCACATGGATACATATGTAACAAACCTGCACATTGTGCACATGTACCCTAAAACTTAAAGTATAATAATAATAAAATAAAAAAAATAAAAAAAGCTTTCTCTTTACACAGTGATATTCTTCTGATTTATTCTTGTGTTTAGATGCAGATTTATCTTAGTTTATCCTGACTAAGCACTTAGAATGCTCTTTTAATGAGTGCTCACAGCCTTCTCCATATTTTAAGCGACTGTAGCCATGATGTCTCTGAATACTGCATCAAAGCCATTCCCTCTAATACTCTATCATTGGCACTACTACTAGGAGTTAGAGACCCTTAATTTGTCCTTCAGGTCTTTTAATTTTTATATTTGCCTAGAATCTTTTTATTTTCTTTTATTTTTTTGAATTTTGGTAACTTTTTCCAGTACTACATACTAATTTTCTAATTTACTAATTTTCTGTGTTGTTTAGACTTTACCATGCTGAATTTTTAAATACCAGTGGCAATATTTTAAATTTCTAACACATTAATGCATTCACTTTACATTCACTTGTTTTACTTCTCTGATTTCGTTTTAAAATTTTTTTCATTTACAAAATGGATGTTATTTCCTCAATTACCTCTTTGCAGACTTTAGACATTTCCATTATGTTTTTTACATCTACTACAAGGTTTCTCAATTTCAGCACTATTGGCATTTTAGGCCAGCCCATTCTTTGTTGTAGTGGGTTGTCCTGTGCACTTAACATGTTTAGCAGCATCCATGGATTCTGCCTACTACTACATGATAATAACACCTCTACCCCTTCATTTGAGATGGCCAAACATGTCTCCAGTCATTGCTAGTTGTTCCCTGTGGTTGAAAAAAGTCATTCTTAGTTGAAAACCACTGATCCTGAGTGAATTTATGCTCTGTTGATTTTTTTTTTTAAGTAACTTTCTCAGTGCTAGTTTTCTTCACGTGTTTTGGAATATGACGTGTAGATTTATTCTCTCACATTCTCTGCTGTCTAGTTGTAGTTGCTATCACTGGCTGCTTGGCCCAAAGCCCAGAACACATCTTATATAGATGGCTGAGGTTTCTATCCCATGGTGTTATTAAGGATATGACAGATTAAGGCTCTGAATGACTAGGCTCAGATCCTGGTCATGAGTCTGTTTATGTTTCCTTTACCTCCTCCGAGCATTCCACTTCCTGCAAGCTATTGTCTCACAGAGCTGTACGTGGCAGCTTTTCTCGACTTATTTTACAACCTGGTTTCGTACAGTGATACTTGTTTAATTCTCCACTTTTTCCATTGTTGTGTAGGACCCAAACTCCTGGCTGCCACTGCCTGACCTTGTATACAGAGTCCGGAAGGCTCTCCATTTCACATTGCTGCCTGGTTCAGTTCACAGAGATGCTTATTTTGCTTATAAGCACAGCTTTGAGTTTTGATGTACTCTTTCCCTATTTTATCTATCACTACTGTGATTGGAACAAGGCCTTAGGGAAGATGAGGGGGGCTCAAAATGTGAACTTAAATTGGAATTGTTAAACTTTAGCATTCACAATTGCTGAAAAGACCTGTTAACTTTTGATGGCTCTAGTACAGGATTTCTCTCAGTCTCAGAACTATTGACATTTGGGGCCAGATAATTAATTTTTAGGGGGAAGGGGATTATCTTTTGCGTTGCAGGATGTTCACCAGCATCCCTGGCCTCAACCCACGATATCCCAGTAGCATCTTCCTTTCCTCCAAGTTGTGATGACCCAAAATGTCTCCAGTTTTGCCAAATATGCCCTGGGGGGACAAAATTACCCCCAGCTGAGAACTACTGCTCTAACCTACGAATGTCTCTCTTCGTACTCTGTCTATGTCTCATCCCAGGGTCCTTGATTCTTATAGTCTACAAAAACTTAAACTGATTTTTCATTTAGCATATTCTTTTAGAGTTTATATGGTTAGAGCACTGGATTTTGAATGCATTCAATGAAGAAGGTCAAGATGATGTTTTCTGACTTTGATGTTAGTTGCTTTAGAGCATATGTGACTTGGAACAATGTTCTAGAGGGCATTAGAAGCCCATAAACAGTAGTGGGATTGAGCACTTTTGATTTGTCCTTGACCTTCTCTGTTCTAATCCCTTTGATAGCACTGCCTTTAAAATATAATACCACTTTAATGAATAGTTTCATTTCATAAATTCCACCTCTGCCCAGCCCATTGTTGACAAGATAATTTTGTCTAGCTACAGTATTGGGGAAAAGACATGGAGGCTGAGGTTGTTGTGTGAAAGGCTCTTCACTTCTCCTGACAACTCTAGCTAGGCCAGAAAACTGATTGTGTCTGCATTAGGGGTTCTCTAATCTAACCCCTTCCTGAGTGCTCTACTCATTCTTTCAGGAAATCCAAGATTTAAGATTGGTTTTGACTTGGAAATTTTATTTTGCAATGAAGATTTACAGTTCTACTCCTATGGAATAACTGAGACATAAGCTCCTCTGGTCTTGGGCTGAGGTCCGAGTGTGTGGTAGACACCTGCTGCTTTACCATAGGACAGGACAATGATGCGGAGTGCTAGGGAATGTCTGGAAGGTGGCAGCTCAAGCTGGTACCTGCTGGCAGGGATCAAAGAGGTTCAGCTTGATGAAGCAGAGCCAGATTGGAAAGGTAGGAAAACAAAGGTGAGCATGTTCTCTCACAAAGGGTCCCTGCACTGGAAACAGAAGCTGTTCTGTTCTTTTTCTCTTGGTCGTGTAGAGGAAGCTCTTTCTAACAGACTCCCACTGTTGTCCTTGTTTTCTTAGGCAAATCATTCTCTCAAGGTCTGGGAGTGTGTTGCTCCACTTCGGGTTTGGTGGGTTGTGTGAACTAAGGTGTGGCTTTTGTGACCTTTGAAACTCACTGCTGATAGGTAGCAGTGTTGTTGTAGACTTGTCCATTGCCAAGATATACTTCCTCTCCTCATGATTCTAGATTTTCCTAGCTTTATAGGGCCTCAAGTCCTAGAAAGGTGGAATATCATCTTGCCTTTTGCGTATATGGTTTCCTAACACTTTCAAAATAAAGGTTCTGAATTCCAAGTCATAGCTCCAGGTGTGGCTATATGATAATATTTATACATCTACATAATATCTGATTATGTATTGGTATAAAAGAGATGAAATAAAACAGTAAGATAAATAAAATATTTGTTCAATGAATAAAACATTACTAATTTTTTTCTGGCCCTGCTCAAATACCAAAGAAACTCCCTCTGAACCCAGTGAGCATGAAATCAGTAACATACCAGAAGCAATTCATTTGGTTGTAAACTCTTAATTTACCATGTTTGAACTTCTCACATCACATTAAAAAATATCTTCTCCACCCTGCCTACGGAGTAGCCATTCTTTTATTCATCTACTTTCTTAATAAACTTGCTTTCACTTTACTCTATGGACCCTTCTGGAATTCTTTCTTGCATGAGATCTAAGAACCCTCTCTTGGGTCTAGATTGGGATCCCTTTACGGTAACGTCTTTCTGGTGAACCACAAAGAGATTATACTGAAGAGACCCCCAACCCAAGGGAAAATCATTTGTGTGCAACACCACTTGGCCAAGTTTGAAGTCAAGAAACTTTTATTTTGAGCAATTTACAGCTTTTAGCAATTGAGTAAAGTATACTCTTATGAACAAAATTTGGAGCATATTTGTTTATTTCTACCTGATTTCTCCAGAATTTGGAAACTGTAAGTATTCTTAACTTACGGCAATGTAGTTATTTGCATAAGTGCAAAAAGAATCTGTTTCTTTTGCAATAGGACACAACTGGTTATTTTACCAAGGCTTTGACTGGAATGGTGTGTATTCCTTTAAGGAATCGAACTTGACTTATAGAGCCAATAAGAGCCCTTTGGGAAAACTGGCCTCATGCTTTGTCTACACAGCCCCTGTACAGGGTTCCTGACCTGTGGTAAGTAAAGAATGTCACTTTCTGACAGGCCCAGGAGCCCCAAGTTATCTTGGGACCTCGAGAGAAGAGGAATTTATCCAACTCATAGGTATTTGAGAGTACAAATCCATGGCTGGGCTAGGCTTTAAAAAAGTCTTCTCTAAGATTCCTTTTATGAAACAAAGTACCATGGAAGCCAATTTAAAAAGCCTCTGTGAAAAATTATTTCTGCTGCACTTCATACAAATAATCAGGCCAAGTATAATAAAGCAAATCTGTCTTACCATGATTTGTCTTCAGTAAAAATGGGAAACTGAAGACAGAAAAATTATGTTTCAAACTATGGTACACTTGTTTTTAGATCTAGTCTCATCAGTTTTTTTTTTAAGTTATTTTCTGCAATTTAGACTAACTCTGCTTATTCCTGTAAGCCTATGAGTGATATCTGACTGCTGCTCAGAAGAAACAAGAGGGATGGGTAATGTAAAAATCTGGATCAATATTCTAATTCTGGGCACATATTGGAATCAGCTAGCAATCCTGTATCAGCTTGGTTCCAACATTAACCCAGTTCATGGAAAACTTTCTTATTTAGTTTACTTGGGATAATTTTGCTTATTTTGCTTTATTGTTGTGGAATGTATCACTATTGTACTCTTCGTGTAGGAATGTAGGATAAACAGCTTACTGAATGTTTTCTTAAATTAAACACTTATTAATCTTCCATATATCACCTTTTGTCGGATGGCCCTCATCATACTGAAGTTATGAATGGCCCTCATCATACTGAAGCTTTCTGACTGAACTCCTCTTTCCCCTGAATACAAGAGACCTTAGTAGTTAGGCAGGAATATCATTACCCCTATTCAGGCTGAGGAAGTTACAGAAGATCGATCTCTGTTCCTTTACAACCCTTAGGGTTAAGGGTTCTCTTATGAAAGGGAGGGGTGAAATACATCAGAGGCATTTGAACAAAAGTGATTCCATCTTGAATACGGGCTGGGTAAAATAAGGCTGAGACCTACTGGGCTGCATTCCTAGGAGATGAGGCGATCTAAGTCACAGGATGAGATAGGAGGTTGACACAAGGTCATAAAGACTTTGCTGATAAAACAGCTAGCAGTAAAGAAGCTGGCCAAAACCCACTAAGACCAAGGTGGCAGCAAAAGTGACCTCTGGTCATCCTCACTGCTCATTATATGCTAATTGTAATGCATTAGCATGTTAAAAGACACTCCCGGCAGTGCAATGACAGTTTATAGATGCCATGGCACCTTTATGATCTAAAAAGGAGAGGAACCCTCAGCTCCAGGAATTGCCTACCCCTTTCCCAGAAAACTTATGAACAATACACCCCTTGTTCAGCATATAATCAAGAAATAACTATAAGTATCCTTAGGCCAGCAGCTCAAGCTGCTGCTCTGCCTATGGAGTAGCCATTCTTTTATTCTCTTACTTTCTTAATAAACTTGCTCTCACTTTTAAAAGAAATTTAATTTTCATCAGAGTTATCTACATTTTAGACATCTTGTTTACTAGACTGTAAGTTTCTTTTCTTTTTTTTTGAGTTTCGCTGTGTCCCCCAGGCTGGAGTGCAGTGGTGCGATCTTGGCTCACTGCGACCTTCGCCTCCCAGGTTCAAGTGATTCTCCTGCCTCAGCCTCCCGAGTAGCTGGGATTACAGGCGCATGCCACCATGCCCAGCTAATTTTTGTGTTTTTGGTAGAGACAGGATTTCACCATGTTGGTCAGGCTGGTCCTGAACTCGTGATCCACCCACCTCAGCCTCCCAATAGATTATAGGTTTTTAGCAGAATTCATATCTTATTCATCTTCCTTGTTTGACATTGACAGAGTTTAGCCAGAGGTGGCAAAAGAGACTTCTAATAAATATCCATGGGATTAATTTATCATTAAAAATCAAAAGAGAAATCATGCCTGTAAGTCTCCCCAACCTCTCCATTATTTCTCTGTTCTCTCATGTTAATGTAAGTACTTAGCCTCAGGAGGGCAAGAAACATGAGAACCAGTTTTAATACACCATTATTTGCAACCTATATTCATAAATACTTTTCCTCCTATGGCTTTTCTTCAAGGCTAAGACAAACAGCAGATACTCTAATACTTGGCTTGGGCCCTTGTATGAGATAGATGCATACAACTGAGTGAAAAGCCCTTTTTGTGCTCCAGTGTTCACATCGTTTTAACAGGCAGGAAAAGGATTTGCTATCACTGATCCAGATGTTCCCATGAATTTCCCATATGGAACTGCATTAGACAGGGTCCAGCCAGAAAGCCGAAACTACTATTGAATGTTACAGAATCTGGGATTTATTATAAGAATCAGACCTTTAAAAAATTGTGGGAGTAGCTGAACGAGTGAATGTCAAAAAGCCGAAGTTAGAGGATGAGAAAGAGTCACTAACTGTTCCTTTTAAAGCACTTTCACAGATGGAGAAGTCAAAGTTTGTAGGGAAAATCTGAGAAGCTAAACATGTCCAGCCATTGAAGTGGGAATAAGAATAGAAGCTCAAGTAAATGTTTATACAAAGTTGCATCTGTAGAGCTACCACCTCTGTGGGTCCACAGCGAGGCATCTGGTGGTGGACATGAGGTTACCATTTGTCACCAGGGTCAGCAGTGAAGAAGAGGAGCTGGATGTGTAGTGCAGGAGAACAAAGACAAGTTTGAACCTGCTGGTCAACTCTGCATCTGTCCCTCACTACATCTCAGTACAAATGCCTACTGCTTTACTTCCACTTACCAAATCTCATGCAAGTTTCTCTTTTGGCTAACTCAGACCTAGAACCACATGGGGAAGAGGATTCTGGGAACTTTGGTTTCCAGCTTAATGATGTTGATAATAGAACCTTCCAGCCCAATAACACTATCTTATAGCATGTGGAAGGGCACATAGGTATAGTCTACTACCAAAAAATGCCCAATATGCTTGGAGCTTAGGAGAGAGTACAAAAGCACCTAGTTACCATACACATTGGATCATCTGGTAGTTCATTCAGGTTCAGCTATCAGTGGTATGGCAGAGTATATTTTCTAAAAGAGAGCCATGCAAATAGCTTCCAATTCATATACTCTTCTTATAGTTTGACTTATACTGCACCCACCAAGAAGTGGGTCCTATGCCCTCATCCTGTGAATCTGGGTTTTAATCAAGTATGGTGAAAGTGATGCTTTGTAACTTATGAGGCTAGGTCATAAAACGGATACAGCTTCTGTTTCTCTCTCTCTTTATCTGTTGAATGCTTGCCTATGGAATCCAGCTATTATGTTATGAGGAAGCCCAGGCCACATGAAGAAGCCACATGTAGGTGTTCTAGCCCCTGGCCTGTGAGTCTCCCAGCTGAGACCCAGGTTCCTTGAGCAGAGACAAGCCATCCCCTATGTACACTGTGAATTTCTTATCTATTTAGAGAAACCCTGAAAAATAATCAATGATTATTTTTGTTTCAAGTCTCAAAGTTTTAGAAGGTAACTTTTAAAATTATTGATCAATAAGCAATACAGGTAGACACTAGAAACTCCTTCTCTAGACCTGCCCCCCCAACTCTCCTCCTTCCTGTTTTACCCCTTTGAAATCTTCCCTGGTTCTGTCCAGATGCCACCAAAATATATACAAGGCCAGTGGGATCCATTTTTTGTTCTTTCCTAGGAAAACTAAGAATTAGCCTTAATATATTATTAGGTTAGGCAACATATCTCATTCCCCACTAAGGATGAAGATGGGGAAGGACAAAAAGTGAAAAAAGGAGAAAGACTCCTTTCCTGATACTGCTTATGTGGCAGAATAGGGACTGGCACTAGTGGGCACTCAATAAATATTTGTGGAATAAATGAATAAATTGTGATGCCTTAGGCATTAAGAGAGGACAGACACGGATCAATGGGTGGCTTTGTTGAAGCCTATGTCAAAGCTGTTCTAGGTGGTTGGGTGGTCCAGGGGTCTTGCCCCATAGTAGAGCAGTTTGAGATGTCTAGACTGTGCCAAGTCACAAGTAGGTGGGTCTGAGTTATTTACATTTGTTCTAAAGCAAGCCAGGGAATCTATAAGGTCTCGGTGGGGACTTAAGTGAATGCTTTCCCTCTACAACTTGAGGGCTTTCTTGACTGCTAGTTACCTAAAGCTAGGTTGTAAATTCTGGGACTACTCTAGACTATAGTGAGCAGCACTCTAACCGTCTAGGCCCCAGAATCTACATTCTTCAACAACAGGTCACCACAGTCTATTTACTAAGAAAATCAATGACCAAATGAGAATGGTGCTCTCCTAAGGTGGGCTTTGCTATCATCATACCCTAAACTAATGTCATTCAAGGATGGAGGTTTCAGGTACCTTAAGAAACATGGGTGGGTTCTGACTGGGAATTTTTTGAACAACTAGTAAACATTGTTTTCTGTGGGAAATATTAATAAAGCATGAGGTATTAGTGAAGCGGGTCAAAGTCTTGGTTCAGGAGTCCAGTAGAGCCCTGTTTGAATCTTAACACTGCTACTTGCTGTAATTTTGAGAAACTACATAGCCAATTTAAACTTAGTTTCATTATCCTTTACATGAGGCTAATAATAGTATCTGAGTTTACTATGTAGATTAAATGTCATTATACAGTATGGCATATATTATATTACACTATGAATGTGGAACAGTAAGTGTTCATTAAGTGGTAACTCTTACTGTTATCATTACCAGTATATACTTTGGCAAAAGATACTTTCCATTCAACTGTCCCTTGAAAAAGTCAAAGCCTTTCATTATGATGCACTCAATTTTTCTACTTCCTGACTTTTTTTTTAACTTTTATTTTAGGTTTGGTAGTACATGTGCAGGTTTGTTATGTGGGTAAACTCGTGTCATGGGGGTTTGTTGCACAGATTATTTCAACCCAGGTATTAAGCCTAGTATCCATTAGTTATTTTTTTCTGCTCCTTTCCCTCTTCTCAACCTCCACTCTCAAGTAGTCCCCAGTGTCTGTTTTCTTCTTTGTGTTCATCAGTTCTCATCATTTAGCTTTCACTTATAGGTGGGAACATTCCCTGGTATTTGGTTTTCTGCCTCTGTGTTGGTTTGCTGAGAATAATAGCCTCCAGCTCCATCCACATTCACACAAAATACATGATCTCATTGTTTTTCATGGCTGCATAGTATTCCATGGTGTATACAAACCACATTTTCTTTAACCGATCTGTCATTGATGGGCATTTAAGTTGATTCTGTGTCCTTGCTATTGTAAATAGTGCTGCAGTGAACATTTGCATGCATGTGTCTTTATGGTAGAATGATAGATATTCCACTGGGTATATACCCCGTAAAGGGATTGCTGGGTCAAATGGTAGTTCTGCTTTTAGCTCTTTGGGGAATTGCCGCATTGCTTTCCACAATGATTGAACTAATTTACACTCCCTCCAACAGTGTGTAAGTTTTCCCTTTTCTCAGCAACCTTGCCAGCATATGTTAGGTTTTTACTTTTTAAATAATATCTATTGTGACTGGTGTAAGATGGTATCTCATTATGGTTTTGATTTGCATTTCTCTAATGATCAGTGATATTGAGCTTTTCTCATATGCTTGTTGGCTGCATGTGTATCTTCTTTTGAAAAGTATCTGTTCGTGTCCTTTGCTCTTTTTTTCTTTTCTTTTTCTTTTTCTTTTTTTTTTTGAGATGGAGTCTTGCTGTGTCGCCCAGGCTGGAGTGCAGTGGCATGATCCCGGCTCACTGCAAGCTCCACCTCCCGGGTTCACACCATTCTCCTGCCTCAGCCTCCTGAGTAGCTGGGCCTACAGGCGCCCGCCACTGTGCCCAGCTGATCGTTTGTATTTTTAGTAGAGACGGGGTTTCACCGTAGTCTCGATCTCCTGACCTCATGATCCGCCCACCTTGGCCTCCCAAAGTGCTGGGATTACAGGCGTGAGCCACTGTGCCTGGCTTTTTGCTCACTTTTTAATGGGGTAGTTTGTTTTTCTCTTGTAAATTTGTTTAAGTTCCTTTTAGATACTTGATATCAGACCTTTGTCAGATGCATGGTTTGCAAATATTTTCTCCCATTCCGTATGTTGTCTATTTACTCTGTTGATGGTTTCTTTTGCTGTGCAGAAGCTCTTAAGTTTAATTTGTCATTTTTTGCTTTTGTTGCAATTGCTTTTGATGTCTTTGTCATGAAATCTTTGCCTCTTCCTATGTCCAGAATGATATTGCCTAGGTTGTCTTTCAGGGTTTTTATAGTTTTGGGTTTTACATTAAAGTCTTTAATCTGTCTTGAATTGAGTTTTGTGTATGGTGTAAGGAAGAGGTCCAGCTTCAGTCTTCTACATATGACTAGCCAGTTATCCCAGCACCATTTATTGAATAGGAATCTTTTCCCCATTGCTTGTTTTTGTCAGCTTTGTGAAAGGTCAGATGGTCATAGGTGTGTGGCCTTGTTTCTAGGCTCTCTATTCTGTTCCTTTGGTCTATGTGCCTGTTTTTATACCAGTACCATGTTGTTTTGGTTGCTGTAGCCCTGTAGTATAAAGTCAGGTAACGTGATGCCTTCCAGTTTGTTCTTTTTGCTTAGGATTGCATTGTCTATTTGGGCTCTTTTTTAGTTCCATATCAATTTTAAAATAGTTTTTTCTAGTTCTGTGAAGAATGTCATTAGTTGTTAGACAGGAATAGCATTGAATCTATAAATTGCTTTGGGCAGTGTAGCCATTTTAGTGGTATTGATTCTTCCTATCTATGAGCATTGGATGTTTTCCCATTTGTTTGTGACTTCCTGACTTTTTCTACAAAGAAAAATACTATAAATTAATCCTTTAAGCTCAATCTCCTTCATGAAGCATTCCCCCAGCACTTCCGTCTCACTTGTATCTTTTCTTTCTTAAAATTTTTATCACTCATATTACTAAGACCTATGCCACTGTATTTAATTTATCACAACTTACTGTTCTCACATGGCTCTGGGTATGGTCTTGTCTCCTTAATAGAATTTTAGGTACTTTTAGGGGGAAGTATCATACCTTACACCACATCTGTACTATCTTGAGATTCTAGATGGTTTTGGGCAAAGAGATGGTAGTCGAAAACTACTACTGATTTTACTTTGTGTTTAGAGGGCATTAAAATAATATTCTTCCACTGGAATGAATCAAAAGGACATCTCATGAGATGTCACTGATAGCTCTGGGTTGGGTTCAGAGAGAGATGATCTCTGGGTTTCATGAGCACCAAAAGAGATTGTGGTATGTATTGCGTGTGCACAGGATATGCAAGGTGCCCAGTGTACATTCAGTCAAACTATCTGTTTTAAACAAACCAAATTATCATATGCCTTCTGCTTTGTCCCTGCCTACTGCTGGTCCAAAGCCAGTGGGATATGGCTGGAAAGGTGGGGGAGACTCAGATGCCTGGCTGTATGGTATGCACCATTAATAGGGCTCTTTCTTTTCCAGTAGCTCCCAGCTTTCTCCGTAGGCCAAGGGCGGGGCCTGGTCTAGAATAGAAGGTTGACAGACAACAGAACACTGTGCTTAAGCAGGACTGAGAGAATGGAAAAACTGATCCACAGGAGATCTGCCCTGCCAATTCAGCGGCAGTTGGAGGAAGTGCTTTCAAAACATAATGTGTGGAGGCTGGCAGACCAGCACAGAGAGACATGCCAGCACTTGCAAGCTCCCTATCTGAGACAGGGTGGATTCCACATGGCTAAATCATAGCGTTCAAATGCTATTGTACCTCCCAACTATCTTCTGTATCACTGCCAATCTTTCAGTAGGAACCTGACTGACACTGTTTAGGCAGAGACCAAAGGAAGAAAAACAGTTGAGGTGTACAGAGAGTAATAGAATAGACTGGCTTATAGCTTGCACTTCAAAGAAATATATAATGAAATATCTTATTTTATGCTAGTTTTCCCATCCTTCATGGACCCTAATTCAAGTAATGAATTCCATGACTGCAGCTAGATTATAGCAGGTAAGCACTTCAGTTTCACGGTTTCCATACTTGCTTACATCATTAAACACGTTAGTAGAATATGGCAACCTTTCTAGTGCTGTCTGCTTCGGTTTTATAGATCACATGCTCAATAATAGATCTCTAAATGACCACAGCTCACAGTGGCTATCCTATGGAAGGGAATGGCCTGGTTTTTCTTGATTGGGAAATACACTTGTTTAACCAGATGACTTCATTCTTATTCTAGTAACTGGGAAGAAATACAACAAAAGAATAATAAATTCAAGAATGATGCCTGTTCCCTGGGGAACTGGCAGATAAGGGGGAGAATGGTGTTGTTGGAGGGACAGGTTATGACCTGTTGGAATGAGAAGAAATACAATTGTGATCAACACTTACAGAAGGGTGTTTAACCTCAGGCCTAAAGTAGCTGGCTCAAAAGAAAACAAATTCGTTGATGTGAAAACACTGAGATTATTGACTTTTTGTTGAGAGAGAAAAATGGAGCCATTGTGATGTGGAAATAGCCAACACATTGTTTATTCTGCCTGGTTCATGGAAATCTATTTTTCACAGTACTTTATTCAAGTACTTTGATTTCATAGTACTTCTATTAAAAAAAGGAAAGGGCCTTAAACTTCATTTTGTAGGGATAGGAATGTGCCTTCCCTCACCTCAGTTCTGCCAAATACATACGAAGACTCCAGACTCACAGCCACCACGAAGTGATGGGAAAATCCTTATGGATAAGCCTGAGTGGAAAAGGAAGACCAATTTTTCAAAATACAGTGGGACAGATTTCTTTCTTTACTATTGGCTTCAGGTTTCCCTGTCTTTCTAATGTCATGTCTGTGATCAGAGGACCCCTCAAAATCTTTGTAAAGGAAACCTTACACTTTGACTTGTCACATGTATAGAGCAAGTGAAGTGATAGCAGCGTGGAAGAAAATCCAGTCCTTTTCTGTGAGCAGGAGACTTTGATAGACTCTCAGACTGCTAGGAATGTTACCTTTTACTCAAATCACTTCTTAAATGAGCAGAGACGCTTAGCCCATTTCCCTGCCGGTAGGGTGGCAGAATAGCTGATACTTTTTAAGTGGGACTTGGGTGGTTTTGAAGAGATTTTTCAGAACTTCAGAAACTTGTATGAATGTCCTGAAATGTCATTGCATGAATATTTTTGTCAGTAATACTTTTTAAGTTCAAAATGCCCATTTTGGCAAGAAATTTAGGTTGATGTAAACCTAAGAGCTTTTATAAGAGCTTCATGTAAACTCAATTAGGATGCTGAATGAAGAAACCTAACAGTGTTAGCAAATGACATTTAGGAAAGACAAGGAGCCATGAAAAACAAAATACTTATCCTACTGTGTCTGGGGAAAATCAGAACAAAGCAAAAGGTCTGGCTGTTTATATCAAATTAAATTCCAAATAGATGATCATTTAAATGTAAAAAAACAAGGCATAATGGTAGTGGAAGAAAATTTAAGCAAGATTTTCATAATCTAGAAATGAGGAATGATTTTAAACATGACAGCTAAAACCAAAATCCAAAGAAAAACGTATAGATTGGTTACATGAAAATGAAAAAATCCTCAAAGATGAGATGTATATGTGAGATACACATTGCTGCTTCACACATAACACAAAATGGAAACCATCTAAATATCTACATTTGAGAATTAGTTTGAAAAAATAAAAGCAAAACCATACAATAGACTACTATTACAAATGATAATGTAAACATAAATGTATTATGGAGAAGAACCTATAATATGTTTGTGAAAAAGGGTCACAAAACATTTCAGTTATAATATAATAATTTGACAAATGGTCATGTTATGCTCATAGGAAGTTTGCATAATTTTTTTCTTGATATCTCATTATAAAAATAATCAAGCATACAGAAAAGGAGAACACATAATGAATACCCATGTATTTTCTACCTGGATTCAAAAATTGCTAACATTTTGTCATATTTACTTTATTTCTGTGTACATACATCACCCCACATGCATTTGACTTCACTAACTACCTGATTTATGAATCTTTTCTAAACATTAATTAAGGCCCAGATTCTGCTTGAACAAGTTAAGTGGTAATGATCTCAGTCTCATTAAAGGCAATCTGTTTGGTTTTGGGTCACACTTCCTAACAAAGTTTTTCCCTTGATTGCATTAAAATCTGAACTTTTGGGGGTTATTAATGAACATAATTTAGCTATCTTTTTTTTGAAATAAGATGCTGGAACCAAAATTTATTCAATTAAGTTAAACTAGGGATATTGCAATGCCAGCTTTTATGTTATAAAAAGTAGTAATAATATTGCACATGTATCCTAGAACTTAAAGTAAAATAAAGATAAATAATTTGATTATTCATGCAATTGTGTACAATTGTATATGCCTGTTTAAAGACAAATATGTATGATGACATTAAAATAATTAAATAAAATAAACCAATCTTGGTAAATTCTAAAACAATGTAGTAATAATAAATCTTTAGCAGATTTGTCTAAAAAATAATTTGTGTCTAAGACTTTAACAACAGAAATGTCTCAGGGAAGGGGAATAGCACCACCTCTAACAGATGTTTTCACCTGTGGAGCAGCGTTCTCTCTTACAGGCATGGTGAGAAACCACTAAGCAAAGGCACTGTGCTCTGGGAAAATTCCAATCTGTCAGGGAGGCAGATGCTAGATATGAATATGCTGACAGGCGTTCTGGTGCTGTTCCAAGCTCCCCTTCAATGTTCAACCCCTTTTTCCTCATCTCCCATCTTCATCAACCCTCCTGCCTTACTGGGAAAGGCAAGGATTGTTTTCCTGACATTCTCCTTTGATTAGCCAAGCATCTCAGTGAGGATTATTATAATCAACTCTTTTGTAATCTAATGCCTTTTAGAATATGTGTGTCTGTGTGTGCATATGCGTGTGCATGCGTGTGTGTGTGTGTGTGTGTGAGAGAGAGAGAGAGAGAGTTGAGGAGGAGGCAGCTTTCAGAAAGTGGTGAGAAAGGGCTACCTGCCTTCCTACTACCTAAGAAATTCTCAGATTTGGCCTTAGCCTCCCTGCTCCCTTTTCCCTTTCACTACTTCCTTACTCCAATTTCCCATTTTTTTCCTTCCTGTTGAGATTTCTCTTCTAAAGCTGCCACTTGTCTCAAGTCCCCTGGGATTTTATAGTTCAATTGTGAAATCAGATTTCCTTCTTCAGAGTTGTCCACTAGGTTCTCTCACAAACAATATAGTTCCTCCCAATTCTGGCACATCTCAAAATATTCCTGTGGGGCAGCAGTTTCTTAAATCTCTCTCAGCATTGGAACCAGGGCTCAAGGTTAATGATATTAGAGATTTGAGCAGGAGTTTGGGCACTGGATGGCACGCTGGATTTTCTGCTGGTTATTATGAGCCTCCCATGTTAGTTTCAGTGCTGGCCTCCTGAGATTAGGCTTTGAGTTAACACAGGGTCAAGTTCCATAAACTGGATATGGTATGGAAACAGCTAGGGGAAGGCTTTCAGCTTTTATTCAAAATTTATTACCTTAGGTTGTTAAAGGCTGATACATTTTTAAAAAATTTAAAAAGTACCATTTTCATCAGTTAATTTGTCATGTTGCTTTGTATTACTATGCTATGTATACCTCTCCTCTACCTTCCAAAAAGTCAAAATTCATGGTAAGGTCTAGAGATTCTTGGCAATTTCATCATGTATTTGCTTTATGGATTAGTCAAGACTAGAATGAAGTACATGCTGAATGTCAGTTGAATTTCTATATCAAAATACTGAGGTGAAAATCTCTAAGAAGCATTGGATCATTGAAAAGGAAACGGAATAATAAAATTGAGAAACATTTGTTAGACCTGCCAAAGCAGCAAATGAACTAATGCCTGGAAGATTCAAAGCTTTGAAAAGATTTATACCTTAGCATCGTCTGGCAACTATAGCGTAGTAGATAGGTACCAAAACTTTTCAATCAAATCATAATATACAAGAATTATTAATAACATAATATATCAAAGGCAAGATAAAAATAATTTTAGACATTATAACATTTTTCTATGCTGTGAAACAAGCAGTTAAAAGATCATTTATGCTGAAGGAGAAGGATGATTTGACAATCTCTCAAGGTCTATTCCAGAATTTTAATTCTATGATTCTTGCATTGTTTAAATTTTCACTAGTGACTATCTCAGCACCAAATATATATCCATATTAATTGCAATAAAGATATTATATATGAAGTAAAAAAAATTGAACTGAGTCTGCTTTTCACATTATTAAAATATTTAAGCTCAAATATTTTGTGCTTATTAAAGAAGACAACCCTGGTTAAAATAAAAAAAATGCTAAGCAAGTCAACAGCTCTGCATCGTGTACCTTCTTCATGTATAACAGCGCTTTGGGCACTGAGGATCCTATAAAGATGGTGAGTCTACCTCTGCTTCTAGGACTCTATGTTTTATTGTTGGTATGCAGATTGTGTACATGTAAGATACAAATAATAATTTACGAAAGATAAATAATACAAGGTAATGCATAATACATGAGAAGTGAAAGATGCTGCCAGTGAGTACAGTATTAGGACCAGGAGATGATGTTTGTGTTGTGAAGATGATAGAACATTTTCCAGAGGACGGGGACTTTGGGAAAATTGGGGAGTGTTTTTACTGAGAATGAGTAGGCTGATGTGTCACAGATCTGCTCCCGACATAAGGAAAAGAGATACTATATATATTATTTACACTTAGATCTTACTCTGAAGGGAAAATAGTTTTAAAATAAAAAAATTGTTTTTAACATAACTCAATTATTTAAATGAGGATCAATTCAAAGCAGGTGACATGAATTTTGCCCAAATCGGGGCTTCGGCCACTTTGTCCTTTATATGCAAGATGCTGTTGTAGGATATTGTAACCAGATAATGTATTGCAAATTACTTCAGGGTTTAGGAATCCTAGTTGTATTTGTACATAGGTGCTGTATTTTCTTCTAGGCAGTCTTGACCCAAAGATTTATATTCTTGTATGCACATTTTATTTTTCCACAGATACTTAACCAACCTGACCTCACTTGTTGAGTATTTGTTTGTGAGATTCTTTAGCAAAGCTGCCCACACAAATAAAAATTCAGGAACATTTACAGAGGAAAGTTAAGTACCTAGAATTCCACATACATTCTACACAAATACTTGACTTTATGCAACCTTCACCTAATATATCTGACTGATGTTTACCAATTTATATTAATATTCATTTTGCATTTCACTGCGGCTTATCGAATTGTTATAGACTTTCAGCCTCACTGTTTTCCCAGTCAACTGTGCCAAAATTTTCTTATAACAAGGAACTTTTCCAACTAATTGATAGAGGTAACAATTAACTCTACCATCTAGAAGCAAGATCTTTTGAGATTGCAGATTCAAATCGTTCAGCTTGATTTTATATCTCAATAATAGCTGTAATTTGGCAAAATATCCCCAAGTAATTTCATCCAAAAGAGTAGTTCTCCAGGAAAGAGAGAGCGCACATTTACAGACTAGGGCTCTGTCACAAAATATGGATTAAATCTAGAACTGTGCACCACCGATATAGAAAACACGCAAACACATGATACAAAACAATGGAGACTTTTTTTGGAGACAAACACAAGGCAGATATACTCTTCTAACATGGTAAATAAAAGAGCGCCCATTAAGAGGCATGGTGGGAAATGAATTGCTATATGTATTAAGAGCAGGTTCCTGAAGAGAACGAAATTCTATGGAATTCTCTGACTCAGGAAGGCTTTGATACATGGAGAGGGATTGGGATCTAGAGTCTGACAGATCTGAGTTCAAACTCAGTCTCTGTGCCTTAAGAACTGTATGATCTTGAGTATATTTCTTTGTCTTTTGGTGCCTCTGTTCCTCATCTTTGAAATGAAGGCAATACGGCACTACTCATCCTGAAGAGCCCAGTATAGTGCTCTATAAATATCAGCGCCCCACTTCTCCCTAGCCCCACATTGAGCAAATGCTCAATCTAACAACTATGCCATCAAACACTATTCACATACTTGGAAAAAGAAGCTTTCTAAAAATAGAATAAAGATCAGTCCTAGATGGTTTTAAACATAAAACACATCTCGAGGAAAGATTTTCACAAGTCTCCACAAATGGAAAGCAAAAGCAGTCAGATGAGAAATAACTTTTATTTCAAAAAGAAAGCTTGGATGGAAATGAAAGAAACTAGAGGTGGTATTGGAAAACAGTGGGTTGATTGTTTGAGTAATTAGTGGTAAAACACAAATGTCAGGTTGTTTTTGGATCCTAAAATCACTGTAGGAAGCCTATGGGAAGCTTTTCTTTGTGGGTGGCAGCTGGCCAGCCCCTGAGTGCAGATGTTTGCATGTCCCAGGCTACTTAGGACCCAGGGCTGCAGGCTGTCTGCTAGGCCCATGATGCTCTTTGAGAGTATTTCTGTGCTTGAGTTAAGAAAGGCCTAGATTTTTTGAGGGGTCTGCTTCCGTGGTCCTGTTTACAAAGTAATTTGAGAGAAATGTCTAAAAATATGTCCTTACTTGCTGTCAGAAATTTTGCCCTTAGGCATTTGTTTCTTTGGGTTAAAGTATTCTCATTTTCAGATGTTCTCTTTTGAAATAAAAAAATTCATAGAGGGCTATGAATAAAAAAATTCATACAGCTCATGTTTGTCCTAATCCTTAATTTAGTCTTACTATGCAAGTAGGGAATCAAGGTGAGCCTAGGCTTTGTCCCCTCCCAGGGTTCAGGCATGCTGGACATGTCTGATGAGATAGTGGGACAAGTTGACAGAACTGTTTGTACAGGCTGAGCACGTCTGGGTGGAAAATTTGTCCCAAAGCAAAAAGCCAGACCCCATGCTTGGTTGAGCCATAAAGCCTTAGACGTTGAAGAGGAAAAATCATTCCGAACATGAAAGTGTGGTGTTTGTCCTTTGAAAGGGAGAGAGAATAAGTGAAAACAGAAAAATAAATTTCACTAGAAGTATAAACAGTGAAGTTTGAAAACCAATTCTGAGAATTCCTACCCTTGGAGATTAAGTTAGGTAGGAGAGAGGCATTGCCCCATTGCACCCCAGATGGCTTTGCAGGTGCTGGTGACTTGTGGATCAGAGGCCTCGAGCTGGTGGGAGTTTGGGAGAGTGGAATTAGCCTGGGGCTGCTGCAAGTTCTATGTTAAGAGGTATGAGGAGCCTGTGACATTTGCTCAGGTTACAGGTGGAAAATGTGTTATAAAATCAGACTTGGTATCACATGTATAAGGAAAGAGAAAACAAAGGCATAGATTTTAAGTTACATTATACTTCTGTTTCCTAAGTGATGAAAAAGTGAGGATTCAGTAAAATAGGCGGTCAGTTTGAAACAATGTTTAAGAGTTAAAACTAGCCAGGAAAAGAGCACCCTATTTCTGTATAGACAATTTTGGTCAAAGAGTAAATTATTAATGAAAAAAGGAACTACCTAGTGAAAGAAGTGGGAAACATTTCGATAAAAAATTTATTTTAAAAAGTCTGTCATAAACTTGTCAGAAAAGTTTATCACACAGAAAATTAGGTCAACATAAGTATTTAGTGGATTCATATATCGTGATAGTGGTGTCTTTACTCTGAGAATTATTTGATGCAATTATATAGTGCATATAAATGGATTTATTTTAAAATAGAAGTTTAAGTTTTCGAAAACTAAGGTTTATATAAAGTTGGTCTCAGTGCTCTGTAAAGCCTCCATTCTCATCATTGGCACTGCATCTGGTGGCAATAATTTGAAGGATGAGGTAAAATTTCTGGTTGAGACTTTTGAAGTCAAACCAGAAACCACCTCAAATACTCAAGGGCTCAAATAATACAACAGGGGTTCACACAGAAGAAAAACGGTAAATTCTGTTAGTTGCCAAGTTATTAATATCATTTAAAGTAGCTGCAAATAGGACCCTAGGAATTGGGATTTTTGATGGGAAAGAGAATGAATATCACCAAAAAAGATGGAAAAGATACAGCAAGAATGCGGACCCATAAGTGTGTGTTTGGGAGCTTTTGACAGCACATGGCTAAGGTGTCTAGGAGAGCGCCCTGAAGGCAGGGATTGAAGGAGAGAAGGGATCCAAGAATGATGCAGCTTCCTTTAACACCAAGCTTAGATGCACCCCTTGGAGACACACTCAGGGTTTCCTAGGCGATTCCTGTTGCAACTTTTTGTAATATCTTTAAAGTAAGTGTCCCGCTTCTTAGAAACTCAAGCACTTTCCCAAACATTGCATGTGATACTCAATTATAATGATTACGTTTTGAAGAAACCAGCACAGGTTTCAAGATTTTTGAAAACTGTTGGCTTTAGAACTTCTTTCTCTTCTCCTCAGTTCAATTCAACAGACACTAGTAAGCATTACTATGTACCAGGCGTGTGCTGGCCACCAGAGGTAAAAAGATAATTAATCAATGAATGATTGGCGAGTGCTTTTGAGGGATAGATGGATAGGTGGAGCTTAGGTAGAGATAGGAGATGACATGGAGGCTTTATTAAAGATAAAATATTTGTCAGATAAGGAAGAGAGGAAGAAAGTTTCAAATAAAGCGATGGCTCCTTCAGGAAATACTAATTTGGAGTTGAAATATAGGATGCGGAAAAGAATCTAGAGAGAAAGATAGTAAATATATTTATAGCTATTATTTACCGAGTACTTTCTTTGCACATAAAACTAGATTAAAGTCAGACTGTAAGATTTTAAATGTTATGCTAAGAGATTTACACTTAAGCTTTATTATGGGAGCAAGTAGAAAATGATTCCCTGTGACAGAATTGTGGAGTTCAAAAGACTAAAGTAATTTAACCATGGCTACAAGTATTGAGTATTTATTTTATGTCAAACATTCGGTTAAGTGTGTTAAGCATTATCTCATTTATTAGGTCATGGTTTATTATGTTAGAATAATGAGATATGATAAGGCCCTTGATTAGATTGATTGTACTAGGGATAGAAATGAGTCAATAATTTAAATATGGTGGGGAAAATATTTCAGAACTTTAACCATTCATTCATTTTCTTACCCATTCACTCATTCAATAAATATTTATTAAGTCACTTACTATTTTGCCAAACTCTGAGCTAGATGTTAAAAGCCGGGTGTCTGTGGTGTGAGCTTCCTTTGTGTCAGCAGCTTCTCTAAGTCCTTTGCAGGTATACATGCCTTTTTATTGTCATTTTTACAGATGAAGAAATAAAGACAAAGAGACATTAAATTACTTATCCAAGGCCAGAGAGTTAGCACGTAGGACTTGAACCACCTGGGCTGGCTCCAGATGTGGCCTCCTTTAATAGTCTACACCACATTTCACAGATAGGTAAAACCTCTGACCTCAAACATGTCACTTTTTAGTTGGAGAAGAAAGACATAGAAGCAAATAACTAAAATACTCCAAATGTATAATTCCAGTGCACAAAATGCACGATTGGTGTTTGAAGACACTGGCAAAGTATTTTCTAGGGTGGCTGCACCGTTTTACATTCCCAGTAGCAGAGTGTGAATAATCCATTTGCTCTGCATCCTTGGCATCATGTAGCGTTGTCACAATTTTTTATTTTAGTCATTCTGACAAGTGTGTAGTGATATGTCTTTGTGGTTTTAATTTGCATTTCTCTAATGGCTAATGATGTCAAACGTCTTTTCATGTGCTTATTTGCCATCTGTATATCTTCTCCAGTGAAATGTCTCTTCATGTCTTTTGCCTACTTATTAATTGGATTTTTTTTTCTGTTGGGGTTTGAAAATTTTTTATATATTCTAGTTACTAAATAGTAGTTCTTTGCTGAACATGTGGTTTGCAAATATTTGCTGCTCTTGGTCTTTAGCTTGTCTTTAAAAGGTCTTTTGCATATTAATCTTGAGTGTGATTAAAAATAAAATTTGTGAAACAAATATATATTTATCATATTGACTTTTTTTTTTTTGAGACAGAGCCCCACTCTGTCCCCCAGGCTGGAGTGCAGTGGTGCATGGGTCACTGCAACCTCCACCTCCCAGGTTCAGGTGATTTTCCTGCCTCAGTCTCCCTAGTAGCTAAAATTACAGACCCTGCCATCACGCCTGGCTAATTTTTGTAAATTTTTTTTTTAGTAGAGATGTGGGTTTCACTATGTTGGCCAGGCTGGTCTCGAACTCCTGACCCCAAATGATCCACTGCCTTGGCCTTCCGAAGTGCTCGGATTACAGGAATGAGCCACCACACCAGGGCTATATTGACTTTTTTAGAGCTAAACTTTAGGGGTCATGCCGATTCGGATGAGCAACTGTTAAAAAAATCTCTAAGCTTTGCTAACTTTTTAAAAAAAATTTAAGTTGACATATCGTAGTTGTACATACTTTTTGGGGTCCATGTGATATTTTGATACATGTGTACAATGTGTAATGATTAAATCAGGGTAACTGGGATAGCCATCACCTCAAACATGTATCTTTTGTTTGTTTTGGGAACACTAACAATTCTCTTTTTCTAGCTATTTTGAGATATGCAATAAATTATGTGTGTCTATGTTCATGGTGGATATTGGTCTGTAGTTTTGTTTGTTTGTTTGACTAACTTTATCAGGTGTTTGTATCAAGGTAATATTAACATCACAAAATATTAGCTTCTTCCCTCTTTAATTTTCTAAAAGAGAATGTGTAAAAGTGGAGTTCATCAAGTTTGGAAGAATTCTCTATTGAAATTACCTGGACTTGGAGATTTCTTTCTTGGAAGTTTAAAAATTATAAATTCAATTTCCTTGATACTTACAAGCACATTTAAATTATCTGTTCATTGTGAAAGTTTAAGACACTGGCCCATTTCATCTCCTTTCTCAAATTTATGTATGTAAAGTAATTTGTAGCATTTCCTCATTTTTCTTTTGTTATTTGTAGGGTCCATAGTGATACTCTCTTTTTCATTTCTGGTATTGGTAATTTATATCTTTTATCTTTTTTACTTTTTCAGTCTTGCAAAAGGTTGTCAATTTAATTGATCTTTGAAAAACAGCTCTTTGTTTTATTCATTTTTCTGTATTTAATTTCAATGATTTCTTTTCTTACTTTTATTATTTCTTTCATTTTCCTTGCTGTGGATTCAGTTTGCTCTTCTTTTTTTTTTTTTTTTTAGGTTCTTGAAGTGGGAGCTTAGATTGTTGAATTGAAACTTTTCTTTCTTTTTGTAATGCATGAATTTTGTGCTCTACAGTTATCTCTCTGCACTGCTTTAGTTGTGTTCCGGAAATTTTGATATATTGTATTTTCATTTCATTCAGTTCAATATATTTTTAAATTTCCCTTGAGACTTCCTCTTTTATCAATGAGTTACTGTGGTCTGGTCTCCAAGCTTGGACATTTTTCTGCTATCTTTCTCTTATTGATTTGTAATTTTAGTTATTTGTGGTTGGAGAATACATTCTGTATGATTTCAATTTTAAAAAATTTGTTGATATTTCTTTTATGGTTCAGGATATAGTTTATCCCAGTATGTGTTCTGTGCTCACTTGACCACAATGTGTATTCTACTATTATTGGGTGAACTGTTTTATAAAAGTTGATTAGATCCTGTTCATTGATGGTGTTGTTGAGTTCCTTATCCTTGCTGATTATCTGTGTAGTTGTTCTATCAATTGTCGAGAGTTAGTTGTTGAAGAAAACAACTAAAATTGTGGGTTTATTCTTTCAGTTCTATTGTTTTTTTCCCCACATATTTTGCATCTCTGTTGTTTACACATACACTTTAATAATGCTATGTATTTTTGGTGGATTAACCCTTTTATCATTTTATAATGAGCCAATTTATCTCTAATAATTTTCTCTTTTTTTAAAGCCTATTTTATTAGATGTTTTTTTCCATCCTTTTCCTTTTAATCTGCCTATATTATTTTACTTGAAGTGAATTTTTGTGGAAAGTACATAGTTGGGTCATATACTCTGCCAGTCTATTCTTTCACCCTCTATTTTTTAATTTGTAGATTTGGACCATTTTTATTTAATGTACTTACTGATATATAAGACTTAAGCATATCATTTTTTTTGTTTTGTTTTCTGTTGTTCCCTCTGTTTTTTTTTCTTTTCCTACCTTCCTATGAGTTACTAGAAGGCTTTTATTAGTTCTATGTTATTTTGTTTATAGTGTTTTTGAATAGCTTTTTTCACAATTGTTCTAGGTATTATATTACTTGTACATAACATCGTAGTCTATTGGTTTCATAATTTTACTAATTTGAGTGGCATTGAGAAACATTGCCTTCTTTTATACATATTTCCCTCACTCACAATAAAATTGTCTGAAATTTTTTTCTCTACCTGCATTTAGAGCCACATCACATTTTTGCATCTATCGCCAAACATAATTTTGAAAGCTCAAGAGGAGAAGGAAAATATTGTATTCACCATATTTTTATTTACCATGTTCTTCCTTCCTGATGTTCCAAGGCTCTTTAAAAAAAAAAGAAGACAAAAAATCAGTTTCTGTCTGTTTAGAGAATTTAATCTATTTTTTTACAGTATATTATCTGTTAATGACAAATTCTCTTAGTTTTTTTTTTTCACCTGCGAATGCATGGATTTGCTCTTCATTTCTGAAGGATATCTTCTCCAGATATAGGATCTAGGTTGATAGTTCTTTATTTTCAGTACTTGAAAATTGTGCCACTTTATCCTGGCCTCTATGGTTTCTGATGAGAAATCCACTGTCATTCAAATTTTTCTTGTCTATACGTAATATGTCATTTTCCTCCCTGCTTCCAACATACATATATATTTTTTTCTTTAGTTTTCACAAGTTTGATTACAATGTATCTTGGTGTAAGTTTTCTTAGGTTGATCTTGTTTGGGGTTTTCCCAGCTGTTGATTTTGTAGGTTTATGCCTTTTGTCAAATTTAAGAAGTTTTCATCCATTATTTTACTGAATACTTTTTAAACCCTGTTTCGTTTCTCTTTTTTTTTTTTTTCCAGAACACCAGTGATGTAAGTGTTAGATCTGTTATAATCCAATTGGTCCCTAAGACTCTTTATTTTTTAATCCTATTTTCTGTCTTCAGATAGAATAATTTCGAGTATTCTACCTTTCAGTTCACTGATTCTTTCCTCCCTCCCCTCCATTCTACTATTTAATCCATAGGTTGACATATTTATTTGGATCCTATGTTTATTTTATTTGCTCATCCTATATTTTGATCTTTGAAAATCTATTCAGATCAAATGAGTTTGTCAACTAAGAAGGCTTTGCATTAAAGGGGAGATTTGGCTACACCTAAAATCACTGAACTTACATTGAAAACATTGTCCTGCCAGTGTCTAAGTGCCAGATAAAGCCCCTTGATTGGTGAGAGCAGAGTGGTACTGACCCACATTGGCATCATACAAAGTCCAAAGCTATTGGTCAGTTCTCCTTTCATACATGAGATATATTGCCCAATATCCTTGTTCATCTAATAGTCTCATGCTTATCTGTGGAATGACTCTGGACTGGGCTGCTTATCTTTCTTAGTTTGACTTTTGTTCTGACTGGTGAACCCTGTTTCGGATTCTAGTTTTAGTGTCGTTGACCTCTTTTCTGCTAGTACTCACACATGAACTATGCTCTGTATGCTCTGTAGGTTTGATACTTGCTTTTTCTCTGCTCAGAGTTCTATTTCCTTTTCTCTTTGATTTCAATGAGGCTTTCAAAAAATATTTCAATTTCCTAAAGGGAATAATTTTCTAAACCACTGCGATTATGGAGTTGCCTCTATAATTATTTCAGCATTAAATTTTATTTTCTGTACAACAACAGCATTACCACATGATCTAAAAGGACCCCCTTCTTGAAATGATCTTCAAGTCAATCCTGTAGGGATGTGGAATCCAGTGGCCTTTACAAGGTGTTGGAATTGTGAAGAAATTTCATTTGTATATTGTTTTTTGAGCCAACTCATCAAGCTTGATATAATAAAGCACA
Source organism: Nomascus leucogenys (assembly GCF_006542625.1). NCBI lineage: Eukaryota > Metazoa > Chordata > Mammalia > Primates > Hylobatidae > Nomascus > Nomascus leucogenys. Next base: position 75,398,081 of record NC_044392.1, read on the forward strand.
ATTATCCAGAAGCTGTGTGTACCAAGCACATTTTCCCTCCTATGAGTCTGGGAAATGAGTATTATTAAGGCAATATTGGAAAAGTTTTACCAATACTGGCCTCATCCAACTAGAGAGTGAGTAGTAAATGATTCACCTTTAGAAGTAAATGAATCTTTTCAGATAACTTTGGTACCAGGTAGTATGCCAGAGACATTCGTTGCTAAATGAGTTAAGCAATTTATTAACAAATTTCCCTCAACTTCAAAAGCACACACTGCTAAATACTAGTCTGATCAATCTCATCTCATGCTATATCAAATAGAATCCAAATACACCTTATGTTAATTGGCTCTCACATGAGACGTCTTTCTGTAGTGCCTAGGGATTGCAAAATTTTTGTCAGTAGCTTTTGAGAGAGAAACTTTACGAAATTTGAACAAATTTTAATATTAAAAGTTAGCTTTTACAACTAAAATTTTCCCTGGGCATTGATTTTATCTTTAGTTGATTACTGTGTCACAGTATCACATCACTAGGCAAAAATTCCCCAGAGTTCAGCTACCTCTTGGTCACATTTATTTGGTAAGAATATTTAACTGAGGACTATGTCAAATATTTGCTGCCTTGTTCTTTGAAACTTAAGGTATATTTTAAACCTTACCTAAAGCAATTGTAGGATACTTTTTGCTTTGGATTTTTATAGGCTAATAAACTTCATATTCACAAGGACTAAAGCAAAAAATATACATACAATATGTGAAAAGTTATTTAAAGTCCAGAAGAGCATAATAACATATTAAAACCATTTTATCACTAAAATGTAAAACATATTAATATAATTATCATGCACTTCAATGCTCATTTCTTTTAGTTAAAAGAGAATAACTTTCACAGTTTGCTTCTGAATTTGGGAAAATGGTAGTTAAGTTGCTTATACAATTCTTGGGCCATGACTGAGAATTCTGTCATTTTATTTTCTTCTGGCATGGATTGTTGCAGAAAGTACTGCTAAAGCCAGCTGATTTTAATTCCTTTGAAAGAGGCTTTCTCTATAACTTTGAAATTCCTTCTTTCTGCCTCGTTCACTTTTTGCTTTTCTTCTGGGATTTCAAAGTTAGACTTCATGGTATCTCCTGTATCTCTTACTCTCTATTCTGTATTTTGCATACTTTAATCTCTTCATGCTTCATTTTGCTTATTTTATTCCATTTTTGCTTCCAGTTCACTAATTTTCTCCTTAGCTATGTATGATCTAATTTTAGACTCATTCATTGAATTTCTAATATCAATTATTATACTGTTGATGTCCAGAAAATCTGTTTGGTTTTATTTTATAGTTTCTTTTTTCTTAGTTGAGGTTCTTAGCGTATGTTTTTCTTGTATCTTTGGACACATTATTAAATGCTTAAAGTCTGTGTATAAAAATTTCATCACCTAGGTGCCCTGTAGCTCTAGAACTGTTGTCTCTTATTTCTCTTGGTTTTAAAATACATTGTTGGGTTATTCTTGATTGTGCTAAACAATATATATGAAAAACTATAAAATTAATTTGAAGCACTGGATAGTGTCATCCTAGACCTTATTAATTGTATGTTTTCTTCTGGCTAGGGATACCAGTAATCCCAGATTATCTCATTCTAATTATAGAAATTGATACAATATGAAGCTATACTTCAGCCCCTGCAAAGATTGAACCACTTCTGGTTTATCTTTATTCCTAAGGCTCAATCTTTGGAATCCTAACCCAAAATGTGGGGTATTTTACCAGAGCTAGTTTGTTCCTGTAGTCAAAAGGTCTTTCAAAATCACTGGATAGATTTCTTTTCTTTCTTTTTTTTTTTTAATGAGAAAACCCCAGAAATTCTCGATTTTATTTATTTATTTTTTTATTATAAATTTTTTTATTATTATGTATTTATTATTTTATTTTATTATTATACTTTAAGTTTTTGTGCACAACATGCAGGTTTGTTACATATGTATACATATGCCATGTTGGTGTGCTGCACCCATTAACTCGTCATTTAGCATTAGGTATATCTCCTAATGCTATCCCTCCCCCCTTCCCCCACCCCACAACAGTCCCCGGTGGGGTGTGTGATGTTCCCCTTCCTGTGTCCATGTGTTCTCATTGTTCGATTCACACCTATGAGTGAGAACACGCGGTGTTTGTTTTTTTGTCCTTGCGATACTTTTTGAGAATGTTGGTTTCCAGCTTCATTCACGTCCCTACAAAGGACATGAACTCATCATTTTTTATGGCTGCATAGTATTCCATGGTGTATATGTGCCACATTTCTTAATCCTGTCTATCATTGTTGGACATTTGGGTTGGTTCCAAGTCTTTGCTATTGTGAATAGTGCCGCAATAAACATACGTGTACATGTATCTTTATAGCAGCATGATTTATAATCCTTTGGGTATATACCCAGTAATGGGATGGCTGGGTCAAATGGTATTTCTAGCTCTAGATCCCTGAGGAATTGCCACACTGACTTCCACAATGGTTGAACTAGTTTACAGTCCCACCAACAGTGTAAAAGTGTTCCTATTTCTCCACATCCTCTCCAGCACCTGTTGTTTCCTGACTTTTTAATGATGGCCATTCTAACTGGTGTGAGATGGTATCTCATTGTGGTTTTGATTTGCATTTCTCTGATGGCCAGTGATGATGAGCATTTTTTCATGTGTTTTTTGGCTGCATAAATGTCTTCTTTTGAGAAGTGTCTGTTCATATCCTTCACCCACTTTTTGACGGGGTTTTTGTTTTTTCTTGTAAATTTGTTTGAGTTCATTGTAGATTCTGGATATTAGCCCTTTGTCAGATGAGTAGGTTGCAAAAATTTTCTCCCATTCTGTGGGTTGCCTGTTCACTCTGATAGTATGGATTTCTAAAGATCAAAACGTGGGATGAGTGATGTCTCCCTAGCAAGCTTTTTCAGGATTATCTGAAGGAGACTGAGTGTTGCTGGATATTTGATAATCTTAGTGAGGGAGTCCAGAACATAAAAATAAAAAAATAATAATTTATGATATCTATATACTGGGTCAGAGCTAGATAGAAGTAAAGAAACATGTGTCTTGATCTGTAACTTCTCTTCTTTTATCTTAAGGAAACAGACTATATATGTGATGTGGATGTAGCCACAGCTCTGCGAAAATACACAAAATTTTATAGCTTTTTAGTGGGTTAGGAGGGACTCTTCTCTTACATTTCTCTCTTTATTTTCCCACAAGTTGGTGAGTTCTGGAATCTGGAAGAAGGCATGGGATTGTTTTGTAACTGTCTCCTGATGCTAAGGCCACTAAGGCTGTCTCCTCCCCAGCAGACAGTGACCTCACCTTGGCCCGACACTCATTAATTAATTTGAAGCACCTTGATTGTTAGTTTTAAAATCTTCTAGGGAAAGAAAAGTGAGAGCATAAAGTTGGCTCCACGTTAAGCATAGATTTTTCTTTAAAATTCTCTAAATATTTATTTAATTCTGAATGCTATATGATTGCTTTCATATTAATTTTTCAGTAGAGAAATTGAATACAATTCAATGAATTTTAATTTGATTAAGTACTTGATAAGATAATTTAAAAATCGGCCGGGCGCAATGGCTAACGCTGAAGTAGTCCCAGCGCTTTGGAAGGCAGAGGCGGGCGGATCACTGAGCTCGGGAGTTGAGACCAGCCTGAGCAACATGGCGAAATCCCATATCTACTGAAAATACAAAAATTAGCCGGGCGTGTGGCCTGTAATCCCAGCTACGGGGGAGGCTGAGGCTGGAGAATCTCTTGAACTCGGGAGGCGGAGGTTGCAGTGAACCAAGATCAGGCCACTGTACTCCAGCCTGGGTGACAGAGCAAGACTCCGTCAAATATTTTTCTTCAACTTTTACTTTAAGTTGAGGAGTACATGCGCAGGATGTGCAGGTTTCTTACACAGATAAACATGTGCTATGGTGGTTTGCTGCACAGATCAACCCATCACCTAGGTGTTAAGCCCCAGTATGCATTAGCTGTTCTTCCTGCTGCCCTCCTCTCCCCACTCCACTGTCTGACAGGCCCCTGTGTGTTGTTCCCCATCATGTGTCTGTGTGTTCTCATCGTCCAGCTCCCACTTACAAGTGTGAACGTGGGGTGCTTGGTTTTCTGTTCCTGCATTAGTTCGCTGAGGATAATAGCTTCCAGCTCCATCCACGTCTGTGCAAAGGATATAATCTCATTCCTTTTTTATGGCTGCATAGTATTCCATGGTATATATGTACCACTGTTTCTTTATCCAGTCTATCACTGATAGGCATTTGGGTTGATTTCATGTCTTTGCTGTTATGAACAGAAGCACAGATTTTTTTTGTAAGGAGGATAATATATTTTTCTTTTGCTAACCTAATTGAGAAATAAGCTTGTATGTATTTGTCAAGCACGATTTTCTTTCTGCAACAGAGCTTCCTATGGTGTTCATGGGATGGAATTTTAGACCATTCTAAAATGTTGGTTTTCTTCATGTCTTGGAGGTGCTTAAGAGAACAGGCATGCTGAGGGGATTTTGACAAATGTAAAATTGGCTTTTGGTTTGTATATTGAAAGAATTCTATGTGCAAGACATTATACCTTGCAAATAGTTAGGAAATAACTGTTCAAAACTTTTCTCCAGTATATTTTTCACAATGATTTACTTGTGATTTTGAAGGACGGGTTAGAGTTGAGTGGTCTTTTGTAGATGTGGAGTATTAAAATGGCCCAATCCCCCATTTTATAAATCCCAAGACTCATTAGTATGTTGAGGAAATACAAAATTGTCCATGCCAAAAAGTAATCAGGGCCTGAAATGATCTTTGTAGTGAAGTCCAATTAAAACTAAGTTGTAAGTTTTGCTAAATCTATTGGCTGACCTAGTAGTACCCATTTCATAGTGTTGCTGAGGCCAACACAGTATAAGAACATGATAACACAATATTGAGGATTACATCTGATCCTATTCTTTTTTTTGTTTTGTTTTGTTTTTGCTTTCCAATGACTCTCTAAAGGAAGATAATATAAGGGCACCTCATTTTATGCAATTGGAATGGTTCTTGGTAATACACTTAAAGATATGTTAAACATTTTAAAGTGTACTTTGGAGAATATTTACAAGATTATGCTAATATTTTGTAAAACAAAGGAATGTTTGAGAAACATGTCTCATGATTACTGTATTTATAAGTTCAAATTTTTTTCTATTTCTTAGACTTTCTTAAATTTGGACATATCTGTGTAATAATGTGAATGTAAATGGAAGAGATTGTTAGGTAAGAGAAGGGTGAGGAGGTAGCTAATAGGGGAAGAAGGCAAGATAATATTTGGAGGTAGAACTCTTTGCTGTAGGCCTTTAGAAAAAGGAAGAACGTAGCTCGCAAAGCAATGATGAAGGCGAGCAATTTTAAGGTATGGCATAGAAAGAGAACAAACAATGCTGTTATGATAAAACCTTTTCCTTTTTGAGAGTGAGATTAAGAACTGTGTCGATCTGGTAAATCAGGTTTATCAGCCACTATTCTTGTAGGTGTAAGCAAAATGAGTTTACTTGTAATGCATGATTAACATTCTAGCACCACAAACAGTCATTGCTGATGGCACTTCATAGTTAGCAGTGTTTATTTTTTAAGAGTTCAAAGTGCTTCATGAACATTTTCTCTATTTCTTTAGATCCCTTATCCTTTCAGATCAGCCTACACTGCATCTATACTGAGTCAGCCCACAATGGGAGTTTCACCAGAGTTTTTGACTAATAGACTCAGTCTATGAAGCTTCCTTAGCCCTGCCTAATGATGGATTTGTAGCTATCAAGAGATGCTTTTGGGTGTTCTGCTGAGATCTTCCTAATCATCTCTCTATAGCCTGCCTTAATTTGTTCACACCACCTGCCAAGATCTATGCTAAGCTGCACAGTTGGAAAGGCTGAAATCCGTTCTACTTTTTTTTGCAAGATCGGTTACACCTCCTCACCCTTATCTTCTCCCTTCCCAGTCTCATTAGCTTCCCCAGAAGGCAGTGAAAATGTCTATTCACAAGAGGAAATCTGAAGGCCCAGAGAGTATATGCTATATTTCCTGGTCATTCAATAAGTGTAAAAGAAGAATCAGAGTTCCCTCTGTCCTCCTCATGTGTCCTAACTGCTAGATCACTCCACTTCTTTATAGATGACTAATTTTCAGGAAAAGCAGAAAGCATTTTCTTTTTTCCTTTGAAGACACTTAAAAAGCACGAATACTGAAATGAACAAGGAATTTGGGTTCAAAGGTCTAATAGTTGAGTTATATAATAATTCCAGCATTTATGACTTTCTTGATCTTACACTTTGGTTTCTTAATCTTAAAATTAAGATTAATTTTAATCTTAAATATTTTAATTTTAATCTTAATCTTAATCTTAAATTTGAAATAATAAAATCTGGCTCATGGGGGCTAGACTTTATTGCAAATACTCTTCATTGCAAGAGTAATGAATAGTGGAAGTGCTCTGTATACCATAAAGATTCATAAAATTGTTAATCATTATTTGAATATTTGAATCTGTGAATGTATGTTCTCATAAAAATGCAGAAAATGTAGGATTTTCTAATTTTATGGTAATATTGAATGGCTGAAAAATCGGGCACTTTTTACCATTTGGCTTTGGAGCAGGGAAGGGTAGAAGAAAAATGGGAAGAAATTTTGCTTCACCCTAGTTTGTCATTCAAGTGATTGCAATTGACAGCAACAAAAATTTAGACTATGGAAGAATACGAGTTTGACTAGTAGCTCCTGTTGATTTTGCTGCATTTCATTCTTGCATGGGTCCATGAGGAAGTTAAAAGCAGTGATAACATTAAAGGTAAGATGAATTATTCCTGTAATGTTGAGGCCAAAATTTCTGATGGAGCTTTCCAACAGTGTATAAAGAATCATTCTTATAGGGCCGATCTCCATGAATTGTTCTTTATTCACCAGGCAGAACTTTGTAAATATTTAACTTTCTTCAGGATTTGGAATGCAACAAGAGTAATTTATTATTTCTAATGATTAGAAAGATTCTTGGTGTGTGCAAATAAAAGGTATGAGTTAAAAGAGAAAGCATAATATATTTCTTTGTAAGTAGCAGGCAGAACAGCATATAAAGAGAAAAAATAAGGAATGGCTTATCCCTCAGCAATGTGCAAGCAGTAGTGTTTAAAGCAATAGTAGCTTTTATTCACGGAGCACTTAGTATGTGCAAGACGCTATTTGGGCTAAGTGCTTTGTGTGCAAGTTCTGTTCTCTGCAACAGAACACTGCCTAATAGAGGATGCAAATTCAATTGTGTCGAGTATGTTTTTTGCCTATGTTGGCATGTTATAATATCATTTTTAAAAATTCCTTTTAATGATAAATTCAAAGACCCTTGAGAAAGAGAAAGAGAGACAGACAGACACACAGGAGAGAGAGAGAAAAAGACAGAGAGCGACAGAGGGATTGAGAGAGATTAGTTGTGAGATTCAGATCTTTTTGGAAAAACATGACTAATGACATGTAAAATAAACACAACTTTATTATTACCTCCTTTAATTGCTATTTCAGACATCCAAGGAAAGAAATGATCTCTTGCTGCTGAGTCAGAACTTGGGTAGATTCCATAACTTTTCTGCTGACACTTAAGTATTAGCATATCCTACCTTCTCTTTTAACCAACATGGCACATGTATACATAGGTAACAAACCTGCATGTTGTGCACATGTACCCTAGAAGTTAAAGTATTAAAAAAAGAGTAAAAAACAAACAAATAAACAAAACAAGTCACAGACTGGGAAAAAAAAAAAAAAAGAAACAAACCTAGCCAGGCACAGTGGCTCATGCCTGTAATCCTAGCATTTTGGGAGGCTGAGGTTGAGGGAATCACTTGATTTCAGGAGTTTGAGACCAGCCTAGGCAACATTGTGAAACCCTGTCTCTACAAAAAATACAAAAGTAAGCTGGGTGTGGTGGCACGCCCCTGTGGTCGCAGCTACTCGGGAGGCTGAGGTGGGAAGATGGCTTGAGCTTGAGAGGTGGAGGTGGTAGTGATCTGAGATTGTGCCACTACACTCCAGCTTGGGTGACAGAGTAAGACCCTCTGTCAAAAGAAAAAAAAAGTAACACAACAATAACAAACACAAAAACAAAAACAAACATAGTTTCAATGAATAAATAAGATTTGCCAAGTTTAAGATGTTAATACAAACTGAATTTGATTCAATGCTAGATGTGTTCATTTTCCCAACTCAGGCCTTCATCTAGCTGATATGATTCATGGGGGCATTGCAAGAGTAATGAATAGTGGAAGTGCCCTGTATACCACAAAGATTCATAAAATTGTTAATCATTATTTGAATATGTGAATGTATATTCTCATAAAAATACAGAAAATTTAGGATTTTCTAATTTTATGGTAATTTTGGATGGCTGGAAAATTGGGCACTTTTTACCATTTGCCTTTGGAGCAGGGAAGGGCAGAATAAAAACTCCACGTGGTGAGAATGTCATGGCTGGCATCTGTCTTTCTATGCTTAGCTGTCATTCTCTTTAACGATCTTCTCATCCCAGCTTTTGAGCATGTTTCTGATGCTTTAGAGGTTTGGAAGGGTAGGGGGGATAGAAAAGGTCATGAATTGGTTCTTGTGGGTTGAGTTTATTCCTACGGTGATTCTCTCCAGTGGGCATTTTGTGAGTTCTTTTGGCATTCTCATTTCTGGATACCCCTGACCTTGAGGTTTGTCGACCTTGTCAGAGTCATCTCTATATTGCACAGCCACGATGACTCCCTTCCACAGCCCCCAGGAGGAATCCAATGTCTTCTAGCTTCTTGATCCTGGGATTCCTTGTTACTCCAGGGGGCTCTACCTCACAGGACCCAACTCAATGCCATGCCAGCTTTCTCTACCAAGGCACCCAGGTCTGATCCACCTAAACCACTCACACAACCCTTGTCCCCCAAAAGATCACTTTAGCTAGCCCAGGTTGCAGTCTTCCATGCCCATCAACTTCAGGAAACACCTGTTCTTCAACTGGTGTCTTTGAAAGTCCATTCACTATGGCAGAGAGAAGTGAGGTAATACCAGAAACTCCTCTGTTCTGGGTAAGTGGGAGGAACTTAGAGCATGGCTCTTTCTGCAGAAATCTCAAATTATTTTCCATTTTCATTTTTTCTCTCTCTCTCTAACCCGTTTATATGTCCAAAGTGAGTGAGATGACGTAGGGAACCATTTCTCTAACTTTTTGGTAGGGACACATTCTGTATATGGTGATCTGTCTCACACTCAATTTGGCATATGATATAGAACATACTGGTGTCTCAGTAGAAATTAAGGCAGGATAAATCCTTCTGTACTTTAGTAGCAATCAGCTTTGCAGATCAAATAAGCATGACAAGGAAATAGGCAAATCAAGTAATTCCAATGGCCTTACTACTTGTATTCTCAGAGCCTAGTACAGTTCTGGATACATGGAAAATAGCCAGCAAATGTTTGTTTACAGTAGGAAGGGAAGAAGAATGGCAGACAGGTCACGTTTTATAATCTGGTGCATGCACCCATATTCCAATGCCCTGCTTCTATTCCTTTAGCTTTTACCAGCTTTGACCTAGATTTTGCTCTTAGCCCCAGTGGTTATGTTTAGTTTGCTTGTATCTGCTATTTCACCTTTGGTTAACTCAATATCTGACCTTAATAATTTCTCTGACTACATTTTCTATGAAACCTGGTTGTGATGTAGGATTATATTTCTTTGATAATGAATCCTTACCTACCTTGTTGTCATGAATTCATCAAACAATTATCTAGAACCTGCCATAAGCCAAGCGTTAAGTAGGCACAGGGAATACAAAGCTTAAAAATATAGCCTTTGTGTGTTAACACAAATAAATGATGTCAGTGGCAGACACTAAATGTTTTATGAGGATTATCTCATTTAATCCTTACAATAGCCCTGCAAGTAGATGTCATTATCATCATTTCCATTTTACAGACAAGAAAATCAAACACAAGAAGGCTAAACAAATGGCCCATAGGAGTAAAATGGAGTTGGCAGTCTAATTCTTAACCAACTTGCTACACAACTTCATCTAGTTAGTTCTCTCTGTTACGTTCCGTAACTTCTGTTTGCTTCTAGGGTAGAACTAGTAGGCTGGCAGTGGGGCTGAAACTGGGGCTGGTGATAGAAGTCAAGTTCCCAGTGAAAAACATGGAGATACAATAGTATATAATGATAAAGAGCATTGGGTGAAATCATGGCTTCAATATTCCCTAGTTGTATGTGTGTATGTGTGTGTGTGTGTGTTTCCCAACTTTATTAATGTTTAATTATATGTATTTCTAGTGTATAACATGATCTTTTGATATAGGTACACATTATGAAATAATTAAATCAAGCTAATTAACATATTCATCAACTCATATATTTAACTTTTTTTGGTGGTGTGAGAACATTTAAGATCTCCTCTCAAAAAAAAAAAGATCTCCTCTCTTAGCAGTTTTGTAGTGTATAGTAAATTATTAACTGTAGTCACCATGTTGTTCAATATATAGCTCCAGAAATTATTCATCCTGTCTAAATGAAACTTTTTACACTTTGACTAACGTTTCATTACCAATCCCCCATGGCATGTACTGTATATCCTCTTGATGCCTTAATTTTCTAACTTGTAAATAAAGATAATAGTAGTATCTACTCATAGGGCTGTAGAATAAATGAAACAGTGCATGCAAAGAATTTAGTAAAGTAAATGACACTCAGCAAGCTTTCAATAATTTCTAACTTTTATTTTGCTGAAATAATTTTTTTAGCTCCCACTTTTAAGTGAGAATATACAGTATATGTCATTCTTTTTTATGGCTGAGTAGTATTCCATGGTATATATATCTCACATATTCTTTATCCATTCATGGGTCGATGGGCACTTACGTTGGTTTAATATCTTTGAAATAGTGAATTGTACTGCAATAAACATATGTGTACAGGTGTCTTTCTGATATAATGACTTCTTTTCCTTTGGGTAGATACCCAGTAGTGGGATTGCTGGATTGAATGATAGGTCTACTTTCAGTTCTTTAAGAAATATTCATACTGTCTTTCCATAGAGGTTGTACTAATTTACATTCCCACTGGCAGTGTATAAGCATTCCCTTTTTACCATATCCATGCCAACGTCTATTGTCTTTTGACTTTTTAATAATGGCCATTCTGGCTGGGGTAAGGTGGTATCTCACTGTGGTTTTAATTTGCATTTCCCTGATGATTAGTGATGTTGAGCATTTTTTTCATATGTTTGTTGGCTATTTATATATCTTCTTTAGGTAAATGCCTATTCATGTCATTTTTCTACTCTTTTGATGGAATTATTTGTTGTTTTTTTTTCTCTCTGAGTTGTTTGAGTTCCTTGTAGATTCTGGATATTAGCTTTTGTCAGATGCAGAGTTGGCAAATATTTTCTATCATTCTGTGGATTGTCTGTTTACTCTGATGATTATTTCTTTTGCTGTGCAGAAGCTTTTTAGTTTAATTAGGTCCCATTTATTTATTCTTGTTTTTGTTGCATTGGCTTTTGGGGTCTTAGTCATAAATTCTTTGGCTAAGCCAATGTCCAGCAGAGTTTTTCCTTGGGTTCTCTTCTACAATTTCTATGGTTTCAGGTCTTAGATTTAAGCCTTGATCTATCTTGAGTTGTTTTTTGTTTATGGTGAGAGATAGGATCCAGTTTCATTCCTCTACATGTGGCTATCTAGTTTTCCCAGCACCATTTATTGAATAGGGTATCCTTTCCCCAATTTATGTTTTTGTGTGCTTCGTCAAAGATCAGTTGGTTATAAGTATTTGGCTTTATTTCTGGGTTCTCTATTCTGTTCCATTGGTCTATGTATTTACTTTGATACTAGTACTATGCTATTTTGGTAACCATAGCCTTGTAGTATAATCTGAAGGCAGGTAATATAATGCCTCCAGATTTGTTCTTTTTGTTTAGGATTACTTTGGCTATTTGGGCTCCTTTTTGGTTTTATACAAATTTTAGGATTTTTTTTTCTAATTCTGTGAACAATGATGTTGGTATTTTGATAGGAATTACATTGAATCTGTAGATAGCTTTGGGCAGTGTGGTCATTTTCATGACGTTTATTGATTTTGCCAATCTATGAGCATGGGATGCATTTTCATTTGTTTGTGTCATCTATGATTTGTTTCAGCAGTGTTTTGTAGTTCTCCTTGTGAAATCTTTCACCTCCTTGGTTAAGTATATTGCTAGGTTATTTTTTTGTTTGTTTTTGCAGCTGTTGCAAAAGGGATTGAGTTCTTGATTTGATTCTCAGCTTGGTTGTTGTTGGTGTGTAGCAGTGCTACTGATTTGTGTACATTGATTTTGTAACCTGAGACTTTACTGAATTCATTTATCAAATCTAGGAGTCTTTTGGAGGAGTGTTTAGGCCTTTCTAGGTATATGATCACATCACTGGCATACAGTGATAGTTTGACTTCCTCTTTTGCAATTTGGGTGCCTTTTATTTCTTTGTCTTGCCTGATTGCTCTGGCTAGGACTTCTATTGTTTCTATTTCAGAAGAAGAGGAAAATGATGCACAAAAACTGCCAAAGATTTGATTAAGTTTGCTTAATAATTTGGTCTCTAGAAGCAAAACACCTCCCAGAAAAGGGTTTGTTATCCCTAATTTCATAGCACTAGAAGACTTGTGAAATCCATGTACTTTGTACATAATTCATAATTTTAAAATGGCAGGGCTGCTGCATAATGAGGCCTCCCCCATGTGGGGACATCAGGTGGGCTGATGAAAGATGATGACCTCCACAAAGATGTCAAGACATGTATGGGATATGAAAGGGAAGCTTACATGGGTGGTCCTTAAGCTCCTTAAAGACAATAAAGTAATGGACGACGTGGGCTTCTTTTGGCTATGAATGAAAGTCTGTTTTAGGGACTGAGTGGAGGGACTGAGTGGTCTATTTGGAATTATGCTTGGCTGTCTGTAATCTTCTCATAGTGTAACATTTTTTCTCTGTACAAGCATTGTCTAAGTAAAAGATTATGTCATCAAAATGAATAGAATGCTACTCTGTAACACTGGAGGACACATAAAATGTGCAAAAGCATTTTCACAAAATGACATAAAGCCCGATTATCATTGTTTGGGGTTACATTAACTCCAAAAAGAAAATCCACAGCTTTGAATTTAAAATGATTTTGTCTAAATTAAAATCTTTTGTTTTAACTTTAGAAAGAGAAAAATCATCTTCCAAAACATAGAGCAAAGCTTAATTACCTAGGTCTCTACTATTCTACTTAGTTTATTTTGAAATGTCCATAGGGAGCAAATCCTCAGACATGAAAACCTCCTTTAGGTTCATGGCTGTGCAAAATATGGCTCTTACATTTTATGTATAAAGCATATATATATATATATATATATATGTATATATAAAATAAGTAATCTGGTACAAGGTATATCTACGCTATTAAATTTGCATGGAAGGACATTAGGAAAAAAATCATAAAAAGATCCTTAAGAGGATGATGATGAAAAAAAAGTTGAGAAACACTGCTATAGATGGGTTTGACCAAACTGTGACTTTTATGGAGCCCTTGAAGACAGTAACTTGTCCCACTTCAGATCTGATTCTGGTTCATTTCACTGAGATAGAGTACTGAATTGAGGTGAATCTAGGTAATTTGGGTAAAAATATGTTACAAACTCAAATTGGTGGATATAATTTGGAAACTATGTGTGAGGTAAATTATGTAGAAGTCAGTTTTTCCCTGACTCATGGAAATAATGACTTCCAGGGTAATTTTCTTTTTCCCCTTGATTTTGATGGCTTGGCATTGTAAGTCACATGAATTGCAGAAGGCTTTCAGAGCCCATTACAGTCATTAAATAATGAACACTCTTCAATCTCTCACCAATTCCATTAAGAATGACATCATCAATTTCTAAACCCAAAGGCATGAACCAGCCCTTTTTAATATTACAGAACAGTTTGTTGGTAGAGTTGGGATTCAAGGCTATTATTTTTATTTTAGGAGATTCACTCAGTTTCTTTTAATCATTTTATTAGCAAATATTTGTGAAACACAAAAAATGTAACAAATATAAATGTCAGGCGTATGAGGCAAAAGATTTAGAAGATAAAAAGAGAAATTCACTAGTCTAATAGAGAATGGAGAAACAATATAGAAATTCATGAGAATTTACTTTAGAATAAATTCATTTAGCAATCTGATAATCTAATCTAACCAAAAACAAAACAAAACATCTGGTCTTTATATAACATGTGTTCTCTTTGGGGCAGCAATATGTTCAATTCAAACTTCACAGAACTGGCTGGGTGTGGTGGCTCATGCCTGTAATCCCAGCATGTTGGGAGGCCAAGGCTGGTGGATCATTTGAGGTCAGGAGTTCGAGACCAGCCTGGCTAACACGGTGAAACCCCGTCTCTACTAATACTACAAAAAATTTAGCCAAGCATTATGGCGCATGCCTGTAGTCCCAGCTACTCGAGAGTCTGAGGCAGGAGCATCACTTGAACCCAGGAAGCAGAGGTTGCAGTGAGAGGAGATTGTGCCACCACACTCCAGCCTGGGTGACATAGTGAGACTCTCTCTCAAAAAAAAAGACAAAAAAAAACTTCACAGAACTAATCAGGAGTCTCACGGAAATAAGTAGGAAGGATGGTAAAGACAATTTACATTTATTTTGGAAAAACAGAATCTACTGATACTCAGGGGAAGAAAGAATCAACCATAGTAGTGAGTGGAAATGTGTGACAGGGTCAGATGTGGTGGCTTACACCTATAATCCTAGAGCATTGGGATGTCCAGGCAGGAGGATTGATTGAACCCAGAAGTTTGAGACAGGCTGGGAAACATAGTGAGATCCTGTTGTGACAAAAATACAAAATAAAAAAGTAAAAATTAGCTAGGCATGGTGGCACATGCCTGTAGTCCCAGCTTCCCAGGAGGCTGAGGCAGGAGGATCATTCAGCCAAGGAGGTTGAGGCTGCAGTGAACCAGGATCTCACCACTGTACTCCCGCCTGAGTGGCAGAGTGAGACCCTGCCTCAAAGAAAAAATAAAGTAATAGGTTGTATTACTATTGATCAATATCTACTTCCCCATCTTACCGAAGACAGACTTGGTCTTGTGACTTGCTTCAGCCAATGAAGGTTGGCAGATCTGATATGAATCACACCCAGTCAGAAGCTTTGACAGCTGGTTGAAACTTTGACACCCTCATTTCTTTGCAGCAATGCTTACAATTGATTCAGAAGGAGGCTGCTCCTTCAGGCTCGTCCTAGAATGAGAAGAGACGCAAAGTTGCAGTGAACCACGGGTGAGAAATGGACTTCAACTCTAGTAAGCTAATTGTGTTTGTTACTACAGCCTAGCCTTATCTGACTGTTACTGAAAGCTAGACTAGCAAGATATAAATGCATAAATGCAATTTTGATGAGGCTGATAAATGAAAACTGTGGAGAATCCTTACTTCCAGAGAAAACCAGCTTGATGGAACTCAATAGGAGAGGCAATGTTTATAGTCTAACGGTCCTTCAATAGATAAGGCAGTGCAATTATTGCTGGTTATATTTTATGTATATATATTTGTACATTTCTCTATTTAAGTTAGCAGAGAGAGGAATAAAACTAATCATTCAAAGGGGGAAGAAAAGTAATGGAGAGGGTTACTGATTGCTTTATTATTTTTCAACCTCTCAATGTAGTTCATATTAATTTGCTTCCCTTAGAAAGTGGGTAGTTTCAATAGTTTTAGGGAAGGAAAAGCCTAACACAATTTATTTGCCTGTGACCTCAGGGTAGGGTTTTTCTATCATTTTCCCATAATTTCTTCCAGTGCTCTAACTTACTATTTCCGTTCTGCCACATGAATGATACTGTTTTTTGCCTTTTACCTTCTTTCCCTTGAGTGTGACTGCTATCACTACACTAGCACCTCTTTAATGCTCTTGATTCATGGAGGAGAAAGAACCAACCCAAGTAAAATGATGAAGATTAATAGCTAACATTTTTAAAGCACTCACAATGATCAGACACTGTTGTAAGAGTTTCCCATGGATTATCTCATTTAAATCCTCATAACAAGCCTGTTAGGTAGGTACTATTATTAGCCCCATTTATCACTATAGGAAACAGACACAGAGAGGTTAAGCAATTTGTTTAAAATCATTACAATGAGTGGAAAAGCCTAGATTTATGAACCTAGAAAGTTAGAATTTAGAGCCATAAAGCATTTCTTTTTCTTACCAGCTCTGAGTCTGCCACTAATAAGTGGTGCAAATTTGGGAAGTTTTTCAAGTCTCTGGGCTTCAGTTTTTCATGGTTCCAGCAAAAGGGATTGACTAGGGAAGTAAAACTCTATATATGGACCAGTAAATGAATGCATTTAAATCATTTTTATGATTTGGTATGACCAAAACTGTGTGACCTCTGGCAAGTGTCTTAACCTTTCTGAATCTGTTTCCTTATGTGTAAATGCTCAGTAATACCTATCTCAGAGGTTTGTTGTCATGTTTAAGTGAGATTATATAAATTGGTGTTTTTGCTAATTTTAAAGAATACAAATGTAAGCAATTATCACTGTGTAAATGATACTATTTATCCATTCTTTCTTTGAGCCATCCGTTCATCTACCCATCAAATAAATACATATTTATTAAATGCCATTTGCAAAGGTGAAAATTATAGTCCCCTCTTTAAGGAGATCACAATCTAAGTGGGAGACAGATACACAAGCAACTAGCACACAAGGTGATACATGCACATGGGAGGCAGGTTTGGAACACAATTAGTTTTTCTGAATGACATAAAGTAGGCTGATGCAGTGAGAGAGGCTTCACATAGGAGGCAGAAGTTAAAATGAGATCCAAAGATGTAAATCATATAAAGTGTATGTTCACGTGGGTGTCGGACAGTGGGGGATACTCCAGGAGAGAAATAGATTAGGCAAAGACACAGAACTGTGGGATAGCAAAGCTTATTTGAGGACTTACAAGTAGGTTGTGAAGCTTAGAATGTAAACTTAAAGGGTGGGGGAGGTGGAGCTAGAGCCTCAAGGGTCTTGTATCCTGTGTCGGAGAGGTTAGATTCTGTCCCACAGGAGATGAGAATCTACAGGAGAATTTTACTTATTTTATTTTATTTTATTATTTATTATTTGAGACAGTCTCACTCTGTTGCCCAGGCTGGAGTGCTGTGGCACTGTCTCGGCTCACCGCAACCTCCGCCTCCTGGGTTCAAGCGATTCTCCTGCTTCAGCCTCCCGAGTAGCTGGGATTGCAGGCGCCCGCCATGAGGCCCAGCTAATTTTTGTATTTTTGGTAGAGACAGGGTTTCGTCATGTTGGCTAGGCTGATCTTGAACTCCTGACCTCAAGTGATCTGCGCTCCTCGGCCTCCCAAAATGCTGGGATTACAGGCATGAGTCACTGCGCCCAGCCTACAGAATTTTAATGGAAGGAATGTGATTATATTCACACACGGAAAATACCAGCAGTGCTGTGGAGGATAGAGTTGCAGGAATGAGATGACGAGAGGCAAATTGATGGCAGGAGGCACCTCTCCTGCTCACTGTGTGAAGCCTCGAGCAGCGAATTGGCCATGAATATTTCTGAAACAGCAGCCACGAGAAAGCTCGAGTCTGTGCGGGGTACCGGGTGGGAAGAGAAAGGGATTATAGGGACAAGTGTCCATCACCGGTGCTTCCCTTGGTACCAGCTTAGCGCTGAACAGTGGAGAGTGCAGACTGTGTATGGGTGAATTCCCAAGAACAATACAATGACAACACAACCCAATAACAACCTTGCCATACACACTCTGCACCCTCCACTGTTCAGCTCTAAACTGGTACCAAGGGAAGCACCTGTAATGACTGGGTAGTTACATAAAACTGATGTTACTTTGACCATTATATTCATTCTCTTGTCCTTTTAAAGCCAACTCCAAGCAGAACTAACTTCAAACTGTAGCAAAATTGCCATGTGTGTTTTTTTTCCTTTGTTCCCTTCTGTTTTCTGATGGAAGCATCAGAAGGTAGGAACGTCAGAGGCCTGGATAATCCAAGAATTCTTTAATTAATTTCTAACCCTCCCCCTCCATTGACCAGAATAAGTAAAGACAGATATCCAAGGGCATAATATTTATATATCTTTTCATATATATAAATATATGTATATGTCTTTCCACATACATAAATTAAAATTAACACTTGTTCTCAAAATTTGTGTTATATTAATACGGAATAACGTAGAATATCATAAGGGTGCCAACTCTGGAACCAGGCTGTCTGGTTTCAAGTCTTGGCTCAACCTTGGACAAGCTACTTAACCTCTCCATGCCTCAGTTTCTTTAACTATAAAATAGAGAAAATTATAGTTCTTAAAAGTTCAAAGAGTTTTGAAGGGTTTGATGAATATTAAAGGCTTAGAACAGGGTCTGGACTATCAAAATAGCTTAATTGATGTTAAGTATTATTGTTACTAGCCATGATTAATCTTCCTGCTGAGGAAGCAAGTTTGCCTGTCCAGGGGTATTTCTAAAGACAGGAGTGTAGAATTTAAATATCAGGCAAGCAAGAGGCTTGTTCTTACTCAGCATAGAGTTGAATACAGCCAGAGAACAGTGAGAGAGAGAACCTTAGAATTGGAAGGTCATGAATTGCTTTTAGACTCATCTTTCTAATTACAATTTCTGCATGCTAGATATTTGCAAACTACTCTCCTCCAGTAGAGCTGATTCTGGTGGTGGTGTCCTATTCTCTGTTCTCATCGTTCCCCAGGTATCAACTAGCCCTGAGTCTGACCCCCTCTGACTTATACGATCACTGGTACAGACGTGCTTTACAAGTGTTAGAACTTCTGGGTCCTCAGCATTGGCTAAAAGCCATAGCACAGGGGGTATCTGTGCTGCCTATAAATAGAGCTATGTCTGGGTTGGTGCCAACTCCTCCTGTACCAGAAATACTTAATAATCTCTTGGCTGATGGTTTCAAACTGACTTCCTAGCAGAATGGCAACAATCAGCATCTTCAGCTTTAACTTTATTCTAGATTGCTAAGTCTTTGAACATAGGAGCTGGTTTTTAGTAAAAGAATGAACAGATACATGGATGCAGTAGGAATTCCCTTTACTTAATTCACAAAGGATAAAAAGAGAGCAATGGAAGAAAATGGCCGGTGAATTTGATTTCAAAAAACATAAATTTAAAACACAGTATAAAAAATCATAAGCAATGTTACAACACAGATGACAAATTTGAAAAATTTTATGAGGAAAAATAAAGAAATTAATTTCATTGAAGTATAAATGACACATAAATCAATAAGGAAAATATTGAAATTGGAGCAAGAATGAGAAGAGATAATTCTAGGCAGAGATAATTAAAATCAATAAACATGACAGGTTTTCACCTTCACTAATAATCACATAAACATAAATAATTAAGATATATTATTTTTGGCCTGTGACATTAGTAATGATTGAAATAGGTAATAATTCTGACAAGGTTACTGTAACATTGATTCCATTTTGCATTGTCTAACTAGTACAATGCTTCAGAAACAGAATTTGACAGTATGTTAGAAAGGGACTTAGAAAACTCCATATCCTTTGATCCAGTAATTTTAGTTCTAGAAATCTCCCCCATAGAATCAGAGATTTTTGTACAGATACGTTTACTACAGTATTGTTATATAGCAAATAAACCCAGTACCGTCATCATCATCAACAACAACAACAAATAATAATACCAAAACAAAAACCTGGGAAAACCTGGGAAAAAGTATTCCTAATGAGTTAAAAATAGGGAATGATCAAATAAATTATAGTTTACTTGTATGGTAGAATAAAAAAAACCCCACCATATTTTTAAGGCAGCCATCATTAATCAGGTTTAGAAATAATATTTAACAACATGAAAATGCATGTATGTATACATCACATTTATATATATTATATATGATGGACTTATACAAAGCTGTTATTTGGAAGAACTTTTATTAATCTAGGGACATATATGTGCACATATGTCATTATATATGCAAGTATAATACATAATTTTACCATAATACATTATAAAATATATAAAATTACATGTGTATTATAAAGTACATTTTGTAAAAATAGGATAAAAGTATTATAATACATAATTATATTACAATAAAATACTTATATTTTATAAAGTACATCTATACATACATAAACACATATATACATACTGTAGAAACTAAAGACCGGAAGAAAACCAATGAAAATTTTGATAGTAGCTATTGCTCGCTAATAGGGAAAAAAGGGTTGCAAGCAACTAAAAAGAGCAAGAAAATTCCTGCTACAGAGATGTGATTTATACAGCATTTTTGCATAGTTTTCATGTTGAGTCTCATTACAATCCTACGGGTAAGTGCAGGCAGGTATTATTTCTCCTCTTTATAGAAAAGATGCTGAGGCTCAGGGAGATGCTTGGTTTAGTCAAGGTCACAAGGCTAATAATGAAAAGCTGAGCTGAAATTTGAACCTGGGTCATTTGACGCCATGTCTGGAGCTACCTTCACTAAACTAAGGTGACTGTAAGATCACATGGCTAGAAAATCTACAGATACAGAAAGGCCAGGAAATGGTGGAACCTACAGTTCTAATTCCTGAAAGTCTCATGGGCATTAGCAAGAAATAGAAAATGTGTACTGAGAGTCTAGATTGTAGTTATATGCAGATGAAATGTTCTACAGGCATAAAGGAAATTATTTGTTATTGAAAACATTATAGTGTACTGGCTAAATTGGAGAACCTTTTTCATGAGTCATTCCTGAGAACTTTGAAGGAAAGTAAATGGGTATTACCTCATTCTACACAAAGGGAAACAAATTCATAAATAAGGGAAGAATACTCTTTATACTCTCACACACTAAAACAGTAGACAAGCAGCCATCATTAATCATGTTTAGAAATAATGTTTAACAGCATGAAAATGCATGTATGTATACATCATACTTATTATATATTATACATGATGGACTTATACTACATTCTACACAAAGGGAAACAAACTCATAAATAAGGGAAGAATACCCTTTACACTCTCACACATTAAACAGTAGACAAGAGTAAGATAAATATCATATTCCAGTCTTCCTGTGTCATGTACTGGCTTCATTTCTAGCACGCTGAAGAGGGTGTGTTACTGAGGAGGTACTCGTGACTGGTTTAGGGGTGAGTGCATATGGGCTGCTCGCTGAGATGCCTGCCTCTCTATTTCAAGTTATTTATTTTCATATTCTATTTTATGGTCTCAAATAAGAGCTTGAACAGTCTTAGTCAAGAGTCTTGGAATCAGAAAAATGAGCATCAGAGTAATTTCATACACACTAGGAAGCCACAGTGCATAACCTTCACTCCTATCTGAAAAAATGATACTCTGGTTGGTACAGGAAGCTTTGTGAGTCAGTATCTCCTGCATGCCAGTTATTCTTATCTCTTAGAATCAGATTTATTTTAGTTCATCAATAAGTTCTCTTTTATATAATTTACTCTTTCATCTTAAGTAATTACCTACTTAATCAAGCTCTAAAAGTTTTCCCTCAGTTTTCTAAGTTTGCCTGGCTAGAGTGTTTTTCTTTCTGACTTTTCTAAATATTTTTCTTAATTTACCAAATCGCTTTGCATAGAAAAATCTTGTGTTCATTATTCTTTTTGTTAAAAAAATTGTATTTTTTGAGATGGAGTCTTACTTTATTGCCCAGGCTGCAGTACACTGGCACAACCTCAGCTCACTGCAACCTCTGCCTCCCGGGTTCAAGTGATTCTCCTGCCTCAGCCTCCTGAGTAGCTGGGATTGCAGGTGTGTGCCACCACGTCCAGCTAATTTTCGTATTTTTAATAGAGACAGAGTTTTCCCATGTTGGCCAGGCTGGTCTTGAACTCCTGACCTCAAGTGATTTGCCTGCCTTGGCCTCCCAAAGTGTTAGGATTATAGGCGTGAGCCACCGCGCCTGGCTGATTATTCTTAAAATGTAAAATACTATATTAATTTATTTTGTGCTTGTTTCTACCTTTGTGCTATGATATATTGATAAACATTCTGCACAAAGGCACTAGTAAATATTAATAACTGATTAGAGATTATAATTTATGCAAATATGGAATACTGTCTACTATCAGTATTTTGGTATTCTGTACACTATAAAAAAGAAATGTTTCTTAAGTTCTGATAGCTCTTATCAACATTAAAATCATAACCCAAGATGACCCAAAAGTAGATAGATAGGTTCATCTTCAATTACGCCTTTACTGGTCTTCTTCACCTCATGCCTTGTTATTTAATTCCTCCATTTGTGCCTTACACAAATGGGAAGGATTTATTGTCTGGGTTAGACTACTGTACATAGCAATGTGCTAGGTGATAAAAGGGTAACAAAAGCATATACCACGACTGAAAAATAAGACCAGTTTTTGTACGTACCTACAGAATGTAAGTGCATTGTGTTAGGCACTTTGAATAGTTCTGTGGCTTTAATAGGCTTGTAATATACTTAGGGAAAGAAACAAAACATTTATTTTAAATTAAATAGCAATATAAAATAGTGATCAAGACTATGCAACATGTAAAAACATATACTGGAGGGGAGCTTGATTTCAACTGGGGAGAAATTGCTGCATGGTAGAGTCATCAAGAAAGTTTTCACCCTTCTATGAAAAGAGTGACAGTGCAATGTAGTGGGTAATAGAATCAGCTTTGGAGCAAGATAGGCCTGGGTTTGAATCTTGGTTTTGTGATCTTGAGCAAGTTATTTTACCTCTGAGTTTTGATTGTCTTTGACTCAACTGGCTTAATAAAACTTATTTTGTAGATATGTTGGAAGAATTAGGTAAACAAATGCATGAAAAGCATTCAGCTAAGTTCCTGGAACATGCTCAATAAAGTAGCTGCTATTAATTAAACAGGAGCTTGAATGATGTATTGTATTTCCATAGTGAGGAGTCGGGGCAGAGGGAAAAGGGGAGACAGGGCAGAAAAAAATGCAGAAGATCTTGCTGGTGGAACAAAGACGTGCTCAAGGTTGAGAAGGTCTGAATATGCAGCTATGTTTAAGGAGAATATAAGTGAACCATATTGAAGGTTTCCTGGGGAGGGGGCTGTGGATATTATGCCATTTGTCTTTAATAGAGGCAGTTTGCTTCAGATGACAAATGACTTGACCTTAACAGGTGGCTTGGCAAATTCTGAGATGTTGCTTTTTGGCAAGGTAAAGATCCTGTATTTATTTCATTTCTTGCTTCACGGTACCTTGGAGTGTCTTACACATTATATAGCTCTTTAATATCACAGCTGTGAGGTAGGAAGGGCTGTGGGAAGAAAATGCCTGACATGGACTGAATGACTCACAGCAGGTGAGTGTGCTGTGCAGATGGGCCTGACTTCCAGGCTTTCTCCTTCCCAGAGCCTCTCTGTGAAAGCTCATGTGGCCAATCTCGGCATTTCTCATTAGGCATCTCTTCTGGGGGAGAGAGAAAGGAAGGGGAGAGAGAAAGGAAGAGAAGAGAGCACTGTTAGGTCTTAAGCAAGAGACTTCAAAGTCTTTTCCAAATGAGTCATGCAAACAGTTTTGCTTAACGTATATGGAATATGAATCTGTAATTATGAAAACACTTACACAAAACTTCCACAATAGCAAAGCATCAATAAGCAGGTGTTTCCTGTGTTTACAAAAAGGGCTCATCCCACTTGTAAAGTGTTTATTTTTATAATATGTTTCGTGTTAGACTTATGCTTTTCTTTGGACAGCTAATAGCTGTTTCTCCCTTTCCTCTGATGAATGTCTAGGTGAGCAGAGATGGAAAACATCTTATGAAACAATATAAACTTTGGAGAACATTTGTATTTACCTAAGTCATGAAGCCAAAGCAAAAAAGAACTCAGTGGATTTGCTTCAGTTTTGTGAGCAGGGAAAGAACATTGATTAAAGGGAAATTTTTCATGCATTATCATGGAATTGAAGAACTTGGACTGGAAAGAATGCTCAGGGATTGTCTAGCTGATGCTTTATTGTTATGAAAGAGAGCTGAAGCCAAGAGAACATGTCAGTGATTCGCAAGCTTGGCTACATATTGGAATCACCTGTGGAGATTTAACAACCACTACTGCCTGGGCCCCATCTCTAGGGTCTCTAATGTAATTGGTTTGGGGTGTATCTAGGACATCTGGAGCTATAAAACATCTGTAGGTGATTCTGTGTAGCTCAAGATTGAAGACCACTGTTTTAAGTGAGATGTATAATACCACTTATACTAATGTACCAATATGCTATTAATAACATATCAATACGGACATGAAGATTTATAAGCAGGGGCCCAAATTGCTAAATCTGAAGCTCTTTCCTCAAGCCTCCAAACTTCTTTCTTCTTTCTTTTTGCTCCTCTTCCTATTTACCTTTCGCAACCCACAGCTTTTGATTCTACTCTCTCTTAACTATCAAAATAAGTTATCAGAAAAGGAGTCAATAAAAACATCATTCTGAAATGTAACTGACTAATCTGTAATACCTCTCCTAGGTGTACTGTATTTGTATTTTAACCAGAAACAAAGGCCCTGCTAGAAAAACTCTTTATGAGCCAGGCGTGGTGGCTCATACCTGTAATCCTAGCACTTTGGGAGGCCGAGGCAGGCGGATCATGAGGTCAGGAGATAGAGACCAGCCTGGCCAACACGGTGAAATGCCGTCTTTACTAAAAATACAAAAATTAGCTGGGTATGGTGGCGTGTGCCTGTAATCCCAGCTACTTGGGAGGCTGAGGCAGGAGAATCACTTGAACCCGGGAGGCAGAGATTGCAATGAGCCAAGATCACACCACTGCACTCCAGCCTGGCAACAGAGCGAGACTCCATCTCAGAAAACAACAACAACAAAAAAACCTTCAAAATAAGCTTGAAATAATAACCTATAGGCTGTTACTTACTGTCTGCAAAGAGACAACCTGGTTTTCTTTATCAAATAGACTTGTTGGCTCATCCAGGAGAGCATCAGGGTCTTTAGTTGAAAACAGCTGGCTATTCAAACTTATTGAGAAATTGGTATCTGAAATTAGATGTCAATAACACTCCAATTGCAAAGACTAAGACTCTTTCTACTCATTGTGGATGTTTCCTCATTATTCCCAACCCCTCTGTAAATATTAGGAGACAAATCAGAGTTTTTTTCCTCAAACAAAACTAAAGTATGTCTGGCTGTGCTTGGACAAAGTGTCTCTTCATGGGATAGGGAATCTGGGAAACAGCATGAATTCTGCTAGCCCCTACCTCTATCTTAATCTAAGAACTCTGTTTATGTCTCCACTGCGTTGTTCTTAGTGTTTGTCTTTACCCTGATTCTGTCTTTCCATAAGGTTGCATTTAAGAAATTGGACAATTATGAATACATATTTCTTTCATGAGCCTTACAGAAGGTAAGAAGTCTAAACACCAATTTGTTATTAGTTGGCATTCCTACTGTCACTATGTTATAGATTTTCTTCTCTAGGATGATAGCATGTTGAATTTTTAAATAGTAGGATTATAGTTATTTGTGGAAATTATCTGTTAGAAACATGCTTTTATTATGTTACAGTTAGTAAGGTATGGAAAGAGAGGAGCAAGGATATAAAAGAGCAAATAAATGGATCATGAGGATTTATTCTGTGCTTAAGAACTTTATGAGCTGGTGTGGTAGCTCACGCCTGTAATCCCAGCACTTTGGGAGGCTTAGGCAGGAGGATCACTTGAGGCCAGGAGTTCGAGACCAGCCTGGGCAACATATGGAGACCTTGTCTCCACAAAAAGTTAAAAAATTTGCTGGGCATGGTGGTGCCTGCCTGTAGTCCCAGTTATTCAGGAGGCTGAAGCAGGAGAATCACTTGAACCCAGGAGTTTAAGGCTGCAGTGTGCTATGATACACCACTGCATTCCAGCCTGGGTGACAGAGTGAGACCCTGTCTATAAAAAATAAATAAATATATACAATAAAAACACTTTATGCCTGACTTTAAGATTTGGCCATGATTAAGTAGCTTATGTTAGACTTGTCCACCCACCAAAACATATATAAAATATGGAAAAAATTTAAACGAGTGTTTGCAGAAAGTGAGCAGCAACTAATGCAAGGCTGATATCCGTGAGATAAGGAAAACATATGACCTACACCCTGCCTTCACTCTGGATTTCTCCCAAAGAGCAATTTTCAAACCACTGTATGGGAGCATACAGCCCTAGCAGAAAGCAAAATTCTTGCTCTCAGGGAAAACAGAGACTGGTTTTAGGAGTTACAATGGTGACTGGGATTTGAGGGGTAGGGTATTAGGAGAGAGTTACAGAGAAGTGGCTCCAAAAATCTGCATAAAAATTCACATTGGGTCTTTGATGCATAAAATTGTGTATTCACATAATGAGATTTCAGGAGATATAGCAGAGAAAGGATGTGGGGTACTGAGAGATAAGCAGAGATTTCAGAAATTGCACAACTCTGGGGAGACAATGATGTTTGGGTCCAGCTAATGAATACCTTGGGCCTGTTGTTGATGTTACTATGGTAGTATCACATCTTAGAAGTAAGGAGCACGCTAGGAGTAAGGGTTAGACTCTAGGAATAAGGGAAAAAGTGAAATAGACCCACTCTAACAAAGACTAAAGTCAAACTGTGGCAGGATAAGGGTGATTTTTCATAATTTAATTGCCTGCTAGATAAAAACTTAATCTCTAGAGGAAGATAACACATTCCACAGCATCTATGGTGTATCATTTATAATGTCAAGCACATAATAAGCAAGTATTAGATATGCAAACAAGCAGGAAAAGCAACTAATAATCAAGAGAGAAGACAGTAAATAAAGGCAAACTCAGAGATGATATAAATATGTGATTCGGTAAATAGAGTACAAAAATAACTGCGATTAATATATTAAAAAGATAGTCAAAATCAATAAAAAGATGGAATACTTCAACAGAAAATTAAAATTTATTAAAATAACATGATAGAAATTCTGAGCTTGCAAAATGCAATATTTGAAATTAATCTCTTCATGCTTGATAACTGACTCACAAGTCTGGACTCTCATTGCAATAATATTTATCTGCCACATAGAATAAAATCTGGGATGTGAATAGAGAAAAGAGTAAGTACAGGCTAATGAAAGACAATGAAAAAGAAGAGACTGAAGTTGCATATGCAAAACAGAAAGTTTTTTTCTGAACTGTACTGATTTGACCAATAAGATGAGAAAATTACAAAAATGACGTTCAAAATGACCTAGTAGTACATATTTAGTCTGTGAATTCATTTGCTAGGACTTCTGTAAAAAAGTAACACAAACTGGGTAGCTTAAACCAGGAGTCCCCAACTCCTGGGCTATAGACTGGTAACTGTTTGTGGCCTGTTAGGAACTGGGCTGCACAGTAGGAGGTGAGAGGTGGGTGAGTGAGTAGAGCTTCATTTGTATGTACAGCTGCTCCCCATCACTTGCATTACCACCTGAGCTCCACCTCCTGTTAGATCAGCAGTGGCATTAGATACTCATAGAAGTGTGAACTCTATTGTGAACCATGTATGCAAGGGATCTAGGTTGTATGCTCCTTATGAAAATCTAATGCCTGATGATCTGTCACTGTCTCCCATCACTCAC
The DNA here is from genome assembly GCF_006542625.1 of Nomascus leucogenys. Taxonomy (NCBI): domain Eukaryota; kingdom Metazoa; phylum Chordata; class Mammalia; order Primates; family Hylobatidae; genus Nomascus; species Nomascus leucogenys. Next base: position 75,425,739 of record NC_044392.1, read on the forward strand.
AGATGGGACTGACTAGTTGCATGAAAACAAGCTCAGGGCTCCCACTGATTCTACATTATGGTGATTTGTATAATTATTTCATTATGTATTACAATGTAATAGTAACAGGAATAAAGTGTACAATAAATGTAATGTACTTGAATCATCCTGAAGCCAACTCCCATGCCTGGCTGTGGAAAAATTATCTTCCACAAAACTGGTCCCTGGTGCCAAAAAGGTTGGGAATAAACTGGCTTAAACAACAGAAATTTATTGTCTAACAGTTCTGGAGGTATCAGGTATCAGTAGGGTTGGTTACAACCTAGGGGGTGAGGCAGAAATCAGTTCCATGCATCCCTTTAGTTTCTGGTGTGTTTTGGCAATCTTTTGGCATTCTTTGGCTCTGTTGCATTACCCTAATCTCTGTCTTCATCTTTACATGGAGTTCTCTCTTTGAGCATGTCAGTGTCTTTTTATTTTTTTTGCCCAGATTTACTGGAATTAGGTTACTGTTGCTTTCAGTGGAAAGACCTAGGCCTTTGAGACTTCAGTAGGTTTGCTAATACAGTTGATTGTTGAACAACATGGGTTTAAACTGTGTAGGTCCACTTATATGTGGATTTCCTTTCACCTCTGCTATCTCTGAGGCAGCAAGAATAGCCCCTTCTCTTCCTCCTTTCCTCAGGCTACTCAACATGAGGATGATGAGGATGAAGACCTTTATGAAGATCCACTTCCACTTAATGAACCGTAAATGTGTTTTCTCTTCCTTATGATTTCCTTAATAACATTTTCTTTTCTCTAGCTTACTTTATTGTAAGAATACAACATATAATACATGGAAAATGTAAAATATATGTTAACTGTTCATGTTATCAGTAAGACTTTCTGTCAACAGTAAGCTATTAGTAGTTAAGTTTTGGGGGAGTCAAAAGTTGTATGTGAATTTTTGACTGTGTGGGAGGTCAGCACTCCTAACCTCACATTGTTCAAAGACCAACTCTAGACAGAATGGAGTGAAACTTGGAGATCCAGATGGATAAATAATCTATTTATTTATTTATTTGAGACAGGTTCTCATTCTATTGCCCAGCTGGGAGTATAGTGGCATTATCATGGCTCACTCTCACTGTAGCCTTGATCTTCTGAGATCAAGCAATCCTCCTGTCTCAGTCTCCCAAGTAGCTGGGACTACAGGTGGGCACCAACACGCCCAGCTAATTTTTGTATTTTTTCTGGAGACAGAGTCTCCCTATGTTTCCCAGGCTGGTCTCAAATCCCTGGGCTCAGGTGATTGCCTCACCTTGGCCTCTCAAAGTGCTGGGATTACAGGTGTGAGCCACTGCACCTGGTCCATTTATTTATCTTTTGGTAGTCAAAAAAAATGAATAGCAAGCAGTCTGAAATGCGCCACAGGAAAAGATGGTAGAATTAAGAGGAGGACTGATTTTTGGGATAACAATGGAGGATAGGCCTGGCTTCAGAGTCTAGTTATTGGGCTGGATCCTAAATTAAGGACACTCTAAAATCTTTCTCCTTATTTAGATTCCCTAATTTGGTCACATGAATTAGCTATAATTGCAGGTTGGTCTCTACTGTAGTTTGATGCTAATCTATGCTTACACTTGTAGAGACACTGAAATAACAGCATGCCAAGAAGATGACATTCACATTCACATCCTGACCCCGTAGCTATAATTGGACCTCTAGATCTCCTACTTCAGAAAGTATATCAAAATACAAGTGAAAAGTGTTTTTGAAAAAAAAAAAAAAAAAAAAAAAAACCTTGGGCTTATTTAAATTCTTTGTGGAATAAAGAATTTAACCTTTTCCAAAGAGAGATCTGGCCTTTGCCCTCAGCTTCTGGGAGGTAATCTCTATGTTCTTGCAATGTCATACCTGATAGGAGTGTCTTATTTGGGAATTTAGGCTATGCCACACAGCCTAACAGTGCAATTTATGATGGAAGTTTTGAGTCATGTCAACCAAAATTAAGGCTGCTGAGGCAGAAATAATTTGACAAAAGTTTGCTGGAAGCCAACTGTGAGGACTGACCTGGGAAAACACACCAAAAAAGTTGGGCATATTCCACAGTCCACTATTAGTTGGAAGGCTTTTACAGGAAAGTTTAGAAGAAAGGAGGAGAACTCCTCACACCAGAATTGTCCTTTTCATTGCAGGGTGCAATACAGAGATTATAATCATTGGCTACAGATTACAACATACAAGCTAAAATGTTCTACATGCAAGACAGCCAGTAAAAGTTCATGACTCAGAAACAAATCAGTGTTCTTTTCAGTGTTTGTAGGTAACGTATTAATTAGTATGTCAACAATTTGAGGAACTCCCGACAAGATTTGAGGAACTCACGACAGGATTCTTTAGTCAGAGTCAGAATGCAAGCCTTTCAACCTAACCTAACCTGCATCCTACACTGTCATCATAAGTATAACAGCATCCAGAGAGCTCTGTGAGTCTTTCTAGTGCATTATTAAACCTAAGTATGGTCTTAGAGATCCTAAACTTGAAATGGTGTCAGAAGTGGGGGTAGTCTTGTGGACCACCCTTTAACATCACACTCAAAAAGTAAATAATTTGTAAACTATGTTCCTGTATTACTAATCATGCTAAATTAATCTGTGAAGAACTGTTAACATGAACAGCTGATATAAGAATAGTGCTGATGGCTGGTTATTGAAAAGAAGAGAATTTGGGGTTTAAGCACCTAGCAAGTACTCTGAGTACTGAAGTATTCATTTATTCATTCAACAAATATTTGCTGAGTTCCTGACTACATGCCTTAAAAATAGTCCCTTCAACTGGGATGATCCCTAGTAAAGAAAAATGATAATAATGTCTAATAGAGATATTTGATTCAATTCAAACAAGAATCAAACAATTCTAATGGAGGTAGAGACATAAAAACTGTCAGGTCTGTTTTGTTGTAATAGTTAGAAATGCGATATTTGGAGCCAGGTAAAACTGGACTGGCTACCTGACCGGTGATTTTCAGTACCACACGTACTGTGACATTCATTGTAACCTTAAGCTCTTTCCCACTTTTCTCATTTGTAAAATGGGGATAATAACACCTACTTCATAGAATTGTTGTGAGGATTAAATGAGATGATGTATTAAAGGTACTTAAGGTCAGTTACCTAATCAATACATGTTATATATATAATTAATAGTAATATGCTCAGATTTATCTTCTAATCAATCTTTTTTTTTAGCTGAATGTGAGAAGGTATTGCTTTCCAGCATACCTATGTTAATTTTAGTGGCTACTTATTTCCTTAGTCCCAGGAACGATAATGGCATCAAGAGTGTAGGCCCGATTTTGAACTCTATAGTTTAGTAGAAAATTGCTAATGAACAGGTTTTGGATTTATCTAATAGCTGTGACTTCAATCACAGCTTCTTTTGCTGCCTTTTGTTTTGTCAGTAAAATACCAGAGGGATTTGGGTGTTGTATGTACAAGGTATAAAAGCTGCAGAGAAGGTGAAATTAGACTTTGTAATCTCATGGCTTTTAGGCAGGAGAAGGATTATGAAGTAGCTGGTGAGAGTAAAATATTCATTAATTTAGTCTGTAGCAATATGCAAATGTTTAGATGGTTTCTCATCTGGGGTAACTCAAGCTTTGCCCCTAAGACATTTTAATTGTGCAGAATATATTGAGCAGGCAGGACTAGCATGAAACCCTGGTGAATTGGTTATTTCTGAGATTTTATTCATTCTCATGAAAATATGTATTAGACTTTAGTCTACCCTATCAAATTTACAGGATAAAGGGAAGAGACTACACAACCTGAATAGCTAAGCTAACATTTTATAAAATCAAAATGTTTTGTCTTGAATACATTATTTTTTAAGGCAATGTTGTCAAACATGGTACCTTCTGCACAATCCTGCCTTCAAGCAATTTAGCCATTGTTGCTCGGTGTACTAATATCTTCCAGGTAATTATACCTCACGCTACTACTATCACACTACTGGGCTCTGCTCGCTTAATTCTCAAAATTTATTAATCTTGGCCGGGTGCGGTGGCTCACACCTGTAATCCCAGCACTTTGGGAGGCCGAGGCAGGTGGATCACAAGGTCAGGAAATCAAGACCATCGTGGCTAACACGGTGAAACCCTGTCTCTACTAAAAATACAAAAAATTGGCCGGGCGTGGTGGTGGGCGCCTGTGGTCCCAGCTACTCAGGAGGCTGAGGCAGGAGAATGGCGCGAACCTGGGAGACAGAGCTTGCAGTGACCTAAGACCGAGCCACTGTACTCCAGCCACCGAGTGAGACTCCGTCTCAAAAAAAAAAAAAGTATTAATCTCGTTGGCTAACTCTTAGATTGTACTCGTTTTTAAGTAAATTGCTCAAAGTCACAGGGCTAGACAGTGGCAGAGCTAAAAGATTTAGTGCTAGTTCTGCCAGAGGCCTTTGAACCAGAGCAACACCATCTTGAATAGGGGCTGTGTAAAATAAGGCAGACATAATGGGCTCATTCCAGGAAATCAGGCATTCTTAGTCACAGGATGAGATAGGAAGTCAGCACAAGATACAGGTAACAAAGACCTTGCTGATAAAATAAGAAGCTAACCAAGACCCACTAAAATCCAGATAGTGACAAAAGTGATCTCTGGTCATCCTTACTGCTCATCTTAGGCTAATTATAATGTATTCGCATGCTAATAGACACTCCCCCCAGTACCATGACAGTTTACAAATGCCATAGCAACCTTAGAAAGTTACCCTATATGGTCTAAAAAGGGGAGGAGCTGTCAATTCTGGGAATTGCCCACCCCTTTCCCAGAAAACTCCTGAATAACCCACCCTTTGTTTAGCATATAATCAAGAGATAACTATGGGTATATGCAGTCTAGCAGCCCATGCCGCTGCTTTGCCTATGGAATTGCCATTCTTTATTCCCTTACTTTCTTAATAAACTTGCTTTCACTGTACTCTATGGACTCGCCTTGAAATCTTTCTTGCGTGAGATCCAAGAACCCTCTCTTGTGGTCTGAATCGGGACTCCTTTCCCATAATAGTTCCCCCTTCAGTAGACCTATGGTTCCGAAACTCTCACATGCATTAGAATCACATGGGAAACTTGTTGAAAGTATATATGCCTGCTTGTGATACACATAAGTGCTGAATCACAATGCCTGGTACAGAGACCAGAAATCTCCATTTTAAACAAACACACCTAGTGATTCTGAATTAGGTGATTGCAGGACAACACCATAGGGATCACATATGAAGGCTCTGAGAGCAAAAACTATTAGTTATTTCTGCATCTTTTAAACATTTTGTGGAATTTAGGGTTAATGCCACTACTTTTAGGAGAGAAGAAAACAGAACTGGTTTCCGCAAAAGGGAAACGCTATTTTCTTTTTCTCTGCCTCTCTGATGCCACTGCTAGAAAAGGCATGCATCTAACTCTTTTTGAAGTTTTAAGTTGAAGCTAAGCTTTACTCATGGGACTCCTAGAAGTGGCCTCTATTTCTGATATTCATACTGCATTAGGTAAGAATGTGGAAATAATAGAATCAAATCAAAGCTTCAGCCATGAAATGTTCCTCTTTCTGGAAAATCCACTGAAATCCTCTATAGCCGCTGATTAAATGCCACAGACCCACCCTATTCCTGCTTTTTGTTTGGTCTCATTGACTCCTATCAACCTCTGCAAGTAGTTACCAGGAAACCACAACATTCTAACCTTTCCTAAGACCTACTGCTCCTTCCCAGAAATATCTAAGCAAGCCATCTCATGAGAATAAAAAATTGCCTCTGGGTTCATTCGGGTCGTCAATCTCTGGAGGATGGCAGTTTCTGTAGCAATGTGACACTCCTACTTTCTACTGAAATTGGAAACTGCCACTTTTCTTTATATTAAGTAAAATTCAGCTTTTGGCATGAGCTTTTACTGTCTTTTTTTAGCCTCAGGTTTTTCTGGTCCTAATGGGAATTACTTCCATTTTTACAGTGCAAGTGCTAGATATATAGTGTCAGAATAAAACACCATGTTCTGCGGGGCTCCCAGGAGCTACAACTGTGCCATAGAAACAACAAAACAAATGAATGAAGCAGGTTTTATTTATATCAGTTAATAGTCTGCATACACATAAGTCTTTCTGTAAACTAACATAAGATGATATGTTGGAAAATTTTCTTAGCAATATTCTGAATTAAATGATTGTATTTAATTTTCTCATCAGTAAAATGATGAGACTAGATTAGGGGCCAGATTTGATTAGGCTGTCTTTTCACGGTCGGTCTCTTTCACAGTTACCCAATGCTGCTGTTAAGGAACAAAAGCAGCCATGGAGAATACATAAATGAATGGGCGTGGCTCCATTCCAATGACTATTTATAAAAACAGGAGGCGGGCTGCATTTATTCTGCAGATATAACTTGATGACCCTGGATGCAAAGGTATTTTCTAGCTCCTTGATTTTGTAATTTTATTCAAACAAATTGAAAGCCAGCTGTCATTTAGTTGCTCTTTGGTTAAGGTCTCTAGTTTTGTCTACCAAAGGCTAATGAAATTAGAAATAATAATAATAGCATTTTGTACTGAAACGTGAATGTGTTGTGAACGTGATAAATATTTTAAAAATATTTAGTTGAATCCTCTCAAACAAACCTAAAAAATGGTAACATTATTATGATCAGTATTCACAGATGAGGGAAACTGAGGCTCAGAGAAATAAAGTAACATGCCCACAGTAAGTGACTGTTGTAGTTTGTTCAGGCTGCTGTTACAAAATACCATAGACTGAGTAATTTATAAACAACATAAATTTTTTTCTCACAGTTCTAGAGACTGGGAAGTCCAAGATCAAAGTGCCAGCAGATTCGATGTGTGGCGAGAACTCTCTGCTTCATAAATGATGCCTTGTTGCTGTCTCCTTATGTGATGGAAGAGGCAAGGGGCCTCTCAGTCTTTTTTATCAGAACGTTAGTCCCATGTCTGAGGGTGAAGCCCTCATGACCATATCACCTCCCAAAGGCCCCACCTCTTAATACCATCACTGTGGGGGTTATGTTTCAAGATATGAATTTTAGTGGGACACACACATTCAGTCCATAGCAGTGAACCTGGGAGTCAGGTTCAGATACATCAACTTCGAGAACTTGATTCTTTGAGAGCCTATTTGAATTTTTTTTTTTTTTAATGAGATGGAGTCTCTCACAGTTGCCCGGGCTGGAGTGCAATGTCACCATCTTGGCTCACTGCAGCCTCTGCCTCCTGGGTTCAAGTGATTCTCCTGCCTCAGCCTCCCAAGTAGCTGGGATTACAGGCACCCACTACCACACCAGGCTAATTTTTTGTACTTTTAGTAGAGATGGGATTTCATTTTGTTGGCCAGGCTGGTCTCAAACTCTTGACCTCATGATCCACCCACTTGAACCTCCCAAAGTGGTGGGATTACAGATGTGAGCCCCTGCACCCAGCCTATTTGATTCTTATATACCATCCTCTCTACTGATTTACATGAAGGTAGAATATTTTTGCATCCCAAAGAATTAGCTTGTGTGCTAATCCCTTATTGGGGAATGAATGTAGAGCAGGAATGAGGGGAAAGGGAAAAGAACAAGGAGCGGGCAGCCACGGAAAAGAGGGGTTTTTAAAGATATATTGTCAAACATGTCAGAGCCTGAGGCAGATAAGAACTAAGAAGAAACCACTGGATCTGAAAAGTAGAAAGTGTCTGATGACTGTTGGGGTAATGGTTGGGGCCAGAAGTCAGACTACAAAAGGAATAATAAGTGAAAGTAAATGTAGACCTGTCATGTCGGAAAACTGGCAAGATAGATGGGAGAAATGGATGGTTATTTCCAGCTCTCCTAATCTTTTCATTCTCTCTACATGGAGCATTTCGAAAAAAAAACAAACAAACACACAAACAAACACATATCCTTTCATCAGCTGATAGCTATGCTGCTTGGCAAGATTGTCACAATTTAAAGATCAGGACTTAGTCTTATATGGGAGCAAACATTTCTTTGTGGCATATGTTCATTAGTCTTGCTCCCAGTCGGCTGGTGACAGAATGGGCACTAAGGTTTTCTTCTTGGCGGTTGGGAGTGTTGCTTCAGCATCACTGAGCTCATTATTCCTTTACTTTCAGAGCAAGATGAAATTAAGAGGCCAGCTTGTTAGGAAGTCAGTTCACTGTGTCATGCAGATCTAAGAGGAATGTTGGAGCAAGTGCTGCTCCTAAAAAACATACATGGTTATTGGACTAACAAGCAGGATTCTGTTGATGTTTGCTTTCCTTAGAAAGTAGGAGAAATGGATCAATTATGGCAGGGTTCAAAGCTCTCTATAGCTGAAGAGAAATATCTCCAAGGGCCATAAAAATAAAAAGACAGTTTGTTCATATCAATCCCTAACATAGAAAAATATCACTGGCTACATTTCCAACTATCTATTTCTACTACAGCCTTCAAAGTGGGGACTGGGAATCTCGTGCTTACTTTGAAGAGGCTTGAAATGATTGCCTCCTTTTGCAAAAATCTTTAAATTGAACAATTATTTTCAAGGCAGATTGTCTATATTGAGTCATTCTGCAGAACTAAAAAATCTTAGTATTTTTAATGAATTGTCATTTGGAGCACTTTAAGATTAAATAGTTATCTTGGGTGACACAATATGAAACCTTGAGTAGAGGTCAAAGAAGTTCTATGATATTTATAGATGTTTAAAAATACTATTTTAAAATAGAGAAAACTATGAATTACCTTTATTAACCATAGTGATATAATGAATAATGGCATCTACCAATAATCAATCTCAAACCTCAATTAGTCATGATACAAGGTTCAATCTCTCACTAAGAGCAAACATTTTACTAGAGTAGCTAATAAATAACAAATTGATATGATTCCACTTAAAAAAATCATGTTTCAATTTTGATAAGGATGATTTGTATCCTTCTCAAAGAATTGTTATTAAAAGGTAAAAGGTAGGGCAAAAGATTTGAATAATTTCATATAACTGAGGCTTGGCTAAAATAGCATGTAATGTAGTTAAATTATTTAGTGAACACATTGGTGGTGGTGTACAGCTTTTAGTATTTTAAGGGATATGAAACTTTTCATTTTCCCTAATTATAATTATTCTTGTACTTATATTTCTATTAATTTATCTGTAAAAAGGAATTTAAAAATCTTCATATAATACTGTAGAAAGTCATTAATCCATTATTGAAGAATAGGAATACAATTATTAATTTATCTTTCTTATCCTTTTATTTATCTTTAAAATATTTGTTTAGCTGTGAATTTCAAAACCTTTAACTGGTTCTGCTGTTAGCTCTAAGGGCCAATAATTACCTTCTCTTAGAAATGCAGCTTAAGTTATTTATCATAGTGGAATTAAATGTTGCCTAATTAGATTTTCTTGATTTTCTCCATGGGCCATTCTTAGACAGATGACTGAAGACCTCTTGTTTGAGGACACATTGGCTTAATATGCAGTGTCTGACACAGGGCCCCGACGCACAGAGAGTAGGCGTGATTGTGATTTTGAGTTTATATTCTTTTGAATGGACTTTTATTTTGGCTTATCATTTTTTTCCAAGTTAAATCTAATTTGACATAATTTTATAGACAAACAAGATTCCTATGTTGCTTATAATTTGTCTTTAGGTATTAACCAACTTTGCTTGGTGATGTTGAAATAGACTCTAGAAGTGAGCAAATCACCCCAGAGTTTCCTCAGGTGCTATTATTTTTGGGGCGCTATGGGAAGAAATAAAAACAAACTCTAAAACACAAGCCAGGTGTGCATACAGCTCTAGAATGAAAAGGTATTTCTGTTATTTCTTAGGGCAAATTTTACTTTTTGAGGATCTGTTTATTATTATTTTGAGGATTAGTCATGAACTTAAAATATTAGTAGGCTTGTAATTACTATCCACTAGTAATTTCTTTTATATTGAGACAGTTTCATTTGTACTGAATGTATAAAATTAATAATGATATACATGGATACTTAATTGAAAACCAATTACTGAGTTATTTTTGTTTATTTTGACAGTGGGAATTTATTCTAAAGCTTTGCATGTGTGAAAACATGGATCTCCTCAGGCTGTTGTTGGTAGTCTAGACATAATAATAATGTAACTTGTTTGAGAAATCTTGTTCTTCTATGGGCAATCAAATACATGATTACTGAAGAAATCAAGCATTTAGAATCAGTTTGTATTGAAACAAACCCTCTATAGTTCCAGCTTACAGATACATTAAAATTGTAAGTCACAGAGTCCAAGTCTATTTTTTATTGGAAAGCTTAAACCCCAGACTTATGATAAGAATTTTCATAAAAGGAAGTAGAACTTTATTTCTGGAAATATCAGATATTGTAGTTTGTGTATTTATTTTGGTGAGGCATTTCTCAAAAGGGAGTCATTTCTCAAAATTAATTTTTAAAAATTTCTGAATCTTATTTTGCCTTTGTATTAAAGGTGTTTATCTCTTGTTTTGTTACAGAGCTAAAAGATAAAAAGGACAGCTTTAAACATTATTGATTTCAATATTTAATTGACCTAGACAATTTACATCGATATCACTAAGAATTATGCATCCACCTCTGAGCATAATTAATTTATGAACTGTTAGAGTGTCATTTTTTATTGAGTAGTTTTTAAGAGTTGAACTGTATACCTCTGAATTCACATGTTGATTTCTTAACACCCAGTACTTCAGAACAGAATGTGACTGTGTTTGGAGACAGGGTCTTTAAGGAGATAATTATGTTAAAATGAGGTCATTAGGGTGGGTCCTAATCCAATACGACTGTTGTCTTCATAAGAAGAGGAGATTAGGACACAGACATGAACAGAGGAAAAACCATGTGGAAACGTGGGGAGAAGACAGCCATCTTCAAGACAGAGAGAGAGGCCTCAAAAGACAACTTTGCCAACACCTTGATCTCAGACTTCTGTCTTCCAGGGCTGTGAGAAAACAATTTCTTATTTAAGCCACCCAGTCTATGGTACTGTGTTATGGTAACCTGAGCAAGCTATTATAATACAGTTACAGCTATAGCTATGGAAATTCTAAGGCCAATCTCTGTCCTCTAAGAGGTTGTATGAATTCCAAGCCCTGGCAGTTGTAAATGTTATCGTAGTCAGCTTCTCTGTCACCTGGTTTATTTCCTCTGACTCCTTGTCAGGTAGATAGAGAGTGTTGCAATGGATACTGAGAGTGTGATGCATCCTGGTTCATCTGAACTCTGAACCTACTTTCCCTATGGCTCCATGTGCTTGTGTGTAAGAAGTCAGGTTGCATGGACACGTGTGCATACCTGTATGTGAGGGTGTATGTGTGTATTGAAGAGAAGTTAGAGTATAGTACTGCTTAAGAGCACGGACTCTGCAACCAAATGGAGCCTAACAGCTCCACATTTACTGTGTACTATTGGGTAAGTTATTTAACCTCTCAGGGCCGCAGGTCTCTCATCTAGAAAATGGGGTCAGTGATAGTCCCTACTCTCATAGAGTTGTGGTGAATATTAATTGATTAAAGTATTTAGAATAGGGCTTGACACACAGTAAGAGCCAGGTCAGGAATAATGATCTTTATTTCATAGGGCTACTGTGGAGACTAATTAAATGATACAATGGGTTTGAAGTACCTTACATGGTGCCTGGAAAGTAGTAGGCGCTAAACACCTGTTGTCTTATTTTTCATCCTCAATATTCCCATAATCTCAATATGGTATTAAGGTTATACTCTTAACAAGGGCACCAAGGTGTGGGAACTGCAAAGGCACTTTAAGATCAACTAATTTAACTATTCACAAACAGGTGGATGATGGTGAGGCACGTCAGAACACAGAACTACAGTCTCCCTGTTTCTCCCTCCTTCCATGTTGATATAGTTTGGCTATTTGTCCCCACCAAATTTCATGTTGAAATGTGATCCCTAATGTCGGATGTAGGGTCTGGTGGGAGGTGTTTGGATCATGGGGACAGATCCCTCATGAATGGCTTGGTGCCCTCCCCATGGTAACAAATGAGTTCTTGCTCTGTTAGTTCATGTAGGAGCTGGTTGTTGGAGGGAGTCAGTTTCTTGATTACTTTCAGTGAAAAAATAAAAAATAAAAATAAAATAAAAGAGCCCAGCACCTCCTCTCTCTCTTGCTCTTTCACCTGTGACACATCTGCTTCCCTTTTGCCTTCTACCTGATTTAAAGATTCCTGAGGCCTCACCAGAAGCTGAGCAGATGGTGGTGCCATGCATGTACAGCCTGCAGAAACATGAGCCAAATAAATTTCTAAGTTACCCAGTCTCAGGTATTCCTTAATAGCAATGTAAGATAGACAAATACATATATCAACATGTTGTCTTCCTATCATGCATCCTTTTTTTTTTCTCTCCCCTGCCTCTCACATGAGGGAGAATCACATTTAATACAATCAGTGGTTGGTGGTAGATAGAAACTGGGCAGAAGAAACCAGATGTTAGTAAGGACTTGGCAAGGGTTTCATTGTTCTTACAAATGTGAACATGTTTTATTTTTCATAGGATTATGGCCATCAGCCTTTTAGAAACTGATGACTTAAGCACTAAATCTCTCCTGGTTCCTTCCCTGCCCTTTCAGTCTCTTCTATACGACCTAATTGATTTGCTCCTCTTTGCCTACCTTTCCTTACTCATTAATGCAAGGCTTTCACAGTTAACCAGGGGAAAAGTGCATCAAACTCACTTTGTACTATGAATCTGGAATTGACATATCCCCTCAGCAGCATTTTTGCACAGTGGCTGATTTGCTATGAATTTCTGTTTTGCCAATAAAATTTCATTAGCCAATTAATTTCCATTTTAATCTTTTATGACCCTTACACATTGCAGATAAGTAAAGGGGAGTATATTGATAAGATGAAGAATTTTCAAGCTATATAAATCCAGTCCACACCAATTTCAGCCCTCTTTCAAGGGAATGCAAAACTCTGATAAGACTGAGAATGACTCCAGAAGAAAAGCTTGAAAGTTTTATAAGAGACCAGATGGTGGCAGCATAGAATGTGTGAGAAAAACTCCATGAGCAATGTTAAAAACATGATACAAATATGTTGCAAGTAGTAGCAAAACTACTAATTATTGATGAGAACTAAGATAGAGAAACTGGTTATAGACATGCAATGTAGTACCAGAAATACCTGAACTGGAGTCTGTGTTCCTACGTGTTGGCTGTGTGAACTTGGGCAAGCCAATTAGCCTCTTTCTCTAAGCTCTGTTTCCTCATTTATGAAGTGGGAACATTGATAGTTACGGGATTGTTTTAGGATTAAGGGAGATAATGTATGTTAAAGACTTAGCCCTTCCTAGCAAAGATATTGTAAGTACTTAGAGAGAGAGAGAGAGAGAGAGAGAGAGAGAGAAATTTAACCATGTAAAATACGAACATCATATATCAAAAGAAAGTTTTTGTAACTTTTTCTAAATCAGTAGGATAACAAGAGGAAGATGGGAGCAGTAGTCAGTCCCTATGTGCAGGTAAAAAGGAGGTGCATTGTCCCTAGAGAGTTTAAAAATACTAACAATGTCAACTAAAATCAGTCTACTTTTTATAATCACCATGAACCGGCAACTCCAAACAATGTCACGGTAAAAAAACTCTTCTTTATGAGAACTTTACTGTTCCTAGCAAATTGAAATTTTCATTATTATTTTAAGCATTTTAAGACCCTTTACCCTCTGCTTCTGACTTATCTGCCTTTTATGCTTTTCACTTCCTGAATCCTTTCCAGTCCAACGGTACAAATTGTTCAATGGAGATGCTTTGCATATCCTGCTTCTCCATTTTTTAATCACACAATTCCTACCACCTGAAATGCCCTGTAATCTCCTTTTCATTTATTTATATCTTACTTTTCCTTTGTGGGTACAGCTTAAGGGCTACATTCTCTGGGAAGCTTTCCTCATCTGCTGGATCCTCCAAGGACATATCTCTCTTTTTGTGTACGTAGCTATTTTGGCCCTTAGCATCTGCTGTCTTCTATTGAAACATATTGCCCCTTCCTTCCAGTGTAAAGGAGGAGCTCATTCACAGAGTTGATATTATTTCCATAATCTAGCCCAGCTTTAGGTTTTGATATCATCTGTACACTTGGTGCTTACAATTGTGTTTGGAGTTCAAGACATTCTGTCACAGAGTGAACCTAACTAGCGGGTATCTTCAATTTTGAACTTCCTTTGAGATGCGTATGCTACCTTAAATAGTGTACACAATGTAACATTTATTAACATTTAGACATTTTAAAAGGAAGAAATAACGATTACCTTGTGGGCAAATGATTGGAGCCTGTATTTCCCAGAGCCAAGATTAATATGCAAGGCCCCATCTGTGAGCTCTAAATTCCAGATTCCATTGATGCTGTTTTTCAGTCATTTTTTCCACGAGACCTGGAATCTTTTCATCTCTTCTTAGCTGGTGTAAAACTGAATGTATATTTTAGCATGTGGTGGCCACTCCCTTGGTGAAAAAATACTGGGTCTATGAAAAATACTGGGTCTTCGAACTTGAGCTTTAACCTTTTTTCTGTATCCTAACCAGCTACTATAAACAGAATGCTGTCAGCATTTACCTGTCATTAGAGAAAGTAAGTATAAAATATCTTCCTTCACATCTCATATTCAATAAGATAGCCATATGCTGCCAAGTCCTTTGTGAAAAAATTGGCCAGATCCTGGGATCAGAGGCTCATTCTCCAGAAGTGCAGAGATCTCATAGGTTCTGGTATTCTAAGGGAGTGCTCTGGGAAGAAAGAAGTACTTCTGAGCTGAGTTGGCTCCTGGTCAGAAGAAATTCTGGACAGGTGGTTTAGCTTTACTTCTCTCAGACTCTTGTGAAGTTGGACCTGGGTGTTTAGCCTCTTTAATAATGTTTTGTAATTACACGGAGGTGGGTGAGGAAATCTTTGTCTCATATCATTATTGATTAGAATTACTATCTTTGTTTCAGGAATCTTGTTTACAGAGTAGGCTAAAGTTCTTCATTAGCAAAAGTGCAGAGTGTAGCAAGGGGAACAGGGCAAGGTCTAGCTATTTGAAACACTTGCTGTGGCACATTCCCCATGAACCCAAGGAACAAAATTAGGAACAATGCTAATAGAGCAACATAATAGTTCAACATAAATGGGAGAACTTTCTAACAATGAGTTGTCCACATATAGGATGAACCATCATGTTGATACTGAGTTTCCCATAATGTGAGATATTCACATAGGTGAGAGTGCTGTGGGGTATTCAAGTATTGGTGAATGATGTGAATAAACGGATTCAAATTATTTTTCTTACCTGGAGTCTACAGTTTAGGGATTCAAATTCTTTTTCTTACCTGGAGTCTATAGTTTAGGGATTTGGCCGTTTCTTTTTCCAAATCAGTTGATTACAAATGAATAAACACATCAAAAGCAAATTATTGTATCCTTTTTTCTACTCTTTTAATTATTGTAGATGTTGTTCTCATCTCCTAACATATACTAATTAGAGACATGGAAGGAATAAGCCTCTAAGTAGAAAAGTATATGATATTAAAACATTATGAGTATGAAAAATTACATGGGATTTTGGAAATGCACAGAGTTTTACCTTTTTTTTTTTTAATTTGGAAAGAAATGCAGTCTTGTAATGAAGTCTTAGGTGGCATGTGAAATGAGAAATCAAGATTTTGGCTCTCTTGTTGGGCTTTTCTATCAATGGAAGCTTTATTCCTGTATTGAACAATTCTTTTCTCCTAGCTGGCTCATCTCATGGGAGAGATTTAATGAATAATTGATGGAAGGCACAAGTGCTCTATTACACCTTCTATTCAAGGAGGAAAAGATATGAGCCTCTTTGGGTGTCTGACTCACTTATTATATGCAGATGCTACGTTGGCAATTTCCTGTATGAAAAGAAAATTAAAATAGATTCCCCACTTCTTCTTTAGAGTGGGGTTGAACATAGGAACTGCAGTGAGGTGGTTTGAAGATCTTTAGAAGGAGGGTGGTTAAAAGCCATATGATATTCAAATCACTGAGTCTGAAAAAGAATGATGTGTAATTGTATCAGTGTATGTCCAATCAGGAGACAGAAACTGCACAGTGATAAGTAATTTGAACAAAGTTAAATATATAGAATTGTTAAGTATAATAATTTGGAGTAACGGGGTTTGGAGTAATACAGGGTTAATTAATATAAAGCAAACAGAAGTTTAAAGAATACAGAATAGCACATATAAGAAGCAGCTACTACTTCCATGGCTGAGACAGAGCATCCAAAGAAGAGCCTGCCCCTTGCCCCCACCCCTGGGGGGTGAGATACAAACCTTGTTTGAGGACACAGTTATGAGTAACTAAATGGTGGAGAACTCACTGGGTGGTGCTGCACAGGTAGAACTTGCTGGAAATCTGAATCCAGGGTTCCAAGAAAAGCTGCTAATGAGGAGGTATCTTACTAGGAGTATGTTGCTACAAATCATACAATGGAGGTGCCAGGAGACTATGTTGGCTGTTTCCTGCTGATCACTTTTGGTTTTATCTATTTTGACTTTTTGCTGTTTTTGTTGTTGTCCTCAATTCCATTGATTTCTGCTCTTTTGCTTGTTATTTTCTTATGTTTGGTTTGAGATTATTTTGGCCTACTTTTTCTAGTTTCTAAAATTGAAAGTGTAGATCACTGATTTGAGGTTTTCTTCTTTTTAAATTAAGTATTAGTGCTTATTAACAATAACAAAGACATGGAATCAACCTAAATGCCCATCAATGGTAGACTGGATAAAGAAAATGTAGTAGATATACACCATGGAATACTATGCAGACATAAAAAAGAATGAGATAATGTCCTTTGCAGAAACATGGAGGTTGAGGCCATTATCCTTAGCAAACTAGCTCAGAAACAGAAAACCAAGTACTGTATGTTCTCACTTATAAATGGGAGCTAAATGATGAGAACATGTGGTCACGAAGAGGGAAACAATAGACTGTGGGGCATGCCAGAGGGTGGAGGGTGGGAGGAAGGAGAGGAGCAGACAAATCACTATTGAGTATTAGCCTCAGTACCTAGACAAAATAATTTGTGCAACAAACTCCTGTGACACGAGTTTGCCTATATGACAAACCTGCACATGTACCCCTGAACCTAAAATAAAAGTTAAAGAAAAGCATGAGCCTTTTAAGTGAGGAAAAGGAAAGTTGAGGTGGCTATAATAACATTATGTAAAATCTCTATTTTGGATAGAGTATCTGCTTCTGAAGTCTATTTTGTCTAATATTATTATAGCCACCTCAACTTTCCTTTGATTAGTGTTTCAAGGTATATCTTTAACATCCTTTTACTTTTAACCTACCTATATCTTCTGTGTAAATGGGCCTTGCTTCTGTTATCCAATCCAACATGTTCATTTAATTCGTGTGTTTAGACTGTTTGCAATTAGTATAATTGTTGACAGGCTTGTACTAAAATCTGTTATCTTGTTAGTTGTTTTCTTTCTATCTTTTTTTCCCCCAACCTTTTGATTTCCTTTGGATTGAGGATTTCTTATGACTTCATAAAAAGCTTATATGCTTTTTATATTTAGCTTATTACCTATACTCTTTCCTATGGTTTGAATGTGTCGCTGAAACTTTGTGTGTTAAAAGCTTAATCCCCAATGCAACAATGTTGAGAGGTGGAACCTAATAAAAGGTGATTAGGTGATAAGGGCTCTGCCCTCATGAATAGATTAATGTTGTTATCACAGGATTGAGTTAGTCATTGTGAAAGCGAGCTTGTTATAAATATGAATTTGGCCCCCTCTTGCCCTTTTTCTCTCTCTCACCTTCTTTTATCCTCTCATCTGCCATGAAATGATGCAGCAAGAAGGCTCTCACCAGATACTGGCACCTTGATGTTGGACTTCCTGGTCTCTAGAACTGTGAAAATACATTTCTTTTCTTTATAAATTACCCAGTCTGTGGTATTCTGTTATAGCAACACAAGATGAACTAAGTCAGGCTTATTTACCATGTATATTTAATCAATTATACACTACCTTTAAATTATATTATACAGGTTAAAATAGTGTAAAAACCTTACAACAGTATATTCTCATTTTTTTCTAATTCTTTGTGCTATTGTTAACATATATTTTACTTTATGTGCACCATAAATGCACAATTCACTATTTTTTTTTGCTTTAGAGCCAATTGTCTTCCAGAGCTTTTAAAAATAAGAAAAAATAAATTTAATATTCGTCTTTATTTGTCTCAATTTCAGCATATTTTATTTCTTTGTGTACCTCCTGGTTTTTGTCTGGCATTGTATTCATGCTTCCTGAAAAGCTATCTTTAACATTTTATTATAGTACTTGTCTGATAGTAACAATTTGTCTCTTTTTACATGTCTGAAAAAGTATTTTTCCTTTAGTTTTGAAAGATATTTTAATTAGGTCCAGAATACCTGATCTGCAGGTTTTTTTCCTTTTCTTTTTCTTTCAGTACTTTAAAGGTGTCACTCCACTGCCTTCTGGCTTGCATGATTTCTGACACAAAGTCTACTGTAATTCTTATTTTTACTGTTCCATATGTAATTTTTTTCTCTGCATTCCTTCAAAATTTCCTCTCTCTGGTTTTTGACAGTTTTAATATTATATCTTCATGGATGTGTAAGTGTGTCTATGGTTTTGTATATTTCATTAGTTTTGGAAAATTCACAGCCATTATCTTTGCAAATGCCCCTGTTCTATCCTTATTTTCCTACTAGGATTTAAATTATATGTATATTTGATTTTGTTCCACTGCTCTTGAATGTTCTGTTCCTTTTCTACCTTCACCTTTTCTCTTTGTGTTTCAATTTGGGTGATTTCTACTGACCTCTTTTAAAGTTCACCAATTTTTTTTTTCCATCGGCTGTGTTGAGTCTACCAATAAACTTGTTAAAAGCATTCTTCATCTGTTACTGTATTTTTTACTTCTAGCATTTCTTTCATTTTTTCTTATAGTTTCCAGCTCTCTGCTGAAATTCTCATGAGTTCAGGTGGTTTTCCCACCTTTTCCATTAGCGTCTTCGACAGTTTAAGCATAGTTATTTTAAATTCCGTACCTAATATTTACACACCTGGGTCATGTCTGAACCTGGTTTTGCTGATTATTTTGTCTTTTGACACAGTGTTTTTGTTTATTGCTTCCTCATGTATTTTGAAGGTTTTACGTGCATGTTATTTACCTTGTGTAGGAATTTAGAGACTGAAGTAAATGGAATAGGAGCATGAGATTTGTAATACCACTTGCTAAACCTTTTGCATGGGAATTGAGTCAATCTAGTCAGAAACTGAGCTGGGTTTGGGTTTTGTTGTTATCATCTGGGCATATTTTAGGGCATTTGATTATTCCTGTCATTGAGTTTTCCAAGCAGCAGTCATCTTCCAGTAACAAAGCTACTCAATCTATTGTGTTCAATAGCATTTAATAATAGATGATGTTTAATTGTATTAGGCCTGTACCTGTGGTAGTTTATTGCACCTGTACATGTCTTCTCTAACTCTAACTGTTAGAAGCAAAACCAAGTTCTTGTGAGCTGTGCCTGAAATGCAAAGGTAGAAATTTGGTTACATACCTTCACCTTTCCTGCCTTTTTTTTTTTTTTTTTTTTTTTATCACTCATGCACAGCACACAGGCACTTCTACCACAGGTGCATTCTCTTTGATACACAGGCATATTGGTTTTTTCTTGGAGTCTTTATTTTAACCCAGGTATCAAGATGTTTTGTAATTTGATTGTTCCTCTCTGTGAAGGCATTTTAAAAATGTCATTCCACTTTCCAAAAATCTGTATACCACTTCCATGTACGAAAGACCAAATATACTTACATCTTTTCTAGACTTTAATCTATTTTTCTTGTAAGGACAGCTGATAGTGTAATGTTTCAAAGTCTTATGCATTTCTGAGAATAGAAGCTAGTGAGATAGGTGGAGATACAGGTGTCCTATAATATTGAGACCTAAGCATCTTGGGGAAAGGAACTTTGAAACATGTTCTTTGCCATTTTCAGTGTGAATACCTAAAGAGTTAAATAAGAACAATCGTCCATTCTCTGTTACGTTCTTATGTTCACACAGGTATGTAACAGTGCTCATTACTGAAGAGAAACACCCTTATTTTTGAATCAAAAAAATTACAAAATCTTAATTCAGAGAAGAAAAGGTAAATGTATTGGTTTTGGAATGTGTTAGTTTGTTTTCACGCTGCTGATAAAGACATAATGGAGATTGGCAATTTACAAAAGAAAGAGGTTTAATGGACTCACAGTTCTATGTGGCTGAGGAGGCCTCACAATTATGGCGGAAGGTGAAAGCCATGTCTCATATGGCAGCAGACAAGAGAAGAAGAGAAAAAAATGAAAGCAGAACCCCCTTGTAAAACCATTAGATCTTGTGAGACTTTTTCACCACCATGAGAACAGTATAGGGGAAACCGCCCCCATGATTCAATAATCTCCCACTGGGTCCCTCCCACAACATGTGGGAATTATGGGAGTACAATTCAAGATGAGATTTGGGTGGGGACACGGAGCCAAACCACATCAGAAGTTGTAGAAAAAATTTTAATTTGGTACCCTTTTTATTCATGAGGTTCAAAATGTGTTATGTGACAAGTGTGTTTTCTTATGTGAACCTCACCATCAATTTCCTTGTTTGACCATATTTACTACCTTCTGTCTTTCTCATCAAAGGCATTTCTACTGAAGAGAGTTATTATTGTTTTTTTTCCCCTTTAGGGATAGCCTGATACTATTGTCTAATATCCCCAAATTTATTTCTTCCAAGACCATTATCAGCACAGACAACCATCCTCTTGCTTAACCCAAATCCATGGTTTCACTTTTGCTTGGGCATGTGAAATTCATTAGTAAGAAATGGTGTCATGTTTTGTACCTAGGGTACACTGTTATTGATAAGATATTTGTTATTATTTGGGGATGGGTGATCCAGAACAAGGTGTAAGATAGCACTTTTTAATTTTTGTGTTAAGAAATAAACATCTTAGATAAAACCAGAAATGAAGAGATTATTTCAGGCAATTAATTACCCTATATATGATTATATTTCTCATTTCCCCTCTAAAAAAATCTCTCAAATATTATTCTTGGTATTTCTGTTCCTTGTTTTTACCTCACATCATCCAAAGAAGAATCATGGAAGAATCCAGGCTTCTATTTCCTTGCTACCTTCTTATGTATGTGTGGGCTTCATCTCCAAGTTTACCAGGTGGTCCAACAGGGCTACATTCCAGCCAGAGAGTAGAAAGGGATAAAGCAGGGGAAGCACCCTGTCCTTGAGAAAACTTCCTGGAAGGTGCCTTATGCCACTTCCACATTGACACATGCCAGCTTTCAGTCACATGGCCACACATAGGCACAAGAAGAGTTGGGAAATGTCAACATTCTGAGTATGCCCAGCTAAAATCTGGGACATACTCATACTAGGTTGGTGCAAAAGTAATTGCAGTTTTTCCCATTGAAAGTAATGGTAAAAGCCCGGGCGTGGTGGCTCACATCTGTAATCCCAGCACTTTGGGAGGCCGAGGTGGACAGATCACCTGAGGTCAGCAGTTCAAGACTAGCCTGGCCAACATGGTGAAACCCCGTCTCTACTAAAAATACAAAAAAATTAGCCAGGTGTAGTGGTGCACACCTGTAGTCCCAGCTACTCAGGAGGCTGAGGCAGGAAAATTGCTTGAACCCGGGAGGCGGAGGTTGCAGTGAGCCAAGATTGTGGCGTTGTGCTTCAGCCTGGGTAACAAAAGTGAAACTCCATCTCACAAACAAAAACAAAAACAAAAACAAAACAAAACAAAACAAAACAAAACAAAAAACAGAGAGAGAGAGAGAGAGTAATGGCAAAGACTGCAATTACTTTTGGGCCGACCTAACAATATACTCAGTTGTATTAGAAACTTGCTGAGGCAGCCTACAGACTGCAGCACTTTCAAATGTAATTCTATTCCCACTTTTTAGCACACATCTCAATATAATTAAAATTAATTCATAGTAACTTTTGGTACAAGCCCAGGATCTTTTCCTTATAAAAGTTAACATGAAAAATATAGGAGTTACTAAATAGCAATACATTAATATGTCTCAGTAAATTCTGTAATAGTTTTAATGCATGTGCTCATACCATTACCTGTATCAACCTTTCATTTAATACTTGTCTTTCCAGTTTCACATTCTGTGCTGTTTACACCCATTTCAATATTAAGAGTGTTAAAAGATCCAATAATTTATAATAATCAAAAGCATTGATAAGATTTTTTTCCCACTGAAATTAAAGGAAATATTTAATAGAGGACTCTAGCCAATTAGAATTATATTAACACTACTCTGCTTCCCCAAATTGAACTTTATAATTCAACAACTTTATCTTCTTTTTAATAAAATATGTGCTATATTTTGGTGGTTGTTGAGAAATCTAGGTACAGATTTATGTTAAATTTTTATTCCTGCATTTTATTCTTATGATCCAGGAAACTAAAATGGAATGTGACCAGGGGAGTATGTTGCTAAGGAAAAAAAGAAACAGAATGACTTAACATCCGCTTTGGGTATTGGGAATTATGAAAACTGATCCACACTTGATACCACTTTGGGACACTTGTGAATGCCTGTCAGTGACTTCTCTATCAGCCAAGAACATACTAGGATCATTGGCACACACTGTAACGAACTCTGTTTTTTTCTGGGGAGACAAGAGGGTACATATTTATATTTCCTTATTAAACAATTACTTATTTTAAATATTATGATATTTTAATCCCTTATATTTATGGTCCCATGATGGACCAGGGACTTGTAAGTTGACAGTGCATGTGGCCAGAATATCCTAAATGTGTCCTTATAATTAATTTTTTAAAAAACTGCCATGAAATTCTCAGAAAAGATAAGAGATAAAAACACAATTTTTGCTAATTTTGTTTCAGACCCTGAGGAGTTACTATATCTAATCTCACTACATGATGCCACAAAATGGTGAATGAATAGAGTTAAGAGTCTCAGTAAAAGATTTTCGGCATTCTCTCATGAGAGCAGTTTGATTGATTGTTGCTAAATGTTCTACTCTCCTCCTGCATTTATAAATGGCAACTGAGGATAGATTTCAGGTGTTTATGGAAATGAATGGCAGTCATTGGGGTCATTTGAGCATGAGATGATTTTTTTCCCCATTTTAATTTCTTAAATTGACACATGATAATTTTAAATATTTTTGGGGTACATAGTTATGTTTAGATACATGGAATGTAAAGTGATCAACTCAGGGTAATTATTATGCACATTATCTCAAAGTTTTATGACTTATTTGTGTTGGGAACATTCAAAATCCTCTTTTCTAGCTATTTGAAAGTATATAATAAATTATTATTAACTATAGTCATCTTACAGTGCTACAGAACAGTAGAACTTATTCCTCCTATCTAGCTGTAATTTTTGTATCCTTTAATAAGTCTATCCCTACCCTGCCAACACTTCCCAGCCTCTGATGGCCACTGTTCTACTCTTTCCTATGAGATCAACTTTCTTAACTTCTGCATATGAGTCAGAACTTGTGGCATTTATTTTTCTGTCCCTGGCTTCTTTCACTTGAGTGAAGGAAGGCTCATCCTTCTCATGGAACTAGGCTCATCTATGTTGCTGCAAATGAAAGGATTTCATATTTTTTTAAAGGCTGAATAGTTTTCCACTGTGTATATGTGCCACATTTTCTTTGTCCATTCATCTGTCAATGGACACTTGGGTTAATTCTATGTCTGGGCTCTATGCATAGTGCTGCAGTAAAAAGGTGGGTGCATATATATATCTTTGATATATTGATTTCCTTTCCTTTAATATATACCCAGTGGTGAGATTACTGTTATCATATGGTAGTTCTATTTGTAGTTTTTTAAAGAACCTTCATAATATTCTTCATAATGGCTGTACTAATTTACATTTCCACCAACAGTGTATAAGAGTTTCCTTTTCTCCATATCCTTACTAGCTTTGATGTTTTTTGTATGTTTAATAAAAGTCATTCATACTGGGGTGCCATGATATCTCACGGTGGTTTTGACTTGTATTTCCCTGATAATTAGTGATGTTGGGCATTTTTTCATATGTTCGTTGGCCACTTGCATGTGTTATTTTGAGAAATGTCTATTCAGATCATTTGCCCAATTTTAATCAGAATATTGGTTTTGCTGTTGAGTTGTTTGAGTTTTTTAATATTCTGGGTTTTAATCTTTTGCCAGATTAATAGTTTGCAAATATTTTCTCTTATTCTATAGGTTGTCTTTTTATTCTGTTGATGGTTTCCTTTGCTGTGCAGAAGCTTTTTAGTTTGATATAATCCCATTTGTCTATTTTTGCTTTTATTATCTTTGCTTTTGAGATCTTATTCATAAAATCTTTTCCCAGACCAATGTACTGAAGCATTTCCCCTACGTTTTCTTCTAGAAGTTTTATAGTTTTGGGTCTTACATATAAATCTTTAATCCATTTTAATTTTTTTTTTTTGTATAAGATGAGCAACAGAAGTCTAGTTTCATTTTTCTGTGTATGGTTACCCAATTCTCCCAGGTCCATTTATTAAACTGTACTTTCCCCGATGAATGACTTTAGCACCATTGTTGAAAATCAGTTGGCTGAAAATACATGGATTTATTTCTGTGTTCTATTCTCTTCCATTTTTTTTTTCTTGAGATGGAGTCTTGCTCTGTCACCCAGACTGTAGTACAGTGGCATGATCTGAGCTCACTGCAACCTCTGCCTCCCAGGTTCAAGCTATTCTCCTGCCTCAGCCTCCCAAGTAGCTGGGATCACAGGCACACACCACAATGCCTGGCTAATTTTTGTATTTTTAGTAGAGGCGGGGTTTCACCATGTTGGTCAGGCTGGTCTCGAACTCCTGATCTCAGGTAACATGCCCGCCTTGGCCTCCCAAAATGCTGGGATTATAGCTATGAGCCACCGTGCCCAGCCCCATTGGTCTTTTTAAATGCCAGTAACATGCCATTTTGGTTACTACAGTTTTGTAGTATATTTTAAAGTCAGGTAGTGTGATGCCTCCAGCTTTGTTCTTTTCTCTTAGGATTGATTTGGCTATTGGGGTGTTCTGTGGTTCTATACGAATTCTAAGATTGTTTTTCTATTTTTGTGAAGAATGTCACTGGTATTTTGGTAAGGATTGCACTAAATCTGGCTTTGGGCAGCATGGTCATTTTAACAGTATTAATTCTTCTGGCCAATGAGAATGGGTTGTCTTTCCATTTGTTTATGTCTTCTTCAATTTCTTTTATCGGTGTTTTGTAATTTTCCTTGGAGAGATCTTTTATCTCTTTGGTTAAATTTATTCCTAGGTATTTTATTTATTTTTTGTAGCTATTGTAAATGGGATTGCCTTCTTGATTCCTTTTTCAGCTAGTTTGTTGTTCATATACAGAAATGGTACTGATTTTTGTATACTAATTTTGTATTCTGCAACTTTACTGAATTCATTCTAAGAGTTTTTTTTTCTGAGAGTCTTTAGGTTTTTCTATATATAAGATCATGTTGCCTGCAAAGAGGGGCAGTTTGACTTCTTCCTTGCCAATTTGAGTGCTCTTTATTTCTTTCTCTTGGCTAGGACTTCCAGTACTATGTTGAATAGAAGTGGTGACAGTGGACATCCTTGTCATGTTCTAGTTCTTAAAAAACAAACAAAAAACTTTCAGCTTTTCCCATTCGGTAAGATGTTAGTTGTGAGTTTATCATATACGGCCTTTATTATGTTGAAATACTTTCATTCTATCATTAATTTTTTGACAGTTTTTATCATGAAGCGATGATAAATTTTATCAAATACCTCTTCGGCATCTGTTGAGATGAGTTTTTGTCCTTCATTCTGTTGATGTGATGTATTGTGTGTATTGATTTGCGTATGTTAAACCTCCCTTGCCTCCCAAGGATAAATCCCACTTGATCATGGTGTGTTATCTTTTTGATGTGATCTCATTCGGTTTGCTGGTATTTTGTTGACAATTTTTACATGTATGTTCATCAGGGATATTGGCCTGTAGTTTTCTTTTTTGTGTGTCCTTATCTGATTTTGGTATCAAGGTTATGCTGGCTGTGTAGAATGAGTTTGGAAGAAATCCCTTCCCTTTCATTTTTGGGTGAATAATTTGAGAATAATTGGTATCAGTTTTTCTTTATAAGCTTGATAGAATTCAGCAGTAAAGCTGTCTGGTCCTAAACTTTTCTTTGCTGGGAGACTATTTATTATTGATTCAATCTCAATACTCATTATTGGTCTGTTCAGGTTTTTATATGTGTTCTTGTTTCAGTATCAATATGTATTTAGAAATTTGCTCATTTTCTCTGGGTTCTCTGAAGTTTTGGTATATAGTTCTTCCTAGTAGTTTCTAATACTCCCTTGCATTTCTTAGTATCGGTTGTAACATCCTTTTTTTTTGTTTCTAATTTTACTTATTTAGATCTTTTCTGTTTTTTTCTTAGCTTAGTTATCAGTTTGTTGATTTTATCTTTCAAAAAACCAACTTTTCATTTTGTTGATATTTTATATTCTTTTTAGTCTCAATTTTGTTTCTTTGTGCTCTGCTCTTTGTTATTTTTTCCTTCTACAAATTTTGGGTTTGCTTTGTTCTTCCTTTCCTAGTTTCTTAAGCTGCATCATTAGGTTGTTTATTTGAGATCTTTTCACTATTTTTTTTTTTTTGGAGGTGGGGGGGATCTCACTATGTTGCCTAGGTTGGCCTTGAACTCTTGGGCTCAAGGGATCTTCCTGCCTCAGCCTCCCAAGTAGTTGGGGCTACAGGCACGTGCCACCATACCAGGTTTTCTTACTTTTTTGATGTAGGCATTTGTTGCTGTAAACTTGCCTCTTAATACCCCTTTTGCTGTGTTGCAGACATGATATGCTGTTTCTATTTTTATTCGTTTCATGAAATTTTAAAATTTCCTTCTTAATTTCTTTCTTTACCCATTGGCTGTTCAGAAGCATGTTGTTAGATTTTCATGTATTTGTATAGTTTCGAATGTTCCTCTTGTTATTAGATTTCTGGCTTTATTTCATTGTGGTTAGAAAAGATACTTGAAATGACTTCAATTTTTAAACATTTTTTGAGACTTGTTTTGTGTCCTAACATATGGCCAGTCCTGGAGAATATTCCAAGTGCTGATGAAAAGAATGTGTATCCTGCAGCTGTGGGGTGAAATGTTCTGTCAATGTCTGTTAGGTGTATTTGATCTATGGTATAGTTTACATTTTATGCTTCTTGGTTGATTTTCTGTCTAGATGATCTGTCCAATGCCGATATTGGGGTGTTTAAGTCACCAACTATTATTGTATTGGGGTTTGTATCTCTCTTTAGATTTAATAATATTTGCTTTATATATCTGGCTGCTCCAGTTTTGAGTGCCTATACATTTAGAATTGTTATATCCTCTTGCTGAATTGATCCCTTTATTATCATAATAGAATGTTGTCCTTCTTTGTCATTAAGTTGGTGCAAAAGTAATTGTGGTTTTTGCCATTACATTTAAGTTTAATATTTATATTAAATATATTAAATACTATAATCAAGCTGTAATATTTTTACAGCTTTTAATTTAAAGTCTACTTTACCTGATATAAGTGTAGCTATTCTGGTTATCTTTGGTTTCCATTTACATGAAATGTCTTTTTCCACCTCTTCACTTTCTTTTTTTTTCTTTTTTGAATGGATAAATAAATTGTGGTATATTTACACAGTGCAATATTACATGGCAATGAAAAAAATGAACCATCGCTACACCCAATAACAAATCTCACAAACATAACACTGAGTGAATGAAGCCAGATATCATTGGGTAATACTGTATGATTCCATTTGCAAAAAGTTCAACACAGGAAAAATTGATCCAGAGTGATGGAAAGTGAAATAGTGGTTATCCTTGGATGGGCAGATAGTAATGACAGAGGGGACATGAAGGAGGCTTCAGGGTTGTTGAAAATTTGCCAGTTGGTGGAAATTCAGACAAGGCACGGTGGCTTACGCCTGTGTCCCAGCACATGGTGAAACCCTGTCTCTAGAAAAAATACAAAAATTAGCCAGGTGTGGTGGCACGTGACTGTGGTCCCAGCTACTTAGGGGGTGGACGCAGGAGGATTGCTTGAGCTCAGGAGGCAAAGGTTGCAAGGTTGCAGTGAGCCGAATTGTACCACTGTACTTTTGCCTGGGCAGCAAGAATGAAACCCTGTCTAAAAAAAAAAAAGAAAGAAAAAAATTCACTGAGTTGTACACTTATGATTTGTGTACCTTTCTCTACTTGTGCTATACTCCAC
Organism: Nomascus leucogenys; assembly: GCF_006542625.1. Classification (NCBI taxonomy): domain Eukaryota; kingdom Metazoa; phylum Chordata; class Mammalia; order Primates; family Hylobatidae; genus Nomascus; species Nomascus leucogenys. Next base: position 75,454,052 of record NC_044392.1, read on the forward strand.
GACAAGCTTACACAAAATCCTTGTCTAAAAGGCCCTACATGATAATGCCACTTCCTCTTCCTAACCCATATTTTGGTTGCACCCCAACTTTGTTCACCACATTCTTGTGACTCTTTTCTCATTGCTGTTCTCCAATGTACCAGTGTTGGTTGTTCCTTTCTCTAGGATCTTGCATTTACAGCTCTATCTTCTCCCAGATATCCACACAGACTGCTGCCTTGCCTAATTAAAGTTTCTGCTTAAACTTTGCCTTATCAGAGAAGGCTAAGAATGTCTTCTTTCTATGCTCAAAACCAGCCAATAGCTTTCATTTCACTGTAAAGAATAGCTGAAGTTCTCACATGGTACACAAATCCCTTTGTAACCTTGCTGTCTGGTCTTGTGGCCTCTATTCCTCTCAGTCAGTCACCTCACTGTTATCACTGTTGTCACATGTGTCTCTGTTTTAGGACTTTGCACTTGCTGTCTGGAACACTGTCCTCCTGTATAACCATACGATTGTTCCTTCATTTCTCTCAGGTCCTTACTCAGATGTCACCCTCTCTGTAAGGCCTTTCTTAATCTCTTGTTTAAAGTCTTTCTTCACCTCTTCCACTATGAACTACCTTCACTCTCTATCCCCCATCCTTTTTATTATTTTCTTCATAACACACAAAAATTTAGCATATGTGTTTAACTTATCTATTTTGTTTGTTTTCTTTCTTTTCAACTTGAATGTAAGCTTTACAAAGGACGAGGACTTTTGCTTATTTTTTTTTCCTCACTGCTGTTTCCTTGGTATCTAGAATAGTATCTGACACATAATAGGCCTAACTCTAAATATTAATTGAATGGATAAATGAATATCACTTTTCCATAGCCTTCATTAGCTGATTTAACTCAAATGTGGGAATAAGAATTTCTTCTCATCTTAATTAAGGAAGTGATCATTTGAAACAAATCTGATCAAAAAGTATTAAAAAATGAGTCCTGAGTTTTCTCTTCTAACCGTAATCTTGTATTTTAGCACCTCTATTTCTGGGGCTGTTTTTTCAGCAGTTATCTTCAAAATCAAGTGGAGAGAAAATATTTCTCATACCTCTGAGTAAGAAAAAGATAGAACAGTAACATCATAATAAGGAAGGGTACGATTAATCCCTCTGACTTCAGTTAAAAATAAATAAAACACTGACTAGAAATTATTGGTAAGCAATTGTTTTTTGAAATGTATGCTTTAATGACTCAGAGGCAAAAAAAAAAAAAGGCAACTGAATGAATTATCTATTACAAAAAGTTGTTTCACTTAACCTAGTTTAGAGTGAATGACCCTAATTGTCTCTTCAAATGTGGGAAGGGCCCATCGGCCAGATAGTGGCTCCCAGTTGAAAATGGGCAGACTTCCGATGAAGGAATTAATGTTAGTTAAGGAAGACTCCGTGGTGAGAAAAGTTTGAGCTGTTCTCTAAGCAGGAATGTTCCAACAAAGAAGTTACATGGCAGAGTATTCTGGGTGGAAGCAAATGATATGAGTGCAAGTTGAAAATGAGACCACAAAGGGCATGTGTAAGAAGTAGAAATTACTTTCATATGATTGCAACAGCACTGGAGAGTGGAAAATCTGTAATGCAAAAGGAGAGTAATTGTCTAAAACTTTGTGACCCTTAATTAGCTATTTTATTTTGATCCTATAATAATTTCTAAGAAGAAAACTATGTAGTAATATTGCTAAAGAGAAAAGGGATTGGTTGGTCTCTAGTCCTAGCTCTCCTGCTAACTGACTGTGTTCTTGGGGGTCATCCAGTTTTCTTGTCTATAAAATGTAGGGGTGATTGTACAGATCCTTTTCAGCTAAAAAACAATCTACAAGTTAGTGGTGAATAAACAGTAAGAACTGCTCCAAAACCTGAGATGTAAGAAATAGCACACATTTTCTTCTAGATGAAATTAAATCTGGTTAATTTATTTATTCCACAAATAGTTATTGTATGGCTTCTGTATGTCAGACATGTGCTCAATTCTGCAGATATGCTTGGAAAAGAAGGCAGACAAGTTCCTGCCCTCCTGAAGCTTATTGTAGCTCTCATTTACACAGGATGAAGTTCAGTATCACTCATTTTTCATAAAGTCTGCTCTATCTCTTAAGTTATTTCAGAACGTTGGGATTTTATACAGTCCAGGAAAAACAAGAGCAATCCCTGCCTCTCTCTGTATCTGGCCATCATCAGAGTTGCCATCGCTCTGTGTCTGGTCCTGTAAGATACTTCTGAAGTGTCTGGATCTGCCAGACATGTGAAAATAATTAATAATAATAATTTAAATAATAAATAATAATTTTTATTGCTTTTATTATTGTTTTATTATTACTGACTTGGCTGTCATAGGCATCTCAATGAGATCAATTGACTAGATATTTCAACATAGAGATATTAGTGGGGACTTTCTTCAAAGTAGTTCTACTTCCACTCATACCCTAGCAACATTTTTTGCCCTCAACAACAGAATGTTCAAATGTCTCCTTAGGAGTGGGAAAAAAAAGGTCTAATTGTGTGTGTGTGTGTGTGTGTGTGTGTGTGTGTGTGTGTGTGTGTGTGTAGCACCTCTCCTCTGGTACCAAGTTTTATTCTAGGAACTTTTGCTGAGATACTGTTGGCCTCCATTTCCACAAGAACTCGTGTAGCTGTCAATGTCCTGTGCATTAAATGGTGCTGTGAACAAGGAGGCTGGCGTCTGGTACTTCACAAAAACCTACCTTTACCCACCTCTCCAGTCTCTGGAGATCAATCTGGGCTTTGAACTATGACCCTACTCAGTACTCAAGGCCACACTGTCGTCCATCATGTTCCACTTTGGGCAACATAGTCACTATCTGTTTCAGTCATAACGCTGCAAACCTATAGTCCAAAGATTAAATTTGTTGTCAGACAGTTTTGTTATCCAACTTACTACAGTCTCCACCCCTCCTTTTCGATTCCCAATATTGAAACTGAGCATCTGTGCTATCATCCTTTCACTGTTGCTTTTCTTATATTTATGATTAAGAGCACAACCCCTAGAGCCAGACTATCCAAGGTTGACTCTGAGCTCCACCCCATACTAGCTGTGTGGCTTGGTCAAGTTATGTAAACTTTCTGTATCTCAGTTTTCCCATGTATAAATTGCAAATACTATAAGACACCTATCTCGTAACAATGTTGTAAAGAGTAGCCAGATTTGTATGTGTGTGCCACTTATCACTCTACCTGACACACAGTAAGTGCTTTGTAGGTGTTATTGTTATTATTATTGCTTTTTAAGTAGTTATTTTATTATTACTGACTTGGCCACCATAGGCATTTCAATAAGATCAATTGTCTAGACATTTCAACATAGAGATATTAGTGGTGATTCTTTTTCAAAGTAGTTCTACCTCCATCCATATCGTAGCAATATTTTTGGCCCTCAATAACAACAAAATGCTTAACTGTCTCCCTAGCAGTGGCCAAAAGAAAAAAAAAAAAGGTCTAATTTTGTAAGTGTGTGTAGAGAGTGAAGAGGCATCCTTCATTCCTGTGATGTAATACTGGTAATTTTTTGGTCACCATATCAAATTTTAACAGGTGAAAGAAATTTTTTCAAGTTTCTAACTCTGAAGTCTGCACAGATTTCCTCACTCTGCTCTTCACTGAAAGCCTCACCAAGTAGCTATCTCTCCTACACTGAGAAATTGGCTGAATTTTTTTCCCATCTGCTTCCTAGAACTAAATTGTGACTTTTCATTTTATATCACTTATAACTGAAGGTAATTTGAGTTACTTCTTAAAGTCTTGGGCTTAATATGTTAGCTAGAATTGTCTATTAATCTGTTAGGTTTGTCACTCTTCCATTTTCTGTAGTGACTCAAAAATACTTTTCACTTGGTGAATAAAATATAGATATCTGCATTTTATTGAACCATTTCACATTTCTAGCCCTTGGATTGTTGATGTTTCAGATTCCTTGCACCCGCTTTATTTTGATTTGTGACCTTTATGTTGCATCAAAAGTCAAACTTCCAATGGAGAAAATTTTATTTTAATATACACATTGGTATCTTTCATAGGTTCATAAGCTCTTTCTCTTTTTGTGCAGAGAATGAAAATAAATGATCCTTTGACAGACTGTCAGCCAGAGTTTTATTACCTATGTCTGACCACGTCCCGTGGGTGGAAGTGTCAGCTCAGAGCAGCTGGGTTTTTATTTATTGTCAGGGCATTTTGTACACATTTAAAAGGAACTGTGGTTGCGGGAAATAGATTTTATGTAGAGACCAGGAAAACTAACTTCAGAAGCTGCTTGAATGATCCTGTGATAAAATGGGCAGATCCTAATCTTGTTTCTTGTTGTATTACCTCTTAGGTAAATGAATTCCCACCAGTCTCTGGGGAGTTAGGAAGGGCCCTTCGCTACAACTGTACCTTTAGCACTTGCAATCCTTCCTGTACGCTGGTCCTGCAGGTTGATTTACACATGTGGGAGTTCGAGACCAGTCTGGCCAACATAATGAAACGCTGTCTGTACTAAAAATACAACACACACACACACAAAATTAGCCGGGAGTGGTGGCGGGCGCCTGTAATCCCAGCTACTCAGAAGGCTGAGGCAGGAGTATCGCTTGAACCCGGAAGCTGGAGGTTGCAATGAGCCGAGATCGCGCCACTGCACTCCAGCCTGAACAACAAGAGTGAAACTCTGCCTAAAAAAAAAAAAAAAAAAAAAAAGAAGTGTGGAGATCAGAATGAGAAAATTGAAGAGTTCAGGTAAAAGAACACTTTCTTTTTCTTTTCAGGATGATACCTTCAGATATGTCAGAGGACACATTTTTCACGGTGGTGGCTGTAGTTGTTAAGCAGCCATGCCCAGAGACTAAGAAGGGGAAAGGAAAAAATAAATTAATTATGTTCTAATAATTATTTTCAGTGCTTTACACAGTAGATACTTGGATACCTCCTTAATAAAGCTCAAATATGTATTGTTGTAACAGCTATAAAATAAAGAAATGACAAAAACAAGGTTGTACTAAAATCATTAAAATTTAGATTAGGAAGAAATAGTACAGTTTCAGCTTCTAGTTAAAAACAGAGATTGAAGGTGTTCAAAAATTTAGTAATTTTTTTTCCACTTAGATAATTTATAAGTGTACCCACTCCTTTATAAGAATAAAGAGAACTTCAATTCTGACATTAGCATTAAGTATTTTATTAAATCTATAGATTTTTGACCTAGAATTTGTCTACAACGTGATATATTTATGTTAAATATAAATATATCAGATATGTTTACGTTAAATATAAATAAATCTGATATATTTATGTTAAATATAAATAAATCTGATATATTTATGTTAAATATAAATAAATCTGATATATTTATGTTAAATATAAATAAATCTGATATATTTATGTTAAATATAAATATATCTGATATATTTATATATTAAATATGTTATAGTAATAAGGGTAGTGGGCCCAGAATCATTTTGTTTTCTTGGCTGCTTGATCTCATGGAAGTTTACTTACATTTTCAGAGCATCATATTTCCTATGGTATTTAAAACTTTCGAAACGTACTGTATTTCAATCATCCATCAAGCAGTGTCTTGAACAGAGAAAGGATTAATTGAATTAATGAGTTTAATTTAATTTAATTAACTGTGATTGGAGGATGATTTTTTTTCTTTAATACTTAGCTTTGGAGATCCTTAGCCATCAGAGACTTCTGAAAACTCGAGTTCAATTAGATTTAGTTAAGCATAAGGGAGAAAGGAATTATCGAAAGCAGTGACAAGCAATTCCCTTTTTCTTACCTGGCCTCTAAAAGTTCTCCTGAGATTGAGACTGTGGCCTTCAAAAGATTCCTTGAGGTGCCCTGTATCAATTGATACCAGCACTTGTGCTCAATGACACTTGCCAGCAGTGACAATCACATTAGCGTTTGTGGAGTCAAAGCAAGCCACTGTACATGAAGGCACATTCTCTTGCTTTGAGCAGTGTCTTCTAATTGAGAAAAATATGCAAGTATATTGGTTTCTTTTAGAAAGAAACTTCTCCCCCGCTTTTTTTAAAGACCACAGATTTTTGTACACATTGTAGACAAGGGTGGAAATGGGAGAGGTATACAATGGTCTGCGGGTGAGCACCACTTCACATCTGTGATGATTACTCTGGCTGAAGTAAGTTAAGGACACAGGATGTTCTTTAGCATGGGTGTATGGGGGCTGCAGTATTCAAACAGGAATACATCAACAATCTGCTGGTAACAAATTATTTGAAAATAAATACTTTACAATGCACCAGCAGAAATACTAAAACCCAACCTCGTCAAAGGAGCATAGAGATAAAGCTTTTTTCATTAATTCAGAGGAGGATTATCTTTTCTTTCTTTCCGACAGTGGTGATCTGGCCCCTGTGCAGCTCCACAGAAAAGGGGGCTGAGATGTAGAGAGATTGCTGGGAGGAAGGGACTGTGAGCTGGCACATGGTGTTACTGAACAGATTTAAAGGTATTTTAAACATAGGCCTTTAATGCTATCTTAGAATGTGTGTGTATGGCCTCCCTTCTGCTCCAGCTGCTGAGAATAGGCAAATTGCTCCCAGAAAGACAGTTACAGTGTATTTATGGACCCTGCTTTCTTGATCCCAAGTGCTATGAACAAGACAATTCTTAAAAACATATGCCTATGAAAGTACTCCTGTGATTAGATAGCTTCATCTGTGGGGAATTGTGGGGTGGGGTGGAGGGAGCCCTCCCTCTTTATATGAATTTAGCTTTAGGAGTCCATGGCAGATAGCAACCTGTGGAGGTTCAGCTCATAGATGTACCATTTCCTTTATTCTCCTGAAATATGTATCTCTATTCATGTCATTCTTGTATCTATTCTACCCTGTAATTTGTGCAAAAGAAAAGTATCAGATGTGCCTGCATAACCGTCTCTATTGACATTTTGTAGAACAGAACATATTGGACCTGTTTTCTTTCTGCAATCAGTTTCAAGTGTTTGAACCTTCCTAGCAGCTGGGAGACAATATTTATTTTTAATCAGCAACTGATTTCGTGAGTCTGATGGCATGTCATATATGCGACTGTGTATTAAAACATACAGAGCTGCCTAAATGATGAGGCAGAATTTCAACAGGAAGAGATCAAGTGTGCTGTGACAGGAATGCTTTGGGATCTTGGAATGGGTCAAACTCCATTCTGGAAATATAATGAAAAAGTTATCAGGGCAGTTCAGGAGGAGGCCAAGGATTTCCATTTCCAGGAAGGCCAGCCAAATTCACAGGCAGGAGGAAGATTAGCCGAGTTTTACCTGGACAGGGTGGGGATGGAGTTAATACGGCAGAAGAGCTGGGAAAGGTGGTTCATATGGGACCATTTGTGGGGCAGTTTCACAGCATATCAAGTAAATTTCAACAACTTCTGCTTGTTTTTATATTATTATTAGGGAGCTGCAGGGAAGGGGTTGGGTTATGTACTTTTAGAATGTGTGTGTAACAAGCACCTTGGGAGCTTATTAAAAATGCAGATTCCAGAATTTCTGGTTCAGAAGGTCTAAAGTGGAGCAAAGGAATTTGCATTTTAAATAATTACCACAGGCAATTCTGATGCATGCAATTTAAGAAGAATTGTTTAATATTTCAAAAGGAGAATGAAGAATCTAGCATTCTTATTGCTCATCATTAAAATCCATCACTAATCCACAAGTATCAAGAATAGAAAGTAGGAAATAAAGACAACTCTAAAATATTTTTGTGCAACTTGACTGTAAGTGATAGGGAAGATAATTAGCATTTTTAGTCTCTACTATTCATCAAAAGACTAACAAAATATATATATTTTAATCTTTACTACAGCCTCAGTAAGTCAATTAACATTACACCATTTTATAGGTGTAAAAGAGGCTCAGAAATGTTGAGTAACTTGTCCACAATTACATATATAGTAATAATCAGTAACTTTTGGGCTTTTCAGTCTCCCCACTTTGCTTAGGGAAGTTTATCTATGCTTCAATTACACAGTGTCTATACCAACAAATCTCACATCTGTGTCCACAGCCTGGGTCTTTCTTGTGTGTCTTTCAGCCATTGATCTGATGACCTGTCTGACATCTTTGCTTAGATATTTCTCAGATACTTCAAGTTCTGCATATTCTCAATTGTACTTATTGTCTTCCTCCCATATATTTCTCTCTTCCTCTATCCCTGAACTCAGCAAATAGGTCCTACCATCAATCTATTGGTTCAATTAAAAAATAATGGTTTTTTTTTTGGATCGAAGCACCTAGTTCTGTGTCCTTCTGTCAAACCTCATTGCTAACCTGCTAGTTCAGGCCAGCATCATCTCTTACCAGGCACATCGGTTAGCGTTTGCTGCACAAATCTCCCCATAAACTAATGGCTTAAAATGGAAATCATTTTACTTAACTCACAATTCTGTGCATCAGCCAGGCAGTTCTTTGGGTCTGGACCAGCTCAGCTAATCTCTGCAGGACTTTCTCTTATGTCTGTGATTTGCCAGTGAGTTGGCCAATGGCTTAATAATCTACCATGACCTTCCTCGTGTCTATCTAGGGTGGGTAGGCTGTCAGCTGAGGGCTGGATGGCTTTTGGCTAGGATGCCTAAGTTCTTTTCCATGTGGTTCCTCATCTTTCAGCAGGTTAGCTTGGGCTAATTCACATGGTAGTCTCAGGATTTCAAGTGTGGTAAGAGTGAACAGTGTACGAGTACATTTCAAACCTTTGTGCTATATTTCTTAATGCCAGCCAGGGGCACTGAGTCACTGTGGCAAGGCACTGCCAAAGGGTGTCAGTAGAGGAATAGGAATATTTTATGGCCATTTTTGTAGTCTATTATGCTAGGCCTCTGTAATAACCTAGCATTGTTGGTTTCCTTACCACCAGTCTTGCCCTGTCCAATCCATTTTTTCACAGCAGTCAATGGATGGTCTATCATGTAACCACCCTATTTAAAACTTCACTGGGATATCACTGCTCTGAGAATAAAGTCCTAACCCTTTAATGTGATGAATATAATACCCCAGGATTTGTATTCTGTCTACCTCTCTGGGCTTTGACTCTTTCCCTGTTATGTTCTTAATTTCTCTTGGTTATTCAAATAGCTAGTTTAATTCTCACCAAGGCAGAAGGGAGCATACCGCAGTCAATTCTCATTGGTCTCCTTTTCTCTTTCTATCTGAAAAACTCTTCATTTTCCTGTCTTTCTTCTTTCCCTTTTCCTAACTCGCCTATTTATCCCTCAGTGTCAGCTAAAACATCCTTTCCTCAGGCCTCCCTTAACTGAAGTATAAGTGAAACTTAGCATTTGTACTTCACTGTAATCACATGTTCAAAATCTGACTTTCCCATGAGACTAAAAGCTTTGTGAGATCAGGGACATTATCTGTTTCACCTAGTACTGAATCTCTGACATGTAACACAGTGCCTACTCTATAATAGGTACTTAATCAATACTGGTTAAAACAACAGGTACTCCTGGCTTGTCTGAGTTTTGAACTTTTTTTACTATGGCACATTGCAATTTAGATTCAATTTGCTGATCTATTTTCTTTTGCCCATATATTTAATTAATTTTATGTTCATGAACTAAAAATGATTTTAGTAGTGCGTATATATATATATATATATAAATTCAAATCACTTTTCTTGTTCAAGGGTTAAATGTAAATGACATTTTATGTTAATGAATTTTTCCTGCAGTCTGATCTCCTTAGAAAAAAAATAAGCAGATAATTTAGGATGAAAATGTCTGGACTACACAAAAGGATACTCAGGCAATGTTTCAGCGGTTTGAGAGCAGTCCTACCCATGTTACTTTAGCTGTGGCCTGTTACCACATGGAAATTTCCTGGTGGGCCACCATGATAAATATTGGCTAAGGTCTACTCTGTGGAGGCAGGTTTACCCTGGAGGCCATTCTAAAAGTAATGGAAAACCTACTCAGGAAATGTAATTTCAAGGCCTATCTTCCTTGACTTGTGCAATTTTGAAAGTTCAGCCTGTGTCGTGCACATTTTGTGTCAGATGAAGTTTTCACAGCAAAGCTCATAGTAGTTCTGATAACTGATACTATAAAGAAAACCCAGAAACACAATTTCCAGAAGCTTCTCTGGACACTAGAAAAGATTGTCAAATCAAATAGTTCTTCTCAAATCAAAATGATCGTTATTGCCCTTGAAGACTAAATGATGTATTATTTGAATAAATCTAATGAGTTAGGAACCTATACAGTGGTTTATACCCCTCTTCCCACACCCTTTGCCTTCTGGGATTTCTCAGTTTTCCCATCTATGAAATGGAAATGTTCATAATGTTATATTTCGTAAGTCTAAACAACATAATCTTATACTTCATAAACTTGCTATAGAGCTAGGGTGAGCTAATAGGTTTGAAATAACTTTGTATACTATAAAATGCTATTAATTCATCAAACATTTATTAAGTACATATATACCAGACCTTGTGCTAGACCCAAGGGAGGGATATTAAAAAATTCTTGCTCTGTGATTGAGCTCACAACCGAGGGAAGTGACAGATGCAGGTAAAATCATAATATAGGATAAACAAAACTGCAGCATCGCAGATGGTGTATTAGTTAATTCTGTCTAGCGGGTTCACAGAAGAGAAGATATTTAATGTGGGCTTGGAATGATAGGTAATATTTCACCAGAGGGAGAAGGCACAAAGGGCATTCCAGTCAGATATCTACTTATAATCAGTGTCAAGAGAGTCACTCCATTGTTGAAGCAATGACAAGTGGAAGGAAGATAACCAGAAGGCATATAAAGGTGATGTAATTGTTTCTTTTCTTTCTTCTACTTCTTTTTGTTTTTTTTTGGATTGAGAGAAGGCAAACTAAATTCGTAAAACAAAGAAGCATCAAAGACAACTGAACCAGGACAAGAAATGGTGAAAGTGTAGCAGGGAAAACAATCTGTTACTTTATACATACCCTAACAAATCCATGAAAGTTTGAAACCTCAATGAAACTCAAGGAAACCCCATGAATGAAAATAGGATGCTCCTCTTTTAACGATCAAGCAAGTGAATAGATCAATTTGGAGATTACAAAACAATGAAAAGTGACTGACAGTATGTTTGTCAAAGATACATTCAAATGCATTTTACAAAACAACTTCAACAATAGTTCATGAACTAAGCAGGACAATGGGAGAATAAGCTGAGTTCTAGTCAGAATTATTACCAATACATTGTGTCATAGGTGTAAGGGCCTGTTACTCCTTTATACCCCCTCAACTCTTTTGCTGAGTGAATATTCTGATTTTATTTTAAAGACAGAAATCTGTGCAAGAAAAAGTAGCAAAGCATTTTAAGGGTAAATGATTCAAAATCTCAGGCGGCAGCATACACATATACACACATACAAACTCATTTCTCACATTCGGAACTATGAAGTTAAAGATCAGACATATAATTTACACTACTGTTGAAGGTGAAAGGGGGTGCTATTTATAATTTTCATTGGGGAAACAGGTACAAACCTGGACTGTCCCAGGCAGAATTAGATGTATGGTGACCCTAGTTATAGGAAACACAAGTTAGACTTTGTTAAACACGACAAAGCCAATGTTCTTTGTGCTCCTCTAAGGAGCTCCTGGAGCTTTTGGTCTTGACATATCAGAAATTTTGGTATAGGCATAATTTATAATGTAAGTGCTGAGTAGGGATCGGTATAATATTGTAGTTAAGAGCATTACTAGTTTCAAATCCTGGGAAATTAATTGTGTGACGTTGGACAAGATGCATCTATATGAGCAGCTACTCTGTACCTTAGCTTCTTCATTTGTAAATTGAGAACAATAATTGGTTATAGTGAGAATTAAATGAGTTAATATATGGAAATTTCTTGTAGCAAGGTCTGGCTCACAGCATCATATATTATTATATATTGTCATTTTGTGTAATTATCCCCCATTTTATAGATTTCAAAAGAAACACACACACACAACCAAAAGAAACAAATAAATTTTATTTTAGGGTTTATCTGATGTCTTTTAGGTTCACTTTAGAATATTCAAGAAGAGATCCAGGCATTAGACTGAGCTGGAAACTTGGGTCTCCCACAGAAAGAACTATCTTCCCGGCTTTCTCTGGAAATGAGTGGAGGGAATGAAGAGGTACTATTAGCCCTTATTTTACTGGTTTGGTTTCAAGTCTCTGAGATGTCCAATGTTGATCAGACTTACGGCGGAGGTGCTACTCATATAGATGCATTTTCAAGGCAAATGAGGTTTAAAAAGTACTAAAGACATCTGGAACAACCACAGTGGGGTCCGTATTTTTATGTTTACATTTAAGTCTCACATGCCCGGCTAAAACTTCTTCATCATTGTAAATAATAAAAATTACAGCTAACATTCTTGAACACTTACTAAGTGCCAGGCCCACCCCTAAGTGTTCATATGTGTTAACTCATTTAATCCTTACAACACATACTTGAGGTAAATACTATTGTTATTACCATTTTGCAGATGAAGATACTGAGGGACAGAGAGGTTGAGGATTTATTTATCTCTGCATTTTACCAGTGCCATACATACCAGGCACCTAATATTTACTGGATCAAATTTTGCATGCAGATTTATTAATATTTTCTAGCAGAGCTCATTTGCATGGTTGATTTTTTTTTTCAGTAAAAAGAACTTTTGAGAATCCGTTTAGAGGAAAAACATTTACAGCTGCCTTGTTACCCTTGCCTATATTTGTCTGTGGTATTTTGATTTCTGCAAGACCGTAAGAGTTAGTAATCACAAATAACATTTCAAATAACCTTTTAAGTATCATTTTAGGTAAGGATAGAAATATTAAACGAGATTTTCAGTTCTGGAAATCAGTCTGACAAACAAATATAGATTGTTTTTAATAAATCATTTAGGTATATCTTCCTATACCTGATGCTAAATGACGAGTTAATGGGTGCAGCACACCAACATGGCACATGGATACATATGTAACAAACCTGCACATTGTGCACATGTACCCTAAAACTTAAAGTATAATAATAAAAAAAAAAGAAAAAAAATCATTTATATTTGGCTTAAAAAGCATTATGGTGGATTTTTTTCTCTAATGATTTGATTCCTAATTATGTTTACCTCAGGACAATATCATAATTGCTTGTATTTTCCAAGCATACACCAGCTGATGAGAAGCGAGGGGGGACATTATTGGACAGTTCTGTAAATGCCAGTAGGACAGTTTGGGGTTAATGGTGAATCTCTGACTCCTCCACGGAGTGGAAAATCTCTGCGGGAACATCCTTCAGTGGATTGCATGCCAGTGGTAAAATGCGTGAAGCACAGAGAGGAAGCTGAGCAGCGAAAGAGGCAGCAGGAAAGACATAAACAGCAGATAACATGGGGAAGATAACACAGAGTAGCCATTAGAGGCGATTGGTCAGGGAGGCCAGATGAAGATGGTGGTAAATTTTTATCCTCCTCAGTAGGCTATTTTGCAATGGTACTTTGTATATTAAATGATTTGCTGAAAAAGCAGATACCACATTTTAATGTTCTGTGTCGGTTATAGAAAACTATAACAGGGGAAAAATAGTGTTCCCAAGGATAAGGTAATATCATTGTGTGTTTATTTGCTATATTTTAAATTTTAAAGGTCCAGGCTCATGAAATAAATTATGGTTAGATTAAATGCTTTTCTAAATGCCAAAGTGATAATGGTCTATTTCTATTTCTTCCTCAGTTTGATAACAGAAATCTGAACATGACTATAATCTCATCAGACTTGTTTCTTTAATAAAAGATGTTACCCACAAGGATTCATTCATGCAACAAACACTTATTGAGCAGTAATCATGGACATGTAAACAGTCTAGGAGGAGATAGAAACACTAAAAAACAATTATACAGATCACCCTAAAATTACAATCATTTCAAATGCCACAAAGAAAAAGAAAAATTAGGGTGTTTCTCAGAGCGTGGTATAGAAGGACCTGATCTAGACAGGTGTGTGTTGGGAGAGGAAGGAGGGTAGAGAGAAAGTCTCCCTGAATAAGTTATACTTAAGGAGGCGAAGAATAGTGAGGAATTGGCAGAGCGAAGGCAGTGACGGGAAGAGTCAGGTGTGCATGATTGATCTTACTCTATTCTTTATAGTAACTGGGTTTGTGTCTATGAAGTTAGTACAAAAGAAGCTTAGTTAACTATGTCTGGTGTGGCCAGGTGGAAGAATGCAATGGAAATATGAAAACATTACAAAATGACAATAGGGTACTGGATTGACACAATGTTTGTCTTCTAAAATACCCTCTTGTATCCTGGCAAGCAAAGACATATGGTAGAATTATAGAAATAGAGGTGGAGAGTTTGCCTACTTTTTGTCTTCGAAGTTGCCAGAAGAGGGATGAAGAGGCTGTGAATTCTGAAGAGGCAGAAGATAGCAATGAGGTAATGCTGATTGCTCTCCTCATGGTAGTGCAGTTACCACAAGCTAATGTGGACTTCTTGCTGGACAGACAGGGTAATGCATAAAATGCCTTCTAAGGATGCGGATATAAAAAACTCAGATGGCAGTCATATAAAAACCCACTTCTAAAGACATTCTGAGGGGAATTCAATGCTGCTTTCAGAGCAAGGGTTTTACATCTACATAATTTAAAACTACGTGTTATGGATAATTTTAGATATTTATTTTTATTTCAATATGAGGAAGAGGAAACTCATATGACTTTTTCTGTGCTGATGCTGGATTCTGTATATAGCCTCAGAATGAGTCTGACATTAAAAGTAAAAATGAGTTAAATTCTCATGTCTTTTTTTTGGGAAAAAAGCAACAACAACAAACAAACCCAAACCCCAAACTGTGTGGGAGGAAGAGGCAGTGCTCTGTCTGGGAGATTTGAGGGGAGAGCTTTCAGAATGCTCACAGCCCACATGATCACATGGTGCAAATTCTTGGGGGGGGAATTCTTTGGCAGCCTAACATATATAATTTTCCTCAGAGCAGAAGACTTTATGTTAAAGTTTTACAATCACAATAAGATTTAAAGAATTACTCTTTAATTAAGAAAATGGCTAGATATTTTCCTATAGTTTCCTTTCAGAAAATAGGTTTCTTAACAATTTAATGCAATGGTTGGAGTAATGACAGAAAAGCACAGACTCACCACATACTCATTTAGGAACATGTGGGTTTGTTTAGGTGTGAATCCCAGTTAGGAATATGCATTAAATTATTCTACTTTCATGCAATTAGGTGGATTAAATGATCAAATCCCACAAGGATAGTTCTGTGAAAGTCATGGCTAGATTGACAGTTCTCAAGTTCAGATATCTCCACTTGAAATTGAAGTAACCAAATATAATAGTTCCTCTGTCAACTCTTGACTATTAGTGTGTAAATTATGCATGGATGGTACATTGACTGCCAAGGGTCAATAGCAACACTTCATCAGGGAGCCCAGATGATTCGAGTTCTGCTGTGTGCCAGCTTGATGCTGAAGGAGATATGAAAAGTTTAATAATGGTCATAGTTAATATTTATTGAGCATTCTGTATATGTCAGGCAATATTCTAAGTGCTTTCATGTTTTATCTCACTGACTCTTCAAAACAGCTCTTTGAAATCTGTGTTATTCTTATCTCCATTTTACAAATTAGAGAAAAGGAAAGTTGCAAAAATCGGCCGAAGCTTGTAATTGCGCTCAGGCTAGCAAACCACAAATGTGCTTTGTGAGAAGGGAAAACATACTTTATGGATTCTTTTATTTTCAAGACATACCTAATTAAAAAATTTAGCCTAATTTGTCCCCATTCAAGGGCTTTTTTTTTCTTAGTGAAACAAAATTTAGTGCTACTAGAAACTAAACTTTATTGGTCAACATGTGTGGAGAAGTCCCAGGAGGTTACTTTGTTTTCTTGACTTGACATTGTGAGTTTGTAGGAAAATAATACCTCTTGGTTTTCCTTTCCTTATCTCCCAAGGTGAGAAATCACAAATAGATTTTTAAAATCCCTTATAGGTATATAGTATGCAGCAGCATGTCTCAAATGTATTCGACAGTCAACTCCCTCCATCTTTTTTGGGGAGAATTTTGTGCAGTAAATGTTTTCCAAAACACACTTTGGTAAATGCTATCGTGTGTTTACTATAAGCATATTTTGCCACCTTTTGTCTCCCACTCACTAGAGTCTGCATATCATCTTTAAAGTTTTCGTAATTTTGAATCCAGTGGTCTCTTTTCAGATAATGACTTCCCAACAATGGACATTACAGACGATTTCTGATTCCTCTTGGAATGTTTTCCTTTCTGGGTTTCCAGAATACCGTTTCTTTCTGCTCCTTTGTTTTCTCTTTTCAGTTTTCTTTATTAACTTGCCTTTATCTAAATCTTAGATGTTAGTGTACCGCAAGCTTCCATCCTTGACTGTCTTTCTTGTGTCTCAATGTTATATTCCAGTTGCTTCATTAAACTGCCACACTCATTCTTTTTTTTTTTTTTTTTAACAGAGTCTCGCTCTGTCACCCAGGCTGGAGTGCAGTGGCGCTGTCTCGGCTCACTGCAGCCTCTGCCTCCTGGGTTCACGCCATTCTCCTGCCTCAGCCTCCTGAGTAGCTGGGACTACGGGTGCCCACCACCACGCCCGGCTAATTTTTTTTTTTTTTTTGTATTTTTAGTAGAGACAGGGTTTCACCATGTTAGCCAGGATGGTCTCGATCTCCTGACCTCGTGATCCGCCTGCCTCGGCCTCCCAAAGTGTTGGGATTACAGGCGTGAGCCACGGCGCCCGGCCGCCACACTCATTCTTAATTTATGATACCTTCCCCGACATCTTTAGAAATAATGAATTAATTTTCATTTTCTCTGCTAAATGCACTTTATTTTTCCCATAGTGAAATGCATACCACCTTGCATATGTCTGCCTTCTAACTAGCCTCTTTTGTCAAGATGTGATAGGCTCTATTGCAGTTAATACTAGTTATCAGAAAAAAGTTTACATCTCACTCATGCAAGAATCTGTCGCAGATCTGGGCAACTCTCAAGGACAGCTGTGTGCTGGTCTGTTCAGTGACTCAGGGATCTAGGCAACCTCAAACTTGAGGCTCTACCTGCTCAATACAAGGACTGTTCTTATATTTCCATGGCAGAAGAGAGTAGAAAGTGAGTAGGGGCTTCTACTGGCTCAGTGTGGACTGACACAGATTTGTGCTATTCACATTTCATTGAGCAGAACTAACGATAGGGTTTTATCTTTTGACAGTAAGATTGAAAGTTTAGTTACCCATGTGCCCAGGAAAGAAATAACTTTTGTTGAAAAGCTTAACACAGGGATTGTATCATAAATATTTCTATACCCCCAGTACTTGGCACAGAGTTTAACAATAGATGTTCAATAAATGTTTGGTAAATTGAATCTAATCTAGTTTAAACTTGAGTCATTTTACTGATGGAAGAACTGAAGCCCTTCAAAGAAAAGTGACTTTCCTCAAATTATTCCGATATTTACATGGCTAGAGCAAGAATCTAGATCTTTTGCTCTTTTTTACTATATCTGATATTCATGGAAGAGTTTGTTCTACAAGAATTGTACGATTTTGTTGGGTTGCGCATTATTCCCATTAAGGCTATGAGTTTTGTTTTTTGGAATGTTTGTTAACTTGCTTTACGTTTTTGCTTACAGAGTTAACAGAGATATGACATGAACATATATTAGAAAAATGATTCACACACAATAGAAAAATAAGTATAGATTATCAGCTTGTTGCCAGCAGCATCAATAATTTTTTTTTTTTGTTACTAAATAGCCCACATAAGTTTGAGCAATATTGTCTCATTTACTAGATGGCGTTTAGTTGCATAAACAAATGCTTTTACTGATAGAAAATAAAAGAAGATTGAAGAAAACCACAGAGTATTATCAATTATTACCCATTCTTACTTCTTATTTCTTTACTGTAGTTTTTGGAATGGTAATTTGGTGTATTTGCTTAGCAATTTCGGGGCCTATTTTCCCATTTTATCCTTACTAACTTTTTAAGTAGTAGGTAGGGATTCTCTTAGTACTGTCTGTGGAAATATTGCAGTCCTATGGCTACTATAGTATCTTTTTTGGTAACCTTATTTATTTCAATGCTTGATGGTCTTATTTGCTTTACACCTCAGGGTTCTCCTCAAAACTCCATTGAGGTTCTCTCTTAAGCTGTACCTCTGTAGGTAATATTCCACTTGAACGTATAAACTTCAATGCATTGTTTCTAAAATAAACTCATAATCTTCCCTGCTCTCAAGCTTCCTCAAACAAATAAACAAACTGGCGGAGACTGTTACCTGTAGCATGTGGCTAATTTCTAGTCAGAGAATATGAACAGAACTTATGGGTATTTCTTCCGTGTCTGGCCCATATCATTTTTCTGGCCAATGAACAAACAAATAAGCAAGCCAAATACAACAACAAAGATTAAAAAAAAAAAAAACCGTTCCTAGTTTCCACTTGGCTGGAGAAGACTCTGCCAAGCTTGGAAGCCATATTGTTGAAAGTGGCAGAGCATTTTATTGACTTGAGTTCTTCAGTGACTATGGGGAAAGAGCTCTATTACTCTCCTAGACTGTATGGAGAGTAAGAAATAAACTTATTCCATGTTGAGTCATTGTTTGAGTCTATTATTACCACAGAATACTTTGATACAGAAACCTCAGTTTGTGTACCTGTGAAATGGGAATAATAACTACCTTACTTTGAGAACGAAATGAGATAATACAAACAAAGCACTTATTTTAATACATGATTCATAAAAGAGATATGATAAATTTTAGTCTACTCCCTTCCTTCCTTCTTCATATAGATATGAGAAATACAATCCTTTTAATTCCCTTCAGAAACTTCCAAATCCACTACCCCTCTTTCTTGACACAGAGATAGTGGTTATGAGATTGAAACTCTGTATATCTCCCAATGCTGAAGTCTACACACAGACTTGGATCCAAATCCACATTCTCTTCCCTTACTCCTGTTCCAATACTATTCTTTCTGCTATTTAATATTAGCCAGTATTTATTAAGTGGTTAGCATATACCAAGTAATATGCAAAGCTCGGCATGGATTATACAATTAGATCTCATGATGTGGGCATTGTTTTATATCCCCATATTTCAGATTAAAGAATTGGGAAGAGAAAAATTAAGCAGTTTGCTCAAAAAGCAAGTATATCTTCAAACTCTCTGGTTCTATTTTCACTTTTTATCTGCATTTAAACATGCACATATCCCTACAATCTTGAGAAAAACCATTCCGTGAAACTTGGCTTCCTTCTTCATTATCTTCATTTTCTGTCTCAACTTCCTCACCTTCACTCTTCAAGCCCTCTGCTCTCACCACTCCAATGAAATGCCTCTATTTTCTAGTAACACATGCAGTGGTTTGGATTATCATTCAACCTTTCTGAAATATTTAGTTCTGTACTACTCTCTCTTCCCCAAAACACTAGAGGAGAGTTTGTTACATACCACACTACTCTTCTAGCTACTGTTTCTCAGTCTAACTTTGGGGACTCTTTCTTCTGATAGTTCCTTGAATGCTAGTGTCCCTCAGGGTTCTATCACTAAAATTTTCTTTTTTTTTTACATTAAATATTCTGCTTATAATATCATTTACTCCTACAGTTTCAATTGCTGTATATGCTACTAATTTCTAGTTTTTTAAAAAATCTCATCTACACGTCTTTTGAATTCCATATTCATTTGATCAATTTCAAGTTGAGATTCTAAATTTAGATCCCACATAAGCACCTCGAATATAACATATCTAAAATTGTACTTATAATCTCTCCCTCTAAAATCTTTCCTTCTAACATGTGTCCCTCTGAGCTCCTCTGTCTTAGGAATTTGTCTATTTGTCCAAATTAGAAATTGCACATCATCTTGGGATCTGCTTTTTCATTCATCCCCTAAATGCAATCAAGTTCTAAGCCTTGTTAACTAATGTAAAATTTTATTTCCAAAATATACTTCCTAAATGTACATGATAGGCTTTTTTTTTCAATCATCATTTACTACCAATTGCCATTATTCATGCCTTCTGTGCATCAGAAGCTGATGCAACATTATTTGCCGTTCTCAGAAAATAGCATGCCCTTTCATGCTTTGAGAAATGATGTTGTCCTTTTCTTCCTTTTCGGGTTGGAAAACTCTTTCAATAATAACTATATTATCATCACCAGTGTGAATCTTGGGAAGTGTTTCCTGAGGTCAAGCTGGCTGCTCACCTACCCTCCCTCCTATGCTACTATAGAGCTCTGCGCTTGGCTCCTTTCTAAATATTTATAAAAAGTTTCTAAGCCTTTGCCTATTCATCTCCCCTTCTAGACTGTGAGAGCCTTGAGAAAGGAAAGCCTGTTTTTATGACAGTGAATTGGATCCTTCCTAATTTAAAAATATATCTGCTAAATGACCAGTTCACTGAATGCTCATTTGCCAAATGATCAGATTCACCAAATTTACCAGATTTATCAATTCATCCCAAATAGTTGTAATAAAGTGATTAGGATGTTTAAATTTGGTACCCAATGATGAAATATGATTTTCTGGATATTAACTTTTTAAGGTTAAACCCAACTTGAGAACCTGGCAAAAAAAAACTGTAAATGCTAAAGAATCAGTATTTATTTTTAAAATTTCTCAAAGGAAAAGCCGTTTTTCAGCTTTTTTTTTTTTTGAGGGGGTTATTTTACATGTAATGGGACTTCTTGTCTACCTCAGATATAGTTTCAGTTATCTCTGAATGTCATTTCCTATTTTGGTAAACTTTATGCATTTTCCTTATTCTTCTGCTACTTCCTCAAATGGCATACCAGCTTTCCTTTTATATCTCTAGCATTTATAGTTTAAGATGAAATTAAACTTTAATCAGGAGATTGAACTTTAAATTTAAATTCACAGGCACTAAAATAAATCAGAATTTTAAATTAAAGTTTATTGAAAGAAAAATTTTAAATTAAATAAAATTTAGAATTAAAATTTACATTCATTCAAAAAAATCAGAATTAGTTTAAACCATCACATCTCACATGAAACTAAAAATGTGATTTCTATCAGGGAACAATTAAGGTATCTTGACTTGGTTGGCAGTAATTTGCAAATGATTCTCTATGAAAGCACATAAAAAAAGAAAAAAAAATGACCACAATGGACCAAATGAAAAAGATACAAAAAATGGATAAAACATAAATAGATTAGGCTGGGCGCAGTGGCTCACGCCTGTAATCCGAGCACTTTCGGAGGCCAAGGCAGGTGGGTCACAAGGTCAGGAGTTCGAGACCAGCCTGACCAACATGGTGAAACCCTGTCTCTACTAAAAATACAAAAATTAGCCGGGCATGGTGGTGCATGCCTGTAGTCCCAGCTACTCAGGAGGCTGAGGCAGGAGAATTGCTTGAACCCAGGAGGTGGAGGTTGCAGTGAGCCGAGATTGCACCACTGCGCTCCAGCCTGGGTGAGAGTGAGACTCTGTCTCAAAAAAAAAAAAAAAATACTGTAAATGAAAACAGATGAATGCTAAAAGATTGGCTCAATAAAAAATGAAATTTTAAAAGGAATAAAAATCAGTATAAATGAGTAATTTCTACATGAAACTTAAAATTTTACTAATGACATATGTACTGTTTTATATTCAGTCGTCAAATCAAAATATTTCTCTTAAAATTTATAAGATTATTTTTATGAAGTCACTATGTTCAATGGGTTGGTTTTCAGAAAATAAGCCATGTGGTGAACTGATTTTTAGTGATTTTTCCCTGCTTATTTGCCACCAGCAAATTTCCCAAACTCCCAACTTCTCCAATTTCCATAACTTCTTCTGTGAAATTGAAGTTTCTCTTCCCCCTGAGATGATCAGCAGTCTTCTTAAGTGATAGCCATTTATTCTTTTTTAACCAAGGTTTCTTAAGCTGCTCTGGCTTGACATTTTCTTCCCTCCTAGACCTGACCCATATCTGCTCTTAGGTGTCTCAGAAATTCTTCAAATTCAGTGTTTCCAAGACTGAATGTAGGTATATTCTTCTCTTCTGGTCCCTGCTATCTGAACTCTCCAAACTTTTGTTCCTTTTAGCATTCTTTTTTTTTTTTTTTTTTTTTTTTGAGACAGAGTCTCGCTCTATTGCCCAGGCTGGAGTGCATTGGTACGATCTCAGCTCATTGCAACCTCTACCTCTGGGTTCAAGAGATTCTCCTGCCTCAGCCTCCGAGTAGCTGGGAGTACAGGCACCCGCCACCACGCCCAGCTAATTTTTCTATTTTTAGTAGATATAGGGTTTCACCATATTGGCCAGGCTGGTCTCGAACTCCTGACCTCAAATGATCCACCCATTTTGGCATCCCAAAGTTCTGGGATTACCGGCATGAGCCATAGAATTCTCTTTTTAGGATATGGCCACCATCCATCCAGTAGCATAAGCCAGAAACAAGGAATCAACCCATGACTGGTTATTCTAGACGTTTTTCAAATGTCCATTCATTTCCATTACCCTGGTTCTAGTCCAAGTTTTGTTGAAACTCCTATAATAGTCTATTGTCTACATTATGGAATTGGGAACATAACATTTTTAAACTGCAAAGCTTAGAACAAAGGCTGTCACCCAGTAAGCATTCACTACATGTATGAACCGACATTGTATTAGTCCGTTTTCACACTGCTGATAAAGACATACCGAAGACTGGGCAATTTACAAAGGAAAGAGGTTTAATGGAGAACTCACAGTTCCATGTGTTGGGGAAGCCTCACAATCATGGCAGAAGGGAAGGAGGAGCAAGTCACATCTTACATGGATGGCAACAGGCAAAGAGAGAGAGCTTGCGTAGGAAGACTCCCATTTTTAAAACCATCAGATCTCGTGAGACCTAGTCACTATCACGAGAACAACACAGGAAACACACACTCCCATGATTCAATCATCTCCCACCGGGTAACTCCCACAACACGTGGGAATCATGGGAGCTACAAGATGAGATTTGAGCGGGGACACAGAGCCAAACCATATCAGACATTCAATTAAAGTAGTATATTATTTGGTGTTCTCTTATCCTCATTTAAGATTTTATTTAAAAATATTTAAAATATATTTCTAAAATACAGATTATATTGCCCTACTCTTTGAAACTTTTCAATAGTTCCCTATTACTCCTAAAGACCTAAATTCATTATATGACCTAGATGGTTGTGCAAGCTTTGGCTTCTGAACACCTTTCCATGTTCCTGGGACACCTTTCTCCCAATCTGGGCTCCAGGCACTGACTGTAAGGCCCTGGAATGTGCTCTGCCACTGTTTTGCCCAGAGCTTTGTTTGTGTACCTTCTAGTGCATCCCTCCTCCTGCCTATCCCAGCACACTGTAGCTCTTTTTCCACCTTGCTTTTCTTCTTTTATTAACAATAGACTTTATTTTTTAGAGCAGCTTTAGGTTCACAGCATAATTGAGCAGAAACTACAGACAATTCCCACCTACTCCCTACCCCCATATATTCACAGCCTCTCTCACTCTTTCCTTCATTTTAGCCTCCCACGCTAGATCTATTTCTTTTATATTAGCTCTAATAAATAAATAATATTTATTTAATATTATTAATAGAATAATAAATATATTATTAGTTATATATAAGAGAACCATATTCTCTTCCTTCACACATTACCTTGAGATTGTAATTTTTTATTGTGATTATCTGTAGCTTGTCTTCTTTTCCTCATAAAGCATAGAATCCATGAGGTCAAGGACTGTATTGACTTTTTTTTCCCTGAGATCTAATCAAGTGCCCATCATATAGAAGGTCTTCAATACACATTCATCATTGTGGCTGAATGACATATATCATATAATCCTACATAGTTTCTGGGTAAAACATATCTCTACATAATTACCGTTACAACACTTCGAAGATCTAAAATAAAAATTAACCATAACTTTGCTATTTGTTTCTGTCTCAGGCTAATTTAGCATTTCACATTTATAACTATTCTGGTCCAGTAGCTCTTAAAATTTAGCCACAGATATTTTATTAAGTATACACACACCGATGGAAGTAAAATTATTGTGTTCTGTGTTAAATATAATAATTTACTTCTATTTTTACTCTTTCTTATGTCTGTTTTCAAACCTGAAGTGTTTGATTTCCTTCTGCAAAAATTTGCTTACCTTACCTGAGAGGCAGATACCACCACAAGGGGGCAGAGATAGACAAATATTCAGTTCTTTTGACTGCGTTCTCTATCCTGAGAATATTCTTTAACAATACAAAGAATTTTGAGCCATTATTTTTTCTGTGAGTCTCTTTTTTCATTTGCCTTTCAATTTGAAATCTATAAGTACTATTATCCTCTTCATACAGTGTATACATTTTAAAAGATGAAGAGACCTCCACTATATACATTGTAGGCATTATATAAATTAACTCTTTAGTACATTAATTTTACAGTTATAAGAATGATATGTTAGACATTGCAGTAAACTGTTCACTGGTAATTTCATAGCTAGTTTCTACTGTCTTATCTTTAGCCTACACACACATACACACATGTACACACACACATACATAGATACATTGGTGGGGGAAAAAAGAGATTTTATTTTATTTTTGCATAATCATTCAGGGAATATTTAGGTATTTATGTCATAGAAACTAGAAATTAAACATTTGGGAAGAACAGGATTTTATAGTATAGTTTTATTTTTCTATCCTTTGTGCACTAAATATGTATTCATCTTCACTTTGATTAAGAAAAACACATGCTGAGCTATATGTATCTATCTTAACATAGTTCTCATAAACAGCTTGGATAGGACTTTATGTCAGCAATCTAATTACATAACTGACCTTGTTTTATTGGTTATTCTGAAATTTAGTTCTCTGTAAATATAGAGCCCATCCAATTTAGAGTTGAATTTTAAGAATGTTAACTTTAATGATAATGAGATAATTTATGTGCGAACAGATGCCTTGGTTAGAAGGAAGTTTAGAGGAGAAAGAGAGCTTTTTATTATAGAAAAACCAATAGCAGAAAGAATGTGACTTTGATTCAGATTGGGAATCACCAAAGATTGGTAACCACATGAGAATTTCACAGACAAATCATCTAAACTTGATGCCGGGCATTCAAGGTCATCCGTAGTCTGGGCCCACACATCCTTGCTGGCCCTTTTCTCATATCTCCACCCATCCTGCATTCTATTCACCTGGACCACTTGCCTTTTGGGGAACAAGTCATACTTTTCCATGCTTCTATGTCTTGGCCCTTGCCTGCTTTCCTAATCTGGAATTACACCTCTCCACATCACCTCTGAGTTTTCCCCCAGCTAATGCAAATAACTGAGCATATTTGTCATACTCTAATTTATTGAGCTCATGGAAAGATATTGCTAATAGACCACAATACTTTCTCCAGTCTCACTAAATGTAGCCTCAGTGTCCTTCTCAGTACAGCTTCTCAGAATAATTCAGATACCTATACCAATTAATTACTGATGGTTTATGAGATATTTGCCATCTTGGTGACTTAGCCCAAATTGGTGGCTAGTTAAGTAAACCAGGATTGGGTGGCTTTGGAGAATGTAATTTCGACTTGAATATGAAGATGCTTGTAGAACAGTGTTCCTTCCTCTGAACATGGCTACAGAAGAACAAATCAGTTATTCTGAAGGTAAGAAAATAAAACAACTTAAAATGTCATATAATTTTATTCATCTAAGTCAAACTGAGCTATTATATTCATCCCTAAGCACCATAGAAGAAGGGTCATGTTTATTTTGTTTATCACCATATCCCCAGCATTTAGCCAAGGGTCTGGTACATATCAGGTACTCAATAATATTTGCTGATTGAATGAACTAATAGTGAATAATGGCAAATATTATATTTCATGCCACACCATCTTCTCCATTAAATGGGGTAGATTTGCACTCTAAGCTGGCGACTGCTCTGGAGAAAGGGTTCCCAGAGAAGTAAAAGGGAAAGATTTTTTTTGAAGGTCAGTACATGACCTTTTGGAGGCAGCCACAGAAAGATACCAGCAGTAACAGTTGGGAAACCTGTGAGTGCTTTGTCTAGTCTGCTTCACTTCAAAGTATCAAAGAATCATACAATTTAAATAGTTTGGAACAAAGAGAGATTTATTCTGAGTCAATATGGATTCTATTAAATCGGACCTAAAGTATTAGACATTGGCACTGTTCTGAGACCCAATCTTTGGGAAGATTTAGTTCACTCTTAAATTTTTGAGGGGAAATATTTGAAAATCTTCCAAGGATATTTAATGTGATTTACATTTCTAAAGGTCGGTTAAGTCCCAGGTTAATTCCTCTTATACACTGGTTTCCTAAACTGAGAATAGAAGACTGAAAACTGAAAATTTGGTTATTCATATGACCACAGGAAGTATGGACAATGTTTAGTTTAAAAACGTGAGTTGTAGAAGCAGATGGCCTCTGGACCATCCGTCTCATTTTAAAAATTCGACTTTTACTTCAGATACAGGCGGTACCTGTGCAGGTTTGTTATGTGGGTATATTGCACTCAAGTAGTGAGCATAGTACCCAAAAGGTAGTTTTTCAACCCATGCCTCCTTCTGTCTCTCCCCTCTTTAGTAGTCTATAGTGTTTGTTATTCTCATGTTTATGTTCATGTGTGCTCAGTGTTTAGCTCCCACTTGTAAGTGAGAACATGTAGTATTTGGTTTTCTGTTCCTGCATTAGTTCGCTTAGGATTATGGCCTTTAGCTCCATCCATGGTGCTGCAAAGGACATGATTTCATTCCTTTTTATGGCTGCATAATATTCCATGGTGTACATGTACCACATTTTCTTTATCCAATCCACCATTGTTGGACACCTAGGTTGGTTCTATGTCTTTGCTATTGTAAATAGTGCATTGATGAACATAAGAGTGCATGTGTCTTTTTGGCATAATGATCTATTTTCCTTTGGGTATATATCAGTAATGAGATTGCTGGGTCGAATCGTAGCTCTGTTTTAAGTTCTTTGAGAAATCTCTAAACTGCTTTCCACAATGGCTGAACTAATTTACAATCCCACCAATGGTATAAACATTCCCTTTTCTCTACAAGCTCACTAGCATCTGTTGTTTTTTGGCTTTTTGATAATAGACATTTCGACTGCTATGAGATGGTAGCTCACTGTGGTTTTGATTTACACTTCTCTGACGATTAGTGAGAATGAGCATTTTTTCGTATGTTTGTTGGCCACTTGTATGTCTTCTTTTGAGAAGTGTCTGTTCATGTCCTTCACCCATTTTTGAAAAATGGGGTTATTTGTTTTTTGTTTAAGTTTCTACAGATTCTGGATATTAGACTGTTGTTAGATGCATAGTTTGCAAATATTTTCTCCCATTCTGTAGATTGTCTGTTTTCTCTTTTGATAGTTTATTTTGCTGTTCAGAATCTCTTAAGTTTAATTGGATTCCACTTGTCAATTTTTGTTTTTATTGCTACTGCTTTTGGTAACTTAACCAAAAATAATTTGCCAAGACTGATGTTCAGAAGGGTATTTCCTAGGTTTTCTTCTAGGATTTTTATCGTTTGGTATCTTACACTTAAATCTTTAACCATCTGTAGTTGATTTTTGTATACAGTAAAAGGTAAATGTCCAGTTTCATTCTTCTACATATGACTAGCCAGTTATTTCATCACTATTGAATAATGAGGACTTTTCCCATTGCTTGTTTTTGTTTGCCTTATTAAAGATCAGATGGTTGTGGCCGGGCGCACGCTTGTAATCCCAGCACTTTGGGAGGCCGAGGCGGGCGGATCACGAGGTCAGGAGATCGAGACCACGGTGAAACCCTGTCTCTACCAAAAATACAAAAAATTAGCCGGGCATGGTGGTGGGCGCCTGTAGTCCCAGCTACTCGGAGAGGCTGAGGCAGGAGAATGACGTGAACCCGGGAGGCGGAGCTTGCAGTGAGCCGAGATTGCGCCACTGCACTCCAGCCTGGGCGACAGAGCGAGACTCCGTCTCAAAAAAAAAAAAAGATCAGATGGTTGTAAGTGTATGGCTTTATTTCTAAGTTTTCTATTGTGTTCCACTGGTTTATGTGTCTGTTTTTGTACCAATATCATGCTATTCTGGTTATTATATCATTATAGTGTAGTTTGAAGTCAAGTAGTGTGATGCCTCTGGCTTTGAACATTTTGCTTAGGATTGCTTTGTCTATTGGGGCTTTATTTTTGGTTCCATATAGATTTTAGAATAGTTTTTTCTAATTCTATCAGGAATGACATTGGTAATTTGATAAGAATAGTGTTAAATCACTAAATCTCTCTCCAGTGTTGTTTTGTGCAGTATTACCATTTTGATGACATTGATTTTTTTTCCGTCTATGAGCATGGAATGCTTTTCCATTTATTTGTATCATCTCTGATTTCTTTCAGCAGCGTTTTGTAGTTCTCCTTATAGAGATCTTTCACTTCCTTGGTTAGCTGTATTCCTAGGTATTTCATTTTCTTTGTGCTTATTGTAAATGTGATCATGTTTTTTATTTGAATTTGAACCTGGACATTATTGGTGTATAGATATGTTACATAGATTTTGTACTCTGAAATTGTACTGAAATAATTTACCGGTTCAGGTAGCCTTTTGGCAGAATCTTTGGGGTTTTCTATATATAGAATAATACCATCAGTGAAGAGAGATAGTTGACTTTTTCTTTTCCTATTGAATGCCTTTTATTTCTTTCTCTTGCCTGATTGCTCTGGCTAGAACTTCCTGTCTCATTTGTTGATACATTAAGGAAAAGGTAACTAAATGCTTCAGAGAAAAGTAATAGCGTATATTAGCAAATTCCTTATAGATTTTGTCTCTTCCAGAGCTGTCAAACAGAACTTTTGCCATGATGACAATATTCTGTACTTGTTTTATCCAATATAATAGCCACTGGACACACATGGCCTCTGGGCACTTGAAATGTGGCTAGTACAATGGAGGAACTGAATTTTTAAATATTATTTAAAATAAGTAATTAAAATTTATATTTAAATAGCCACATGTGTCTAGTGGCTACTGTATTAGAGTGCACATCTAGAAGAATATATACTTAATCAAAATTAAAAATAAATTTTAGAAGTAAAATTAAAAAAATTAAAATTATAATTTTTGAGATGAGCCATTGATAATGTCAACAAATAAGACATCAGACTGAAAGTAGAAAAAGAAACTCAAGAATTGTAGTATGGGAATTTTAAAAAGCAGCAAGCTTAGCACTTACCATGTGTTAGACCCTATGCTAGACCCATTCACATTTATCATCTCAGTGAATGCTCATAACAACTCTGCAAGTAAATATTTTATCTCCACTTTATAGGCAAGAAGTCAGATATTACAATTTCCTCAGTGAAAAAACTTAAACCCATCTGGTTTCAAAAGCCAGACTGTACAGTTTGAGTGAGCAGAAGAAAAATACCCAGATACAATTATGAATGTGCATCTTATGAAGTGAGGTCAGGCCTGGAATGAGTGTCACATCCAAATATTGCTCAGGAATTTCTTAAAGTCCTCACTGCTGAGTCTAGGCTTGGCTTCTGATGATGTAACAGTCCTGAAGCTAAAGGTGGGGTCAGGTGGTCCAAATTGGGTAGAAGAAGGTGAGGCTGGGGACCAGCCAACTGAAAGAGAGCACTGATGTTCTGGGTGACCATCACTCTTGTAGAACATTGCCTCTCAGGTACCTGAGCAACAATTGCTAGCCTTGCTGTTTCCATTAGAGGTGCTGACTTATGACAGCATTCTCAGCTATAATTTTATGGTTGAGTACTTTGATGTTATTTTTCTCTCCAATAATGCTCTGTGACCTGATTTTCTCCTCATTTGTCAGATAGATTATGTGATGTGGCTTTCACTTGGTAACTGCAATTCAGGGGCATTTCCTTGCAGTAATGTGTCAAGAAACAGCTTCTATAACACCAGAAAGCATGCTTCCTTACGTTGAGGAGAGTGGAGATGTGCCTCCGTGTGTTGACTGTGTCATTAAATCTAATGCTTCTGGATGCGTATGTCTAGCTGAGCCCCTAAATAACCTGTATTCTATATCCTCAGAACAAAAGGATATCAGCATTTTTTCCTGCTGGTCTTTGGAGTTTGTGCCACAAAAGAATGATACTTTGCTACCTCAACTATTAAATGAAGGAGTCTACTTAAAGAAGGCTGAATATCTTGGTTTAAGAACTTAGCTTTCCCAATGATTGAAATGAATTAGATAGGAATGATGGCCTGGGTATCTATCTTGGGCAAGTCTTGTGTCTTGCTATCCTGGGATTCTTTTAGAACTAGAAATACAATACCAGAATTCTTTGATAAAGATTCAAATTCTGAGATGCAGTAATCTGATCCAGGAAGTTTAGGATTGGGGCTAAGGCTCATTTGAAATGGGGCCATGAGTGGTCAGAGGTATCTGTGAAAGCCAAATATGAGTCTGTTGCAAGATGGAGAACCCTTTAACAGATTAACAATCCATGGAATTAGTGGTCTAGGAGGCAGCATCCTAGCCAGAAATAGGATATGAAAAGGATTTCTGAAGTGCGGACAAAATGGTCCTTCAATCTTCAGGGCCAAAGCAGGAGGGGAGCTGGAGAAGGAACACAGAATCAGAAACAAGATTGTTACAAGGTGGTTAGGGAGCAAATTGCTTGAATTGCAGCTCACTTACATTTGAGCAAATGTGCTTCCTGGAGCTGGGGGCTTGTTCTTAAAAGAGCCAGTTCCATAGGACAGGTAACTTGCCGAAGTCCAGATCGACTTCAGCGCCGGGAGGTATAAATACATTTTGCAAAATCCAAATGTTCAAACTGAAAGAGAGCCCAGTTCCTAGGAAATGGTGTCTTTTATTCGATATTCTTAAGTATCAACCATATATTAGACAGTATGTAGCCTTAGAGAGTTGCATGAAATTTCTGTAAGCACAGCAAAATTGCTGGATGTCTCCTGCAAAAATAAGAAGAAATCCAGCCGAAAACCTTTTTCTCTTCCTCTTTCCCCTCTATGAAGAAGGCTAATAGATCTCCCATTTTTCAAAATGTATCTCACCTTTGGAATGGAGAAGTGGAAATGTTTTTTTCTATTCGAAAGGAAGGTTACCTAAACACTGTAGTGTGTGATTCTATTAGAGCTTGCTTGATTTAAACTCTGAGTGTACCTAAAACTCTCAATTCTACTTCACATGTGGTAAAAGGTCAAATACAGTCTTGTTCTACCTTCCAATCATTCACACTCCCTGTCCACCTTATAGGGGAAGACAGACTATTATTAGCCTGTGGAAAAGGCATACTGGGATTCATGTCATATAGAGAGAATATTTATTTTTCTCTTATTTTGCCAAGCCGATGGTGGTGGTGCCTGCAGTACACAGCTGACATGGAGCTAAAGCTAGATGTGGTCCTATGATAGGCAGGACAGAAAAGCAGAAAGGCTGCTCTTCTTCTGGCCATAAATATCAGGTCATATTTCTCTTTCTCCTTCTCTATAAAATTCTCTATTCATGTATGCAGGCCTGTCAACACATGCAAAGACATGTAAAACACATTAATAGGATTGTGAGTTAATTCAAATCCAGTCATTCTTTCAATATACATATATGTTGGGCGCATTATATGAGCAAGTTCTGCCCACATGAATTGTCTGTAGATATTCATTTGTTTTTTTTCCTGCTGTATTTTTTCTGTTCCTTCTTAGTTTAAGAAGATAACTTTTGTTTTTTGCTTCAAAGACATTTGCAGAATGGAAGGTAGAAACTTTTTGAAAGCAAACTTTCTGCTTTTCCAAAAGACTGTACTCACTGCAAGTGGAGAAGCAAGAATAGGAGTGTCATCTTCAGGGTCACCGAGGAAGGTTGGAGTGGCCTCAGACTGGGGTGGGGGCAGAGGCTGCTGGGCCCACAGGTAGAATAGCCCTGCCCTGTTTCCTTGGCAGCATCTTTGGGCAATGGCAAACTAGAAGTACATCCAGAGAGGCTGCTCTCAAGCCATGGAATTCCCACTCCCAGTGAACATTCCCAGACCCCAAGCATAGTACAGAGCTGATAGGTGCTAGAAAAGACCGTGTGAGAATGGAAAATGGGCTTCTCTGAAGTAACCAGTGAGAACCACGAACAGGGTGGACCTCTGCAGTGCAGTGCTTTAGGACAGAATAAGACATACCACTCAGATTTTTCATGGCACTAAGCAAATGGGAAAGGTGGAGCCCAGTAATCACTGGGATTAAAACTCTCTCCAGATTGGTGGGATTTAGATTTAAGCTGATTAAGCAGGGATTAGATTTAAGTTAATTTAGAAAAAAAACCAAAAGCAACAACAGTGCCTTATTTCTTACACATCTGGATTGGTGGATTATGTTTACCTGCTGTCATTATAGCAAGGAACACAAATATTAAACAAGTTATTACCGTTGTGAATTGACCTATGAAGGAATAATTGTGGGTACTTTGGAAGCAGAACTGTGGGGCCTAATTAAAAGTATATTTATGGGTAGGATGGATGGGGAGGAAATTATTCCCTGAATGAATAACATTTTAGCTGTTATCTATAGGATAAATTAAAGTTAGTTAGCTTAGTTAAAATTAAAGGGTGATCCAGGCAATGAACAATGTGTGGAAATGTCCTGAGGTGGATAAGAGCTTAGGCCAATCAGTGTGGCCAAGACATGCAAGTAAGGGGATAAATGGCTGGTGCAGAGGTGAAGAGGAGACGGGGTTCAGGTCACGTCGGGCCTACCAGCTCACATTAAACAATGATCATAAGTGATGGAGAAAATCATAAAAGAATTTTAAGTAGGGAGTGAAATAAAAGATTTGAGATTTCCTAAGATTAACTTTGCTTGCAGGTTAGAGAATAAATTAGACAAGTGACAAAGAGGATTGGGAGGACCAGCTGATTGAACAAGCTTGTGGCAGGAAGGATGGTGAGAAGTTTATAATGAAGAGATTTTGGACAATTGCATCAATGGACCCTGATGATTAATGTTGTGGTGAGGAATGTGAGATAGACAGGGAAAAGTGAGGACAATTTATAAACTTCTACCATAAGCAATAAGATAGAGGAAGTGAAATTATGGATCAAGAAACACTAGTTGAAAAACACATTTTGGGTTTGGTTTTGACCACAATGAGCTTGATTTGCTTGGGAGATATTTAAGATTTTACATGCATGTTGTAAGATCTATACTACTGGACATAATAATAATAATAATTCATTTTTATACTAAAGGTACTTGTAATGAATACTGTGATACTAATAATTTAAAGGTAGATGATTTTATTTCGTTAGATATGTTAAAAAGACATTTTAAAAAGGAATTAAAATGGACATGAACTGGTATTTTTGACACAGTTAACAACTTTGACCTAGAAACTGGCCAAAGGTAAATGTTGGCATAAATAAAATTTCTTCTGATTTCCAGATGAAAACAAGAAGCTGATGGAAGACACATTCTGAACTGACTAACACAACACCCTGAAACTGGAGGATATCAACTGATAAGATATGAAGTTCTCCCTTAGTTTCAAATACACTGGGTTCATAAATATTTAACATAAACAATGGATGTCCCGTCAAGCTACCATGAAGATAGCTAGGTCTGTACAACTCCACAAGTGTCGACCCCTCCAAGCACATCCTCCACCTGGAACTGTGAACTGAATGGATAAATCTGTTGGTCAGAAAGGTCTTTACATCTTTGAATTGTAATGATCATGATTAGTTGCTGAGTTTGCCACCTCCCTGCCTCCCTGCCCTCTACCTTCCAAGAATTATCATTACAAAAATAGCCATTTGGTTTATGGCATAAGCTTTAGGACAAAGCTTGACCCAGATTGAAGAATCCAGGCAATTTCTAGCCAGCCTTTTATTTCCTTCATGCACAGGATCATGGTAGAGGCTTAGCATTTATCAAACTATAGCTTTTCCCCAAAGGAAAGGGAAATGGAAATAGACTAGCTGCTTCAGTAAGCAAAACAGGTGGATAACAAATAAGAGATTATTGGCAGTTTATCAGGGTCTCTTTGCTAAAACTCCTTGTCAAATGGCTAAGGAAAGACATTGAGAGGAAGCATGTGTGGGTGCCTTGAGAGCCCGTGAGATCTGTGCTCTTGAAGCATTCTGTTCTTTTCTTAATGATGCTTGTCTTACTCCACCTTGTAGTATAATTAAAAGGCAAGTTTTCTTCTTCTGAGGTGGTAAGTACAAACTTCAAATAGTAGACAGAAAGGAGTTAAGGGGTTCTATGTGCCTATCCCAGCCAGCAGCATTTTGTCATGATCTGATTGCAAGGCTGGTTGCAACAGTTGGGAAGCATTTGGCCAGGGGGACAGTTTGAAATGGAAACAAGAAAACAGTGTAGAGAAGGAAGCGTATTGTTCCCAGCAGTATGGTCTTCTCTGTGGCCTTGTGCCTGGCAACTCTTCTTTCCAATATAACACCAATGGAGCAAAAGGCCTCAAATTGGGGGTAATGGGTAGTAAAGTTCAGTCAGGGGGCAGTTCAGATCTGTCAGGATGCAAATGTGTGACAAGCTTTGTGATCCAGAAAGTGATGGAGAGACTAGACTGCTTCATAATTATTGTCAGGAATGTTCTGGATGAACAGTGTGCTGGTCACAATGGGAGCCATAAGGTTAGATAACTTGGCTGGGTATATCGACTCAACGGGTGGTTGTGAGGATGGACCGAGACAATACGTCCAGAATTGTTGGTTCATTGTAAATACTCAATAAGTGTTAGCTGTTACCATGATAAGTCAGGCTCATTACCAGGGCCAGAGATGAGATATGACCAGCAAGATAATTTAAACTAGCTGTATGTAGGACAGTAATCACATTTATTATGCTCAGGCACTTTGCTAGGCATTTTACATATCTCCCTTCACTCCTATTTCAAGTATATGCAGCATTATCAACATCTCCACATGCTGGAGGGAGAAATTACAGACTCAGAGAAGTTAAAAACGATCTGCTCAAGGACACACAGCTTGTCAATGCTGGAGCCAGATTTAGAAGTCTGTCTGATTATGTGCTTCTTCCAAGGGCTAGTTTTTTACAGTACTAAGAGATCTGTGTTAGAGAGAAATGGGTTAGAAGGAGGTCTGAACTTTGGAACATAAGGAGAGAGAGATATAAAAATATAAGTGCAGGCCCCCCCCGCTCAGTGCCCCCAGGACACTGTGTGCAAGCTTCCATGGCCCATTCCATACTGCGTTATACTTACGGATTTATTTGGATGGCCTTGTGTACACTGTATACATCTCAAGAGTAAGGAGATAACTTTCTATCCCCAGTGCCTTGTACAGTGCTTGGCACTTAGTAGGTGCTCATATATGTTGAATGAGCTAATTTATTAAACCAAGCCCATAGTCGTATGGTATAGCACGCAAACAAAACACAAGTTGAATTAATGGCATTGCAGCAGAGATCTTTGTACAACAAAGTAGCCTGTACTATAAAAAAATTCGGTTTGGGTCAACCACTTAAACAGAGTAATATACACAGTAACTTGAATGCAGATCCATTTATGCTCATCTTTGTATTCCCCAAATTCTCAAAACAATTTCACATTGTAGACATTCACAATTTTTAAAATTGATTTATAAAACTAAGTTAACAGTTTAAAATAATCTATGATATTAATATCTTGGTAGGAATTAATATTTCCATAGCGGTTGAAATTTAACATCTTCAAATCTTAATATATGAAATGTATATGCCATTTGGCATTTCAAGGTTCAAGTTCACCTCAAAACCAAATCTAGCCTCTGGATAAAAAGTGAAAAATGAAAAAAAATTCTAGGCCAAATGTTTAGATATTGGAGGAATATTTTGCATGATGCGGAAACAGCCTCAAGTATAATATTTTATTTTTAAACCTCAAGCTTAGTCCTACCATGAACATTACATCTACCTTTGCAAATGGGCAAAACCAGCTACCCAGCATTCCTCTGATAACCTCAATTCGTTTAGATTTGAAAATACAAATTGAAACAAGAAAGAAAGCACTTGAGATGCTGGGAAATGGTATTAATAATACTAAGACTCTGGTGCTTTTATTGTGCTGGTAAAAAATAATAATAGGGTCAAGCAATTGAAAGCTCAATGAGATGAAAACAACCAGGAGTGGGAAGGAGCAGACAGGGGTGAGGGAAGCTGGGAGGTTAGTATCAACTTCCATCTAATTTAGGATTTGGATTAAAAAGCAAAGAAGCTCAAACCTGCTTAAATCATGCTGCCATCTGTGGTTCTGATGTGGCATTTGGAAGAGTAAAAACACATGCTGGAAAATTACCAAGACAAAGAAAAATTCTGGAATCGCAGTACAGGATTTTCCTTTGTGGCTAAAAGGCTGAGTTGCTTTGGAAACATTTGGATTCCTTTTCTGCCTCATCTGTGCTGCAAGGGATCTCTTTTTAAGCATACATTTTGCATTCTATATCAGAAGGAACCTCTGTGGATTAATCAGACATCATTTTCCAGGCTTGTCGAGAAGTTACATC
This sequence comes from Nomascus leucogenys, assembly GCF_006542625.1. NCBI lineage: Eukaryota > Metazoa > Chordata > Mammalia > Primates > Hylobatidae > Nomascus > Nomascus leucogenys. Next base: position 75,490,557 of record NC_044392.1, read on the forward strand.
ATTAAGGAATATAAATACTGGTAGTCATTGATTATCTAACAAGGGAAATTTAAAAAGTCTTGTTTAAGTGGCATATTATTTAATGAGCTGTCAAGTGTTCTCTTTAGCCCCAGTTTCCATGGAAATTATTTAATTCCAAGAAAGAGTTCAAAGCATTGAGATAGATTGCATGTTTTCAAAGCATCTAAGCAGAGAAGCAAAGCAAGAAGGATCTGCATCTTTGAATAGAACAACATTTTTTGTGTTACATGCACATCTGCATTTACACCTTAAAAAAGGTTTCCAGAAAGCTGGCTAAAAATGAAAGGCAATTTTAATTGAAAGACTAATTTTGTATTTTCTATATACATGATTCTATTATGAATCAAAGTGGACATATTTTTTAGACATCAAAGGGAGATTATGTGGGCTGGGTGCAGTGGCTCACGCCTGTAATCCCAGCACTTTAGGAGGCCAAGGCAGGCAGATCATGAGGTCAGGAGATGGAGACCATCCTGGCTAACGTGGTGAAACCCTGCCTCTACTAAAAAAAAAAAAAATATATATATATATATATATATATATATATATGTACAAAAAATTAGCTGGGCGTGGTGGCGGGCACCTGTAGTCCCAGCTACTAGGGAGGCTGAGGCAGGAGAATGGCGTGAACCCAGGAGGCGGAGCTTGCAGTGAGCGGAGATTGTGCCACTGCACTCCAGCCTGGGAGACAGAGCAAGAATCTGTCTCAAAAAAAAGAAGGGAAATTATATGATGCAAAAATATAATGTAATACTATTTTCTGTGAACTCCCTGGATTGTAAGAAGAGTTTCTTTCAATTCAAAGGAGTTAAAAAAATTCTTTTTGGACCAGGCTAGTGGCTGCAGGTATGGTTTAGAATGTGACAGATATCAAGGAAAGTATAATGCCCTCAACTCACAAACAGCTTAATACCTTTTGTGTGTCACCTGCAATCAGTGTTTACTATATTCAGTATCACCCCATTTAATTACCATCTCTCAGTGGCAGCAGTGCTGAGCCTCATGGTGAGAGAAAATAACTTGGACTTCAGAGCCGGAAGTACTGGGTTCCACAACTGACATTGTTTCTCATTAGTTAGGAGGTTGTTGGTAAGTTACTGAATATCTCCAAACCTCAGTTTTCTCATTTGTAGAACGAGAACAGCATTAGCTACCGCAAAGTTGTAAAAATTGAATAAGATACTTAGCAATGCTAGTTCCATTCACTGTTTTCCATCAGTTCTAGACTTTTCATTATATGTTCTAGACTTTTCATTATATGAGCCAAGAAATTACCTTGTTTGCTTTAGCTAGTTTGAATTGGTTTCTAACACTTCCAACTGGAAGGTTTTTGATTAACACTTCCAAAGATATAGATCAACTTGGGGTTGGGGTAAATTTTAAATTTGGGGTAAGATCATTTTTTATTTTCAACCTATTAATGTAGATGTTCCATGCATTGTGTTATTTCTTTAATGCATTTAGGGCAAAATAATCTAGGCTATTATCTTATTTTGTATTGGAGTTACAATCTAAGAAGCACAATAGGGTCTTGCATCATGAGGATAGAAACAGTACAGAAACTTTTATTTGAAGCATGTACAAAATAATTCTGCATCTACACCAGAAGAAAGCACCATAGCTGTGTGGGTGTGGCATGAATTAGAATGTGATGACTGTGTAATTCCATCATAACTTGTTGAACAGTTCTGGAAGTCCATATTGGAGGCTTCCCTCCCAGACTGGAAGGGGTAGACAGAGGTAAAGAGGGTAGATCACAGTAGAATGGGGACAACAAATTAACAGAATTTGTTATCCTACGGGTCCTATAATACAAATTAATAATGTGGAAAGACTTAAATTGATTCTTGTGAGATAGTGACCTCTTGAAGGATAGAAGACAACTGGAGAAACATCCTGTAATCTTAAACGTCCACAGAGTGCATGAGGGGAGAGAAAAGACCCCCACGACTCAAGGAGTCCTGAGTCTGGTTTAGCCTCTTCAAAACTTGTGTGATCTTGAGCCCGCTGATAATGTAGGGTCATGACACTGCTACCTGACATCAGTGTGGGAAATGCAGAATGGATCATTATTTTATTGTCTTTAAAAGACAATGAACAAAGTTGAAAGTAAAGTTCTAATATACATTAAAGTCTGCTTCTATCATGGTCACCAGGAATCTTCCTGGGCTAAACCCCCATGGTCGTCTCATTCCTCAGTCTTTATTTGACAAGTTATCACTCTCTTTGAAACACTCCACTTCACGGCCCGGATGCTGCACCTGCTAGATGTTTGCTTTCCTTTACTGGATACTCCTTTTCAGTCTCTTTGCTGGTTCTTCCTCATCTGTTCAAAACCTAAAAGCTAGAGATGCCTTAAGGCTGAGTCCTTTTTTCTTTTTAATCTAATGTGTCTACTCAAGGGCAATTCTGCTCAGATCAATGGCTTTCTATACTGTCTGTATACCAATGATACCCCAATTGATATCTCTTGGTGGAATTTCCCCCTGAAACTGGGGGTCCTTGTTTCCAGCTGCCTACCTGACACCTCCCCTAAGATGGCTAATAGGCCCCTTAAGCTTACCATGTTCAAAGCTGAGCTCCTGATATTTTCCCGCAAGCCTGTTCTTCTTGAAACTTTCTCGCTAGTTAATGTCCTCTTAATTTTTTTAGCTGCTCAGTCCAAAATGTTGGTGTCGTCATTGACTCCTGCCTTTTCTCTCCTGTATTGAATTAAATCAATCCTACCAATTGTTTGAAGTGTATCCAGAATTTGACCACTTGTCACGACATTCATTGCTCCCATCCTAGCTCAAACCACCATCATCACTCACCTTGGATTACTAAAATGGCTTTCTGGCTGCCAGTGAGATCCTGCTTTTGTCCTTCCTAACACCCACACCACATAGCCAGAATGGTCTGATGTAAGTCAGGTCTTGTCTCTTCTTGGCTCAAAACTCACCAATGGCTCCCAACTCAGAGTAGAAGCTGGTGTCCTTGACTTTACATGATCTGACCCTGTTACCTCTCAAAAATCATCTCTTTTCTAGTTGCTGTGTTGTTCGTCCTATTCCAGCTGCACTGGCCTCCTTACTATTCCTCTAATAGGGCAGGCATATTTCTGCCTCGGGACCTTTGTATGTTCTGTTTCTGCTGCCTGGAATGTTCTTTTCTCAGATATTCACAGGGGAGATCCTTCAACAACCTCAGATTTTTACTATAAGTGGCCCCAGTGAGGTCTTCCCTGGCCCCTCTAAAATTTCATTACCTTACACAGTCCTTCATAGCCCCTTTCTCTTATGCAGGTACTTTTTTTCCTTAAAGATAACTAATTTTTAATTCCAAAAGAATTCTAGGCACCAGCAGGATATTGGAGAAATAAGGTCCTGTGTAATAGATATTCCAGTTGGTGGATTTGCTGGTGTAAAGGCACGATCACCTTCTGATGACTTGGCCATGTACTAATAGCCCTGTCCACTATCTGCTTGGGGCGGGGGGGAAGGGTCTTTAGACCGAGAAACCCGGCCCATGGCACGTAGAGGGCTTGGCTGACGTGTTAGTGTGCCGAGGCTGCTGCACAAGTGTACCACAAACTGGGTGGCTTAAACAACAGAAATTTATTGTCTCATGCTTTAGGGGGCTAGAAATGTAAGTTCAGGGTGTTGGCAGGTTGATTCCTTCTGAAGGCTGGGGAAGAATCTAGCTTCTGGTGGTTTGCTGGTAACTTTTGGCATTCTTTGGCTTGTAGAAGCATCACACATCTCTGCCTTAATCTTCACATGGCATTCTCCCTGTGTGTGTGTTTCCAAATATCTCCTTTTCATAAGGCCATGAGTCATATTGGATTAGGGACTCACTCCACTGTAGTATGACCTCATTTTAACTAGTTACATCTGCAACCACCAAGTTTTCAAATAAGGTCACATTCTGAGGTACTGGGGGTTAGGACTGCAACATGTGAATTTTGGGAGGGACACGATTTAACCCATGACAGCTGCTGCCCTCACATCTCCACAGGAATGTCCAAGTGTTCCTGCAGCAGAACAAACACAGAACAGCAGGAGGAGCTGTATGGAGCATAGAGATTGACTTAGCATTAGGAAGAATTTACATACTGGCTCCTTTGAGGGGAGGGGAGCACCCATTACAGCAAAAGAGCAGACACCAGATGACCATCTGGCAAGAATTTTGTGGAGCAGATTCGTATCAGGAGGAGAGCTGTAAAATCCCTTTTAGCTCTGGAATCTGAAGTGACACCAGCTAGCAGGGATGCCTGGGTTTACCTGCAAGCCAAGCTAGTCTACAAAGTATCTTGGTTCAAGATTATTGGGCTCATGGCCTCATTTTGAGGCTCAGTTGTCCTTGTGCCATTGGCCTTGACAACTTTGGTCCTTCGGGCTGACCTGCCTGATTCCCTAAATCTGGAGAGCCCTAAGAAGCTGTGTGCTCCTGCATATTTTGCAAATATCAGGCACAGGATTTTAAACAGTGGGAAGATGCCAGGAAGCAGTCAAAAACTCTCAATGTGAATTCTTATTTGTGGGAGGAGTGGCTGCCACCTGACCTACCTTCATAAACCAGTGGTGCATGAATAGGGGCTTTCTTGGTGGGGATTGGGAGGCTGCGACTGAGCCCAGCATGCAGACTGTGAGCGCTTGGTGCAGCTGCCAGGAGACGGGGATGAGGGGACCAGCCTCAGTGGGCTCTGCTGCTTGGGGCATTTTGTCCCTTCTTTGTTCTTAGAGGCAAGTGTACAGGGAGAGGACTCAGCACTTCAAAAACTGCTGCATGGCCTCAGAGATTCCCACAGACTCCCTGGACTTTTTGTCATAGTCAGTCCGGTCTTTCTCCTGCAGAATGTCACCAAAGACTGTCTTTGACTTTGTGCCCTCAGCAGCAAACCCAGCCTAGGGCTGGAAATCAAATGGTTTGAAGCCCTGGCACTCAAACTCTATTATAGTTTTGAACTTCTCTCTGTCTTTGGCATTGTAAGATTTGATGGTGCCACTCAAAATCTCAGTGGAGTTTCCTGTGTGCACAGCTTGCACTTCTGGGCTATGAAGGAGCTGCCATGGCCCCACTTTAGTGCCACACCATCCATCAGGTGGATGTAGTGCCGCTTCTCTGAAATCTCACTACCATTGCCACGTTTCATTTTCAGGTACCACTGCAGTTACTTATTTATGCTTTATCCTTTGCGTGTAACACTAATATACTACATATTTTATTTTTATCTTGTTCATTATCTGCTATATTATAAACTCCACAGGGAAAACAGTTTTTTCTCCTCTGTTTTGTGTGTTCCCTTTACTGCTATACCCCTAGCACTTAGAAAAGTACTTGGCACATGCTTGGTGCTCAGTACATTTTTATAAGTGAATACTGGCCATGATTTGGAGGCTTCTGTCTGCTACATGTGAGCCCTGTAGTTGCTGGGTGTCATCGTGACTGGGAGGTGGAAACTTGTTGGGCAGTGGTATGAGCCACCGGGTTGGTGGTGGGGACCCTTGAGAAGTTTGGGGCATCATCTATTCATCAACCGGCATAGAAGTACTGGTGTAAATTGGCCAAAAATCAGCTCTGGGGGCTTCAACAATTCCTGAATTTTCCTACCTCTGCACCTTTGCTTAGGCTGTGCCTTTTATATGCCTCTTCTCCATAGGTTCCTAATAAAATTTCACTTACGTTCAAGATGTGGTTTACAATCCATTTACCTTCTTATATCACCCAAATCAGGATACACTTAAAGTTTTCTCCCAGCTTTATTAAGGCATATTTGACAAAGATTGTTTATATTTATGGTGTACAACATGATGTTTTGATAAATGTATACATTGTGAAATGATTAAATGAAGCTAATTAACATATCCATCACTTCACATACTTAACATTTTTTTGTGGTGAGAACATTTGAGATCTAATCTCTTAGCAACTTTCACGTGTGCAATATGTAATTATTAACTGTAGTCACCATGCTGTCCAATAGGTCTCCAGGACTTAATTTATCCTGTCTAACCAAAACTTTGTACCCTTTGTACCTACCAGAACATGCTATATTTATCAAGGGAGACAATATTCATTCATCTGTTAATTCAATAATTAATTAGTGTATTCACCGAACAAATATTTTCCAAGTGTTTGGAATATGCCAAGCACTAGACTGTATGCATTCTACTTCTGAAGGTTTTTTCCTTAACTGTTCAAAGGAAAAAAAAATCAAAGCAAAACGGAAGCCTCTAACTCATCCTGCCTTGTTATCTTCCATGAGCAGGCCTAGGTCCACTTTATTATATACACTCCCTGGAACAGGGGAACTTTTGAGGAGAAAAAAACACAAATAACTAGAACCATTTTTTTCCATGTCATTTGGACAGAATAAAAACACCTTTTGGGGAGGTAAATTTAAATCATTTAGCTTCCAAAGTACAAACTGAGAAATTGAATAAGAATTATTTCATATTCTCTTAGTATTTTATTTGTTATTCATTTGTGTACATCCCAGTCCACAATAATTTAAAAGAACTTGAGAAAACATTTGAAATACAGATGATATAGAAGTGAAAGGCAAAAATAGAACAAGAAAACGGATTGAATGGGAGGTTAAAATTTGAAAAAAAAATTAAAAATACAGGACATACAGGTGAACAAAATTGTTATAACTGAACCCTAACTTTGGGATTGAATTGCCTAGTAGCCACAGTGAAAAAGTTTCTTTTCACAATTTTATACCTACAGGGAACTAATGATATCTGAGGAAAGGTCAGTGCAAATAAGTTCCCCACAGAATAATTCATCTTTCTTTTTCTTTTTTCTCAGAAGGAAATATATACTTTCTTTTTGGGAGAAGTTTCCCTGGCTGTTAAATATATAAAAAAAGTTGAATGCTTTGAAAATAACACTGCAACAATTACTGTTAACTATTAAGCTGTTTATATTAAACTATTTAACTTAAGTCTTTGGTTGATTTCTATTAGCCTATAAGCATTTAGACAACACATTTTTATTGGGTTTTGGTTATAATATGAATAGATATTTTAGCAATCCAATATGCAGTTCCTCATTATTTGATGTTATACAGTCACATTTATACAGTTTTCGTGGTTGTGATGGCTAATTTTAGGTGTTGACTTTACTGAATTATGGGATAATTAGAGGGCTGGTAAAGCATTCCTTCTGGGCGTGTCTATAAGTTTCCAGAGGAATTTGACATGTGAGTTGGTGAACTGAGTGGGGAAGACCCATCGTCATGTGGACAAGCACCATCCAGTTAGCTGGGGGCCCAGATAGAACAAAAAGTCAGAGAACCTCTCCCTTCTCCTCCTGTCCTTGGACATTAGAACTAGCTTCTTTGACCTTCAGCTGCTGAGACTTGCACCAGTGGTCCCCTGGTTCCCAGGCTCTTCAGCCTCAGGCATAAGAGTTACACCATCAGCTTCTTGGTTTGGAGGTCTTTGGACTTGTACTGAGCTCTGCTACCAGTCTCTGTGGGTCTCCAGCTTGCAGGTGGTCTATCCTCAGCCTCCATAATCTCATGAGTTAATTATGCTAATAAATCCCCTCTCATATATTTACCTATCTCTATGTCCTATTAGTTCTGTTTCTGTGGAGAACCCTGACAATACAGATTTTAAAATCAAGAGTGAGGACTCTTGGCAGCATCCACATGCTGATGCATGAGTTCATGAGCTATGGAGGCATGCCCGCCTCCCTCTAGATTTCAAAGGATGCTGCAGAGACCTGCCACAGGGCAGAGCCAGTGCAGAGAGTTCCACTAGAGGGCAATGCCTAGTGGAGCCATTGGGGTAGGTGCCACCTCTGAGATCCCAGAATTGTAGAGCAACCAGCGTGCAACACCAGCCTGGGAAGGCTGCAGGCTTGAGACTCCAACCCATGATAACTGCTGCATGAGCTGAGCCCAGCAAAGCCTAGGGGAGCGGCTGGCCAAGGCCTTGGGGAATCAACCCTCTACCCCAGTGTTCTTAGAAGTCAGGACAGGGAATCAAAGGAGATTATTCTCAAGCCTCAGAATTTACTGTTGTTTTTCCTATTGGGTTTTGTACTTACTTGGAACCTGTTTCCCCTTTCTTCTTTGCTGTTGCTCTCTTTTGGAATGGGAATCCTGTGCCTGTCCCGCCATTTTGGGACGTATCATTGTTGAAGTGAATTTAAGTCACCTGACTGAGGTAGTGTTTGTCAGATTTCTCTATTGTAAAGTTACTCTCGTTTTCTCCATTTCCATTTCCTTTTTTCCATATAGACTTCTCTTTGAAAGGAAGTCAATATGTGAAGCCCACACCGAAGGAGTGGGGAGTTATGATGCACCTCCCTGACAGCAGAGTATTTACACAAACTATTTGGAATACTTTTATGTGGGATGTTTGTCTCTTCTCTCCCATTTATTTATGTATTCAATCAATTGTTTATTGATATCAATTTGAACTCATGGATATTTACTTTATACTTCAGGTTATAATCCAATACTCCTCTACTTGTTTTGCTGCTCAAATTTTTTCACCTTTGGCCACTGGAAGCACTTTCAGTTGACTCCTGCGTCCCTTTGACATACCCCCATCACTGTGTGTGTGTGTGTGTGTGTATGCTTCACACTTTCTTACTTTTTGACACAATCATGTACTCCAGCCTCATGTTGTATATTTCCTGCCCCAGTTCTAGAATCAACCATTTCTCTAAGGAACACTGTTCCTTTTGTTAGAATAGTATTAAAAACCCAAATCACAATGATAGGTGTGTTTTTTGCTACTGGGTATCATTGCTTCTAAGCCTTCTCAGCAGACAGAACAAGGATATATATGTGTATACTAACTCATATATATATACACATATATATATACACACACACACACATATCTATAAATGCTTATGTAACCATCTGATCTCTGTAAAGCTACCATGAGTACTGATATCTTCAACTGTAATCCACTATCACATAAACCATTCTAGCCTCTTCTTTTTATTATTTTTTGTTTGTTTTTAAAATGTATTTTTAGTTCATTTTTTGTTTATTACATTTACCAGTTTCTGTTCTTCCACTTGGAAAAGTATTCTTGCTTATTTCCAAACTCCCACCCCAACAGTGAGAAAACTGGGTCGCCCCCCACCTTATATCCACTTATTTAATTGTTCAGTGCCATTATGCATATATAGCAGTATTAGAATTGTTAACCAATACTCCTCTGTGAAACAAATGTATCAATTAGAGTACTGTACTTCAGCATAGTTTCTTTTTCCATTAGTCTTACAGACTCCACTCATTTTCAAAGTTTCTTTGATCAATAACTCACCCCCACCTTTTCCTTCAGTGAGGTTGTTTCATCCATTTGCAGTACAGTTAGATTTTCTTGTCATGTTCTGTATTTCATCCTGTAATTCCCCAACCTCCTTAACAATTTTTAAAAATTTACATACATTCGCGTTCACTCTTTTTTTTTCCTAGTTTTTAAAAAAATTTTATTATTATTATTTTACTTTAAGTTTTGGGGTACATGTGCACAACGTGCAGTTTTGTTACATATGTATACATGTGCCATGTTGGTGTGCTGCATCCATTAACTCATCATTTAGCATTAGGTATATCTCCTAATGCTATCCCTTCCCCCTCCCCCCACCCCACAACAGTCCCCAGTGTGGGTGTGTGATGTTCCCCTTCCTGTGTCCATGTGTTCTCATTGTTCAGTTCCCACCTATGAGTGAGAATATGCGGTGTTTGGTTTTTTTGTCCTTGCGATAGTTTGCTGAGAATGATGGTTTCCAGTTTCATCAATGTCCCTACAAAGGACATGAACTCATCATTTTTTATGGCTGCATAGTATTCCATGGTGTATATGTACCACATTTTCTTAATCCAGAGATATAGACCAATGGAACAGAACAGAGCCCTCAGAAATAATGCCGCATATCTACAACTATCTGATCTTTGACAAACCTGACAAAAACAAGCAATGGGGAAAGGATTCCCTATTTAATAAATGGTGCTGGGAAAACTGGCTAGCCATATGTAGAAAGCTGAAAGATGAATAAATTCCCTAGCCAATACTGAACTATTTGAAGCTACTCACCTGTTGTTGGCCCCTGTTTTTCAACCTTCTCCCTGTTCTTAATAAAGGACAGAAGGGAGAGGGCAAATTTTGGCACTACTCAGGGTTTGTTTGGTTTGGTGTTGACTCCTCTTCCTTGGTTGAGAAGCTCTGGTATAATAAAAAGATCAAGAGAATGCTTCGTGTGGGTCCTAATATTATCCTAGATTAAATCTGAAGATAGGATATGTCAACTGATATGCCCCAAACCACATAGTTAATCTATGGTGTCGTGAACTCCAATCCAAGTTTTACAATTCCAGATGGGACGATCAGCCATCTTGGCTTGCAGGGGACTGAGGGTTTTCCTGGGACATAGCTAATCAAACCAGGAAGGCCCCAGGCAAACCAGGAAATGCCAGTCACCCTCATGGGGTATTAAAAACCCTTACTTAAAACCAATTTAAAAAGATGATATAAGATGATTAATTTTCCCCTTTGCACTTATTATTTGTGTGCTGATAATAAAACTTGCTTAAAGCATTCCTATAGATGTAACATGGCAGATTACAGGAGGAACAGTTTGCTGGCAAACAGTTTATACATTACTTCATTACTCATATCAGAGTCATCTGAGATTTCTATCTGTCTGACTAAACTAAACAATAAAACAGACAGAAGCTTCTCTTTTCATGGGAACTGCATAAGTGCTAAGCCTATCTACCTACTGGCAACCTACGCTTGGGTGGGAGTTTGATGGAAGCTCTGAGTAAATCTTTCTCTACTTGAGATTTTAGCACCAGAATCAGGAGTGGGAGGAAACAGGATGGGGCTGAAGGGAAAGATCTTTGCATAGCCAGACTTGGGAACAGCTCATCCGGTCTCTACTGTAACCTCCACTGCAACTGGATTGTGTTTTCCTGAATGTAGTAACGGACTGAGGTCACTGACATGTTCTAGCACCAAAGTCTACTTAATCATCAAAAAGCTTATATTCCCAGGACCCTCAAGAGGGGTCTGGGAGTGGTATTAAGGGTAGAGTTTCTGGCTGGCCTAAGCTGGTTATGTGAGCCAGGTGCTCTGATATGGGACACCATCACCATCACAACTGTGGACCTGTGTGCCCCAGTTCTTACAACTGGGATTAAAGCCTCAATCCCACTACCCAAGTTACAGTTATTGTAATCACCTTGTCTCTTATTTTCATCCAACCTGGGACTGAGGCATAGTGTTTTTCCAGGCAGTTTCCTCTTCAAAGGACAAAAATCTTGCCAACGACCCCCACAAAATTGCTTAGGACCCTGTGTACAAAGACTGATACTACCTATCACTTGTAGACTGCAGCTTGAAATTCACTATCCCTTTGAGCCCTCGTGGTCACAGACAATCTGCTTTAAATCTAGTTGGAGATGAATCTATCTCTTAGGCACTATTTTGTATCCAGCCTACTGGAATTGCAATGTTTGTTTGAAACTTCCCTCCCACTCTCCTGGTCAGAAGGTCCGGTTTGTGTCAGGCTAAACCCGGACAGGTGCTATAGGGGTGAATGCACTGTCTGGGAAACTAGAGCACGGAAGAATGAAGTGGTGTCCTGGAATGTTGCCAAAGGTTGGTGACTTGGGCATCAATCCAAGGGCTTTAATGGAGAATCAGACCCAACAGATGGAAGCAAAATGGGAGCCAGGGAATCAGGAAATGGTGGTAATAGGACTAGTGGAACTGCCAAATGAGAGACAACTAGGAGGAATTGCGGAAGGGTTGGTGAGCAGACGGGCACTGCAGCTTTTATCCTGGGATGGCTCAGACTCATGAGGCATGTGGAATTTAGTTAAAGGGGATGTAATGAAATGACCACTGACCTGACCTAATAGGCATGTCTATGGCCATATCCTGCACTTTTGTGGCAAATAGTCCTACTGTGAGGGAATAGCAACATCTCCCCAGAAATTATAAAACTGATTCAAATATTCTCTTTGTAACCTGCCAGTACTCTGATATTTGTTTCATCTAAATAGAGTTCTGTTATTGGCTTTTACCTATGCTGATTTCAAATCTTTAGGGAATACCTATTTAGATGAATTTTTCCTCTAAGGCTAGATTCTAATTACTTAATGATCATGCAACTAACAATGAGAAATACTCTAAAATAATAATTGTCATGTTAGAAAAAAAGAAATTGAGACTGCCTTAGGCAAAAACCCCTAATATTTCATGTTTTTACTTTCTGATGTTATGAATAACCATGGAAATTTTTGCTTGAATATTTTCCATGCTTGGAAAAGGGGTTTCCAACTTCTTAGGAGGTAAAGTAGCACCTCTGCTTCATAGCCATTAGACTTTGGGGGAGGTATTTGTTGATAAGAAAATTTTTTACTGAAAGATCATATGTCTTGTGGCAACCTCTGTTCAGCTGGAAATATTACAAGGGTGTGTCCCTGGGGTGTGTGTTTGTGGGGGAGAAAGTTTGGCTGAAGGCTTTTCCCCAGTGAGCCATCATTTCAGGGACTAATCTCTACCACTTTGTAGAGAATATTTTGCTTATGTGGTCCCTGTTATTTTGAAAAAAATGCCTCCGGGAGTCTCTGCTGCACCAGAGGAAGGAAACTGATACGACACCTTCATTTATTGTTTCGAACTTTGCTAAAAAATACCAAAGCACGGCTGGGTGCGTTGGCTCACGCCTGTAATCCCAGCACTTTGGGAGGCCGAGGCGGGCAGATCACGAGGTCAGGAGTTTGAGACCAGCCTGGCTAACATGGTGAAACCTGGTCTCTGCTAAAGATACAAAAAATTAGCTGAGTGTGGTGGTGCGTGCCTGTAATCCCAGCTACTCAGGAGGCTGAGGCAGGAGAATTGCTTGAACCCAGGAGGCAGAGGTTGCAGTGAGCCGAGATTACGCCACTGCACTCCAGCCTGGGTGACAGGGCGAGACTCTGTCCCAAACAAACAACACCACCAACAACAAAAAGTACCAAAGCACAGCTTTTCAAAGCCCTCTCGTTCAGGAACCCATTTCATTGAAATTAAAAAATGTTCTGAGATGCAGTTAATGTGTGTTTGCCCTTGTAGGACCAATATAAATCTAAGTCTTTTATGTGAAGAGATTCAGGTCCTTATAACTCACTTGGGGAATATGACAAACGGGATGGTGTGCGTGAATGTTGTTTTAATGGCTTAAGGATGATGATCATATCTGGACACTTCTGAGAACTGTTGTTATGGCTCAATACCTTGCCTCCCTTCCTGTCATTTTTATGTATTTTCATAAACAAAATAATTATTAAGAAAAAGGAACTTAATGAAACCTTTCATTTTAAAATACATTATCCCATAACTAAGAGTTAATAGAATGAATCTAATTAATCAGTTTGAAAGAGAGCTAACATCCGCTATAAAGATTATGCTATTGGACACTTACATGGTGTTTACTTTGAGACTCGTGCTGGTTTGAGCACTTTACATATGTTTACTCATCTAATTTTTATAACAGTCATTGAAATAGTTGCTCTTATTATTCTAATTTCACAGATGAGGGAACTGAGTCTTGGAGGAGTTAAGCAAGGTTGGTGGTTGCACACATGGAGCTGACACCAACTCACGGAGTCTTAATCTGTAACCCTTTTAGGCAGTGCTAGAGGAACAAAATTGTCATTTGATCACGATGAGCTCAGGCCTTGATACAGTTTTCTGGTTTGTGTAAATCAACTCTGCATTTTCTCTGCACATTTAAAGTCAGACGATCAACCTTGGACAGGTTGTCTGTTAAAATCCATACCAATGGGAATCATTAAAACAAATGACATTTAGGAGGATTACATTTACTGACTAAATATGCTTGGGGCTTTAATAGCTCCAGTTTTGTTTAGTTTCCACCAACTTCTTGATCATGTGGATGTGCTCTTGTCAACCATTTTTGCACTATTTTCCTCAGTGACTCTGATGACCTCTTCTCCTTGTTAATCAGCTTCTCATATTCTCATGACCTTACCAGAGTGCTGATGCTTGCAGCTGCAATAACAGAATGTGCTTCTAAATTATAATTCTCCTAACCCCGGACTCTGAATCTTCTCTTTTTCCTGTCAACAGTTTGTCCCCTCTACAAAGGCCCTGCTGTTTATTCTTCACTGGCACATGCCCTCTGCCACCTGAAATCCATTGCTGGCCTTCTCACACTCTCTTTTCTTCTTTCAACTTCAAGATCTTTCTAATTTGTCCTTTCTGCCTGTCCTATGTTATTACTTATCACATCTCTCCTGGTCACCTTCACCCCTTCTTTGTTTGGGCCTCCTTCTTTATTTCTGGGTATCTCTTTCTATCAGACTCTGACCTTCTTCATGCATTATACTTAAGAACTAATCTTCCACCTTTTCTTTTGTTAAAGTAATTCTTAACCTTTTTTAAAATCCCATTCATTAGAATAAGCTCATGAGTATTAATGTTTACATTAGGCCTTCCCTTCTCTGTCTCTTCTCTTCAAAATACCCAGCCTACTTAGAAGGGAGACATTTCCAATATAATAAAAACAATAGCTAACATTATCTGTGCCAGATGTAGAAGTCCACAATAGTCTTTACAACTTTGTCACAAGCATCATTATTATCTTCACCTTACAGATGAGAAAGCTGAGGACCAGAGAGGGAAAGTAACTTGCTCAAGTCACACAAGATAGTTAAGCGGTGGAGCTAGGTTCAGAATGTGGATAAGGTGATTCCAAAGTCTCTGATCTTGACCCCTGCACTTTACTGCTCTTTAAAGAGAGTAATCTGGCTACATAGCCTCTGTCACTTCATTGCGATAAATATTTGAGTCTCCGCATCACTTAAGTAGATTGATCAGTATTGCCAAGTATGGAATTCTCTGCTTCTAAAAAATGAAGAGGCCTCTCAGCCAGTTTAGTTTATGATAGTTTATGTGCAATATAGTAACTTGTCCTTTATTTTGAAGGGAATGTCCCAACATGCCTGAGACCAGTGAACTCCAAAGAACTTCGTGGGTATAACAGGCTCTAATATCCGTATAATGTTTATTTCCCTCACTCTGGAGACTATGTTTCTTATTAAGACATCTAGAGTACTTGCCACTTTTTACTCATTGGGTCTAATTTACATGATGTCATCAATAGAGTATATTCATGTGATTTTCTGCAGAGTGTACAGATTGTTCATGCCCCTTCATATTGTGATAGAGGACATAGTTCTGCCTCAATAACGTTAATATTTACTTTATTTACTTGTCCACATCAAGTGAATGCAAAGTGCTTCTGATCTCCTAATGGATATTGATTAAGACACATTTACCAAATCAATAGGCACGTGTGACATCCCTGGGACTTCATTCACGTGCTTTAGTAAAAACACCAGATCTGGTACAGAAGCTGTAACTGGGGCTAGTGCTGGTTATGTTTGTGTTAGTCCACTGTCATCTATCAGGATCCACCTGGTTTTTCCACAAGCCAAACTAATGAATTAAATGGGTATAAATAGGGACCACCATTTCTCAGTCCTTTAAGCCTTTGACTATGGCAGTAGCCCATTCTCCTCAGATTTTTTTTGAATTCACTACCTCAACTAAATGGCTTCTGATGTCAAACACTCAGAGAGTCTCTCTGTATTTTAATGGAAAATTGCTTAAGTATTAAGTTAATATTTAAAGACTGAGCAAAAGATGTGAAATTAATCCATTCTTTAAACAAATTGTTTTTCTATACCTATTAGAGCCTGGTGAATAATTTTAAGAATTAACCATACTTAGAGGTGAGAGATCAATGAAAAATATAAGAAGATATAAACAGAGATCAGGCAAATGAAAATATGGTGAAGAGCTTTAAAAGTCAACAGGAGGTCTGCACGCAGCATCCAGGAGTTGCTGGAGGGCCTTGATAAGGAAATATATTACTATTACTACTATGATTATAGTAATGTTTAACATTAATGAGCACTTATTATGGGCTAGGCACTTTATTTACATTTTCTCAATTAATCTTTACTTAATCCAGTGAATTGAATTCCATTACAGATCTCATTTTACAACCAAGAATACTGAAGTTGAGAAATGTTAAGAAACTTACTCTAATTTAAATCTGGTTACTGGTGCTACTGTGGTTCAAATGCTCTAAATTGAGAGCTATTACCCCGTACTCACCACATCTCTATTGGTAGTGATGTGTTCTGTTGGAGACTGTAGTAATCTAAGTCTGTGGTGACTGGAGTGGGAGGGCAGGTTATTAAACGGAGGAGGAAGAAAGATGCAGGAATACATGTTAATACAGCCCCTTGAATGCCGGGGGTATTAGGCAATCAGCCTCCACCTGAAGATTATAAATGAGGAGTGAATAATTTTAGCGTTGAACTTGCTGAAGAAGATAAGGGCATAAGAGGAATTTGGTTACTAGAATTCCCATGTCCTACAAAGGGTTGTCAACATAACAATACTTTGTACACTTTGTAGATATGATGCAAAGAAATAAAAGGCATTTATGAGGATAACCTCTTGAGAAGGCAGAGAAGGCTTATTTCCATCTCTTTTTTCTGTTAGATATATTATAATCCCTCTGTTCCTTGCCCACGCTACAAATTAATCATCTAATAGAGTTTTAACTTAATGCTTACTTGTTCAACAACAATGTACCATTTTTCTTTTGAAATAGGGATGGTTGAGGTGGTGTTTAAATGCAAACACACTGGTTAAAAATGTGGTTTTCACATGATATCAACATATACTACTGTTTGCTTTTTTAAAAGTAATTTTAAGAAGACTACATTAAATAACAATGGAAATTAAATACATTACCCACAAACACCATACAATACATTGCTTAATATTTTACTCCCTTCCAGTTCTTGTTAATATGTACATTATTTCTACATAATTGTAATCAAAGCAGAAATATAATTTTGTTTTCTTTTTTCCATCAACCTATGAGTTATTTCCCATATAGCTATTTAGTTTTTTAAATTAACATTTTAATGGCTGTATTAACTCCATAGAGTTACTATAGCAAAATGCGTTTAACCATTTTCATATCATTGAACATTTAGTTTTTTCCAATTTTTAAAAAATTTTTAATTTTGGTGGGTATGTAGTAGGTGTATATATTTATAGGGTACATGAGATATTTTGATACAGGCATGCAATGCATGATAGTCACATCAGGGTAAATGGGGTATCCATTACCTCAAGCATTTAGCCTTTGTGTTAGAAACAATCCAGTCATACTCTTTTAGTTATTTTAAAATGTATAGTTAAATAAATTAGTATTGACTGTAGTCACCCTGTTGTACTACCAAATACTAGTTCTTATTCATTCTAACTATTTTTTGTACCCATTAACCACCCCACTTCCTCCCCACCCACTAATACCCTTCCTGGCCTCTAGGAATGATCCTTCCACTCTTTATCTCCATGAGTTCAATTGTTTTAATTTTTAGCTCCCACAAATAAGTGAGAACATGTGAGGTTTGTCTTTCTGTGACTGGTTTATTTAACCTAACATAATGATCTCCAGTTCCATCTATGTTGTGACGAATGACTGGCTCTCATTCTTTTTATGGCTGAATAGCACTCCATTGTGTATAGGTACCATATTTTCTTTCTCCATTCTTCTGTTGATGGACACTTACGTTGCTTCCAAATCTTGGCAATTGTGAACAGTGCTGCAGTGAACCTGGGAGTGCAGCTATCTCTTCATTATACTGATTTCTTTTCTTTGGGGGTATATATCTAGCAGTGGGATTGCTGGATCATATAGTAGCTTTATTTTTAATTTTTTGAGGAAACTTCCAACTGTTCTCCATAGTGGTTGTACTAATTTACATTCCCATTAATAGTGTCCAAGGGTTCCCTTTTCTCCGCATTCTCATCAGCATTTGTTATTGCCAGTCTTTTGGATATAAGCCATTTTAACTGAGGTGAGAGATGATATCTCATTTTAGTTTTGATTTCCATTTCTCTGATGATCGATGATGTTGAGCATCTTTTCCTATGCCTGTTTGTCATTTGTATGTCTTCTTTTGATATGCCTATTCAGATTTTTTGCTCATTTTTTTAAGTCAGATTATTAGATTTTTTTTCCATAGAGTTTGAGCTCCTTATATATTATGGTTATTAATCCCTTCTTATATGGGTAGTTTGCAAATATTTTCTCCCAGTCTTTACTTTGTAGATTCTATCCTTTGCTGTGAAGATTTTTTTTTTCTTTTTTTTTTTTTTGAGACGGAGTCTCACTCTGCTGCCCAGGCTGGAGTGCAGTGGTGCGATCTCTGCTCACTGCAAGCTCCGCCCCCCCGGGTTCATGCCATTCTCCTGCCTCAGCCTCCCCAGCAGCTGGGACTACAGGCACCCACCACCACACCCAGCTAATTTTTTTTTTTTTGGTATTTTTAGTAGAGACGGGGTTTCACCGTGTTAGCCAGGATGGTCTCGATCTCCTGACCTCGTGATCCGCCTGCCTCGGCCTCCCAAAGTGCTGGGATTACAGGCATGAACCACTGTGCCCGGCCCTGCTGTGATGTTTTTTAACTTGAAGTGATCCAGTTTGTCTATTTTTGCTTTGGTTGCTTGTGCTTGTGGGATATTACTCAAGAAATCGTTGCTTACTCCAATGTCCGAAAGAGTTTCCCCAATGTTTTCTTATAGTAGTTTCATAGTTTGAAGTCTTAGATTTAAGTCTTTAATCCATTTTAATTTGATTTTTATCTGTGGTGAGAGATAGAGGTCTAGTTTTATTCTATTGCATATAGTTATACAGTTTTCTCAGCACCATTGATTGAAGAGACTATTTCCCCAAATGCATGTTCTTGGCATCTTTGTCAAAAATGAGCTCACTGTAGATGTATGGATTTGTTTTGGTGTTCTCTATTCTGCTCCATTGGTCTATGGGGCTGTTTTTATGTCAGTACCATGTTGTTTTGGTTACTATAGTGCTATGGTATAATTTGAATCAGGTAACGTGATTCCTCCAATTTTAGTCTTTTTGCTCAGCATAGAATTGGCTATTTGAGTCTTTCACGGTTTCATATAAATTTTAGGATTGCTTTTTTTTTTTTTTTTTTTTTTTTTGAGAAGGAGTCTCGCTCTTTCACCCAGGCTGGAGTGCAGTGGCGCGATCTCGGCTCACTGCAGGCTCCGTCCCCCGGGGTTCACGCCATTCTCCTGCCTCAGCCTCCGGAGTAGCTGGGACTACAGGTGCCTGCCACCTCGCCTGGCTAATTTTTTTGTATTTTTTAGTAGAGACGGGGTTTCACCGTGTTAGCCAGGATGGTCGATTGCTTTTTCTATTTATGTGGAGAATGTCATTGGTGTTTTGATAGGGATTGCATTAAATCTGTAGATTGCTTTGGATATTATGGACATTTTAACAATATTGATTCTTCCAATCCATGAACATGGAACATCTTTCCATTTTTTGTGTCCTCTTCAATTTCTTTTATCAATGTTTTTATACTTTTCATTGTAGATATATGTCATCTCTGGCTAAGTTAATTCCTAGGCATTTTTTAAATTTGTAGCTATTGTAAATGGGATTACTTTCTGATTTATTTTTCACGCTGTCCACCGATGGCATATGGAAATGCTACTGATTTTTGTATGTCGATTTAGTATACTACAACTTTACTGAATTTGTTTATTAGTTCCAACAGTTTTTTGGTGAAGTCTTCGGGTTTTCACAAATATAAGATCATTGTGTGTAGTTTTTTACTTGCTTAAATAATGAACTACAAACAAATGGAATTTGAAGTCTGAATGCCCCGAGTTTGAGTCCTGACTTTGCTATTTACAAGGCATGGAATGCTGAGTCAGGTACTTAGGTTCAGTAGCCAACAGTATAATGTACTCACAGATATCTGTTATGTTAGAAACCATGCTTGGTGCTGGGTACATAGTGGAGCACAAGAAAGATGTGGTTCTCTCTCTGCACAAATACACAGGTAATAGGTTAGTACAGTCTATAGTGACGATAACAATAACATCTATCTCACATGATTATTGTGAGAAGTAAAAGAAATAACAAACTGCTTAGCATAGTGCCTGATATAGTGTTTATATTACTTTTATTACTATAAGCATTATCACTATAGTGCTTTTATTACTATGTTATTTATGCTTAATACTTTCTTCAAAACTACTGGTTTTCAAATATTATGAACCTACTGGTTGCTTTTATTATGCATTTTAGCATTTCTTGAAGCTGCCTTAAGGTAGATTGGTTTAAAAGCCCAGTATGGTGCACTTTAAATGACAGCTCTAAAGGAGACCATTGTTTTCATTTATTGAGCCCTGTCTATGCACTGTCAGGCACTGTGTCAGGCACTAGGGGTCCAGGAGTAGAGGCTGACCTCCAACCTTACCCAGCCACAAGCTAGGTGTTTCTTCATGAAAACAAACAGAATTACAATGGTCACTGTTGTGTTTTACATAAAGCTACATGATCAATTTTCAGTGTTTATATTCACAGGATATGGAAATCCTGACCTTGTACAGAGAAACCTAAAATCTGTTGTACTGGGACATCAGACTTTTAATAAAACAAATATACTCATTTTCTGAAGTTTACTTAAGTCTGCATGACTTAATTATTATGATTATCTTGATGATGATAACTCCCTTGGGTCACTCCATATAGTTATCATGTTGGTTTTAACTCCCAAATTATGAGTCAGCATTGCCACTATTTAAAACCCCTGGAAAATTCAGCCTTTTAATGTAGCCAAGGTGACATTTAAATAGAACAATTTTATTACAGTATACATTTTGTTCATTGGCTTTATTTCCTAATATGAGACTATATTCCAAAAATTAGTTACTAAGAGCCTGTGTAATTAATTTTTGCTTATGAATTTAATAACTTTTAAAAATTAAATCTGAACATAGATATCTGTGTAGTTTAGTGGACATGCTTAAGCAGCGGGCTTGTACCATAAGCCATAGTCTGCATGGGTAGGGTGGTCAAATGTAGTCTGATCCATGTGCCATTTGAGGAAAATAATGTATCTGTACCATTTCTCTTTTACCTCTCAGCCCATAGTTGTTTTTGTGCATATTTAAAGTGTTACAGTGTAATGTTTTGATATAATATGAACCCAGGAAACCATCATCATAGTCAAGATAATGAACATTTCCATCACTCTCAAATGTTTCCTTATATCCTTTTATAACCCGTCCTCCCCAATCTCCTTGGCTTTACCTTCGTCTTCAAGCAACCACTGATGTGCTTTTTTTTCATTCTAGATAAGTGTTTTGCTTTTAGAATTTTATATAAATTGAATCATATAATATGTACTCTCATTGCTTGGCATCTTTCACTCTGCAGTTATTTTGAGATGCATCCATATTGCACGTGTATCAACAGTCTATTCTTTAGATTCTTTTGATTCTTGAGATTTAGTCCATTATATGAATATACTGAAATTTGTTTATCCATTACCTATTGGTGGAGGTTTGATTTGTTTCCAGTTTCTGGTTATTGTACATAAAGTTGCTCTGAACATCATGCATAAGCCTGGGTACTTTCGCTTCTCTTGGGCAAACACCTCGGAGAGGAAGGACTAGGTCATGTGGTAGGTGAGCTTTTAAAATGTATTTGAGCTTTAAAAATACTGAGGAACTGTTTCCTAAAGTGGATGTACCACTTTACATTCCCACCAACAATATATTTTCATAGTGAGTTTCAAATATTTGGCCCCTGCTTTAGAAAATGCTAGATATCTGAAATGAGAAATTTAGACTCTGTTAGGAAATCTCTATCTGTTAAATGCACATTTATCTTACCAGACTAAAGCTTGCTGAAAAAAAAGTGAGGATATTCCTGTACCCTCAACACAACATGAGAAAGATTTTCTTGACATCTTAATTTTTGGGCTTATGTGAATTGATCTGTATAAGGACATTTATGGAATATCTAACTATGCTTTCTTTTTTAACTTATTGAGCGATGAAAGAAGTGGATTTCCTCACATTTCTTTTCTTTGATGCTTCCTCAGGTATTTCTAAGGGGTATTCAACAGAGGAGGAGCATCAAAGTTGGCAATTAGTGTTTTGATCAAGCCAGTATGCCAATTTCATTATTCAGCTTACATCAGATACGTTAACCTTTGAAAGGATTTTTTTTTCTACTTGAAGACCAAAGGATTTTCTTTCGAATATAGTAACCTTACTCAACCAATAAGGTATTTTGTTGATGACTTTTTGTAAAGACCAATGAATAAGACACTTGACAAAGGTCAACAATAGTTGAATGTCCAGGAAAGCTCTTGGAACACTTCAATTCTGTGCTTCTCATCAAGCTTTCTCCAGTGCCTAGAACAATGCTTGAATACAATAGGACTTCAGAAGCTAGTTACTGAAGGAATATTATAAATACATGAGAGTCCTTGTATCATATTCTTGTCTTCTGTCCCTAAAACAAAGATATATCTTTTTAAAAAAAACTGAGCACCTTTCATTTCCATGTTTGCCAAAAACATTTGTTTTAAAATACTAAGAATAGAGAGAACTTAATTTATTGAGATGGACCTATATGACAATACTGTTTGAGCCTGTTGCATGAACACTGGATCTCATTTTTGATATGGTCAGAAATAATGTATTCCCTTTTCCTCCATTAAAAAAATAACAGACAAGCAAAACATGATCACCCAAGTTTCTTTTTGAATGTTCAGTGAGCACACTGGGAATGACCACAAGAAACACTTCAGAGAAAAACAATTGTGAGGGTTGTCATTTCTGGTAATACTGTGAGATAAAGACTGTAATGGAAATCTAAGCCTAAAGGACAACCAATTTAATTTGCTCTGTTGTTTTTATAAGCCTTGAATGTAATAATAGTTTTAGTTAGGTTCCCCCACCCCCTTCCTCTAAGCTTTAAATAGACTACAAAGACAGGAAAGCCTATTGTTTGGTCATCTTAATGTGTCCAGTACTTTTGTTTATGCTAAATATTACAGTAGATGCCAAGAAGAACATCTGCTCTTAAAAATTACCAACATTCCTAAGATTGTAGAGCTGTAAAGTACAGTAGAATTTTCACTCAACAGTGAGCCACCCACACAGTTTTTTTCAAGCATATGTCTTATAATAAAAATTCTCAGAATATAATTGTTCATGAGAGCTTCTAAAATAAAACAAATTGACATTATATATTTACACATGGATTGCTGTGTTTTGAGATTCTACACCATAATTTCATAAATTAAACTCCTGTCCAAAATATTATCAGATTATATAAGAACAATATTTCAAACTCTTTCTCCAGCAAAAATTCCCATGCTAATAACATAAGCTTTAACAGTTCAGCCAAGTTTCTTTACTTTCGCATATCTCTTGAAAAGATGGTGTAACTCTACTTGTATTGGTGGCTATATATGTAAAATGATAAAAAGATGATTTTCCTCTTCTATCTCTGTCTTTTATATTTTCTAGAATGCTAGTACATACAACTGAAAAGGAAGTATAACTGAAAAAGAGTATGATTTCTGTATAAATGCTTTTTTTGAAGAGACAGCATTCGAAATAATTTTTAGAAAGAGATTTTTTTAGCTTGATAAGTTTATTTAAATAGGCATGGGCAAAGACTTCATGACTCAAACACGAAAAGCAATGGCAACAAAAGCCAAAATTGACAAATCGGATCTAATTAAACTAAAGAGCTTCTGCACAGCAAAAGAAACTATCATCAGAGTGAACAGGCAACCTACAGAATGGGAGAACATTTTTGCAATCTACCCATCTGACAAAGGGTTAATATCCGGAATCTACAAAGAATTTAAATTTACAAGAAAAAAAAAAAACTCCATCAAAAAGTGGGAGAAGGATATGAACAGACACTCCTCAAAAGAAGACATTTATGTGGCCAAAAAATATGAAAAAAAGCTCATCATCATTGGTCGTTAGAGAAATGCAAATCAAAACCACAATGAGATACCATCTCATACCAGTTAGAATGGCAATCATTGAAAAGTTAGGAAACAGCAGATGCTGGACAGGATGTGGAGAAATAGGAATGCTTTTACACTGTTGGTGGGACTGTAAACTAGTTCAACCATTGTGGAAGACAGCGTGGCAATTTCTCAAGGATCTAGAACCAGAAATACCATTTGACCCAGCAATCCCATTACCATGGGGTATACACCCAAAGGATTATAAATCATTCTACTGTAAAGACACATGCACACATATGTTTATAGCAGCACTGTTCACAATAGCAAAGACTTGGAACCAACCCAAATGCCCATCAATGATAAAGAAAATATTGCACATACACCATGGAATACTATGCGGTCATAAAAAAGGATGAGTTCATGTCCTTTGCAAGGACATGGATGAAGCTGGAAGCCATCATTCTCAGCAAACTAACACAGGAATGGAAAGCCAAACACTGCATGTTCTCATTCATAAGTGAGAGTTGAACAATGAGAACACATGGACACAGGGAGGGCAACATCACATACTGGGGCCTGTCGGGGGGTGGGGGGCTAGGGAGGGATAGCATTAGGAGAAATAGCTAATGCAGATAACGGGTTGGTGGGTGCAGCAAATCACCATGGCACGTGTGTACCTCTGTAAAAAACCTGCACGTTCTGCACGTGTATCCCAGAACTTAAAGTATCATAAAAAAATCAAGCATTAATCACCTACAGTAAATAACTTATAAAAATAATATAAGACAAATCTAAATCTAAGATTTTTCTGGAAATTTATCTCAGCCCTACAGTAGGAAACACTTAGAAAGCATTTCTGAAATAAGTCTACAAAACTGCTTTTTATTGCATAATTCTTTACTCACTTTAGATTCTATGTTTAGGGATTAAAAAAGAGGCTGGGTGCAGTGGCTCATTCCTGTCATCCCAGCACTTTGGGAGGCTGAGTAAGGCGGGTTGCTTGAGCTCAGAAGTTTGAGACCAGCCTGGGCAACCTGATAAAACCCCATTTCTACAAAAGATACAAAAATTAGCAG
Source organism: Nomascus leucogenys (assembly GCF_006542625.1). NCBI lineage: Eukaryota > Metazoa > Chordata > Mammalia > Primates > Hylobatidae > Nomascus > Nomascus leucogenys. The sequence continues at coordinate 75,515,541 of NC_044392.1, forward strand.
GGCATGGTAGCATGCACCTGTAGTCCCAGCTAACTGGGAGGCTGAAGTGGAAGGATGGCTTGAGCCTGGGAGGTTGAGGCTGCAGTGAGCCGTGATTGTGCCACTGAGAGTCTTTCTCTGTCATCCAGGCCAAAGTGCAGTGGCACAACTTCACACTGTGTGACAGAGCAAGACCCAGTTTCAAAAATAAATAAAGAAAAAAGAAAGAAGAAAACAGAAAAACAAATCGAAAGAACAAAAAATTTATAAAGGTCTATAGATCCCTAGGGGCACATGGTTCTGTCTTTTTTTCCGCTTACTGTGACTCAAAGATAATTCTTGGATTTATAATCTAGGTATGTTTCTGTTTTTTCCTAACAACGAGGTTGAATGCATAAAATATTCTTGAAAATATATTTTGAGATTTCAAACACAATTAGAATATTTGACTAAATGAAATCACTCTTTCTCTTCTTAAGTTGATTGATGTTGATATTTATTTGTTTTCCTGGTCTTTAAACTACCCACTCTAGCATTTCTTATAAATCAGTTATGAATAACTTTATTAGTCACTTTAGCATCAACTATTTATGAATAAGTAAGAGAGTATCTAGCATGAAAAGTCATAAAATTATAATTTAAATGGTAAAATGTCTGCTTTGGTTTGCCATTTTGAATTAAAATGGCTGTTCATGAAAGTTTTCAAATGGGCAATAACAGTTTTCTGTTATTGTTCACAAATTTTGGTAAAAATGAAAGTGGTGTGGTGGCTCACACCTATAGTCCCAGCACTATGGGAGGCCGAGGCAGGTGGATCATCCGAGGTCAGGAATTTGAGACCAGCCTGGCCACCATGATGAAACCTCGTCTCTACTAAAAATACAAAATAAGTTAGCTGGGCATGGTGGCATGCTTCTGTAATCCCAGCTACTTGGGAGGCTGAGGTGGGAGAATTGCTTGAACCCAGGATGGGGAGGTGGCACTGAGCCGAGATCACATCACTGCACTCCAGCCTGGGTGACAGACAGAGACTCTGTTTAAAAAAAAAAAAAGGAAAAGAAAAGAAAAGACAAGGGGCTATACCAATCAACCTCTCAAAAACACTACTTAAACTTCTCATAACTGTCAGCCAAGCGTGCTATTGTGGGGTACTGGAATTCTCTGATTATTGAAGTAATCATGTTCTTAACGCATCTCGTTAGGAACAGCATCCACCTGTGGCAAGAGAGAACATTAACTAACTTGAAGACTGAATCCAAGGTGAGCATAAGAAGAAAGCTACAGGCATCTGTAGCAACATGGCTATAAAGTCCAGCCCTGTTGAAGTCCAGATTGCCTCAGTTTCCAGGACTATGCTTCTTTAATACTGTCTGCCTGCAGTCTCCTCTCCCTTCAATCCCCTTCTCACTCCTACCTTGTCTTGACATCAATCCTTACATGTTTTCTGGCTCCTGACAACCTGCCTCAGAGTCTAGTCCTGTCTCTTACAGTGCTGCCTAGAATCTCTGCCCAACGCAGAAACCAAAACAACAATAATTGAGAAATTCCTACATCAATTAAAAAAAAACTTAGCCTGTTTTTGTGGAAAGTTAGATTAACATTAAAGAGCACAAGCTTCAGAGAAAAACAGATTTAACCTAAATTCCTCTCTCAGTTATTGATTAGCACTGTGGTTGTCATCTGGAAAGTGGGGGCAATCATAGTAATCTTATAGGGTTATCATAATAAGTAAAGAAGATAATGCATATAAAGTGTCCAGGGCTATACCTGCATAAGGAAGATAATAAAATATATCTTATTTTATAACCACGTGCATGCCACAGGTCCTTTAACTAAGAGTCCGTTTCACAACCAAAGGCAACAGGCAGTGCACAATTTCTTTTAAGACTATGTGCTTGGGGCCCTTCTTTAAGTTTTAACATCCTTTTATCATGAGATGTCTTCAACACATTCAAACCTTTAACCAGGCAGTCAGAGGTCAAAGTCACTCTAGTACACATAATAAAAATGGACTCAGGACCCCTAGCACGCACTGCACATAGTGTGAAAGACTGTGGCTGACACAGTTCCAAGACTCTCTTAGAAGTAACTTCTTTGAACCATCTTTTCTTTCCTGGAGGGAGAGCCCCAGTTAGCTCCTCCGAACTGGCCTGCCCACTTCCCACATAAAAGATGCAATACATCAGAGTAAAAAATTGTTGTAAAAACCCACATGAGTCATTCTCAGGAAGCCACAACTATTTTAAAAGGAAGACTGATGTAGCGTTTTAGAATATGGAGGTTTGGATCCTGGCTTTGGTGTTTCTAGCTATGTGACACCAGGCACATGACTCACTCTGTCTGTGCCTCAGCTTTCTTCACTGTATAATGGGAAATAATATTGTTAGTGAGGATTAAACAAATTACCATTGTGAAGCACTTAGAACGGTGTCTGGCATCTAGTGATCACTAGATGAATATTAACTATTGTTACTCTTCTGAGGCCAGCAGAAAGAGTTTATTACGATTTTTTTTAGAAGACCTGACTGTCCACTTTTATTTCTTGTTTCCTGTAAGTTTTGAAAACATTAGGAAGTACATTGACTATCTGCAGAGGTAATGAGCCACTTGAAAGGTTCTCAGTGCTATCCAAGGAGATTAATATTATGTGGTATTTCCCTTGGAGCAATTACGTTGGAGGGAAGTTTTCTCATTTCAGGGCTTAAGAGCAGTATGTTCCCATATTTAACAAGGAAAGTGTTCAAAGCTGCTTTTGTGAACTGTTGGAAATCTAGAGTTTAAAGGGGAGAGTAGCTGTCGTTAAACTAAGTAGGTCTGATCAGGGACCATTTTGGTGTGATCTTTTTGAGATTTTGTTAAACGAGCATCCAAAAAATATTTAATTTAGTTTAATTATTATCACCAAATCTAGCAATTTTTTGTGAGTTTGTCAGCCGTAAGTGACAGAGTTTGTTTTGTGGAGATGTTCTGACCTATAATAACAACAATGTCCCATTGTTGGAATCTGCTGGAGCTGCAATGTTGCATTTGGGGCTTAGGATCCCTTTAAAAATAGAAGAAAGCAGAATATAGTGAAACTCCATTTTTAGGTATTTATGGTAAGTAAATCTTAGGAGGGACTTGTTTCAAAATGGTCACCCTGGGTTTAATTAGTTTGCCACCAGCCACTCTTCTGGAGATCCTTGCCGAAGAACTCTCATCCATGTTGAACCAAAATGATCCAACACAGGCCAGGCACGGTGGTTCACGCCTGTAATCCCAGCACTTTGGGAGGCCAAGGTGGGCAGATCATGAGGTCAGGAGTTTGAGACCAGCCTGGCCAGCATGGTGAAAGCCCATCTCCACTAAAAATACAAAAATTAGCCAGGCGTGGTGGCGGGCACCTGTAGTCCCAGCTACTTGGGAGGCTGAGACAGGAGAATGGCGTGAACCTGGGAGGTGGAGCTTGCAATGAGCCGAGATCGTGCCACTGCACTACAGCCTGAGCAACAGAGCAAGACTCCATCTCAAAAAAACAAAAAAAACGATCCAACACAAGCCTGGGCCACGACTGCCCTGTCCTTTGGCCAAGACCAATGGCATAGTAAGTTTTCTCCTATGTCACCTACATCAAAGGTCAGAATGTGTGAAGAAATTAAAAACTAGAGATATAATTTAAATATTCATTCCCCAAATTTTAAAGCTTGAACTTGGTGAAAAAAAACCATCTTATGTTCTATACATTATATAATGATGACCATAAAATAAACAAGCATAATCTACAAACCATAGGGCAGATATTAATCACCGAATATCTAAACTTTCCAAATAAAATATATTAAAAAATATTAATGAGCAAACAGAGCTTTCCTACAGGAATGTTCTTTGTGAACTTTTTGTTGCAGTAAAGCATACATGTAAAAAAGTATGCAAATTATAAGTGTATAGCTCTAAATTTTACAAAGTCAATTTTCCTATGTAACCACCACCCAGATCAAGATGTAGCAAGTTGCTTCCTGCTCTTCCTAGTCAGAACCCCCTCCCCAAATGCAGTGAACAGAGTTCTAAAGATGGTCCTCCAAGATTCTCATTCCCTGATTATCTTATTGAGCACTAATCTAGGCATTGTAGTGAAGAGAGCTTGCGGATGTCAGTTGACCTTAAGATAAGGAGATTATTTAGGAGAGTCTGTAGAGCATCATCTCTGCTTGATGTCAGAAAGAAGCCAGAGATTTGAAGTGAGAGGGGAATTCAAAGTATCTTTGCTGCTTTTGAAGATGGAGGTGGCCTTTAAGAACTGAGAGCTTATACACAGCAAGCAACTGAATTTAGCCATTAACTTGAATGAGCTTGGGAAGTCTATTCTTCCCCAGAGCCTCCAGATAAGAGCTCAGCCTAGCCAACCCCTTGATTTAGGCCCTGTGAGACCCTCATTGGTACCTCAGCTAAGACTGTGAAGACTTCGGACCTATAGTACTGTGAGCTCACAATGATTTAATCTCAGAAAGAAGTGAGGGACATATTATTAGAAACTGGAGGAAAGGGGATCCTTGTTAAGCAGAGGCAGGGAGTTTAGCAGAATTGATTCTTGCAGCTATGTGGAAAGCAGAACTTGTAAACAACGAGCTTGGATATTTAACAAAGATTTCCAAGTATTGAAGGTGTGGCCTAGTTTTTTCTTATAGCTTATAGTAAAATAAGAGAAGTGAGATACAATTTGAGAAAAGAATCACACAAAAGAGAACCAGAACTTGATGATTTGGAATATTCTCAATCTATCCAGGTGGTGAAAGAGGCTAAAATTCACAAATGACTGCCAAAAGCATGGCATAGAGAAAAGGCTGAGAGTGTGGCTGTACAACTTCTTATGGAAATTTTTGAAAGATCAAAGATTATTCAGTTGCAAGAGATTAAGGGTGCGGCTCACAGATTTCAAGTTTAAGAGTCTTGAATGGTGTGATCCCTTGGCCATCTCAGCAGAAGCCAAAAATAGAGAAGGGATTAGCCCAGAAAGATCTGTTGGTGAGAGTTTAATGGAGTGAACCCTCATGAAATTCATGCAAAATCCACAAGACTCTAGAGAAAATGATGTTGGCAGAAACACTGCAAGCTAGACTGAAAGGAACAGAAAGTGTATAAAATAAAAGGTGACTGTCAACCCCCATAAACCTACTTATCTGCAAACACAAGCTACATTTCATGCATAAAGGAAAGACGAATCAGAGGGTGGAACCAAGAGCTAGGAGAGCAGAGCCTGGAGCCCACAGGGTGGGATTGAGGACTCAGTGTGAAGCCCACAGCCTGGAGGACAGAGCTAAGAGACATAGGGGATTATTCAAGGCCTTCAATCTGGTAGCCACTGCCTGGATGCTGGTTTTTAAACCTGCTTTGCACTCACGACTTCTTTTTATTTTCCATTTCCTCCTATATATTCATCTGTCAAACATTACCAGTCTCTCAGTTACTGTAGCTTATGGTCAACCTTGATATCTGGTAGATTGTCAGTCCTCCGACTTTGTTTTTCCTTCCGTAGAATTGTCTAAGCTATTCTCAGTCTTTTGCATTTCTGTTTAAGTTTTGGAATCAGTTTGTCAATTTCCATGAAAAAAAATTGCAAGATTTTGATTAGGATTTCACTGAATTTATGTATATAGTTGAGGAGAAGTGACACCTTAACAATATTGAATCTTCCAATCCATAAACTTGGTATATATCCTGATATATTTAGATTTTCTTTAACTTTCCTCAGTGAGGTTTGTTGCTTTCAGTTTAGAGTTCTTGCACAGATTTTGCTCAACTAACCTCTAAATATTTAAAGGTTTTGATGCTACTGAAAATAATGTTGCTTTTAAAAATTTTAGTTTCTAATTGTTCATTGCTAGTATATAGAAATAAAATTAATTTTTAAATGTTGATTTCGTGACTGGTGAAAGTTATTTAGTAATTATAATAATTTGTTGGAGACCCTTTGGATTTTTAATGTACAAAATATCTGTAAATAATAACAGATTTTCTTCTTCCTTTTCAATTATTATTTGTTTATTTCTTTTTATTGCCTTAGTAGTTTGGCTAGGATTTCTGGTACAATGTTATATAGTAATGGTGAGAATGGACATCTTTATAGATGGAAAGCATTTATATTTCAACATAGTATAATGTTAAATGTACATATATATTATACACAAATATGTAATAGATTATATATCATTGACATTCTTACCAAATTTAGAAAGTTTCTTTCTATTTCTAGTTTGTTCAGAGAATTTTATTATGAGTGGGGTTTATTTATCAAATATATTCTCTGTATCTATTAAGTTGATTATATGCTTTTTCCTCCTTATTCTATTAAATTTAATGTAAATAATGCCAACAGAAATCCTTTGCTTTTAAAATATTAATCCAGTCTTGAATCCTTGGAATAACCTCCACCTATTGTTATGGATTGTGTTATTCAAATAACTTGTCCATTTTCATAAAATTATTGAATTTATTGACAGAAGTTTCTTCATAATATCCCCTTATTAGCTTTTTAATGTCTGCGGGATCTATAGCCAAGTCCCTGTTTTCATTTCTGCTATTAGAAATTATGTTTTCCCTCTTTTTTCTTTGACCAATCTTGCCAGGGTTTATTAGGTTTTTCAAGAAACTACTCACCTTTGGCTTTGCTTTTTTTTTCCTTTTATATGTTAATTCTCTATTTTATTTATTTTGGCTCTTAAGATATTATTTCTTTTCATTTAATATTCTGTTCTTTTATTAGCTTATTGTGAAGAATACTTAGTTCATTCATTTTAATACTTTTTTCTTTTGAGATGGAGTCACGCTCTGTGGCCCAAGCTGGAGTGCAATGGTGTGATCTTGGCTCACTGCAACCTCCGCCTTCTGGGTTCAAGTGATTCTCCTCCCTCAGCCTCCCGAGTAGCTGGTATTTCAGGCATCTGCCACCACACCTGGCTAATTTTTAATACTTTTCTTTTTTTCTATTCATTTAGCCTATAAACATATTTTCAAGTATACCTTTAGCTGCATTTTACAATAGTATTTTAATTTGCATTTAGTTCAAAATAGTTTCTACTTTCTATTTTAATATTTCTTTGATTGTGAGTTATGTAGAAATATATTGCTTGATATCCAAAAACACGGTTTAGTTGTCACTTTGAAACTCTTTAACTTTATTTATACTCTGTTATATTTTTGACAACTGATTTGATATTTGTTACATAAATATCTTAAATATTATACTATTGACAAAAAGAATCAGCACTCAAAGTCATTAGTCTGTATTTTGTTCATGACGCATTCATTCCACATTTATTGAGCATGTGCTAGATACAAGTACCGTGTATGTTAGTGACTAAGTGAGGGATTCAAAGGAAATGTATGGACCCTGCCCTTGCCCTAGAGGAACTCACAGCCTACTGAAGTGACAATCCCAGGAAAGGCAGGGTTCATTGGTTCTCGTTAGCTTTGTTCTTTTCAACTGTAGCCACCAAATTAAAATGTTAATGATAAAACCTCACAAGCTTTGAGTGAAGTGAAAATTCTCATATACAACTAAATGTTGACTGCTTTATGGTTGCTCTATAATGCTCACAGATAATACCGTAGAACGGATAAGCTTAAACGTGCAAGACTTTTTTTTTCTGTAACTGAAACTTATTTGTATTTGAAGCCCCCATTTAGCTGCAGTGATAAAAATCTTATCAATGGGAGGCCTCTCCATCAGAAAGTCAGAAACACTGACTGAAACATAGTCATCAGTGCGCTGTGGATTCTCCAAGGCTCCTCTGCACAGTCTCTGCCCTGGAAGTAGTGGGAGGGCGTTCCCAGACAGTCTCTCCTTCCCCCGGAGTGCGGAAGGAGGGTACATGAGTCTCAGTCTAATTCCTCCTCTCTTAATCTTGATTTTGTTTTTCTTTTTTGCCTTATATGACGACACTCCTTCTAGCCCAGGATTTTTGCTTCAGAGGCACCTGCCACAACTCATTTTTGCGGATGAAGAGTTTGAGGCTTCAGGCTAGGTGACTGGTTTTTGAAAACCACAGGGAGAAGGAGCACAGCAAGAACCTGGCCCATAGTAAATGTCTAACAAACATTTGGCTGTCAGTCCCAGTGCTCTCCAGCTGGTGTTATTTTTCATATGTGAGCAGCTTAATTCAGAGTATTATTTCAGGGAACAAATACTTGAATACCTAGATGTCCAAGGTGCCAGGGTTACAGGGAATTAGCTAGATAAAGTCTCTGGCCTTACTGGGCTTACATTACATAGAAGGGCAAGTAAGAGACAATAGATTAAAAAAAAAAAAAAAAGAGAAAAACAAGGTAATTTCAACCACAACGGGTGCCATATTTAAGGTAACCTATGTCGTCCTCCATGCCAGAATACTTTCCCTTTAGGGTGCCCCAGGACTCTCTTTGGCCTTTGCCATTGGACATCACAGGAAGCAACTATGGTAGCTAGCTCTTCCCTCTCTTCTTGCAAAACCTGACATGCCATTTATTTCTTTGTGTGACATACCTTTCTTTTCTCTTGTCCTGGGACCATTTATCAGGTACAGGCTCCGGCACCCCACCCAGCAGCCTCTAATTACTTTCTGTTATCAATTTCCTACCTGATTTCTTATGTTGAAAGAACATACTGTATAATTTTCATTTTTAGAAATGTGGTTTGTTTTATGGCCAGCATATGGCTTATTTTGGTAAATATTCCTTGTAAACTTGAGAAGAATGTGTATTTTGAAGTAGTTACGTATTTTTTATGTATAATGTATAACAGTGAGGGTGCTTTTGTACTTAGTGGTGTTCAAATATTTGCAAATACCTCCACTGATTTTTTTTCTTCTATCATTTTCTTTTTTTTTTTTTTTTGAGATGGAGTCTCACTCTGTTGCCCAGGCTGGAGTGCAGTAGTGCAATCTTGGCTCACTGCAACCTCTGCCTCCTGGGTTCAAGTGATTCTCCTGCCTCAGCCTCCTGAGTAGCTAGGATTACAGGCGCATGCCGCCAAGCTCAGCTAATTTTTGAATTTTTAATAGAGATGGGGTTTCACTATGTTGGCCAGGCTGGTCTTGAACTCCTGACCTCAAGTGATCCACCCACCTCGGCCTCCCAAAGTGCTGCAATTACAGGCATGAGCCACCACCCTTGTCCTCTTCTATCATTTTCTAAGTTGAGTTAAATCCAAATATTTTCTTGGATTTTCATATTTCTCCTCTTAGTTTTTCCAATTTTGGCTCTATTTCTAGTGCATGTTATTAAGAGCATACACACATAGAACTGCCATACCTTTCTGTTGAATTATTAGTCTACTGTATCTGGTATCAGTTTGCTATACCACATTTCTTTTACTGAGTTTTATGTGAAGTGTGTGTGTGTATAATATTCTTTTAATGTTTCCTGTGTCCTCATTTTAAAAGCATGTCTCTTGTAAGATGACCAAACTATAGATACACACACACACACACACACGATTTTCTTGGTATTTTTTCCACTTAATAAATAAAAGGAAAAGTTTCTTGAGGAAGCCACTCTACTGATTTTTTTTTTTTTTTTTTTGAGACAGAATGTTGCTCTGTTGCCCAGGCTGGAGTGCAGTGGCGCAATCTTGGCTCACTACAAGCTCCGCCTCCTGGGTTCATGCCATTCTCCTGCCTCAGCCTCCCAAGTAGCTGGGACTACAGGCGCCCACCATCACGCCCAGCTAATTTTTTGTATTTTTAGTAGAGACGAGGTTTCACTGTGTTAGCCAGGATGGTCTTGATCTCCTGACCTCGTGATCTGCCTGCCTCGGCCTCCCAAAGTGCTGGGATTACGGGCGTGAGCCACCACTCCCGTTCCACTCTACTGATTTTTAAAATAATCCATGTGGCTTCCTATCACCTACTTAACTGCCTTGTACTCTTAGCCACCATGCTGACCCTGCCACTTTGGGAAGTGTAGGTGGGACAGGAGGGGCTGGGGAAGAACCTGAAGATGGAAATGGAAAAAAAGATAACAGGTGAAGAGAGGATGGAAGGAAAGCGTGCCATTAGGTTTTTAAAAGAATTTTTACCTCTACACTCTCTCTCTTGTCCTTTTGCAACTTCAGTTACATGTATTTGGCCTTTTAGTGAATTCTTTACGTTTCTTACCCTCTCCATTATTTTTCCATCTTTTTTGTCTCACACTCCCTCTCGGTTTGTTCTTCTGACCTGTTTTCTAGTTCACTAATTTTCTGTTGTGTGTAATTTATTATTAAGCCCATTCATTGGGTTCTTAATTTTATTACTGTATTTCCAGTTTTCTCCAAAGCCATATCATCTTCCAAAGTACAGATCTCCTTCTCCTTCTCCTTCTTTACTTTAGGCTTTTCTTGATGTTGATTTTCATTTAGCTCACCCAAGGGACATTCATAGCGATAGCATAGACCTTAAAAGATAATATATAACCAATACTTAACAGAAAAATATTTTATATCTCAATTCTGTAGGGGTTTCTTTTCTTAATTAAGAAGATGACTACGCCTAAACGGTGTCAGAATATCAGAGCAGGTTGTCCAACTTGGTCAAATTTACTTAGGAACAAAAGAAGAAAAATGTCAAAGGATTTAAGCTTTTATGTTTAGTGAATATTAATACTTTCTAAGTCTTCTGTAGCTATCACATTATTTTCTCCTTGGGCATAGATAGATAGTAATTGCTTTATTTGTACAAAGTTTCACTTTCTAACTTTTACAAGAAATGCTTCTACTCTGAGTCCTCCCACAGTCCAGAGGCCTGAAAGTTCAAGCAGATGTTGATTCTCTGGTATTAATGACCTCTTTAAAGGTGTGTGTCTGACTGAAGCTGGGCCAAGCAGAGCTCTGTCCTGGGATTTTATAATTTTGGATTGGAGAGATAGGTTACAGGCTCCCTTTGATAACAGATGTTGGAAACTCTGGCACTGATGGATGGAAATGCGCCCTATCCTGAAGAAGCAGCTAGTTCTTAGCAGATGCTAATGAAACCAAGAAACAGAAACAGAGTCACTTGAGGGCTCCCCATCAGCCCTTTGGTTATCAGAATTAAAAAATTCCTCTTTGCCTAATTTGGATTTTTGTCAGACACAGCCAAAAGAGTTCTGACTAAGGTGTCCTCTTTGTTTTGCTGAGGCCTGAAAATTACGGGGTGGATTTTATAGTTTGATCACTATGGCTTAATCCAAAGGTATTTACAAATTTCAAAGGCATTTTTAAATTTCATATCTATTCCTACAATAGAAGCAGCTTGGTATATTGAGGGAATACCATTGACGAGGTTTGAAGACCCAGAAAACTGCTTTTTCTCTCAGAACCTCCAATTTCTCACCTATAAAATGGGGATAAATACTTTCCTGTGACACAATCTGTGGCAAGGATTAATTGAGTTAATACAACTGAAGAAATCCTGAAAGAAAAGCAAGGCAAGTATTATCTCAATTTGTTTGAAGAGAGAACTCAGCTTCAGAGCATTCAATCAAATGTCCACAGTACTGTGCACATTGTCAGCACTGGCCTTAGTTGTACATTATGAGCATCTCTATGAGTTCCCTAAGCCATGGTAGACACTTGGCTCCTGTGAAGAGGCACAGGAGGGAAGTGAGAGAGAAGTTAACATCCCCTGAGACAAACGTCAAGCCTCCCAGTCCTTCAGGAAGATAAATCTGAGGCATGTACCACACAGTTTCCCAGAGAGTCCCCACCAAGATTTGAACCCCAGTGGTCCTAAGTGGTAACTGGCTAAATAAGGCACACATTATTGCCTTTCCATATGTCACTCTCCCTACTCTCTTCGGCTCCCCACATTTTTCTCTCAAATAAACTACTTTCACTCAAAATGACATTGTCTCAGCCTCTGCTTTCAGGGGCTGCCAGAATAAGATATAATTATTCAAATCAACAAAAATGAGAAAAAGCATTGACAACACTCATATTTATCAATCTTGAGTACTCGTTGGTCTCAAAAATAAGACTTGAACCCCCAGGAAACTTAGGATTTTATTTGCATAAGCCACAGTAATTAAGAAATTCAATTTGGTTTTGAAATGGAGATTGACATACAGAAACACAACCCCATACGCACATTCTCACACAGTCTGTGGGAAGTGTTTCCAGAGCAGTCTTGTTTGTGGTATTTGTTGTGTGGTCCTAGTGGGGAAGAAGTAAAGAGTCTTTGTTCACCTCAGACAAATTTATAAACTAACTGAATAGATGGCTGACCAAGAGATGGACTTTGTGTACAAGTCTGTTTATAAATAAAACGATGTTCTAATTTTTATGAAATAATAGACACTTACGCAGCAATAAAAATAAGTATACCAGAATTAAACAAAGCAAGAGGTTCACATCTCACCTTAAAATGGTCAGCTCTTTTCCCCCTAAACCTCAAAAAATCCTCTATCTCCTCTCATCATCTTGTTTTAGAATTGACTACTAACTATTGCAGGAAATTGAACTGTTTTTGACCTACATTTGTGATGAGTCTGGCATAATGTAATTCTGATTGTGCTGTCGAAGAAAACCACATATTTCCCTCCCCCAAAAAATTATGTGTAATGCAAACGTGATTATCATTGTTAGTGTGGAAGGGTACAATCAAAATTATGAATGAATATTTTTCCCTTTACATTTGCTTTTCCTCTTTGACCTTTCCCCCTTTCAAGCAGCTGGGCAGTTTGATGGAGAAGACACAGAGCAGAAACCAGAAAAAAAATAAGTCTTTTTCCGAATGTTACTCCTTTGAGAACTATGTTTAAGTCTATTTACAAATTAAATGATTTTCTAATTTTTATTAAGTAATAGCAAACGGTGAAATACTATGAAGAATATTTATAATAGAATTAAACATGGGAGGAAGTCCAGAGCTGGTTGTAAAGAAGCCAACTGTATTTTTTTTCACACTAAGTCCCAAACTAAATGTAGCATATCCACTTCCCTTCCTTAGAGAAACAAAAAGTACTCATAATTTTGATGAAAGATGTAGAAGAAAATACTATATGAGAAAGAACAACCCTCCTACCCCACATACCCTGGAGACAAGGTTTGTTGGGCCTGTGAGAAGAAAAAGAGTCAGGAGAGGTGTTAAGAATGTGGATATCAGTAGTTCAGGGTGGAAAGTCCTTTATCTTACTTCCATGATAGATACCTCCCCAGCCCAGAGGCAGGAAAACCAAAGCAAACCCAACCTAGATGGCCTGGGGTTGGGGGTACATCCCAAAAAAGAAAAGATACTGCCTCCTTTCCTAGTTAAGAATCTGAGCAACGGCAAGACCCCCCAAATCTGAATTGGCTGAGTGGTCTATCTAAGCACACGAGACCTTAAAACAGACCAGCTAGGATTTCCACACTCTGTGACAAGAAAAATGAACAATTCCTTCGCACCAAACAGGAACACAGAAGTCATGGAGGTTGTTGCTGGACCTGAGGGGTCTTGTGACAGAAATCAAGCAAAGCTAGTGCAAAAAAGAACCAATGACTGAGGCCCAGGGGCCTACTGGATATCTCTGTGGATTCCAGTGTTCATAGCTGCTGACAACAAGGCCACATCCCCTTCTGTGCCCCCAATACCTTGGCACTATGTAAGCTCCCTGGAGCTTATATGCAACTCAGAGGAAAAATGGAGGTGCCACTAAGTTGGCTAACATGAAGTTTTCACCTCCCTGGAAAAGTTAGGACACAAAGTAGAAATTACGTTTAATTATAGAAAATAAGGGTTTTTTTTATATACTTGAATATGCATGAACACATGAGGCACACACTAATCATAATTTTGTTTTTAATAGAAATTTTGCTTTGTTAAATTCCATATTTATTCTTCCTACTAGACTTAAAAGCAAAAAAACAAGCTCCTTACAAAGAACATTAATGTGACTTTTTAATTCTATTTAACAATTGTCAAATAAAAATAAACTTATGTTGAAGGTTTAAAAGAAAATGACGTCTGCTTGCCTTTCTTTGACTTTTGCCTCTGCTGTGCTGTAATCATGAAAGTTCTGTTCTGTACACTTAGGCCTAAAACTCACTTATTATCTCCATGTTACTAAAAGCTTTTGGTTTGATTCTTTAGTGTCACGATGCAGAAAGATGGCTGCATTTTGCCTGACTCTCATGTACCATTTGACAGCCTCCTACTCAGAGAGGATTGGCAGACTGGGCTCAGTAGTTATTGTGCTGTACAAAGGGAATTATTACAAAGAAATATTCATACAACAGGAAAGGAAAAATGTAACTCACAGATTTTGGCACAACATGAATTGATTTACTTCAGACAATGAATATCTTCATGTTAAGGTTATGTAATTAAAATCTTTCTCTTTAAATTCTTTCAAATGTTCCTTAAAGAAGTGAATTTTCTTTCATTAGGAAAATTAGAAGAATCTCTGTACTCCCACATCTCTGTATGTATAACTACTACTTAAATTCTGATAATTATGCCTAAGAAATGTCAGCCCTAATTTACTCCCATATGGGCCACCACTCCCACCTCCATTTCCATGCATACATTCATTTTGTAAATTGCTTTTTTAGGTTCTCTAATGTAAATCAATGGCATTGAAGTCCAAAATTAATGGCCTCCTTGTATTCATCCCCTTTGCAAAGTGACCTTGCAGATTCTTCCATCAAGAGGTAGGTCTATTGCCTGACTCTCCTAATCTGGGCTAAGCCTTGTGCCTTGTTTTGGTCAATAGAATGTGACAGAAGTGCTAAGGTGCCACTTTTGAGCTTAGGCTTTAGGCAGTCATGAATGCTTCTGCTTTTTCTCTTGAAACCATGCCACTGCCATGTGAATAAGCCTCGGCCAACTTGTGAAGGATAAGAGACTATGTGGAAGAAAGCCCTATTATTCCATGTAGAAGCCAGCCTAGAGTTAGATGATCCTTAAATGTGTGAGACAGTCCACCCAAGACCAGAAGAGCTGCCTACTAGAGCCACGGCTGATTCAGATGCGTGAGTGGATCTAACAAGAATTCAAGAATTACCCTGATGACTCCTAATATGTGCTTTTGTTTGAAGCCATTTAGTATTGGGGCTTGTTTGTGATGCAGCAGAGCTAACTAATGCATTTAATAATTAGTATTTTCTTCAAACATTTCATTATACCCTAGGATTTCTTAAAAGCCCTTGGATATTTGGACACAGATTTATAATTTGTGTAATATTTTATAATATTGCATTGAGATTTTTCATGTGGACTCGGTGTGTGGGGTACTCCTTTCAGTATTTATTTATGTTGTATTTATGTGGCATTTGTATCAGTCATCTTGGGATGCCATAACAAAATATTATAGGCTATTTGGGTAGCCATAGGTTGGCTTAAATAAAAAATACTTCCTTCTCAGAGTTCTGAAGTTTGGGAAGCACATGATCAAGGTACAGGCCGGTTTGGTTCCCGGGGAGGGCTGTCCTCCTGGCTTGCTGACAGCTGCCTTCTCACTATGTCCTCTTCATGTGGTGGAGAGAGAGACAGGGAGAGAGGGAGAGAGAAAGAGAGGGAGGGAGGGAGAGAGGGAGAGAAGGAGAGAGGGAAGGAGAGAGCTCTCTGATATCTCTTCTTATAAGGACACTAATTCTACCAGATTAGGATCCCAACTTTATGACTGCATTTAACCTTAATTACCTTCTTAATCTGAATGCATTCACATTAAAGATGAGAAATTCAACATATACATTTATACTTTTAGGGGACACAATTCTGTCCATAACAGCATCTGAAGAGGTCATATGGTTCAATCTCAGAGTATGAGGTATCTATATGTAGATTTTCCTAACAAAGGGAATAAAAAGCCTTATTTAAAATATTCCTGGTACTGGCGATTCAACCACCATCCTGGTAATAATATAGTTCCCTTACAATCAGTAAGTACTTGCTTATATCTACTTATAAAAGTTCAATTTCTTGAAATTGGACACTTTCAATACAATTTCATACTTATATTCTCTTCTGTACAGTTAGGGAATAAGTGATTGCTTTATTATTAAACTTTTATTGCTTAAAGGCAGAATGGTCATGGCATTATTTCCTCTCCTCATTGTGTTTATTGATATAGTTTATGATTATGATTTTCAGGACTATATCTAAAACTGCCAGTAATACCAATTAAGGTATCCTAAGATGGTTTCTTTTGGACAGCATTTGAAAGTTTCTTAAATTTGTTAACTGATTACATAAAGCACACTGTTCCATTGCACCCACAAGGATAATATTCAGAACTACCTAAACATCTTTCTCCACAGGAGGAAAAGGCACACACAAGGAACTGATTTTAAGATAACCAAAATGTATTAATTTTTTAGTTGATATAACTAATGTTTATATTAGTATGGATGCTCATCTGTCTCGTTCATCTTTGTATATGGCTTTAGTCACTTTCTACTGAGTACATTGTACTGATTTCTGCCAGCTTATTTTTCTGTCATCCTTGAATCAATGGAGTTGATTCACTTATTCAGTGTATTATATACTATTCTAAGTTCTGGGAAACCAAATCTGGGTAACAAATGAAGAACAGCCACTATTCCTAGGAATCTTACTATCTACTGGGGAAGAAGGCAGCACACAAATAAATATAAAATATACTGTCTAGTAGTACCACAACGTGTTATGAGGAAAAATAAATCAAGATAAGTTAATGGAGAGCAGAGGGGGACCATTTTAGACAAAGGGGTCAGGGATAGTATCTCTGAGGATATGAGATTTGAGTGGACATCTAACCAAAGTTAGGGAACAAGTCATACATGTATCTGGTGGAAGAAAATTCCAGGTGGAAGAAACAGCAAATGTTAAGGCCTGAAACAGTGACAACTTTGTTTTAAAATTTGTAGCTCAAGTAGTACTTTCTATTCCTTCAATCGTTCTACTTAAGATTTTTGTTTTGTTTTATTTGGAAGTAAGATTTCAAAATATAGCAAGAGAAAGCTTTATTTACAGAGACTGAAGAGGCCGGGCGCGGTGGGTGAAAGAGCGAGACTCCGTCTCAAAAAAAAAAAAAAAAGAGACTGAAGAATTTTCTCCCTGGAGATTTCTGAGATTAGGTTGCTTAAGTATTTGAAATAATTTTTATGGCTTTGCCAAACCCATCATGTTGTCCCAGCTGATGTTAAATTGGGATTTGTAAGCCTCTTGGTCATTCTCTGCCTCTATGCCTATCGTTAATTTATTAAGAGTATTTATTGGCACATAAGACATGTCAGGGACTGTATTAAAGGCTGAAGATATCTGATTGACAGGTAAACCATGGTCCTTGCTGCTATAAAATTGCTTATTCTTACTAGAGATCAGCTGTAATAATTATAAAGATATAAGTTCTGGACTCAGACTTCAAGTGTCTGGTGCTGCCATTTACTAAATTTAGATGTTATACAATTTATGCTTGTTTATGCTTCAAATTTCCAGGTTGCAAAATGGGGATTCATTTACTCCACAAAGCTTTAGTGGTACATTACTAGGTGCCAGACACTGTTGTAGGTGCTTTGGGACACAATAGTCAACAAAACAGACAAAATTAACATAATACCTAATGAGAATGTTTTAAGATTTACCTAAGACGACATCTATAGTTCCCAGAATACACTAACTACTAGATAAATGCTAGATACACACTTCTTATATTTGCAAAACTAGTGCTGGTAAATATAAAGCCCTGATAAAGGAGAGTTGAATTGAATTTTGTTATTTTATGGAGCAGGATGCAACCTGTGTTACAGATTGAAAATACAAAGATGGTGATAAATTTATAGATATTAAAGTGAAAATAGATTAATGAAGGGAAAAACGTCTGAATGTGTGAGGTCTGTTCCTAACTTTTGGAGTTGACATTGAGCAGCGGCCATGGCATTCCTCTTCAGTTCTGTGGCAAAACCGCAAGTTGCCTTCCCAGTATTCATAGCCTCCCTTCCCTTTTTTTTGTTGTCTTTTTTGCACAGGTTATCATACTTTGTCTAAGTCAAAAGGATTACACTGTCCAGCATTCTTCACAGTCAGGATGGCCAATGGTATGAAATGAGAATTTACTTGGTGAGATTCCTAAAAATGGAATTTAAAAGAGGAAGGAACTCAGTTTGCATATGCCTTTCACCCTTCAGTGTTCACCTCTTCCCTGTTCTAGGATATGAACACAGTGCAGGCTGTAAAGCAGCCATGTTATGAGAATGAGCTAGCAAGCAAAAGCAAACATGAGGACAATGAAATAGAAGACTGGAATGAGCCTGGTTCCCCAATGGCATCGTAGAGTTGCTAAATTAGCCCTAGATTTCCTGATCAGAACCTCTTGTTATGTATGCAAAAGAGACCTAAATTTGTTTAAGCCACTGTTACATTTTTTGGGAGGTGAGGGGTAGTTTCTGTTATTCATAGCTGAATGCATCCTTCAACCAATATAAAGTTTTTGGATATCACTGTCTACCAAATGTTTTCATGGACCATCAGTGGTGACTCTTGCATTTTTAGGTGTCTAGGTGGTTGCTCACATTACAAGTCCTGGTTTACCAACCAATAAAATGTGTGGCGTTTCAACCTCATAATTCGGTCCTGTCACCCCTTGTAGACCTTTTCCCCATGAATTTTATGTATCTCATCCTAAATTAACTTGAAGACACAGGTGTAAGATGAATATGAGGGGCTGGCCAAACCTCTTCTTGTGGAGTGTGGAAAAGTTGTTCTAAGGAATGCTCAGTATATTGATGGATGCTCAGTGGTTCCCCAGGGATACACAGAGTTGAAGTTTCTGATGTCATTCACCTCAAAACCAGCTTCCTGCCACTGCTTTAGTGGCATCTGTGTGTCATTTAAATGTAGAATTGTGGCTTTTTCACACCTGCTTTTCCCATTTTCAAGAAGTCTTGGTTATAAAACTAGAGAATCAGCTGGCCCTTCCATAAATAAGTGGAAGTTTTCATCTTTTACTAATTAGAAGATAATCTAGATTCATTACTTTTTTATTCATCTTTCTTTTTAGTTATTAAAAACCGATTTTTTTTTATTTATAGCTGCATGAAAAATTCTTTTGCAGTTTCTTCAAAGGTTTTCTCTCCCCCATTTCTTTATCTTTCTTTCATTCCTAAAATGTAACTTGAGATGTGCACATGGGAAAATCTGTTTGGTTGGAAATAAAATGTGGAAGGGAAAAACCAGCTATCAATGGCACAGCCGTATTTTAAATTTGGACTCTACCAAGCCATCATAGATCAGGAGTATACCATTTCATTTAAATTGGCTTTTTGTCTACAGGTACCATACTTCAGTATACATCACCTCTGTGAGGTTGTCAGAAATGAGGCTGCATCATAAATTGTCCTAATGGCTCTTAGGTCCTGTGCCTCAGTGTGCTAGCCAGCCTTGGCCCCTTTGATTTCTGTGTCAGAGTAGCATCCCTTAGGCATTTCTTATTACTTGCAGGGCTGAAGTCAGCACTTTCTTAGAGTGGGGAGCTCAGGCTTCTTTCCTGGGAGTTGCATGAAAAACTTAAATAGTTATGGGCGAGAATTTGTGCATACTACATTTCTCCAGGTCAGCTGAAAATTAGCAATGAGCCCTGAAATTTCTCTTCAGACTAATCAGTAAGGTATTTTTTTTTCCAGAGCTGAACGCATATGTACACTATGAATGTCTGACTTATCCTATCCTATTTATTCGTGGGTGTCTATTTAAGAAGTATGTTTTAGTAGAAATATCATGGTTTTGGAGACAAAAGACCCTGAGCCCTGCCAGTACTTGACAAATGTAACTTCAAACAAGTAGCCTAAGTTCCAGGAGCCTGTTCTTCATCTGTGGATGGAGTTAACAAGGCCTGTCCCATCTTGTCTCATATGATTGTTGTGAGGCTTCACAGTGAGGCAATGTGTGGGGGTGATTTGTACACTATAAAGCACTATAAACACGTATTTATAAGATCTCTCCACCGTACCAGATCTTATCACTTCTCTTCATAGGCATGGCTCATGGATGGGAAGTAACTTTACTTCCATGCCAAGTCCCTGTAAATACTATCCATCCCTACCAAGGTAAATCTCAACCCAAACTTGACCGCTTTGCTAGGTTCAAATCCAGACTTCTTTGTTCACTAAGTATGGAATCTTGTATTATTTACTTAACCTTACCATGACTGTCACATAATCTAGAACTGGGATATTGATTGTACCCACACTTAAGGCTGATTTAGGGATTATATGAGATGAGCTCTATAAAGTAGTTATTATGGTGCCTGATATACAGTAAATAATGAATGTTAGGTATTATTAATGTATTAGTGTAGGTACAAGTAGATTATGTGATTCTAAGAAGATGGTTGCTAACATCTTTTTTTTTTCTTTTTTATTTTTTAAAATTTATTTTTTATTTCAGTAGGTTTTTGGGGAACAAATGGTGTTTGATTACATTAATAAGTTCTTTAGTTATGATTTCTGAGATTTTGGTGCACCATCACCCAAACAGTGTGCACTGTACCCAATGTGTAGTCTTTTGTCCCTCATCTGCCTCCCACCCTTTCCCCTGAGTTGCCAAAGTTGTATCATTCTTATGTCTTTGCATCCTCATAACTTAGCTCCCACTTATGAGTGTGAACATATGATGTTTGTTTTTTCATTCCTGAGTTACTTCACTTAGAATAATAGTCTCTAATTCCATCCAGGTTGCTGGATGTCAAAAGCCATTATTTTTTTCCTTTCTAGGGCTGAGTCGTATTTTATGTTCCATGGTGTGTGTGTGTGTGTGTGTGTGTGTGTGTGTATGTGTGTGTGTGTGTGTGTATACACACCACATTTTCTTCAGCCACTTGTTGATTGATGGGGATTTGGGCTGGTTCCATATTTTTGCAATTGCAAATTATGCTGCTATAAGCATGCTTGTGTGAGTATTTTTTTCATATAATAATGACTTCTTTTCCTCTGAGTAGTTACCTAGCAGTGGGATTGCTGGAGCAAATGGTAGATCTACTTGTAGTTCTTTAAGGAATCTCTGCATTGTTTTCCATGGTGGTTGTACTAGTTTACATTTACACCACCAGTGTAAAAGTGTTTTCTTTTTGCCATATCCATGCTAACAGTTATGATATTTTGATTGTGGCCATTCTTGCAGGAGTGAGATGGCATTGCATTGTGGTTTTGATTTGCATTTCCCCACTATCGGTTAATGATGTTGAGCATTTTTCCATATGCTTGTTGACCATTTGTATATCTTTTTTGACAATTGTCTATTCATGTCCTTAGCCCACTTTTTGATGGGATTGGTTGTTTTTTCCTGCTGATTTGAGTTCTTTGTAGATTCTGGATATTAGTCCTTTGTCAGATATACAGATTGTGATGACTTTCTCCCACTCTGTGGGTTGTCTGTTAATTCTGCTGATTATTTCTTTTGCTGTGCAGATGGTTTTTAGTTTGATTAAGTCCCATGTGTTTATCTTGGTTTTTGTTGCATTTGCTTTTGGGTGTATTGTCATGAAGTCTTTGCCTAAGCCAATTCTAGAAGGGTTTTCTGATGTTGTCTTCTAGAATTTTTATGGTTTCAAGTCTTAGATTTAAGTATTTGATCTATCCTGAGTTGATTTTTGTATAAGGTGAGAGATGAGGATGCAGTTTCCAACGTGTGGCTTGCCAATTATCCCTGCACCATTTGTTGTTTTCCCCACTGTATGTTCTTGTTTGCTTTGTTGAAGATCAGTTGGCTCTATTTGGCTTTATTTCAGGGTCCTCTATTCTGTTCCATTGGTCTATGTGCCTGTTTTTATACCAGTACCATGCTGTTTTGGTGACTGTGGCCTTATAGTATAGTTTGAAGTTGGGTAATGTGATACCTCCAGATTTGTTCTTTTTGCTTAGTCTTGCTTTGGCTATGTGGATTCTTTTTTGGTTCCATATGAATTTTAGGATTTTTTTTTCTGGTTCTGTGAAGAATGATGGCAGTATTTTAATGGGAATTGCATTGAATTTGTAGATTACTTTTGGCAGTATGTTCGTTTTCACAATATTGATTCTACCCATCTATGAATATGAGGTGTGTTTCCATTTGTTTATGTCGTCTATGATTCTTCCAGCAGTGTTTCATAGTTTTCTTTGTAGAGCTCTTTCACCTCCTTAGTTAGGTATATTCCTAAGTATTTTGTTTTATTTTTTGTAGCTATTGTCAAAGCAGTTGAGTTTTTATTTGATCATCAGCTTGGTCGCTGTTGGTGTATAGCAGAACTACTGATTTGTGTACATTAATTTTGTATCCTGAAACTTTGCTGAATTCTTTTATCAGTTCTAGGAGCTTTTTGGAGGAGTCTTTAGGGTTTTCTAGATATACAATCATATCATCAACAAACAGTAACAGTTTGGCTTCCTCTTTACTGATTTGGATGCCCTTAATTTCTTTCTCTTGCCTGATTACTCTGGGTAGGACTTCCAGTACTATGTTGAATAGAAGTGGTGAGAGTGGGCATCCTTGTTTTGTTCCAGTTCTCAGGGAATGCTTTCAAATTTTCCCTGTCAGTATAATGTTGGCTGTGGGTTTGTCACAGATGGCTTTTATTACCTTAAGGTGTGTCCCTTCTATGCTGATTTTCCTGAGGGTTGTCATCATAAAGGGATGCTAGATTTTGTCAAATGCTTTTTCTGCATCTATTGAGGTGATCACGTGATTTAGTTTTTAATTCTGTTTATGTGGTGTATTACATTTATTGACTTGTGTATGTTAAACCACCCCTGCATCCATGGTATGAAACCCACTTGATCATGGTGGATTATCTTTTTTGATATACTGTTGGATTTGGTTAGCTAGTATTTTGTTTAGAATTTTTATATTTATGTTTATTAGGGATATTGATCTATAGTTTTCTTTTTTGGTTATGTCCTTCACTGGTTTTGGTATTAAAGTGATATTGGCTTCATAGAATGATTTAAAGAAGATTCCCTCTTTCTCTATCCTGTGGAATAGTGTCACTAGTATTGGTAGCAATTCTTTGAATGTCTGATAGAATTCAGCTGTAAATCTGTCCGGTCCTGGACTTTTTTTGGTGACAATTTTTAAACTACCGTTTCAATCTCGCTGCTTGTTATTGGTCTAGTCAGAGTTTCTCTATCTTCATGGCTTAATCTAGGAGGTTTGTATATTTCCAGGAATTTATTGACCTTCCCTAGGTTTTCTAATTTATGTGCATAAAGGTGTTCATATTGGCCTTGAATAATCTCCTGTATTTCTGTGGTATGAGTAATAATATCTCCCATTTTGTTGCTAATTGAGCTTATTTGGATCTTCTCTCATCTTTTCTTGGTTTATCTTGCTAATGGTCTATCAATTTTATTTATCTTTTCAAAGAACCAGCATTTTGTTCATCTTTTGTATTTTTTTGTTTCAATTTCATTTAGTTCTGCTCTGATCTTTGTTATTTCTGTTCTTCTGCTGAGTTTGGGTTTGGATTGTTCTAGTTCCTCCAGTTCCATGAAGTGTGACCTTAGATTGTTTATTTTTGCTCTTTCAGAATTTTTGATATAGTGATTTAATGCTATGAACTTTCCTCTTAGCACCATTTTCACTGTATCCCAGAGGTTTCATAGGTTGTGTCATTATTATTGTTCAGTTTAAATAATTTTTAATTTCCATCTTGATTTCATTATTGACCCAACAATCATTCAAGAGCAGGTTATTTAATTTTCATGTATTTGCATGGTTTTGAGGGATCCTTTTGGAGTTGATTTGCAATTTTATGGCACTGTGATCTGAGAGAGTACTTGATATAGTTTTGATTTTCTTAAATTTACTGAGACTTGTTTTGTGGCCTATCACATGATCTATCTTCAAGAATATTCCATATGCTGATGAATAGAATGTATGTTCTGCAGCTGTTGGGTAGAATGTTCTGTAAATATCTGCTAAGTTCATTTGTTGTAGGGTATAGCTTAAGTCCACTGTTCTTTGTTGACTTTCTGTCTTGATGACCTGTCTAGTACTGTCAGTGGAGTATTAAAGTCCCCCACTATTATTGTGTTGCCATCTATCTCATTTCTTAGGTCTAGTAGTAATTGTTTTATAAGTTTGGGAGCTCCAGTGTTAGGTGCATATATATTTAGGATTGTGATATTAATATTTTCTTGTTGGCCTAGTCCTTTTATCATTGTATCATTTCCTTCTTTGTCTTTTTTAACTCCTGTTGCCTTGAACGTTTTTTTAATATGATGTAAGAATAGCTACTCCTGCTCACTTTTGGTGTCTATTTGCATGGAATATCGTTTTCCAACTCTTTTGCTTAAGTTTATGTGAGTCCTTGTGGGTTAGGTAAGTCTCCTAAAGACAGCAGAAACCTGGTTGGTGAATTCTTATCCATTCTACCATTCTGTATCTTTTAAGTGGAGCATTTAGGTCATTTACATTCAATGTTAGTGTTGGGATGTGAGGTACTATTCTATTCATTGTGCTATTTGTTGCTTGAATACCTTTTTTTAAATTTATTTATTGTGTTTTTGTTTTATAGGTCCTGTGAGATTTATGCTTTAAGGAGTTTCTATTTTGGTGTATTTTGAGGATTTATTTCAAGATTTAGAGCTCCTTTTAGCAGTTCTTGTAGTGCTAGCTTGGTAGTGGCGAATTCTCTCAACATTTGTTTGTCTGGAAGAGACTATATCTTTCCTTCCTTTATGAAGCCTAGTTTTGCTGGATACAAAATTCTTCGCTGATAATAGTTTTGTTTAAGGCGGCTAAAAATAGGACCCCAATCCCTTCTAGCTTGTAGGGTTTCTGCTGAGAAATCTGCTGTTGCTCTGATAGGTTTTCCTTCATAGGTTACCTGATGGTTTTGCCTCACAGTTCTTAAGATTCTTTCCTTCATCTTAACTTTAGATAACCTGATGACTAAATGCCTAGGTGATGATCTTTTTGTGATGAGTCTCCCAGGTGTTCTTTGAACTTCATGTATTTGGATGTCTAGATCTCTAGCAAGGCTGGGGAAGTTTTCCTCAATTACTCTTTCAAATATGTTTTCCAGACTTTTAGATTTCTCTTCTTCCCCAGGAACACTGATTATTCTTAGATTTGGGCACTTAACACAGTCCTAAACTTTTTGGAGGCTTTGTTCATTTTTAAAAAATTCTTTTTACTTTACCTTTGACGGATTGGGTACATTTGAAAGCCTTGACTTCAAGCTCTGAAATTCTTTCTTCTGCTTATTCTATTCTATTGTTGAGACTTTCAGTGCATTTTGCATTTCTTTAAGTGTGTCCTTGATTTCCAGTTTATTTATGCTATCTATTTCACTGACGATTTTTCCTTTCATATCCTCAATCAAGTTTTCGATTTCTTTAAGTTGGACTTCACCTTTCTTTGGTGCCTCCTTGATTAGCTTAATAATTAACCTTCTGAATTATTTTTCTAGCGTCAGACATTTTGTCTTGGTTTGGATCTGTTACTGGTGAGCTGGTGTGATTTTTCGGGGTTGTTAAAGAACCTTGTTTTGTCATATTACCAGAATTGTTTTTCTGGCCCCTTCTCATTTGGGTAGACTGTGTCAGAGAGAAGATCTGGGACTCAAGGGCCGTTGTTCAGATTCTTGTGTCCCACAAGGTGCTCCCTTGATGTGGTATTCTCCCCCTTCCCCTAGGGGTGGGCCTTCCCGAGAGCAAAACTGCAGTGATTGTTTTTGTTCTTCTGGGTCTAACCACCTAGCAGAGCTACCAGGCTCTGGGCTGGCACTGGGGAGTGTCTGCAAAGAGTCCTGTGATGTGATGCATCTTCCAGTCTTTCAGCTGTGGATATCAGCACCGGCTCTGGTGGAGGTAGCAGGGGTGGGAAGTGGACTCTGTGAGGGTTCTTGGTTGTATTTTTATTTAGTGTGCCAGTTTTGTGTTGATTGGCCTCTAGCCAGGAGGTGGTGCTTTCTAGAGTGCATCAGCTGTGGTACTATAGGGAGGATGCAAACTTGCCCTAGGGTTGCCTGGTTAAGTATTCAGGTTTCTCAGGTGGTGGGCAGGGCCTTAGAGCTCCCAAGACATTATGACCTTTGTCTTCAGCTACCAGGGTGGGTAGAGAGAGACCACTAGGTAGGGGCAGGGATAAGCATGTCTGAGCTCAGACTCTCCTTGGGCAGGGCTTGCTATGACTGCTGTGGGGGATGGGGGTGTGGTTCCAAGGCCAATGGAGTTGTGTTCCCAGGGGGATTATGGCTGCCTCTGTTTCATCATACAGGTCATCAAGGAAGTGGGGGAAAGCTGGCAGTCACAGGCCTCACACTGCTCCCATGCAGCCCACTGTTCTAAAGGCCAGTCTCACTCCCACTCTGCCCCCCAGTAGCACTGAGTCTATTTCCAGGCAGCCGGTGAACAGGGCTGAGAACTTGCCCTGGACCACCAGCCTCCCTGCTGAGAAAGCAAGCAGACTCAGTTTTTTGGAGTCTCAGGGAGCCTGCAGCATTGATCCAGTTCCTTTAAAGCCTCTGTGGATTCTCTCAGCTTTCCTGGTATCTTCTTGTGGTAATTCTTGGAGCAAAAGCTCATGATGTGAGTCTCCACATGCTTCTCTGTCTGTCCAG
The DNA here is from genome assembly GCF_006542625.1 of Nomascus leucogenys. NCBI lineage: Eukaryota > Metazoa > Chordata > Mammalia > Primates > Hylobatidae > Nomascus > Nomascus leucogenys. The sequence continues at coordinate 75,541,983 of NC_044392.1, forward strand.
TGGGAGCTGCCAGCTAGTTTTGCCTCCTATCCTCCATCTTCCCTATTACCGGTTGCTAACATCTTATTTTTGTTCCCTATGAATGACTAGCAGTTTGCCATAGGGCCTAGTGTACCTCTTTAAATTTTCTTATTCTTTTTCTTTGTATCCCTGTCAGCCAGAGTAGGGTATCTTCTAAGTGCTCATACCAGTGATGGCAGCTAGGTAGGGTTGTGTGTGTGTGAGTGTGTGTGTGTGTTTTACCTTTTTTGAGGATATTACAATTTGAATTTGGCCTCTTGACCTGTACCTTCTCTTTATTTCACATTCTGACAGAAATGAAGAGTGATCAATATTTTATAGATACTGTAACTTTATTTTCTGCCAAATATCTGACAGTTTACACTTTTAATTTGAAAATTTATCTATATAGTCTTATAAAGGAGAAATAACATATTTAATTATATATTTATTTAACTTTAATTTTGGGAAAAGAAAAAAGATATGAAATATATTCTCTTCTGGTAAATCTTTTATATATGATGATAGTATGCATGGATTTATGATTTGGATTAATTAAATTCATCTCTTTAAGCTTTCAGAAATATAGTTAAAAATACTCTTTCCTGTAAGGCAAATAAAAATGGTTCTTAGACTATGAATCTCAACACCTAAAAAGCTTAGGGTGGAATATCAAGTAAGAGGTCTAAAAGAGAAAGACTTATTTCATAGGAATCTATTTCTATTTCTGTGGAGATTTCTGAATGCACTTGTTGAAGTCCTTTTTTTTCTGCTAATCTCTTAACAGGGAAGCTATTGATGACCTGATGTGGATGGGCACAATGGAAATTTTAGGACAAAGAGGATGAAGATTAGTGAGGAAATAAATGTATTTCATTGATAGACTTGCTCCTGCATGAGCTTGGAATGGGCTGACTTACAGGGCAAAGCTCATATCTGTATAACTTGATTTTTGTTATATGTGTAATCACTTATCTTGCCAGGATGTCTAGGACATCAACAAGTGCCACACACAGGACCCTCCCTCTGCCAATGTATGTCATTCATCTGTCTCCTACTGATCACTGAAGAGCTAGGATAATTTATAAGAATACAGCCATGTGTTGGCAGCCTTCCTCACTCTCCTGTATCTTCAGCCTTTCCCTATTAATTTAACTTTATTTCCTTAAACTTGAAATATGTCCAAGGCTCTCTCACATATGTAAGTAAGCAATGACAAAAAACCAAAAAAGCCAAAAAGGCTTTCTTCATGCTTCAGGGAATTATCTTGATTATTTTTGTTTGTCCCTATTTCTTTTTTCCCCACTCACTCATTAATCTGGTTTCTCCCTCTGCTATGGTCCAGCACACACATTCTAGTAAGGCTACCCACTCCTAGGTCTTTAGGGACCTTTAGTATGGTGAATCCAATGGACAATGATCAGATATCTTCATACTTGACTTTTCTGTGGCATTTGATACTACTAAAAATTTGTTACCTTTCTATTTCTTTTGTAGAATTCTTTTGTTCCATCTGCCTCTTAAATGTTGATATTCTGTGGTTTAATCCTTGGTTCTTTTTCCTTACTTTCTAAAGCTTTCTTGAGTGATCTAATAGATACCCTTCTATGATGCCAGTGACTCCTACAATGTCTGTATCCCAAGGTCCAAGCCTATGCTTCTTACTAGCTATTAAGTTGCCCTCTGTGGATATCTAATAGCTAAATTAAATATACTAGGTCTAAAATGAAAAATATTTTTCTCCCTAAACTTGTTTCTTCTCAAAACTTAAAAAAAATTGCTTAATAATAATACTGAATATTACTTAATAATAATACTGAATAATAATGAATAATACTGAATATTCATTCAGTAACCCATGAAAATTCAGAATCTTAGTGTTAAATTTCTGCCTGGTCATCAACTGATCATCAGCTACTCCCTTTATTACTGCACATATTCATTCCTGATCTCCTCCCATCTGTCTGTGTTGGGGATCCCCAAGACCACCCTCCATGTTCTTTGATTTGCTAGAATGACTTGCAGGACTCAGCATATAGTTGCACTCATGAATAAGATTGATTATAGCTAAAAGATACAAAGAAAAATCTGCAAAGGGAAAAGGTACATGAAGTGAAGTCTGAGAGGAAGCCAGGTACAAGCTTCCAAGAGTCCTCTCCCTGTGGAGACACAGGACATGGTTAATTTTTTCAGCATTAATTTCAGACAACATATATGAAACGTTGTTTATCAGGCAAGCTCATTAGAGACCCAGTGCCCAATGTTTTTGTAGTTGATTGGTCATGCAGACACCCTCTGTCTTTTACATACCAAAATTCCAAGTTCTCAGAAGGAAAGCAGGTGTTCCCTGAACAACCACACTGTTTGTATAAACAATTTAGACGGAGCCATTTTAATAAGTTAGGGAATGTTGAGGCTCTTCTTGAAATCCAACTTCCCAGACACAAGCCAAAAGCTAATCTTGTAAGTAGCTCTTTCTGAGGATAGCATTCTCAGGCTTGCTATGTAAACTCTCTTCTGTACACTACCATTTGTATTGAATGTCTTTGTAAGAAACATATCAGTTCTCTGGCTAAATGGTTTTAATCTTCATTAACAATACTACAAAGTCCAACCTGCCATTCAATGATGTGTCTCAAAGGTCTATAATGGAGCCTAGAGCATGACAGACACTCGATATACTTCATAATTGTTTTGAAAACATACAAATTCCTCATAATTTTGTTGTGTTCCACATTTCCAATGTCATCTCTTATCTCTCCCCAAAGCATACTCTATGTTGCAGACTTTCCAAAGACTGTTCTTCCCAAGTTTTCTCACATTTGTCAGCTGTCTGCAAGGGAAATTTCTTCTTTCTAGAGTACTCTTCCCTCCCTTGGCTACCAGGCCAAGTCAAGCCTCAGCTGAAGGGTTAGCTCCTACTCTTTCATCCCTTATGATATGCTCCAGGTAGAGTTAAGTATGCTGTCTGCACATCTATGATATGGCCTTCATCAGTTTAGGAGATTTAAGAACACATGTAATGAGGATGAATAGGTGTTTTCATGTGGTAGGTCAACAGGTCACCTATATACATTGCCACAGGGTGGTATTCATTTATTTGCCTGGTGACCTTGCCACAGTGCAGAATCAGACCCTGAGCTATGTGTGCTCAGAATCCAGCCTCAACCATGTCTCTGTTAATAAGAATGATTGGATGTAAAGATGCTAACTCACACTAAGAGACCACACAGAGGCCATTCTGTCAACTTAAAATGAGAAATATATGTGAAACTGACTTGACATTCACATTTGTCTGTTAAGTACCTTTGTTCTCTGTATTTAAGCTATAATGAAAACCAAATTATCAGGGAGATGCTTGATGAGCATGGAATCAGAACAAGTAGATTTATATCCGCTGTGTAATTTCAATATTTTATGACATTAAGCTCCAATAACTGGACACAACTACCTCAGCAACAGGGATGTGCCTTCAGGCAGAGCAGATAATCCTGTAAACCTGATAAAACTCTGGGTAGTTCCTTTGGTAGTTGGAGTAAAACTACTGACCTTTCCCCCTTTTCCCCTGTATATGACTCTCTTTTTCTCTGTATATTTAAATGACTGAAGTACCCCCTGTCTAATTGGCATATTCTTCCTGATTTTAGTGTATTTAAAACAGATAATAGTCTGAGTTTTACTGGCCTGAAGTTCAGTCTGTTTCTTTAAGCAGAGTTTCCAAATCTCTGTTCTGATAGATTGTGTTGATTTTTGAGGGCAAAAATATTTTTTCTTATTTTCTATTTTTTTTTTCTGGATATGAAGTGACCCCTGCATTGTGAATGCTTGTTTATTTTACATTTTTGATTTATCAAAAAACCTGTTACTTTCTACAAGTCAGGGACTATAAATTCCTAATTCTGGTGTCCGAATCCCTAAATCAGAATTGTATTACAGACAAATATGTTGCATAAATGAATGTGAGTTGACAATTTTCTTTGGTGGTAAAGTGATGTTAATTTTCATTGGTATTTTAAACTATCTTTAAGTAAAAGTGTTATTTTGCAGTCTGTAATGATTTTAACATTTTAGAAACTGTGATTTTTTTGTATGTTTTCTGCAATTCAGCTTCCTTTTCAGGAAGTGTTATTCCATCAGTCAATAATGTATTGATACAGAGAAAAAAAAAGTGGTTAAAAACAAAGCTATTACCTTATAATTTATGGCATTAAAATATTCACATGTTAAAATTATACAATAAACTTTGATAAATAATATTTAGCTTAACAACAATACAGCATTATTTGTTAAATCTCTCAAGTTGGAAATAGCCAGACATGTGTGATATCAATGGGATCCTAACTTTGAATTATAATGATTACCAAGATTTCTGAAGGCCACGAATATTTTTCTGACAAAGGAAGCAGATCAATTATTCTAAATAAAGGCCATAATGTTTATCAGTTTTAAATGGTTTATATGTGACAAGTTTATACCAGGATGGTCAGGTATTTAGGCCTGTGTTTTATAGTCAGTTTGTCTTGCAGTTTATACCGGAATGTTAGAGCTTGTCAGGTATTTATGAGGTTTTTCTTTGTGGGTTTTTTTTTGGAATGTTTTACAGTCATCGTAGGCATTTTACTGCAGGTGAAATACAATAGAGAGCTAAAAAGCATCATATGCAATAGACTGTTGTCTACTTTATCTACAAAGTAGTAGACTAAGTAAAAATGAAAATAGACAAAAGATCTATTAGCTAAATTGGGGCATGATAAGAGAATGAATGAATGGCTTGCAAGATTAAATGAACGCATGTTAACACTGAATATACATGAAAGTAAAAGAGGATCACCATTGGGTAAATTGTTGGGATGACCGAAAAGAGGGAGTGGGGGTTAATATAAGACCCTACTTGATAAAATTCAACATCCCTTCATGTTAAAAACTCTCAATAAACTGGGTATTAATGGAACATATCTCAAAATAATAAGAGCTATTTGTGACAAACCAACAGCCAATATCATATTAAATGGGCAAAACCTGGAAGCATTCCCTTTGAAAACCAGTACAAGACAAAGATGCCGTCTCTCACCACTCCTATTCAACATACTATTGGAAGTTCTGGCCCCAGCAATCAGGCAAGAGAAAGAAATAAAAGGTATTCAAATAGGAAGAGGGGAAGTCAAGTTGTTTCTGTTTGCAGATGACATGATTTTATATTTAGAAAACTCCATCATCTCAGCCCCAAAACTTCTTGAACTGATAAGCAATTTCAGCAAAGTCTTGGGATACAAAAATAAATGTGCAAAAATGACAAGCATTCCTTTACATCAACAATAGGTAAGCAGAGAGCCAAATCATGAATGAACTCCCATTCACAATCACTGCAAAGAGAATAAAATACCTAGGAATACAGCTAACAAGGGATGTGAAGGACCTCTTCAAAGAGAATGACAAACCACTACTCAAGGAAATTAGAGAGGACACAAACAAATGGAAAATGGAAAAACATTCCATGCTCATGGATAGGAAGAATCAATATCGTGAAAATGACCATACTGCCCAAAGTAATTTATAGATTCAATGCTATTCCCATCAAACTACCATTGACATTCTTCACAGAATTAGAAAAAACTATTTTAAAGTTCATGTGGAATCAAAGAAGACCCCATATAGCCAAGACAATCCGAAGCAAAAAGAACAAAGCTGGAGGTATCATGCTACCTGACTTCAAACTATACTACAAAGCTACAGTAATCAAAACACCATGGTACTAATACCAAAACAGACATATAGACCAATGGAGCAGAACAGAGACCTTAGAAATATCACCACACATCTATAACCATCTGATCTTCGACAAACCTGACAAAAACAAGCAATGGGGAAAGGATCTCCTATGCAGTAAATGGTTCTGGGAAAACTGGCTAGCCGTAAGCAGAAAACTGAAACTGGACCCCTTCCTTACACCATATACAAAAATTAACTCAAGATGGATTGAAGACTTAAATGTAAAACCCCAGACCATAAAAAACCTACAAGAAAACCTAGGCAACACCATTCAGGACATAGGCATGGACAAAATGCCAAAAGCAATTGCAACAAAAGCCAAAATTGGCAAATGAGATCTAATTAAACTAAAGAGCTTCTTCACAGCAAAATAAACTATCATCAGAGTGAACAGCTAACCTACAGAATAGGAGAAAATTTTTGCAATCTACCCATCTGACAAAGGTGTAATATCCATAATTTACAAGGAACTTAAACAAATATACAAGAAGAAAATACACAACCCCATCAAAAAGTGGGCAAAGATATGAACAGACACATCTCAAAAGAAGACATTTATGTGGCCAATGAACATATGAAAAAAAGCTCAACATCCCTGATCATCAGAGAAATGTAAATCAAAACCACAATGAGATACCATCTCATGCCAGTCAGAATGGCAATTATTAAAAAGCCAGGAAATGATAGATGCTGGTGAGACTATGGAGAAATAGGAACGCTTTTACACTGTTGGTAGGAATGTAAATTAGTTCATCCATTGTGGGAGATAGTATGGCGATTCCTCAAGGATCTAGCACCAGAAATACCATTTGACCCAGCAATCCGATTACTGGGTATATACCCAAAGGATTATAAATCATTCTACTATAAAGACACATGCACACGTATGTTTATTGCAGCACTATTTACAATAGCAAAGACATGGAACCAACCCAAATACTCATCAGTGATAGACTGGATAAATAAAATGTGGTACAAACACACTACGGAATACTACAGAGCCATAAAAAGGAAAAAGATCATGTCTTTTGCAGGGGCATGGATGAAGCAGGAAGCCATCACTCTCCACAAACTAACACAGGAACAGAAAGCCAAACACTGAATGTTCTCACTCATAAGTTGGAGTTGAACAGTGAGAACACGTGGACACAGCGTGGGGAACAACACACACCAGGACCTGTTGCGGATGGGGGGTGAGGTGAGGGAACTTAGAGGATGAGTCAATAGGTGTAGCATACCACCACTGCACATGTACGCTTATGTAACAAACTTGTACATTCTGCACATGTATTCCATTTTTTTTGTGGAAGAAATATAGGAAAAACTTATGTAAGACCTTATGTACCCATTAACTTGTCATTTACACACCAACATGGCACATGTATACATATGTAACAAACTTGCACATTGTACACATGTACCCTAGAACTTAAAGTATATAATAAAAAGTATATATATATATAAACCTTATGTAAACTTCCTTTTTACTTTTTTTTCTTTTTCTCTGCCTGATTATATAGTGCTGCGACCTGTATTTCATCTATGAGTTCCAGAGAAAGGATCAATTGCCAAGAATGACACTATGATAATATATCTAAATATAACTGTCAAATCTATAGAGAAATGGTGGGAGGGGTGTTAATTTCTCACCTGTCTAAGTTGAAATTAATGGTGTCTGCCTTTTTCCTACACAGTGAATAAAAAATGTACTTTTCCAATCCTATTCCAGAGAAAGGATGAAGCACTTGCTACCTGTGTTGCAGGTCATTCCTCTTGCTGAATCTGGTTGTTATTTTCCATGGCAAAGGGTCTGAATTAAAATTAATGACAAATGGAAAGAAGGTGAAATAACTGCCGACGCAAAGAGAGTAAATAAATAGATAATGCTAAAAGGGAAAGCTAACATTACCTCGCTTCGTTGTGAGATGCTGAGATCAAGGGAATGATACTATCCGTAGGCTGTATTCACACATGAACATGGGACTGGCTACAAAATTTGCAGAGCCCGGTGCAAATAAAAGTGCAAGGTGTTTTGTTCAGAAATGATAAAGCATTTGTAGTCAGTCAAGCATTAAACCAAGTATGTTTCTTGTAAGCATGAGGCACTGTACGACTGCACAGGTCTCAAACTCTTGAAACCAGCCCTGAATCCTAGAGGAAGGAATCTATTTGCCTGAAAAAATATACTACTTTATTTGGAGCTAAAGGTCAAGGATGGATCCTAGCATTCAATATAGAGTTGGCTATGTGATGTACCTTGATGACCTTAAGACCTTGTGGATGAGCACTTGGAATAATTCTGTTTTGCTTTGTCTTTTGTTTTCATTTGATACGTTATGTGCACTACAGAGGACTCCTATTAGAAGGTAACATGTGGGGATTGTTGCTCCTGTATGCACGCAAAGACCTTGTTCTATAACAGAGCCACTGTGTAACTATTAACCTAAGTGACGATTTGTTGAAAGTGCCTGGAATGAGCGGACATAAAACATTCTCTTATGTTTCCTTGTGTTTATAGACATGTTGCTATAAGTGGAGACCAATGGCTAAAGTAAAGAAAAGATGAAAAACTGGAACCACTGTTTAGGGATGACACGGTGAAGTCATCTACATACTGCCGATAGCCCTGATACTCACCAAGGGCACCTATGATAAACTCCATGGGATGTTCAAAGTGGAGTATATTTGAGGGTGACTATTAACTATGTGACACTGTCCTGAGACATTGATATCAGTGTTCAGATTTATTGGGAAAATGGAAATGGAAATTTATGTAATTAAATTATACTCTAAGTCCTCAATGACAATGAAACACTTGGTGGAAAAATAAACATCAGTAAAAAAAATTCTAAAAGGGAATTAGAAGAAATTGGTACAGATCCATGTCCTAGAACAAATCATATTTACCTTTAATGAGGAGAGCTGTATTGAGAAAAAAGATTTATTTGCCATATTGAATGCTGAAATGATGCTATTTTGGAAAAAAAGGAAAAGGATGGCCATTGGCCTGGACAGACAACACAGCTTTAGGAAAACAGGTAAAACAAACTCAACAGATAGGCAGCCAGTTTGCTAGGGGGGCATAAATGGGGAACAGTATGCAGGCTGACCCCAGAGGGACTATTGGGTAGCTCAAGGAAAATGGCCAAAATTTTGACAGTAGAAGCCAGGGAATAAATTTGTGGGAGACTTATGATATCTCTAGTAAATTGCAATTTATAAATGAAAAACGTAATTTATATGGGTGGCTCTCTAACTGGCAAGATCCCATGTACCAACAAAAACCACATATATTGGTCAAGTTTCTTCAAAGAAGCTAAACCAATAGAACACACAAACACACATACACACACACACAGAGTGAGAGAGAGAGAGAGAGAAAGTCAGCCCTCAGTATTTATGAGTTCCACATCCATGGATTTAATCAACCACGGATAGAAAATATTTGAAAATAATGCAACTGTACTGAACATGGAAAGACTTTTTTTCCTCATCATTATTCCCTAAAAAGGGAGGAATAATGTATAACAGGAATACATTATACCAGAATAATGGAATACAGGAATAATGTATAACAATACAATAATTATTTATACAGACTTTACATTGTATTAGGTATTATAAATAATCTAGAGATGATTTAAAACATACAGAGCATGTGCATAGGTTATATGAAATACTACATCATTTTATTTCAAGGACTGGAGCATCCACAAATTTGGTACCTATGGAAGGGACAACTGTATACACATTAACTATATATTCAACTGTATACACACTCTCTATATAGTGTGCATACTCTATATAGAGAGTGTGTACACACTGTATATAGTTGTATATATAAACATACACCATATATAGTGTATATACAGTTGTATATACACTATGTATATATAAATATACATATATAAATTTATCTATATCTATATATTTATGTATATATAAATATATATGTATATATAAATTTATCTTTTATCTTTATTTCATATATATATAATATATTGTCTCCCCATCCACATCTCTATCATCTATATCTATCTATATCTGTATTTATATCTAGAGAGTTCAGTCCATGACAACATCTGTGCAAATATCATTTTTTTAGAAGGGTAAGAAAATTCTACTGATATTCTGATTAATTTTGTTAGGATCTTAGGATAACTCATAATGTAACTGGATTTTGGTGTAATACTGGTATAACTAGTAATGTTAATTTGATTTTAACGAACCTGTGATAAGCTGACATCAGTGCTGCGATTTATTGGGGGAATGAAAAAGCTCCCATGAGCTGTTCTTCTCATGAAAGCTGATTGGTTAGAGAAAGAACAGATTTTTTTTTTAATTTTTTTAAATTTTATTATTATACTTTAGGTTTTAGGGTACATGTGCACAATGTGCAGGTTTGTTACATATGTATCCATGTGCTGTGTTGGTTTGCTGCACCCATTAACTCGTCATTTAGCATTAGGTATATCTCCTAATGATGTCCCTCCCCCCTCCCCCCAACCCACAACAGTCCCCGGAGTGTGATGTTCCCCTTCCTGTGTCCATGAGTTCTCATTTTTCAATCCCCACCTATGAGTGAGAACATGCGGTGTTTGGTTTTTTGTCCTTGCCATAGTTTAATGAGAATGATGTTTTCCAGTTTCATCCATGTCCCTACAAAGGACATGAACTCATCATTTTTTATGGCTGCATAGTATTCCATGGTGTATATGTGCCACATTTTCTTGATCCAGTCTATCGTTGTTGGACATTTGGGTTGATTCCAAGTCTTTGCTATTGTGAATAGTGCCACAATAAACATACGTGTGCATGTGTCTTTATAGCAGCATGATTTATAGTCCTTTGGGTATATACCCAGTAATGGGATGGCTGGGTCAAAAGGTATTTCTAGTTCTAGATCCCTGAGGAATCGCCACACTGACTTCCACAATGGTTGAACTAGTTTACAGTCCCACCAACAGTGTAAAAGTGTTCCTATTTCTCCACATCCTCTCCAGCACCTGTCGTTTCCTGACTTTTTAATGATCGCCATTCTAACTGGTGTGAGATGGTATCTCATTGTGGTTTTGATTTGCATTTCTCTGATGGCCAGTGATGATGAGCATTTTTTCATGTGTTTTTTGGCTGCATAAATGTCTTCTTTTGAGAAGTGTCTGTTCATGTCCTTTGCCCACTTTTTGATGGGGTTGTTTTTTTCTTGTAGATTTGTTTGAGTTCATTGTAGATTCTGGATATTAGCCCTTTGTCAGATGAGTAGGTTGCAAAAATTTTCTCCCATTCTGTAGGTTGCCTGTTCACTCTGATGGTAGTTTCTTTTGCTGTGCAGAAGCTCTTTAGTTTAATTAGATCCCATTTGTCAATTTTGGCTTTTGTTGCCATTGCTTTTGGTGTTTTAGACATGAAGTCCTTGCCCATGCCTAAGTCCTGAATGGTATTGCCTAGGTTTTCTTCTAGGGTTTTTATGGTTTTAGGTCTAACATGTAAGTCTTTAATCCATCTTGAATTAATTTTTGTATAAGGTATAAGGAAAGGATCCAGTTTCAGCTTTCTACATATGGCTAGCCAGTTTTCCCAGCACCATTTATTAAATAGGGAATCCTTTCCCCATTGCTTATTTTTGTCAGGTTTGTCAAAGATCAGATAGTTGTAGATATGCGGCATTATTTCTGAGGCCTCTAAGAACAGATTTTGTTAATCATCAATCAACTGTTACATTAAATTTGTTTATATTGATAACTTTCAGAAAGTTCATATTTAGTAAGGAGCTGTCAAGTTTGTACATGATTTTGAATGCCTATGGTGGAATATTTCGTAAAATCGAATGTAAAGCAATGCCTACTCCTCAATGGAAGACACAAATGATTAGTGTTTGGGTGTGTATCTTTCTACTTCTTTTATTGTGTAAATGTTGAAAGATGCAAAAAGAATAACGCTATGTGGTTTGGAATTTAGAAAGCTGACCAAGGGTCAGGGGCTTGGACTATGTAAGTATAGGTCTAATTTCAGTTGTGCTGTTGTATCCCTGTACTTATTTTCAAGATCCCTAGAGCCATAGTGCCAACCACTGGCCAAACCTGAATGAAATGTGCTAACTAGTGATTGATACAGATCTGTACTAGGGTCTGAAAAACATCAGGAACAACCTTAGCAGTTTATCAGCATTTATTTCAGAGAACGTACAGATTGATGGTTTGCACCTGGTTTTTGCTATTGAGCCTGATCATGCAATTTGCCTTTGGCTGTGTGATCAGTGTGATATTAAAAACTCTTGCTCAGGTGGGACTGTGATGCCACTGAAAAGATGTCTCACATAGTCTTTGTGATTCATGATCTGAAGATGAAATGTGTTCTGCGAGACTGAGAAAAAACCCTGGGAACCAAAACTGGAAGTCTCAGGTTACTCTGATGTTGGCCTGTGATTTTCCTGCTGTACCACATTCTTTACTCTTTTAAATGTCTTATGTGAGTACACTGTGGAGTATGATGAATCCTTTCAATTATTAAACATGCTATAATTGCTGCTATATATATATTTGTTTTCCAGAACCATTTAACAGTAAGTTGCAAAGGTGATGACTCTTTACCTCTAAATATTTTAATATGTATTACCAAAAGAAAAAAATTGTCTTGCATAACAACAGCGCAATTATAATATTAAGAGATATACATTAGTATCATATGATTATTTATGCAGTATATTACATATTCGTATTATCTGTTATATAATCTGTGGGATTTATTCAAATTTGTCTTTATATAGACTTCATTCAGACTTTATACAATAATGTTCTGTCTAGACAAAGTAAGTCCAAGGTCATATATTACATTTGGTTACCATGTATCTTAAATATCCTTTAATTTGAACCTTCTTAAGTCTTTGTCTTTCATGACATTGACACTCTTGAAGATCAAGGCCATTTATTCAGTAGACTTTCTCAGTTTGGGTTTGTCTGGTGTTTTCTCAGGATTAAATTTAGTTTATGCACATTTGGCAGGAATATTAAAGATGTGATGCTGAATTCTTCTTAGTGCATTATATCAGGAAGCACAAGCTATCAATTAGTCTCATTATCAAATATATTAAACTTGATTAAGATGGTGTCTGCCAGGTTTTTCCCCTGTGAAGTTACTATTTTTTCCTTTGCAATTAATATGTATCCTGGGGGTAGATACTTTGACACTATGTAAATATTCTGTTGTTCCCTTAAATTTTATCCTCTAGTTTTAGCATCCTTTGCTAACTCTTGTTTAAACTAACTGTCATAATAGTTGCCAGTTAATGATTTTCTAATTACATCATTCTGTTGCTATTTATTAGTCGGCTTTCTATTGGAAGAAAGGGCCCCTACTCCTACCTTTCTTTTTATCAGTGTGGATGCATGGATTCTGGCTCTGTCAATTATCTTTATTTATGTTGATGATCACCTTGTTCCCGATTTGGCCAGTGGGGACCACTTTAAGCTGGCTTTTGTGTCCTTTTGAAATATACCCACCATTTTTTGGATGCTTCCAAAATTTTTGGCATAACAAGATGTTCCAGGCTTCATCGTGTACTTTCCTTGCCTCGGCCTTGCAATCAGCTGTTTCTCCAAGAAGCCCTAACTCCTTTCAATGAAGAATGGTATTTAATGAAATGACACTAGAGAATGAGAACCATGAACAATATCCTATTCATTTGTCTCAAGAGGGATAACTACAGCAACAAGAGAAGGAAGAACATAATAAAAATAAGTACTACTTTCTGTTCACTTGCAACCTATCAGGTACCAGAGTAGGGGCTTTCAAATAACTGTATGTAAGTTTCATAGCATGTTTAAGAAAGCAATACCCGGGTGCTAAGTATGCTAATTGCAATTCGGTTGTCTTGGCTTATAGACCTCCTCAGCAGACAGAGCTAGAAAATGGAATCTTTATATGAATGTACATGTTCACATACTTAAAACTTTACATCCCACTATCACTCCCAATTTCCATTTCTCCATGGTACTATCACCTAATATAGTGCATAGTTTATTTATAATGCTTATTAATATTAGATTTGTTGTCATCTTTGTCTTTTTCTACCAGAATGTAAGCTCCATAACAGTGTGAATTTTAATCTGCTTTGTTTACTGATGCATTCCAAGCAGCAAGAACAGCGCTGGGGTTCAACAGCGATTTATAAATGAAAAATAAATGAACTCCAGGGAAAACAAAAATTGGTATAAGAAAGAAAGTCTAATTGTATTCTATAGTTCCACTGTAAAGAGTGCTTCTGTAGTTATAAACTATATTAAATTAACACTACATATTAATGTAAATTAATTATGATATTATATTGTAAAGATGGAGTGGGGAAAAACGGATATATATATATGTGAGATGAAAGAATTCTAAATCTTTGCTTTTTTGGCAAAGTCAATAGATAATGCCTAAAATGGAAAAAATCAATAAATAACTATTTCAACTTTTTGTGTGTTTGCTTGTTTTTTGCTATATAGTTGCCCACCAAAAAACAAAACAACAACAAAACAAAAACAAGTAGAGAAGTTGAAGACAGTTGTTTCTGAGGAATTGAGAGCATGATGGAGAGGCTACAGAAAACTACATTTTAAAAATAAATAGGGCAGAATACTTGATGGGTTAAATTAGGTGTCTCTGTTATAACTACTTTTAACATACTGTCTAATCATCTTCCTACAGATCCAAACATACCTTTGATAATAATAAAATAAAAATTGTCTTAAGAGAAATCACATATATGAATGACTATATGAAAATATGCAAGTTATTAATTTTTCTGGAATCTGCTCTAAAATATACCCTTTTAAAAGACAGGTCAGCAAATACCTGTGCCAACTGACATTTTTAATGCTCAGTTGCACATTGCAGTGAAACTATCTGCCTACATTGCTGAAAGTTTTCATCTCGTTTACTCTAAGTGGAGAATGTCACACACTTGTAACGTTATATAGGATAATTTTTTTCTCTTTTTCATACCACATATTGTGTATTTCTCCCAAGTGAGCTGTTTGCTTTACTGTATGACATGGCAAACCAAAAAGCTGACAGCCTTTGTCTGTGTAGGGTGTTAGAAAATTAACAGAAGCATTTTTCTCTCACTATGCAGGATCTCTCAGCAGCTATCCTGTTTACTAATTTTTCTATGGGACTTTATTACAGCCTTTTCCACCCAGTTGTTGTTTTTTTTCCCTTGATTTCATTACATATTTCACCATAAATTGCATGAAATTCTATAAACTTCTTAAATGTCTTTTGAAACAAAGAAAGGTATAAATGAATAAATAATAAACTAATTACATATCTTTTTATTCACTGAAACAGAAAATTATTCCTGAGGTATTTATAATTCCTAGAGATGAAAGATGTATAGTTATAATTCTTCTAATTGTTTACTTGGAACTTCTCTGCTTTTCTTAATTTAGTTAGCGTTTTCTGTAATCTTGCCTTTAATTAAATTTTGAGGGAGACATTTAAGATAATTTAAAATCAATGTACTAAATATTTATTTTTAAATGACAGGACAGTAGATTCTTGAGTGAGAAATGGTTGTAGTTTTTTTCTCTTTCACAGTCCTGTGATTGGCTACTTATTTTATTCCCATTTTCTTTCCCTTGTTTTGTTGGAAAATCCTTTCCTTAAACTAAAACACACACTCTCTCACACACAATAATTTTAGTTTTTTTCTCTGTGTTTTATAAAGTGCTCAGCACTGGGAAAATTCAAATCAATAAAACAAGCTCCTTGAGCAAGTTACTCTAAAAACCTGTTTGCTGACCTGTAAAGCAGGGATAATAGTAGCACCTATCTCACAGAAATTTGGTCTGAGTGTTGAACAAGATAAAGCACCAGCCCACATAATGAGGAGCTCAAGGAATGTTTGCTGCTGCCACATTTCACTGGCTTGTTGCTAACGCTAAATAAAGACCTCTGAAAAATGCACAGCATTATTAAAATGTAAGGAAGCATGTCAAATGAAATCTTACTAGTGGTAGGTTATAATTTCAGCCAAGTCAATACTTTTTGAATGTGATCCTATCTTGAAGCATATTAAGTATTTATATAATTTTTTTAAAAACTGTATATAGGTCTTAACACAGCTCCATTAACATTTCATACTTAACCCTTAGTTCAAGTTTAATACCTTATTGAATCTTCATCCTAATGTTCAATTCATTACCTCTAATTTTCCAGTTTTGTGTGTTTGTAAATGTTATAAATAAATATACTTATATCAAAGCCATTAATAATTCTATTGATTTGTGTGAACATTATCCTGCTCCATATTACCACTAAACAGTTATTTAATAAATGTCTTAGACAATTTACTTTTGATTTTTTTTAAAGTAGGGCAATCTCTCAATTTTTGTCTGGAAAGAAATTTTATTTATTTATGTTCCTCAGACGCACAGAAACAAAGGGCTTGGCTAAAAACCTATTTAAAGCCCTTTGTTGTAATAGGTAGGTTATCTCCCACTGGGGTTGTTCTGGCCAGCAGTCTTACTGAAGCTGGCCTTTTTAATAGCTTAATCAATAGTGGAATTTAGAACCAGGATGACTTCTGTAGTGGATGCGTGCAGTCTTATTGCCTATATTTACTGAGGTGTTTGATAGTAATTTTGGGGGAAAAAGCCTCACAAAACCATAATTATTTAATTTGAATTTATTATGACATTAGGTATTTTGTATCAGGAAAGGCACTCTTCCCTAAAGCTATGTTATATCTGTAGGAAAGGTAATTCAGAGAGTGAGATATAGTTCATGTTCAATTTGAGGTTATTGGTTTTCCTATTATGAAGAAATGCATAAATCTGTATCTTAAAGCACCAAGATTAGGACATTTATTTCTTCCACCTCTATGCTTACAATGGTCTGGCCCAAATCTATCTATCCAACCTTATTGCTGTAATGTGGACCCTTTGCTCTATTTAATGCAGGTTTCCATCTTTTCCACTTAAGCATATTACTACCCATTTCTGAATTTTCTGTTTCTCTTCTTTCTAGAACCCACCCCTTAGGATCTCTCTACCGATATAAATTCTATTCGAAAATGTTCCCTAAGTAAACCTCTTTCAAAACGATGTATTTTTCCTTCTTTGTTTCCACTGAACCATAATGTTCGTAACACATTTTATCATATGGATTGTTTTGTGTGTATAAGTGTTAACTTTCCAAATCATATCTCATTAATCCAGGATGAATAGTTAGCTTTATAAAATAACTGAAATTACCATTTTGGTAAGAAACTTTTAAAAAATGTTAATTTTGTTAATTTTTACAAAAGGTGTTACTTCCCTACTTAAGTAAATATCTATATTAAAACAACTTAGGCTTTTCTTGATGATGTATGATCATAAACGTGTTGCTTTCTCCTGATACAATTGGCCCCAAAACTACTGTCAATTGTCGCTCCTCAAGGCGTGAACATTAACAAGGATCCCCTATTTCTCAATCAAGCCTCTGCTTCTAAGAAGATTCAATTATTTGTTCATTTAGTGTTTATTGATCACTGTATTTCAGTATTAGGCTAGTTACTAGACAATAGTAAAGCAGACATTACTAGGTCTTACAGTACTTATAGAGTATATATACTAAACAAAAAGCACAAAAATAGAAGCATAAATTAGAGAAGGCACAAAGAAGGAAAATTACAGGGATATTATGATGAAGTAAAACAAAGGTAACTGATTTAGACTGGTGTGTCAAGGAAGGCCTCCACAGAGAAGGGACATTTAAGCTGAAACCCAAAGAGCAGGTAAACCTTAGCCAGATGAGGAGCAAGGGAAGAACATCCCAGGCCACGGGAATATCATATGTTAAAGCCCCAGGTTGCAAAGGAGCTTGGTGCTTGTAGGAATTAAAGAGAAGCCAATTCTCAGGAGTGCAGTGACACAAAGCAATGTGCAGCTGGTGGAGTCAGACACTGCATAACGTTTTTGGCTATTTTATGGATTTAAATTTTTCCTAAGTGCAGTTGGAAATAGGTTTAAGTAGCAAAGTGGGAAGATCTCAAATATATCTTAAGAAGATTTCCAGCTACATGGATTGAACAGGTAAGGGAGAAATTCCTTGAACAGTCGCTAGGCTGATTACAAGGTCCAGGCAGTGGCTCCACGTATTGGTGACAGTGGAGGTGGTGAGAAGTGGACAGAATCAGGTTTGACTTTGGAGGTCTGAGCAACAGAATTTGCTGATGGATTTGTTATGTGGGTGAGAAGGTAGAGATCAATGATAACATTTTTCAGGGCATGAGTGAGTGAAGGAGGCAGTTTGGAGACAAAGACATAATTATAAGTGTGTATAACCAGGAGGCACAGAATCTCTTGACCTATGTAACTGTTGTCTGTCACCTGAAGTCTCAGTTTAGTTATTTTCAGATCCTTGGTGTTATTACTGAGGGCTAAGGCCCCTAGAGATTGGCATTCTGGACATATGAAGGTCAAATTTTAGAGCTTAAGCCTTTTGGTACCAGGGACCAAATACCACACTTCTGAATTCTCTTAAAGTGTTGTTCTCAGCATAGAGTAGGTGGTCACTAAGCTAATTTCATGTTAACTAATTAGTGTTTCATTAATGATAATTGTTTGATAATATCCTTGCTGGTAAGGATTATGTTTTACATTTGTTTTTCACTCTTTTTAGTGGTGGGCACATGGTGCTTCTTTAGAAGACCTGAATTAGAGGTTGCACTTTTACTATTTGTCCTGACTAACACTGAGGACAGGGCAAGAGAAAGAATATTTAAGAACCTCATTGTGCATAGTGAATGTGACTATATTTAGTTAAATTAAAATCTTTCTGCTTTCTTATACTTTTTCCTGCTCAACGAGTTTGGGAGCCAGAATTAGATGTGCATACACATTTTGGCTGCTCCTGGTTCTCTTATTGGGTTCTGCCTGACTGCAGAGAAAGTTTATTCTCATCTTCTTTCTCTGCCATGATGTAAACTGAATGGAGCAGTGTTAAATAATTATTCTGACACTTGTTAAAATGGTGAGGAAGACTATTCAGAACTATGGTGATAGTTGTCCAGACTATTGTAATAGGGAAGGAAGATCCAGCTCAATTTCAAATACAACAATAAATGGAATTTTACAGCTAAGGAGCAGGTTAGGGAGAAGGGGGGGCAGTGGATGGAAAATTGCTAAGAGAAAACATCAAGGGTAGGGGTAATTCTTGCTAAACATGATCTTTGCTGAAGGCAGACCAAGATGATGAGGTATCACCTAGAAGATGTTAAGAGATGAGGAATTTAATCAGATATCAAGGATGATCAGATATCAAGGGTGGGGCATTCTTTCTAAACTAATTTAGCAAAATTCATGATAAAACTGGGATATGCAGGCTCAGCAAGAACAGGGGCAAAGGTCAAGCTTTACTAGAAAGAGGGCTCAGAGACAAATTGGTCAAGGAGAGAGTCTGTCAGCAGGCTCTGCCTCTATGGGCCTACAGTGGTCCTCTAGCTGTTCACGGCTGCTAGACTGGCTGAGACATCTTGCATGCAGATCTAAGCTATTCTCCAAATGACTTTACTCAGAATAAAGCTGAAATACTTACCTCCTACTGTTTGACAGCTAGGTCTGTATTTTGAATGGCTCAGAACTCAGGTGGAGAATATGGATGTTGTTGATACTCATTGAGTCAGGGTTCTCTAGAGGACTGAACTAATGGAATAGATATAAATATAAAGGGAAGTTCATTAAATATTAACTCACACGATCACAAGGTTCCACAATAGGCTGTCTGCAGGCTGAGGACCAAGGAGAGCCAGTCCGAGTTCCAAAAATGAAGAACCTGGAGTCCGATGTTCTAGGGCAGAAAGCATCCTGCACAGGAGAAAGATGTAGGCTGGGAGGCTAGGCCAGTCTCCCTTTACACATTTTTCTGCCTGCTTATATTCCAGCCTCGATGGCAGCTGATTAGATTGTGCCCACCCAGATTAAGGGTGGGTCTGCCTTTCCCAGCCCACTGACTCAAATGTTAATCTCCTTTAGCAACATCTTCATAAACACACCCAGGATCAATACTTTGTATCCTTCAATCCAATCAAGTTGACACTCAGTATTAACCATCACAGCCTTTGAGAAACCCAACACATATGTCCAGATATACCAATGCATTTACCTGTTTTTTGCAACATAGGAAAAGAGGTAACTCCAGAACTACAGTTATAACTACATTGTATTAGTCTAGGTTTTTTAGATATGTTATTTCATTTATTCTCACAATGTCACTGAAGAAGTCAATAATACCATAGAAAACTACAGCAGTGCCAGATGTTTGATTATAATTATTTTGTTTTGTTGGTTTTCTAAAATATACCAGCTGATTCTAGGTATAAAAAGGCGGGATCAGACATTTTCATACATTCTATTATTGCACTCATCTCTGTCATATTGTGCAATTGAGTGTCAGTTGGAAATTTTATATACTGTTCAAGCTTGACACATCCTGAAGGAGTTTTGCTAAAAAGTTATGCTAAGCAAATACAAATTATCAACTTCGTGCAACCAACAGTTCATTTTGCTTATTCTGTAAAAACCTGGTAACCTACTATATCTGCTTCTCCCAGCTCTAATTATCTTCATTTATGTTCTTGAAATTAACTTCTCTGAAAATTATGTAACCAAAAAAATTTCTCAGAATGTGATACTGAGATGATTTGTTTGACCAAACTAAATTATAGCAAAGGATTAGACAACTATTATCTTAGTGAAAACGGCAGTAATTTGGAAGTTTAAAATCTTTCAGTTTGCAATTTTTCCTGTAATTTTATCTTTTCTCTGAGAACTGTTTTTTCCCTTCTACAAATAATAGTGACTAATTTCCCACTTTTGTATTTTCTTTTTGTCTTATTTTGGTTTTTTTTCCCCTCATTTAAGAGACTACACTCTCTTTAGCTGCATGACATGTACAGGTATGCACTGGAGGTATTGCAGGTTCAGTTCCAGACCACTACAATAAAGTGAATATAGCAATAAAGTGAGTCACATGGATTTTTTTGGTTTCCTAGTACACATGAAAGTTATGTTTACACTATTTGTAGTCTATTAAATGTGCACTAGCATTATGTCTAAAAAATATACATACCTTACTTAAAAATACTTTATTGCTAGAAAATGCTAATGATCATCTAAGCTTTCACTGAGTCCTAATCTTCTAGTTGGTGGAGAGTCACTACCTCAGTGTTGATGTTTGCTGAATGATCAGGGTGGTGGCTGCTGAATGTTGGGGTGGCAATGGCAATTTTTTAAAAAGATAACCAAGAAGTTTGCTTCATGGATTGACTTTTGTTTTCATGAAAGATTTCTCTGTAGCATGCAATGCTGTTAACATTTTACCAGTATAACTATTTTTCACAGTAGAACTTCCTTCAAAGTTGGAGTAAATCCTATTAAATTCTGACGCTTCTTTATCAAATAAGTGTATAAAATATTCTAAATCCTTTGTTGCCATTTCAACAATGTTCACAGCATGTTCACCAGGAGTAGATTCCATCTGAAAAAATCACTTTTGCTGCTTATCCATAATAAGGAACTCCTTATCTGTGCAAATATGATGAGATTGCAGCAATTCAGTCACATCTTCAGGCTTCACTTCTAATTCTATTTTTTTTTGCTATTTCTACCACATTTGCAGTGACTTCTTCCACTGATGTCTTGAGCCCCTCAAAGTCATTTATGAGGGTTGGAATACATTTCTTCCAAACTCCTGTTAATGTTAATATTTGGCCTCTTCCCATAAATCACCAATGTTTTAATGGCATCTAGAGTAATGACTTTTTTTCAAAAAGTTTTGAATTTACTTTGATTCCTCATTCCATCAGAGGAATTGTTATGTATTACAGCTGCAGCCTTTCAAAATATATTTTTTAAATAATAAGACTTGAAAGTCTAAATTACTTCTTGATCCATGAGCTGCAGAATGGAAGTTGTATTCACAGGCGTGAAAACATTAATCACATTGCACTTCTCCATCAGAGCTCTTTGGTGATCAGACGCATTGTCAATGAGCAGTAATATTTGGAAAGAAATCTGTTTTTTTTTTTTTCTGGTCAGCAGATCTTAAGAATGGGCTTCAGATATTCAGTAAACCATGCTGTCAACAGACGTGCTGTTATCTAGGCTTTTTTATTCCATTTATAGAGCACAGGCAGAGTAGATTTAGCATAATTCTTAAGAGCTCTAGCATTTATAGACTGGAAAATGAGCATTGGTCTAAACTTCAAGTCACCAGCTGTATTAGCCCCTCACAAGCTTGTCCTTTGAAGGTTTTAAGTCAGCCACTGACTTCTCTTTAGCTATGAAAGTACTAGATGGCATCTTTTTCCAGTAGAAGGCTGTTTGGTCTACCTTAAAAATCTATTTGGTGTTGCCACCTTTATCAATGATCTTAGCTATATCTTCTGAAAAACTTTTTGGAGCTTCTACATTAGCACTTGCTGCTTCACCTTACAATTCTATATTATGAAGATGGATTCTTTCCTTGAAGTACATGAACCAACCTCCTCAGAAGAAAAGAATCAGACTTTTCTTCAGCAACTTCCTCACCTCTCATAGCCTTCTGAGAATTGAAGAGAGTTAGGGCCTTGCTCTGGATTAGGCTTTGGCTTATGAGAATGTTGTGGCTGGTTAGATCTCCTATCCAGACCACAAGTTTCTCCATATCAGCAATAAGGCTGTTTGGCTTTCTTATCATTTGTATGTTCACTGGAGTAGCACTTTTAATTGTCTTCAAGAACTTTTCATTTGAATTCGCAACTTGGCTATTTAGCACAAGAAACCTAGCTTTTGGTCTATCTTAGCTTTCTGCATGCCTTCTTCACTAAGTGTAATAATTTTTAACTTTGGATTTAAAGTGAGAGACGCAAAACTCTTCCTTTCACTTGAACACTTGAATAAATTATGCCAATTAACTTCAATTAATTAATTATGCCAATTAACTTCAATTAATTAATTGAAGTTAATTAAAGTTAATTGGTCAAATTTTAATATTGTTGCATTTCAGGGAAGCGGAAGGACTGAGAAGAGAGAGATAAACTACCTGTCAGTGGAGCAGTCAGAACGCACACAACATTTATTGATTTTTTTCTGTCTTATCCGGGTGTGGCTCATGGTGCCTCAAATAATTACGATAGTAACATCAAAGATCACTGATTTTTCTGCACATCATATTGGGGCAAATATAAAAAAAGATTACTGACTACAGATCATCATAACCGATATGATAACAATGAAAAAGTTTGAAATATTGTGACAATGACCAAAATGTGACACAGAGACATGAAGTGAGCACATAGTGTTGGAAAAATGGTGCTGATAGACTTGCTCGATGCAACGTTGCCACAAACCTTCAATTTGTAAAAAATGCAATGTCTGAAAAGTGCAATAAAGTGAAGCACATTAAAACTTGGTATGCCTGTATTTCTTGGTCCTAAGGATAGCATTAGAGATCAAAATCATCATTGTGTATTAAAATAGGCATAACCTTAATTCAGCAAATTCATGTTTAGAAATAAAGTTAGTTCTGCTATAACACAATTGTCATGTTCTCAAGAAACCTGGAATTATTAAGAATCATGGTGTAAACACAGTTGAATGGAGGCAAGGAAGTTAGAACCTGGGTAAATTTAGAATGACAATTATAAGCTCGTATTTTGTACAGGTATTTCAATGACACAGGTATTTTAAAACTATAAATACTTTATATTTTTAATGTAAATATTAAAGATTAATTCAATAAACTAAAAAATTACATTAAAAATTCTGAGTTAAGTGCTATGGATTTTAAACAATGAAAATTAATGAGCCTCTAATGAGTTACCATTATCCTAAATAATTTTTGTAACCTATTGCTATGCTAAAGACATGGCTGAAATTAGACATTTTAAAAATGCATTGTCAAAGTTAATTATAACATTCATAGCTGCCAATGGTTTTTAATTACAAGTAAAGAAAAAGGCTAAGAGATGTAAGTCATGTGCTTAACATTTAAAAAGTCTTTAAGATACCAGTTCCTGGGCCTGGCCTCTTATAATTAATAACAATTCACATATTAAAAATTAGGGTCATTATGAAAATCACAATAAAAATGAAGTTCTGGTATAGCTCAAAAAATTAGAAAAAATGTTGCATAAGTGTATTTACAAGTAGATACATCACAGCATGCTTTATAACAGGAAAATATAGAAAATAACCTAAAATTTCAGGAACAGAGAATTGGATAAATATATTTCATTTTGATAAATTCCCATAATGTATGTATGTATGTATGTATGTATGTGTAATGTATGTATTCATGGTATATTATTAAGTGACAAAATCTTATAGAATAGCCTGTCTATAATAATTCTGTTTTTGAAAAAATGCTTAAGTTGATACATAATATTTGTACATATTTGTGGGGTACATGCATAGAATGTGTAATGCTCAAGTCATGGTATTTAGGTTATCGATCGCCTTGAGTATTTATTATTTCTATGCTTTAGAAACATTTCAAGTCCTCTCTCCTGGCTGTTTTGAAATATACAGTGGTTGTTAACTACAGCCATCCTACTCTGCTATCGAACATCAGAACATATTCCTTCTACTTAGACTCACATTTGTAGCCATTAACCAACCTCTCATCTCCTACTGCCACCGCCACCAAACCAGACACCCTTCCCAGCTTCTGGTACCTGTCATTCTACTCTGTACCTCCACGAGATCAACTTTTTTAGCTCCCACATATGAGTGACAACACGCAGTATTTGTCTTACTGTGCCCGGTTTATTTCACTTAACATAATGACCTCCAGTTCCATCTATGTTGCTAGAGATGACATGATTTCATATTTCTTCGTGGCTGAGTAGTATTCCATTGTATATATGTACAACATTTTCTTTATCCATTCATCTGTTGATGGACACTTAGGTTGACTGCATATCTTGCCTACTGTGAATAGTGCTGCAATAAACATGCAAGTGCAGGTATCCCTTCGATGTATTTCATTTCTTTTCCTTTGGATAAATAGTCGTGGGATACCATAAATCATATGGTAGTTCTATTCTCAGTTTTTTGAGAAATCTCCATACTGTTTTCCACAGTGGTTGTACTAATTTCCATTCCCACCAACAGCATATAAAAGTTCCCTTTTCTCTGCATCCTTGTCAGCATCTGTTATTTTTTGCCTTTTTAATAGTAGCCATTGTTACTGGGATAAGAAGCTTCTTAGGACTTGTGGAGGTGCGTGGGACCCAGCTTGAGCTCCTTCTCTGGAGCAATGCCATCATTCAGCTTCCAGGCAGCTCCTTATTTATGTTAGTCTCAGAGCCGGTCTGGGTTGAGGGGCTATTCTGTGGTTTGGATTGCAGGAGTCCACAGAGGGAATATGGACCACTGGTGGGGGGTCACTCACTTATCCTTTTCCACACTGGGGAGCCTCTCTTGGCTCCCAGCTGATCCTGCCTTGCTTCCCCCTCCTTCCTTGCTTTAGTTATTTCCTGTTACTTCTCTATTGAATTCCAGCATTCTCTCTTAGGTGATCTATCCGAAGTGTGATTATTTACTTCCTATTTTGTTTCTTCTTTTTAGAGGAGGTGGGTACCATATGCCTCTAGTCAGCCATCTTGAAGCCCCTCTACCTGAAATTTTATATTTGCATTTATTTTCCAATGAAAATATCTGCAAAGGTATATAACAAAATACTAAGACTGGTTCTCTCTGGTTGGTGGAATTATGAATGCCTTTTCATTTTGCTTGTTTCAATTGAGTTTGTTTTCTAGAATAAACATGGATTACATTGCTAAGAATTATAATAATCGTCTTTTGTAATTATTATTACTTAATTAATAAGTAATTTTAAAAGAACTCAAATCTCCTTTAGCACTGCAAAATTGAAATAGGGCTTTTGGAAAGTGGGAAAAAACCAGAACCACAATACAAAATTGTTTATAAGTACTTGCTAATCTATTCTATCTTAATAAATGATTCAACAAAACAATATTCTAAAAAAACGTAATGGACAGAGTGCTAGAGCATGAACCATATATAGTTTATAGAATGCATCCAAGTTTAACTACTTATTTTCTATGTGTCCTTAAGTATAATTAAAAAATAATATATAGATAGAGATGTGTATTGTTAATATTCTTCATGGCTGAATGGCCAAGCTATGAAAAAAAGACAATAAAGTACGAATGCATTGGCTTTCCATGTAAAAATTAACATTTTAAAAGCAGTTTGACAGTCATTTATTTAGCCTTTATCATGTTGTAGACTTGGTGCTAGGTGGTAGGGTACAGATGCAGGCAACATGGTGCTTTGCCCCCAACAACTCACTATCCAGCTAGAGAGAAAGAAACATCAAATACCTAGTGCTGCTTTAAAAGCCTTGCTAAGTCCCCGTTGCAGCCCACAGCTGTCAGAATATGGCAGTGCTTCTTGAGCTGGCACAAAAAGCTCATTTTCTGCAGCACGTTTTTCCACATGACGGTATTTATCCCCAAGCAGCTACTCCCTCCTTTACAAAGGACTGATTTGGTATTCAGTTTGGTTGCGATGCCACAGGTGTTTTAAATTTGATGGCAGCTTCCAGCAAGCGTGGGTCTGAGAAGCTCTCTGTGTTGCCTGCCTGGGTGAGCATTTGCCAGGCCAAGTAAGCTCATTCATTGAAGGGAGGGCCTTGCAGTTGAAAAGGCGTGCAGCATAAATGCATTGTCATGAGTTTGCCTGTTTTCCTCTTTTATTCTGTGCTCTCTGCCATGAGCCCCAAAATGTATTACTTCATAGGGAGGGATGAATGCCAGCATTTGCCGAGACATTAAGATACAGATCCTGCTTTTTCAGTTGACTAGATTAACATACTAAACAGCCTATTCTGGTAAGATGGTTTCAACTAAAATTTATATTTCCTTTCTCCTGCTGCTGGCTATGATTTCGCTGGGTGATTTTTCTCCTGTGATGGCGCTCCCTCCAGTCCTACTCTGCTCCAGTCATCATCTGCACTGCCAACAGACTCATCTGTTTTACATGAAAACCTGAACATGTTATCCCATGCCTAAAATTTGTACAAATTGAGCTCATCCTCCAATATTTAGCGCACACTTTGCTTCCCATGCAGAGATGAACACCTTCTGGTCCAGCTGAACTTTGGCATACCCTTGTTAAAAGATAAACTTAAGCATATTCAAATTTTAATGAGTTTATTCGATCAGATAGTGATTCATGATTTGGGTAGCAGCAGACCACGGGGTTAGGGGGCTGGGGCAAGAGAGGAAACTTATAAGGTGTTCACAGAAGAAAGACAAAGAAAATGCATTTGATTGGTTAAAGTAGAAAGTCCCTAGTTAGAGGTTAGTGGTGGTTTCTGATAGGTAAAGTCGATATTTAGAGGTTAGCTGATGATTTCTGATTGGCTAAGCATAATTTCATTTTGCTGTTTTCATGAGGCTTTGGTTTGCTTATGGAGGAACCCAAGGCACTGAAGCTGTCTCAGCCTAATGAACTCCCAATTAAATTTTTAAAAACACCTTTCACATGTTATCTATGCATGGTATTTGCAGTTCTTTTTGTCATCTATTTCTGTTTCTAGTTAATATCTGAGTTCAAGGACTATATCTTATTTACCCTTTTAGTATCTACTATCAAGACACATGCACATGTATGTTTATTGCGGCACTGTTCACAATAGCAAAGACTTGGAACCAACCCAAATGTCCAGCAATGATAGACTGGATAAAGAAAATGTGGCACATATACACCATGGAATACTATGCAGCCATAAAAAGGATGAGTTCATGTCCTTTGCAGGGACATGGATGAAGCTGGAAACCATCATTCTCAGCAAACTAACACAGGAACAGAAAACCAAACACTGCATGTTCTCACTCATAAGTGGGAATTGAACAATGAGAACACATGGACACAGGGAGGGGCATATCACACACCAGGGCCTGTCGGGGAATGGGAGGCTAGGGGAGGGATAGCATTAGGAGAAATACCTAATGTAGATGATGGGTTGATGGGTGCAGCAAACAACCATGGCATGTGTGTACCTACGTAACAAACTTGCATATTCTGCACATGTATCCCAGAACTTAAAGTATAGCAATAATAAAAAAAGTATCTAAATCTCATGTAAGCCTGGGTTATAATATGTACAAAAAACATTTGCTGAAAATAATAAATGTATTAAATATTGAATAAACTATTAAATATTAAATGAATGAATGGCAGTGTTTAAATCTCAGTAACCTCAGTAGAAGATGAAGGTGGAGGAGTTGGGAGGGAGCATGTCTAATTGTTATCTATAGTATCTGATAAGACTGAATGAAAATGGCTGGGATTTCTTTAAAATGATGTGTAGCTGGCAGCCTCTGACACAGTGTTTTCCTGTCTATGGAAATTCTACTTGTTTGCATGAATTCACTGGATATCTCAGTGGTTAGTCTACAAATGAGTAATGAATGCTTTTTGGCAATAAAGAAAATGAGTACAAGATGTGACCTAGGCAAATGCATAATTAAAAAATGGTGCATTTAAAATCCCTCTTTATCCTAGAGCTTGTGAAAAGATCATCCTATTACATAAATAATACTTAGGATGCTTTAAAAATCAGTTTTCCTTAAGATATTGCGAATACCAGAAACTACCTTTCCTCTGAGGCTCTTAAGGAATAGTGAAAACCTCAGATAAACCAAAATTATTCAATCTTTTATAGAACTCTCTGAATTTCCTTTTCCTTTTTCTTACTCTAGGGGAGTATCTAAGAGAAAATTTTTCATTTTTTTCCTCCTCAAATTTTGCTCCATTTGAATAGCAGACAAAACAGCAGGGGATAATCTAATACTTTAACAAAAATGGAAGATAATAATCCCAGCACTTTGGGAGGCAGAGGCGGGCGGATCACAAGGTCAGGAGATCAAGACCATCCTGGCTAACATGGTGAAACCCCGTCTCTACTAAAAATACAAAAAATTAGCCAGTCGTGGTGGCGGGCACCTGTAGTCCCAGCTACTCGGGAGGCTGAGGCAGGAGGATGGCATGAACCCGGGAGGCGGAGCTTGCAGTGAGCCGAGATCACGCCACTGCACTCCAGCCTGGGCGACAGAGCGAGACTCCATCTCAAAACAAAAAACAAACAAACAAAAAAGGAAGATAGAATTTCCAACTTAATAATCTTAAAAGTTAATTGCAACTAATTATAATAAAAATACATTATCCTATCAGTATGAAGAATATATATGTGAAAAAGATATCAGAAGGCTGCATAATAGATACTCAAAAGGTTAATGGTAAAAGAGAACTTAACATAGCCCAATCATTTTTTAATGTCATGAATTATATCTGGGTAATATTTTACATTGGATGACAACTATGTGTTAAGCCTCAGGTTACTCCTGGATTCTTGAAATTAAAAAGAGAAATACATGATATTTGATGATTGGTACCTAAATTTGAAAGTTTTCTTTAATCAAAATTTGAATAATTTCTCTCAAATTTAGAGAAAATATTTCATGTCTTGTTTGTGCCCCTTCATTTTTCTAGAACAAACCAAGTTGAGCTATTTATAATTGGAAATTAACATAGAAACTAAGGAGAGGATTTTATATCAAGGCAAGGAAGGCAACTGAGCAGAAAGAGACGTAGGATCTGGCCCAAATATACCCTAAAAGAGCTGTCAATAGAACCAACTGGATAATAATAGAATTCACTTGCCATCAGATACATGAGAATATTTTTTGATACAAATGTCTTGTTTTCAAAATACCTGTTACAACACCAATTTTCTTTTTTTCATATTATTTTAATTTTTTAATTATTATACTTTATGTTCTGGGGTACAAGTGCAGAACGTGCAGGTTTGTTACATAGGTATACATGCGCCATGTTGGTTTGCTGCACACATCAACCCATCATCTACATTAGGTATTTCTCCTAATGCTATTCCTTCCCCAGCCCCCCACCCCCCGACAGGCCCCGGTGTGTGATGCCCCCACCCCGTGTCCATGTGTTCTCATTGTTCAGCTCCCAATTATAAGTGAAAATATGCGGACAACACCAATTTTTAGTTTTGCATAGTTCTCCTGAGAGATGAAGACCCCTATGTCTAGCTGCACAAAGGACCTCTCTTCTATGTCTGAATCTCAACATATAAAACTACCACCTTAACCCCCAACATGATTCTTTTGCAGTTCTTCTATCTTAGAAAGGACACCATCTACTAAATTCTTAGGCCAAAAATTTATGAGTTATTTTAATGTTTCCTGTTTTCTTACTTCTGCATTCAATCTAGTACATCCTAATACCTACTAAACATCTTTTTAATATTTTCTCCTTCTACTACCACCACTGCCTTAGTACCAGTTACCATGACCTAGGAGAGACCGAAAAATGGCCTTCTGACTGATTGCCTGCTTTATCTTCAGACCCTCTCCAATTCCTTGTGCATCCTGCAGCCAGAGCTATCTTTCTGAAATGCAAATTATATTATGTCATTGTCCCACTTGAAACCCCTCAGTGGTTTTCAATCATTTTAAAGTTTAAAAAGAAAGTATTAAACATAGATTACAAGGTCCTAAGTAGTCTGGCCCATCTCCCTCTTTAATCTTCCCTGAGCCTGCTCTCATTTCTTTAGCATCACTGGCTTTCTTTCAGTCCTACACATATATCAAGCCCCCTCCCTCCTATGAATGGACCTTTGCACATGCTCTTCTTCAGTCTGGAAAACTCTTCTGTCTTCTTATCACTGAATAAACTGATATTCTTCCTTCCTCAGCTTAGCCATGAAACCTCTGACCGTGACCTCTTGCCCAGTCTCAAGCACCATGTAACTCTCTTCTATGGCACTAATCATAATGGAAAGTTTAGATTTGTTGAATTAGTAAGCAGTCTCCTTTACTGGGCTGTGAGCTCTTTAAGGACAAGGACCACATCTTGTTTTGTTTACCTATGTGTCCAGAACTTACCATATTACTCAACATGTACTGTATTATCAATGATAATGGGCATATTAGCATGTATTGAAATTGGAGATCATAATTTTTTGTTTAATAATTAATATTCAAAAAGAGAAAATCTGTTTTTTAACATAATTACACAAAATAGATCTATCTTAGATACTATTATTGATTATATATGGGGGGTCAATGTACTTCTTGCATTCTTAAAAACAACCGAGCAGGGGGCCAGGCGTGGTGGCTCATGCCTGTAATCCCAGCACTTTGGGAGGCCAAGGCAGGTGAATCATGAGGTCAGGAGATCTAGACTATCCTGGCGAACACGGTGAAACCCCGTCTGTACTAAAAATACAAAAAATTAGCCGGGCATGGTGGTGTGCGCCTGTAATCCCAGCTACTCGGGAGGCTGAGGCGGGAGAATAGCTTGAACCGCGGAAGCAGAGGTTGCGGTGAGCTGAAATTGTGCCACTGCACTTCAGCCTGGGCAACGACAGAGTGAGACTCCATCAAAACAAACATACAAATAAACAAAAAACAAACAAACAAAAAAACTGAGCAGATGTTACACATTTGGATTATTTGGCTTATGTTAAGACATGTTAGGCTTGGAATATGTTTTATCTACCTCAAAATATTGTACATTTTTAGTTTATCAGTATAAGAAGATCTTTTTGAGAAATATCAGTCACTGGGCACAATGGATTCATTAAATGGAGCCACTGGTTCTGCTATTTCTTACATGTGTAAATTTGGGCAAATGACTTCATTTCTCTGAGCATTAGTTAAATCATCTATAAAAGGGGTTTTGTGATCTCTATCCCATGGGATCATTGTATGGGTTACCAAATTTAACATATATAATTATAATTCTTTCTATTTAATAGGTACTAAATAAAAAGGCTTCATTATTCTTGCTGTCTATACCTTCCTCCCAGGTAATCCGCATATTTAGAAAGACATATCAATTTGATTTTCATCTCTTCTGCATGCTCCATCTGTATGGAGAATGTTCTTTAAGACTGAACTTTAACTTAAAGGGAGCTAGAGAAAAAGGATAGAAGGAGGACACAATATGTCAGTGAATCACCATGGGACACCCAGGCTAATGCCTTGTAAACAGCCAGAAAAAAAAAGGATAAGGGCTATTAGGCTTTGGTATAGTGGTTACTTGATTTCAGGTTGCTTTTAGTTTGCTCAAGTTATTCATTTAAAAACCCCTCTTCTCTGGGAGCAATTGGTTTTGTTTATCTGCTTCTATGAGGGAAGGGTGTATTATGTTTCATGTTATAAGTGCTTTCAGTGTGCTCTTTTAACATTACTTAGTTTAAAATGAAAAGATAAAGTAGATACTGCAAACATAGTAATCAAGTTAACTCCTACTTTAGTTCAAAATTACAAATACAGCTAATGACTGTCTAAGGGTGCTGTTACACGGTGAGGAGACAGATAATCTTGAGGTCCCTAATTTTATTAGCAAATCATGTAGCTAAAAAAGATTACTATAATCAATTACTTGGCTACTTTTACCTTCAGGGAAAACTGTGCTTGGACCACTTCAGCAGAAAGATTGTCTGGTTCATTGCTTCTAAAATACTGTATGGGCTGGGCGTGGTGGCTCAGGCCTGTAATCTCAGCACTTTGGGAGGCCAAGGCTGTTGGATCACTTGAGGTGAGGAGCTCGAGACAATCCTGTCCAACATGGTGAAACCCTGTCTCTACTAAAAATACAAAAATTAGCTGGGCATGATGGCGCGTGCCTGTAGTCCCAGCTAATCAGGAGGCTGAGGCAGAAGAATCACATCACACCACTGCACTCCAGCCTGGGTGACAAAGGAGGACTCCGTCTCAAAAATAAAAATAAAAATAAAAAATAAAATAGTGTATGTGAAAGACACTTCTGTTAATTGAAGCCTGGTGAGTTTTGCCCTTTTTGTCTTCCTTTTCCTTCAGAGATAGTCTTCGTGTCTTGATGCCCACTTCTTAGCAGGTAATCTGAAATATTATAGATGAATGTATTAGTAAAGAGAGCATAGAAGCATTCTCTAACAAATTGAGAGTGTTATAAGAATTAATGATGTAGTACACATCTGTCTTAAGAGGACAGATAATAAATATAAAGTCAGTATATGATGAAGGCGTTACTCTTTGACCTCTTGTTGCTCATTGTGCAATTTTATTTTTTCACAAAATTAAGGAATAGGTGTAATTTCCACATAAAAATAAATACATGTATGCACTGTAAAGATGCTTCAATGGGCTATAAAAATCTCTCTTCACGGGCATTAATCTCTATAAATTCCTCCTTTATTAACATGCTACAATAATAATAATGATATGTATGGCTAACATTTAGTGCTTATCATGTGTTTGATACTGTGATAATTATTTTATATACTTAATTCTCATCACATTTTGTAGAGGTAGGTATTTATAAGTTATGTTTACTACATGAGGCAAGTGAATCTTGGAGAGGTTAGGTAACTTTCCTAAGATCTCTGCAGCCTAGCATGTGATGGAGGTGTTTTGAGCTCAAGTTTGTTTGATTCTGAAGCCTTTGATCTTGGTCATTAGTCAGAAGTCAGCAGATGGACACTGATGGGAAGTCAATGCATTTTTTTTGGGTAATGTCATTCTTTTATATATTTCTGTGAGCATTTGAGTAACATAAGCAACATGAATTTAAGTTATTTTTTACCTCTGTATTCTCTGAAAAAGCTTCTGGCTATGATCCTTCCTGCTAGTGAGCGCAATTGGACGTGAGTAATAGCCTATGAGATTACTCAAGCACTTTGTTGCCATGGAGTCAATAAAAATGCCAGGACTAAGAAAAATTGCGATGTGCAAAAACTGATGCTGCTACATTAGTTAAATCATTCATTAGTCCACCAAAGCATTGGGAAGCTACTATATGCCAAGTAAGATTTCAGGTTTTAAAAACACAAAAAAATGAACAGCATACATTCTATGTTTTTCATAAGCACATATTCTAGTGTGTGTGGCAAGATAGGAATGGAAAATTAATAAATGAAATATATAATGACATACATTTAATAGTAAAGGCATAGAAAATGACTCTTACCACACATACAAGGAGTGCACATAAAAGAGAGTGTTTAACTGGTTGGAGTTTTAAGGAATCATTCTAGAGAAAGTTATAGTTGAGTGTGAGATGCAGTTCTTCATGTGGTTCAGGAGGAGTACGAGGTGATGGCCATTCCAGAAAGAGAAAATGATGCAAAAGCAACTGAGACTCTGAGTAGTTTGATGTGACTAAAATGGAATCACCATGTGTGCAGAGGTGGGAGACCAAGTTGGAAGGGTGAGTTAAGAAGAGTGTATTGGAAACTTTGTAAAGGTTTCTATCTATGTTTGATGAGGAATCATTAAAGGATTCTAGGTAGAATAGTGACATCATCAGAGTTATATTTTAAAAAGATCATTCCAGATTTGGACATCACTATCTAT
The DNA here is from genome assembly GCF_006542625.1 of Nomascus leucogenys. Classification (NCBI taxonomy): domain Eukaryota; kingdom Metazoa; phylum Chordata; class Mammalia; order Primates; family Hylobatidae; genus Nomascus; species Nomascus leucogenys. Next base: position 75,576,160 of record NC_044392.1, read on the forward strand.
AGGAAACCTATGTTGGTAAGGGCTACAGACCACAGAATTCACTCTAGCCAGTTTAAGGAGAATGACATTTATTGACAAATACAAGGCTTACATAATTTTATAGTATTCATCCTGGAAAACATGTCCAGGAACTATGAAGCCAAAAAAATTCCACTCTGTACACCTTGAACTATTCTAGCAGGAACACCACACCTATTTGAACCTGCTTGGATCGCTGATGTTCTGGAATGGACACCAAAAGCTCTACCACATCTATTTAATTAGTCAGAGTTCTCCAGAAAAACATATCTATCTATCTATCTATCTATCTATCTATCTATCTATCTATCTATTATCTATCTATCTATCTATCTATCTATCTGCTATTCTAGCAGAAACACCACACCTACTTTGATCTGTTTGGATCACTGATGTTCTGGAATGGATACCAAAAGCTCTGCCACGTCTATTTAATTAGAGTGCTCCAGAAAAACACAATTATCTATCTATCTATCTATCTATCTATCTATCATCTATCAACTATTTTAAGGAATTGGCTCATGTGATTGTTTAACTGTGGGAGCTGGCAAGACTGAAATCTGTGGGGCAAGTTAGCAGGTAGGTCTTTATGTTGCAGTCTCGACACAGACTTGTTTCTTCTTTGAGAAACCTCAGTCTTTGCCTGTGAGAAACACACACGCAACTGTCCAAACCCAAAGAATGGACTTGGAGACACGAAGAACAGTGGAAGTGAGACTTTTAATGGTGGTCTTGCAAGATTGTGTGTCTGGTAGGCCCGCATACCTGGGGCAGTTACAGCAGGTAATTTATCTTCTAGCATGCAAGTCCCTCCCCCAGTTCCTCATTGGTGAAACTATGGGGTTACAATCTTCCCGGAGATCGCCTAAATTTCATTATCCCCCTTACAAGGTTATAGCCCCGTCCCCTTCCCCGCTTAAGTTTCGATTTCGCAGTAGTGAAACTTTCTTCCTTTTTATGGGCTGACCCCTCCTCTACATCCCGTTTCCTTATTGTAACTTTAGGTGCACGAGCCATGAGGTTTGTTACATCTGCAGGCTGCCTGCCAGTACTTAGATTTATCATGCCTCAAAATTGACCATTTAAAGTGTTTTCTCATATTGCCTTCAAGGCTTTCAACTGATTGGATGAAGCTCACCCACATTATGGAGAGTAATCTGCTTTACTCAAAGTGTACTGATTGTAAATGTTAATCACATTCTTAAAAGTATGTCCACAGCACCATCTATACTAATGTTTGACCAAACTGGCCACCATAGCCTAACCAAGCTGACACATAAAATTAACCGTTACGCCTGCTAAAGAAGAACCAGTTTCTTTCTCCTTCATGTATTTTTTTTTCCTCTTGCTTATAATGAACTTGTCTTATATAGATACGGAGCATAGATCACTTACTTGCACCCCAATTGCAAGTGAGTCTAAGAAATAGAATCTTTAACTTTCCAGCCTTTAGAAAACTAGGAAGACAAACGAGAGGTGAGCTCGAATGGGCATTGAATTAGCCAACTAAATACTCCTTTAACTATTCAACATCTATTCAAACCTTATTCTCATACCTAAACTTTCAAGCAAGAACAATGAAAACTAGAACAACAAGAACAGTAACGTCAACAACATAAAAGTAAAAACAATATAACATAATTCAATTACCCTTTGCTCAACTGAAAACTCACTTATTCTCGCCTCAAAAGGGAGGTCCACAATCTCATCTATTTCTGCATTCTTTTTTGGATAATGTTCATAATGTTCATTTCTATTCTATTACAGATACATATCTTGGTATCATATCTTGGTATTTTGTAAGTTGTGGAATAAATTGTAAAGTTACTAGCAAAGAATTCATCCTATATAAAGGAGGAGAAGAAAGCTATACAGGAAAAATAGAAACATTCTCTCTCTCTCTCTCCCCCCTCCCCAACCCTGCTCTCTCTCTCTCTCTCAGAGTAGATATAAAGTGGCTTACCATATTGCTAATGTCTGCAACTTTTATGAGGCATTAGTTAATATTTGTAACTAGTCATAAGTCTGTAGTTATTATTTGTAACATCCTGCATCACTAGCCATTTGTCTTTGTTTTGTGCTGCTATAACGGAATACCTGAGACTGGGTAATTTATAAAAGGTGGAGACTTATTTCTTGCAATTCTGGAGGCTGGGAAGTTTAAGGTTGGAGATTCCTCCTTTGCTGAGGGCTTTCTTGCTGTATCATCCTATGGAGGAAGGTGGAAAGGCAAAAGGGAGAGAGAGAGAGGAGAGAGAGAGAGAGAAAGAGAGAGAGAGCGCACGCAAGTGACCAAAGGGGACAGAACTCACTTTTAAAACAAGTTCACGCTTGAGATAACTAACCCACTCCCATGATAATGGCATTAATCTATATTCATGAAGGCAGAGTCCTCATGCCCTAATCAACTCTTAAAGGTCTCACTTCTCAACACTGTTGCATTGAGGTTAAGTTTCCAGCACAAGAATTTTGGAAAACACATTTAAACCATAGCACCTTTCTTAAGTTAGATTACTACTCACAAATTTGTGGCCTTTTTTTCTTTTCTAATATAAGCATTTTAATCTATAAAATCTGTGTCCGGAATCGGTGGGTTCTTGGTCTCACTGACTTCAAGGATGAAGCTGCGGACCCTCGCGGTGAGTGTTACAGTTCTAAAGGCGGCGTGTCCAGAGTTTGTCCTTCTGATGTTCGGATGTGTTCGGAGTTTCTTCCTTCTGGTGGGTTCGTGGTCTCGCTGGCTCAGGAGTGAAGCTGCAGACCTTGGCGGTGAGTGTTACAGCTCTTAAAGCGGCACGTCTGGAATTGTTCGTTCCTCCCGGTGGGCTCGTGGTCTCGCTGGCTTCAGGAGTGAAGCTGCAGACCTTCGCAGTGAGTGTTACAGCTCATAAAAGCAGTGTGGACCCAAACAGTGAGCAGTAGCAAGATTTATTGCAAAGAGCGAAAGAACAAAGCTTCCACAATGCAGAAGGGGACCCGAGCTGGTTGCCACTGCTGGCTGGGGCAGCCTGCTTTTATTCTCTTATCTGGCCCCACCCACGTCCTGCTGATTGGTAGAGCCGAGTGGTCTGTTCTGACAGGGCACTGATTGCTGCGTTTACCATCCCTGAGCTAGACATAAAAGTTCTCCACGTCCCCATCAGATCAGTTAGAGACAGAGTATGGACACAAAGGTTCTCCAAGGCCCCACCAGAGCAGCCAGACACGGAGTGTCGATTGGTGCATCCACAAACCTCGAGCTAGACACAGGGTGCTGATTGGTGTGTTTACAATCCCTGAGCTAGACATAAAGGTTCTCCACATCTCCACCAGACTCGGGAGCCCAGCTGGCTTCACCCAGTGGTTCCTGCACCGGGGCTGCAGGTGGAGCTGCCTGCCAGTTGCGCTTGCACTCCCCAGCCCTTGGGTGGTCGATGAGACTGGGCGCCCTGGAGCAGGGGGTGGCGCTCGTCGGGGAGGCTCCGGCCGCACAGGAGCCCAGGGAGGGGGTGGGAGGCTCAGGCATGGCGGGCTGCAGGTCCGAGGCCTGCCCCGTGAGAAGGCAGCTAAGGCCTGGCGAGAAATCGAGCGCAGTGCCGGTGGGCTGGCACTGCTGGGGGACCCAGTACACCCTCCGCAGCCGCTGGCCCAGGTGCTAAGTCCCTCATTGCCCGGGGCCGGCAGGGCGGACCGGCTGCTCTGAGTGAGGGGCCCGCCAAGCCCACGCCCACCCGGAACTCCAGCTGGCCCGCAAGCGCCGTGCGCAGCCCCGGTTCCCGCTCGCGCCTCTCCCTCCACACTCCCTGCAAGCTGAGGGAGTCGGCTCCCGCCTTGGCCAGCCCAAAAAGGGGCTCCCACAGTGCAGCGGTGGGCTGAAGGGCTCCTCAAGTGCCACCAAAATGGGAGCCCAGGCAGAGGAGGCGCCGAGAGCGAGTGAGGGCTGTGAGAACTGCCAGCATGCTGTCACCTCTCATTTCTAATACTACTTTTTTGGATCATGTAAGTTTTTATATACAACATTTACATTATTGTTTATCTTGTAGTATTTTCAAATTTCTATGAACATTTCTTCTCTGACTTGTAAGGTATTTAGAAGTGATCTTTGAAATTTTTTAAGTATGTGGGTTTTCATTTGTCTTTTTGGAATTGATTAATTAATTTCATTGTGTTCAGATAATATGGTTGATAATATATTAGGTTTTTGAAATGGTTTTGCAAACTTTTTATATGTACTTGAGAAAAATGTATATTTTCTAATTCTTACTTGCATGGCTCCACATACGTTTTTAAAGATTGTGTTTGGTAATTGTGCAATTTAAATATTCTTTCCTGACTTGTTCTTTGTTTATCCTGTTGAAAATTGAGAGAAGCATGTTGAAAACTCTAACTATGGCCATGGATTTGCCAAATTTTCTTATAGTTCACCCAATTTTTGATTTACATATTTGAAGTTACTTTCTTTTGAATCGTTATATCTTCTTAGTAAACTTAAACTTTTATTATTATGTATGTATCTTAGTGATTTTCTGATGTTTTGCCTTCCCATCACCCTTTCTACACGCTTATGGTAACAGAATGTTTCTTTCTTGTGGGAAATTCATTCCGTGTGATTCGAGTGGGACAGCCTAAGCATTCATCCTGTCTGACAAGTCCTAGGGCTGGCTTCATTTTCCGCATAGATTCTTAAAACATGTTTATGTACTCTTACATATTCAGATCTGATTTAGCGTGTTTATTGATAAATGTTTATTTCTACTTTTTTCTTTGTGTGTTCTGAAGTTTTTAGAATTGAGGCTATGTCATTTCTTTTTCTTTTCTTACTTATAATACAAATAATCTTAAGCGTTTCCTTCAGATTTGATATAAAATTAATATTTGTCCTATAATTTTCTGTGCCAATTTAGGGCTCATATCCATTTGCTTTGGCAGAAACCTTCAAGTTTCCTGCCATTTTCCCAATGTAGAATGCAATCCTGAACCTTAGCGTCTACGGAGAAAATCAGGACCAAATATAGATTTATCTTATTTCACCACCCCTCCCTAAAAAGGTTTCACTTGCCTACAATTCACCAAAGGCAAAATATTAACAAGGTGACATTTATGTATCTTATTCATGGAATTAATGGGGAGAAGGATGGAGCAGGGAGACATCTTATTTGGAGATCTTTGTGTACCAGTATCCCACTCCTCACAACCCAATTTTCACTCACCAGAACTTAATTTCTGATAAGATTTTCTCAAACTCATTCTTCTCTTTTGCTTTTTAAATTGACTTTTATCTTGAACTTTCTCCCGTTTAATAAAAGTCAACATGATATACCCCTGTAGATTTTATGTCTTAATGGAAAATGTGTATTAAAATTATTTATTTATGTAGTTGAGTAAAAAAAAAAAATCTTGGGGGCTGCCTTGGTCATATGTCTGGGTTTGTCATATACCTTCTCGTCTGCTTTGCTACAAGTGGTTGCAAGTGTGGCCTAATTTTTTTTTATTTTATTTTTGTAGGGTATGCGCTATTTAGTTCCTTTCTTTGTTATTTATAATTTTATTCTTTGAGAGGAGATAAGGTTAGGAGTTTTTGAGTCATATGGATCTTTCTGGCTGTCCTTTTCAAAGACTTTGGCCTGGGTTTAGTACCCCTTTTTTCAAAGAGTTTGAGCTGACACATTAGCTTCCTCTTTGTAAGATTCGCTGTGGCTGTAAGTTTCCTAAGATTTTTGGGAGATAGAAAAATTGCTATCCAACCTATTTCTTTTTACCTTGATATTGTTCATAGTTTTTAAACATAGGGTGATTTAGATATTTATCCCAATTAAATACTACTACCAATGTGGCATAACAGGAACTAGTCATTTACCTAAAGTATGCAAGATATGTTTCCATTTGGTTGCACAGACAAGGAGATGAGCCTGAAGTAATGATCTGTGGCTTTGTTTCCCAATAGCACTAGGATGCTGTTGGGAACAAATTGCATAGCTGAGTAAAAGGGCAATTTATTAACACTCAACATTAACCTTTGCCTTAAGAGAAATACACATAGATTTATCATGTCATTTTAATAAGCATGAGTGACTGAGAGAAAAAAATAGTTACATGATGTTATACTGAATCAGGAAAAAATATAATCTGAGGATTTTAAGCAAATGTCTAGCAAGTGCGACTGTAGATATTCAAGCACCCCAGGAAGAGTAAAGTTTTTATCAAGTTTTACATAATAAAAATCAGAGAAATGAAGCAGCAGAAAGTTTTGAGAAGGCTCTAACTAGAAAAGCTAGAGTTGATTTTTTTCTAGGTGATAGATTCATCATGCATAAATTGCTGTTCTGCTTGTGAGTCATAATTTATTTCTCATTCCTGCCCATACATATACTATACTCTTATTCAAAGCTTTATACGGTTCCATTCCATTTGATAAAGGAAATGAAAACAAGAAGGTAATTATGAATTGCATGCCTGTATCAAATATGTCATATACTCCATAAATATATACACTTATTATGTACTGACACAAAATAAAAATTAAAATAAAGGTAAGTTGAAGGGAAAAAGAAATATAAAATAAATAGGTATAAGAAATTTATTAAGGTCTCAGGTCTAAACACAATTCCTTTTTATTATTCTAAAAGTAAAGTCTTAAAAATATAATAAACATGGAAAAATTTAAATGGAAAATTATTTGCACTAAAAAAATGCATGAAAATAATTGGGAGTATTGAATTTTGTCCTTTGATTTCTTATGTTCTGATTTCTACTGATTCTCTGACGTTTGCTTTCCCAGTTTCCCCTCTCTAATCCTCCTGTTTTTAGGAAAGGTAGGTGGGTGAGAGAACAAAAGAAAAGTGAGAGGTTTCTTAATCTTTAATAGCGGCCAGTGAAGTATATTCATATATCTTATATCTGTCTCTAAGAACCCCACAAATTCATGCCTCATGAGGAACTCAGTGCCCCTTCAGATTCTTTCCCTCTCCTATACCAGACACAAACATATTCTAAATTCTCCATGCCATCTGGTATTCTGGCCACATCACATTGTATATTATATTTTTGTCTCTCCCATCCTCACTGATTTATTTAAATTATGGAATATAATACAGTAAACATTAAAGGCAGCCTAGAGATAATGAAGCAAGGAACACAATGTCATAAAATATCAATATGCTCGATACCCCTGTGGCTCCCACTCAACAGAAGCAGCTCAGACTTCCCAGAGCCTTTGTGCTGTAAGCCTTGTTCATCATCTTATGACTCACAGTTCCACCCTTCCCAAACTCAACCCTTCAAATCTTTGCATCGTGTGCTTTGCAACACATGGTCTGTCACTAGCAAAATCCCCTCTACCTTAGACTCTTTTCAGAATGTTCCCTTCAACTGTATGCTATAGCAGGACCTTCCAGTTCCCTGAGGATACTCTTTTCCTTGCAACCTCTTCACCTAGTGTTCTGTGTTCTTTCAGGTGATGATTGGTCAAGTGCAGCTGCAAGAGGGGCACAGGAGAGGCCCAGGAAAATGAGGTTTATTATACTCACAGATCCTCAGGAGACAGAGACCTTGTACATCAAGAGGAGGTCACAGGAAATAGTGCCAAGAAAGTGGGCTCAACCAAACATGCAGGGAGCTGAGAGGCAGTGAGGACCTGTGGGCAAGTGTCTTGACTGGGGTTCAGGGTGGAGGATACAGCAAAAGTCTGGAGAGAATTTCACTGGTGTATTTGAATGTCAGTTGGTCACAGTCATGGGATGTCAAGAAGGGAAAATTGTGGCAGGGCCAGTCTTACCACATTGGTGTACCTGGATGCACAGCTTATTTGTGATGATGTCGAGGAAATAGGAAAACATAAAATTTTAAAATTATACAATAAATAAATGACTGTTTTCTCCTACACTGTCCCCTAACTAAAAGCAAGATAGTTGTTGTTTCTTATCTTGACTTCCAGGTCATTATTCCTTTTAACATCTAAAGAATTCCAACTTCCTTAAGCACATATCAATAAACAGCAAAAGCTTCACTTGGCCAAATGTCCCTCTCTGGATTCTGCCCCATATGTTGTTTTCTTTCATTGAAAATCTCTTGGAAACATGTTTACATTCTTTCTTCTACTACCTTACTTCTTCCTCTGAGGAGTCCATCATAGTGACATGTTGGCTATGAAACCAGACTTTCAGAGCCAGCATTTCACTTAAGCTGCTCTTGTCAAAGTCAATCGTCCCTGATGACTTGACGTGGCCAAATGAGTAGTGAAGTCTAATTTCTTATCTTGTTCTACTTTCTGCTGAATTTAACACAATTAAACATTCCCTCCTTCTTGAAACCTTTTCTTCACTTAGCTTACAGGACACTGAACTCTGGGACTTCTCACTCTATCTCTCTGAATAGCCTTTTTCAATCTCTTTTCCAGCTCCTGTTCTCTTCCTGAATTCTAGGTGTTGGAGTCCCCATGGTTTGGAATTTTTCCTTTCTATATTCATTGCCTAGTCGATCACATCCATACACCCATCTTTGAGCATCATTTACCTGCCAACCACTTCCACCTTTTTCCAGCTGGTCCTTTCCTCTGAACCCTTGATTCATATTTTAAACTCTCTACTCCATGCCACTCAGCATCTCAAAAACAGAACTCTTGAGCCTTTCCAAAAGACTTTCCATCTCTGTAATTGTCATATCTATTCTTGGATTTTCTTAGGCCTCTCCTACATCTCTTTTGGTCCATCAGTAAGTCCTATTGGCTCTACCTTCAAACTGTATTGTGAATCCTATCACTTAGGACTACCTCCATAATTACTGTCATACCTCAAGCTATCATCATTTCTCTCCTGGACTATTGGAATAAGTTCCTTCCTTTCTTCTCTGCTCTTGACTTTGTCACTCTGATGTCTTTTTTCCATATAGGAGCCAGAGTGATAGTTCTAAAATGTAAATCAAATGATGTCACTGTGAATCTTCAGTGCCTACAGGAAATTCTGGCACATGGTTAGCATTCAGTGTTTGTTGAATGAATTAAACAGAAGTGTTCTTTAGAGAAAGGGGTTAAATATAATAGTTTGCCCCAGTCCTAGTTTCAAGGAATTTAAATTTTAACTGTACATATGTGTTAGTTCCTTCAGTAGCCCAGCCTCATTATCACCCATTAACTACTCTCCTAAATTTTGAGAAAGTTACGCATCCTCTATTGTTCTCTTTTACTAGCCAACAGCTTAGTACCCCCAAATGTGATACTGAGAGTAAACTTGTGGATTTCCCACAATACAGACATTGGGTATTGCTGTCTTCCTTGCTCTCTACCATCCAATAAGAGAAGTCATTGACAGGAACTAGTACATTAATTTAAGAGGCTTATACCCTATGATACTTAAAATTGTTTTTTCAGGAAACAGCATATCTGAGCTGTAACTCAAAGTGTCAGCTATGTACAGGTTATAATATAAATCTGACTTTAATAGGTAGGGTCAGAGAACATTGGTGGAGGGGATTGGTAGACTAGTGGAGAGAACTTGTATTGTCTCTCAAATCATACAAAGCATGTAGCCTGCTAATGCATATTATCAGTCCTAATCATGACATCCATTATTCAGAAATGTAGATATTTTAGATTAGCATTCAGATTGGGTACAGTAGTTTTTTATTTTTCTTAACTACACATATGACAAAATATGAAAATCCAGAAAGGCTATTTTATTTGTCTTTATTCTGGTATAACTAACATCTTATCATCAATCCACTGACTAGTTAATTAACAAGAGCAGAATTAAACTCCTAGGACATGAAGCATTTGATTTGCCTTGGGATCCTAATCTATTTAAATGCTGAGTCTCTAGGGAAAGACACTATCTTGCTACATTTTGCTCTTGGTAAACTGTTTGGAGTTAGAATAATTAAAGCCCAGAAAGAATAAGTGGCTTTTGGCATAAGCAGCCCTTTGGTGAGATTGAATTGCATACATATGCTTGTCAATCTCAATTAATTAACTAAGAAAAAGAAAAATTTAAGAAAAAGCAATTTATGTATCCAAAAGTCAGCTTTTATATGTGACCTAAGACAAACCAAATTGGTAACAACACCAGTATATTGGACATTTTCCTGTGACCTTGGACATTTTCCTGTGACCTTGTTGGAACAAATGGAAAAAAATAATAGAAAACTGCTGCCTTTTCACTAAATCCATTTTAAGATCATGAACTACTTCAACACTTAAGAAAAAAGTGAAACACTTTTCACTGTGAAATAATGGGTGCCAAGATTTTATAGCTCCAGGGTCAGCATCCTGAAGAAATTCAGTCACAAAAAGAGCAGAAAATTTACGATCTATAATTAGCCCTCTTTCCACTGTTTTTGGCTTTACCCGATGGCAGGAGACCCATGGTTTGCAATTGCTTCCATTAAATAGCCTTAGGATATTTCGTTTGGGATGCTAACTTTAAGTGTTGCTGAACTTGGCACCTGTCTGGTAATATTTAAAAGGTTTTCTTTGTTTCAATACCTTCTACCTTCCTTGAGTCACAATAAAAGGTGACACATTTGCGTATTAGGTGAAGGTGAATGGCAGTTCATACCAGTTAGGAATTTATTTAGAGAATGTAAAGTCTTTCAAAATCTAACTTTTTTTTTGCATAAAGAGATTCATTTTCAATCTAGTGGCAGAAATCACGAATATAATCAATTATTGAAAAGGGAAAATAATGTGTTGCTGAAAAATGAATAGAGAAATAATAAAATACAGAGAGTCCTCTGACAAGGTAAAGGACTATTCCCAGGGCCCTGATTCAGCTCTGAAAGAGGTTTTTATCAGTGAGTATGAGATAAGACCAAAGGCTATTTGCTCACAGTCTGGGAGAGATGGAGAAAGAGAAGACTAGAGCGAGAGAAACAGGACAGGAGATAGTCAATTGGATTTAATAAGGCAACATGTAGATGAATGTTAAGATACATGCATGCTTGTGTAGAAAGTAAAGCACAGATCAAAGATATGGAAACAAAATTTATTATGTTGATACAAACAGAAACTTAATGTTGGATTTGTTCTTGACAAGTGCAAGATTGCAGGAGGACAGCTCAAAAACAGACTAAAATATATAATTGTATTAAAAGAAGTAAACACTGGGTCTTTTCTTTGAACTCACACTCTATGATCTCCTAAATTCTGTGCCTCTTATTGAAAAACACTCTGAGGATTGCATTTATATTTTGGCTTTGATTCTGCAATTAAGCTTTCTTTTAAGTAAAGAAAAAAACAAACCAGCTCTCAAAGAGCGTTTTGTTTGTTTCCCGAAGTATGTTAAAGATTCCAAGTAGATGAACTGTTTTTGTTCCTTTTAGTGAGTCAGAACACTTCCATCAGTTTTTGCACGTGGGCCTTTGAAGGTGGCGACAATCATATGACATTCATTTTATCTTTCACATGGAAAATCTCTGATCATGAGAGGTAATGGGCCTCTGAACATCAACAATTGTCTCATGTTTACGCCACTACAATGATTTACTGATACAAGAAGCTTGAAATTAGAGTCTTGTTAGCTAGGCATGTGGTACCTAAAATACTGTTTAAAAATGTAAATGATGAAATAATTAGGTCTTTTGTTGGACATATGTGTTGAAAGGCTGAAACTTGGAATTAATTTCAGTATTGAAAAGATTCCTTAAGTTTATCTGGGCTTCACCCCAAACGGCTGTTAGTATAGATGTTACAAATTTCATAGAGTCTTCACCATGAATAAATGATGATCTTCTGGCTTAGGAGAAAAGTAAAAACTTTCCTGGATACCTCTATAAATGGCGGTTTGCTTGAGTATGTTGATGTGCATTCTGGATGCTTATGAGTATACTGAGAGAATATACTCACCTTAAAAACATTAGGTTTGTGATGAAGAAACTGAAGCTATACTATATCCACAAGTTTAATAAAGGTTTTAGTCAATCTTTGCTTTAGATACTTTTCTAGTTAGCAATTTTGTTGATAATACCACCAGATAGATGGTACTTTCCCTTTCCCCACCTCCAAACTGCAAATGCACCTTTGACCATTGTTAAGCGTGTTATTTCAGATACGTTAAGGTGTCTTGGCTTCCTCACTGCTAAACAAGGATGATACCACTTATCCCAGAGTGTTGATGTGAGAATTAAATGAGAAAATACAGTAGTCCCCCCATTATGAATGGTTTTGCTTTCCATGGTTTCAGTTACCTGTGGTCACCTGTGGTCCAAAAATAGGTGAATATAGTGCAATAAAATGTTGTGGGGGGAGTGGGAGAGACCACACTCACTAACTTTTATTACAGTATTATGTTATAATTGTTCTTTTTTATTAATTAGCTATTGTTATGAATCTCTTATTATGCCTAATTTATAAATTAAACTTTATGATGGATATATAGGAAAAAACAGAGTATATATAGGATTTGGTACTCTTTGTGGTTTCAGGCATCCATTGGTGTCTCTCTGTATCCCCTGAGGATAAAGGAGGCTTACTGTATACATGTAGCAGGGACTGAAGCTGAGACTCACATAGGCTTTTATTTGCTTCGCCAACACCATTTAATCACTCCACCTTACATCTTCTTGCAGTCTGTATTGTCAGCCTACTTGAACAGCTTGAAAATGTCTCTCAGACTGCAGGTAAAGAGCTGAAAACTTATCTATTGCTATAATTTGGCCTTGGCTATATGTAGACAATCGATTTACTCATAGAGGATAAAGTGTGGTATCTAGATAGCGAACTGTGATAACAGAGACCTTATAGAAGTTCCTCATAAATGAAGAAGGAATATGATTGTTCTAGAATCTGCATGTGGACTGAGCAAGCTCCACCTTGGTTCTAGAGAAAGCCTTAAGGAAGTGGGCAGAAAGATGGGGACACTTGATGTTTTGAAAGCTGTCAGTGTGTGGGGGAATGTACCCTGGCAGCTGCAGTGAACTTAGAGCTGCATCTGGGGGATGTGGGAAGACAGTCTGCAATTCCAAGGGTACGTTGGATTCGCCAGTGAGCAAATACCAACTTGTGGGAAGTCTCTATCCTCTAGAGGGTTCTGGCAGCAGATGCGGCTACAAACAGTGTTGCAAAAGGTTGAAAAGGATACCACTGAGTGAGAGCGGCAAGCATCATTCACCTTCCGTCCTTGGGGACTCTAGGAGGGGTACAAAAATAGGCAGTGGCATTTTATTAAAAAAAATAAAAAATAGCAAATGTTGGTGAGGATGTGGGGAAAGAAGAACTCTTATACACTGTTAGTAGGAATGTCAGTTAGTACAGCCACAATGGAAGAAGACAGTATGGAACTTCCTCAAAAAATTAAAAATAGAACTACTGTATGGCCCAGCAATTCTACTGCTAGATATATAGACAAATGAAAGGAAATCAATATCTTGAAGAGATATCAGCACTCCCATGTTTATTATAGCACTATTCACAATAGCCAAGATATGGAATTAACCTAAGCGTCCTTAAACAGATGAATGGATAAGGAAAATGTGGTATATATACACAATGGTATACACAGCCTTAAAAAGAATGAAATACTGTCATTTGCAAAAACACTCATGAGCTTGAAGGACATCATAAGTGAAATACACCAGACTCATAAAGACAAATACCTCATGATCCCTCTCATATGTGGAGTCTAAACAAGTTGATCTGGTAGAAGTAGAGGCTCAAATGGTAGTTATCAGAGGCTGTGAAAAGGAGGGGAGTGTCGGTCAAGGGGTAAAAAGTTACAGCTGGGTAAGTGGAATAAGTTCTAGTGTTCCATGGAACAGTAGAGTGACTGTGATTAAGAATAATATATTGTATGTTTCAGAATAGCTAGAAGAGAGAAATTTGAATGTTCTTACCACAAATAAATGATAACTTTTTAGGTGATGGATATGCTAATTATCCTAATTTGATTTTTACACATTGCATATATGTATTGATGCATCACTCTGTATGCGAAAAGTATGTATAACTATTATGCATCTATTTTATAAAATCAGATTTTAAAAAAAGAATGGGGAGCAGCAGTTGGAAAGTATTATTAATAGACCTAGGGGTGAACTACTTAAAATGACTGGGCCTAGAATCTCATAGTAGATTACATTTAGACTACCTACTCAAGGGCCACTGGGAATTCTGGGTGATAAGTGAGGGTAGGAAGTCTTGGAAAAAGTCTAGAATTCTCTTAGTATCATGACTTGGTGTTTTCTTATAAATATGACCCTATTTGTTTTTTTGTTTTGTTTTGTTTTTTGAGATGAAGTCTCACTCTGTCACCCAGGCTGGAGTGCAGTGGCACGATCTGGGCTCACTGCAACCTCCGCCTCTGGGGTTCAAGTGATTCTCCTGCCTCAGCCTCCCAAGTAGCTAGGACTACAGGTGTGTGCCACTACACCTAGTTAATTTTTGTATTTTTAGTAGAGATGGGTTTTCACCATGTTGGCCAGGCTGATCTTGAACTCCTGACCTCGAACGATCTGCCTTGGCCTCCCAAAGTGCTGGCATTACAGATGTGAGCCACCACACCTGGCCAAATATGACCCTATTTGTATTCACCCCTGAAATGTACACATTAGATGCATATAAAATACATAACAGAAAGTACAACATACAATAAGCAGTTAAGAAATGGATGTTGCTATTTAATATTATTGTTGTTGTCAATATCAATCCATTAACCCCACTGCAGCAAATATCTGCTATTTCTATAAGCACAGTAGAAAATCAATTAAAACGTGTTAGATAAATTAAAAAATGCGTCTTTGAGATCTGTATAGCTTTTCTGCAGAAGCCTGAAGTTATAATTATAGAAGATGAATTCAGAATCAATGAAAAATATAGATCTAGATACTTATCATTTCTATTTCAGGATGTTTCTGTCTGTAGCATTTGTTACCACTATCCTAATGCAACTGTTATTTTTCTATTACTGCCAATGACATTGTTTCTATAATCACTAAAACCATCATCCTGGTGCTGCTTCTCTACTGATAGTTGGAACACTTTGCTGAGCTGCTGCAGGGATGTGGAATGGTCCACATCCTTTGAGAAATGGTCCCTCTCCTTATCATTCCTAGGGAATTTGTGCTTCCTGTCTGCTTTGAGTAATTAGAGGTCCTGGTTCTAATCAGGGGCAATAATAAAATTTCCACTAAACTGGAAGGATTGGCTTACACCAGTTTATTTAGGGTCCCTCATTCTAGTAAACCATCAGGCAAAGAAATCAGATACTCTACAGGAAGGAATAATTGAGCCAAATTATCATAAGGAGATAAGGATGTTGCTACATAATGAAGCTTTGTGGAGACTCCTGATGCTTATATGCATAGTGATAATAGTGAACAGATTATTCTAAAAACTATAGCCCTGACAAGGGCCTCATATTTAAGGGCTTAGACACCTCAGTGGTGATACAGGTTGACCTTACCTTACAGAACCAGTGACCTAGACCAAAGTGCTGGCTGAATTTGATTACAACCTAAAATAGGTGGTGGAGGAGAAAGAAAATTAATATCAGTTGTGGTCTGAACAAATTGTATCAAGCAACTGGGAATAAAGTTTATACCATGAATCTTCCTATTATCTTTTTTTAATAAAAAAGAAATTGTGAATACTTATCAATTTTAAATATCTGTGATAGGACTGAGGTCTGAGTAAATTTAATTTGGATCATGAGTTGGGTCACAAGGGAGGGACTGTAGCAGATGCTATCAGTTGACCACCAGTATTTCCCTGGCACTAACTCTATCTATACAAGTCGATTGCTTCTTACTGCAAATACCTGACAATTCTCTGTCTGAATACTTTCACTGTTTGTAGGAATGAGCTTGGCTTGTGTGCATGACTGGCTGGAAATGACGAGGAGTTAACATTCCTGAGAGCAACCCTAAACCAATTATGGATGGAAGCAATGAAGTAATATCGTAGTGTCTCATCCCTCTGGTGGGATGACTGAGGGGCATTCTACATGGTCTCCCAGAGGTCCCTAAAAGATTGTTTCAATTTCCTACAATGGCAAACTGTTCATTAACGTACCCTATATTGGCTCTGTTATCTTTCCTGTCTTACTTCCCCGCTCTCTTACTGGTGCTTCTTGGAATTACGTCCCAAATAAGATACTTGCACCTACATCTTCGTCTCAAGGAACAAAACCTAAAAGTGGCAAAACAAGTCAGAGTCCTGACCTCCCTCTATTTATAGACTAGTAAAAGAGAATGATATTAATCAAATAATTACATTATAATTGTAAAATTGCAACAGTGATGAGTACTGCAAAGCAGGTGTATTGCATATAAAAGGGACTAGAAGGGGATTTGATGTGTGTTTGTATGTTGGAGTCAGGGAAGGTCTCTCCTTAGGAAGTGATGCTTTAGCTGTGAACTGGAAGACAAGAGAGATAGAGCAGTGTTCTGCATGGAAGAGCAATCTGCGCCAAGAACCTGTGGGAGAAAGCAGTGTGGGATGTAGAGAGACTCAAGAAAAACCAGTGTGGCTGAAGTAGAGGATGATGGGAAGTTCAGTGGGAAACAAGACCAGAAGGTGGGTAGGATTCAGACAGTGCTAGGCTTTCTAATGGCATATTTCTATGAAGCTCTGTGGGAAGCCACTGGGAGAGCTTAACCAGGGGTTCGTATTATCAGATTTACATTTTACAAAGGTCACTTTGTATGTGGTATGGAAAGAGTGAGTCAACTGAAGGATGTTTGGTCTTAGCTGATACAGGAGTCTAGGTGAAGGCTTTTTCTATTATCATTACTTGGACCTGATTTGACCCCAGGGTATCCAGGCCCTGTCACTTTCAAAATGATCTTTGGCATGTGACTTAATTTTCCTGAGCTGCAGTTGTCTTATGGGTAAATAATTATAACTACATATTACAATACTGATTAGAACAGTGCCGGACACATAGTAAGCGCAATCCATATGTTAGCTGTTATTAACATCGTTATTATCTTCTAACATGACATAGTTGAAAGTGGATTGATTTGAAGGTGGATTATTGTCCAGGGGCTCTAGTTTCATTTTTGGTGCATACAACTTCTGCTTTAAAAACTCGTGTAGTGGGACGCAAAGTGGCAGAGGGTCTAGAATCAAATACAGGCATGGATGCTTCCCAGCTGGACAAACTTGAGCAAGTTACGTCATTCCTGCTTCCTTCTCTCTACTATAAGGAGGGAGCTAATAATGGTACCTACTTCTTTGGATTATTGTGGGAAATAAATGAACTTTCCATCAAATACTGGTAGATAGATGACACATAAGCTTCATATACATTGTAGCTATTGTGATAAGAATTAATAATTGTCCTTTCTAGTTGCCATTCTACTAGTTTATTCTTCTTCCAATGTGATCCTGTTATAATCCTTAAATAAGAATCTAAGGTAGCATTTTGGAATCACTTTTACCTTGTAAAGGCACCTGGACAATAACCCACCTTAAAACCAAGCCCTTAGTTTAGAAAATCTTGCAAAAACATAGATACATTCACCACCTTTCGTTCATAGATACATTCATTCACCTTTAAAGGAGGATACGTTCTCCTTTAAATTTTACATTTTATACCACTTTAATGTGTTTATATTGTGAACATCACACATCTACTGCTATATTATTATTGCAATAAGGTCCTCATTAAAATGACTCTGACTGTATTATCTCTATGAGTGAAATAACCACTCTGAACTGAACGATTATCTAAGCAAATTGCTGAGAACCTTCCAGGTGTTATACCACTTTCCTCTTGGCTTCGATGATTTCATCATAATTATTATTGCAAAATACCACATGTTTTGCTCATAAGCATGAAAACTTGTGTTCTTACACAGTTTTCTGTCAGGGCTGAATTATAATGTTTTATGAAGTAGAAGAAAAACATGTTTTTTTTACTTGGAAATTATGTGAAGTAAAAAACAACCAAACTATGAATACGAATACATTTTTTATTGAAGTATATTAAGCACATTAACTTTTTTGTGAACATTGTCTATTTATTGAGTGTGGCTTTTAAAACAATTTTTAGCATGATATAGAGATGTTGAGAAACAATCTCCTTTCTCGGATAGAATTAGATTAGTCTTTTCCTTTTTATGTTTTTAGCACATTTTTCTGTATGTATACTTATGCTTTCTTTCTACATAGATTATTAAGTTTCTTTAACTAATGATTGGGTTTAATTAATTTTATGCATTTAAATATGTGGTATATAAAGTTGAAGACTGTTTCTTAATTGATTTTTGTTCTGCTAAACAACTGTGCACATTTAATTGTTACAAGATACCAAATTTAATCCAGATAACAATGTACATTATTCATGTTTTAAAATATTTTTCCTGCATGTTACAAAATATTACTAATATCTTTTGAGTAAGAAATTTTCCCATTGTTCTTGATTCAAATTCTCATAATCAAAAGGAGATTTCTAAAATTAGTTGATTCCATTTTTGATTGTTTCTGCAACCTCTTTTGAGCCCATTTTCTATCAAAGACACTTTACTGAGAATACTTTGAAAATAGCACTGTTTATTTTCTGTTTATATCAGCAGGTGTGCAAAGTGATTACTTCAGTTTTCATACCTTGTTTCTGACAAGTTACCCCAAATTTTCAATGGCTCAATGACTATAAAATGCATAGTAACAACTCTTGAAAACTTTAAATAATTTTGAGCTTCAATATATGTAAGTACATGGGTAGTCACTGGCAGTATCAACTATTGTGCAAGGAACAATTTCAAAGATGAAACATAAAATTCCATTTCAGATCAGCATTAACAAATTAACATTTGTAATCGTTTTGAGGATTGGAAACAGTAACTTGAATCCCAGTTAAGCAAAATGTTATTTCTTCCAAAACAATTGCTTCCTTTTTATTAATTTACATGTATTATGACAAATTGTACTCAATTATTATTATATTTTAAATTCTGTCAATAAACATTTTTTGATTTTTTTTCTTTTTTGTTTTAAAAGCGCCTACATTATGTCTTTGATTTTTGCCTCTTTTCTTGCAAAGCCTAAGATATTTGTTATTCGGTCCTCTAGAGGAAAAAAAAAAAATATATATATATATATGTGCTGACTTCTGCCTTCAGGAAATTGTCCTGGTTGTACGAGGAAGAATGGATTGTAGGGAGGTGAGCCGTCTGGTTAGGGTGCTATTTGCAGAAGTGCAGGTGAGGGCGGATGGAGTTTGGAACCAAGCAGGAGTGTTAGAGTGGTCCCCCGACTAACAAGAGAGTGCTGAGCCTTTTCTATGCTCCCTTGGCAGGAGAAGGGAAGGGGTGGGAGTCATCCTTCCTGTCACCAAAAATGGTTTCTAAAACAACCATTAACATAAATTTGGGTTGATAATAGAATATATTGATGGCAATTTTTACTAGAATTAACTTATTTAATCTTCATAGTAATCCTATGGTAGGAGATATTATTATCTCCATTTTATAGATGAGTTATCTGAGGTACAGAGAAATTTAAAAACATGCCTAGTGTCACAGAAGCAGTAAATGGAGGCACTGTAGCTTGAATTGAGCAGTGTGGCTCAAGCGCTCAGTCTCTGAGTCACGACTAGACTGCCATTTCCACAAAGAAGGGAGGCAGCTATCTCTCGTCCTGGATGGATGTCTGCTGAGGTGGTGTGCTTGTGGTTCTGTCCCATTACCTACCAGAACAGGAGAAAGGAGCAGGGAAGAGATGGCAGGGTGAATACACAGGAGAAGTATGAGAGAAATCTGCATTCCCAATGCATGGTGTGTCATGGCTGTGTGGGCTAGGTAGACAGACCCCGTGAAAAGAAGCAAGACTTCATCTATCTCAAGAGGACTTTCTGGCAGAGAGTGGCTTGCTGAGGTAGGAATCCAAAAAGCAAGAGGTGACAGGAGAGAGAGGTGGGGGATTTAAGCTGGAAAGTCTCCCACATCAGCAACTACACCGTGAAGATTTCTTATAAGATTTTCTGAGGAACCCACTAGGTCACCTACCACATAGAGTAAAATGACAGCCAGGCTGGATGTGGTGGCTCATGCCTATAATTCCAGCACTTTAGGAGGCTGAAGTGCTACACTACTAGGTAGCCCTCAAGGGACTACCACTTGAGGCCAAAGGTTTGAGACCAGCCTGGGAAACACAGCGAGACCCCATTTCTACAAAAGTAAAAATTAGCCAGGTGTGGTGGTGTGCTCCTGTTGTCCCCGCTATTTGGGAGGTGGGAGGCTGAGGTGGGAGGATTGCTTGAGCCCAGGAGTTTGAGGCTGCAGTGAGCTTTACTTCCACCATTGCACTCCAGCCTGGGCAAAGAGTGAGAAAGAAAAGAAAAGGAAATGACAGCCAAGAGAAGAAGAGAAAAAGACAGCCAGGAGAGGTTTTCAGCAGCAAGAGGTATTTGGAAAAACGCGTGCCCTTTCCTCTGTTTCCTGCTCCACCCTACCCTACTCCAACATTGAAGAAGATGTAATGAAAGCCAAATTGTGTGGGTGTGTGAAAGGAGGTGGGGAGTGGTGGCAGACTAGTGGGGTGGGGAAGCAAGGACAGAATGAGGGCAAGAGGAGATGGGAGAGATTAGACCAGCATCCTTCTCACTCCATTTCCTTCACACTGACTCTGAATCTGCTCAAGCTGAGATAAAATTCTAATTTGTCTCCTACAAAGTCTTCATGTGCTCAGAGAATAGGAACAAATCTGACTGTGGAATAATGCCAATAAATAGATCTGATTATACACAGATGCTGCAAAGCCTTTCATAAGACAAGTTGGGGCAGAACATGTTTTACAGTAGCATTGACTATATGCCTATATTATGTGGATTCTCTTTGCAAATGAATTTACCATGATTTTTAAAACTTTTCAAAGAAAACTGGCATCCGTATTGACTGTCTGCAACGTCCTTCCCCATCTCCACCCTCAGTTTCATACTGTGCTGAACCCAAAGTAATGCAGACAAAGGTGAAGTGAAGTGCAACAGGCTGACCTGTGAGAATCAGCTATTTGTCTTAGAATTTAAAAGACGTCTATGTATTTGTGCAAAACGTGAATCATGCTGCTGCTGCTGATGTTGACATCATGTAATTTAATTGCCAAGGTAAAACAGGGAGAACTGGAGTTATACTTCTAATATTCAAAAAGCCAAAGTGGCTGGGTGAGGTGCTCACACCTGTAATCCCAGTACTTTGGGAGGCTGAGGTAGGAGGATCACTTGAGCCCCGGAGTTTGAGATCTTCCTGGAAAACAAAGTGAGATGACCCCCATCTCTACTAAAAAAATACCAAAATTAGCCAGACCTGGTGGCGGGTGCCTGGAGTCCCAGCTCCTCAGGAGGCTGAGCGGGGAGGATTTTTTGAGACCTGAGACCAGGAAGTTAAGCCTGCAGTGAGTGCACTGTTCTCCAGGTTGGGCAACAGAGTGAGGAGTGAGGCTGTCTCAAAACAAAACAAAATGAAACAAAACAAAGCAACCCAAACTCCCTCATCCTCAAATTTTACCCATTTAAAAAAACGTAAAAATGTTGTAAAAACTGCATTCATTTTTTTATTCAATGAAATTTTACTAATCACCTATTAGGTACCAGTCTGAGTTTTAGGCATGAGAGATTCAGCAGTGAAGAAAAGAAACATAATTCCTTTCTTTCACATAGCTTATAATGTGGATGTGGGTTTGTTGGAGTTGGCAAGATAGAGAAGAGACAGACAATAAATCAATTATATAAATAAATTATATAATATGCTAGAAGGTGTTTGTTGTTATGGGAGAAAAAAGAAAGATGGGGTTTGCAATTAGGGGATATGTGTAAAAGTGGTTTGCACTTTTAAATAGGGGTTTTCCAGGTAATATATATGAGATTACTTTGCACGTGGCAAAACATCATACAAAACCTAATTGCTTTTATTGTTTGGGGGAATCACAATATAGGCATCTGTTTTTCAGGGTGGGTACATGCAAATTTTGTAATAAAGAATGTACAAAGTCACAGAGTAGCAGAGTATCTTGTTTAAGCTTTATGTACTTATTAAGCATCTCTGCACCCTGATCCGTAAATGTCTTCTAATAAAGCTGTAAAACTACTTCTTTGGAAGTGGATGTCCTTATGGTGACTATGAATGATTTAAGGAAAGATTTAAAACAGAAGACTGAGGTCAGATATACTTATCTCTATAGTGATTTCCAAATATCAAGTCATCCATTGGTCCATCTATCCATCAACTAATATTTACTCAGATGCATGATATCCAGGGCATTCTTTTTTATTATTATACTTTAAGGGCATCTTGAATAAGTGCTAGCACAGTTATAAAAGTGCTCATGGTCTAGGGTGAGAGTAGAGGTAATAGGGTTATTTAGGAATTATGCTCTGGAGATTTAATTTGGTGCTAACTATACTATTTCAGGAAACTGACTAAATATCTCATTTGACATCAAAGCAAAAATGTAAAATGATCCTTTGAAAAGTGGAGTAATGTATCTTCATATATATAGCATGCAGATCTTTAGTTTGATGATGGAGGTGATGAACCAGCATAGACTTCTATAGAAAGTTTCATAGTGTGGGAAGCATTGTAAAAATCAAACTGAAATGAAAAGTAAAAGGAGTTAGCTGTTGAAATATCCTTTAAATAGTATTAATATTAAAAATTCTAATTATTAACATAATAAAAGCCAGATTTGAATAGAAATAGTTTATGTCATTTAGGATAATTTTCAAGATGGCCCTGACAGCTTTGTATTAATGGACCTTTTTCAAATTCCTGTATTTATAATCACTGTGGTCTCATTAAGATTATATACTCCAATTATATAAATATTAAATAAATAATTTTTATTATAAATGTTCAAATAATTCAGATAAAGAATGCTATGGTTTAAATATTTGTTCCCTTGAAAACTCATGTTGAAATTTAATCCCCATTGTGGCAGTATCCAGAGGCTGGGTCTTAAAGAGGTGTTGGGTCATGAGAGTTCTTTCCTCTTCAATGGATTAATCCATTCATGGATTAATGGTCAATGAATTAATGGATTAATGGGTTATCACGGGAGTGGAACAGGTGGCTTTACAAGATGAGGAAGAGAGACCTGAGCTAGCATGCTCAGCCCCGTCACTATGTTATGTTCTGTGCCACCTTGGGACTCTGCAGAGTCCCCACTAGCAAGAAAATGTATGGCCTCTCAACTTTGGTCTTCTCAGATTCCATAACTATAAGAACTTTTTTCATTATAAATTACCCAGTTTTAGGTATTCTGTTATAAGCAACAGAAAATGGACTAAGACAAAGTAAAGGTTCCATTTACCTTATTCCTAGTCCCAGCTACCTCCTAGGAAATATCCACCATTATTAGTTTAACATTCTGCATAACATTATTACATAAGAGTTTATTACATATGTGTATATAGGAATATATTGTTTTATTTTGTGTGACTAGTTTTTAAATTAAATGGGACTATAATGTGAATATTGTTCTACAAATTGTATTTTTACCCTATAGTACACCTCGGAGATCTTTCCACATGTGTAAATATTGATGTCTTATTCTTTCCAAGAGCTGCATAGCAGTCCATTGTATGACCTTCCATAATCATTATTTTATTCATGGATATTTTGGTGTTTTCAACTTTTTACTCTAACAGACAATGTCACAGTGAATGCCATGTGTGCTTTCTTCTACACAAATATTTCTTTCATTAATATATTGAAAAGTACAATTGCTGCGAGAAAAAGTAGCCATATTTTAACTTCTAAGAGTACTGACAAATCATTCCCTAGAAAGAGGGTGCCAGTTTACACCCCTAACAGTAATATACAACAATATTAATCTTCCAGCAATCTCATCGACACATAGTAGTATCAAAGTTTAAAGTGTTTTCATAATTTTCTATTATTTCTCATTGATTTATATGAGGTCTGTATCTATTTTAGGAAGTAATCGTCTCCCCATTACAAAGATTGAAAATATACTCTTCCTATCTGAAGTTTATCTATTCTGAATGCTAGTCAATTTTTCTGTTATGTAGGTGGACAGTACATTCTCCCAATCTGTAGTTTGTTTTCTGATTTTTAAAGTTCTTAATTTTGGTGTAGTCAAAATTATGAGTCTTGAGTATTTTCTTTGTGGCTTCTGTGTTTTATATGTTGTTTTAAAAAGTCTCTTTTATCCCAAAGTTATAAACAGGCTTTTTAAAAAAAATAGCGTGTTTGCAGTTTCGATTTTCACCTTTACGTCTTTAATCCATATGGAATTTGTTTCTTTGCAAACGGTGTAAAAAAGAGATTTAACCTAATTTTTTTCTCGCGTTTTACTGACTACACCCTCCCCACTGGGTTGTTTTATCAATTATTGCATATTTATCCATACAAAGGCTCGTTTCTGGACCCTATCCTCTTACAATAATCCATTTATCTCTTTGTGTATCAATACTATCATTTTTAAATTCTTACTTCCTTCTGACTTTACAATGCCTGCCACTCTGCATGTTAATATTAGCAAACTAAATATCATGTTTCTAAGAAAGGATCCTGGCATAGGGTAGAAGTTAAATCGACACTTACTGAATTTTAAAAAAAACTGTGAGTCTCCTTCAGCAGACTGAAAAAATAGTGTATATAATAATAAGATAAATTGGACTCTATTTTTTTCCTCTTTTCCAGGCTCACATATTCCAAACTTTGGGATTGAAATAAACTCATTATATCAGCCCCCGAACCGCCCCCCCACCACACTGCCAAGGGGAGAAGCTAGCATAGCCATCTGACTTCTGCATTTATAAATAGCTATGTTTACAGTAAAACATAGTGGACTGGAGTTTCCAGTAGCTCCTGTCAATCAGGAAAAGAAAGACCAGGCTGTAAAGCAGTAAGACAAGGCATTTACTGGGGTCGTAGGAGCTACAGTTCAGGAGATACAGATTCAACTAGAAGCCAAATTGTGTTCCAAAAAGAGGAAAGGGAGTAGTGATTTTTGAAAGGACACTGAGGGTGATTACACAAACTGTTTTAAAAGAATTATCATAAGTGGAGGTGGCTGGTTTAGTACGAGTCTATAGCTCATTGGTTGTTGCTGTTTAGGAGCTGCAGGGATGGCAAAATTCAGCTATTTTCTAGGATGTTGTGGTTGTAGTGGTTTGGCCCAGCTTACTTTAGGTCATTCAGGGAATTCTTAGAATGGCTTCTTGACTCCATTTTAGACCTCTGAACCAAAGTAACACCATTTTGTTTATCACATATTACACCCCTATGATTGAGGGTTTAAAGAAACTGCAGTTCTTTCTTTTGATTGTTGCCATGTGTCTTTAAAGAAAACAACATTATTTTGACATGGTAACTAATTGAGAAAAATTATTCCATAAGCATTACTTTCAAAATGTTTTATTGATGATTTAAACATTTTAAAGTAAATAGCAACAAAACAGCAGAATACACACCATGAAATAATACAAATTAAAATAATTTAAAACTTTTGCTTTCTGCTAAGAGAGCTGATGACGTTAATAAGAATATTGTAAAAAGAAGTCCTGAATATGATAGAAAATAAAATAAACCTAACACAGTGGCTAAAATAAAATATCCACAGAGCATAACAGAAGACTGTTATGCTGTTAGGCAATTAATTCATTTCTCATTGCTAGGAGATAAGTAATTTAATTTTGTTCTTAACATTAATTATAATCCCTTTTCAAAGTCATTTGGATTTAGGTCAGAAAAAAAAGCCTTATACTTCTAGGTGTTCTAAAAAATACATTATGTAATTTCTGGTTCGGCATACTGGTAGCTTAGAAGTTGCCACTCCATTCTAACAAGGAAAAAGCTGAACAAACTGAAAAAGAAACAACTCTTCTTAAATTGGTAAAAGATGTGAGGTCACAGGGCAAACTACTATCTCCAAAATTGGAGAGATCAACAGACTAATACAGAGAATCTCATTTTAACAGAGCAGAAATCCAGGAGCTGAAACCTCTGTGGGAACCAGTACCAGGATAGGGAAACCTGAACTGTGATTGATAGATTGTTGGAGGCTTCATGCAGACAAGTCGGAGATATAAAACCTCCAGGGGGCCCCAGTTATTGGGAGTCCCCACACTTTTGCAAGTTTTATCTCCAAGAGCTTGACCTGGTTCTCATAGTGAATAGAGAAGAAAAATCCCCTCCTGCTTCAGGCAAAGGACAACCAAAAGAACCATTTTGAAATATGCCAGTGCACTGTGTACTTAGCAAGGCTGGCCACCAGGAGCAACTATTTAATCAGAGCCTCACCTGTTGGTCTTTCTCAGAACCTAACTGACCTGGGGGACAGAAGATACCCTACTCCAGCTGGCTCTAGTCTTCCAAAGGAGAAAGGAAATAGCCAACTCTAGTCCACTTTAGCCATCCTGTTCCACCAAAGGCAGGGGGTGGGAATGCGAGATGGGGGACCGAGAAGCATTTGTGAAGTTCCTAGGCCAGAGGCATAGTCTCAGCCCTCCTCAGAGGCAGAGCCCTCACGAATGCAATTAGTGCACTTATAAAAGGGGCCCAAGGGAGTGCTTTTGTCTTTCTACTACATGAGGACACAGTGAAAAGACTGCGGTGGGTGCCTCAGGAAGCGGGCCCTCACCAGACACCAAATCTGCCAGGGCCTTCATCTTTGACTTCTCAACTTACATGACTGTGAAAAATAAACACATTGTTTATAAGCCACCCAGTCTATGGTATTTTGTTATAGCAGCATGAATAGACTAGGAGAACTGGAGAAAACACAAATCCCAGTCACACACATAGTGCAAGTCGTTTACTGTAAACTATGAATTTATAACTGTGGTTTGTCAGTCAGTCAAAATTTAATTTGCGTCAGTTCCTCTTATCTTGGTCACCTTTAAATGGGTGGTTTATATCGTTTATGAACTTCCAAAGTGGTGTGCCCTTCTGGGACTGCATTGCTCCTTCATGAAGCCTACCCTGAGTGGTAAACCATCCAATTTCTCATGTTAAAACATGAATTTTCCCCCTGCAAACCTGAACTGAAATGCTCTTTATTTATTCATTTATTGAACGTCTCTTAGAAAATATTGTTGTAGGCACTGAAGATACAGCAATGAACAAAATTAACAAAATCTTTGCATCCATAGAGCTTATGTTCTAGTGCGATGCTAATAATATATATCCTTAGTTGTAAGAGTCCTTGAAAAGCTTTTAGTTCAGTTTCCTTATTTTAATAATCAGAAAATGAACTCTTTTAAAGATGAGATCCCCTGCCCTAGGCCAGATAGTTAATAGTACAGCTAGGGCTTAAAGCTAAGTTTTCTCATTGGCTGTCAAGAAAAGGAGAAGATGATAGCAGAGCCAAATTTGTGTTTCCATTGACTGCTATGTAGTATTGGTAGAGAGGAACGAGGGCCACCTATACTAGTGAAGATTACCAGTGGGGATGACAGACCAGGACAGGAATGATTATTCATGTAATTTCCTCATTACTCTGTTTTCAGCAAAAAATTGCCAAAACATCTAGAAGAAAAACTGAGAGGCTATATTTTTAAACCACATAAATATAATATACAATCAAATAATGAAGCAAAACCAAGTAAAAACAAAAAAGCATTAGCCAGTTAAGTGGAGATCTTTAGTCAATTCTAAAGATTTTGTTTAGTGTTGCCATTGACGTTGTTACTTAAATAACAAAACAACAATTTAGCTATGAGAAAGAAAGTGTTTAAAATATAGACTCAACTAACTCAATTATTGTGACATTAGGACAATTATGACTATTTGACTTAAGAAACAATTCAATAAATCATGTGTTTACAGGGCTATAAACCTAACTCAACATTTTCAGTGTTTTGCCACTCGTCCCTGGCAAAGTAGCACAAAGTATGGTTTTGAAGCCTAGGTCCCGGATGTACATGCTTCTTCTACCTATTACTTGGTACGAGTGACTTTGGCCAAGACACTAGCCTTTCTAAGCCTCTGTTTTCTGTTCCTTAAAACATGGCCGATATTTGTTTCCTTACAGATCTGCTGACAGGATCAAATAGATCTTTGCATAAACACACACTGTAAGTTAGGGGAAGTTTATATTAAACTGGTCAAACAAATACTAGGCATTCATCATACATAAAGGCCTATAAAGTCTGTGAGGAAATTCGCTTAGTTCAAAACATTCTCTGACCTATACTAGCATTTCACTTGCTTCTTAGAGGACTCCTATCAAAGGCCTACCCTGTTATTATATTAGAAATAAGCAACCTCTAGTTAAAATTGTGAGGTCAGAGAAGTTTGTCTTTATTCTTGCTCAAACTATTTTCCAATTCATTTTTCCTTTTTCAGATTCTATACAATGGACATTAAGACATAGGACTTCCTGATTAAGGTTCTTATAAGGATGTCATGAGAAATATGCAATAAAAAGTGCTTCAGATATACAAATAGGTATTATTATTCTTTATTTCAGTTTCTATCATTTGTGCAGGTGAAAGTTAAACACCTACAGTCGATAAGTGCTGCTCAGTGATTTCAGATTGTCTTGCACCTCCTACATACAGAAGGTTGGAAACCAATTTGCCTTATTTTGTTTGCCTGCTTATGAACCTTTTATCCAGTAGGCTTTCCACATTTTCTTTGGATTATAATTTGAAGTGTTTTTAGATTCTCCTGTGGCTTTTTACAAATTATTATTATTACTAGAGCTTTCTGATGCAAGCAGTTTCTGATTTTCCCTTACATATAATTCATCTCAGTACTACCAGAGGCTTAAATGGTATATGGACTCAGATTAAACAGAACTCCAAGTTAAGTACAATCAGATACAATTTTAGATTATATGTTTATAGACAAAGCTTCCATTTAATTTCTGCTTCTTTTGTACAATCTGAAAAGAGTTTAAACCCTCAAAACTTTTCTAGATTCCTGAATGGTTCACCAAGTTCAAATTTCAGTTCTCCATACCATATGATAAGTAAGAAAATAATACTTTAAAAATAAATAGAAATGATTGGGTCATGCCACTCCATTAACTTTTCTGTTATATCAATTTATGCCAGTCCTTCAAACATGCACAAATTGGACCTCAGAATGCTCCACAGAAAATACAAGTTTTAAAAGGTTGGATGCCTGGGTAGGGAATTATGCCTCACACTTTGTATTAAGCACATTCTATATGCCTAGTAGTCACCCAGTGAATTCTTGTTGATTTTAAGTGAACAGAAAAAAAAATGGGAAAAGGCTTTAGTAGTTGGGGATGAGAGAGCATACTAGAAATAAAAGTAATGAGCATATCTGAAAGTAAATCTTAAAAACCAGAGATTTATAAGCATGTGAAGAGGTTCAAAATACAACTTTGGATGAGTCAAAGTTCAGACTATTTAATCAATCCTGTATTCCTTGGGGAAATTGGATCTGAAAACTGCTCAGCAAAGCTAGTTGAGTCCATGGATTGGCAGAAGCAGAATCTAGGATTCTCAACCAGATTAGAAGATTTTTCTTCTAGAGAAGGCTGGGAAAATCTTGAGAGAAGGGTGCAGTGGGAGGACCCTAACAACAAGCACACTGGGTGAGTGAGAAGGAAGTCTGAATATTGTTATAGGGATAAATAATACATAGTGGGAGGAAGCATGATGGTAAATTGTATGTGTCAGAGTGAATGATGGAGTTTGGCCTTGTAGCCTTTCTTTTGTACTTTTACTTGGACATCTGAAAGGTCAGAGGCATCTGTATTGTAGAGTGGATTCTGATGGTCAAGATGTGGGAAACCATTCTGTAGGTGTATAGTGCCAGAGAAGGGTGTAGATAACTGAGGTTGGAACTGGAATACAAATTTTGGAACTAAATGTCAGCCTTAGGAAAGACACAAATAGTTTAAAGCATATAAAACTATTTTAAAAAGATGTTGTATGCTTTCCAAAACTTTCAAGTCTTTCCAGAGGTAAATAGTTTAACATTAGGTAAGACCTCACATGACATATATTATTAAAGATAGTCTCTACAATAAAAATATTATACTTGTTTACCAAAGAAGGTACTATTCTTTTCTTTTTTAAATTATACTTTAAGTTCTGGGGTTCATATGCAGAACGTGCAGGTTTGTTCATAGGTATACATGTGCCATGGTGGTTTCCTGCATCCATTAACCCATCATCTACATTAGGTATTTCTCCTAATGCTATCCCTCGCCTGGCCCCCCATCCCTTGACAGGCTCCGGTGTGTGACGTTACCCTCTCTGTGTCCATGTGTTCTCATTGTTCAGCTCCCACTTATGAGTGGGAACATGCAGTGTTTGGTTTTCTCTTCTTGTGATAGTTTGCTGAGAATGATGGTTTTCAGCTTTATCCATGTCCCTGCAAGGGACGTGAACGCATCCTTTTTGGTGCCTGCAAAGTATTCCATGGTGTATATGTGTGACATTTTCTTCATCCAGTCTATTATTGATGGACATTTGGGTTGGTTCCAAGTCTTTGCTATTGTGAATAGTGCCACAGTAAACATACGTGTACATGTGTCTTTATAGTAGCATGATTTATAATCCTGAGTATATACCCAGTAATGGGATTGCTGGGTCAAATGATATTTCTAGTTCTAGATCCTTGAGGAATCGCCACACTGTCTTCCACAATGGTTGAATTAATTTACACTCCCACCAACAGTGTAAAAGCGTTCCTATTTCTCCATGTCCTCTCCAGCATCTGTTGTTTCCTGACTTTTTAATGATTGCCATTCTAACTGGCATGAGATGGTATCTCATTGTGGTTTTGATTTGCATTTCTCTAATGACCAGTGTAGATGAGCATTTTTTTCATGTTTGTTGGCTGCATAAACTTCTTTTGAGAACAACTTCTTTTGAGAAATGTCTGTTCATATCCTTCTCCCACTTTTTGATGGGGTTGTTTTTTTCTTGTAAATTTGTTTAAGTTTTTTGTAGATTCTGGATATTAACCCTTTGTCAGGTGGATAGATTGCAAAAATGTTCTCCCATTCTGTAGGTTGCCTGTTCACTCTGATGATAGTTTCTTTTGCTGTGAAGAAGCTCTTTAGTTTAATTAAATCCCATTTGTCAATTTTGGCTTTTGTTGCCGTTGCTTTTGGTGTTTTAGACATGAAGTCTTTGCCCATGCATATGTCCTGAATGGTATTTCCCAGTTTTTCTTCTAGGATTTTTATGTTCTAGGCCTTACGTTTAAGTCTTTGATCCATCTTGAGTTGATTTTTGTAAAGGTGTAAGGAAGGGGTCCATTTTCAGTTTTCTGAATATGGCTAGCCAGGTTTCCCAATATCATTTATTAAATGAGGAATCTTTTCCCCATTGCTTGTTTGTGTCAGGTTTCTCAAAGATCAGATGGTTGTAGATGTGTGGTGTTATTTCTGAGGCCTCTGTTCTGTTCCATTGCTCCATATATCTGTTTTGGTACCAGTACTGTACTGTTTTGGTTACTGTAGCCTTGTAGTATAGTTTGAAGTCAGGTAGCGTGATGCCTCCTGTTCTTCTTGCCCAGGATTGTCTTGGCTATGTGGGCTGTTTTTTGGTTCCATATGAAGTTTAAAGTAGTTTTTTCCAATTCTGTGAAGAAAGTCAGTGGTAGCTTGATGGGGATAGCATTAAATCTATAAATTACTTTGGGCAGTATGGCCATTTTCATGATATTGATTCTTTCTATCCATGAGCATGGAATGTTTTTCCATTTGTTTGTGTCCTCTCTCATTTCTTCCGCAGTGGTTTGTAGTTTTCCTTGAAGAGGTCCTTCACATCCCTTGTAAGTTGTATTCCTAGGTATTTTATTCTCTTAGTAGCAATTGCGAATGGGAGTGCCCTCATGATTTGGCTCTCTGTTTGTCTGTTATTGGTGTATAGGAATGCTTGTGATATTTGCACATTGATTTTATATCCTGTGACTTTGCTGAAGTTGTTTATCAGCTTAAGGAGATTTTGGGCTGAGACAATGGGGTTTTCTAAATATACAATCATGTCATCTGCAAACAGACAATTTGACTTCCTCTATTCCTATTTGAATACCCTTTATTTCTTTCTCTTGCCTGATTGCCCTGGCGAGAAATTTCCTGAAAAGCTAGCAGAAGACAAGAAATAACTAAGATCAGAGCAGAACTGAAGGAAATAGAGACACAAAAAACCCTTCAAAAAATCAATGAATCCAGGAGCTGGTATTTTGAAAAGATCAACAAAATAGATAGATCGCTAGCCAGATTAATAAAGAAGAAAAGAGAGAAGAATCAAATAGATGCAATAAAAAATGATATAGGGGATATCACCACTGATCCCACAGAAACACAAACCACCATCAGAGAATACTATAAACACCTCTATGCAAACAAACTAGAAAACCTGGAAGAAATAGATACATTCTGGACACGTACATC
Source organism: Nomascus leucogenys (assembly GCF_006542625.1). Taxonomy (NCBI): domain Eukaryota; kingdom Metazoa; phylum Chordata; class Mammalia; order Primates; family Hylobatidae; genus Nomascus; species Nomascus leucogenys. Next base: position 75,608,429 of record NC_044392.1, read on the forward strand.
CTTCCAAGTCTAAACCAGAAAGAAGTCAAATCCCTGAATAGACCAATAGCAAGTTCTGAAATGGAGGCAGTAATTAATAGCCTACCAACCAAAAAAGTCCAGGACCAGATGGATTCACAGCTGAATTCTGCCAGAGGTACAAAGGGGAGCTGGTACCATTCCTTCTGAAACTATTCCAAAGAATAGAAAAAGAGGGAATACTCCCTAACTCATTTTATGAGGCCAGCATCATCCTGATACCAAAGCCTGGCAGAGACACAACAAAAAAAGAAAACTTCAGGCCGATATCCCTGATGAACATCGTTGCGAAAATCCTCAATAAAATACTGGCAAACCGAATCCAGCAGCACATCAAAAAGCTTATCCACCACGATCAAGTCGACTTCATACCTGGGATGCAAGGCTGGTTCAACGGTTCAACATACGCAAATCAATAAATGTAATCCATCACATAAACAGAACCAATGACAAAAACCACATGATGATCTCAATAGATGCAGAAAAGGCCTTCGACAAAATTCAACAGCGCTTCATGCTAAAAACTCTCAATAAACTGGGTATTGATGGAATGTATTCCAAAATAATAAGGGCTATTTATGACAAACCCTCAACCAATATCATGCTGAATGGGCAAAAACTGGAAGCATTCCCTTTGAAAATCAGCACAAGATAAGATACTATTATTTTCATTGAGAACCGAATATTTCCATATTCTAAAACTCATAGAGATGAAGTATTGGACCATGTATAAAGAAAAGCATTTCTGCCTTTAAAAGAAGTACAAGCAATTTGGAGTTACAGACAGGCTATTACACGTAACAATCAGAGGCAGGGCACAGTCAATCAGAAAGTGGGTTGGAGAGCAAGCAAATGGGAGGTGTTTGGTCTAAAACTTCATAGCATTGCAAATTTGGCATCAGAGATAACATTTACATAGTGGGACACTAGGGAAATAATCTAATTTACTGTACTGACATTTTATGATTTCTAGTTTCTAGAACTAGATATTAAGGATTGTTTTCCAGAATCAGGACCCATTTTTTGTCACTATTTTTCTGATGATTTATTTAAATGGAATACATGTATGTGGTTATAGGCAGAATAAGCTCTGCTGAACAGATCAAAAAATGGAAGGCATTGCTGATATTTCATTTTTGATACTATTTTTTCTTTCCAATAATTATAGCACTTACATATCTTTAAAAGCATTGCTTATTGCAGGCATAAAAAATGTAATTAGGTTTCTTTAGCACCAGAAATGTGTATTTAACCATAATTTTCTGAACATCAAAAATAATAGTTGATACTATAATGTAATTGAATCATATTTTTGTTATAATGGAAGACATTTTGATTACTACAAGATACAATTACTTCAGTTATTAGGCATCTAATAAGGTCAAGTCATGCTTTTAAATACAAAGCAGCTTAAATGTCTAGCAGGCATTAAATGTCTGACATGCATTTCATTACACAGTCTTTCCTGAAATGAATGCGCAAATGCATCCTTAATGGAACATTGTACTGACTGGAATAAAATCAAGATACTTTCTTCCATCCTCTGTACGTTATTACCATTGTTCTGAAGAAACCTCAGAAACTATAATATAAATCTGAACTTTTATGGGTAATTTGTATTTGTCTATGCTAACACACAGTGAGGAATATGTAACTTACATTTTGTATATTAAAAGGCACAGCTAATACAATTTATTAATTTGTATCATGAATTTACCCAGAAAGTATAATTCTAAAGATAAACAATCAAATTTTTGAGAAGATAAAAACCTGACTAGATATTTAGATTATTTAGATGATTTTAGTGTTTTGTTTCAAATATTTTTTTCCAGAAAAAAGACACATTTTAGAATAGACATTTTTGATCTTTCTGTTCTTTTATGTGAGACACCCACAGTTAGCCCTCTGATTCTGATTAAAGTGAAAAAAAAAAACCCTTCTTCAGTTAAATGTACAATCATCTTCTATGTGAAAAGCATTTAGAAATAAGACCAAATGAGGTATCAAAATACAATTTCAAAGCAGAATAAAATTTCATAGGCTTCAATCAAACTGTGGGCTTTTTCACCGACAAAAATTAATGAAGGCAGTAAAGATGGATTGATTGATTCAACAACACTGAATGAGTTTCCTTTGCGGGCCTGGGCATCCCAAAATGAACAAGGTGGACTTAAAGGTGCTCACAATACAGTGGTGATTATATCATATGAAAACTTACAACACTTACTACATTTGAAAAAAGTTATGGTTAATCATTTTTGTGAAATAAAAGAGTAGTAATATGTTAATTATGTTTTAGAATTATCAGCCCTCTCTCTGGCTATTCATGTATTAATTGGGGCAGATATATACAAACTCATACATTTATGTATATGTGTTATTTTTCTTTGACATTTTGGCATATACTTAGATGATTTTCAAAAATGTACAAATAACTTGATCTATAAGGAAAGCTTTATAATATATATACAGATAGCTAATGAGAACATGCCTTAGTATTTTTTAAAATATATAAAGAAATTAAAAAACTGATAGAAGTAGTAAGAGAATGCAGTTAGATGACAAAATGCAAGATAAACATGCCTGAATAGGTAATATTAATGGCAATAAGTAAGTAGAAAGAATAACTGGAAAAAATATTTCAGGCACAATAGCATGAAACTACACAATTCTAGAATTTTTTTAAGCAGACAATAAAATATTACAATTTTACCGTCGAACATAAAACTGAACAGACCAAGTGGAGACACAACCCATGTTTCTGCATGGAAGATTAAACATTATATAGATGTAAACTGTGAACTCAGTAATAAACCAAATGCAAACAGTGCTGGGAATTTTATGGAACTTCTGGCTGGTTCCAATGTTCATAAAAAAGAGTAAATAAACAGGTTACTAGCACACATTTGATACTTCCTACTACACAGTTGATCCTTGAACTGCATGGATTCACTTTTATGTGGATTTTTATTCCACCTCTGCCACCCCTGAGTCATCAAGACCAACCCTTCTTCTTCCTCAGCCTGCTCAACATGAAGATGACAAGAATGAAGATCTTTATGTGAATCCACTTCCACTTAATAAATAGTAAGTATATTTTCTCTCCCTTATGATTTTCTTAGTAGCATTTTCTTTTCTCTAGCTCACTGTATTGTAAGAATACAGCATATAATACATATAACTTACAAAATATGTGTTAACTGTTTATCTTGTGGGTAAGGCTTCTGGTCAACAGTAGGCTGTTAGTACTTAAATTTTTGGGGAGTCAAAAGTTACATGCAGATTTTCAATTATGCAGGAGTAAAAACATAATATACTTTAAGACTATTCAAGAATGAAAAAGAAGTATAGAGGAATGTGTTTGTAAAGTCTCCCTAAGTTAAGCACAGATTCAGAAGCCACAGTGGAAAGCCTGCCATATTTGACTACATAAACTAAAATGGTCAGTATAGCAAATAAAACCATAATACAATGAAAGTTAAAAGACAAAGAACAAATTGGAAGATAATATATACCTTCTGTATAACCAAGGGATAACAGCCCTACATAAGAGTTTCTACAAAGTCACATTGAAGAGTAATACAAGAAGGTGATGAAAGAAATGCAGACTGTAGTTTGTGTGTAGTTAATAAATGTTATTTAAAAGATAGCATGAATTTTTTAATGGAGGCCAAATGTAAAAGTATATCCCAATTTTACATTTTTCTTTTTAAATGGTTGAGTATTCCTTTCTTTTCACCATATGCTTGCCAGCATGCATCTACATGAATTTTCTATTTGACTCTTCTATTTTTACACTATGACAGGTACAAGAGATCTGTTTCCATAAACCTTGATTCATATGTTATTTTCTAGCAATTTTCCTTCTTATTGCAGAAGGGTTCTCAAAAATTGAACTCTGATAAGCCTGTTATTATAAAATATCTATTTATAGGTAGGCAACTGGCAGAGTTACCATAGAAACCAAAACAGCAATCAATTCAGAAACCATAAAAGTGTAAGTAAAGATGTATTATGAATAGAAACCAATAAAACACACAATCCTTCATAATTATTAAAAAAATGCAAAATAGAATCTTTTTCAAGGGATAATAACAGAAGGAAAAACAGTTTACAATTATGGTTTATCCACTAATGTAAATTTGTGCAACTGTAATGTAGTTAGGCATGCTCTCATTTTAAGATGCTGTCACGAAATTGGTTATTTTAAGAAAACTGGGTAAATATAAAACTTCAGTACACTTTGAGAGTGTTAAGTACGCTGAACACTATGTGTTAAGGCAAGCAATTATCACTCCTCTGTCTATACCCCCAGTATTAGACCTACCTCAAATGCAATGCCCAGATCATTTTGATTTGGCTATCTTGACCCACATCTACCCCTTCTACAGCTACCACCACACAAACACGGGAGTTGAATTCAGTGGGTGAAATTGAGGAACAGGTCAAGAATCTTTTTTGTTGTTGTTGTTGTTTGTTTTTTGAGACGGAGTCTCGCTCTGTCACCCAGGCTCAAGTGCAGTGGCGCAATCTCGGCTCACTGCAAGCTCCGCCTCCCGGGTTCCCACCATTCTCCTGCCTCAGCCTCCCGAGTAGCTGGGACTACAGGCTCCCGCCACCACGCCTGGCTAATTTTTTTTATATTTTTAGTAGAGACGGGGTTTCACCGTGTTAGCCAGGATGGTCTCGATCTCCTGACCTCGTGATCCACCTGCCTCGGCCTCCCAAAGTGCTAGGATTACAGGCGTGAGCCACCACGCCCTGCGGAACAGGTCAAGAATCTTACTAGATGACCATCAAAGTGATAAAATCTTTTGACAAATAATTGTCTAGGTATTTTTAGCTGGGATGTTTGGTGCAGTAATGTAATAATTCCCAAATTCATGATTGTGACTCTCTGGTAAGATTGCAGAAGGAATTATAGGTAATTCTGGTGGGAATGGCATTTAGTTTTCTCTTTTGAAAACATGCTTTAATTTTTTAAAGGCAGAACAAAAGAAAGCAAGTGTTCTGTTGATAAATGATTTCATGAATGGATTTTTCTCATTTGTAGGTATTCACTACTATAAAATGGAATTGTGTGAAGGATGTTAGAGTCAATATCCTTTATTTAGTAAATTAATATGAGTTACACCCTAAAGTCAAAGGCACCTTGTAATTTAACCTCACGTAAACCAATATGAGTAACTGGATTTTTTTTTTAACCCAACAACAAAGGAAGTTTATAGTATACTAGGGAGCATAAGATAATTCATGTTTCTATGAATATTCTCTTGCTAAATTAGAAGTTTCTCAAAATTTGGCTGGCAAAGAACATGGATTGCTTTCCCATATGTCTACTAAATGAAAAGGAAAATGATTAGTTTTAAAAATTCATATTAATTATATCAGATAGTTCCAAAAATGAAGATTATGACTCACTATAGGCTTGTTCAGTTGCAGAAAGCAATGCATTTCATTCCAAAGGGAAATAGCTCAGGTAGCTTTCATTACACTTAGGGAGCTGTAGACTACACTACCCTGACTCAAAGAGGTTTACACAACTGCAGGGGGATTACATAGTAAATCACTAACCTCAAAAATAATTCTCTTTGTGAAAAATTGACAGTATTATTTGATTTTGAGAGTGTTAAAGGCCTTTCATTTATCTGAACACCCAAATTGTACATACTAAGTATGAGAACTAACAAAACAGTACAAGTGATTTTAACTAAATGTAATGAGAAAAAGAACAGTAGTTGGTAATTTTAGGAATGAGAAATCCTGACAATGAAAATACTTTGCTGATGACTTTTATGAGTCAAATAAAATTAAGAGGGAATATTTCTTCTACCTTTATTTAAAATTTTAATGTTATATACAACAGTTTCTATGTGTACAGCCCAGTAAATTTCACCAAGTGAAAACCCACTTGTAGTCCATTCTCATGCTGCTATGAATAAATACCCAAGACAGTAATTTATAAAGGAAAGAGATTTAGTTGACTCACAGTTCTGCATGGCTCACGGGGACCTCAGGAAACTTACAATCATGGCAGAAGGTACCTCTTCACAGGGCAGCAGGAGAGAGAATGAGTGCAAGCAGGGCAAATGCCAGATGCTTATAAAACCATCAGATCTCGTGAGAGCTCACTCACTATCGTGAGAACAGCCTGGGGGAAACTGCTCCAGGATTCAATTACTTCCCACTGAGTCCCTCCCAGGGCACGTGGGGATTATGGGAACTACAATTCAAGATGAGATATGAGTGTGGATACAGCCAAACCATATCATCTCTCATGTAAATAGCACCCAAGTCGAGGAATAGGATATTGTCAGCATCCCAAAGCTACCCTCACGTTCCTTACCAGTCACTACTCACGCTTCCTAAGGTTAAACATTATTCCAACTTCTACCATCGTGGAATACTTTGCCTATTTTTGAAATTTGTCTGAATAGAGTATTTTGTATATATTCTTTTATGTATGCTGCTTCTCTTACTCATTATCTTTATGGTATTTATCTACCTTTTGCATTTATTTGTAGTTTTCCCCCCATATTTATTGTATAGCATTTAATTGTGTGAATGTTTCGATTCATGTATCTGTTCTGTTGACAGACAGGCATGTAGTTTTCATTTTGGCTCTTACAAACAGCACTGCTCTGAACACTGTTGTTCTCTGACCATTTTTGGTCAGTATGTAAGTATTTCTATAGAGTAGATACTAAGGAAGTGAGTTGCGGAGTCATGAGGAATGCGCATATTCGGCTTCAGCAGATACTGCCAAACAATTCTCCAAAGTGGTTATGTACCAATTTAAACTCCCATCGACAGGATGAGAGTTGTAGTTGTTTCACATATTTGCAACAGTTAGCATTTTTTGTTCTTTTCATTAGTTATTCTTGTGAGTACGTAGTGAATTCTCATTGTGGTTTCTAATTAGCACTTTCCTAATATGTAATGAAATTGAGGACTTCTTCATACGTTTATTGGTCACATGGATCTTTTCATTGCGAAGAGCTTCTCCAGAACAGTGATTGCTTCATAAGGGAAAATTGTAATCTGGTCTACACTTTTAATAATTCTGCATTTTAATAAATACTCCTGGTGATGATTATTCATGCCAACATATGACAACCATTGCACCAGGCTCTATTCACTAAAACAGGGATTTTGTTTTAGCTACCATTGTATTTCTAGTGTCTAGCACAGTGCCTTGCTTTAGATCATTGGCTTTGCATTTTTCTTTTTAAATATGGACACTTAAAACTATAAATTTCCTTCTAAGTAAAGCAATAGCATTTCTTTAGCTGCATCCTGCTAGTTTTGGTATATTGTATGTATCTTTATTATCATTTAATAAGAAATATTTTCTAATTCTTTTGTGATTTCCTTTTCATTCCGAAGTTATTTAGAAGGAAGCTGATTAATTTCCAAATATTTGGGGATGTTCTAGATATCTTATTGATTTGTTTAAAAAATCCAGCTATGGTGTGAAAACATGTGAATCCAATCCTTTTAAAGTTAACAAGACTTGCTTTATGGCCCAGCAGTTGGTCCATCTTAGTAAGTATTTCGTTGTGCACATAAAAGGAATATATATTCTGCAGTTGTATGTGTGTATAAATAAATAAATAAATAAATAAGGCCGGGCATGGTGGCTCACGCCTGTAATCCCCAGCACTTTGGGAGGCTGAGGTGGGCAGATCATGAAGTCAAGAGTTTGAGACCAGCCTGACCAGCATGGTGAAACCCCATCTCTATTAAAAATACAAAAAAATTAGCTGGGTGTGGTGGCGGCGCCTGTAATCCCAGCTACTCTGGAGGCTGAGGCAGGAGAATGGCTTCAACCCAGGAGGCAGAGGTTGTGCTGAGCCAAGATTGCGCCATTGCACTCCAGCCTGGAAAACAGAGCCAGTCTCTGTCTCAAAAAAAAAAAAAAAAAAGGTAATTTAAATTGCTATACTGAGGTATTGGAGCTAAACATTACATTTTTTTTCTTTTTTTTGAGATGGAGTTTCGCTCTTGTTGCCCAAGCTGGAGTGCAATGGTGTGATCTTGACTACTTGCAGCCTCCACCTCCTGGGTTCAAGTGATCCTCATGCCTCAGCCTCCCGAGTTGCTGGGATTATAGCACGCGCCACCATGCCTGGCCCAGCTACTTTTTGTATTTTTAGTAGAGATGGGGTGGGTACCCCATCTCTAAAAGAGTTTTACTCTTTCACTCCTGATCTCAGGTGATCCACCTGCCTTGGCCTCCCAAAGGACTGGGATTACAGGTGTCAGCCACCGGACCCAGTCAAATATATATATTTTTTGATTTTAATTTTAATTTTAAGTTCTGGGGTACATGTGCAGGATGTGCAGGTTTGTTACATAGGTAAATGTGTGTCACGGTGGCTTGCTGCACCTATCAACACATCACCTAGGTATTTAACCCAGCAAGCATTAGCTATTTTTTCTAACGTTCTCGCTCCCCACATCCCACCCTCTGACAGGCCCCAGTGTGTGTTGTTCCCCTCCATCCAAGTGTTCACATTGTTCACCTCCCACTTATAAGTGAGAACATGCAGTGTTTCATTTTCTGTTCCTTCATTTGTTTACTGAGGATAATGGCTTCCAGCTCCATTCATGTCCCTGCAAAGGACATGATCTTGTTCCTTTTGATGGCTGCATTGTATTCCATGGTGTATCTGTAGCACATTTTCTTTATCCAGCCTGTCATTAATTAGGTCAAGTTTTGGCAGTGTTATTCAAAGCTTCTGTGTGCTTACTGATATTTTTCTACCTATCAATTACAAAGAGAAGGGTGTTAAAATCTCCACCTTTGAATGTAGATTTGTTAATTTTTGCTTTATATATTTTAAAGTTCTGTTAATGGGTGCATGCAAACCTGGGACTATTATGTTTTCTTGATTCACTGATACCCCATCTGGTTAATCTGGCTTGGCTGATATCAATCCCTTTAGTACTTTTCTCTTGTGCTAGTCAAATTCTCTTAGGTGAGTAACTTTGAGATTTTAATAAGGATTTCTGTTCCTATCTGCGATGAGTGCTTCCCATGGACAGACCTCTTATCCTCTCAGATAAGCCTCTGTCTTATAGTCTCAGGGACAAAGCTGAAGTCTTCTGCAGAAGTGGGAAAGGAACAGTGAGAAGGTTATGTGGTAGCTCTTGCTGATTCTTAAACATCTTGTTTTAAACCCTACTTTCATCTCTATTTTTAAAGGTACCCAGTGCTGCAAATTCAGCATTGTGGGAAGAGTTGATAAAGAAAAAGCAGATTGCTTCTAAGTTTCCAAAATTTTGTTGCAGAGTTGAGGACTGTATGTAAAGGGAATACTGGCCCAAATTATGGAAAGTAGGAGATTATTGGGGTTTATGGTTGAGTTGCTGCTGAAATTCTAACATCATAAATCAATTCGTCCTTTGAGTACTCATTTATGCACTTATTTGTTAAAAAACATTTCCTCCATTTCCAAAGGATTCAAATCAGCAAATTAATTTTTAATTTAAATATCTCTTTTAAATGTAGATCACCCTGGGAAGTGTAACACATTGACCTCCCCATCAGTCATTTACCTGATATTGTTAAAAAAAATTAATCAGATCTTTCTAATAAACACATAAGAACCTCCCCCGCCCCCACTAAGGCTTGGGAATGTGGGTAAGAAAATGCAAAAAAGCCAGAGTGGGTCTGTTTCTGAGCGTTGCAAGCCTACAGTGTGGGGACCTAGAGCACCTGGGGAAAAGAGTGCTGTGAGGTGATGGGGAAAGAAGATAATTGACAAGATGCAGAGTTTTATCAGAAGTTGGACATGAAGAGATAAAGGAAGGAATTCAAAGATAATACTAAAGTTTCTAGAACTTATCTGCTGTTGATATTGTAGTACTTAAACTCCTCTTTGAAAGCTATATGCAGACGTTCTGGAGAATTACAAGTTTTTCTAAAATGGAATTTTTTCTCCAGGCTGTTAAAATACAGTACTTGCTTTCTTATGTTGTTTATAGGAAGTTATTTGTAAGTTACCAACTTTTTTCTAAATCAAATTATTTCATAGCAATTAATCTTGTAAATTTATAAATGTTTTACGTTACTTATTGCTTATTATTTTTTGACTCTTCAGGCTCTCTCTCAAGTAGCTAACATGTTTGGCAGTTAGATGTACTACAAAGCTAATAATTAAGAAAAAGTAATTACTTTGCATTGCCTTAATTTTCTCCTAGAGTATTTGTGTTTTATGCTGGTCTTTTTTCTTATACTCAAATAGTACCAATGCAAATAAAAATTGCAATTAATTTTCTGATTTGAAATATTTTTATTTTTAGAGGTCAGATAGATCCTATTTCTATACTTCGAAAAAATTTGTGAATACTACCCATGGAAGGTTTTTAGAGATGATGTCTGGAAATGCAATTAAATTGGTTATATGTATTGCTTGTAACACTGGTGGTGTAAGTTCAGCTTACCTGGAGGTGGCCTTCTAGACTAACAGGTTTTTCCGTTGTTACGTTTGTTCCTATGGAAACTGGCCTCTCTTGCATTCTCTCTCTCTTTTTATCACTTTAGAAACAGGTTACAGAAGCAATGGCCAGGAGGAAATATAAAATATTCATACAGCCACTACTTAGGAGCTTCAGCTAACATACTTACAGGTGTATATTTTCCCTTAAAGGTTATGCACACACATGCATAAACCCCCATGGCATGTATCTATATATTTCTAGCAATCCAGACCACAAAGCTGAAAGAATTCTCTCTGACTTGGTAATGAAACAGTTCAGTGATGATGCTGTAAGATCTGTCAAGGCATGTGTGGAAGTGGACCCAAGCAGCATTAACAGAACTGAAAGACAATGGTGACTTCTTGGGTACATTGCAGTTCTGGGCCAGGATGAATACATACATTCCAGCCGTGCTCCTGGTGCCCATTGATTAACAAAGAAAGAAACTGATTAAAATCATAAAGTGGATTAAAATCTCAGTTCTCAATCTTTCAGCTCACCAGTTTGCTCATCTGTAAGGTGGGAAAAATAATATTTTTGTGAGATTACTCTGAGGACTCAAGTACCCTACTACTGCAGGCACATGCTGAGCTGGTACTAGAGTTCTGCACGGGCACAAAGAAGATAATACCTAGTTTCTATCTTGTCACAGCACTGAGCACAGCTTGCAACAGCAAAAGCAACAGAAATAACAACACTTGCAATACTCTTCAAACAACTATGTTGGAACCCTTTGTGTGCCCTGAGCCCCATTGTTTTAAAGGAGAGGAAGGGACCCACTCTAGTTCCGTATCTAGGTGGCGGCAGCAGCTGCAAGGGACTGGGAAAGCACCTCCTCCCAGGTGCAGAAAATAGAGTCTACGCTACATTCTTCCCTAAGTGTTGATTTATCTGTTGACTAAAATTAGTTTAAATAAACCAAGCTGCTTTATGTGTGGGTTTTACATTTCTTAAAATCCTCCTCTACATGCTATTTTCTTTATTTTATGTAAATGCATATATTTAATATTTGAGCAGTTTATTTTTTATTTTAATAAATATTAAGTAACTTATTCATTATAATTTAAATTGCTATGCTGAAGTATTGGAGCTAAACATTGCATTCTAATTATAGAACACAAATAGTGCTACCATCTCCTGGTGGCGGCCTGCTGAATCACAGGTGGAAATAACTGAGCATTGCCAATTCACATTGCCAATACTTGAACCATTTACTGAAATGATTTACTTGAATATATCACATCTCATTTATTACACCTTCAGCTATGTATAATGAGGAGGTTAAATTATGAATTTTAAGCAAACCCTAAATTTATTTGCTAGTTTATATTTATGGTATTTACTAATCTTTTATAATTTTAAAAGAAATTGTAGACGTACCATCAATCCGATTCTCAAAAATCTTTGTGAGCTCATGTTTTTGGACTGATATTTTTTAAATTTTATTTTACAGAGGCAGAAATGTAAGTTCAGATAGATCAAAGGATAATTGCCTAAGATTTACACTGCAGGGAAGTTGCAGACCTGGGACTTGAATCCAAATCTTGTGACTGTATCTCAAGGCCTTATTCACTCTACAAGATTAACTCTAACCTGGAGTTATCATCTGATTTTAAAATATAGCTACAAACATATATACAATATCTCCCACAAATTTCAGGTCATAAGTTTGACAAATCCAATTAATTTTAAATATATAGAGTTAGAAAAGACTAATTTCCTGAAAGATCACTTTGCTTATTTATTACATAGTGAAAGCATCACAAATGTGCCAGGGTGCTGTTTAAAATAGCCGTAGCAAAGGCTTATTAAGCTTACTGTTAACAAGACAGTCTGTTGTGGTTCCCCCATAGCCTATGTATGTCTTTGTTGAATATGTTTAACTGCAAGACCTAAGTGTCCTCTGATCCAGAAGCATTTACTTAATTTTTCATGTAGGGTCTCAAGCAGTCCGAGGTGACTAGAACATGAATACCTAGGTCCTGCTTGCTCCCTGCTGGAGGGAAAATGGCTTGTTACTGTTTGCTACAAATTGTGCTGAACTCCTAGTCCTGGGTTCCCCAGCCATAATCACCATCTGGGTCCACTGTTTCACCTCACAGGACTTGGGGGAATTTGTGCTACTATTTGATGCTCCTGATGTTTGCTGTGATGTGAGTGATAAATTGTTCTCTGATCCAATGTGTCTTGTCTACTCTTGGGATGTGTGCAATTGTCACAAGTCAGTTTTTTTTTTTGCTTAGTCTTCTCTTTTGGAGTCTTGCTATTCTTCGCTATTCTCTACGAGATTGAGGGCTCTTCCCTGACACTTTCCTTTATTCCCAGCAATTATCTAGGCACGTGGTATTCTGGATCTTACTTTACAAATAAGGACATTGAGAGACTTAGTACAAAATAGAAAGTGACAGAACTGAAATGAAAATATGGCAGATGTTCTCTCTTAATCATTACTTTTGAAAGAACAACAACAACAAAAAACAACAACAAAATAGCAAACCTTAAGCTAGGTTCTGACATTTTTTGAATAAATTCCAAGGATCACCAGATCTGATGGAATTGAGATGCCATTTCATTTGTTTTGAAAGTTGCTACTGTTGATCAAATCTGAACTCCATAATTATTGCAATTATTGTATTTTCTTCTGGCAGGATTAGAATATATGATTCGTTTGTGCAGTATGCTAGCAGCAATACTGGACTTCCTTCAGTGGAGAGGAAAGACTGTGAAGCTAGAATAGAAACTATGGAAAGCGCAGTCAAGTTTGTAGCTTTTAGAGGATAAGGTTGAAGGATCTTATCCTATCTAGAGGATAGGATTGACAAGACTAATGCCACAAGAAGTTCCTGGAGATTCCATTCAGCTCTAATCCTAGAGCTGGAACCCAGGTATTGGACTATCTAATTGGGGAAAGAGGCTGTAGAAAGAGGTAGAACGTTCAAAAATAGAGCAGACATGGTGGGAGTATCAGGAAAATATGGGCTCATTTCAACAACTGCAGCATCCAGGCCCTGAGTAATGGAGTTTGTGGAAATCAGGATCATACCTAGCTACATGTATTTGGGGGCATGCCTTTAATTCCACTAGCGGCTTAGACTAAAAGGGGACAACATTACCTAAAAGATCACAAAAGACTTCAAGATAAAAGTCAAAGTAATAACTTTGATAAAAGTCAAGATAAAGGGTCAAGACTTCAGATAAAAGTGTTTTATTGAGGGAGGTAAAGGGAGAAGGGATCCGGAGGGCAGGAGGAACTGTGGGAAAATCACTTTTGCTTGCCCCTGGGTTTATCTCAGCAGAATGACATTCCACCTGCCACTGATACATGGGTGAGGGCTCTTGACATGTCATAGCCCTCATGTTGTTCAGTTACTTTCTCAGTAGTTCAGAGAGTAACATGATTGCCTGCTGATTGCCAGGTGTTCATTAGAAGTCTCTGGAATAGAGGCTAGTCCTATCACTCAGGCTAACTTTCATGGCTATTTAAAGAAAAACAGCTTTTAAAAATGCTGATATCATGATTAATCTTAATAATGAAAGAATCCCAAGACTGTGCATGATTATATGCACCCAACATCAATTTGAAGTGAGAAAATAGTCTGTCATCTGCAGTGCTTTACCATTTTGATTTGCTTAGCAGAAAATGATTTGCTTAGCTAGTGAAGCACCTCCTTCTCTATCATAGATGTTATTTAGTATTTAGACTCAGCAAGGTGGAGAAACTTGACTAGAACATTTGGCCTGGACAAGGAAAGCTGACAGCATAAACAATTTCTATTTATAGATAAGTGTAGATTAAGACTTTTTTTCCCACTTAGTTGTTATATATCCTTCAGCTGAAGTCTTAAAATTGAGGTATTCAAAACTTGATGATGGAGGAAGGGTGTATAGTGAGAGTCCTTAACTGGATTAACCTTTTTTTTTTCTGAGACAGGATCTTTCTCTGTCACCCATGCTGAAATGCAGTGGCACAATCTCAGCTCACTACAACGGCTACCCCCTAGGCTCAAATGATCTTCTCACCTCAGCCTCCTGAGCAGCTGAGACTACAAGTGGGTGCTTTTATTTTTTTGATTTTTAGTAAAGACAGGGTCTCGCTATGTTGGCCAGGCTGGTCTTGAACTCCTGGCTTCAAGTGATCCTCCTTCCTTGACCTCCCAAAGTAGTGGGATTACAGGCGTGAGCTACTGTGTTCAGACTGGATCAACTTTTAAATAGCATGTAAACAAATTTACATATGTTTTTCATATAATGTATAGTTTCAGCATTTTTTGAAGTATTAATTCCAACTTGCACAAAAATAAAAATCTTTAATGATGCTGAGATAAATGTTTGCTGAAACTTGTTGAAAGCATTGCCTACATTTGCCGTCTCCAGTTCCTCTCCTATTTGTTCCTGAACCCACTCCAATCAGGCTCTTCTCCTGCAAGTCCCTTAACACTTTCCTCATCATAGTCACTGATGACCTTCCTGTTGCACAAATTTATATTAAGGCAATGGTTGGTGCTCATGTATGTATATTATTATGTAAATTTTATTCACCATGGAGTCAAGCATGCACAAATCTACTTTTTCATTTTTTTTGTTCCAAAAGTTTTTTAATAGTTGCCTTTTTTTATTTTCTTAGTTTTCTTTAAAGGTCTAATGGGTAATTTTTTCCAAAATGCTCTGAGATCTGTCAAATTTCTAGCAACAGTTCTTCCAGATGCTCAAACATTTCAGATGCACTCAGCTGAATTCCATTTCTAATGACATCTCACCATCCAGCCTCCAGCCTCCTTCTCCAATTTGGACTACTTGATTTCTGCACCTGGTTACAACTAGACTCCTGAGGCTGCCCTTCAGTATTTCTGTGTGTTAGAATTGTGTTTTGGATCCTATATCTTCTTTCTCATTTACTCTCTCATTTGTTAAAGCAAACTTGCCAGCACTTCCTAAGCATTACGAAATAAGAAACTTTTTTTCCCATGCTACATCTCAAAAACAGAGAACAGTACTTAGCGCATAGGAGGTACTCTTTAAATATTTTAGTTTTTGTTTATTTTTAATTGTCAAAATAATTGTATATATTTATGGGTACAATGTGATGTTTGATATATGTAGACATTGTAGAATAATGAAATAAAGTGAATTAGCATATTCATTATCTCACCTTACTATTTTTTTGTGGTGAGAACATTTAAAATATACTCCTTTAGCAATTTTGAGATATAAAATACGTTATAATTAACTATGGTCACCATGATGTGCAACAGATCACTAACACTTATTTCTCTTGTCTAACTGAAGTTTTCTATCTTTTGCCTAACATCTCATTTTTCCACCCCCTTACCCCCACCTCCAGTAACCATCTCTACTTCTGTGAGTTTAACTTCTTTGGGCTCCACATATAAGTGAGAAGATGCAGAATGTGTCTTTTTGTGCCTGCCTTATTTCACTTAACATAATGTACTCTATGTTCATCCAGGTTGTTCCAAATGACAGAATTTCCTGCTTTTTTTAAAGCTGTATAGTATTCCACCATGTGTATATACTACATTTTCAATTATCCATTGATCCACTGACAGACACTTAAGTTGCTTTCATGTCTTGACTATTGTGAATAATGCCACAATGAACATGGGAATGTAGATATTTTTTCAACATACAAATTTCAATTTCTTTGGATGTATACCCATAAGTGGAATTGCTGGATTCTATGGTAACTCTAGTTTTAGTTTTCTTAGGAACTTCTATATTGTTTTCCATAATGGGTATACTACTTTACATTCCCACAAACAGTGTGCAATGGTTTCCTTTTCTTTCCAACATTTGTTATCTTTTCACTTTTTGATAATAGCCATTCAACAGGTGTGAGATGATAGCTCATTGTGGTTTTAATTTGCATTTCTCTGATGATTAGCGACATTGAGCATTTTTTCATATATCAGTTGGCCATTCATATGTCTACTTTTGAGAACTGTCTGTTTATGTGTTCATGTCCTTTGTCTTTTTTTTTTTTTTTTTTTGCTTTGAGACGGAGTCTCCCTCTGTCACCTAGGCTGCATGGAGTATGGTGGCGTGATCTTGGCTCACTGCAACCTCCTCCTCTCTGGTTCAAGCGATTCTCCTGCCTCGGCTTCCTGAGCAGCTGGGACTACAGGTGTAGGCCTGGCTAATTTTTGTATTTTTAGTAGAGACGGGGTTTTGCCATGTTGGCCAGGCTGGTCTCGAACTCCTGACCTCAGGTGATCCACCTGTCTCAGCCTCCCAAAGTGCTGGGATTACAGGTGTGAGCCACTGTGCCCAGCTCCTTGCCATTTTTTAATAAGGTTATTTTTTTTTCTTGCTATTGAGTTGAGTTCCTTACCTATTTAGGATATTTGCCCCTTACGAGATATATGATTTGCAAATATTTGCTTTTCTATTCCATGGGTTGTCTCTTCACTCTGTTAATTATGTTCTCTGCTATGTAAAATATTTTTGAAATGAAATTCCATTTGTCTCTTTTTGCTTTTTTTTGCCTTTGCTTTTGAGGTTATAGCCAAGAAATCACTGCCCAGATAAATGTCATGAAGAATTTTCCCGTTTTATCCTAATAGTTTTACAATTTAAGGTCTTATGTTTAATTCTTTAATCTATTTCAAGTAGATGTTTGTATATGGTACAAGATGAGGATCTAATTTCACTTTTTATATGTGAATGTCCAATTTTTCCAACAGCATTTGTTTTGAAAAGACTGTCTTTCACCATGGTATGTTTGTGACACCTTTGTGGAAAATTAATTGACCATAAGTGCGTGGGTTATATCTGGGCTTTTCATCCTATTGCATTGGCTAATGTGTTTGTATATAGAAAACCCTAAAGATTTCACCAAAAAAACTGTTAGAACAGATAAATGAATTCAATAAGTTTGCAGAATACAAAATCAACATACAAAAATCAATAAGATTTCTATACAATAACTATTATTGAAAGCAGAAATCAAGAAAGCAATCTCAGTTACAATAGCATTAAAAAAAGACAGGAGTAAATTTAACTAAAAAGGTTCAAGATCTGTATACTGAAAACTACAAAACATTAATGAAATAAATTGAAAACGACAGAAATAAATAGAAAGATATCCCATTCTCATAGATTGGAATAATTTAGTTAAAATGTCCAGTACTACCCAAAGTTATTTACATATTCAATGCAATACTCATCAAAATTTCAATGTTATTTTTCACAGAAGTAGAAAAACAATCCTAGAATTTGTATGGAACCACCGTAAACTCCAATAGACAAAGCAGTCTGGAGAAAAACGAACAAAGCTGGAGGCACCACATGACCTGATTTTCAAATATACTACAAAGCTATAGTAATCAAAACAGCATGATACTAGCAAAAACCAGATATACATTATTCATTACATATTTTAAATGAATGAATTAATAAATGAACACATTAAAGAGTGTGTAAGGAATACATTTTCTGAGACTACACATTTCTAGTTTCTTATTTTTACTATTTACATATTACCTTTACATGATGGTTTGGTGAGCTATGCTATCCTAGATTGAAAATAATTTTCTTTCTCAATTTTAAGCTTATGAATTTTGCTCAACTGTTTTCTCACATCTGGTATTAATAATGGAGAAGGCTGATGTTATTTTATTTCTGTTTCTTTCTCTCTTGTTCTTTCAAGAAGTAGTTAGATTATTTTCTTTCTTTTAAATTTCATGATGGTATCTTGGTGTGGTTATTTTTATTACCTTTTGGATATTTCATGGGCTCTTTCAAGTTATAGTGTTAGGTCCTTCAGTTCTAAAAAAAAATTCTTGTATTATTCAATATTTTTCCCTTTATATTGGACTTCTAGGATTACTATTCTCATTTTCTTTTTCCTCATTTCTTCTTTCTTCCCTCCCTTCCTTCCTTCCTCCCTCCCTTCCTTCCTTCCTTCCTTCCTTCCTTCCTTCCTTCCTTCTTTCCTTTCTTTCCTTTTAGCTCTATTGCTCATTTGTCTTTTTCCTCTAATTTCCAGGAGATTTGCCTGCTTTTGCCTTTTAAATCTTTGATTAAAAATTTTATCATATTTTTAATTTCAAGAATTCTTATTCTCAGGTTAGCTTATTTTCATGCATCCTATTCCTGTTTCATAGATGTAATATCTTCTCTTATCTCTGAGGAATTTAATTATAGTTTTCACACAAAGATTTATTCTCCTATCTGAATTTTTTGTTTTTTTCTGAATACTATTTTATAGTTTGTTTTGTTTTGGTCTCTATCTTTCACATGGAAGTTTTTAACAAACATGTAATGCTAAGTTTGGCTATCCATTCTTATTTATTGCAAAACACTAAAGTATTGGTTGGAAATTGTGTGGATGAGCAATGCTTTTGATTAGTGGTATACTCTAGAAAGATCAAGGAGTAAGTCAACCATGTGAGTAAGGATCTTCAGATGTCAGCATGTGGGAATATTTTGCATGGAACTGTTCATTTCTTCCATTTCTTCAGAGAAGAGTCATCCAATCTGAAGCTTGGTTGGGAAGGTGGGACTTGTATCAGCGAATTGCAGTATTCTACCAAAAATGTGGAATGAGGGTCTTACAGGTCAGACTTCACATGCCCCCTTTTTTGAGACTTACACATCCAACTTGCCCCCATTGCACCTCACATTTGTGTTATTTATCCAAAATATAATCCCCCAGTCTTTTCTATGGAAGGGGTTGACAGATGGCTGCACATAAAGGGTATAGGGAGGACAAATGACCTATGTACATGCTTTCTACAAGCCACTTGTTTTTATTTGTGTAATCTACCCTTATGGACTGAAGCTCTTACAGTCTTTGAGAGCTGAGCCTTTCAGGGGTTTCTTCTTTTTAGGCTTACCCCTCTGTAGGTACATAGATTGCAAAACTCCTTTTTCCTTTTTTAAAATTTACTAATATAGCTACCACTCTAGTATCTACATTTTTACAAAATGATTTTAAAATATTCATCTGCTATTACATTCTCTTCCATTTCCTTGTCTTTGTAGGTAATTATTTTTTATTTGTTTGCTTTTCTACATTTGATTGAATAGAGTTTTGGGGCAGAGAGAAGTTAAATGCATGTGGTCAGGTGGCTATTTAAATGAAGTAGGTGAAACAAGGAGTGATCAATATATGTGGGACACCTGCTGTGTACTGAATGGGTTAAAATGTGTTGTAGAATCGAGAACTTGTTGCTGTCACTATGTATATGTGATTCACAGGTACAACTATAGCTAGAAAGCTGTTTCTATGGTGAAGGTACTGCTAGAAAAAAATAGGATCTGCTTTGGTTATTTGGATATGAGAATAGCACTCACAGATATTTGGCATTTAGGCAAAAAGACTGGCAAAAATGTTCTCTTCTTCCAAATTTTTTTCCAAAAAATCATGGAGAAATATTTGCTGTGATTTATGAAACAGTGAGGAGTTAAAGAGGGGGAGGAGTGATCAAATGCCAAAAAAAGAACCCAAACCATGCCCCCACTGAAGAAAACTGTAAGGAAACTTCATTTTTTTAGCATGTTCTTGACATGTTTTAAAATGCTTTTAGAATGGAAAGTGGCATTAGAGTTCCTACAGTGGGTAGTTATTCTAGGGAAACAAATGAACATTAATCCATTAAATAGTTTTCGTGTAAATGTTAGAATAGTGAGTAAGGGCAGTGTTACATAAGCCTAGGAGAAAAGTGGTAGTTTGAGACTATAAAAAGATAAAAATTACGAGAAAATCTTATGGTAAATATGTTGCTTGCTTTAAATGATTTTTGATTCAGTCAGGGCAAATATACTGTTGTTTATGTTTTAAAAATATCATAGCTATTGCCAGAATACTGTCAGGCAGTGAAATTTGTCAGAAAGGGAGGCTAAATATTTCTTAACTGCATAGTTCAGAATTGGGAAGAGGCTGCCTCACTGAACCTACAGGCTTCATTAATAATCTTGTATTCTAATGTGTGAAAATTATTTATTGGTCTAGATTTTTAAAATTATTATATGTAATGCTTGTTATTTACTCATAATTAAACTTATCTTTTTATAAAGAAATATTTAGATCTTGTTTTTGTTATATTGTGTATGAATGGTTTTGTTATATTTTGTATGTATATTTTGTGTTTATGTGGGTGTGTGCATTTCATGCATTCCTAAGTTGTTGCCTGTACTGTTTAAATATGATGCTGATGTTGTATTTAATGGTGAGTTTTAATTTTAGCCGAGATTTCAGTGTTTTTACAGGAATTAATTAACACATTATTAGAGAATTAGAAAAAATTAAAAAATAGATCTGTACCATGCTAAGTATAATCTAGCAAAATATATGTGTTTAAAAAAATCCTGGATTTTTTTAAGACAAGAGGGCAGTGAAGATGTTTCCACAAAATCTCTAGACAAAAAACTGTCTCTAGAAGAACAGCTCAGATTTAAACATGAGTATTATCAGAAAGGGACCAGCTTGGAACCTATGTAAATGTTCTTGGGGGTGGGAGGCGAGGAGAAAAACCCAGAAGGAAAGAAACATGGTAAACCAAAGACAAATGAAGACTAAACCAAGGACAACTGTGTCAAGAATAAAACGAAAGCTTATAAACACTTGTCTTTGAAAAAGAAGTCCAAGAAGTCTGTCTGAGAAGAAGAGATACAGAATCTCAAGAAAGGGACATAAGAGAAGAGGATGAAAACTGAGATAGTGATGCTTATGAAGGATAAAAGTAATATCTCAACAGAAATACATTCACATTAGAGAGAGGGGGTGGGAGGATATTCAATAGTTACTCCAGTGGAAGAGTAAAGGAACTTATCTGCAGCTCATTCTGATGGGGAAATCTCAAATGGCCCAAATTTAAATTTCTTGGTGGACTTGGATAGCCAAAGGGCTCCAAAGTCTCTTTCCAGAAGCTCTACTCCCAGGGAATTATTCTAACACTTAAGTAGAGCGTTACAAAAGGTAGGTGGCATGGGGTGAAACTAGCTCGTGTCAGTATGAGTTAGAGATTTTCTCAACAGAGAGAACAAAAAGGAAAAAGTGTTTTTAAGAGACTTAAATAAATAGAAGCAAAATGAGAAACTGTGACCTAAGTAAAAAGAACCCAGGAAGTTAAACTCTTCACAAGGGCCCATCGGTGATCCACTATGGGCCCTTGTGAAGAGTTTAACTTTCTGAGTTCTTTTTCTTTAACCTGGCTTTTCATTGCAGTAACCAATTTTTTTAGCAGTTGGTTAGAAGCCCTTGTTTTTTCCATTCTTTAGTATCTTCTTTAATTTTGTGTATGTCCAGCAGCAGTAGAGAGCCTGCCTTGATCAGTTGACTTTAGTCATTGGGATAAGGGAGAGTTTTTGGTATATTTTTTCTAAGACAAGGAAACCATCAAAGTTGCAGAGAGAGTCACATTTGAATGGCATTGCCTTGATTTTACATTTACTACCTTACAAGTGCTATCATTGCAGACCAGAATTCCTGTCTTAGGGATGCTGACGGCCAACGTGGATCTAAGAGAGGGAAACCATTCCCATCTTCGTGTTCCAGTTGTACCTTGAGGCTTACCTTACCAAATGACCTGTTTTCTCCTTTTCTTCCCCACCAGCCTATGAATTCCTCAAATAAGGAAATGGTGTCTTATTCATGTTTATAAACTTAAGGTGCAATGCTTAGTTGGAAATTGCTAGTAAAGGTATAAAACAGAGAGGATCAGAAGAAATGCCCCATGAGTCTTGGCTCCCCTGTGGTGTGTAGGCAACAGAGTTTCCCAAATATGCTCAGTAGAAACACAGGAGACAACTGTGTTTGAAGGCCATGGGTCTGCCATGGAATTCTGTGGAAAAAGCGAGTGAGGTGCCTCCATAGCAGCACATCCTCACCTGGAGTAAGAAAGAAAATATGGCTGAGACTCAGAGAATCTGGAATTCCAAGAAGTGAAGGGATAGTGTCAAGTCAGTGAAGGATAATCACAGGACCCAACACACTGAAAGAACATACCTCACTTTTTCTGGCTGCCCACTGTAGCAGGAGCTACAAGCAGCATTAAAAGGTGTGGAAGTTAAGCTAGTGAGGGCTCATAATAAAATTCAAGGTTTGGCATATGGGTTAGTTATGACTAATCCTACTGCCATCTGGACACATTAACCTTTTTGCCCTGTTCTCTGAAGCCTTTACCCAAGACAGACTTTTGTAGGAAAAGTGGTTGATATACCTTTAACTGATAATTTTGGTACATAATCTCCAGACTACCACCAAGATGGGTGCTTCAAAGCAGCTGAGAACAGTAATGGTAAAAAAGCCATTCTGTCTTGTTTTGTATATTTGTATGCAGGGCACAAATTTTGACCTTGCTATATGTATGTTGAAGAGTTTAATATTAATAATATGGTGACTCGGGCATATGTTAAATGATGTTTAATTTTTTTAAGTAGATGGCAGTTAATAGAATTATGCTCTGAAAGGCTGTGATTTTAAATCTCACGCACACACACACACGCACACACGCACACTTCTTATTCTTACCAAATAAACAAACTGAAGAACTTTTGGGATCTTTGAAAACCCATTTTCTATCACTATGGTGAAACGTTGAAAGATTTAAATCTAACGGAGTGCCTGAAACATATACATGTTGAATGTGAATCATAATTATATACCAATTGTATAACTAAAATAATTGTTTTGTGGTATTAATAATAGAGGTAACTTTTGATTAACTGAGGTCACTAGATAGTCTTAGATCCCATGAGTAATGTCACTGAAGTAAAAGTGACAATGGCAGTCTTTTCTCACTGGGTCCTCTGCTCAGATTGAATTCATTCTTTCATTCATACTTTCTCCATCTCACAGATAACATTACTGAATATTGAAATTTGTTCATGAGGAAACATATCTGCCAATGAAGGAAACTGGATAGCCATATCTGAAGTTTCAATCTTTTTAGAATCTGAATTTCCATAAGCCATTTGGAGAATATTTGGAGGAGATCTGATCTGATTTTTTTTAAGAAGTTCACCTTGACTGCCACCTGAAGACTATAAGGGGAGCCCCAAGCCTGGATAAGAGTATCAAGAGTTGATGGTGAGATAGCTAAGGGTAAAGGCAGTGATGATAGGAAAAAGCCATCATAGTTGGGTTATATTTTGGAGAAAGAGCGGATAAGACTTAGTTTGAGAGTGAATGGTGAGAGAAAAGAATGGATTAAGGATAGAGTTTAGAATTTTTCTTTAGCAGCTGTGGTGGGAGGGTGGACAGTTAGATATTACTAAGGGAAATAAACAAGTTTGGGAGTAGAAATCAGGACGTGTATTTTGAAAATGTTAAATATGAGATAGTTATAGATATTTAAGTAAAGATATCAATGAAGTAGGGAGTTACATATTTGAGTCTAGAATTCTAGGAAGAAGTGAGGACTGGAGATAAAGAAGCCACAGAACACTTCCAAATAATAAAACTAAGAAAGAACATTTATGTGCTGCTTACTAAATGTCACATAGTATTTTAAATATTGTACCTATATTTATTCATTTAATCCCCATAACAACCCAAAATTATTATACTTATTGTACAGATAAGAAAACGGAGGCACACAGTAGGTGCTGCTGAAATTTGAATACTTGTCAGTCTGACCTCAAAGACTCTCACTACTCTAGAATTCTGAAAAATATTGTGATATTTGAGTGGCACATTGAGTAGCAAGAAGAGAGCAGTGGATATTCCAGGTACAAAGAAATCACTATAGGTCCTGGTCTATTATTTGATTTTGAATTAAGAAAAAACCTTCCATGCTTGACTATACAGAGGGTTTTCTGTTTTTTTGTTTTTGTTTTTTAAATGTTGGAATACGTAGGTATACTTTATTGGCACTTGCCTCCACAAAGATTACTGTGGAGGTGGGAACATCTGAACAAACAACTGTTGCTAAATCATATGTATTGTGAGAAGACAGCTTGTTCCAAGAAATCTGGCTTATACTATGTCAACACTTTTTAAACATGCTTCAAATAAGAAGAAAGGGAAAAACATAAACAGCATAAGTTTGACTTCAGGGTCTCAGAGTGGATTTTTGAGAAACTGGAACTTCAGGGCACAATCAAATGGACAACCATTCCTTTCTCTTCCAAATAAGTCTCATTTACTTATTTTATTTATTTTTTATTCACAGTAGATAGAGCACACTGTACTCATTCAATTATTCTATATCTATTAAACACTTGTGCTAGATCTGCTTATAAAGAACTTACAGTTCAGGGTGTAGTAAATATTCAATGTCTCATTTATCAAATTGGTTAATCACACAAACTGTATGATTAAGTAAATGCATTGGTCATACAGATCAAAGATCTTTAAGTAGTTTCAAAAAGGAGAGATGAGGTTAGCCCTTTTAAAAAATGTACTAACTCTAGTGATGTCAGAAGATTATTTGATTATTTAAAAATGTTTAATTACATGTCTGTCATCTATCTATATATCTATCTATCAAACAGGTTTTCCTGGAGAAGTAGTAGACTATAGGAATTTGCAGGTTAGATTGTGAAGAGTGTTGAAGCTGGTATGACAGAGACTGATCATTAGTCCCCAGGAATTATTCTCATCCTCTTCTACCTACTTAGAAAAGACACACATACAATTTTAGCTGGGCCCAGGGCCTCCCAGCTAGAGAGTACATTCTTCAGTCTCTCTTGCAGCAATGTGATCTATTAGGTTGGTGAAAAGTCATCGCAGTTTTTGCCATTACTTTCAATGGGACCAGCATAATAATTACTTTTGCACCAAACTAATAGTTTGGGCCAGTTGGATAGATCATAAATAATGGATGCCAGTTATGTCATCTTCTTAAAGGTAAAGCTACTTATCCTTGACTTCCTCCCTCCTACTCCTACTTCTGCTTGGAAATTGTGGCAATTAGAACAACAGCCATGTATTAAAGATGAAAATCCACCTCTCCAAATACAGATTGCTTGTATCTATACTGTTTATTACATGAGATAAATTCGTGCATTGTATAACTGTTTGGTGTTGGCTTTTTCATTCCGTATAGTTCTCTGGAGATTCAATCAAGTTGGTGGGGGTATCAATAGTTCATTTCTTTTTATTGCTGAATAATATTCTGTGATATGATTATATAATAGTTTGTTTAATCATTCACCCATTGAAGGACACCTGAGTTATTCCTAGTTTTTGGCTATTAGTAATAAAGAAGCTATGAATATATATGTACCGTTTTTGTTGTGGGCAGATAAGTTTTCATTTCTGTGGGATAAATGCCCAAGAGTGCAATTGCTGGGTTGTATGGTTAAGTGTATGCTTAGTTTTTAAAATATGTTATAAATCTGTTTTTCAGAGTGGTTGTACCTTTTACATCCCCGCCAGCAGTATATGAGTGATTCAGTTTCTCCACATTATTGCTATTTTTGATATTATTACTGTTTTTAATGTTAATCATTCTGATAGATGACTAGTGATATTTCATTGTGGTTGTGATTAGCATTTTCCAAATGGCTAATGATGCAGAATATCTATTCATGTGTTTATTTGCCATCTGTATATGATTTTTTTGGTGTAACTTCTGTACGTATTTTTGTCCATTTTTATTTTACTTTTTAACTTTTTTTATTTGCTCTGTTTTTTTTCTACTGTTGAGTTTTGAGAATTATTTTAATATTCTAGATTTGACCTTAAAAGCATGACTCATAAAAGGAAAAGTTTAACTGGATCTAGCTTGGGTCAATTGAGTGGATTATAAATGATGGTCACTTCTATATCATCTTTTTTTGTTTTCTTCTTCTTCTTCTTTTTTTTTTTTTTTTTTTTTGACAGAGTCACATTCTGTTGCCCAGGCTGGAGTGCAGTGGCGTGATTTCTGCTCACTGCAACCTCTGCCTCCCAGATTCACGGGATTCTCCTACCTCAGCCTCCTGAGTAGCTGGGATTACAGGTGCTCGGCACCATGCCCAGCTAATTTTTGCATTTTTAGTAGAGATGGGGTTTCACCACATTGACCAGGCTGGCCTTGAACCCCTGACCTCAGGTGATCCGCCTGCCTTGGCCTCCCAAAGTGCTGGCATTACAGGCGTGAGCCACCATGCCTGGCCTGATATCATCTTTTCAAAGACAAAGAGGCTTATCCTTGACTTCCTTTCTGTCACTCTTATAAGGAAGTAGCCAGGCATAAAAAGTGATAAATAGAAAATGAGATTTTATACAAATGCAATTTTCGTATTTTCTCTTCTTCAAACTCATTCATCTAATGGCCAGTTGTACCATTTTGAAAATGTAACTTTAGAATTTAGATAAATTTTTCTCATAGGCAATGACAGAATCTTAAGGTAGGGGAGTAAAGGAGATGAAAAGGGCATTCAAGTTTGTTAAGTAGAATTGGTGGCAGAACTATAGTTTCACTTGTCATTAACTGGGGTGCACAAATACACAAAATTAGGAACTTTCTTTGGCTGACAATTGTTTTGACAGTGAAATAAAAGTCACTTCTATATCAAATGGCTCATCTAAATATTCTTTCAACTTGAGAGCATTGTCAATGGGGATCTTCTATAAATAGATCTTACTTGTAATCTATATACTATTACTGAAATATATGCTTTCTTCAAATGGGAACATTTGGTCCTAGGGCATTTTAGAATCTTCTTACAGAATAAAGGCAGAAACATATTTAAGCAGACGAAATGAAATATCCAGTCACAGACAGGCCTTTGGCAATTTTCCAAATCATAGTTGTTGTTTTTTTAGATTAAATCATCTTAACTCATTTTGATCTTTTCATTTATATTAATTACATTACTCTCTGAATCATGCATACATGTTTATATTCCCTTTGACCTGTAATATGGAATTACCCATAGACATCAAGTAAAGACTTGACCTACAAAAGACAGAAATAGCAGGGCCCTTAATGATAGAATCTACTCACCTGTTGCCTCATGATAACGGTACTAGGACTAGGGGTATGTGTATACAGGCCACCTGTTTTCATATGTTATGTGGTGAAATAGTTGACATAGGCTTTCAGCAACCCCAGTTGGCTTGCTTCTATTAACCTTGTAGTCAAAGATGGCAATACTAATTAGTTACTTATTTTAGATCATCAAGTTATTTCCTATTTTCTTACCAGTTTTTGCTTATTGGATAAAATACATAATGATAATCCATAGAAATTGATAACTTTAGGACATCTTTTAGAAAGGGAAATATGGCTGAATGTCTCCATTTTAGAAATGAGAAAATCAAGACCTAGAGAAGTTTAATTTAAAGACCTAGAGAAACTGTATTTCACCCATTATATAAGATACACATTGTTTTTTCACATGTTAACTTCTCTAAAACCAGGATGTTTCCTACAATCAATAGTATCTTACATTGGCTGTTGGCCAGGTAGTGATTGTGATATTGTTGCCTGGTATGTATGAGCTTGGCTGCGATTGGACAGCTACGTGAACTTGGTGGCATTACTGGACATTTGTAACTTCACATATCATTCAACAAACTCCTTAGGACCATTTGAGTAAATCGTAAGTTCTGGTTGTGGTCTAAAAACTTGTGCTAATACCTTCCAGTGAGATGTACAAATCATCAGCAGTAAAATTCATATAATGAGTCTTCAAGGCTTGAAAGAATATCATGGAGTTAATGGTGAAGCATTCTTTTAAGAAAAGCTTCAATGCCAATGGCCATGATGACATAAACGGCGCTACTGTTTGGGAAAATAAGTACATCAACTACTCTTAGTCGAGTCCTTCATATTTTCTTTTTCATACACTGTAACATTGACATGCAAAAATATGTGTAAAGTATAAAAGAGCTCGTTTAATAAGCATAAAAGAAAATTCTAAACAATAAGAAAACATGTCATAGATTGAGAAACTTTTCTTTCTTAATTGTAACCCATTCCTAAACAATTATGAATTTAATCAATTCTGATTTTTTCTTATTTCCTCAGTTATTTTCCTATAAGCCAAGCTATTATCTATTCAGACTCTGAAGTAAAAACCAAACTATTCCAATTTTGATGAAGAAATCTAATCTTTATTTCTATGATTTTAGCACAATATACTCACACAATAGCTTTTATCTGTACTTAACAAAATACATTTATAGCACTTTACAAACTTTATCAGTTTGGAAAACATTGCATAACATTTTTTTAAACACAATACTTTATATATACTATATATATTTTCATAATTTTATTTACTTTAAAAAGATAATTAACTCTCTTTATTCAATACTTGGTTTTATCAGTAAAGCACAGCCTAACAAAGGAAGAAGTGCTCCCATTAGCAAATAAGATAAATAGAACACTAAGAAGAGATACCACCTTTTAGTCTGATTTATTTTAAATTAAGGTACCAGTGGAATGTAAACAAATTTTTTTGTAATTTTTTTTTACAAAAGACATGTTATCAAATATACATGCAGAGGTCTGAGTTCTAGTGTCTATCATTATATGTCCTTAACAATGTGGTACAATTTGTTAAGTCATTAAAAACTGTAGCCTTTGGCACTTTGAGTAGAAAAAGAATATATCAATATTTATGTAAAGAAAAAAAACTTCAATGACTAGAGAAGTACTTTAAAATCTTTTGTTAAGAAATAGGAAAGATTAGGAAATATCATACTGCACCTGAAATGCTGTAGCAGGGGTTTTTGTTTGTTAGTTTTTGTCCTTCAGAGTACTAAAACCAGCCCACCTTTCCCTCTACAAACTGGCAAAAGCCAGTAGGAGCGTCATGATGGCGGAGGTGGTGAGAAGTGGGGAAGGCAACATTTTATTCCCACTCCCCTCTCTGAGAAGGAGATTGCCAGAAGGGATATGGTTGAGTCCATGTTTTATTGCCAGAGTTTTCAATTCTGCTGGTTTCAGCTAAATTCCTAATGCCTTAGAGGTTGCTTTTTCTAGAAAGCTCCGCCTTTTTCATGTGGAAATTGATAATGATGTGATACTATTCATCTGTAAACAACTCCTTCTGTTATTGGAAAGTGAGCTAAGATCAGATCAACCATCTCTGTTGTTTCCTTTCATCCCCTTGGCAATCATCAAGTATATGTCGGAATTCTTATGAAATGGCGTAAAAAAGTTTAATACTAAGTTCCAAGAACTGAGTATGTCTTCATACTTTAAGTTGGAAAACACTCCAAAATATTTTGTTTTTATCTTCTTATCAATGGTATTGGTTTGCTTTGATTTAGGCTCAAGGCTTGATTCAGGATAGGTAGCAACAATGGTTGTTTGCATGTTAAACTAAAACTGCACCTATTCAGATATTTTGAAGAAAGTCATTCTTAATTTATACCGTGAGATACTTTGACTTACCAACATGCATTTTTTTCAGATTCTTCCTCTTGGTGTCCAATTAACAAAAATGTTTTAGAGACAAGAGTCAAACTTAACCAGTGTGTCTCTAATTTACTGGTCATCAGGATATAGAAAAAAAAAAGTTAATAATGTAGAACCAAATGGGACTTTTAGATTACTTGTTAAGATGGCAACCTATGCCAGCTAGTTGTAGACATCTAAGGGCAAACTTGACCACCATTTCTGGCAATGTGACCCACAATGTCAAGTTTTGGCTCAGATTTCTTGTTTGCAAACTCACAGCAGTATATTTTGCTCAAGGAATGTCAATTGTTATTTTTGCTTTTAAAATAGGAGAACATATCTATAACATCAAAAAAATTAATCAATAAGTTAAGGAGAAGCCATAGAAAGCAAAATATGATCACAACAACTTCAAAAGATTCTCTAAAATAATAATATTTATAAAATTATGCAAATTTACTCACTAAGAAAACAGATTCGTTAGCAGTACCTATACTTAAATAAAAAGTAAGCAGCAGAAAAACTATGCAGAAAAGTACTAGTTATTCTCTTTCACTGAAAATATTCCTACACAATTTTTGATGTTGAAGAAAGCAGAATTTTGAAGAAACGCACAAAAACCTTTTCATTTTTTTGACTGTGACAGAGCCACTACAGAGAAGCTGCGGGGTGTTCTATTCTAACACAAAGCAGCCAGCATCTTCTTAATAAAGTAGCATTTCTTTAACAAGGAATTGCACACCACTATTTCACAGCTAAATAGAGTTTGAGAGTTTACATGGTATATGTACTATAATAATCAGCACCACCCGTATTGAGCTGTAGGTGCAGATTCTGCAAAATGAATATATAATACTGCATGGCCTCTGCTGTAGGGAAAACGTGTGTGTTCTGGGTTCCCACAGCTCACTATAAAGAAAAATCCCCAAAGTTGGCACATTCAGGAAGTAAAATAGTACACATTTGAAGAAAACCACTTTCTTTTGATACTGCCCTCTGCAAAACCTTTTAAGTTTGACGACAGGTCTTAAGAAAACTCTTCACATCATCACGTTAGTTAGGTTCTTGCATTGTGCTTTTCCCTCTCCTTGATGTGAGATCTACAAGTTTGAGTATAGCAGTTCTGAAAAGTTACAGAGTTCTGGGCTGATGGTAGACAATCTAGCTTGGTGAGACTTCCCAATTCGCTGGAACAGAACACAGGTAGAATCAACATATGGTCTTTTGGGAGTAGCGCAAATGATGGAATGGACATCACTCAATCCTTATAAGCCCGTGTGGGGGAGGTTCCTTTGTAGAAGATATTTCTAGTGTTTTCGGGGCTGTTGCTTCTTTCAGGGATTAGAATGATGTTGCCCTTTCTCCGCAAGGTGGAGTCGCGGGAAGAAGAAATGGACAGCGTCTCTGAGCCAATTTCGCTGCCCTCTACTGGGGTGACGCGGATGGTGGTAATTCCGTGGTGGTGATGCTCATTGCTATCAATGTTGCTTCTCTTGCGATCTCCAGAACCAAAGCTGTCTTTCAGAGACTCACAGCTTTCTGAGTCCCTGTTGAGATCGTTGAGCTCGTAAGTTTGGCGAAGGCTGCCCTTTTCAGGGGCTTTCCACTTCCAGGAGCCACTGCCTTCACCTTCAGTGGACGGGATCTGTATGATGGGCCTGTTGTTCTCTGGGTGAGCCTCAACCCTCACTATCCCACTGGGCTCATGGTCTGTCAAGGTTTTATAGCGGATGGAGCCAGTGCAGGAGACCGTGCTGCCTTCAGTGTTCTTGGGGCTGCTTTGGAGGACACCCTGCTGCTTGGACATGGCTATGACTTGCATGATTCGGGGCTGGCTGTTGCTTCTGTTACAGGCCACAGTCTTCTCAGCAGCTTTTAACCACTTGGCCCGAGCAGAGCTGCTTTTGGGGGAGGTGCTTATGTTTTCCTGAGTCTCCTCAGGGATGTGCACCAACTGTGAGGACCCAGGGCGGGACTGAATGGACACTCTTGGCCCTCCAGGCATGCTGTTGTTACATCCGGGGACAGCGCCAGGCTGGATTTTGAGGTACTGATTGCCAGGACCATGGTGGTCTCCATTCACCCCTACCCTCGATGGCTCTGAGCTTGACCTCATTTCTATGGATCTGGGTGGTGACTGTCCAGGCTCAGGCTCTATGACTTGCAACGACAACTTTCGACTTTCATTCTTATTCTTCCACTGGGTGAGGAGCTGCTTTGATCGAGCGGAATCCATAGAGGCGTGAATGCTCGCATTTCTTCTGACAGGGTCTTCTACAGATGGGGTATTGGCCCGCGGCAAGGTATTGCTGAAGGTAACCATGTTCTCCTTCCCCATGGGGCTTCGTGGAGTAATGATTTCCACATCAGCATTTGCTCTTTTGAGATTTGTCAAAGAGCTAGCATCTCTGTGGTTTCGGTTGAGGATGCCTTCTGTGTGAGCAATTCCATCACTGCTGCTACCATTTTTAGCAGATAAAACTCGGTTGGGATCTTGATTGAGGTCTGTCAGAGACCTGAGGGCGTCTCTGTGCTGAAACATACTCTCATCACTGGGCAGGAAATTCCCCACAGCATACAAGCCCTAGTGTTTGAGAGAAAGCAGTAAATATCATGCACTAGAAGACAGTCGCTAGGGTTTCCTTAGAGTACCCACTGAAGTACATACATAGGTATATGCTTCCTGTACACCATTGACTAGTACAAATAATGAAACATGAAAACTATATTTTTGCAGGGAAATACTTTGTAAGTTATATCATAAATCACTGCATGAATTGCTCAGCAATGTGAACCCCATTCTTTTCTCCATCCTACTGGATGTTTTTGTCAATCTTATCCTGTGTATATTTTCAGAAGAAAAAGCAGACAAAAGAGAAATAAGGACATTTTTTTTCTGCCTTTCAAAGCAATTCATTTTTCTGGATTTAGGAACTTCTTGTTCAGTGACATCTCAAATGGCTTAAATGATTTATTTTACCTTCCATTTTCAATCATATGATGGAAAATAGAAGTGTACAAAATATAGAACAATATATCATTTATAAAAAATGATATCTGGTTTTGAAATAAGGTCAGAGACATATGTTATTACTACTCACACTGAGTACAGCCTTGTGTGTTCTGCATTGTACAGGGTGCTCTTGGAAGAGAGGGCAAAAACCATCGCCAGATTGGGGCACCTAGATTCTTTCCTGATTTAAACTTGGTCATAAATCGGGAAATACTATTTGATCAATTTAGTACCATTGCACTAAATTTGAGCCAGATTTTATTTAATTTTGTCTTCATACACAGTGTATCTTTTTTTGTTTGTTTTCGATTTGGGAAGCAAAAATTTGGAAAAAGGCTAAGTTCAGACTCAAAATCATTACCCTTTAGGCACATAGAAGATCTAATCCCTGCTGGAGTTTGAGTTTTTGAGATACTTGGTATTACAGATAAAAATCAAGCAGCAGACACCTATTTGTGTGCTAATTTCAAAAGGAGGTAACCACTGTCTACTATTCAAGTTCAAAACAAAAATATTGATTTAACATTTTATAGAATGCTTAACAATGAACAAAGCGTTGGCTTAGAACTGAAAATTTTCCAATTTTAGGGCAAGAGTGCAGACAGAAATGAAATAGTCAAGCTCCTGCCTCTTCAAGTATTTTAATTCCTGGCAGAAACCTTCTTCTAAATATCTGTCTATGCTCTCACCAGAATGAGCAATCCCTACCTCATGTTCTATTAATAATTGTACTTAAATTTGTAAGTTGGGGAAAATCCTCCACTAAACTATAAGCTCTCCATACAAGTACAGCCATGTGTCACTTAATGACAGGGATACATTCTAAGAAATGCATTGACAGGTGATTTTGTCATTGCACGAACATCATAAAGTTCACTTATACAAATCTAGATGGCATAGCCTCCCACACACCTAGGCTCTATGGTATAGCCTATTGCTCCTAGGCTACAAAATCCTACAGTGTGTTACTATACTGAATACTCTAGGGAATTGTAACACAATGATAAGCACTTGTGTATCTAAATATAGAAAACACATAGAAAAAAATTCTGTACTCTAATCTTATGGGATCACCATGGTATTATATATGGGGTCCATGGTTGACCAAAATATCATTAGGTGACACATGACTGTAGTTGTTTAATTCTTGTTATGACATGGGACAGAGAGTTAGTATCTTTATTTTGTAGGTGAAGAAACAGGCTTCTGAGAAGCTGTGTAACTTGGCTAAGTGGAGGAAAATTTGGATTCATAACCAAATCCTTTGGGCTATAAATCCCATGCTAATTCCAGGACATCATGAAATGACACACATGCGAAAAGCAATACATAAACTAGAGAGTGGCATTTTCAGTCTCCTTTATTTCTTCTGCAATGCACATTGCCAACTAACACTCCCATGGGCAACCCAGGCTTATGCACAATTCCTGGCACACCAACTTTAACTCGATCCCTTTCTCCTGCAGTGAAGAACGCATGCGAGTAAGAATAACTTTTAAGGTGACAATCTTGACTGTGCCAGTTTATGAAAATAAAAAAGCTTATAAAATTATAGCACACTTCAGTACTTTACCTGTATTTCGGTAATCTTTTTCTTGTAATACATTTCCAAGGGCACTAAGACCACATGATTGAGAACTTTGGCTACAGATAATTTATTTTTATTTCTGTCAGCTCTTCTCAGTTTCTTTAATTATTGCCTTTTCCTCTGCATGTCAGTTGTTTATTGGTATTCCTTGGCTACCTTTTATTTTTATGACCTGGCAATTTTATATACCCGTAGTAACTACAATGGTACTTCCATTAAGTATCCTTCTCCAGTACTGATTGCTCTTTTGAACTCCAGAAGCAACTACTCAAGTGCTTATTGATTCAGTTGATCCCCTCTACTCCCTTAACCCCCACAGATCTGCTTCATCTGTCGTTTACCTGGTCTGCTAATGAAGTCGTCATCTGCCCAGTGCTCCATGCTGGAAACCTGGCCATTATGTCTCATTCCTCCTGTTCCCCCACCTTCCACTTCCACTTGCTCTTTCAGATGCCTGTCTCTTTGCATATGTAGTTTCTTCTTCTTGAATGCCCTCCCTTCTTTCTTTACCCCATGGAAGTCCCATTAAAAACAACAACAACAACAACAACAACAACAACAACAACAACAACACACATACATCACTTTTGTGACGTCTTTTCTAACTTCCTCAGGCAGTTTGCTATTCCTAAAATACTTTGTTCATACCCTGTTATATCGTTTAACATGTTGTAACCATTTATATTTATGTTAGTCTTTACATTGTAAACTTCTAAAGAATACATCTCATTTCTCAGTGTTACAATGTTCAGTATAATCCCTGGCACAGAATAGATATTGAATAAATGTAAAATGCATGAATGCATGCATGCATGACAAAATGAAATGGACAATCTCAGTTTCCTTATGCTGAGGATATTTCCCTTAGAGGGAGACCAGGCTTGAAAAAAGAGTAGTGTTAAAGAAGTCAGTATTAGTTGGATCACAGTTACATTCAGGTGCTAAATCTGTGGTGTTGGGCAAGTTATATAACCTTTAACTAAATTTTTGCTTTCGCTAACCTTACTTTCGGCAATAATCACTTTCCTCATCTGTAGCATTATAATTATACTATTAATAGTAGTCCCTGCCCACCTCCTGTTTGGTTGGCATAAAGGCAAAATTCAAAAATCTTTCTGAAATTACAATTTCTGGCTCATAGTAAGAGTTCAATAAATGATTTTGTTGAAAGTGGGATATGTGTTTTGGCATAGAATGGAGATGCGGCCAGAGATTTTCTCATGAATATAAAATATATCGCAAGGAAGCTATTATAGTGCAAAATATTCTATGCATGTTTTCCATTTTAAACTTGGGTTTATAAGATAATAGTAAATTATTTACCAAGTACAGTGCAATTCCTCCTCCTATTAAAAAGCCACAATAGACATCAACTGGGTGGTTCTTATACTGAGTTATCCGTGTTAGCCCGCAGATTATTCCACAGATGATAAATGTGAAGACCAAGAGAGGTTTCAGAAGCTTAGAGGAATCCGTTAATGTGGAATTGAAGTACATCTTAAAAATGGAAGAAGTGGGTTAAGTATGTTAGAAAGGCCATTTTATTAGTAAATTATAATTAAATAAAAAGTTAAAAGTCTGATACAATTGACTTCAGTTTTACTGTTTCACCCCCTCTTCCTATGGCTACGTTCTGTACCTGCCAAGAAGGGATATGCATGATGAAATTTATCAAATAAATAACAGATCTCTCATTTAATTACATGAAAGTTGGAAAAATACCAAAACAGTAGAGTTAGCCATTTAATTGTTTAGTCTCCATGTTACTTGTCATATAATTTTGCTCATTTTTCTCAGGAAAGACTTCACGGACTATTGTACAAATTAGATAAAATGACTATTCATTGTACAACATTTCTAAATTTACACTGACCTAAAACTTATTGTTACAGAAATACTAAAGTAGCGTATGTTTGTGTGTGTGCGTGTGTGTGTGCACACTGTATGTCTTTGTGGATACTTATTGTGATTCTTTCAAGTTTTGTAACATTCCTATAATTCACAATATCCTTCTATGAAGTATAATATTAAAGGGATACCAGAATAAATGAATACTATTATAACTGTGTAGAAAAATTCTTTTACTGTACTATTTTTTATAGTAATGTTTGATTTCTGCTTTGGATGCCATTGTATTGAAAGGCTGCAGTGCTAAATTTACCATTCTGTTATTACATGGCTATATCATCTGATTAGTCACCTGGAGAAAACACTCATTCCTCAGATTTTCTATAGAACACAACTTAACAAAAAAGAACCAGTTACTTACCGAAACATACACAGCTGCAAAGGCAGCAAGGGTTGCATGTTGAGAAGGGAAGGACTTTCTGCCAAAAGAAGATAGTCAAATTATGCCTTGTAGTTCAGATACACTGCTAGCAATCATCTCAAAGACACTGAGTGGTTAAAATGTTCAACTTAAAAGTCACAAGGCAATAAGCAATAATTTTACTTTCTGTTCAGCTTTCTGGTGAAAGACCTTAGTGATAAAATAAATACTGCTAATCACCATTAATATTAACAAATAGTAGTGATGTACTTTCCAGTATAAAGAACTGCTAGCTTGGCAAGGGGCCACTTCATTACATCACTAGAAGGATGATTGAAAGTAAAAATGGATTGGAAAACACCATTGTTCTTTGGTGTAAGAATTATACCAGTTCTAAGTAACAGCTCATAAAACGTAGGGGTTTAAAGCTTTAAACTTTTTCTATGCTCCTAAACACATTGTTTTATTTACATAAAAATTTTAAAAAATGAAGTTATTTTCTCATGGCATTGGATCTAAATGTGTTTTGTTAATACTGTAGAAAGCATAAGAAAAGTCTAATTTTAACAAAATGTTTCTCTACAAAATTAACAAAATGTAGTACACTTTACAATAATTTCATCTCAAGAATCGTAGATCATCTTATTTAAACAGTTTAAAGAGCAGGCAAAGGTAGTGAAGAGACACTGAAAAGGGCAGGCAAAAGAAGAATAGAGATTTGTTTCAATGAATTAAAAAATTAGAAAAAATAAAATTCACTAAATTAGTGCCTTCCTAATTATTTGGTACCATGATAAAGAAGATCCCCATTCAATAGAGATAAATTAATGTAATAGGACTGAGAAAAAAATAGAGGACATAGGTCTTGGCTGTAGGCCCAAAATTATTGAATGATACATGAGAAACTTAATGTGTATAATCACATAACATCAGGCTTTAATTATTCAGGCATACCCATTAACTTATTTTTGACTCTTTAGTCAATATTTGGGAACTTATTGAATGGAAAATTCAATTCTTTCAATAATTGATTGGCCCTTATCCCTCTGCAATTTATTTCTTTTGAGTCTCTAAACTACTATCTCTTGTCATGTAAGTTTATTTTTACTTTGTTTATTAAAAAATTTAATGCATTGGTAACTTCTTGAGTTTCCTTTATATTCTGACATGTAAGGCCAGAAGCTATGCACACCTGGGTTCATTCAAAGAATGAATGAACTTATGGCACAGAGTCTGGGGCATGAGTTATATCTGATTCAAAGAAAACATATGCAATCCTAGATGTTACCCCTTCTCAAACTTTACAAAAAGGAAAATTCACATTTTTTTATAGAACATATAATGGAGATATAACTTTCATATGTGTTTAGTCTTTAAACCAGTACAAGAGTTATATTGACTGCCAGCCATGACTGACTGTAAATAT
Source organism: Nomascus leucogenys (assembly GCF_006542625.1). Classification (NCBI taxonomy): domain Eukaryota; kingdom Metazoa; phylum Chordata; class Mammalia; order Primates; family Hylobatidae; genus Nomascus; species Nomascus leucogenys. The sequence continues at coordinate 75,646,529 of NC_044392.1, forward strand.
TCTGAAATAAACCATTTATAGCAACCTAAAACCATAATGAGTATAGGATTGATCACAAAACATGGTGAAGTTTGGCGAAATAGGGACTAGTGGCAAAAATGTGAGGCTGAAATTTGGAGACATAGAGAATTTGGAATAAGCCCCCAATGAGTTTCTATGGTTTAGTAATTGAAGAGATCATTGAATTGAAAAGAAAAATAAAAACAAAATCATGACTGAAAAAGGCATGCTTAAAGTGATACTCCAAGCAGCAATTGAATAATGAAAACAATGATGCAGAGTGTTTTTAGATCTATTTCTAACCTGCCACTGTTGATAACTGTGAGGTCAGATCCTGAGCAAATATCTTCCACAATGTAGGAATTTTCTTTGCAAGATACGTTCAGAGAGGTATAGTTTGGTTTGCACACAGTCAGAAAGTAAGGTGCTTGATATCCTGTGGACAGCTGTATGATATCTGTAATGAGAGCTGTAGAGCATAGTCCAAATACATGAACACCTATAAGCAAAATGAAAGAAATTGTTACCAAGTTGGTGGTTGTGTCAGCATCAAACATAATCATTAAACATTAATGAATTAAGATCTTAAAATCTATTGTGTTCATTTTCTCTAAGTTAATTTCAAGAAGACAGTATAGAAAATTCCTAAACTTCTAAACAGATACTTAAGGCCAAAATAAAGGCAATGAGTATCTCCAAAGTAGTAACTTCAGGCACTTTTGTTAATTTGGTGATAAAGGGCCAATTCTTAACATTAACTGTAAGTCACTTGTCAGACACTTGGAGCATGCTAAGGTATGATTTAAGAGGGATGACATGTGTGGAATGAAGAAAAATTTAAGGTAGTTTTAATTTGCTTAGCATTTCTAAGTTGCCAGGGTTATTTCTCCCTAATGGTCTCTAACACTAGCCACAGTTATCACACCCTACAGAATCCATTCTAATTCTCTTCAAGCTGTGATCATACTAGGAATGCTAATTAAAACAGAGAAGTCAGACAGGCCCTAACGTGGAAATGACAATTGTATCCTAGGTACACGAATGTAGGGAGCCTACGTGTGTGTTTGGAATTTGGACGTGATGTTCTTACATCTCTTGGTCCAAATTCTTTTTTCTGTCTCTCCTAGGACCAGTCTTAAACCATGAAATAAAAAAATCCTCGCACTTGTACATGCAAACTCCATGCCTGCTTAAAGTTGTTTGCTTGGCCTTATCTTTGGGAGTCCAGCTCTCTGCTCACAGGCACATGATCTGGAACTTTCTCACTCTAGGTTTTCTTGTCACCCTAGATTCATTCTGACTTGACAGCTTGCATTCTGATTCATGAGTTACTCATAGAAATCATTATGAGAGGACCAGGGTAATTCTTCAGTCACCGCCTCCAGACCAAGAGTGCTGGCTTGCACATTACCCTGTTTTGCATTTTTCTTCACTGCTTACTGTCACCTAACCACCATTCCTCCAATTGCTTCTCCACCCACACACCTGGGATTCATGACACAGAAACTTTATTTCTACATTTTAATTCCTAGAAGCATGCAAAGGCGTACTTTTTCCTTTGGATAATGGACTTTCTAGACCTATCGCTGATGCAGGCTCTGGAACATTGTTCTCTAGGATAGAATGGATCATCCTTCCAGTCGAGGGAGGGTATGTGGCCCTCTGTCCAGAGTATTTTGTTACATTAGGGAATATTTTCTCTGTGAGCAGCTACATGTCCTGGAGTTTTATTTCCTTGCCTGAGTTTGCGATGCTGTTAAGCTGTCTATTGTTTTCTTATCATCTCAATGTGATGGTAAGAAAATGCTTAGTGGAGCAGAGTCTGGGGCAGGAGTTAGACCTGAGTTTTCCTCTGAGAAAGAAATTTGTGTATAATTATCTATTAGGGATTAAGCAAAGCCATCAATTATTTTGAGCTTACATGTTACAGGTAAAAATAATTTTATGCTGACTTATTGGGAATGAATAGAAAACATTCAGGTTGGTGTGATGTATTGTGGGTGACTATTCAACTATATTAAAAAAATAAAAGACCTGTGACTGGAACAACATTAAGATGGTCCAATGCTAAGCAGAAGAGATGAAGGTTTGAAAACTGGTTTGATTCCGATGCTGATATCCAAGTCTATAGATTTTCTATAGGTCTCATAAAAGATGAAAGGTAACATTAGGGGCTACAACCAAGGAAAAATGGCCATGATGCAGTACTCAATGGTGACATTTTAAAGTGTAGTAACTTCTGGATGAAAACGCTCTAGGACAATTGAAATGGAATCACTAATGTGGCTAAAGTAATTTCTGAAGAGTTGTCTATTCATTCTGGCCTGCTGACGTTTGTTCTCCATTTTAAAAAACTGAACACAGATCCAGTGAAACCATTTTAAAATAAATTCATACTTCAACCAGAGCTAAGGCAAAAATAAGTTGAAACACATGGCATATTAGCTCTCAAAACAAGGGCTACGACTGTAAATAATACATTTCAGATACAAAGCCCAAATTTTGGTGTTTTAACAGTTTCTTGTACAATGTAAAACTAATCATGTACTGAAATTATACCTCTAAATTATACTGTAAGAGACTTGATACCTATAATTAAATATAACATTTCAATTTGAAAAAAAACATTTCTTTTCTTTGTGGTTCCCCACACCCACCAACGAATCTGACGGCTCGTCTGAGGAAGGAATTGAAGTTGCAGCCTCCAGCATTAATGTTGGGCTCTAGTCCGACCCCATTTCTTCTTTTGGAGAGGCAACAGTAGAGAATTCCTTCTCCTACCATAATCTGCAAAGATAGAAGGGTATTCAGGAAGAGGCATGTTGGAATACCTATTAAGCCAACAGGTATAAAGGAATTATATATCACTCTTTTAACGTATCCATTCAATAAAGTAAAGATGTAAATTTTCTTAAAAGCTTTAAGGCACAGCAATTTCTTCTGAGAATTTGATCAAGCAGTGAGAAGTAAGTAATCAGGCCACTCTGATGAGATTTTGTAGGGTCTTCTGGACTCTCATGTACTGGAACATTTTACCAGCAGATTAGGTCCATAAGCCAATTTGGGATTGAGCAGAAGGATCAATCCATGGAAAGTATGTGAGTGTAGAAAGGTGCTTTCTACAGCATAGCTGTCCCATAAATATTTCTGCAATGATGGAACTATCCTTTGCACTGTCCAATACAGTAGCCACTACCCATATGTGGGTATTGATCACTTGAAATATAGCTACCGCAAATGAGTAGCTGAATTTTTAATCTTATGCCATTGTATTAATTATTTAAAAATTAAATACACTTAAATATAAAATGAAGTGGCCACAGGTGGCTAGTGGCTGTCTTATCAGAGAATGCAGACTACAAGAGAATCTAGGTCAGCAGGGTAGTATTTCCTAGATATAGACATTTAGACAATGTGTTCACAATGTCATACAGTAGTGTCAAGAGGACTGTCTTAAGATAAGGAACAGGGCACTTTGCTGCAGGATTTTAGGAGCTGTGAGATCAATGAAGGAACTCAGTATGATTTAGGCATGATTTCCTTCAGTAAGTTTTCTTTGAAACCTCTTACTGTACCCTGAATTGAATCACATCTCTGTCTATGTGGCTCCCTTAGCATCTTATCCTTCCCTCTAGCATAGCTTTATGAAATTGTTCATTTGGCTGTCTCTCACTAGACTAGGGTCCTCTGAGGGAAGAACCATTTCTTGTTTACCTTTCACCTTCACTGTCTAGCACAGTGCCTGGCACAGTGAGATTTGCATTTTTGGCTTTTACTGTGGGACTCACATTTGCTAACTACCTTAGGCCTTTGAGTTGTCAATTACTTTGTACAACAGAAGCAAGATTTAAAATTATCCATTTTATTCATGAAAAAGTCTTTCAAATATTTGAGATAATTGTGCCTAAAAGATTGTTGTGAAATTAAATATTGGTTTGCTATAAATGTGTGGAGCTGAGGAAAGTACAATTAATGAGATACAAACAGTCTCTTAAATGAGATACTAACAGTCTCTTAAATAGAAATAATCATGGCACTGTAAATATTATAACCCTGATTTGGACTGAAACAGGTTTTCCATGGAAAACCTCTCAGTTGTCATTACTAGCTTAACATTTATTTTATGAAGTGTTCAAAATTATATATATATATTTTAATCTAATGACAGTAAGCCTATGGCCTTCTGCTTTGAATGCTTAAATTGCTATATTTACTTCTGTATGGAATATGGTACATGTTTAATTATAAACAATCTTACTTTGTATTAAAAATTTAAAGAGTAATTATCATAGTAGAACTCTACCCATAACCATATGTGTGAAAATCGTGTGGCATAATAAACTCTTCTAAGATCAATCATTATATCAATAATCAAAAGTAATTCATTTCAAACCATTGGATGCTGAGTTAACCATTTATACTTTTTGAAAAATATAGTCCTACATTAGCACTTCAAGTTAGACATGGAAATTCAATAGGTTCTATACTCTGTGTAGACAGATACAACGTAGTACAACAATTACACAGAATAATATAACTGCTACCTCAAATTCATCATTTCCAGAAAATTAACCACTTATTCTTGAAATGTATTTAGCTAAAAGAGATTAATTTCACCTTCACTTCTTCAATAAAAATTCTGTGAATAATTTTGTTTTTCTCTTTATAATTTTATTTGTAATGATTCACACCTTGTCCATGACTGTTGAATTACATAAGAATTTATCTGTATAGAAAAGTGTATTTTGTCATACAATACAATAGTCATTATCTCAAATGACCTTGAGACCTTGAGATTTCAGGAGTTTTTTTTTTTTTTTTGAGACTGAGTCTTGCTCTGCAGGCCAGGCTGGAGTGCAATGGTGTGATCTTGGCTCACTGCAACCTCTGCCTCCTGGGTTCAAGCCATTCTCCTGCCTCAGCCTCCCAAGTAGCTGGGAATACAGGCATGCACCACCAAGGCTGGCTGATTTTTGTATTTTTAGTAGAGACAGAGTTTCACCTCATTGTCCAGGCTGGTCTCAAACTCCTGACCTCAGGTGATCCACCTGCCTCTGCCTCCTAAAGTGCTGGGATTACAGGCGTGAGCCATCGCATCCTGCCAAGAGTTTTATTTTAGTTGTTTGAAGATGTTCAAAACTCATATGCAAAGAAAGTGCATCAACACTTATTTGTCTAGACCATGTAATATGGATAGAGGTTTCTTGTCAGTATTCTGACATCACCCACAATCCAAAAAGTCTTTCTTGTAAAACAAAACAACAAAAATTGTTATAGTATTCATCATAGTATCTTCAATGTTTCAATTTTCAATGAATGTTTTTTGGAAGCCCTAACATGTCTAATATTCTGCATATTGATTGCATAGCCTCTTAAAGCTAAGGCTATCCCAGGACCTAGGATTAAATTCTGATAGAATTCTTCTGTAAAATTAGATGTATTAATTCTTTAACAATATGTAATAAAATTATATTTCCAGGAAGAAAAAGCCCACTTTTTTTTCTGTTCATATAGACTTCATGAAGATTTATGATAAACCCAAATAGTCTTTCTTGTTTTCTCTGAGAAATAATCTCCAAAGAACCTAAAACAGAATGCTTGTTTTATCACTCTAAAGTAAATGCAAATTGAATATTAAGGAAGAAATTTTTCAATTTAAGGGCAATTTCAGAAAAATAAAAATATACATTTCACATAAATGAAATACATTTTTCCATTTTCATGTATAACATCACGAAGACAAGTTATTTTTAAACATCTCTCAAAGCATTAAAAAAATCTGGGAAGCAAATACTGAATGATTCATATTTAAATTCCTGCATACAAATCAGCCGATCTTTTTATTCATATGAAGGTCCTTTTGGAGAATCTGGCTGAAGCGAGGCCTTTTGTTTTGCTTTGCCTTCCCCCCACTCCACGCGGCGGGTGTCAGCTCTCCTCACACAGGTCCTTTTGGACACCCATTCCCAAACGGAGAGTTCTGCTTACCTCCCTACCCCTTCTTATGACCCCATTTTTGGAACAGGGGCTTATGCCACCCTAAAGATAGAAAAGAAACTGGCATCCTTGAAGTCAGAAATTAGAGTCTGTTATTTTTACTTTCAGGAAGAGAGAGGGAAAGGAGTTAGCATAGCTATATATGTAGGAAGATTCGAGATAAAATTATGGTTCTAGAACAAGATGACTGCAGACACTAGAGGATCACTGCTGAGAAAATGTATGTTTGGGGAGAAGGCCTTCAAAACCAAGAAAAAAATGAAATTAGAGTGAAATCTAGAAGTATAGTGTATGTTTGGAGAGAAAGCTGTGACAAAGTGTTTGATGTCAGCAAAGTCAAATCTGTCTCACCATCCAGTTGGTTACCTAAAACCTATAAAACCAGTGTGGTGGGAAAAAATTGCTGTCATCTTGGAGTATCCTGAAGTGATATAGGGAAATCAGGGATCCTGAAGTGTAAATAGTCCCCTAGTTTGCCTTTCCTTCCATGAAGAGGCATGCAGCAGCTATGGGGGTTCTGTGGAGATGCAGGAATTGAGTGGCACCTTTCTGGAAGGAGTTGGCACTGGACTTCCCAGGTCAGCCTGGTGGAAGGGAGCCATAGTATATTTTCCCTTTTATTTCTCAGGCCTCAAGAAAGAAAGTTTTAATGCCAAATCCCTCAGAAAGCATCTCAAATTTGTATATTGAGAATTTATTATAGGATGTGAAGGAGTCAACACAAGCAGGCACACAGTGATGACACCAAGGTTATTGTCCCCAGGACATGTACCAGTGTCAGCAAAGGAAGCAACATGAAATAAATAGTGCTGGCAGGGAGTGCCACAACTAAATTTGCTTTCCTAGCAACTTGATAAAATACCCTGGAGGAGAAAGACTTCTAGATATGTACAAAGCAAATTGTTTCAATGATTAAATATCAATACAGCTTTTATAACAGAGGCATGATCATTTGTGTAGTATTTTATGTAATTTATTTCAAATTCAAATATATCAATTATAATAATTTTGAGCACTTTACCCAATTAGGATAAGCGCTTTCTGGTGTGACAGTATGATACATTTAAAGCATCTATTTATGCAAAATTTATATATATTATAAACTCTGTCTATCTATTTATTTAAACTTTTATTTTAAGTTCAGGGGTACATGTGCAGGATATGCAGGTTTGTTATATAGTTAAACACATGTCATGGGGATTTGTTGTACTGATTATTTCATCACCCAGATATTACACCCTGTATCCATTAGTTACTTTTTCTGATCCTCTTCTTCCTCCCAGTCTCCACCCTCAGGTAGGCCCCAGTATGTATCTTTCCCCTCTATGTGCCTATGTGTTCTCAATGTTCAACTCCCAGTCATGAATGAGAACACGCAGTGTTTGGTTTTCTGTTCCTGTGTTAGTTTGCCAAGGAAAGTGGCCTCCAGCTCCATCCGTGTCCCTGCAAAAGACATGATTTCAATTTTTTATGGCTGCATAGTGTTCTGTGGTGTATATGTACCACCTTTTCTTTATCCAGTCTGTTGATGGGCATTTAGGCTGATTCCATGTCTTTGCTATTGTGAATAGTGCTGCAATGAATATATGTGTACATGTGTCTTTATAATAGAATGATTTCTGTTCCTTTGGGTATATACCCAGTAATGGGATTGGTGGGTTGAATGGTAGTTCTGACTTTAGGTCTTTGAGGAATCACTACACTGTCTTTCACAATGGTTGAACCCACAACAGTGTATAAGCGTTCCTTTTTCTCCACAACCTCACCACCATCTAATATTTTTTGACTTTTTAATAATAGCCATTTTGACTGGTGTGAGATAGTATGTCATTTTCATTTTGCTTTGCATTTCTCTAATGATCAGTGATGTTGAGCTTTTTTATCATATGCTAGTTGGCTGCATGTATGCCCTCTTTTGAGAAGTGTCTGTTCATGTCCTTTGCCCACTTTTTAATTGGATTTTTTTTTTTTGGTAAATTTAAGTTTCTTACAAATGCTAGATATTAGACCTTTGTTAAATGCATAATTTGCAAAAATTTTATCTCATTCTGTAAGTTGTCTGTTTACTCTGTTGAAAGTTTATTTTGATGTTCAGAAGCTCTTTAGTTTAATTAGATCCCATTTTTTAATTTTTGCTTTTGTTGCAGTTGCTTTTGATGTCTTCATCATGAAATCTTTGCCCATGCCTATGTCTTGAATGGTACTGCCTAAGTTGTCTTCCACAGTTTTTATACTGTTGGGTTTTGCATGTAAGTCTTTAATTCATCTTGAGTTGATTTTTGTATATGGTGTAAGGAAGGGGTCCAGTTTCAATTTTCTGCATATGGCTAGCCAGTTATCCCAGCATCATTTATTGAATAGGGAATCCTTTCCCTATTGCTTGTTTTTGTTAGGATTGTCAAAGATCAGATAGTTGTAGGTGTGCAGTCTTATTTCTGGGTTTCCTATTCTGTTCCATTGATCTATGTCTCTGTTCTTGTACCAGTACCATGCTGTTTTGGTTACTGTAGCCCTGTAGTATAGTTTGAACTCGGGTAATGTGATGCCTCCAGCTTTGTTCTTTTTGCTTAGGATTACCTTGGCTCTTTGGGCCCTTTTTTGGTTCCATATGAATTTTGAAATAGATTTTTCTAGTTCTATGAAGAACGTCATTGGTAGTTCAATGGGAATAGCATTGAATATATAAATTGCTTTGGATGATATGGCCATTTTTGTGATATTGATTCTTTCTATCCATGAGTATGGAATATTTTTCCATTTGTTTGTGTCATCTCTGACTTATTTGAGCAGTAGTTTGTAGTTCTCCTTGCAAAGCTCTTTCACTTCTCTTGTTAGCTGTATTCCTAGATATTTCATTCTTTCTGTGGCAATTGTGAATGGGAGTTTTTTTTAATTTGGCTTTCAGCTTAACTGTTATTGGGGTATAGGATCGCTAGTGATTTTTGCACAACAGTTTTGTATGCTGAGACTTTGCTGAAGTTGCTTATCAGCTTAAGAAGTTTTGGACTGAGACAATGGGGTTTTCTAGACATTGGATCATGCCATCTGGTGACTAGTCAGCAATAGTCTTACTTCTCTTCCTATTTGAATGCGCTTTATTTCTTTTTCTTGCCTGATTGCTCTGGCCAGAATTTAATACTAGGTTGAATAGGAGTCGTGAGAGAGTGTATGCTTGTCTTGTGCTGTTTTTCAATGCAGAATGCTTCACGCTTTTGTCCATTCAGTATGATGTTTGGGTTTGTCATACATGGCTGTTATTATTTTGAGGTATGTTCCCTCAATACCTAGTTTATTGAGAGTTTTTAACATGAAGGTATGTCAAATTTTATTGAAAACTTTTCTGCATCTATTGAGATAATCATGTGGCTTTTGTCTTTAGTTCTGTTTTTCTGCCCTGGTAAAATGACTGTATAATATGAATTTTTTGTTAAAACTTTAGTTAATAATAGGAAAATAATGGTATTCTGAGCAATACTACACTCCAAGAATGTTTTATTAGTCTCAGAGTCTCAGCTTCTTCCAAGTACATTATTAATAGTTCTAGTAATCTGACAGTCACTATAGAATAACTCATTAATTTTTAAAGTGTTTAGAGACTTCTTAAATATGATAAAGTTCTATTAAAATTAAGTTTCAATTTTATCTTCTGAGAATGTTTTATACACTATGTATTTAAATTGTAAACAGCATATTATAATTATTTAATATTGGGGAATTAAAAAAATCCATAGCTACATATAAGTATAGAGTTTAGAACATCTATGCAGAGACTCTTCTTAAACTGCTGCTGTACTGAACCTGAATAGGCCAATTCATTAGAATGTGAAGCTTTCAAATAAAGCTTTTAATTTAACAGCCATTTCCTTTGACATTCACGAACATGCTAAAAGCAAAACAAGAGTTTTTCACTGTAGAAGTAAATACCATTTCCCTTGAAAAGTGTTTCTTGTCCTCTTAGGTAGTATTTTTGGGGCAAAAGAGGTGGTGGAAAGGGTTGGCCAGTCTTATTTATTAATAGATTTATCTAAAAGTGTGTTACTCACAGTGTATATTAACACATTAAAAACAACTACGTTTGAATTCAGTTCCAGTACGTTAGAGCATTTCTTTATGTACATATTTTATTTATTTATTTTAGATTTTTTATTGATACATGATAGATGTACATCTTTTCAGGGTATAGCTGATAATTTGATACATTCATATAACATGTAAAGATCAAATCAAAGTAATTAGGATATTCGTCATCTTATATATTTGTCTTTTCTTTATGCTAGGAACATTTAAATTATTCTCTTCTAGCTATTTTGAATTCATGAACATATTTTAACATGTAAATGCCTTTTCTGAATATAAAACAGTTTATTATTTGAGTATGTCTGTATGTATGTGTATGTGTGCATGCATGCATGGCTGGAATGAGTTTTTCTATCTTTATAATTATTTATGCTCAGTACCCATAATCAATAAACAGTGATAATCTAGTAAAAAATAAAACTGTGAGTGGTAGCAAACGCACTTTTGGAAGAAAGTCTGTTGGGTATGTAATTTCTCCCCCATTTTTTCAGGCTTCAGATACCAAATAAACACATGTAAAGTAAGTTAATTAGGAAGTGTATCAGAAATGTCCTATTGGCCATTCAAAGAGAATTATAAAGTTACAAAACTTTTCATAATGATTTATAAACATAAACACTAGGAATCAATCATTTCTCCAATCATAAAATGTTTAAATTTTAATGCCAATAATGTTAAGCTATTAACTTCCACATGATACTGTGAATATATCTCAAAGACATGACTTTGATTTAGGATTTAGAGTTCACGTTTTGTTTGCTTTGAACCCATTTATTATACAAATGTGGTGATTTTTAGTTTTCCAGGACTGATAAACACAATTTTGGGGGTAATTCTTACCGTAATTGCAGGTCCAGCAAAAGCCAAGCTAAGCAACATGAGGAATGGAATTGCCTCCTGGGTTGGTTCAATGTACGGCATGCTAAGACTCCGGTCATAGCAGCTAAATCCAGAGTGTACAGGTTTGAAGACATCTGTGAGTTCGAGGAAATAGAGGCTAACCACCGATGATGCCAATATAGGCAACTAAGAATGAAGGACAAAGAAGATCAATTTATTCTACCTGATATACAGGGTATACAGAGAAAATAAGTGGCTTTCTCTCCTTCTCTCACTATTCCTCTCCAATTCCAGAGTTAAAAATCATTCATAAGTTCTATTACTTCTACGTTCAACATGGATTCCAATTCACCCCCCTTAGTCAGAGCCTGTTACGCGTCTATGTTGACCCCCACCTTCTAACTGGTGCTACACCTCCACTCCTACCCTCCCACCATACCCATTCATTTTCCACACAGCATTCCAAAGGGTCTTGTAGAAATATTTCAGATCAGACAGGTCAACATCACTGACAATCAGAGAAATGCAAATCAAAAGCACAATGAGATACCACCTCATGCCAGTCAGAATGGCGATTATTAAAAAGTCAGGAAACAATAGATGCTAGTGAGGCTGTGGAGAAATAGAAACGCTTTTACACTGTTGGTGGGAATGTAAATTAGTTTAACCACTGTGGAAGACAGTATGGCGATTCCTCAAGGATCTAGAACCAGAAATACCATTTGACCCAGCAATCCCATTACTGGGTATATACCCAAAGGAATAGAAATCATTCTAGTGTAAAGACATATGTGCATGCACGTTTATTGCAGCACTATTTACAATAGCGAAGACATGGAACCAACACAAATGCCCATCAATGATAGACTGGATAGAGAAAATGTGGTATATATACACCATGGAATACTATGTACCCATAAAGAGGAATGAGATCATGTCCTTTACAGGCACATGGATGAAGCTGGAAGCCATCATTCTCAGCAAACTAACACAAGAACAGAAAACCAAACACACATATCTCATTCATAACTGGGGGTTTAACATTGAGAACACATGGACACAGAGAGGGGAACAACACACGCCAGGGCATGTCGGGGGTTGAGGGTTGAGGGGATGGAACTTAGAAGACAGGTCAATAGGTGCAGCAAACCACTATGGCACACGTATGCTTATGTAACAAACCTGCACATTCTGCACATGTATCCCTTTTATTTTAGAAGAAATAAAGAAAACAAACAAACAAACAACAATAACAAAGTATTTCAGATCGCATCAGTCTAGTGGTTCCCACTTAACTTGAATAAAATCCAAATGCCATCCCATGCAATGCAAGTTGCTTCATGCTTTGGCTCTTGATTCTTCTTGTACTACATTTTCACCACTCCTCAGCCCTCTGCTCACTGCAATCTAATTGGTTTTCATTCTTTTCCTGTAATATTCAAATTCATTTCTGCCCAGGGTCCTTTGCACTTGCTGTTTCTTCTTCCTTTTGTGCTCTTTTTCTGGCTGTTTATACTACTGGCTTCTTTACATCATTTAATGATGCCTTTCTGCACACTCTACCCAAGGTAGCTCTTGATCCATCCCTCACTCTCTATCATCTTGCTTGATTTTTTTCATGACACTTATCATTAACTGAAATTACCTTGCCAATTTAATACTTCACTTATTTATTTTTCATCTCTTCCAGTCTCCCACTGAAATAAGTGCTCTATGAAGTGAGAGTCTGCCAGTGTTATTTATAAGTCCTGGCACTTGGTAGGCAGGGAATACGTAATTTAATAATTTAAGGAGGCAATCAATACTTGTTGATAACTAGATAATTGAATAAATGTGTAAACCTTAATTTAATTACAATAACTAGATTAGAGTTACCAGAGTTAGCCAATAAAAATACATCACCCAGTGAAATCAGATTTTCAGATAGCAATGAATAATTTTTAGTGTAAGTATACCCCATGCAATATTTGAGAGATACTTACACTAAAAATTATTCATTGTTAATCTGAAAATCCTGACTTCACTGGGTCTCATCTATTTGGTCTCCCTAAACTAGGCACAGTGTACTTTCTAGGCTTTGTGTACCATTTTTGTGTTTAATTGTTTATTCATTCATGTGTGAATGTGCCAGGCACTAATGTAGGTAGATATAATATAGTGAATAAGAGATAGACTTGGTCATCAAGGAGAAATAGCTTAGTGAGAGACCTGCTCTCAGCTAAAGAGAAAATATCACACATGCTTAACCTAGTGCCAGACCTTCCAGAACCCAAAAATGTGGACTTACATAACACTTAAAGAACTGCTTAATTTAAGGCTTTGTTCCTTTGGAGGATATAATATTTATTTAAGCAAACAGGAAATGTTTTTGATAAAAACAATATTAACTACCCATGATTTCTGATTGTTTGGTTTGAAAAAACAGTTTTTTTTAATTTTTATTTTTAGAAGACAGCATTATGTCTTCTATTCCCAAGAGGTCTTTTTTTTGTAGTTAGGAAATAATTAGGTTTACTGGAAAAAAAAAGAAATACATAGTGAGTAAACTTGCATTATCTTCCTGTTTTTCAGATGGATGCTATGCAGAGAACAAAAAGTATATCAAAAACATTTAGTTTTTCTTATCAGCTATTATTCAATCACTTCAAATATCTGATCATTTCGCCTCACTACTTCGCTCTCCTATAGTGCACGAATAGTAGCTTTCAGTCTTGACCAATAAATCAGCATTTCATGGTGCATGCACATTATTGAAATTTCCACTTAAATCCATATAAATATATTTAAGTATTAATTTAACAAATGCTTCATAAAGTGCTTACTATGCGCCAATATTATGTTTTAGAAATTTTAATTAATTTGACACATTTTAAACCCATTTAACCTAAAACTTTCTGTTGTGACATAAGATAATTGCTATCAGTATCCTCATTTTGCTGGTGGATAAGTAGTTAAGCAGTTACCTATCGTAAGTGACAGAGGTGGATTTTGAATCCATGAATTCTAGTTCCAAAGTCAAAAATATCTGGAATAGTTTATAAATATTATTAAGTATTGTTGTTATTGTTATAACCAGTAACAATAATATATTCATTAAACCTCACCTTTCTCATGAAGCTTTACTGGATAATACCTTTTGAGAGTGATTTCTTCAGTCTTAATGCCCTAGTACTTCTTTTTAGGAAATATTTACCCACTGCTCTTTTTTATCTGCTATAAACTAGGTTTAGCCTTTTGCTTTGCTTCCCAGACTGAAATCTCCTTAAGGCAGGGGCCTAATCATACTGATTTCTATGTTGCCACTGATATACATTATAGTGACTGCCAAATACATATGCATGTGTCTCTATATATACATATATGCTACATTAACATATGAATTAAAGTAATTTGTCATTAATATTATGCATTAGTCTTTTCAGCCAGTAGCCTTCCTGAAACTGACAATTTTTCCAATTATATCATTTTCCATATATGTATTAATATCTTCTATATTTCTATAGAAGCATGTTTTAAAACCTTCATTTGTTTTCCTAATAAGAATCTTTTTTTCTCTGGGCATGGTGGCTCACGCCTGTAATCCCAGCACTTTGGGAGAGAGGCGGATCACGAGGTCAGGAGTTTGAGACCAGCCAGACCAACATGGTGAAACCCCATCTCTACTAAAAAGAACCTTTTTTCCTTTTTGATGTTTATTTATCTTATTTTTTTAAAAAGCATATTTACTCTGTTCCTTACATCGTTTTGTTTGTAATAAAGAGTTATTTGTATAAAATCTTCATTATATTCATTATATTTTGGAAATAAATAATTGTATACATGGTGTTCCCATACTGTAGTTTACTACCCAATGTAATGAATTAAATGACAATGTTTATTTCTAACATAATTGTCTTCAGAGTTACATTTTATCCTTTGAAATGCTCAACAACAGATTTTTTTTCGAGTATAAGGAATTTAACAGATGGTATGTGCCAGTTTCGGCATACATATAGAATTGATATGCACATAATAAAATTACACAGACTTGTTTTGATTGCATTTAAAATGAGATTTTGAAAATGAGATTTAAAGAGATTTTTTAAAAGTCTACATAGCAGCCAAGAACTACAAATTTTATTCTCTAGTCATGATACAGCCCCCAAAAAAGTGTGAACCAAGCTTTTTTTGTTTTTTTTGTTTTCTGAGACAGAGTCTCACTCTGTCACCCAAGCTGGAGTGCAGGGGTGCCATTTCGGCCCACTACAACCTCCACCTCCTGAGTTCAAGCGACTCTCCTGCCTCAGTCTCCCGAGTAGCTGGGACTACAGGAGCGCGCCACCACACCCGGCTAATTTTTTGTATTTGTAGTAGAGACGCCGTTTCACTGTGTTAGCCAGGATGGTCTTGATCTCCTGACCTCAGTGATCCTCCCACCTTGGCCTCCCAAAGTGCTGGGATGACAGACGTGAGCCACCGTGCCCAGCTGAACCCAAGATATTTTTATGCAGCAATAGAAAGGAGGGAAATTACCTGAGGATTTATTTTCAAAAGGAAAAGATTGATTCTTATAATTATCATCTGCTAAGGAACCTGTGAGTGAAAATAATAGGTCAATTTTTAAGAAGAAAAATTATAACCGTTTCAAGAGAACAGGGCAAACAAAAGAAAGGTGTTTCAAAATACCACATTTGCTACATAATATTGATTTTTTTGATGCCAAATTTAAAAAGACAAATCTAGATTATATATCCATTTTAGTGAAACATTTTATCAAATCTATCATGATATTTTATCTAGATCAGATAGTTTACTTGTTTTTAGCATGATTATAATAAAGGCAAACTACTTTTCATTGGGGAAAGATCACTTTGCTCTGAGCCTAGGGCAATACAGATCAGCTCCATTCTTTGCTTTTCTCATAGCCATCGTGAATTCAGAGTCCTATAAGATCCTTTTGAACTGGTGGAAACCATAGTCACAAAGGGCCAATTAATATGTATGGTATTGGTGCCTCATCCATTTATTCATTCAACAAATATCTTTGATAGCCTGCTAGCCCCAAGCCTCGTCCTGGGAATACAGTTATGATAAAACAAATTATTTGTTCCCATGAATATTTCATTCTAGTTGAGGAAGCCAGGTAAAAAATATATATTTCATATATATAATATATATAATATATGAAATATATATTTCATATGTATGATATATATTATATATGAAATATATATTATTATAATATTAAATATTATATATCATATGATATATATTATATATGATATATATATTTCATATGATATATATGATTTCATATATATGATATATGATATGATATATAATATTTAATATTATAATAATATATATTTCATATATAATATATATCATATATATGAAATATGTATCATATATATGATATATAATATATTAAATATATATCAGAAAGATATATATATCAGAAAGAACACACACTATAAAGAAGAGGGCTGTGTAATTAAGTGCCTGAATTCCTATTTTACATCAAGGAAGACCTATTTGAGTAGGAGCCATTTAAGCAGAGACTTGAATGGGCAAGAAAGAACTAACCATATGAAAACCAGGTAAAGAGCATAATCAAACGGAGGAAGTGATACAAAATGAAGTCAGAGAGGTAGATTTGGGACCAGACGTTGCAGAGACCTGAAGTCCAAGGAGGAAGTTAGAATTTTATTTAAAGTAGGATCAGAAACATTCTGGAGGGTTCAAGCAGAGGTGTAATATGATTTGAAATATATTTTACAAAGATCACTGGCTGTTAGATTGAGGATGATCATGGTGGGTCAAAATTAGGAATAGGGTAAAAATTTAGAAGGCTGTTCAAAACTCAACAAATATTTATTAAATACCTAGTAGGCATCGGGTACTTCTCTAAGTGTAAGGAATGCAGCAGTAAACCAAACAGAGAAAACTCCATGCATTCACAGAGCTTACATTCTGGTGGATGCATGGCAATGGTGGAAATCCAGGAGCAATGAGGCAGCATGTACAAGAGTTTAGTACTGGCGATACAAAGAAATTGGCAGATTGTTGATATGGTTTTAGAGATAGATATGACAAACCTTGTTTATGGCTTGGTCAATGAAGAAGATAAAACAGTAAAGGCTGATTTCAAAGATGGGGTTTGAGGAATTAGGCCAGTGATGTCATTCCTTGGGATAGGGAGAAGTTTGGATGGAAAGAATAGAAGATTCTGTTTTGAAAATATTAAAACTGTTATGTCTCTTAGTTATTAAAGTAAGAGGTCGATTTGGAGCTAACAAGAGAGTCCAAGGCTGGAGGCATAAAGCTGCAAATTATTGGTACAAGATGATTTAAGCAGCAAAATCCTCACTTTTGGGGAATAACAGTAGCATGAGATTTCAAAGTTAAATTATTTTAGTTTTGATATAAGTAATGTCACAAGAAGTCAAAGAAAATAATTGTGTATATTCATGCCAATCATATGCAAGAGCTATTCTAAGAGATAAAGGAAGATTTTAATATTAATAACATTTAAAATGAGAGGCTTAGAACCAACTTGATAAATATCCCAAAATCATATAAATTTGAAACAATAACAGAATACATTGAAATTCAATTAAAACTGGGAAAAATACTAGCAGATCAAAGCAATCGTATTAAAGCCTGTAGCCATGAAGAAGCTTGTCACAGGTCAACACACACGTGGTGAGGGAATTTTCTACTTCCTACAGTATGATCTTTAGTGGTATTCTGTACTATTTTTTGCCTTGTAGCTAATACAGATTAATATTTTCTTCAAATATTGATAATAATAACATAATATTAGGCTTTATGGTCTATAAAACTATCTTCACTCTAAGTATAGCATATTCAGATTGGCTGCAAAGAACTTCAAAAATATAGATTATAAACACACACTAAAACTTGAAGTGTCATTAAGGGAAATAATTGGTCAGAATGAGTCTGCAACATTACTTAAGGTCTAGAAATCTAAACTAGTTTTTATACATAAAACATGTGGCTTGTATGACATGAATAGATACAAACTGAAACAGGGCAGTGTGATTGAGGGAAACCAGTGCTGGCCTCGACCCAGGAGAATCCAGTTTCTCCCCTCATTTATTCTGCCAGCTTCTGGGATTTGGGAAAGTCACTTAACGTTTCTGGGCTTCATTTGTTATCAGTGAAATGAGGGGTTTTTTTACATTGCCATCTAATACTGAAATGCTTCATATACTGTCATGAATTAAGAATCATTTCTCTCATTTCTTTCACGCTGTCACTGCCTTATATAAAGCATCAGGGCCTTTAAAAAAATCTCTATTCTCTTCATAATTTGTTTCATCCTCCATAATGCTTCCAAACTAATTTTCCCAGAATTCACACCTCATCACACATTTAATGGTGCCTCATTAATGACAAAATACAGTGCAAATTTTTTAGAATGATATTTATGACTTTTTAAAATATGGCCTTGATCTGCCTTTCTTGGTCAATTTTGCTTTCCACCTACTCTCCACTCTCCTAAACCAGAAAGACAGCCCATGTTCCCACTATATTTATATTTCAAAAAGACATGTTCTAGTCTCTGCTTCACATTACAGTTCCACATTTATTTCTCATAAAAATTGTACTTATCCTTTCAGGTTGAGATCATGTAATTTTTTTCTTCCTGAAACTTTCTCCAGGCTCTCCATTCAGAATTGAAGACTCCGTCTCACATACTTCATATATAACTTTATCGAAGGATCTGTTAGTCTGCCTTTGATTATGGTTATTTATATATTACCAACCCTTGCCCTAAGATCAAGTACTCAAAAGTGAAACTTTGCAATTCACCCAGTGCTTTTAATGTTTTAGGTGTCCAATAAATGTTCACTGAATTTAATTGAAAGAAATCAAGAAATTATGATTAAAGGAACAAAAAACATAGGCAATTTCTGAAAAGTACACAGCATGTGTTGAGGACTTAGGTGCCAGATACTAGTTAAGTTTAAAAGATCGCTATATTTGATCTACACTGTATAAAGTATCTATTAGTATCCCCAGATTACAAATGAGAAAACTGAGGCAGAAATAGGTTACATAAATTGTGCAACAGTCACAAAGCCCCCAAGTGGGAACACCCAGACTCCTACCCAGGTGTCTAAGTTGGGAAACATGCTCAAAATTCTTTGCTCATGGAACTCAACTGGCTTTCCTCCTCCACACCACTAAGATAACTGCCTGTGGGGTGCCCGTGTGGGGAGAGGCGGTCCTAGGGGAAAGGTGCAGTTTGAAAAAGGCCACTCTGTTTCTCTTAATTCTGATTACTCTTAAACACATTCTCTACTCACTTATTCCTTATCACCCAAACATGAAAATTGCTTTGTGTGTTCCAATCTGAGATCTGTCTTTTCTAGAGCTCCTCTCAGTTTCAGCAGAATTTATTAGGTATGTACTCAGACCTAAAAAGCAAAGGACATTTACTGAGTTTTTATTTCGACATTTCATCCTAATTATCTAGTTTAATTCTTAACCTCCTTGGGATTCTTAAGATAAATTTAAGATAAGGACCATGCCCCAGATAAGTAAAATAGCATGCCTGGCTTCAAAGGCCAGAAATTGAAACCTGGTCTGTTAAATTCCTGGAAGCATGCACCGCCGTGTATCCTGCTGCCATTCTGCCACATGTCACCATCTGGCACTAGTCTAGTGCTTTTCAGGAAAGGATGGCCCCAGGCTTCAATGAGATTGCCAGTTTAAAGGACACAAGACAAGAGATAGCCATGTGTCAAGGGGTTTCAACGGCAACAACAGCAAAGGGGTGGCAGGCACTGTCAAATCACACTCTCACTGATGTGGTGCCCTCAGGTCCTGAAGGTTGTTCCTTGTGCAGTTTCTTTGAAGTTATTTGTATTATTTTGGTTTTTGGGAATATCTTAAGAGCATTTAATTATATTTTGGATATGGTCTGCTTTTATTTTCACATTTGTCTTCCCTAATGAATGATTTCTAATATAAAGTATCAGAAATTAGGCAAACTTAAGGCTCCAGATGTTTTCCTGCTTTTAGTGCTTCCTTCGGATCACTTTCTCTGACCATACAGAGATATCCTGATGAATGCCTGGATCATAGCAATTGTCATATGGGATGGCAGTTGTTCCTTTACATTCTCTCCTATTCAGCGACAAGATCTTTGAGAGCAGAAAAGTTGTCTTATCCATCTCTTTATCCCTGACATACTAGGTGTCCTCAATATGCAATAAACTAATACATACATGGATAATTTGAAGAGAGATGCCAAATGTTGAGACATTCTTGCAGTGTTGTTAAGAAAATATCCGCCATTTAAAAAGATCTTCATTTATTCTACCACAAGAAAATGCTTTCTATTTTGAATTTCTAGAATTCTAATGATTTCATTAGCATTAAAAAATCAAGAAACTTAAATTGGATCTTCCATAGCAATGATAATTAATAGAGAAGAGCTACCTCACCTAATAGATTGTATTAGGTTGAATGGGAAAAAATTTGTTCTATGTTTTTATACATGAATATGAAACTACATCTTTACAGCTCTAAAAGGACCAATACAATCACACAATGGTCTAACAGTAAAGTCAAAAATAATGATAAACGGTTGTTTTATTACCTGAATATTGATCTAGCACTAGGCGTGGGGTAGTAGGTTTCGTACTCACCAGCCTTAACCTCAGGTAGTGAAAATTTGTTCTTCTTAAATAATTAGACACTGAAGTATGTGCATTGTCTTGGAAAGTATTTTATTCTTTAAACCATTAGAGACTAAGACCTGAGGCTGAGGATCTGTATTTCAATTGTTATAAGTAATTGCTTTTAAATCCTTTCTTCCAGCTGTAATTTCTCTTCCCTTACAACATACAGCTGACATTTAAAAATTTGAGTAATAATAGTAATTTAATGCTACTAATGTCTGACAGGTACCATTTAAAGTACTTCATATGTTTGAATTCATGCAATCTTCACAACACCTTTTTGATGAAGGTGCTATTATTACTGCCATCTTACAGATGAGGAAACAGATTACATGAGATTACATGATTTGTACAAGGTTATACGGTAAGATTCCATGATTTTTGTAAGGTTATACAGCTTGTTAGCTGGATTACAAACTCAAGAAATCTGGCTTCCCAATTCATGTTTGTGATTATTGTACATATTACCTCTTCCTAGAAGCTTATACAATGGATCAATGGGTTTCCAAAGACACTGAGAAATAACAAAATAAAAAAAGAGAGTATTTCTCTTTATAGATTGTTAATGCTACCCTACAATTTCTATAGTGCATGATATTGTATATATTCATCATATCCTTTAATAAGGTAAGATCTTAATATACTTAGATTAAATAGTGTTTTCACTATTAGTGGGATTGTTTTATTCATACAGAGAAAGCATATAGATGTTCACGTTGTAATAATGTCAGGCAAACGTGACATAACTAAAACTTCTACATAAGCGATCTTCAAAAGTCATGGAACATGTATATTATGAAAAAACAGTGAATGGATTTCAATTTTTTGCACCAAAATAAGCTCATACACACTCATAACATATCTGAAAAAGATCTAGTTTGAAGCACCAAGAAGGATAAGACATCAGTTTGAAAAGAACCCCTATCAGAGCAACATGAATTCTGCTAAAATTGAAGCAAGAACATGCATCAAATTTATGATGAAGCTTTAGTGGAAGAATGGCAAAATCATTGATACTTTGCAGAAAGTTATAAATACAAGAAATCAGCAGTTTACAAGTGGATAATTCATTTTAAGAAGGGAAAAGATGATGTTGAAGATAAAGCCCACAACATCAGACCATCCACATCAATTTGCAAGGAAAACATTTGTCTTGTCCATACCCTAATTGAAGAGGACTGACTATTAACAACACAAACAATAGCCAACAACATAGACCTCTCACTTGGTTCAGCTTACACAATTCTGACTGAAACATTAAAGTTTAGCAAACTTTCCATTCAATGGGTGCCAAAGCAACTGTGGTCAGACTGGCTGCAGACAAGAGTATAGCTTTCAATGGACAAAAATAAACAAGTAGGATCAAAGTCCTGAAGCATTTCCTCAAAAAACTGTAACAAGTGATGAAACATGGTTTTATCAGTATGATCCTGAAAACAAAGCACAATCAAAACAATGGCTACCAAGATGGGAAAGTGGTCCTGGCAAAGCAAAAGTGGACTGGTTAAGAGCAAATGTCATGACAACATCGTTTTGGGATGCTCAAGGCATTTTGCTTGTTCACTTTCTGGAGGGCCAAAGAACAGTAACATCTGCTTATTATGAGAGTGTTTTGAGAAAGTTAGCCAAAGCTTTTGCAGAAAAATGCCCAAGAAAGCTTTGCTAGAGAATCCTTCCCCACCGTAACAATGCTCATCCCTCTCACCAAACAAGGGCACTTTTGTGAGAGTGTCAATGAGAAATCGTTAGGCATCCATTTCACAGTCCTAATTTGGCTCATTCTGACTTGTTCTTGTTTTCTATTCTTAAGAAATCTTTCAAAGGCACCCATTTTTCTTCAGTTGATAATGTAAAACAGATTGCAATGATATGGTTAAATTCCCAGGAGCATCAGTTCTTTAGGAATGGACTAAATGGCTTTTATCATTGCTTGCTAAACTATCTTGAGCTTGATAGAGCTTATATTGAGAAATAAAGTTTATATTTTTTATGTTTATCTTTTAATTCCATTTTTTCCATGAACTTTTAGAAGTCCCCTTGTATTTGAGTTATAGCATAAGAGAAGCAAATTTCTGATTTTGAGATTTAAATAGACATATAATCTTAACATTATATACGCAGGAATGACTGAATTAAAGACTATCAGTGTTTCTAAATTAATTATGTTTTCACAATGTTTATTAAAATAAAGTATGAATTTTATTATTAAACCATTTTACTTAAACATTATGAAAGTTCACATTTTCTATTATATTCAATTTATTTAACAAATACTTTTTAGTATTTGCCATGTGCCTGATACATTTTATTTGACCTATTAATTATCCAGAAAAGGAATTTCTCATCTAATTTCAGAGATTAGAACGCTATAG
This sequence comes from Nomascus leucogenys, assembly GCF_006542625.1. Lineage (NCBI taxonomy): Eukaryota > Metazoa > Chordata > Mammalia > Primates > Hylobatidae > Nomascus > Nomascus leucogenys. The sequence continues at coordinate 75,669,510 of NC_044392.1, forward strand.
CATATCACAAGCTTCTCTTCCCTCTAAGCTTGTCTCCTACATACACATCTTTATACACATTTAGATGCACACTTAGATGCACGTTATGAGCCCTTCTTCAAAGTTAAAAGTTTCCGATGCTGCTGAAGGCCTTAGTTATTTAAGTTTCATTTTTGAAAAAGCTTGGTGTATGTAAAAGAGATATTGAAGTTGAGCAGTTAATGTGGGACATTAATAACTTCTGTTTTATTTTCTAACATTTTAATGCTGTGATTAAGTTAATTAAAGTAAGTGGGATTGTGTTATGTGTTTTAATGGAAAATATCAGTCCTTATGATTCTTAGGGTCATCTCATATGAGATATCTCATACCCCTCTCCCTCTCCCTACTGTGCTTCATCGACCTCTGGAGTCTTAGGAAGGTGAAGGGTAGTGGTGGAGGAAGAAACAGAGCCTGCTGAATTTGGTGGGCTGGGGGATTTGGAATGAGCAGTTCTTAAAGTTTTCTGTAGTCCCGTAGAGTAGGCATTTCCTAGGATGTGCTACACTTGGCCCTTCTTAGTCATGTTGGAACATGCATTTGGGCAGTGAAGTCTTAGCAATCTCTTCCTCTATTTCTGAACAGGACTGAAAGGACCACTAGCCTTCAAGGTCAGCCAAAGAATAATGTGGCCAAGGCCAAGGCCGAAGCTGAGGTTCAGTCCAGGCTCTGTTTCCCTATATTCATTAATTAAGCTGCTAGATTTATTGACCAACGCAACAACTAATCCATCACAGATTTATTGAGAGACTATCTGCTCTCAGCTATTTGCATTGTTCTGCAAGCTGGAGTTTAAAAATAAATAATAAAAAGATTTTTCCTTAATTACATCCTGGGCCAACCATCTAAAAATTACCAGAACCAATATTATCTATGGAATAACCGCTAGTCTGAGACTGAAATATTGAAAAATGTAACACCATCAAATAATTTTTCTTCATGTATGTAAAATTCAGCTGGAAGCTAGAAACCAAATGAGGTCTTAAAGCAGAAGAGTTTTCAAAAATTCATCTCCCTATAGTATATTGTTTATAACAGATTGCTGACCATCCTTTTTATCAGGTTTTGCCATGAATAAGACATTATTTATGTCCAAATCTTCACAGTTGGATGTTCTCCATGTTTTAATAACTCAAATCTCAGTTGCTACAATACAGGCATTTTCAGATCATCACCCAAGGGATAAGTAACCTGTTAATTCTTCAGAGTGTATCCAACTGCCTTAAAAAAAAGATTCCAATGAATCATACAATAGCCTAAATGAGATGACTCGTTCCCAAAGATTAAATCTAATTTATTCATCATTTTTAGAAAGCATACTATTCTTTATTTCACAGATGGTTCAGTTGAGGCATGGGAAGATATTTAATTTGCATTGAACAGACACTGCTGCTGACGAGTTTATATATGATATTTTAGAACTCTGGAAAGATAAGAATGGCAGTGGCTTACAGATTATGGGCCTACCAACAACCTTGGAATAGAGACTTTCAGTAGAGTGTTACCTGGGCACTGTGTATAGAAGATGCTCAGTAAATGAGAATTCCCCTCCACTGACTAGGTCAAGGTAAGGGTACTGAAAAAAAGTGGTCTCTATTTTGTGAGTGTATGCATATGTCCCTTTATCTATAAAAATGAGCAGGAATTCCAGTAAATACTTATTGTTATTGTATTATACATTGTAATAAACTGCTCCACCATTGTATGCACACTATAAAAAACATACATAAATGTGTGATACCAATAAAAAATAGTCAGGAGAACCAGCCCCTTTCCAGGGAATCAGGTAACATCTAAAGCTACCACAAAGTTTACTTTAGACAAGATGGGAGAGGGGGTGTTGGTAAATGGGAAAGAGAAAATTCATTTACTAGGCCTGACTTTGCTTTAGAATTCTTGGCCATATTTTATAATTTGCATATGATTAAAGGGTCATAATTACTCTAACCTGACCACAATAATTCTATCATTTTCAAATAAGGGAAATGAGGCTTAGAGGAAATAAGTTAATTGCCCAAGATTCTAAAGCTAATTGGTAGATCAAGTGAAAAAAAAAACTACATTATTTTTAAAAAGTAAGAAATATATATATCTAATAGTTTGTTTTACCATAGGCACAAAAAATTGTCTGCTGGTATATGTGCCTTATGTAACTAAAGTAACTTTCTATGAAAATTAAAATTGCAAAGTTCTTTGCTTCAGTGATGCCTTTATTTGAAATTTCAAATCTCAAACAATCCATAGGTAAGTCCTAGATTATAAAATTAAGAGATGAGGACTCATATAGACCTTGGATATTGATCTAATCTTCAACTGTTCAATAATCCACAAGGCTGAGCAATGTCTCTGATAGGGAATTTATGATCACTTTACAAATAAAAATGTCTCCACCAGCTGATAAAAACAGTTAAAGAAAAATTTATGTTCATATGATTAGTCCTATTTTATTACATCCAGTTAAAATTTATTGAAATTCTACTATAGACTAGGAAGTATGCCAGTGATGATCCCATATTGTTTCTATTACTTTTACCAAAAGTCACATCATAAGCAAGTGATAAATATTTATTCAATACATAAATAAATTGTAAGAGTACAAAACAGGTTATACCCTGGAATTTCATTTTAGCATTCCTTATTGAAGAACATTTAATGTAAGATCAGTCTCTTTTGGACTCTATCCAAGAGGACTCAATTTCTGAAGCACGCCTAGGATTTCATCAAATGGCAGTTTACCTCTAAGCAAACCCATAGCACAGACTTTTGGTAAGAGCGTTAAATTGTTAACAATATAGTCACATCTACTTCATTGCTCTCACTCCCAAACATCATTCTTCTGTTAAATGTACTGATTCCATGTTTACCTTTTCCACAAATACATTGATTTTAATTACTTGCCTTTTCACTTTTCTTTAATTTATTCCTAAGTGATCTAAATACCAGTTTTACACAGACAGAAACCATCTTGTTACAGCAAGTAAGAAAGCCATTATCCTCCTCTATGTTGCTTGACAAACAACCAGATAGTAATGGACCTAAGTGCAATTGGTTCAGTCTAATTATTGATAAGAAAAACACCTCAATGTTAGTCATGCCAAAATTAGTATTTCTGTCCTTGGCATCCATATTTCAAAATCCACTTGACAATGAAAAGATTACTCCATTCGATAGTTATCTGTAAATACATTTCTCAGCTAATTCATATGGTAAAAGGCTACCATGATGCTCATGATTAGACATTTCACAGTTTAAATGTCACCTTTGTTTTTCTTCTGACCAAGATGAAAAATAGAACTACTTGAGTTTTAGGCAAGTTTTTGCACTTCCCTGAGTATTCGTTACTTAATTTTTAAAATAGAGTTTATATTTACTTCTCAGTTGCATTTAAAGGATCAGATGAGATAATGCATGAAAAATTTACATTGAAGTATAAGGGAAAATTCAAAGCTATTCCATAAGTGATGACATTAATTATACTCTTACTCCTTCCCATGTTTATACTTTCCTTTACTGTCTGTTAGAGACCTCATGTCAAGGGAGTTAATTGTGAAATTACAGGTGGGCACTTAGGCAATGAGAAAAATCATTTCTAATTTTCTAATCTTTAGCTATTACCATGCTTTTCAAAGAGCCTAACAATTTGGAACAGTGGAAGATCCATTCATAATTGCTTTGACTTGTTTAATGTAAGGTGGTCATGAAATGTGTTTGGAAGTTAGCACAAACAGCCAGCACAATTTGTTCACATGTAGAATTAGAATGACCTGTATTTTAAATGTTATAATCCAGAGGGAAACTTTCTAATATAAGGAATTCTAGAAATAGTAATAATTAGGAAAGAGCACTAGAACAGGAGTCAGGAGACCTAGGTTCTATTCCTGATCTGATATTAACCAGTATGTCCTTAGGTAACTCTGGCATACTTGGCATGTCCAAAGGTTAACTCAGTTAACCTTTTCAATACAAAATTTTCTTAGGTGATAGAAGAAACAGTGAGGTCATATGTTCTTGGGTCACATAATTTTATTAGACTTATTCTCTGTAATAAGACTTTTAAACTCTGTAAGACATTTCCTCACTTTTAAATACAAAAGTTGCTTGAGAAATAGTCTATGCTGTATACACATGCTGAGAGAAAATGTGTTTGCTATGAGTAATATTTGTAATACATTTCCAACATAAACAGCAATAATTGTGTCTCAAATAATCTTTATTTAACAAGCCAGCTTAGAAAACCAAAATGTTTAAAGGGGTCTCCATGGTTTGCTCACAGATTGGATCTCCATCACACACACACACACACACACACACACACACACACGCACACTTCACTCCTACCTTCAATTTTCTAATGCTTTTTCTTCTAATCCTGCTTGGCTTGACCTCTCTCTGTTTCTATTACCTTGTTGAGTTTCTTTCTTTCTATCATTTTGATAGACCTGCATATCCTACTCTCCTAAACTCTATTTAAGTTCCAAGTCTTCCCTCTCACCCCCACCCATTGATCCTCATTAATCTTCATCAGAGACTCACGAGTGCCATTTGTGCTTGCCCGAAGGAAGCTTCTTTATAGGGGACACTGTGCCTTCTAGACATGTCCAAAATTAAACCAGTTACTATTAAATAGGAAATAGCACTAACACAGCCAAGTTTAGTAGCTGAATGTAGAGAAAAACTCTGTTCCAGAACTCTGACAGAGCCACAACCAGACATGTTTCAAATACATGCATCCAGATACTATGAAGCTAGCCAAGTCACAGCACAGACAGGGCTCTCCATTGCACTTCATCACTAGGTTTAGCATTGTTGTTGGAAGCATGTGTGAGACAGTATGGTGTAGTCATAATGCAAGAGCAAGATGGACAAGCTCTGAAATCCTGACTCTCTCACTTCATTGCTATATGTCCCTGGTAAAAACAGTAGCTCTCTGAGCTACAATTTCTGATTCAAAAAATAAAGGTAACAATGCCTTCTCAGTAGGATAGTTTTCTGGCTAAAAATAATGTATCTAGAGAGTCTGCCTTATGAAGAAGACTTGAAATGGACTATTCTTTGTTATTACTATGATTATTATCATTATTAGTAAAATCTCCTTGAAATTGGCAGAAACCAAGTATTTTTTGTTTCCTGATAGAGAAAAGTAGAAAAAATCACATTTTGAGTAACTTGGCTATGAAGAAACAGCAAGATAGTGGTGGTGTTTGGGAATGGAAAATAATTCCCTAATAGCAAGTGCTATGTTCGATGCTTAGATTTGTAGCAATGTCCTCATTTAACTCTATCTCTAAAACTTAGGACTCTATTCTCTATTTACTTTATTTTGCATCAGATTTTATGCATTGTGACTTTGAAAGAGAAGAGACTTGCCAACTCATCTCATTTGGCAGGGTTTGAAGTACTTCTTTGAGCAGACTCTACTTCTATACAATCTAGAGAAGAGAAAAAAATCTACAGCTACTATTTTGGTATATGCAATGCAGAAATGTGATTTTATGTTTCCTACTGATGCTAAAGTTTATGTAAAAGGGAATAAGCTAGCAATATTTCTCAGCAAGAAAATCAAATGAGTTATATAATTTGTACATAGATCATGAGATAGAACAGAAATCTTGTCAATTAATGTTTGCTACAATTAAAAACCTGTGGACACTTTCCAATGGGAAGAAAATAAAAATTGTATTAAGGTTTTGTCAAGACACCACAATTTCAAAATGTGTTTTAAAATGTGTGTCTTTGCTCAAAGGCTTGTTGAACTTCCCCAGGTAGGATGGCAACAGAGTAGCAGCAATGGCTTGGGCTCCTGAACAAACTGTTTAGTTACTGACCTTATAGTAATTAAGCTCCATTAACAAAATCCTGCAACATATCTACTACTAATACACACTCAAAGTAATGAAAACTTTCTGAGTAGGCCAGGTGCGGTGGCTCATGCCTGTGATCCCAGCACTTTGGGAGGCTGAGGCGGGAGGATTGTTTGATCCCAGGAGTTCAAGACTGGCGTGGGCAACATGGTGAAATCCTGTCTCTACCAAAATTTATAAATACCAGCTGGGTGTGGTGGTGCATGCCTGTAGTCCCACATACTCAGGAGGCTGAAGTGGGAGAATCGTTTGAACCTGGGAGGCTGAGGTTGCAGTGAGCTGTGATCATGCCACTGTACTCCAGCCTGGGTGACAGAGCAAGACCCTGCCACACACACACACACACACACACACACACACACGAATGAAAACTTTCTGAGTAATCTTAATTTTTTGAGATTAAAATATTCTGAATTGAAATGCTTCAGATACTGTAATTTTATGCTGAGTGGAGAGAGAGATGATATTCTTACTCCATGTGTATTTGTACATACCTATGCATAGAAGTGTGTGCATACATATGTGTCTTTGTGTGTTTTGTCGTATGAATAACAGGCAATTTCAAACTCTTTTCTGTATCTGTAGCCCTGTCAAAATATATTTGCAATAGGTCAAGCATAACTCTTCTGCCTTCATAAAATTAGCATCAGGTTTGTTATGAAAATGTTACATCATATAGCAGAATATTTAAGTAAAAGGAACCTCTTTCCCATTTATTTCATGTTAGGAATTTATTTTTTTAGGTTTAAAAAGGTAATTTGTCATTTGTTTACATTACATACTGAATTGATCTTTGAGCAGGATGACTAATGAGAATAAAATTGTGAGCCTGAGCCCCAGAGGGACCACTGTAATCCTTTGCATAAAGGAAGTGCACTAGCCCCAGACAACCAGCCTTATCACATATAATATTGGGCTATGCCCAAATAATTATAAATCATTCTACTATAAAGACACATGCACACATATGTTTATTGCAGCACTGTTCACAGTAGCAAAGACTTGGAACCAACCCAAATGCCCATCAGTGATATTCTGGATAAAGAAAATGTGGCACACATTCACCATGGAATACTATGCAGCCATAAAAAAGGATGAGTTCATGTCCTTTGCAGGGATATGGATGAAGCTGGAAACTATCTTCTCAGCAAACTAACACAAGAACAGAAAACCAAACACCACATGTTCTCACTCGTAAGTAGGAGCTGAACAATGAGAACACATGGACACAGGGAGGGGAACATCACACACCAGGGCCTGTGGGGGTTGGGGGGCTAGGGTATGGATAGTATTAGGAGAAATAACTAATATAGGTGACAGGTTGATGGGTGCAGCAAACCACCATGGCACGTGTATATCTATGTAACAAAACTGCATGTTCTGCACATGTACCCCAGAACTTAAAGTATAATAATAAAAAAAAAGTTTGAATACTCTTTTGTTAACTAGGTATACTGCTGGGTGCAGTTGCCACTGTTAGTGATACGGCCATCACTTGCAGTGTACTTGGGAACTTTAAGGGCATGATAAACCTTTTCTCTAGTGGAACATTCCTTTTTACCTGCTTTTCTCTTTATCCTAATAAGGTGTGGGTATGCTTGTCTGAGAGTTCTTTTCACAACTTGACCTTTGTTTTCCCAGGCTGTATAGTGTAAAACTGAGTTATGAAACTTGCTTATAAAATGAGGTGCAAAACTAAAAATCATCGTGTTTTTCAAATCACCATCTAATATTACTGTCAACCATAAGCCATTTCATTAGCAAGCAGCAGCATAAACCAAAGACATAAGAAAAAAATAATTCTATCCCTAAATTTATCCCTTCAACTAATGTGTGCTTTAACATCAGGTATGGTGGTGAACAAGGACAAGATTACTTGGTTTTAGTGGTTGAACACCAACATCTCAGCCTAATGCCCATTGGGGTATAATTAGAGATACCTTGACACATGCAAATGGGCTGCCAACATCTTTACTCCTTCCTTGCATCTATCCATAGTTCTTGTTGAGGGGCACTAGCCACTAACTGATGAGCCAATGTGGGGAGTACTCACTGTCCTCCAACTCTTTGTGCTTGGACACTCCCAGTGGAGGAGGAATTGAGCTGAGGAAGCTGATCTGTTGCCAGAGAAAACTGTATCACCCTGTTTGTCAGTGTGCCCTTGCCTTACTACATCTTCCTTTTTTACCAGTGAGAAACCATAGAAAGTAACTTTGCCTATGTGAATGTTCTTTCAACAAGTTGAGAGAGATTGTTATTGCAGTGGTGAAGAGCATGGGCTTTGAGTTAATACCCAGCCCTGCCTCTAACTTTGCTTTATAAAATTGGGCAAGTTGTTTAACTTTTATGAATTTCAGTTTCTTCTTCAAAACACAGATAATAATGGCCTCTTTCTTAAAGAGAAACTTTGAAGATTGAACAACATGGTGCATGTAAAGCATTTAGCTGTATTGTTAGTACATATATTAAGTACTTTATAAATGTTTGTCATTACTATGGTACAAACTGTAAATAGTACTTCACTCTCCCCATTTGTAGCAATTAATACAGGTCCATTTCAAGAAGCCTGTGGAGCCCAAACTATTTCTAGAAATTGGGGAGAAGATGACTTCTTCTCAACAATGGGAACTCTCAAGCTAGACCTTGTCAGGACTTGATCCCCTAAGTCCAAACTATAAGTAAAATAATTTATTTCAGGTCAAGAACAGTTATAAGAAAGGAAAGGAACTAACATATCTTGATTGCCTACCATATCTCAGCCATGACCCTTTAACCTCATAATATTAATATATTCGATATTCTAAGATGTAGGTATAATAATTTCTATTATGTATGAATACAGGTCTATTTATATTTATATTATGTAATTTCTATTATACATGAAGAAACTAAGGATGAGAGAAGTAACTTGGCCAGAATTATTCATGTAGTATCTGGCAAAGGCGGTGTTTGAACCAAGTCAATCTGTCTGCAAGGCCCAGGTTTTTCCTAGAGCATGCTGCCATTTTCCTGACATAACTCAGTCCATCTTGATTTCAGCCCCCTTTGGCTCGAGTGAAAGCTTCCCTTCCCTCATTTTCCCAATTAAAGTTTCTTCACATCTCATACCTATCATGAATTAGTAATTTAAAACTTCTAAACTCCTTGAAAAAAGGCAAAGTGTAAGTTGCTCATGGTGTCACTGACTTGAGAACCAGGGACCGTTTTCTTCTGAAATCTGTTTTGTTAGCCTCTTCTTGTTACTTAAATTATGGTTTGAGTAACAGAGAAGGCTAAAAATATGTGCTTTAGACTGATATGTGATGGAAGGAGATTCACTCATGTTTCACTTTTCCATCTTAATTTCTAAGGTCTTGGGAAACTATGCTGTAAAGCAAAGTGTCATTACTCTAGAGCATTTTACTAACATGCAAATTCAAGCTATGTTTATTCATCCTACAAAGGAGATGTAAATTTCGTGCATTCTCACCACCTTCAAAATGAGTCATTTCAAAGGAGCATGGTAGTGCATCTGGTCAAACCCTTAAATAATTGTTACACTAATGCAGTCTCCCATTTTCTGGAGGCTCTTTAGTGGTTCATCATGCATTTAATTTTTAGGAAGATAATTTGCAGTCCAGTTGTGTTGATCTGTCTTTGAAGTCTGTTAACCCCAAGACACAGTGTCATCAATGCTCATTCAAACTCCATGAATTGTCTTCAAGTAATTGTTCTATAGCTTGCCCTGCTAAGGAATTCATAGAGGGTATCCGAATGGGCCAAAGTAAAAGTAATGAATCTGGGCTATTTCCACTCACGGAAAAGAAGTAACAATTGTGAGATGTCTGTTCCTAAACACACAATTCAAATGCATTATGAGGCACTTGTACTTTTAAAATTCTTGCTTAAGGGACAGGTACTCCGGTTAAAGGTGCCTCAAAAGTGCCCACATACATTCTGTAAAGGCACATCTTTAATTCTCTGGTTTGCCTCCTCTTTCGTGAGGGCATTTTCCTTGAAGCCATATAGCTGCAACCCACATGTAGTCAGCTTCTAGCTGACCTCAGGTGTGTTCCTTCCTGGAGATGGAACTCAGCCACTAACTGATTTCTCCTAGACAAATGTCATTGATTCAGACACAAATGAAATCACTATAATACAAAACTACATGGATTAGCCATGCGACAAGTGGTCTGATGGATTGAACTTGAAGGCAGGTATCTCATCTTTCTATTCCTTCACCCTTTTCATCATGGAATCTTCTGCTACCTACATTTTTCTTGAGAAAGCTCTTTATTATCTTTCAACAAAAATTACCTAAACCATGTTCCCAAAAATCTCTTGTGAAAAGAGAAAGGATAATAAATGGATTCATTATTTTAAATACATAGGTTTTTTTTTTTTTGCTTCTTTTCTATGGGTCATGAATGAAGGGGTCACCCATCATTTCTCTGAAACTTATGCAAGTCACATACATCTTTCTTGAAACTGAAATTATTTAAAAAATTTATGACACTTCTACAAAACTTCCAAATATATTGTTACCTATAAGAACAGTCTGACAATGTCTATTCTCCCAAGTTTCAAGGCAGTGACTATTCCTCAGCACATATAAGCCTTACAATCATTGAATACAGAATCTACTGTTTGCACTTGGAAGGGCTAAACCTCCATATTTGGCTGAAAAGATGGCCAGAGAAGGATATTTATGATTCAGCAACAGTCTTATAATTCTCTATGCAGCCCAGACTCTAACTAAACAGAATATAGTTTTATGCCTAAAACCGTCTGATTTCCCTAAACTTATGCAATACAACCCTTTAGTATCTGTAATTTAATAAACCTTTTGCTTAAAAATGTCTTCCTAATGCAATGGAGCACAGTACATGGAATCACTGTATCTGCCAGTCTTTATAACACTCCTATGAATTGTTTCTCCCTCAAATACTGCATTTTGGTAAGTTAGAGGGTCATTATGGATACATCTGCATTTAATTGCTTATCTAAAATACTGCTCAGCACAGTGAATACTCAGATACAAATCATGTAAAATCAGATGATGTCATAGATTTAAAATATTATATATAGTTATGTATACACACATATATAATATGTATTTTTTACTGTGGAAAGAGGCCAGTACATTGATGGTTGATGTTTAGAGATGCAGTTCCAATTTCAGAAGCGTATGTGAGCACCATAATAATATAATAGGAGAAGGATTTGGGGGGGCAGGGGTAATAAAAGCAATTAACAACATTTGTACTATGTAAACACCTTCAACCCTCATATGCCCTAGGCATAGCTGTGTGCACACGGAGTTCCCGACACGTACTCAGCATGTTGAAGACACAAATCCCGAAATATGGGCATCATGGCCCCTCTGGGGCACTAGCGGACGTTGTGCACACAGGCACTAAAGGAGGGCCAAGGAACTAAAACCGCACTCACTCACACAGGTATCCCTTCCCTGCAGGCCACCCAGCAGCGACACCTCTATTGGTAATCACCCCGGGCTGACAGGTATTCACAGGCACATTCCGGGAGCTGCTGTGAAATCTAGGGGAAGAGGGGAGGGTCGGGCATTTGGGGACAGCGGCGCGCGCCTGGCAGGATCTCTGCGCCTCCAACACTGTCCAGGACCTGAATTCGCTCAGGAGATGCCCAGAGGATCTGCATTATGCCAAGGCACTGGGCCAACTCACCTCGACGAAATAAAAGCAGGGCAGGAGGGTGACGCTGTCCTTGATCACTTTGCCCTTTGGCCTCTCCTTCGCCGACATCCCTGCCGCCTGCCGGGGTCTGCGTCCTCCCCCGGGCGAGGTGTGCACAGCGCAGCTGAGGCGAGCTGCCTCCTCCAGCCCCAAGCGCCCGGCGCCGCTGATGTCACATTCCCCGCGGCCACCGCTGGAGCCAGCGCGCTGCATGCAGCGCCCCCGCCTTCTCCCCGCCCCTTTTTGCAGCAACCCAGCGATTCCCTTAGCGGGCCAGTCCTTTTCCTCCCCTAGTCTGGCTCCTGCTCCCCGTTTTTCTGGTGAGAGACGACGTCCAGCTCCCTCCTCCAAGCTGTTGCTGCAATGGCTTCCCCTCCCTGTCACCCTCCCTCAGCTCTCTACCGCCCTTGCGAGGCTCCAAGGCTGTCGGAGCTTGACGTCAAGAATCCGAAAAGGGGGACGCACTCCTGGTTTCTGCAGTAGCGAGGCTGAGGAGCTAAGCCACCTAGTCCCCTCCTGGGGAGCCTCCTAGGTCACTCTAGGAATGCTATTAAAGAATGCTAAGGATCAGAAGCCCTGCTCCAGCGCACTGACCCATAGCAAGAAAACCAACCCCTACCTGCACGAAATGAGATCTTGGATCCCATACTGAAAAGTAGGCCGAGGTAGGCATTCACTGACAGCTGGTTGCTACCCAGGAATGACAGCTCCTACGGGGGATTCTCTGCCTAGGAGACTCCTTAGCTCCCTTCCACATCGAAGCACCCACTAACAAACACTATCGGTTGTGTGGGAATGATGTGGGTTCCTTGCATCCAGAGAGGCAGATGTGCACAGGTAATGGGCATCCTCATTGAGCCCAGAGGCTACTGTATGTTCTAATCTCACTGTCACACCCCCAGAACAGTGTCAGTATTACAATCATAACAGTAAAAAGAAGTATGTCTTCAGATATTAATAATCTAAAGTCCTTCATCTTGTTGGCAGTATACATGGCTAGTCTCAATTTTATGATTACTTTGGCAACCAGAAGTATCAAGTTGATATAGAAGAGAGAAAAACCCAGCAAACATGAGACATTGTATTATACTAATAAAGATAAGCTACTTTTGTGATCACATGTCCCAGGCCATTTCCAATATCTCCAAGTCTCCATTTCAAGCATGTGATGGCCAATTCCCAACTCATTTATCCATTTCCCTTTTTCAGTTGCTCCTCCAATAGGTCTTTGGCAATATGGGACCACTCTACCTAATAATATACACATTTCACTGCCAACACCACCTCTTGCCCCACTTTCGTCTGCCAGGCTTGGGTTCCAAAGTCTAGCCTTATAATTGCTTGTTTCCGCCTCCCAATTTGCCATACTCATCTGATAATATCCCGGCTTAGTTGAACCCAATTCTCTGCCCTTACCACTGAAAGTGGCTGGAGAAAAACACACAACCGCATGATCCTGTCTCACATCCAACTCATGACCACAAACTCCAAGTAGGTCGTGGAGTTGCCCCCACAATTCTATAATTTTTTCTGTCCAGCCATTTTCCCATTCACAACTTCTCACTTCTCACATCTCCTCATTCTCAGTTCATGACATTAAATCTTATTTCACTTAGAAAATAGAAGTAATCAGAAGAGAGCTACATCTTCTTCCCAAACTCACTACTTGCCCCCACCCCCCACCATGCACAGCGATCGCCATCACTTCCCAGACTGGCATAACGTAACAGCCTTCTAACTGTTCTACCAGTCTTTGCCCTTGCCATTCCCACAACCTACAAACCATTCCTTATACAGCATCCAGAAAGGTCATTTGAAAAGTAAATCCAATTGTGTTATTCCCCTACCCAAACCCTCCAAGAGCTCTCTTCCACTTCAATGGAAAGTCCAAACCCCGTCTCTTCCTTAAAGCCCTACCTGGCCACCCTGCCTGGTTCTAGGACCTCATTCACATCACTTTGCACCTCAATGGTCTGGCCATTCCAGCCTAGCCTTTCACTGCTTCAGGAGCTTTGCCCTTACTGTTCCTTTGTCCAAGAACTCTGTTCCGCCAAAATTACATGGCTTAACCCCTCACTTAATTCATATCTCTGCTCAAATTTTAACTCCTCAGGGAAGTTGTGTTGGATGCACCAACTAGATTCATAATCTCAGACCTCTGTTACTCTTTATTCTTTTATACTATTTTACTTTCCTTCATAGAATTTATCACCATTTGATAGTATATCAAATATTTCTGTGTCCTTTTTTATCTTGCCTGCCTCACCCACTAGTAAACTCCATAAAGTCAAGCACATTTTCATTATATTTTCTGGTAACTGGAAGTGTGCCTGGCAAAGAGTAGGTTGTCAGTATATAGTGAAGAAATAAATGGAACAATGAAATTAAGTGATGCATATATAACCATATAGCATAGTTTTTCACATAGTATATGTTCATTAAGTGCTTGTTGATTCTGTTTAACTTTACATTAATCAGTAATTATACTTTTCATTAGTACCAATGTTACTTTGTATTGTGGGGGGGGGGTGCTGGAGGCCTTTCTTTTTTCAACCGCCTTGGTGCCTCAAGAAAATTTACAATCTTTGGTGAAGTAAAAAATAAGCTAGAACATATTTAACTTAAGAGAGATGTTATCATCCTGGAAACTCAGTGTTTTTATTTAAGAAGAGGTGAAATATAAGACTAAACCTATACCCGCCTAATTTCAATAGCAAAAAACCTAAAGGTATGTGATAAAATATCAGAGAGGTATGCTGACCATACCTCAACAATTCAACAAATTGTCAAAACATCAGAAAGGTACCCTTTTTTTCCTCCCTAGCTGGTCTGCCCAGATTGACCTGCTCACATTGTCAAGGGTTAGGAAATGTTTCAGAATTCAAAGTCAATTCTTATTGTAAATCCTTTATCTTTCATTAGGTCAGATTCTCCTTCCTTCTGTCTCTCTTCTTTTGAATTTTATTTTTCTAATGCATAGCATTTCGTAAAACAATCAAGCTAAAGATTCCCTTAAATACTAAACACAATAGTAATATCTTACATTGGGGTAACAGTTTGATATATATTACCTACTTTCACTTTTGATGCTCAAAACAATGCAATGAAGTGAACAGGGCAAATGATTTCTCTATTTTATAAAAAAATCAGTAGACAGAACTCAGGGATAGAATAAATAAATAGAAAAATTTGAACCAAAACAGAATGAAATTTGGAGTCAGAAGACACGAACTTGAGCTCAGGATTTGTAATGTTTGAACTCTGTTCATAAGCAAATCACTTAGTATCTCCAAGCTTTAGTTTTCTATTATGTAAAATGAGAAGAGTACTGGTACTATCTGACAACAATGCCTGGTAGCTTAATTGTGACAATATATGTGAAAGCACTTGGTGAAATGTAAAACTAGCTCATCCATTCATCAGTCCATCCATTCAACCTACGAGTATTTATTGATCCCCGGCTATGTGAGAGGCATATTTCTCACAAGACACCCACTGGAGAAAAGAATATATATGCTTGTTGTCTTCATAGAATTCACAGGCTAATGTAGGTGAAGAGAAGACAGACACAGACAATAAATTAGTAATAGTAATAGAAAACACCTCCATGAAGCTCACTATGGAATAGACATCATTAACAATACTTTGCATCTTACCTCACACTGTACTCACAAGATCCTTATGAAATTACTCTCATTATTATCACATTTTATAGTTAAAAAACTGAGACTCAGAGGGGTAAACTATGATCGTATGGAAGGACCACAGATATAATTAATAGGGCTGAGATTGTTGAACTCAGTAGGTTGCTGCAGGCTATGTGATCTTAAGGGCTACACCTACTGCCTCTCTTTACAAACATATAATTATATCTTGTGATATAGACTACTAAAGAAACAATTAAGGTGCAGTTGTAATCACTATGAGAAACTTCTTAAGAATGGTGGTTGTGGCACTATTCACAATAGCAAAGACTTGCAACCAACCCAAATGTCCATCAATAGTAGACTGGATAAAGAAAATGTGGAACATATACACCATGGAGTACTATGCAGTCATAAAAAAGGATGACTTCATGTCCTTTGCAGGGACATGGATGAAGCTGGAAACCATCATTCTCAGCAAACTATCACAAGAACAGAAAACCAAACACTGTGCATGTTCTCACTCATAAGTGGGAGTTGAACAATGAGAACACATGGACATAGGGAGGGGAACATCACACACTGGGGCCTGTCAGGGGTGAGGGGCTAGGGGAGGGATAACATTAGGAGAAATAGCGAATGTAGGTGACGGGTTGATGGGTGCAGCAAACCACCATGGCACATGTATACCTATGTAACAAAACTGCACGTTCTGCACATGTACCCCAGAACTTAAAGTGTAATAAAATAATAATAACAATAATAATAAAAAGAAAAAGAAAGATAGTCAAGGAAGTCCATGAGAGGAGTTGACATTCAAGCCATTTACAGCACAGAGGCTACTAGAGAACACTCGAAAACTAAAAAATATATTTCATCCCATCTTTACCACATAAATTCACACTGAAGCCAAGTGCAAAACTTATATTGAATGTTGCTTCATGTATGCTAGTTGCAGCCCTACATTATAATAGTGACATTAAAAACAATTTAATGTGCCTCACAGAACTTGAACATTTTCAATGGAAATGCTGTTTCAGTGCATTCAAATGAAAAATGGCACCCACTGAAAAAGCAGCCCTCTGACATTTCACGAGACAGAGTACTTCATAGCACAAATAACGTGGAAAAAATATGCCTGAAAATGCATTTGACACTATTATTTAAAGTGTCAGACTTCTCAGATAAGAAAGAAGTCGTTTTTCTCTATGTTGGATTTGTGTGCCCATAGCCAAATGCAAACTGCTTTTCTGTTTCCTGGCAACTATTTGCCCTTTGGGTATTTGCATGACATTTATTTTTAAGGTCATAAAAATATACTTAGTTACGTATTTCTCAGATATCAGCCCACTCCACCACATTTTAAGGGGACAATGTAAGATTTTATTGCATTTTTCTAAATGGAAGAGACTTAACATAACTGAATATGCAGATGTGTGAAGTAGGAAAAACACTGAAATGAGAAGCTTCTGAAGGATGAGAAAGTGATGTTTTAGTTCCAGCCTCATCATTGACTAATTCCACGGCTGTAAATAAGAGCATTTTAACTCAGGGACTCTGTTTCCACATCTAAAATGAATAGGTTAGAGGAGTGAAATGGACATCTGTTGTGTGTTTGTTCAGGAGCCATCATTCCTTCTTTTTGTGATGGTTTCTTGAATTTTCATGATAAACTGTCCCACTTCTACTGTCCAAACTAGGACTGTAAATGAAGGTATTCAGTCCGCCCTAGGCCAGATAGGATACTGACCAAAATGTGAACAACTGGACCCTGTTCCCCAGGAATCTGAATCTTGAGAAAAGTGATACAGAGACAGAAAATTGTTGGTGTTGATGCATGATAGAAGAAGAGAATGATAATTAATGCTGTCCTTTTTACCTTTCCCTTAAGAAGTCTGGCTTTTTTCTTTTCTTTTGTTTCTTTTTATATCCCCATTGTCTTTCCAAAGATATCCCTTCCTCTCCTCTTTTCTGTCTTTCTCATTAATTTAGCCAGAGCCCATTTTCTGTGCCCACAACAAATAAAAACATTTTCTGTGCCCACAACCAAACAAAAAAGTCACATACCTTTGATAAGAAGACATGACTTTTTTGTTTTTTAATCTAACATCAAATTTACCTAACAGGAATTCTTCTGGCAAGAGATTTTTTTTTTTTTTTGAGGTGGATTCTCACTCTCTTGCCCAGGCTGGAGTGCAGTGGCACGATCTCAGCTCACTGCAACCTCCACCTCCTGGGTTCAAGTGATTCTCCTGCCTCAGCCTCCAGAGTAGCTGGGACTACAGGTGTATGCCACCACGCCAGGCTAATTTTTGTATTTTTAATAGAGATGGGGTTTCACCATGTTGGCCAGGCTGGTCTTGAACTCCTGACCTCAAGTAATCTGCCTGCCTCGGCCTCCCAAAGTGTTGGGATTACAGGCATGAGCCACCATGCGTGGCCCAGGCAAGAGATTTTTAAAATACAATTTTACCTTTTTTTATTTTTTATTTTTTTTTACTATCAATGACTTTTTTCCACTATGGTCCTCTGTGATTCCCTATCAGGATATGGTAGAAGCTGATTTACATGAATCTATGGAGCTTCATCCCACAGGAACGTATCTTTGCCCTCGAAATCAGCAGCTACCCCAAGATAACCTATAGCAGTGATACAGGCAACAAAATAAAAAGTTCATTGCAGAGATGTGTTGTGCCTTGTCATACTAGTGTGTTGTGAATGGGTTTCAACTGTCCCATAAGATATTGATCCCCTCAGGGCCTTAGCAGGGTCTGTGGAAAGTCTCAGTGCAGATTGCTTCTGGTTGCAATAATCCAGGTTCAAGGTGGAACAGTGCGTGACAGCAAGTTCAGAAGGCTATAAACCAGGAGAGAAACAACTTCAGAATTTGCTGCTGCACCCCAGTGTACTAAATATAGCCAAGAGGGAGCCCCACTACCTGGAAACCCACTGGACAACCAGCTGCAGCATATGTTATTGCCCAAGGAGCACTGGGCACACCCCTAGGTGTGGTCTGTTAAAGGTGCTTGGAGAGTGGAGAGATCCAACGGTTCTCCTCATGGGTACAACTGAGGGAAGTGATTGCTATTTCTGTCTTCTCTCTGTAAATTCTGTCCATGGGTACAGATATGTCTTGTATATGGCTTCCATGCTACCTGCATAGCAATGGCTCTAAAAATGAATGTATATTCTGCAAATAAAGCATCATTTTTCTTTTGCAATATGTGATAAAAATATTTAATTGGATTTAGAAACATCTAAGTTTATCACAAGAAATTTAAACATTACTTTTGTCAATGAAAGCAGTGCTATTGAATTCTTCACATGTAATTTCAAGGGTTGTTATATTTTTAATGATTATAAAGCAATGATATCAGATTTTTATCACCTACTTGTGCAAAGTTTCTCTTCAATGGTTACTATCAAGAATTTAAAGAGGTCAAAAGTAAAAATTCTGATGAGAAAATGTATGTAGCCATTCTCTGTACAAGTAAGCTCAAGTTTCTCATTTAAAAATTGAATAGATTTTATTTGGAAGTTTTAAATTTAATGTATTTCTCCAAAACTTTATTTTTCTTCATGTTTACATACTATAAAAATGTGATGCTTTTCCTACTAAGTTCTGCACGACTGCCCTCAATTCCCTTTTAAAACATTTACCTTATTGTGCTGTATTAATACACTAGTTTATGTGTGAAAGGGTTGAGAAGTACACACATATAAATTGGCCATTCCTTTTTCTTCAGTGTCACACTGCAACTGGTTCTCTACTATCTTCCTGGAAAGTAACAAGCAGCAGCTATTTAAAGTATAAGATGATCCAAACCACTCAATCTAAAAATCTTGTCATCATCCTTGATTTATGCATGCCTGTGTCCCTTATATTTAGTCTCCAAACTCTTTTGAGTTTCCAATGAACTTTTGCCCTTTTGTATTTTTCTCTTCCGTATTAATGCCTGGTTTCCTACAAAAGTCAGCTATGGCCTTCAGGCTCTTCCATCATACAACACCCCTCTGGGTAAGTCCTGCCCCACTAGACACTTGTCTTGTGTCCCCCTCTGCAGAGATGTGTCCTCTCCTCTGATGAGCTTGTTTGAGCTGCACTTGCACCATCTTTTTTCTGTTCTGTGCCTTCTTACATGCTGTTCTACTCTCCTGGAATGCATTCCTATCTCACATTTCTGAATTTTGTCCTTGCTACTCTAGCTCTCAAAGACATCTCTCTGAATACCAGTAGACCTTATTTTGACTGCACAATCTAACCCATGACTATAAATCATTTTATTTTATTTGATATATTCTCATCCTGTACTTCCAATTGTAGGAGTGAATTGGAGAAACAACACGTCATTTCTGTTTTCTCCATTTCCTCTTTTCCATGTCTGCTCTTACCGTTTTGTTCACTTCATTATTTCAGTGACAGTATCATAGCCTACTGGCTAATTTCCCTAACTAGGAATCTTCCATTTTCTGATCAAGTCTATATCTTTGCACCATGAAAATTCTCTTAAAGCACAATTTTGATCATGCCACTCTCTTGCTCAAAAGTGCTTTATGATTCTTCATTGCCTATAAAATTGTATTCAGTCTTCAGCCTGGCGTGTAAGGGCCTCCGTGGTCTGGCCTCCAGCAATCTTTCCATCTTACCTCTCCTTCTCCCTGTACAGACACTAACTCCAGACATCCTAGGCTACATGGCATTTTGTAAACCATATTCTCTTGCATCAAAGCCTTTTTTGTACTCTTCCTTTAATGATTTTTCAAATTTCAAACCAAAGTAACCTCCTTATAAGATTTCCTCAAACTTTCCCTCCTATGTGATCCTTTAGAGCTTTCTTTGGACATTTTTGTAGATCACGTGTAAAAATTTTGCCTTGATTGTCTTATTTTCCCCCAATAATATTTTTCTTCTTGAAAGTATAAGCCATGTCTAATTCACCTTTTCTTCCTTTCTGAACCCTTAACATAGTATTTTGTACATATCAAGAGTTCAGCGAATCTTTATTGAATAAATAAATTTCATTCCCTTTACCCTTCCTTCTACAGTGATGAGTATGACACTGGAACAACATAAATATTTTGAATGTACAATTACTGATTTTATAATTTATATAAATTAATAAGCACCCTATCTCTCTCCCTTTCTCTCTCCTAACACTATGAGAATGCTATCGGCTCCAACAAGAAGTGCATTCTCTCAATCCTTTAGTAATTATCCATTGGTTGCATAGTTAGATTATGTATTATAATTAGTACAATATGGGAATTTTGAGCATCTCTTTGGAGCTGCTGAGAAATATGCTTCAGTAAAGTAGATCTTGATTGTCCCCTCTTCTCTCTGCAGTTTCTAGCCCCATGCCTTCTTTTAAATATTGCATCTTAAATTCTACTGAAGATTTGTTTCCCCTTTGAAGTTTTCCGGGTTTGTTCCCAGGTTAAGAGAGCTCCAAATGGTTCTATAATCTATATGTTAGTTGTCCTCGTTTTCTCTACCTGTGCGTCTATGTGGCTCTTGCATACATCTTCCCACCTGTCCTGTTCTCCTTACTTGTTGAACCCTTCTGTGGGCAGGGACTTTTATTTGTCATATTAAAATACAATTTTTCTTTACACGCTCTCTTAATTTGACTGTTGTGATGATAGCCATTATGTTTCAGAACCAATTGTAAGAAAAATTAGGGCAAAAGTCCAAATGATTTTAGAATAAATTAATAAAAGAAAACACCTTCCTGGATATGAAAAACCACCTTTGCTAACACTCATACAACTTTCATGTATACTATCTGTTATCGAAGCTCCTATCAAAAGAGCTGAAGCAAGATCATTCCTAAAATTAAGATACTTCATAACTTTAAAATAAAACATATAGAATTAAAGTTTATTTAAATTTCACAGCAATATATAAAATACATAAAAATTGGCCAGGTGTGGTGGCTCATGCCTGTAATCGCACACTTTGGGAGGCCGAGGCAGGCAGATCATTTGAGGTGAGGCGTTTGAGACCAGTCTGGCCAACACAGTGAAACCCCATCTCTACTAAAAATACAAAATTAACCAGGCATGGTGGCATGCACCTGTAGTCCCAGCCACTTGGGAGGCTGAGGCAAGAGAATCACTTGAACCTGGGAGGCGGAGGTTGCAGTGAGCTGAGATCATGCCACTGTACTCCAGCCTGGGTGACAGAATAAGACTCTGTCTAAAAATAATAAAATAAAATACATAAAATTATACAGTTCAAATAATTTTTAACCCTTTAGTTACTCCTTTGATATAGACTTGTTCATTGATAGTTGAAAAATGACTCTATTTATACTGGACTCCTTTTTGATACATAAAAGTAACACAAACTCGATTTCTTTCTTTCTTTCCTTTCTTTTTTTTTTTTTTTTTTAATGAGGTCTTTCTTTGTCACCCAGGCTGGAGTGCAGTGATGTGGTCATGGCTCACTGCAGCTTTGAACTCCTGAGTTCAAATGATCCTCCCACCTCAGCCTCCTGAGCAGATGGGACTACAGGTGTGTGCCACCATTCCTGGCTAATTTTTGTTTTTTCTTGTTTTGTAGATTTGGAATCTTACTATGTTGCCCAGGGTGGTCTTAAACTCTTAGCTTCAAGTGATCTTCCCACCTCACCCTCCCAAAGCACTGGGATTACAGGCATATGCCACCACTCTTGGCTGCAAATGTGATTTCATATAGATGTGGAGTCACAAACAACAGAGAATCTCTAGTCCTGTCTCTGCAAATAGGGAGACTATGCTCACTTAATCTTTAGAATTCTCAGATTCATTGACTTGCCCTTCACGTGGAATTGTATGTTATTAATTTATCATTCAATAAAATGTTCTTTCTTAAAACTTTGACTTTGATTCCACATATAGGAAATATCTGTCGCTTTGGTTTGCAACGACCCCTTCTTTTGAGAGAGATCCTGTCTTCCAAATACAAGCTAATATGTGGTCCTGGGACATCCGGACGTTTTCTGTTAGATTGCACCACACTAATAGTGAGGTGAGCACACAACTGAAGTGAAGCCTATCATTTATGCTACCCTATATCCTCTGGCCATGGAGATTTGTCCAGAGATGATCATGAAACCAGTAGGAGCCTATCTGAATACCCAGGAGTTTTCTAACTAGAATCAAAGGAGAAGAGTGAGTGTTCTCCTCTTTCTGGTGGCAAAGCTGTACAGATGTAAGTACCAAAGCTGCCTATGGTCATGTCTCCTTAAGCAAATGAAGAAAGTCTTACACTTGTGAAACAGAATAAAACTGGCATTAATAGAGAGGAGATGGGATATAGAAATTGTCGAGAGTTTTTAGTCCCTGAGTTCAATTACTTAGAAGAAGAGCTCCAACACAACCTTCTGTTGAACCTTTGAGGTTCAGTATATGAGTTAGTAATCACCTCCTCCCCCAACTATTTTTGCCTAAGTTACTTGTTTGTGAGTTCCTTTCACTTATAAACAAAAATCCCTGTGCAATATACACTTTATAAAGTGCAAACAATATAGAATAATACTAATGATGTTGTAAGATTTTTTTCTGTGGGAGTAAAGTATGAAGTGTTACCAATCAGTATCTGATTTAAAGCTATAATCAATCTTACTATGCCATCATCCTGAAACGCACCACAATAGAATACAAATTAAGCCGTAACACAAGTTACTCACCACTGCATAATTTGCTGCCACCCACAACTTGCAGGGAGAGGTGATGACAAGAATGCCCATCAACCCCTCTTATAT
Organism: Nomascus leucogenys; assembly: GCF_006542625.1. NCBI lineage: Eukaryota > Metazoa > Chordata > Mammalia > Primates > Hylobatidae > Nomascus > Nomascus leucogenys. Next base: position 75,692,471 of record NC_044392.1, read on the forward strand.
AGTAATTCTGGAGTTTCTCTACTTGCAGGCACATACGTCTTGCCCGTGGGCGCAGCTCACTGGGGTTAACTGAAGCTGGCAGATTTTGAGTGGTGAATTGTGCAAGTTGTGTGAGAAGCAGCAGGTGTGAGGTGATGCCAGAATAAAGATAAGTAGGGCACTGGCAAGTTAAAAAGAATCAATATACAAAGTGTTTGTTTAATTTGCATTTTAAAAACTTGAGCTTCTATTCAATTTAGAATGTCTAGCCCTTCCATAAAGGACTTCTTGAGTCCCAGGAAAATGAGCTCACACCTGAATAAGAGTTTCTTTTGAACAAGGCTAAATTTTATCTTTATGAAGACAAATTGCAAATTCATTCTACAGGAAAAGAGGAAAGTCATCTTGGAGCAGATCTTTACTTTAAAAAGAGTTGATGCAGGCAAATGTAAATAGAATAGGACCCAACATCCCTAAGGAAGACTTTTAAGGCCAAGGAAGCCACGAAAGTTGTTTGCTCTGGTAATTTGAAAAATGAATCTGTTTGATTTAATTTAAAAAGCTAGGATCCTCATGTAAGAAAGTGAAACCAGCCCAATTGTCTCATAGAATTGATATTTACAGTTTAATAAACATAGAAATTGAACCTGCTAGTCTTAATGTTTTTTTTTATTTTTTAAAACTTTTATTTTAAATTCAGGGTTACATGTGAAAGTTTGTTACATAGGTAAACTCATGTCACATGGGTTTGTTGGACAGATTATTTCATCTTCTAGGAATTAAGCCCGGTATCTAATAGTTATCTTTTCTGCTCCTCTCCCTCTTCCCACCCTTCACCCTCAAGTAGACTCCAGTATCTGTTGTTTCTTCTTTGTGTTCATAAGTTCTCACTGGTTAGCTCCCACTTATAAGTCACAACATGAGGTATTTGATTTTCTATTCCTGCATTAGTTTGCTGAGGATAATAGTCTCCATCTCCATCCATGTTGCTGCAAAGACATGATCTCATTCTTTTTTTTGGCTGCATAGAATTCCATGGTGCATATGTACCACATTTTAAAAATCCCATCTGTCATTGATGGGTCTTTAGGTTGATTCCATGTCTTTGCTATTGTGAATAGTGCCATAATGTACATTCACGTGCATGTGTTTATATGGTATAATGATTTATATTCCTTTGGGTATATATCCAGTAATGGGATTGCTGGGTTGAATGGTAGTTCTGCTTTTAGCTCTTTGAAAAATCACAATAATGTTTTCCACAATGGTTGAGCTAATTTACACTCCCACCAACAGTGTGTAAGTATTCCCTTTTCTCCACAGCCTCACCAGCATCTGTTATTTTTTACTTTTATTAAAAAGCCATTTTATTATTTTAAAATTATTAATTTAAAACAGTATATTAATATATAATTAATATTAGAGCAATATATTTTATTAAATTAATATTATGTAATTATTGTTTATTATTAAATAGCCATTCTGACTGATATGAGATGATATCTCATTGTGAACCGTTCAGTCTTAAAGCTTGAGAAACATATTTGTCTTATCTGGATAGATAGATAGATAGATAGATAGAAAGATAGATAGATAGATAAAGATGATAGCAATGGAGATGATAATTTCCTGCATTCCTTTCTCAGGAAATCGACTATCAGGAGTCCCAAGTAGTATCAAGGAATTGAAATTTACTAGATCACTGCTTCTGGACCAGGAAACACCAGACCCGTTATTCATCATGATTGCCTAACCAACCACCTGCTGCCTATTGACCAACTCCTCTTACCTACCCCTCCCTAATTCTTGTTTTCCTGCACTTTAGCTACATGCCTGCCCCACTATATAAACCCCCTATTTTGATCAATTGGGAAGATAGATTTGAAACTCATCTGCCATTTCCTCAGCTGCAGCACCTTGTGTGGTGTTGTGCTTTGAGCAACCATGAATCGGCATGAGATTGTGACATGATAGAGCTCTAGCCTGGCAGCCCCAAGGTGGGGCAATACTGGAGTCTGTGTCAGGCTCCAAGTGAGGGAGAGAGCCTCAGCATCCTCGAGGTAACCTGCACTGGACCGTGGAGGACCAGGATGCAGCAGCAAATAGAGCAAAAATGCCTCTGGCAAAAAGAGGCTTTTCAGTTCTGTGTCTTCTGACATTGGAAGTGGACTGAGCTCTTTGATGAAACAGTTAGACCTTGGGGGTTTTGGAGCCTCTAGAGCAGGGACTGGTGAATGACTGGCTCGCAGCCCGAATCCAGCTTGCTTTTGTAATTAGTTTTATTGGAACACAAATACACCCATTCCTTTCTGTATTGTCTGTGTCTGCTTTGACCCTACAATGGCAGAGTGGAGTAGCTGTGACAGAGATTATGTAGTGTGCAAAACCTAAAATATTTACTCTCAGGCCCTTTATAGGAAAGTAAATCCTGATCCCTGACATTCAACAGCTTCCACAATTTCCATCACTTCATCTATCCTAATTCTCACTAATTCTGAATTTTACTCTCTGAGTTTGGTCTGAACCCATGTGATTGATCTTACTGTCCCTAGTATGGACCATGACTTTTTCATCATATACCATTTCTCACTAATTTCCCTCATAGCCAAGTTCTTAAACCACATTCTACCCAACCACAATATATAGTGCTTGACTCTTTAATGTCACATTCTATGGATGTGAATTTCCTAGTGCAGTGAATTTCCTAGTGCAGTGAATTTCTGACATGACTTCAGACACACAGGAACAACAAGGACACAAAGCAGAGTTTAAAATTTATTTTTATAAAAAAGTTGACAGAAATGAAATATATTCCCTAATATGCCATAAAATACGGTGAAGTTATATTATAATATGATATTTAAATTTCAGACATCTACTTGCCTCTGCAAATATTATTCAGAGCCAAATATAAACCTTAAAATGTCATAAAATGGCAAAAGCCACATTATAAAAATATCTTTAATTTATTCAGTCTGTGCTGAGTCTTTTGTAAGTTATTTAAAATGCCATGCAAATTGGAGTAAATCAAACAGTATTTCAGGAAAAGCAGATTTTTAGATGTAATCAACATGTCATTTGAATAACAGTCTTAATGTTATTTAAACACCGAAACCAAATGTTGTATTGATTAGAAAAGAATATGACTAGATTTAATGAAAATAATGTCATCTTCTATTGTTGACCAGCCACTCATTACCATCATAACACAATAATAATTTCAAAAGTATATATAAAGATATACATATATATACACACATATGTGTATGTACATGCACATATAAGAGAGAGATGGCTACATTTTCATCCATATTTATCAATCAAATTTAAGCTAAACTAAAAATTTGATAATTGAACAAATATTTATTGAGGAGTATTCTAGACAAGGTATTGCACCAGCCATTAGACTTACAGAGATAAATGAGCACAGCTCCTTTCCCAACAAGTTCATACTATACTAATGGAAGTGATACGAAGTCAAATACTTAGAATAACAGACTTCAAAAGTTTTTCTCGTATACCTCTTAAAATGATATTTAAAAATGCTTTCTTTTGACCATTCTGTATCAGCATCTCAAATTTTAACAAATGTTTAAATTACTGCTAATGATATAACTTTGGCAAATATTGATATTACATAAATTAACACCCAAGTGTTATATCACTTTTTAAAGTGTATGCAATAGAATCAAAATACTATTATTATTTAAAACTTACATTCATACATTAATAATGTAAATAAAAAAGAGGTGCTTCCAGTAGTGGTGATTTAGGTAATTCAGACTAACATTCTTGATAAGAACAAATAAAAAAGGCTAGACACAACATGGAAAATATCCTCTTTTTATTTTTTGAGATGGAGTTTTGCTCTTGTTGCCCAGGCTGGAGTGCAATGGCAATCTTGACTCACCACAACCTCTGCCTACTGGGTTCAAGTGATTCTCCTGCCTCAGCTTCCTGAGTAGCTGGGATTGCAGGCATGCGCCACCATGCCCGGCTAATTTTGTATTTTTAGTTAGAGACGGGGTTTCTCCATGTTGGTCAGGCTGGTCTCGAACTCCCAACCTCAGGTGATCCGACCACCTCGGCCTTCCAAAGTGCCGGGATTACAGGCGTTAGCTACCTCACCCGGCCTGTAAAATATCCCTTAATGGCATGAAACATCCAACAAGTTAGTAAGAAATAACTAATCTTAGACTAGCGAGAGCATGACTGTACAAAGAGATGAACTGGAGTTGTTGACACCGGGGCATTTGTCCACAGAAGGGAAGTGACTCATATGAGGAAGACTAGGGTAACTGGGTGGGAACTCCCTGGTAGACAGCTGAGAGTCACCTGTGCTTTGGGGCTGACTTTCAGAGACGGGGATTGCTGAGCCTAAGCTCAGGACTAACAAAGACAGAAACCTAGTAGAACACACTCTTGTTTTGGGCAAACACCTCAGAGGCTAAATTCAGGAAGGAGAATGTAAATATAACTCTGGGGATAACCCAGGCAGATAGAGAATCCTGAAACCTTGATTTTGTAGTACAACTGCCCATAGGTAACTGGAAGCAGGAAACGAAATCCTCTCTGAAGAAGATAATACCACACTCAGTCACAAACTTTGTCTAAAGATAATTTTTCAAATAAAATTGGCTGGCAAATAACTTAAAATCACAATACATGTAATGAGTTAAGTTCACACAAATGAGAATCAGCAGAATTAATAGACAGAAACAGATCCAAATTAACTCTAGATATTGGATACCTGAATAAAACAAGCACTCTGTAACTGTTCACGGAGATAAAAGTGGAACCAATTTTTTCAAGGGATTTAGATTTGCATATTTGAAGAGGAACTATCTAAAAATTATGTAACTGAATGATTACATAGATAGGTTTAGCAGTAGATTAGACCCTGATAAAAGTATCGAAAAAGAAACATAATAAAAATAGCATGTAAGTCAAGAAAAGGTTAAATAGATCTAGAGTATTCTAAGTCTTTGCATTTTCTCATAGGAAACAAAGAGAAAAGAAAATATAACAGGTAGAACAAATTAAAAGCATACAAGGAAATGGAAAATATATATTTAGAATATATAATATGCATACTGTATATATTTATGTATATAATTACATGAATTTATATTGACTAAGTTATATAGTTAAAATGCAAGGATTAACACATGATATTTAAAAATTAATTTCATCTTGTTCACAAAAGATTTTGAAAATTTAAAAGTAGAGATAGGAGAAATAGTAAACCATACAAAAACTTAACCAAAAGAAACTAAGGTAGCTGTGTTTACTTGCAACAGTATAAAAAAATTATTCAGGCCATAGAAATTAATTTAGAGTTGTGCAGGACTTCTATAGTAAAAGTTAAACATTTTAATGAGATAAAATAAAATTCTCGATATTATACTAAGGGAGTAATACTTTTTTTTTGAGTGAAACACTCAATAATAAAAAATTGTTAGTTCTCCCGAACTCACCTATAAATTCAAGACAGTCTCGATAAAAATCCAAAATATTTATTTGAGCAACTTGACAATCTATTTCTAAAATGTATATAAAAATTAAATTGCCATGAATTTTGCCTTTATTAAAAAATTGTTGATTAGACATTATGGTCATTTGTTTCCTCAATTTCACAGAAGTATATTAAAAAATATTACCAAGACATAGCAAATGACTCTAAAGTATACCTTGCTCATTCACTTAAAACCACTTTGTTTATCCAGTAAAACTTATATGATGAAGGAGTAAAAGTAACTCTATAAAATTGGGTATTATTTACATTTGGAGTTTGCCCATTAATTACTAGTAAAAACTTATATGTTTATGCCAAAACTGTTTGAAACGGCACTCAAAGTACTTTAAAAATATAAAAAAAGAGAAATTGACACAAGAATTCTTACCAAGAAATTGATAATTTTTATGATTAAAACTTAAATTTACAGTTTTGAATTTGACTAACATAACTCTATCTGAGGAGGATCAATCGATCCTAGTTAATTGAAGCCAGTTGTTCAAAGTTCAACATATTAAATCCTAGATTGCATTTGGGGATCTTGTCTACTGCAACAAGTCAAGGTGTCTGAAAATTATATCTGCCTTTTATAAAGTAAGAGAAAGTTGATTGCAATAAGCAGATGAGAAAGGAGAACAGCATGGGGTTTTCGGAGGTAGACCAACTTTAGGAAAGAGTTTATATGGCAATTTAGCACTTGGACAATATTTTTTTAAAAAACTATGCAATAGAGAAGTCTTAGTGTATGGAACAGGATATCCATTACTCATTTTGAAGACCTCAGATATAAATGATATGGTAGAAGGGAGTACATGGTATGACTTAAAAAAATTGGACTTGCTCTATATACTCTTACTGTTACCAAGACTTTAAATTTTATGTCATGCTAGTGACACCCAATCCTCTCTCTAAACTGACATACAGCTGCTGGTGGAAATATCATTTTAGTGCTTCCCAACTCCCATATGACTTCACATGATTTATCTTTCCTAAAAAATGTTCTTCCTGTATTCCTTTATTCGTTTCACCCAGCCACCCAAAACACTTTTCTTATTTACCTCTCCTATTGGCCCCTGAGTCCTGCTAATTTCTTGAGGTATCCTCTCATTTGTGTCACAATGCCCTAATCTCTTCTCATTGAGAATACTGCAAAATCCTTCCAACTGTTAGCCCTGTCTCCAGTTTTGTGTCTGATTAATCACCCTATTCTATTGCCAGAGTAATTGTCGAAAATGCAAACCTCAGCATGATATACACCTATGATCACATTTTAATGGTGTCCCATTCCATTCAGCTGTACTTGTCAAACTTTTCCATTTTTCATAAGAGGATAATAAATTCATATCTACAAAAGAGATAAACTTATTTGAAGACTTGTATTTTATTTTTTAATTCATGTGAATTAAGGTGTCATTCTGTAATATAATCGTGTGTGGTGTTTTTAAAATTTTATTTATTTTTAAAATCATCACATTGTAATTGCACATCGAATCATGTGTATTTTAATTATTTACCATTTAAATCTGTTCACTGCCTCCAAAGGCCTCCATACTTGCACTGATGTCTTTCCTCCTCTCCCCATTATAAATATTGAAACTCTAGAAAGTTGTCCTAAATTGTGTTATTTCTCTGGCTTATCAGATATCTTTTGCACATGAATGTATCCAATCCCCACATATTTAAGAATAATGAATCTACAAGACAAATATAAGGTTTTACTTATATTTTTATTTTGCTTTTAAAATTGTAAAATATAATCACCCATATTCAAAAATACAGAGACAGATGTATAATTTAATAAGCTACAACATGGTTAACTCCAGAGTAATTTTCAGGTCAAAAAATAGGAGGTTGCCAGCCTACCAGAACCTCCCGATGTGTCCTTTCTCTAGAGCTTGATTGTTTCACTCAACATGATGTTTTTAAGAGTCCTCTGTGTATGATATGTAAATGTAGTTCTTTTTTCTTTTGCCTTTTTTCTGTTGATTCTCCTGCCTCAGTCTCCCGAGTAGCTGGGATTACAGGCATTCACCATGATGCCTGGCTAATTTTGTATTTTTAGTAGAGATGGGGTTTCTCCATGTTGGTCAGGCTGGTCTCGAACTCTCGACCTCAGGTGATCCACCTGCATTGGCCTCCCAAAGTGCAGGGAATTTAGCATGTGGAAATACCACAATGACTTAGGCATTTCAAAGATTACAGCTAGTTAGGTTAGTTTTTGTTTCTGGGGATTCTAATCAGGCTTCTAAGAATATTCCCATGCATGTCTTGTGGTGCACATGTGCACTAGTTTCTCTAGGGTGTATACTTAGGAGTGGAAGTGCTAGTCTTAGAGAATGAATATTTTGATTTTACTACATAACATCAAACTGTTTTCTAAAGTGGTAGTACCAGCAATGTGTGAGAATTCCCATTGCTCCACATATTCTGTATTGTGAGACTATTTAATTGCAACGAATGTGGTTGTTGGTTTGCGATACCTCATTTCAGTTTTACTTTGCATTTTCTAAACTTTTTTTTTTTTTTGAGACAGAGTTTCACTCTTGTTGCCCAGGCTGGAGTGCAATGGTGTGATCTCAGCTCACCACAACCTCCACCTCCCGGGTTCAAGTGATTCTCCTGCCTCAGCCTCCCAATAGCTGGGATTACAGGCATGCACCACCACGCCTGGCTAATTTTGTATTCTTAGTAGAGACAGGGTTTCTGCATGTTGGTCAGGCTGGTCTCGAACTCCCAACCTCAGATGATCCACCTGCATTGGCCCCCCCAAAGTGCTGGGATTACAGGCGTGAGCCACTGCGCCCAGCTGCATTTTCTAAACTTCTAATGAGGATGATCACCTTCTCACACATCTATGGGCCATTGAATAGTCTGTTTTCTGGTGTGCTTGCTCAAATCCTTTGCCAGTTTTTCTATGAAGGTTCTTGTCATTTTTGTTTTTCATTTGTATGCAGATTTTTAAAAATAACTTTTGGATATGTTTTCTTTGCCAGTTTTTTTCTGACAAATGCAGTCTATCACTTTTTATTTTCTTTATGATATCTCTAAATGACATCATAAAGCTCTAAATCTTAATGGTGTCCTTTTGATTAACTTCTTTCTTTATAGTTATGGCTTTTTGTGTCTGGTGTAAGAGTTTTTCATGATCTGAAATCAAGAAGATAGTCTGTTAATAGACTACTAAAATCTTTAATATGTAGGTCTATAATACTCCTGAAATTATTTTTAATGGAATGATTTACAATATTTATTTCCCAAAAGATACTCAAATGTCATAACATTATGTATTGAAAAGTAAAACTTTCCCTTTTACTTGGCTATAATACCACTTACATAAATCAAATGTCCGTATATGCATGAGTCTCTGTGTGAGAATTCTATTTTATTCAGTCTATTTGTCTACCCAAGCACCACTGCCCTGCGATCTCTATTGTTACTACATGACAATAAATCTTGATATAAGGTAGAACAATTCCCTTCCACACTGTTCTTCTTTGGGGGCTTTACTTATAAATTTTAGAATGAACTTGTCAAGTTTCACAGAAATAATAATCAAAAACAAGAAGAGATTTTTAATTGAAATAGAATTAAATCTATAGATCAATTTATGGAGAATTGACCTCTTTACAATATTTAGCCTTCTAATCCATGGATACACCTATTTTTCAATATATTTATGTCTCCTGTAAAATTTCCCAACAATGATTTTACAGGGTTTTTTTTTTGGCAGAGGTTTTTTGTTTTTCATCTCTTTTCAAAATTTATTCGAGGTATTTGGTATTGTTGGTGTTATTGTGTACATGGTATTTTTTTCCTGTTTGTTACGGTTGTATAGGAAATGGGTTACATCTGTTTATTGATTTTGTATATAGAAACATTGTTAGACTCTGTCATTAATCCTCAAGATTTATCTGTAGTTTTCTTCATGTTGTCTGAGAATAATGACAGTTTCTCTCCCTCATTTCAAGCTTTATACTATCTTCTTTTCTTTCTTTTTTTTTTTTTGAGATGGAGTTTCATTCTTGTTGCCCAGTACATATTCAAAACACAGATGTTTTATAATTTATCTCCAATACTTCCATTATATGAGATCCTGTGGATCTTTGTTTTGTCTTTGTTTCTGCTGGTTGTCACCATCAACTTTTGTAGGCCTGATTGTTTTTAAACATATTGGTAATTATAATTGAAAAGTTGTTTTTCAATGTGTTGAGGGGTTTATGTTAAGGTCAATTCTGACACAGAAGTTTTGCAGTTGCTCCTGCTGGGTGACTGGCAGGATTATCAGCTTGAAATCATTTTAAGTCAAGTTGAGATTTCCCGATCAGACAATTTGAAAAGGGGCTGCAATTCCTTGAAAGGGCTGTACTATTTCTGGTTCACCTTTACCCTGAGGATGTATCCTACCATGGTCCCAGCTCACTGGTAGGGGTAAGCCCCACTTGTTGCGTGCTCTGGGCTTCTGTCACTGTTGCCTTACAAGCAACCAAGATATAGGTTCTGAATTTCCAGTATTAACAAATGCCTTAAGACCAAAAGTAGCTTCTGTGCTTACCTATGTCTCCAGGTTCTTGTTTTCTTTTTCAATTTTGGCTTAGTAATTAATCCTTACTCTCTATTAGCTCTTCAGTATTTTTAAGACAGCATAGGGAAGAAATATATATAATATATTTTTTATATATAGTGTGAAAAAGCTAGGATTGCTTCTGGCTGCAAGTTATAGAACACACACACACACACACACACAAAAGTGCCTTAAGCAAATAAGGAGTTTGCTATTTTTCACATGACAGTACCAGAAGTTGGTAGTTCAGGGTGGGTACAGAAATTCCATGAATCCTTCCTGAACCCAGGTTTCTTTTACTCTTTCACTCCTGCATTCTTACCTTGAGCTTATTTAGTCACAAGTTGGCTTCTCCATCTAGGAGAAGGGGAAAAGGCCTAACAGCATCAGAAATGGGGTAACATAATTTTCAAGATGGGCACATTGCCTAACCCAACAAAATCACAATTCTGACATTCAGGTGAGTAATTAGCAGTTTCTGTCTAGTGTTTGTGCAGGTAATACGTGAATGCTAAAGAAACAAGTAAATGTGAGGCAATGTTTTTATATTTGCTAAACATGTTTTCTTCGAATAAATTTTAGATATATTTACTTTCAAGAGCATATGAAAGTTGGAAGAAAATTTAAATTTCGCCTAATTCAATCTAGAAATTGGATGCAGAATGTTTTTCTTTAATATCACTAATAGATGTTTACTAGTTTCTTCATGATAATTTCTGACTTCAGGTTGTAAAAGTTATCTGGTTAATAGATTATAACCAGCTTAGCATATTTTCCAGAAAACATACTAATGAGAACAGAAAAATAAATAATAAAATAATAAAAACATACAACACTGAACATTATAATTGTTAATCTTTTGTTAGAACCAGAGTAGATTTTCCATTAATTGAGAAATGTAGTTGATATCTTACTCATGCTTTGTTTCAAGAAGCTAAGCAATTCTTCCCATCTGAGAAAAGGTAAAAAAATCTAAATTCTTCTTCAATCAAATGGCTCCTGGCTCAAATAATTGTTTTGTACAAACCAGGAAAACGAGGGGTTATTTTTTTTTCCTCTGGAATTGCTACTTTGTGCGATTATCCTAGTGTTCCTACATTCATTCAGAGACTACAACTTCCAAACACAAACAGGGAGAGACTTGAAATGTTGCACTGAATTCAGATAACTTAATTCCCCAAGTTAAATACAGTAAGCAGGATCAGAGGAAGTCTGAAGAGCTAGATTAAAGTACATCCCAAGGATTGCAGTTTTTCCTGGATTCCAATACATTACTGTGGGAGAGAATCAGCTAGGAGGAATTAAAAAGGATTTACCTCAGTATGGCAGAACTGCACAAAGGGAATGCTTTGTACACAAAAAAAGATGGTGAGGTAGTCATGCATGTATACTAGCCATCCACTCATTCATTCATTTAGCAAATATTTACTGAGCATCTACTACATGGGAGAATAGGCATGGGACATACAGCAATAAACAAAACAAAGTTCTTGCCTTTCAAAGAGCTCACATTCTAACAGAAGGAAACAGACAAATATAAAAATAAAGATTTGTTAAGTAGTGACAATAATGGGGTAAATACTACAGAAAGGCAATCTTATGAAAAAATGCTCAACATAACTAATCACCAGGGAAATGAAATTAAAACCACAATGAGATACCACCTTACTCCTAGAAGAATGGCTATAATAAAAAATAATAGATGATGACATGGATGTGGTAAAAAGGGAACACTTTTACACTGGTGGTAGAAATGTAAACTAGTACAGCCACTATGGAAAACAGTATGAAGATTTCTTAAACAGCTAAAAGTAGAACTACCATTTGATCCATCAATCTAACTGCTGGGTGTCTATCCAAAGGAAAGAAGTCATCATATGAAAAAGACACACGCACACGCATGTTTACAGCAGCACAATTCACAATTGCAAAAACATGAAACCAACATAAATGCCCATCAACCAATGAGTGGATAAAGAAAATGTGGTATATATACACCGTGGAATACTACTCAGCCATAAAACGGAATGAAATAATGGCTTTTGCAGGAACTTGGAAACTTGGAGGGAGCTGGAGGTCATTATTCTAAGAAAAGTAACTCAGATATGGGAAAACCAAATATTGTATGTTCTCATTTATAAGTGTGAGCTAAGCTATGAGGTTACAAAGGCATAAAAATGATATCATGGACTTTGGGGACTTGAGGGAAAAGATGGGAGGCAGGTGAGGGTTAAAAGACTACATATTGGATACATTGTACACTGTTAGAGTGTACACTGCTTGGGTGATGGGTGGACCAAAATCTCAGAAATCACCACTGAAGAACTTATCCATCTGACTGAAAACCACTTGTACCTCCAAAACTATTGAAATAAAAGACAAAAAAATGAAAGGAAGTCCAAGATCAAGACACCTGCAGATTTGGTGTCACCGGACACCTTGATCTTGGTCTTCCCAGACTCCAGAACTTGAGGAAACAAATTTCTGTTGTTTATAAACCACCCAGTTTGTGGAATTTTGTTGTACCAGCCCAAGTGAACTAAGGCATTTAGTTTCACTTTTTTTTGTGTCTTGATACAATGATATCTTTATTTTATAAGTCATAGACTTAAGCTTTTGCAAATAAAAGCATGAGCAACTAATGGAGCTAGAAAGTGCTGGAGTCAAAAACCAACATTTGGAGGTCTTTGTAAACTTCCAAAGACCATAATATTTTCCTTTTTTAGGGCTGCCATGCTGCTTAATTGCAAAGGATACTATCCACAGAGCATTCTATATCTTGACCAAAAATTGTACAGTCAGGCTACTTTCTGGCCATTGTTTTGTTATCCAATGACACCATTCAAAAAAGAAAAAGCAATACACAATCTAGCCTACAGTTTCAGTTTATCACTCTCTCACATCTCTTCCCATCGTACTTTGTATTTATTTGAAAACTCTATTCTAGCATCTATTTCACTGTGGTACAATTGTTTGTATGCATACTGGTACCTCTCCTTATGTCGTAGGTTACTTGAAAACCTACATAGAATATTAGTCACCTTTGCTTCCTCCGTCTTACATAAATATTAAGTCAGTGAACCAATAAATTTTAAAAATTAGAATTGTAAGCTTCCATTTCTTTTTTTCTTGTCTGTGTATGTCTTTTCTAACATATTTCTAAGACATGTGACACAATATAATTTAGCATCAATTGCCAAAACAGCTTCAAACAGTTTTATCCTCTTATTTAGGGCATGCTTGTGAATGGTCTTTCATGTGGTTTTAGTAGTCATTCTTTTAAGGGAAGCTGGTATTGTAATCATAATCATACATCTGGACAGACACAGATAGTCCATTATTTTTCTAAAGCCAACGAAAGAGTTTTTCAAGCTGTTTGTCAGAACCGTTGAAGGCAAAATATTTGAACTTAGCTTAGGCAACAGTGGTTGTGTGATGAAGAAAATGCACCAACATTTTTAATGATTCTTTCTCTACACATCTTAAATTCTCTATGCATAAAACACGTTTATTTCACAAGTATCCGATACATAAAATTTGGCAAATCTAAGAAAACACTCAAAACACTTTGCTATATAGTGATAATTATTTACATATTCATGCATAGAACACATACTCTTTAAATTTTGTTGGACATTTGAGTTGTTATCATATTTTTTGTTCTCATTAAAGAATCCACAACTCTGATTATTTCTTTAGGATTAATTCCCAAAAGTGGAGAGGGGTTTGATTAATTAATTAGCACATTGAAAATCTAATACATGGTGTTTGGAAAGTTTAAGTGGCTTAGCCGATTTGTGGCAGGTCTTCTATGACTACCTTGATGGAAAAGCTACATACATTAGCCCTTCCTTCTCTCTGTGCCAGTGACTCTGCGATTCTGCTAGAAATAATGACATTTATCCTCCTTCGTTGCCCAGCTGTGGTGGCGTTTCCTCCATTCTGTTTTCACTCTTAATACAATCACATAAGCTTTATGATTTCCAGACATTAGAAAAAATTATTGTTGGCTCTTCATATCCTGTCTTTTCAACACTGATATACATTTATTATTTTTATTTGGATTATGCAGTCTCAATGGAACTCTGCCAATAAGAGGAATCAAATGTGCATCCTCAGCCTACAGTATTAATTCTGCAACACAGAGCGGGGATGGGGGGAATGAGAAATGCTGTTGACTTGCTCCTCCTGGGGGCATGCTACAGCCCGCAAATGGGAGCTGGAGGGAGAGAGAGCACATTGTTCTTGGCCTCACCTGCCTGGAATGGAGTGTTCATGATGTCGAGCTTGAAAGGAAAGGGAGGGCACCTGTCATGGCTCAAATGCCACAGACTCATGCTGTTCTTCAGATATTTAGTACATTTTCTTGATTGAATATGTTTGCATTTGCTGTATGCCCTAAGAACAGTTTCCAGAGATTGTTAAGTGATTTTTAAAATATAATTTTCCCAGCTATGGTTGTGACACTGGGAAAAGGATCTGCTGAGCTCCTCACACTGCTATTCTGGAAGTAGTTTTCCATCAGTTTTTTTTTTCTTTTTTTTTTTTAAGCTTCTTAGTTTTAGGGTAGTTTCTATGCAGCAAAGGGTATCTGAGACATCTGTTATTACTACTATCATGATTATTACTCCTATAACTATTTATTTCATTGAGTATATATACTCTGTCTATGAGTACTCAGAACAGTAGGGATGTATATGGTGATAGTAAAAGACACTACTTGTATAACTACATATTTAACAATTCAGTTGGTGATTCAAAAGATACTCATGAAATATTGGGAGAAGGGAGATGGAATTAACCAATATTTACTAAACACATCTTATGGGTCAAGAGTTTGTATACACTATTTTTTTATTTTCCTAAAAGCACTGAAGTAAAAATAACATTCTCATTTTACATTTAAAGAAAATGAAACTCAGAGAACTTAAATTATTTGCACATGCTGGCTCCACGGCAAGTTTAGAGTTGAGCTTTCAGTCAACATTTAACTGATTCAAGTCTTTGATTTTCTTACAGGTTAGTGATCAACCAACAAACAGAAGACTATAAGAAAATGTATAATAGACTAGTTTAAAATATAAATTTTATAGAAATTTAAATAATGAAGAATCTGTTTGAAGCTAAAATCTTATGCAGACTTAATGAAGGAAATAGGAACTGAATTGGACTCAATATTAATTATAAGAGAATGTGTTGGTGGAAAGGTTTATTCTTGAAAGGTGGCACATGAAAAGTAAAGGTACAGTGACAGAAATCCATTTGTCTGTGGAGAATAGTAGGATAAGTTTGGCCAGAATTAAAATGTACCTATGGTAGGTGTGTGGTAAATATGTGGGAGTTTATGAAATTGTTCTTGAACAGTAGGTAGAATAGATTCAACGGGTCCATCAGTACAGGATTCCTTGATGCCTGAGGAATGTGAACTTTATCTGAAAATTGACCACATGGTCAAGATCAGAAAGGCAGGAAAAGGAACGGAAAATAGATGGTAAAAAACTAGATTAGTTATGACTGTTCACTTACATACTTATATTTGTATTGTCTGACTGGAATATGTTCCTGTTGATTTGTGGGGTAAATATTTACAATTAGAGTAAACCATTTACTCCTCTGAAAGAGACAGGTTATAAGGTTACAGAAATTTAAACTATTTGTCTGAATAGAAGCAGAGATGAGAACATGGCCTTTAAACAATGAAGGGCATTTTAATATGACACAAATCAGTTGGCTTACTTGCTACCTTAATCCTATTTCAATAAATGGTCTTTTGTTACTCTCTTGACTTAACCAGCCACCAGAAAGATTTATCCATCTCAGACTCTTACAAGTTGACAATTGTTTGACCCTCAATTCCTAGGTTCTATGTCAAGTCCAAGAATTTCCAGTGGGCTCTGGAGAATAAGTTAATGGAAGCCTAGTCTATTCTTGAGAAGCTAGTGGGGCGTGAGGGTTGGGGGAACTAAATGCCCAGGTAGATTGATTGTCTTTTACCTTCCGGGAAAGGATTTGCTGAAATTAAGTACATATCTTGAGTTAGGACCAGGTGAGCTGGGAAACCAAAACCCTAAGTCAGAGAAGGAAATCTAAACTGTTCAACAAAAGTAATGTTAGAATGAGGAAATCAGAAGGCCAGCAATAAATAAGTGAGATGCCTAAAGTTTGGTTCTAGGCAAATATCAGTGGTGGCCAAGGTTGGCTTTTGAGTTATTTTCTATTAATTGATATGTGGGAGGGACTACTCATGCAAAAGCTGGTAGCAAGAAAGAGGACTTTAACAGTGAAAAATAAGCAACATTTTTAAATAAGAAAATCACTTTTTATAGAAGAATACAAAATTAAATTTCATAGGGCAGGAACACCTCTAGTAATAAGAAACATGTTACTTTTTGAAGAAATCTATTCATTGTTGAACATGTCAAATTTTAAAAACTATCTCCCTTGTATTGCACTGAACTTGCCATCACCAAATGGACTGCTAAAAGTGCCTTCCACATGACAGATCTTCAATATTTGATGACAGCTAGAGTGGTTCAATTTTAAATCTCTCCTAAATGCTAAATCGCTTTGTCCCATCAAGTGTTTCTTGTGTAATGTCAACTCTTTCTCTGGAATCGTTCAGAATGTCAGTATTTTTTCAAATGGTCGCTTTACACTACAGCATACAGCAAGCCTTTTCCACCTTGGTCTGAATATCACATAACACACAAAAGTCAGTATAGTAAGCCAGTAGATATAAGATTCAGAATCTGAAAGACTGCTCAGGCACATATTAGATGCATGTCCTTAAAAAAGGAAATTAACCTTTCTTAGCCACTCTTTCCTAATCTGCAAACTGTTGATATCTCTGTGTAGTTATAGGAATTGAATGACCTAATATTTACATCTAAATAAGTGCTATTATTAATACTAATCCAATGTATTTTTATCAATTTAATACTATTATCTTGTATTGGCTTTATGTCTGCCTGAAGCCCAACATTTTTCATGTGAATTGCTCTTAAGCTAGGTTGCTCACATGTTGCACTTTTGCAATTAATGGCTAAAAACAGGAATTTACAAGTTTCCCAATTCTATTTTGTTTTTGACAGTTAAGCCCACATTTACAGTGTATTGAAAAGTTTATGAATACTGATCTGTCATCTTCTGAATTGGCTACCTCTAAAACCATTATGAAATATTCAGATTTCTTTCTTTCAATGGACATTTATGGAGTTCCTTCCATGTGTCAAAATGGGCATAAGAGACAGCAGAATCAAAACACATGAAATTTGGTGAATATTATAAGTCAGCTGTGGATTCAACAAATATAAATTAATATCTTTTTTCTGAACCTATACTTGTGTTAAAGGTATAAAAGTATTATCTCATTTAATCTTCACCCTACCCTATGAGGTAGATACTATTATTATCCCTGTTTTAAAGATGAAAAAGCTGAGCCTGTATGCCTAACTCTAAAACTTTCTTACTCATGAAATCCTAAAAGGAGAAGTTAATTGCCACTGTTCTGTGAAAGATGGATGGTATATGTAGCATGTGCTTGGAGTACCAACCTCATTTCTGGCTTAAACTTTTCTTACTTTAATTGTTTTGTTTTTCTAAATGCTGTTTTCATGTTTTAGTATAAATATTATTATAAGCTATGCTAAATTTCTTTTTGGAACAAGAGTGAAAATAATCAGAGTGTTTGATAACAATCATTTCTATATTTTCAAGCCAAGACCAAGAAGAAAAACTAATAGACATGACTGACTTCTTTAGGTGACATAAATCAATTTTCTTTCATATCATTATTTAATGAACTACTTACTCACATAATACTTGTTCTTATTCTCCATCATTATATCACAAAAGACCATCCAGTGCTTTTTTGAAATCTAGAAACATATTAATTTCTCCAGCATTCTCCTTGTCTACAACTGAGATCATCTCTTAGAGAAGAAAAGAAAGATTAGTAGTGCTGGATTGCTTTTTAATAATTCCACAAGAAAAACAAGCTACCATCCTTTGCATTTCTAAGACACACAAACCATCTGTTTATGTTTTAGGGTTTCTTTCTGAAGCATCCACTTGTAAAGTGATATTCTTATTTTCAGAATATATGGTATTTTGTGCTGCTTTGAATAAAATGAACTAGATTATTTTTGCTAGTGAACTTCTCTTGAGGACCTCCCCAACCAAAACAAACAAACAAACAAAAAAAACCACTTTGGGCAACTCCACTTACTCTCAAGACCTATTAGGGCACCACTTTTGAAACTGTTTCTAAGATGCTTAGGAATAAACAGCTTTAATGACTTACAGTAATAGTTTACAAAATGGTACCTCAGTGATTCGGGAGAGTTTAATGTGCAGGCAGGGCAGAATTTACCTACCAGCTCACTATCAAGGAGTCAAGCTTCATGATTTCTAGGCTAGGCTTTGTCATTAACTGATTGTGCGACTGTGGCAAATCATTAACCTGTCTAGTTCTCAGTTTCTGCATCTGAAAAGTAGAAGAGTTAGGTCGCATTATCCCCAAGAGTTGCTGCCTGCCCCCCAGAGTCGTGATTTACAAGAGACTCAGCCTTAATATCCAGCAAAACCAAAGGATTATATGGCAATGCTGTGAGTATATATGTATACATAAGGCGTAGATCGCAATAAATTAAGTACCATAATTAGCGGCATAATAAAGCTTAATTTATTATTTGAGACAGACCCTCTGAAAGATACTCTTCTTTCACCATGTATTACACAATGTTCCTCTACAGGTCTGTTTTCTACTTCTTGCTTATTTAAAATTGTTTTTATTAAAATCTCACCTTTTGACTGCAATAGTGAAACAACTACCCCTAGAAAGCACTTGCATAGACTCTCTAAAAGAAGAAAAGTTGCTTTTTAAAAATTACAGATTAATTTACTACACGACTTACTGATCAAAGATTTGGGAGTGACAAGGTCAGAAGAGATTTGAGACTCATAAGATAGATGTAATGTATGTTAAAAAGTCTAACGGTTAATAAGTAATAGTTAAATTTTAATCTAGGAAGTAACTTGAGCTTCCTAGGTTCTGAGGACCTCAGGTTAAAGTCTCAAAAAGATGGTCCACCCTAAATTTTACTGGCATAACAGTTTTTCTGAGACTACAACCAGAAAGTTGCTTGTGATAGAGCTTAAATCAATCCTTATATCTCTATTCACAAGCTCCATCATTGGCCTTCCATGACTATTTGTGTAATGCATTGGTTTCTAGAGCTGCTGTAATACAACTGTCTTTCCCTAGGTGGGTGCCCAGTAATACCAGCTCCGCCAGCAAACTGGAAATTCTGGAAGCACTCTTAGCACTATTTTGTGTCCTGCAGGTTGCCAGAGGTATTTTGCAGAAAAACTAGATTTTTATATTTTTCTAACATTTCATCACTGGGTTAGGGCTTCTGAAAATGCACCAACCAGAGGCTGCTACAAAACCCCTCTTCCTCAAGGGAATACCTCAAGGGTTGAGTCAATTAGGGCTTTGCAGAGATTGGCTTACATTTTGTGAAAACTAATTTTAGACAATAATTCCAGTACACAAAAGTGTTTATACCATGCACCATGAAAAGCATCAGCAATCACTCCGGCAGTATTTACCATAGAAACACAATAATGGTTCCACTCTAAATTGTTACTTGCGTTTTCAGATTACTGTTATTATCATTGTTGTTATTTTTAATATTGAAGGGAAAGGTGCTAAAAGTATTTTGTATCAACCATAGATGAGAATTTAACATTGAAGTTAAAATTATATACTTTCCTGGGAAAAGAAGGTAAATACTGGATTCTTTTCAAACCTAGCTTCACAGAACAATGCATCTTTTGCAAATGCATTAAATATAAAGTAATTTCTTACCCTTTCATTTACAATTTTGTATTTAAAATGTGAGAGAAGGTGCTATACAAGGAGAGAAGAACAGGAGAGTTGCAGAAAAATACAACTTTGGATGAAATCTATGGTGCAGTGTGAGCATTTATACCAATAGCATTCACTAGTAAGTTTCAACAAGTGCACCTGCAGCAGAATTCTACTAACTTGCCCAATTTTCATGTGAAGCTGAAGTTTTGCAAAGTAATGATAATATTGTTTTGTTCTTAATAGTAGAAAATACAAGAAGGGTACAAGTTAATCAAAACTAGCATCCTGAGAATCCTGATTCAATGTCAGTAGCTTAGCTTTCATTGTAATAAAAGTTACCAACCATTGTATTTGCTGGCAGTGAGTTAATTCCATAATGGCATTGGCTATGATACAGTTTAAGGGAAATTGTGGTGTAGAATCTGTCAGCACAAATCTTGAGTAGGAGTAAACGTTTTGTAGCACACTGTGTGCTTCCATGTCCATCTGGTGTTCTGAAATAGGAAAAGCCAGGGAGGTCTACAAAATGTGCTTGACGGTACATTTGAGAAAGAGAAATTCAGAAAGTGATACATATTCATATTTTTGTTTTATTACAATACCTATTAGCAAAGGACACTGGACTGGACTGGCTATAGTTTATTTGCCTAAAATAAATTTTAGAGAGACTCCACCTCACAATGAAGACAAGCATGTTGTTTACATGCCTTTTAATTTGTTAACAATAAAAAATTATAAACAAAATTTTGACTCTAAAAGTGTCAGAGGTCCAGTTTCCAGACCAAAATGGAGACATATGCTTCTCCAGTGCACAATGCCAACCTTGCATTGTTTAATTTTATCAAATTATATATGTATGTAACATTTTGATATAAAATCCTCAATGCAAAAACAAAAACAACTTGAAAACAAAGAAAATGATTGAGGAAAAACTCCTTTACTTCTATTGCCAAAAGATGATCGCTTTAAACATTTTGATAGGAGCCCTTCCAGTATCACACATATTTACACATTCAAATTATATATGCATTTCCCACCAAAATGTTGCTTACATATTACTTTGTTGCCTATTCTATTCATTTATAATAGTAATATAGCATAGACATTTCCACAGAACTGTAAATCTTCACCTATAATTTTTATACCACTTATGTTTAGAAATTAGCTTTCTAACCAGAATCTAACTTGATGTTCATCTAGTTGTTTTTGAAAAATAATCTGCTTCTTTGCTGGATGCAACACCACTGCTTGCTCACTGTGGTTGGAATAAAGAGATAAAACTTCAGGGACACCTGCCACATGGCACCTGATGCACCCAGAGAGCCTTCTTCCTCATTGTGTACCCACTGGTTAACCGATGGGCAGCATGGGGCAAAATTTTCATCAGGTGCTATTTCCTGGGACAGGATCCAGAATGGTTGGGATGCACCCAGCATCAGAGAAGGACATTTCATATTTCAACTGAAATAGTGTGTTGGAGCTCTGTTCATGTGAGGGTTATTAGTGATCAAGCAGCAGCAGCCAGAAGTGGATGGTAAAAGACCAGCTCATCTGATAGAGTGGGATTTTGCTTGGAAAAAGATGATGTTTTAATCTCCTAAACACCTCTTCTATATTCTGAATGTCTCTCATAAATTCATATGTTGAATTCCTAACCCCACAGGTTAAAATTAGAAAATAGGAAGTGATTACGTCATGAAATCAGAGCCCTTGTGGATGGGATAGTGCTCTTACAGAAGAGGCCCTGGAGAGACCCTTGCCCTTCCCATCATGTGAGGACATGGTGAGAAGGCACTGTTTATAAACCAGGAAACAGGCCATCACCAGAGAACAAAGCCAGCATCTTGATCTGGGACTTCTGAGCTTCAGAACTGTGAAAAATAAATTTCTATTGTTTATAAGCTACCAAGTATATAGTATTTTGTTATAACAGCCCAAACAGACTAAGATAATCTGACTACTAGAAATGGCTATCATTAAAAAATGCTGTTGCCAAACAACTTAGCAGCACCCACGTTTTCTGTTTCAAAGCTTTTGCCCCTATTTTGATGTCTATTCCCTCCATCCTCCAGGCCCAAATTCCAAATGTGGTCCAGTTGCCCTAGACTCTCCAGCCACTAGACACAACCATTTCCTATCTTGACTCCTACTAAAGTATTGTCAGAATACATATGTTGTCTTTCTCAAGCACATTTTAAGTCTCAGCTTAATCATTATCTCTATCAAATATTTTCAATTCTCCACTTCACTCTGTCCCCTGAGATTTTTTATTCCTAGTGTCACGTACAGTGCCTGGCTCACAATAGCATATCAAGAAATATTGTGGAACTAATGACTAAATGAATGAAAGAGTGATGTTTAAAAAAAACATAAACATGTATTTCTAGTGACGCAATGGAAGGCTTTTTGGTTCAAGCCTCTCTCAAATCTTTCAAATCTAACGCAGAGTTTTATGCCTTTTTATAAAATCAGACCTGAGTAGGCAGCACAGGTTTTTGCAATATCCTAACGTTGACACAAGACCTCCATTTAGTAGCTGGAGCTGCTTTATTGCTGCTGAAGGCTTAAGAAAATCAACTTTATTCTGATATTTTCTAAACTCAGGAATTAAATAAAGCCTAAGGTCATTGTATTGGTGTTGTCTGTCTCATTTTCTTCTAGGTAAGATAAAGCTCCTGTTTGTCTACCAGACAGGCTTTCTCAAAGGCTGAAAAACATAGAAACAGCTCCAGGTTTTCGATTTCCACAAAGCAATGTGAGGGAATGCTAGAGACAATAGTAATACACTCTGCCTTCTCTGATTAACCCTTCCCCCAAATTCTGGCTGCAGTGGCTTTAGAAGTATATATTTTATTTGATGGGTATGATGTGCCAAAAGCAGTCCACTCTCTTTCATTTACTACCCATTGGTTGTATTATGCCTAGTATCTTGCTTATATTTGCACAGTGTCTCATCTTTTCTACTGATACAAACAAAATAAGTGGCCAGGACTATGTCTTATTCTGTATTATTTCACCTGCTCCTAGAAAAGTACCTAGTATATAAAGTGACTTAAATCATTTCCTTTCCTAAATGCTTTGCAGTCTATCTGCTACTTCCTACATAGATGATATCAACTCTAGGACACATTTATTTAAAAAAAATAACTTTTTTTATTGGTTTTCCTTTGTTAGGTTATTTCTCATTGGAAAAAGAAATTATTGCTGATGTTACAATAATTGATTTTCTCTTAAAATAGCTATTATTCTTTTTTAAGGAAATAATAATTGTGACATTTTAATAAAAAATATCCATTCTATGGTTTTTGTAAGAGTGACAGCACTATGAGTATAGATTAACCTAATCTCTTTACCAGGAAAATTTAGTCATCCTTTATCTCTTCTTCTTTTCCAACTCATCCAACCATCTGTGAAAGTTTTTTTTTTTTTTAAGATCCCAGCCTATTGATTAATCCCAGCAAGCCTCACCTGAAGACAAGAGAAGCCAGAAAGGTTAGTGGCTGGAAGGGTCACAGAGTAAGTAGATAAAGGCCAGAAAGCTAAAACAGCAGAAAGTATTTTGTAAGATTCGGAGAAAGCATCCTAGGTAGAAAATTGAAAGAGAGAGAAATTTCTTGTTCGACTCAACTCAACTCTATTCTCAGAGAAAAGAATGCGTGAGAAGAAGAAAAAGTTACCAGAATATCCATGTTAATATGGATTAATCTAGTCCCTATAGTAATCATTATCCATTTCTTACATAAGTCGTTCAAATGTTAGGTATCAGAGATAAAAATGTATAAAGAAGCCAAACAGATTGAATTCCTGGATGGGGAAATATGACTTTTACTTGCTCTCAGATCTTGTCATTGAAAACAATACTTTTGAGTTAACTAGATATTCTTTAACTTGAAATTTTTCAGCAAATAATATGGGTAAGATCTTAGGAAACATATCAAGAATAATAAGAGCATATGAACAATTCTTTATCTGATGACAATATTCATTTGCCATTAGCACTCATGTAAGTTAATTATACCTTTTAATAAAAAAACTCATTAGTTTTATCTTGGTTTGGTGAAAAAATGTTTTTGCCCTCCTAGATTTCAAGTCTGTTCTTACATTGGAGAAGAAAATGGTAGTTTTTTTATTCTCAAAATGCTATTTTACCTGAAGAATTATACAATTAAACACTAATAATGAAAAAATTTTAAGTGTAAAAGACCACAGGGGATATTTTCTAATTTAAAGGCAACATCCAAATGATACAATAACAAGAAGCTTTCCTTGTAAATTTTTTTTTGTCAAGGAACCTATTCTAGCTTATTAGAGAGGACTTTATATAAAACTTGGAGGGTTTTTATAACAAAGCATTTATTTTAAATAACATAATTTTGAGAAAATTCTTTTTTTCTTGACAGTACTGGTTCCTCAAATGTTTCCTTAGAGGAAAGATTTCTAATAAATAGACAGAAAAACTGAACTTTAAAAAAATCCTTCAGGTGGATATAATCTCTTTAATGTAGCCATTGACTTTACAGTTTTTTTAACCTAATGTATCTTATGTGAAGAGGTTTCTTCCACGGTTAATACTATGTACTTATGGCTTCCTATTTTGCTTACAGAATAAATTAAAAATTAATGTTGATTCTATAAAGTTATATTTGCTATAAGGCGACCCAATGAGCAGAGTATTTTGAAATGATTTGAAAATTCAGAAACTGTGGCTAGAAACAGGTCAGTGGTAGATAAAATCTCTCCTTTTAGTTGATTTCAGATGCTAGCAATACATAAATATGAACCAAGCCAAAACCATTATAATTTTGAACCCCAGATGGAAGTTGTTTATGAACAACTAGAGAACATCCAGTTTATTTATAGTACAGAAATCATTAACACTTGAAAAACAAAAAAAAGCAATTACTGTATCTCCAACCGTGTAATGACCATGTTAGACAGAAGAATCACAAATTTAACTGCATCATTTTTAAATTTGGAAAATGAGAGAAAAATAACACTTTCAAAATTATAACACAAAAAAGACAAGTTGCTGCCATTATTCCTCAGGGCAATAAAGTTACAGTTTGGAAAAGACATAAAAGAATAAAAGTCATTAGAGAAATATTAAAATAAAAGTAATTAGATGACAATAATTACATGACGAACATTCTTCCATGTTTCACTCTCTCTTCTATGTTATGTATCTTCTTATATCCTTTCTTATTCAATTTCCCTTTTTTTGAGAGTCACAACTTTCACATCCCTTTTAAATATTTATTTTTTCCTTTTACATTCTTTCCAGTTATTGTGTGATGTTCCACCATAATGTCCCTCTTTCCCTTTCTATTTGTTTCTTTTCTATTCGTTTCTTTTCTATTCTCCTCTTTGTCACTGCAGAAGAAAGAAGAGCACCGTTGGAAGGAAGATCTAAGGAAACAGTTTTCTACTCAGAAGAATGAACTTTTGGAAATCTGAGCATTATCTGAAATTGACACAAACAACTTTTCTGGGAGTGACACCCTTGCTTTAAGAGATGTGCAAAAAGAAGATGCAGAGTTAATTATCAGAAAAGTTGTGGAGAAAGCTTACACTAAGTAAGAGATTGAATTAAATGACCTCTAAATTTCATTTCAGTGCTAACATAATATGCTTCTATAACTGTCTTTTGAGCAAAGCAGACGGAGAAACTTCCCATGATGTTGTATCATTCAGCACTATTTACAGAGGAAAATGATCATTCATATCTATTTTCCCCTCTGACTAGGAAAGTGAAAAAATCTTCCACCAAGACTATACTAAACAAGTATTTGGTTATGCTCAGGTTAGATAAATCGTTTTTTCTGTTCTGCTTTTCTATTTTCATTTTATCATCCATTTTTTTTCTTCTTTCTCTTGCTTCTCTTTTTCTTGCCATATACCCATCTCCTCAGTTTCCCTCTTTCTTCATCCCATTCTCTTCTCTTTTCCATCTTTTTCCTTTAGTCCTCATCCTATTCTTTCCCCCTGCCTTTTTCTACTCCTGTTCTTACCTGAGGGCTTGCTTTAGGCATTACCATTCAGTCCCGGAGCTCAGAGCAATTAGTTATTAGAGAAGGAAAGGAGATACTCTCTGGCGTGTTTCTGAAAAGATTACTTCTCATCCCTCCCCTCCCTTGACACCCCCTCCTACCATGCCCGCTTTCCCCTTTAAATATTGATAGTATCACACTAGCCGCTTCCTAATGTAACTGTGGCTGGCACTCTGCAGAGGCAAGGGGAGATGCAGGTTCTGTAGCAGGTAAGTGACTTGTACATGTTTTCCTTCCATTACTTGCGCTTCTGTAGTCTCTGGGCTTCAAGCTTGCCAAGGACAGAAAAACCCATGTGTGTGTCAATAGATTTACTACCCAGGGAGAAGCTCCACTTTTCGTGCAAGCTATAAATTTTTCTGATACTTATCAGAAAGTGCAGAGGCTATTCTCCCAGCAGGAGGAAAGGTCGGCTTCTGTTCATCAGAGGAACAACTGCTCAGTCAAGATTCTAGGCATTGATGTCTTGGTGCTTCTGAGTTGAAGAAAGAAAACCCATTAGATATGGGGCTCTCTGCTTCCAAATATTGCTTATTCACAAGGCATCCTGCTGAACTATATCTGTGCCTACCTCTCTCGTTGGTTTGAGTGTGCCCAGAATAAGGGCAGTGTATTTTCTGAATTTCAGTGCAGCAGCAGCAGGTCCCGGAGAATTATGAGACAGCTGAGTGCTTAAATGTGTATCACTTAATTATGTGCCACATGCAATTTCAGAGCAGTTCTATTTATAGTGAAACTTTATTTTTAAAAAGCTTGTATTTCAAAGTGGGAGGCGATACAAATCATTTCAGACCCTGTAATGAGCTTTAAAATGTGACTCAACGAAGATATAAAATTGGGCAGCACTTCTAATGGGTCACATTTAGATCAAGATGGCAAAGAACACATTAGTGGCATAAAACCAAGCCCAAGGGCTGAAAATTTGAGACTTTTCTTGGTGAGTGTATGTGTGTGTGTCTATGCCTGTTTGCATTTTGCTGTGTGTGTCGGTATGTGTGTGTGCTTGTGTTTTGCAGAGAGGTGATTATTGCTCGGTAGTAAAGATGGAGATGAAGTCAAAGGAAATTCAGGACATCTAACAGAAACTGGGAATTCATATAAATATCAAACAAGGTCAGATTTAGTCTGATGCATATTCAAGATGAATTACTAATGAGGAAGACATAGGTGAGAGGTGAGTATGTGACAGTGGGCAGGAGGAGCAGAGCTCAGAGAGTTGAAGTAAAGGAGGGCCCTGTCTGGGTTTTTGGTCATGAACCAGCAGCCAGAAGAGAGGGGAGATCCTGTGCTTTCTCCTCCACTAAGGCCAAAATGTGTGTTTATGTATGTCAGTGTGTGTGTGTGTGTGTGTGTCCATGTGTTAAGGAGAGGGGAAATAGCTAGCTTGTTAGAGGGCCCTCCATCTCTTGTAGGCAGATAGATTTCTATCTTTTCCTGCTTTGGCTATGGTATAAAGTATGACTAAAAAAGATCCATTTATTTCTTCACTAAGTGAAGGCAGGAATGATTGAGGACTGTAAATCATTTGGGTGGACCCAGAGGGATACTCAAAAATATATTGATCTGTTCTACAAGTGACTGTAGCCCTTCATCACCTAATGAGGAATAGCTGTTTGTCTTTTCGCCTCCTCCGTCCCCATCCATCCCACATTCTACCCATGGAGATTGGTCTCAATCTCTTTAACAATTCAACTAGAAAGGCAGAGAGTATGCTTAGCTTTAGAGTTGGCAAAACACCCAGGTTTGTGGGGGAAGTCGTGATAAGGAGAATCAGTGAAAACAATTTCAGAAGCATGATCATCAGTTGATTGAATGTTTCTATTTTCTGGGACTGACTGTGGCATAGGGGAGATAGAGCTGCATATTTCTCACTGGTCTTAGCAGCTCTCTCTTATACTTCCTACTCACTTGCACATCTACATTCAGCCTGAAATTTTACACCTACTTTTAGGCCCAATCTCTAACCAAATTTGAATTATAATTCCAACATCCCATCCGCAATGCTTCTCCTTTCACCATGAATCTTAGCTCAGTGCCCACACACTTAGGTTTGTCAAAGCTAACTCATGCTAGTAGCGGTTTTAAAAAGCAACCAAACAATAGCCAAGAGATTAAATGCATTTTCAAGACCTAGCACAATACACATTATGGAAATAAGAATGAGAAGGCTGGATTTAATCCAAGGATCCGAAGCAAAATATCACTTCTTCAATTTTTTAAAAAAAGCCAGTCTCTTTAGATATGGCTTCAAGGCCTAGAGTAATACTCTGAAAAGATCAAATTATATCTTGTGGAATGTTACTAATTAGTTTTCTGTGGTTTGATTTTTTAATACTGACAAGACGAAGTATGAATCTGAATATTAGCTCATAAATTAGAGTATTATAAATATCACTATTAACAACAAATAATATGGCAGTAATAAAAATTACTAGTAATAATATAGCATTATACTTATTTAGAGATTATAAATTCTGTGTTATGTTCAATGAGTGCTTAGTATTTATAGAATGCCAATATTTTTTGCATATATGCTTTTCTTGTTCTTTTAACAATTCAGGAATCTTGTCTCATTCACATCTAAGTCTTTCACATGCCTAGTACTGCAACTGGTGATATGGACTGGAGGCAGGGAAATACTAGGTAGAAGAGGGCGGGGTCCTTGGCGAGGACTCCACCCTCAAGCCTGGACCCGTGGCCCAAAGTGCAAACTCTCCCTGTTTTCTTGCCCGAATGTTGCCTTTTGGCTCACCCCACCCCCTATCCTGTGCCTGTAAGAACCCCAAACCCCAGACTCAGCACACACACACACACACACACACACACACACACACACAAGAAAAGAAGCAGCTGGACACCAGAGAATATGATCAGAGAGGAGTTCTGACAGGGGTAATCAGAGAGGAGCTCAGCCAGGGCGGGCTGGACTCCAGGGGAAAATTATCTTCCCACTTTGTCCCCTTTCCAGCTCCCCTTCCCACTGAGAGCCACTTCCATTGCTCAGTAAAGTCTTTCATATTCACCACCCTTCAATGTATTTGTGTGACCTAATTCTCCCTGGATGCTGGACAAGAACTTGGATACCAAAGGGAAGGATATAAAAGGCTGTCACCCTGACCCTCCACTGAGCTGGTTAACACTTAGCTGTCCACGGACAGCAAATGCTAAAAGAGCACTGATTGTAACACACACCCTCTTGCGATCTGGGAGGGGCGGTCCCAGACACTCCCTACTGGACAGCAGAGCTAAAAGAGCATCATAACCCACTTGGATGCTACCACGAGGCCCACACAGAGCCTGCTCCCCACTAGAGAGGAGTAACTGGCCAGTTCCAGCTTTTGTTCACTCTGGTTCCCGCACCCGTCCACTCATGGGCTCCCTCTCATAAAGGACTGAGCATGGCAGCTGAGTAAATGAGCCACCCCATTTGTTTGTCCTACGAAGGGGTCAAGGGAATTCTCCCCTCTCACTGGTACATAGTTGACAAGTAGCAAATATTTGTTGGCTGAGGATGAGCAACACAGACTTAATGTTTGCTTTGTGAATTCAGGACATATATCTATGACTTGGCCATCATCTGACTTACCACAACCTTCTACAAGAGCAGACATTATCAATTCCTACTGTCCACAGATATCAGGTCATATATTTTATAATAAATGTATGCAAACTGTGATCCCATGCCAATTTTAGAAGTTGCCATTACTGAATCTTCATCTGTAGATTGCCGGAAAGGTAGAGTTTTCTTGTATTCATATATTTATGGAGCATTGAGATTGGAGCAGCAATAGTTGGCTACCAAGAGGAATTCTTCCCAAAAATGACATTTTACAAATTTGACTTTCACACTTGGAATGGCTATGCAATCTTGCCGCTGATTACTGGGACACTGCTCCAGGTTTCTGAGGATATTTGCTTAAATAAAGAGTTCCAAATAGATTTGAAGTTATCTAAAATATTGTTGATAAACATTCTGTTATTCTTAAAAAAATTACCAGGGGAGATGATGGTGCCCTTGGAGGAGCAGTGACAAAGACAGACACCTGGGGGGTTGCTATGTGAGGAAGCACTTTGAGCCCTAGTATCTTCATCCCACCTCAGACGTAATCGTGAAGAAGACATGAAAGCACATCAGAAACGAGAAACCACTATATAAATGTTACTTGCTATCATATCTGTGAAATAGAGGTCACAATAGTACATCTGTCTTAAAAAGTTGGTTGGAGAATCAAATGAGATAATGTGGAAAGAGATTTTGAGGACAAGAGGCTTTTCTATTCCCTACTAAAACTAATACTAAAACGTCCTCTTCGAGGACATCAATATCTTTTTCTGATGACTAAAATTAGCACAGATCTTGCTACAGAGTTCCATGGCAGTGGCACAAATTGAGTAACTGTTGCCATTACATGCTTATTGATTGAGTGCTACACTATCAGCTTCTTCTTCAACATCAATTCTGTTATTCAATGGGCACAGTATTAAAAAATGCCATCGAAATTATAAAAACTATATGCCAAATAAGTTACCTGTTTCATCAGCATCCACTTGTGCTCTTTAAAGAGCTGATAACTTCAAAAGGTGCCTCCTTGGCCAGGCGTGGTGGCTCACACCTGTAATCCCAGCACTTTGGGAGGCTGAGGCGGGAGGATCACCTGAGGTCAGGAGATCAAGACCAGCGTGGCCAACGTAGTAAAACGCTGTTTCTACTAAAAATACGAACCTGGGAGGTGGAGGTTGCAGTGAGCTGAGATTACGCCATTGCACTCCAGCCTGGGCAACAAGAACAAAACTCCATCTCAAAAAAAAAAAAACTTGCCTCCTTAGAACATAAATCATTGTAATTGGAACTTTGGAAGTAATAAGTAACTAGAATGATGAATAAAGCACAGTTGGGGAGTTTCAAGTATGAGAGTTTATATTTCCTCCAATGCCTGTCTTATGAGAAATTGGGAAGTCAAATAATATCTGTAACAAACACATGTCATATGACATCCTACTGACTATTAATTATTCTTTTTAGCAGCTACAAAATCCTTTCATGAATAGATTTCAATTTTTCCCAAACAGAAAGAACAGACATTGGTTGGATTGTATAGCATTTACCTTCATAACTTCCTAAGTCAGACTAATCCTCCAATTTTCAGAGGCAGATATGCTACTCTATTTGAGTAAAGCATCCATCATCCTCATTGGTTCTGAGTATACTAATGGTTCTTTTGCTCCTCAAGGTCTTTGGAAGGGGCAATTAAAAAGTTAGAACCAGTTTTGTTTGCCATATTTAGGGGTCAAGAAGGAATAAGGGAAAAGAAGAAATGATGTTTCTGACTGCATTTGTGGTTCCCATGTTGCCTTCTCTCTTACAATGTCCCTTGTTTACCAGACTTGGCAATAGGAGAACTGTCTTTCATACTCTCTTCCCCACACACTCAGTTCTAGGTTAACAATAAAATATCAGTTTAAGAGGACAGAAACTATAAACATAAATATGGCATAATAGATAATGAGGTCAAGTGTCTGAAAACACTTTTCTGTAATAGAGGGTGGGTACCTTTGCCACCAGTCTCTTCCAGAAACATCATTCAAGGGACTGAGAACGCTTGCCCCCTTTGGATCTGAGGAACAGGACCCCAATTCTCATTTTCAATGGCTTCCAGGAACCAGAAAAATCTGAACTAATTTTATAATGTATATAAATTATTTTTAAATTCAGTATAGATTCTTTGTGCATAAACTACAGAGAAGCAGGCAAATTTTTGATTGGCCATATAATTGGAGTTAATGTTTCTATGTAAAGTTGATTTTTTTTCTTGAACTTGGATAATCTCTCTCTCTTCTCCTTCTTCTCTTTAGGACCCTGTCTGAATTAGCTAGAGGGATATCTCCAAGTTCAAGGAAATGGTACATATCATAATCTACCCATAACACCTAAAATTAGCAGCTCTTACCTTTGAATCCTTGTTCCAGAGTCCCCTCAAAAATCTTAATTTCCTACAGGCATTTCATTGGCATTTCATTGGTTTGAGCTCCCTAAATTTTATTAACTCTTCCTCTTTCTAAGAGTCCATATACTTCCCAGATTCTTTATTTCCCAGTCCCTTCTTTATCACTTTTCTCCACTGTGCCTCTTCAGGCTCTCTATTCCACATCAAGCCTACCCACTTAACCTGCTTCATCCCATCTAGAGATTTTTAAAAAATCCATTGAATTGTAAAGTTATTGGATCAACATGTAGGTTAATCTAGTCAGAGCTAACCAGTCTAAGTATACATTTAAAGACTTGCAATAGGCACCATTCAGAAAAGAGGAAATTCCTTTTCATTTATTTTTGTCTTCTTTAATTTTTTTAAATTCTTTTTATGGGTACATGACAGTTTTATGTATTTAGGAGTACATGTGATGTTTGATACAAGCATACAATATGTAATAATGAAAGCAGGGTAACTGGGATATTCATTGCCTCAAACACTTTTCATTTCATTCTGTTGGGAACATTCCAAATCCACTCCTATAGTTATTTTGAAATCTACAGAAAACTTTCTTTCAGCAATGTTTGATAGTTTTCAGTGTACAAGTCTTTCACCTACTTGGTTAAGTTTATTCCTAAGTATTTTATTCTTTTGATGCTCTTGTAAATGGATTTTTTTTAAATTTCCATTTTGAATTGCTCATTGTTGGTGTATAAAAACAGAATTGATTTCTGTTACGTTGATTTTGTAGCCTGCAGCTTTCCTGAATTTATTTATCACGTCTAATAGATTTCTGGAATCTTTAGAATTTCTACTTATAAGATCATGTCATCTGTGAATAGAGATAATTTTACTGCTTCCTTCCTAATTTAGATGCCTTTTATTTCTTTTTCTTGCCTAATTTTTCTGCCTAGGGCTTCTAGTATTATGCTAAATAGAAGTGGCGAGGGTGGTCATCCTTGTTTTGTTCCTGGTCCTAGAGGAAAAGTGTTCAGTTTTTTTACCATTAAATATGATGTTACCTGTCGACTTTTCATATATGACCTTTATTATGGTGAGATGTTTTCTTTCCATTCCCAGTTTGCTTAGTGTTTTTATCACAAGAGTTTGAATTTTGTCAAATGCTATTTCTGCATGGATTGAGATGATCATGTGATTTTTAATATCTTCATTCTCTTAGTGTGGTGTGTCAAATTTTCATGTGTTAAATCATCCTTATATCCCAGGGATAAATCCCCCTTGATCGTGGTGTATGATCCTTTCAATGTGCTATTGAAGTCAGTTTGCTAGTGTTTTGTTGAGTATTATTTTTGTATCTATATTCGTCAAGGATATTAGTCTGTAGTGTCATTTCCTTTCAGTGTCTTTGGCTTTGGTATGAGGATAATGCTGGCCTCATAGAAAGAATTTGGTAGTTTTTGTTGCTTCTTTTTGATCTTTTGGAAGCGTTTGAGTATCCAAAGTAATCTATAGACTTAAATGCAATCTTTGTCAAAACCTCTATTGAAATTTTTTTAGAAGTAGATAAAACAAATGTAAAATTGATATGAAACCACAAAAGGCCATGAATAGCCAGAACAATTTTGAGAAAGAAGAGCAAAGTTGGAGGCTTCACACTTCCTGATTTCAAAACATATTACAAAGCTACAGGAATCAAAACAGTCTGGTACTGGCATAAAGACAGATATACAGAAAAATGGAACAGAATAGAGAGCCATACCTTTAGTCACCTGACATTTGACAATGATGCCAAGACTATACAAGGAGGAAATAACAGTCTCTTTAACAATTGGTGTTGGGGAAACTGAATGTTTACATGCAAAATGAACCCTTATCTTACACCATACATAAAAATCAACTCAAAGGAGATTAAAAACTTAAATGTAAGAGCTAAGCTATAAACCCCCTAGAAGAAAATATAGGGGGAAAGCCTTATAACTTTGGTCTTAGTAATGATTTCTTGGATATGACACAAAAAGCACAGGCAATGATAGCAAAAATAGGTAAATGGGACTACACCAAACTAAAAAGTTTCTGTGTAGCAAAGGAAAGAATCAACAGAGTAAAAAGGCAATCAACAGAATGGGGGAAGATATTAACAAATCACACATATAATAATGGGTTAATATCCAAAATATATGAGGATCTTTTAAAACTAAACAGCAAAAAAAAAAAAATCAATTAGAAAATAGGCAAAGGACTTGAATAGACATTCTTCAAAGAAGACATACAAGTAGTAAATATGCAAAAAGATGCTCAATTTCACTAATAATTGGGGAAATACAAGTCAATATCACAATGATATTTTACCTCATACCTGCTAGGATGGCCATTATTTTAAAAATACAGAAATAGCAAGATTTGGTGGGAATATGGAGAAATTGGAATCCTTGTATACTGTTGGTGGGAATATAAAAATGATACAGCTGCTACGAACAACAATATGAAAGTTCCTTAAAAAATTAAAAATAGGACTGCCCTATGATCCAGCAATCTCACTTCTTGATAATCATTCAAAAGTATTGAAGAGATGATCTTGAATAGATATTTGCACTCTCATTTTCATTGCAGCATTATTCACAATAGCCAAGCAGTGGAGAAACAATTTAAATATCCATTGATGGACGAATGGGAAAAGAAAATGTAGTTTATACATATGAAGGAATATTATTCAATCTTAAAGAAGGAAGTCCTGTAATATATTACAATATGAATAAACCTTGAAGATACTATGCTAAGTGAAATAACCAGTCACAGAAGAACAAATACCATATTATTCCATTGACATGAAGCATATAAAGTAGTCAAACTCATAGAAATAGAAATAGAAATAGAATGTTGGTTGCTGGCAGCTGGAAAGAGGAAGAAGTGAAAGTTACTGTTCAGTGGGTATAGTTTCAGTCACACAAGATGAAAAATTCTAGAGATCTGCTGTACAGCAATGTGCATATCATAAACAGTCCTGCACGGTACACTTAAAATTTTGTTGAGAGTAGATCTTCTATTACGTGGGTTTTCATTTGACTGGCAGAAAAGACCCAAGCCTGGTTGGTGGTGGTAGCAGGGGAAGTTGGGGTGGTAATGTTTGTTGCCATAATTGTTGTTTTGATTAAAGATTTAGGGTATTACAATTTATCAAAACCAAAAACTCTACACAAAGCATTTTTGAACCTTAGCAAAGTTTCACTTCAATTGTTTCCGCTGATAAATGAGTCTGACAAAGCCAACATACAAAAAGCTACATGGCTATTGTCTAAAGGCAATGTGGAGGTCACTGAGTATTTGCACATCTCCAGAACAAGAGGAACTGCTTAAAATCTCCCCCACTCCAGGATGAGGGCAGAAGGGAGTGAGTTTCAAATAGATGAATAAATATCTAGCTCTATTATCATGAGCGATGGCTCCCAGGCAGAAACTCAGGGCTCCCTAAGCGGTCAATTGGACTCTGGCTGTGTTGGGAAAATGCACTAAAAAATAAAATCTTCTCTCAACCTAGAAATCCTTTCCATAAAGGTAGTAGAGAAAAAAAAACTTACTATTAAGCATTAAGCCAGCATGTGATACTCATCATCAGCAATCTGCATAAGAGATTGCAAAGGCAGAAAATAAATCTCACTCTTTTCTGTAGCTAAGCAGATACAACCCATTACATCCATGTTTTCAAGATAAACAATAACTAGCCCTCAAATAACAAGGCTTGACAACACCTTTGGTCACACATAGCTGATCCCTACTTTATCTGATTAGGTAATTGAGGTGACCATCTGTATTATCTAATTGGCTTACAATTAGGTAAAACAAACTTCTCATGTTTTTATGACAGTAGGTGGTTTTGCAACTTGGAGCAGGTTGCCTGCCCACTGAAGTTAGACTCCTACATTCCCACAGAAACTGGAAACTAGGGGTGCTTTCTTTTTAATGTTTACATTTCAAAGAGATGGATCCCTGGTCCCTGAAAAATACATTCTTAGGTCATAAAGCTGACAAAAGGCCTATCTCATCTTTAAAGAATTTATACACATTTTAAAGAGAAGAGAAAGTATTTACAATGACAAGTTTTCTAATGTAAATATTCTGAATAAGAGGAGAGGGAAATCTCTTCTTCTATTTTCAACTGCCAGAATTTAGCCTCCTATTTTTAATGCCTATTTGTCCTTATGCTCTAGCTGACAGCTTGGAGCTCCCAAGGCAACCCGAGTGCGTGAGGGGTGTGTTTTGGGGACTTGAGGAGCCTCAGATTTTGGTAGGGCCCACGTGCCTGACAGCAAAGGGTGAGAGCCAGCACCATCTTCCCACTCCAGCCACAGGAGAGCCAAGCTGGGCTCTGGGTTAAGGGTTGAAAGGTGAGGACAGGCAGTTTCACAACCTCAGCAGCCCCTACCTCTCTAAGAAAGCATTTTAGAACCTCATGTAGTGTCAGGTGCCAAGGCCTAGCTATGCTCAGCTTTTACTTAAATTATAATAGTTATTGGCTCATTGGTGTGGGGGAGAGGGAGGAGAGAGAGATTTTTTTTAATGGGGGAGAACTGGGTCCTTTCTATCAACTTTTTGATGAATGTGTATTTTAACATGACTTGTATTTCAAAAGGACTAGATTTGAATCCTGTGTGAAGCTGTCTTTAGAAGCAGTTTGTTTGTTTTTTTTCAAAAGTTAAATTTCTTCTATTAATTGTTTCTCTCTAAGCTCAATTTAATTGAACGGCTGAGTACTAGCCAGTAGGTTTTAAAATCACTTGTTAGATCAGAATCCATTCTTTTGTTCAGTGAGTTTGTGAGAATAAACCTAGCTGTCATTTGAAATGAGGGCATATAACACCCTTGCTGCAGTCCTAACTTTCTTGTTACCCAACACTACACCACCGGATCGGTTGCTCGGTTAAAGCATTTAACCCAGACCAAGTGATAGTAGCAGATGTTTGTATCATAAGGCAAGATCAAGTTACATCACCCTCATCTATACAAACTCTGCTTTACTTTGGCTATTGCCAGTATTAGTTATTGATTTTCCACAGATAAACCACTGTGTTGGCATTACAATATAAATTGCAACGTGCAAAGCCCCAGCTGAACGGAAGATGCTTTTAGGGGGACAGCCATTATGAAGTTCTACTCTGAAGTGGTTTGAATTTCTTAGTATGAAATAAATATGTGTTAGCACGAAAGTTGCCTTAGCTACTTTGTGCTATCCTGTATCAAGTTCATTCAGCAAAAGCTTCAAGCAGTGAGCAGATATTTAGTTACCAATGACTTAAGGACAGTATTAAATTTCTAAATTGTTTTATGTTGGGCATCAGACAATGTAATTATATTCTTTACATTATTTCTGATTGTTAATCACTTTCATTCTTATTCATTTATAAAATACACTCAAAATTTATTCGCATTTGCTCCCTTTCCAAATGATAATTCTCTCTCTTCAATACTACCGAGCCTTCTACTTCTTATATCATTGACAAGTTTTAGCAAATTATAGCCTTCATTCACAACCCAACCTAACATTTGATTCTCCTGCCTAACAAAAGGTAATAATTTCCAAGCAATGAAATGGTAATATGGTAATTCTCAAACAAGAAATAAAATGAGAAATATGCCTGATAGTATAGTTACTTCTCTATATTTTGTATCTCCACATAGATTTTAAGTTTCCTAAGAAAGAGGCCATGTTTTCCACATCTGTCTCTCACAGTGACTAGTAAAGTGTCTAAAACATTGCTTTGTACAGTTAGATGCTCAATAAATGTCATATTGACTGGAAGAAGAAATGCACCAGAAACAGATCCCCTTCATGATAAAGGAGACGTCTCTGAATATCAAGGAAGTTGTGGTGACAATTTTCAAGATATTGAATTCATTAAAATGACTAATATTCTCATGTGTCCTTTGAGGACAGAATTCATTCAGTTTTTAGATAAGAATTTGATTTTGTATTTGTTTGGGGGACTTAATTAAACGTTCTAAGTGATCTTTTAATTTTAAGGAAGGGTTGAATGATACAGTCAACTATGTATTACAAGTTAACACAGAGTCAAAGTAAAAATAAACTGAATTAAATTAAAATAAGCCTGGAGTAAGTAATTAAAGGCTATTCTTTTTCTTTTCCTTTTCTTCCCAGAAAGCTGAACAATAGATGTGTTTGCTGAATATATTATATCCGTAACAGAAAGCATTGACAAGTGGTCTTACAAGCTTATTTAATTCATTAAAATTAATTATTTTTAAAAACTGATATTTTTACTGTATCATTAGTATATCAGATAAGCTAGTTTCTTCTTCCACATCCCTCCACTAAAGGAATTATTCTTACTATTTATACGTGACATTTTTCTTAATCAGAGAGCGGAAATGAATCTGCAAGCCTTTCTGGCTCTTGTGCACTTAAGAAAGTTGGCATAACTGGTTTAAGAGAGATTAAATGAAAAACGATTTTTCTAATGCCCCTTTAAAATCAATCATATTGAACCATAATTTTGCTTCCCATATTATTATCCAATTACTCTAATAAATAAAGGATTGATCAATATTTCCAATTCTTCACATATATTATATGACTTTAATATGGATTTCATCACTGGTGAAACTAAAAAACTGCATGTATTGTTGAATTATTTTTTCTCACTTCTCAGTAAGGAAAAAACAGGGGCTAGTGTACTTGGTCAGAAAACACCAAATAAGCAGTTCAGAAAACAAGGAAGGTGAAGAGCACTAGTATTTATTAGGTGTCTCTAGCATATTCAACCCATTACCTCATTTAATCTTCAAAATAAACTTTATTGACTCTAGTTTCGAATGAGGAAACTGGGCCTCTGTAATTGTGTCTAAGGCTTGTAGCCAGACAAAAGTGGGGGACCTAATATTAGAATCTAGATTTCTCTAGCTCCCAAATAGTTGTACTAAACTATGACAGCACAAAGATGAGTCAGCTGTGAAAAATAAGACATAGAATGGGACTGGAATAACTTAGCATGCAAAAGTGAATGGATGGGGGAACATTCATGTTTTAACTACACCAAGAATAGTTGCACAGAGGGTGAGAAAAAGATGATCTCCAAGAGAAGCTAGGAGAACGTTAAAATGGAGCATGAGGGATTTGAGTGAGATTTGTGAAAGAAGTCTTGCCTGTGAGGGCTGTAAGATGTTGTAGGAGATTATTGAGGGCAGGGGCTGCCCTTTTGAAAGTCTCTGTACAGAAGAGATTCTCACCTATTTGTGAAGATATGGTTAGAGACTTGGGGAGATTACACTAAATGGGTGTCAAGGGTGCTTATTTGCCCTGAGTTCCAGTTTGTGGTGTCTGGTTCTCACCCCTGCCTCAGTTGACTTGTTAGTTGAAATAAAGGAAAAGGACTTGAAATCTGGCACAAAAGTAGAGTCTGTCACTGGTGAAAGGTTAACAGACTAGCTGAAAAACATACGTGAGAATATAGATTTGGTATGACGAAAACAGCCTTAATGTTCTCCACAGCTTGAACAAATATTAGGCAGGCTTCTTCCTGACTCTAGGCTCCTGACCTCCCTTTTCTTAGAGCATTTGCTTTAGAAAACGTAATTTTAGATTCTTTCGCTGCCCCTCTGAGATGTAAATTTTTTAAAAAAAATCCTTTTGCCAGAATTCATTCCTCCTATCTAACTGCTCATTTGTGCTCATTGACCAACTGTAGTTAACAATATTGTATAGTATATTTCAAAATAGCTAGAAGATTTTGAATTTTGTCACCACAAAGAAATAATCATTAATGTTTGCGGTGATGGATATGCCAATTACCCTGATTTAATTATTACACAATGTATACATGTATCAAAACATTATATGGTGTCCCATAAATATGTACAATTATGTGTCAATTAAAAGCAAAATAAAACTTTGACAATCCTTTTGCCAGTTTTACATCCCAGGACTATCTTTCTTAAGGGTCTGAGAGTCATCCCTTTGAAATATAATCACCAAGGAAGACAGCATTCCTGTTTCCCAATTTCTGTGGGAGGGTGGGAGCCAAATTTCAGTGGATGCCTTGCTCCAAGTTGTAAAACTACTTACTGTCATAAGTTCAGAGAAAATTCACTTGTCCTTTAGGTAAAGCCAATTAGCAAACACATCTGACCTGTGATTCCCTCTTCTCAACTCTTAAAAACTCCCCAGGCCTTTGTTTCAACAGAGTTGAGCTGAGACTGAGCTCCGGCGTCATTCCCCTATGGCAATAGCCTTGAATAACATCTCCCTTGCTTGTTTAACTTTGTCCAGTGGATCTTTCGCTTTGATAGGTATTATAATACATCCTCAGTTACATATGATGAATTTATAAAAATTTGAAAGAAGTAGTAATTTAAGACAGAAAGTATAGTAATTTTCAGTTGTGCCAAAAACAGAATTAAAACTGCTTATGTAATTTTACAGGAAGACTTCATAGAGAAATTGTTTCCTTCATTGCCTATATCTTATTTTTCATTTAGGTTTTAATTAATTAAGTTGATGATGTAAAAGATCATCAATCTTTTACATAATTTATTAAGGTAGACATGATGCTTTTGAAAATCTCATTTGAGTTTTACTCTTTAACATGCATTCTATTGCCTATCAGGTTTTATCTCTATGCAAGAAATCATAATACATTTAAAAATTCCTTTATAAGTACATTTAAAATTCCTTTATAAAATTCTTTTATAATACATATAAAAATTCCTTTATAAAACACCTTTATAAAGGTGTACACATTATTGCAATATTATTAAGCCGAATGTCTCAAGTTAAATGACACTCAGATTATTATTAGGTTCCCTTGGCTTCTTTTCACTTGGGCTTCTAAGAATTACTGCATACTAGTATTACGATAATATTTTGGATCATCCTTGGTTTCCCAAGTAAATATGTGAGATTTGAATTCTTAGAGTTGAGTCCAAATTATACTAGATCTAGAATTCTAGATCTAGTATAGATCTTCTAATTCTATTTCATCAATTACAGCTAAGAAGATTTGCCTCTATCCAGTAGAATTTTATGTCTAGAACCAGTTTTGATTTCAGACTTAGCCCCCAGGTTTCTTCTGGTAGGCACCTCTTTTCAGATGATTCCATGTAAGTTTAGACAAACATAATGACTTTTGGTCACATTTGAGATAATTAACTCAGTCTCAGGTGATTTAAATTGTCATCTCTGAACTTGTGTTTCCTTCCTCTGGGTAAATTCTAAAACCATAAAGGTTTTAAGAACACTAGTTGGGCATCTTGAGGCTGAGGTGGTGTCCAGTTTCAACCACCATGTCATGAAGCCACACAAGGAGTCCTGTGAAGAGGTCCACATGGCAAGAAACTGAGGCCTCTAGGCAACAGCCATTTGAGTGAACCATCAGGGAAGTGGATCCTCCAGCCAAGACTTCTGATGAGTGCCGCCTAGCTAAACTGATGACTACAAAACTTTTAAGGACCACTGAGCCAAAACCACCCAGCTAAGCTGAATTTCTGATTCATAGAAACTGTGAGATAATACATATTTGTTGTTATTTCAAGCTGCTAAGTTTAGGGATAATTGTTTTGCAACAATAAATAACTAATACAGAGTCAAAGGGGTGTGTGTGTGTGTGTGTGTGTGTGGTGTGTATGTGTGTATTTCTTTCCTATGGTGGGCTGTCTTCACTATATTGGAGTATTAAGAGTTAACTACTGGGTTTGCGTAGGGCCTGAGTTTGGGAGAGGGGTATGGGAGTAGAGATAGTCAAAAGGAATATGTTGAAACACGCTTCATTATCATATTGTCACAGAAAAAATATCTCTGAAGAGATAGAGATAATGTCTTAAATTTAATAGTAATGACACCCCCAAATCCATTTTCCACATTGCAACCAAGAAGCTCTTACTGAAGGGTAAATCAACTATATAATTCCGCTGCTTAAATCACTTAAAAAGTCAAAGCCAGTACTCCATAAATGGTTCACAAGACCTCTGTTAACCCGTGCTGTGCTCATCTCTTTAGCCATGATTCACCAACAACTCCAGTCTCCAATCTCTGGTCTTAGGCTTTTTCCTCTGCATGGAATTCCAAACTCTTACCCTGACCTTTTTGGACTCTAAGTTATCTAGCCAAGTTTAGGTCTCCTTCAAGACTTTCCTGACACCCTAAACACAGTTAGATGCTTTTTCTCTAGGCTGCCATAGTATCCTTGCTTACATCTGAAATGTCCTTTATTGATGAATGTTAACATTACCCTCCTAATATCTATCTTTCCCAGTATAGTATAAGAAATTTGAGGGCAAGGATTGTGTCTG
Source organism: Nomascus leucogenys (assembly GCF_006542625.1). Classification (NCBI taxonomy): domain Eukaryota; kingdom Metazoa; phylum Chordata; class Mammalia; order Primates; family Hylobatidae; genus Nomascus; species Nomascus leucogenys. Next base: position 75,734,673 of record NC_044392.1, read on the forward strand.
TTTTATTTTGTAACTTCAGTGCACATTTGGGAAAATAATTATTATTCAAAGAAGACCTAATAAATTGAAGAATAAATAAACACAAACTTATTCCAAGCCAAACTGGTATAATGCACACAAACTTTCCAAAAAATAAGTGATACTTTCTATTTCATTTTTTAAACATATAGCATTACAAATGCTTGTAAACTTTGGGAGCTATTTCATTAGCAGAAAAGTCAAGATTGCATTCTTTGAGCATCACTAAATCTTTTAAAGAAATGTGATATTTTCCTTTGGGGTTATTTTAACTTGATTATTAATGATATCCTTTGTAAAATGCATGAAAGGTTTTGTGACACTACAAATGTCCATTTCATAAGCCTTATCATTAATCAGAGCAGGTAGATATGGGCAAAAATTGCATTATAGCGAAGAGAATGGAATGTTCCCTATAAATTCAATGGTTTAAGGCCTTTTCTTCTTAACGTAATTTTCACTGAAGCAGTTACGCTCTACTTATATACCATAGTCTCACTGGTTGTCAGAACACATTATTAATCCTATTCCAAACTTGGACCTACAGTTGTGATTCTGTATCCAGAAGGAAATAAAATATTTCATGCTTTGACATTGTCTTAGTTCAGGCTGCTGTAACAAGAATACCATAGACTGGGTGGCTTAAACATCAAATATGTATTTCTCATCGTTCTGGAGGCTGCAAAGTCCAAGAGCAGGGTGCCAGTGCGGCCAGGTTCTGGTGAGGGCTTTCTTCCTGGTTTCCTCACATGGTGGAGAGAGTTGGGGGTCTCTTCATCCCTGTATAAGGGCACCAATCTCATCATGGGAACTTCACCACCATGACCTCATCCATCAGTTACATCCCAAAGGTCTCACCTCCCAACCCTATCACATTGGGAATCAGGGTTTCAGTATATGAATTTTGGAAAAACAGAAACAGCCCATAGCAGATATTGACCCATGCTGGATTGTAAACTGGTATAAAGGGAAAGATCTTTTTTCCCTGTCATCACAGTACATTGGTTCTGGCTCTGCACTGTTGGGTCTTTGGCTTTAAGCCAGGAATCTAACCTCTGTGAACCTCAGTTTTTTATGATAAAATGGGTGTAATAATTTCCATATCACCAGATCACTATGCGAACTAAATAAGATTGTATATATTTTCTATTATGTAAAATGATATACAACTATAAGATGTTAAAGTATAGTTGTGTACCACATAAGGACTTTTGGTCAGTGATGGACCATATATGACCATAGTCCCATAAGATTGTAACGGAGCTGAAAAATTCCTATCACCTAGTGACACTGTAGCAATTGTAAAGTCACAAACACATATTACTCATGTGTTTGTGGTGATGCTGGTGTCAACAAACCTACTGCACTGCCAGTAGTATAAAAGTATAGTGGATACATTTATGTACAGTACATAATAGTTGATAATGATAATAAATGACTATGCTACTGATTTATGTATTTACTATACTACAATTTTAATTTTTATTTTAGAGTGTGCTCTTTCTACTTATAGATTAAAAAGTTAACTGTAAAACAGCCCCAGGAAAGTCCTTCAGGAGGTATTCCAGAAGAAGGTACTGCTAGTATATGAGATAACAGCTTCTTGTGTATTATTGCCCCTGAAGACCTTCTAGTGGGACCAAATGTGGAAGAGGAAGACAGTGATATTGATGATCCTGAACCCGTAGGCCTAGGCCAGTGCATGTGTTTGTGTCTTAGTTTTTAACCAAAAAGTTTAAAAAGTAAAGAAACAAAATTAAAAATAGAAACAAGCTTATTGAGGAACTATATAAAGAAATTTTTTTCTATAGTTGTATAATGTGTTTGTGTTTTAATCTGTGTCATTACAAAGGAGTCAAAAGGCTTTTAAAAATGTTTATAAAATAAAAAGTTACACTAAGCTAAGGTTAATTTATTACTGAAAAATATTGTTTTGTAACTTTAGTATAGGCTAAGTATACAGTGTTTATAAAGTTTACAGTAGGGCTGGGTGCGATGGCTCACGCTTGTAATCCCAGCACTTTGGGAGGCTGAGGTGGGCAGATCATGAGGTCAAGAGATCAAGGCCATCCTGGCCAACATGGTGAAACCCCATCTGTACTAAAAATACAAAAATTAGCTAGGCATGGTGGTCACACACCTGTAGTCCCAACTACTCGGGAAGCTGAAGCAGGAGAATCTCTTGAACTGGGGAGGCGGAGGTTGCAGTGAGCCGAGATCGCGCCACTGCACTACAGTCTGGTGACAGAGTGAAACGGTCTAAAAAAAAAGAGAGAGAGAGAAAAAGAAAAGAAAAGAAAGTTTATAGTAGTGTATAGTAATATCCTAGGTCTTCACATTCACTCACAACTCCCTCACTTACCCAGGGAAACTACTTACAGTCTTGGAAGCTCCATTCAAGGAAGTGCCCTATACAGATGTACCATATTTTGTCTTTTATATATCTTTTTACTGTACGTTTTCTATGTTCAGATATGTTTAGCTACACAAATACTTACATTGTGTTACAAGTGCCTGAAGTATTCAGCACATAACAAGCTATACAGGTTTGTAGCCTAAGAACAACAGGCTCTATCACATCGCCTCTACGTGCACTAGGCTATACTACCTAGGTTTGTGTTGGTATACTCTGATATTTTTATGACAACAAAATTTCCTAAGGATGCATTTCCCAGAACACATCCCCATTTTTAAGTGATACTTCAATGTAAATCTAATTTTTGGGTCCCAAGATTAGCAAAATAACAACAAAAACAATTACAAAAAACACAACTAGCATTTACATTTTATCCAGATACTTTCCACATATTAACTCATTTACAACTAGCATTGAATTTTATCCAGGTACTTGCCACATATTAACTCATGTAATCCTCAAAACAACCCAGCGAGGTAAGTATTTTTATTATTTCCTGCTGTGGTTTGAATATGTTCCCTCCAAAATTAAGGTGTTGCCAATGTAATCGTATTAAGAGGTGGGGCTTTTAAGAGGTGATTAGACTTATAAACAATCGCCATTCTGACTGGCATGAGATGATATCTCATTGTAGTTTTGACTGGCATTTCTCTGATGATTGGTCATAATGAGCACTTTTTTTCATATGTTCATTGGCTGCTGGAATGTCTTTTGAGAAGTGTCTGTTGATGTCCTTTGCCTGTTTTTTAATGGGGTTATTATTTTTTCTTTGCTTGCTGATTTAAGTTCTTTATAGATTCTAGATATTGGGCCTTTGTCAAATGCATAGATTGCAAACATTTCCCCACATTCTGTAGGTTATCTGTTTTACTCTGTTAATAATTTCCTGTGCTGTGCAGAAGCTCTTTAGTTTCATTCTCCCACTTGTCAATTTTTGTTTTTGCTGCAATTGCTATTGGGGACTTAACCAAAACTTCTTTGCCAAGGCAGATGTCAAGAAGAGTATTTCCTAGGTTTTATTCTAGGATTTTTATAGTTTGAAGTCTCACATTTAAATACTTAATCCATCTTGAGTTAATTTTTGTGTATGGTGAAAGGTAAGGGTCTAGTTTCGTTCTTCTACATATAGCTAGCCAGTTATTCCAGATGTTGGTGAGGCTATGGAGAAAAGGGAATGTTTATATGCTATTGATGAGAAGGAAAATTAGTTCAGCCACTTTGGAAAGCAGTTTGTACATTTCTCAAGAAACTTAAAACAGAGCTACCATTCAACCCAGCAATTCCATTACTCAGTATATACTCAAAGGGAAATAGATAATTATACCAAAAAGACACATGCATTCATGTTTATCACCACACCATTCACAATGGCAAAGACATAGAATCAACCGAGGTGCCCATCAGTGGTGGATTGGATCAAGAAAATATGGTACATATATACTATGGAATACTGTGCAGTCATAAAAAGGAACAAAATAATGTCCTTTGCAGCAACATGGATGAAGCTGGAGACCAAAATCCTAAGTGAGGTAACATAGGAACAGAAAACCACATATTCTCACTTATAAGTGTGGGCTAAACATTGAGTACATAACATGGACACAAACATGGGAGCAACAGACACTGTGGACTACTAGAGGAGGGAGGGATGGGGCATGGGATGAAAAACTACCTATTAAGTACTATGCTCACTATTTGGGTGCAATATACCTATGTAACAAACCTGCACATGTACCCCCTCTATCTAAAATAAAAAATCAAATTTGAAGGAGAGAGAGAGAGATGACAGGCCATGAAGTTTCCTTCCTCATGAATGGGATTAAGGGTCTTATAAAAGAGGCTTTATGCACCATGCAGGGAGCTTGACCTTCTGCCTTCCTCCATATGCGGATGCAGCCAGACAGCTGGAACCTTGGTCCTGGACTTCTGAGCCTGCAGAATGATGAGAAAATCAATATCTGTTCTTCATAAATTACTCAGTCTGTGGTATTCTGTTACAGCAGCACAAACAGACTTATAAATTCACTCCTTATAGAAACTGAGGAAAAGAGAGGTTAAGAAAACAAGTAATGATTTTGTCTTGATTCTTACCAATCATTTTTATTTTTAGCAAAGACAGATAATACATTTTAAAGAGAGTTTTGCTTCAAATTTATTTAATGTTTGTTAATCAGAACTTTTACTCTTTTGCTGGCAGGCTATACTAACCCAATTCAAACTACATTTCTCAAATAAGGAAAATGTATTGGTTTAGATGACTGAAAAGTCTATTGTTAGATTTGAACTCTTACTCTCAACTTCTTCACTTTGGCTTTCTCCTGGTTGGTTTCATTCTCAGGCGTAGCTTGTCCACTGGCTACTGGAAGCTGGAAGCTAACAGTCCCAATAGCTCCAGAAAATGACCTGGGACCTAACATAGTACATGTGCCCTCCCTGAACCAACCACCATGGTCAGAGTTACCTACTAACCTCAAGTTTCTTGTCTTCCCTCTAATGAGAGGTGGGTCAGCATTACTCATATTATAGGGAGTGGCTTTGGGTAGGGCAAACCCAAAAAGGAAATATACCACCATAGTAGTATCCCACTGAACAATGCATCTCACAGAAAATATCATTCTTTAAAAAGAAATTCTTTATATTATTAACAGTGTTTTCTTTTTATAATGATACAGAAAAATATATACTAATGGTAGAAAACACAGAACACATACTATATAAAGTTTATGTTATACCTGTTGAAAATAGAATTATAAAAACAGGAGCGAAAATATAAAAAATGAAATTAACAAAGTCCAACTTATCAATCTTTTCTATCATGGATTGTGCTTTTGTGTTGTATTTAAAACTTGTCCCTGAATTCCAAATTCATGTAGATTCCTGTATTCTTCAGAAGTTTTAAAGTTTTTCATTTTACATATAAGCCTTCAATACACTTTGATTTAATTTTTGTGAAAGATGTAAGATCTCTATCTAGGTTCAGCTTTTTGCATTTAGATGTTCAATTGTTCCCCTACTATTTTTTTGTAAAGATTATCTCCTTTCCTTTGCAGCTTAGATCAGTTGACTCTATTTGTGCAGGTCAGCTTCTGAGCTCTCTATTTTGCTCCATTGATCTGTGTGTCTATTCTTTTGCCAGTACATCATCTTGATTTTTACCTGATTTTTGTTACTTTATAGTAACACTTGAAATCAGGTGGTGTGAAACCTCCAAGTATGTTCTCTCTAGGTATTGTTTTGTCTATACTGTTTTTTGCCTTTTCATATAAACTTTAACATTAGTTTGCCATAGCTCCTAAATAGTTACTGGTATTTTGTTTGGGATTGTATTGAATCTACAGAACAAGTTGGAACGAGTTGACATTTTAACAGTAGTGAGTCTTTCAATTCATGAACACAACTATCTAATTTATTTACATATTATTTAATTTTCCTCAGCATTATTTTTTAGTAATTAGGTAAATATTCAGTAAAAAACTAAAGAAATGTGAGTAAAGTATTAATTATACTTAATGACTTAAATATTAGTATTAGTTCATTAATTGTGACAAATGTATCATTATATTGTAAGATGTATTAAAGTGTTTTCTAAATGATCCTCAAACTGGGGGTCAGGCCTGAGGGCCTGAACCAATGCCTGGGTTGATGGAAAGGTATGGGCATCCAAATTATCCTATCACTAAGAGTTTAGAGGCTAATTCTGCTCTTTTTAAAAATACACATGGTCTTCCAATTTCATATGCTCAGAAAATTCTTGTGACTGACTTCATAGTACAAAAAAGCAAGTTCAGAAAATGTTGTATATCACACGTAAAGCAAGTTTTAGGCAATCCTAAAATACTTTTGATACTTATTTATATTATGGCTGTTTCTCAGGCTCAGTCTTGAATAAGAGTTTTAAAACTCAAGTTCTAATCTAGATCCTGCCATGGCTTACTGCGCTACCTTGGATGACTTACTTAACCTGAGTTACTTTCCTCATCTGTCAAATTGGATAGTAATATTTTTCAAGCCCAAGGTTATTGAAAAGATCAAATCAGAAAATTATGTGTTAATGTGTTTTGCAAGGCATAAACATCTATAAACATATAAACAAAGAATAGAATTTTTACTTGTCACTTGAAAAACTTGGAGAAAAACATTTCTCTGAGATAGGAAGAGGATCAATCATTTAAAAATATTTTATTCTCAGGAAAGAAAAGTCACTTGTATTAGAGAGCTATTTTGTGATAGAGTATTTGCACAATTTATTTCATTTCAGTGCCATCCCTGTGCCAGGCACTGGGCTAGGCACCAGGAATTCAACAACGATTAAACTATGTGATCCCTCATTTATCCCTTATGAATACGTTTCTTTTTTAAGAGAGGCAGGGTCTTGCTCTGTCACTTAGACTGTCACAACAGGCTCACTGCATCATTGGACTCCCAGGCTCAACCGATCCCCCTGCCTTATCCTCCTGAGTAGCTGGGACTACAGGCGTGTGCCACCAGGCCGGGCTTTTTTTTTTTTTTTCTTTTTTGTAAAGACTGGGTCTCACCATGTTGCCTAGGCTGGTCTCAAACTCCTGGCCTCAAGTGATTCTTCCACTTTGGCCTCCCAGAGTGCTGAGATTATAGGCATGAGCCACTGTGCCCGGCCTAAAAATACCATTTTGAGCAGGCAGCTTAAATTAGTCCAGGTTATTCAAGAAGAAAACGCTAAGAGGGGATTAAATGTGCAAGTTTGTTATTTGGGAGACTGCCTACCTTGCCATACCTGATTAAAATATATCCTGAGCACCTTAAAACATTTTATTTCCTTCCACAAAGGTGTTCTCCCAGGGCCAGGTACCAGATAATGAAGGACAACCTTTAAACCCTACATCCCACTGAAATCATTCAATCAAACCAATCCTACACCTGCTCACCCCGACTCACTCATTCCTTCCCACAGAAACTACAATAAAGGCTTATGCCCACAGTTTTCTATGCTCCTTCTGTCTTCTACCACAACCTGGCACACCCCTGTAGGGTCCTGGGCAGTGTGACATGCCTCCTGATTCCAAGAAACTTTAAGTATCATTTCCATATGTTCTTACCAGGTAAGCACCAGGTTGGGTTGGGAGACAGAGGGAGCAGAGGAAAATGTGGGCAAAACCCTTTATTGTGGTTTCTGCTGGAAGCAATGGCTGAGGCAGGGTGAGCAGGCTGGTTTGTTTCAATAATGTCAGTGGGCTCTAGGGTAAAAGGGCTGTCTTTAGTTGTCTGGTACCTGGTCCTGAGGTGATTAGGGCAAGTGGATAGTGACCCAGAGTGCAAGAGCCAGATAAAGTAGGTGGTTGGGTGTAAGGGCTTTGAATTGGTAGATATGAATCTGAAAATCATGCTAGTGTAGCAAGCTGTTGTATTATCTCTGGGAATTGGCTAACCCTGGGGGAAGAGGGCGGAATCCCTCCAGGTTTAGTGGACTCCAGATACCAAAGCATCAGAATACAGAAAATAAAAAGACATGGTTAATATAGAAAGGAGCCAACAGACTGCGACCTGAGTCTGATCCTGAGAGAGAGAGAAGGTTGTGTGGAAATGTTCTAGAGAATCAAGCAGCCTGAAGAAGGTTTGGCAAGACACCTGGGGAATATTCAAGCTGAAGTTTGCCAGCAAAGGAATCTCACAACTCCCAGGAACAGGGCTGAGAATCCTTGTCACACTCAGTCGCTGGCTGAGGCATGGCCTCAGGGCAAACACAGCCAGTGTTTCAAGGAGCAGCAGCAGGAGCATGTGTACTTCCTGTACCAAGGGGACTGGCAAGCACAGTTTCAAGACCTCCACTGAGCATCATCTTTATTTCACAGGAGGGAAAACTGCATTTCAGAAAGTTTGAGAAACGTTCCCAGAGTTACAATGCTAACAAATGGAAGAGATGGAGTTCAGCATCAAAAACCTTTGCTCATACCCCATGCAACATGTCACCCTAGTAACAGACAAGCTACTTACCAGGTGAGGCACGTGCATCAATGTTTCAAGTACTTAAAAAAAACCTTTTGGAGGTGTGGCCCTTCTGGGTAGCTTCAGCCAATTTCCTTTATCAGTGTGAGTAATCCTTCTGCTGTCAGTTGGAATTGAGCGAATTCATCAAGAAGCTGATGAAAAGAACACAACGTTGAATGATGATTTTCATTTTTCAGACATTTAGAATTTAGGTGTTCAGCAGAGTCCAGATCACTTTAACATAGTTTAGGAAATATTTTCCTAAAGGGAAAATAAGCAGTGTTCTTTATCATTTCCACATGTTTATTCCTTGATATTAGTGACCACTGACTTAGACACCTACAGTCACTATGTTACTTGCGCATTGTTAACCTTAGGATCAAGTATCCCGTTGGTTGGGGTTAAAGAGGTCAAGGTCATTGGCTTAACCATCTTGAGGTTCACGTTGGCTTTATCCAGTCCTAAGGTCACAGACATTATTATTATTATTATTATTTTTAGTAAAGTCAGCTATATTGCAAAGGCGTATGCACAAGAACACCAGCATGTATTAACATCCTGTTAGTATGGATTCACTATTCCTTTACTGCCCACTTTTAGGCATAGGCCATGAGCATTGGCCATATTCACAGGGTTAAGTCTAGTCCAGAGGATGGATTTCGCACATTCCCATTATGTCTACTCATCTTTGTCATCAGACTCTGGTGTGGTAGGCTTTGTCTATAACTTTGAAAAATGTAAATTACTATACAAGTATACATTACTAATGTTGAATAACTATAATCATGTGAGATTAATGTATGTCTTATAATTCAGCGAGTATTAGTTTGTGTGGTAGGCAGCCTCTAAAAGGATCCCCAATGATCTCTGCCTTCTGGTATTCACATCCTTGTATAATCATTTCTCCTAAGCATGGGCTGGATCTGGTGACTCAATTTAAAGTAATAGGGCAAAGCCCTTACACCTTATACAAAAATTAATTCAAGATGGATTAAAGACTTAAATGTTGGACTTAAAACCATGAAAACCCTAGAAGAAAACCTAGGCAATACCATTCAGGACATAGGCATGGGCAAGGACTTCATGACTAAAACACCAAAGCAATGGCAACAAAAGCCAGAGTAGACAAATGGGATCTAATTAAACTAAAGAGCTTCTGCATGGCAGAAGAAACTATCATCAGAGTGAATAGGCAATCTACAGAATGGGAAAAGATTTCTGCAATCTATCCTTCTGACAAAGGGCTAATAACCAAAATCTACAAAGAACTTAAACAAATTTACAAGAAAAAAAACGAACAACCCCATCAAAAAGCAGGCAAAGGATATGAACAGACACTTCTCAAAAGAAGACGTTTATGCAGCCAACAGACACATGACAAAATGCTCATCATCACTGGTCATTAGAGAAATGCAAATCGCAACCACAATGAGATATCATCTCACGCCAGTTAGAATGGCGATCATTAAAAAGTCAGGAAACAATGGATGCTGGAGAGGATGCGGAGAAATAGAGAACCTTTTACACTGTTGATAGGGGTGTAAATTAGTTTTCAACCATTGTGGAAGACAGTGTGCTGATTCTTCAAGGATCTAGAACTAGAAATACCTTTTGACCTTGCGATCACATTACAGAGTATATAACCAAAGGACTATAAATCATGCTACTGTAAAGACACATGCACATATATGTTTATTGTGGCACTATTCACAATAGCAAAGACTTGGAACCAACCCAGATGTCCATCAATAACATACTGGATTAAGAAAATGTGGCACATATACACCATGGAATACTATGCAACCATAAAAAAGAATGAGTTCATGTCCTTTGCAGGGACATGGATGAAGCTGGAAACCATCATTCTCAGAAACAATCACAAGGACAGAAAACGAAACACTGCATGTTCTCACTCATAAGTGGGAATTGAACAATGAGAACACTTGGACACAGGGCGGGGAACATCACACACCGGGGCCTGTTGGGGGTTGGAGTGCAGGGGAGGGATAGCATTAAAAAAAAATACCAAATATAAATGACGAGTTGATGGGTGCAGCAAACCAACATGGCACATGTATACCTATGAACATACCTGCACGTTGTGTACATGTACCCTAAAACTTAAAGTATGATTTTTAAAAAAATACAAAAAGAATAGGGCAAAGTGATGAGATGTGACTTCAGACATTAGATTACAAAAAGACTATAGCTTCCATCTTGCCCACCATTCCTCATCCTCTGCTGCTTGGAGAGCTTGATCTGGAAGAAGCAAGCTGTCCTGGTTGGGGGAAGCCCACGTAGGAAGAAAATGAAGTTTCCATCTAATAGCCAGTAAGGATATGAGTCCTGCCAGTAGCCATGTGAGTGAGCTTGGAAGTGGATGGATCCTCTGAGGCTTGCCAACAGCCCTGTGATTGAACTCAGAAGCAGATCCATTCTGGGTCAAGCCTCGAGATGACTGCAGCCCTGGCTGACACTGAGATTGCCACCTTGTGTGAGACCCTGAGCCAGAGAATCTCATTTGCCGTACCCAAATTCCTAACCCACAGAGACTATGACATCATAAATGCTGATTTAAGCCTTAAGACTTTGGAGGAATTTGTTATGCAGAAGCAGATACCTAATACACCTAGGAAAGCACATTAAACATCTGGGATGTGAAGATTTGCTGCAGATTCATAAAGGACTCGCTTGAATTTTCAATGCTACTTCCCTCCCTCAGTGCCTCCAAAGGACTTGCAACAGCAGAAGAAGTGGGAGGAGGTGTTTTTCCTCCTTTTAATTTTAAAAGTATCCATTAGGTATTCTCTGTACGTTTCATATTAAACAGTTTCCATTATTAGGTAATCATCTACTGCTTATCTCAGAATAAATTGGAAAGAGCTGAATTTTGTAATATACTTATGCTCCTATTCAAATCAGAAGAAACCCACAAACCTCTATTTTAGAATCACCAGTGAAAGTATAAGAACATTTTGGAGTTTCAGTTGCCACTGGTGTGTTCAATAAGTATTTTTCACAGGCATACATTTATTTGTTCTGTCCCAAAGTATGGCATAGCATAGTGATTTACAAATACCGAACATAGCACCTTATAAAAAGCCATTGGGGAATATTAGCTCAAAATTCATTGATTTGAGCATAAATCAATTTGAAGATTTTATGACCTATACCACATCTTTTAGGCTCAGCAAAAATAGTTTCCATGTTGTTATGAAAGCCTAGGAAAATTGTGAACAGTTTTCCTTCAGCAAAGAGGTGCTACAATATAACAAAAACACCATGGAGTCAAACAGATATAAATTTGAAGCCTGACTTTTGCATTTTACGAGCTGTGTGACACTGGGCAAGTCACTTCCCTCTCTGAGTGGTTTTCCTTGTCTGTAAAGCAGTGATAATTAATCTCCTGGCATTGTCAAGAAAATGGAATGAGACATTCTTTGTGAAGCAATGTGCTATGCACATTGCCAGTGGACAAGAAACAGAAGCTACTGTAATTGCTCAAAAACCCTTTCACGTTATGAAAACTCTTCTAAAAAGCTTTCAAACATCATAACAGATCAATCGCCCCTGAATTTACACTGATCTCCCATTTTATCTCTGCTTATCTACCATTTTTTGTCCACAATTTTAGCTCCTTCTTTATGTTTTACTTCTTGCCAAACACGAAGTGAAGGGAATATAAATTGCCCAGGCTTAAAATCTCCACACTGGTCCATCCTTTCCTGGGGAAAGCTGTGGAAGACAGAGGAGAAATATATTAATAGGGTAATCCCTACACACAGTTTTAGAGTAAGATTTATGTGGCATTATAATTTATGAGACATTTACTAATGCACATATAAGTGTGATCATTTGGATTTCAACCTCATATCACTAATTAACTCGAGTGATGTGTTACATGTTCACATTCATTTTATTAATGAGAAAGAAATTTTTAAAAGCTAAATCATATTTGATGTAATTATGACAAACATAATATTTTAAAATAATTTTGAGAGTGAAATGTACAATTGGAATGTGTCATTTGAGACATATTTTAAAAGCTATAACCAGGTAATAATGTTAACATGGTAAGTTTCAGCCATGGTTTTTAAAAGTATTTCCTTATCACGGAGATAGGTCAGGCAAAAATATGAGTCTCTTATGGCCCCCTCCCCCCAAAATCTAAATTAGCCTTCACTGTCATTCTCTGCAATTATTATCTGTTTATCTTCACAGCTCAGAGTTATGGGTTTACTTGGTGATTTATATTTTTAATGTTCCTACTAAACTGTTAGCTTTAGGAGGACAGGGATTGGAAATATTTGTTCACCACGCAATACTCAGCCCAGCCCTTAGCACGGGGCTCAACAATTACAGAGTTAACGTATGCGTTCATGGGCTAGTTTTAGCTGATTACTTTTGTGCATGTTTGGAACACTGATGAGCATTCAGAAACATTTACTGACCATAGGTTCTGATAACTATATATAACTGTGTATGTATGAAAAACTGTACATGTAACTACATATATACAACTACAACTATAATTCTTTATATATATTCCAATTTATTGGAGAGGAATTTGTCTTGATCAAAAATTTGAAAAACTTGCATCTTAAGATTGCAGACTTTAAAAGGTAAATCATTAAGAATTCCAGACTCAACCTCGAAGAATGATAGCAATTAGTAGAGGTCTTCTTAAAGTCTTAGTACCAATAAAGGGAATGATTTTGAGACTTCTCATTCTACCATACAGTCAATCTCTAGATACCCACACAAGATGATTCTGATTGTTATAGCTAGATGGAGACTTTGTCTTGTTTGCCGTTGTATCCCCAAGACATACAACAAGACTAAGCATGTAGGAGGCACTCACTAAACAACCATTGACTATACTGCCCAGTCAGTGTAGATGATTTGCTAAACCAAGCAAATTAATAGGCTCTTCCTTTGTTGTCTTAATTTAACAAGTACAATTTTGTGTCGCCTAATGATGGGGACATGCTCTGAGAAATGGGTCATTGGGCAATTTCATTGCCGTACAAACATCATAGAGTGTACTTACACAAACCTGTATGGTAGAGCCTACTACACACCCAGGCGATATGGTGTAGCCTGTTGCTCCTAGACTGCAAACCTTTATAGCATGTTATGGTACTGAATGCTACAGGCAATTGTAACACAATGGTAAGCATGATGTAGCTACACATATCTGAACATAGAAAAGGTACAGTGAAAAGATGATGTAAAAGATTTTAAAAGGTGGTACACCTGTGTAGTGCACTTACCATGAATGAAACTTATGGGACTGTAAGCTTCTCCAGATGAGTAAGTAGTGAGTGGTGGGGCCTAGGGCATTACTGTACACTACCGAAGACTTTATAAACACTGTACACTTAGGCTACCCCAAATTTATAAAACAATATTTTTCAATATTAAATTAACCTTAGCTTACTGAAATTTTTAGTTTATAAACTTTTTAATTTTTACAAGCTTTTTGACTTTTTTTTTTTTTTAAGATGGGGTCTCGCTCTGTCACCAGGCTGGAGTGCAGTGGTGCAATCTCTGCTCACTGCAACCTCTGCCTCCTGAGTTCAAGCGATTATCCTGTCTCAGCCTCCCGAGTAGCTGGGATTACAGGCGTGCGCCACCATGCCCAGCTAATTTTTGTATTTTTAGTAGAGACGGGGTTTCACCATGTTGGCCAGGATGGTCTTGATCTCTTGACCTCGTGATCTGCCCGCCTCGGCCTACCAAAGTGCTGGGATTACAGGTGTGAGCTACAGCACCCAGCCAACTTTTTGCCTTTTATGTAATAACACTTAGCTTAAAACACAAACACATTGTACAACTGTACAAAAATATTTTATTTCTTATGTCATTATTCTATAAGCATTTTTTTCTATTTTTTAAACGTTTTAAACTTTTTAATTCAAAACTAAGACACAAACACACACATCAGCCTAGACCTACACAGTGTCAGGATCATCAGTATCACTGTCTTTCACCTCCACATCTGGTCCCACTGGAAGGTCTTCAGGGGCAATAATATGCATGGAGCTGTCATTTCCTGTGATAAAAATGCCCTCTTCTGGAATACATCCTAAAGAACCTGCCCGAAGCTGTTTTAGTTATTGGTTTAATATGTAGAAGGAGTGCACTATAAAATAACAATAAAAAGTATAGTATAGTAAATACATCGCTAGTAACATAGTTGTGTGTTATTATCAAGTACTATGTACTGTACCTAATTGTATGTGCTATACTTTTATATGACTGGAGGCACAGTAGGTTTGTTAACTCCAGAATCACCACAAATACATGAATAATGCGTTGCACTACATGATGTCACCAGGCGATAGAATTTTTCAGCTCCATAGTAATCTTATGGGACCACTCGTGTATAGGTGATCCATCATTGACTGAAACGCCGTTATGCTGTGCGTCACCATAATTTTGATGATGTGTTTTGATAGCAGTAAAGTGATCTCTGGATTCAGAAGTAACATATGCCAATAAATAATCTTAGAGAAGATATGTTTAGAACTCCTTATTATTAGTTTTCCAGATGTTTGGCAGAAATACATATGCATCAATAGCTTCTAGTTATTCAATTTGGAAACAACAGAAAGACATTTCTTCATTATGACAGGTTTTAAATGCCAATAAAAAGAGAAGATATTTAAATAGAGTGCTCATTGGGTACAGAGAATAGTTCAGAGGATAATATCAGTTTAAAAAATACAAATGGTTTTAGACAATGTGTTTGCTTTAGAAAAGAGAAAGGTCAGTCATGTGCTTTAATTCACCTTGAAGTGACAGATAGTTTTGATAAGGCCATTTTGAAGCATCCAAGTCAAAGTAGTGCTACCAAAATGTAAGAATTTTAATACCAAATCATATTTACAACACACCTCTCAAGTTTATTCTCCTTTTATACTACACACTCTTTCCACCCTCCACTTCCCAAATAAGGAAGACTTTCCCTTTTTACCTTAGTGTACCTTACTGTCTGTGTTGTTGGAATTTTTAATAAGTATATGTTGATTTTACAATCAGATATTTTTACGTAAACCTGTTTTTAAGTCTTTAAGAGCTAACATTTATCAGTTTTTCACTTGTTTCCCATGATTGTCAAATAATTTAATGACATTAGACTTTTTTGTTGTTGGTAGCTATTATAAATCGGATTTTTAGAATTGTCTTTTTTGGATAGTTTGTTGTTAGTGTGTGGAAACGCTACTGATGCTTGTGTGTTAATTTTGTATCCTTCAGTTTACTGTATTTGTTTATTAGTTCTAACAGTGGTGTGTGTGCACGCGCGTGTGTGTGTGTGTGTTGTGTCATCTTTAGAGTTTACCATATATAAAATCATCATGTTGTCTGCAAACAGGGACAATTTAACTTCTTCCTTTCCAATTTGGATGCCTTTATATCTTTCTCTTGCTGAATTGCTCTGGCCAGGATTTGCATTCCTATGTTAAATATAATGCTTCTCTTATTGATAACTGAGATACTATTAGACCTTAAAAATTATTTTAATTACATAAATGAGGCCTAAATATACTTATGTTAAAAACAAACAAAAGAATTCTGCTATAGTTACAACTCATGATTTACTTGTTCACCACTTCCAGTTGTATCATTATCTGGAGGTAATGATGATTATCAGTGTGGTGGGTATCCTTTGGTATTTTGCCCTTTGCAAATTTTCCATGTTAGTACTTACAGATGAAATACTAGAAAAGTAATTGAGGATTTCCTCTGCGATTTGTACTAAGAAAAACATCATATTTTTGCCCAAATAGTCTTTCTTACCCTATCAATTTCTAAGACACAACTAATCAGATAAAATTACCAAAATCAGGAAACTTACAAAAGGCCCTAAAGGTAGTTTTGCTATATAAATGTTAAGTATGTCAAGCTGGAAATTCATCACTGCAATGCTTTTAGTTATCCAGCATTTCACACTGGAAAGCTACCTTCTTTTCTACAATTCCATGGCATATTTAGAAATGTTTATAGAAAATTTATGCCCCCAAACCAGCAAAAAACCCTTTGAATCCTAACTTTATAATTCATCATTTTGTATGCATTCATTTACGCCTTCATTTAATATTACCAAGCTAAAGCTATGTACAAGGCACTCTGCTAGGAGCTAAGATTGGGAAGATAAATACCTAATCCCTAACACAAAGGAGCTTGTAGTTTACTACATAAAACACTTAAATAACAAATTCAGTGGAGTGTTATAAATGCTGTGATAGAAATATAAACAGTGCTATGGGTGCACTGAGGATAGAAGACTATTTCAGACCATCAATTAACCAATATTTATTGGCCAACAATATGAGCTAAGCACTGTGCTAGGTGCTGTCATTACACAGAACTTTTTTCTTTTGTAAAAATAAAGTATTTAAATGTCTTCTAATCTTATTGCTTTTCTGAATATGTTGGCGAAATGTAGTTCAGTGATTAAGAGCAGAGATGCTCGTGCTAAGCTGCTTGGGTTCAAATCCTTGCTCTGCCCTTTTCTGATTGAGGGATCTTGGATGTAACATCACAGTTTCATCACTTACAAAATATGGATATTAATGATTTCTGATCCATAAAATTGTGGTAAGATTAATACATGTGAAGCACTTAGTACACTGATATTGATTAATTACTCTAAATGTATTAATTTCTATTTTGTCATTTTTCGTGGCATTTTAAAAGACCTCATTAGGCATTTTCTCTTTATCTTCAGTTTCAGATGCTCAACATTTTCTCCTAGGTTAAATTTTCATGGACTGCCATAAAGATTGTCATTGTACTCACTCATTAGTGACTTAGAGAAAGACATTTAATTTAGCTATCTCCATGATGAGGGCAAATAGTCACTCTGAAAATAGTTTCAAACCAGTTATACATTAATAAGCATTGAATTTGTTTCTGGGATGTACTATCAAATACAATATTTCTTTTAGAAAGAAAATAAGTGAAGATACTTCAAAATAAAATACACCATGCACACACGTGCACGTGCACCTGTGCATGAGCGCATGGGCACACACACATACAGAGACACTTTTTAAAAAATTTTTTATTTGAGGTTTGGGGGTACATGTGAAGGTTTGTTATATAGGTGAACTTGTGTCATGTGGGCTTGTCATACAGATTATTTCATCAACCAGGTATTAAGCCTAGTGCCCACTTAGTTACTTTTTCTGCTTCTCTCCCTCCTCCCACCCTCTACCCTCAAGTAGACCCTAGTGTTTGTTTTTCCCTTCTTTGTGTTCATGAGTTCTCATCATTTAGCTCCCACTGATAAGTGAGAACATGTGGTATTTAGTTTTCTGTTCCTATGTGAGTTTGCTAAGGATAATAGCTTCCAGCTCCATCCATGTTCCTGCAAAAGACATAATCACATTCTTTTTTATGGCTGCATAGTATTCCATGGTGTTTATATATACCACATTTTCTTTATCAAATCTATCATTGGTAGACAGTTAGGTTGATTCCGTGTCTTTGCTATCATACACACTTCTGACCCAAATCTTGTTTGAGTAGTTCTTCAAGAAACTTCATGGTACAGACATTATAAATACAACATTTAAAAAGATCTAGCACTTTAATCCCTCTCAGCTTGTGCAATGCTACTCCTTGGCAAAATTGACTATAGGCCATCTCCATGATGGGACAGGTAATAGAGTTGTCAGATTCAGCAAATGAAAACACAAGGTATTCAGTTAAATTTTAATTTCAGACAGATAATGAGTACTTTTTTTAGCTTAAGTATATTCCATGTAATATTTGGAATGTACTTATATGGAAAAACTTACATCGTGTTTACCTGAAATTCAAATTTCACGGGGCATCATATATTTCACTTGGTAATCTTAGAGGGGATACATCAAATCTGTTTCTAGGAATGCTTTCTCACGCTGTTAGATTCTCTTGACTTTACTTCCCTCCCACCATTCCTGTTCCAGCTCTTTAGAAATATTTCTTAAAAGCCCTCATAAATAATCACATTTTTAACATTTAAATTTACTGAAGCAAATGGTATAGCCATCCCCACAATCAAATACTATCATATCTATCATTTTCTTCTGTCCCTTCACTTTATTTTCTCCTCAATTCACCTCCATTTTGTTTTCCATTTTGATTCCTTTTGGCCTGTGTTCATTCGTTCTTTCTTCTTTCTTTCTTTCTTTCTTTCTTTCTTTCTTTCTTTCTTTCTTTCTTTCTCTTTCTTCTTTCTTTCTTTCTTTCTCTTTCTTCTTTCTTTCTTTCTTTCTTTCTTTCTTTTTCTTTCTTCCTTCCTTCCTTCCTTCCTTCCTTCCTTCCTTCCTTCCTTCTTTCTTTCTTTCTCCCTTCCTTCCTTCCTTCCTTCCTTCCTTCCTTCCTTCCTTCTTCCTTCTTTCCTTCCTTCCTTCCTTCCTTCCTTCTTTCTTTCTCCCTTCCTTCCTTCCTTCCTTCTTTCTCTTTTTTTCTTTTTTTTTTTTTTTACAGTCTCACTCTGTCACCCAGGATGGAGTGCAGTGGCATGATCTCAGCTCACTGCAACCTCCACCTCCCAAGTTCAAGTGATTCTTCTGCCTCAGCCTCCCGAGTAACTGTGATTACAGGGACGTGCCACCACCCCCAGCTAATTTTTGTATTTTTAGTAGAGACGGGGTTTCTCCATGTTGGCCAGGATGGTCTCGAACTCCTGACCTTGTGATTTGTGCGCCTCAGCCTCCCAAAGTGCTGGGATTATATGTCTTTCTTGTAATGATTACTTTTCTTCCTTGGACAACATTCCTTCTCATTTGTTAAGATGAGGTGTTGGAGGAAAAGGATGGAAACAAATATTTTTAAAAACCCTATTGAGCCTAGATATAATGTCTCCCTTTATTTCACTCGTTCTTTGCTCTTGTCCTCATCTCCATTAATTATTTCTTCTTCCATTGTCCCTGACTGATTCAATATGAATACTGGACCAATCCAAATGTCCTCTTTTTTTTTCCCCTGGAATCTGAGCATTATAATGGGAACTGCAGATTGATGCCACTATAAATTGATAGTTTTTAACCAAAAATGTGTATTCAGGTCTGCATATAAATATCCTATTGTTTTATTTTTTTTTTCTCACTGGCTGTCTTCTCATTGTCCAGATTGGCTATTTCAATTTTTTTATTCATTTCAAAACTTTCTAATTCCAGGTTTCACCCTTTGCTTTTAGGAAATAACTTATTCTTCAATTTTGCACGGAAAATAGAAAATAGAAACCATCACACAGGATTTTCTTCAGCTTCCTTAAATCACATATACAATTTGCCTGAACTCATTCTTCCCTGATGCTTGTGCTTGCAATGGAAGAGGTGCCATTTCCCATGTCTAAAGTTGAGGATTCTAAACCTGCCTGTTTCCTGTGTTTGACACTCTTTTACTTGTATAGCTAACATTTTTCTCCTTGATATTTCAATTGTTTAAGAAGATTTAAACACATGATAGTCTAATCTTTTTTTTTTTTTTACCTTAAGGAAGTGAACAAGACCCTTAAGTTAACCCTACAAATCAATTTAACCACAGAGCTACTTATTTCTTTCTCTTCAAACTCAAACATTTTGAAAGAAAAGAGGTATCTAGAACAGCCATTAAATGAGGTAAAGTCCTCATTTAACCATTTACCATCTGGGACATTAAAATTTGCTTTTTATCTTTCAAATTGAACTGTTTTCACAAAGATTCTCATTGCCATACTTGTAGCCTTATCTAATAAAAATCTTTTAGTCTCTATTTTATTGATCTTTCTTTAGCATGTGATGGCCTAGATCACCTCTGGAAATGTTTTTCTCTTGAATTTTGTGATGCCACACCTTCCATCTTATTCTTCTTCCTCCTTCCGTTATGCCTATGACTCCCAAATCTGTCGACCTGAACTACCTGTTTTAATTTTTTATGGTTGTCGCAACAGATTACCGTACACTGGGAGGTTTGAAACAACAGAAATTTACTCTCTCACAGTTCTGGATACTAGAAATCTGAAAGTAATGGGGTCAGCGGAACCACACTCCCTCCAGAAGCCCTATGGAAGCATCCATTCCTTATCTCTTCCTGCTTCTGGGGGCCGTTGGCATTTCTTGGTATGATGGCTAGTTTTCTGTGTAAAGTTGGTGAGGTTATAGTAACCAGTGATTTAACCAAACACTTAACTGAGGTGTTGCTGTGAAGGTATATTGTAGATATGATTAATATTTACAATCAATTGGCCTTAAGTAAAGAGGATTATTAGACTGGGTAGTACAATACTATTTTTTCAATTAGAAAAATATATTGTTAATGTCAATGGAGCTTGTGAAGAAAGATTCTAAATTCCTAGGTGAGTCTAGTTTTCCTGGGGCTCATCCATACCTCTCAGCTCTGGCCTCCTCTGTGTCCTGAGGGCTCTTCTCAAGCCTGGCTCATCACCATGCTTTCCAACTGGAGAGGGTCAGTGCCAGCAAGACGTGAGCACTGGAAACTACAAAATACTGCTTAGAGAAATCATAGAAGGGCCAAATAGATGAAAATATGTACATGTTCATAACTGACACACATACTCTTGCAACCTCAATAAAAATTCAACCAGGGTTTTTTGTGTAAACTAACAAGTTGATTTTGAGATTTACATGAAATAGTCAAAGATATAAAAGAAACAGTACAATCTCGAAGGAGCAAAAAAAGTTGGGGACTATCAGTAAAGATGCAGCTAATAAGACAATATAGTATAGGAACAAGGATGGACAAAGAGATCAATGGAACAGTATAGAAAATCCAGTGGTGGCCTCATACATGTCTGGTCACTTGATCTAAAACAAAAACATCAATATATTCAGTGGGTAAAAGGGTTGTCTTTTGAAAAAGTAACGTTGGCCAACTGGATATCTATATGGGGAGAATGTGAACTTTGATCTCTACTTCATATACCACACTTAAAAATTAGTTTTGAGAGAAAGTAAGTACCTAAAGGTAAAAGGTAAAGTTTCTGTTCATCAAAAACTACCATAAAGAAAAGGAAACATTATGCCACAGAATAGAAGAAAATACTTGCACACATATATCTAAAACATGTCCAGAATATATAAAGAAAACCTGCGAATCAATAAGCAAAAGACAATAACAAATTTTAAAACTACAAATGAGTTGAAGAGGCATTTAGCCCAGGAGGATATCTAAATAATCAGTAAGTATATGAATAGGTAAGGAACATCATTACTCATCATGGAAATGCAAATTAGCATAACGAGTGGTAATATTTCCCCTGACACCAAATAGTTAAAATTTATAAAGATTGACTATATCAATGCTGGTGAAGATGAGCAACTAGAACTCTCATATTTTGCTTTTGGGGAATATGAAATGATATAAGTTCTTTAGAAAATTAGCTGTTTTTGCTAAATCTAAACATAAACCTTTCCTATGACCCAGCAATTCAACTCTGGAGCATACACTCAGAAGAAATGAGTGCACGTCTCTTATAAGTTGGATTCCTAGGTATTTTATTCTCTTTGAAGCAATTGTGAATGGGAGTTCACTCATGATTTGGCTGTTTGTCTGTTATTGGTGTATAAGAATGCTTGTGATTTTTGTACATTGATTGTGTATCCTGAGACTTTGCTAAGTTGCTTATCAGCTTAAGGAGATTTTGGGCTGAGACAATGGGGTTTTCTAGATATACAGTCATGTCATCTGCAAACAGGGACAATTTGACTTCCTCTTTTCCTAATTGAATACCCTTTATTTCCTTCTCCTGCCTAATTGCCCTGGCCAGAACTTCCAACACTATGTTGAATAGGAGTGGTGAGAGAGGGCATCCCTGTCTTGTGCCAGTTTTCAAAGGGAATGCTTCCTGTTTTTGCCCATTCAGTATGATATTGGCTGTGGGTTTGTCATAGATAGCTCTTATTATTTTGAGATACGTCCCATCAATACCTAATTTATTGAGAGTTTTTAGAATGAAGGGTTGTTGAATTTTGTCAAAGGCCTTGAAGGACCTCTTCAAGGAGAACTACAAACCACTGCTCAATGAAATAAAAGAGGATACAAACAAATGGAAGAACATTCCATGCTCATGGGTTGGAAGAATCAATATCATGAAAATGGCCATACTGCCCAAGGTAATTTATAGATTCAATGCCATCCCCATCAAGCTACCAATGACTTTCTTCACAGAATTGGAAAAAACTACTTTAAAGTTCATATGGAACCAAAAAAGAGCCCGCATTGCCAAGTCAATCTTAAACCAGAAGAACAAAGCTGGAGGCATCACGCTACCTGACTTCAAACTATACTACAAGGCTACAGTAACCAAAACAACATGGTACTGGTACCAAAACAGAGATATAGATCAATGGAACAGAACAGAGCCCTCAGAAATAACCCCGCATATCTACAACTATCTGATCTTTGACAAACCTGACAAAAACAAGCAATGGGGAAAGGATTCCCTATTTAATAAATGGTGCTGGGAAAACTGGCTAGCCATATGTAGAAAGCTGAAACTGGATCCCTTCCTTACACCTTATACAAAAATTAATTCAAGATGGATTAAAGACTTACATGTTAGACCTAAAACCATAAAAACCCTAGAAGAAAACCTAGGCAATACCCTTCAGGACATAGGCATGGGCAAGGACTTCATGTCTAAAACACCAAAAGCAATGGCAACAAAAGCCAAAATTGACAAATGGGATCTAATTAAACTAAAGAGCTTCTGCACAGCAAAAGAAACTACCATCAGAGTGAACAGGCAACCTACAAATGGGAGAAAATTTTTGCAACCTACTCCTCTGACAAAGGGCTAATATCCAGAATCTACAATGAACTCAAACAAATTTACAAGAAAAAAACAAACTACCCCATCAAAAAGTGGGTGAAGGACATGAACAGACACTTCTCAAAAGAAGACATTTATGCAGCCAAAAAACACATGAAAAAATGCTCATCATCACTGGCCATCAGAGAAATGCAAATCAAAACCACAATGAGATACCATCTCACACCAGTTAGAATGGCCATCATTAAAAAGTCAGGAAACAACAGGTGCTGGAGAGGATGTGGAGAAATAGAAACACTTTTACACTGTTGGTGGGACCGTAAACTAGTTCAACCATTGTGGAAGTCAGTGTGGCGATTCCTCAGGGATCTAAAACTAGAAATACCATTTGACCCAGCCATCCCATTACTGGGTATATACCCAAAGGACTATAAATCATGCTGCTATAAAGACACATGCACACGTATGTTTATTGCGGCACTATTCACAATAGCAAAGACTTGGAACCAACCCAAATGTCCAACAACGATAGACTGGATTAAGAAAATGTGGCACATATACACCATGGAATACTATGCAGCCATAAAAAATGATGAGTTCATGTCCTTTGTGGGACATGGATGAAACTGGAAATCATCATTCTCAGTAAACTATTGCAAGGACAAAAAACCAAACACCGCATGTTCTCACTCATAGGTGGGAATTGAACAATGAGAACACATGGACACAGGAAGGGGAACATCACACACCGGGCACTGTTGTGGGGTGGGGGGAGGGGAGAGGGATAGCATTAGGAGATATACCTAATGCTAAATGACGAGTTAATGGGTGCAGCACACCAACATGGCACATGTATACATATGTAACAAACCTGCACATTGTGCACATGTACCCTAAAACTTAAAGTATAATAATAATAAAATAAAATAAAGAAATGAGTGCATACATTTACACTCTCTCATACACACACTAAAGATAAAAATGTTTCTAGTAACTTTATTTATAGTAGCTGAAAATTAGAAACTACTCTAATGCCCATCAATAGAATGAAGAAATAAATTGTGATATGTTCATATAATGAATTCTACCTAGCAGTTAAAAAAATGAACTAATGGCACATGTAACAATATGGTTGAATCTCAGAGACATTATGCTGCCTGAAAGAAGTCAATTATAAGAGAGTGTGTATTGTATAATTCAATTTATAAACTTTAAGAATAGGCAAAACAAATCAGTAATGGTAACAGTCAGAATATTCTTTATTTTCTGAGATGGGGTAAACTGGGCAGAGGACAAACAGAAACTTTTGTTTTGTATCTTGATCTAAGTGTTGGTTGCATGGGGATATAGTTATATAAAAATCGTTCAGGTTTTAATTTAAGCATATATACTTTTTATCTATGTTATGCCTCAGTTAAAAATGTAAATAACAACTATAAAAAATACTCAGGTTACAATTACGTGAAGTCAAATTCAAGATTCTAAACTGTATTATAATATGATTCCTTATATATAGGAAAAAGTGCTAGAAAATTAAAATAAAAGTGGTTACTTCCTGGACAAAACTGTTTTGGTCTAATGAGTATATTTGTGAAGAAATAATGCATTTTTTATTATTATACTTTAAGTTCTGGGATACATGTGCAGAAAGTGCATGTTTGTTACATAGGTATACACGTGCCATGGTGGTTTGCTGCACCCATCAACCCGTCATCTCTATTAGGTATTTCTCCTAATACTTTCCTTCCCCTAGCTCCCCACCCCCTGATAGGCTCCAGTGTGTGATGTTCCTCTTCCTCTGTCCATGTGTTCTCATTGTTCAACTCCCACTTATGAGTGAGAACATGTGGTGTTTGGTTTTCTGTTCCTGTGTTAGTTTGCTGAGAATGATGATTTCCAGCTACACACATGTTCCTGCAAAGGACATAAACTCATCCTTTTTATGGCTGCATAGTATTCCATGGTGTATATGTGCCACATTTTCTTTATCCAGTCTACCATTGATGGGCATTTGGGTTGGTTCCAAGTCTTTGCTATTGTGAACAGTGCCACAATAAACATACGTATGCATGTATTTATAGTAGAATGATTTATAATTCTTTGAGTATGTACCCAGTAATGAGACTGCTGGGTCAAATGGTATTTACGGTTCTAGATTCTTGAGGAATCACCACACTGTCTTTCACAATGGTTGAACTCATTTACACTCCCACCAACAGCATAAAAGCATCCCTATTTCTCCACATCCTCTCCAGCATCTGTTGTTTCCTGACTTTTTAATGATCACCATTCTAAGCCATCAGCTATTTGACAAGGCTTTAATATAGCCATCAAGAAGCACACCCACCTAAAATGGCCAATAAACAATTGGAAATCATTTGTTTGCATTACATACTCACCTCAGGAAAAGATAACTGTGTCTTACTTTAATGGGGGACCAAGTAGGATTCACATGTTTTTAGAAAAAATATGCTAATAAGTATATACACCTGCTATGTGCCCACAGAAATTAAAAATCAAAAAAGAAATAGCCATAAGTAAGTAGGTGCAAAAGTGGACAACTTTTGGACTTAGACTTGAAATCAGAAGATCAGGTTTGAATTCCAGATCTAACACATAATAGGCATGTAATTTTCAAGAATATAATTTATGACTAATTTTCTTATATATTTAAATATCTTGTAAAGATAAAAATGAGGCAAGTAAGATGTTTTTCAACTGGAAAGCATTCAAACAAAGCATATTGTTGTATGTTATTATAATAATATATAGTTGTGTGTGTGTGTGTGTGTGCAGGGAGATATTGTAGAGACTTCCACTCAGAGCAAGTCTTATATATGTTTCATACACTCTTACACACACCATTTCCTAAACCCTTCTGCATTGAAGAGCTTCATTCTTAGGGACATTATCTCCTTCCTCTCCCAATGTGATTTCAGGGAAAGTTGGTATATTACCTGCCCTGCTGCCTAACAAGTGATTGGTCCAGTCCTTGGAAATTGACTCAAGTCTGGACAAACAGAATATTCATTTCTCATCCAGTAGAAGTAGCCCATCCACAGTGAGAGAATAAACCAGGTAGGCAAAGAGAAGCTGGATTACAGAAAGAGCAAGTGAAAGAGAAGAGAGCATAAGAGAATGAGAGGACATGAGAGAGCTATCTGGCCGTCTTCACTCCTGTCATTTTAGTTGTTTCTAAGCTGGGTTGCCTCTCTGCTCTGTCCACTCTTTGTAGTTCAACCTGAGATAGCCCAGTATCCTTGTGATGAATTTCTCCCTTTACTTTAAGCTAGTTTGGTTTTGACCATTGGCAAGCTAAGGGGTTGACACAGGCTGAGTTCCTTAGGAAGCAAACTCTGAGATGATGATTGGCATGCAGAACATTTGCTCAGGCGTGTTCTTGGGATCAACTTCTGTGAAGGGAAGAGAAGACAGCAGGATTGGATAGAAGGAGAAGTTGAGATGTAATGCAATCTCAATGAAGACCTCAGCTGACCTGAAAGACAGCCTGGAACCTGGAATGTCCTTAGAGGTCTGTTCTAATTTGGGGCAGGAGATGTTTTCCCCTGACATTCAGTAGTCATTAGATGTAAGCCATGCTAGAAAGAGTGTGTAACTTATGGTGAGACATTTTTCTGCAACGAAGGCAATCACTGAAGTGGGGTGGCAGTTGAGGGTCATTCCCTGGCCATACTCGCAGCAGCTGGGGGAGTAAACTCTCCCTTCCTGAATTGGGGATCTGGGTGGCCCATTACAGAATTCCCATAGTCCATCTCACATCCTTTCTATCTGCATGGGTTTCAGGTCTACAGAAAAAAACACAAGTTCACCTGCAGGACTTGTGAATGTGTCTTTAAAGTTAACTTAAAGTACTCCAAAAGTAGTTACTAAAATTGAATGCTTCTTGAATTCTATGTTATTTCATCATCATATAAGCTGTTGAATTTTCTTTATTGAATTTCAAAGCAGAGTTTTCAAGTCTTGTTCTGGATCAGAATACTCTGCGGAGCTTGTTAAAAATACAGACATATGGGCTGCACTTTGGAGTGACTGAAACAGAAGTTCCTGAGTAGAGCCTGGGAAATAATATTTTTAAAAGCATATAAATGGCACAGGCCTTTTGAAAGGCAAGATCAACTCCTAGATATTAGTTGTAAGCTCCAGCTTCCATTGGTTTATTATTCTTTAAACTACTTAAAAAGAAACAAGCTATTCAAATGTACAGCTTATTACAATGCAATTAGTGATTAAAATAGGCACCAAATTCAGTGTCAATAAGTAACCTATGATTCACTGGCCCTTGCACTGACATGATAAACTAGGACCCTGTGTCTCCCAAGCTCTCAGAATAATCCGAGGAGCAATTGTGCTTTTGGCCATGTTTTTCTCCTTCCTGCCTTCTGTTTTCTTGGCCTTTCCACTGGGCAGTTGCTTTAGTTGGCAGCTGTCACATATTGCTTTCACTTCTATGAGGTGTCATTTACAATAGGCATGATAACCATTTCTACTCTTGAGGACAACAGTCTTCTCCAAACTTTGCCACTGCAAAGGGGCACCGCTACTGCTGGTTTTCCTGGGAATCAGCAGGGCCATCTCAGCTAAACACTATCACCTATTCCACTGGGTGCTGCTGGTGATGCACTGGGCAAATGCAGGGCAAATAGATTCTGGCACTCTACAATAAATTGGGGGGAAAATATACTCTCATTTTTTTTCCATTAAAGATAAAATCAGGTATATTTGAGTGAAATATATCTTTTACTTTTGACTTTCTGCCTTCTCCTAGAATTCAAAGAAGGACAGTATCAGAAACAATTCTGAGTGACAGTACGTTGTACTAAAAAATCTTCCGCTACTCAAATTCAGAAATTTGTTACTAGATGTGTGTGTCTACCTGTCTGTGTTTTAGAATTAGCTTCTCTTGGACGTTCCTTAGTCCTTTAAATAGTTAGGTTTCCAAAGGTCTGTTTGATAAGTTGACCAAATATACATGTTGATATGGTTTGGCTGTGTCCCTACCCAAATCTCATCTTAAATTGTAGCTCCCATAATTTCCACGTGTCATGGGAGGGACCCAGTGGGACATAATGGAATCATGGGGACAGGTTTTTCCCATGCTATTCTCATGATAGTGAATAAATCTCATGAGATCTGATAGTTTTATAAAGGGGAGTTCCCCTGCACATGCTCTCCTGCTTACCACCATGTAAGATGTGACTTTGCTCCTCATTCTCCTTTGCCATAATTGTGAGGCCTCCCCAACCATGTGGAACTGTGAATCAATTAAAGCTCTTTCCTTTATAAATTTCTCATCCAATATATATATAAAACTCAGGCCAGATACAGTGGCTCATGCTTGTAATCCTAGCCCTTTGGGAGGTTGAGGTGGGCAGATCACTTGAGGTCAGGAGTTCAAAACCAGCCTGGCCAACATGGAGAAACCCCGTGTCTACTAAAAATGCAAAATAATTATCCAGGTATGGTGGTGGGCATCTATAATCTCAGCTACTTGGGAGGATGAGGCAGGAGAATCGCTTGAACCTGGGAGGCAGAGGTTGCAGTGAGCTGAGATTGTGCCACTGCACTCCAGCCTGGGCAACAGAGTGAAACTCCATCAAAAACAAAACAAAACAAAACAAAAAAACCCAAAAAACTCAATATGCAACTGTAAGAAAACATAGAAATCAATTTTTAAAATGGGCAAAAGCTTGGACACTTACCAAGAAGGTTATAAGGATAGCAAAGAAGCATATTAAAAATGTTCAACATCATTAGCCATAGGTGAAATGCAAAGTTAAGCATTCATGAAATACCACTGCACACTTATTAGAATGCAGAAAATAAAAAATACTGACAACACCAAGTGCTGACGAGGATGTAGAGCAACTAAAACCTCTCATACATTGCTGGTGGTAGTGAAAAATGGTACAGCTATTACATAAAATGGTTTGACAGTTTCTCATCAAGTTAAACATGTAGTTATGACTCAGCAACTCTGATTTTTTGGGAAATGAAAGCTTGTGTTCAAACAAAAACCTCTACGCAGATGTTAATATAGTAGCTGTCTTCATAATATATTCCCAAAACTGGAGACAGCACAAAAGTCCCTCAGTGAGTAATGGAGGAAGAAACTATGATACCTCAGTACAATGAAATACTACTCAGCAATAAAAAAGAACAAACTATTGATTCAGATCAGAATTCGAATTAATTTCAAGAGTATTATAATGGGAAAAAGAAGTTAGTCTCAAAAGGTTGCATATCACATGATTCCATTTATATGAAATTCCCAAAAAGATAAAAGAAATGAACAGGAGATCAGGGGTTGCCAAAGATTAGGGGAATGGAGTGCTGTGATTATAAAGAAATGATACCAGGGAGTCTGAGGTGATAGAAGGAACTCTTTTCATATCCTGATAATGGTGGTAGTTATTTGAATATATAAAAGTATCGAAATTCAAAGACCTGTACAAGAAAGTCTGTGACTACATGATAATTTAAAAGCAAAATTAATATTTTTTAAATCCCATGCTTACAACTTACAAAGATCTGGATGAGTTTGTCAGGTTCTAGCTATAAGGAGCTTCTACAATAACATTAGAGGTATTTTCTCTTGCTCGACCTTACAGTTGAAAATCTAACCAGGCCTCTATGTCTCCATGTGTTAAATCTATATGTTAAATATTGTTTGCGTAAGCTATATTTTCTCCCCTTTATCTGTGTTGGCTTCATTTTGAAAAGCTCTCCCTATAAGATGACAATAATTTCAGGTTTATGTTTGCCCCACAAGCAAAAAGAAATTATCTCTGGCCAGGTGTGGTGGCTCATGCCTGTAATCCCAGCACTTTGGGAGGCTGAGGCGGGTTGATCACCTGAGGTCAGGAGTTTGAGACTAACCTGGCCAACATGGTGAAACTTCATCTCTCCTAAAAATAAAAAATAAAAAGTAAATAAAAAATTAGCCCGCCGTGGTGGCACGCTTCTGTAATCCCAGCTACTCGGGAGGCTGGGCTGAGGCAGGAAAATCATTTGAACCCGGGAGTCAGAGGTTGCAGTGAGCCAAGATTGCACCATTGCACTCCAGGCCAGGCAACACAGCAAGATTCAGTCAAAAAAAAAAAAAAAAAAAAAGAAAGAAAAGAAAAGAAAAGAAAAGAAGAAATTATCTCTTTCTCAATAGGTTCAGAGTTCTCTGGGAGGAAACAATTTCTTTGGCAAAGCTATGTCCCACGTCCATTCCTCAATGTATCATTTGGTGAGGAGACAGAGCTTTCTCTTTGTCTAGGCATCCATTTTATGTCCACTGTTGAGCCAGCCCCATTCGTTTCCAGGCAAGAATGAAGTAAACGCGATTGACCAAAGGCATGCTGGACAGACATAAAACATATGTCATTTCTCTTGGACTTAGTGCTGGGGAAGACACTGAACTTTTCTTTGTCTCAATTTGACCACGCAAAAAGGTAGTAATAATCATACTTTCTTCAAGCAATGACAACATCTATCCACAAGTAAGCTGGATTGCAAACTGGCTGCTTTATTTCTCCCAGCCATCATCATAGGATGTTAGAGATGGTTAAAAGGAATGAAGCGACAGTGCCATAGTATCTACATTTCATACCTATAAAAATCATAGGATGCTAGCAATGAAAGGGTTCATGAAGCGCCACCTGCCTCAGCCCTCTGATTTCAGGAAAAGTCACACTTGCACATTTCTAGGAAGAAGAAAAAAATATATGTTTATGATTTTCATGGCATAGTATTCTATGATAACGCTTGGTAATGTATTACCACCTTGATTCCATTCTTAGGAATCTCAGAAATGTCTTAAATCCAACTAGTCTTTCATGTTATTGCTTATATGAAATAACATGAAAACTCACGTCCCATTTTTCTATCTTTACTAATTTTTTAAAAAGGAAAAATATAGCTGGTCACTCTATTTTTAAATACCTTCATATATATGGTACTTGAAAATGTTATTGTCAGAAATTCCTCCACCAATCATTTGTTCTCCATACGCTAAACTCTTGATCCACTAAGTTTTCTTTACTAGTTGCATTTTTTAACACTTTGAATATATATATTTTAACTCTTCAAAATTTCTGAACAATCTCTTTCAGGGCAGCAAAAATCTGAGCTCTACCCATTTTTTCAGTAATAACTAAAAACTCCTGAAATGTCTTCAGAAGATGAAAACAAGCATGTGTCTGGAGAAAAGGTTATTCCAGGATTCTGAGGGAGTCCCAACACTTTCCAGACCATCTGGCTGAAATCTAATTGCTAATGAAATGAACAGATTTTTTTTTTATCCACAAGTATAGCCTAAAGGGGAATTAAGCCAGGATTTTCGAGAATGCCTGGCACAAAAGAGCTGTTGTCAAAGAAAGCTAAAAAGGATACTGATAATGATAGTACATTAAACCACACAAAATATATATTTTCATTTGCTTTTGGAGAAGAGAGTTAGGGCTGCTTGAGTAATGAATTATTATTACCCACTAAGTCAGCTGCACTAATTAGAATCAATTTAATTTCTCAAATCTATTATAAAAAATGAATACTAGCCAGGACTCAGATTTTTTTTTCCTGAAAAAAGACTGATACTGTAGCTTTAATTGTGCATGGAACTGAAAAGGTTGTCATGGAGATGGGAATCTGTGGTAGGCCTGCTCCACTTCGCTGGCCTTGTTCTGAGCCTGAAGTGGAAGGTTCTATTGTTAGAGTAGGTTTTCAATTTCTTGCTATAAAACCTGTGTTTAGATTTTTTTCAGTGCAATTTTGTTCCTGTTGCTATCTTTTGTTTCATGAAAACAGTGAGAGTGCTTATAATGACAATAATGAGACCGTTTTAGAATATTCTATTTCTGATTGCTGGAGAGCACACAAAATGGGGTCCAACAGACTCTTGATATTCACTGCAGCCTCCTGCAATAGTTTGGAAACGTTTGCCACCTAGTGGCAGCAACTGAGAAATGCTGAGAGATAGTAAACATTGTTACCTTCTGGCTAGTAGGAAGCAGAAAGAAAAGAGAATAACTACCTCTATAAAGAGACGCTTCATTTCTTTTTTTTCTTAAGATATAGAACAGTTCTGATTTCCTATCCTTATTTCGTTATTTTAAAAAATAATATTTTAATGGCATTTGCTTATTTCATTTAAATATTGAAATTACGGACATAACATTGTTTATATCTTTCTATTATATTTTAACAATGATAGAATCTAAAGTAATATCCTGGCTTTTATTTCTGACTTTTTTGACTTCTCTTTTTTTCTTGATCTTGGGGCTTATAAATTGTGTTTTATTTTTGAAGGACCAACTTTTGGTCTTCTTTATTAATTTTATGTTTGTTTTCTCTTCATTGGGCTTCTGCCTGTGTCATTATCTTTTTCTTCAACCTTTGTTGTATTAATTTGCTTTTCTCATAGCTTCTTCAGATAGATATGTAGAGTATTGATATTCAATATTCTTTTCTAACATATGCACATAAGCCTGCACATTTTACCTACGCATAACTTTAGTTATATATTTTGATATGCCAACCATGTTATCATTTATTTCCAAACATTTTCTAATTTTCATTGCGATTACTTGTTTTTGCAAGCATGTTTTAACACCTATATACATGATAGCAATTATTAAGGGTTTTTTTCTGTTTATCTTTTTGTTACTGCTTTCTAGTTTAATTCTACTTTCCGCAGAGAATAGAACCTCCTCTGAGATTTAAAATAAATAAACAGGTCCGTCAAATAAATTATTATTTAATAGACTTCTGGCCACTATTTACACCTGGTGCTTCTCTTCATGCTGTTGCTTGGAATACCTTTAAGGATCAGCTCACATGTCAATTACCCAATAAAATATTGGCCAATCCCTTCTTTTGATATTTCCTTAATCACAATTAATTTCTCCTTCTAATTGTGCTCCCACAGCCTTTTGTTCTTACTGCTATTACAATACCGCTTCCATTGCGTTATATCTGGAGGTAAGCGTGTGTGTGCATTTAGCCATCTTTTGCCAGATTAAGAATTTCCTTGAGAGAAAAATGCTTTATTACTTTTTTGTTCCTCTGTACTTACATTACTAGCAGGGGTGTGGTAGGCTTCCCATAAATATTTACAAAATTAATGAATTGTCTGCCTTTTACTTTTCACCCCCTCCTGAACCATTCTGCTTCCTGTTACCTTTATTCTTTTTATTCCTCCTCATTAGGATGGTGTCCCCTGCGACAGGGGCTTTGCAAGTGGTTTCATCTGCCTGGAATAACATTCTTTACTCCCCTTTTTCACCTGGTTAACACAGACCCATCCTCTGGTTCTCAGTTCAGATATCTCCCTTTGAAGGAAGCTTTAACCCAGTCCCTGACCAGGTAATTCTCCTTATTATACACTTTCATCGTATAATATTGTTATTCTTAGTGCTCATAACATTTAAAAAATTTTCCACAAAAATAATTATAAAAGAGAAGTTATAAAATCAATTTGAAAAAATTTTAACCTTATTGAAAAAAAACACACAGTTAGACCAAAACTATTTGAAGGGAACAATCCTCATTTGAATACTTGAGTTATTGCAAAAAGAATCTCCCCTTAGCCCATCTATATATTGAAAACACTCCGTTACGTCTCTTGGTAGAAATTTCACAGTCTCTCTTCAGTCAGTAAATGCACAAACAACCCTGAGCGTGTGTGTGGGTCATTATAGTGAAGAAAATGCAGGCTTCAGATTCAGATCTGGTTTCCAATAGCATGGCTATTTCAAATCGTGAGATCTTGATCTTAGAATTTTGATTTCTTCATGTGTTAAATGGGTTTAATAAAAATCGTTTTATAGGACAGTTGGAAATATTAGCACACCCTTTTTTTTTTTTTAAATCATCCTTGTTAATTCTTGCTAACCAAAATGTGCTAGGAAAGCAAAAATAAATAAGATATTGTCCTGGAACTCAAGTAGACTCGTGATGGAGTTCAATACATAAGTCAATGATTATTACGATAAGAGGTAACACTGAGAGGTACGGATAATCCAGGACCACGGACAGGTGGGCAGTGTGGTCAAGCAGGGGTGGGTCCCCCAGTGCTGTCAGTGGGGGTAGAAATAAGCAGATGGTGTCGCCAATCTTCTCTTATATTAGAGGCATATTGGCTAGTACATGTTCTAGCACACTGGTTGGGCAAAACCTTGTATCTTTCCAGACACTGGGCGCACGATTTAGGGCGTATCTTTTAATCTCTATGTGCCTCAGTTTTGTCCTCTGTGATGATAGTAGTAGCTAAAACTTACAAAGCACTTACTAGGTGCCAGACACTCTTCTAATTGCTTTATGTATCTTAATTCCCTTAATCCTTACAACAACCGCATTTTATAGAAAAGGAACCAAGGACTGATAAAGTTAAATACCAAGTATCTTGCCCAAAGTCAAAGAAATAATACAAATGGCAGAGCTGGGATTCAAACTCAGGTAATCTTATCTCCAAAGTTTCATGCTGAACCATAACTGACTCTCTATAGTGCAATGAATAATAATAATAGCTATATATCCAGCACTAACCACATGGCCTGCACACAGGAAGCATTCAATCAATTTTGGCTTTGATTACTATTAGTTAACTCTTTAATTAAGTATTTTTTTAATTTAATTATCCAGGAAATATTTCAAAATCTTGTTTCTCTGGTTTTTACCAATAGATGTAAGCAGATTACTAATCATGGGCAATATTTTTGACTTTCAAGAGCCCTCTTGTGGGAAAGTATAATAATCCAGGATAGCATTTTTATTTATCTAAGGATTGTCATATATGTGAAAAGAAATCCTAAATGTAAAGAAAATTCATTATTTTTTCAATCTGGCATCACACTTGGTTTCACTGAATGTAGGAAATATATTATTGATGACTCACATTATGAAATTAAGTAGGTAAAACATTGCAGTGCTGTACAAAATTAAAAAGCAATTCCACAGAAAAATTGAAATCCATTTTGTAAGTAACAGCAGAGCAAACTGCATGGCTTAACAAATAGTTCCTATTAACTTTTAAATTTATCAGAAAAATTCTAAGTGAAAACATTACAGGTAAAAATCTACTTATCTAAAGAAAATAATACAACATTAGCATTTAGTATGAAGCGATAATATTCTTTTCTTTTGTGTCATTTATTCATTTTAAGACAAGTTTGACTAAGGAATTAACCTTGAATAAGTAATAAACCTGAATATGCTTAAATATGCTATAGTGTTTAAAAGGTTCTTAGAGCAATTGAAGACATGAACTGATTAAATATTAGTGTCTAGATGAATCATTTATTAGATGACTCTATTGTGAGAGTTAATGCATGCCTTTTACCCAGAAGAAAATATTCCCCTGGCAATGAGTATTTATTTGTCTCTAATGTTCCCTGGTTTGTTATTGCAGAAATGTGTATCACAGTGACTTTATCTCTACTTTCATTTATAAAATGATGCTGCTATCTGCTCTGAAAGCAGGGAGACAGCTGCACTTTCTAACTCATGTTTCTGAATCATAATG
Organism: Nomascus leucogenys; assembly: GCF_006542625.1. NCBI lineage: Eukaryota > Metazoa > Chordata > Mammalia > Primates > Hylobatidae > Nomascus > Nomascus leucogenys. The sequence continues at coordinate 75,770,370 of NC_044392.1, forward strand.
AGTGGTCCTAGCCATGTGCTTTTTTCTTGTGTTTTTTTTTTTCTTCTCATCTCCACTCTAAAAATAGAGATGATATGAAAAGCTTGCAATTCTTTCCAAATGAAATTTTATGTGGTCAAAGGATCTTTTAAATACAAGCTTACTATTTAAGTAATTTTCAAACCTCATCAATTTAATTTATTAGGAAGAGCTCAATGTTAACTTCTAATGTGCTTCCAACAAAGATATTTACTGAGCATCTATACTGTTATTCAGGTAATGTACTAATGTTTTATGGCCATTATCTCTTATTATCTTTACAATAAAAAGACACCATCAATCAGGGTAATTAAGTTTCTCAAGTTCCTATAAAAAGTAAATGCAAAGCTGAGACTGGAACCCACACCTGTCTGACTTAGTGGTTTCCTAGCTATTTGTCAATGGCTTCCTTGATGCCTTAGAGACCAGGAAGCATCTCAGGTGCTTCCAAGTTTTGGGGAAGGATCTGAGAAGTGTCTGAGCAGGTACAACTTGGTTTTTCAGCATGTTGCAGCGAAATTTTTTTAATGTTTCACATTTTGAGGTTCTCTGAAATGTTTTATTTGCAGAAGAGTAAAAGAGTTCCGCAACTAAAAACAAGATGAACACCACTCTAACTACATATACTTCTCTCTTAATTTCTATCTCTCTGAATAGGGAGGGGTAGAAGTTCCCTTCAGTGACTTTATTTCCTATCACCACCATCCCCCTTTTCCATCTTCCTGGCTTTCACTATAGGTTTTCTCTTGAGTTCTGATTTAGCTTGCTTTAGTATAACATACCCAAGTATATTACAGCTCTGAAGTTCTACCCATGTTTCTCTTCCAGCTACACTTGGGATGCAAGCTAGAGAATGAAGAGGTAGGGCCTAATAGGAAAAGGAACCCACACCTGGGTTCCAAGACCAGGTGGAATATCCAGCTAATATTAACCTGTTAGTTATCTCTCAGAAATCTATTTCCCCATCTATAAAATAGGGATAATAGCATTCATGTTATTTTGAGGATTAAATGGACTACCCCATGAAATTCATACATTAAAGTGCTAAATGAGAGTTAAATTACTAATGTTCTTTCTGTGTGTGTGTGTGTGTTTTCTGAGACAGGGTCTTGCTGTGTTGCCCAGGGTAGAGTACAGTGGCACAATCATAGCTCACTGCAGCTTCAAACTCCCTGGCTCAAGCAATCCTCCTGCCTCAGCCTCCAGAGTAGCTGGATTATAGGTGTGCAACACCATGCCTGACTAATTATTTTTATTTTTGTAGAGACCCTGACTCAAAATAAAATATTAAAATAAATAAGTAAAATTACTGGTGGGAAAGTCTTGGGGCTACAAGTAAGCATGGGTTGGAGAAGCACCTTAAATGAGACTGGCAGGGAGGCAGAATCCTGGTGACCAGGTTAAAGAATCTGGATCTTATCCTAAGCATCTCTCAAGTATCATTTTCTCAGGTCCTTTCATCTTGATTTCGTTCTGATGGAACTAAAAGAGTATAGAAACCTTCTGTTCCTAAGAAGAAGGAAAATCCTAAATTCGACTACTCCATAAGGGAGAATAGTAATTCAAGGAGGGGCTAAATGACTTGTTCAGTGCTCTCCTCTGAACCATCAGTATTGCTGAGTATTTCCCTTGAGCCCCCTAAGTTCTTTTCTAGTGCTCTAGTTTACAAAATATGATTCCATGGCCAAGTGTCTGATTAGGCTCATAGAGAAACCCCATAGAGGCATAGTTCAATATTGCACTAAATGCAGTGACAATAAATTTACTTAGGAAATTTATTTTATTTCTCTTTAGTAAAGGGAATAGTTGCTTTTGCTATCAGAAGCCTGTCACTTTCTTCTAATATTCTAGTTCCCGATACATCTTCAAGTAGAATTTCTTTTAAAGAAGACTTGTACATGGCAGTTTTATTGCTTGGAGGCTCAATTTATTACAGGGATAAACCCTGAGTAAAACAAATGGTATGTTTTCTGAAAAGCCTCACAGCTATAGTTTTTCTTCCTGTGTATGTCAAAAGAGACGAAGCTAGAGAAATAAGCAGGAAGACAACCTGGTTAAGATGGCTTGGAAATCTCAACATTTGATGTCATTTACCATTAGCAATGGAACTAAACACACCCAGAAATTATGTTAAGAAGGTGAATTGAATTAAAAAGTGAGGTAGTAGGAAGAGAGAGAGAAACAAAAGAAAGGAAAGAAAGAAAGGGAAAAGGAAGAAACTCAGTTTTTACATAACTACATCGAAAGACAAAGCATCCTACGCTAGATTAGTATAGTGCATGAGAAGCTTTGAAATTACAAAAACGGATATTAATATAGCTCTCACTATTGAGTAACTACTAGGTGACCAGGTATTTAAGAGTATTATCTCTGATCTTCACAACGACCTTTCAAGATAATTATTATTGTTTATTTATTTATTCATTTATTTATTTTTGAGATGGAGTTTTGCTTTTGTTGCCAGGCTGGAGTGCAATGTTGCGATCTCGACTCACCGCAACCTCCACCTCCCGGGTTCAAACGATTCTCCTGCCTCAGCCTCCCAAGTAGCTGGGATTACAGGCGTGCACCACTGCGCCTGGCTAATTTTTTGTATTTTTAGTAGAGACGGGGTTTCTCCATGGTGGTCAGGCTGATCTTGAACTCCCAACCTCAGGTGATATGCCCGTCTTGGCCTCCTAAAGTGCTAGGATTACAGGCATGAGCCACCACACCCTGCTTCTAGTTAATTATTATCTCTGTTTTATAGATAAGTCTACTGAGACTTCAGGCCAAGTAACTTTCTCATAGTCACAGAGCCAACAGATATTGATAATGAGAGTCAATCCTCTTCGCCATTTTATGATACAGCCCACATTTTTTTCTTCTGCTGTAAAACCTCTAAAAAAGGCCTCAAATGTGACTACTACTATTAAAATCAGCCACAGGAATTTGTGTTTTGAGTACTACATTAAACAAACAATCAAATACACCCACTTCCCATCTCCAGTAGATGTCTCTATCCAGGTTCTTTTATGTGTGATCTCTATCTCTATCCCTTAGGAACATCCATTATCATGGCTACCACCAGGAAGTGTAACATGGAATCTCGAGTTTAAGATCACTTTCAACCCCTTGACTAGTAACTATCTTTCATAGGTAGAAACACATTTGTTGTGAGTCATTCCGAGGAAATGTAACTGACTCCCAGGTTGCCAGAGATAGTCAACCAGGTAGGAAGTGAAAGCAAGAGAGCTACAACTTCAAATCTTAATCACTTTCATTCATAGCAGATGTAAGTTTCAGGACGGCAGCCTGCAAGATTCTTTTGGGTAGTAAAGATAAAATCACCCACATAAACTATGGATTTGACATCTGGAGTGTATTCTTTGGAACTGGTATATCTGAGTTAAAAAAAAAATTCCTTGGCAAAATATTGCTATCCTGTTGCCATAGTCATAGTTACATTTTTTTTCATTTTATCATGTGTATGCTTTTTTTTTTCCTTGACCTATTTCTGGGATGTATTTTAAAAATGGAAAGAAAATTCAAGTTGATGTGATAACAGCATCTGGTTTCCCAAATTAAACAAATTACCTTTATTACCTTTATATTTCCACCTTATTTTCCTTTAAATTATTAGTAATAGAAGTCTTTTGGTATATGTTTGGATTTTAAAATTTAGGTGAATATATTTTGAATCACATTTCTAAAATCAAGTTGACATTCCTGAAGTAATTTATCCATTGAAGTTGCTGAGTATGATTCTATTTCTGATATTAGAAGTAAAAAAGATATAGAAAATGATATCTAAATATTTTAATTAGACAAATATTTATGAAAAGATTTAGCAAAAATATTTGTGAAACCTATTTTCAGTGGTTTTAATTTTTGCTTCAAGGAACTTTTAAAACATTGAGATCATTTTGTTATTTTTGTCAGATAAGAAATACTTAAATTTCCCAAACTGTACTGTGAGTGGGTATATGAGTTAACATGTATCCCTTAGAATTTGTTTAAGTTTTGTTATTGGTCAAACTGTTAAAAAGCCCTGTTTGATAAAGAAGAAATAAGAGACTGATGTAGATAATAATATGTTAAAGATTTCCTTGTCAATGATGTAAGAAAAAAAATCTTGTTTTATACAAACATGCACAGATACACATATGTATGTATACACACACGTAAATGTATATATATTTACCACTACATCCATGTATTTCTAATTTCTAAACAAATAAAAATTGACTCAATTGCCTCCAAAGTGTGACTAAAATATAATAAAATTCTCAGTAATTAAATAAAAAATTAGATGGAGCTGGAGGCCATTATTCTTAGCAAAGTACCTTGGGAGCAGAAAACCAGATCCCACATGTTCTCACTTAATAAGTAGGAGCTAAATGGTGAGAACACCTGAACACATAGAGGAGAACAACGCAACGCACACTGGGGCCCATCAGAGGGTGAGGGGTGGGAGGAGGGAGTGAACAAATAATCTGCACAACACATCCCCATGACACATGTTTACCTATGTAACTAACCTGCACATGTACCCAAGATCCTAAGAGTTTTGTTTTTAAGAAAGAAGGAAAATAAATGAGAAAAAAAAACAATAAGGATATTTAGCCATCTAAGCTAGGAATATCAAAACACTTTTCTGTCTTTTAAAATGTTCCTCAAGTTATTTGATATTGAGGAGAGGGAATAGAAGTTTCTAATTCTATATTTTAAAATAAGTCCTGTATTTTATGTTTATCTCACGGGTACTCGTTTCATAAGAAAATACCTTAGCATAAACTTTGCAATATAAAGAACTCAAATTTCAAGCTCTGATTATGTCCACAAAGAGAATTTAATATATTGTACATGTGAGAATATGGTTTCTTTGAAGAACCTCAAGATTTGGGGGCTTTTCTGTGGACATGGAATGAGTTACTAAATAATGAAAGTTGGGCCAGTAGTTTTATTGACTTTATCTGACAAATTTCATTAATATTCATAAGATTTTATTAGCAGAAAATTTTAGTAATGCTTCGTTTTGTAATATGCTTTGAATAAATAAAAGAAACTCATAATAATTATTGTATCTGTTTTCATTGGGACCAACTAGACTCCAAGTGCTTAACATCTGTTAATTTTGGTTAATAATTCTCCATGACATTCTCCAAGGTAGTTATTAACCCCATCTTACAAATAAGAATAACATAAACATCCAGAGGTTAAGAAAATAGCCAAACTCATACAATTCATTAATCAACCTCAAGGTTGCTTTCAAAGCCTGTGCTTTTACTATTAGACTGTCTTTCCTGTAATCAGCATGTTTATTTTCAGCCAGTGCCAACCATTTTAGCTTTAATTTTAGGTTGCACTGCATGTGCTTGTAGTCTCTTTTCTATTTGGATCAGTCAGGCTAGACTAGGATTTGTCGTGGTAGCAATTTAACTCTAAAATGTCCATGGCTTAACAGTAATCATGGTCTATTTCTTACTCATGTACGCTGTCAAGTTGACAACTGGAGCTCTGCACTAAAGGTCCCAGGAAGACTGAGGCTCCACCTTCTGGAACCTCACAGGTGCTTCAAGAGAGGGAGAGAGAATGGGGTGTGCCACAGATTTTTCAGTGCCTTCACCTGCAATGACGCAGTCACTTCTACTCACATTTTATTGTCCAGAACAAGTCTGAGGGCCCCATATAACCATATGGTCTTAGGGGAGCACAGCTTCTTTTATGCAGGGAAGAACAGGGGAACTGTTCATTGGTGAACACTAGTAATACCCACCATAGCACTCATATTGTACGTTAATTCTAATTAGCCTTAAGAAGTCTGGTAGGTATTCATTGATATAATTTTTAAAAGACTATGCCCTCCAAATTATTTAGGGAAAAGCACATAGACCATATAGCACATACATTATTAAAGGATCAGAAGGAGCACAAAAACAAGCACACAAACACACAAGCAAAAATAATTAAATAAATGAGGGAAATGAAACCATGCATAATTATTAAAAATATTGATTGGAAAATAACATAAGGACAGAACTAAATTTTAAAAAGATGGTGTCAGCTCTATTAAAGAAACAAAGTCCAACTACAATGCATCCTATGTGGATGAGTCATATCTAAATCTAGTTAAAGTATGACTAATTTTGTGTGAGTCAAATACAGGCAAAAAGATAGTAGGAGATGAAATCAGAGATGTACACAGAATGGCAGGTATCTTAAATAGCTTCACCACCAAATATGAAAGAATTGAAATCAGTTAATTAAGCGTCCAAGCCAAGAAATTGGGAAAGATCACCAAAATATATGTGAGGAAAGCAATAGGAATGATTTAATAAGAATATTAATGAATTTTGGAACAAGAGAGGAAGGCAGAATCAAACATAAATTCCCCAGGTTTGATTCTTGGAAAACAGCAGCAGTAAAAACAACAACAGTAAGATATCAAGCTTTATCAAGCATCAACTATAATTACCCAAAACATAAATGTTAATGTCACAAGAAGTAGTATACCTTTCTTCTTTCACAAAAAACCTATATTTTGAATTTAATGATTCTCAGATAGATGTCATTGCTAACTCCAGCCTATTTTCTTCTATTGCCAATAAATTTGATAATCCAAATAAACAGAAAAACAAAACCGACAATAACAAGAAAATTAGATCATGAAAGATAGGAATATTTTAGAAATTAGAAACTCATAATTTTCTCAACTAATGAATAGTAAATTCAATAATATGTAATGAATAATAACTAAAATCCAATATAAACTGCTTTGTTGATAAAATACAAATTATATAATTTGATACAAGAAGAGAAACATATAGTTTCCAAGTTCCAATAACTGGAAAATATTTTGAGAAAGTTGTCAAGAGATCCTTGAACAATATTTCCAATCAAAATGATTTCAAAGACATATTCTTTCAAAGCATGAATAGAAATAGAAACATTGGTATTTAAACTGTGCCTGATTTCATAAAAAGAAAGAAATCTTTTCAATTATTTTGCAAAGTGAGAATTACACATACACTGGAATCTGATAGAGATAATATAGAATTAAAAAACAAATCTTTCTCTAATCTGTGCAAATAAAAAACCCCAGTAAAACAATAATAATTTAAAAACAAAATTTGAATATTGATGCAAAAATATGGCATATTCCCCAAATGGTTAATATCATAATGTATTTAATATTTTTGTACATGACCTAGTGGAATTATTCTTGGAATTAAGGAATAGTTCAACATCCAGAATCTATTAATTTTATTAGTTATTTTAAGAAGTTGCAAGAGTAGGTAAATCATCTTATCAATGAGTGCTAAAACAGATTTGCTAAAACTCAACTATGATTCCTTTTTAAAAAATCATAAACAGGCTGGGTGCGGTGGCTCACACCTGTAATCCCAGCACTTTGGGAGGCCGAGGTGGATGGATCACCTGGGGTCAGGAGTTTGAGACCAGCCTGGCCAACAAGGTGAAACCCTGTCTCTGCTAAAATACAAAAATTAGCTGCGAGTGGTGGTGGGTGCCTGTAATCCTAGCTACTCTGGAGGCTGAGTCATGAGAATTGCTTGAACCCGGGAGGCAGAGGTTGCAGTGAGCCGGGACCGTGCCACTGCACTCCAGCCTGGGGTTAACAGAGTGAGACTTTGTCTCAAAGAAAAATAAAATCGTAAACACAAGATGGATATCATTTCTATTTCTTATACACTAAAATGATATTATGTTTAAAAGTATCATTATATTAAATGCTCTTTAATGTGTAACTATGGTATATCTCATGGTTTGCAAAATGCTATATAGTGAGCCATAAAAGTATTCTATTAAAGTCATGAACTAGAAAGACACAGATACTTGCTACCATCTCTGTTATTTAATATTGTCAGAGAAATGTTAAAGGAGTTAGAAGTTAAAGAAGGAAATACAATGTGTGTGCACTAGAAAAGAAAATATAATACATGAATGTCTCTAAATGATATTGTTATATGCTATGCCTAGAGATGCCAAGAAATTAACTGAAAAACCAATAGAAGCAAATAAGAGAGTTTGGTAAATTAAATTGCCAAATAATCTAAATAATGTACAAGATAATGTAAAAGTCTCTGTAAGGCCAACAACCGCCAGATAGAGGGAAATGAAGGAAAAAGAGATGTCATCTACAATAATAATACAATGATAACTTCCAAGGAAAAAAACTTTAAATAAATTGTCCAATATGCATATGTATAAGCCAGACTTTACTAAGAAGTATAAAATAAAATTTGAATGAAAATAGAGACATCTTCTATTCTTCATTTGAAATTCTTAAATTAGAAAGATGTTGATTTTACTAAATTAATTTAAATATGCAATGTAATACTACTCAAAATCCCAGCAGAAAGTTTGGAACTCTATTACATGATTCTAAAGTTCATCTGGAAGAGTAAGCATGGGGAAAATTTTAAATATAGCAGTAATGTGGTATATAGCAATAAAGCAGTGTGGTACTGCCTCAGAATGGGAAAATCAACAGAAAGGGCCAGATGTAAGAGATAAATCAAGTATATGTGGGATAATTTTCTCATAAGGTATATGATAAAAGTAGCATTTCAAATTAATGGCAGACAAATAGATTATTCAATAAATAGCATTGAGATAACTAGCTAGCCTCATAGGAGGAAGTGAAATTGTCTGTAATAGCACAGACGTAAAGCCTATTGATCTGGCTCCTGGCTCTTCCATTTCTCTACTGCTCACTGCCAGTAACCAGGAGAAGCCATCATCACCTCTCCTGGACTAGAAGAGTCTTCTAGCAACTCTTCCCAACCCAGTTTTCTCTTTAACTTAAATTTAAACAAACATAAAACAAACTATCCAGAGTTTAAAAGAATAAAAATTCAGAGTAAGATATTTATATTAATAGGAATTTTCAGAAAAGTTTTCTGAGATGTATTACTAATTCCATAATTTTGTTTATGGTTATATTACAAAGCCAGTATTTTAACAGTATCTCACCAATAATATGATTTCAGACCTAGAATGAAATTTTGGAATACAATAAAGTAAGGCTTCTATGTTCAAATACAGTCACTTTTTGATTATTCTCTGATTTCACAATAAGAAGTAAACTTCGATGCAAATAATATACAATATTAGATGATACGGAAACATTTCCCTTGGTTCAGAGTAGGTTATATTTATTTTTGGAAGTAGATTTTTCTTTGCAACAGTCACATTTTTTATAGGTTCACACTGGGTGAGGGACAGACCTTAGCACTTACAAAGTATGATTCTGTGACCAGCTGTATCATCTTTTCCTGAGGACTTGCATGGAATGTTGAAGAATCCCAAGAAACATCTTGTAACTATTGAATCGGAATTTGAATTTTCACAAAATCCCCATGTGATTCTTAAGAACATTAATATTTAAGAAGCACTGAACCAGAGTGTCTTCTGGGATAATCTCAGATTTGAAATTTTCTTTCCATAATACATGAAATCACAAGGAATAAACAGCTCAGTGTGTCTTTCTGTTTGTCTACCTCTTTTCTACCCCTTCACCAAATGTAAAAATTAATATATATCACAGAAAATGAGAATTGACAGGGATGTTTTGCCCTATGTTCCATAATATTAAGCTTAATCAAGCATCAAATATACTTACCCAAAACATAAATGTTAATGTCACAAGAAGTAGTATATTTTTCTTCTTTCACAAAAAATGATATTTTGCATTTAATCATTCTCAGCTAGATGTCATTGCCAATTCCAACCTATTTTCTTTAATCACCAATGACATCTATTTATATTTTTAAATTTACAATTCAAAGCATTGTGCAAAGATGAAAACATTGAAACAATTTGGTTCAGTCAGTATGTGCATGTGTTACTACTCTCTATGACATTTATAGTCTCTCCTGGCAACAAATATGACTTTACAGTTTATGAATGACCTTGAAAGTAGCATGAAGTTGAAACCCGTATCCCAAATTTTGAGACTATGCTTCTAAACTTGTCTATTTTACATATATCTACCTACTTGGGGAGACAAATTGTTTTTCTTTTCATTCTTTCAAAGTAAACTGAACAATAATTATGGGTGTACTTTTGAGACATAAGTACTTTCTAATCTTTCTCTGTCACAGCAGGAAATTGCTTATTGGTATTGTGTATTTCATTTAAAAGCAGATGACCTACGCAACAAGATAAATCTTAACCATATGCTGGCAGCCTGACAAAAATATCCTAAACAGAAAATATGTTGAGAAAATAAGGTACTTACAAAATTGTCCAAGCTGCCATTGTTTTAGGGATTTGGATATTGCAAATATATGCTGCTCTCCTGGATCTCAAGGTACACAATAATTTTTATTTTTTATAACAATGCTAAAACTCTCGTTTTCAACCACTGGAGTTTTCTCAATGTGTTTTCTTAGACCATGAAAGAAGGAAGAATCTCCTCTTTGTTCCAGAGGGAAACTTCATATTGAGTAATTCCTGTAGAGGAGACATAGAACTTCATGGAAGGAGGAGAAAGGGAGGCAGTGTTGCTGGTCTCTGAGCCACAGTGTGGTGGTGCAGGGTGAGTCTGGGAGAGGAGATGGCATCACATAGCACTCATGTTGTGGCCTCAGGTACAATGGGATACCCGCTGGCTACACTCTATCAGCATCTCTTCATTTGTTTTCTCAGCAACTCTCCATTGAACACTTAAAGCTGTTCTAGACACTCAAGAAAAAGCACTCATTAAGGCAGACAAAATTGCCTGCCCTCAAGAAGCTGCTATTCTAGTGAAAGAAGACAAACAAAAATAAATCAACCAAAAAGTGGAATATTAGAAAATAAGAGTTAAGAGAAAAGAGTAAAGTTGGGGTGGTGCACAGGCAGAATTAGGAGGGGTCACTGTATATGGCTGGTCAGCCACTCTTCAAGAATCGGTTCAACACCATTTGAATCTCAGAGTTCCCCTGTGCTTTATTAGATGAATGCTGATAAAAGATTCTCCCTGTCCATATCTATAGGAGATATCATTACAGCCCTGTGTCTCAGGACTAATTCATTTTCCAGTTTTGTTCATTTATCCATTCAGCTATTTTTTAAACAAATATATGCTTGATTTTATGATGTCTCGCCTCACAACCATCTGAGGGCTTACTGTCTCTCTCTGTGTAAAATCCCAAATCCTTATCATGGCCTATAAGTCCCCTATCTACGAGCCCATGATCTGGTCTGCTGCTGTCTGACTTCATGCCCTGCTTTCTCCTCCTCGCTCACTCATCTCCAGCCATCATGGCTTCCTTGGCACACCAAATCTTGCCTCATGGCTTTTACACAACTGTTCCCTTTACCTTAAAGGTTTGTTGTCCAGATATCCACATGGCTTGCTCTTTGGTCTTTCCTCAGTATATTTTCAGAGAAGCCTTTTTTGAGCCTCCACCCCTACCCCCATTCACCCCATTGATCTGTCCTCTTCCTGGATCTCAATTTTATTTATAAACACAGACTGGGTATTTACATCCCTAAACTGGATAATTTATGAAAGGCTTCTCCATGTAGCTGACACTTATGCTGAGATGCTGATATGGTTTGAGCCTGTGTCCCCACCCAAACTTCATGTTAAATTATAATCCCTAATGTTGGAGGTGGAGCCTGGTGGGAAGTGATTGGATCATGGGGGTGGATTCCCCCTTTGGTGCTGTTTTTGTGATAGTGAGTGAGGTTATTAGTCCATTTTCATGTTGCTGATAAAGACATGCCCGAGACTGGGAAGAAAAAGAGGTTTAATTGGACTTACACTTCCACATGGCTGGGGAGGCCTCAGAATTATGGCGGGAGGTGAGAGGTACTTCTTACATGGCAGCAGCAAGAGAAAATGAGAAAGATGCAAAAGTGGAAACCCCTGATAAAACCATCAGATCTCATGAGACTTACTCACTACTACGAGAACAGTATGGGGAAAACTGCCCCCATGATTCAAATTATCTCCCACTGAGTCCCTCCCACAACACATGAGAGTTATGTGAGTACAATTCAAGTTGAGATCTGGGTAGGGACACAGAGACAAACCATATCATCCCACCCTTGGCCCTCCCAGATCTCATGTCTTCACATTTCAAAACCAATCATGCCTTCACAACAGTCCCCCAAAGTCTTAACTCATTTCAGCATTAACCCATAAGTCCACCTTCCAAAGTCTCATCTGAGAAAGGCAAGTCCCTTCCACCTATGAGCCTGTAAAATCAAAAGCAAGCTAGTTACTTCCTCGATATAATAGGGGTAGAGGCATTGGGTAAATACAGCCATTCCAAATAGAAGACATTGACCAAAACAAAGGGGTTACAGGGCCCATGCAAGTCCAAAATCCAGCAGGGCAGTCAAATTTTAAAGTCCCAAAATGATCTCCTTTGACTCAATTTATCACATCCAGTTCACACTGATGCAACAGATGGATTCCCATGGTCTTGGGCAGCTCTGCACTTGTGACTTTACAGGATACAACCTCCCTCCCAGATAGTTTCATGGGCTGGCATTGCGTGTCTGTGGCTTTTCCAGATGAATGGTGCAAGCCATTGGTGATCTACTATTCTGGGGTCTGGATAGTGGCCCTCTTCTCATAGCTCAACTAAGCAGTACCCTAGTAGGAACTCTGTGTGGGGGCTCCGACCCCACATTTCCCTTCTGCATTGTCCTAGCAGAGGTTCTCCATGAGTGCCCCGCCCCTGCAGCAAACTTCTGCCTGGGTATCCAGGCATTTCTATACATTATCTGAAATCTAGGCGGAGGTTCCCACACCTCAGTTCTTGACTTCTGTGCACTTGCAGGCTCAACACCACATGGAAGCTGCCAAGGCTTGGGGTTTTCACCTTCTGAAGCCATGGCCCCAGCTCTACGTTGGCCCCTTTCAACCACAGCTGGTGAGGCTGGGACACAGGGCACCAAGTTACTAGGCTGCACACAGCATGGGGACCCTGGGCCTGGCCCACAAAACCATTTTCTCCTAGGCCTCCAGGCATGTGATGGGAGGGACTGCCATGAAGGGCTCTGAGGTGCCCTAGAGACATTTTCCCCATTGTCTTGGGGATTAACATTCAGCTCCTCCTTACTTATAAAAATATATGCAGCCAGCTTAAATTTCTCCTCAGAAAATGGGTTTTTCTTTTCTATCACATTGTCATGCTGCAGATTTTTCTTAACTTTTATGCTCTGTTTCCCTTTTAAACTGAATGCCTTTAGCAGCACCCTAGTCACATCTTGAATGCTTTGTTGCTTAGAAATTTCTTCCGCTAGATACTCTAAGTCATCTCTCTCAACTTCAAATTTCCACAAATCTCTAGGGCACGGGCTAAATGCTGCCTATCTCTTTGCTAAAGCATAACAAGAGTCATTTTTGTTCCAGTTCTCGGTGGGAACACAGAGCCAAACCATATCAGTGAGTTATCCTGAGATCTGGTTGTTTAAAAGTGTGTAGCAACTCTGCCCTCCTCCTCTTCCTCCTGCTTCAACCATGTGAAGACACATCTGGTTCCCACTGGCTTTCCACCATGATTGTAAGTTTCCTGAGGTCTCCCCAGCCATACTTTCTGTACAGCCTGCAGGAACCACAAGCCAATTAAACATCTTTTCTTTATAAATTACCCACTCTCAGGTATTTATAGCAGTGTGAGAATGGACTGATACATATGCAAATGACAAAGATGGATTCAGTCAGTGAAAATCAGAAGAAATGCTTTCTAGGCAAGTGGAAATTGAGGCAAAAGGTCTAAAATCGGAATGAGCTTGACACCTTTGATTTACAAGAACATCATGTGGCCAGAACAAGGAGGACAAAGAGCAGCAAAGTTTTTAGATAAAGTTGGAAAGATAAGCAAGGGCCAGATCATGTGAGAACTCGGTTTATGGTAAAGAGTTTAGGTGTTATTCTACATCTGATGGGAAGACTTCATAGAATTTTAAGTGGGAAAGTATTTAAGCAGGTAGTATTTTTCAAGAATCACTTCAGTCATGCAGTAGTGCTATTTATAGAGACTAGGAAGTTGAGAGAAGGAGCTGCTTTGGAGGAAAATCATGAACTTTGCTTCAGCTCTCCTTGGTATGATGCACATATAAAATATCCATATATAATCATTAAATATCCTGGAGTTCTAGGAAAATACTATGGCTACAATTTTGTTAAAATGAAAGATGGAGATTGCTGGCAAGATGGCCGAATAGGAACAGCTCCTTTTTGCAGCTCCCAGTGAGATTGACGCAGAAGGCGGCTGATTTCTGCTTTATCAACTGAGGTACCCAGTTAATCACATTGAGACTGGTTGGACAGTGAGCGCAGCCCATGGAGGGCGAGCTGAAACAGGCTGGGGCATCGCCTTACCCAGGAAGCACAGGGGGTTGGGGAATTTTCTCTCCTACCCAAGGGAAGCCGTGAGGAACTGAGCTTGAGGAACCATGCACACTCCGGTTCAGACACTGCACTTGTCCCACTGTCTTCTTTGCAACCCACAGACCAGGAGATTCCCTCTGGTGCCTACCCCACCAGGGCCCTCAGTTTCAAGCACAAAACTGGGCGGCTGTTGAGGCAGACACTGAATTAGCTGCAGGAGTTTTTGTCGTTGTTGTTGTGGTTGTTGTTTTCCATATGCCAGTGGCACCTGGAATGCCAGGCAGATAGAACCGTTCACTCCCCTGAAAAGAGGTGCTGAAGCCAGGGAGCCAAGTGTTCTGGCTTGGCAGGTCCCACCTCCAAGAAGCCCAGCAAACTGAGATCTGCTGGCTTGAAATTCTCGTTGCCAGCACAGCAGCAGTCTGAGATCTATCTGGGATGCTCTAACTTGGTGGGGGGAGAGGCACCCGCCATTGCTGAGGTTTGAGTAGGCAGTTTTATGCTCACAGTGTAAACAAAGCAGCCAAGAAGGTCAAATTGGGCGGAGCCCACTGCAGTTCAGCAAGGCTGCTGTGGCCAGACTGCCTGATGTCTCCTCTCTGGGCAGGGCATCTCTGAATAAAAGGCAGCAGCCCCAGTCAGGGACTTGTAGATAAATCCCCCATCTCCCTGGGACAGAGCACCTGGGGAAAAGGGCGGCTGTGGGTGCAGCTTCAGCAGACTTAAAAGTCCCTGCCTGATGGCCCTGAAGAGAGCAGCGGACCTCCCAGCATGGCGTTCGAGCTCTGCTAAGGGTCAGACTGCCTCCTCAAGTGGGTCCCTGAACCCTGTGTATCCTGACTGTGAGACATCTCCCAGTAGGGCCGAGAGACACTTCATACAGGAGAGCTCTGGCTGGCATCTGGCCATCTGGCAGGTGCCTTTCTGGGACGAAGCTTCCAGAAGAAAGAACAGGCAGCAACCTTTGCTGTTCTGCAGGCTCTGCTGGTGATACCCAGGCAAACAGGGTCAGGAGTGAGCCTCCAGCAAACTCCAGCAGACCTGCAGCAGAGGGGCCTGACTGTTAGAAGGAAAACTAACAAACAGAAAGGAATAGCATGACCGCTCAAAGGCCCCATATGAAGGTCACCAACATCAAAGAACAAAGGTAGATAAATCCACAAAGATGGGGAGAAACCAGTGCAAAAAGGCTGAAAATTCCAAAAACCAGAATGCCTCTTTTCCTCCAAAGGATCATAACTCCTCCCCAGCAACAGAACAAAACTGGACAGAGAATGAGTTTGACGAATTCACAGAAGTAGCCTTCAGAAGTTGGGTAATAAAGGAGCTAAAGGAGCATGTTCTCATCCAATGCAAAGAAGCTAAGAACCTTAAAAAAATGTCAAATGAATTGCTAACTAGAATAACCAGTTTAGAGAAGAACATAAATGACCTGATGGAGCTGAAAAACACACCATGAGAATTTTGTGAAGTGTACACAAGTATCAATAGCTGAATTGATCAAGTTGAAGAAGGGAGATCAGTGATTGAAGATCAACTTAATGAAATAAAGTGAGAAGACAAGATTAGAGAAAAAAGAATAAAAAGGAATGAACAAAGCTCCAAGAAATATTATATGAAAAAACAAAACCTACAATAGATTGGCATACCTGAAAGTGATGGGAGAATGGAACCAAGTTGGAAAACACTCTGCAGGATATTATCCAGGAGAACTTCCCCAATCTAGAAAGGCAGGCCAACATTCAAATTCAGGAAATACAGAGAACACCACAAAGATACTCCTCGAGAAGAGCAACCCTAAGACACATAATTGTCAGATTCGCCAAGGTTGAAATGAAGGAAAAAAATGTTAAGGACAGCCAGAGAGAAAGATCAGAATATCCACAAAGGGAAGCCATCAGACTAACAGCAGATCTCTCTTCAGAAACCCTACAAGCCAGAAGAGAGTGGGGGCCAATACTCAACATTCTTAAAGAAAAGAATTTCCAACCCAGAATGTCATATCCAGCCAAACTAAGCTTCTTAAGCAAAAGAGAAATAAAATCCTTTACAGACAAGCAAATGCAGGCGTGCCTTACAAGAGCTCCTGAAGGAAGCACTAAACATGGAAAGGAACAACCAGTACCAGCCACTGCAAAAACATACCAAATTGTAGAGAACGTCTACACTAGGAAGAAACTGCATCAACTAATGGGCAAAACAACCAGTTAGCCTCATGATAACAGGATCAAATTCACACATAACAATATTAACCTTAAATGTAAATGGGCTAAATGCCCCAAGTAAAAGACGTAGACTGGCAAATTGGATAAAGAGGCAAGACTCATCAGTGTGCTGTATTCAGGAGAACCATCTCATGTGCAAAGACACACACAGGTTCAAAATAAAGGGAGAGAGGAATATTTACCAAGCAAATGGAAAGCAAAAGAAAGCAAGAGTTGCAATCTTAATCTCTGATAAAACAGACTTTAAACCAATAAAGATCAAAAGAGACAAGGCCATTACATAATGGTAAAGGGATCAATGCATCAAGAAGAACTAACTATCCAAAATATATATGCACCCAATACGGGAGCACCCAGATTCATAAAGCAAGTTCTTAGACACCTACAAAGAGACTTAGACTCCCACACAATAATAGTGGGAGACTTTAACACCCCACTGTCAATATTAGATCAATGAGATGGAAAATTTTAAAGGATATTCAAGACTTGGACTCAGCTCTGGACCAAGCAGACCTAATAGACATCTACAGAACTCTCCACCCCAAATCAACAGAATGTATGTTCTTCTCAGCACCTCATCGCACTTATTCTAAAGTTGATCACATAATGGGAAGTAAAACACTCCTCAGCAAATGCAAAAGAACAGAAATCATAACAAACAGTCTCTCAGACCATAGTTCAATCAAATTAGAACTCAGGATGAAGAAACTCACTCAGAATTGCACAACTACATGGAAACTGAACAACATGCTCCTGAATGACTACTGGATAAATAACGAAATGAAGGCAAAAATAAATAAGTTATTTGAAACACAACATACCAGAGTCTCTGGGACACATTTAAAGCAGTGCTTAGAGGGAAATTTATAGTACTAAATGCCCACAAGAGAAAGCAGAAAAGATCTAAAATTGACATCCTAACATCAAAATTAAAAGAACTAGAGAAGCAACAGCAAACAAATTCAAAAGCTAGCAGAAGACAAGAAATAACTAAAATCAGAGCAGAATTGAAGGAGATAGAGACACGAAAACCCCTTCAAAAAATCAGTGGATCCAGGAGCTGGTTTTTCGAAAAGATCAACAAAATAGATAGACTGCTAGGCAGACTAATAAAGAAGAAAATACAGAAGAATCAAATAGATGCAATGAAGAATGATATAGGAAATATCACCACTGATCACACAGAAATACAAACTACCATCAAAGAATACTATAAATATTATTATTATTTTAATAATATATTAAAAGATAAAATAAATATATTATCTATGCAAATAAAGTAGAAAACCTAGAGGAAATGAATAAATTCCTGGACAGATACAGCCTCCCAAGACTAAACCAGAAGAAGTCGAATCCCTGAATAGACCAATACCAAGTTCTGAAATTGAGGCAGTAATTAACAGCCTACCAACCAAAAAAAGTCCAGGACCAGATGGATTCACAGCTGAATTCTACCAGAGGTGCAAAGAGGAGCTGATATCATGCCTTCTGAAACTACTCCAAACAACAGAAAAAGAGGGCCTCCTCCCTAACTCATTTTATGTGGCCAGCATCATCCTGATTCAAAAACCTGGCAGAAACACAACAAAGAAGAAAAATTTCAGGCCAATATCCCTGATGAACATTGATGCCAAAATCCTCAATAAAATACTAGCAAATAAAATCCAGCAGCACATCAAAAAGCTTATCCACCATGATCGAGTCAGCTTCATCCCTGGGATGCAAGGCTGGTTCAATATACTCAACTCAATAAATGTAATCCATCACATAAAGAGAACCAATGACAAAAAACACATGATTATCTCCACAGATGCAGAAAAGTCCTTCAACAAAATTCAACACTCCTTCATGCTAAAAACTCTCAATAAACTAAGTATCAATGCAACGTATCTCAAAATAATCAGAGCTATTTATGACAAACCCACAGCCAATATCATACAGAATGGGCAAAAACTGGAAATATTCCCTTTGAAAACTGGCACAAGACAAGGCTGCCCTCTCTCACCACTCCTATTCAACATAGTACTGGAAGTTCTGGCCAGGGCAATCAGGCAAGAGAAAGAAATAAAGGATATTCAGATAGGAAGAGAGGAAGTCAAATTGTCCCTGTTTGCAGAGACATGATTATATATTTAGAAAACCCCATCACCTCAGCCCAAAATCTCCTTAAACTGGTAAGCAACTTCAGCAAAGTCTCAGGATATAAAATCACTGTACAAAAATCACAAGCCTTCATATACACCAATAACAGACAAACAGAGAGCCAAATCATGAGTGAACTCCCATTCACAATTGCTACAAAGAGAATAAAATACCTAGGAATCCAACTTACAAGGGATGTGAAGGACCTCTTCAAGGAGAACTACAAACCTCTGCTCAAGGAAATAAGAGAGGACACAAACAAATAGAAAAACATTCCATGCTCATGGATAGGAAGAATCAATATTGTGAAAATGGCCATAGTGCCCAAAGTAATTTATAGATACAATGCTATCCCTATCAAGCTACCACTGACTTTCTTCACAGAATTAGAAAAAACTACTTTAAACTTCATATGGAACCAAAAAGGAGCCCACATTGCCAAGATAATCCTATGCAAAAAGAACAAAGCTGGAGGCATCACGCTATCTGACTTCAAACTATACGACAAGGCTACAGTAACCACAATAGCATGGTAGTGGTACCAAAACATATATATAGACAAATGGAACAGAACAGGGGCCTCAGAAGTAACACCACACATTTACAACCATCTGATCTTTGACAAACCTGACAAAAACAAGCAATGGGGAAAAGATTCCCTATTTAGTAAATAGTGTTGGGAAAACTGGCTAGCCATATGCAGAAAACTGAAACTGGACCCCTTCCTTACACCTGATACAAAAATCAACTCAAGATCAATTAAAAACTTTAACATAAGACCTAAACCATAAAAATCCTAGAAGAAAACCTGGGCAATACCATTCAGGACATAGGCATGGGCAAAGACGTTATGTCTAAAACACCAAAAGCAATGGCAACAAATGCCAAAATTGACAATTGGGATCTAATTAAACTAAAGAGCTTCTGCACAGCAAAAGAAACTCTCATCAGACTGAACAGGCAACCTACAGAAAGGGAGAAAAATTTTGCAATCTATCGATCTGACAAAGGGCTAATACCCAGAATCCACAAAGAACTTAAATGAATTTTCAAGAAAAAAACAGATAACCCCATCAAAAAGTGGGAGAAGAATATGAACAGAGACTTCTCAAAAGAAGACATTTATGCAGCCAACAAACATATGAAAAAATGCTAGTCATCACTGGTCATTAGAAAAACGCAGATCAAAACCACAATGAGATACCATCTCACGCCAATTAGAAGGGCGATCATTAAAAAGTCAGGAAACAACAGATGCTGGAGAGGATGTGGAGAAGTAGGAATACTTTTACACTGTTGGTAGGAGTGTAAATTAGTTCAACCATTGTGGAAGACAGTGTGGTGATTCCTCAAGAATCTAGAACTAAAAATACCATTTGACCCAGCAATCCCATTACTTGGTATATACCCAAAGGATTATAAATCATTCTACTATAAAGACACATGCACACGTATGTTTATTGCAGCAATATTCACAATAGCAAAGACTTGGAACCAACCCAAATGTCCACCAATTATAGACTGGATAAAGAAAATGTGGCACATATGCACTATGAAATACTATGCACTATTCACAATAGCAAAGACTTGGAACCAACCAAGATGTCCATCACTGATAGACTGGATAAAGAAAATGTGGCACATATGCACCATGGAATACTATGCAGCCATAAAAAGGATGAGTTCATGTCCTTTGCAGGGACATGGAAGAAGCTGGAAACCACCATTGTCAGTAAACTGTCACAAGAACAGAAAACCAAACACCGCATGTTCTCACTCATAAGTGGTATTTGAGCAAGGAGAACAGATGGACACAGGGAGGGGAACATCACACACTAGAGCCTGTTAGGGTGTGGGGAGGCAGGGGAGGGATAGCATCAGGAGAAATACCTAATGTAGGTGAAGGTTTGATGGGTGCAGCAAATCACCATGGCACGTGTATACCTATGCAACAAAACTGCAAGTTCTGCACATGTACCCCAGAACTTAAAGTATAATAAAAAATAAAAAAATGAAAGATATTAATCAGGTAGTATTTATGAAGTACCGTCTATGTGCTCTTCACAATGTGAGATGCCAGAGGAATACAGGAGATATATTAGACATATTTATTTCTCTAAGAAACTTGCAAGCTAACTAGAAGTATTGCTAAAATCACAAATTAATTATAGTACATTTAAGTGCTAAATTTGATAATCTCATCAATAAGAACTGGGGGAAGAGGATGATTAGTATTAGTGTTAGTTGTCAAATAACAGCTAATGTTACTTTGCCAGATTCTTTTTCTAATTTAGTTATTGTCAACTGCAAATTCATTTATTCTTTGTAACTGGAACATAGTATCGAGGAAAATAGACCTGGTCTATAAGACCTGGTCCGCTTCTCATGGAACTTATGATATAGTAAAAGATAAAATATTTACACAAAATCTGTGACTTAAAACTATGATGATTGTTACGAAATAAATACTTCTATGTGTTATGAAAACATTTGAGGGGCCTGGTCTAATCTATTATCAGGAAAAACTTCTGTGCTCAAATGTCATTTGAGTTGAATGTGAATGAAGAGAAGAAGAGAAGATAGGGGATAGAGGTGGGAGGAAAAGCATTGATTCCAGAGAATCATGGGTGAAGCCTCTGGATTGTTGGAAGCATGGTGTACTTGAGGAAGTGAGAGGAGGCTGTTGTGACTGGAGGTACTAGATGCCTGGCTGGAGAAGGAGAGTCAAGCAAAGCCTGGTTTAATAGGTTCTCATAACCATGTGAAGAGTAGTGAAAAGCCAGTGAAGGATTCTACATAGGGAATGTCATGAACAGATTCTCATGTTTTAAGGATCTTCTAGCATGTATATATTCAATAGGTTTGGGAGAGCGTAAAGCAGGTTTCATAGGGATAAGAGGTTTGCATAGTACAAAGACCTCTGGTAGATGAATGGAATGCTGGTGGTGAGACTGTGAAGAAGTAGATAAATTTGATATTACATAAATGCATAGATGTATAGATGGTTAAGTCAACCAGATGTGGTGATATATTGCATGAAGGTTTTAGGAAGATAGGGGTGTCAAAGATGATTACCTGGTTTGTGATTACCTGGTTTGATGATAACCTGGTTTGTGTAGTCACAAACCAGGGAGCTGGTAATCATCTTTGACACCTATACCTTAGAGGATGGTGTTTCCCTTCACTAAGATGAGGCATTTATTTTTGTTGTCGTTCTTAACAAATTTAAATAAGAAAGTATGAAGAGTACCGACAGGAAGGATTTTTAAACAATATTTATAAAAATCAGTCTTTAAAATGACTGAGGTTTATGACCACACATTAGACTTTTCTTATAACAAAAAGACTGGTTTATTATTATAGTACCTTCTACCTTAAGAAAGAATAAAATTATCCCCTAATGACATATGGTATAATCTTTAGACCTGGGCTAAAGATTTTATTTAATGACAAAATATTCTGCCAAAAAAAAATCTGTCTAAAATGTTTGTTTCATGTGCAATTGGGAAATATTCTGTCAAAGAAGGTCTTTTCTATGTGATTTCTTTTTTTTTTTTAATTATTTTAAGTTCAAGAATACATGTGCAGGATGTGCAGGTTTGTTACATAGGTAAGATAGTGCATTTAGTAATGTCACACTGCTTTCCAAAACAATATATTGTATTGGTCACTGCACAGTGACCTCGTAAAATTAAATGAAGTTTTAAAGCTCACACCATAATTCCAGGTATTACTTTATTTTTGAGGGCTTTATTTTACAGTGCTTTGCATTTAAGGCAGATACATCCTCTATATATCGAAACTCTTTTATACACTTGGCTGATGTTAGATATTTACTTGCTATAAGTTTACCAAGTTAATCTTGTTAATTTTCCTCACAAAAGCATATCCATAATTCATTCTGACCATGAAAATCTTCTTAGCTAGTAATTATGATGAATGAAAACGACGCTGTTTGCCTCAACTCTCATCTGCTGTTTTCTCTCGTTATAAGCCATCTTTATCCTTTGGAGAGAGCAAAGGGAGAAATTTTATGCAATGAGTGGCACATATTTGCAGCTTTCTTACGTTAATCTCAAGATAATGAAAATTTAAGAAGGCAAAGATTCTTTCCTCCTGTCTGACTTTTTCACATTATTTCCTGATAACATTTTTTAAATGAAATGCACATAATACAAAATTAACCATTTTAAAGGGTAGAATTAAGTTGCATTTGTTGTATTCACAATGTTGTGCAATGATCACCTCTATCAAGTTTCAAAACATTTTTGTCACCCCAAAAGAAAATCTCATACCCATTAAGCATTTACTCCCATTCTTCCTTCTTCCCAGCCTCTGGCATTCACCAATCTGCTTTCTGTTGATGTTATGTCTTCTACTACTTCTCAAAACTAACACTTATGTTTACGTATAAAAATATTTATTCAGAATATGCTTAACATTTAAGTATATTCTTTTGCTATATAAAATTTGAAAGCTTCACCAGTATAAAATTCACATTTATATCTAACCTACAAATTTTAATTTAATATACTGATTTAAATCTCCCAATTGTTTTAAATATTCAAATTCATTCAACAGAATTATAATAACTCAACACCTTCTACATACTAGGGATCATAAAGATTAAAAGAAATATAATAGTCCAAGCCTGGTGGCTCATGCCTGTAATCCCAGCACTTTGGGAGGCCAAGACAGGCAGATCAAGTTTGAGACCAACCTGGGCAACATAGCGACACTACATCTCTACAAAAAATGCAAAGACAGTTGGGCATGGTGGCGCATGCCTGTGGTCCCAGTTACTCAGGAGGCTGAGGCAGGAGGATTGCTTGTGCCTGGGTGATAGAGCAAGACTCTGTCTCTCTCACATACATACATACATACAAAAATAAGTACAATACATGGTTCTTACATTCAGGGAATAAATTTTACTAAATTTATTTTGAGTAGTCAGTTTGAATTGTCAGTAGTAAGTTTAAATTCAGAATCCATCTCATTTCTCAGGTGGAGAAACTGAGGCTCATATGCTAGAAAATGTTTCTATATCATGCCCTGTACCAACAAGAAGCTACTGGCTAATTAGGAGTGTTGGTGTTTTATTGTCTGAGTCTGTGTATTGTCTGGCAGTCTATTATAAACATGTTTATTTGTTCTAGTACATAGGGAAAAAAAGAATCTGATTCTCTAGTGGGAGTTATAGTTGGAGTGGAATAATATTCATTCTAAGTAAAATTTAAACGCTGCTATCAATAAGAAAATAAAGCATTTCAAAGTATGAAGACTGGACTGTACCTTTATTGGATAAAATAGATGATAGATAGATAGATAGATAGATAGATAGATACATATAGATAGATAGATAGATGAAATTTATTTTAGTTGCCAACAACTACTGCATTACATTTGCAAACAAAGGGGAGGATGTGGAGGAGATAGAGAAAATTTATTGACAAGACACTGGACATCTTCAGTAATTTAGAAAGAGTTGAGCAATCATGTCACTTAAATCCAAGGATGCAGGCTCAGTGTCTCTCCTTGTTAGATTTCAAATTCCTAGGGAAAATATAATTTGCCTGGTTTGGACCAGGTATCTACCAAAAGACTGATTATTTATGGTGAGTGTTAGAAGAAGAAAACAGACATGCATGGCTTCTGGGGATATTCCATTCAGTACAGTCATCTTTTCCAGTAAAGCAGAAATAATGTCTACAGGATAAATAGCTCAAGAGGTTATCTATTACTATTAGTGTTTGTTTCATGTGCAATTGGGAAATATATTGGTTTAAAGGATGTCATGTTACAAGGGTCAGACAAACCACGTTTCACAATTAAGTAGCTTAAAAGGTCAGATAGGGAAAAGCAAGATAAAATACCATTAAAGCTGCTTTACACAACTATCAATCTTGATCACAAATACAGAATTGCAATGAAATTCTTCTGTATCTTTTGGCTATGCAGTCTCTGTATTATAGCTGTATATTTTAGAAATAGGAAAATAAAAGCAGAATACTAATGCAAAGTTTCAGATATTACATTTCTGGATTGAAAAATATGACTCCTAAGAGAAATACTGATCATATTCATATCTCTCTGAACTCCTGTGGAAAATGTTAATTTCTTCTGCACCACCTGATTACCTACCCAGAGGAGCCAGGCTGGATAACCTGCAAACTTAGAGAATATCTCTTGTTCCTTGATATGATTTAGATTTGTGTCCCTGCCCAAATCTCATGTCAAATTGTAATCCAAAATGTTGAAAGAGGGCCTGGTGGGAGGTGATTGGATCATGAGGGTGGATTTCCCCTTTGCTGTTCTTGTAATAGTGAGTGAGTTCTCATGAGATCTGGTTGTTTAGAAGTGTGTAGCACCATCCCCCCACCATCTCTTCCTTTTGCTCTGGCCATGTAAGACGTGTCTGGTTCCCCTTTGCCTTCCGCCATGATTGTGAGTTTCCCCAGGCCTCCTTAGCCGTACTTCCTGTGCTGCCTGTGGAACCATGAGCCAATTAAACCCCTTTTCTTTATAAATTACCCAATCTCAGGTATTTCTTTACAGCAGTCTGAGAATGGACTAATACATCTCTTTAACTCAAGAGAAAGACCTGGATTATTTCTTTTCTCCCTCCTCTAAGTCTGGGTGGTACCTAAGTCATTGTAAAGATCAGATGATGCACAATAAATCCTGCAAATCTGCTTCTGCAGAGAAGTTCCATTTTTGTTTGTTTTGCTTTTTGTTTTCTGCTTCAGGCTTAGCTTAAAGAAAGGGCTCTGCTGCTAAAAAAAATAGCCAATCGATCGCAACAAACAAGAAGGTTGCAGAAGTTTTTACAAAAGGGGAAGCATTGAAAGGGGTTTAAATAGATGACAAAAAGAGGAAACTCAACTCCAGGTAAAAGGAGACTGTAAATGAAATTCAATCACAAGGATGAGGTAGTGATGTAAAGAATTTTCCTACAGCATCCCCAAATCACATTTTCTGTGTCCCAACATTTTATTAATGCTTTCCCTTTTCAAGAACAATAACTGGAGGTTAGAAGAAAAGTGAGTAAGTCCTGAAGTCTGAAAACCAGAATTCCATTATGATTGTGCTATGTAATTGTGATATTGGTAAGCTATTTATGCTTATAAACTTCACTTTTCTTATGTACAAAGAGATCTTGTGACAATTGCTGATTTGTATTAACTAGGCTGCCATTGGAGAGTTTACATCCAGGAGGCAAATAGGGACAATAGAAAATGTAAACCATGCTACTTGGTGATAAGGACAATAAAATGAAAAAGAGTAATGAGGCCGGGCGCGGTGGCTCACGCTTGTAATCCCAGCACTTTGGGAGGCCGAGGCGGGCGGATCACGAGGTCAGGAGATCGAGACCACGGTGAAACCCCGTCTCTACTAAAAAAATACAAAAAATTAGCCAGGTGTGGTGACGGGTGCCTATAGTCCCAGCTACTCGGAGAGGCTGAGGCAGGAGAATGGCGTGAACCCGGGAGGCGGAGCTTGCAGTGAGCCGAGATCGCGCCACTGCACTCCAGCCTGGGCGACAGAGCGAGACTCCGTCTCAAAAAAAAAAAAAAAAGAAAAAAGAAAAAGAGTAATGGTGGTTTGGTTCTGAAGGCCAGTGGAGTGGTATATGTCCTTTTACAAATAGCAGTTGGAGAGGGCCCCTGAAAGGTTAGCATTTGAGGAGAGACTCGAATGAAGTGATGCACCAAGCCGTGTGGTTTTCTAAGGTAAGAATAGTTCAAGCAAAGGGAATAGCAAATACAAACACTCTGAAATGGGAGATTACTTGGTATAATCTAAGGAGCCAGGATATCTGAAGCAGAGTGACCAAAGGATGAAAATGGCATCAGAGAAGAAGTTGATTTGGGGGGTGGGAGGACAGACCAAGTACAGTTTATAGGTTGTGGTGAGGATTTTGGATATTATCATGAGAGACATGGGAAATCATTGAAGGGTTTTGAGCAGAGAAGTGACATACAATGACATATTTTACAGAAACCACTAAGGTTGTTCTATGGAGAATAGACAGCATAGGGTCATGAGTAGAAGTGGAGGGACCAGTTGGAAGGTTATTGCAACCATCCAGGTGAAATACAATGCTGTTGTACAGATTATATCTGTAAACTGTAATACACATATTTGTTATTACATTTTCTTTTTTTTCCATTCCATTCCAAGAAATCCAGTTTAGCTCTGAGCATTTCCTCCTATTTCTTGCTAGATCCAGGAAGAGAGGATTGGCCCACAATACAATTTCTGTAAATCTGACTCCTACAATCTAGGTTTCATTATTTTCCAGGCTCTGGTCTGTTCTGTTGATAAGGATGCACAGTGTTTACTGTGTGAAAATGGCTGAGATGTCAGAAATCACCTAGTGGTATTTTGAAATTTCTTTTTACTTCGTAAGTGCAGGGTTTTCTTTATTAGATGGAGGTAGATAAAAGACATAATTTCTCTTGAGGCAGATTCCTTTTAGGCATGCATCTGTAATGAAAAGCACCATGGTTAGGGAGGGCTGTTGTACTTTAGAAAATTGGATTAAAACTGGATTAAAGAACATTTTATTATAAATTATATAAAAACATAATTAGTTTTAAAAAATACAGTATAACCCACTCAATTTAAAAGATAGCATATTACAACTTGCACTGCTTGGTTTTAATGGGTTGTTGTGGTGGTAGTCATAAGCTATTATGCTGAGGCTTATTAATGTAGTTATTCAAATTTTAAAATATGACAACCTTTAAAAAATATTTATCCCATTTCTTGGCTTAAATACTTATTTTGTGAAGGTGAACAATAAGAGGATTCTTAGTTTTTTGTTTTTGTTTCATTTTTTCTATCCTCAACATAGAACTGATTTGGTACAAAAGCTTTGGTCCAAGAATGGCTTAAATGTCAAACATTCTCAAATCCGTGATCTTCAGAAGTCCCAGGTTTAGGGGAAGCTGTAGTGTGGAATATTAGTTGGGGCAGAGTTTTTAAAAAACTGCTTATAATTCTGTTTTTCAAAACAAAGAATCACCTTATTTGTCCCTCATTTCAAAAGCAGATGGTGATGATTTCAGAAGTGTTGTTTTCCATGGCCACTCACCACTCGTTTGCATTGGTCCTGCCACTTCATCTTACAGTGTTTGCCACCAAGACTTCTATGTTACAGGAAACTACACTTCAAAAAAACTGCCATTTACCGAATTTTACTGAAATGATTCACTTACCACCTGGGTTTTCTGACTTGTTGCCAAACTGCTCTCATTTCTCTACAGTCTCTTTTTAAAAGAAATTTAGAACTGCAAAGTTCCCACTTTTAATCCATTAATATTTTAAATAGACAGTTACCACTCCAGGCACTTCACAATCTTCTTAGCAAATAAAACCATAGACTATACTGGTATACATATGGGTAGGGGGAGGAGTAGAGATACAGAAAGAGGAATCAAGGTAAAGATACAGATCAGTAAAGGATTCAATAGAGGGATGCAAAGTTCAATTTCTATATTTTTCAGAGCAAAAGTACTTCACAAAACATTTTCTAAAAATGCTACATGGAAAATTCAATGAAAAACACAACTGGAAATATAGAATATATTTTTATTTCTTTGAAAAGTTGTATGAATAACAAAGTAATTTTTACAATTTCACAATATTACGGTAAGTAGTCTTCATATGTATACAATTTGTGCCTGTTATTGGATCTACTGAGTTGTCTTAAAGATTGCTGAGTAGAAGAAAAGTGTAGGATTAGAGCCAAAAGTTTTAAGTTTAAGCCTAGTGGAATGACTTTGGTCATTTAAATTTTCAGAACTTCTTGGATTTCCTTTATTTTTAAACATATAAATTTCCATTCTCTCTATCTATATTTATATCTGTATCTATACTTATAGGATTGATGTAAGAGTCAAATAGATTACAAATATATAAGCTTTTTGAAAGAGCAAAATATGCAGCATAAATTTGTGATTGATTTCTTATATTATTACCTTTTCATAAATTAACAAATGATCTCTAGAAAGTGAGGGCAGAATTATGAGAATTTCAGAGGATAAAAATGTAATGCAATGACTTCTACACCCAACTGTGTGATATATATACAATCTTAGTTCTTTCTGGTGTATTTCAATCAAATTAAGCTTTCTTAAACTAAGGCATGTATAAAAGAAGAAAAAATATCTTTTTATTGTGTACAGCATAGGAAAATATAAAAGAAAGCAAGCTTTGCAACAAATTATTATTTTTCATATTAATTGCATCAAAAATAGTGACTTATATCTTAATTATTTCCAGGTGGGATATGCTATTGTTTGACAAATATTTATTCCCTTCCCACACCTAATACCTCTATGGAAGCAGATACTACCTGAAGCCCAGATATTGCCCTGGCCTGTGGACTTCTGCCCAATAGATGAGAGTGAGAGTGTGCCAAACCTAATCCTTATGAACAACTATTCCCACTACCCTATCTGGGAGCCTTCGATTTTCCTTATGAGAAAATATACCTCAGGATTTTGCGGTACCTCCTGTCTGGGTGCAAAACGAGACACATGCAATGGAATATCTTCCCTAGCCTATCTGCAGATCTGCAAGCAAGTGACTAAATGCCTATTGTTGTATGCTACTGATTTTGGAGTGTTTGTTAGGTGGCATTATTATGACAATAGCAAATTATTAATATCATAATTAGTCACTACTAAGCCCTAAATGAGCCTCTGACTTCTCCCCAGCCTAATTTTTAGAGTAGTATTAGTAGGGTAGTCTTTAGAGTTGGAGGGAAGTTTTGGGTCTTCAGAGCAGACACTAGCACCCAAATCACTTATCTTAGTGGAGGGCAGGTAAGGGTAAAAGAACAAATGCTCTTGGTTTAAGATTTGGGAAAATTTAAGTTTACTCAGGTGAGAAAACAAAAACCAAAAACAGCAGGTAACTCAGTCTATCTTGGTGGGAGGAATCAAGGAAGTGAATCAAGAGGTTATTCATGTTTAAGGACAATCCCTCCTCCTGGAAACTAGAAAATTAGAGATGAAGTGTACCCTCTTCACAAACATACACACTTTGTGCTTTTAATACATTGGACTTAACAATTAAGCATAGGTCAAGCAGGAGCAGGAGCGATTTCCGTTATGGGATCCTTGGGGTGTCACTTTTCTGGCCGGAAACCTCTGTGGCCGGTGGCACCTTTGCCTGAGTTCTGGTCCTGTGTCCAGGCAGAATGAGATATGCAGACAAATGGAGGGTGAGCAAGGTGAAGAGGAGCTTTACTGAGTGTTAGAAACAGCTCGGAAGAGACACACAGTGGGTAGCTTCTCTCTGTAGGCCGGTTGTCCTGTTGAGCGTTCAGGTCTCAGCAGAGAGGAAGCCCTGGAGTGAGTGGAAGAGGAGGAGTGGAGGCCCTGGAGTGAGTGAGCAGGAGAAGGCTCCTCTCTGCAGGCAGATCATCCCAATGAGTGTCCAGCGCTCAGCAGAGAAGAAGCCCTGGAGAGGGTAGCTCCTCTCTGGAACTGGTAGTCCCATCATCTCTGCAGGTCTCTGAAGTTCTCAGCAGAGAGCTCCTCTCTGCAGCCGGTCACCCAATTATCTGCTCAGCTCTGGCTGAGCACGGATCTTCTGTGGGCCTCAGAGAGGAGGAAGTGGATGCCAATTGCTCCATGAGTAGCCGTGGGGGGCCTGGAAAAGGCACCACAAGTTCTCACTTTGGTCCACAGGACTGGCAGCCTGACCCTAGCCTCAGGCCCTCCCTGGCCTGAAGGTGGAGCCTCATGAGGGACCTGCCCCTTCTGTCAGGAAATCTGTCTGCCTCCTGCTGCTGTTCATCACCGCCCAGACTCAGCAGGACTCTGCCCTAATATCGAGCAGGTGCCGACAGCAGGGATAAGCCAGGCAGCGGGAGCAGGCACTTCTGAGCCTGTGAGAACAGTGGGAACCTTCCCAGGCCCCCAAGAGCACAAGGAGGCTCGATCCACAGCTGCAATTTGGGCAGCTGCAGCCCCTCCGAGGAGGGCAGGGCTCCAGCCTGGTCCCTGGAGCAGGAGACCTGGGTCTGCAGCCCTAGCTTGGGTGGCTGCAGCAGCACCCAGGAAGTTCCCACCCCAACTTGGATGGGGCGGGGCTCCCGCTGGCTCCATGAAGCATGCAGCCTGGGCAGCGCCTCCCCACTGCAGCCAGGTGATGGCAGAAGCAGGCTTTCTGGCCTCTGCCACCAGTTCCTCAAAGACAGAGGTCCGCAGCCTGTCAGGCAATTCGGCTTCTACCTTCATAAGCCACCTCCTTCTATTCCAACCACTGCCCCTCTCTAGATCCTCCTGGTAGATAGTACACATTTTACTCAGGAAGACTCTGAAGTGACTCACTATTGTAATTAATTAAATTGAATCCAAGTTAATGCTAAATTCAAAGCCAAATGTTTATTTTTGATTTATGTTCTCTTCTAAAATATGACTACCCATGTGGTTAGCATAACAATGAAATTAAGATCTTCTAATAATCAGTGAAAACATTCTCGAGATGCTAAAACTTTTTACTGTAAACTTTGTCATATTGCCGCATTTCCTGGGAGAAATTAATTCTAAAGATTGGCTGTCTTTATAAATCCAAAATTAAAGTCTAAAATGAATTCAAATCTGATCAAAGTATCTTGTCTTACGAATAAAATGTTCAAGGAAATAAAGGTCTTCCATGTGTCCTCTGAAACATTTAATTCTGCCCCCTCTCAGCTAGAAAATTCATGTTGAGTGGATCTGGGGTTTCTTCAACTGCTGCATTCTAGACTGTCTCTTAACAGAATGGGGGATTATTTTAATGGAATGAGGGATTATTCCAGAGTCTCAGAATTAACTATTTAGTCACCGACATTATGCTAATGAAGCTCAAAGATTTAAGAAGGACATGAAAGATTTTATAGCTGTGCTCCCCTTTCCCAGATTTCAAATGAGTGACTCTCTAGCCCCTGAAGAGTTAACTCAGGCAACGCTGTGATCCTAGACACCTGCTTGTACTTCATGTTGGCCACAACAGCAGCAGGAGCACAGTGGCATATGGGTGAAGGGGATAGATAAAAACAAATCTTGATTTTAGGCTGATTCTATGCAGTTTGCCAGAATCAATGGCCGGTGGAATAAAACTTACTGGAGAGAAATCCCTCTACAAGAAGTTAATTTTGACATTATGAAATTCTCATCTCTAGGGAAATAAAATAGATTTCTCTGTGTAAAATCTCTTAATTTCCATTTTGCTTTTGAACACTGAGTTTCTGGTATCCTCACACTGAATTGATTGTGGGTGTAGGATCTATCCACACACCCTCAAGAGCAGGCTTTGGCGGACTTTTTCCATCATGGCTATTGTCACTGCTTTTTGCACGCACCTGTTTGGACCTATCTCCCGAAATCTATCTCCTAGGAAGGTTTTCTCTTCATCCCTACATTTGTTTAAATGGAGAAATCCTTTCCTCAGATTCTTAAGTTGTTGATGCTATTTTTAGAAATTTATTTATTTGTTCGTTTGTTTGTGCTGCAGTCATAGCTCACCGCAGCCTCAAACTCCTGGGCTCGAGCAATCCTTTAGCCTCAGCTTCCTGAGTAGGCACATGCCACAACACCTGGCTAATATTTTTAATTTCTTTCTTTT
Organism: Nomascus leucogenys; assembly: GCF_006542625.1. Lineage (NCBI taxonomy): Eukaryota > Metazoa > Chordata > Mammalia > Primates > Hylobatidae > Nomascus > Nomascus leucogenys. Next base: position 75,802,716 of record NC_044392.1, read on the forward strand.
TTTTTTGTAGAGACAGGGTTTCACTATGTTGCCCACGCTGGTATCAAACTCCTGGGCTCAAGCCACCCTCTGGCCTTAGCCTCCCTAACTGCTGGGATTACGGATGTGAGCCACTGTGCCAGCCAATTGTTGCTGCTATGTATGCTTCTGAAGCTGTGTCCCTGAGGGCCTGAAAAGAATCAATACCTCTGCCATGTGCCCACAAGATTCCATACACATTGGATTCGGTAACCCTAAAGCCATGGTCAGAGCTTGTGTTATTAACTAATCCAGACCAGTTGGAGACCACATGCCAGGGGCATCATACTGGAGTGTCTGAACCAGTCACATGAATCCAAGATTTGTCCCTCCCCAGGACTATGGGTGTAGGATGACATTTGGAGCAGTTTTCTAACACTCTTTAGGGCTAGTACCAACAATTTCAAATCAGAAACTCACTAATTCACAGGGACACCAGCTTCTTTGCAATTAAAAGTAGCAACTATGATGCTGCCTCCCAATGCATGAAAATAAATTGAATTCTATGTCAGCCTCTCCAGCAATGGCAGAGCAGACTGCCCCTTTGGGGACAAGAGGATAAGCTGCAGCAGCTTAGGGGCTGTGAGCCCTGCATGCTTTTTAGTTAAGGCCACTTGCCCGCAATCCTTTCTATATAAAAGCAGCCACTCACCTCTGGGCAAACCTGCCATACCTGCAGTAATGCAGCAAGGTCAAAATCTTGCCTGGTTTGCCTGCTTGATGTCCAAGGCTTAAAGCCACTGGCTCAGGCTGCAGCCATTGGTATACCTGGAAAAATACGGCATGATATACACCAGCAACAATGGCTAGAGTCACAAACCCACATGCTCTGTACTTTGTCAAGCCTCAGCAAAGCTTGAAAGCATTCCCTCTAACAACACTAGAAGTCTATATTTTTTTTTTTCTTTCCTTAAGCTAAATACCAGACCTTGTTGATCTTTCAGGTAGCCTTACCCACCCAGTCACAGGAAGCACAAGACAGTATAGGTGCCTACTGGAGGGAGAAGGCAATTACTACCAGTTTACTGCATATTTGAGAGTAGATCAATTGCATGCTTTCTGCAGGCAAGCCAATTTCAAGGAGAAAGAAAAGAGTAATAGGTGGAGCTCAACCCAGTTCTTCCTGTCAAATCTATTAATGACTGTGAGGAGGTGTTGAGAGGCACGAAGTGCTTAGAGAAATTCAGAAGGAAGGGGGAGGAGTCTCACTGATCCCTCAAAGTAAGGGTTCAGATTTATTTTTTTTCTAAGCATCTGTCATTAAAACACACTTTTCCCCACTGATTCCAAGTACCACATTTCAATTACTTCATTTATTTTTATTCATAGGCCTACAATTGTCCATTCATTCACCAGTTCCCAACTGTTTAAATTATAGAGGTGTTGAAGATTATATTTTAAATATTTAAGTAGATCGTTATTCCCTCTTGCTCTTTTCCTACACTAATTTGATGGATATTTATGTGATCATTTTCCTACATTTAAAAGTAATAATTTTCTGATATTTTGAAATCAGATTATAGATGTGGCATAGGATTCTAATACAATAAACACTTTATAACATGTACTTATTTGTACTTTTTTTCCTTCAACTTCTAGACTTTGAGCTCCAAAAGGACAAGGAGGACTTATTTTCAGTTCTGCATTTTATACAATAGTTCCCACCTACGTTGTGATTGAAACAACAAGTTTTTTAAAGAATATATCATTCTTTGTACACCAGTGCCTTTTTAAAAGTATCCTCTACTTAGATTCCTGTTCTCTAACTTTTCTATCAGCCATATTCTGTTTATTCTGCCATAACTACACAGAATTTAAACTCCTCTGAGAAGCCTTCATTTATGCTTTCCCAGGTAGAATCTTAGCCTCTCCTCTAGAATGCTGTGTTACTATCTATTGGTCTCTATTTTATCCTCATCATCTTTAATTGTGTTTTATTTATCTATCTTCCTAGAGATAACAAGTTAGGCTATTGATAGAAGAACTGTAATATTCATGGTTTTTTTTTCACCCTGCATATTCCCTGACATATACATTTGATAAATGAATGAATGTAATAAATACAAATTGCTTTTGCTTTGTAATATTTGTCACAATTGAGAATAAACTTTATGTAACTATTCTATTTTTTAAAGAATGCTGTTAAAAATAATTGTAACTGGGGGGCTATTAGATTGGCATGGCTCTAGCACTTTAAGTTCCTACCAAAGCAAATCAAACCTCTAGCCACTGAGAAACTATCAACTAACCTCTAACTAGGAACTTGCCACTCTAACCAATTATATAAGTGTTGGTCTTGCTTGTGCCAACACTTCATCAGTTTCCTTTCTCACTTCTCCAGTGGAGTGCCAAACTATTTGCAGTCCAGTGCTGCCCGATTTATGAATCACTGAATGCTCAAATAAACTTTTTAAAATTTGAATGCAACTAAGCTTATTTTAAAAAATAAAACAATATCTTTCTCATTAGATAGTAAGCTCCAGGAGATCAGGGACCATGTCAATCTTGTTTACCATTGTATTGTCTGGTTCTAGAACAGAGTAGCTTGTCAAAAAAAATTTATCAAATGAATTGTTATTATTTCTTAGGGATATTATGAGACCTTAGCAAATGTTTACGTGAAACATTTGCATAGAAAAATTATTATATAAATGATCAATACACATTTCAGAAAATAATCCTGTTTAATAATAGGAGTCCTTAAAGTCCTTATTTTTTACATTTTTTTTTGAAAAAATAAGTGTTTATGAAGCTTACTATACAGTAATGTCCAATACTGTACAAAATGTACAGTAATGTCCTAGGTCTTAACATTCACTCAGCATTCACTCAATGACTTACCTGAGAGAAACTTCCAATCCCGCAATCTCCATTCATGGTAAATGCCCTAATGCCCTATATAGGTGTGCCATTTTTATCTTTTATACAGTATTTTTACTGTGCCTTTTATTTATTTACTTATTTATTTTTGTTTGGAGACCAAGTCTCACTCCGTCGCCCAGGCTGGAGTGCAGTGGCGCGATCCTGGCTCACTGCAACCTCTGCCTCCTGGGTTGAGAATAAATCTGGATATATACCCCTGGAATATTATTTTTCAGAATTATTGATTATTTTACAGACCCTTTCTTATTAAAACAACTATAAATATTCAATACAAAAATCTAAATGCAATGACAAGATTTCTTCGGGAAGTAACAAATGAAATAGAATAGTCCGTCTCTACTAAATATACAAAAAATTAGCTGGGCGTGGTGGCCTGTGCCTGTAATCCCAGCTACTCAGGAGGCACTGTTGCCCAGGCTGGAGTGCAGTGGTGCAATCTCAGCTCACTGCAACCTCCAACTCCCAGGTTCAAGCCATTCTCGTGCCTTGGCCTCTTGAGTGGCTGGGACTATAGGTGCCCACCACCATGCCCAGCTAATTTTTTGTATTTTTAGTAGAGACGGGGTTTCACCATCTTGGCCAGGCTGGTCTTTAGGGAGGCATGAGACATCAATCAACTTGTGACCTCATGATCCACCCACCTCTGCCTCCCAAAGTGCTGGCATTATAGGTGTGAGCCACTGTGCCTGGCCTAAAGTCCTTATTTTAAAAGTCATCAAGAGACCGTGATCACAGAAGATATCCTTCAGCAAAGTAACACATTTTGCTCTAAGTCAAAATATGATGGGAAATCTATTCATAAAACATTGATAGGGTGCATATAAATAGGTTTTAGCCATTGAAACAACAGCCATAGGTTTACTGTGTCAACAGCAATTTATTAACATGACAGCTGGATAAAATAACATAAAATGAGCCATAATACTGCTTCATTTTTATTTCACTTGTTACTTCCCGAAGAAATCTTGTCATTGCATTTAGATTTTTTTATTGAATATATCTGTTTTAATGATAGGGTCTGTAACACTGTGTACAGCTGTGCAAAATATATAAATTTTTTAGATGGAGTTTCACTCTTGTCATCCAAGCTGGAGTGCAATGGTGCGATCTCTGCTCACTGCAACTTCCACCTTCCGGGTTCAAGTGATTCTCCTGCCTCAGCCTCCCAAGTAACTGGGATTACAAGTGTGCACCACCACACCTAGCTAATTTTTGTATTTTTAGTAGAGACAGGATTTCACCACATTGGCCAGGCAGGTCTTGAACTCCTGACCTCAAGTGATCCACCCACCTTGGCCTCCCAAAATGCTGGGATTACAGGTGTGAGTCACTGCACCCAGCCAAAATTATTTTCTTTATGTCCTTATTCTATAAACTTTTTTCTACTTTTAAATTTTTTTATTTTACTTTTTAATTTTTAAACATTTTTGTCAAAAACTGAGACACAAACACACACATTAGCCTAGGCCTACAGAGAGTCAGGGTTATATATATCACTGTCTTTTCATGTCCTGTCCCACTGGAAGGTCTTCAGGGACAATAACATGCATGGAGCTGTCATCTCCTATGAATGGCTTCTTCTGGAATACCTCCTGAAGAACTGCCTGAGACTGTTTTACAATGAACTTATGTTTCTAATAAGTAGAAAGAGTACACTCTAAAATAATGATAAACAGTATAGTATAGTAAATACACAGAGCAGTAATACATTTATTATCAAGTATTATGTATCATACCTAATTGCATGTGCTATAATTTTATATGACTGACAATGCAGTAGGTTTGTTTACACCAGCATCACCACAAGTACGTGTCAAGGAAAAGAGTCAAACTCTGTAAAATATTTGAAAGGATTTATTCTGAGCCAAATATGAATGACCATGGCCCATGCCACAGCCCTCAGGAAGTCTTGAGAACATGTGCCCAGTGTGTTTGGGGCACAGCTTGGTTTTATACATTTTAGGGAGGCATGAGACATCAATCAAATACATTTAAGAAATACATTGGCTTGGTCTAGAAAGGTGGGACAACTCAAAGCAGGGGCTTCCAGGCTATAGGTAAATTTAAACATTTTCTTGTTGACAGTTGGTTGAGTTTGTCTAAAGACTGGCGTTTGGTAGAATGGAAATGTTCAGGGTAAGATAAAAGATTGTGGAGACCAGGGTTCTTTTGAAGTCTTATAGTGGCTGTCCTTAGAGACAATAGATGACAAATGTTTCCTCTTCAGATCTTTAAAAGGTGCTAGACTTTTAGTTAATCTTTTTAGGACTGGGAGGGCCTGGAAGAAAAAGATCTAGCTATGTTACTAGAGATTCTTTACAGATGCAGATTTTCCCCCTACAAAGGACAGCTTTGCAGAGCCATTTCAAGATATGGCAAAGAAACATGTTTGGGGTAAAATATTTTGATTTTCTTCCTTGTCTCGTAATGTTATGCCAGAGTTGGGTTGGAAAAGTAAGTCACGATATATAGGGTTAAATAAAACTCATCTGATGAGAATTTATGATTTGTAGGGCATGACTCCCCAGACCCCTTAGATAGGAATTTGGGCAAGATAAAACTCTGAGTTTAGTCCTCATGAGCAATGTGTTGCACTGTGATGTTATGACGGTTATGACATCAGTAGGCAATGGAAATTTTTCAGCAAAGGTAGGACCACTGTCATATACTGGTTCGTTGTTTACTAAAAGGTTGTTATGTGGTGTATGACTGTACATGGGAGATACCCAAAGAAGTGAGTAAATCTCAAAGAGGTAGCTTAGAATTGAGACTTAAATACTATCCTCAGAGGAAACAAAGAAACGAGGGTAAGGGAAGGCTGGTTAGGGAGGTAACCAGAAAAAGTAGAGTAAATCAAGAGTAAGGTTTGTTATGCAGACTTAAATTGGTTACTTTTCCATTGATAAGATTTTCTGGTGATTTAGTCATCCTTCTGCTGATACAGAAAGAGAGACATCCTTACAAATGCAGATTTCCTTTATAAATGTAAGTTGCTCTTACAAAAGGGTAATTTCTACTCTCTTTTCAGGGCTTCTTATGTGTTAGCTATTTCTAAAAATAATCAGCTCAAAATAATTCTTATGGCAAAGAGGCATATTTTGGGGTGGCATATTCTGGTTTCCTGCATGATCATATATACTATATTTGTATGAATAACTGCAAGCATAAATCATAATAATAAAATCCCAGGAACATTTAAAACAAATCTTTCTAGATCCTATTAAGAATACATTTGAAAACTTAACTGTAAAACCTTTTTGGAAAACTTGGTTATAATAATAGCCCAATGGGTTCTTCCTGTCCGCTCCACAGACAATGATCAATTCACTGAGACAGTGACATTGTAGTAGAGAAAGATTTTAATTGACACGAGGCTAGCCACATGGGAGACTGGTTTATCACTCAAATCAGCCTCCCCAAGGTCTCAGAGGTTGGGGTTTCTATGGACGATTTGGTGGGCAAGGAGGTAGGGAATGGCTGCCACTGATTGGTTGGGGATGAAATCATAAGGGCATAGAAAAATTATCTCTGTACACTAAGTCCACCTCTGGGTGGGGCCACAGGACCAGTTGAGTCATGAGTCACGTGTCCAGGTGGGGTCCCTTAGTTGCAAGAATGCACAGTCTGATTAAAAAAAAAATCTCAAAAGACTAATCTCAGGCTCTACAATAGTGATGTTATCTATAGGAGGAATTGGGGAAGTCACAAATTTTGTGACCTCTGGCCACATGACTCCTGAGCAGTAAGGAATTAATAGAAAATATACCTACATCTTATCAGAATTTAGGTTCCTCTCATAATCCTAACCTTGAGCCTTTTATTAGTTTTACAAAAGTGATTTAGTTTTGGCAAGCACTATTGTCATCCTTGCTTTAAGGATAAACTATAAACTAAATTCCTCTCCAAATGAGCTTGGCCTATGCCCAGGAACGACCAAGGACAGCTTGGAGGTTAGAAGCAAGATGGAGTCAACTATGTCAGATTTCTCTTACTGTGATAATTTTGCAAAGATGTTTTCAGCATGATTCATTCATACTAATAATAGTTCATATATATTGAGGATTCACTATGTATCAGGTGCTGTTCAAAGCAATTTATACACATTCCCTCATTATTTGTTCCATACTACAACATATGGAGTAGGTGTTATTATTACTATCCTTTAACTAAAACGGGATCTAAGACTGATAGTGGTCAATGACAGGACCTGTGTTAAAACTGTCAGCAAGTGGCAGAGCTAGACTTTGAAACCAGTTTTGTCTGTCATCAAAAACTGTGGGTTTTTAACCACTGTGCTCTTTTCATAGGACAAACTGGTGGTGTAGGAAACAGATCTTTCTTGGTCAGGAGACTGTTAAAAATATACACGAATTTGAACACATTTTGGCATGGCATTACTTTGCATCTCTTTACATGTTTGCATTTCTTGTTACTCTCTATTGCCTTATTAAGCAGCTGATTTGGCTCAATACAGTTAGTTTGCCTTCCCGGTTACAGAAGACATTTGATTTTTGAGACTCCTGCTCTGTTGGATCAAAGAAGTAGTAAATTTGGAATCTGGGAGGGAAAATGAAAGGACATAGGATCACTGACTAGTTGAAAATCCAACCAAAAAGGCTCTAAAGAACATCTATGTCTATATCTGTCTTTGCATCTATCCACCTGTCCATCTGAATTGACTTTCAGTGTAGATCTCATTCAATTTTGACCACATGTATGTCAGGATTTTTGTATGAAGATACCTCAAATTGGGATTACACAGAATGGAATTGACTTAGAGGACGCAGATCTTGCCCACAGTCATTTTGTGATCTAGATTAGAAGACTTCTGGTTGAAAGCAACTCAATAGAGATGGTATAGAGATTGAAGTAAATGATATTTATCCCCCTAGTCTAGTATGATCTTTTTTCTAATCGATAATTTAGCTGCATCTGGAGGGGTTACAGTTTGAGTAAATTTCAAGGCACTACTTGCTCCAAGTAATTTGAGGGCCCTCTTAGGACTCTCGCTCAAGCAGAACTTGACTGATTTAGGCACTCATAAAATCTTATGATGTCTTAGTGCTTTATATGTATTGCTTTTAACATTAACAGGAAACTTTCTCTGCTCTCCAGTCCTATTTCCAGCTTTCATCATTCTATACATCTTTCTCTGACCTTCTGCTCTGAGAAAGAATTGGCAGGTGGGTACAAACTTGCTCTGCATCTGGAGCTCCTCAAGATTTTAATGTCATGCCAGCCTGTGTGTGCCCTTTAAAAGTTTGGCTGGCTTCTCCTTACCCTGTAAATTTCACCATCTATGTTGGGCCTGCATCTTCTCCCACTATGTTTCCATGGATGAACTTATCAGGAGTTGCCTTTTCTCCTAGGAGGAGCTTGTAGAGCTCTGAAATTTAGTTCCTTTAACTTTTTTGTTCACCTTATCTCTCTGATGGGTATTAAAAATTATAATTTCTTTGTACTCTCTCCAAAAACTTCATTAGGTGTTCTGTTGGAAGCAATGATTATTTGTGATTTTCTACATACAAACTGAGAGAATCTTACCTTAACCATTCTGAGTCACTATTTTGTTCTCTCTGTAAGGGAAAATTTTGAGAGGATTTAAATATGTCATGTGAAAACTACTTAGTTTGGAGCCTGACATTGGTAGGTGGTACCTGATAAGTATTAATATCCTTTCTCCATTAAGTTTGGTATCAAGGGATGTCAAGTAGAGATACATGCAGCTGTGTGGGTTTTGCCTGGATAGCATTTGGAAGGGGTTAAGTTTTGAAGACAGAAGGCATAGATTGACAGTGAGGAAAAAGAAAAACTGAGTTTCTGTCTGCTTCATTTATTTTTTTCAACAAATGTTTACAGAACACTTACTTACGGACTGTCCTTACGATAAGCATTGTTCTTGAAGAGCCTTCTAAACCAGAGATCTTGTACTTATTCTTTTAAAATCTTATAAATATAACCATTATATTCTACAGAAGCAAACACAGTTATTTCCACTTAGATGCCTGTTTAAAAAGGAATGGGAGATAAAGTGGGAGTTACGGAAACATAATGGAATCTGATAAAAGAAAAATTAAACCAAGAAACAAAACAAGCACAATGGGTAACAAATGAAAAGAGGAAAACCGTCCAAGGACAACAGACAATGGGTGGATGGAAATGAATTTGTAAACACTTTGTGATATTCTAGAGAAGAGCTACAGATCAGTGCTAGGATTCATCTCAGTGCTCCACACCTGGAAGAATGAATTGGCTTACGGGGGGGGGGGGTGGAGGAAAGATCAAAAAGGGAAACTGCACTGTCAGTTACACTTGACCCTGCTTGAGTTTTCTCTTGATGGTTTTCATTTACTCTGACCAAAGAGAATCTTCTTGTTAAAGCTTCTTTTTCTCTCACCAGGATAGCCAGATGGGTGACCCCAATAGGAAGATGAAGTAAGCCTTTATGTATGAAAAGACTGTTGTTGAACGGAATAATTACATTTTGGAGTATGTGGATTTTTCAAATCAGCCAGTTTTATTGTGAATACATGAATCATAGAAATAAAAGAAAGACAGGAAATAAAACATGAAGGAAGAAAGTAAGAAGAGAGTCCTGTGTATTTTATTTGGGTCGGAAACAAACTAAGACCTCAATGAATTAAAATCCTATGGGATAGGAGTAGAGGTGGATTTATCCATTTGTGATCTTGACCTATCAGCTGTTACATGAGGTTTCCCAGCTGCTGGCAAAACCACTCATCCCTCCCTGGAGGCACCAACTGGGATCTCATCATCCTCTCTACGATTTCCTGCTTGACCTGGGAGCATTTGATTAAAATACAAATACAAAAACAAACAAACAAAAAATTCTAACAAACATTAACGTGTATATACGGGCCAGATACTTTATTTCTCCTAAAGGCACTCTTTCTTTTTCATAAAGAGAGTTCTGCTGTGTCATCCGCATTGCTACCATGTTATCCCTTTTTCTCATTTCCTGTATCTTCATGGAAGGAGAGATTCCATCAGAAATCTGCTCTCTGAACATGGAAACTAAGATTCTCCTGATTGTACCATTTACTTTGTTGAATATAGCACCATATTTTTAAAATTTTATTTATTTTTACTTATTTATTTATTTTTGAGACAGAGTCTCACTTTTTCACCTAGGCTGGAGTGCAGCGGTGCAACTTTAGCTCACTGCAACTTCAGCTCACTGCAACTTCAGCTCACTGCAACTTCTGCCTCCTGGGTTCAAGCGATTCTCCTGCCTTAGCCTTCGAGTAGCTGGGATTACAGGCACCAACCACCACACCTGGCTAATTTTTGTAGTTTTAGTAGAGACAGGGTTTCACCTTCTTGGTCAGGCTGGTCTCGAACTCCTGATCTTGTGATCCACCTGCCTCGGCCTCCCAGAGTGCTGGGATTACAGGTAAGAGCCACTGCTCTCTCACCGCTCTCACCTTAAATATATATATTTAAAAATATATATACATTTTTTAAAATTACACTTATGAATGTTACTCCTTGATAGCCTATTTGTGGCAGTGAAGTCCTTAATAAATGGTTTACTTTTCTGTTAAAAAGTGGAGAGTAAAATTTCTTTCTTTTCTTGAGTATGCCTAAGAGACTGTAGCTATATAAATAATACATGGAATATTTCTCAGCCAAGAGGTGAACAGCCCAGCAACAAGCACTCAGGACCCATGGGAGAAAGACTCAGAGTAGTTGCATCACAAGACCTATTCTCTCAGTTACTACAAATCAGAATGTTGGAGAAAAGCAAACCTTTCCACAGACTTTAATTAATATATTGAAGTCATCACAGATGTATAAGTAAAGTCATAAAAGTTTTGAGCATCCCCAAACCAAGTTGATAGATTACCATGGGATAGTTAGGGATGAGACTCTGATGGAACATGTAGGAAGTAGAGGACCAAGAAAGCCAGAGGATTTCCAAGTAACCCCTGTAGCAACTTTCCCTTAAAACTTGAAATAGTATCATAGTTACCAAATAGCATGATAGCATGTGCTTAAGATAATGTGTGGTAATGAACTTACTAGTTCATGGTCCCTATGCATTGACAAAATGCTAGCAGGAATTATCTCTGGATGGATTGTGTAAAAAAAATTACGCAATATTTTTACTTTTTTTCTGTTTACACTCATTTATAAAGAGAAGTAAATACTTTTATATTCAGAAAAAAATAAAGTAATTATTTCCAACTGATAAAATAGAAATTAGAACTGTGTTAGTAATGGTAAATTCAGGCTGCTGTAATGAACATACTGCTAGAGGAGCTAAGAGTAGTCCAATTAGACCAAAAGAAAGTGGAAATGATCAGTAACAACCTAGAGTGCTTTTTTCACTCCAAAGTTTTATAGCATATGTTTATCTCACAATTTATGTTCCCACCGAGAGAAAAACATACTGTCACAGCTCTTACATGACATGACCACAGCTCTGAAATGCACGGGGAGACTTTCTGATTCACTATGAAGCACCCAAGGTATACTGCTGGATATCAGCTCTGCTGCTCCACATTTTACAGTGGACTATTGAATATCACACAAAGCCTTAGGACATGGCCTCAGTTTCCAACATGGTGTTTGTGGAATGTCTGGGTTCTGAATTAAGATTTCCAAAGAAAAAAAGACATTTACATATTCTTTCAGGTGGAAGAACTTACTCATCCCCTAACTTCTTCTCCATATAAGAAATTTCAGTGGGACAGATTTCTCAGCCTCACGGGTAGTTGGCTGTGGCCTTCTGAATATGGTCTGGCCAATCTGGAAGTGATGTTCATATATCTTTAAAAGGATAGGACACACTTTCCTCCCACCCCTTTCCTCATTCTTCTTTCCCAGAAAGCAAACCTGGTGAAAATGAGCCATACTGGGCTACTTAGATGAAGGAGACACCGTGGGATGACACAGTAATGTGACAGGATAAGCCTAGATCTTCAGAACTGGGCAGCTTTACTTGCCCTAGACTATGTACACCTGGACTCTTACTAAGTGGGAAATACAATTCTTTGTTTTGTTTAAACTATTGTGATTTTAGTCTTCTAATTTAGTCCTTTAATTTATATACTGAACTCATCACAAATGGAAAAGTAAAGCCATGAAAGTTTTAAGCCTTTCCTAAGTGATCCACTTTTATGTTCAAAATTGTTGGAATAACAAGGGAATAGCCTTTTCCTGGGAGAGTCAGTTTTTAAACACTTTTGTCATATTTAAGGACTCACTATTGTCAACCTAAAAGGAAGAAGCTGAGGCAAAATTAATGTAAGCAGAGAGTTTATTTGGGCCAAGCTTGACGATTGCAACCTGGAAGCATAGATTCAAGTGGCCTTGAATATACACTCCAATTAGCAACCATTACATGCAGGTTTTTAAGGGAAAAGAGGAGGCAGTACCTAAGTTGTTTACCAAGAATTCACAGTAAAATAACATAAGTATTGTTTGGCCATCCTCATTCCTTGTATCACAAATTCTAAGAACATGAAGATCGTGGGTGAAGAAGATAGTCAAGAACAAAGTAACTTTAAACAATTGCCCCCAGCCATGCATGTGGGGACATGACGGAGGTCCTATGCTCCTGTCTCTCTGGGCCTGCATTCCTCATGGAGCTCGGGCTGCTCTGAGTCACTTTTCTTTTCTCACTCTGAAACCAGTAGGATTTTACATGCTGCTTCCTTACCTGCCGGAAAGCTAACACATTCACTTACTATTTTAAAACCTCATAATTTAAAAATCGAGGTTAGAACTTTACAAGAAGGAAACTTGTATGTTTAGGTTTTCCCCCTCCGCTCTCCTCTCCAAGAAAATGCATCATATAAGCTACCAGTTTAATTACTATGGGCTGGTGAAAAGATAATCTAGCCAAATATTCTCTGAAATTAGACACAACCCATTATGACAGTCCTCTAGAGCACACAAGGTTATTGGAGTTATTGAAGATTTTAATCTCCTTTTGTGAAATTCCTCAATAGAAGCTGTAGTCAATCACCAATGCAGTTATTTTATTGTAGAAGGTGTGTTCATGTTTAGGCAAGTGCTTGGGACACAAGGGGGCAATTAATGTAAATCAATTAATACAGAAGGTGGTATTAAAACAATATATAAATGGTAATAAAATGTAGAATACTATTGTAGGGATCTCTGGCAATAATAAAATAGTACTGGTGCAACACAATTACATTAATTTTGCCTTGCAAACATTATGTGACTTTTTCTGCTGATAATCACATACTTTAAGAACAAAATAATATTATAAAAGTAGTAATGCTGCCCATTCCCCTCTCAATTTTTTGCACTAATGGTGAATAGATGTAGTGAAGTTAAGGCAAATTTCTGATCTTCCCCCTAAATAATTGCTAATGGGGTACATTATTTGGTTTGAGGGATGGGAAAAGCAGCAGATTTACCTTCCTAATTATGTTTTTCTGAGACTAGTATTAACATTAGTTAGCATTCAATTTGCACCTACAAGGAAAATGATTCTAGAATTTAAATTTGCCAAGTTAAGCTATGTGCAAATTAAGTAGATTTTTCTGTGTATATTATTTTCCATGAGAAAAATTTTTAAATTTCCCCTAAGTGGGGAAAAAGAACCTTCCAGAATAAATTACATTTGAATAACTTGAATAATTCCTTCAAATTTTTGTCTATGTTATAGCAATGTAGAAATTGTCTCAAGGTTACACAGCTAGTAACAGTTCTTAAGATTTTCCCCTCAATAATCTCATCATCTTTTATCACCACAAAACTGCTACCCAGATACCAGCTAGTACCAAATGTATATAGACAAGTATTCAATCTGAGATAGCATGTGAGGCCCCACTCTTAACACCTTGGTAGCTATTACCTAATGTATTACTTTGCTAGGGCTGCCATAACATAGTACCACAGACTGGGTTGCTTACACAACAGTGGTTCATTTTCTCACAGCTCTAGAGGGTGGATATCTGAGATCAAGACATCAGCAGGTGGGTTTCTTCCAAGAGCTCTCTTCTTGGCTTGCGGATAGTCATTTTCTATGATTTTCTTTACGTATGTGCGTGTGTCCTAATCACCTCTTCTTATAAGGGCACCAGAAAATTGAATTAAAGCCCAACTTAACAGCTTTATTTTACCTTAATTACCTCTTTAAAGGCCCTGTCTCCAAATATAGTCACATCTTGAGGTACCGGGGGTTAGAACTTCAACATAAAAATTTTGGAGGAAAACAATTTAGCTCATAACACCTAGAAAATATAGTCTCCCTTTTTTCTTTTCTATCACATATATCTCAAACAGTTTCTGAGACAGGAGCGTGCAATTAATCCATTTGGTTGGGAATTCAGGTCTGGAGGATCAGGGTCCATATTCACAAACTATTTGGAGTGGACAGTACTTTAAAAAGTCCTCTTCATACACAATATTGCATTTGAGCCTCAACATGAACTTGTGTGGTAGGTGTTATTATTACACTCATGAAATAGATGAGAAAATTGAGAACCATGCAGGCTAAATGCCTTGCACAAGGTTTGTAGCGATTGATAAAGCTAGGACTCAGGCAATCATAGGACACTGCACCTGCTGCAAGGAATTTACCAACCAACTTCTCTGTTTCTTCCCTTCCTTCCTTTCTACTTTCTTTCCTGTCTATTTTTTTTCTTTTTTGGTGTTTTAGATGCTCTATTTAACTTTTTATTTTTTCAAATGCTATAGAGTCAACAAGGATTGGTCTTTAAACCAAAGGAAAGCACCAGATGAAAGTGCCAATATTCAACCAGCTTTGACCTACAAAAGCATGATTCCATATGAGTCAGTTTAGAAATAATTTACAGCCAACACTCGGTTTTCTGGTTTTGTCTCCTTTGCACGCGTTCACTTGAGATTTACCCTCATTGTTTGCCTTTCATCTGACCCCATCTCAAACCTAGCCATTTGTCAGCCAGTTGTGCCCTCCATGATAACAACCTCAGACCAAACTAGAAGGTTCAAGGCAGACATGACAGTATGTATGTTGGGGAGTAAATAGGTGAGTGGATCATGAGCAAACAGTAAAACACAGGAACCACCTCTAAGATTACTGTTGGGTGTTCCCCTTCCCAGGATGGTTATTTCTTTACAAAACACAAACTGACCAAAAACATACCAAGACAACTTTCTTTTTGACTGATATCCAATATGATAATGCATCACCAACAATACTTATAGCAGTTATCTATTACTGTGCAAAATATTACCCCAAAATTTGATGGCTTAAGTTAATACAGTTAACATCTCACAGATATTGTGGTCCAGGTATATGGGAGTAGATTAGCTGGGTGGGTCTGACTCAGGGTCTCTCACATTGATGCTGTCAGGACATTGGCAGGAGCTGCTGTTATCCGAAGGCTTGGCTGTGGATGAAGGATCTGTTTCCAAGGTTCCTTCCTCATGCGACTATTGGCAGGAGGCCTCACTTTCTCACTGGCTTGTGGCAGGAAGTCAAAATTCCTGGCCACGTGGGTCTCTCCTCACAGCATGGCAGCTGACATGCTCTAGACCCAGAAATCTAAGAGTGAGTCAGTGAGCAGAAGGCCACAGTGCTTTCTATGACCCAGTCTCTGAAGTTAAACCCCATCATTTCTGCTATACGTTATCCATTTGAAGTGTCACTAAGTTCAGGCCACAGTTAAGAGGAGGGGAATTAGGCTTCACTTCTTAAAAGGAGGACCATCATAGAATTTGTCTGTAACTACCGCCCATATACGGTGTGAAAAAACAATGAAGTTCAGAAAATTCAATGGCTCTCAAACAGCAATGAAAGTTCGAGGATGGGCTTATTTAGGTCTTAGCCTTGTCACATATAATGGAATACATTAAATAAGTTAAATAGGCCTGAACCATTTCTGAAAAGTATGTCAACAAAATGAAATACACCAGCAGTAATTTGTCTTGGCCTATTTAAAAGTACAAAAATATTTTTTGGTTCTAAAACATTGTACACATTAGACAACATTGGCCTTTTATTTATGGTTAGCTCAGCCCTTGCTGACATGTTCTGTTTCTATTCACCTTTTGATTTTATTTAAATCCCAAAGGCATGGGTAACTGGTACAAAATTTTAAAAAATAGATCAAAATGTATAGTTTTATGAGCAGTATGACAAATCAGTGTACAAAAGTTATCAAAAACTCCCCCTTACCTTTGCTCCAGCTCTCCAAAAGACAGCACCAAGAGCCGAAGAATAATGTCTTCATTTTCAAAGGAGGTCCCTGATACCTTATACTAAGATCTAAAGATATTTAAAATGATGTTTGCAATATGCCCTTGTAGTATCAATCCTTACTTTCATTCCAGTTTAATAAATATCACATTTCCTTTCTCATCACTCATTCACTGTACATTTTTAATTTTGTAAAATATTACATTGTGTTACATGTAGGGAGAAGAGAGGGAGGCTACGGGAATGAATGCCCTGGGTGACATGGGCTGACAACACTTGCACTGTAGCAGGTGTCTAAGGGCTACATGACCCACAGCTGAAGCAAGAGTCCCAGTCATTAGCTTCTCCCTCTCTCTCCCACCTTTTTCTCCTTCATCTTAAATTTTTGGGGCTCTCATTTTGTTTGTTTTTCATCATCGTCAGTCAGGATTAATCTTTTATTGTAGAACTACTTCACAGTCAGCTCTACTTTTCTTCCAAGGCTTATATGAAAGTGGTTTGCAAGGAAGTTCAGAAACCCCTCCATCTCTTCCAATCCTTCAGTCCCCACTGAAGTCTCCCTCCCTGCATTCTGTTGCTTCTTGGAATTTGTAGCTTGGCAAAGTGGCTGTCGCTAATATAGTGCTAGCAATAAAGCCCAAAGTCCAGCTACTTTCTCATGTGACAGCTCCGTTCGCCCTCTGTTCAATTGTCCCTGGGAATACACGCCACTTTTCCACGAGCCCATTTCTTCAGCCTTACCATTTCTTTCTAAGACTCTAGTGAAAGTGTCAGAGTAAAACTGAAAAAGAGGTGCATCCCCAAAATAAATGGATAATTTGGATATCTAATTGTCATCACACAGATTTCTTATCATTATACTCAAAAATTAAAGCATACATATAAAGAAGTAAAATAAAATGTTTTAAAATGAATTTTATTAACGAAATTCAAATGTCATGCTAATGCATGGCATAAACTTCACTAGCTAAATAATGTTGGATTAGATATGAATCCTTTAAAAGCCTTATATCTTGAAAACCTTACATCTTTAAATATTACATGTCTGTGATCACTTCTTTGCTTTTGCCATAACTGCATTACTGCACCATGAATGAAAACCTCTTAAACTAAGTACGTAGTGGGGAATAATTTTTGGTGAAAATACATTCCATGTAAGCATAATTTTTATAATTGCAAAACCATTACTCTTTTCCATTTAAGCTTCCCCATGCATTATAGCCTTCTTTTAAATTACCAGGATTTTCATATATGTTTTTATACTTTTATTATTCCAATAACTGAACTACTACTGACATATTTTCATAATTGGACATTAGAATGTAGGACAGGATGAGGGAACAATTCTATACTACACGTTGAACTGTCCTGTACATTGTAGAGCATGTAACACCCTTGGTCATTGTGCCTGGCTATCAATAAAGGGTCTAACTCATTATGAAAACCCACTTTCTGTATACAATTTCCAAATATTCTCTGAAAGGAGACATTCTACTGAGAACTACTGAACTATGAGGAGAGTGGTGCTTTGGCTTCTCTCAGGAAGGAGGCTGATCTCAAATGTTTATAGCAAATTGAACTTAGAATATGGGATACATCCACATTTGGGCCTGGTCATGATATTGCAATGCAGGAAAAAAAATTACACTTCCTCACCGATATGGTTTGGCTGTGTCCTCACCCAAATCTCGATTGTAGCCCCCATAATTCCCCCATGTTGTGGGAGAGACATGGTGGGAGGTAATTGAATCATGGGGGCGGGTCTTTCCTGTGCTGTTCTCATGATAGTGAATAAATCTCATGACATCTGATGGCTTTATTAAGGGGAGTTCCCCTGCACATGCACTTCTTGCTGCTGCCATGTAAGAAATCCCTTTGCTTCTCCTTTGCCTTCCATGATGATTGTGAGGCCTCCCTAGCCACGTGGAACTGTGAGTCCATTAAACCTCTTTCCTTTATAAATTACCCATTCTCGGTTATGTCTTTATTAGCACTGTGAAAGCAGACTAATACACTGACCACTTCAGTTTCATCTACAGAGGAATTTATATATGTTTTCTGTTTTGATGGGTTATAGGATCATATTCATTTTTGCACATCATTCTCAGCTAGTGATTCCATACAGACATCTAATTTTGACTACGTAAGTTCTTCTGGTTTTGCCTACTTGGCTGTTTGAAAGGAGGTCAAATTATTTACTTGTGTATTTTTTTCATAAGGATTATAATCAAAGTATTAATTGATAATTCTGTGTAGATGATTCTACTGTTTCGACCCATGTATACCTAAATCAGTTATTTCATATTAAGATTTTATTTTGAAATTTTTAAGCTATATAGCGGGGATAATGTGGAAACTCCTTGGAATTTGAGTTCTTGCTTCAGCTTAGGTTTCAGAACCTCTCCCTCCTTCCCATAATCTTGGAGGCAGGAATACCTTTGAAGGGGTTATTGACAAGCTTCTTAATAAAAGGCCATCTAAGAAAATGCTTAAAATTGTGATAGGGCTAGGGGAAGGACAGGTGCAGAACTGTAGGGGATGATGTTGCCATGGTACCCAGTGAACTCCAACATACTGTTTCTAGTCAAATGTGTTTCTGTCCAACAGATATAGTCAAATGTTAGTTATCTGATTATGTGTGCACTAGGGTAGAAGTGAAAATGTTTGACGATCTCTCAAGCCAGAGGGAACATTTAAAAAGGAAGGATCATTGTAGATGCTAGATGTAATGTAAGTGGAAGATATTGATGTTTTCAAACAATTACTCAGGATGCCAGATGTCAGTTCCCGGTAAAGACAAAGTTAGCTTTGTAATGAGAATTTATTGAACTTCCACAGAGCATGTAGCCATGTGCAAACTGGATTACAAAATCATTGTGTTTTTCCTCCTATCTCAACAGGATAACATGTTTCCAAATCATCAAAGCCAAGAGATTAGTAGAAGCGACACAATTTTTCCCTGCTTCATCTTTGTAGAGGTAAGAAAGCTCTGGACATTTACCATTAGAATATGTATTATTCAAAAGAAATATACTGTTCTTTTAATACATACTTCATGTATCCTTTTTGACACACATTGATGATTTAACTATAGAAACATGTAAGGTCATAGGCTTGTTACCATCTGAAGTGTTTTATGGTCATTGTAGTTAGGAACACAGGTGCAGTATTTGCATCATGCACAAATGTCTTTTTAGATCCAGAGTTATTATCGTATTACCTTACTGATACATCTTTTTCTATCTGTCCCCGTTTTCTAGTATCTATCCCTCTTCTCACAAGCTCTTCCTCATCCCAGAACTTCTCAGCGTTGTTTGAAAACCCCATAATGTTACCTTCACTTGATTGGATGATACAGCTAAAATTGACCCCTATTTAACCAGCAAACCCTGAGGTTAATGTCAAGTACTTTGGGATCTTTCTCCTCTCTCCTAGATCAGCACCACTCACCTGTTTCAGTTCCCTCCACTTAACTTTGCTTCTCTCACATTCATTCCTCATACACATGACAAGATCTATGAGTTCTAGTGTTCTCTTCTTTCAGTCTCATTATGTACATGAAGGATTGTAAGAAATACAAACTATTATCAGAGAATACTATATACACCTCTATGCAAATGAACTGGAAAATCTAGAAGAAATTGATAAATTCCGGGACACATACACCCTTCCAAGACTAAACCAGGAAGAAGTCGAATCTCTGAATAGGCCAACAACAAGTTCTGAAATTGAGGCAGTCATTAACAGCCTACTAACCAAAAACAAACAAACAAAAAAGCCCAGGACCAGATGGATTCACAGCTGAATTCTACCAGAGGTACAAAGAGGAGCTGGTACCATTCCTTCTGAAACTATTCCAAACAACAGAAAAAGAGGGCCTCCTCCCTAACTCATTTTATGAGGCTAGCATCATCCTGATACCAAAACCTGTCAGAGACCCAACAAAAACAGAAAATTTCAGGCCAATATCCCTGATGAACATCGATGCCAAAATCCTCAATAAAATACTGGCAAACCGAATCCAGCAGCACATCAAAAGCTTATCCACCATGATCAAGTCAGTTTCATCCCTGGGATGCAACGCTGGTTCAACATACCCAAATCAGTAAATGTAATCCATCATATAAACAGAACCGATGACAAAAAACACATGATTATCTCAATAGATGCAGAAAAGGCCTTCAATAAAATTCAACACCCCTTTATGCTAAAAACTCTCGATAAACTAGGTATTGATAGAATGTATCTCTAAATAATAAGAGCTATTAATGACAAACCCACAGCCAATATCTCACTGAACGGGCAAAAGCTGGAAGCATTCCCTTTGAAAACCAGCACAAGAAAGGGATGCCCTCTCTCACCACTCCTATTCAACATAGTATTGGAAGTTCTGGCCAGGGCAATCAGGCAAGAGAAAGAAATAAAGTGTATTCAAATAGGAAGAGAGGAAGTCAAATTGTCCCTGTTTGCAGATGACATGATAGTATATTTAGAAAACCCCATTGTCTCAGCCCAAAATCTCCTTAAGCTGATAAGCAACTTCAGCAAAGTCTCAGGATACAAAAATCAATGTGCAAAAATCACAAGCCTTCCTATACACCAATAATAGCCAAACAGAGAGCCAAATCATGAGTAAACTCCCATTCACAATTGCTACAAAGAGAATAAAATACCTAGGAATAAAACTTACAAGGGATGTGCAGGATCTTTTCAAGGAGAACTACAAACCACTGCTCAAGGAAATAATAGAGGACACAAACAAATGGAAAAACATTCCATGCTCATGGATAGGAAGAATCAATATCATGAAAATGGCCATACTGTACAAAGTAATTTATAGATTCAATGCTATTCCCATCAAGCTACCATTGACTTTCTTCCCAGAATTAGAAAAAAACTACTTTAAACTTCATGGAACCAAAAAAGACTTGTATAGCCAAGACAATTCTAAGCAAAACAACAAATCTGGAGGCATCATGCTACCTAACTTCAAACTACACAAGGCTACAGTAACCAAAACCACATGGTACCAGAACCATGTGTACTGGTACCAGAACAGATATATAGATCAATGGAACAGAACAGAGGCCTCAGAAATAACAACACACATCTACAACCATCTGATCTTTGACAAATCTGACAAAAACAAGCAATGGGGAAAGGATTCCCCATTTAATAAATGGCATTGAGAAAACTGGCTAGCCATATGGAGAAAACTGAAACTGCACCCCTTCTTTACACCTTATATGAAAATTAACCCAAGATGGATTAAAGACTTTTAAATGTAAGACCTAAAACCATAAAAGCCCTAGAAGAAAACCTAGGCAATACCATTCAGGACATAGGCATGGGCAAAGACTTCATGAATAAAACACCAAAAGCAATGGCAACAAAAGCCAAAACTGACAAATGGGATCTAATTAAACTAAAGAGCTTCTGCACAGCAAAAGAAACTACAATCAGAGTGAACAGGCAATCTACAGATTGGGAGAAAATTTTGGCAATCTATCTGTCTGACAATGGCTATTATCCAGAATCTACAAGGAACTTAAACACATTTACAAGAAAAAAACCAAACAACCCCATCAAAAAATGGGTGAAGGATATGAACAGACATTTCTCAAAAGAAGACATTTAGGGGACCAACAAAAACAAATGAAAAAGAGCTCATCATCACTGGTCATTAGAGAAATGCAAAACAAAACCACAATGAGATATCATCTCATGTCAGTTAGAATGGCAATCATTAAAGAGTCAGGAAACAATAGATGCTGGAGAGGATGTGAAGAAATAGGAACGCTTTTATAGCATTGGTGGGAGTGTAAATTAGTTCAACCATTGTGGTAGACAGTGTAGCAATTCCTCAAGGATCTAGAACCAGAAATACCATTTGACCCAGCAATCACATTATTGGGTATAAACTCAAACCATTATAAATCATTCTACTATAAAGACACATGCACACGTATGTTTATTGCAGCACTATTCACAATAGCAAAGACTTGGACCCACCCAAATGCCCATCAATGGTAGACTGGATAAAGAAAATGTGGCACATATACACCATGGAATATTATGCAGTCATAAAAAAAGGATGAGTTCATGTCCTTTATAGGGACATGGATGAAGCTGGAAAGCATAATTCTCAGCAAACTAAAACAGGAACAGTAAACCAAACACTGCATGTTCCCTCATAAGTGGGAGTTTAACAATGAGAACACATGGACACAGTGAGGGGAACATCACACACTGGGGCCTGCCCGCGGGTCGAGGGCTAGGGGAGGGATAGCATTAGTAGAAATACCTAATGTAGACGGTGAGTTGATGGGTGTAGGAAACCACCATGGCACGTGTATACCATGTACCAAACCTGCACGTTTTGCACATGCACCCCAGAACTTAAAGTATAATATATATGTAATATTTATAATTGTATAATATATATGTAATATTTATAATTATATAATATATTTATATATAATAAATATAATATAATTATAAATACAATTATATAATGATAATTTATACTTATATTTATATAATTTATAATGTATATATTATTTATATAATATATAATAGAATATATTATATATTATAATATATAATAGAATATATTATATATTATAATATATAATAGAATATATAATATTATACTAAATATATATTATATATACTATAATATTATATTAAATATATATTATATAGTATATTATATTAAATATATATTATATAGTATATTATATTAAATATATATTATATAGTATATTATATTAAATATATATTATATAGTGTATTATATTAAATCTATAGTAAATATAATATATTATATTAAATCTATATTAAATATAATATATTATATTAAATCTATATTAAATATAATATATTATATTATATATTATATATTATAATAGTACATTATATTATATATTATATATTATAATAGTACATTATATTATATATTATATATTATAATAGTACATTATATTATATATTATATATTATAATAGTACATTATATTATATATATATATTATATTATAATAGTACATTATATTATATATTATATATTATAATAGTAAATTATATTATATATTATATATTATAATAGTAAATTATATTATATATTATATATTATAATAGTACATTATATTATATATTATATATTATAATAGTACATTATATTATATATTATATATTATAATAGTACATTATATTATATATTATATATTATAATAGTAATTATATTATATATTATATATTATAATAGTATATTATATTATATATTATATATTATAATAGTATATTATATTATATATTATATATTATAATAGTATATTATATTATATATTATATATTATAATAGTATATTATATTATATATTATATATATATTATATATATATTATATATTATAATAGTATATTATATTATATATTATATGTATTATAATAGTATATTATATTATATATTATATGTATTATAATAGTATATTATATTATATATTATATATTATATATATTATAATAGTATATTATATTATATATTATATATTATATTATATTATATTAAATATATATTATATGTAATATAATAGTATATTGTATATAATATAAAATATATATAAATATATATAATATAAAATATATATAAATATATATAATATAAAATATATATAAATATATATAATATAAATATATAAATATATGTAATATAAATATATATATAAATATATATAATAATTATAATTATAAAACCATTACTTATATTTACTTTTTAATATAATATAGAATTATATTATATAATATGTAATATAATGTAATATAGAATTATATTATATAATATGTAATATAATAGAATTATATTATAAAATATGTAATATAATATATAATTATTTGTAATTATATATGATTATATATTATATAATATATACTTATATATTATATTATATAATATATAGTTATATAATAAGTTATATAATATATACTTATATAATAAGTATATAATATATACTTATATATTATAGTATATGTTATATAATATATAATTATTTGTAATTATATATAATTATATATTATATAATATATACTATAATATATAATTATAATTACATAATTATAATTACAAAACCATTGCTTATATTGGCTTTTTAATATAATATTATAAATTATATTATATAATATAATTTATAATTAATTATATAATATATTATATAATATATATATTATATAACGTATAATTATAATTATAAATCCATTACTTATATTGGCTTTTTTAGATTGTGTGTGCATAAGCAACATATCCATAGTAGTGCATCAACAATAATCAAGGGACACCAAGTTGGAAATGTTTGGCCAGCCCAAACTACTGTTGTATATTTCCTTTCTTTTTAAGTGTATATAAAACAGAAATATCACACACACACTTTTACAGTGATGTCACCTTTATGGTATGTATGTTATTCCCATGGTATAACGAGTAAAATTAATAATTTAATTAAGCCATAAATGCTAAATTGGTAATAGCTTCTTTCAACAATGACTTTAACAAGATTATAGCTTAGTGCTCAGTCATTACAATTACTTTCTTGGCATCGGTCTCCTTTTTTATGATTGCAATACTTTTCTAGTATCCTTCTAGAAAATGATCCAAGGCACTCTTGTGTATTGGGAGGCAACGATACCAGGATAGTAGGGGAGGGTGGGTAATGAGAACTACAGGAAGTGAAACTCTTTTAAGAAACTATGTTTTGGGCCCGGCGTGGTGGCTCACGCTTGTAATCCCAGCACTTTGGGAGGCCGAGGCGGGCAGATCACGAGGTCAGGATATCGAGACCACGGTGAAACCCCGTCTCTACTAAAAATACCAAAAAATAAATTAGCCGGGCGTGGTGGCGGGCACCTGTAGTCCCAGCTACTCGGAGAGGCTGAGGCAGGAGAATGGCGTGAACCCCGGGAGGCGGAGCTTGCAGTGAGCCGAGATTGCGCCACTGCACTCCAGCCCGGGCGACAGAGCGAGACTCCGTCTCAAAAAAAAAAAAAAAAAAAAAAAGAAACTATGTTTTGAAAAAAAATTTAGCAAAAATCTGAAAGTAAGGTAAAATGAAGTATTTTTAGTATTTATGGCAAAGAAGTTTAGCCTTAGCATGAGCAACATTTACCTAAAGACAAACTTACAAGTGATGGACTGTAGAGAATGCTTTCTTTGTGGTTGTGTGAAAAGATATCTAATATGCTATTTCTACCAATCATTTTTCTCTAATCTGGGGGAAAAAAAAAGATTACGGCAGTGGGAAGAATTTGAAATTTTAATTTTAGACCACAAGTAAAACAGGAAGAAGCTCCTAGGTAGCTGAATAGGGCTGGCAATGGGAAGCACAGATATGAGAGATTTTGCTATTGAAAGTTCTCGAGATTATATAGAGCAAGAGAACTGGAGCACAGCGGGATAAATGACAACCTCTAATGCCAAATCACGTTGCTCTCTAAACTGAAACAATTCTGGTGTTTGGGGAGCAATGGATGTTCTTTAGAAGGATTCTAACAACTGATAAAAATGCTTTAGGCTGAGTTGGGGATGCTAGCTAAATTATCTGTGGAGTACATCCACGAATCCAGACAGTTAAGCAGAGACAGAAAATAGTTGGGACTGAAGTGGGGAAGGCAGAAATGGGGACTAGGTGTTTTAAATTATGTTTAAATGGTATTCTGACTGATGTTATGTAGGAACAGAGGTTGTTGGTCTATTGATCTACTTTCAGTGATGTTAACCTATGCCCCAGTTGGGTAAACTAGAGACTGGATTAAAAAAAGAACATGTTGCATAGCATTCACTAATCTACCTAACTTTGCATAACTAAGAAGGGAAATCCAGGCATGTCCCTTCTTTCCCAACTATTGCACCAGCTCCATCCACTCTATACTTAATTAGGTAGGTGAGAATATAAAATCCTATTCTAACCTGGTTTCCTGGCCCCTCCTTTGTTAGCTCAACTTCTGGACTTTCACAGGCCCACGTGCATTTTCCATGCTCCATGTCCTTGGTCTCTCAAAGCAATGAGACAAAACCAGCAACCTCTGCTGGATCATCCACCCCACTCCCCTGTTTTCTTCCTAGACAGCACTTTTTCTTTTTCTTACAAAAAAAGAAACTTCTTTTTCTAATTTTAAAGTAATAAATATTTGTAATGTTTAAAAAATACTATAGCAAAGTTTTTAAAATTTCATTTATTCATTTCTATTTGAATGCCTTCTAGGTAGCAGACATTGTTTTAGGCTCTGGGAATACAATGGTGGTGAAATTATGTAATCTGTCTCCTCATGAATGTTACATTCCAATGATCTGAGAAAACAATTAGCAAATAAGTGAGCAGAGTATTTATGGTAGTAATTGTGGATAAATGCTATGGAGAAAAACAAATCAGGAGATGAGGGTGAGGTCTGGTGATGGCAGATGGGGCCTCATAATTTTCCTTATAATATTGCTACTTATCTGTTAATATTTTAGCTATAAATTACCATATATTTTCTTTTTACCATTTATTTTAGTTTTTAATCTATTAACACACATAGCTTAAAAGGTTAAAAAAGTGTTGAAAATTAAAACAAAAAATTACAGTATACTAATTCTATGTCCCCCTACTATAAAATAACTTTACCTCTTCTGTATCCCCCTATTATGAAATAACTTAATATATTTCTCCAAGTAATATGTGTAGACTGCTATGTTTTGACTTACAAATGTTAAATATTATCTATTGATTTCTTTTTAAGGGAATTAAGTCTCTAGCTTTTACCCCTACTCATTTTCCTCCTAACCATTCTCTTATAACAGATGGATTACAATTTTTGGCAAAATATATATAACGTCTTTATTATTATTATGACTGCATAGATTCTACTCAAGTACTGTACTATGGGTGAATGAACTTCCTTTTTTTCACAACTTTTTGCTTAGTTTTCTTTAAATATCCGGCTAACTCTTGACACACAATTTAATCACTCTGTTAAAAATATCTTGCTACAATTTTCTGCATGATCAAATATATCAAATAATCTATTAATTACTTTTTTCCTCTGAATCCTTCAAGTGTCTTTTTAAAAATTTTCTTTTAAGTTCCAGGATACATGTGCAAGATGTACATGTTTGTTACATAGGTGAACGTGTGCCATCATGTTTCACTGCACGTATCAACCAATCACCTAGGAATTAATCCCAGCATCCATTAGCCATTTATCCTGATGCTCTCCCTCTCACCCCTAAGGCCCCAGTGTGTGTTGTTCCCCTCCCTGTGTCCATGTGTTCTCATTGTTCAGCTCCCACTTATAAGTGAGAACATGCTGTTTGGGTTTCTGTTCCTGTGTTTGCTGAGGATAATGGCTTCCAGCTCCATCCAAGTGTCTTTTATCCCCTTGTTTCAGGTTGGTCTATTCAGTCTCTAGGTTTGGTCCACAAAAGTTGTCTTGAAATTTTCTTTTGCAGCCATCTTGGGAATTACCTTTTCTTTCCCTTTCTCCTGTGTTATAGTGCCTGTATTGACCTGTATCCTAGGTCTCTTGTTCTTGGTTTATTCTTCCATTTTAGTGGAGAAAATCTTACTGTACGTTCTCACAAAAGCATATGTATTCGTTTTTTATTTTTTTCTGTAACAAATTAGTGCAAATTAGTGGCTTAAACAACACAGATGTATTACCAGGTGGTCCTGTAGTTTAGAAGTCTTAGATCTCATTGGGCTAAAATCAAGGGGAGTATCACTTTTTTTTTGTCTGTTCTAGTGTCTGGAGTCTCCCCACATTCCTTGACTGGTGACCTTCTCCTCCATCTTCAAAGCCAGCAATGGTGGCCTGGATTCTTCTCACTTTACATCTGACCTCCTCTTCTGCACTCCCACTTCTACTTTTAAGGACCCTTGTGATTACAGCAAGCCCATCTGGATAGTCTAGGATAATCTCCATATTTTAAGGACAGCTTGTTAGTAAACTTTATCCCATCTGCAACCTTAATTTTCCTTTGCCATTTAAAGTAACATATTCACAGATTCCAGGGATGAGAACATGGATATGTTTAGGAAGTCCATTATTCTGCATACCACAATGTGCCTGGAAAATGTGTCTTAAAGTTTCCATTGTACATGCACATCTAGTTAATGGATTGGCTGGGTGTACAATTCTAGGTTGAAAATAATTCCAATAAAAATTTATAAAGCATTACTTCATCTCTTGTATCTTGCAAATTGCTCAACCAAGACAACGTTCTGAGTCTCAATAAGTTTTAAATCTCAAGGCCTTGTTATTATCGGTATTATGAAATTTCACAAACATCAGTCTTGGTGTATATTTTTTTATTTATTGTTTTGGGCACTTAAGTGGGGTTCTTCCACATTTTTTCATTCTGAAGTTTTTCTAATTATTTGCAATTATTAATGACTTCATCATCACTTTTCTATTTTCTCCATCTAGAGCTCTAACAGTTTGGGTGTTGGACTTCCTGAATATCACACATTGTATTAGTCCATTCTCACACTGCTATAAATAACTACCTGAGACTTGGTAATTTATGAAGAAAAGAGGTTTAATTGACTCAGTTCCTCATGGCTGAGGAGGCCTCAGGAAAGTTACAATCCTGGTGGAAGGCGAAGGGGAAGCAAGGCATGTCTTCCCACTGTGGAGCAGGAGAGAGAGTGAAGGAGGAAGTGCCACACACTTATCAAACAACCAGATCTCCTGAGAATTCTATCATGAGAAAAGCAAGGGTGAAGTCCATCCCCATGACTCGATCACCTCCCAGTCGACCCCTCCTTCAACACATGAGGATTACAGTTCAACACGAACTCTTCAACACGAGATTTGGGTGGGACACAGAGCCAAACCATATCACACATATATGAGATAGAAGAGATGTTACAGAGACCTATGCATACACACAATGTATAAATATAAATATAAATATAAAAAAGGAGAAATTATATATATACACACACACATTCCACATTCTCTGTTGTTTTATTGTTAATTGTTAACTCATTGCTTTCTGAAAGATTTCCAAAATTTTCCTAAGTTTTATCTTCCAGCATTCTCACTGAATTTTAAATAATAAATTAATTGTAAAATGTGTGATTTATAAGAATTGCACTTAATCCCTGATCTGTCCTTTTTCATCTCATTCTTTTCTTGATTTAGAGATACAATGTTGTCTCTTAAAAAATTTTTTTTGAAATTTTCTTCTGTGTCCTGCACTGTCTCCACTTGCTCTTAATTTCATTTATTTCCGCAATTTTTTTTTTTTTTGAGACAGAGTCTCACTCTTTTGCCCAGGCTGGAGTGCAGTGTCACGATCTTGGCTCACTGGAAGGTCACATATCTCTGTTTCTGCAGAATTGGTCCTTGGTAGCTTATTCAGTTCATTTAGTGAGATCGTGTTTTCCTGGATGTTTTTGATACTTGTAGATGTTTGTGTCTGAACATTGAAGAGTTAAGCATTTATTGTAGTCTTCTCAGTCTGGACTTGTTTGTGCCTGTCCTTCTTGGGAAGGATTTTGAGATATTCAAAAGGATGGGGGTGTTGTGATCTAAGCTGTATCTGCTTTAGGGGGCCTCCCAAGCCCAGTAACACTGTGGTTCTTGTAGACTCTTAAAGGTACCACTTTGATGGTCTTGGACAAGATCCAGAGAAATTCTCTGGTTTACCAGGTAGAGACTCTTGTTCTCTTTTCTTATTTTTATTTCAAACAAATGGAGTCTCTCTGTTCTGAGCCACCTGAAGCTGGGGGTGGAGTGTCACAAGCAGCCCTATCGCCACCACAACTAGGACTCTGCACTGGATCCAATCTGAACTAAGCGCAGCTTTGGTCTCATCCAAGGCCTGCTGTAACCACTTCCTGGCTACATCCTTTGTTCTCTGAAGGCCCTGGGGGGGGTCTATAATCAGCAGGTGGCAAAACCATTCAGGCCTGTGTCCCTCCTTTCAGGGTGGCAAGTTCTTCCAGGCCCCAGGTGGGTTCAGTGGTATCATCCAGGAGCCAGGGATGAGTCATAAACCTTAGAAGCCTTCCTGGTGTTCTGTTATACTACAGCTCAGCTGATACTCAAACCCAAGATGCAGCCCTTCTCACTTCTCCCTCCCCTTTCCAAAGGCAAAGAAGCCTCATCCCATGGCCACTGACACAACAGACCCATGGGGAATACTCTCAGACTACCACCAAGGTTCCCTTAAGGCCCAAGGGCTCTTCAGTCAGCTTGTGGTATGGCCTGGGGCTCACTCTTCAGCGTAGAGGGCTTCTCTCTGGCCCAGGGGAAGTCCAGGAATGCTGTCCAAGAGCCAAGTCCTGGAATCAGGGACCCCAAGAGCCCAGTTGGTGCTCTACCCGCACTGTGGCCAAGCTGGGTCCTAAGGTGCAAGACAAAGTCCTCTTTATTTTTTCCTCTGCTTTTCTCAAGCAAGAGTCTCACCCGTTAGCCACCACAGCTGGAAATGTGCTGAGTCTCACCTGAAGCCAGCAAGTCTCAGAGTCTCACCCATGGCCCTCGACGTAGTACCTGCCTATCACTGCTGGTATTCAGGGCCCAAGGGCTCTTCAGTTAGCAGGTGATGAATCCTTCCCAGACTGGGTCTTTCCCTTTAAGGCACTGGGTTCGCTTTCAGCCCAGAGTATGTCTAGAAATGTCTTCTAGGCTCTAGGGCCTGGAAAGGGGATCTCATGACTCTAGCCAGTGCCCTATCCTTCTGTGGCTGAGCTGTTATCCAGGATGTATGCCTAAGTCCTCCCTATTCTTCCCTCTCCTCTCCTCAAGTATAAGGAAGTCTCTTTTGGAGCCGTGCAGCCTGAGGTTAGGGGAGGGGTGATGCCAGCACTCTACTAGCTGCCCTGGCTAGTGTCTCAGTAGGTCATTTGTCCCCGGAGTCCACTGTCTCTGAGTCTAGTTCGGCACTAGGACCCACCTAGGAGTTGCAGTCCTTGTGGTCTGGACTGCTTTTCAAGTTTATTTAGAGCCCCAGAGCAATTTAGCCTATGGTGGTGAGGCTTTCGGGAACTCAAGTTCAGGAACTCAAGTTTGGGCTACTGGGATTGGTGACTCACCTCTGGCTAGGGCTGATTTAAATACTGTCTCTGTGGCTGGGCATCAGTGGAGTATGGTCCAGTTTGTTTCTTTTATAATAGGGGAGCGCTGAGTTTAAGGCCTCAAAATTGCTGTGCTCTCCCTCTCCCCGGAACACAGAAATGCTCTCCACCCCACTCTGTCACTGCCGGGAGAAGGAGAGGGGTGGCACTGGCAATTCAAGACTGTTTTTCCTATCTCTTCAGTGTCTTTTTCAATTATATGAAGTTAAAACCAGGTACTGTGCGTGCTCACTAAGATTTTTTGGTTCTTATGAAGGACAAAAATTGTTTTCGTTGTTGGTTTTTTTTTGAGACGGAGTCTCACTCTGTTGGCCAGGCTAGAGTGCAGTGGTGGGATCTTGGCTCACTGCGACCTCTGTCTCCCAGGATCAAGCAATTCTCCTGCCTCAGCCTCCCAAGTAGCTGGGATTATAGGCATGTGCCACCATACCTCGTTAACTTTTGCATTTTTTTAGTAGAGCTGGGGTTTCACCATGTTGGCCAGGCTGATCTCTAACTCCTGACCTCTGGTAATCCACCCGCCTAGGCTTCCCAAAGTGCTAGGATTACAGGCATGAGCCACCACCCCGGCCTCTTTTTTTTTTCCGATTCTTTTTTTGTGTAGATAGTTGTTAAATTGGTGTCCTTGAGGTGGGGGAATTTCTCAGTGGAGAATTCTATTCCACCAACTTGCTCCACTTCAAGTCCCTGAAAGTAATTTTATTGGTGGGATATTTTTTATAAAAATTAGAGTGGTGGTGGTATTCCAGATTCTTTTCTGTGAAGTGAAGTCTGGTATAGGGAGACCACATAGAACAATATTTTATTAATTAACTTTTGTAGTGATAAAATCCTAAACTATTAAGCGGCATAGTATATAAAGAGGAAATGATGCATCTAAGATGTTGTTTCTAAGGGAACTATCAATAGTCACTCAATGATTAAGTACCTAGGAAAGAGAATAGAGAAGTTAAAGATAACAAAAACTTCAAGCTTAGAACCAACTTTAAGAAAGTTGTGTGCTAAGAAATATTTTCAGTATTAGGTAGCATTCTAATACTGAAACCATTAATAGTGCTATTATATAGAGTATAGGTGATCTACACTCTCAGCATTTCCTGTTTACATTTAAAAAATTTTAGTCATTCTCCATTTAGTCTTATCTCTTTCTCATCTCCATTTTTATGACCAAGTTTCTGGCTTCTTCTTGAAAAGTATTATCTCTTAAAAATAACAACTCTTTAATTACTTAACACTCTGTATGTCTGTATGAATGAAATGCCCACATAATTTCTATTCACTTCTGGATATTTAAAAATTATTATTCAGATCATATAGTGATTTGAATATTATAACACAGTTTCTTCATATGGGATAATTCCCAAACTAAGAAATATATACTTTTTATGCAAGTTTTTATAATTTGATAATATTTTTAAAATCCATCTTTTTCCCTCCTATTTTTAACATGGGTTAAATTGCTAAACAGTATTAATTATTTTAGTCCTATGCCCAAGTTTCATTAGCACCACATAATAAATATTTGTGGAATGAGCAAGTGACTATACCTAAATGTCATGAATACTATAGATTAGTGGGTGCCATCATTCCCCAAAATAAACATAACCAGGTATCTACTAATGCATGGTATAGTACCAGGCGCTAGGGGTACAGTTGATTAGGAGAAAAAATATATACCTAAGATGGCAAACAACTACTGACAGTTGCCTGAGGCCAATATATCTTTTCATGGCTTATATTAAATCCCAACCTTCTCTTTAAAACTAAGTCTTAAGTCAAATTGTCTCTGTATTCTCTGCCAGAAAAATCTTACATATCTTAATTCCTCAAAACTGTCAAAATAGAGGAATGTGTAAGCAAAGAAAATAAATGAGGAAATGGAGCAACATTTCCAACAGACTACTTTTATGTGTTTGAATTTGTCTTATGTTTATTCAACTTACTAGGTAACTAGAACACATACTGTCTCAAAAATTCACCACGAATAAGTAGATAGTGCTTTCTATTCTATTTTACTATAAGACAATAGGATATTTATCTTATTTATATTCCATCTGACACATTTTAAACTCAGTTGGCTCTTGAAAATGATTTGTGACTCCTACTGATCCTTCACCTCTTTCTCTCATGTTTCTTTTTATCTTTAGAGGAAAGACATTTTTCAAAATTTACTTTCAAAGCATCAAAGAGCAGTGTTGTTGCCATATACAATACTCTTTCCATCAGACAATTTGAATTGCTTTGGTAACCTAGCAATTTACATTCACTCCCTTCAGGTAGCATTCGGACTCCACTAAGGCATCTTCCACAGCAGGCTTATTGCTTTTTCAATCATGTATGAAGACAACTTCTGACAACAGGCCTTCCACCCAATCACAACTCCTGGACCCAGTAACACCCTGCTGTGATTCTTATATTCATCACAAGATGACTTGATGTTATCATTGCTAACTTCCCAGAGAAATAATAAGAGCAGAAATGTTTAGAAGATTTGGCCTTTAAATCTCTATAAAAATTGGCCAGTTAAAAAACAATTATTAAAAAAACAACCTCCACACAAAAGTTTTTCTTCATTCTGATGAAAGACGTAATGGGACACCTTGTAAAATCTACTTCACCAAAGAAAGGCAATCTGTCAAGTTCTGTATAAGTAGCTGGATTTCTGTATAGTGATGAATGCTTGCTTTTACTCAGTTCATTTTTTAGAGAAGAAAAATAGCTGTAAATTTAAATGAGACTACTAAATACTAATACAAATGATGAAAGGGCAGTGCGTTAGAGAGGAAGACCGCTAAGTTGAGATGCTCAAGATCCCTGGGAAACCTGGGATCACTTGGTACAGAATAAGTTTTGATTTGTCGATAATTTGGGAGTTAGAGTCTTAGATTCAAATTCATCTCAATAGAAGTGAAAGCTTAGGAAGTTACTGCAATCTCTCTCTGAGACTCCGTTTTCACATCTGTAAAATGAAAATAATTATAGTGGCTACCACAGAGGACTGTTGTAAGGAATAAATAAATTATTTTATGTAATGTACTTATCAACATGCCTGATACATATTTGGTTCTCCTTAGTGTTAGTTACTTTTTTTATTTATTCAAAATAAATAACTTTCATGTTATAATCCTTTCTAGATATTACAAATTGAACAGTTCTGCACTCAAGGAGTCTGCAATCTAATGTAAAAGATAACTTCACAGACAAGTCATTTAAATGAGCAGGACCTATAGTGGCAAGTCCTGGGGGCTGTATTTGTTTTTTGTAATCTTGCTCTTTTGATCAGGTGATTGTACCAGGTGTTGCTATTCGATTCAAAGTGAACCAGTCAGTTTATGGCTTTAGGTAATTTTGAGTTGACATTCAAAAACGAAAATTGACCTCTGATTATTACCTGAATTGAGGACAAGCACAGTCAGAAATTATGGGATTCATGGTCAGCTAATTCCAAAATGAATCAGAGAAATTTGAAAAGGTAGGAGTGAAAAAGACTGTGAGTACAGTTGCTTTGCTTTCTGTAAGTTTTCCAATTTCTGGTTCCATTTATTTGTAAAAGCAAAATGTACTTGCTGTTTGTGGGTTAAATTTAAAAATCTGTATCATAATCATCTTTTTTTCAGTTTGTATGATTTAATTTCTGTTGCTTAAAACCAAAGTGCTTTAACTAAGACACATGATTTGATGTGAAGGAGTGAACTAATATTTAAAGATCTGGAAACCAAGTCCAATCTGATGTAAGATTTGTTATTAGTCATAAAAAGAGAAGCTATAGGAAGAGAGGAGTGAAAACTGAGTAGCAAAGTTAGTGCATGCCCGGGACCCAAACCAAATTTTGTTGAACGTATTATTGCTTTCTCAGCAGACTCTCAACCATTTCCTTATGGAAATCTAAGCTATGAAACTGTGGAACTTATAATAATAGTAGTGGTCAAAGTTCATTGATACTATAACTTGCAAATAATATTTGTTAGTAAAATGATAGAAATTCCTGCCTCAAAATTGTGTGCCCCAGCAATGCCCTGACTCATGTTCTAGTGTATTTTCTATGTGGAATACAGTAGTGAATATATAGTAATTGCTTATTAAAATTTATATTTTGCATAATTAATATATACTGGGTTCCTGGAAAATGTTTTTGAGAATGTAAGGTAATATTTTATACCAATGATACACATTAATGAACCCAAATAAAACATGTAAATTACCTTCTGCTAATTCTATAGTTATTAGTTAATGTCAATTTTTTGGGATTCTAATTTTATTTAATTAAAAAATTATAAACATGAATTATATGTAGATTATTTTGAGACTTAAAGAGGAGCTTTCCTCAGTAGTAAAACCAATTTTATGCAAATGCATCCTTAATTCTAATTTTTATGTGTTGCTGAATGTCAGAAATATTTACTTCTCATATTGGGGCTTAATTTCTGAAAAATTTAAGAAACAATTCCAAAGGAAGAGAGGTCCAAATTTACTCCTTTAGGTATAAGTTGAATGAGATAACAACAATTTTTACCTAAAATCTTACAAATTTGGAAAAGATGTCAAATGCTTTACCATCTAAGAATTCCTTTTCCAGGAAAAGTTTTTCTGCTTTTAGAACTATTTTACATATGTACCACATTTACTTTATCCAGTGTATCATTGATGGGCATTTGGGTTGGTTCCAAGGCTCTGATATTGTGAATGGTGCTGCAATAAACATATGTGTGCATCTGTCTTTATAGTAGAATGACTTATAATTCTGTGGGTCCATTCCCAGTAACGGATTGCTGGGTCAAATGGGATTTCTGGTTCTAAATCCTTGAGGAATCACCACACTATCTTCCACAATGGTTGAACTAATTTACACTCCCACCAACAGTGTAAAACCATTCCTATTTCCAGCATATATACACCATGGAATACTATGCAGCCATAAAAAAGAATGAATTCATGTCCTTTACAGGGACATTGATGAAGCTGGAAACCATCATTCTCAGCAAACTAACACAGGAATAGAAAACCAAACACTGCATGTTCTCACTCATAAGTGGGAGTTGAACAATGAGAGCACGTGGACACAGGGAGGGGAACATCACACATCAGAGCCTAATGGGGAATGGGGGGCTAGGGAAGGGATAGCATTAGGAGAAATACCTAATGTAGATGATGGATTGATGGGTACAGCAAACCACCATGGCATGTGTATACCTATGTATCAAATCTGCACATTCTGCACGTGTATCCCAGAACTTAAAGTATATATATATGAAATATTTTATAATATATTTACTTACAAATATACCACATTTTATTTAAAGTGCTTACATGGAATTTTGCATCAGACCAAATGGAGGAACAAAAATTGTAT
This sequence comes from Nomascus leucogenys, assembly GCF_006542625.1. Classification (NCBI taxonomy): domain Eukaryota; kingdom Metazoa; phylum Chordata; class Mammalia; order Primates; family Hylobatidae; genus Nomascus; species Nomascus leucogenys. Next base: position 75,839,263 of record NC_044392.1, read on the forward strand.
TTGCAGTCCCATATGAAACAAGAAGCAGACATAATATGTAAAACAACAGTTTTCAGATATTAGAAATCAGACAGTGCCAGAAAATTATACAGGAGAGAGATGAAATGATAAGGTAAGTCAAATGACTGTCCCAGCAGTTCCATAGGGTCCACAGAACAGAGGGGAAACCTAAGCACAGCCCATGTTCTTTCTGAGTTGAAGCATTGAAGTTGAGAGTCCAGGAGCAGGGTATTAGTAAAGAGAGAGAGAGACAGAGAGAGACAGAGAGAGAGAGATCTGCAGAGGATCCTCTTTGAATATCTAGCTGAGTATGGATCAGTACATGCATTTGAGAAAAGTACTCAAAGCTAGAAAAAGGATTATTTAAAAGAAGTAAGGGAAACAATTGATAGTAACATAAGGCCAGGAATAGTTTGCGTTTGCTTTTTTGTTTTTGTTTTTTCTTTTACTTTAAGTTCTGGGATACATGTGCTGAACATGTAGGTTTGTTACATAGGTATACACATGCCATGGTGATTTGCTGTACCTATCAACCTATCATCTAAGTTTTAAGCCCTGCATGCATTAGGTATTTGTCCTAATGCTCTCCCTCCCCATTCCCCCTACCCCCTGACAGGACCCAGTGTGTGATGTTCCCCTCCCTATGTCCATGTGTTCTCATTGTTCAACTCTCGCTTGTGAGTGAGAACATGCAGTGTTTGGTTTTCTGTTCCTGTGTTAGTGTGCTGAGGATGATGGTTTCCAGCTTCATCCACATCCCTGCAAAGGACATGAACTGATTTTTTTAATGGCTGCATAGTATTCCATGGTATATATGTGCCACATTTTCTTTATGCAGTCTATCATTGATGGATGTTTGGGTTGGTTCCAAGTCTTTGCTATTGTAAATAGTGCTGTAATATACATACGTGCACACGTGTCTTTACAGTAGAATGATATGTAATCCTTCTACTGAAGGATATCAGATATTGAAGATCAACTTACTAAAATAATGTGTGAAGGTAAGATTAGAGAAAACAGTATAAAAAGGAACAAACAAAGCCTCTGAGAAATATTGGACTGTGTGAAAAGACCAAACCTATGATTGTTTGGGGTCCCTGAAAGTGACAGGGAGAATGGAACCAAGTTGGAAAACACACTTCAGGATATTACCCAGGAGAACTTCCCCACTCTAGCAAGATGGGCCAACATTCAAATTCAGGAAATACAGAGAACACCACTAACATACCCCTTGAGAAGAGCAACTCCAAGAACCTTATCACCAGATTCTCCAAGGTTGAAATGAAGGAAAAAATGTTAAGGACAGCTGGAGAGAAAGGTCAGGTTACCTACAAAGCAAAGCTCATTAGATTAACAGCAGATCTCTCTTCAGAAACCCTACAAGCCAGAAGAGAGTGGGGGTAAATATTCAACATTCTTAAAGAAAAGAATTTTCAACCCAGAATTTCACGCTCATTCAAACTAAGCTTCATAAGTGAAGGAGAAATAAAATTCTTTACAGACAAGCAAATGCTGAGGGATTTGTCACCACCAAGCCTGCATTACAAGAGCTCCTGAAGGAAGCACTAAACATGGAAAGGAAAAACCAGTACCAGCCACTACAAAAACACACCAAAATATAAAGACCAATGTCACTATGAAGAAACTACATCAATTAATGTGCAAAATAACCAGCTAGCATCATGATGACAGGATCAAATTCACACATAACAATATTAACCTTAAATGTAAATGGGCTAAATGCCCCAATTAAAAGACACAGTCTGGCATATTGGATAAAGAGTCAAGACCCATTGGTGTGCTGTATTCAAGAGACACATCTTATGTGCAAAGATGCACATAGGCTCAAAATAAAGGAATGGAGGACGATTTACCAACCAAATGGAAAGAAAAATAAAAGCAAGGGGTTTTAATCCTAGTCTCTGATAGGACAGGCTTTAAACTATCAAAGTTAAAACAAAACAAAACAAAACAACAACAACAACAAAAAGAAGGTATTACATAATGGTAAAGGGAGCAATGCAACAAGAAGAGCTAACTATCCTAAATATATATGCACCCAACACAGGATCACCTAGATTCATAAAGCAAGTTCTTAGAGACCTACAAAGAGACTTAGACTCCCACACAATATTAATGGGGGACTTTAACACCCCACTGTCAATATTAGACAGATCAATAAGACAGAAAATTAACAAGGATATTCAGGACTTGAACTCAGTTCTGGACGAAGCTGACCTAATAGACATCTACAGGACTCTCCATCCCAAATCAACAGAATATGCATTCTTCTCAGCACCACATAGCACTTATTCTAAAATCAACCACACAATTGGAAGTAAAACACTCCTCAGCAAATGCGAAAGAACTGAAATCACAACAGTCTCTCAGACCACAGTACAATCAAATTAGAACTCAGGATTAAGAAACTCACTCAAAACCACAAAACTACATGGAAATTGAACAATCTGCTCCTGAATGTCCCTTAGGTAAATAGCGAAATTAAGGCAGAAATAATTTCGTGGGGGAACTAGGCATTTTACCAAACAGGTCCACTAACAGAGACAAAAATGGATTTCCACCAACGCACCAACACTAATCTATTAGCAGTGGCTGCCTGAACATTGTGTGGAGAAGAAATCTGAAATCAAGATTGGGTTCAACATGAAAGAATATGATTCTTTATTATCAATATCTAAACTAGCTCAGCACATGGAGTGAAGGTTCATATGGTGTACATTTGCCATTTTTGGACTAGATTGTAAAAGATGAAGGGATTCGGATAATAATTATTGACTCCTTCTTTTATTAGTTTATTATAGCTGCCATAACAAAATACCACAGACTGGGGGGCTTAAACAACAGAAATTTGTTTCTTCCCAGTTCTGGAGGCTAGAAGTCCAAGATCAAGGTGTCAGCAGGTTTGGTTTCTCCTGAGAGCTCTTTCCTTGGTTTGTGGGTGTCCATCTTCTCCCTGTGTCTGTGTCTGTATTGTCTGCATTAGTCCTCTTTTATTTATAAGGGTACCAGTCATATTGAATTTGGGACTACCTATATGTCCTCATTTTACCTTAATTACCTCTTTAAAGACCCTGTCTCCAAATATAGTCACATTCTGAGCTTCTGTAAGTTAGGACTTCAACATATAAAATTCGAGGAGCTATAATTCAGTTCTTACCAGAGATTCAGACACAAATTTTTGATTCCTCCTTAACGAACTGATAGAAATTCTCAATTCAGGGAATTATCTGCAGTCTGAATTGTTTTTCTTCCAGGTTCTCTTTATTACTTTTTTAATGTAATGACTGTCACCATTTTCCTGTCAAGGTTTGCACTAGAATAAAATGTTCTTTCATAAGATACCTTACTAGTTCTTGAAGAAAATTATTGACCTTAGCTTATATATTTGCCATTTTCTACAATACATTTTTTTCTATATTTTTGTTTTCCTTGCATTTGATCTCTCCTCCTGTGCTGTGTGAATTCACCACTGTATAAGTCTTGGTCTTGGTGAGTGGTGAAGCCATTTTAAATGTCTACATGGTTACATAATCTTTATTCCAAACTTTCTTATAGCACAGCAACACACAATTGATCTAGGTTAAACCAAGCAAATGCTATAGGTATTCAGACAGAAGCCAGTAACAGATAGAAGCAGATATGGACATTGTGATGGTGGTTGCAGTAGAAATAGCAGTATCCTTTCAAAAACGGCTATTACCATGGCTCCAGTGGAAATGTCCAGTATCCAGCACTGGCCTTTGTGAAAGTGGCAGTTATAACACATGCTGTGGCTTCCAGTGGCCAAAAGCAGCAGTGGCAGCAGTATCTCTACCAGACTTCTCTGTGCTGTGATTCTGGCTGAGGTTCTTATTGCTGCTATCTTCCTTTGCTTCTGCACAATATTAAAAGCCTACTTCTCCAGCTTTGTCATAAATACTGTGAAAAATCTAATACATTTTAAATAAATTCTTTTTCAGCTTAAACAAGTCAGAATCATTTCCTCTTCTTTGTAGCCAAGATCATTGACTAACAAATTTATGAAAAGCCTTCATTATTAATGAAACTAGGTAAGTTTTTGGCCAAGGCAATCAGGCAAGACAAAGAAATAAAGGATATCCAAATAGGAAGAAAGGAACTCGGGTTATCCTTGTTTGCAGATGACATATTTCTATATCTAGAAAACCCCATAGTCTCAGCCCAAAAGCTCCTTCAGCTGATAAACAACTTCAGTAAAGTTTCAGGATACAAAAATCAATGTACAAAATTCATTAGCCTTCCTCTACACCAACAACAGCCAAGCTGAGAGCCAAATCAGGAACACCGTTTCATTCGCAATTGCCACAAAAGGAATAAAATACCAGGAATACAGATAACCAGGGAGGTGAAAGATATCTACAATGAGAATTACAAAACACTGCTCAAAGAAATTAGAGAGGACGAAAACAAATGGGAAAAGCATTTCCTGCTCATGGAAAGGAAGAATCAATATCAGTAAAATGGCCATACTGTCCAAAGCAACTTACAGATTCAATGCTATTCATATCAAACTATCAATAATATTCTTCATAGAACTAGAAAAAAACTATTTTAAAACTCATGTGGAATAACGAAAGAGCCCAAATAGCCAAGGTAATCCTAAGCAAAAAGAACAAAACTGGAGACATCATGTTACCCAGCTTCAAACTGTACTACAGGGCCATAGTAACCAAACAGCATGGTACTGGTACAAAAACAGACACATAGACTAATGGAACAGAATAAAGAGCTCAGAAATAAGGCCACACACCTATGACCATGTGATCTTTGACAAAGCTGAGAAAACAAGCAATGGAGAAAGGACTCCCTATGCAATATATGGTGCTGGGAGAACTGGCTAGCCATATACAGAAAATTGAAACTGGGCCCCTTCCTTACACTTTTTACAAAAATCAGTTCAAAATGGATTAAAGACTTAACTGTAAAACCCAAAACTATTAAAAACTTGGAAGACAACCTAGGCAATACCTTTCTCGACATTGGAACTGGTGAAGATTTCATAATGAAGATGACAAAAGCAATCATAACAAAAGCAAAAATTGACAATTTAATCAATTGGTTAGTTGATCTAACTAAACAGCTTCTGCACAGCAAAATAAGTGATCAAAAATGTAAATAGACAACTTATGGAATTGGAAAAATATTTGCAAACTATGCATCTGACAAAGGTCTAATATCCAGTACCTATAAGGAACTTAAACAAATGTACAAGAGAAAAACCAAACAACTCCCTAAAAAAGTGGGCAAAGGACATGAACAGACACTTTGCAAAAGAAAACATACCTGCAGCCAACAAGCATATGAAAAAAATGGTCAGTATCACTGATCATTAGAGAAATGCAAATCAAAACCACAAAGAGATACCATCTCACACCAGTCAGTATAGCTATTATTAAAAAGTCAAAAATTACAGACGCTGGCAAGGTTGTGGACAAAAGGAAACACTTATACACAGTTTGTGGGAGTATAAATTAGTTAAACCATTGTGGAAATCAGTGTGGTGATTCCTCAAAGTGCTAAAAACAAAACTACTATTTGACCCAGGATTCCCATTACTGGATGTATACCCAAAGGTGTATAAATTGCTCTGTCATAAAGACACATGTATATGTATGTTCACTGCAGCACTATTCACAGTAGCAAAGACGTGGAATCAACCTAAATGACCATCAATGGTAGACTGGATTAAAAAAAAATGTGGCACATATACACCCTGGAATGCAATACAGCCATTAAAAAAAGAATGAAATCATGTTCTTTACAGGAACATGGACAGAACTAGAGGCCATGATTCTTAGCAAACTAACACAGAAATAGAAAACCAAATACAGCACGTTCTCACAAATGGAAGCTAAATTATGAGAACACATGGACAGAAAGAGAACAACACACACTGTGCTCTACTTGAGGGTGGAGGATTGGAGGAGGGAGAGGATTAGGAAAAATAACGGTTGTATCCTAGGCTTAGCGCCTGGGTGATGAAATAATCTGTACAACAAGCCCCTGTGACAGGAGTTTCCCTGTATAACAAACCTGCACATGTACCCCTAAACCTAAAATAAAAGCTTTAGAAAAAACAGAAACTAGGTAAGTTTTGCTTCCCTCTACTTTGCTCTGTAGATGGGAGCTAGCTTTGTTACTTGGTAAACTAGAAAGAGTTTTCTATCTCCTTGTTAAGATTTGCTCCTCTATATAAATTCTCTCTATATTATACACCATGGTTTCTGCTACAGTACAGCAATGGGACTGATCAATTTTGTGCCTTTTGGCTCTAAAAGTCTGAGCTAATAGTAGAAAATTCATCTTGAGAAACATGGATATCATAAACCTTTCTTGTTACTGTTTCTAATGATGACAAATATATTCCAAATCCAACCACTTATTACACCTCCATTCCAACATCATTACCATCATTTCCCCAAAGATTACAGAATAGCCAAAAAATTATTTGGTTCTTATACTAGTCCATTTTCATGCTGCTGATAAAGACATACCCAAAACTGGGCAATTTATAAAATAAAGTCTAATGAACTTACTTAGAGTTCCACATGGCTAGGGAGGCCTCAAAATCATGGTGGAAGGCAAGGAGAAGCAAGTCATGTCTTATGGATGGCAATACGCAAAGAGAAAGCTTGTTCAGGGAAACTCCCATTTTTTTAAACCATCAGATCTCATGAGGCTTATTTACCGTCATGAGAAGAGCACGGGAAAGACCTGCCCCCATGATTCAATTACCTCCCACCAGGTCCCTCTCACAATACATGGGAATTCAAGATTATATTTGGGTGGGGACACAGCCAAACCATATCATTCTGCCCCTGGCCCCTCCCAAATCTCATGTCCTCACATTTCAAGACCAACCATGCTTTCCCAACATTCCCCCAAAGTCTTAACTCATTTCAGCATTAATTCAAATGTCCACGCCCCAAAGTCTCATCTGAGACAAGGCAAGTCCCTTCCACCTATGAGCCTGTAAAATCAAAAGCAAGTTATTTACTTCCTAGATACAATGGGGTACAGGCATTGTCTAAATACAGCCATTCCAAATGGGAGAAATTGGCTAAAATGAAGAGGCTACACGTCCCATGCAAGTTTGAAATTCAACGAGGCAGTCAAATCTTAAAGCTCTAAAATTATCTCTCTTGACTCCATGTCTCACAGCCAGGTCACACTGATGCAAAAGATGGGTTCTCATGGTCTTGGGCAGCTCCACCTCTGTGGCTTTGCAGGATATAGCCTCCCTCCCATTTGTTTTCATGGGCTGGTGTGGAGTGTATGCAGCTTTTCAGGCACACAGTGCAAGCTGTTGGTGGATCTACCATTCTGGGGTCTGGAGGATGCTGGCCCTCTTCTCACAGCTTCATTAGGTGGTTCGCCAGTAGAGACTCTGTGTGTGAGCTCCAATCCCACATATTCCTTTCACACTGCCCTAGCAGAGGTGCTCCATGAGAGCCTGCTTCTGAAGCAAATTCCTTCCTGGACATCCAGGCATTTCCATACATCCTCTGAAGTCTAGGCAGAGGTTCCCAAACCCCATTCTTGACTTCTGTGTTCTTATAGGCTCAACACCACATGGAAGCTGCCAAGGCTTGGTGTTTGCACCCCCTGAATCCACAGTCTGAGCTGTACTTTGGTCCCTTTTAGTTACGGCTGGAGTAGCTGGGGTGTAGAACACCAAGTCCCTAGACTACACACAGCACAAGGACCCTGGGTCCGGTCCAAAAAAACCCCTTTTTCCTCCTAGGCCTCCAGACCTGTGATGAGAGGGGCTGCTGTGAAGCCCTCTGGCATGCCCTGGAGACATTTTCCCCATTGTCTTGGGGATTAACACCTGGCTCCTGGTTACTTATGCAAATTTCTACAGCTGGCTTGAATTTCTCCTCAGAAAATGGGATTTTCTTTTCTATCACATTGTCAGGCTACAGATTTTTTGAACTTTCATGCTCTTCTTCCCTTATAAAACTGAATGCCATCAACAACACCCGAGTTACATCTTAAATGCTTTGCTGCATAGAAATTTCTTCCACCAGATACCCTAAATCATCTCTCTCAAGTTCAAGATTTCACAAATCTCTTGGGCAGGAACAAAATGCTGACAGGCTTTTTGCTAAAACATAACTAGATCCACCTTTGCTCCAGGTCCCAACAAGTTCCTCATCTCCATCTGAGACCACCTCAGCCTGGACCTTATTGTTCATATCACTATCAGCATTTTTGTCAAAGCCATTCAACAAGTCTCTAGGAAGCTTCAGACTTTCCCACATTTTCCTGTGTTCTTCTAAGCCCTCCAAACTGTTACAACCTCTCTGCATGTTACCCAGTTCCAAAGTCACTTCCACATTTTCTGGTATCTTTTCAGCTATGCTGGTACCAACTTATTAGCCTATTTTCATGCTGGTGATAAAGACATACCCAAGACTGGGCAATTTACAAAAGAAAGAGGCTTAATAGATTTACAGTTCCACATGGCTGGGGATGACTCACAATCATAGCAGAAGGTGAAAGGCATGTCTTACATGGTGGCAGATAAGAAAAGAGAGCTTGTGCAGGGAAGCACCTTTCTGTAAAACCATCAGATCTCATGAGACTTCTTCATTATCACGAGAATAGCATGGAAAAGACCTGCTCCCATGATTCAGTTACCTCCCACAAGGTCCCTCCCACAACACGTGGGAATTCAAGATGAGATTTAGGTGGGGACACAGCCACAGCATATCAGTTCCTCTCTTACCTATCACACATGTATAGTTTGTCTGGCAAATAATAATCTTTAATGGTATTTCCAGGTAACTTAGAAAAAATAAATCCAGAATCTTTACTATGGTTTACAAGACTCCATTATTTTGCTCTTGCTTACTTTTCTGACTTTTTTTCTTTTCCTTTTCTCTTCTTTTCTTTTTCTTTTTTCCTTCCTTCCTTCCTTCCTTCCTTCCTTCCTTCCTTCCTTGCTTGCTTTCTTGAATTTTCCAAGTCTCGCTATGTTTCCCAGGCTGGTCTTGATCTTCTGGGCTCAAGGAATCCTCCTACCTTGGCCTCTCAAATTGCCAGGATTACAAGTATGAGCCACCACGCCTGGTATACTATTCTGTTCTTGCACTGCTATAAAGAAATACCTGAGACTGGGTAATTTATAAAAAGGTTTAATTGGCCCAGGGTTTCACAGGCTGAACAAGAAGCATGACGACTTCTGGGAGGCCTCGGGAAATTTTCAATCAGGGTGGAAGGCAAAGTGGAAGCAGGTATGTCTTACATGGTTGGAGCAGGAGGAATAGAGAGAAGGGAAACGTGCTACACACTTTTAAACAACCAGATCTCATGAGAACTTAGCACCGAGAGGACAGTGCTAAACCATTCATGAGGTACTGCCCACTGATCCAATAGCCTCCCACCAGGCCCCACTTCCAACACTGGGGATTACAATTCAACATGAGATCTGGGTATGGGCACAAATCCAAACCATATCACCTAGCCTCTCTCTGATTTCATTTTCTACAATTTCCTCTCTTGCCAAACCGGGCCTTTTTGCAATTTGTTTACCATGCCAAGAGAGCTCTCACCTCAGGGCCTTTGATTTGCCATTCTCTAACTTGAGAATTCTTTTCCCAGACATTCACATAACTCATTTACTCACTTAATCCAGATGCCTGTTCCAATACCTTCCCCACAATAGCACTTTCCTCATTGTCCTTTCTAAATGACCATATCTGTCATTCTTTGATCCCAATCCTACTTAAATTTTTTCCTTGTAGTGCTTATTATCATCTGACATCATATAGATATTTGTTCTTATTTATTTATTTGTTTTCCCCCCATGTAAATGTGAGCTTCATGGAAGGGCAGAGACTCTAATTTTTCTTTTTCATGGTTATATGTCTAGTGCCTGGAAGAGTGCCTAGGGCATAGTATTAAGTGAAGGAATGAACCACAGTGGTTCAGAGGTGGGTCTTGGATAGGGGAAGAAAAGTTTTATATAGAAACTCAGACTTTCTTCTCTACTACTAACAAACTGTCTTATTTAAACTGGACTCAAACACATCATTTCTGATATAAGCACTTACAAACTAGGCTGCGTAGCATCTGACAAACTCAAACATGCATTAGTGGCTGACTACATACAATTAATTAGTGACCAAAATACTCAATAAATATAATTTATTTAAATAATGATGAAATGATTAAATAACAGATAAAATATTAATCAGACATGAACTTGGAAGCCTTACAAGCATTAGGAAATGTCTTTGGCGGCCTCGTTCTTAAATTCTATAATTTTTCCAGGTTTCTATATTTTGTATTCATATCACTGGTTTGATAAATTTTCTCGAATCTTTATGTTAAATCAAAACAACATGAAACATTTAAATTACTTTTAAAAGTCATAGTTGTTGTTTGGTTGGTATTTATGGCTTTTACAGAAATTCAGCTAAGCAATTCATTTATCATCATTTATCATGAGTGTCCAGGTCAATATTGTTTACTTCATTCTGAGACTATGGTGTTATCTGGTGCTTTGTTCAAGTCAATTAAATTCAGAGCATGCTGCTAGGGAATGAAGGGATTCTCTGGAGAAAATGACATATTTCCTGCCTTCAAAGAGACTGTCAGTTCTAACATTAACACAAATTGGGTCTCTTTCTGGATATGACACTTGGTTTGTTTCTAGCTGAGTCAATCTTTGCCTTAGATTCCTCAGCTGAAAAATAAAGCTAATAATATAACTGTTAAGAAAAAATAGTACAGAATATTAAGGTAATGTTTACAGTTGGAACTTAATAAGGTACAAATTAATACATTCTAGAATGTTTCCTTGTGTGCATCAATAAAGAAATTAGAGTCTGTTCTAATTTCTACTAGAGCTAGAATATCTATTAGAACTGGAATGTTTAACACCCTGGTAGTTTTAAAGTTTTTTATGAATTATGTTAAATGAAATTTTAAGCTGAAGCATAAGCAAATAAGCTTGTTAAAACTGGAACTGTGCACCTGGGATTGCTTAAATAGAGTTCAACATTACTAAGACCTAACTCCTGGAAATTTGTCACACAGATACAAATGACTTCGAGCAGAGTCTGACAGTTTTATGGCCTCTTGCACTAATTTGGATACAGTTTTCCCATTTGGCACCATTAGACAGATATTACTCATTTCCAGGGCAGCAATATAAGTTGTCCCAACACATAGAGATAATGGAAAGAAATTTAGTTGCCTTGGTTATAAGAATAACTCTAGTCTTCATCTCAGTGAACTCCATTTGATATTTTTAAACTGTAGAGAGCCTTCCTTAATTCATGGTATCCAGTCCTGGTATCTGTGATGTCATCTGAAAAATTAGAAGCCCATCTGTGATGCACTCCTGCCCTAATTATGATTATCTGTCACTCAAATGTACTCGCATGCACACACACACACACACACACACACAAACACACACAACCTGATTCCATTCAAGTTGTTGGTCACAACTAAAAGTGAACTTGCCTCTATCTGTTCTGCCAAGACAGTGTGGACAGTAGATCTCACATTCACCATTGTATCTCAAACACCTATCACAGTTCCTTTGTATTCGTACATGTATGTAGGCATGCATTTATTCACCATTCAGTTGAATACATGCATGCTCCCTCTGTATCTGACACTGTTCTAACGACAGGGAAATAGCATTGAGGAAATTGGTTCCTGCTCCATGGATCTTACAGACCTATGCATGGTTGGTGCTTTATAAGCATTTGTTCAGTTGACAAAAACATTTTATTTGTTCGTATATAAAGAGGAAGTCATGCTAGAGTTTTTAAAAAACTAAACTTTATTTTTTAGAGCAGGTTTAGGTTCACAGCAAAATTGAGCAGAAAGTAGAATTGCCCTATAACCCCTTGCCCCAACACACAGCTTCCCTACCATTAACATCTTGCACCAGAGTGGAACTTTGCTACAATTAATAAACCTATATTGACACATCTTTTACCTAAAGTCCATAGTTAACTTTGTGGTACACTCTTGGTGTCATACACTCTGTAGGTTTTGACAAATATATAATGATTATGTATCTGCCATTAAAGCATCACACAGAATAGTTTCACTACCCTAAAAATCTGACTAGACTTTTGAAATTCTATTTTGGGATTTATAGAAACTAGATTGATTGGCAGCTTCTTTCAGATTTTCTTAAAATAAACTCTGGTCTGCACGATATTTGAATTTCTGAGGTAGCAGCCACCCTGGCTGAAACATGCTTTCAGATCAGGTGATCTCACCAATGTGTAAGGGATCTGGTTTCTCAATCTCTTATAGCAAAGTAGTTTCCGAAGATTCCCCAAAATGAGACAGTTCATAGAATGAAAAAAAAATCTCTGCCTTTATGATCACTATGCATGAGCATAACTTTGACACTCCTTTGTTTAATCCTCTCTTCTCCTTCTCCTTCTTCTTCTCTTCTTCTTTTCCTTCTCCTGCTCCCACTCCTGCTTCTGCTTCCGTAAAAGGGTGGATGATTTGATTTTCAGAAATGCGTGGTCTAGAGGTGCTTCTTTATAAATTAGAGATTATGTCTGATATGAACCCCTCATCAGCCATGACACAATCATAAGCCTGAACAGGACTACTATTCAGACTTCTCTTTTGCATTTGACCACCCAGTGGGCTCTGGTCTTTAGAGCCTAGAGAGTCTCTGACCTCAGAAAATGGGATCCATTGAACACAGTACCCTCTTCCTGACCCAGTGATTCCTGGGACATCGAACACAATTTAAAAGTCAATGTTTCCAGCTTCCTCATTTTCTAGAGCAGAAAACAGAGACCCACAAGCATAAAGCTACTTGCTTCAGGCCAAATAGTTCAGTGGAGACAAAAGTTATACTAGAATATCAAGATTTACAACATTAATTTTCACTGCTCTATATTAATGATATATTCTATGATGTATTGACTTTCATCAATTAATCATAAACCAAAATTTAATAGAATTTTGCTTAGAGATAATATCTCTGATTTAGTAAAGCATTTTGTAGCAAAATGAATCAAAATTTTCCCATTGAGGATACAGTTTTCAGGAAACAGAAACATGACATTTCACACTTAGGAACATTTCTTGGTCCTAGAAATGTCCAAGAATCCTTTAATAACACTGCCCTTTTCTTTCTGAATTTCGTGTGCCAGGGCACCAGCAGTCATTTGCAGGACTCTTGGATTTCTTCAAATTCTATTATTTTGTTAGCTATGACTGCTGTGGACATAGGATGATTCAATTTTATATACATGTATGTAAATACATACACATATGGACATTTAACCCCATTTAAACTTCCGTGTAATTATGACCAATACAACTATGCAACTACTGAAACCAGAACAAAAGAATGTCTTAAGCCTCTGAAATTCCTAGGGAACTTAGGCAAGCCATATAAAATGATTCTTTTGGAAGCTGGTCCTGGCACGAGCATAGCCACCACCACACCAGAGAGAATGGCATAGCATTTTTAATAAGAAGATATGGTAAAACATTGGTTTCTATCTTCAAAAAATATATATCATATTTAAATCATCTAAGAATAGTGCAAGAGTTCACTATCACTTCCATCTGATTATAGAACTTTTGAAATAGATGGAAACTGACAATTTCATTGAGTCAAGGGCTACAGCATCCCTCAAGGTTTCACTGGAGTACTCACAACAGAAGGATGTCTAGACTGTTTTGAACACCTCATGGACAAAATTCCACAGAGTTTAATTATAAAAAGCATTTATATAATATGTTAATATGCTTACATATAATTTTTCCTAATATGAGGATAAAATGAGATACCACAGGCAAAATGTTAAGCACAGAGTCTGAAACATTATAGGGCTTAATATATTTCATTTCTATGTCACCAAAAGGAAAAAAAAATTCCAAAGATAATAAGCTAATTGCATGTGTACTTTTTTCTACTAGACTATAAGCACTTAGAGCAGCCATTTTTTTCTGCACTTTTGGTGCCTAGTTTAGTGTATTACTGAATAGTAGAAAATAATATGAGAAGAATGCAGAAAAAGAGAGGAGGGGAGGATGGGAGAGGGTAGGGAAATTGAAGGAAGGAAGGGAGGGAGGGAGGGAGGAAGGAAGGAAAGTAAAACAAGCAGGAAGGGTGAGAATAAGAGATAGCAAGCAGGCAAAGAGATATATTTCTCCAATAATTTCCTACCTCTTTAAGTACAGATAGACTTCCAATTATTTAGCATGGTTTACAAGACAATTCTTTGCTCTGGGAACCTCTGTAACCTCTATAAATACACCTCATGTTCAGCTTCAGTCACACCCAATTAGTGGCATTTCCTCAAATATTCAGTCACAGCCCTGGGCTTTGCATTTGTTATTCCTCTAACTAGAACATATACCCTCTTCATTTCTGTCCCTTTGTCAATGTAGCTGACTTCTTATCCTTTAAGCTTCAGCTAATGCATTTCATATAATCACAGTAAGTAATTTTTTATTCTTTCCTCTTATATCTTCTTCTCTTTCTGTTTCAATGAGATGTCTTGTCATTTTTTCTTTTTTATGTATTTATACATGATAGCATATTTGTTTTCTCAGAATGTACACCAAATATTTTTGTTTACCATCCTATTTTATTCATACCAAATTCACATATAATTCTTAAAACCATATGTTCACAATCTTCTCCCCAAACGTTGCCAGTTGTCATCTAGTTTTTTTCTAGTGTGCACTCAGGAACCAGTGTTGAACCCTTCTCCCTTAAGTAGATGCACTCCCTTTAACTCTGGAATTCTGGAATATTCTTTAGGAGAGCTGTTTTTTTTCCCCCTCCAGTGCTAGCTTTTTAAAATTAAGCTTTTTATTTTGTATAAGTATAGACCCACATCCAGTTGTAAGAAATAGTACAGAGAGATGCCAAATACCCTTTACCTAGTTTTTCCCAAAGATAACATCTTTCACAACTCTAGTATGATATCACAACCAGGATTTTGATATCGGTATAGTAAAGATACAGAACAATACAGAATAGTTCCATCCTTGCAAGGATTCCCTGTGTTGCCTTTTAAACCACAGCCACTTCCATCTCTCCAACGCTGTCCCCAACAGGTGGCAACAACTAACCTTCTCTTCATTTCTATAATTTTGACATTCCAAGTATGTCATAGAAGTGGGATCACATAGTATATGACCCACTAGAATTAGCTTTTTTCACTCAGCATAATTCCTGGAGATCCATCAAAGTTGTTGCATGTATCAATACAGTAGTTCATTCTTTTCTATTGCTGAATAGTATTTCACGGTTTGGATGTACCGCAGTTTATTTAAACATTCACCCATTGAAAGACATATGGGTTGTTTCCAGTTTCTGTCTATTTCAAATAAAACTGCTATAAACATCTATCTACAGGCTTTTTGTGAACATAAGGGTGCATTTCTCTGAAATAAATGCTTAGAAGTACAATGATTGGACCACATTGTAGTTGAATGTTTAGTTTTAAAAGAAACTATCAGTTTTCCAAAACAGCTCAACATTTACAATCCCTCCAGCAATGCTTGAGAAACCCAGTTTTTCCATACCCCATCAGCATTTGGTGTTGTCACTATTTCTGATTCTAGCACTTTAAATAGATGTATGATTACACCTCTTTGTGGTTTTAATTTGCAGTTTTCTTAATGGTTATGATGTTAAATATTTTATCATATGCTTATTTGCCACTTGTATATCTTCTTTATTGAAATGTTTCTTCATACTTTTGTCCATTTTCTAATTGGGTTTCTTATTATTGAGTTTTGAGAGTTCTCTATATTAATATTCATTAATATATTAATGAACATCTATGTGTTAATATTCCTTAATATATTTATGCTGATGATAATTAATTTGTGATGAATATTAGTCTTTTGTTGGTAATATGGTTTGAAACAATTTTCTTTCAGTCTGTGGTAATATTTTCAACATGTTGACCGTGTCTTTGCAGGATCAAAGTTTTTAGTTTTGATGAGGTTCAGTTGGTCAGGTTTTTCTTTCATGGGCCATACTCTTGGTGTAAAGGTTAATAAGTTTATGTCTAGTCCTAGATCCAAATATTTTCTCCTATATTTTTCAAGCAGCTTTATAGCTTTATGTTTTACATATAAATTCACAATCCAGTTGGAGTTAATTTTTGTGAAAGGTGTGAAGTTTAGGCCAAGGTTTAAATTTTCTGTCTATGGATGTCCATTGGCTTGCAGCATGATTTGTGCAAGAGGTTACTTTTCTTTTATTGAATTGTGTTTGCACCCTTGTCAAAAGTAAGTTTGGTATTGCTACGGATTGAATGTGTCCCCCAAAGTCCAAATGTTGGAAACTGAATCCTCTATGCAACAGTATTGAGAGGTGGGCCTAATAAGAGGTGATTAGATCATAAGGGCTCTGCCTTCATCAATAGATTAATACCAGTATCACAAAATTGGGTTAGTTATCACAGAGTGGGTTTGTTTCAAGTGCGTTTGGCCCCCTTGCAGTCTTGTGCCCACTTGTCCTTCCACCTTCTAGCATGAAATGACAGCAAGAACAGCAAATGTGATCTCCTCCACCTTAGACTTCCAGACTCTACAACTGTAAGAAACATACTTATTTTCTTTATAAATTACCCAGTTTGTGGTATTCTGTTATAGCAACACAAAACAGATGAATGCAGGCATATTTTTGTGAGTCTACATCTGAATTCTCTATTGTGTTCAGTTGATCAATTTATCTGTCCCTCCACTGATACCACACACTGTTGTGATTGCTATAGCTATACAGTAGAACTTAATATCAAGTGGAGTGGTTATTTCTACTTTATTCTTCTTTTTCAAGATTGTTTTAGCTATTCTAGGGTGCTTTTCCTTATACATTTTAGAATATATTTGTTTGTGTCTATAAAAAACCTCGCTGGAATTTTGATAGGAATGGCATAAACCTATAGATCAGTTTGGAGATAACTGACGTTTTCATTATGCTGTCTCCCAACCCACAAATATGGTATGCCTCTTCATCTAGTTAAGTCTTCTTTGATTTCTCTCATCAGCATTTTGGAATTTTTAGCATACAGTTCCTGTACATGTTTTGTTAAATTTATACCTAAGTGTCTCATTTTCTTTAGAGAGATTATACATGGTATTGATCCTTTAATTTCAGTTTCCACATATTCATTTTTAATACGTATAGGAAAGAAATTGTCCAAATCAGAAAGGAAGAAGTAAAATTATCTCTGTCTTTATATGATATAATCCTATATGTTAAAAAACCGTAAAGATTCCACACTGTTAGAACTAATAGTTAAATTCAATAAAATTACATGTTTCAAAATTAGCATACAAAAATCGGGAGAATTTTTATACAGAAATCACAACCTACTTAAAAAAGAAAACAATCCCATTATATTTCCTGATAAAAGTATCAAGAAATATAAAATACTGAGGAGCAAATTTAACCAAAGACTTACAGACTGAAAACTATAAGGCATTGATGGAAGGAATTGAAGAAGACACAAATAAATAGAAAAATATTCTGTACTCATGGACAGGAAGAATTAATATTATTAAAATATCCATACTATGCAAAGCAATATACAGAGTCATGCAATCCCTATCAAAATCTCAATGGCATTCTTTATATAAGTAACGAAATCCATCCTAACATTAATATGGAGCCAAAAATACCCCAAATAGCCAAAACAATTCATAAAATAAAAACAAAGTTGGAAGCATCACACTTCCTGATTTAAGACTTTATTGCAAATCTATATTAATCAAAACAGTATGGTACTAGCATGAAAAAGAGACACACAGCCCTGCTTAGTGCTAACACTACCCCAGCAGGGAATCAGGGCACCATCTGGTTCTGTCAGACTGTGCTTTACACTCCAACACCACCTTATGGGGGAGTGAAAATTTGTTCCCTACTTCTTTGGGATGAATGAGATTTTTTATTGGTGTTTAGCTGGACTAGGGAGGATATTGCAAAAAAAAAAAAAAATCTGCTGTCGGGCAATCTTTTTTCATGTCTCTTGGCTAAAGGGACAGGTTTTCTTTGGAGCTTTGTGTCCATGCCTATTGGAGGTTTGGGGTTGGAGGCTTCTGGATCTCCCTGTCCAGGATATATGGAAGGCACTAAGAAATCCAGTGGACCCACTGCTATGTCTTCCCTCAAGTCCTGAGATCCCTAGGCAGAACATCTTCCTTCTACATTTCGGAGGCTTCCTGTTTGTTTGCTACACATACCCAAAGTTCTTTTGTTTTAAGAGGGATCTGGGAGGAATAGTACTACTAATCTTCATGGAATCTGGAGACCGCCAAGGCTAACTTTTTTCATATATTAAAAGTATTTAAGTTCATAAGTATAACCATTACATTACATATGTGTGAATGTGTTAACTATGTGAAAATGTAATAAAATATAATACCTGCCATAGGACCCTGTATAGTGATATGCTTCCCTTAAACAGTATAAGATAGTAGTTACATCTTACTCTCTCTCTCTGAATTGCACTTTTCATTCATTCATTTATTTATTCACTTACTCCTTTGACCTATGTTTGTTAACTGCTTTATGCAACCCACAAAACTCCAGGGATATAAAGTCTGAGATATATTTTTACTTCAGTTTTGCTGCATTTACCCAATAGCCCAAATGAGAAATTTAAAAATAATTGACTTCTTCCTCTCCATTAACCATACACCCTACATACATACAATTTATCAGCAAATTTAAATATTTTCCCTGTGATACAGGTCATGAATCCATCCAGGTCTCTCCATATTTCTTATGAGCCTCTAATTCAAGCTGCCATCATCTTTCATTAAGGCCCATCTTTCAAGTTGATCTTCCTCTTTCAACCAGCAGCCAAGTAATCTGTTAAAAGTATCCTCTTTCAACCAGCAACCAAGTAATCTGTTAAAATCTGTTAAAAGCCAAGTAATCTGTTAAAAGTAATCTGTTAAAAGTAATAGGAATGCGTTAGGGCTTAAAACCTTACACTCTTTCCTTAAGATGAAAGATAAAATCCAAATTATTTATAATGGACCTTAATAGTTTGCCAACACTTCCGAGCTACCTTGGACCACTCTACTATTTCTCTTTAAGCTTTATAGTTCTCCAAGTTGCTCAAACCCCAACCTTCTTTCTACCCTAAGTTCCCTGCCTGTTCAGTTTTCTCCAACTTAACATTCATTCCATCACCTCTTTCCCAGAAAATTTCTGTTCAACATTTTGAGCTTTTAAACCCTTAAAGTTTCTTAAGGCTTTCCATTTATTCTATAATTACTGAACATCTTCTATGTGCCTGCCACTGTATTTGGAGCTGGAGATAAAGCAGTAGACAAGACAAAAAGACAGAGTCTTAGCTCTTGTGGACCTCATATTATATGAATGAAGAGAGACAACGTATATGAAAACACAGAAATTAGCAAAATTTCAGATAATGACAAGTGCTCTGAAAAAGACAACAGGATATAATATGGTGGAAATACATATACATATACATATACATACATATACATACATATACATATGCATATACATAATATGGTGGAAATACACTGATGATATGGGTATGATGGGACTACTTTTGGAACAATAGATTAGAAATAGTCTCTTTGAGGAGGTAATATTTGAGTTGAGAGGTAAATAGTATGGAGGGATCAGTCACAGAAAGATCTAGGGACGAAGAGGATTTTAGGCAGGGCAAATAACTAGTGCAAAGACAGAAGAAAAACAGGCATGCTTGGGAAGCAAATGAAAAGCCAGTATGGTGGAGCTTTGATGGTAGGCAGTGATCTTGAAGAGGTGGGCAGAGACCAGATCATGCAGGACCATTCAGTTCATGAGGAGCTTTGGGAAATATCTGGAGTGTAAAGAGAAGCCACAGAAGGGGTTTAAAACAAGATAGTGACATAATTTTATTTATATGTAAAAAGGTCACCCTGGTCATGAAGTGGAAAATAGTTTGTGAATAGGCAAAGAACAGAAGAAAACTGGTTAAGACGCTGTCTTCATGGTTTAGGTAAAAGGTAATGGCAGCTAGAAGGAGAGGAGCAAAGAGGAGAGCGTCATTACAGTTTGAAAGTCTTGCCAGTACTCTTGAACCCCCCTCACTTCTCCAGGCATGATCACCCTCTCTTTTTTTTTTTTTTCCAATTTAAAACTCCTAATTTAAAAGTAAACTTTAATGTCAAAAATGCAAACTCGGGGAGGGCAGAAAGATCACCCACAAGACTGCCACTTCACACTTGGAGGGTTGCACAGCAGCCAGGCAGAGGGGCTCCTCTCTTTCCAGACTGTGGGGCGGCCTGGCAGAAGGGCTCCTCACTTCCCAGACGGTATGGGGGCTGGGCAGAGGCGCTCCCTCTCTTCTTATAAGGACCACCACTACACTCACTTTTAACGGCATAGGTAGATATGTTTTGTTGGGATGTTTTGTGTTGTCTTGTTTTGTAATTTCTGTAACTGGAATCATAATTTTTTGTGTCTTTCACTCCCATCTTTCCATATTTTAAGATTTTTCCATCTTGTTGCATGCAGCTATAATTTGTTAATCTCATTGCTGTTACAGCATTCAATCAGTGAGTCTATCAAAATTAATTTACTCATTTGAAGGGTAGCAAAGTATGTCACCCCAAAATATGCCATTTTGGCATAAGGGTTATTTTGAATTGAAGGCAATTGAAAAGAAGCAGATACAAGAAAAACTTTCTGTCCTCCCACATTTGCCTAAAAGCAGGGCATACATTTATAAAGATGTCTTTCCTTCCACCTCTACCAGGAAAAACAAAGATTGATCACCAGAGATAAATTTAGACTCTTATAAGCCAGGAGACAGAACCAGAGGAATCAACAAAACAAACCTTTATTAACTAGACTTTACCTACCATTAGTTTCCTGTAACTTGCCTCCCTCTTTCTTTGAACTAAAGATGTTATATAAACTAAAATTCTAGTTCATCTCTTTGAGAATTACTCATTTCTTGGGCATGTCACATGTATATGTGAAATATACATGTTAATAAGCTTCCATTTGCTTTTCCTTTGTTAATCTGTCTTTTGTTGCAGATATCCCAGCCAAGAACTCAGAAGGGTAGAGGAAAAATTACTCTTTCTTCCTACACATTTTACTGTTGATGGACATGTGGGTAATTTCCAGTTTGGAACTATTACTGATAGTGCTGCTATGAACATTCTAGTGCATGCTATTTGGAGATATGAAGTAGAATTGCTAGGCCATAAGACACGCATATGTTCAACTTTAGAAGATACTGCCAAACCATTTTCCAAAGTAATTGCACAGATTTTCATTCCCACCAGCAATTAATGACAAGTCCAGTTACTCGGCATTTTTTGTTTGTATTTTCATCACAGTCATTCTGTAGGTGGAAGAGGTGTCAATTTCTATTTTTTGGATATGTTTATTTCTTATATTTACTCTCTAAATTTTTTAAGCCTTTGATCTATACTGTCTTTTTGTTTCCTTTACTTTTAGACAACTTCCAAATTCGAATATCTTTTTCTTTCATCAATATGTTCACAATCCTTTGTTAGTCTATGCTGCCAAATAAAGGAAGAGCACTTGCTTTCACAGTTAATGCTTTCATAGCCTTCTTATCATTGAAATACAGAAGTATTAAGCTTTCAACAATCCTACATTGTCTTATTCACCACAGGCTCTAAGCATTATTCTGTGGATTCATGGGAGTTTTATCAGTAGCTGATTTCAAAGTCCCTTACATCTTCAAATTTTATTTGAATAATTTTCATCATTCTTTCTTTCTGTGAATCCTCTTTCCTTTGGACCAGGCTCTACTTGTTTCTGCATCAATGGTATTTCCCCTCTTACCACCCATTTTCACTCAGTCTAGGATCCCAAAGCAACTCTTAGGTATAATTATTCCACTCTGATAGAAAGTTATATTTTATGTATGAGTTTAATTTTCCAGAAATTTAAAAGTTATTTTCCCTAGAGAAAAGGGTCATAGAACCACACCATTTTTAAATGCTTTAAAATAGAAGGTCTTTAATAATCAATGTAATTCAAGATCATTTTCACAGATACAGAATTATCCAACTTGTTCCTAAATCAACTTAAGAGTTGACAGTCCTCATACACTTTGGACAATCAAAGTGATTAATACTTCTGGGATTTTGCCTATCATAGCACCACATCAAAATAGTAATTACTTGAACTGAAGGTTATGAGTACTACAGTTTAGTATTGTACCTGCAGCTGTGCTTGTGGGAATACCATTGATTTAGAAACTAAAGAGCAATAAGGGTCTACAAGCAGGCAATTGAATTCCCTGGTACATGAATTTATAAAAACATGTCGTGCCCGGCACTGTGGCTCACGCCTGTAATCCCAGCACTTTGGAAGGCCGAGGCGGGCGGATCACAAGGTCAGGAGATCGAGACCATCCTGGCTAACACGGTGAAACCCCGTCTCTACTAAAAATACAAAAAACTAGCCGGGCGTGGTGGTGGGCGCCTGTAGTCCCAGCTATCCTGGAGGCTGAGGCAGGAGGATGGCGTGAACCCGGAAGGTGGAGCTTGCAGTGAGCCCAGATCATGTCACTGCACTCCAGCCTTGGCGACAGAGCAGAGCGAGACTCCATCTCAACAAAACAAAACAAAACAAAAAACATGTCTTGGTGACACTGCTAGCAGTTAATGAGATATTGCGGTGCTGCTACCTGAGTCCCTTTAGCCACATGATTCCATATTCTGCTTTTAAATAATTATAAATAGTGTTGGAGGAATCTCAGAATAAACTATTGTCTTCTCATTGTCCACTGCTAGGGCTTAGTTAAGGTTACATAAGTTGTAGAACAGATTTATTAGAAATTTTTTCATGACTAAGGAGCTTTCTACAAAAGAATACAAGCTGTGTCCTCTGCTGAGTTTCAGATATATCTGATCCTGTCTGATGAACTGGTGAGTTGGCCCCAAAGAAGTCTGATCGTGAGCAAGAGATTAAGAGCTCTAGGGAACTCATTCGAAGGAACCAGGCAAATGGTCCCGACCCAACAACAAAGCCATCAGAGGAGAAGGAACTCTGGATACAACGTCTTGGCTGTTGCATGATTTCCTTCTAGGCTCAGCTTCATGGATCTAAACGTTAAAACGGGAAAATTTTTGTTTTTTTTTTCACTAAACACTGTAAAGTACTGTATGATGCTTCCTTGATGCAGCAGCTTCTCTACTAGTGGTCTTTGCAATTTCAGGGCGTGTCAGAGGCTGCTTGCTGTGTTTACACAAAGTGTAAACACTTTGTGGCACAGGCGACACTAATTTTCACCACTGTAACAAAAACCTATTTAAAAAATATTTGAAGGGAAACAGGACAGCTCTCAAATCCTTTCACAGGCCACATCCAGCTTTGTTGTAACTGAGGCCTTAGTGTGGGCATTCAGACACCTTGGGTGCCCAGACAAGCAAGAGGAGAGTGTCTCATAACCAACAAGCTGTGTAGTGATCAGCAAGTAGCCTCTGACACACTCTGGAACTGCAAAGACCACTAGCAGAGAAGCTGAATCAACGAAGCACCATATGGAGCATACAGTCAGAGGAGCAGCATCGATGCTGAATTAGGTCTTGTTATATGAGACATTTCTTGGGTAATCTCAGAATCATTTATGGCCGGGTATGCGGAGTTAGGGTGGGGGTGCTTTGATAGGAAATTAGATTTTTTTCAGAGGTTGGATTTTTCTGTGTAGCCAGGGTAATTTGACTTATAATAGGATAAAAAGCTTAAATTCTCCTTAAAATTTAAAGTCTTCTCTGCATCTGTCCAGTCATCCAGCTATATAAACATACATGTATATGTTTTATACATATTCAGAGACTGCCTTTATTTCTTCCCTCTGAAGACAGAAACAGAATTATTTGCCCATGTGGTTGTGCTTGTTATATAATTTCCTACATTTTAAAGTTCTTTGTCTTGTTTTAATAATCTTAATTTAAAAATTCTTTCTTAAATCCCTTTCTCTCTTTGGTTTAATTTTGAAAATGGTTCTTTGAGAACTAAAATAGCAATATTTCAATTAAAACGGGCATATGTGTTGTATAACTCCTGGTTCTAGCTAATTGAGAAATAGAATCAAGAGACTAAATAAAGAACAAATTTCAGCGCTAACTTTATTATTGGTAAAGCTAGACAGAGAGACCTGTATAGATTTGAGGCCAGATTGGCGCTTCCTATGCTCTCTTCTGAACTAAGGCTACCTAGCTTTTAGGGATGTATTCACCCAGTCACAGGCGAGAGCAGAGGACAAGCTGGGCTTGCCAGGGGACTTTTTTGGTTTGGTTACAGAAGGATGAAGGAAGTACAAGTCAGGCCCTTAGCACTTGAGGGTAAATGGATTTTTGGAATGAGGGAGGGAAAAGGAACACCCTTAGCAATGCAGCATTTCAACTAGTGACCCCCTGCCTTCCAGTGTGGCTCACGGATATTAAGCTCTTCAAGAACTCACCAGTTAGATATTTTACCTCTGCTCCTATGTGACTATGTTCAAACTCCCCTCTCTATAAAGAATAATAGAAAAAGAAGGCAGGAAATGAGCTTTCTTCCTGAACACTCTCAAACTTTTTGTTTCCTTAACCTTTGACCACAACCAAGCATATGGTCGAGCAAGGTTGTGGCTGTAACTCTTCAGAGGCGTGACTAGCAGGGTATCAGAGGAGCCCCACTCCCTATTTGGGAAGCCTCTTTTCACTCCCTACCACTGCCCCTCTGGACCTCCTTCTGGGACATTAGTGCATAGTTTCATTTTTGTTCCCAGAAATTTCTAATACAGCTCAGAATAAACCATTAACTGATGTAACTCGCAGGGTACAATGCACTTTTAGCCAACAGCTCATTCTCTATTCAATTTCCAACTTTAAGTTATGTCCAGCCATATTGTCACATAGTTCTTATTAGAGAACATACCAAAAATATTCGAACAAAAATACCTCCAATAATACAGTATAACTTTATAGTTGATTCCAACTTAAATCACATGGAGTTCCCTGTATTATTATATTCTCAGAGAGAAATTGTGAACCCAAAACAAAATCGGATTAAAATTCATTAGATTTTAAAGAAATTAAAATCTAAAATCTTTTCTATCCAATGGTTTTCTGTTTTCGGCCAGAACAATTTCACTCATGTGGAATCTGGGCTCTTTCAGAAGCAGATTGGCCCTTTTCCATGAGAATAAGTGTAGCAACTTCAAAATTTAATTACTCCAATTTCAAGTCGCTCAATTTCAAGGCACATCATGTGTGACATGCCATCAGACAAAGAATCCAAAAAGTCAATAGGATACATATGATGATCTCAGCTGCGGCCCTCACCCATGCGATTTAGAATAGACAAAATAATTTCAATTCTCCCAAAGCAGTTATTCCTGTTTATAATATAATGCAATATTGCAATTGCCAGCATTGAACCATAGAATACCAGAAGAGAATAGATTTGAATTCAGCTTTAGCAGAATGCCAAATAATCTAGGCTAGTTTATTGAATATTTAACCTATGAACTTAAATTTAAGTATGAGAATATTTTAATTAAGAAGTTAATTATGGCATTGCTTCTACATTTATTGCATTCTTTCATTTTGCAATAATATATACATATAAATTTGTTGTGATGGCCTCACCAGCCTTCAGGCCTTATTTGAAGCTCTTTTCTTTCATTTCATATTCATTTCACATTTTTTCATTTCCATATCTCCTCGGAGCCTTATGATTCTGGCTTGTGGATGCTGAAGGGTGAGCATGCTGCCTAGGGATACAACCTCTTCTTCCTCTGGAGAGCTGAGCGTCCCACATTTAAAGAGTCTATCCTCCAGAATTCATTGCATTGTATTCTCCACAATGTCAATCTTCTGCTTTTTTTTTCTGGATTTCTTCAACCACAAAAATATCTAGAGGCATTTTTAGCAGTGTGCCATTTGTCTGCTGCTACTGCCTCCCCCTCTAGAATTCCTTGGGCTTAGGAATCCTGTGCCTTAGAGGGCTCTTTCCCTTGTCTCTGCATCACAATTGCCTTAGCTGGAGATTTTCCTTCGGGAGATTCTTGAACTGAAGCAGCTATTGATTTTTACAAAGCTTGTGCCTCAGTGGATTAAGAGAGGACAAATGTTTCCTTCCTTTGTGTACTTCGCCCAATACTGCCTTTTTGGAATTTTGGAGTTGGTAGAGCTTCAATCCCTAGGTTCCTTACATGTCATCCCAAATTCTGCTCTTTGCCATCTTTTTGGCACTTCCCCAGAGTGTTCTATTTCTCTCTGTTCCTCTACTTCTGTCAGCCACGCCCAGCTGAGCTTTTAAAATTTTACTTATTTCTCAAAATTTTCTCTTCTTCTCTTCTCTTGTCTAAAGCAACAACAATAATATTAATTGTAACAATGGACATTTATCAAGCATTTACAAGGTGCCAGATATTATGCCTAGAGATTTAAAGGTAGGCATGCTTATTTCCAAGTTATACAGATGAGGGTATTGATGATTAAATGAAGTTAAAGTATTTTTTGAAGTTTACAAAATTTAGATTAAACTAAAAGATAAAGTTAGAGGAAAGAGACGAATTACTCATTGTCCACACTTTAATAGAACATCTCTATCCCCAATAAATATACAATAAATATACCTCATTTTATCAGTCACTCCTGCAATAGAGATGAGTAAAGGAAGACGTGGAAATATGAGAAAATATTTGGTTTACTGGAAAAAGACAGTGTTTACTTGTGGTTAGTGGCCCAAACTCTCTAACTGAATTGTCGTGGAGACTAAATGATTTCATATAAATTAACTCTCATTATTGAAATAATTGCTGCTCTTTTCTCAACAATATTGCAAAAGTCTCTAACCCTCTATAGCTATGAGAAGGAATAACTGTGCTCTTCAACAACAGCTAAATTCAACGCACTCAGCCAAGGATGTGACTACTCACAATTATAATGGAAGGAGAGCCTGTTGATTAATGAACATCATATTTCTGTCTTTCCTACAGTGTGGAGAAAGAACTCTGTGTGTTACTATTTAACTTTTGACTATGTGACTACTTCCCTTTTATATTTTATGATAATAGTGCTTGATCATTTCTTCACAGTTATATGCAAACATTAAGGATTTTTCCCTAAAAAACTGCCTTGATTTTAAAAGAATATAAGACAAGTCCTTGCAAAAAATGGTAAAATACTTAAACAAGGAAAAGAAAACGAAAATCTTTGGTGATTCTACTTCCAAGAGGCAATTCCTTTAATATTTTGGTGGTAATCTCTTAGGGCTTTTTCTGTTATAATCACACATACCTTAGAAAAGGTAAAGTTTTACATCCACTTTTAAAGCACTCACTAATGTTTAAGAATGTGTCTTTTTTTTTTCTTAATAATATATCATTGGAAAAAATCTAGGTGGGGCGCAGTGGCTCATGCCTGTAATCCCAGCACTTTGGGAGGCCAAGGCGGGCAGATCACCTCAGGCCAGGAGTTCAAGACCAGCCTGGCCAACGTGGTGAAACCCTGTCTCTGCTAAAAATACAAAATTAGCTGGGCATAGTGGCAGGTGCCTGTAATCCCAGCTACTCGGGAGGCTGAGGCAGGAGAATCGCTTGAACCCAGGAGGTGGAAATTGCAGTGAGCCGAGATTGCACCACTGAACTCCAGACTGGGGGACAAGAGTGAGACTCTGTCTCAAAAACAAACAAACAAACAAACAAAACAAAAAAATTGTGTTAACACATATAGACATCAACATTTTTAATTGAGGTAGTCCATTGTATGGTTGTATCTTCATTTATATGTCCATTCCCTATAATCAGCATTTAAATTCGTTCTAGTATTAAAATGTATGCTAAGATGAATATTCTTTTACATATTTATTTGTGCATTTGTCCCATTATAATCCAAAAGATGAACAAATGGATCATTTTTTAGTCTTTTGCAGAAGATGTATTAAAAATCAGGGACATTTGCTGGTACATACAAATCAGAATGTGTCTGACAGGGGGAGCGTCTACTGAGAAATCTATTTTGTTTCTGAAGGCAAAGCAAATCTAAGTCATGATTTGCTCCTCAATTCAGTTTCACTGATCTTGCAATTAAAAATTCTTGCAAGAGTTTGAAACTAGCTTAACATTTACTTTCCATTGTTGTTATAAACTTTTCCATTATTCTGTGCTTTTGTAATTATTTTGTTAATATTTTTCATTAAATTGTATGTTTTTAAATATAGAGAATTGCGAATAAGATAATATGTACAGCATTTTTTGAGACACAGTCTTTAATTTTGCAAGAATATTCTGTTATTTTCAACATTTTCCTGCCTTGTGGGGAACTTTGTTTATCTCCAGGTTATTCAACCACTAGTTAAAACAACTAGGTCAAAGATAAATTCTCTGCTGGATTATGTCACAATGAAGAAGAACTCTACACTTTTTTAAAGGGTAGTAATATCTGGTCTAGGTGTGTAGAGAAGTTATCTTATACCCATGGGACAATAGAGGTGGATCCTTGCAGCCCTGAGTCAACTCACTGCCACAGTTTTACCCATGTTTTGCTATGGAATCTTTTTAGACCACCAATTAGGACCAGAAAGAAAGTCAGTAAACCAAACTCAGGGATTTACCTCCCAGTAAAAACAAGCAGAAGAAAAACAGCTATGAGTAGCCAGACATTTAATCTTTCATAACTTTACTTCCAGTTGATGATTGGCCTACTACTATGTATCATGGCTAGCATATGAACCTGAATTCTGTATTTATAATTTCAACATCCATATTTCATTCTTCAGTCATTTATTCAATAGTTATTTATTGGGCATCGATTATATTCCAGGTTATATTGTAGCTTCTGTAGATACATTAGTAGACAAAACAGAAATTACTGCTCTCATAATTAATGAATGACTATTTTGTGATTCAGCAACCTGCTTCAGATATGCCTAGATAGTTAATATCAAATTCAGATCTTTGGAATTTTTGAACATAGTAGAGTTTCCTGACACCTCTTCAGACTTGACAGTTGGATTTTTATATTTGACTCTTGACTGTCCTAACATCGATAAACTCCACAAGGCAATTGGTAACAAAGACATAGCAACTTGATTGTGCACTAATCAGTGTTTGTGTTTGTAAAAGAGCCACAAATTTACATCCACAGAAAATGTGGCTTACTTGCAATAACTGATGTAATCCTTCTTTAAGACCACCTCCCTGCCACCCTCACCAACAATGCTGGAGAGCAGAGAAAATATAATTTAGTTTAATTCAGTAATTTATATAGATCCAACAATTTAAACTTTGTTTTACAGATGACTATCTTATTTAGGTAAATTCTGCATCTTTCAGGGTTCCCATCTGTCCCTCTGGTATGTTCAAGTGGGTCTCAGATTGCAAAACGGGGAGGGTTACATAGCCCATAGTGGTTGAGAAAAAGTCTGCTCCACTCACAAGTCTCGCTGTCTGCTGGTGTACCATGCTAACGTTTGTGCCTGGGGAATGTATTGCATCCTCCTGGATCTGACCAGGGCCCAGAGATCCTCCCCTCTTGACTCAAGCTTACCTTTACTTACTGGTGCTTAGAGGGCTTGGGTGTGACTGCAGGGTATTGTACTTGACTCCTAGATCACTCAGTGCCTGCCAGATCACTGTGGAACTCCGGCAGTTACCATAGCTGGACTCCCAACTATCTCTATATCCCCACATTCACCCAGCTCTGTGGGCATGTGGTATTTTCCAAGACTTTTCCATGGCATGTGGGAGTTAAGAGTGACTTGAGAGTTTTATCTAAGGCTCTTATTCTGCCTAAGATTCCAAGAGGAGGTCAGAAGGAACATGCTCTGAGGCTATGTCCTCTTTGAGGTAGAGTTGTTTAAACAGCGCTTGACCTAGGACTCAGTGCAGCTGATTTATCTCTCCATATCACACTTGGTGTTTGGTGTGATAGCCACATGTACATGTCAGGTATGATACAAATCCTATATTCCCAGCTTGTGCTGTAAAAGGTCTTTAATCTCCCCTGGAGTTTTCCATTTAAGAACTGACCTAACTTAGTGATGTACATAGGATTAGATGAGCTTGTCATAGCCCATAAAGCAGAACCACCACCACCAAGTGGCTGCGAAAGCTTTTGATTGAGGCTAACTGAGCAGTTGATGCAAACAAGCATAATAGAGATATATCCTTTGGCAGGTGAAAAGGTGTCTGGATCCGCATTGTAGTATACAAATTGTGGTCAGTAGTCTTCATTTTCTCAAGTTATTTACAATTTTAGAGATGCCCAGTTTGCATTAAGGCAGAATAAACCTCATGTGATTTTAACACTGTCGGCCCAGTTTTAAAATGTAACTAACTGATTTGTTAATGTAGTGTGAGTTCCTAGGATTACATTAGGTCTATCAGTCTAATTAGGTTGCATGCCCACTGGGCATGGACTGTGAGTGCTTTACTAAGTTTTTCTTTAAGACCTAGGGCATTTTTATGTCTCAATAAATGTCTTTTGTGTGAAATCTCACAAAGCAGTACTCAAATAACCACTTATATATTGCAAAAATAAAATCACATGATTTATGGAACTAATACTTTCACTCAATTTGAAAATTCGCCTCTGATTTTTTCCTTAGAAAGAGCATTGGAACTGTTATATAATTTCTTTCCAAAACAGTGAAGGGAAAAATCTAGTGATCTGTATATGTTAGATAGGTGTTAAACTATTGTACCCCTATAATTCCATATCTACATAAAGACCACTTTTAAAAATTATAATGTATTATTTTCTTCCAAAATTCTGGAGACTGATTTATTGGTGATTCATCTATTTAATCGGTAACTCAGGATGATCTTAGGATACCTTATTTCCTCAGTAAGCTGAACTAACGTTAACACTGGTTTATGTAAACGTTACTTTTGTGCTTCACCAATAGCTAACTTTTTTTTTTTTTTTTTTGGTAGAGATGAGATTTTGCCATATTGCTCAGGCTGGTCTAGAACTCCTGGGCTCAAATAATCCACTTGTCTCAGCCTCCCAAAGTGCTGGGATTATGGGCATGAGCCACCACATCTGGCGATAGCTAACTTTTAACACTTTATCAGAACTAATACTTTTCTAC
The DNA here is from genome assembly GCF_006542625.1 of Nomascus leucogenys. NCBI lineage: Eukaryota > Metazoa > Chordata > Mammalia > Primates > Hylobatidae > Nomascus > Nomascus leucogenys. The sequence continues at coordinate 75,870,377 of NC_044392.1, forward strand.
TGTTCACAGCTATTTATAGTACATATGCAGTCAGCGGTAAAACATTTTTCAAGATAAATTTTCTAATCAGATGCCTAGATCATGGTCTCTAGGCCATAAGATCCACAAGGACACAGACAAGTCTTTTATAGCTTTGTTTTACAACACAGAGTCTGGATGTGGTAAGGACACAGCCAAATAGGAATGAGTATATACCTGATTCAAATCTCTCCACACTAAGGGACATCCAAACATGTGTTCATGAGACACCACCTTGGAAAAGAAAAGGGATAGGAGGCCAGGAGACTTTGTCCTATGATGCTCCAGAGGACTCGTAAGTACTTCAGTCAAGATCAAATGCTCTATGCAGGCAAATATTTCCCTGCAAATATACACCTGCACCTTGATTTGGTCATTGCAGCTTTGACTTCTTTTAGAGCGCTTTGTAGGTTTCACAGGGTCTATAAGCTCCTTATGAAGCACACAAAAGAGAAAACAAGCTCAACATTGTATGAACATCTTATAGTGTCAGAATCCTAAAGTTGAGAAGATTCTCAGAAGTCATCGGTCAAAGCTTCTACCAAGACTTAGAGATTCCTCTTCACCCATAAAAATCATCCAGCCAGAATCCCTCCACTGAGAGAAATGATGTTCTTTGTAACTATGCACTTAGGTGCTTGTCATCTGAACTTAAGAGGTCCAGATCTTAGAGAAATAAATGAGCCTGAAGAAAAGAACTGTACATGTGAAACAGAAGAAAATTTACCTGATACAGAAGAAAATTTACCTGATTCAGAATAAAACCTGTATCTATAGCAAAGAAAATCATTATGTTTCAAAAGCCAAAATTAATGAAAGAGACCAAACCCCTTCTACAATTGTTAGAAAAATTTTAATTTCAAGGACAAAGCATCTTTTCGGTCATATTAGAGGCTGCTAATTGACACCTCCCCCTTCTCCTCACCCCCCTGCTCCAAATACCTCCTGTCATCTTCTTTTGTGGTAAGAATATTTTAACAGAGCTACCTAAAGTAAGGATTCCCTTTCTCAGCCTCCCTTGTGTCTCAGTGTGGCCATGTGATCAAGTTCTGGTCCAATGATATAAGCAGAATTTGTACATGGCTTCTAGTCCATTCCCATTCCCCTAATGGGAAGAAGTGTATCTACCACTTTGCTCTCTTTCCCCTTCCAGCTGGCTGAGATGTGAGCATGGTGGGGAGCCCTCCTTGATGTGGATAAGGCAACATTCTGGAAATGTCAGAGCAATAAGATGAAAAGACCTCCACATTAACCTTGAATTGCTTATTCTGGGGTTATTGCAGAAAGAAAGAAAGACAGAGAGAAAGAAATGTTGGACTTGTTTAAGATACTTTTATTTTGGGGTCTTACTATCACATAGGTGTATAGATAAACTGCAAAGAATCAGCCTTTCAATAATATAGGTGTAAATTTGTTTAACTGATATAAAACAACTTAAGGATCCTACAACAGATACAACACGTTCTCTTCAACAGCTGATAAAATATTTTAAAATATGTTAGGTCATAAGAAACTCATTAAACCACAAAAGCAAAAATGTGTAAAAATGGTTTTCTTTGATCAAGAAAACAGTAACAAAAACGAAAATAGATACTTCAAACAAACTGAAAAAATTTAAAATATACTTTTTAGGTCAAAGAAGAAATTAAAGTTGTAATTGCAGATTATTTAGAAAACAATGATAAGGAGTTTCCACTAAAACTTATGAGATATTACCTCAGTACTGTGATTATGGTATCTCAATGTCATTTTCCACCTTTAGGACAAGGACTCACTGAAGAAAACTAATTTCAGGTCTGGGTGAGGAAATTCATAATATAAGTCTGGAACATTTGTCATAACAGAAAGTAAGGAAGCTCTCATAGTATGCAAATTTCATATCAGAATGACTCAGGAGTAAACATGAAGAGGTCTCCACTGGACAAAGATGAGTGTTTTGAGCAATAATAATAATATCTGCTCTGGATAGAAACAAATCATATATAATTAAATCCCTGAATCTATAAGGTGAAGTGCCTCTCCAACTCCCCAAAATATTCCTTGGATACCTATGAAAACACTAAGGAAGCAACACAATATTTTGAAAAAAATAAGCAAAAGGAATAAATCAACCTGCTTTTCCCATAGGGACTATATCTCAGAATAATCAAATAATTGATGAGTGAAAGTTTGTCTTTTGTGGAAATTTTGCAGCTAATAAATAAAGAATGATAAAATTGCAAATGGCCATTCTGCAACTTCTAATGTAAATCTAATGTAAACAATCTAGGCAGTAATCATTAATGGCTGCTAATATGGTAAAAACATAATCAACATGTTATGTATCTCTTGATGAAAGCATATTACTCCACCTATGAAATGAATATGCTTAAGCTTCTCAACATAAAAACCAATTTACAGTGAAATAAGAAACAGAGAAAACTTAGCAAATGACACACACACAAAAAATCATCATCAGAATCTATACTGTGGGAAATGCTATTGAATAATAGAATAAGTTGACACCAAAAGGAAATAATCATCAGAATCTGCACTGAGGGAAATGCTACTGAATAATAGAATAAGTTTTTCTTCAATAAAAAAGGGGAGGAGGGAGGGAAAGAGACACAGAGAGGAAAGGCAGGGGGAGAGACAGAGAGAGAGAGAGAGAGCTGTAGAGTATATTTAAAAGACATAACAACCTACGTAAGAAGATAAGACTCGTTACATAAAATGATACAATGTCTCACTTCAAAATGATCCAATGGTGGGAGATCTATCTGGAGACCTATACAGGAAAGAAGATTGGCTATCAATTGATATAGCTCCAATTGGGTAATCGATGCACAGGAAGGGTCATGACACTGTTCTACTTCTGTGTAGGTTCAAGCTTTTCTAAAATTCAAGAGTTAAAGTTATGGGATAGAACAAAAAGCATTTCTCAGAGAAAATATTTTAATATTGGATGTCCTCATTATTAAGCAAAGTATAAACAAATCAATCAGCTCAAGAATTTAAAAATGAATAACAACAAAAAACTTCAAAGAATATAAAGTAAATTTAAAAATTAAAGCAGATAGTAAGGATTTCAAAAGTATGATGACTTCTATGTCACAAATAGTCTTTAGTAAAGTAATTAATTCATAATTGCCTCTGTATCCTCTGTGAAGGCGATTAAGTCCAGCAGTCTTAAAATCTAGCTTAATAACAAAAAATCCTTCTGTTGGAATTCAGTCAAAATAAGCACCTCTCTTCATCTGCACTCCTTGTTTCTAAGAATGTGTAGAGCTTCTTATGGATCCTGATATCACAGGATCAGAGGAGGTGTTGGAAATGACTTATTTCAATCCAGTCAGAATCCTGGCTTGTTTCTGGGACCTCACAGCTGTACTCTTAGGACTGTTGACTCTCCTCTGACTTGAAATCTTGCCAATGAGCCAAGCAATAACTCACTACAGGCTTGCAAATCACTATCAACACAGAAATTCCTCAAGAAAGAGTTTCCCAGTATCCCATATATGGTTCATATACAGTTGACTGCTGCCTTCACTGGTGTAGATTGCTGTCTCCTCTTCCCCTGCTCCCACCTGGCCTCAGCCTCCTTCCCTGGTGCTTCCCTTTATGACCTCCATACAGTGCACAAACATCTGGAAGGGAAGCTTTTTAAATGATAAATTTCTTTTACTTAATCAAGGTAAGATTCCAAAATCAAAATTATTGTACAAACAACAGAGATAATAGACTCCTCCATATAAGGGACCTTGACATCCAGGTATTTAAGTCTCTGATGCAGAAAGTCACTTTATAATATACTCCATAAATAAATGGTAAATACTTAGCTACAGTTTATGTTATATACTTTTAAGATGTAAAATCACTTATTTAAAAAATATTTCCACAAATTTTGAATTGGCAATATTTTATGTAGGCATTATTTTATGTGTCTATGTATCTATCTAATTATTTGCTCAAGGATTTACATTCTATGTAATATTGTGAAAATATTTTGTGTTTCTGAGGCAAATCTTCTTCACAGATAATGTTGAGATAATAACACTTATCTCATATTGATGTTACAAGGATTAACTAAGATAACAACATGAATTTTCAACAGAACTAATTTATGGTACGTACCCTATATGTCTTAGATTTCTCTTAAAAAATAAAAGAACAAACATTTAAACACTAAACACATATTCCTGCTAAATTGTATATTACTATGCTATTACACTAATAATGTGGAGATATTTTTTACAATAATTCTTTTGTACATTACCCAGGACATTCTTTCCATGATTTAGAAGAATTATTTAGAGAAAATCATTTATAAAGAAATACAATTTAAATTATGTTTCAACTTAATAACAAAGAAATTATGCATTATGCATCTAATAGAAAAAATACTATGCAAAGAAAATAAAAATGAGGCCATTAATGGTAGATTATTCATGGGTTATTGATTATACTGATTTAATTACACAGAGTTATAAAATTTTAGAGTTAAATTCAAGAGTTAAAGTTATGGGATAGAAAAAAAAAGCATTTCTCAGAGAAAATATTTTAATATTGGATGTCCTCATTATTAAGCAAAGTATAAACAAATCAATCAGCTCAAGAATTTAAAAATGAATAACAACAAAAAACTTCAAAGAATATAAAGTAAATTTAAAAATTAAAGCAGATAGTAAGGATTTCAAAAGTATGATGACTTCTATGTCACAAATAGTCTTTAGTAAAGTAATTAATTCATAATTGCCTCTGTATCCTCTGTGAAGGCGATTAAGTCCAGCAGTCTTAAAATCTAGCTTAATAACAAAAAATCCTTCTGTTGGAATTCAGTCAAAATAAGCACCTCTCTTCATCTGCACTCCTTGTTTCTAAGAATGTGTAGAGCTTCTTATGGATCCTGATATCACAGGATCAGAGGAGGTGTTGGAAATGACTTATTTCAATCCAGTCAGAATCCTGGCTTGTTTCTGGGACCTCACAGCTGTACTCTTAGGACTGTTGACTCTCCTCTGACTTGAAATCTTGCCAATGAGCCAAGCAATAACTCACTACAGGCTTGCAAATCACTATCAACACAGAAATTCCTCAAGAAAGAGTTTCCCAGTATCCCATATATGGTTCATATACAGTTGACTGCTGCCTTCACTGGTGTAGATTGCTGTCTCCTCTTCCCCTGCTCCCACCTGGCCTCAGCCTCCTTCCCTGGTGCTTCCCTTTATGACCTCCATACAGTGCACAAACATCTGGAAGGGAAGCTTTTTAAATGATAAATTTCTTTTACTTAATCAAGGTAAGATTCCAAAATCAAAATTATTGTACAAACAACAGAGATAATAGACTCCTCCATATAAGGGACCTTGACATCCAGGTATTTAAGTCTCTGATGCAGAAAGTCACTTTATAATATACTCCATAAATAAATGGTAAATACTTAGCTACAGTTTATGTTATATACTTTTAAGATGTAAAATCACTTATTTAAAAAATATTTCCACAAATTTTGAATTGGCAATATTTTATGTAGGCATTATTTTATGTGTCTATGTATCTATCTAATTATTTGCTCAAGGATTTACATTCTATGTAATATTGTGAAAATATTTTGTGTTTCTGAGGCAAATCTTCTTCACAGATAATGTTGAGATAATAACACTTATCTCATATTGATGTTACAAGGATTAACTAAGATAACAACATGAATTTTCAACAGAACTAATTTATGGTACGTACCCTATATGTCTTAGATTTCTCTTAAAAAATAAAAGAACAAACATTTAAACACTAAACACATATTCCTGCTAAATTGTATATTACTATGCTATTACACTAATAATGTGGAGATATTTTTTACAATAATTCTTTTGTACATTACCCAGGACATTCTTTCCATGATTTAGAAGAATTATTTAGAGAAAATCATTTATAAAGAAATACAATTTAAATTATGTTTCAACTTAATAACAAAGAAATTATGCATTATGCATCTAATAGAAAAAATACTATGCAAAGAAAATAAAAATGAGGCCATTAATGGTAGATTATTCATGGGTTATTGATTATACTGATTTAATTACACAGAGTTATAAAATTTTAGAGTTAAATTCAAGAGTTAAAGTTATGGGATAGAAAAAAAAAGCATTTCTCAGAGAAAATATTTTAATATTGGATGTCCTCATTATTAAGCAAAGTATAAACAAATCAATCAGCTCAAGAATTTAAAAATGAATAACAACAAAAAACTTCAAAGAATATAAAGTAAATTTAAAAATTAAAGCAGATAGTAAGGATTTCAAAAGTATGATGACTTCTATGTCACAAATAGTCTTAAAAAAATTGGAGGGCATCAAGTGAAATTCTGATCATTTAATCTTCTGTACTTGGGAGCATTATTAATCTTTTTAAAGGGGTTATAGATCCCAATAAATAAAAAAAAGATTTTTCTCTGTTGAATCATTTCAGGATATGAACATTACAGGAGTTTCAAAAATTTAAGGGTAAAACCTTTTGTTTTCTATATCCATTTGATCACACTAGTGGAATGGGGTGAGTGTGGTGGGTGGGGCACAAAGAGATGAATCCCTAGCAGGGCATGGTGGTGTACCTGTAGTGCCAGGTATTCTCGAGGCTAAGGCGGGAGCATCACTTTAGCCCAGGAGTTCAAGTCTATTCTGAGTAACATAGCAAGACCTTGTCTCTAAAATACATTTAAAATGAAATACAATTTTAAAAAGAAGAGAAGAACAGGGAAATAACATTTGGTTTATTACAAGGCATAAGCTGATTTTTTTTGTCCACCAAAATATCAAATAGAGAAGGCATAAAAATGACTTACTTTCAAAAATGAAATAGAAAAAAGGTTAGCATACTAAAATGCATGTTTGATCACATGGTTGCCTGATCAATCTCATTTTTTACTGATTTATGTTATTACCTTCAGGGAATTTTAAAAGTTAAAATCTGGTCCAAACGACAACATTTTTGTTTGTTTCTTTTTAAAAAATTTTTCACTTTAGTTCTTAAATTTGGTGCACGTTTTCAAACCCAGAAAAATGTCTTAGTTGTGTGGGTAAAAAGGATGCATCCGATAGGATATTTTGTCAAATTCAAGGTTCATAATTTTTTTGTGTATGTTAACAAAAGACATCAGTAAAAAGTCACCAACATTTGGTCCCTTCCAATAGGTAGAGCTTTCTCCCCTTCCTCTTTTTCATCACCTCCCACCCCTGCTCACTCCATTAAAATATTTAGGATATATATAATGTAGAGGCTAATTAGACCCATCTATTTGATGATCTCCATGATTCCTTGACTCACTTAGACTTTTAGTTTTCCAAAACTGTCCTTCTATTTGGAAAGACCATCCAAATATTTTGGCCATTCAAGCTCTATACAAATCTTTGATTTCTCCATTTGGAATTAGTATCTTGCCATTGTAATAACTTATCAAAACATCAACCCTGCTTAAATTCATTTTTTTCCTTTTCCTCTCCTGCCCCAAGCAGCTAAATATGGCTAGAGGAAAAAAGTCACAATAATCATTGTAATTTTAAATTAATAAACACAGACCTTAAGGTGCAAGTAATTCTACCACATCTCCTCAGCTAATTCACTTTCTCAATCTCCTAGGTAAATATTTCACATTTTCTCCTCTCTCATAAAACTCCAGCACCCTCATCCGTGCAAGATGTCCTTGATTCTTATGTCATTGAGAAACTATAAGGAAAAAGAATACAATGTCCCCATGCTCTTATTACCAAATTTACCAAATTATGTACATCTGTACTCATGTAACTAGTCTTCTTTCCTAGAATAATGACAAATCGATTGTGCGTCTATCTAAGAGCAAGCCATACCTTTGTGCATAGACTTATATTTTTCTCACTTATTCTAAGGTATTCTCCTGTAATTGGTTCTTTCTCTCTTCTCTCATTATTTTTTCCCCTCTTTGTAGATAATTTTTTTTACCAGCACAAAGACATGCCACGATATCTCCCATCTTAAGAAAAAGGCTTTCTTTACTCCACATCTTTTTCCAGCTACTATTTTCTTCTTCTGCCCCTCTTTATGGCAAAATCTCTCAATAAGTTATCAGTACTCACACTCTCCATTTGTTCTTTCACTCTCTGGAATCCAAAAGATATTTGCTGGCTAACTAATAATATAACATGTTTGATCTTCCATTATATGATGTATTATAACTTGCTTTTACTATGTATGTAGTTCCACATACATATACTTTATTTTCTTTAGAGCAACCAATGATGCCAAACACTAGACCTGTATTTTATATACATTATCTATTTTATCTCTTACAACTCTGAGATAAGAATATTATTAATATTTTATAGATGCAGAAACACATTCAGAGAGATTAAAACTGCAACATGTTACTATTCAATAACCTCATTCCTAACCCTCAAACAAAAGGCTTGTACTATTACTTTACATTTTAGTTAAATTTTCTAACACTTAATTTAACCTGTGTTATTTTAAGGAAATTTCATGAAATTAAGCATCAAGTTAACTAAATGTATCACATATATACTTTTGAAACTTTGATCTATAGAAATTGCAGTTGAATTAACTACTTGAACTATTTTCTTAGTTCCTTTATTTACTTCTATAATCATTAATGAAAACACATATTCATTAATGAAAACACACTTAAAGTTCTACAAAATAATGGAGTTGCCTAAACTATTGAGCATGAAAGACTAGGAAAACACACTATTTCAGCTCAGTGAGACATGGAAATTTTTATTTTTAGAAATACTTTTGGAAATAGTAAGACTTAATGAAGTATATGAGACTTGAATTTAAATGTTTTATTCATCAATTTAAATTTTTCAATAACCCAACCTTTAATTTTTTTGCAGGCTTTATTTTTATGCCACTAATTTTCTATTACTTTCTACCCACACTCCCACATCCCATCTCCCAGGACTTAATAGTTCTAATTCCTACAGATGCAATATAGGCTAGAGGAAATTAATGAAAAAAGTAGAAATTTGCTCTCCCAAATTCTCTCTGTAATTTTCTAGATGTGCCTCCCTCACTCCCATATAATCCCCAGTTAAGTAAGCAATGATATTAAAGTTCTAGAGTGAATCTATAAATATCTAGAAACTTGAAAGAGGCTGGAATTGACAGAGAGAAACTTTCCTTCACTGCTGTCCCCCCTCTGTCTTGTTCATCTCCGTGCATGTTAATGTCCTTTGTCCAGGGGCACAGTATCTATTTCCACCATCCCTGGAAATCATCCTAGGCATTTCTTTTCTCTCACTATGCTTTCTGTCCCCTAAATCAAATCAATCACTAAATCCTGTTGACTTTACGTTCTAAATAACTCTCCAAAGTATGAACTCTCTCTGTCTATTGCTGCAACCCTGGCCCAAGCCCCTGCATTATACAACAACTTTCACATATGTCTTCCAGCTGTCAAACCTTTTAACTAAACAGCCAGTGTGATTTTTTTTAAAGACAAATAAATTCACGTTTACACAGAACACTTCAATGTCTTCCCAATGTGTTAAAGAAAAAAGTTCAATTCCTTACCATAAGCTCTAGGATTCTGTGTTTAGCCTGGCTAATACCACTTTCTCTCACTGCCTACCATTCTGTGCATGAAACATTGCTGAAAGGTTTGCAGGTGAACATCCCTGTGCCTAGGATGCTCTTTCCCAGACTCTGCAGGGTTGGCTTCTTTTCGCTTTCAGGTCTCAGTTTAAATGACTTTTCCTTAGAGAGGCTCCCTCTGACCACCTGAAGTAATTGTTCTCATTGTATTCTTTGTCAGGGTTTTATTCATAATATTTTTGAATTTTCTTCTTAATACCTTTTGCCTTATAATTACATATTTACTTGCTTATTCTATGCGTCTTTCATTAGACTAAGCTTCATGGGACAGAGACAATGTCTACGTTGCTCTCCAGTGGATGCCCAGGGTCTAGCGCAATGCCTGGCTTATGGTAGTTTCTCAATAAATAATTGTCGAATGCATGAATGAACAAACAACTGAATGAACTGCTTGATGAATTTAGTAAAGATTGACTATTCCGTTTTGTTGAAATATTGTACTTTCATTTTCAAAATTCTTTGGTTTAGATCATTTTACAAGATATTTAAGCAAATTTAAGCTTAAATAAGCTTAAAATTATTGACAAAACAAAAATATGTATAGTCATATTTTATGGTGGGGTTTTACTTTTTTATATTAAATGAGCAAATTTTTCATTCTGGGTCATCAACTTTATCAACAAAGCATTAATTATTAGACCATATATGTTGAGGTTCCCTAATTAAAAGTGAAGGCACATCTGACTCAGCACTATGGATACTCCTCTTCTTACAATGTCCCTCATAAAAGCATCTCCTTCAGTTTATGCCTCTTGTCCTTTTCTCTACAAAGCTGAGATTTACTTAGGTTAAAGTATTGGTCTGGGAAAGGAAGTCACATTGTCCGCCTTTATCGCCTTCATACTCTGCCATATTCAAAGAAACTTGTGCAAATAGATGTCTGAGAGAGACCGCCTCTGCAGACTCAGCAGATGTATGTGTATCTTTATTTGGGGTCAACTAGGTCTCACGTCATCTACACAACTACATGACACAAAAATAAAAGTTGCTTCTTTATTTTTCAAGGAAAATTCTCAATTTAAAAAGTTAAGCTAAAAGGAAAGGGACAAAATAAATGTGGAAAATAAATTATAGGACATTTGACTATAGACATAATAAGTAGTCACATTATAATCTAGGAAAATTATTTACTACAGAGATGAGAAAACATTTAGCTTTACCATCTATTCATTTTCTAAAAGACTACTAAATTTTGGGAAGAATTTGTAAAAAATAAGAACAGTTAAACTCTTTTGAACCATTGGTTTATGAGAGGTATTTTTCTAAGCACTTCACGTGCATTAAATAATTTATGCTCCACAAAATTTCTATTAGGTAGGTGCATTTATCCACCCTGTTTTACAGATGAGTAACTATGATATAGAGATATTAAGCAACTTTTACGAAGTCATAGAGCTAATATATGGCAAGGATGAGATTCAAATTTAAAGCCCACATCTTTAAACATCATGCTATACTGCCCTCAATATATAAATTGTATTCCAATCTATTTATAAAGAACCTATAGATCAGGAAAATGTGAAAATATGTACAAGCGCAAGGTATTAATCTTTTCATATAATTAATAGTTATAGTTTCCAAAATACTTTCACTATACTATTACATTAGTTTATACATGCAAATATTTAACATTTTCTATACATACATATTTGGTATATATATTTGGTATATACTACATGCTCAAAAAGTGGTACTCTTCACTAAATTCTCACTTTGACTCTATGAAATAGGAGAGTATAGGTGTCAGGTAAGAGAAGCTGTCTGTGATAATAAATTAACCCGACATAATTCAACACAAGTTTATTTCTCACTCAAGTGAAGTGCCATGTGGGTCAGAATGCATCCACCTTCAGGCATAGATCAGAGAGACTAAAATCCTTGACAGTGGTTACCATTTACAAGTCTTAGTGCTAGCCCATCCATCTCAACACAAGGCTACTGGATAAGGGACAGGGTGCAGTGAAAGAAGCAGACCACATGATAACTCCCTCAGTCTAGTCATTTCTGCTCTCATTTTCTTGATCAGACTCAGTCAAATGATCTGAAGGTAAATCCAAAAGAAGTTAGAAAATCCTGTTTTCCAATGGGCCTATAAAAAAGAAATCATATAACAAAGAAAAAGCATTGTCTCTGCCACAAGAACTAGTATTCCTCTTGGTCAGGTTAGTATAATGAGATATGTAGAGGTTGATAGGCTCTTGACCATTCATTTAGTAAATGCAGAGCTGGAACTTTAAACAGGCTTTCTGTATTTGAAATTAATTAATGGTCATTATGGCAAGTTTCATAACCAAAAAGCTACAATTTTATAAAGAAAATAATATTTTCAGTTTGAAATTATGAGAAGTACTTATGGAAGAGGTGCCATTTAAATTGTTATTGAAGGATAGATGGAATTTATGTATGGAGAAATGGGAGAAGGGAAACTGAGGCAAAGTGAGAGAGTATATACAGGAACTAGGAAATAGCTCAGTCTGACCAAATCAGGAAGATTATCCTGCCTGACTAAAAGAATTCACCTCGATTTAATGGATATAAAAATTGAATCACTAAATTGACGTGGACATTAAGACAACTTATTTTTTCATAATTTGATCAATTTGTTTTCTTTCATTTTTATACTAGTCATAGCCTTGGGTTCTGAATGATGCCTGAAAGCTCACATGATTTATTTAAAGTTTGCTATGGCTGAAATATTTCAAAATATTCTTCCAATTCCCAATATGATCATTAATGATTAAATATTGATATGTACTTAAAAATTATCAGAAAAGCCCTCATTATAGAAATATTAAATTGAAAAAAAATGAACTTGCATTTATTTATTTATTTATACATCTGACTTTTCCCTTTCAAGGATTTGTAATGTTCCAGTTAAGGTGCTAGATGCAGATTAGACATGATTGGGATGGATCGCTCTCATTATTCTTACAAGCACAGGCTAATGCCTTCAGCACAGAGCTAGAATGAACAGAGTTTGCAATAATAAAAATGTGCATTATATGTACTTGTATTTTTTCCCTTTTAAAATAACTGAAATTTTAAACTAGCAATAGAAAGCAAAGTTGGGGGAAATTATACTGATATACAAAGGAACAGAATGTTATTTTATCATACCCAGAAGCATTTAAGTAAAGCAGAGAGTCAGCTTTTTCTCTCTTTGTGTGTATATTATCCTAGGGAGACTCTGAGGTTATGGCAATGGAGTTGAAAAAAGAAGCAAAATCTCCCTAGGCAAAGTTCCAACAAGATTTAAACTTTTTGTTTCTATAAGGCATGCTATATGTGATATTATTGGGATGAAGCAGCCAAGAGCACAGAAAACAATATAAATAATCCAGATTTCTATCTGTGTACGTCTTACAAATTAGGCAAAGAGGATGCACCCAAGGACAGACTACCTACATAAAACATGACATGTGCACTCTGTTAGCAGGCCGTTTCATGTTTACATTCTTTGGTCTCTGGGTTACAGAAAACTGGACGAGACTAAGATTGCCTTGCCTTCATCTGTCTTGTAAATTGAAGAGTGATAAGAAAATTTTGGGTCACAATTTTACCATGCCCAGAGGTGTCAGAAACAGGTAGACTATCAAGGGATGACAAAATATCATCACAATTTTTCATACAAAGTTGAAAAGACAAATTTATTTTTGGATTTTTGGTATACTAAGATGATGAATTTTGGTATGAATTACAAAGTGTTATAATTTAAAACCAACTATATATTCTAGAATGCAGTCTAGGATTAAAGGAAGTTTTGACAATGAATAAAGATAAATAATTGAGGAGAGACAACATGGGCCATTCAATGCATCCAGAAGTGCTGCTCCCATGGAGGGAGACCAAATTCTCAAGTAAACCAACAAACTTTGAAAAGATCTTTAGAAAGAAAACACTGAGCCAATGGAGCCATGGCTCAGACACCAAGGCTGAAGAGGGGGAAAGCTATGAGTCCTGTGTGGGGTTGCTGAATGCCAGGGCTAGTGCCCGCCCCTCAGTAGCTACTAAGGAGTGAATGAAGGGACAGAAGGACAGCCAACTCTTGCTGCACACCCCTGGGATCCTAACTACAAGAGAGCCCACGACCTCCACAGACATTTGAACTGGCAGGGGGATCTGCACTAAAAGTAGGCAGAGACAGAGCCCCAGCCTGCACAGAGCCCAGGGAGTTTGTGCGCACAGGGCAGCTGCAGTGGAATGTGGACGTATTAATAGGTGCTCAACTCCCAAGGCTCCCCATCTCCCTCTGAATAGCTCTAGCCCAAGTTGACCATAGGGCCAAGAGAGAGCACAGCAGACTTTCCACTGGGACTGGAGCACATCTGTTCTGCAGGCCTACCTGCCTGCCAGCCCCTCCCAAAGCCCATACCTGGCTGCTCCTGCAGGATTGTGTACACAGCGCAGCCTCTGCTACCCAACCTGGGTGTTTTGCAGGAGCCCCATCTGAGTACTTTCTTGGAAGCTGGGGTGTACTTTGGATCCTCCAGTGCCACTGGTGCCCGACCTCAAGGGACTGGAGATGGAGCCATGGGCTGGTCTCAATGCCATAGGGCTGTAGTGCTGCTCAGGAGTGCTCAACCAAGATTCACAGCTGGTGCTCATGTTGGGGAGAATCCCCCACTCTGAGAACACTGAGAGAGGTGAGATGCATGGGCTAGTGGGCCAGCGCCAGAGCAGGATGTGCCTTCCTTTACAGGGCTGGTCCTAGAAGGTTGTGGCCTGTCTGCCAGCTATGGCCTCTGCCTGATGGAGCCCATAGCTCAGAATACCTAGCAAAGGAAATGCGGGCCTTGTGCCAGTGATTGGAGGGAGCTCCTCCAAGGCCCAGAAGAAGACATAGTGAGGGGATCATCTTTCTCTCCCTCCCATACCGCAAAGAACTGCTGCAAATGTGCTGAAATACAAAGGAGATGCATGGTTGAGTAAGAACCTATCTGCTAGTCATTACTCTTAACCATCATCTACTGGTTCACTTGACAAATTACAATATCAATATTCAATAAACATGGCCTGTGAAACCCAGGGCAAAAATCCATCAATAAATAAAGGTTCCACTTCCAACATTAGGAATTACACTTCAATGTGAGATTTGGATGGGGACAGAGATGCAAACCATATGAATACCCAAAGGAAAATAGATCATTCTACAAAAAGACACATGCTCTCATATGTTCATTACTGTGCTAATCATAAGAGCCAAGACATGGAATCAACCTAGTTACCCATTAATGGTGGAGTAGACAGAGAAAATGTGGTATGCATATACTATGGAATACTATGCAGCCATAAAAATGAACAAAATTACGTTCTTTTTATGTTTTGCTGTGACATGGATGCAGCAGGAGGCCATTATTCTAAGCAAATTAACACAGAAACAGACAACTAAATACCACGTGTTCTCACTTATAAGTGAGAAGTCAAACATTGAGTGAATACACATGGACATAAAGATGGGTACAATAGATGCTGGCCTCTACTAGAGGGAGGAGGAAGATGGGGTGTGGTCAGAGCAACTACCTATGAGGTACTATGCTCACTACCTGGATGATAGATCATACTACCCTAAACCTCAGCATCACGCAACATACCCATGTAACAAACCTACACATGCACCCTCTGAATCTATTATAAAAGTTGAAATTATTTTTTAAAAATACTTTTCTCTAGAAGAAGTAATCTAAACAATGTTCTCTGGAGTTACAGTTTTGGAACTTTATTATTTAGTGAAAATTTTTGATGTAGGAAACCAAATTATTTACTGGAGATAGGTGATGACAAAATGAATCTACAAGAGATTGAATATTTCAAGTAGGGCTTCAAGATTTTGTTAGAACAGGGAGATTAGCTACCTAAAACCTAACAAAGGGAGTGTTTCCAGATTGTCTGTCTTAAGAAACAAAAACAAACAAACAAAAATATTCACAATAAATAAACTTGTTATTGAAGAAGAACAGAATTATGTCCTTTGTAGCAACACGGATGCAGCTGGAGACCATTATCCTAACTGGATTAACATAGAAACAGAAAACCAATACCACATGTTCTTACTTATAAATTGGAGCTAAACATTGAGTACACGTGGACATAAAGCACACATGGAGCCCTTGCTATAGAAGATGGGGGCTATTTAAAGGAACATTCAAGAACTTTGTGCCTGTTCCCAGAAGACAAAGATACCACGTGATGAGTAGTGCTGATGTCAATACTGAGGGCTGAAGGAGGATGGAGCCTAACACATAGTAATCAGAGTGATGTAAGTTGGGACAGAATGAAGAACTAAGTTGTTGGTTTTCAATCTTCACGTGGAAGTTTGGGGAAAGAGACTGTGTATAAATACTAGATTAGACAGATTAATTTCAAAAGAAAAGTGAGGCTTGAGGTGAAGCTTAAGTGAAGGGTAGAAAGAATACTGAAAAGAAGGAGTTGGAGAATTCCAAGACAGGGGGATGGCATGAACAGAGATATGGAAGGAAGATGATGAAGCTTGGGAGTCAGCATCAGGGAGGAGTGGGAAGTCATTTTAAGGTGATGTCAGGAGGTTCAGAGCAAACAAATGATTTTAGAATTGAATCTATGTTTAGATTAGAGTTAATTAGAATAGAGTCAATGTTTAACATAAACTCCATTGGAAGTTATTATAAAATGTGTGATGTGATCAACTTCATCTCCTCTAAAGAGTAGTCTGGAATGACTGAAAAAAAGATGAATGGGAGGGTGAGATGTGGAACCAGGGAGACTGGAGATTGCAAGTAAGAGATGATAAGAGGCCAGGGATACTCTATGTCATATACAGAGCAAAAGATGGTCTTCTTTGACTACTAAAATTAATCTGCTCACAATGACACTTTCTAATCCTTTCTAGGAACTGCTTTTTCATAGCTTTCCTTACCACTTTATTTTTATTTATTACCTATATCTCCCCTGTAATATGTAACATGTTTTGTCTGTTTTTCATTGTTATATTTCCACAATCTAGAATAGTGACTGACACGTGGTAGTTGTTCAATGAATTTTTTATAAATTAATAAATAAATATCACCAAAATTTTGCAGAAGGTAGTACTATGTAGCAAACCGAATATAAAGAATGAGGAGAAAGAAAGAAAAACTAAAATAATGATTTCAGAGAATACAGCCTAAAGTGTAATTTTAAATGGGAAGAAGAATTGGAAGCTTTTATGTGACGGAGGGAGTTTGGAGATGGTTTTAGACTGGAGCCTAAATAATATTGAAAGTATTATTTGGTTAGCACTGCATTACCAGCACTTAGCGTGGTATCTAGCACAAGGCTGCTGTTCCATAAAGAGGTTTTTAAAGAATACGTGTTCTACTGGGTTTGAGGATTTAGTAAACGTGTTTTTTGTTTGGAGTTTGAAAAGTAGGACTGAAGGGCAGGAAAAAAATCCTGACCAAAAAAAGTAGATTTGAACTTTACATAAAAGCTGGACAATCTGGTGTGGCAGAGGAGTTTTTAGAGCTTGGAAATGTATAAAGTGTTTACAATATTTGTAATTAATTTTGTGTAAGAAAGGCTAGTCTCATTGGGCCAAAATCATGTTTTAAAAAATTTAGAGATTAATTTGAGAAATTTGCAACCTGGAGGCAAGAGCATAGAAATGTTAAAGCTTTGAATTAATATTATGAAAATGTGTCTTTTATTCATTTGGTAAATTTCTAAAAAGCTATATGCAAATTAAATAAGGGCAAATCTACTTACATTGACTTACGTTAGAACAGTTTATTTTATCTGCATTTCTAATTGATTTGCAATTGACCATCCTTCATAACACCTTTGCCATTTCTCTGCCCTTCAGGATATTCTGTCAATTAGTTGATGAACTGCCAGCATTTAAATTCATCAAGAGCTTCCTATTTAAAGGCTGTCTGTAATGAATGCTTCAGTTATATCAGAAAATCATATTTATATATATTTAGTTTTCTAAAGAGCAAGGATCATGTATCATTAAATCTCAGAAGACTTTTGGTATCATACATTTATAAATAAAGCATCCAGGAGCAGGTTGTTCAGTTTCCATGTAGTTGTATGGTTTTGAGTGAGTTTCTTAATCCCGAGTTCTCATTTGATTGCACTGTGGTCTGAGAGACTGTTTGTTATGACTTCCATTCTTTTGCATTTGCTGAGGAGTTTTACTTCCAATTATGTGGTCGATTTTTGAATAAGTGCTATGTGGTGCTGAGGAGAATGTATATTCTGTTGATTTGGGGTGGAGAGTCCTCTAAGTATCTGTTAGGTCCACTTGGCCTAGAGCTGAATTCAAGTCCTGAATATCCTTGTTAATTTTCTGTCTCATTGATCTGTCTAATATTGACAGTGGAGTGTTAAAGTCCCCCATTAATATTGTGTGGAAGTCTAAGTCTCTTTGTAGGTCTCTAAGAACTTGCTTTATGAATCTGGGTGTTCCTGTATTGGGTGCATATATATTTAGGTTAGTTAGCTCTTCTTGTTGCTTTGATCCCTTTACCATTATATAATGTCCTTCTTTGTTTTTGATCTTTGTTGGTTTAAAGTCTGTTTTGTCAGAGACTAGGATTGTAACCCCTGCTTTTTTTTTCTTTTTTTTTTTTTGCTTTCCATGTGCTTATTTGTAAATAGTCCTCCATCCCTTTATTTTGAGCCTATATGTGTCTTTGCACATGAGACGGGTCTCCTGAATACAGCACACTGATGGGTCTTGAGTCTGTATCCAATTTGCCAGTCTGTGTCTTTTAACTGGGACATTCAGCCCATTTACACTTAAGGTTAATATTGTTATGTATGAATTTGATCCTGTCATCATGATGCTAGCTGGTTATTTTGCACATTAGTTGATGCACGCTCTTCATAGTGTCTTTGGTTTTATATTTTGGTGTGTTTTGCAGTGGCTGGTTCCAGTTTTTCCTTTCCATATTTAGTGCTTCCTTCAGGAGCTCTTGTAAGGCAGGCATGGTGGTGAGAAAACCCCTCAGCATTTGCTTGTACATAAAGGATTTTATTTCTCCTTCACTTATGAAACTTAGTTTAGCTGGATATGAAATTCTGGCTTGAAAATTCTTTCCTTTAAGAACGTTGAATATTGGCCCCTACTCTGTTCTGGCTTGTAGGGTTTCTGCAGAGAGATTCGCTGTTAGTCTGATGGTCTTCCCTTTGTAGGTACCCTCAACTTTCTCTCTGGCTGCCCTTAACATTTTTTCCTTCATTTCAACCTTGGAGAATCAGATGATTATGTGTCTTGGGGTTGCTCTTCTTGAGGAGTATCTTAATGGTATTCTTTGTATTTCCTGAATTTGAATGTTGGCCTGTCTTGCTAGGTTGGGGAAGTTCTCTTGGTTAATATCCTGAAATGTGTTTTCCAACTTCATTTCATTCTCCCTGTCACTTTCAGGGACCTCAATCAATCGTAGGTTTGGTGTTTAACATAGTCTCATATTTCTTGAGGCTTTGTTTGTTCCTTTTCTATCTTTTTTCTCTAATCTTGTCTCATGCCTCATTTCAGTTAGTTGATCTTCAATCTCTGATATCCTTTCTTTGGGTTGATTGATTCAGCTGTTGATACTTGTGTATGCTTCACAAAGTTCTCATGCTGTGTTTTTCAGCTCCATCGGGTCATTTATGTTCTTCTCTAAACTGGTTATTGTAGTTAGCAGTTCCTATAACTTTTTGTCAAGGTTCTTAGCTTCATTGCATTGGGTTAGAACATGCTCCCTTAGCTCAGAGGAGTTTGTTATTACCCACCTTCTGAAGCCTACTTCTGTCAATTCATCAAACTCATTCTCTGTCCAGTCTTGTGCCCTTGCTGGAGAGGAGTTGCAACCATTTGAAGGAGAAGCGGCATTCTGATTTTTGGAATTTTCAGCCTTTTTGCACTGGTTTTTCCTCATCTTCGTGGATTTATTTACCTTTGGTCTTTGAGGTTGGTGACCTTTTGATGGGGTTTCTGCGTGGGGGTTCTTTTTGTTGATGTTGATGTTATTGCTTTCTGTTAGTTTTTCTTCTAACAGTCAGGCCTCTCTTCTGCAGGTCTGCTGCAGTTTGCTGGAGGTCCACTCCAGACCCTATTTGCCTGAGTATCACCAGGGGAGGCTGCAGAACAGCAAAGATTGCTGCCTGCTCCTTCCTCTGGTAGCTTCATCCCAGAGGGGCACCAGCTTTATGCCAGCCAGAGCTCTCCTATATGAGGTGTCTGTCAACCCCTGCTGAGAGGTGTCTCTCAGTCAGGAGGCACAGGGTTCAGGGACCCACTTGAGGAGCCAATCTGTCCTTTAGCAGAGCTTGAGCACTGTGCCGGTAGAATCCTCCTTGTCAGGGTCCACTGCTCTCTTCAGAGCTGGCAGGCAGGAACATTTAAGTCCACTGAAGCTATGCCCACATCCGCCCCTTCCCTCAGGTGCCCTGTCCCAGTGAGATGGGAGTTTTATCTATAATTTTATCTATAATCCTGACTGTGGCTGTTGACTTTCTTTCAGAGATGCCCTGCCCAATGAAGAGGAATCTAGAGAGGCAGTCTGGCCACAGCCGCTTTGCCACACTGTGTTTAGTTCTGCCCAGTCCAAACTTCCAGGCCTTTTTAGTGCAGTCATGGGAGAACCACCTACACAAGCCTCAGTAATGGCAGACGTCTCTCTCCCCATCAAGCTTGATCATCCCAGGTTGACTTCATACTGCTGTGCTGGCAGCGAGAATTTCAAGCCAGTGGTTCTCAGCTTGCAGGGCTCCATGGGGGTGGGACCTACTGAGCAAGACAACTTGGTTCTCTGGCTTCTGCCTGCTTTCCAGGTGAGTGAATGGTTCTGTCTCCCTGGAGGTCCAGGTGCCACTGGGGTATGAAAAAAAATAAACTCCTGCAGCTAGCTCAGTGTCTGCCTGAACAGCTGCCCAGTTTTGTGCTTGAAACCCAGGGCCCTGGTGGTGTAGGCACACGAGGGAGTCTCCTGGTCTGCAGATTGCAAAAACCATGGGAAAAGTGTAGTATCTGTGCTGGTTAGCACAGTCCCTCACAGCTTCCCTTGGCTGGGAAAGGGAGGCTCCCATGCTCCTTGCACTTCCTGGGTGGGGCAATGCCTCATCCTGCTTCTGCTCACCCTCCATGGGCAGCACCCACTGTCTAACCAGTCCCATTGAGATGAATAGGGTACCTCAGTTGGAAATGCAGAAATCACCTGCCTTCTGCATTGGTCTCGCTGGGAGCTGCAGACTGGAGCTGTTCCTATTCTGCCATATTGCCAGCTAAATACAGACTACTTTTTAATGAAGTAACTAATTCAAGTAAAATAGCCAGTCAAAGGTTTGCATATAAATGAGCTCTCAAAGCACCAGCTATTCACACTGAGTTATCTTTTCTAACTTGTGGAACAAATATTAACAATCTCTTTTATCACCAATATTAAAAAAAATTAAAACTTAGCAGCATTCTAAATAGTTAACAAATGTTATCCTTTAGAAAACAAGTGGTAACAGAGAATGATTTAGTGGATATGCAGATATTGCAGACAATATGCTACCTTTTATAACCCAATAGTTTATATAATCCCTTCATTTATATTATCTTATTTCAATAATTTATTAACAATTTGAGTAATTATGTTGCTGAAAATGTACCAAATGATTAATAATCATGTCAGATTCATTAAGACTTTCCATTTGACAGTAACTGTACTGTTTGTTTTGTATATCTTACCTCATTTAATCCTCAAAATGACAATATGCAGTAAGCATTAACATTCCTATTTTACAAATGAGAAAGCTTAAGTGTACAGGCTTAGATAACCTGTCCAATGTCATGTAAACAGTATATGATGACCCAAGATTCAAACCCAGATCTGTCTTTTCCAAAATCGGTGCTCTTAATTGCTGTATATACTAATAAAGACATAGTAAAAAATCTGATTCATCCCTAATGTTGACCAACGATAATCAACTACAATGATGTAATACAAGTGAGAAATTGGGACTGAAAGTTCTGAGAAGGTGCTATCTTTTCCCTTTTGAAATACCAATGCCATGCCTTGTTCTTTGGTGTGTAGTAATCACTTAAGATGCATTTGTTGAATGAATAAATGAATGAATAAATACAAAGAAATACAAAGATGGATTGGAGCATCAGGAGTTACTTTTGCAGAAGAATAAATAAAAAAGTTAAATGTCTCCCCCAATGCCATATATTTACTAATCAAAATGTAGAGGCTTGAACCCAGATCATCTAATTCTAACTTTATTCTTTTTCAAGGTTGCTACAGAAGCCTACCTTTGGCATTATCCAGGAATATGGCACATAACAGATGGTGCATGTCATTTACTAAGATGACAATATCGCATTTTTGTTTTTGGCTTTCTAAATGGTTTCAGCTTTATTGGCGTATAATTGACAAAAATTGTATAGTTTAAGGTGTACAACTTGTCAAACTAGTTAACATAGCCATCATTTCTCATAGTTAACATTTGTGCATCTGTGTGTATGTGTGTGGTGAGAACACTTAAGATCTACCTTTGATATGGTTTGGCTGTGTCCCCACCCAAATCTCACCTTGAATTGTAACTCCCACAGTTCCCTCATGTTGTGGGAGGAACCTGATGGGAGATAATTGAATCATGGGGGTGGGCCATTCCTGTGCTGTTCTCATGATAGTGAATGGGTCTTACGAGATCTGATAGTTTTCAAAACAGGAGTTTCCCTGCTCAAGCTCTCTCTCTTTGTCTGTTGCCATCCATGTAAGATGTGACTTCCTCCTCCTTGCCTTCCACCATGATTGTGAGGCTTCCCCAGCCATGTGGAACTGTAAGTCCATTAAAGCTATTTTTCTTCTCAGTCTCAGGTGTGTCCTTATCAGCAGCATGTAAATGGACTAATACACTAAACTGGTATTGAGAATGGGGTGCTGCTGAAAAGACACTTGAAAGCATGGCAGCAACTTTGGAACTGAGTAACTGCAGAGGTTGGAAAAGTTTGGAGGGCTCAGAAGAAGACACAAAAATGTGGGAAGGTTTGGAACTTCCTAGAGGCTTGTTCAATGGCTTTGACAAAAATGCTGATAATGATATGGACAATGAAATTCAGGCTGAGGTGATCTCAGATGGAGATGAGAAACTTGTTGGGAACTGGAGCAAAGGTGATGCTTGTTATGTTTTAGCTAAGAGACTGGCGGCATTTGTCCCTGCTCTAGAGATTTGTGGAACTTTGAACTTGAGAGAGGTGATTTAGGGTATCTGGCAGAAGACATTTCTAAGCAACAAAGCATTCAAAAGGTGGCTTGGATACTGTTAAAAGGGTTCCATTTTAAAAGGAAAACAGCATAAAAGTTTGGAAAATTGCAGCCTGTCTATGCAATAGGAAAGAAAATCCCATTTTCTGTGGAGAAATTCAATCTGGCTGCAGGAGTTTGCATAAGGAGGAGCCGAATCTTAACCCCCAAGACAATGGGGAAAATGTCTCCAGGGCATGTTAGAGGTCTTCATAGCAGCCTCTCCCATCACAAGGCTGGAGGCCTAGGAGGAAAAAATTGTTTTGTGGGCTAGGTCCAGGGCCCCTGTGCAGTGTGCAGCCTAGGGACTTGGTGCCCTGCATCCCAGCTGCTCTGCTCCAGCCATGGCTGAAAGGGGCCAATGTAGAGCTCAGGCCATGGCTTCAGAGGGTGAACGCCCCAAGTCTTGACAGCTTCCATATGTTGTTGAGCCCACAAGTGCGCAGAAGTTTAAAATTGGGGTTTGGAAACCTCCACCTAGATTTCAGAAGATGTATGGAAATGCCTGGATGCCCAGGCAGAAGTTTGCTGCAGGAGCAGGGATTTCATGGAGAACCTCTGCTAGGGCAGTGAAGAAGGAAAATGTGGGGTTGGAGCCCTCACACAGTGTTCCCATTGGGGTACCACCTGGTGGAGCTGTGAGAAGATAGCCACCATTCTCGAGACCTCAGAATGGTAGATCCACTGACAGTTTTCACCATGCACCTGGAAAAGCCACAGACACTCAATGCCAGCCTGTGAAAGCAGCCAGTAGGGAGGCTGTACCCTGCAAAGCCACAGAGGCAGAGCTTCCCAAGACCATGGGAACCCATCTCTTGCATCATAGTGACCCGGATGTGAGACATGGAGTCAAAGGAGATCATTTTGGAGCTTTAAGATGTGACTGCCCCACTGGATTTTGGACATGCATGGGGCCTGTAGTCCCTTCATTTTGGCCAATTTATCCCGTTTTGAATGGCTGTATTTACCCAATACTTGTATCTAGGAAGTAACTAACTTGCTTTTGATTTTACAGGCTCATAGGTGGAAGGGACTTGCCTTGTCTTGGATGAGACTTTGGATTGTGGACTTTTGAGTTAATGCTGAAATGAGCTAAGACTTCGGGGGACTGTTGGGAAGACATGATTGGTTTTGAAATGTGAGGGCATGACATTTGGGAGGGGCCAAAGGCAGAACGATATGGTTTGGCTGTGTCTCCACCTAAATCTCATCATGAATTTTAACTCCCACAATTCCCACATGTCATGGTTGGAATCTGTTGGGAGGTAATTAAATCATGTGAATGGGTCTTTCCTGTGCTTTTTCTTGTAATAGTGAATAAATCTCATGAGATCTGATGGTTTTGAAAACAGGAGTTTCTGCATTCAAGCTCTCTCTCTTTGCCTCCTGCCATCCACATAATATGTGATTTGCTCCTCCTTGTCTTTCACCATGTTTGTGAGGCTTCTCCAGCCATGCGGAACTGTAAGTCCATTAAACCTATTTTTCTTCCTAGTCTTGGTTATGTCTTTATCATCTGCATGAAAAAGGACTAATACAACCCTCTTAGTAAATTTCAAGTTTAAAATTCAGCATTATTAACTATAGTTAACATGCTGTACGTTAGCTCTCCAGGACTTATTCATCCTCCATAACTGAATCACTTTATCTTTGATCATATTCTCATTTCCTGCACCCCCCAGGCTCCTGGCAACCATCATTCTCTCTGTGTTTCTATAAGTTTAACTATTTTAGATCCCAAATATTAATAAAATAAGGCAGTATTTGTCTTTCTGTGTCTGGCTCAATTCACTTAGCATAATATCTTCTAGGTTCATCTATGCTGTTGCAAATGGTAGGATTTTATTATTTTTAAAGGCTGAATAATATTCTATTGTATAAATATATACCTAATTTTCTTTATCCATTCCCTGTCCACAAACGTTTGGATTATAACCACATTTTAGCAATCACAAATATTATTGCAATGAACATGAGAGTGCAGATATCTCTTCAAGATAATAATTTAATTTCCTTTGAATATTTAACCAGAATTAAGATTTGCTGAATCATATGGTAGATTTATTTTTAATGTTTGGAGGAATCTCCATACTGCTTCCATGATGGCTTTGATACTTCCACTAACAGTGTACAAGGGTTCTTTTCTCTCCCCATCCTTACCAGCATTTGTTATTTTTTGTCGTTTTGATAACAGACATTCCAACAAGTGTGATGTGATATATCCTTGGGGTTTTGATTTGCATTTCCCTGACAATTAGTGGTGTTGAGCACTTTTCATGGACCCGTTGGCTATTTCTGTGTCTTTTCTTTAGAAATATCTATTCAGGTTCTTAGCCCATTTAAAATCAGGTTATTTGTTTTCTTGCTATTGAGTTGAGTTCCTTATATATTTTGGATACTAGCCACTTATCATATATGTGGTTTGCAAATATTTTATCCCATTCTGTAGATTGCCTTTTCACTCAGATGATTGTTTCCTTTGCTGTACAGGTGTTTTTACGTTGCTACAATCTCACTTGTCTAATTTTGCTTTCATTGCCTGTCCTTTTGGGGTCATATCCACAAAATTAATGCCCAGGCCAACGTCATGGAGTTTTTCCCTATGTTTTCTTCTATAGGATTTACATTTTATGTCTTGCATTTATATGTTTAATTGATTTTGAGTTTATTTTTATATATGGTGTGAGACAAAGTTCTAGTTTCATTTTTCTGCATGTGGATATATGGTTGCTCCAATACTATTTATTGAGGAGACCATCCTTTCCCCATTGTGTGTTCCTGGAAACTTTGCTGTAGGCCAATGGACTGTAATGCTTGAATTTTATTTCTGGGATCTCTCTTTTGCTCTGTTGGCCTATGTGTCTATTTCTATGCCAGTGCCATACAATTTTGATCATGTAGCTTTGAAATACATTTTGAAACCAGGAAGTGTGCTGCTTCCAGCTCGGTAAATGAAATTCTTTTCAGATAGCTCATTGTATGTATATAGAAATGCAACAAGTTTTTGTATGTTGATTTGTATCATGAAACTTTAATGAACTTGTTTACTATAACATTGTTTTGGTTGAATCTTTAGAATTTTCTACATATATGATTGTGTAATCTGCAAAAAAAAGATAATTTTACTTCTTCCTTTTCAATTTGGTTACGTTTTATTTATTTTTCTTGTCTAATTGCTCTGGCTAGGACTTCCAGTACTGTGTTGAATAGAAGTGGTGACAGTGAGCATCCATGACTTTTACTGGATCTTAGAGGAAAAGATCTGAGTTTTCCTCCATTGATTTTGATGTTAGTTGTGTGCTTTTTATATGTGGTCTCTATTGTGTTAATTTCCTTTGATGCCTTGTTTGTTGAGAGTTGTTATTAAGAATGGATGTTAAATGTTGTCAAATGCTTTTTCCACACCTATTAAGATGATCATATAGTATAAATTTTCATTCTGTTAATGTGGTGTATCATATTGATTGATTTGCATATGTGGAATCATTCTGACATAACAGAGATAAATTCCACTTGGTCATGATGTATGATCCTTTTAATATGCTTTTGAATTCAGTTTGCTCTCTTCTCCTTCCAGTATTCCCACAATACATATGTTGCTTAATTTGACAGTGTACCATATTGTATGCTTTCTTCAATCTTCTTCATTCTTTTTTGTTTATGTTCCACTAACTGGCTAAATTCAAATGATCTGTCTTCAGGTTTATTGATTCTTTCTTTTGCATAATTGAGTCTGCTGGTGAAGCTCTCTATTGAATTTTGCTGTTCAGTCACTCTATTCTTCACCTCCAGGATTTCTTTTTGGTTCTTTTTAATGGTTTCTATTTTTCAAATAAAATTTCTCATTTTGTTCACATCTGTTTACCTAATATCATTTGATTGTCTTAAATTATAGTTCATTGATATTCTTTAAGATGATTGAGTTCTTTGTCAAGCTGTTCATATAACTCCACTTTTA
Source organism: Nomascus leucogenys (assembly GCF_006542625.1). Classification (NCBI taxonomy): domain Eukaryota; kingdom Metazoa; phylum Chordata; class Mammalia; order Primates; family Hylobatidae; genus Nomascus; species Nomascus leucogenys. The sequence goes on from NC_044392.1 coordinate 75,897,215, forward strand.
GGATTGGTTACTGGTGCTTAATTTTCTTTGGTAGTGTCATATTTTCCTAATTCTTCATAATTTATGCAGCCTTGCCTTGGTGTCTGTGTATTTGAAGGAGCAAACAGCTCTTTCAGTCTTTACAGGCTGATTTTGGTAGGTAAGTACCTTCTCCTGTTGAGATGATAGGCTGATGGGACTGCCTCTGAGAGCATAGTCATTCAGGGCTGGAGCCAGGTCAAAATATGGGATGCCTTTATTCCAGTGGTATAGATGAGTGTGACTCCATCTAGGTCCTTGGGGGATGAAGTAGAGGGACGCTGGAGCTTGGTCACAGGACTGCTTCATGGTCCACAGTCAGGTCTGAGGTGAATGGGCCTGCTACTGTGGGTGCTAATGAGTATGGCTGCCTACAAGTCCCTGGGTGGGAAGAACTGCCCCACAGACTGCAGCAGAGCAGGATTACAACAAAATCATAGGGCTGCTAAGGGTCTACAGCCAGGTCCAAGGTCGGCAGGCCTGTTACGGAGGTTATTGATGGACATGGCTCTCACCAGATCCCTGGGTGAGAAAGGCTGCCTCCAGACCATGGTAGGGTGAGGCCGGAGCTGAGTTAGAGGGCAGCTTCAGGGTTCACAGCCATGACAGAGGTTGTCAGACCCATCTTGCTGGCATCACTTTCAAGATAACAACATTCTTGAACTGGGGTTTTGCCCCACATTTACTCTAAAGCTCCAATGTCCTATTGTATGCACCAGGAAAACAGTAGGTAGTGATTAAAAGCATGAACTCTCAGTCAGGTAGACTGGGTTCAAATTTAGGCTCTCCCCTTTACTAGCTATGTGGTCCCAGGCAAGTTGCTTTAATTTCACTAAACCTTGGTTTTATCATTTATAAAATGGACATAATAGCACACAACCCATAAAACTATGAGGACTGAATATTAAAATCCATGAAAAGTGCTTAGCCAGAAAGTAGAATGGTGATTACCAGGGGCTAGGGTATGGGATAGCGTATTAGTCCATTCTCACATTGCTATAAAGAACTACCTGAGACTGGGTAATTTATAAACAAAAGAGGTTTAATTGACCAACATTCTGCAGGCTGAACAGGAAGCATGTCTGAGGAGGCCTCAGGAAACTTACAATCATGGCAGAAGGTGAAGGGGAAGCAGGCACATCTCACATGACCAGAGGAGGTGTAAGAGAGAGCAGGATGAAGGTTCCACACACTTTTAAACAACCAGATCTTGTGAGGACTCACAAACCATCACAAGAACAACAAGGGGGAAATCCACCCCCATGATCCAATCACCTCCCACCAGGCCCCTCCTCCAATGCTGGAGATTACAATTCAACATGATACTTGAGCAGGGGACACAAATCCAAACCATACCAACTGGGGATTTGGGAAATATTGGTCAAAAGATACAAAATTTTTGTTGGAAGGGAGAAATAAATTCAGAAGTTATATTTAATAACAATACATTATATATATAAAAATTGCTAAGAGAGACTTTACATGTCTTCACCACAAAATAAGAAAGTGAAATAATGGATATGTTAATTGGCTTGATTTAGTGATTACACAATGTACACATATGTCAAAACCTCATGTTGTATGACATGAATATATAACTTATTTTATTTTATTTTACTTTATTTTATAGACAGAGTCTCACTCTGTTGCCCAGGCTGGAGTGTGGTGGTGCGATCTCGGCTCACTGCAATCTCCACTTTCCGGGTTCACGCCATTCTCCTGTCTCAGCCTCCCAAGTAGCTGTGACTACAGGCACCCGCCACCATGCCCAGCTAATTTTTGTATTTTTAGTAGAGATGGGGTTTCACCGTGTTAGCCAGGATGGTCATAACATTTTTATTTGTCAGTTAAAAAATTAAAATTAAAAAACGTGCTTAGCACATTGCCTAATGTATATTAGTCTTAAAGAACTGGCTGTTATTTTATAGCATCAGGTTTGTTAGTTTCTCAGGGCTGCCACAGCAAAGCACCAAACAATGGATGGGTTAAAACAATAGAAGTCTATTGTCTCACAGTTCTGGGAGTTACAAGTCTGAAATAAAGGGGTTGGCAAAGCCATGCTCTCTCGGACAGTTCTAGGGGGGAGAATGCTTCTTTGCCTCATCTAGCTTCTAGTGTTTGATAGTAACCTTGGCTTTCCATGTCTATCTTCTCCCTGTTCATCTTCACATCACCTTCCTTCCATCCAGGTCTGTTTCTGCATCCAAATTTCCTTTTTTTATAATGACACTAGTCATATGAATTAGAGCCTATTCTGATGTCATCTTAAACTGGTTACCTCTTTAAAGACCCTATTTCCAAATAAGGTCACATTCAGAGGTAACCGGAGTTAGGATTTCAATATATATATTTGGAAAGACACAATTCAACCTGCAACACCAAGCATTTACTTTTAATACTGCTGCTCAGAAGAGCCATGTAACTTCAAATCACCCACCCCAAAAAAGCAATGTGAAAAGCACTTAAACTGATTATTTCTTTAAAGATCCCATTTCCAAATTAAGGTCACATTTAGAGGTACCAGGAGTTAGGATTTCTATATATATATTTGGGAGGACACAATTCAACCTGTAACACCAAACATCTACTAAAAGTACTGCTGCTTAGGGGAGCCATGTAACTTCAAATCACCCAACCCAAAAAAGCTATGTGAAAAGCACTTTTCTAAGAACTGTCCCTTGTGTGTCCTACTTTTCTTCTCAGCCAGCTCCTGACAGCCTCAATTGAGAGTTGCCTCTTGGGTCTGGTTTAGCTGTCACTCCTGGTCTAATTAGGGGAGCCACTGGCTGACCTACAGCCTCTGTCCCCAGTAGGGCCCCAGTTCTGCTTTTCTTGTTTTAGTACCTGCCTCTCTAGTGACATGACTGCCTCCCTTGGAGGCTGACCTTGTCCTCATTTTACCTTCACTAATTCTCTATTGCATAAATGATAGTAGTAAGAGCTCACATTTATGGAAAGTTCTTATGAGTTATACCAAACACTAACACTCTATAGGCATTGCCTTATTTAATTCTTACAACAGTCCTATATGGTAAATTGACCATTTCACAGATGAGAAAACTGAGGTTCAAAGAGCTTAAGTTGTCCCAAATTGCACAGCTAGGAACAGACAACACCAGAATGGAAACCTAAGTATATTTAATATCAAAGTTTGCTTCTTAGCTATATAGTAAAAGGCAAAAGATTTATACAATCTGAGGAGAAACCAGAGTATAAAGATTGCTTCTTAACTATATAGGCTCTGCTCTAAGAGGGTGCGTCGCTTATGGGGAAATAAGTCTATAAACGCAACAACGAAGTAAAATGATTAGAATAAGAGGCAAACATAGAAAACTATGTGAACACCCCCCAAAAAAGAGTCCTAATCCTAATGGGAATTAGCAGGAAAGGTTTTCAAAAGGTTATGATTTATCATGCATATGTGAAAGCGTGTGCCATGGACAGAGACAGATGAAGGGAGGGATCAGGGAGAGACTTTATACCATGTAAGAGTTTGAAATCTTAAAGACAATAGAGGAATGGAAATTATACAAAGAGAAGATCATATTAACAATTCTTATTTAAGCAAGGAAATGACATAATCTGTTCATATGTTGGGAAGTTCACTCTGAAAGCAATACGGAGAGGAGATTAGAGGGATACAAATCAGGAGATAGGGCATTTATCAGAGGCTATTGCCTGAAATAGGCAAGAAATGATGAGGCTTGAGTTAAGATGGTGGCAGAGGGAATGAAGAGGAGGGAGAAGATTTCAAAGAGAAAGAAGTTATAATTATTGCATTTGGGACTGATTTAATGTTAGCATAAAAAAGAGGGAAAACAATGAAATAATGTCCAAGATTCCAGTATGATTTCTGGATACACAGTGATGCTACTTACTGCAATAGGGATCAAGAAGAAAAACCAGGTGTGGAGAAGGTGGGAGGCAACTATGGATTTAACTCTGAAGATGTTAAGGTTGAGGTACTGTAAGTTATGAAAGTGGAGACATCTATTAGGCAGGCAGATGTATGGACCCAGAGGGCGGGGAATCATTATAATTGCCTCCTAAATGATTTCTGTCTCTGCTCCTCACATCCCTCTGCAACCTGTTCCCCCTACACAGTAAGTTAGATTTTGTCCCCTCCCTATTTCCTAACAATAGCTTCCCATCTCATTCAAAGTGAAAAGCCAAGTCTTGACTATGACCTACAAGGCCAGATATAATCTGCTGCTTTCTGGCCATTTCTGATCTTATCTCTTAGTACTTTCCCTCTCACCTACTCCACTCTAGCCACACAGGTGCCTTTGTTCTTTTTCAAGCAAGGCAAGTTCCTACTGCTACACTTGACGCTCCTTCTTCCTGGAACACTCTTCCTTACAGGTAAACCTGTGGTGGGTTCTTTCACTTCCCATAGATCTTTACTCAAAAGCCATCTTCTTTCTCACTGGGACCGTTGTACCTAAAATTGTGTGATTGTATCTAAAATTTCAACTCTCATTTGGCATTTCATCTCTTTATTCTCAGCTTTATTTTTCTCTCCTTTGTATTTATCCCTGTTTAACCTACACTACATTGTACTTACATGTCTTGTTTTTGTATTCAAATGCAAGCTCCCTGAGGCGTAAAGATTTTGTCTGCCTTGCTTGCTGCTCTATCTGCAGTGTCTAGATGAGTGCCTGGCACAAAGTAGGCATGCAATAAACACTTGTAAACAAACAAATGAATGGGAAAATCCGCTCATTCATTGATTCAGTAATTATTTCTTGAATATTGTTCCAAGCATTGCTCTAGATTCTGGGAAATAACAAAACAGATCACTTATCTGCCGTCATAGAATTTACTTCCTAGTCAAAGAGCGCAAAAATGCCAGATGGTGGCAAGCACTAGGGAGAGAAACAAAGGAAGCTAAGGAAGATGGATTTCAGAATCATGAACATAAGATGCTGGAGTCCCACGTGAAAATGAGAGATAATATATCATTTCTGATGTAAGGAAATACCAACATTTAAGGGATTAATGGAGGAAGGGAAATCCATGAAGAAATCTGAGAAATGGAAGAAAATCCAGGACAGGGCAGCCTCATGGAAGTCAAGGAAGTGAAGAATCTTGAGAAGGAAGGAGTAATTCATAATGTCAAACTTCTAACTCATAGAGGTCAAGTACTATAAAGACAATAATGTGTTTTAAAAATTAGGCATTTAGGTGAATTTACAAAGATAAGTTTCAATGGAGCAGTGAGATCAGAAGCCATATTACCGTGAACTAAAATGAGAACCAGATACGAGGAATTCAATTTGGTAGATATAATCCACTCTCCTCAAAAAGTGCTGCTTAAAAAAAAAAGAAAGAAAAAAACCCAGATATTAAAGGAATAAATGAATTAAGAAGACAGCTAGGAGAACACTTGAAAACTTCATTACAACTATTTTGAATACAGCCAGGGAATTGAAGACAGCTCTCTCATTCTCTCTCTCTCTCTTTCTCACACACACACACACACACACACACACACGCACACACACACACACACACTGCCCTCAGGGAGCTTGCATTTGAGTACAAAATACCTATTATAATCTTCATTTTTAAATGATGGCATTCTCATAAGCTTACATGAAGTTCCCAGAAGCATACAAACTTTATGAAAGCTGGGGCTTGGTTCGTGGTCAGCAAACTGCAGTTTAGTTTTACCCATAGGTTTAATGCAAACATAGGCGAGTCACAAAATATATATTAGCAATAAGAACAATATTATCAGCAACTGAAATAGAATGAGAGCAATAATTTTAGCACCAGCTAAAATAGAATGAATATCTATTAGGGGTCAAACACTATGCTCCACCCTGTAAATTTATTTTACTTCATTTTTGAGATGTGGAAACTGAAGCTCACAGAAGTAAATAACTTGTCCAGGGTTACAGGGCTTATAAAAGTAGAGCTGGGAATCAAACCCAGATCTGTTTAATTTCCATTATGATTCCACTGTACCAGGCTGCCTAAGCTATATAATGCTTTAGTGTCTTATGCTATTGCAACTTGTGGATAAATTCCAAATGGGTGAAAGGCCAGAATGTAATAAATGAAGACATACAAAAACTAGAATGGATACATTAGTACTGGGAAAACTTTATTATTTTCAAAATTGAGAAAAATAGAGAAAAGATTTAAAAATGTGAGTACATAAAAATGAAATAATTTCAACCTGGGAATATACTTACATTACATGTAGTAACATAATAGCCCTAACATATAAAGAGCCTTGAAAAATAGAAAAGTACCAGCAACTTTATAAAAAACTGGGCTAAACATATGAGCAAGAAAAGAAATGCAGTATATTAGTAACTTATTGTCCAGTAGCAAAGTATCCCCAAATTTGGCAGCTAAAAACAATAAATATTTATTATTTCACAGTTTCCATAGGTCACTGATTCAGGCACAGCTTAGCTGTGGCTCACGGTCTCTCACAAGGCTACCATCGAAATGTCAGCTAGGGCTGCTCTCATCTCGAGGTCGGACTAAAGAAGAATTTGCTTCCAAATTATATTGTGAATATTTTCTGTAGCTATAACATATTTTGAAGAAAAAATATAATCCCTAAAACTTAAAAGCAAAATGAAACAAATGAACTTTACTATTTATCAAGTTGGTGGCTTACCTACATAGGGAGGAACTATTTAAAATAACTTTAAAACACAGAGATTTATTTGTCTCTGTATTTCTAGTGGCAAATAGCTTAAAACTAACCAAGCAGACAATACTGCCCCACTATTGTGGGAAAAAGCACAACAAAAACATTTAACTCTTTTCAATGATTATATTATTTGTGGTAATGTTGATGTCATTGGTCTGTTATTTGTGTGATGTGTGATAAACAGATGCATAATTATGTTGATATCCTTGTGAAGCAGGATTTTCAGCATGATAAAGTACAGATGTAAGATTAAAGAGGTTAAGCACAAATCCTGTATTCTTGACTGTGAATTGGAATGTCAGTATAAACTCATGGCATATTTTCTCTGAAAGAAAAATAATCTAGTTCTTTCCACTGAAAAGAACTGGAAGCAATGGCCAGCCAACAGGTAGCAACTGGCAACTCTATTGACCAGATTTCGGCCTCCAAATAAATACCATTTCCCCCTAAAAGGAACCAAAGCACCTTGGAAAAATAGCTAGTTCTAGTTCTGAGACAAAACATATATAAGATAACTGCTACATCTTATACCAGAAGGAAGCTAATGATGATACTGTAATTACAGTTCTGTGAAAAGGATACAGGAAACCAATTGAAGAGGCTTCTAGTGGCCAAAAAGTGAATAATTGGAGTATCAAGAATAACAGCATAATGAATTGAAATGTATCAAATGCCTCTAAGTTCATAGATTTATAACTATAAAATATATTATATATTAATAATATATAATTAATTATATAATTGATATATAAGTAATGTAAAATATATTAAATACTAATAATATAATTATAGTTATATTATTAATTAATATTATATATAACATATGCAATATATTAAACTTTACATATCATGAAATTTACATACAAATATTATATAAATATATTAATATCCAGATTATTCACCTTTGCAGGATGCTAGGGAACCAACTCACTTTTTATACTAAAAGGGGGCTAAAGAAGAATTTATCCTGTTTTTCTACATAAGCTGTATTACTGACTAACTAAATAGTTGACTAGGTGAAGTTTCTCCTTATATAGGTAGTATAGTTAATAAATGAGGAATGAATGATAAAAATAAAATTTCAACATTTTTCAACCCCTAAAAGAAAAAACAGATCTAGGAGATAATCATCAATGATGGATAATATTAGTAATAGAGAAAAACAAAAAAAAAACCCATGTTATTTATTTCCTAATGAAAGTGCATACCAATGCCTATGAGGTATTTTTGCAAAAAAAAAAAAAACAAAACACTAGATTAATCTTCTAACACACAGAAATGCAGGGGACCAAGGAATATGTCAATCAACCCTATTAGGTTGCAATTATCAAAATCTAGCCTATGGGGACTCTACGGCTTATTTTTAATTTTTTTAAATTTTTATTTCTTTCTGTGACAGGATCTTTCTCTGTTGCCTAGGCTGGAATGTAAATGGCATGATCACAGCTCACTGCAGCCTTAACCTCCCAGACTCAATCAATCCTCCCACCTCAACCTCCCAAGTAGCTGGGACTACAGGCATATGCCACCACAGGCTGGCCAATTTTTTTTTTTTTTTTGTAGCGATGGGGTTTCACCACGTTGCCCCGGCTGGTCTTAAAGCCCCTGGGCTCAGGTCATCCACCTGCCTTGGCCATGCAAAGTGCTGAGATTACAGGCAACTCTACGGTTTAAATGATTAATGTTTAAAATAAATGGTAAGGGAAAAACATATGGAAAAGGAACCTATACATTAATATAGAAATTGCAAAATCTCAACCTTATTTGGTTCTTTATTTGAAGAACGCATTAAGAAAGGAGACAATGTGGAAATGTGAATACTGACTGGATATTGAATATTTTAATAGTTAACAATCATTATTTTATTTTTATTTTTAAAAAGCATATGTATACATATATACTTACATTGCATATATACTGAATTATTTGTGGATTAATTAATATATACTAAACTATTTGTGGATGAAATGACAGGTTGGGGATTTGCTTCCAAATAATCTGGGGGAAACGGAGAGTGAGAGTAAAGTTAAAGCAAGATTGATTATAACATGATTATCAAAGGTGGGCAATAGGAACAGGAGAGCTTATTATACTATTCTCTAATTATATGCATTTTTGAAATTTTCCGTGATTTTTAAAGCAGAGTTGTTAAAAATGCCATATCAGTCTATTTCTGAGTTGCTATAAAGAAATACCTGAGCGGGGGTAATGTATAAGGAAAAAAGGCTTATTTTGGCTCACAGTTCTACAGGCTGTACAGGAAGCATGGTGTCAACATCTGCTTCTGGTGAGAGGCTTAGGAAGCTTACTATTATGATGGAAGGCAAAGGGGCATCAGCATATCACATGGCAAAGGAGCAAGAACATGACGGAGGGAGGTCCTAGACTCTTTTAAACAATCAGATCTTCCATGAATTAACTGAAGGAGAACTCACTTATCACCAGGGGGATGGTGCTAAACCATTAATGAAGGAGCTGCCCCCATGATCCAATCTCCTCCCACAAGGTCCTACCTCCAATATCGGCAGTCACATTGCAATATGAGATTTGGAAGGGATAAGCATCCGAACTAACATCACTTAGTTATGGGATGTCACTGGGCTTCTTTTAAAACATTATTTCTGTATTTTTCTAAATGTTTGAACGTTTCCTAATAATAGTACAAAAAATAGGTTGATTAGTACAGTACCTCCCATGTAAGAGACATATGATAAGTTATAGCTCTTATTATCACATCCTGAAAGTAACCAGCACCCCTCTGTGACTGTTTATTCATTATTTTATGGATTTCAGTCTTTTTATGAATTTTAAGGAACTCATTTTCAATTGAGACTGACTCACTGATTCAGGGGAAATTGTTGAATTATCTTACTCCTTTTATAACTCCATTTTCCTATTTTTAAAAATAAAAACAAATGAAAGTTCATGTTAATAGTTTATTTTTCTGTGCTTCAAATTACTTGAAGAAAATCATTATTCAATATAAAGATTTTGTATGTAACCAATACGTAACTTACTCTATGATCTAAAAGAAAGATTTTGATAACAGAGCTAAATTATAAAGAGGAAACAGTGTTTGTTTTCAGATAAAGTTACATATAACTTTATCATTAATAAATAAAATGTTTTTATATGTAACTAATCTTGTCAATGATTACATTGCTTTTGCCTTTTGTTTACTGCATATTTGAAACATTTTAACATTTTCTCACCAAAAAAAAAGGTAGGGCACATAACACATTCTTGATTTTCACTGACAAGTGCTAGACCACATGAAAAACCTTGTGAAATTAATTTTCTCCTTTGCCTTTTTCCCATGCTATGCTGATTTGACGTGCCCCACGACTTAGTTCAGTCTCAAAACATGGCATTGGATCAATCGGTGAAGTTGGCATAACTTTAGTTGCTCTTATATAAGATTCTTTTAAAAGGAGTCACATTCATAAGATATTTTAGCCGCTAAAAAATAAAAATAAAAGTGTGTGTATTCTTGCTATTTTTTCCAAAGGAAAAGGGAATAAAAGGGGTGGTATGGGGAGTAAATGAAGACAAGGGAGTGCAGGACATGTGTCCTGGAGGTGGAACACTTTAGGCCTGCCTTTCATCTTCAGGCATGAGTTACAGGCATGCACCACTATGCCCAATTAATTTTTCAAAAATACTTTTTGTAGAGACAGGGTATCGTTATGTTACCCAGGCTGGTCCTGAACTCTTGGCCTCAAGAGATCCTCCCACTAGGGCCTCCCAAAGTGCTTGGATTTTAAGCATGAGCCACTGTACCAGGCCTACTGAATAATTTTAAACTAATTACAAAATTAGACATAGCAGATCAGCAAAGGTATAGTAACCATTTCTTTTAGATCCATTACTAAACAGGAATGTTAATATCATCTGCCTCCCCACTTAGTCCAAGCTCCGAGATTGAAAGAAACTACTCAAGGAAACATAGATCTGTGGGGCAGGCATATATACCCAGAATTGCTGCCTCCCCACAAAAAGAGGGGGCATATCTCTGGATCTTTCATCTTTTAAGTAGATAAGATTTGTCTAGTGGAACAAACATGAACCAATGTATGTCACTGTCACTCCCAGTTAGGTAAGTCATTGCTCCCACTTGGGCAGAAATGAGGAAGACACACCATGAGTATTACTCTTGTAGAAGTCTCTCCACAAGGAAATATGAAGCTATGTGTACATTCACAGTGTAGGATATTCTCCATTTTTATTGTTTTGACCATCATCTTTATGTAAATACTTTCCAAGTCTGTATCTCTAAGTCATTATGTGTGTCTAAACTTTCGAATATTAAAACTGCCGACTCTCTTTCTCTCCATCCCCTGCCCCATGCTCCCCTCTGTTTTGGTCAGCGGCACTATGACTCTCCAGTAATCATCATTTGCATCATCTTTTATTCATCACTCTTCTTTGTTCTATTGGTTCTTCTTTTAAAACATCTCTCATGTTTCTCCTTTCTCTCCAATTTGTACTTCTGGCATCCTATGCCACTTTTTATTTGTCATGCATTCATTTAACAGCTATTGATTAAGGACATACCAAATGCCAGAACATTTTTTAGGCAGTGGAGATACAAAAGAAAGGTACATCAATTCATCCTTCATGGGGCTTAGAAAAATGAATGAAGAGTTATCAAATAGTAGCCCAAACAAAACTGTATAGACTCAACATAGACAACGGCAATGCCTCAAAGACACTTAGTGCTATGTGAGCCTATAATCAGAAGATTAGGGAGGTGGGAAATGACTTATCTGGGAAGTGACACTCAAGTTGAAATGTAAAGTATGAGTAGGAGTTAATTAGACAAAGAAAGCAGAGAGGAACACTCCAGGTCACACTCCCCATGTGCAGATGACTTATAATTGGAGGTAGCATGGTGAAGAGAGGTTACAAGAAGCTAAGTGCTGATTTGGGAGAACATGGCACAGAGTCGGAAAGCTGGAGAGGTAGGGAGAGGCCATGTAGAGCCTTGTATAACATGTCAAGAAATATTTTCTTTATTTTGAGATAAAAGAAAGTTACTGACATGATTAAACAAACGGGTAACCTGATCAGATTGAATTTTCAGAAGATCACTTTTGCATTTTTGGATCACTGCCTTTGCTTCCCAATTGATTGTACGTGTGCCTCCTATCCTTTCACCTTGTGAATTATTATACACACCAATGTCCACATAATCATCACAGAGTGCTGTTTTAATCTTATCTGTTTCCTGATCAAATAGTTTAGCTGGCTTCCCATTATTCTTAGGATACAGTCCAAACTATTAGATCTGTTCTGCTGAAGCTTGCTAGCATCTGGGTTCAGTCTCTTTGTTGAAAATAATTTCCCACTTCTTCCCAACACTGATTGGTTTGGCTAAGTCAATCTTCCACTTGCCTTGCAAACACGTCTATCTCACTTCTGCCTTTCATTTCTTTGTTCAAAGTTTTGAGGTTTTGAAACTCCTGCCAAAATCCTTCCTCTTACCAAAATTCAAACATATTCATGATTCCACTCAAATCCTCCCTTCTCTGTGAAATGTTCCCTAACCAATCCAGATCATTGTGTGAGGGCACTGCCCCTAAACTCCAACAGTACTTGTATAATTGTGACAGAGCTAAACAAGACTGGGCCTTTCACAGGCATATTTCTCTTGCGAAATGCAATTTATTTCCTATTTTAGGCACCATCATCTTGGCTTCATATGACCTTCTTAGCAATATCATTTTGTTATGTTTTTCCACTATGAATGTGATTTTTTTTCTAAAGAAAGCTTTGGAAAATAGAGAAAAAGTAAAAGAGAATAAAACTCTAATTCTTATACAAGATTTTCATTCAGTGTTCTTAAAAGTTTTTTGTAATATTTTTAGTTGCTTCATGATATACTATTCAGTTGCTATTCCACAATTTATTCAACCATGCTCTGTTTCTGGACATTACAATTTTTCCATTTAATTATGATGTAAATAATGTGGTTAAACCATAATTTCTTTTCATAGGTCCCAATTATTTTCTTAGGACAGATTTAAAAATATAGACTTACTGGGTCAAGGAGCCAGTTTTTGTCACTTATCACCTAATAGCTTTCCAACATGGCTGTACTACAAATAGTGCATGAAAATATTCATCTCAGCACATTCTCACTCACATGGGTTTTTATCATTGCATATATCTTTAGTAATCCAATATTTTAAAAGTAATGTAGTGTTAATATTTTGAGTTGAATACCCACATATAATGAGGTTTAACATTTGTACATAAATTACCTGAGAGAGTGAATGTTGGGGAAATTACGGCAAGAATGGGTGCAGGACTAGAAGGTTGCAATAGTTAGAAGGCTTTTTATCCTGAGGCTAGATTCTTTGATTTATTCTGCAAATACAAGTGCTGTGCTGGCTGTGTCAGGCACTATACTCTATATCAGATTGGCCATAAAGCAGTGGTTCCCAAACTTTGCTACATATTGAAATCACCTGGGGATTATTAAAAACTGTGATTACCTAGCTCCCATCCACAGACATTCTGATTTAACTGGTATAGGGTGTGACCTGGGCAGCAAGAGTTTTAAGTTTCCCCAGGCGATTTCAATGAGCTGCAAAGTTTGGGAGCCCTGTCAGGGTTAAAAAAGGTGAAGTCACAGAACACAACAAGACAACAACAACCAGCGTTTTGAGAGTTTGTCAGACTTCCTCTCCAGTGGGTGATCTCAGACAGTGACTTTAAACAGTCCTGCTTGGATGACTTCAAAAGGATAAGACTATGCATTCAGCAAAACGAGACACTGATCATGACCAAACAGCTGTTTACTATCACAGCCTAAATCTTAGTTTTCATTTGAGAAGCCTGGTAGCCACAAATACATCAAAGGTGACCTTCTCAGTGTCCCTTGTGCATCAGTTGAATGGAGCAGAGCTTTGCCTGAGAAAGTCATTGTTAAAACAGAACTCAGGCGTTTACACAGTATGCCTGGTAAAAAAAAAATTGGCATATTGTAAATATGCTTAATATTTTGATACATGTGATTGTTAGTCAAAAATAATATATATGTCTTATTTCCTCTGTAAATTACTTACTATAGGGTATATCTCTCCTAGCATAAATATAAAAAGTGTGTGCAAAGATTTATCTATCTTCTTTTGATTTTTTTGTCAGAACATACATCTCTGAATATAACACTTGTGAATCAGTTGGGTGGAGACGGGCTTTGCCTGAAAAAGTCATTGTTAAAACAGAACTCAGGCCTTTACCCGGTATGCCTCGTAAAAATATTAGCATAATGCTGTAAATATACTTAATATTTTGATACACGTGAATTGTGTTCATTAAAAATAATATACACTTTTTAATTTTTCCTGTGAATTACTTATTATAGAGTATATCTCTCTTAGCAAATATATATAGTGTGCCAAGATTTTTTTATCTGTCTCCTTTTGATTTATTTGTCAGAACATATAACATCTGGTACAGTTAAAGCCCATAGTCTTAGACATTTTTCTTTCATTGCACTCTCAGTCTGCACATCATTAGTACAATTCAGATGGAAATTTCGTGGAGATGCAATATTGCTAAAAGATTGTACGTCCCCAGAAAATTCGACCCCCCCAAATTTGATTTATTTAATATATTTGCATTTTAATGGTTTTTCTGAAAGGGTAATCTTCTAATCAAGATGGGCTGCTGTGGTTTTATTGGGTAATTCATAATTTTCAACTCATTTGTATGTGTTTGTTAATATGCAGTATGAATATTTACACAATGTACAAGCACATATGGATTATGTTTACCTGAAATGCATGTTTAAAAATTTGAAAGACTGAGCATTTGGTATTTTGGTTACCTTACAGATGTTAATCCTTTAGTTAATTATATTCCATTGAGTCAGTCTCCCAATTTCAAGGTTAATAATAACTAACTCCTGTGTGGTACCCTAATATTTATAGTACTCTTCACATACATGAACTCATTTAATAGCATTCCTGAACCTTTGGGAAGGTTCAATAATCCTAAGAAGCTACAAGTAAACCATTTAAAGAGCCAGATCTTCCCCACAAGCCTCTATCATTAACCTTCAAAGATGCAAGTTCCTAAGCTAATTCTGAATAAGCTGTTAGATTTAGGTAGTGGACATGGTCAGTGGATGTGGTCAGAGGGTGACCTATTATCTGATATGGCCAGATTGAATTCTGGCACTCTCGCCTCTCACCAGCCCCAGCCTCCTGCCAAACTCCACTTTCTAGGTTCGATTGACACAAATGTGTTTTGTTCCCCTCGAATGCCTCTTTCGTAGTCCCCTAGTTCTCCACAGGAATTGGTACAGTCTCTCTAATCACTGAGACAGGGTGCCTATTCGTGCCACCCACTGGCTACCCTGCAAAGGAACTATTGGATTTAAGGACTAAGTTCTCTCCAGCTACTGGATGGGATCTACTCTTAATGCATTGATTTGTTGTCTGTGGTGTCCACCATACTCCTTAGGATAAACACCATACATACCAATTTCAAAACACTGTTACATGTCAGTCTCCATTATTCGTAAGCATCATGTTTATCATCTGCCAAATGCAGATACCTCAGAATATGTATCTGTCCATATGGGACTAAAGACTCTCACAAAACATGTCACCTTCTGTGTAAAAATAAAACTATAAAAATAGTAGAAGCTTTAGTATATTGTCATCCTTTCTTCTTTTTCCACGTTTCAGATATTTTTCCTTGATGTTTTTGGTATACACGTCTATAAATTGTAATACACATATAGTTCAGATCATCACCATAACAACCAAGATGCAAGACAGTTCCACCAATCCAAAGAACTTCCTCGTGATATTCTTTCATGGACACACCAAAGCCCTGGGAACCACTGATTTGCTCTCTGCCACTACAGATGTGTCTTTTTAAGAATGATATAAAAACAGAACAGTACAGTATATAACCTTTTGAGACTGGCTTCCTTCCTGAAGTATAATGTCTTTGAGATTCATCCAAATTACGGAGTTTTTTTTTTCTTTTATTGTTCATTAGTATTCTATTATATGGATATATCACAGCTTGTTTACTCAAATATATTGTTGAATACATATAATGGTTTTTTGGAATTGGTATAACATATTAAAAATTGTCAGTATGATGCAATAGAAATACCTTGGGAACTAGCCAGATCTCGATTCAAACATCAATTCTGCTACTTAGGAATTGTGGGCAAGTAGGAAAGTACTCTGACACTCAAAATTTGCAAAGCAAGGAGTAATGATATTAATTTCATAGGGTTTTCAAAATAATTAAATAAAATTAAAGCATGTAAAGTGTCTGTCACATAGCAAATAGCCAAACATGTTTATTTTTCCTCCCATCTGTCATAAAGTTGAGGTAGCCTGGTATATATGTTTAGAAATTTTTATCATCCTGATTTATAGGTGGGGAAACTCTTAATATTGACTTTTTTATGAATGATTTTGTTAACAGACCAGAGATAATCTATTGTACTATGCATAATAGAGATCTTTGCATATCATAAATTCTTAACAAGTAAGTTTCTCTACAAGTGAAAAACACTAGGTTGCCTGAATTTCTAGTACAAGGTTATCTTATGGAGTGAGTTCCTAGAGGCCAGGAATTTGGTAAATCTGTTTGAAATATAACCAGCAGAACTGGTGACACCATGTAATCTGATGCTGATAAGTGATTGATGCAAATTTTATCTGTTCCTTTTCATGCAGTCATATCCAACTGGAAAGAAGGAAGCAAAACTTAAGTGCAAAAAAGGCTTGGGTGGTCCAGACAGCATTAGGAAAGTCTTCTGATGAAGCTGAGTTCTAAGCATCCTTATCTCAGTTGATACTGGACCCCATCACTTGTTAGTAATTGACTTGTTGCAATTCCTGAAGCATAGCATATGACTTTATCAGTATGAGCAAGAAGATGCAATTAAATTTCTAATCCAAAGATAAAAAATATGAGTGTGCTTATTCCAAACTCCTCATATTTTGCCATTTCCTACTTCTGGCTATATGTAAGTGATTAAGAGTGACCTTCATTATCAATATTTATAGTATGAAAATCACATTGAAGAAGGTTTTAGTGGAGTTGTTTTGCCAAATAAATCATTAGAGTTATGTGCCATTAATTCAGTTTTAACTCATGCTTTTTGACTTTTATAATGAGGTAATAAAAATTAACGTTGTCTCACACTTAACTTTAAAGAGTTCAAATCTGTCAGATTGGGAGGCATGACATCATTAAAAATGAGTACATATGATAGATTTCTCAATGTTATAATTTATGAGATCACCTAGATAGTTCAGCAATAAAGCATACCTACATGACCTTTTATAGACTGATGCAATTAAAGTCAGTGAGCAAGTCTTTTTCACGTAAAGAAATGGCAACTTCACATGATTCAACCTAATAAAACATCCTAAGATGTTGACTTAGGAGAGCTGTGGGTCCTTCTAAGTAGAATTTAGTGTGTAACACCCTCCCAAGTAGAGTCTAAGCTACTCCGGGAGCTGTTATAAACTAAATTGTATCCCCCTAAATTCATGTGTGAAGACGTAACTTCCAATGTAATGGTATTTGGGGACAGGGTTTTTAAGGAGGTAATTAAGGTTAAATGAAGTAATAAGGATGGGGCCCTAATCAGGTTCGACGTGTGTCCTTATAAGAAGCAACAGCACCAGAAATCAATGTCTCTCTGTGCACACACAGAGGGAAAGGCCATGTGAGGACAGGGCAAGAAGGCAGCCATCCACAAGCCAGAAAGAGAGG
This sequence comes from Nomascus leucogenys, assembly GCF_006542625.1. Lineage (NCBI taxonomy): Eukaryota > Metazoa > Chordata > Mammalia > Primates > Hylobatidae > Nomascus > Nomascus leucogenys. The sequence goes on from NC_044392.1 coordinate 75,914,667, forward strand.
CCTCACCAGAAACCAATCCTGATGGGTGTCTTTGTCTTGGACGCCCAATGTTCACAAATATGAGAGAATAAATTTATGTTGTTTACAGTCTGTTGTTATTTTGTTATGGCAGCTCGAGGAGACCCTGATACAGGTGTCTACACCCAATTCTCCTCTAATCTCCTGGTTAGTAACCAAGACAGATTATCAAATATTAAAGGGATATAGGGGCACCTACTCTTCAAACCTACAGCCTTATCTGCAGGTCCACTGAACACCAAAATGAAAACTCTGTGTCACTCAAGAGCAACTTCCATTTCTATTTCCAAAAGAGTAATTTTATGCTCTTGTAGAATTACAAATATGTCAGGTTTAAAAGTCTGCAGACTCAAGCTTGAAATTTCCTGAGGTCTCTGTATTGCATGCTGTAACAGCACACGGAAGTCCTGTGCTTATCATGTATTTTGTCCACTTTGCCCCAAATTCACTTTGCCACATCCCTGACATGCCACCATTAGTGACTTATTTCCTAAAAATTAACAGGGCTTAAAAGTGAAACTGCAAATACACCTGTGGCAAATCCCTTTGCAACACAAGTTACAAAGTATATTTGTATATGCTCTCTCATTTATTTCTCTCAACCAAAAACACACATTGTTGTTAGGCCCATTATGCAAACTGAAATTTCCCACATAAACTTCTATTCCTTAACATTTATATTAATCAGGTAGATACATAAAGAAGTTGTTTTTTTTTTTTTTTTTGAGACAGTATCTCACTCTGTCATCCAGGCTGGAATGCAGTGGCACGATTATGGCTCACTGCATTCAACCTCCTGGGGCTCAAGCGATCCTCCCGCCTCAGCCTCCAGAGTATCTGAGACTATAGACACACACTTCCATGCTCAGCTAGTTTTTTTTTTTTTTTTTTTCTGTAGAAATGAGGTCATGCTATGTTGCCCAGGATGGTATCAAACTCCTGGGCTGAAGTGATCCTTCTTCCTCTGCCTCCCAAAGTGCTGGGACTTCAGGTGTGAGGCACTTCACCTGGCCAAGAAGCAATATTTTACAGTACAAGAACACCTGGACTAAGATTCAGAGAACCTAGATATAGGACATGCTTGGAATCCTTTCTCATAAAAAGTCATTTAGATAGAGTTAAATATAACAGATACAGATACACTCAGTCCAAAGAACTAAGCTACTTGATTATGATAAAAACATGACTTTGTCTTGCTGAAAATAATAACAGTAATAAAGTAAACTGGAAATTAGAAAACCAAGAGGTTCTCTTCCTTGCTCTGTAGTTACATGAACTCAGACAATTAGTTAATTACTTTGGGACTGGTTTCTTTGTTTAAGATGAATGGGATTCAAATTGTAGCTCAATCCAAGGTTCGCTTCTGGCTCTTCTTGTCTTTGAGAATGATAACAGACTTAGGAAAAACAGACCTTCCTTCATGCTCTGTCTAGTTTCCTAATCAACCGCTTTGAATGAGGTATTCTGTCATGAAGAATGAAAAGGTGGACGAATTGCAATTGTCTCAAGGGCATTTTTCCAAAAAAATTTCAGCTGATTTTCAGAATGCTATTTTGGTGATGGTGAAAACCCTGCCCTAAATTTCATCACACTTGAATGGATTACCAAATTATGAGGCTATATTTTCCCCAAGAGTTTACAGCTATAAGCAAGGAATAGAATTTTCATTAAGGAAAGAAAATAATGTCTTAATTGTCGAATTGGAAGATACTAAGTCATGGAAAATTTTAACTTTAAAAATATAATTATTGGCTGGGTGCGGTGGCTCACGCCTGTAATCCCAGCACTTAGGGAGGCTGAGGTGGGAGGATCACCTGAGATCAGGAGTTCAAGACCAGCCTGGCCAACCTGGTGAAACCCATCTCTACTAAAAAATACAAAAAAAAAAAATTAGCTGGGCATGGTGGTGTGCGCCTGTAATCCCAGGTACTCAGGAGGCTGAGGCAGGAGAATCACTTGAACCCAGGAGGTGGGGGTTGCAGTGAGCCAAGATCACACCACTGCACTCCATCCTGGGCGATAAGAGCAAAATTCCATCTCAAAAAAATATATATAGATATAATTATTTACACCAGGCGCAGTGGCTCACACTTGTAATCCTAGCACTTTGGGAGGCCATGGCAGGAGGATAGCTTGAACTCAGGAGCTCAAGAACAGCCTGGGCAACATAGTGAGATGTCCTCTCTACAAAAAAGTCAAAAAATAAGCCAGGCATAATGGTGCACACCTGCTACTAGCTACTCAGGAGGCAGAAGTAGGAAGATGGCTTGGGCCCAGGAGGTCAAGTCTGCAGTGAGCCATGATCACACCACTGCACTCCAGCCTGGGTTACAGAGCAAGACTCTGTCCCAAAATAATAATAATTAATAATAAGTATTTATATACTATACCACTGTGAAATTAAACAAAATCATTTTGAAAGCAAGTTGGGGGAAATATTTGGAAGAGAAGCATATCACTGTGAATATTGTTTTGTTTACTTTTCTGAGTATCACTGTTATTGTATGAGTATTTCTAAAGACGTTTCATTGTATCAATCAACCATTATAACCAATGCTTTAATGTGTAATGATGCTTTACATGTTTAATTAATGGATAAGTACAAAATATTTCCACTTGTTTTTTTTAGTCACTGATGACTTGCTTTAATACATCTTTAGGCTTATATAGATCTCTAATAAAGATAGAAGAACATGAATAGTAAAAACTCAATTAACTTCATAAAAGTCTCATAAAAGAGGGTATCCTGGGGAACTACAGCTTCTATTAATAGAAACCCTCTTTTTTTGTCAGAACTCTTAAATTAGTCATCAAAACATGCTGAATATACTGCATTTATCTTTGATGATCTCACACAGGGATCATTATTTTAATGCTCAGTTCTTACTGTTCATTACTGTAGCAGAACAAGATGTAGAAGATTGAATTTTTTAAGTGCTGATGGCAGGGTAAACTCTGGACATTTTGTAAAAAAGTGCCTGAAATATGGTTTTCTTTTTTTTTTGAAACAACAAGAAGACTATTTAGTGACTACTATACGTCAGAAGGGGGGGGTGCTATTTTACTCACAAATTTCTGATCCTCACAACCATCTCCACTTTACTGAAGAGGTGTATCAGCATTAGTTTTGGTTTACTTCTCTTTCAAAAAATGGTGTGTAGAATACTATTAAATGTTCTCCATTTAATTGAGGCTTCCAGTGTGGCAGGGGGTCCAGTTATGAATAAATCAGGTTTTCATTAATCAAGATTATGAACCTTGATTTGTTCATCTGCTCATGATCCCAATTTTTAAAGATGAAAATTAATAGTTGATTATGGTCCAAGTATTAACATAAAGAATGATTTTGAGTGCCTAGTTTTTGCCATATTTTTATTTCAGTCATTTACCTAGTACAGGACACTGAAGGACAACCAGGCAAATGCTGATTAGCATTCATAGTCTGTAGCTTTGACAAAGAACCTACAGCTGTCATCAGCTCAGGTGCCCCATGTGTTCTGTATCAGTGCTAAAGAACCTTTGTTTCTTAAAGTATTAACAGGACTTGTGATTTAGTTTAAAGTGGTCCTCATTTATCATAACACAAATAATGACTTTCAAGTGTCTTCAAGAAACATGAAGTTACAAAAACACTTCTGTAGGAATGCTGCCACAATTCCAAATGGATCAATGAAAGTTTTGCTGATCCAGCAGTGGCAGAATTATACCAGTGTAGGTGATGAATAACAATCACGGTAATGATCAGTGGCTATCATGAATGGCCTAGGCTCTGTATGGCATTTCGGTGAAGTAGGAAACATTATCCTCATTTTAGGATACTGTAGACACTGAGAAACTGAAATGACCTGGTTAAGCCCCACAATCATGATTCTACAGCGTGAAGATACAAACTCTGATCTGTTGAATCCCCAATCCTTGCATTTAACCACCATATTTCACTGACACACTCTTATGTACTTTTCTTAGTAATTGTTTAAAGTTATTCTCAGGGAATTTGAATATTTTGAAACGTCCTCTGATTTTATAGACTCATGGATTTATACTTAACAATGTGTATTTTTATGATTAAAACATATAGTAAACAATCCAATATTCACAGATGTGAAAACAGACCAGGCAGTGATGAATCTGAGTTTTTGTGAGTTGGAACCCAGTGATGGGAAGAAAACCCAGGACCTACTTAGGCATTCTCTTTTCTCTATCACATATTTTCTAATGCAGATTTTCCCAATGCTTTACTATTTATGAAGCATTTTATAAATATAAGCCTTTCAACATCTTTGCATAGTTAAGATTCATTCACCCAATTTTAGAGATGAGCAAACTGAGACTCAGAGAGACTAAGTAATTGCCAGGTTTACACAGTAAACATTATCAGCATGTTCCAATTAACTTTTGCTAACTTAATAATTTAAAAATGTTATGTTCACATAGGAGTGTCCCCTTACATATTAGTTAAGTATTTCATTTCTTTTCCAGCCTTAACATTTTATGTTATTTTAGCTCTTTTCACCTGGTCCATTAATTTCACATCTGTACCTTCAGTGAAATATAACTAGATTCTCTAATAAAATATATGTTCTGTTTGTGATAACTGTGTTAAAAGTGAAAACTTAAAATACTGGAAATGTAGAACAGAATAAGCTATAATACAGACGCAGAGTAAGGCATTTTAAAGACATCTCAGTGGTCCCAAGATCAAGATAAGTATTACTTGTCCAGGTCAGATGCATCTGGCCTTTGAGATAAATATCCCATAATAACTGGAAACTCAAAGACAGACACTCCAATTACTACCCTAGCCATTTTTCTTCCTGTTTGCTTAAGAAAGCAACTACGACCTAAATTAAGCACTGGAAATCATTTTGTGAGGATATAGTACCGTATGATGTCAATATGAAGAGGTCAAGGGTGTAATCCCAACTGTTTCTATCTTTTCAAATTTGCCTTTCAGAATTTTGTATCTTCGAATTTACGTGAATGTCTTTAAGCACACATTTCTTGAGTTAACCAGATTCTACATCTTATTTCTCTTATTCAAGCTTCAAGGGCATTCCTCATATCAAGTAGTCTGGGAGTTAGTAGACTAATGTATTTGCTCATTCTCCAGATTCAGTCCAATAATAAGCTGCTAGATACTGCCTTGTGTAGGCTTTTAAATAATTTTAGAATAAAATACTAGATACCCTTACTTATTCTGAAAGCAGTTACCTGGTCTATTAAAAATATCTTTCCAAATTTTCCCTCATGAGATCTTCCACCAATCTATATGTTAATATTTAAAGTTCTTCATTAGTTCATACTCATCTAACTTTGTGCACCCTTGAATCTCCTTAACTATCTCTAGCTCAGGTCTGACATTATGAATATAGGTTTTGTTGTTGTTGTTGTTGTTGTTTAAAGGAGAAATCTATTCTTTTGGAGATGCTTCCCTAGTTTGTCTTATGTAAAACTGTCTCAATCCTTCATATTCCACCATCTCAGCTATAATTTTTTTCTCTGTTTTTGCATATGGAATGAGAACATTTCAGGAAAATGGCTTGGCCTATGTACTATTTACCCAAAACACATGGAAATCAACATTTAACATTCTGTACTTTTTTTTGGAAATGCTCAGCTATGTCTTTGCCAACAACATTATGTCTATAAACCAATGAAGGTCAAATCCTCGGCCCTTAGAGGAAAATCTCAATCTAGCTCTCTCAACAATAAAAGATTTGCTGTATAGAACCCAATTGATAATAATCTTGAGGAGCCAGGTACAGATGTACTGTACTCTTCTAGCAGACACCTTAGGTTTTTCAAAGTTAAATAGGAAGAATACACTCACTTATCTAAGCCATCCACAAATATTCAATGCTCGCCCATCCAAGGACTATTCAGTTTGTCCTTGTACTTCCTACCAAGATAGAGGTCCCCTCCACCTTGACTTTTTGTACATCCATCTTCTGTCTGTGAAAGAAGAGTTATAAACCATGTGGACGAGGACTGTATCTTCCCATGCTAGTTGAGCACCTTACTAGTTCTTTTTTTTTTTTTTTTAGTTGCTGTTCATAAGTTTATTGTCTATATCTGAAAAATCATCATAGGAAATTGTTTGGTTTAGCTCTCAGCAGCCCGCTCCTGAGCTCTGAGGAAGCCTGCCTTCTTTTGAGCTACCCGATCCTTCTTCTGAGCAAGGGACATTTTGGGACGGTTCCACCTCTTCTTTTTAACTTCTTTCTTGGGCTTCTTTTCATAGACCGGATTCTCTCGTACAGCAGCATGAGCTTTCTTATACATCTCCTCCATCATGTCTGGAGTTACGCTGTTCTTTATGTATTGAGAGAACTGTTTCTTGTAAGCATCTTCATCTTCTTCCAAGAGCATATAGTATTGGGGTGGAGAGAGGAGAGGTGTTGGAATTGATAAATGTTTCTCCCAAGATTTGTCTTAACATTTACCATGGTTCATGTTTTATGGTGGAGAAACAAGGTGGGAGTGGGAGTGGTTAAGTCATGCACATCTAACTATAATATGAATTATGAGAAATTTGAAAATAAAAGTTATAAATTCCACATTTTTAATCTAGATTATTCACGTTGGTAGCAGCTGAGATAGGGACAGTTTGAAGGACAAGACAGTGTTTTGCTAAGACTGATAGCTATAATACATTTGAAAGCACAATGATGTGCCTAAGAATGAAATTAAGGATTCAGGCAGGATTGTAAAGGATTAAATATCAGTAGTGCTGTTTTTCATCTAGAAAGAGCCAGAAACTTAAGTAAAAGTTGAGGCAGGATTCCAAGGGATTCTTTGCAGTTGGAAAGATATATTTTGGAAAAGAATTAGCTTAAATGACTTAATAGAAAATAAAGTGAAGAAACATGTAAGTAAGTGCCTACTTTGGATCAGGTAGCTCACATATTCTCATTTAATTGCCAAAATTAGCCCAAACATTAAAAAAAATTACTTCATTTTGCCTCCGAAGAAGCTCAGGCTTAGGAAGGTAAAGGAATTAGCCCAAGGGCACGTAACTCATGCTCCTTCATCCACCCTGAACCACTTCTGTGAATATCTAGTCTGCTCAAATATTCATGAAAGGTGAATTTAATACTGGTATACTTATAACATGTGTTAAGATTCAATATTAACTTTGAATTTCATCACTGGATGGTTAGCCAACCATGAATCAGTCAACAACATTCTTTCACCATCTAAAACAGACAAATAATAGGGGATATTAGAATTCTGAAGGAATATAATATCTTATTCCTGAGATGGATAGCATTTGAAGAAGACAGAATGTGCACAAATCTATAAAAAATATTTGCACATTTACAAAAATATGGGTTCAACCAGAATCATTCTGTAAGCAATCAAATGAGAAGAAAGTGACCGGTGATGGCTGTTGAAATGCCCTGAGTTACTTAAGGTAGGTTAGATATATTTATGTCTAGAAATTAAATTTTACAAACTGTGCCAGACATAATAATCTTAGCATCATTTAATCCTTACAGCCACCTTGCAAATTAGGTACTAGTATTATCTCAATTTTACTGGTGATGAAACGAAGGCAGAAAGAGTTGAGGCATCATGCCCAGGCTTCCAGAGGTGGTAAGTGGCAGAGCTAGCATTTGCACTGAGGCAATACCAGAGTCACTGCTCTTATGCTGAACTTAACACCTTTTACTTCAGTGTGAACATGTAAGTATGTGGGCTGTGTTTATCCGGATTCTGACTCCTTAACCCTTGACAAATTTTCTATGTGAAAACAGTTTCCCATTGTTCTTAGAGGAGTCAGTTCATTTATTTACTCGACAAATTTTTCTTAAATAACCATAATGTGCAATGCAGTGCAGTGCTCACGCTGGGGACACAGCAGTGAACAGGTCAGACAAGGACTCTGCTGTGTTGCATGTACTGTGCTGGGCACTCCATACACATTAACAACGCATTACAATGAGTCTTAATTGTGAAAATAATGCACACTTTCATTACACTGAAGAAATGAGTTGCCCTTAAAAATTAACATCATTCTTCCAAAAATTGGAAAAAACGTCTATAAACAAGACTTCAGGGGCATTCAGGGGCATTCCTCAGTGAATGAGATAGTTTGGGGGGATTCCTACTTAGAACCAGAGTACCAGTTTAAATACCCTTACAGTCTTAGAATGATTTTCTTAATGAAGCCTTAAAACATGTATCTTTGTAGTAGTTATATTTTCATAATATAAGCTGCTCATGTCCATTTTGGAACAGCTTACTCCCACTGCCCAAAATTGCTTGTTATACACATTGCTTAGCGTTGTCTATCCTGTAGATCTAAGTAATTAGTTGTGGAATTATGTTTATAACAATGCGGAGGGTGAGGTATGTATAATACTACATTAAAGAAACTCACGCTGCTATTACTATCCCATCCCCAAACTACCAATCATTGGCCAAATTTCAACAGATTTTTAAGCCAACAGTGTTTTGTTTTGTTTTTCCTGATGATAAAGGCCCACCTCTAAAATTCATCAAGCTACAGCCTATTACAATGAACCAACATTCTAGCACCCTGCTAAGGTGATTCCAGGTTTTAATGAGCAGGGCAGGGTTCTAAAAATATTTTCCTTCTCTTGCTTGTATTCATCCTTCCTCACCTGCTCACTGGAGTAGAGGAGTGTCAGCCTGAGGTTCAAAGAAAGACCCCTTGAGAGTCTGCTGACCAAGCTTGCAGCAGGGACCCACATGGCATGACAGAACGGGCTCCTTGCATATATGCAGTTCCACAGTTAGTTACATACTCACGCATAGGCGTGGATAGCCATGGACGTATGAATTTTTGTATGCATGTGCTGTGAGCCAGCATTGGTCTCCTTCTCCTTTATCCCGACCCCTGAGGAATCCCTGCAGTTCCCTGGAATTCAGGGAATAAATAACGAGATGAGGCAAATAGTCCTTTTTCCTACCCTGGTGGCTGGGACCGCTCAGTGCCTGGAATCTGCAATGCCTCCTCTCACAAGCAGCTAATAAAGACAGACTGAAAAGATGAGAAAGAGAATGCATGGATCCAGGAAGGGGCCGCTGTACAAGAGATGATGCTTCGGGAGCTACTGGGCTATGATTTCTATTATTATTCATATATACATATATATATATATACACAAAGCCCTAGGAGGCTGCAGAGGAGGCAAAGAAACCTCGCTGAGATTTTTCTAACAGCGCCTAGAAACCACCGCCAGGCTCCAGCCCCGGGCTGGGTCAAGGAATTCGAGGGATGCAGGCTGGACGCACCGGTTGAAACTCTAGGCGCCGCATGGGCACTTTGCGCCTTGGTGGGCTTTGCGCTCCGAAGACGCGTCCACGCACCATTTTCCCGGGCGTTGTGCGGATTTCTTAAATCTCTCAGCTGGTGCCTAGGAAGAGTTTCTGGAAGCTCCATCTCTACTGCCTCCCCTCCCCCCTTTTTGATTTTACCCCCGCGAGGAGCTTCTCCAGCCCCACAGCGTCCGCCCTCTGAGGGGTACAGGTGCCGCTGTCCCGCCTGCTGCCGCCCTGTCCGCCCACGCAGCGCCTCCTTCGGGCTAGCCTGGGGGCTTGACCTAGCGCCGCTGCTTCTCGAATGGTCTCGTGCAGGGGCGCAGCGGCCGCTGCCCGTCGCCCGGGACTCCCCGCCCTCCCTCGCGACCCCGCGCCGGGGCGGGCGGCGCTTGCGGCGGGCAGGGGGCGGGCAGGGGAGAGGGGGCTCGTCCGGTGGTAGCCGCCTCCTCTGCAGCCTGCCGGCGCCTCGAAGCCCGGACCTGCCTCCGCCTCTTCCTCCAGCGGCTCCATCCCGCCTCCCGCGCCTCGTCCTCCCGCCGCCCCCGCCGCCGCGCCCCCGGTGGCTGCCTCGGCGGACCGGGGAGGGGGCCCGCCGCGTCGGCCGCCCGCTCGGCTCGGCTCGGCCCGGCCCGGGAGGCGTGCATGCCCCTGCTGCCCGCGGCGCTCACCAGCAGCATGCTCTATTTCCAGATGGTGATCATGGCAGGGACGGTGATGCTGGCGTACTACTTCGAGTATACGGACACGTTCACCGTGAACGTGCAGGGCTTCTTCTGCCACGACAGCGCCTACCGCAAGCCCTACCCGGGCCCGGAGGACAGCAGCGCCGTGCCCCCCGTGCTCCTCTACTCGCTGGCCGCCGGGGTCCCAGTGCTCGTGGTAAGCCCGGGGGCGCTCGCCCTCGCCGCCGACTCCCTGATCTCGCCCCTCGCCTTCGGGGTTGAGGCCCCTCGGAGGGTTGGGGCACAGTAGGTTTTGCCTTCTAAGTTCCTCCAAGTTATGGGCAGCCCCTTCCCCAGAGGACATTCTAGGGCGCGTGAGGGGTGGGTGCGAAAGAAGCCCCCAGCTCTTCCCACACGCTACCCCCGCACGCCCCGCGGTGGCTTCAGCGTTGGGTGACGGGGCGGGGATGGAAGGGAAGAGGGGCCGTAGGTGGTGAGGAGCGGGGATCCGGGTTGCAAAAGAGGTGAGCTTTGGGGGTGAACCTTGATTGCATCCACTCTGTGGCCTTGACTCGCTAACTGCCTCCTCTTCGATTGCGCCTGGAAGAAGAGCAGCGGCGCGCGGGCCGGCGAGGAGAGAGGGGATCAATTGCTGGGGTGTGGAAGGGACTCCCGCTTCCCGAGTCGGGGCACGTATTTCTATTTCACCACCTCCCTCGTTTTCAGATGAAAGTGCCAATGGGAATAAGCTGACCAGGGAACAAATATCTGAAAAAAGAATTTGAGAATTTCTAAATGAAGAGGCCTCAGCACCAGTGCTTTGCTGAAAAGCAGGAGCTGTACCTCAATTGCAAGAGCACTTCAGATTTATTTAAAGGCTGCTCTGCTCCCTGGGCAGTTTAAGTCCTTTTCTCTTAGGACCTCACAGAGCATGCCTTTTGGATTTATTGAGTCTATGTGTGTGTGAGAGAAAGAATGACTATACAGATACACGCATATATATATATATATATATATATACACGTCACATATATACATATGAAATTATTGGGGTAAGTTACACATAATATTAATTTTATTATAGTAATTTACATATGTGAATATGCTGCATATTTGTTCTTAGAATTGTTGGCGTTTCTTTAGAAAACCTGGTATTTTATGGTTCTTTTAATACTGACAAAGTATTGGAGGTTCCCTTCCTGTGATGCGCGCTCTCTCTCTCCCTCAACAGATAACAAACAGGAAATAAGAAAATGAAGGGGAAAGGAAAAATGAAGTTTTATTTTCAGTAGCTAAATGTGTAAATTGAATGTTAAGAATGTCTGTTGAATCCATTAGGTTTGGATATTCATCTTTTTTTTTAATTTTAGGAGCAATGACTTACTAATTTGTAAAATAATGAAAAGTTCCTAACACACAAAATAGAATTCAATGAACAAATCAAGGAATTTCTTGATAACCTTAAAGTAACTTTATCACATGTCCTGTGATAGTTGACTTCAAATTGCCTCTATCATAATGGTTTGAAATGTTTTAGACCTTGCCCCAGATAATGTTTTACATATATATATGTAAAATAAGTTTTTAAAATTTGTTAGAAGCCCCAAATCCAGCCTTCATGTTTGTGTTCTCTTTTCTCCATTTGACAAGCTGGCAGAGGAAAAAAAATTGGTCGATTTTTTGGGGCCCTTTTTGCTTTCTGGAGATCGGGGTTTCCCATGTACATTTTTTCCAGGAGACTAAATAGCTCAGATATTTTTCAAGGGTTGTTTTAAAGAAAAAGGGAAGAGCCTGTCACTTTCAGCTCATTGGTTTGGTCATAGCTGTAATCAATAATGTCTGTAACTCATCCTTGAATTACCATTCTATGTCTTATTTAAATCAGATAGCACTTTTCAGTCCTAACCATCCAATCATGGTGGCAGGTGCTAGTTAGAGACAAGAACACACTCGCCCAAAGATTTGGATGATTCTGCACTTAGGGGGAATGTAGGACGGAGAAAAAGAATGAATTAGTCACTATTTAGTGCCTACTCTATTTTGGGTACCGAATAGTCATAGTCACGTATATTTCTCAGAGCAGCTCTTTCAGGAGATATTATCTCCAATTAGTATTTGAAGAAAGTGTAGTTCAGATAATAAGGAGTATCTGAAAACAAACCAAAAAAGGTGGGTATGGCATTTGTATGCCTATAGGACTGATGCCTGAATGCCATGTGACTTCCACTGCTCCCAAAGAGCTTGTTCTCTGAAAGAAGGTGGAAGCTGGCTGGTCAGGCAGGCATTGAGAATATAAGTGGATAGATTTTTCTGAAGTCAGAATCCAACTTGATTTCTATGTTTTGGCTTTAGTTCTTTTAGGTACAAGAGAATGGGTTTGGGAATCAATTTAGAAGAGAAGGAAGTGGTAGGTTTTGGAGGATAGCTGTGCTGCTGGTGTTTGTTTTCCCTTCTGCTTCTAGGAATAGTGCACTCTGTCACCATGTGAGGAGCTGGGAGCAGTAGGGGCAGCTCTGCCTCTCCACTCCTCTCAAGAACACTGGGTTAGCATGCTCACTTGGGCATCAAAATAATAATAATAATAATATTAACAGTACCCATCATTTGTTATTACTTTCTTCTGTATACTCTAATAAACTTTCTACATACCTTATATCCTTCTGATATTTGCATTATCTCTGAAAGCAATAATTATTATTCTTATCTAACATTTGGGAACATGACGGCTTAGAAAGATTAAGTATCTTCTCCAAGGACCAAGGCTAAGAATGTTACACCCAGAATTCTCCCCTTACTCTATCATACTCTCAAGTGTGGTTTTTCTATTACAGGATGAAAATTCAATTTGCTCATGAATCGTTCTTCTAAATAAATGCCTCAAAAAGTCTCTTTTACATTTTTTGTCCTGTAGTAATAAAGGTTCATATATATATATATATATAAAATAAAGGTTCATATATATATATATATCTTTAACTTTCAAACTCATTTCTAGTTCTTGAGGGTAATTTTGAAAAGTCGTTCTCCTCACTACCACAATCTACAGATTTCTTTCATGCTTGCTAAATTCATTTATGTAAAAATTAAAAACAATATATATTTTGAATTTTATCACTTTTATATAATGCTGACTAGGGCCCAGGTTTCGAGTCTAGTAAATTTGGATTTAAATCCAAAGTACACTCTGCTGCATTGTTAAGAGTTGGGGGCTGGTCGCAGTGGTTCACACCTATAATCTCAGCTCTTTGGGAGGCTGAGGCGGGTGGATCACGAGGTCAGGAGATCGAGACCATCCTGGCTAATATGGTGAAACCCCGTCTCTAATAAAAAGTACAAAATATTAGCCGGGTGTGGTGGTGGGCGCCTGTAGTCCCAGCTACTCGGGAGGCTGAGGCAGGAGAATGGCATGAACCCAGAAGGCGGAGCTTGCAGTGAGCCGAGATCACGCCACTGCACTCCAGCCTGGGTGACAGTGCAAGACTCTGTCTCAAAAAAAAAAAAAAAAAAAAGAGTTGGGAACTCTACTTGCTGTGTAACCTTGAACAATGTATTTAAGCTCCTTAAGCCTCAATTCCCTTAGTGACATGGTTTTGAATATCAAATTAGTTATAATATGTAAATGTCATCTTTGGCCCATAGTTGATACTCCATAAGAGTTCACTACATCATTAACATTATTGTTATTAAGAAAATAATAATTCAGTAAAATTTATTGAATTCCTGTGTTCTAAGCATTATATCTGGCTAAGTAGAGGTTATAAAGGCAACTTCAGAAGTAAACCATTGTAACTGATCCTAAGGCATTTAGTCTAATTTGTGAAATTGGATAAACATACCACAGATCATAATATAAGTAATTATGACAGAAGTTATACATATGTATGTATATACGCATATACATGCATCTGTATATACCACAAAGACCTCTAGTGGTTCCGAAGAGGATGAGATAGATCACTTTTGTTTGGAGACATGAGGAAAGGCTTCATGGAGAAGATGGTGGTATTTAAGATGTGTCTTGAAAGGGGCTGAAATGGAATTTGAGTTAGGACATCACTCCGTGAACAGCTCCATGAACAACCCTGTGGAGGCCGCAAATGGAGACTGTACTCTTGAAACAGCAGTTGGTTTGTTTGTTTCTAAGAGTGGTGTGTGGGGAAAAGGGTGTATACATCTGAAGGTGAAGGCTGGGGTCACATTGAAATGCCATGCCAGGCTGAGAGATTCTCTCAATTTTGTAGGAATTTAGCAGAGATAAAGTTTGATGGGTGGTGTTTTAGGACATTTTTTTTTTAGGTAGTAGTGTATAGGACTCTAATGTTATCAAAATACATAATTTCAAACTCTCATCTCCAAGTTTATTTTGCATTGTCTAATATTATTTCAATTGCGTTTTCAGAAAACACCTGTAATTTGGGCTTATTTACACAGATGATATAGCTTATAAACTGTTTGAAAATAGGTACCGTTCAGTTTGTTCTGTATGGCATTTGCCAGAGCACTGGACATTGCATGTACAGTTAGAGGTTTAGTTAGTGATCCTTGGTGTTCATTGATTAAAAGAACTGGTGATGACAGTAGTTTCTGCTCCCCAAATTTGGATACAGTGGCCACTAGGAGCTATTGTTCCTCAGATCTCTGAGCAACATAGATGATTTAAAGGAGATGAAGCTAGATCACCATCTTCACAAAGCTAGAATAAACATAAAGAAAACCAGCACCAACCAAGGCAGCCCCTGACACTGAGCACGGCAGGTTTGAACGTTAAGCTACATCTCAGATTATTTATATCTGCCACTCCAGGAAGCTCCCTCTGGACCTGGAGACTCAGATTTGAGAAATGTAGCTACTGCTGCTATCCCAAGGGTGCTGGCATCATTGTATGTGGTGAAGATAGATGATAGAAAGTCATCTCATACCTAGAGCTCCCCATTGGATCAACGTGCCTAAAGCTTTCCCATAGACCTCTTTTCCCCCAAACCCTGCCTTGGGCATCACTGCCCATCCCCATTCCTGGAACATTCCTGTGGTGTGGTGTAGGAGAAAAAGCACAGACATGGGTTTCAGATGTGTCTGGATTCTTATCCTGGTTTCTCCCACTTACTAGCCATGTGATCTCAGTCAAAATGTTCTCATTCATAAACTGGACATAAAAACACCCACCTCTTGGAGACTCAGTACATGTACAGGTTAAGATCACAGACTCTGGAGCCTTCTTGGTTTGAAGGCCAGATCTGCTACTTTCCAGCTGTGAGAATTTGAGCCAGTTAGCCTCTCTGTGCCTCTGTTTTCTCTACTGTAAAATTGAGGTAAATATGAGTACTGGCCTCACAGGATTACTGAGTATGAAATGGGTTAACATGTGTAAGTAAGTATTCCAAGGCCGGTAAGAAATTAAATGTGGATAGAAACCACCTAGTTTAGTCTACTGACCTTCTCAAATTGGGAGTCTGAATAGGAAGAAAAGCAAAACTTAAGCAGAATTCAGTTCTTAGAATGAAATTAATGATTCCTATCTTTGGTGACTCCTCTGTTTGTCCAAGTGGGCTAACATTAGCTAAAATTGGTCATGCATTTCTTACACACCAGCCACTGTGTTAGGTGCATTTAACGCATTGCTCCATTTAATACTCCCCAGGATGGTACTTTCCTTAAACATATTGGGGACTAACATTAAATATATTTATTTTATAAATGAGAAATGGAAGTTTAGTGAGATTACTGTATGTCAGACTCTAATTATTTAAATTCATTAATGTAATCAATTTCACAACAAATTTATGAAAGAGATTTGGAAGAGATTAGATGACCAATCTGGAGTCCCATGATGGCAATGGCAGAATCACCAAAGGCTGTGCATTTCATTTTTTGTTATATACTTTTATCCTAACATGTTAATTAGTCTTTAAAGATTTTACTCATAGTAATTCAATACCAGGAGTCAAAATTTTCTCAAACCTTTTATCCTCGATTTCAATTTTCCTGCTTTGATGGAAAACTTCGTGTTCTATTGTAGATGATGATTTCAATGGGTGGTGTAGGAAATCGTTTGTTTCCTATTAAGCTTGGAAATGTTGTAGAGGAGTAGGTGGCAGCAGAAGGGATTCAAAGATATTTCTATTGTTTTGATTTAAAGGCATGAGTCTCATCTCAGTAGCACACACTACTACAGTGCTACAAGCACCACATTTATGTGGAACCACCCTCTGGTTCTAGATCTGCAAACCGTGGTATATGGAGAGGTGGAGGTACTTCTGTTTCTAAGGCATGTTTCTTAAAATGAGACCTGGCACTAGATTTGGGGGTGCAGTGATTGCAAGGAAATTGTGTGTAAAATATTGCACGTATGTATGTACATATGCAGTTTCTTTAGTAAGAGCCTCTGTGCTTTTAATAGATTGTCGGATATATCCAAAATCCCCTAAAAGTTAAGAACTACTCTTTGGGGATATGTGGGTCTGTTTAGACTCCTTCTTGTGTCTCTTAGGATTTTGCTTCACTTAGATACTTTCACTCATACTCATTTATTTTCTCCCTTCTTTCCTGTTTCCCTCCCTTTCTTTTTCCCTTTCTCTCTCCATTCTTCTTTGTCTCTTTTTCCACTTATTGTCTCTCCTTTGCATACTGCTAAGGAGATGGTGATGCTGAGGGAAAAGCAAAGACCCATAACACCAATTAGTGTTTTTTTCTCCCTTCACCTCTCCCACCCTTCTCTCTCTTTCCTGTTCCTGTCTCTCCCTCTGTCTTGCATTGCTCATTATCCATGTGGCTTCTCTTGCCAGTTCCTTATCTGAAAAATATTGACTTATTTCTTCCTATTTTCAGTGCTGTTGTGAGAATGAAATGGTTGAGAAAACACTGTGGGGACAATAAATCACTTCATACATATAAGGAAAATATAACGTGAGCAGGTTACATGGGTTATGTAGCTACTTGGTCATTGGAGATGGTTAGCACTGCTTGCAGCACTACTTTGCCAGCCTTAGTCTGTGGTGTGGAAAAAATGAGTAAGATTTTTATACCTTTTTTTTCCTGATTTTCCTGTAGAAAGAATAGCAAAGATAAAAAAAAATGTAAAATGGTCTCCTAACTAATTATTAATGCAATACCCAAGGCCGTTTTCAAAATATTTCAATAAGCTCTGAGTATTGTCAACATGATTAGAAAGAATCATCTCGTTCATTTTGTAATTTGAAATAACATTTCTAGGGAGCATAGCTGATACCATGTATTAAGTATGTCGTGTATCATATTAATTTTTAAACTGGTACTGTGCCACAACACATCATTTGCAAAAGTTCTGAAAGTTGACAATGTATCTACTATGTAATAGGTATAGTGCTATTGCCTGGGCTTCTAAAGTAAGTAAGGCATATCTCTGCCCTTCGGAAGTTCAGACAAAAATACTTAAAATTACATATCCAAGCCTCAGTTTTTTTAATCTGTAAAATTGAGATAATACTTAACCTGTTACCTGATAAGAGTTAAATATTTACATGCATTAAGTGCTCAGTAAGTGATAGCTAGTTGTTTAACATAAATGCTAATAATTTTTATTGATAATGCAGAGCAAATGACATGTGTACTTAATCATTTTTGTTGAATGAATGAGGTAAACCATTTACTCTTTAATCTTTTCAGATATCATATATAGGAACATATCCAGAGAGCTTTTAGCAATTTGCTCCAGTTGGTAAATGACATATCTAAGATCTGAACCTATTACTTCAGGTCCAATGCTCTGTTGGCTGCAGTTGCCTACTGATTTGATTTATAGCATAAATGATGGCATTTCTAGCAGGCAAGGGAGAGTTAAAACATATTGAGTATACATCAATATGTTCTTTACAGTATCCACATGCTTGTTAATATATGTTTAGTTACAGCCAAACATAAAAAGAGGAAAAAAATCTGTGTTTAAAGATAAAACTCTATTGATTCCTAAGACCAGTGGAATAGCCAGTAGAACTAAATTTTCTCAGCTCATCATTCCCATTTATACAGGTTGAGAAGGTAAGTTCTGAGGTCAGAGTTAGGATCTTAACCTATAGTTAGCAGCACCCTTATAACAGACTTTGGAAAATCATAAGGAGTATCATTATTATAAAAGATATTTTAACATATGTGAAGTGGAGTTCTATATTCAGTACTATTTAAACTTTTTATGAGAATGCCAGTTTTCACTCAGCAGGCTGGTTACTTTTTTAGTCTTATTATGACAGATGTAGTTTGAGAATCACTGTCAGTAAAATCACCATTTTTTTTCTGGTGGCAAAAACAGGATTCTAGAGTTTTATTCTCTAGGCCAGGTACATTTAAAACTCTATAGATAATTTATTGTGGGCTTTTCTCACTGATACAACATGTATGAGTTAAGCATGTGTATGTATGTGTGGGTGGGGGTAGTGTGTGTGTGTGTATAATACATTTGTAATTTCTTGTATGAATTCATTTTTATGTTCCTTTCTTCTCACCTCTATTATGCTTCCCCCACCCCCACAAAACCAAAAAACAGCTTCCTGGAATATTCTGATATATTCTTCCAAGCTAGCACCAATGCCTTTAGGTAGGTCTCTTGGACTCTCTCAGTTGAATAACTGCATTCTCTTCTATGATCTTTCATCGTTTATACAAGTTGTGAAACTGAAATAACTTTATATTATACTTTATATTGTATTTTATTTACATTTCCATAACTAGACTTGAGCATCTCAAAGTCATGTGGTGTTACCTGATTCAAGCCAATTTGGTCATGCCCAGCTTTTAGGTTATTTTTACTAGATAAGGTATCCAGGCACCAACTGAAGTTCGTGGTGATGATGTTATAATGAATTAAATTCAAGTGTCAGAACAAATTCTGCTGTGCATATTTATTTAATAACAATTTATTAAGCAACGGTTTACATATTCTTCCGTTCTCTAAGTTCTCTAAGTTCAATGAATTCCCAGCTCTCTGTCCTTGAGAAGTTTTTAGTTCATGAAATCCTGTATGAAAGTGTGGGCACAGCCACAGTGGGATTCTGGGCCCCCAAGTTGACATGCTCCAAGCAGAAACCCTTTTAAACCAAGGGCTGGACTCTAAATTCATTAAGAATAAGCCATTGAGGGAGAGGGTGCAGGCCTTACTAGAGTCCTGTACCCTATTCATTCAAGAGTAGGAAGTATCTCCAAACTATTTTAGTTAACCCACATAGCTTGAAAGTCTCTTTTTAAACTTTTATTCTAGGTTCAGGAGGTACATATGCAGGTTTGTTATAAGTAAATTGCATGTCCCAGTGGTTTGGTGTACAGATTATTTCATCACCCAGGTAGTAAGCATAGTATCCCATAGGGAGTTTTTTGATCGTGACCCTCCTCCCACCCTCCACCTTTAAGGAGGCCCCAGTGTCTATTGTTTCCTTCTTTGTGTCCATATATACTCAATATTTAAGTGGATTCCATTTCTTTGCTATTGTGAATAGTGCTGCGATGAACATACATGTGCATATGTCTTTATGATAGAGTGATTTATATTCTTTTGGGTATATATCCAACAATGGGATTGCTGGGTCAAATGACAATTCTGTTTTAAGTTCTTGGAGAAACCAAAACGCTTTCCACAATGGTTAAACTAATTTACATTCTAACTAGCAGAATATAAGCATTCCCTTTTTTCTGCAACCTTGCCAGCATCTGTTATTTTTTGACTTTTTAATAATAGCCATTCTGACTGATGTGAGATGGTATCTCATTGTGGTTTTCATTTGGATTTCTCTAATGATTAGTGATGTTGAGCTTTTTTTCATATCCTTGTTGGCTGCAAGTATATCTTCTTTTGAAAATCTTTGATTTTACCAGTGAGTTCATCTTTAGCATTCATCATGCAAATTCAGTCATTACTTTCATCAATGAAAAATCCTTTTTTACATCCACAAAGCTAATTAAATCATTGGTAATTAACATGCAGATAGCAAAAAGACTTTGGAGTGGGACATTCTGATAAAATGCTGGTGACTATTTAGGACTTGGCACTTTGATAGCATTTTAGCTGACTACTCCTTAAATCAGAATATAAACAAACTGGTACATACATATCAGACAGATTATGGTGAAGTGTTTTAAAGTAAATTACAGACTTCATGACTTAGGAACTAGGTCTTCTTTGTCCTCATTATTTCTAGAATAGACATACAAAATTTGTTAGCTAATGGATAACTTAATAATTGTGGAAGTGATTGAATTTTATTTGCCATATTGCCACAATTACATTTGCTAGTCTATTGAATTTTTCAAGTTTTCATTAATTTGTTGATGACCTGTTTTGTGTTTGGCATGGTATGGAAATATCTAAAACACTTGGAATTGAAACAGTGTGGAAAGAATGGAAGTACAAAATGAGGAGAATAAGGGAGGGAACTTTCTTTACTTCCATTCTTTCTCCCCTCTCCCCTCCCTCCTTCCATTTTTTTCCTTCTTTCCCTTCATTTCCCCCTTCTTTCCTTTCTCACTCCCTCTCTCATCCTTCCTTTCTCTGGACAAATATTTGGTGAGCACCTTCTATGTGCACCATACCTTGAGATTAAGGCTTAAAGAGGTTAAGTGACTAGTTCCAAATCCTAAAACTAGGATAAAGCCCAGCCCCCACCACTCCTTCTTCAAATCTTTCAAAGAAATATCTGGAAATAAAATACTTATGAAATTATAGAGCAGTTATGTACAAATGTACCCCTGACATATCTGCATAACACTAAAATAACATGTGGCGTTTCCTCTCTAATGAAAATTGAATTTGTGTTGATACAACCAGAACCTCTGTGCTGAGTAAATTGTGTTCTAGTGAAGTGATCCCTTTTTTAAAGGCTGCTTTTGATAGTACCAGAAGAAACCGTACTTTCTAATATCCATTTCATATTTAGCGTTTTCTCACACTGGGGTTCACAGAAGCACTTTTTACACTCAGAAACGTCTTGTATTTCCAGAGATCTCATCAAAGCAGAACGCTATGTTCTCACACACACCAAAATTGAGCAGTCCTGGATAGAGATAATGCACCTGGGGATTCATCTTGTAATTTAAAATGAACTCCTAAAATTTCCAATTAAAAAAATACTAGACAGTATTTTTGGGTTGGTGACAATGTCCTCTTCCTTCACATGTGCCTTCACAGTGTTGGGTTTGCTCAGTCACTAAAATGAATGAAGAGACTTAGTCAAAACTATGTGACAATCTTTTTGGTCTTTCACAAAGAGATCTTTATTTCCTCTTCTCTCTGGCTCCTTATCACATGATTACTTAGGTTTCCCTTTTTATTTTTCCTGGGCTAAATCTAGAATACAGATATGAGAATCCAGTAGACACTTTTTTCAAGCCACACTATCAGGCTCTTTCTGTCATCCCATTTTTGGAAAAGATTCGTGAATCCAGTGTGAAAGAGAACATGCTTCTTCATAACTGGAACTTTTTAGTCATGAAGAAGGGCTTAGAGATTATATAGTTTTATCTCATAATTTTCGAATCAATGCCTAGAGAGACTAAATGACTTGTCCAAGGTTATGCAACGAATGAGCTAACACAAATACACAAGCAGCTAACATATATAGAGCACTTACTGTGTAGCAGACATTGTTTCAACTACTTTATACATATTAACTAGCCCTTACTAGCTGATGTAGCCCCTACATCAGCATTATGAGACCCTGTTGTTATTTCAGCTTACAGATGAGGACACTGAGGCACAGAAAGATTAAGCGACTAACCTATGACCCCACATAAAGGAAGTGACATACCTCGACAGAATGGTTCCATATGTGCTTTTAATACACGGATGGCCCTTCTCACTAGTACTGTTATTTTTTGCCATTTCCTAGAGATGTTAAGGCCATCTGCAATGAATCTTTCTTTATGGCAGTATTAATTGGTGAAGAGTATGTGATTACTATGAGAGTTTTTTCTGAGTGACTATACTGTTGTCCCAAAAGATTTTACTGAATACTGTATTTATAGTTAAATACTGTGATAGTGAAGAGGTAGCAAAAGACAGGGAAAAAGAGCATTTACCACTCACGTCATTTGGCTTGATGATGATGCTTTTTTGTTTCTAACATCAAATCTTTTCAGACAAAAAGTAACACTACATTAGAAACTTGCTACAAGTGGATATAACCAAAATCTACCCATTTTTGATGCACAGATTTTGAATTCTTACAGTGTGATTTTCACATAGCATAATATAACAGTATAAGTAACATATGGAATATCTATTGTACCTGAGACAGTCATTAGTTTGGCAGCTACTTAGAGGTATAAGAGTTATTCAGTGGTATAAATTTAAAAGAAAAGCATAGACATTTATATATTTATATTTTGAACTCATATTTATTTTTGAAGGGACACAATCTGTTCTTAGGAGTACTCTCAAAATAATAGCAAACATAATAGCAGGACTGGTCCAGTCCTGGTACCATTTCCTGGGAAGCACCAGTGACTTGAGAAAGCAGTTCTATGAGCTACTGTACTTGATGTTGTTTTCACTGTTCTTAATTTGGATTTATTTAAACACTTTCCATCCTTTAATTTAGACAGCTCCAATACTATCTCTTTCATAACTCTTTCCTTAATGCTTCTACTCAACAGTAATCCATCTTTTCTATAAACTCCTGTATTTTTCCCTTACCTTATATACTCTGCATAAGACAAGAGGGTACCTGTGGGTATGGGATGGATTGCTGGAGAGAAAGCAAGACAACTGAAATGAACAGTGACTCACTGGCCTGACAGGCAGGCACGTAAGTGTTCCTCCTTGCTCTGCTGCTTACTAGCTTTAAGCCCTTGAGAAAGTCTAGTCCTGTTTTTCGGCCTCTGTATCATTAGCTATCTGGTTAGCAAAGGTTTGAACTCCAACTGGGACAGGATACTGACTCATTGCTGCCCCAGGCAGCTGTTTCTATGTAAAAATCAAGTCTGATTATTGGGATGTTCTGCCTTCCAGTGAAATAAAGTCTGTCTCTCTGAATCTCCTCACTGACCTCACTCAACCTTTTGAAGTTATTTGGAACAACTTAGGTGGTTTCATAGTGTTTGAAGTTACTTTTCAGCTCTTTGACTCTTCTTTTCTTGAACTGAGAATCTTTAACTTCATATAACACGGACATGAGTCCCTTCTACTATTCTGGCTGCCCATATCTGACTGTACACAAGATGTCTTATGTTCTTAACTGTTGTCACCACTACTGAATGATGTATTTTGAGTGTGCTTTCACTCTTGCAAATAGAGTAGAAAGTGTACCTATTTTGCATGCTATTTTTTTTTTCTCAATGCATTAGACTTGGGGTGGGTGTAAAGACACCTTGTGGTCAATTTATTTCATCCTTAGAGAAGATTCATCTTTTTTTTTTCCAAATAGGCAAAACACAATATGGTGACACTGTCCTGCTTCACGAACACAGTAAATGTTGCTGAGAGATCATGGCATTTTCTCTCCTGCTGAGATTAAGCTGGGCTTCTAAACCTTAAGAGAACACTCCAGGAAACCTCATCTAATTGGGTTTACTGTCTTGGGATCAGATGATTATCAAAATGCTTCCAATTGTATGTAGTATATATGATGTAGTATACTACATGGTTGTGCATTATAGTTAATTACATACACACATATTTTGGCTGTCAAAAGATTATAAATTCCTATAGACTAGCATATTTGTCTTGCGTATTTTTGCTTCTTGCTCACCACATCCTGACTACCATAATGCCTTTAAAATGGAAGATATAAGTAGCGTTAATACTTGTGTATTTAAAAAAATAAAATCAATAGAAATTAAAATTATTTTAGATACTCTTGTTTCTTTAAGACTGTTAATAATTTCCTGGGCACTTGAATAAAAGATAATTTTTATGAGAAAATATATTTAGGTGTACTGCCCATCCATAGAGGCCTAGGTTATAAAGTCCAAATTATTTTTCCAAAACTCAAGTCTTTAGTTTTACTTTATTTCCTAATCATCGCTGATTTCTAATATTTTCCTTATGTATATTCATTTCATTTTTCATTTAATCCAAGCTGTATGAGACAGTCCAAAATAAATCTCACTTACTTCAAATGGAGAATATTTCACATACTCATTCTTTTGTTTTAAAAATCTTTAACATTGTCATATTTTGCCTCTGTAGTTACTATTTCACATTCCCATGTCTTTAATAGTACATAGCACATATATTCATAACTTCAAATTTTCACTACTTAAGCATTTATATAGTACGGTATTGCTTTTTCTTTTTTTGTTTTTGTTTTGTTTTGTTTTGGGATGAGCCTCCTTACTCTGTCACCCAGGGGGAAGTACAGTGGCATGATCTCAGCTCACTGTAACCTCCGCCCCCTGGGTTCAAGTCATTCTCCTACCTCAGCCTCCTGAGAAGCTGGGATTACAGGCGTGTACCACCATGCCTCGCTAATTTTTGTATTTTTAGTACAGATGGGGTTTCACCATGTTGGCCAGGCTGGTCTCAAACTCCTGATCTCAGGTAATCCACCCACCTTGGCCTCCCAAAGTGCTGGTATGAGCTACCATGCTTGGCCTGCTCTTTCTTTATCAAGGGTGATATTTTATATACTTTGTACACTTTTTAACAATTTTTTTCTGAAATTAATCAGATGACTTAAGATCATCTTTCTTTCACTTTCATAAATCAAACCACTGTCAAAAAATTATAACAAACTTAGTTTAAATATCTTAATTGGCTTTTATTTGTGATTCTAGAATTGGGTAACACTTCATTCTATAAAACAGAGTGAGTTCCAATGAACTGAGCAGAGGAGTCTGGTTATATAGACATAAAAGGGCTGAGGAAAGAAGAAACAGAAAACAAAAAGCAGATTGGTTATTTCACAGTCACTTCTCTTACACAGGTTAAAGCAGAGTGGACCTCCGTATCATGCCAGCCAGAACTGGCTTGTTTGGGGTTTTGGTTATTGTCTCTTATTCTCCTGATTTCTTGGAAGGGCAGATAAATAACTTAGTTTTGGCTTGGTGACATGGAACTTTAGCATGGATGATTACATTTAGTTTGGTTCCTTAGGCCAAGTTCAGGAGCTCAGTCCACGCCTGTGTTCTGTACATTTTATTTAACAGTTCTCCTTTTTTGATTGCACTCTTACTTTTGGTATGCTGGAGCAGTACCACAACTCTGTTACTATTATTCTGGATTTCTAGTCTTAACACACCATTTGTGGGTTTCAGGGTCCTCATGATTAAGCATTTCTTTGAGTTTTTTTTTTTCTATTCCAGCCAAAGAGACCACTTGACATTCCATGAATAGTTGAATGCAAACATTTAAAACTTGAGATAATACAGTATACCAAGGAGAGTACTATTGTGATTATTAGGAGAATAATTCCAAGAGTTTGGAATATGTTTCTTAGCCAGGGTCTCCATGAACCAAACCAACTAAAATTGAACAGATCAAAGAATGAGCATATGATGATTCTGCCCATTTTAACCAAATAGGCTGTTAATATTAACTTTTTGCAACTGAGTTCCTACAATGCTTCATGTGTTTATTCATGTGCAACGAGAAGTGTCAGCAACTGCACAGACTCCTCCCTGTTCAGTTAGTAGGTAATCTGACAACCCATGACTCTGTTAAATTAAAGAGGAGTGAGAACAAACAGATCTAGAAGTCTTACTCTATAAAAGGAACCACTGGTACAACTTGAACAGCAGTTGTGTTAGGGATGTTGCTAAGTTACATGCTGGGTGGACTAAAGGATTCCTTAGTTCATATAATGATCTGAGTTTGGCATGTCAAATCCAATATTTCATCAAGTTACCCACAGAAGGCACCGATTGTGAAATTACAACTATAGCATGATCCTGCCAAGGGAAAAATATAGGCATAAACAAGGAAAACTTAAGAGAAGCAAGAATCTCATTATGATATGTCCAGACATCTTGAGAAAAGTAGTATACTACATGAAGTCATCAACTTCTTGTCCTAATTTATAGTGTCAATATCTCTGGTTATGGTATCGGGTGTTTGGTGAGCTCTCAATATGGCCCACATATCAGGCATGAGACTTATTCCTTGAAATTTAAATTGAGTTGTCCAGTTTTAGCTTACGGGGCTTCAGGAACAAAGCAGATCTTGTTCTTAGAGAGTTGTAGCCCAATATTGGAGGAAACTAGATAATTCAGGATATAGTCTAGTCTACAAGTTGATAATAAGTCTTGAAAACAATGAATAGGGCTATAACCTAATAACAGGTATAGTATATTTTTTCTTCATAAACATAAGCTTTTTCTCTACAGTTATCCCATTTATAATAAAGATAATTAGAGTAAGACCAATTTGTTTGCAACGTAGGTCTAATCTCATTAAACTTGGCCTGAATACATAAATGAAACAAGGATAGTGATTGACCAACATAGGCTCTTTTCAAGTTTGCTTTGCTGCAACTTTTGACAAAGAATTTCAGATTTGACTTTTTAAAACCTCTCAAGGCTGGGAAGCCAAATCAAAGTGGACTTTAGACTTGACCTGCAGTACATACAGATTCATTCTAGGTATTTTCTCAGATACCACATTCCAGTCAAAGTTTTGGTAATATAACCAATATTTCTGACTCTATACTGTTATAAGCAGAACATACTCTTAGTGAACTTGTGCAAATAACTTTATTTCCATCAAAGAATGCCCATGAATAGTTTCCAAATTCTGGAGAGATTGGTTATGGAGAAAAGGTAAATATTGCAATTTTTGTTCATGAAAGTATACTATACCAAATTGCTATAAATGTTTGGTAGCTTAAGAGAAAAAACGTATTTTCTTAAACCTAGAAAAACAAATCAACAGAATCAGCAATGTTAAAAAAAAGTGTAAAATGCGTAATTCTTTATCAGTTTATTTCATCTCATATAATTAATTTTTATTCTGCTTGCCTTTGGTTAACAGTTTCATGAACCCACTGGTTTCTTCATTAGAGTGATAGAAATTCTTACCCAGTCCCATGGTGTGATCTAAAGTTATCAGAAAACAGTATTTGTCAGAGTCTTTTCCGTGAATTTATTTGAATGTATAACACATTAGGATTACAGTTGCTTGCAAAAGGCTTTCAGAAAAGCATTAGAATAAAGCAATTAACTGTGGACAAAAGGACTTAAAATGACCATAGTTAAAGATCTGATTTGAGTTCATTATGATAATGGCACAACTCATAGGGAAATATGGTATTTCTGTTGTATACCACGTTTTAAAATAAAACCAAAATTATGACTAATAACAGATCAGATTTTTAGAAATTTCATACAATATTTTAGGACGCTCATTAGTAACATACCCATAAATATCACTTAAAGAAAAATCACTTAATATTTGAAAGTGCTTCTCATATAATTTAACATATCAAATAAGCCTAATTATTTTAATACCTCTCTTATACTACGTAAGAGACATATCCTTAGAGGTTTTTCCAGGGCTTAAGTGGAAAATCCCAAAGTTAACTTGAGATCAGGAAGACTTAATTTAGCATGTGATTTTGGGAAGTTTGTCAGTATCAAAGTAGTTAAAACACTTGATCAAAACAATATTACATATCACTGTAAAGTACTAGTCATTTATTTATCCAGAGTGATAATTGAAAGACTTTAAGAGGCAAATACAGGAAGTTATATAGATGTCAGAAAATCTTAGCTCTTTCAATATGGAGAAGAATCAATTTTCTTAAGTAATCAAAGAATTAATAAAGAAAATTTGAAGCATAGGGAATCATCTTGATAACAGAGAATCCCTGTTTCCTAGGCCAATTACCTAAAAGGTTAAAAAAACCACCCATTTCACTATTTTCTATTAAGAGCAGATCAACACTCCAAGAAAACCTTGTCATTGTAACAGAGGACCAAATTTTAATTTTGCATCAGTGTACTTTTGATGTGTAATATTCTCTATTTAGAAAAACATAGTTACCTTCTAATTTTAGCCAGCTTTATCACGCATAAAATTCTTTTCACAAGATTCATCTTCCACAAATATTCTACAGTTTTCTTATCCATTCAGTTTTTGGCCTATACTTTTCCTATTTTCTCATTTTGGAATAACCACTCTACTTTGGAACAAAGATTATTCCCTTATTCCTTTAACAAAAATATATCCTCATACTTTACAACTTCTTTTATAAAAAAAAGCCTTACTTTAATCACATCCAGAGTTGTTCCCCTTATTATTTCTACTTTTAGTTACCATATGTTAATTAGAATTTTAAATTCCTGGTAACCTTAAGTTTTAGTGAAAACCTAGGAAGTAAGCAATTTTGAACTCCGTGTCTTATACTAACATTTTATGAATGTTAGTACGTTTTATAATTTTTAAAATTGTGTGTTTCCTCTAGAACAATTTTTTCATGTTTACTAACATACCTAAATATATTTAGCTTCTCCATACCATATGAAAATAAGATGCCAAAGTATATATACTTTAAACATATGTTCAGCAATTAATGTTTCAGTATTTTAGCTAACTTAGAAATGACTCAGACATTTCATAAATATCCATTACTTAATTTAATATAATGTGACTTTAAGGTTTCAAGTTACGAAAAAATATTTTTGAAACGGTGACAAGTGCATTTGTAAACTTTTATCCCATTTACATTATCCAAATTTACTCATCCTTAACAATTATACTTCAGTTGTTCCTTAAACAAAACTAGCCATTGAAGGAATTCAGGAAATGCCACCTCAAAATATGTTGCATTGTATACAGTCATACGTCCCTTAACAACAGGGATACTTTCTGACAAATGTATTGTTAGGTGATTTTGTCATTGTACAAACATCATGAAGTGTACTTACACAAACCTAAATGGCATAATGTATATACACTGAGGCTATATGGAATAATCTGTTGTTCCTAGGCTATGTACAAATACGTGCAGCTTGTTACTATACTCAAAACTGTGACAGTTGTAACACAGTGGTATTTGTTTATATAAACATATTTAAACAGAGAAGGTACGGTAAAAATATGGTATAATAGATTAAAAAATGGTACACCTGTATAGGGCAATTATCATGAAAGGGGTTTGCAGGACTGGAAATTGCCCTGGTGATTCAGACAGTGAGTGATGAGTGAATGTGAAGGCCTAGGACATTACTGTACACTATTGTAGACTTCATAAACACTGTACATTTAGGCTACACTAAATTTATTTTAAAAAATAAAGTGGTTGTGCTACAATGTTATGATGGTATAATATCACTAAGGAATTTTTCAGCTCCACTAAAAAGGTTTTGAAACCACAGTCATCTGTGTAGTCAATCAACGACCACAATGTTATTATGCAGCACATAACTCTGTTGATTAGTTTGAGGGCACCTGAAAAACAGCATAATGCAAGGTGGAGCTTTCTGAATTCCCCTTATCTGCCTAAAGACAGATCATCCCAGAGGAACTCAGTTATTATCAATCCTCTCGCTAGGAAGTTCCAGCAATTAGGGACAATTAACTTTTATTAAAGGAGAGGAGACTTCACCAAACCTAGATAGCCGTCATCTATTGTTCTAAGAGCTCCTTCATTCCAAACAAGAAAAGGTGTAGGTAGGAAGCCAAGTTAAGACAAAATGGTCAAAGGTCAGGCTTGTTGAGACCAATGAGCTCTTCTGTTGTAAGAATTTTGAGTGGTTTTTCTTATAGATATAAATTTTTGTGAAGAGTTTTTACATAGCCAGCTCAATACAAGAAAGATATGTTTTGGAGACAAATTTAGTTAGCTAGGTAGTTTTTTTTTCAACTTAGCTTGTTTCCTTACTAGATTACCAACTTCAGGGTGGAACCTATTAACAAATAGATCAAAGAAAGTATTTTCTTTGCCTGGACTCAGCATGGGTACTTCTGAAAAAGAAGGAAACCTGCTCTACCTGAGGTCCTAACCTTTATAAACATCTTAGATTTCTTTTCACTTTTGGGATAGGATAGTAACTAAGGGAAAAGGTTAGTAGATTCAAATTTTCTTATCAATTAGTCACTTAAGATTTTTATTCACCTTTGCAAAAGAATATTTTTAAAGAGTCAATAAAATGTTTTGAAATCCTTTTAGAAGCTTCTGCACATGATAGGTATTCCTGAGTGGGCTTAATTTGAGAGCCCTCCATTGCACAGACACTCTCTTGATGCTGGCGGGCACTGCCCTGTTCCATGTCCAGCTTATCCTAACATAATAGTCTTATTTTCTGTTGCCAGGCTGCTTTAATAGTTCTTAAGTTCCTGAACTGAGCCCACCAGTCAAGTTGCAGCTTTGGCTTTGAGATACACTTGAGCAGCTTAGCTAGTGATATTCCAGTTTCTGTCTGACTCAGTCAGGAACCTGAGGCCTGCCTTACCTAATTGCACAATAAAAAGAAATTAAGAGAATAGAATTCAAATTACATGTGAATTTCAAAAACAAAAAAAATGGAGTTTATGCCCTCTGCAATAATAAGCACTTACTGCAACAGCTATCAGGTAGCTTTAAAACTGCAGCTCTTACCAGTGACTCCTCAGCCACCCCAAACCCAAAGGTTATGTGCTGTCTCACAGCACTAACTAACCCTCGGTACCTAACCCAAGATCAAATGTCTTCTCACAGCACAAACTAAGTCTGGCTTCAAAAGCCCATAAAATCAGCGGGTTGATGCAAAAAGATCAGAGTCCTACCTAAGAGGAACTTACAACCCTTGGGGCTCCATGAGGAAGACAAGGGACCTCAAAAGGGTCAGCAGTGCCTTTCCTGCTTTCCTCATGAGATCTCTGGAGTTGTCAGCAATGATATTCAGGTCCCTTTGGTTGCAAAAACTGTCAAAAGACAAAATTACAACACATTTAATTTAAAGATCTTAATTGGCTTTTACTTGTGATGCTGGAATCTGGCAACACTTTATTCTATAAAATAGAGCGAGTGTTCCAATGAGCTAGGCAGAGGAGTTTGGTTTTATGGAAAGAAAAGGGCCGAAGAAAGCAGAAATAGAAAACAAAAAGCAGATTGGTTGTTTCAAAGCTACTTTCTGTAGAAAGGTTAAAGCAGAAGGGACTTCCTTATCCTGCCAGCTAAAACTGGCTTGTTTGAGGAATTGGCTATTATCTCTTACACTTCTGATTTCTTGGAAGGTCAGATAAACAACTTAGTTTCTGTTTGATGACATGGTATGTTAGTATGAGTGACTCCATTTTGGTTTGGTTCACTGGGCCTAGTGCAGGAGCTCAGTCCAAACCATTGGCATCCTATAAATTTTACCTAACGCCATCAGTAAAATTTACATCTGAAAATGTGTATATATGATAAAATTAGAACACTTTTTTGGATGTTGTTCTCATGGTGCATTCAGATAGCTGGCAGAGTTTCTAAATGAGATGAGTCATGATTTTATTGTCACTCAGGATCTCTGAATCATACTCTGTACATTTTCATCAGTAATCATAGAGTAAGAGTTGAAACATTTGACTCAATACATGGAACTATTTTTGAGAAAAGTTTCTTTCCTTGGGTAGTGATAAAAATTAGTGGTACTTTAGAGATTGACATTAATGAGTAAAGGAAGATTCGGTGCTGCTTGGGCAGGCAATCACGTACAACTTCAATTAACTTCAGGCAGAACAGATAAAATAAAATTAGGATTTTATTGTTTATAGATACTGTTCATTGAAATTCAGGATTTCCTAATTTGTGAAATATCAAACAAGTGCAAAGTAGCTTCTCCCCTTATCATATGGGTTCAAAATGAAATGGCCTATTAGCAATCATGTTAAAGCACAATGACTTAAGCATGCTTAAGTTAGTATTCAGTAATTTCAATCCTTCATATTGTTATTAAAAACATTTACCAAGTCTTTCTCGGACAAGTTTTTCTGTGTGTAATGGGTTCTCGATAGTCAGAGATAGAAGAAAGGATCCCTGTATTAGTGTATTTTTAACTAATCCTGATGGAGGTATGTATAACTGGAAGTGGAATGAGGTGGAGTGGAGTGAGAAAAATGAAAGAGGCAATCATGAAAGAGAAGATTTCTGAGAGGAGGTGACGTTGCTAGTCAGGGAAGTGAAGGATGAGTGTTCCCAGCAAACAGCATGCAAAGTTGTTTAGGCTGAAGAAAGCTTGGTAGGTTGAAGGAACTACAACAATGCCTAGACTGGGAAGGTGTTCAGCACAGAGGTAGTTAGGTTCAGAACATAACAGCTGTTGAGTCGAAAATGTATTACAATGATACTAAGAGGTTGAAGTCAAGATTCCTTTACCAGCTTGGAAAGGTAAACCTGTAATACACAATTTAACATCTTACCCTCACTTTCTTTATCTGCAAAATGGGGCTTCTAAAACTACCTCTCTCACACAAGTAATTCTGTTTCTGTGACCAATTTCAGTTTAGTAAACTAAAGAGAAAAATATAATATTGGTTTAGAGTTTTAAGGACTCTAGGGCAATATTTAGCACATGGATCTCAGCTGCTAAGTGTGTTGCAGAATTCTTAGCTTTTTCTCACTTTGAAATAAAAACTAATACTGTGAAATACATTTTTAATTAGATGGTTACTAAGAAGTTAACTTTTGTCACAAACATACTATGTGATGTTAAACTGTTACTTGCGTCATGGACAATGCTAAAAGATAAACATTTGTGCAATTATGAAAGTTTGTGTTGGAAATATAGAATTAAAATTCAACTTGGCAAGTTTACTTTTATTTCTCTGGCTATGTTTTGCTTCTATAATTAAGTCATCTTCACTTGCATTTTCTAAATTGCATAACAGGTGTGTTCACCTGTGTAATGCATATCTTCAATCTTCTCATTATAAATTGAAAATTAAAGTGTAACACATACACCTATATAGTGCTCTATAAATTTGAGGATATGATACTGCAGTTCTTTCAGAAAAACACTGATTGTAATTAATGTGAAGTCGAACAGTACTATTCCTGGTAGGTAAAAAAACAAAAAAAACAAAAAAAAACCTCAAGTTTTTCCAGTTTATACTATTAAGGATTAAATGTACTTGGTTTTCTTGCAAGATGCACTATCCTTCTAAGTTTAGTCATCTAATTAAGATTTCCATTCATGGGAAATGAGTTCAAAAAGCACATAAGACAGGCTTTTACACAAATAAGCTTTGATTGGATTAATTGGATTTGCATAAGTTTTATGATGTGAGTATACTAGAGTCTTGGCTTCTTTCACTTATCAGAGAGAACTTAAAGGAGTTTGAAAGAGAAAACACATAAAAGTTTGCAAAGGAAGCAGGTAAAAGCAGTCATGTTAATGGCATGGCAAGAACACAGTATGAGGAACAAAAGTAGTAAAAGCTTTGGCAGTATATAGGCAGGTCAAGCCGGAAAACCTGGGCATAGGAAGAAGGAAACTGAAGATTCAGACAGATCACAATATTTTGTTGCTTCTTTCAAGAGAAAAAGGGTCTAGAGCATCCCTGATGCCTGAGGTGGGTTTGGTTAGAGAGACTGTCACAGAAACCAGTAGTGCATTTAGGGCCAGGAAGACCAAAATAAGGATGGCTGCTTGGATTATGGGCAGGCAGTCAGGCATCAGAAAGATAGCTCTAATAGGGGGGTCACTTGGACATGAGAGAGCAGTGCTGAGCCAGAGTTATGGATATGAGGGTAGCCTGGAACCAGGATGCTGAGAGGCAAGGCAGAGCATGGCAGTCTGGAAGAAGCAAAGATGTGGTGAATTTGAGAAAAGACACCTTAGTAAGATGAGGCAGGCTGGTCAGATTCAAAGTCAAATGGGGGCAAAGTATAGAACATGGTGGTGAGATGAGGTCCCAGGCACACGATCTGGGGTGCAGAGCTTGGCAGCCCCACATCAGATTACCAGCAGTCAGAGGCCAGAAATCCATCGCAGGAGGCAGAAATCTGCAACCTGGGACCAGAAACTGATTCTGAGGAGAGTCTGAGCAACAGATGTGAGGTAATATAATTATGAAAGCCTTGATATGGAACCAAACAATCTGATCTTACATTTGCTAATACAGAAGCTAAGTGCAGAACATTCATCCTAGCATTCATGTATTAAATAATAATGTGATGTCTATAATAGCAACAACATAGCCCCTTACATATGTATAGGCTCTATCACTTAGCGAATAGCTCACAATAATCAAATGGCATGGATATTACAGTCATTTCGAGATGATAAAACTGAGGCTTAAAAAATTAGACTTGCTCACAGTCTTGCAACCAAAACAGTAGCAGAACTTAAACTAGAACATAAACCTGGCATTTTTAAACCTTTGTTAAGTACTTTGCATTGAGTAAAGAACAAGAAAACTGCTCTGCAGATAAATTAGAAGGGCTCTTCTGACCTCAGGAAGTTTACAGTCAACATACAAATCATACAGAAATAACCTAAATGAGAAGCTAAACTTTCAAAAATTCACTCCAGTACCTAGAAGAATGCCTGGGACCTGGGAGGTACTCAGTCACTGTTTTATGTATAAATGAGTATCAGGTGAAATGCTGGGGTAGCCCAGTGAAGAAAATAATCAATTTGAACTCAGGATATAGAGAAGCCTTCTCTGAGAACATGCGTTTTAGCAATTCAGTGACAGGATGTTTTCATGTCATCCTGTCAGGTGTATTTGGATTTGGCTGGGAAGGAAAGATAACTAATATTCATTGAGAGAGATTTAGAATCAGACATGCCTGTGTTTGAGTCTTGGTTCTCCTACTAATTCTTGTAATATGGAAAGAATTATTTGACCTCATTGATTCTCAGTTTCCTTATGGTATGTGTTCATTGTATAGAAGCTAATGTTTTTGAACATCTTAATTTTTCTGGTGAGGGGAGCTGATTTAATTTTCACAACAAATCTGTCATTTTGTATTATCTTTACCCTTTTGCAGAAGAAGAAACAGATTAAAAAACCATCATGTAATCTGCATAAAGTTAAGTAATTTGAAACCAGTTTTGCCTGGCTTCAAAATTCATTCTTTTTCCATCACTCTCCAGTAACGGCAAGAGATGTGTTCCAGGGGTCCATGGGGAGTTTTGAAGACAAGGAGCATGTTTATTCTACTTAGTCCATTTTATAGTATTGAGGAATTTGTAGAAAGAGAAAGAGAGCTATGAACACATGAAGAGAGCAATAATTTACATGTAGCTGAAACAAATCCCAATGCAACATCGAACCATCATTAATGAAGAAGAAGAAGATTGAAGATGGGATAAAAATTCTATGTGAAAATCAAAGACTGAGAGACCAATTGAAAATGTAGCACTATTTGAACAATTGAAATATACAGTTGAAAATGTAGCACCCCTCCCTCCCTTTCTTCCTTCATTCCTTCTTTCCTTCTTTAGCAATCATTAGTTGATTTTCTTCTCTATGTGAGGAACTGGGCAGAGGTCTAGTGATACAAAGATAGAGTCAGGAATTCATTGTCAAATGTAATCATTGTCGATGCCAGAGGAATTAAAAATTATTTCTACTTTTCTCCCCTTGCATTTGACAGACAAAATTTGGAGCAAGCAAAAGATTTTACAACTTTTATCTAAAGTCACATTCATGATCTGTTTCATAGCTATACCACCAGAGGTAGTTTGATTTGATTATGCATGGACATTTTGAAAAAGTTAGCATTCTTGATATTCTACCATGCCATTATTATTTATTTTCTTTGGTTACTGGTTTGTAAGACTGATTGAAAAGGTACTTTTCTAAAGCCCCATTTGCTATAGTATATGTATTTACTGTAGATGATGTGAATGCTCCTTAAGAGCCTTCTCTGGGTCAGAGGCTACTTCTCTACCAGAAGATAAAACTTTCTTCCAAGCAAATGTTAGGTTCACCATGTATAGAGAAATTAACCTCAATAAAAACATACCAGGAAGAAGGTATGTTCAAATGTCAGCATGAGGAACCAGATAAGGTTCAATACATTCACAAAGAAGAATGTATTGAACTTGCTGCCTTCAAATAACTTGTGTCAATAAAAACATGATGGTCTTTTTTGCTTATTATCTAAGCATCCTAGCATCCTAGATGAAAAGCAAATAGTCATAATAAGAAAAACAGGTTATAAATTCTAGATATATTAGCATACATTCATAGAACCAATGAGAACATTGCTTTGGGGCAGGAAGATGGGAGAAAAAAATAAGAAACAAATTTTGTGAGTTGACTCCATTGTGATCTATTTGTTTTAGTTATTATAGAATATGTGAGAATAATGGATCATGGATTGTTACAGATTAGACCTCAGATGTGATTGACATGTTTAAGCTGGATCTAATTCAGGAACATGAAAAATATTAGGACAATTGATTAAAATGCCCATCGAATACACTAGAGTTTCAAATGTATTTATTTAATCCATCCACAAATGTATGCTCAGTTGCCTGGTGGAGTCTCCATAATAGGGCATTTTATCTTTTAAAGACCAAGTCATTGGAAAAAAGAAACAAGATGAAATTTATCTAAAAGTTCTGCTCATATTTATATTTCT
The DNA here is from genome assembly GCF_006542625.1 of Nomascus leucogenys. Taxonomy (NCBI): domain Eukaryota; kingdom Metazoa; phylum Chordata; class Mammalia; order Primates; family Hylobatidae; genus Nomascus; species Nomascus leucogenys. Next base: position 75,951,088 of record NC_044392.1, read on the forward strand.
ACCAGAAAATCAATCAGATGTGCATGCCAAAAGAGGCCTCAAAAATCTATATCCATGATACCTATGCAGCTGTCTCCTCCACTCTGGCTCCTTTTAAACCTGGGACCTATTGAGCAATTATTATTGTGGAGTACGTGTCTGATGCTATGATGGGCCAGGGGACATGAGAAGAGAATCTGGACACACGATATTCAATAGAAATACAATGTGAACCATATTTTAAATTTTCTAGTAGCCACATTTTTAAAAAGAAACAGGTGAAATTAATTTTGATAATTTATTTTACTAACTCTATATATGCAAAATATTCTAACATGTAATCAATATACACATTTATTAATAAGTTATCTTTTATTTTTATTAATAAGTTAATCGTTTTTGTACTAAGTCTTCGAAATCCAGTCTGAATTTTGCACTTACAGCACACCTCAATCTGGACTAGCCACCTTTCTGGTGCTCAGTTGCCAAATGTTCAAGGCAAGTGGCAGTTTCATCAGACAGGGTAGATCTAGTTTTTTTTTTCTTGCTAATTAAAGAAACTTGGTGGTTTCCTAGTCTACTTTTTCTGCGGGTTTAGGAAATACCATTGAATTGATACGCACTATTTTTTTTTGTTGTTGTTGTTTGAGACAGAGTCTCGCTCTGTCGCCCAGGCTGGAGTGCAGTGGCGCGATCTCGGCTCACTGCAAGCTCTGCCTCCCGGGTTCACGCCATTCTCCTGCCTCAGCCTCTCTGAGTAACTGGGACTACAGGCGCCCGCCACCATGCCCGGCTAATTTTTTTTTGTATTTTTAGTAGGGACGGGGTTTCACCGTGGTCTCGTTCTCCTGACCTCGTGATCCGCCCGCCTCGGCCTCCCAAAGTGCTGGGATTACAAGCGTGAGCCACCGCGCCCGGCCGATACGTACTATTTTGATCTGTACTTTAGAAGATATATCTGAATAGATTTTTAAAGCCATTTTCTCAAATACTTGGTTTACTGTACCTGTTTCAAATATGATTTTTACATCACCTTTTTATAAAAACACTTTTTCATCAATGTTAGGACATAGAGAAGGATGTGAAAATATTAGAACATTTTTGAAGCTTAAACTTGAATCAAGGCATATTACAGGTTTCCCTTTGATGTATCTCACTGTGAGAGGAAAAGATTCATTACTATGTGTGGATTCTCTCCCCAACCCCTCTTCCTTTTGTTAGCTCATTTTATATGTTAAAAAAAAGTTGTTTGAGAAAGGTCATTCATGGCATCATTTAGCCTTTTTTTTTTTTTTTTTCACTTTTTAGTAGGATGATCTCATCTTCAGCACGTGCCTTACAGATTGCAGGGCCTGTGTATTCCCTGGAGCCACAACTGCCTTGACTCTATCACAGTCCATTTAACATATGGATTCATTAATAAACTCTTAGTGTGTGTATATATTACATGCCAGGCAGCTTGCTAGGCATGGGATCCAATAATGAAAAGGAAGTCCTCAATGATCTCACATTAGTGGAAAAATTGTGCAAGAAGATTACAAATATTAACATATGTTGTTCACCACTATCCTTAATAGGACATATTACTTGTTCCTTGTTGGCTCGGTAGAGCTTGGGTCGAGATATCCTGATTTGCTGGAAATCGGGAAGTGTCCCCCTCTTCCTTGACTTTTCTTAAAGGTACAAAGTATGTTCATGTGTATGGGTTCCAGCTGACCCTTTTTCCAGGTAAATGCTCCTATCAGGGGAAGCTTAGATCTGTATTTATGCATAATTGTCAGAGGCATCAGATCAGATAGGATAGATATTGAAAGAAGTCAGTGCTTTGCTATCTCCAAATAACATGTAGGTTATATTTGTACTTCTGTTGACAACTTTTTTTGTACTGCAAATATTGGCAACAAATATTCAGCTGAAACCTTAAAAGGCTTCAGTTCATCTGTATGCATGGATCAGTGCTTCTCCCTGCTTCCTGTACATCTCCAAGGACATGAATCACATGTCGTGATTTCTGTCGATGGAAGAGAACAATGCAAAATCTGTTTTCCTCTGGTTCCAATTTACAAGTGTTACCACATGCCTGAATACTTTATGCAAAGATGGGATTGGACACAAAAACCTATTATGCATCAGGACAGGGTGAGGCAGAGTCCTACTCCATAAACTGATGAAATGAATTAAGTCAGCAAGAACTAGGGTGTGGAAACATTTGAAGCATGGACGCAGTCAAGGCATAGAAGGGTAGACTCTCCTGATGATTCTATGGGCATCTGGTCCTGCAACAGAACATGATCTCTGAAAGGAACAGTTACAAAAGAGGCTGCATCAGGGACGTCTTGTGGGGAGTAGTGACATGTCCTAGTAGGTGGGCAGAACATAGCTCCCAGGAATCTAGGAGCAGGTGGGTGTTAAGAAAACCTTTTGCTAAATAAGAGAACAGTGCCTTAGCCACCATATAGGGTTTAGCAGCAAAACTTCACTGCCTGTAAGACAGACAGGAATCACAGTCCCAGACAGTCCCAGCCTTAGAGCAACTGAGGTGCAAAGTAAGTGATCAAAGCGAAAACTCAGGAATAGGGATCTGCTAATGGAATTCAGGTACAAAGTAGAAATTGCATTTCAGGAATAATGCATACATCTTGTTAACAAATATAGGCCAGAATATACAACCTGAATTAGCAGAGGAGACTTGATACTGAATCACAGCTTGGATTATAGCTCTATAACACTCTCCTGCCTCAGATCAGAGTTTTCAGAGATCAGAGAGAGTTTAGGGAGCAAGGGAAAATAAATATATTTAAGCACCTATGACTTTGTGAAGAGAGTGGGGATGGTGGGACAGAGCTAAGAATGAAATAGGATGAAGGACCTGTGATCCATTTCAGAGTTTCTTCCATTTTCTACTCCTCACCTAATTGATTTCATCGTTTAAGTCAAACCCATTGCCAGGTCATCTAATGCCAAATTTGCTGTGTGTGTGGAGAATTCTTCCATTGACTTAACTAACAAAGTTTTCTGAAAGGCAAGGGCAATGTGAAAAAGTTTTGTGCTTTCATTACTGTCAAGCTTTTTCTCAGAGGTCACCAATGACAACCTCCTTGCTTGAACATTTACTTCTTCCACTTCTTTGTGACACTGAATGTGGCTGATCGAGGACCCCTGTCTTGAAAGTCTGTCCCCTCTGGTTTTCATGGCATGATAATTTTCTTCTCTACTTGCTGACACTTCTGCCCAGTGTCCTTTGTTTGCTTCTTGTTTGCTTCTCTTTATTGCCCACTCCCCAAGTGTAAGTGATCTAAAAATTGACTTTGGAGCCTTCCTTTCCCTTTGCTCTTTTCTCCTCATTATTTGCATGTGCCCTTTTGCTTTCCCGCGGCTTTAAGCATGGTTCACTACCCGGAAAGGATTTACTACACCAGACACTTCCTGGGCTTTCTACTTCCTCTCTCCAGTCTTCCCTGCCTTTTTCCAGATTGATTTTCCTGCAGCATAGGTCTGACCTCACCCCTCCCCTGCCCAGAACTTTTATGGCCTCCCACTGTGAACAAAATTAAGTACCAGCACCTCACTTGGATCTTAAACCATTTACATCATGGTCCCAGGATAATGTCCCTTAGGCCCCTGTATCTAGTCTGCATGCCAGCCAAGTGGGCCCACTTGCTGTTCTTCAAGGACATTCTATACTTCTCCTCCTCTGAGACTTCATTTATATTCTTCTTTGCACTATAATTGTGTCAACCCTATGTCCTGGTTTGCCTGGGTCCGTCCTGGTTTATTTCTTTTGTCTTGGTGTCAATATTATTAAGCCTCCCATTTCAAACTCAAAAATAGTAGTTTGAATGATAAATTACATGATGGCCCTATCTGTAAAGCTCTTCCACTTGTTGCTTCTCTGAGTCTTATTCCCCAGTCTCCACTCTGTTTAACTTTGCTTGTGATCAACATAACCCTGTCCTTTCAAGCCATGTGCCATATGAAAACATCAACTTTTGTAAGACTTTCTTACTCTCTCTCCATCCTACTGTCCCTAATTTAAGGTATTCTCTTCCTACTGTCAATCCCTACATTTACCAACATGGCATTGCAGTTATTTGTATTTATAGATAGTTATTTGTATATTTAAAATTTTATCTTCTATGGTACTTCACAGGTTCAGGGTCTTTGTAATGATTAAATTGCTTTCATCTGCAAATAACAGAAAACTCTGATTTAGATATTTAAACAATTAGGAAAATTTATTCTGTCACATAACAAGCAGTGTTAAGTTAGGGTGGCTCAGAAATGACTAATTCAATATCTGAACAACAGGTCAAAGATCCAGGTGTCTCTTCTCTGTCCACTCTGCTGCAGTATGTGTCTGTTCTACTCTGGGCTGACTCCCCTCGTGATTGCACAACGATCACCCTTTTTCTAAACATCACATCCAAACATAAGGATGTCTAGCATTAAAAAAAGTATTCTGTGAGTCATTTTAAAAGAAATAAACCCCTATTTCAGAAGCATCCATCCCTACCAGAAGTCTCCTCATGCTTCATTGGGCAGAATCTCATGCCATGCCCAGGCCTACACTAGCCCCAGATCAGGGCCATCAGGACCTGACAAATCATTTATCCCTTGAGGCAGAAGATGGCCCTGACTCCCCTGAAGATCATAGCCATTCAAGAAGGTTGGTAACTGAACAAAATTAAGGCTGTTTGAGAAGGAAAGATAATTAACATTGATTAGGCCAACATCATTGCTACTTATAAGTTTAAGCTCAATTAATAATTATTAAATAGGGCTTTAGTTTGACTTCGGAATGTAAAGAATTTTGATTTACCTCAATATTCTAGTGGTATCATAAATTATAAAAACTGATGTTAAATAGGCTTTAAACAGTATCAGTACTGCACATAACAGGTTCACTTTAATATTATTTTACTTAAGTTCATATGGGGAGATTATAATTAAGATTTTGAAAGAAAACTTGATTGAGATTTTAATAGCCATCTAAAACTGCTGGCCAGCAAACTGTGTTCAGAATTGCTCATTACGTAGAATTGTTTTCTGTTGCTTTTTGAGGCAGTGTCTAAGTATTTGTTCATAGGATTTCAAATATATATTGCAAATTCACCATTTGGTTTTGGACTGCAGAATTCTCAGATATCTGCCAGCTGTGAAATGTGACCAACAATTGGTCAAAAAATTGTTATTTTGAAATTTCTTATGGTACCAAGGGGAGCTTGGGAAGAGAGGCTGCTAAATGAGGATCCTTGTCTCTCACACCCTTTATGAATTCTTTCTTCTCATTGAGGGTTCGTTCAGGCCCAACACCACTCATGATCCCCCATAGTTATGTCAGAGGTAGCAGCTGGAGAATGTGGCACAGAAGTTAGTATGTATTCTACAAATGGGGGCTCATTCAAGCCTCTGAATTGTTGTCACCAGTCAGAAACACAGATGGTCCCAGTGGGGAGACCATGGTGGGAGCCTTGCCTGCTCTGGGTCAACATGAGAACTCTTAACATGAAAATATTCATCACAATGAAGGGGTCAGAAAGACTAATTCTGTTTTTGAATGAAATGGAAAGAACAGAACAGAGAGAATCTGCTTCTAAAAATTTCACTGGGCATTGCTGCTCAGAGTTACAGACCTTGGTGCCAGGGGGCTTGCAGCTGGCATTTTATGTTCTCAGCAACACTCATGCTAACTGCTGGGATGTGATGACTCTCAATATTTTAGCATCCCACAATAGGACTCAGCAGAAAAGCAGAATCTAAGATTGTGCATGATTTGGACATTTGGACAAATATTCACAAGGATGAAGGGGCTAGATAGGGTAGATTGCCTTACGAGTATAAAAGTCAAGGATTCCTATCTCAGAGTTCAAAAAAAATGGAAATGCTACTCTGAATCTTGAAGGGAGGGTAAATCAGATAAAAACTGAGTAAGTTATATGTGAAAGAGATAGTGTAGTCATACTTTTTTTTTTCCTTAACATTTAGAATCAATAGGAAAGCTTACGTACCACTTCTATGGGCTTCTGCTATGCTATGCAACATCTGCAAATAAATATAATCATTATTCCTTTGAGATGTAATATGAATCTATAACTCTTCTCCAAAGTTTATTTTTCATAAATGAACTTCCTGTTAGTATTATCAGAAATCATGTTATTTCCTTCACCTCTCACCAAACTGCCCCACCACCAATATTTGGTTCACTGGGCCTAGTGCAGCAGGAGCTCAGTCCAAACAATTGACTGCTTCTAAAAATAAGATGTAGTAGTGTGGGAAAACACTGCAGAAATGAACATTCCAGGCCTCATCACACTGCCCACCAATACAGACTTTGTTCTCTACTTCTCATTTGAATAAATGTCACTGTTTATTAGAGCATCTTATTGGTTTATTTATCAAGCATTTTTTATGCTTTATGCAGAAAAACTTATTGGAAGAAATTATACTCATAAGTGCAGAAGTTCAGATAAAAAGTTTTAACTTTTCTTCCTAAAATAAAACAAAATAATAAAATATTATAATGTCAAGTTTGACATTGAGTGATAAAGTAGGTTAATATGTATCTCATAGAGTGCTTTGACTCCATTCCTACAAAAATCTCTTATGATGAATATAATATTAAAATTGAAGTCAGACTGTCAGATCTGTCATTTACTAGCTGTGAGACCTTGGGAAAATTACTTAACCTCTTTGTGCCTCAGTTTCCTTACCTGTAAAATGAGGTAATAATATCAACCTCATAGGGTAGTTGTGAGGACCAAGTCAAGTTAATATATGTAAGATGTTTACAACAGTACTTGGCCTAAGGTAAGTGCTGTTTGTCACTTTTTAAAATGACAAGGAAGGGGAATATATTTATGAATTTATATAATAAATATACATATATATTATAAACTGAAATTAAAGGCATTTGGAATAATAATCTGTTTTCTAAATATATTTCCCATTGTGTATTAGAAACCCTTAAATTGGCTTGCATAATGAATTCAACCCATTCCAAGCTGTTAGAGTTTCACATTTAAATTATAATTGCACCTTTTCCTAGTACACGTGAGCAGTAAGCTGGAAAGCTGCATTTATCCCAAGCACAAATGAGACCAGACTGCAAAATGAGTTTATGTTCCAAGACTCATTCATTTATTTTTGGGTTTCAATCATGCTTTTCTTTGTGTATTCTCATCAAACATTTTTAATGGCTTGGTAAAATATAAGGATTTCCTATGTAATCAACATTTACTCTTCCTGTGAAAGCGTTTTAAAAATAAAGTCCTTCAAATGTCTAGTCCTTTTTTCAGTAAAAATGAGTGGCCTTAAAAGACATTTGTTCTGGCAGTCTGTTTAAGGATGGGAGAGATGAAAGCCAAGAAAACCAGAAGATGGCCTCAAGGGAATGATCTGTATGATGAATTTGAAATTGCAAGGAATACTGTTTCTGCTTTCTTAGGCAGAGCTGTCACCTCAAAAGCCTATTTTCTTGAAAAGGAGAGTGTTACTCAGAGTATCACAGTTTAGTCAATTGAATATATATTCCTTGAATGCAGTGGCAGGGCACTTACAGGTGACCACTGTACAACAGAAACATGTATTTTGGAACTGAGGACATCTCAACCATATGACAACACAGATTTTTCTGAACTAGCAAAAAAGGAAGGAAGGAAGGAAGGAAGGAAGGAAGGAAGGAAAGAAGGAAGGAAGGAAGGGGAGAAAAAGAGGTAGAATTTACTGTCTGCTACCAGACACTGGCAAAGAGCCACGCCACTGATTCAGGTCCCTGATAATTCTCCCCAGATACAGTTGTCAGAGACACTCCAAGGAAGTCCAGTGAGGAAAAGTATAGGTCTTCCATACTATAAGAAAAAGAATGTTATTCTTTCTAAGCCATAGATCCAAAAGGTCTGGTAAATCCTTATATCCTCCCCTAGCCACTTCTGCTGCACATAAATCTCAAAACTCTACTTAAATGCCTTTTTAGTTCCCTACCTGGGTTACCTTTTAGAATCATATTTTTTCTCTCCCACTGTGTGAATTAATATTTGCTCTCTTTTATTTTAAACTTCCCTCTCTTCTTTTTCTAATAACCGGGGAAGTGGTGAATGAGTTTTTCACTTTCTAAAGACAGCATTTCTCAGCTTTACTTTTGCCTTCTGAAGACCTCTAATTCTTTTCTCTATCATATAATAACTACACTAGCCTATCTTTCCTAAATTTAAGTTTCTGTCCTCTAGAAAGGAAGAAGACTTTTGCTTTTGCATATTCCCTGTAGTGTTTCTGAGACACTAGCTCTACCAGATATTTAGGGTTGTCCCTAGAATATATATTTCTAAGCCTCAAATAAGTTTGGAAAACACTGGACAATAAAGTTAACAATTTTCTTTAACAGATTGTCATGCTTTTGGTTCATACAGGGAAAGTAGTTGGGAGGAAAGTATACTCATGCATTCAGAATGTCATACGAGAAAGCTTAAGCTACTAGGCCTGTCTTCCTAGAATGAAGCAAATAATCAAATATTATAATGTCAAGTTGAACTCCAAAACTACACTGCATGGGATTGGGTCTGGCTTTGTATCTTAGTAGCTGATGACCTTACATAAGTCATATAATCTCTGTGTGCCATTGTGTCCTTATCTATATGCTGAACACAATAAAATAATGCCATCATGGGGCTGCTGGAAATTATGAATCTTTTTACATTTTTTTAAATGTTTTTCACTTTTATGGGTACATAGTAGGTTTATATATTTATGGGGTACATGAGATATTTTTATACAGGCATACAATGCCTAGTAATATAATTTGTAAATCTTGATGAACAAGTAAGGTTTTAGCTGATGTTTTTTCACCAAAATTTTTTTTCCTGGAAAATATCACTTAACATCCTGCTACATAAATATTATTTGAGAAACATTGACCTAGGGACAGTTAAATTTTGCTTGTGCTTCAAAGGTTTATTTCTAAAATCTCCATCATCTTTAACTCCCAGAGAGTATTTAAATTGTATCATGTTGCTTTTTTATTGTTGATAAGGAAAAGGGGAAAATGATTCTAATGGGTATTTTAGAAAAACTGGAAAGCTTACTAATAACCTACATACTAATTTTTTATTAATTATAAGCTCGCTCTTTTGAGGAATGATAGGTACATTATAACAGTACTGGCCAACAGTAGATCTGTGAACATGGAGACATTGACTTTATATATTAAAATTAAAAACAAACTATAAGTATATAACATGAGTGTATATTACAGTACTCTTATTCATTTTCCTTAGAGCTTATGTTTGCTACATTTATGTGAGTGGTTGGGCAAAGCATAAACATCACTTAAAGTTTAATCAGCAGCATTTGTTTTTGCTAGGGAAGTGTTTGTTAACGGTTTCACCAGCTTCTTGTCATTTAAAAAGAATGCTCGTAGCTTGTGAATCTTGGTGCTCTTGTTCAGCAGACTGAATCTCCTTTTTCTGTATCTCCCCACTGACCCTGCATCTACATGTGCAGTGAAAGATTACTGTCAGGACTTTTACTTTATTCCAAATTATCAAACAACTCTATTACCCTATTCTAGGCATCCCAGACTCCTTTACTCCCTTACCACAAACACTAATCCATTGCAGATATGACTTAGAAAGAGCCTTCAGGGCTACCTAATAATGACTAAAATTTATGTAGTGCTTACTCTGTGCCAGCCCCTTTACTATGACTGTTATAACAATAACCTCGTTTCTAGGAATGTTATAACAATAACCTCAAAACAGCCCCATGATGGCATTATTTCTATTGTTTCCATTTTGTGTATGATAACATTGAGGTGAAGGGAATTTATATGACTTAATTAATTAATTACGTTCATTCAGCTAATAAGAGGCTGGAAAAGATTGGATACCTTTCTGCCAGATTGTTTCAAAAAGAGGCACTGAGTTTCTTTTTGTGCAAGTTTTGGTGAGTTGCACACTCAGTTGTCAGTTATCACTTACCCCTAATCTCATCCCTTCTTCATTTATTTACTAGTATTTTTACATGTGTCTGTACTGGCACATGCATGCATAAATAAGTGCAAGCTAAGTTGTAAGTTTCTTTGATGGCCTCCCCATTTTAAGCATAGTGAGCCATGCAGTAGACTCGCAGAGGATGTGAGTGGCCTTCCTGGGTGCTGAGCACTGATTAAGTGAGCCATCCTTCTCAGGACAGTTCATCTCTTCATATTTCACTTAAAATATCTAGAAAGTGAGAGTGTTGGATTTGTTTTTACTTTAGATTTATTTAACCTCTCTTTCTATAGTCTCATCCTTTTATTGCAATACCTAGAATAGCTCTTTGCACAGTACAAGTACATAATAATTATTTGTTTGAATCAGTATCTAAAAATCCCTTTTAACATAAACTTGACAAATTTACAATGTAATAAAAAGGAGTTTTAGACACCTTGAAATATCTTATAGAGCTTAGAGAGCTTGTTGAAACATAGATGGCCAGACCCCACCCCCAGAGTTCTTGAGTCAGTAGGGGTGGGGCCCGAGAATGTGCATTTCTATCAAGTTCCCAGATTACCTATACTGTTGGTTCAGGGACCACATTTGAGAGCTACTGTCTGTAGAGCTCTCAAAATAGACATGTATCTTTCCCAATTGAAAAGTGAGTTAATAAGCTCATCCCACCCAGTGGCTGGGATGGTAGCTTCATGTGTTTCTTATCCTCTGGTATCTACATTTTAACAGGGGTCTCCTAAAGACTGCGAATCTTAACTCAAAGGTTCAGACCCACAACTCAAAGGATCAAATCCAATTCTTGACCTCATATCCTTCCATCAAAGCGGCCTTTGTCCCTCCACCTCCCTTACACTGTCCTCTCCCCAGAGTATTAGGGCTTCCTGGTTGCCACATCCCCACAATTATAACCACGGCTAGTAACATATATAGGTTACTTTATTCTTTATTTTCTTCTTCTGTAACTGGATTTTAATAATAGCATCTACCTCATCAGATTGCTTTGAAGATTAAATTGGCCAGTATTTGGAAAGCACTTAGAACAGTGCCTAAAACCTAAGCCCTATGTACATGAACAGTGTAAATGAGTTTTATTATATGTTAAATGTTTCCCAAATTTTCCTCTCAGGACATCACCTTCATGACTTACATCATAGCTGCATACCAACTCAGCTAGCATTCATTTTTTCTTAAAATCAGTTCACTTTACTAACAAATTATTATAAAAGAATACATTCTATTATTACTACAAGTGGAAAACCAGTATCACTTGGTAAGTAGAAGGGAACCATAAAATAAATACAAAAAAGCCTACATTGTTTTAGAAATTCTAGCCAGGCATTGTTTTCTGGAAAAGACCCTGAGACTGAGACTTGCTCTCTCTCTTTTTAAAAACAGGGAAATTAGCAAGTTCCAGCTTCTGTAACAAATGAAACCCCACATTTCACTGGATTCGCACATCCAGAGTTTAAAGTTTAGGTGTGTCCCATGACTGTACTTCTGTGGATTCATTTTGCTTTTTGGATATTATTTCACACATCTCTGAAGGATGTGAAACACATGCCAAATACTGTCACACTGATTACCTAACTTCTGTTTTGCTGCATTACATCTGAAATGGTTTTCTTGTACCAATTTCAAATCAATGATGCATGGATATCTTTGAGTCACCACCAGTTAGAGGGGAGAGGAATTTCTGATTGTGTACTTATAAATGAAAACATAGAGCTATTTGGAGTTTGACATTTGATGAAAATCTACAGCAATTTTCTCTTCCTAGTAAAACTTCAGTATTTTGTCATCAAAGACTGTAGATCACAAAGTTGGAGTATGCATAACAAAGGTTGAGGTATGAGAACAAAGTGATGTGTGCATCCTGGAGACATTTATGATTCACACTCTCATTCTTGTAGGTTGCTATTCATCAGCAGAATGGGGCCTTTTACTCATTACCAAAGAAGGTAATTGATTAAAAAAAAAAAAACAAAAAACAGGGCCAGATACCAGACCTGTCCTCAAAGACATGATGGAAACTTAGTTGCGTCATTAGGAAGGGACAGACAGTGTGTAGATCCAGCTTGTTAGGCAGGGCAAGATTCGAAGAGCTTCATAATGTTCAACACTGGGATTAATAAAGCATAATGTAATGTCCAGCAAGGGGATGAGGTGTAATAAGGAATGTGATACTCAAGTTTGAGAAGGTCTGTCAGTGGGGTGCAAGGCTTCTATTAGGTTGGGGTTCAGGAGCAGATCTCTTCCTCCCAATGAGGTAGACTGTCAGATTGCAATAGGGAGGGGACTGTGACTAAGAAACACCACAATTGCTCAGACCCAGCTCTGAATGCATAGATGAAGTAGTGAGGCCAGGTGTGGTGGTTCATACCTGTAATCCCAGCACTTTGCAAGGCTGAGGTGGGCGGATTGCATAAGCCCAAGAATTCAAGACCAGCCTGGGCCACATAATGAAATCCCATCTCTACCAAAAAAAAAAAAATCAAAGATTAACTGGGCATGGTTGCACATGCCTGTAGTCTCATCTACTCAGGAGGCTGAGGCAGGAGGATTAGAGTCCAGGAGGTCGAGGCTGCAGTGAGCTGTGATTGCACCATGGCACTCCACCCTGGGCAACAGAACAAGATCCTGCTTCCAAAATAAATAAATAAAGCAGTGAAAGCCCTTCAGTATTAGTTTCTGAGCCCTTGGTGGGCATCTCATCACATTCCATATCAGATTGATAAGGACAATGAACAGTCACTAATCTTCCCTGGAGGTTGTTTGAGGGCTTCCTGTACAACTGGGAACAGACAGGTGCTTTGCAGAGGAGGAGTAGGGATGGGTTGAGTTTAGTGAGCCCAGATGAGGGGAGCTGGAAGGCAGATGTAAGAGAAACGAGGTAAGGGTTGGCAGCTCTGCACTGACTGTGCCAGCCTGCCCTCTGTCTACCAGCAGAGTCCTTTTTCCCCTCCTTTTTCTTTCATGTCCCAAGCAATGGAGAGTTTTTGCTGAGGTGGGGGAGGAGTACCTCCATGAAAGGCTGATCCATGGGAGGCCAGTTGATCCTTCCCACTGGGACCACAGGTGTCCTTCCCAAGGTTCTGCCTCTTTCTCCAGCTCTATAGACAGCTGGTGCCTGTGGGAGGCAGGAGGGGCCATGCTGCTTCTCAGTCAATCTCAGTTAACACCGTTCATCATCTCAACTCTGTCTAGAAACAGCGTTCATTGGTTAGTTCACAGAAGAAAGGAAGTTTTATCAAAGAAAACTATGAAGTGACAAAGCTTTTAGCATCTCCATCTCTGGCTTCTGTGACCTGGAAATCTCATATTTCCCACTCCTAGCGGGGAAAGCAAACCAGTTATGCTCTTTGCCCCAGGGATGCTTTGGGAATCTAGTGAAAATGGTAGCCCGTGATTCCAGAATTAAGAACCCCTTCTTGATAAAGGTAAGAAAACGACCAAAACACCAGATCCTCAATGGCACCTAAGAGCCAAGGATATGCAAAGAAGACATGAAGACATTTCAGTGAAAAAAGTGTCTCAAAAAATTGCAATGGAGTTAGAAAGGGCAATGTGAATGTTTTTGGTATTTGTTGGAAGACTGGCTTGTGTGTTAATAGAATCAGGAAAATCTTTTTTTCTATACTCGGCTCTCTTATACCTGGACAGCAGAGGAGTCCAGAGGTCCTTAATCAGGTGCTTTGTGCCCTATCTCCTATCTTTTGAAACTGTAGAGATGCTAGGAATGTGGTAGGACTCCAGGGTGTGACCTGTAAGTGGGCAGCAGGGACTGACCTATCTTAACTTGGAAAAGCTGGAGGAGAGGCTCACAAGTTCCCAGGCAGAGGCTGTGGTCAAAATAAAACTCTGAACTTGGATTCAGACTCTGGCTGTGCCGGTTACCATGTGACTCAGGCATGTGCAATCTCTCTCTCTCTCTCTGTCTCTCTCTGGAGGTTTCCTTATCTATGGAGATGGGAAGATTGAACTGCATTCTCTTCATTCGTGCAGTATTCATATTTATTGTCAGTCACTGTGCTATAATAGTAGAAGTTTAAAGATAAATGTTATGCAATCCTTACCTCAGAGAGGCTCTCAACTGAGTGGAAGACACAGATGTTACTGATACTTATAAAAGCATATGGAAATTATCATAATAAATGTACAACGTGCCATTGGAACACAGAGAAGGGAAGGATGAACTGCACCAGGAATAGAATAAAGTTGCAATAGAATAGGCAATATTTAAATCATGTCTCAAGCACAGAACCATGCATTGCCTACCAAGATATACTAAGCCATGGACCAAGCATAAAAACCTGGATGTATGGAAATACTGGATATGTTGGAGAATGAAAATGCCTAGCTGTGACTAGAGCACAGAGTGTCTGAAGGCTATGTAGGAATTGCTGAAGCTGTAAAAGATAGGTTTAGGCTCAGCAGTAAATGATCTCTTATGAAATTTTGGTTAATCCACAAGCTATGAGGACACACTGAAAATTGTAAATAGAAAATGTGGGGCTGAGTGTGGTGGCTCATGCCTGTAATCCCAGTGCTTTGGGAGGGTTGCTTCAGGCCAGGAGTTCAAGACCAGCAACATAGCAAGACCCGATCTCTCTACAAAAACTAAAAATAAAAAATAAAAGAAATTAACTGGGCATGGTGGCACACGCCTCTAGTAGTTAGTCTTAGCTACCCAGGAGGCTGAGGTGGGAGGATGGCTTGAATCCAGGAATTAAAGGTTGCAATGAGCCATAATTGCACCCCTGCACTCCAGCCTGGGTGACAGAGGGAGACCCTGTCTCCAGAAAAAGAAAAGAAAATTTGGATTATACAAAATTTGCTTTCAATAAACCAATCTGACAGTAACAGTTTGAAGAGCAGAGAAGATGGAAGCACAAATGCAAGTTCTGAGTATGCTTTAATGCAGGAAAAAAGTGAAGAGGGACTGGATTTTAAAATGGAGGTAGTGATAAAAGTGGTCTTATTTGATATATAATCAACAGGATTTAGCAATTGATGGAGATTGAGTTAGAAGGAATAAGATCTCTTGTGCAACATGGTGACTATAGTTAATAAGAATGTACTGTATACTTAAAAATTGTTAACAGAGTAGATTCTAAGTGTTTTCACCAAAAAAATGCTAATTATGTGAGGTCATGCATATGTTAAATAAGCCTGATTTAACCATTACCTAATGTATACATATTTCACAACATTATGTTGCACACCATAAATGTATATAATTTTGTGTCAATTAAAAATAATATAAATAAAAGCAATTGATGAAAAGAGATAAATGAGGGAACTAGAGGTGTCAGCATGATATGTAAATATATGAGAGTTTTAGCTTGAGTCCAAGTAGAAATTGAATGGATTAATTGAGATGGTGACACAGAAGAGCAGGAGGAACACATGGATTTTATTTTGGATGTAAAGGCTGTGTGGCCTTCCAATAGGTAGATATGAGCATGTTGAGATGTTACTGTTTAATAGGTGGATGGAGACCTGCATCTGGGGTTTAGGGGAAATATGCAGATTTAGGATTCCTTAGTGGAGCAGGGGTTGGTAAAGTCTTAGGAGGAATGAAGTCCACCAGGGAGAGCTTCTGTCAGGAAAAGGGTGCCAAAATAAAATACCAGATAATATAGAACTTAGGTCTGTAACTCACTGACCAGAGCCTCTGATTCAAATTCAAGAGGAAAAAGAGAAATGTATATCTTAGAGTCAATATAACCTGGTATTAAATTAGTCATAAGGACAGATATATAGGACAGTAGAAAATGAAAATTCCCTACTTTGTGCCTAGTAATGTGCTAAGCTTAGGAAGAAAGAATAGATATGAATATCAATTATTAATAGAAATATAAACTGCATACAATTACATATATATTAGACTGTTTACTAATGCCGTTGGCTTTAATAGCAACATTGCTATTGTTAATGATGCTCTTGTTGCCAATGATTTTTTCAACAGTTATGACAGTGCTACCTACTGTGCCTCTCTGCCTTCAAGGCAAACTCAATCTACTTTAGCCTCTGTTGAGGTCAAGCTGAGAGCTAATAGGAGAAAGGCTACCTCCTCCTCTCCAAATGCTTTCTAGTTGGAGTTGTTTTTGAATTCTGTACATTTATCTAATAACAAGCTTTAAGTGTAGTAAGGATCACACCCTATCTTTGATGCTGTATATGTTTATATTCTCCTAGAAGCAATTATCAAGTGAGATTAGAAGTACAAGAGTTGTTAGAAAAAACATCTGTGAAAAACAGAAGTTGAGGGGTAAGCCAGAGACAGCAAGGAGAGCCTTCAGACTGTGATGGAGGTCTGCCCCCCGTGCGCAAGAGGGAGAAAGAAGGAAGACTGGGTGGGAAACACTTCAGACTAGGTTAGGTAGTCTCATTGGGGTAGTGGGATTGTATAGGAAGCATGGCTCTAACAAGGATTTGGTCAGGCTCATGGAGAATCTTTGAACCAAAATTGCCAATTGGAGGTATCCCATGTTTCAGAAGATTAGGCTCACTCCCACCATGCTTAGTCATTGGCTAGGAGGAGCCTGTAGAAGTGTGGCCTCAGCATGGATACAGTATTGGATCCAGAGGAGCAGCAGCCGGGGCCATCTGTCTGTAAACATCTCTGCAGTGGGAGATTTGAGTGACGTGTTTCATTGCCACCACAGATTCTCTCAGTGACTCAGTGACACTTCTTCCTAAGTGTTCTCCTAGCATGTATTGTCCAAACCAGTCAAATAAAGCTCAGCCTATGCAACCTTGTACCATTATTAATCAATTTGCTTGTGTCTACCCCGTTAAATTATAAACCTTTCTTCAAACATTAGTGTCTAGCACTGTGCCCTTAACTCAGAAGGCATTTACATAAATACATTCATCATAATTCTAATTATTTTATTTTCATTATTTGAATTTATCTGAGAGCAGGCTGGGCACGGTGGCTCATGCCTGTAATCCTAGCACGTCGGGAGGCAGACGCAGGTGGATCACCTGAGGTGAGGAATTTGAGACCAGCCTGGCTAACATGATGAAACCCCATCTCTACTAAAAATACACACATTAACCTGGTGTGGTGGCATGTGCCTATAGTCCCACCTACTTGGGAGGCTGAGACAGGAGAATTGCTTGAACCTGGAAGCAGGAGGTTGCAGTGAGCCAAGATTGCGCCACTGCACTCCAGCCTGGGTGACAGAATTATGCTTCATCTCAAAAAAAAAAATAATAACAATTATCTGAGAGCAGTAAACAATTGGAGTTTTAACTCAGGAAGTTGGGTGGGGGAAGTTGAAAGAATATGGTTTTGATGAGGGGTTCCATGGCTATCACAGTGAGCTCTGGGGGAAAGAGAACTGGGGTGTGTGAATTAGACATACTCTTGGAGGAAAGCAGACACCTAGGCATATGCATTTGATGAGATGAAGTCCAAGTAGGTGGACAGAATACAGTATCCAGAGAACATGCTGGAAAGAGCTAGTCTAGACCAAGAACTGGCCGGAGGGTCCAGCAAGATGTGATGGACAGGCGTTTGACATTGGCATCTAATCACAGCAACTCTGTGTTTGAAAACTACCTTCTCTACCCACAGTGACATTTTCATGTACCGTGACATACCTTCTTAACCTTGGCTCATTGGACAGAGGGAGATGCTTTATCTCAACCTAAACCTCCTGGGAATTTGGAATTGAGGTTTAGAAAATCTTATCAGCTGAACTGTTTCCTTGGACCGAGCTGACAAATTCAAGACAAGCTTCTTGAAGACAATTGGGGAAATCATGTATGCTCGGAATCAGGAGCACTGGCTGGCAGAAAGGCATACAAAGAGAAACTGAGATGAAAGACAGTGTGACTCCAGGGAAAGAGGGAGAATGAAATGGTGACAGCTGTTGCCTGGACTCCTGAGGACTTTCCATTCATGGGCCTAATCCCCAAGCTCCCTGCCCTTCAATTCTGAGGAAACTAACTCTAGAATAAACTTACTATTTTGGTTAACATAGTTCAAGTGGGTTTCTTATAGTAGCAGCCAAATGATAGTGACTGAGAAACTGTTCTGGCATAAATGCTCAGGACACAAATCGGAAATTCAGCAACGTGAAATGTGCTGAGATGCAGGCAAGCAGGAGGTCAGCATTAGAAAGCCACTGGGAAGACAGCCCCGGGAAAAGTGGCCCCAACAAGGCAGTTCTTGGTCTGTTAAGACCCTGGTAACTAAAAAGAATTATCAAGTCAGGGACTTCATATACAGGCTCCAGTTTTAGGAACTAGGTACAGGATAGATCCTTCATCATAGGAACAAGCCAGAAGTTGGTTATTAGAAGTCAGGCAAAAGATTAATAGCAGACTAGGACATTCTGATCTATTGAAGCTGAGAGTTTTTTGAAAATGTGATTCCTTTATGCATTAAATAAGAATTATTGGGTACCTACTACATTCTAGGGAGTTTAGCATGGTAGCCTGAGTTGAGGTTCAGTGTACCATGGGGTGGGGCCTGCCTGGGGATGGAGACCCAGTGGAAGCTGCAGTGGAGAAGAGGAGGCTGAGAGGGCAGCCGTCATGTGCGGAGCCGGTCAGCTCATAAAGTGGAGTGGATGATGCATTGTTAGAATTTGGAACATTCTGTGGTAAAACAGACCCAGAAGAAGTTGAATCTGAAAACCCAGAAAGCATCATCATGGTAATCTCTTTCAAGGTGCAGTGAAGAGGAGGTAGGACATGAGAAAAAACATTATTCAGAAAGAGAGATAAGGTATCAAACACACAGTTCATCTACTTATCAGATTCTCCAGATACTCATGAAAAATAATTCTTGTGCATCCTTTGGCTGGATGAACTGTTTCATCACACATCTGCTCTACTTCACCAATGCCAGAGTTAAAATTCAGGAGGAAGTTGGAAGTTCTTATCTCTCCCAACTCAATCCAGTCTCACCAAATAGGCAAGACTAGTCTCTTTTAATTTAGTTCCACTCAGTGTCTTCTGATTTAACATTGAACCCTGGCCTACTTGAAAAAAAAGAAGTATAGTAAAAAAAAGAGGAAAAGGGGGTAGAAAGAAGGATGAAAGTGAAGAGGTATCTCATAATCTTTTGTTCACACTGAGGTAAAAGTAGGTCAAACACCTAATCTCCTGTAACCTCCTTCTCTACCTCACACTTTCTATTTTGAATGTCTTGTAATCATAGATATTACTTTTCATAGAGACCCTAAAAGCACTTCCCCAGGGAATGTCAGGACTCCCTGTATAGCATATTAATTAAGCTTGACAAGACATAATAAAAGCAAACTTCACAATGACAAATTAGTAGACACACTGTTAGCTCCAGTTGCTTTTAATCTTATTTCTCATGCTGTTGTTCATAGTATTAAATAGAGTCAGAAATTTCTGCTTGGCTTCTAACTGGCCTTAAAGGGAACACATTATTTAACCTCCCTAAATCTCCATTTCCTCATTTGTAAAATGGAATATTAATACTTGCTGTAATACCTTACTAGGTGATTTTGAGGACTATGTATAAAAATCACTACTAATGGTACAAATACCGATGTAAGATAGCCAGGTCCTTTAACAAGTCAGCAGAGTAGAGCAAAGCATCTGTAACAGAACCTTGTTCTTGGGCAACTCACTTGTGTTCCAAGTCTTGATATTTCTTTACTTGTAAAAAGGGTAGGATGCTGTTCCTAGTTTCATATGGTTTTAATGAAGATCAAAATAACATTTATACTAAAGTATAAGTAGTATATTAATTATGACAATTCCTAGTAATGTCTCAGAACAGGAGGCTCTCAAGGTCAAACGTGTGCAGATTTATTTTTTCTTATTTATAAAAGTATTAATATGATTTTAAATTAGTATGTGTATATCAGATGCTTTAAAAAATATTTGCATGGAGAATCTGTTGTGAATTCTGTAACACAGTCAAATTTAAATAAGACACAGTAACTTAAAAAATAAAACATGGAATTTAATTATACACCAAAAATAAATGAGTACTTCCTTACATATCTTTTGTATATTTTATTTTTTTAATTAAGACTTTTAGGAAACAAAAAATGTTGTCTATTTTTGTTCATAATTTTTCAATATGAGAAAAATATGGTTTACATACATAGGGACAAGGCTATAATCAAAGGATCTAGGAAATCGATTATGGCTCCGTTTTACACTGAGATTATTACCATTCAAAGGGGCTCCATTTTACATTTTTAAAATAAAAATACTTTACATTTATACTGGTTAAATTCTAATATGCCTTAATCTTTTATTTTCTTTCAAGATAATAGTTGGAGAAACTGCTGTCTTTTGCCTACAACTAGCCACAAGGGATTTTGAAAACCAGGAAAAAACTATTTTAACTGGAGACTGTTGCTACATAAACCCGCTGGTGCGCCGAACTGTCCGATTTCTTGGTATGTGTTCATTAAATTATTTTTAATATTTCTGAAACAGTGTCTATGTATAAGCTAAACCTTAAAATGACCCACATGTTAACTGTTTGCAAATATTAGGGGTTTTTTTCTTTGAAATGTTTCAATTTGCTTTTAAAAATAAACATGACACACTGCTTGGGTGATGGTTGTATCAAAATCGCAGACATCACCACTAAAGAACTTACTCATGTAACCAAACGCCACCTGTTCCCCTAAAATCTACTGAAACAAAAAATAAATTAAAAATTTTAAAAACAAACATTACATACTACTTTCTCTTTAATATAGCAAGATCCCACTTTAGGATGTCATTTCCACATTCTTTTAAGGCAAAAGGAACACCACCTTTGGATGTTTAATATTCTTTAAGAGCCAAAAATTACGTGATTACTGTGTTTATGAAAATCTTTGAACAGTACTTAGTGGGAGGGTGGTGATAATCCAGGTAGGTTGTTGAACATCACGAAGGATAAGAAAAACAACTTGGTAAATAGAAGAAATGTAGCACTCCATGCACTACTTCTAAGTTGATTTTTATATAAACAAAAAAGTTTTGGGGATTTTATTAGAGGACAAGATTCACTAATAATTTAACTTTCAATCTCAAATACTAGCAATAAATAAATATATGCATGAATGAATTATTGAAAATCATTTTAATTCAGAACTTAGCCCAGACCCATTTTTTAACTGACACAATACAATTTAATATAAATAATTGTTTCCTGGATTTATCAGATAAAAATAAGTATATCTGTATATACTAAATGCCATTTAAGATAAATTTTTATTAGTATTAAGAGATGCACTAAAGATAATGTAATTCTTCAACATAGTTCTCATATTGAAGGGAACTCTTCGACATATTTCTCATATTGAAGGGATCAGGATGAAGACTTTGAAGATATTATGCATAGATCACCTAATCTATCTATAAACCCATTAAAGACTAGCCAAATGTCATAAGGCTTTTGGATCTCTCTGAAGACGAAAGGCTTTCATATCCAAGGTTGTTATTTTTACTGACATCAAGTTATGTATCTCCAAAGCCCTCATTTATCCTGTTGAAGGGACAACTTTTAAATGAAACCTTAAATGTTATTTTTTCACATGTATCAATACTGTGTTCTTGACTAATTTCTTTTTGTATAAGTCATTTAATTTAAAAAAGCCATATACAACAATATGCTTAGAATTAAAAGTATTTAAAGAAATTGATACTTTCCTAAATACTGTTAAGCAAATTACATTGTGCCTATTTAAGTAAAATACTTTTCTGCATTTGCACACATATTTCTAAAGAATATTTGGCTCAAAGTACAGTATGTTTTTAAGTCTCTGCATGCTTCTTAATATATGATTTTATAAAATACGAAAGCCCATTTGTTTCTTGTTCCTTTATGATTTGGATGTTTCTAGCTATAATAAAGTGGAAGTATGTAAGCGAAGCATCACTGTATAATAGGACATCATTCTGTATAGTGACTATATTCTTTAGGTCAGTGGAATAGATACACTTACAGGATCTCACTTTAATAATTATCTTTGTAGTCAACTATAGTATTAGCCTTGGGCTGATGCACTGACATTTTAATTCCAAAACACATTTGGGAACTTTAAAGTGTCAAGAGACATTTCCACATTCTTATCAAATATTTCTCTCTGTTATAAACAAGAAAACCCGTTACAGCAAACAGCCTAGATTTCAAAGGTGTACAAATGAAGAAGACTTGTAATTTAGGTTCCCATGCTTGGCCATGAGATTTTGGAAGAAGTGTTATTGAGCTCAGTTCTCTTTAATTTCTCTTCCTCTTTCAAATTTCTGATTTTGATAACCTTTACTTTGTATGATTCATACAATGCTGGTGAGATGTTAAGAAAGGGCTTCTTATTGTTTGCTTTTTAGATAAAGAGTGAACTAATATCTTTGTTTCATTCCATTTGTGTACACATAGAGTTTTGCTGTGTGGGGGTTTTTGTATGTAAACCTTTTGTAATCTTATATAATATTTCAAAAATTTAAAAGAACAGCTATGCATCTAATACTGGAAAATCATTTGATCCGGTACAACTTTTATGGTGATATACTATACAACAGCCAATAATGATGAAAAGTCTTGGGAAACAAATAATCCAGAAATATATGACTAAAAAGAAAAACATCTAATTATTGTAACCTAAGTATATGACATTTTAATAAATCAGTACTTTTAGAAGTATTACTTGGGGATAGTTTTAAAAGGTCCTGTTGGATTTTATTCCCAAAATTATAAAAGGATGAATTTCCTTTCATTGGTACCACATCCTTGAAGATTTTAATTGAAATTAATGCCCAAAATTATTTTGCCTGTATAACAGAAAAATAAGTTTTAACAATAATAACCAATGACTTTGAATTTAGAAAATGTTTTTGGTATTCAAGTAAATTGGCAAGTTCCTTAGCAAAGGAGGAAAAAAATATCTACACACTTAGCTCTATACCTTCAGGTAACCAAAGCAAATAAATTTTAAAACTGTAAAAATAATTAATAACCTATAATTTTGATTGCCTTGTTTGCTAAATAGCCAACATTGGATCAATTGAAAGCCAGTCCATAAAAGATAAGGTGGAAATAAATTACTAGCTATTCTATGACTTTAAAAAAAATGTGTTTCTGAAGGCAATGTAGAGATTACTCTGAAAGCATTCTGCTTTACTTAAGATTTTCCATATTTAAATGAAAACTGATGGCACTGGATTTACTGCTAATTGGCGCCTCCAGCCGCGTTAACATCAGTCTGAATGGGAGTAACAGCATAATCAAAGAGAGACAACTGCTTTGCTTTGTTAGTGAGATAAAAAAATTTTCAAAAAATGGGGGAAAAAAGGAAATTGCTAACATTAGTAGAGCATGATAGACTATACCCTCTCAAGGAACACATGACTCCATGAACAATTGCATTGCCTGGAGTCTGAGAATACATGTTATTTTATCTTATGTCTTATAAACCTGCCATGCACAAAAACCAGTAGTAGACAGCACAATATTTACCACTTTCACCACTCCAGAAAGCCAAGGAAAGAACTGGAGAGGGGTGAAATGAAAGGAACTATGTATATGTATGGAATATTTTATAGTTTCTAAAATATTTCCATTTTGGTTTATTGTAAACTGAAATTCACACACACACACACACACACACACACGCAAGAAGTTAAAATTATTTGTTTTCTTCCCCAGGAATTTATACATTTGGACTGTTTGCTACAGATATCTTTGTAAATGCTGGACAAGTAGTCACAGGAAATCTGGCCCCACATTTCCTTGCCCTGTGTAAGCCCAATTATACAGCACTTGGATGTCAGCAGTATACACAATTCATCAGTGGGGAAGAGGCCTGTACTGGCAACCCAGATCTCATCATGAGAGCCCGAAAAACCTTTCCATCCAAAGAAGCAGCTCTCAGTGTCTATGCAGCTATGTATCTGACCGTAAGTAAGGATTATAAATTTGTTGTCTTAGTCTGTATTACTGTTAATTTTTCCAATGTAGAAATTCTTTTTCTCTGCCATAGTGAAAGTCACTTAAAGCACATTAATATCTTTCTGTAGGCCATTTAATCTATTTTTAATAATAGCTGTTTGTACTCTGAACAAAATTAAGTCAGTTGACTCTCATGAGATTATGTGTGGGTAGTTGGTTGTATTAAAAAATGTAGCCATTAGCATTTGTATTTGAGAATACATTTGTCTTTATATTAAACAGGACTTAGTGGAAACAAATTCGTTGTAGCATTCCCCATGAACTTGTAATAGCACGATTAAGAGAACTACCTAGGCCTCTTAGCTGCCTACCCAAGCTCTCATAGTCCCTGCCGGGGATGAAAGGGACACTCTTTTTTTCTAGAAAGCACTATTATTACAGGCAACTATATCTTCATCATATCTCAATTAGCATTTAACGTTTTCTCATAGAACTAACCAAAGTGTCCTTAGAAATTCTATTTTTTCCTTTAGTCTTGAGTATTGGCCACCATCTTAGTGGCAAGAGCCAGGCCCCCATGCAGCTATCCTAGGACCTTTAGTTGGAAGTGAGTGAGTGCATTACCCATATGCAGAAGGAGAAAGAAGGGCAGCTTTGGCAGGCAGCTCTTGTCCCCAACAATGGTACCATCAACCTCTCCCTCCTCACAAGGATGTGCCTTGCAGCTCAGGAGGTGGACTCCTAAAGCGTTCCCTGTAGGCTTTTCCACAAACCCCAATAAGGTCAGAGATTTTTTTTTTTTTTTTTTTTTTTTTTTTTTTTTTGAGACGGAGTCTCGCTCTGTCACCCAGGCAGTGGTGCAATGTCAGCTCACTGCAAGCTCCGCCTCCCAGGTTCACGCCATTCTCCTGCCTCAGCCTTCTGAGTAGCTGGGACTACAGGTGTGTGCCACCACACCCGACTAATTTTTGTATTTTTAGTAGAGATGGGGTTTCACCATGTTGGCAGGCTGGTCTCAAACTTCAGACCTCAAGTGATCCGCCCACCTTGGCCTCCCAAAGTGCTGGCATTACAGGCGTGAGCTGCTGCACCCGGCCAGATCAGAGAATTAAATGTCTTCTGGGGTTCTCCTTCCCAGTGGTGCCAAATCTACTTCCTTCCAATTTCAGCTCATTAACAAGAGATCTGTAAAGTCTCAGGACCAATTTGAAACCAAATTTGATTATTTCTAATGACTTGGAAAAACTTGGAATTATTTTTTTTACCCTCAAAGAGCTATTTGATAATGGAAATGTTTTCAATACAATCATGTTATTTCTAAAGGCAGAAAGAATATATGGAATACCTTGTGACATCTCTACTTGAGATTCAAATAAAGGTTACTGAATAAAAGGACAATTTAGGAAGAGAAATACATCATTACACATAACATTTACAATGGCAGGATAATTTTAGAACCATAGAGTATGCATTTTAACATTTTTTAAAGTTTTTAAGCCAAGTTAATTCTATCCCTCACTGCCTGGACATTTTAAAAATCCCATCCAGAAACTTTTTATGGAGTCAAAGATTCTTTCCTTAATCCTATCCTATTTATTTTCTCTTCCACTGCTTCCTAACTTTTCTAAAGTTTGTCTGTTACAACTCTCTCCTTGCCATCTCACTGTGTCCCCAAACTCTGTTCTTCTAATTTCCCCTGTTTTCTTTAGCCCATCAGCATTGCTTTTTCTTGCACATTCTAAGGTACCTTTGGGCCTGATATGAAGTATGGTAGCCCATGCATATTCTTTCCTATTCAAGAAATCGCTTGACTACATGTTTCACCTCTACTAGAATATGAAGCACTTAGCCTTAAAACAGGGATTGAAACTTGAGTGAATCAGAAGTCACAAAATACTTTTCACTCATTGCCATCATGTCTAAATTTGATGTTCATATTTGTATCTGGGTATGAATTGCAAATATATCTGCATATAAATACATGAACTAGCCAATGATGGGAGACAAATTCCAGAATGCTGTCTGACCCCAAATATTCTTATACAAATATTTTAATACTAATAGACATTAGATTCAGATGGGGCATGGTGGCTTATGCCTGTAATACTAGAACTTTGGGGGACCAAAAAGCAGAAAGATCACTTTGGAGTTTGAGACCAGCCTAGGCAACCTAGGAGACCCCATCTTTACAAAAAAGAGAGAGGGAAAGAAAAAAAATAAGCAAAACCTCAGCCAGGTGTGGTGCTGCATGCCTGTAGTCCCAGCTACATGAGAGGCCAAGACGGGAGAATCTCTTGAGTCCAGGAGTTTGAGGTTACAGTGAGCTATGATCACTCAACTACACTTCAGCCTGGGTAACAGAGCAAGACCCTGTCTCTAAATAAATAAACAAATAAAAATTTAAAACACAGTACATGTTAGATTTTGCTGTGTAACCAATGTTTGCCAGTGGTGTTGACTGTGCTGCTATGATAATATGCTTGGCCTTTTTATTCTGGCAAAATAGTGTTTCAAAGGCATTGCTACAGGAGAAAGTATTATTTTTTATGCACTAGAAGAATCTTAACATCTTGTCTTGCTCCAGTCTACTGGCCACCAGCATGCATTTATTTTATAAACTTCTGAATTATAAATCATACTGTTCTATAATAAAAATTGGGAAATAATGATAATAATTATTATAACAAACATTTGTTGAACATTTACCATGTGTCAGGCACCAATTGCTTCACTTTTACTAACTTAGTTAATACTTTACTAATTCCTTTGTAGTTTTAAAGTTATTTATCATTATTATTGATTTAATAATTGATTATTTGTGATAATTTATTGAATCCTTGTAACATTTTCTCTAAGTATGTGATATTATTTTACCCATTTTATAAATAAGGAGACTCAAAAAGTAAAGTAACTTTCTCAGATCTATAGAACCACAAATTTTTCTTGTGGCAATGTTTCTGAATGTTCCAGAGAAGGAAACATTAGATTATTTTAGCCCTAGTGTGTGCTAAATAATCTGCAGCTGAATTCTTTCCTGCATAATACCAGCATCCAGTAAACTGTAAAGCCAAGGGTGCAGATGGTAGATTCATTTAGAGCAAAATCCGTTAATAGACACTCCAGCACTGGGAAATGTTGTACCATTAAACATTGGTTTAGACTACAAACTAGGATTCCTGCTTGTAATTACATTGATGGGTACTTCTGTCTTTTTAACAATAGATTCTGTTCTCTGCTGTTTCTCTGTCTTACCCCACCACCCTTTTGTGTGTGTGTGAGTGTGGGTGGCTGCTATGGCAACTCTGAATATAACTCCTGCTGCAAATGTAAGCCTTATAGGCAGGCTTTGCTGTTATATTTGAACTTACATACAAATATATTTTTTCCCACTTTCACTAGAGACACCTTGGGAAAACTTGATAATAGGAATGTTGGGGTGTTTCAAACTAATGCAGTCTCATGAAATGCTTGCCAGAATTTTGACGGGTAGTAAATAGTAGAAAACAGCCATATATTCAATATCCTCTGTGGAAATGGTCTTATGGCTGTATTTAAAGGCATATTTATTTAATTTAGTGTTGGTGTTATAAACATATGTAAATACATAAATAAAAATCAATGAGCCCTGTTATGGAGTACGTAAATAATAACTGAGAAATATGTTTCTGATGCCTCTTTGTGTGGATTAGGAAATAAAACTGAGGAATTTGAACTCTCCCTTAACATCTGACTTTAATTAAGGCTTTGGTGCTAAGTTGATCATGGAGGTTTATTTTGCTTTACTGAAAACTTTCAGGAATAAAAAAAAAGGCTCTATTCCTATTTTTGTAAGTACCGTTGGTTCTCCAGGAAAAAAAAATTGTGAGAGTTATTTAACCCTCAGTCATCAAATTTATAATTCAGTGCTCAGTGACATTAGAATGTTTAAATTTACCTTTGTGGTATTTCTTTTCATATAAATGGGTAAAGTTTTTCTCAGTTAAAAGCAAATGAACTTCAATGTTGAGAATGAAAAATTATGTTTGGTGAATTTCCAGTTAACCTCATAAATTGTTGAAACAGACAGACATGAAATGACCTCCTTGGGTCACTTCCAATTCTGACCTTAGATTTTTGAAAATGTCAAGAAAAAAGGGTCAGTTACATTTATTGGCCTCTGTTTCCGCTATGTGTTGCTGCATTATAAACCACCCTAGACCTTAAAACAACAACAATCTGTTACTGTCAGGATACACAGGGTTGACCTGTGGTTTTCCTGCTAGTCAATCCTTGCTTCTTTCATAGGACACATTAAGCTAATTCAGAGATCTGGGGTTTGGGCTCAGCCAAGACAGCACAAATAGCTGGGCCTCTCTCCTTCTCAAGAGGTCTTTCTCACAAGGGTCATCTTCCCTGATGGCATTTCAGAGCCGCCTTCCAATAGGGTAATGACCCAAGCTGCAGGGTATCTTGAGACTTAGGTTCCTAAGCTTGTTACACATCTCTGTCACTGTATTTTATTGTCCAGAGAAATCACAAGGCCAGCCCAGATTGTTGGGGGTAGAGAAATAGATTCCACCTAGAGATGGGAGGTGCAGCAAAGTCGCACTGTAATGAGGAGAATTTACTGGGATGGGACGAATTTGTGGCATTAAACAATTTATCCTAGTCTTTTCCCAAAATACTGGTGGAAACTCTAAAATATCATTCCCTCTCTCCCCCTCCTCATTGGTGGCCAGTCGTTGGCATTATCCCACTCTCACTTCCCACACAGCCATCTTTTATAATAAGCTCACAAAGTCCCATGCACAACAACCACTGCTCACAGGCTGCTGAGACAAGGGTTAAATAAACACAACCCACTAGTGTCTGTTTGCCCCCCTCTTCTTTTGAGACTTATTACCTAATTCTGTACAGGAGCATGAGCCAGCCGTCACTCAGAGGTATAAGGATTCAGGGTGCATGTCAGTTTCCTTGTGGCAGGTGATTTCATGAGACTGGTTAGGGATTGTGTTTGGAGTAGAAACAATAGGGTAAGCCAAAGGAAAAGCTCCGGGCTGCCATCATGTACTTCTTTTCACTGGCAAATGAGATCTAGCTGCCATCAGAAGGCCATTCCTCTAAAGCTCCCTGCTTAGGAATAATGTAATGCTGAAACGTATAAGGTCCCTGTGCTCTAAATGTCAAACAAGCAAATTTGATGAAGCATCTACTATGTAATACATCAAAAATATTTACTGAGCATGCACTCATAATGTGACTGCTATACTATTATTATGACTACTGGTGCCATGACCACTATCATTAGTCGATTGATGTTTCACCTATTAGCCTTCAGCTAAGTGTTATTGATGTCGTTGGGGGAGAGTACAAAAGACATTTGTGAAGTATCCACTGGGTTCCAATATTTTCACTACCATGGACCCCTTTCATTATTAACCCTGTCTTCCTTTCCCCACACTACTCTGTGAACTGCGTGTTTTAAAATCTTTAAAACACTTTCCCATTGTATCTTAGGCCCAGATATTAAATAATTGCTCGTAATCATAAAATATAATAATGCTGTTTTGCAGTTACGCACATACAACTATTAAAATGGCTTGGATGATAATAAAGAGTTAAGTAAATGACTAAAGACCTAGGGATACTCTGCATCCTTACCTTAATTTTACTTGGCTTCTGTAAAAGACACTTATATTTGGGTATTCTGTGATTGACGTGTGGCTTAATAATGGTTTTCTGGTTCTTCAGTCACATCACAGAAATTCCCGTGTCTTCAACAACCACTAAGCAGCATGAGATCACCAGTGTTGCCAAATTACTTAGTGTACTCCCAGCCAAAAGCAAAGAACATTGACGTTTTAGTTAATGCATGTGGGCTTGTTATGGGTAAATATACTATTTGATTAGGCTGTTTGAAATATTGAAAAATATGTCACAGAATTGTATTTATGTGTCTGGGGTTTCTTATGTTAGCAAACGTCAGGTTGGGGACTGCTGATAGCATCTTGAACATTCTAATTAAGAAAAAAGGACTTTCTATTCTAGGACTTTCTATTCTAGGACTATAAGACAGGGCTGTCTTATGACTTCCATGGACCCTAGGTACTTTTGCCTTCATGGGCCCCTTCCACCATAAATAAAATTAAAAATGATATTTTACAAGTGTATTTCTATAAAAATAATATATAAATGTTATACATTAAACATTTTCTTTAAACCTAAAAATTCACATTTACCTTCTGCTTCTAAAAAAAAAGTTATGATATTTTCACGCGTCCTTCAAAGTGTCATGGGCCCTAGGTACTGTGCTTACTGTAATGCTGGATTAGTCTGCCCTGAGGAGGGGGTATAATAAAGTTCTCTACGGAATATGATTGTTAGAGTATCTGGTAATGACGAGTCCCACCCAGTGTCCAGAAGGGATGAGGTCCTGCTGGCAAGCATCACGGGAGGTGCTTCAGAGGTGAGTGGTACTTGGGGTGAGTCTTGAAGATGGACACGATTTGAATAGGGGGAGAAGAAGTATCCCAGGGAAGGGCAATAGCAGGAGCAAAGGCAAAGAACAAGAAACACCGAAACAATCAGAAACAGGTAAGGGGAAACCTCAGCACGGGGGTGTATATTTGGAACTGTGGGATTTAAGGATTAGCAAGGGTGAATAAATCAGGAAGACTTTGTAAACCAACCTGAGGCTTTATGACTTGAATTAAAAAGCAATGTGGAACTGAGAAGTGACATTACAGAAGCAGTGCTTCAGAATGGTTGTGTTTGATTCAATTCCATAAATATATATTGAATACCTAGAATGCATAAAGTCTCTACATACTGATATAAACTCCTTTGGCAGCTTAAAAATGGTCTGGTAGAGAATAAAGAGAGAATTAAAATTGAAAGAAACTAAAGGCAAGGGAAAGCTTTTAAGAAGATCAACACAGAATCTTGGGCATAAAATCAAAATCCCTAGACAGAGTCTCAGGATTTGGATTTGGATTTGGATTTAGCTGGTTTCCTTAAGATTGGGAGCCCTTCTACTGATGTGACCAGGACCAGAAGAAATGAAATGAAAGTCATAGTTTCTGAGGAATGGAGTAAGCTGGGACTTTGTGAGCTGCCAAGCCTGAGCCATGGCAGGGTGAGTACAGATTGGAGCTGCTAGGGAATCTCTAAGCACTTTTTCCTAAAGCACAGGAATGGGCAAGTCAGATGTAGACCTAGAGCCAGTACTGCAGTGTACACCTCAGAGTTTCTAAACCATCTACACTACGGCTAAATGTGGCCAAGTTCATGGGCCAGTTGTTCTGCTGTTTTATTTCAAACCCATGTCCCAGTTGCCATTTACTGAAAAGTGACTATTGGCTTACTGTCGTACTAGTTACTTTACCTTACCTCTTTATATGGCTGATTCTTTAGAGTGGCTGAAAGGAAGGTATGGCTGTCTTTATTTCACAGGTAACAAAATTGAGACTATGAGAAGCTAGTTGACTTGTCCACGGTTATTCAGCTAGTCTGTTTTACAGCCAGGAATGTGACCCAGGCCACTGTGACTCCAAAGTCGACATTTGGCCTTTCACATCACACTACCTCCTGGAATGTACCCCCATTGAAAAGAAGGCAGCCAAATTTTGAATTATCCCCAGAGTGCAGTGCCTCACACACAGTAGGTGAAGGAAACTTGTTAGTTGATTTCAATTAAATGATGCATACTATGAATTAGGAAGATAGTTGAAAATGTGTGTGCTCCAGAAATTCCTGTCTTATGTCCTATCTTCCAGGTGACCAGGTAGCTCAAGCACTAAAAGCCATACAAATAGTCTTGATTATTGGATTTTAATTGTTCTTTCATTTTAAGTGAATGCATATTTTATAATTTTTATATGTTCTGCTCTGCATATCATCTAAGGTGTTAAACAACTTTGCGTTTTAAAGTGACAACTTCTAAGTATTTTTAACTTCTTTTCCATTTGCAACAATTGACTGCATAACAACAAAACTAACACTGGCAGCCCTTATAGCTGGGTAGAATTCCATGGTAGGTAATATCACTTTGACAAGGTAGAACAGAAAAACAACAACAACAACAACTTATAATGAGCAGCTCTGAATACATGGTCATTTGCTGTCAGGCGCAGTAACATGCTCGAGTCTGTTTCAAACGACACAATTATCTGCTGCAGGTGACATGGCCTTACTCCTGGACCCCTGGGGCATACGTTGCGATTCCCCCACTGGAGCCTGCCATAAGCTCCAGAGTCTGTGTTTTCCCACCACTGACACATCAATCCCTAGAACATCTGCTGGATCACATGGCCCAAGTACCAGAGCTGCTTTCCCCACAGCCTGTACTTGCTGCTGCAGAGCCCTTTCTTGCTTCAGGTTCTATTCAAAGTTGGCAGATTTGTATGCCACCCAGTATCTTAGTCCATTCAGATAGCTCTAACAAAATATCACAAACTGGGTATAGCATATAAACAAAAGAAATTCATTTCTCACAGCTTTGGAGACTAGAAAGTCCAAGACCAAGGCTCTGGTAATTTAGTGTCTGGCAAGGGCCTGCTTTCTGGTTCATACATGGTGTCTAGTCATTGTACCCTCACATGGTGGAAAGTATGAGCTAGGTCTCTGGCTCTGCCCTCAAAACCTAAGCACTCCACCTCTTAATACCATCACTTTGCGAGTTAGGATCTCAACATATAAATTTGTGAGGGGGATACACACATTCAGATGATAGCACTTAGTATACGGGGCAGAGCAATACTTACTGGTATGGGATGTATTTTTCCCAAAACCCAAAGTGATCTACAAAGTACGGTGGGTCCTTCTTTGTGGTAGGGGTACAAGACGGAGTAATTGTTTTTTACTTTGGAAGGAATGTCTAGCATGCTGCTGACCACTGGATCCCTAAAATCTTTACTGATGTCATTAGGCCCCTGAATATTGTAGGATTTATCTACCCAAATCTGGAATGCATGTGTCCTACCAAGGCCTACAGTGTGCTAGCCACCTCTTGTTTATCTTGTCAGCATGATGTCTTGTATATAAATGATCAATGACATCTAAACTGTGGGACATCCAAACTATCTCTATCTCTTTAGTCTAAGTTATGGCAGAGAGTGGGAGGGTTAATATAGCACTGACATCGACTGTGATGTAAGGAATTGCGTGTACCAGGTGAATGTGAACTGTTCCTCATTCTCTTTTTTGAATGGAATTGGAAAGAACCCATTAAACAAATCAATGGCCAATATTAGTTGGTTGAAGATTCAGTGGTCTACACTTATCCTTCAGGATCTGAACAGTCTTGTGAAGTACATGGAAATAGAAGAACCAGCACTCCTGCATTATTGAGATCTTGAGAGGTGACATTAAATCTTCACCATCCTCCCTTCAATAATGTAGTAGTATTTTTTATTTATTATCTTGGAGTTTCAGAAGATTTCAATTGAATTCCCCTAATAAGTAGTTACTCCTCTTGTCAGGTATTGTGCATCCCCATTTATGCACGCATGGACTGAGGAAATGACCCCTGGATATGCTCAGAGACTTAGTAGATCCACTCTCAGCCAGACTTTGGCCTGGACTCATTTATTACCTAGGCTCATATGTCCCTACTCTAACAGGGGACCGTGATGACACTAATTCAGGTCTCCATGTATCATTGTCTACACAGACCCTGTGTCCAGTCATCCTCAAAATACCTGGATTTTTTTTTTCTCCAGTGTATGGAAACCTGAGTAAATGGCTGTGGGTCTTTTTGAAGCAGGACTGGGGAAATCATTACAGTGTATACCTCCTGTAGTGTTTCAGGGTCCTTCCCTCTGGGGACCTGATGCCTCTTCAGGCAATGAAGTCACTCAGTGTTTTAACTGTGCAAAGGGTTGAAGATTTTCCCTGGGGCACCCACCCTCAGGTCATACATTCCCATTTTCTTGGGATGATATATGTTAGGTAGTCTCGTGGCTCCCCATCTATTTTGCCCCTAAGGGGTGCTATGTTCTATAAACCACCTCTATAACTTTCTGTGTATTAAGTCCCTTTGGCTGTTACTCTGGCTTTGTGCATTGTTATGACAATTGGGACCCACTGGCTTTTGGTGGTTAAGCCCAGCACCTGGCTTCTCTTTCTTCAGGGACCCTGTAATCCCCATGGATATTAAGACACCCAGCTTTGTGACAGCTTCCCCTACCATCAGCCCTGACTTGCAGAGGAAAGGCATCACTGAACTTCTGAGTGATGCTGGTGTCCCTCTCACCAGTACACTCTGATGCCTCAGTGAATGACGTGTCCACCCCTCGAGGCTAATATCATCTGGTGGGCCTTCAGTTCTCACATGATGTGTACATTCCAGCAATGCCCACTTCCTGGAGCCTTGTAATTCCTTCTTCTACCCATTTGCCAAGACAATTCAGGCAATTCACCCTCATTCAGATAGAGCTGTCACTTTCTCCATGCTTGTAGGGGCCAGCCCAGCAGAGAGTTTTTACCATCCAGTGCACTAGAGGTGGAAACTCAGCTCACTGGTCTCCTTACAGCACAATGACACAGTATTTCTTGAAATAGAGATTAGCGAAACTGACCTCTGTGGCTGCCACACTGCTTTCACCTAGTTCTAATGCAGAGAGGATCTAACAAGCTAATGCACAGCCAGAGATTAATAGCGTGATGCAGTATCTTCTCTGATCCTCCCTGTGTCAAATATATTTACATTTTAAGTGCCTTAACATATAGGAAAACATATATAGCAATGTAGTCCGGGCGCAGTGGCTCATGCCTGTAATCCCAGAGCTTTGGGAGGCCAAGGCGGGCAGATCACTTGAGGGTGAAACTCCATCTCTACTAAAAATACAAAAAAAATATTAGCCGGGCATGGTGGTGCATGGCTGTAATTCTAGCTATTCGGGAGGCTGAGGCCGGAGAATCACTTGAACCCAGGAGGCAGAGGTTGCAGTGAGCCGAGATTGCGCCACTGCACTCCAGCCTAGGCGACAGAGCGAGATTTCCTCTCTCTCTCTCTTTCTATCTCTCATATATACATATATATACACATATATATGCATATATATGTGTATATATATATCTGTAATTGCAGTTATCAAACTCCTTCTAAATTGAGGATGCATTTAAATTGAGGAGATTTCTTGGTACTTCTTCTGTTGTATTACAATAAAGGTTACCTTCTTCTTATAAGCACAGTCTGCTTTGAGCTATTTGTTTGTTCATGCCATTTAAACTCTTGGAAGGAGAACAAAAGCCTCCAAAGAACAAGTAGAAATCTCTCTATAGTAATACAGCAATTTGAGGTATAAAAATAATTATTGAGTTCTTACTGTGCTAAATACTTTATGTACAGTGTATTTACTGCTTTGTTCTGTCAAATACATTAATCAGGCATCTTTCTATTATAGAGACTTATGCTATTAACTTCTATACATTATAGGGAAATATGTTCTCCTTGGACATTCTAAAACTTCCACTATCAAAAAAACAAAAAAAAAAACCCACAACCACACAAAAAATTTCCATTAATTCAAGCTACCTTGGCATCTTTGAAAGAAATTTCTAGAAAGACTATTTTACACTTTCTCACCTTATAAACCAGTTACATGGGGTTTGCCCACTCCACCTCCACAACACACACACACACACACACACACACATATGCACACTCACTCTCCTGAAACCACTCCTCAGACCTCATCCCCCAGATCTTATCAAGAGCCTCTTCAGATCCTTGTCTTGCTGGCCTTCTCAGTAGCATTGATACTCTTAATTATTCCCTCTATTTGAGTTTTTCTCTTTTTAATATGTTGGAAACATTATATTCTTCAAATTTGCTTTTCTTCTCATTAAGTGCTTCATTGCAATGTCAGAAAACTGTTACCAGCAATTACCAAGTTTCTGTTCCAGATGTTTTCTTCTCTCTGTTATCCCTTCCAACAGTGATCTCAGCTGTTCCCACCTCAATGCCTTTCAAGTGAACCCCACAACTCCTTCATTGGCCTTAACCTCTCTCTTCAGCTCCAGACTTTATGCCTAACTTGAACATATCTCTGGAGTGTCTCATTAGCACCTTACTTGCAGAATTTCAAAAACCGAAACCATGATCTTGCCACTGCTCCTAGCCATCTCCTGCTTTTGTGTCTTCTGATTTGATTATTGACATTCCTACCCTCCAGTTACCCAAGCCTGAAATCTCTGAGTCGTTCTCAACTCCTCCCTCTTCCACACCCCTGCATCCAGATGTCTGATTAATTCTGTTGGGTCCACATTTGAAATATCTCTTAAATCCAGACTCTTCATATATGTTATTCTACTGGTCGAATTTACCTTCTTTGTGTTGTTTGCCTTGACTATTGCAGGATCATCTCCAATAAGCTTCCTAACATAATTCTTTTCTCATCCTTGTCCATTCTGCACTTTGCCACTGGAGTAACACCCCTAAAGCATGAGTTATAAGCACTTATCCCTTTGCATAAAAGCTCTCCATAGCCTGCCCTCCCAGTGAAA
Organism: Nomascus leucogenys; assembly: GCF_006542625.1. Classification (NCBI taxonomy): domain Eukaryota; kingdom Metazoa; phylum Chordata; class Mammalia; order Primates; family Hylobatidae; genus Nomascus; species Nomascus leucogenys. Next base: position 75,987,424 of record NC_044392.1, read on the forward strand.
GCCCTTTCAAGCGTTACACTCCTACGTGTGCTATACAAGGCCCTCTTAGCCCTGGATAAAAGCTGTCTTCCCTCCAGATATGAACTAAATTTTGTCCTCCCTTGATTCATATGTTGAAGCCCTAACCCCTAAGTGATAATATTTGGAGATGAAGCCTTTGAGAACTGATTAGGGTTAGATGAGATCATGAAGGGGTAAGGCCCTCATGATGGGATTGTGTCCTTATAAGAAGAGACAGCAGAGAGCTTGCTTCCTAGCTCTCTCCACCATGTGAGGACACAGCAAGAGGGCAGCATCTGCAAGCCACATAGAGCCCACACCAGTACTCAAGTATGCCAGCACCCTCATCTTGGACTTCCAGTCTCTAGATCTATGAAAAAATTAACTTCTGTCATTTATGCCACTTGGCCTATGGCATTTTGTCATGGTGCCCAACCTGAACCCCCCTCCCTTACTGTATAATGCCCTCTCTCACTTCATGTGAACCCAGTCCATATTAGACTACTTTTGATCACTCTAGTCCACTCGTTTACACTAGACTATTTCTGCTATTCTCTCAGCCTACATTTCCAGTGCCTCCAACCTCCATAATCACCCATCAAAATTGTATTCACCTTTTTGTGTGTCCATTAGCATTCTCTACGATAAATAATAGAAAATGAGTCAAGTTGATTTAAGCAAAATGAGGTGAAAGGAGAGGCTCGAAAATGAGGCTCAGGGAATGAGCAGGAACTGATAGAACCTAAGCAGCCAGAACCACAGCCAAGACCAGACAACAGGAAGGGCGCGCTAAGGATACACGGCTGTGACTGCAGGACCCAGGTATCGCTGGCAGCACTGCTTCTCCATGCCTCCAGCTGCACTGCCACCACTATGGCTGCCAGTGGCGGGGATGTTTCACTTCACCCGCTTCTTTGCATCATTTGCAGAGCATCTGGTTAAGTGTGGATCACGTGCCAGTGGCCTGCCTGCCAAGGCTTTAAGGAAGGCCACACTCAGATTTTTGTTTAGTTTTGGTGGTGGGATAGAATATATGCTTCCCACACAGGAGACAATACATATGGAGAATTTCCCAATCACAAGAAAGGGGTTAGATGCTAAGTAGTGGGAAAAAAATTCTTTTTACTTTTGCAACCTAGATTAAGGCTGGTCCCCTTGTTAAGGCTTTATCTCATCTTTTTATTTAAAATTAATCTGCACATCTTCAGTGGTGCACCTAGCATATTTGACACAAAAGCAAATCACTTTTAGCATCCCTTCCTCTATATGGAAAAATTATTTTCAGTAATAACTATGTGATAATAATCATTATTTTATTGATTTACTTTTTAGTTTTAAGATAAGAATAAGTATATTTTAAAAATATACTATATATGCATGGTTAAATTTAAAAAATTTAATATATATTTAATTTTTTAACTTTTATTTTAATTTCAGGGGTTCATGTGCAGGTTTGCTATATAGGTAAACATGTGTCATGGGGGTTTGTCGTCCAAATTATTTCATCACCCAAGTGTTAAGCCTAGAACCCATTAGTTATTTTCCCTGATCTTCTGTCTCCTCTCACCCTCCACTCTCCAATAGGCCCCACTGTGTGTTGTTCCTCTCTATGTGTTCTCATCACTTAGGTCCCACTTGTAAGTGAGAACATGTGGTATTTGGTTTTGGTTTTCTGTTCCCGCATGAGTTTGCTAAGGATAATGACCACCAGCTCCATCCATGTTCCTTTAGAGGACATGATCTCATTCATTTTTATGGCTGCATAGTATTCCATGGTATATATGTGCTACATATTCTTTATCCAGTCTACCATTGATAGGAATTTAGACTTCAGGCACCAGTGTTCAAGTGAACCAGGCAGAACTTCATCTTCTTTTATGAGCCTATAGTTGATTCCATGTCTTTGCTATTGTGAGTAGTGGTACGGTGAATATACATGTGTCTTTGTGATAGAATGATATATATTACTTTGAATATATAATAAGTAATTTAAATAAATATATATTTACATTTATATAAATATATAAATGCATTTTAATTTTAAAGCTATAAATATTCAATATGCTATTTTATGTATCCACTAAAATTTGCACTTACCCAGTAAAAATACTATACTTTTTTTTTTTTTTTGAGACAATCTTGCCCTGTTTCTCAGGCTGCTTAATTATTTGTATATTCCTCACTGCAGCCCTGAACTCCTGGGCTCAGGCAGTCCTCCCACTTCAGCCTCTCAAATAAAATACTATACTTTGCATTCACACTAGTTTATTGTTTTAAGTTTTAGACATGAATAAAAACTTCAGATGGTCACATAGATTGGAAGAATTGAAATAGCTCAAGTTCTCTTTCTTCACTTTTACAATTACTATGCTATCATGTCTTTTTTTTTTCCTTTTCATTTTTTTCAAAACTACTGTTTAAATGCACCACCACCGGGGCTGGAGACACTAAATGTAGCAAAAGCCACAAATGATTCCCACCCTCTATGAGCTTACTCTCCAGATGAATATGAGTAGATGAGTCCACATGTCTGCTAGGGGGCAAATGTATATAGGTGGGCATTCTTTGAATTAATTTCCATGTGTAATGCAGTATTTATTACAGATTATGTAACAAAAGTGTGCTTACTTAAAGCTTACATACATATTTTTAATACTCAACAATAACTGCAACAGTTATTTCAACTTATATCAATGTTCTGTTTACTATTGCTCCATAACAAGCCACCCCAAACTTAGCATAAAACAACCATTTTACTATGCTCACAGACTCTGTAGGTCAGATATGTGAAAAAGGCAAAATGTGGCTATCTTTTCTCTTCTCCATGGTGTTTCCAGCCTTAACTGGGAAGATTCAAAGGCTGACTTCAAAGGTGACTTGATAGCCAGGACATGCAGTTATCTGAAGGACTGTTCATTCACCTCACTGCACCTGGGCTAGGAGAAGGTGAAGACCACAACAGCCTACCCATAATCTTCTCACATGCCTTGGCTTCCACACAGTGAGGCAGCTCCGGGGAGGGCAGCTTCCTACAGGACTCCAAGCACCAGTGTTCCAGTGAACCAGGCAGAAATGTGTCTTAGGAGCTCAATCTTAAGAGCTCATAGTGTCACATCTACTGCATGTTCTTGATACAAGCAAATTGCTAAGGCTGCTCAGATTGAGAGGGAGGGGAATTTGACTCCACCTCTTGATAGGGAAGATTCAATAGTGCAAGGGGTTAGAGACTGTTATAGCCATCTTTGGAGAATACAGTGTGCCACAACCAACAAGAGATTTAGAGGGCAGGAGTATGTTATCACTGACACTGCTTGGAATTGCTAGAGCATGGCAACAATAAATAGCAGACAGACATTTAGTAGGTTTTACTGTTGCATCCCCTCATGGCCTGCACCTGGGCAGACTGCTGCTATGCCCACCCTTAGTTTGCCACTGCCCATGTTCTGATCTCTGCAGGCCTTGGTAATGTGGCTCTTAAAAAGGTTAGAGATTACCCTTGTCCAGTTATCATGTGTGTATTCCTACCTCATATAGACTATAACATCTCTGAGGCTACAGACTGTTTCTCTATAGCTGTCACAACGCCAGCCGGGGCGTAAATATAACCCAGACTTAGTAAAATAGGTTGATTGGTTCAAACAACAGCAGCCATATATTCAGTGCTCATTATTTGGAAGCAAGACTTTCTAATAGATGACTTGCCCTTTTCCTCTAATAAATCCATTGTCTCAATGTATTCTGATGCAGGAAAAATACCCAAGACTTAGAGGCTGTGCCTACACAAAGCATTGGATCGATTGTTCTGAATAAATACGTCTAATTCCTTAAATAAAGTAACCATTTGCATTTTCTCTGGCAATTCTGTTAAAGCCAAGACAGACTGTCTGATACACCTTGGCATTTATAGAAGACCCCACATGTCCTCCTGCTAAGCCTCTTCACCACTCCAGTCTCAACTGGGAAAACTTTTAAGCAATCCCACAGTTGGAGATACTGCCTGAGGGGGATCCATGCACATCCTGAGGATCAGGAAATTTTGTTGCACACCCGTAAACAATTCTGAGTACTTCTGACATGCCTGTAGACATGGAGACAACTGGGTTGGGTTTGGAGATGCTGACTGGAGGACTCCTTGTCTCTAGCTGAGTCTATGGCTGCTTATGGCCATGTCAGCATCTTGCACAGCACAGGATGCTTCAGCAGCCCACTTCAGAATGCTCCTTACACACTCTAAAAAGCCCTAAAACTTAAGACCTTTTAACTCTTATTTTTTCACAGAAGGTTACACTGTATTTGTGTGAATAATAAATAATATCCTTCTATTATTTATGCCAGTACTGTGCTAAGTGCTTTACGTAGATTATCTCATTTAATCCTTATAGTCAAATTCCATAGGTACTATTATAATTCTCAAATTAAAGATGAGAAAACTGAGGCTCAGAGAAATTCAATAACTTGCCCACAGTCACACAGCTGGTATATGCTGGAGACAGGATCTGAATCCAGAACGTCCCCCATGTCTATTCTCAGAACTACTTCATTCCATTGCCTCCCCCTTGCAGCCAGTAAACCCAGGTGCATGTTGAGGTGGCTGACCATGCAGAATACCAGGTCCCTTACCCTGGGCACTTTGTTCTGGGTGGCGAATGTCTCTGTAGTTTTTTGGAAGAGAGTGGGATTTTGATTTCCAGCATGGTCCTTTGCTAATCACATGGCCATGGCATAAAGCAGTGTACTGGCACTGCTGGCTTCTCAGTAAACAGCGAGCAAGTAATCAACGTGCACCTGCCAGATAAGGAACACGAAAGGAACCACTGCACATAAAGCAAGCATATTTCTTATATTTAACTATTCTTAATGGCCCTTGTGTTCTCATATTCCTTGCTTTTAAGTTTAACTTACTTAAAGTGACACCCACTAATTCAGTGCGGCTATTTTTAACATAGAATCACAGGGACGTTTGACTTGTTCTTATAATTGGTTTTTCTTATCCTATAAAGTTTTCTTATTGGGTACTTTCTATTTCATGAAGCTCTGTGGTGTTGATATCATAAATGGGGGTTATTACAAATATAATGAAGAAAATTAAATAGTAAAGGTGAACAGTCGTATTACCTAGGATGATAAAACTGCTCTCCTCTCCCACTTGTACAAACTTAGTTCAGGCCCTCATTATGGCTTGCCTGGATTGCTAATAATTTCCTAATAGCCCCTACTCCTGCTGGTTGAAATTATTCATTCTTTATATAATTGTCTACACAACTTTCTAAAATGGAGATTATGATACGTGGACCTGGCTTCAAGGATGTGTGACCTGATTCAGGTCCTGTCTCCAGCACTTGGTTTGATGCTCTGCTGTCACTATCTTGTAATTTGTAATGATTTTTGAAAAACAGGTCTGTCATTCATTTTCATTTTGCACTAGATCCTACAAATTATATATGCAGTCCTAGAACATACAATCATGTAATCCACCCCCAACTCCATAAAGACTCCAGAAGCCCCTCTGTGAATTACCTAAGAATTCATGAATGTGGTTTAGAAGCACCTGGATTTTCTGTAAACTTCCTTCCGCTTTAATTTTTTTAAATTCTGTGAACCATGAAGTGTTTCACAGTTGGAGGGATGTCACGGACCTAATGTTTACACAAACACCTCAAAAATGATCCTCACTCTTCTTCTCCTGTTCCCTCACTTTTAAGTCTCTCATAAAAATGGCCCCTACAGGAAGTTTTGCCTAACACTCCCCTCACGTCCGGGTTGGTGGTTGTTTCCATTCTGCTTGAGGGAAAGAGTCTTTTTATACTTGAGACTTAAGAAGAAACTGTTGATCAACCTGACTTCTATTTCCTGTGAATTATTTCTGTGATTTGTGCTCTTCAACATACACCTCAGTTATTCTTATTAGTCTTTTACGCGTCTCTCCTTTCTCTTGGACTAAGAGCTCCTTGAGGTCAGCAGCAACAGACTTCCCTATCTCTATATTGCTAGCCCAAGCTCATTATCCAGGACATGGGAAAGACACCATAAATAGTATTTGAAACTGGATGAATGAGTGTGGGAATGAATTAATGTATTCTGTACACTTTTGCTTTCTCATGAAGCCTCAAGCTGTTTTTAAACTTTTAATTGATAGCTTTTTCTATATACTATCTATTCAGTGGTATTGTAGGAAATCTTTTCTTATCTGCCATAAACACACAGTCTGCATCCACTCTTCCTTTCTGTGTTTTGCCCAGGGATGACAAGCTTGCATCCATTGGCTCCTACCTATCAGCAAGCACATGCCTGCTCTGCTCCCTCACTATATGTCCTATTGCCACCCAAGCTCCAGGTCCCAGAAAAGCAAGAGTTGGGGGAACAGGCCTGTGAAATAATTTATCCCGTATCCCACATTCCCATGGACATTTATCCCAGAAGCATAGCTAAACTTCTCTGCCTTCTGGTTCCAACTTCTATGTCTCCTGATGCTGCCAATGAGAGCCTAGGATCCCTGTGTTCTGTCTTCCTCCCCTGGTGCCCATGCTGCACCACCTGCCAGAAACATCTTCCTCTAGCCCCTCAAGCACCTAGGACACTACCCCCTCTCCTTTTGCATAAGTAACAAATTCCTTTACACAGCTTTCAAGGCCAAGCTAGTTTCCCCACCATGATTCTCCAGCTTTAGCCAGATACATCTGCTCACATTGCCCAAATCTTGCCTGACTTCATGCCCTGTGGAGCCTTTCCTCACATCACTACATGCATCAGAGACAACCCCATCCATCCCTGGCAGCCCCTTTACCAGGAAAGGTCTTCCCAAATCAACCAACATTCTCTGGCTATTCGAATGGCCAGTATGTCTTCAGTACTTTCTCAGGTTTCAGAGCTAGAGGTAAATGCCTTCCTGCCACCATAATTGGAGCTGCCAAGTAGTTACAGCACCAGCTTGGGTTATGCAAAGCTCAGCTTTTCATCTCTGCACTTGGTTCTTTAGTGTCGTTATCTCATCTGGTCCTCAGAACAGCTCAGTTTCATAATCCTTTATTCTTAATTCTGAATTTTTTTTTGTTGTTGTTGTTGAGACGGAGTCTCACTCTGTCACCCAGGCTGGAGTGCAGTGGCGTGATCTCGGCTCACTGCAAGCTCCACCTCCCGGGTTCACACCATTCTCCTGCCTCAGCTTCCTGAGTAGCTGGGACTACAGGTACCCGCCACCACGCCTGGCTTGTTTTTTGTATTTTTAGTAGAGACGGGGTTTCACCGTGTTAGCCAGGATGGTCTCGATCTCCTGACCTTGTGATCCGCCCGCCTTGGCCTCCCAAAGTGCTGGGATTACAGGCATGAGCCACTGAAACCTTTTTTTTTTTTAAAGCCCTCTCTATGCAAGGCAAGACAAATTTTTGTTTTGTTTGTCCCTGGATGAAAAACTTTATCTGACCTGAATTTATTGGAGTTCTTCACTTATTCTGCTTACTGTGAGTAGCCATCTGTTTTGAGGTAGACATGTGAATGTGTTTTATTATAGGGTGCAGCCCTGACCACACTGGAGGTATCAATGGGCAGTACATAGATCATATTACCCCAAATCTGAAAATGTTCTGAGTGCTGAAATACTTCTCTACTTGAGGGCTCAGATAAAGGAGTGTGGAGCTGTAGTAAAGAAGACCTTGCTGCTTTCCAGATTTGACCAGTGAGGAGACTCAATGAGGATAAGTCATCACCCACCTAACATCATAGCCCTAATGTACTGAAGGATCAAGACTGGAACTCAGATCCTCTGATGCTATCTGGGCCATTATCCACTCATTATAACCAACTAATGTGCATGCTTACTGCAGGCTAGAGGGGAAGTAGAGATTCTTTTACCATAGCCTGTTAAGTACATTAGATTTTAGAAAAATCAATAGATTCCTGGAAAATAATACAGTTTCTTAGAGGTCATTTCCAAAATATAGTAACTACTACACACCTAAAAAATAGCTAAAGTAATGCTTAAGGCTGAAAGGTCACATAGATTATTCATTGTGAGAGTTGCTGTACATTTTGTATATATTTTTGTTCTAATTAGATATAAGCAGTGTGATATACACAAGCCCAGCTCTCCAAAGCAGTACGTTCCTTTATTCACCCATTGAGTGACCCTGTGCCAGGGCCGAGTATTGAGTAAGCGGCAAAACAAACATTACTCCTGTCTCCACGGAGGCCTAGATGGTGTTTTAACAGTTGTTTGAAACTGTGACCTGATGGAAATCATGTCACACACAGAGTTTAGATATCCAACTCAGCCTTCAAATATATTATTAATTGTGGACTACCATGAGGTACAGTGTTTCCACGAGAAAGCAGGTGGAACATCTTGATTCTTGTCGTACGTCTGGATATAATTGTACTTCCGAGTGGAACTATAGATTTCCTGCCTAGAAACTTCTGTTGGCCACTGAGGCCTGAGACTTGTTATGTTTTATTCCTCCCTCACTGCACTTTCACCTTCCACCCATGACCTCACCCAGTTCAAACTCATGGGTGCACGTAAGCACGCATCCAATTAACCAACAATTCTGGCCAGTTTAACATCCTAAATATTCCAGTCTGTTCATAACTGCAGCCATGACTCTAGTTCAAGATGTGATGATCCAGCACTGGGAACTGCTTCTCCTAAAGTGGTATTTTAAAATTCAAGTGTACTCCTGTCACATTATCATATCCCCTTTACGGCCTCCCATTTTCCTTTTAATATGAATCCCTCACTTGGCACACAAAGCTTTTTGAACCTGGCCCCCGTTAACCTCTCTGGCCTAATTCCTGCTATTCCCCTCTGTACTCACCCCCGCCCCGACCCACACAACCTTCAGACTGACACACTGAGTCATTTTCAGCTCCTCCTTCAGGCATGCTTTTGAAGGTAAGTAGTCTTACCTCTGCTTGAGGACTACTCCAGCCCTGCCTTCCTCTCCAAGGCTGAGGGAGAAAGGATCCTTGACTCCTGTACTGCATATATTAATAGCATCTTTGTTAGCACATGGGCTCTGTAACTGAACTGCCTGAGTTTGAATCCCAGCTTCATCACCTTTTAGCCTTAAGTCCATCGATAAGTTACTTAACCTTTTTGTGTCTTAGTTACCTCTGTTGTTGAGTACCAATGTCATGGAATTGTTTGGATTACCTGATTGAGTGCACGTAAAGCACTGAGCACAGTTCTTGACACATAGTAAGCATTCATGAAATTTTAACTTTTATTATGATTAGCTGTTACTGAGAGTGAGCCAAGAACCATACCAGGTGCTGAGGTTACAAAGAGAAAAGGATATTCCTATCCCATATAAGCTAGCATGGGAGAAAAAGATAAATATTTTTATGTAAAAATAACTCTTTTTATAATAATTATGAACAGAATACTGGTAGCAAAGTGAGAAAGAGTCATCCTGCTCCTCCAACAGCTGGCACTAAGGCTGAGGATGTGATTTGAGGTGCAAGCAGGCACTAGGCAAAGAGATGTGTTTTGACACCTCTGATAACTTAACATGCCTTAAACGCAGTTTTTGTTGTGAATGGTAGAATCTGGTAGGTGTGGGAGAAGAGAGGTCACAGAGGTTCATCCCCATCACCTTCCTCCTTCTTGAAAGGGTGTAAAGTGAGAGTTGGAAGCTGGGTGGGGACTCAGTGGGAATGGATGTAGGAAGCTTTTGGTTGAATGAAAATTAAAGGAGTTGGGGAGGGAAATTGCAAGCCTTTAGAGGGGGGAAGAAGAGCACTTCCTGAGGACCCAACCTGGAAAACTTCTCCCCTGCCCTTTACTTACTCACTGATGAGGGTTAGGAATGAGGTCAGAAATATGTTATAAGCACACTCTTAAATTTTAGGACATCCTTTGAAATGTCACACTGTCATTAATATTAGTTATATTTATTGAAATTAGTGTGGAGCTGATAAAGTATTTTGTTGCGGATCACAAACCTATAATGTGCTGCAATATTATATTTATCTTTCTAAGGTATGATGAGTCTTTTTCTGTTATTATATAATTTAAGATAGTATCTCAACAGTATCTCATAATCTAGAATCTAATTGTGACTTAATATTTAAAATTTTCTGGTTCTATATGATATATTATGTACATAGTAGATCATACAAAGATCAGACATATAGATTATCACATTATCATTAATTATAGTTTCTTTCCTTATCTGAAGAAATCCTGAGAAATATTTTGAGTCCTAAAGATTTAAGTACTTCAGACAGCTTTAAGGACTATTCAGAGATACTTGAAATATGCTTTTATTGTTATACTATTAATTTCTTGTCCCTGACAGTAAACTTAAATTTTTTATTTATGTATTTTAAGTTTTGCAGGTTCTAATTCATTTTTGTGTAAGGTATACCAAATCTAACCCTTCAATTCGCCCAAATGTCTTGTGCTTATTTTTGTAGTATTTAAAATTTCCAGATTTGTCTTTTACATATTGATTTTAGTTCCTTACTTGCTTGTCAGGGAATTTTAAATCTTGGAGATGATGGGATAGAATTATAGCAATCAAATATATTTTTCTTGCAGATAATTCTTCAGATGTTATATAGCTTATTTATTTATTTATTTTTGCTCGTATCACAAGCTATCTTTATGTAAATATCATCTCACTTTCTATCTGGCGTATGGAAAACAAATGGTAAGTGGTGAATATGTGTGGTTCTTGATTTCATAGATGATAATGTCAAGCAAAAGTGTGTTTGTTCTTCTAGCTGATGGATGACGTGCCACATGGGCAGTGTATTTATTGGGTTGGCGGGGAGTCATACTGGAGATAAATAGTCTCCATGTAACATCAGCCATGGCTGCACTTTAGGGATTAGGTAAATGTGTCCATGATGAAGGAGCTGTTATTCATAACCAAACCATCAATCGGCCTTTGTGCTGAGGGCAGCAGAGTTACTGAGCATATTCAGATCTTAACTTCATGTACCAGCTGGTCCTGAACACTGAGGTTGTTGTTACTTACATCACGTTTGTGACTCCTTAGTGTTTTTCATTCAAGGACATCAGCTACAGGATAAATTCTGTGTTCATGATGATGTAATCTTTTGTTAGGTACCCGTTAAGGATATTGTAAAGAAAGTGGATGTTTACTCTTGATTTTCAAATACAGTAAGGAGCTTTATCCCCATGCCCATAAGTTAGAATACATTATTTCTCCTAACACATGTATAGTTTTAATCCAAATATATTGTTTTAATCCATTTAATTTATTCTAATCACAAAGCGAACAAAAATTCTCATGGTGCCATGTGACGGCAATGAAACTTACACTTCTTATGTGATTACCATTCTAAATCCTACAGATTATCATAGTTATTTTCATTTTACAAGTGATACAACTAAGAGTCAGAGAAGTTTAGTAATTTGTGTAAGGTCACAGAGCTAATTGGTGGTAGATTGAACTTTTAACCCTGACTATTAAATTCCTAAAGCTGAACTTTTCCTCATAGCTTACACTGACTAAATACGGAATCTCCCAAGTCTCTAAAGGTATCAATAAAATACAAAACAACTGGTTAACTTTGACGAAGTAACATTTTTCAAAAGTAGCCATTATGATAATTAGAATCTGAAAAAATAGGGAATATATATTAGTTTAACTTAGAAAACTCTAAATAATTCCATGATACTATCATTTTATTGCACTGTTTACCATTTGACATGGTAATATATTAACAAATATTTAAAAATAGATGTAGATAAAAATATGCAGGTAAATGTTGCCTAACGCAGCTCAGGCAGCCTGGAAAATGGTTTTAGGATCAGTGCCCAACTCGAAGCAATATAATAAATAAAAATAATAAAGTAGCAGTAACTGCTGAAATGGGTATAATCTTTTTTGGAATATTCACTGATCATTTTGCATACCCTTTAAATTATGATGCTCTTGTCTAGTTCAGCATTGTCCAATAGAAATAGAAAGTGAACCATATATATATATGATTTAAAACTTTCTAATAGTTTTTTAAAAGTAAAAAAGGTGATATTAATATTTAATATTTTGTTTAACCCAGTATATCCAAACTATTACCATTTCAACATGTATCAATATAAGTTAGTAATAAGATAGTTTGCATTTTTCTTTCTCAAAATGTTCTAAATCCAGTATTTTTGACACTTGCAAAATACATTTCAGTTCAGACACTAAATTTTCATCTGAAATCCTTATTCTGTATTTAGATATAAAATTTACAGTGTAAAAAGTAGATGTGAAGCCCAATTTGTTTCAAACATATATTAACATTTTCTAATTATCTAATCGAGTACCATTTTTGAAATCCTTTTCATTAAAACCAAATAAATTGAAAATTTAGTACCATAGTTGGCCTCATCACATTTCAAGTGCTAATGGCTACAGTAGCTACTGGCTACCATATCGGTTCAGTGCCTCAGAGAAAGACCTCAGGATAAGAAGAAAAAGAAGTGTTTAGCTTCAGTAGTTAAATGAGGCTAGCTTTGTCAAGAGAGCACAGGAATTTCTAAATATCAAAGCTTTACATATCAAAAGCAAAATTTGAATATCTGAATATTTTATTATGAGCATAAAATATAATAATTATATATAATGTAAGTCTTATTATTATATTTTATTATCTGAGTATTTTATAGAGAAAACACAAATTATAAAGGGTGATACCACCAACCTAGGGGCAGGGAAGGAAGTACTTCCTGTCCTAAGAAGTGGAGGATTGGAGGAGAGGGAAGGGCTGAATGGCACATGTGCCCATGTAGGTGAGCACCCTTACGTCAGAAACCCAAAGAAGGCAGTTGATTACTGGATAACAGAAACTCCAGAGAGGTTGTGGAGATAACAGAAAGAAGAAGGGCTTGAAACTGGGAGAACAGTTTCTCTTAGTACACCTGCAGCAGGTAAGTCAGGCTGCAGAGAAGACAGTGGGAGCCCAGGGACCTTGCAGCAGAGCTTGGGAGGGTAGGCAGCCCACCTGGGACTACAAGGAAGATGTGCTGGAGATGAAAGGATCTTTATGTCCTGTGAGTCTAGATGGACCAAGTCAGTATGGGGCCACAAGGACGTTAGCAGTTGTTGTCAGTAGGGCACCAATGAAGCAGTGGGATACACACCTGGCAGTGGAGGCCAGTGAAGGCTGGTGGGTTGCCTCCCCACCTTGACCTTGAGGTCTTGCAGGCCTCCAACTAGACCCCACTGTTGTTTTTCCAGAAGAGAGAATGGTGAGAAACTGAGAACAACTAAGCATTTATTCAGAATTCCTCCCATCCCATTTCTGTTCAGTGGAAGATGGGTGCTTATGATGAAGTTTTGATCAGTTATGGAAACTAGAGTTACTGCATGTTTTATACAATCTAGATTATAGCACTGTGTAGAAAATTTATGACTTCAATATCCCACTGCTTATTATACCACCATTACCACCCCTGGCCCCCATCACAGTCCTGAAGGTCTGAATTAAGTGAACACAGGTCTGTCTGGCCAAGTCCATGGTCTTTCCACCATTGCATCACAATTTTGTTACACACCCCATCAGACACCTTTACATTGCTCTTTGGCAAATTTATCAGTGTAACAAGAATATCAAGTCCAGTTACATAAATAAAACTTTCAGGACACTACACAGTTGGATTAACAAATGAATGCCCCATTTTTTAAATAAAAATTTTATACGAAAAATGTCAGTAGCAGTTTGTAAACAGATCTCAGGCGAAGTGCCATGAGGCTCTGTCCTTGATGCTGTCCTGTTATTGGTGATCTGTCTGGAGCTAACTAGAATCTGGGAGAAAGATAACTAATATAATATGATAGATGCCAGCATAAAAGTTCAAAATGGTGTTGATAGGGTAAAATATTTTTTGAAAACAATAATAAATTTGATTTTTTGAACAATTTCAGGAGCCCAGGGTAAGGGGAACTTGATAAGGCATCATTTCATGTGAAGAAGTCATGGAAGATTCAGTGGACCACAAACACAGTTTGACCAATAATGCTATGAAGTTATTAAAACACACACACACACACACACACACACACACACACTAATCAAACTAGTGCCCTGTTAGATTGCATTAATCAAAGTCATCAAAATCTGGAAATCGGTTTAAAGATAATCCAATCCTAACTTGACTATGAGATACGAATCAATGAGTTAAGACTATAGGGTGCAATCTAGAAGAGTCTCAACTGCACTCTGGGCTGGTCAGTTGTAGTGGGCACTGGTTTGCTTAATTTTGGGCTGTACTCTTTGAGAGAAGTACTAACAGATGTCAAAAGCACTAGAGTGTGCAGAGTGCTGAGGGATGTGGCCACTGAGTTATTCCCATACTGAGGGGAATTGAGGCTGTTTGATCTGTAGAAAAGAAGAGGCAAATAGTAAAAGAATAGGTATAATCATCTGCAAATAAACAATTAGTAGATGTCTTTAGGGGTAAATAGCATAAGAAAAAGGTGAAAGAAGCATGAAAACAAGAGAAGGAAAAAGGTTCTCCAAAAGCTAGGCCACAATGAATAGCCTAGACTTGGCTTCTATGTCCTCACTCTAGTGAAGGAAACAATGAAAATAAATTATAACCATACATTGTGGCCAGTGTTCTCAGATGAGGAACAAGGTGCTTTGAGAACACAGAGGAGGATTGTGTATGTTGTCTAGGACACCTTTCCCCTACCACTTCCCTTTTGCCTGGAACTGTCATGCTCATTCTTCAGGATCTAACCATAGATGTCTCCTCTTTGAAGAAACCTAGCACAGCCTCTGATGCATAGTAGGTGTTTAATAAATATTTGTGTTTTTAAATTTTCATTTATTTTTATAATAGCATTGTTTTATTATTAATAATAGTTCAGTGTTTTCTCAATTTACACAAAAAGGATGTATATTATAACAAGTGAGTCAATGCATATTATAGACTAATAGGACATTATGATTATATTTTAGTAAAAGCAAACAAGTAAGCAAAACTTTTTTATATGTGTGTTAATTATTGTATATATTTGTATAAGCAAAGAAAAAGTGTAGAAGACTATACACCAGGCTCTTAACAGGGAGCAAATGATCAGCTTTGGCTTTCTGCATCTTAGTGCTAATGGATATTTGTGGAATAGATGAATAAGCTCTGCTAATAATGATTAAATGGATTGGCCTGCGAGATAGTGAGCATCTACTGACCCTAGAGGACTGAGTGAATACCATCCTGCTCAAATCACACACCCTGCTGTTTGTATTTTATTTTAGCTACATTTTGACATCTGGTTAACCTAGATGGTTTCATAAGTGAATTAAAAACCAAGAGAGCATAAATAATCAATTCCTGTTCTGTATCCAACATGCTTAATAGATTATTATGCCATAATTTCCTCTTCTGCAAATTAAGAATAATAGACTTTCTGTAAGGATAACACAATTAGACCGGCTAAAAAGGCACTTATGTTCATAAAGTACTAAAGAGTTGCTGAGTACAAGTGAAAGCTCTCTTAATTTTTCTTTTGTAACATCCATGCCAACTGATTATGCTGCAGAAAAATTTGTGCATCATAAAGCACTGCTATGATCTACTTTAAAGTTAAATCTATAATGCTTGAAATTCACATAACCCTTGAAATTCAGCCACTGTCCACTCTCCACTCTGATGGAGGGAAAAGCCAAATACCAGGCTATTCCTAAAATAGAAGCTTTTTCATGAGTTTGCATTGTGGCTAGACTGTCTATGGGCTCCTTATAAACCTTGCTTGAGTCCTTAGGGCAATTTAACGATCAACTCGACATTCAGGAGAAACTTCACAGGGATGTAGCCCGAGCCCACGTTTTACTATGGGCTCGTACAACTTGGACAAGTAAGGGATGGACTGTATCTGAGATGGCTTTCGGGGGTGAGGGAAAGGCAAATGTTTTCTGAAGCCATATACATTCTGTAAGGTATTTTGCACAAGGACCACATTTACACTATTTCCCACTTCTCCCTAATAGCAGAGCATAAATGTAGCCTTACTCCTATGATTCTATGGTGGCCTCCTTTCTCCTGTCTTTAGTTTCTGACTGTCTTGCATTCACTGGTACTCAACTTATGCTCATTGGCCATTTCCTCCAAGCAAGAAATCAATGAAAGAGTAAGGAAGATTAGGAGATACCTAAGTGCCTTCCCTCTACTTTCCATTTACGCCTGTCTTTTCTCAACAGTGCCACCGCAATCATCAAATTGTGTAGTCTTCATAATAAGCTTTATCTTGATTCCGTTTTTAACCTATAAAATGTAGGTAATAATGATATCTAACTTCGATGATTGTTTTGAAGATTGAATAAGTAATTTGTTATGCTTAGAACATTGCCGTGAAGAGCAATCCTCATTAAATGGTAGCTTTAATTGATATTAGCAGTATCAATATTATTCAATTATCCTCTCACATTTATTTTGTCTCAATGAGGACAGAATATCTTGAGTATTAACAGATGTAAAGAAATGCAAAAGTAAGAAATAATTAACCAGCCTTATAGCTGTGTTAAAGAAAACCTCACAAGAAGCCTGAATTTCCCTGTCTATTCATACGCACTCGTCATACACGGAGTTACTCAATTAGCTGCATCACTGAAACCTGAAGTGATGTGATAGCCTGGCCTTGTTATTCATATGGGCAGAACTCTTTAACACATTCTCTCAGAATGGCAAAAGCATCGTTTTCTCTTTCTCATCTCTTCCTGTTCCCCTCTCATATATACTTATCCCCCGTAACTGAAATTATCAAGTTTTTCCAAACACAGTCTTAGACACAGAGACCGAGCTCCGAAGATCACAGGCCAAGATGGAGACAGTTCAGCTCCCCCCGCTCCAGAGTATTGAGACCTGGGATGGATTGTAAAAGGCTAGAACTTGGCTAGAGAGATGCCTTGTATCACTTGGACTGCTTACATATTTTTACAGCCCCTTTTGATAGCTACAAGGGCTGCAAACTTTGCCCAGAAAAAAAAAAATAGCGAAGATAATTACTGGATTTCATAGTGTTCTAAAATGGCTAATATGAACTAAAAACTTAAATTCTGATTTTGGTTTACTCTCTTAGGCAGATGTGTTGTTTATTTAACCAGGGACAATAGTTAAGGATATATATGCATTTCTAAGAATTTTTCTGAGTGTATTATCAGTACCAGATACTTACTGACGTTTATACCATAAAATCTGATTATATTATCAAAGTCATCTCTTTTACAATTGCTCTACTAATGACTTGAAATAATAATTGAATACAGTCAACAAATTTGCTTATAAAGTAATGCATAAAATTATGAGCAGTTGAGCTATAGAATAAATTAGATGGGGGAAGGACCAAATTATTCTTGAGCATAGTGGCTCATGACATTTCATTCGCTGCAATCAGTTGACACCATATATTCATTAGCATATGTCCACATGCCAGAAATGTAGGTACCTATTCATTGTTTTGTTTTGTTTTTAGTTGACACATTTCCCTTATTTTACTCAAGTGTTTTTTCGTTTGTTTGTTTTGTTTTTGAGACAGTCTCGCTCCGTCACCCAGGCTGAAGTGCAGTGGCATGATCTTGGCTCACTGCAAGCTCCGCCTCCTGGGTTCACACCATTCTCCTGCCTCAGCCTCCCGAGTAGCTGCGACTACAGGCACCTGCCACCACACCCAGCTAATTTTTTGTATGTTTAGTAGAGACAGGGTTTCACCGTATTAGCCAGGATGGTCTCGATCTCCTGACCTCGTTATCTGCCCACCTCGGCCTCCCAAAGTGCTGGGATTACAGGCGTGAGCCACCGCGCCCGGCCTACTTAAGTGTTTTATTGTCCTAATTCTGGCTGATAAAATGTAGTTAAACAAAGTAATTTCACAATTTCATTTAACAACATGAAAGCAACCTTGGCATTGCATTGAATCTTAAAGTCTTTCTTCAAAGTAACATCTGTTTGGTAGAAATCTTTTCCACTTTATTTTTTCTAGCTATATTCACAATCCTGGTTTTTATCAAGTATGCATCCTCTGAATATGGCATACACAAATGGAAACATTAAAAACACTTAAACACTTCATCAGTTTTCCCCCTTCTAACAGTATTGTTGAGGTTAATCTAAAATGAAAATTCAGATAAAACAAGAACGGATACAGTAAGAATAAAAAGAAAAAAAGACAATTGGACTATCTGTGCTTGGTGTTTCTAGATGATTAATAATGTTATGCTAAGAATTGGCCATTTGTAAGAGATTGCCGTATAAGGTAAGTAAAATGAAATAATTGCTACTCTTGAATTCTGCTTTTAAGAAACTGATTTCAAAAACTTCATGAACTCCACTTAATGATTTGAATCATACAGGCATATATATGTCTATAAATATATGTTTGTACATACACATAATATGCTATGCTAATAAAGGAAATACCTTCATGAAAAGTCATGTTTTTTTATTGAATGTTTCAGATGTACATTACCAACACAATCAAAGCCAAGGGAACCAGACTTGCTAAGCCAGTTCTATGCTTGGGCTTAATGTGTTTGGCATTTCTTACTGGACTCAACAGAGTAGCAGAATATCGAAATCATTGGTCAGATGTTATAGCAGGCTTTCTGGTTGGAATATCTATAGCAGTATTTCTGGTAAGTACAAATTTATTTATATATCATTGGCTTTTTAATTAACTTGCATAATCACCTGTGAGAAAATACAAGTGTGAATCACTGGGTTTGTCTAAATGTAGTATATCAAACAAATCATTCATTTAAGTATATAAAACAAATCATTTAAGTCATTCATTTCTTCCTCCTCCTCCATTTGTTCTGCCACAAGTCAGGTTTGGGGATGAAAAAAATACAAATCCTACACTTAGAGTTGAACAATATATTTTCATATAAAATAGAGCTGGCCTAAAAACATACTGTCCCTCCCAAATAGTTTTTAAGACTGGGTAAAAACTGCCTATAATATTTTTTTAAGGATTTATAACAAACTTTATATAAATCCTTAAAAAATGTTATAGGTGAGTTTCAGGACTGGTTCGGATATTTTTTAAAGATTCCTCAGGGAAGTTGGCATGCTGGGGTATCAAGAGCATCCCAAAGTCCCCTAGTGCCTCCCTGCTGTACTTCCCCTGGGCCTCCATGTCCCAGTGCTAGCAGGTCAGCCTCACCTGTGAGATGAGGCGTTTTACGTCAGTAACTAAAAACTCATGAATAGTTTCCAAGACCGTACCATGTCAAATCATATTTCACCACATAGTAAAGAGCATACACAGTGACTTCTAATGAAGTAAGCATTCTATTTATCTTATTATAAAATCTTCTAGGACTATTTCCATAGGTTTTTGTTGTTGGAAAATGCATTTTAGTCTGACTTTAGAATTCATCATTATTTATTTAACCAGAGGCAATAGTCAAGGCTTTATATGCATTTCTAAGTATTTTTCTGACTTATTATCAGTACCAAATACTGACTGAAGTTTATACCACAAAATCTGATTATACTATTAAAGTATAGTATAAGTTGTGAGTGTATAACATTTTATAAGTATGAGTATACAATAAACAGCCTGAACTTCCCTCTATTCATGTGCACTAATCATTATGAGTATATCACATTTTACTCAAATGAAACAATGTGTAGACTATGAATCAAAACATATTTTTGCATTGACACATTATAATTTAAAAAATACTTTATGTCCATTTTGATTACATTTAAATTGCCCTTACATGTAACTTAACTTTATTAGCTTCATTTTACTAGTTAATAATCAGTAAGCAAACACTTTAGTGAATCTTTCCAGCTACCAAATGTTGAAACATAATTTATGTACTGGGCATTTTAAATAAGTTATTTCCTCTAGAATCTCCTGCGGTAAAGTAGTCACCATGACCTCATCTCTGTACTGCATCCGGTGCTCCATTTTTTTTTTTTTTTTTTGATACCACACTCTGTGATTCCCAAGGTCCCTGGAAGACTTAGACTCAACCTTCTCTCTTTCCTGGAGATATCCTGTAGCCTCGTGAAAACTGGGGCCCTGGCTTGAACCAAAACCTTTTTTTTTTTTTTTTTTTGCATTCACTCACCACAGTTGAAACTGGTTAGCATTCAAAAAGGAAAACCAACAACAAACTTTACATAAATCCTTAAAAAATATTATAGGCAAAGCCAAGAGCATATAAGTAGCCAAAATTTCAAAGCACTAGTAGTGTCAGATGCAACTGTGTTTCAGCTCTGTGGGTCCATAACATCTTCACTGGCATCTCATCAGCCTTCTTGTTTATCTGTAGCTGTTGCCACCTTCCCTATACTTCCAGTGAACACCTTACCTTACAAGGCCAACCTCAGAATGCTGGTGCCTTCCAAGTCACTTCCCTGTCTGGTGAATGTTGAGCTGAGCTCTGGATCCCCCTTGAGCTCAAGACCCTCCAACTGCACATGTTGAGAACGTTTCATGATAGCCCTTTGAACATTCCCATACTACCAGGAAAATGACTTCGTGAAAAGATTATATGTAAAAAATGCCTATATAATAACTAAAAATGCATTTATGCATTCTTTCACAACCATTTATGAATGTGAATGCCTATAGGTATATTTAAATGTGGCTAAACAACAGCCTCCCTAAAGGATCATTATAAGGCTCTATAAAGGTTAAACAAAATAGTGCATGTTCAGCGAATGACTACGTGAATGACTGGAAAAAGTTCCATAAACTATAGTTTGCTTCCTCTCAGTCCCTTTTACCCTATGTAAGGTTTGTGTTTTGAAAATGTATTTGCAGGATGATAAGACAAAGCTGAGGATAGAAGAGATGGGTTTTGTGGAACCAGGGAAACAGGATGGTGCAAATTGGCCCTCAGTGGCACAAAGAGGGAGGGTATCCATCATGTCCTCCAGGATATTTAAGGTGGAATGGTTTGGAGCCTGGTGGAACATGGAAGGTGATGTGAACGAGGCACAGGGAGCCTTCTATGATGATTCCCAGTTTTCTCATTTGGGAAACTCAGCACATTTATTTTGAGCAGTAACTCCAGCTCTGGCCTGCAGTATGTTGTAATATCCTAGGGTGTTTCTAATTATCTTGCAGTGTGTGCAGAATTCTAAAGTGATTCCAAAATAAAATTAATGCTAATCTACTCCAGGTCTCTATGTCTCAGTTAAAGGAATCCAGACCACCCAGTCACCCAGATTCAATGGCTAACATTGGTCTTTGGCTCATTCTCCTGTTTCATTCCACACACCAGTGATTCATTTAGGCCAGATTCATTTCCACTATAAAAATATTTCTTCCATGTCTTGGATCTTTGCTCTCTGACCATAACTTTTGAATTGTAGACATTCTTGCTTCTTACTAAAATAGTGAGGCCTTCCCTGAACCATGTTTAAAATGACTTCTCCTCCTTGAGGATTCCTTTCCTCATTCCTTACTTTACTTTTCTACATAGGATGTTTCAACTTTTAATATGTAATATTAATTAATGTGTAATAAATTACTGTGCAATATACCAAATGGAACATTTTTGGTTTTGCTTTGCTATCAATCCCACTAGAATGTAAGCTCTCTGTGAAGTCTTTTTCTTTGTTTTGTTCACAGCTTATCCCCAATAACTAGAACAAGGTCTGGTACAGAGGAAGTTCTGAATAAATATATAATGAATGAATTAATACAGGAAAGAATGATTAAAGAATTTTTTATTTACTTTCCGGAGTTCTTTTAAGGATTAAGTGAAATCCCACATGTAAGAAGTGAAGCCTAGTGCAGACAAGACACTGAATACCACAGTGTTCACGTTTGATGACTATATTCAAACCCTTTACACACTTGAGATTTGGCTCAGACAAGATCCAGTTTCCCCAGGAAGTTTCCCTGTTTGGCTGATTTTTTCCATTTTTTCCTGAATTTCAACCACTCTTTCAGTCTGTCCTCTTATAATTTAATAAGGAATTATGTGCTGTGTTAATTGTATTACTATTATCTCATGGGCATTTTGTTTCAGGTTAGAGAGAATCACCGTACTTAGCAAAATACAAGACAAATACTAGTTGAACAATATTTGTAGATTATGATATTTATGACAGCATCAGGCAGAATAGCTCAAGTTTATTGAGCCACAAAAATAGTTTGTCATGTTATCATATACAACAATAATAGTTATTGTGCTCTTTACTACATTAATGCAATTAACCCTCAGGACAGCTCAGTGAAATGTTTTTATTGTCTTCATTTTGCAGGCTTAAAAAAATTGAAGCCTGATTATATAAAGTAGCTTGCCCATGTTTACAAAGTTAGTAACTGAGAGATCCAGGATTATGATCCAGACCAGTTTGACCCCAAAGCCCATGCACTTAACCCCATGCAATAATGATGTTTCATTTGCCACAAAGAGTGAAAATGAACAAGAATGGATCAGATTAAGTTATTATCACGACAGGAAAAAGAAAATATATAGGTAGTGATGATTTACTCATATCATCTTGGTAGGAGAGAATAGAATTACAAGAATTATACACGCGGAAATCACTAAAGTAAAACCAGAACATCTGAAAGCAATGTTAAATTATATAAGCACATCAGAAAATTTGAGAATTTCTGTCCTAGATGCTTGCTCATTCATTAATCTGATCCCTCACTGTGACAGTGGGAACACAGCAGTGAGCAAAAAAGAGCATCTTTGCATTTGTGGAACTTGGAAGAGACACATCAATCAAAGTATTACTTTAAATGATGTTTAGTTTCATACTAAGTGCTCTGATAAAAACGATCACAGCTCCATGTGAGCAAAAAGCAAACAAACAAAAACAAAATAAACCATCCCAGCTAGGAGTTCAAGGAAGGCATCCACGTGGAAGTGAAGCTGAGATGAGATATCACGGCTGAGTTAGATATGGCATCCAAAGACAGTGGAGGTGAGGAGTATCCAAACAGCAGGAAGTGAAAGGTAACAGAAAGTGTTTTGAAAACGGAGAAGGAAGGCTGCAAAAGTGGGGCTGGGCCAGAGTTTACACATTAAGAAAAATGGAAAGCCAAGCAATGAATGGCTTTAAGGGGGTAACATAATCCAGTTTGCATTTGGAAAGATCATTCTCACATTATGGTGGAAATAGAGGGGCCAAGATTAGATTTAGAGAGATAGTTTAGAAAGCTGTGCAGGAATCCAGGCAACAGGTGGTGGTTGCTTCGTTTTTGGAGTTGGTGGAGGAGATAAGATGAAGCAAATATAAGAAATCAAGATATTTAGGTATCAAGATATTTAGAAAGTAACACTGAGCAGATTCAGTAACTGGTCAAGTGTAAGAAGTGTAAAGGATTAATTCAAGTTTTTAGCCTTGTGAATCTGCATTGGGGCGGAGGTGGGTGTTGGGGGGTGGGGTGGCATGTTGCCTTTCCTTGAAAGTGTCCAGAGAAAAGATCAAGTTTGGAGTGGGTGCTGGAGAGGGCAGATCTTGAGTTTAGTTTTGAGTAGTTGTTGAATTGTCATACCTTTGCCAGCCAAAGAAATGACGTTAACTTAGTGATCTATTGCAACCTCTTCGCTTTCTAATTGATAAAACTGAGACGCAGAGAACTGTCTGAGAATGTATAGACTCAGGCATGCCCAGGATCAAAAACCAGGTCCCTCACTTTTTCTTATCACCATTTTTACAGACAAGACATCTGTTCCATATTGTAAATGTTAGCAGACAAGACTTATTAAATATTGGAATATAACTCTACAGAGGATTAGGTAATTTCTTTCCTAATAATTAAAATACTAAGAGTAAGAAGAATAGTCATCGTTGTTAATGTTGGCTAAAATTCTTGATTATATCCTTTGTATTTTAGAGTAGTGGTCAGCCAGCCAACTGCTTCCCACGGACCAAATTTGATCTGCTACCTATCTTTGTAAAGAAAGTTATATTTGAATAATGACACTCCCATTTGTTTATAAACTGTCCGTGGCTGTTTTTGCACCAAAAAGGAGGCGTTGAATAGTTGCTGCCAAGGTTGTAAGGCTGCAAAGCCAAAAATATTTACTGTCTTCCTTTTACAGACAAAATTTGCTTACCTTATCTCTAGAGCAATCAGTATCAGACATTTGTGGGGTCATGAAGCTGGTAACACCATGAGGTAGTAGCTTTATCAAGTACCCATCTCCAAGCCCTTACTGTCCCCTTACTTTGAAGATCTTTAAAGTGGCAACTGCAAAGTTGAGGTATCAGATTATCAGGCTTTGATCTATGTTTCTAATCTGTAGTTCTTCTGGGAAGTGGAAGGATAAGAAATCTGTAACAATTTGCAAAGAAGTATTTTTCTGACATAAAATCTCAGTAGGTGTTATTATTTTGTAGATTTGTAAATTTTATTTAAAAACTGGAAAGCAACAAAGATCTAATTGATCTAATTGGCCTTTGAAGATATTCAGTAATGAACTCTACTAAAGAAAAGGCTTTTCATTGTAGCATTTGTGAAAATATGAAATGTAAATGTATATATTAAGTGCTTACTTTACAAAATGAATGTTAAGTTATAGCTGCAAATGAAGCCTGTATTTTGATTTGTAATAGAATGTGAAACAAAATAAAACTCAAGAATACCTTTACCAAGAATACCTTGTTTATTGTGTAAGCAAACAGTAGCAAATAATCTTCCTGGTATGTTTAATTCATTATTTCTTAAATATGATCCACCTGCATTAGAAGCTTCTCGAATGCATTTTTGAAGTGCCAACTCCTAGGCCCCATTCTTCATTTACTAAATCAGAATCTTTAGGGCAGGGTTTAGGAATATGCATTTTTAACAATGCCAAAATGTATTTTTATGCACATTAAGGATGAGAACCTCTGGTTTAGTTCAAATTCTGTCACCTGTGAGATATAATCCATTGAAACAAGGGTCAATTTTCTTTATGTAGAGGGTTTTCTATTTCAGTGGTAGCCCCAGTAAGCTATTTTTGGAATGCCAAGTATATATAGGACACAATAATAGACGATAAACTAGGTTAATTAAGGGATGCTGCTAAATTAGAGAGTGCCAATTGTAGAAGGTTTATTATGAATATAGTGATACTGAAGCAATGAAAAACAATTAGCATTTAAATTCAGTTGTAGATTAGCCATATTAGGAAAAGGTTAGCTTGCTATGAATTTTTATAAGGTTATGGTGTTATGATTGATTTGAGCATTGACTATAATGTAATGAAAATTTTCAAATATTAAAATTGTCATAATTAAGTGAGCTTAATACTAACTGATGAGTTTTCTTAAACATATCTGCATTGGAGTAGCTATTAACATTTATACAATAAACTTTACAATAAATGTATACAATAAATCTGGATATAAATTCATATACATGTAATATTTAAGTAATTTTAATACTTCCTTACATGTTTGGATTTATTAAGCTCCTCAAACGGGTGAAAGTCACAGTGAGCACAGTTTGCTTTAACTGTAATTGTTTTCTGAAATTTTAGGTTGTGTGCGTGGTAAATAATTTCAAAGGAAGACAAGCAGAAAATGAGCATATACACATGGATAATCTGGCACAGATGCCAATGATCAGCATTCCTCGAGTAGAAAGTCCTTTGGAAAAGGTAACATCTGTACAGGTGATTCACAATTTAAATTCTAAATTATAATAACTAGAGCAAATGAATCATTATTCCTGTATGTATATCTGGAGCATGTCCACACAGTTTATGTTGATTTACTTAGTGTAATGTGATATTTAGCAAGAATTTAGCCACTAAAGAGATAATCATAGAAAAATATATATCACATTTAAAAAATCTGTTTGTAGGCCGGTCACAATGACTCGCACCTGGCCTGTAATCAATCCCAGCTTTTTGGGAGGCCAAGGCGGGCAGATCACTTGAGACCAGGAGTTCAAGACCAGCCTGGCCAACATGGAGAAACCTCATCTCTACCAAAAAAAAATACAAAAATTAGCTGGGCGTGGTGGCATGCACCTGTAATCCCAGCTACTTGGGAGGCTGAGGCACCAGAATCACTTAAACCTGGAGGCAAAGGTTGCAATGAGCCAAGATCATGCCACTGCAGTCCAGCTTAGGCAACAGAG
The DNA here is from genome assembly GCF_006542625.1 of Nomascus leucogenys. Taxonomy (NCBI): domain Eukaryota; kingdom Metazoa; phylum Chordata; class Mammalia; order Primates; family Hylobatidae; genus Nomascus; species Nomascus leucogenys. Next base: position 76,013,436 of record NC_044392.1, read on the forward strand.
TGAGACTCCGTATCAAAAAATCAAATATCTGTTTGTCTTCCTCATGCTAAAAGCTGAGGAGTACCTGTGTGTGAAATCCATTTAGTACTTTGCTGTAGTTTCTAAATAAGGAACATTGTGTACTGGTCTCACACAGAGGAAAAATAAGATAGTTCTACTTGTGGATATATGCATTTTTTACAAAATCTATTCCACGTCTTCCATGCTCCATTTATATGAGAAAGTGCTCAGCACAATGCCTGGCACACATTCACAGTTCAATAAATATTTGTTGAATCTCAGTGCACAAAGGTCTGACATCAGGAAAACACCAGTCGTGCTCTCCTAATCAGGGAGATTCTGAGACTCTGTTGGGCTGAATGCAGCCAGAGGGTAGCACTTGGACTGGTAGGCCAAGGCCTCATTGGGCATGGCAGTGAGCACAGAAACCAGGTAAATACTTTTCTTGAGACTTTTGTGAACCACATAGGATAATATTTCCTAAATGTTGGTGCAGTTATGTGCATTTGTAACTAGTTAAATGGTTGCTCTAAGGGCTACTAGTAGCTTCTCTTCAGTCCTGTTCAGTTCCACATTTGGTCAATATCTTAGCTGAAGAGTCAGTTACACACTAATCAGGTGTTCAGATTGTGTGAATCTGTGAGAGATAATTAACATATTCAATGAAAGAATAAAAATTCTTCAGTCACTGCAATAAGATACAATTCATAACTAACGAGAAATAAAGGAAACATTTTGTATTTGGATTTTTTTAAAACTTCACGTATAAAGTAGGGTACATCCAGGTTAATTGCACAAATGAAAAAGGCTTGGGGTGTAATAGGCACTGAATCAACATGTGTCAACAGCATGATAAGGCTGCCAAAAGAGTTAAATGATCTTAAGGCCCACTTGGGGAAAATGATACCCTGAATGAGGGGATTGATGGCGTGCATTGCTAGGCTCTGGTCAGACCAACTTTGAATATTGTGTACTGATCTCGACAACACAGTTTTAAAGTGGGCATTGATAAAATAGTTGACACTCAATAAATATTTGTTAAATGAGTGAATTAATGTCTTTAGGATGTACTCAACATCATGGTTTATGAGAGACTGTTGCAGGAACAAAAACATGCTTAAAGAAAACTCATGAAAGAAGCAATAGCTTCCCATAAGAATCTGAAGGGCTCTTGTATGACAGAGGGATGAGATTTGTTCTGGAGGGTGTCTGAGATAACAGTTAGGACAAAACAAAGAAAAGTGAGTGTAAGAAGATAAATAATGGCTAGAAAGAAGAAAAAACTCTGAAAATGAAATGGCTGCCTTAAGAGAGATAAAATTTCCTTTTACTATAGGAATTCCAGAATAGCTAAATAATTACTTGCCCATGATACTTTGGAGAGAATTCAAGCGTTCAGGTAAGGATAGAAATACTTAATAATAATAATATACTAACACTAATAATGACTACCATTTAATGATCATCAGTATGTGTCAAGTCCTGTGCTGATGGTTTATATAAATTCCACAAAATACTTCTGTGCTCTACAAATACAATTTCAGTCCTCACAGCAATTTTTAAACACGATCCTCATTATACTGGTAAGAACTGCTAATACTCAGTATTTCGTCTCCCCTTCTTCCTTTAAGTAATTGAATTCCCTAATTTTAGCCATATTCATGACTGCCCAGCTACAATCTATATTTCCCAGCTTCCCTTGCAGTTAGGTGTAACCATGAAACCAAGTTTAGACAAATGGAATGTCAGCAGAAGGGATAAGTTCAACCTCTGATTTATCTCTTTGAAGACTCTTGCCCTGGACATTCTCTACCCCTTCTCACCAAATGAAAAAGGTAATGACTGGAGCAACCTTGGAAATCACTTTGTAAGATGACCAATCTATCCTGTAGTCTGGGTCCCTGGATGAGCTTATGGAGCAGATTTCACCCAGCCTAGATGGTTCTGAGAAAGAAGTGAACTACTTTCTCTCTAAGCCATTGAATTGTTCTAATTTCTTTTCTATAGTGACTTAGCTGATATCCTATTGTAATGCATATTCCCGTTTTTACAGTTAAGAAAACTGAACTTCCAAATGGTTAAGTAATTTGCAAAAGTCCAGATCATTGATAAGCAGCTGAGAAAAATTATACAATGTAATGTTTTGAGACACATACCTATGTAAGAAAATATGTTTAAAAACTGAATAATCTGTACAAAATTAGATCTTGTTTAACTTACTAAATAAAGTTTAAAAATAGTAGAATTTAGCCCAGGGATAGTGGTTCATGCTTGTAATCCCAGCTCTTTGGGAGGGTAAGGTGGAAGGAAGGATCGCTTGAGGTCAGGATTTCGAGACCACCCTGGGCTGTAACAATAGTGAGACTCCATTTCTACAAAAAATAAAAAAAAAATTAGCCAGGTGCAGTGGCATGTGCCTGTAGTACTAGAGACTCAGGAGGCTGAGATAGGAGGATTGCTTGAGCCCAGGAGTTCAAGGCTGCAGTGCGCTATGATCACACCACTGTACTCCAGCCTGGGCAACAGATGGAGACCCCATCCCTGACCCCATCTCTAAAAAAAAGGGGTTGTGAAATATAGGAAGAGATCTTAGACATATTTTGAATAATCTGGTCAGGGCAACTATTACAACCTTTTCATTTTGTGTACCTCTGAAATTATCTTCAATAATAATCACTGCCGTCTACTTTTTAACATTTATTTGCATGAGTGTTTTTTGGTAGCTTTCTAGCATTGCCAAATATTCATATATATCATTACATCATTGTATGTATTAAATTATTTAAAAGGTTCTTGTTGATGTTATGCTAGTTCATTTTTATTTATAGTGAGCTTTGAAATATTAGATAGTAAAAGCAAAAATATTCTATTCATCTATAAATTGTTAGAGATTAGTATTCATTAATATATGTATTCATGTACATATTAGGTTAAGTGGCATGTTTCTTTTATTAATTTTTTGGTTCATAACAAATTTATGTGCTCCGTTTTCACTCCGGTAGCTAGGAAATAAAAATGGTTTGAATCTGATTTGGTTCCCCCCTTACTCGCTATAGTGCATTGGCACCACACCCTGCTGAGCTCCAGCTTTACTCTCCCATCTTTTTATTCCTGTTCCCAGGCAGAATGCTGTCTGCACAGTGCAGGTTCTGCCCCCTGCGCTCACACAGAGCATGGGATGATGACAAGGCCAGGTGCTGAGAATGCATCTCAGGCTTGCCTTTGTAACTGCGCTGCTGAGAGGACATGTATTTGTGTTCATCAGGCAGAAAGGGAGGAGGGCTACCACTTAAGGGAAGCCTACAATAGCTTTCTCTTTTCGTGTGTGATAAGGAGCATTTGGGATAAATACACAGCAGGTCTTCGAATTACATCGTTTCATTCAATATCATTTCTTTCTAACACCGATGAGAAAAAAAAAAAAAAAAAACAACACTCTCTGGCTAGGGCTGCTGTCTGTGTGGAGTTTGCACGTTCTCCCCATATCTGCATGGCTTTTCTACCCTGTTTTCCTCCCACCTCCCAGAGATGTACCTATTAGGTGAAGTGGCATGTTTAAATGGTCCCAGTGTCGGTGAGTGTGACATGCGTGTGTTAGTGCATTTGCTGTGGGATGGCATCCTGTCCAGGGCTGGTTACTGCCTTGTGCCCTGAGTGGCTATCCTAGGCTCTGGCCACCTGCTACCCTGAACTGAAATAATTGGGCAGATAATTATCATGCTTGTTTTTATTAATCTTTCTTAAATATATGTATAATCACATTTATTCTAATGTTTTATACTAGAAGCATTTTGGTCTTTATTTAGAAGTTCGGTGATGTCTTTGTGACCAGAAATATGCCATAGAAACTTAATTCCTGTTTATATCAATTAGCCTATGGTCAAATTGGTTTCATTATACTTCATTCTACTTAAACTTCATTTCCAAGAGCCTGTCAACATCACTAAGTGAGTACTCACCTTATTGGATTCATCATGGCTCATACTGGTAAACAAGTAAATGCAAAATTCTTCCCAGTACTTTGATCTTAATAATTGATAGTTGGAGAGTGACATTAGACCTTAAAGCTGGCCCTCTGAAAAAAGTAAGGGAGCCTGGTGTGAAAGTTAGGTCTGCAAGTATGACCAAGAGTTAGCATTATTATGCCAAGCTGTCATTTTCTGGTTGTCACTTTTGTATGGAGAAGGCAAAGGGTTTCGTTTAGAAGTTATGTACTTATATAACCTTTTATGTTCAAAGTACATGTTTGATAAACTATAAGCTGCAGTGTAATTATAGTATAGCATACAAGCATTCTTTATTTTTACACCAGCAATTTATCCCTTAATTATAGGAGTTTTTCATATAGTTAATTACCATAGTTTATGAGGAAAAGTCCTGATTTTTCTGAAAGACAAGTATATCTGAACATTCATTACATTTGGTTTGTGAAAAGAATTAATCATCTGTGGAAACTGGCCCATTGTATCCCAACGTCCACTAAATATTCAGGTTACTAGTAACTTTTTTATGACTGTTTGTCATATGAAAATATATAAGCTAAAATATACATGCGTAGTGAATTGTTAAATCAATGGGGTCCAGTACATCGTAGTGTAGTGCTTCTGCTCGTAGGTTCTGGGGGCAAACTAGCTGAGAATTTTGGATAATTTTGGCCTTAGGCAACTCACTTAAATGCTTGGTGATTCGGTTTTCTCTTTCATAAATTGATCATCATATGAGTTCAATAAGTTAATGGTAAAGCACTTATACTGTGTCTGGTACCAGTGAAACCCTTAATAATCATAACTATAATTATTATTATTATTTAACAGCTAAGATGGATGAGGTAAATCAAAACATGGAAAGTTTTCCAATATATATCGGAAAGTTTTTTTAAAAAGACTTTATATGTATATTAAATGTATATATAATAAAATAAATTATGCGAAATACCATCTATTTATCTTTAGTAGTATAGAAAGGAACATGTGGATGAGAGAAAGAAAAGAATAAAGAAAAGAAAGAAGGGAAGGGAAGGGAGGGGAGGGGAAGGGAGGGGAAGGGAAGGGAGGGGAGGGGAGGGGGAAACAGACACCAGTCAGAGCAATGCTTAAACTTAAGGAGGCAACTGAGGTTAGTGGACCATGACCTTATCCACATTCCTGACCCTTCCTTCCTTCCTCCCGCCCTCCCTCCCTCCCTTCCTTCCTTCTTTCCTTCCTTCCTTCTTGCCTACTTTTCCTACTATACTATTCGTGAATAATTTTATGACTGAAAATCATTATCTTTTTAAAAATTATTCAATTATTTAAGCTGCTAAGGAGGTTCCAGTGCTTCCTCATTGGATTGACTGCTGATATGTTCAGATTGACAAAAGGCCCTCAGAAAAACTCCCCCAGGGTAATTTAGAACCCTGTACTTCCTTAGGGCTCACACGACCTTTCTGAAAGTGTTTGATTTATTTTTCTCTGCCAAATTGTGCATGGAAATCTTGGCGGTAGCTCTCCCACCTTCATGCCCAGGGTTCAGCTTTCTGTGGCATCTGCAGCCATCCCCATTTTACTTACCATTAGCCCTGGGGCCCTTCATGTGAGCTGTGTGCAGGTGCTTGTCATTTACAGATCCACAAACCCCCCATCTACCCAAGGACCCAGGGAGCCAAATCTCCTCATGGGTCACACCACCCCTTTCTCTCAAATTCATGCTTTTCTGGCTCGAGTCTTCAATGGCCCACATATCTCAAAAAAAAAAAGCATCGGTGTTGCTGGCTTCAGGATATCTCCGGACACAAAGACTCTATTAATTATCCTTAGGAGTCCAAGAAACAAATTTCTGACTCTAGGAAATAGAGATGGAGATGTTTACATTTTATCATTTACACTCCTATATTATCAAAAATAATGTAGGAATTAATATCTTAATAGCTGTGTCACCAAGAGTGAAGAGTAAAGTAAAATTTTTTTTTGGCATTTTGACTAGATCTGGTGTAACTAAATCCAGCTTTAGGAAATCCCACAAAGGACAATTCAATTTTTCCTTTGCTCTTAAAGAACTACAATGCTGTATGTGTAGCTAAAATTCTATGCAGCCTCAATAATGTCCCAAAATTCCAGAGGGAGAATGACAGCTAGGAGCAATCTCTAACAGAATAAGGAGTCCGTTTCATTTCCAGGACATCTCAACACCTTGGATCAACACCATTTTGAGACAGAGTTAGCAAATAAGCAAATACCGAAAGAAAGCTCTCAGACAAGAAGCTGTCCTTGGATAGGCTTCTCACTATTAGGGGTTCATGCCAGATGAAGGAAACCTTTTGTGAACTGGATGGGTACCCCACACCTGGATGGGGAGTTACCTTTATTCAAAACCAAAAGCTGCCTCCAAGGATTACACATACTCCTGGAATAGAAGTTAGACTGAACTAATCAGTAGTCTTCCTGGTTTCAACAAACATAATGAAAAATTATATAGAAACAAAGTGACCTTCCTGAAAATGCTCACGGTCTTAGCTTCTCACAATCCATTCAGACTGATGGTAGAAAACTACATCCTCCAGCTCTTCTGCTCAGGATCTAAGTGGAGGATTCCCTAGCAATTCATGGTTATCATTAAGAGATAACTGATGAATCTTTTCCCATTCATTTTAGGAAAATCAACTGAGCTAAATCTGTCCAATTTCAAGCATGAATAATCAGGACAAGAACTTAAATCCTTTAAAAAAACACAGAAGAGAGAGAGAGATATTTTAATAGAGCATTAAAAAAAAGAAAAAGATTATAAGAAATTTGGTTGGGCGCAGTGGCTCACACCTATAATCCCAGCACTTTGGGAGGCCAAGGCGGGTGGATCACCTGAGGTCAGGAGTTCAAGGGCCAACATGACAAAACGCCGCCTCTACTAAAAATACAAAAATTAGCTGGGCATGGTGGCACGTGCCTGTAGTCCCAGCTACTTGGGAAGCTGAGGCAGGAGAATCGCTTGAACCCGGGGGGCAGAGGTTGCAGCAGGCCAAGATCGTGGCACTGCACTCCAGCCTGGACAACAGAGTGTGACTTCATCAGAAAAAAAAAAAAAAAAAAAGATTACAATAAACATAATTAAATTTATTATAGATAGCATCTTCTTTCCACAGACAAGGAAATTAAAGAAAACATGTGAAATGAATGTCAGATGAAAGATAGCTGACACATCAGAAATGTAATATAAGAAAACAAATGATGCCATGGTGGGATTAAAACTATACTGGAAACCATAAAGAACAAAGTCCACGCTGGAAAAAGTTGTCGGTTATATTACTGACAGGTTTTATAATTTAAAAAAATGAGAATTAAATTGATATCTGAGAAAAGATGATAGATATGGAGGACACACCACAGAATCCTAACATACGAATCATCGTATCTGAAGAAGATGACAAATGGGGCAATAGCAATATTCCGAAATATACTTTAAAGAAACTTTTCTTCCAAATAAATACTTGAATATTTAAGCTGCAAGGGTTAAACAGATACAAAACACCTATGGAAATATATATATTGGAATTAGATGTTTCTCAGTGAAATTTTTGAATTTCAGTACTGGAGAAAGGACCCTATAAATTCCGTGATAGGTAGTAGTATTGTTCCCAGTTGTTAGCTATTTCCTTCCTTAGGCAGAGTGTTCTTCCCTACTCCAGTTACTTTGGACTTGGTCAATAACACGTGAATAGACTTGATATAAACTTCATTAATCAGAAACATGTAGAGCTATCATGAGTTTCTGCCAGTATTCTTGCTTCTGCCTTCTTGCAGGAAAAGATCATTTTCCAGACAAGTACTGCTGCCTCAGCCTGGGCTGTAAAATGGAAAGACAGGAGAAGCCAGCCTGCCCCCAACCTGTGGCCTAGAGCAGATTCATAGAACCTGGCCAACAACATGTAGTATGAGGATGAAATAAATATTATTGTTGGAAGCCACTGAGCCTTTGGGGTTGTTACACAGTATATATATACATATATATGTGCATATATAGTACTAGGTAATACTATATACCCAGTATATACATACACACACACTGTGTATATACACACACCGTATATATACTAGGTATATAGCATTACCTAGTGAAAACTAATACAACCACAACGACAGAAAGAATTGTTTACCTACCCAAGGCTGATAGCATGCTGGTCTCAGACTTGTGTCTGCATAACATTGGATGCAAGATCTATCCTACTCTAATGTAGATGGAGTAATGTCTCCAGAATTTTTAAGGAATTAGTTTGTGACATAATCCTATTTCCACCCAAAAGGTCATTTAAGTATTAAAATAACCATAAAATATCAGCTATGCAAGAATTTAGGAATTACACTAATCACAAAAAGGTACAGAAAATGTTTAGCAATTAACTGAGTAATACACCAGTAACTAGAGATCAAATTAGGATATGAATGAATTGGCAGAAAGAATAGAAACCATTTAAATATAAAACTTAATTAGATTTAACTGTGGTAAAATAAAGTAACAGAAACTGTAAAAAACTATAAAATTTAAGTAGAAGATATATCAGAAAAGAAAATTATCTAAGATGACAAAATGAGACAAATTCTAGATAATACCAGCAAAAATGTAAAAGTATAAGATTCTCCAGATTTCATAAAGGTGGAACTCATTATCACTGCTTCATTCTTGGCATTTCTAACTAGGAAAAATGTTCAAGCATTTTAAAAAATAAGTTACCAAGAGTAGTTTAAAATGATTTATAAAAGGCCAATTACAAAGTATAAAATATAAACAACACACATGTCAAAAAGTTCATGTCTGTAATATAGAAAACATCCTAATTGGTAAAGTTCATGAATAGGCAAATCATTAGAGAGTAAATACAATTAGGAAATAAATACATGGAAAAGTGTTCTGTGTGACTTTGGATGAATGTTATGAAGGATCTTTTATGCAACATTAAGAAGTTGATTCTTATCCTGTAAGCAATTGGGTACCTTCCAAAAAGGACTTCCTTAAAGTCCTTCCATAAAGGGACTTTAAGGAAGTGAGTAGTTTAATTCCTAAATGGCTTGTTCAGAGAGGAGAATAAGAGAGCAGCATGGAAGAACAAAAGAATCGGAAAGGCTATCGTAAGAATCCAGTTGAATGCTGCAGATGATGCTTACTTAATCTTAGTAAAGCCCAGCACGTTACGCCATTTTGACTGATGAGATGTCATTTGGCAAAGTCTGCTGTTAGGTGCTGATTTAGAGGACTTATCTCACCTCATGATTTACAGTACAAAAGGGCTCCCAGCCAGAGTGTCACTAAGAAAACCATCCCTCTCCTTTACCCATAGTATATGCTGATCCTTCATCTATGGCCTTTCCCCGTTCTTTCTTCACGGATTCCTCTCCTTTGTAACTAACGGATAAGGTGTGGATTGGCAGTCCTGCCAGATGATCCTCATAGGTCAGACTGCAGTCACCCCAACAGCAACGCACTGAGCTCTGTAGTCCTTCTCTCTCTCCTGCCTGTGCTTATTCTCACTCCAAGGGCCAATGCTGGGTCTATGAGACTGACATAGGTCAGCACGTGGAGATAATGTATGAATTATCCATTTTAACTGATGCCATATAGAAAATATAGAGAAAAAGGCTTTATCTGGTAAAAGAACAAAAATATTTAAAAACAAATATAAGAATGAATAGGATTTGATAGAAAATGGGATATTTCCAATAGATCTAAGGGAAATTAATATCCATATAGTTTTATTAAGGCAGGTACAGCAGGCCACAATAACCACTCCTGGCTAATTTGAAAATGCTTTTTGAGGAAATGATTTTTTCCATCTAAACCCAGGCATTATTTTTTCTTAGGTTGGTGTGCTCCTAATCAGTTGAACCAAAGGGAATTCTCTCTTGCCAAAAAGAAAGGGAAAGTAATGATAGGAATAATTTACAAGATTCAGTTTTATACTTAGGATAAGGGGCTTTTCACCAACCTATACTACCCAATGAAGCTCATCATGTAAAAGCACACCCCTCTTAACAGACACATCAGCTGAATGAAAGTGATAAGAAGTGATGACAGCTCCAAAATCTAGAAATATTATAATGAATATGTACTATTACAGATGAAAATTACCATGTTTAATTCCCATGGCAACTGCAAAAAAAATTATATGGATAGGAATGTTCTGAAAGAGCTCACGGTGACCCAAGGAATTGAACTTTACATTGATTGACTATTTTGTAGATTTTATAAGATTACAGTGGTCATGGTAAAACGGGAACTGGAATGTAGTCAGAGTGATGGGTGGACAGAGAGCTTGGATTTTGCAGCTAGGTTTGAAGCCTGGTTCAGCTGCATAATAATGAAGTGGAGTTAGACAAATCACTCCTCTCCTTATCTGAAGAACTGATACAGTGATGGTTTCCCTGTAGGATAATTGTTGGGATTAACACATCACAGATAAACTTCTTGGCACATAGTAGGTGCTTCACACGAGTTAGTTCCCTCCCGCAACAATCATTTCTTTAATGGGATTTTTTTTTAATTTCACACTAGGATACTCCCATACAAAGACTTCATGGATTTAAAAGTTTATACAGATTGTCTATTTCATACATTGCACATATGCAGGAAATACTGTAGTATAAAATGTTGCATATATTAGTGTCATAGCAACAGCAAAACAATCCTGTGGTTTCTTGCCAAGACAAATATGATTATACATTACTGTGTTCCCTGTGATAAATTCCTTTCAGGTTTCAGAATGCTGTGCGTAACGCTGGCAATCTATTTAAGATTGAGTTGATTTTCTATAATGCAAATCTTTGTTTTACAGAGCTGCTGAACTGTAATATAAATGTTATATAGGACCTTGTCAAAACAATCTTATTAGTGATTAGATATTGGAATAGTTAGTGAAACTAAATATGTTCATATTTAGGCATTTTTCTTAATCTAAGCTCTGAGCATTTATTAAAAATATTTGAAGTAAATCAATATTTACAAGCTATACTGTGTTCTCATTTGTAAAATTTAATTTTGTTTAAAAAAAGGAAATTGAAAGTAGAAGCTTAAAAATGTCCAACAGGCATCAACATTTTAGGTTGAAAATACTAGCACATTCTGTTATTATTTTGCCATATGTCATTTTCCTATTTGTACTCCAGTATACTCAGAATCTATTTTTCCACACTATTTATGAATTATTACATACTACACGAAAAATAAAAGACAGCTTTCCCCCTCAGTTATCTAACAGGCCTTTTATAAAAGCATCTTTCATTAAATTACTTTGGAATATAGACTAGAAGCTTTCTCATCTGATTTATGTGAATAAATATAGAATTGATGACTGTATCTTTAAATTATATGATTCATTCAGTCATTAGTTAAGGAGAGAATAATCAGTGATAGATTTAAAAATCATTTCCAATGCACACATAGTTACACATGGATGGGAACCTGATCCCAGCCATTCATCTCCCTCTTTTTTCAGGTCTATTTCCTTATTGGGGACCATCCTGGAGACACTATGGAGGGCCTTCAAAATCAATCAGAAGATTGCAGTTCTGTGAAAACATTTTGTTGAAAAAATAAAAAATTTTATTTGACTAAAACTAGGTAAATAAGCAATGACTGAATTCACAGTTTTATGAAACAGTTTATTTTTCACAGTTTTGATTAAAGAAGCAATCATATGATTTTCAGATCATATGATTTTCAGATCATATATTTATGATCTGAAAATCTGAATAAGCAAAACAAAAAATGAATAGGAAGTATCTATGGGGTCATCACAACAATCACAGGAAACATTTTCTTAAAATAACCTTCGAGACCCAATGAACGTGTGTATGAGTTTGTATTGAATACAGAATTTCCCTGTATATTTTATTGCTTTTATTCACATAACAATGCATCATAGATATGATTTCAGATCAACAAATATACCAGTCATATCAGGCATACTATTAAGAGATAATCTTCAATTATAGCTTAATATGTGCTTGGAATTATGCAGAGAACTTCATATATGAAATATGTGAAGTCATTTGAGTGTGTCTTATTTCCATTTTACGGAGAAAGGGACATAGGTTAATACACCCAAGGTCATACAACTGGTCTGTGTTCTGAAACAAGAATATGAATCCTTACTTTCCATTTTCAAAGAAATATGTTCCATATTTGTCACTTCAGAGCTCCAAATCATAATCACTGTGCTGCATAATAACATTATATTATTAAAAGTTATAATCCATATAAATTCTCTAACCATTACATTTGTTCAACATAGATTATTGCTTCCACTTCCAATTTTCCACAATTATAAGTACTACTAAGGTAAATGTTCCTTAAATATATATTTTTGTAAGCTCAATTAATAATTTAAGATAAATTCATAGACATAGAACTGCAGAAACAGAGTATGAACACTTTAAAGGCTTTTGGTTGAATTCATATCTGTATGGTCTCTGCAACAATGGAGAACATTGTTCTTCATAATCTTTACAATATTATAGGCCAAAAATAAATAAAGTTCTCATTTCAATTTATATTTTTGAATATTTTTCAATAAACTTATTTTGTATTTTTCTTTTGTACTGAAATAACCAGATGATAAAACAATAATTCAATAACTGACAAACCAAATTTTAGACATGTCTTGGCCTTTAGACTTCATGTTATGGCTGGTGGGCCTAATTTTTTTTAATTGGGATTTATTAAAGCATAATTTGCATCCTGTTACATCCTTTCTTGGCATATAGTTTTATGAGTTTTGACGAATGCATACTTTCATGAAATTATCACCGTAATCAAGTCAGAGAATGTTTCTGTGACTCCCAAATGTTTCAGCCTTCCCCTTTGTAGTCATCCCTCCTTCAATCTCCAACTTCGAGAAACCACTGATTTGTTTTGGTTCCTCGCATTTTGCCATTCTCAGGATATTATATAAGTGGACTCATGCATTTTGAGTTTTTGAGTCTGACTTATTTGTTACATGCATCTGTAGTCTGTTTTTCCCATTTAATTGCTGAGTAGTATCCTGTTGTATGGATGCACCACAGTTTGTTTATCCATTTGCCAATTGAAGGTTGGGTTATTTCCATGTTTTGGCAATTATGAATAAAGCTGATATAAACATTCATATACAGATTTTGGGAGTATATATATTTTATTTCTTTTAGATAAATACCTAGCAGTGAGATTGCCAGGTTGTATGGTAAACATATATTTACCTTTATAAAACATTTTTCAAGTTATCTGTGTTGTTTCTAATGACCCTTATGATTTTGAGTGGTTCTGAGATGAATCTTGATGTAGCTCATTCAGATTTTTATCAACTGGTGCCTCTTTGTGAAAATAAGCAAGTTTTTAAATGAGGAGTTTTAATCAACTCCTGGTTCTACAAGAATTTATCATGCACTTGGTCCATTGTCCACATCCTCCGATTCTTCTCTGTCAAGTAGTGTTAGGATGCTTATTTAGTAAATCTAAAGCATTTTAAAAAGTTAAAGGAAAATGAAATAACTAAGAAGCAGCCAATTTTATAGGTTAAAGTGTTAGTATATAAAACAAGGCATGGATACAATTTACTGTTGAGTTATCTTATCATCAGCTGTTATGTATAGTGAAATTTTATTTATAATCAGATTTGTAATATATGAAATGTAACAAATATCAAATACAGAGCACTATGATATGTCTCGTGGGGAGAGAGAGAAATTTGTAACGATATACAGAAGATGATGATGGCTATACTGGAGGAACACATAAAGGGAGATCTGTCTAAACTTAGCAATGCTTGAAACATCATCTTAGGGGGGATCTGCAGGACCACGAGCCAAGTGAGGACAAGAGAGAAGAATGGTCCAGGTGGAGATTCCAGCTCACGCAATGGTTTTGTTCAGCAGGCGAGATAAGGGCACAAGGGCAAGAAACTTGAGGATGCTGTTAAAGATTGATCATATGATCAACCGTGGGGTCCAAAAGGAGTGAAAAAGAAGCGGAATTCATAAGGAGCATGATAGACTGGAACAGATGGATAAATTAGTAGTCAGGAAATTTCCTCATGGCCAAAGGAACCTTGTTGTGTGAGGGAGGTAAGACAGGAGGCAAGTTGGGATTTTACATTTCAAACATGATTACTGGTTGAGAATATAGCTATGAATATGTGATAAAATTGTGGTAGAGAGGAAGGTTATTATAGTTGAGGAGGTTAACAAACTTAGAAGACAAAGTGCATGGATACCCATATCCACCAAATACCATAAACACGTTAGCATTCATAGACTTCCATGAAATTTCATGTCAATACATTTGGGAAACATTGAGTTAAAGTAAAACAAACAATTAGCTGGGTGTGGTGGTGTGTACCTGTAATCCCAGCTACTCAGGAGGCTGAGGCAGGAGAATCGCTTGAACCCGGGAGGCGGAGGTTACAGTGATCTGAAATCTCGCCACTGCACTACAGCCTGGGCGACAGAGCGAGATTCTGTCTCAAAAAAAAAAAAAGTGAAATAAACAGGTATTTTCTGAAGGTCTTCCTAACACGTTTATGCATTGTGTAACTCTAAGCATGACATATAATGTGCAGTTAATGTCAAAAGGCTTGAATTCAAAGATTTATTTTTTGGAATTATTCCGGTTCACTGATTTTTTAAGCAATACTCTTTTGCCAGTGAAAGGACAGCATCTTAAAGAAGGAATTGATTTTACATCCCTGATAATGCTTACTCCATTAATAACTTTTCTTCAACTTTAGGCAGTGGTACTCAGACTGGCATAAAAGACAATCCATTGCTTGTGGCACTTGCAAAAAGAGAAGATATCTGGGTTTCACACCAAGACATTCTGATCCAGAAGGCCTGGGCTTGGGCCCCAGGACTTGTGCTACATCAGTCATATCAGGTGATCTGGATGTGGAGTCAGCACTTGATCTGGATACAGCTGGGCCTGCAGAACCTCTGACACAGTGGTTCTCAATATTGGCTGTACATAACAATCATCTGGAGAGCCTTTAAAAATTCCAGTAACCAGGCCATGCCTCATACCAATTAAATCCTGGTCTCTGGGGTTGCATCAGTATTTTCTTAAAGATCCTGGGTGATCCCAGCATGAAGCCACAGTAGAGAATCAGTGCCTCTAAAGATTTGGTGTGAAAAGCCTTAAGCTTCTTTGGCTTCTCAGGACTTGGAAGTACTTCATAAGATCTGTAGCTAATGCTCTCCTAAAAACTGGGCCTGCCTCTGGTTTAATTATCAGAGAAAGCTGCTTAGAGATTCTTTTAGAAGGTAGCTGTTAGCTCTTTTCTCTGAATAGTAAAAAAAAGGAAACTTTTTTTTAAATGGTAACAAAAATTTGAACCAATATAAAACTCTGAACTGAAACAGAACCACTGTACAGAAAGGTTAACAGTCCCCCAAAAAAGTCACCTTTCCCAAGAAAACTCTGGTTCTGTCACATGATAGCTTTTATGTCTCCAACTTCTTAAAACAACAAGAAATTGCTCAACATAAATTTTAGAATCAGTTTTACAGCTTCAAATCTGAATTTAACTAATTTCTTCTTCAATAGTTCTAACATTGTTTCTCTTTACTAAAATACCAACTTCACAACCTACCAGAAGGAAAACAATGTGACAAAGTAGAACCTTCGAACACATGAACACATACTCCGTGTACTTTGCTTTTTTCCTCTCTTCTGCTCACTTTCCCCTCCTCAAAGCACACAGTGAATGAAGCAAATGAATGAGTTAAAGAAGCAAATCGCAAAATAAACAGGGACAATATTTGAGATTATGACATCCACCTATCTTTTCCTGATGCCATGTAGGCTATGTCAGAATTGTTGATTAATTTATTGGACCATGATTCCTTCTCCAGAATCCTTAGTGTCAGATGTTTTTACAGAATTCAAAATATTTTATATTTTAGGAATATGTATATTTGGTTACACAAGCAGCATCTGGAGCAACAACTGTAATCACAGATGAGTATTTCTGCAGCAAAACATGGAGTATAAATTGCCTCACAACAGATCAGGTTTTGCCACCAAATGAGTTTGAGCCAATCTTAAAAGAAACATTTTGTTGAGTTTTAAACTTTGTTTGGATATGAGCATTGAAGATCGGTAGAATAGTGTATTTTATATTCAAATAGTGAGCTTTATTTGTAAAATTCTAACCAATTACTTAAAAATTATTTATTTTACTTTTTCTTTTTTTAACTTTCCTTTATAGCTTGTTTCTGTGGCTTTTATAAGTAACTATAAATAAATGATGAATATGTTTGAGTAGGGACAGGGACCCTTGTGTATATAATCCCGTTTAATCCTAATAAAAATCCATTCAAAAAGTATGTATTCTTATCTCTATTTCACAGATGAGAAAGCTGGGTCTGTGAAAGGTTAAATTGCTTGCTAAAATTTCAGTTGTGATGGGGACCACATTTAAACACTTGACATTCAGACGACCTGACTGCAAAGACCACTGTACCACACAGCTTCTGCAGCAACAGAGTCAGAGACATAAATCATTGCATGAAAGACAGGTGCACAGATCCCATTTTATGTTTAGGTTAAAACCCTATGCTGATCGTTGATAGCTTCTCCTATTCAAATACAAAAGCTTTTTATCATCAATCCTCTTGAAAGAATGAAACTGGAATAATATTTAATCTCAGCATTTGGTCTAACAATGTAACAACATGGAACTTTAAATAAACCAGTACTTTGAATAAATTAAGTCAATATTTAAATAAACATTTAAGTAATATGTAAAACACATTTTGTAGGTGTGCCAGAATCAACCTATTGAGAATGGTCAAGAAGAAAATTCACAGGAAAGGTCCTTTAAAGACTGTCTTGCCAGGCTCTTCAGCTGGATAATGAGAATAAGCCACTGTGAACACCTTCAATTAAGGCAATAAACGTATGTGCGCTGGAGCGCACTGGTGTTGGAATTGGGTTGCAAAGCTAAGACAAATACAGAAAAATGTGTCCTTCTGTGCAGGTTTTCCTTACAACCAAAAGCAATATAGGAACTAGAGCTTTTGGTTGCTGCTGTTGTAGTTATAATTATTAATCTTTCAAATACATTTTATTTTTCAATCATTAACATGAATTTAGCATTCCTTAACTAAGAAGCCATTAATAATGGCATTTTACTTGTTTTCCTATAGCTGTAATTCCAAAGACTTCCCTGGAGTATCCTTTTTGCATTTTCCCATACTTTTCCCCTTATTTGTTGATTGTTGAGTGACAGGTCTTGCCAGATGGCAAGTCATCACCAAAGTTTCGTGTCATGAATCGTGACAGTTTTGTCTTAATTAACATTTTTTTTAAATTACAGACTGTATTTTCTATGTGGAGGTGTAGAATAAATAGTAAAATAGAGATTTTCATGCAGAACTTAGAGCTTTTAAAATGGACATGCTATAGAGACTTTAAAATTTATTAAATTTAAGTATCCAGTACAACTTTCCAGAAACAACGTGTTTGCTTTCTCTTGTGACCCCTGCACTCAAGGACCAGACTCAGTATTTTGCTCAGTGGTTTGCTGTGCACCTGAGTGAACACTTTCTAATGGATGCTTCATGTAGCATATTCTAATCTTCAACTATTTGGGGTCAAGCTTTGTCATCTCCATGGTAAGCCTCTGTTAATGTAATTGCAGAAGGTACCAGGAATTGTGACAATAAATTATATGGCCACTTTCTTCTCATGATTCTGAATAGAACTTTTAAGCATGAGCTTTTGGTTTGCCTACTGCTTTTTTGCACTATCATCTACTAATAAGATTTAGTATTGCATATTAAGAATTTAGCCATATTGAAAAAGAGAAACACTTGGTCAACTACTTTGCCTCATAGGCAGTCCATTTCTCAAGACAGCAATCTGAAAATACTAAACACAATTCTGGTTTTCCATGTTAATGGGAAAAATACTGCTGGGAAGTGAATAGACAATAACTTCCTGCACAGGAATTAGGCCATCTGTGTATTTCAAATTATGAATGTACATACCTTGGTAATGTAAGTTGTGTAATGTACCATCATATAATAGATTCTTATAAAAGGACCTCAAGTAATTATCTTGGCCCTTCTTTAGATTCCTTCAGGGAAAATCACCCCTGTGCCAGAAGAGAATTAAACTTAAAAAAAAAAAAAACTACTGAGATAAATAATCCATCTCTTTCATTTATGATATAGGTTCATTTGCTCTTAAACAGTAAGGTAAATGAACGGAAGCTCTCTGATCTGTCTGTACACTTCTTTCATGTACTACGATTAAATTGCCCCTTAATTTTCTCTTCCCTAGGCATAGTCACTTCAGTGTTTTATTTTTGTCTGTTTATCTGTCTGCTAACTGCAACTAAAATGATGAGCCCCAAGCAGGATACCTCTAATCCCAGTCAAATAGGAAAAAATGAAAGCACCTCAGAAGTTAAAACTTAAGTGATGTGAAATGGAAAGATGCTAATTTGGGGGAGGGGGCAAGAGTTTTCCCTAGAATCCTGGGATCTAAAAATAGTCAGTCTAGAAATCAACCGTTGTCCTTGTAGTTTAACTTGGTAATATTTTTGCATAGGAAAAGAGTATTATGGCTTAAAATTTATGGGCAGTTAAAGGGAGATCTAGTGATCACTGAAGCATGTGATTTTAAATGCCAAGACTGAATTCCAGTATTTTCTAGATCTCAATAGCTCACCTACAGTTATACATTCCATGCCTCATTATTAAGGTTTCTTAGTCTGTTTTATGCTGCTATAACTGAATACCACAAACTGGGTAATTTATGAGGAGCAGAAATTTATTGGCTCAGGATTCTGGAGGCTGGGAAGTCCAAGGTCAAGGTGCTCACATCTGGTAAGGGCCTTCTTGCTGCACCATAACATAATGGAAGCACAAAAAGAGGGAACGAGAGAGAAGGGGACTAAACTTGCTTTTTTATAACAAACCCTGACCTATAATAAGGACATTAATTCTTTCATGAGGGCAAAACCCTAGTGGTCTAATCACCTCCCATTAGGCCTCACCTATCAACACTGTTGCCTTAGAAATTAAGTTTCCAACATGTGCATTTTAATGGACACATTAAACCACAGTATAGGGTGACTTTATATTACTATTTGGGACAATCCTCATTTAAGCCTGTTGTCCTTGTGTAGTATTAGCACCCTTTTCCCCCTTCCACATGTCCATATTTAGATGATAAATTATATGGTCACCCTACAGTTATTACAGTTTCTTTGTTACACTCTCCAGCTTGCACTTGTGCAGTTGTTTTTTCCTCTATTTCTGTCAAGCTCTGCATTGATCATCAGTGGTTTGCTTCTGATTATTTCTCTGTTTATTAAAGTCCTTTAATGTGTATTTAATTCTGCTTTCCAGGTTGGTGGTTGCCCCCTAAAGATCATCTTCAGCAAATCTAATGAGCCTTGTGAACCCTCCCTTCATTATCTGGGTCAACAATGGGAACCCTGAGGCCTAGGCCAGTGGCCTTTGGGACACTATCCATGTTCTTTCTTACCTCCTTTCTTTTCTCTCTGCTGCCCCTTATTGACCCTTTTCCTACCCACCAGTTGTCACTGACTGATGAATCTTTAATTTCTATCTTAACATCTTTCCAGAAATTATGTTGTTCTAGATCCTATTAAGAAGTGTGATGTTCATGACGGTTTTGTGCTGAAACACTCTATATCAAATTGCATTTTCTCAGTTCACTGGTTTCAAGTACCCGTGGGGCCACTGGAAATAAAACTGTGATGTATTATTTCCATAGTTCTTATTGTTTTAATTCAATCATAGTGCATTATATAACTCTGACAAGTCATCTTTACCCTGAAGTCATGCCTGAGCTTTTGTAAGGAAAACTCAAGAAAACTTAGAGATGAGCTACTGAATGTCCAGGCATTTTCATGATGCATTTTTAAATGGGAAATTAAAGTTTCTAAAGTGTTACCAGGAGTTAGTGAAAAACTCAGCATGCTCTGCTCACTCCTGATTCTTACTAATTTTGTTTTTCTCTAGTATTAAGTGGGTCAAGCCTAGAAGATAATGTCCCAAATTGTAGTCAATGAGATTCTTTTCATGTGGTTTAATATGCCTAAATTCAATGAAAATGAATTTAATTTCTTTACACACATTTTAAATATGTTTTGATGAATTAAAATACTTAAACTTGAAAAAAGCTATATGTATGTTGAGAAAATTTTATAGCATACATTCATCATACAAAATTCTGTTTCTGATATCATTTATTATAAAAGCCAATGCAAAAGCCATACAAAAACTATACAAAACACATTTAAAATGGGTAGTATGATGGTAGAACCCTTTTGTAATGTTGATGTTATTTGTTGGGGTTGTCAGTCATATTAGATCTTGACATAAGCCCATATGTAGCGTGATTAATTATGTAATAGTGGTTTTTCATTGCAGTATTTCAGCAGGCATGACATGGCCTGTTGCCTGCCTGAATCTATTTAAATATTAGCCATTCCACAGAGTTTCTTTGTACATAATTCTGTTGATTTCCAAAAAAAAAAGGCTCTGTAAAGAATTCTATGGCAGAGGTAAACAACAGAGACTACAGTCTGGAGTCAGGATTCATGCATCAAAAATGAAGTGTTTAAGTAGATTTTTGTCAACTAGCAAATGCCATTTTAGTCTGAGCATTTCACCACCTCATTCTACACCATCTGTCTCTCAGGGAGCAATTAATCTGAAACTCCAACATGCAGCATTAAAAGTCCATTAACACTGAACAGAATATTAACGTGTCTGGCATTGCCATTTTTATCTTTTCAAATTTCGGAGTTAATTTTGAATAAAGCAGGTATAACATTTTAATCTATTTGTATAATTAAGATTATTGAGTAAAATATGCAATTAGCAGGGAAAATTATGTAATAATACATAAAACTTAGTTTAATAATGCTGGATGTTTTGGCAACTTCAACATTCAGCATATAAGCTAATGATTATTTGTAAAGGTACTACATGTTTTACAAAGCTAATGTTCCCAAGCCTCTCACTTTGTCATTCCTTTTTCTTTTTGCAGAACCACATCACTGCCTTCGCAGAAGTCACATGATACTGAAGCAGATGGTTTTTCACTACATTGGACATCATCCCTTTTTACCATCCATTCATAACACCCAAAGTTTGTTTGATTGCAAAGGAAGTTTATAAAGTTGTTTAATAATTTTTATAATTTTAAAATCAATGTCAACCTGTTTCCCCCACTAGACTGTGAGCTCCTCGAGGGCAGGATTGTCTTTTTTTTTTCTGTGTCCCCAGCACTTACAACAAAGCCTAGCACAAAGTAGGTGTTCAACAAAAATGTGACGACCAAATGAACAAAATTCTTAAATAAAACATTCGCTTCAGTTTCTCACAGAATCATTGCAATTATGTTAAGAGAAATCTCTACATAAATCGTATTTGTGTATGAAAACCTTCTATTTTGGGCTAGTTACTTTTTTTAGTTTTCGTATGTCTATTCAGCAGTATGCCATATTTAATTTGAAGTGGACTTTGAAAGTCATGGGGGTTTTTATTTTGTTATTCAGCATGACATTATTTCCATTCTAACATTTCAGTGTGTGAAATTACTTTTAGAAAGTATGTCCTATAGTAAAATAATGTTTCCACATCATGTTATATTTCACTTAAAATACCATTCATACTATACATTCTAAGACTGGTGCTTCTGCTTTTGAAGGGGAAAATGCCAATTTTTACTGTAATAAGTAATGTATCATAATTAAAAATTATTTATTTGGACTTCTTCTCCTGACAATTGTGGCTTAATTCATGACTTGTTTTTGAATGCAGGCAGTATTTAGAATAGTTTAAATGAGTAAATTCAGCACTGGTACCTTATTATTGAGTAATTTCCCATGGGTAGCAGTGTCTCAAGAGTGGTCAAAGGCTCCACTCTTAGGCATTTTTACTACTAAAGATTCCACATAATTTAAGTGGGAAAGAACTACACCCTGACACATAATTTAAATTATATAAATGCTAGAAATATGGTTAATGTATTTTACTTTGCATTTGTGTAGTACTTTATAGTTTACAAAGTATATTTACAGCCATTATTTTATGTAATCCTCATAATAACCTGGTATAAACATGAAGAGTATGGCTTTTTTTTATAGATAAGAAAAATGAAGCCAAGACAGGGTAAATAACATGCCAAATCACAAACTAGTAAGAGACATAGTTGAAGCTTAAATTCAGGTTTTCTGACCCTGAACTCATATTCCTTTCTAATATAGCACAGCTGTCGTCTCATTTTGGACACTGAGGCCTTTCAGAGCTCAGTAGAATCCTGGGCAACTACCTATGGTTCAAAAAATAAAGAAATGCCAGAATACAATTATGAAAGCTCTGCTGTGTTTTAAATGTTTCTGTTTTAAGAATAAACACTTTTCAAATATAAAACTATATAATAATTGTAATCCAGTTTTAAAATAATGAATATCAAGAGTCTAGATGTGAGGCTGTTTGTAAAAGAGAAGCCTAAATTCAGCATCTCCCCTTCCACCCTCAGCCTCAGGTCCCAGCCCCCCACTCAGGAGAGTGCCCAAGGGACATACCTTACATTTAGCATGTGGAATTACGGATTAAAATCGCCATAATATAAGGAAGGTGAGCTCCTCAACAATAACTTTGCAATAATTAAAACTACCCTAAGTAACTTTGGCTTATATGGCAAAGTAACTTTGGCAGTAATTGACTGAAATGAATCTTTCTAAACTTTACAGTACTAAAGAAAGCAAACTTTTAATTGTCTCTGTAATTTCAACAGAGATCAGCAAATAAATATAACCAAAGATTGTCCATTACTCCCCAGATAGATGTAAGTTGCCCATTTCTATCACTGTGGAAGCTAAAACACTTCTACTAGGGCCAAAGGAAAAAGAAAAGAAAAGCAAAGAAAATTTCTACTAGCTTCGGACCTCTAGAGTGATTCAGTCCTGTTGGAAATTTAGAACATGAAGAAACTTTGAATGTCTTGACCCTTTTTAAAGTTTTTTTTTTTTTTTTTTTTTTTTTTTTTGAGACGGAGTCTTGCTCTGTCCCCCAGGCTGGAGTGCAGTGGCGCGATCTCGGCTCACTGCAAGCTCCGCCTCCCGGGTTCACGCCATTCTCCTGCCTCAGCCTCTCCGAGTAGCTGGGACTACAGGCGCCCGCCACCACGCCCGGCTAATTTTTTGTATTTTTAGTAGAGACGGGGTTTCACCGTGTTAGCCAGGATGGTCTCGATCTCCTGACCTCGTGATCTGCCCGCCTCGGCCTCCCAAAGTGCTGGAATTACAGGCGTGAGCCACCACGCCCGGCCCCTTTTTAAAGATTTTTTAGGCAATAACAGTAATAGGGAATTCACTTATTGAGAATGAAAGTGAATGGGATGATCACAATGTAAAGAAAGCTAGATTACTAGTAAGGCTTCCAGAGTTTTATCAGTTCTATTGATTCTACATCAGACTTCCAAGGAGCCAAGCAGGAATGTTTTTCCTGCTGGAAGCCTTAGCTATATGTTCGTATGTCAAGGTTGCTTCTTTGTACCTTGCTAAACCTAATCTGAATGCAGGAGTTATAAATTCTTCAAAAACTCAGATTTAACCGAGAACCAGAGTAAAGTCACCTCTACTATTTACACATCATGGGCTCAAGATTGTACAGTGAGTGATGCTGTCATGAGGAAAAATCAGATGAAAAAGGCAAGATATATGTGAATAAGGCAAAAGCCAGAAAATAGCCCTTATTCATGATGCTATTACTGAGAATGAAAATCATATTTCAGAAAATATTAATATGTAAATATGTACATATGTAGTCTAGTAAAAGCAGGCAAACACATATCTTTCTGATAAAAACATCCTTTTTATTCTACTTACTTGGGGCCCAGGTCAGTATAATTTGGTCAACTTGAAAATTTCAGTAGTCTCTGTTTGCATGGCAGAAATTCTGCACATGTTTTATCTGATTCCTATGATAACTTAAAAGGCTCTTTTATGTTAAAAGAGAGGTGAATCTTCTTTGACAGACTTTGTATTTTCCACTTCTAACTGGGCCTCTCTTTTCTCAGGATCTATCCTAGCCAAATATCTCAGTTACATTTACCATACAGTTTCCTTTGTGAAAGAACAGTAGGGGAGGAAATAATTCTCTGCTGTGTATTGTATTTTTCAAATAAAAATTTAAAAATTCAATTGAAAACTGAATTTTGACTTTGTAATATATTGGTCTTGATAGGCGGTAGAGGAATAAGGAATGCTTATTAATGTGCATGAAAGAATTCTCAGAGTGGCTGAAGAATGTTTGGAAATGGATCACAATGGATCAGATTAGACCAGTTCCTTGGACAGCTCAATTACCCTCTGCATCTCATGGACCATCCTGGCATCTTACTAACATCCTTATTTCCAAATCATGACTCCCTAGAAGCTATTTGAGACACTGAGCAGGTATATGATCCACTATATAGGCTCACTTCTATGTTGAGCAAAACATTTAAGATTGGATGTAAATTAGCATATTCCTGCCTTCTAAGACACCATTTATTATATTTTGATTGCATGCTCTAAAAAGTTGCCCTGGAAATATACCAAATGGTTCTATTTATGCTTTGAAAATATTGATCTCAAAATTTGCCAGGCATGGGCTTTCTAACGAATTTTCCAAATAACAGTTCTTTTAGAATATCAATTAAGGGAATTTCCTCCAGACTTTAAGTGAATGAATCTCTTTTAAGAAAAACGCAAGTATTCAAATTCCTCTTTCCTGTCCACTTTAGATTATAGTCTGATCGTAGCCTAATAGAGCCTCAGGACATGGCCAACATTGAATAAAATAAGTCTGCTCTCTTTACCCCAAGTCTTAGGAGCCATGAATGGATCATGGCATCTAAATTCTAAACTCAGATTGCTATCTTTCAGAACTGTGGCCTTGCTCACAAAGGAGCTTCAGATAAGAAAATACAGATGAGTGGACACAACCGCCTTTAGCATTTCACATGAAAACTCAAAGCCATGTCTCAAAGGCCTCATTCTTTAGACAAGTGATATGGACAGGTGCCATCCTCTGGCATGATTACCTTCATATTATTTCATTTACAAATATGTTCTCATTTTTGCATGGAAACTCTATTGCTTGTAGAAAAAGAATTATTTTTTCTTCCCAGGAGGAGCAAAAATGAAATTTTAATTGAATTTTGTTTTAAAGGAAAACATTTTCAAAATGGTAAGATGTTTTGAGCATTAATCAGGTATCCCTAGATGTATTGCTCCTTGTCAAGAAGCACTTTCAGCCTTCATTCATTTGGCATATTTATTGAATGATCTTGTGAAGCAGATAATTTGCAATGTGCTGACTAAACAGTACACGGAAAGATCTGGCCTCTGCCCTTCCAGATTGTACACTTCAGCTGCTCTGATGATGGAGCTGTAAGAGATCTGTTTTAAGTTCAAGTAGGAGAACTGGCTTGGAGTTACTGCTGCTGAGGACTAAAGAAAGGGCATTTTTATAGATTACAATAGCAGCTAGGTTAATTTAAGAAAACAAAAAGCAGTGCCCCCATAAACAGTATTGTATTATTCAACTATTGGTAATTTTTAAAACCCCAAAATTCTATATAATAAACATTAACTATCCTTCACAAGTCTATGGTTCAGCCAAGTCCCTTTTCTGGTCTGAGCTGACATTTTCACGCAGCCATGATCGGGCTGGTAGGCTCTGGCTGATCTTCACTGAGCTGTCTCATATATGGGAGTCATCTGGCTGTATGCTGGTCTAGGATGGCTTCTCTTGGGACAACTTAATTTTTCTCTATGTGGTCTCTCAAACTCCATCAGGCTAGGTAGGCTTTTAGGCTCTACTGAGAGAGTAGAGGCATGCCAGGCAGTAGTAGTACATTGTCACTTGGCCATCTCAGTCAATTGGCCAAGGCAAGTCCCAAGGCCAGCCAGATTCAAGAAGTGAGGGAGGAGCTACAAAGTCAAATTACAAAGAGGCGAACACAGAGATGGGTGGAGAACAAGGGCCATTTTTGCATTCAATATATCATAAACTTTTACTGCTGCTAAACTTGTTCAAGCAGTACTCCCCAGAGTTGAGTTCCTAACTTGTCAAGTACCGATTTATTCTGATAAACATGAGAAACCCACAAATGACAATAGAAAGCAAGTTTGTTGTAACTGAAAAAGAATGGCCATGCCACCAATCACTGAGTGCATCCCAAAATGCCTTTGTGATTTCTGTCTAGAGAACTGTCTGCCCAGCACCTGATGGCAACAGGGAGCTTGCTGAAGTTTTGTTTACAGACAAATCTCCTAGATCTTCTCCAATAGGCAATAATGAAGGAAGAGAACATAATTTTACAAGCAGAAATAAAATAAAGGAGAAAAACCACCTAGGCGGAAAGAATAGGAAAGTAACTAAAATATAAGATCAGGTTACGACACATTGACTCTATATATGTATGTGTGATGTGTGTGTGTATATGTATGCATGTGCTTGCTTTGTATAATTCTGATTTTTAGAAATTTCAGTTACTATGATTAGATAACACTACTCCCCCCAAAACAGCGTTCAAATTTTAGTTACAGTATAATAACTGAGAGTAACGATTAAATGTACAAACTTTGCTGCCAGTTCTTCAGTCCAGAAATCACTATAAAAATAACAAATGCACATATGATTAGTGACCAGTCATCTCACTTCCTTCAAAGTCTTCCAGTGATCTGTCACTGAATATTTGCTATTCTGTTCATGCACAGACAGCAAAGCATGTATGTGTTGACTCCTTGTCTCCCTGTAATAAATCCAAATGACATCTTGCAAAAGAATGCATAATTTAACCAGGATCTGGTCAACAAAAATGGAACTACAGCAAAGACAAAAAGGTGGCAATACTGAAAGTGAAATTTGAATATTGAACATAAATACACTTATAAAAGACATAGCATAGCCAACCTTGGAAATGCTGAAACTACCACTACCATCTGAGAGACTCTAGAAATGCATCCAGAGAAACTTAGTGAAAGTGAGCTTATTAATATAAATGGGAGAAAACTTTGTGATGAAGAAGATGAAAATATTGTAGAGGAAATAATTCTGATTCAAAAAAATCACATTAAAGGAATTCTTGGAGATATTTCACAACACTGAAAATACAAAGGATAAAAAATGAATTAGTAACGGATCCAAATGTAGAAAAGTATATGGCAATTAGCGTAGACACAGAAAAGATGCTTGCGCCATATCCTAAGTTATATGACAAGAAGGTGGTGGTAAACACTGTTGAAACTTGTCTTAGCTTGGGATGTAGTGACAAACTACCATAGACTGAATGGCTTAAATACAGTCATGCATCACTAAAGGACAGGGACGTGTACCAAGAAACGCATCATTAGGCTATTTTGCCATGTGAACATCATGGAGTGTACTGACACAAATCTAGATGCTACAGCCTACTGCATACCTAGACTATAAGATATATAACCTATTGCTCCTAGGCTACAAACCTGTACAGTATGTTATTGGACTGGATACTCCAGGCAGTTGTAACACAATGGTAAGTATTTGTGTATCTAATGTATCTAAACATAGAAAAGTTATGGTAAAAAATATGGTATTATAATCTTATGGGACCAGCGTCATAGGTGTGGTCTCTCACTGATTGAAACATCATCAATATGTGGCACTTGACTGTAACAGACATTTATTTCTCACAGTTCTGGAGGCTAGGAAATCCGAAATCAGAGTGCCAGCTACAATGGTCAGGTTCTGGGTAGGGCTCTTTTGCTGGCTTGCAGACAGATGCCTTCTCCCTGTGCATTCTACCTGTCTCACACGGTGAGAGAGAGAGTGAGCTCTGGTTTCTTCTTCCTTTCGTAAAGATACTAATCCCATCATGAAGGCCCCACACTCAGGACCTAATCTAAACCTAATTTCCTCCCAAAGGCCCCGCCTCCAAATACCATCACATTGGAGATTAGAGCATCAACATTCAAATTTATGGGAAACACAAACATTCAGTCTGTAACAAAACTACTCAATAAAATTTTTACAAAGAAATAAGACATTTAATTCTCAACACTTCTGTTTTAGATAACAAAGTATGGAATAAATACCAGCTGTTTTTTATTTTTCTCTGTATTTAAAACTGTCAGTAAGAGAGTTTTAAATACTTTAACAAAATGTTTAAAGGTAACATTAATTATAATTTTTTTCCACTGCTTATTAAGATCACTTTGCATGGTTTCAGCTTGCATGGTCTTTTTCTGGTCTCACACTGCTGTACAAAGTAAGGACTGCCTGTCTATATTTATATATAGGGATACATAGATGTGTGTGTGTATATGACTGCCTGTCGATATTTATATATAGGGATATATATACAAACCCACACACCCACATATATATCCCTATATGTAAATATAAACAGGCAGTCCTGTCTTTACATATATATGGGGCTGTGTATGCATATATGCATATATATGTATTTGATACATATATGTTTTAATACATACAGATATACACTTATTTTTAATACATATATACACACCTATACACATATATAAAACCCCATATATATGAATAAAATCCCATATATATATGCCTTCTTTTTAAAATAAATATTGTCCCTACTTTATATTAATACACACCAAAGAAATTTGTAGTCTCCTAACTGTTAATTATTAGATTTATTTCTCTTGGTCACTTATTTTCCTATGGCCAAATTTAAAAATACTGTTCTGATCAATGGATAGAAAAGGGTTTGTATTAGAGTATCACTTCAGCTATTCAGAGGAAGGAGGATGAGGAAAAGTGATTTTTTTCAAAGTTATTTGTATTTGATTTTTTTTTTTTTTTTGAGATGGAGTCTCACTTTGTCACCCAAGCTGGAATGCAGTGGCACAATCTCACCTCACTGCAACCTCCGCCTCCCAGGTTCAAGTGATTCTCCTGTTTCAGCCCCCTGAGTAGTTGGGATTACAGGCATTTGTCACCATGCCTGGCTAACTTTTTTTATTTTTAGTAGAGACAGGTTTCACCATGTGGGCCAGGCTGGTCTCGAATTCCTGACCTCAGGTGATCCACCCGCCTCAGCCTCCCAAAGTGCTGGGATTACAGGCATGAGCCACCACACCCAGCCTGTATTTAATATTTTAACCATGTTTTAAGATTATATTGCTCACATTCTGGCTTGGTACACGTACACACATAATTTAACCCAACACACCTTTTGAACGTGAACCATTTGTTGGTGCTCTAATGAAGTTCTTGAAAGTTATAAAGAGCTATATAGGGGAGTTGAGTCCCTTGATCTAAAGAATCTCAGAAACTATGATTGTTTATTTTTTTTTTTTCTCTTCGCCTTTTTTTATGGCTTTATCTGCCCTCTGCTGTTAATTCTCGTTATTTCTTGTCTTGAAAACTATCTTAGAAACTTGCTCACCTACTTCCAGTCTGCTATTGTATTTGTCAACTCAGGCTGCTATAAAAGAATATCACAGACTGAGTGACTTAAACAACAGAAATTTATTTTCTCACAGTTCTGGAGATTGGAAGTCCAAGATCAAGGTGCCAGAGGGATTGGTGTCTTGTGAGAGCTCTCTCCATGGGTTGCAGATGACCGCCTTCTCCATACACACATGGAGAGAGAGATCTATGGTGTCTCTTTTTATAAGGACACCAATTATATAGGATTTGGGCTCCATCCTTATGACCTGATTGAACCTTAATTGCCTCCATAAAGGCCCAATTTCCAAACACAGTTACATTAGGGATTGGGACTTCAACATATGAATTTGGGGGGTGAAACACAATTCAATCCATAACAGCTATCCACTGTCTTGAAATTTCATCTCTTATAGTTATGCCCTGCAGAAGAACTAAAGGATGCCAATGTAACACAGATAACCATGGTGTTATTGTATGTAAAATTACGTCAATTAGGCAGAAATGGACTCTACATCTGTCATATAAAATAAAATTTCTGGGCTTTGTGATGGATGTTTTCATTGCTGCTGCTCTGACTTATTTGCTGTACTTCTGATTTCAGATGGCCCTTTATTTATGGCTCAAATTAAAGTCATCTGATCATCAAAAGTGGTACTATGATTATGGGTAAGTATATCTATGATTGTGGATAAGTATATCTTTAGGGCGAATATTTTTTTTTGTCACTACTAAAAGTAAAAAAGTGAAACGTGAGGTTCATGGATGTCATGATGAAGAATAATCTTCAAGCGCCCAAACAGATCTCAGATAATAATATTTGCTCTCTTAGAGAATGATTCTAGCATATGGTTCGATGTTAAAACAGTTTTATTACAAATGAAATTTAAACCTCTGGGATTCTAAATTGCAGTGATTGAATGTGAAGCTTCAATGCTATAAAAATTTCATGCAATCTTAGCTAGCTTGCTTTATTTATGATTCATTGTTTTCTGTTATAGGAGAACAACTTGTATATTATACCAGATAAGTCAAATGATATAGACTTCGTATTTTTAAATGGGAATTTCATAAGACATATGGTGACAGTATCTGGGATCAGATCCATACCTTTTCAGATGCCTTTATATTTATTCCAAGTACTTGGTCCTAATCTTGAAATACTGAAGACATATAGACGTAACAGCTGGGCCACCATCAATTGAAACTCTAACACTGTTCACTTTAACAACATATATTTTGAAAAATAACATTGCTGCTTTTCAACTATTTTTTTTCATTATTGCTTTTTATTTCTAATTCACCAAATTCCCAGGAACATTGGAAGGATAACAGAAGCAATAGTAAGCTAAATTCTCTTACATCCAGGTTAATTCAGATGTTGTCAGAGAATTGTTTATACTGTTTATATCCTGATATAAACTCATGGCAATTATTTTTAAATTTTGGGGTGTGTGTGCATGGGTGTGTGTGTGTGTGTGTGTGTATTCCGGCATCAAAAATGAAAGACTCAAAATAAATTTTGTAACAATTCAGTTATAAAACACAGAAAAGATTAAAATGCCTAATTCCGGTAAGAATGTAATATTTCTGATGCAAATATATATTTCTGCTGGCAGTGTAAATCCCTTTGGAAAGCACTTTGGAATTACATTTCATGAGCCACTAAAATGCGAATAACCTTGACTCAGTAATTTCATTCCTGTGAATCTGTCTCCAAAAGTAATATAATGTAATAATCGCAAAGATGATTGTAGCAGTGTTATTTGTGATAGCAAAAACAACCTAAATACACAGCAATAGGAGAACAGTTAAATGAATTATGGTTTACCAATTACATAGAATATGATGTAGGCATTAAATGATAATTATGCACATTCTGTAGCAACAGGAAAAATGTTTATGATATAATTTTATGTTAAAAAGATACAAATTATACCCTACAATTACTGTTATGTAAAAATCATAAATGTAAATGTGTGAGATTAAAAGTGAACATGGAAAAATGAAATCTGGAATGTGCAAATTTGTTGTCATTTAAAAAAATACTTCTGTCATTTCTTTACCTTTGTCAAATCTTTAACAAGCAATTCTACAGTACTGTTTATGTAATTAATTCAAAAATATAATTAAAATGACCACAGAGAACAGTGCCTTCCCATTCAATGGATTTGATCTTGACCGAAATCCTAATATCTATATCCTGTAATCTGACTGAACTTTATTCTATACTAATTTATAATCATAAAATCAGCACTTTTGTGATTTCTACTTTAAATTACTGTTGCAAATGGTGCCCTATTTCTTAAACAAATACATCTGCAATTTAGTGAATGATATAATAAGCTATAATGTATGTATTAGTCCATTTTCACACTGCTATAAAGATGCTACCCAAGACTGGGTAATTAATAAAGAAAATAGGTTTAATTGACTCACAGTTCCACATGGCTGGGCAGGTTGCAGGGGGCTTGCAATTGTAGTGTAAGGCAAAGGGGAAGCAAGGCATGTCTTCCATGGGAGCAGAAGACAGAAGGGAAAACTGCCATTTTTAAGCCATCAGATCTCCTGAAAACTCTCTCATTATCATGACAACAGCTTGGGGAAAACTGTCCTCATGATCCAATCACCTCCCACTAAGACCCTCCCTCAACTCCCGGGCATTACAATTCAAGGTGAGATTTGGGTAGGGGACACAAAGATAACTCATATCAACATATTTCTAATACATTATTTTAAAATGTAGATTAAAATTTTTTAGATATTTGATATCCACATTACTGAAGTTTGGAGGCAAGCCATCTCTGCCTTCATTGCTTAAAAGTGGAGTATGTACTAAAGCTAGTAGTTCTCTAAAGACAGCAAGTTTATTCCCCAGGAGACATTTGGCAATGTCTTGAGACATTTTTGCGGTCACAACTTGGGGAGATGAAGTTTGCTCCTGGCATTCAGTGGGTAGAGTCCAGGGATGCTGCTAAGCATCCTACAATGTACGGTACAGTTGCAGGACAACTCCCACAACAAAGAATGATCTGGCCTAAAATGTCAGTAGTACCAAGGTTGAGAAACCCTGGAGTAGGCAGTGAAAAAAAAGCTAGAATAGAGAAACCTAGCTTTTCACTTTATTTCCACTGCTAAAAAGAATGGGCTTGTGCTAGCTGCTTACATTCTGTCCCTAAATTTCCTTATTTGTAAAGTGAAAGTATATAAGATTTATCTTATTTCACAGGATGGTTCTGAGAGTAAAATGAGAAACAAAGTGATAGTACGGCTAAAATGTACCATCCTGGGTTCCATTCCAAGATGGCCAAATAGGAACAGCTCCGGTCTGCAACTCCCAGCGTGATCAATGCAGAACACGGGTGATTTCTGGATTTCCAACTGAGGTACCTGGTTCATTTCATTGAGACTGGTCAGAAAGTGGGTGCAGCCCACGGAGGGTGAGCTGAAGCAGGGCTGGGCATTGCCTCACCCGGGAAGTGCAAGGGGTCGGGGGATTTCCCTTTCCTAGCCAAGGGAAGCCACGACAGGCTGTACCGGGAAAATCGGGACACTGCCACCTAAACACTGCACTTTTCCAACGGTCTTAGCAAATGGTACACCAGGAGATTATATCCCATGCCTGGCTTAGCAGGTCCCACATCCACGGAGCCTTGCTCACTGCTAGCCCAAGATGGAACTGCAAGGCAGCAAGCCTGGCTGGGGGAGGGGCGTCTGCCATTGCTGAGGCTTGAGTAGGTAAACAAAGCGGTCTGGAAGCTCGAACTGGGTGGAACCCACCGCAGCTCAAAGAGGCCCGCCTGCCTCTGTAGACTCCACCTCTGGGGCATAGCTGAACAAAAGGCAGCAGAAACTTCTGCAGACTTAAACGTCCCTGTCTAACAGCTCTGAAGAGAGCAGTGGTTCTCCCAGCATGGTGTTTGAGCTCTGAGAATGGATAGACTGCTTCCTCAAGTGGGTGCCTGACCCCCAGGTAGCCTAACTTGGAGACACCTCCCAGTAGAGGCCGACTGACACCTCATACAGCCAGGTGCCCCCTGAGAGGAAGCTTCCAGAGGAAAGATTAGGCAGCAATATTTGCTGTTCTGCAATATTTGCTGTTCTGCAGCCTCCACTGGTGATATTCAGGCAAACAGGGTCTGGAGTGGACCTCCAGCAAACTCCAACAGACCTGCAGCTGAGGGACCTGACTGCTAGAAGGAAAACTAACAAACAGAAAGGAATAGCATCAACATCAACAAAAAGGGCATTCACACCAAAACCCCATCTGTAGGTCACAATCATCAAAGACCAAAGGTAGATAAAACCACAAAGATGGGGAGAAATCCAAGCAGAAAAGCTGAAAATTCTAAAAACCAGAGCGCCCCTTCTCCTCCAAAGGATCACAGCTCCTTGTCAGCAATGGAACAAAGCAGGACAGAGAATGACTTTGATGAGTTGACAGAAGTAGGCATCAGAAGGCCGGGCACGGTGGCTCACGCTTGTAATCCCAGCACTTTGGGAGGCCGAGGCGGGCGGATCACGAGGTCAGGAGATCGAGACCACGGTGAAACCCCGTCTCTAATAAAAATACAAAAAAATTAGCTGGGCGTGGTGGCGGATGCCTGTAGTCCCAGCTACTCAGAGAGGCTGAGGCAGGAGAATGGCGTGAACCCAGGAGGCGGAGCTTGCAGTGAGCCGAGATCGTGCCACTGCACTCCAGCCTGGGCGACACAGCGGGACTCCGTCTCAAAAAAAAAAAAAAAAAAAGAAGTAGGCATCAGAAAATCAGTAGTAACAAAGTTCTCTGAGCTAAAGGACAATGTTTGAACCAATCTAAGGAAGCTAAAAACCTTGAAAAAAGATTAGACAAATGGCTAACTAGAATAAACAGCATAGAGAAGACCTTAAATGACCTGATGGAGCTGAAAACCATGGCACGAGAACTATGTGACGCATGCACAAGCTTCAGTAGCTGATTTGATCAAGTGGAAGAAAGGGTGTCAGTGATTGAAGATCAAATTAATGAAATGAAATGACAAAAGAACTTCAGAGAAAAAAAAAGTAGAAAGAAATGAACAAAGCCTCCAAGAAATATGGGACTATGTGAAAAGACCAAATCTATGTTTGATTGGTGTACCTGAAAGTGATGGGGAGAATGGAACCAAGCTAGAAAACACTCTTCAGGATATTATCCAGGAGAACTTCCCAACCTAGCAAGGCAGGCCAACATTCAAATTCAGGAAATACAGAAAACAACACAAAGATACTCCTTGAGAAGAGCAACCCCAAGACACATAATTGTCAGATTCACCAAGGTTGACATGAAGGAAAAAATGCTAAGGCAGCCAGAGAGAAAGGTTGGGTTACCCACAAAGGGAAGCCCCTCAGACTAACAGCAGATCTCTCAGCAGAAACCCTACAAGCCAGAAGAGAGTGGGGGCCAATATTCTACATTCTTAATGAAAAGAAATTTCAACCCAGAGTTTCATATCCAGCCAAACTAAGCTTCATAAGTGAAGGAGAAATAAAATCCTTTACAGACAAGCAATGCTCAGAGATTTTGTCACCACCAAGCCTGCCTTACAAGAGCTCCTGAAGGAAGTGCTAAACATGGAAAGGAACAACCGGTAGCAGCCACTGCAAAAACATGCCAAATTGTAAAGACCATTGATGCTAGGAAGAAGCTGCATCAAGTAACTGGCAAAATAACCAGCTAACATCATAATGACAGGATCAAATTCACACATAAGAATATTAACCTTAAATGTAAATGGGCTAAATGCCCCAATTAAAAGACTGGCAAATTGGATAAAGAATCAAGACCCATCAGTGTGCTGTATTCAGGAGACCCATCTCACATGCAGAGACACATATAGGTTCAAAATAAAGGGATGGAGGAAGATCTACCAAGCAAATGGAAAGCAGTAAAAAAGCAGGGGTTGCAATCATAGTCTCTGATAAAACAGACTTTAAACCAACAAAGATCAAAAGAGACAAAGAAGGCCATTACATAATGGTAAAGGGATCAATTCAACAAGAAGAGCTAACTATCCTAAATATATATGCACCCAATACAGGAGTGCCCAGATTCATAAAGCAAGTCCTGAGAGACCTACAAAGAGACTTAGACTCCCACACAATAATAATGGGAGATTTTAACACCACATTGTCAATGTTAGACAGCTCAACGAGACAGAAGGTTATCAAGGGTATCCAGGACTTGAACTCAGCTCTGCACCAAGCAGACCTAACAGACATCTACAGAACTCTCCACTCAAAATCAACAGAATATACATTCTTCTCAGCACCATATTGCACTTATTCCAAAATTGACCACATAGTTGGAAGTAAAGCACTCCTTAGCAAATGTAAAAGAACAGAAATCACAACAAACTGTCTTCTCAGACCACAGTGCAATCAAATTAGAACTCTGGATTAAGAAACTCACTCAAAACCACACAATTACATGGAAACTGACCAACCTGCTCCTGAATGACTAGTGGGTAAATAATGAAATGAAGACAGAAATAAAGATGTTCTTTGAAACCAATGAGAACAAAGACACGTAATACTAAAATCTCTGGGACACATTTAAAGCAGCGTGTAGTGGGAAATTTATAGCACTAAATGCCTACAAGAGAAAGCAGGAAAGATCTAAAATCGACACCCTAACATCACAATTAAAAGAACTAGAAAAGCAAGAGCAAACAAATTCAAAAGCTAGCAGAAGGCAAGAAATAACTAAGATCAGAGCAGAACTGAAGGAGATAGAGACACAAAAAACCCTTCAAAAAAAAATCAATGAATCCAGGAGCTGGTTTTTTGAAAAGATCAACAAAATTGATAGACCACTAGCAAGACTAATAAAGAAGAAAAGAGAGAAGAATGAAATAGACCCAATAAAAAATGATAAAGGGGATATCACAACTGATCCCACAGAAATACAAACTACCATCAGAGAATACTATAAACACCTCTACACAAATAAACTAGAAAATCTATAAGAAATGGATAAATTCCTGGACACATACACCCTCCCAAGACTAAACCAGGAAGAAGTTGAATTGCTGAATAGACCAATAACAGGCTCTGAAATTGAGGCAATAATTAATAACCTACCAACAAAAAAAAGTCCAGGACCAGATGGATTCACAGCTGAATTCTACCAGAGGTACAAAGAGGAGCTGGTACCATTCCTTCTGAAACTATAGGAAAAGAGGGAATCCTCCCTAACTCATTTTATGAGGCCAGTATCATCCTGATACCAAAGCCTGTCAGAGACACAACAAAAAAAGAGAATTTTAGACCAACATCCCCGATGAACATCAATGCAAAAATCCTCAATAGAATACTGGCAAACCGAATCCAGCAGCACATCAAAAAGCTTATCCACCAAGATCAAGTTTGCTTCAACCCTGGGATGCAAGGCTGGTTCAACATATGAAAATCAACAAACGTAATCCATCACACAAACAGAAACAAAGACAAAAATCACATGATTATCTCAATAGATGCATAAAAGGCCTTTGACAAAATTCAACAGCTCTTCATGATAAAAACTCTCAACAAACTAGGTATTGATGGAACATATCGCAAAATAATAAGAGCTATTTATGACAAACCCACAGCCAGTATCATACTGAATGGGCAAAAACTGGAAGCATTCTCTTTGAAAACTGGCACAAGACAGGGATGCGCTCTCTCACCACTCCTATTCAACATAGTGTTGGACATTCTGGCCAGGGCAATCAGGCAGGAGAAAGAAATAAAGGGTATTCAGTTAGGAAAAGAGGAAGTCAAATTGTCCCTGTTTGCAGATGAAATGATTGTATATTTAGAAAGCCCCATCATCTCAGCCCAAAATCTCCTTAAGCTGATAGGCAACTTCAGCAAAGTCTCAGGATACAAAATCAATGTGCAAAAATCACAAGCATTCTTATACACCAATAACAGAAAAACAGCCAAATCATGAGTGAACTTCCATTCACAATTGCTACAAAGACAATAAAATACCTAGGAGTCCAACTTACAAGGGATGCGAAGGACCTCTTCAAGGAGAACTACAAACCACTGCTCAATGAAATTAAAGAGGAAACAAACAAATGGAAGAACATTCCATGCTCATGGATAGGAAGAATCAATATCATGAAAATGGCCATACTGCCCAAGGTAATTTATGGATTCAATGCCATCCCCATCAAGCTACCAATGACTTTCTTCACAGAATTGGAAAAAACTACTTTAACGTTCATATGGAACCCAAAAAAAGCCCACACTGCCAAGACAATCCTAAGCCAAAAGAACAAAGCTGGAGGCATCAACACTACCTGACTTCAAACTATACTACAAGGCTACAGTAACCAAAACAGCATAGTACTGTTACCAAAACAGATATACAGAACAATGGAACAGAACAGAGGCCTCAGAAATAACACCACACATCTACAACCATCTGATCTTTGACAAACCTGACAAAAACAAGAAATGGGGAAAGGATTCCCTATTTAATAAATGGTGCTGGGAAAACTGGCTAGCCATATGCAGAAAGCTGAAACTGGATCCCTTCCTTACACCTTATACAAAAATTAATTCAAGATGGATTAAAGATTTAAATGTTAGACCTAAAATCATAAAAACCCTAGAAGAAAACCTAGGCCACACCATTCAAGACACAGGCATGGGCAAGAACTTTATGACTAAAACACCAAAAGCAATGACAACAAATGCCAAAATAGACAAACGGGATCTAATTAAACTAAAGAGCTTCTGCACAGCAAAAGAAACTACCATCACAGTGAACAGGCAACCTACAGAATGGGAGAAAATTTTTGCAATCTACTCATCTGACAAAGGGCTAATATCCAGAATCTACAAAGAACTTAAACAAATTTACAAGAAAAAACCCCATCAAAAAGTAGGCAAAGGATATGAACAGACAATTCTCAAAAGAAGACATTTATGCAGCGAACAGACACATGAAAAAGTGCTCATCATCACTGGTCATCAGAGAAATGCAAATCAAAACCACAATTAGATACCATCACACATCAGTTAGAATGGCGATCATTTAAAAAGTCAGGAAACAACAGGTGCTGGAGAGAATGTGGAGAAACAGGAACACTTTAACACTGTTGGTTGGAGTGCAAACTAGTTCAACCATTGTGGAATACAGTGTGGCGATTCCTCAAGGATCTAGAACTAGAAATACCATTTGACCCAGCCATCCCATTACTGGGTATTTACCCAAAGGATTATAAATCATGTTACTATAAAGACACATGCATACGTATGTTTATTGTGGCACTATTCACAAAAGCAAAGACTTGGAATCAACCTAAATGTCCATCGATGATAGACTGGATTAAGAAAATGTGGCACATATACACCATGAAATACTAAACAGCCATAAAAAAGGATGAGTTCATGTACTTTGTAGCATCATGGATGAAGCTGGAAGCCATCATTCTGAGCAAACTATCACAAGGACAGAAAACCAAACACTGCATGTTCTCACTCATAGGTGGGAATTGAACAATGAGAACACTTGGACACAGGGCAGGGAACATCACACACTGAGGCTTGTCGTGCGGAGGGGGGATGGGGGAGGGATAGCATTAGGAGAAATATCTAACATAAATGATGAGTTAATGGGTGCAGCAAACCAACATGGCACACGTATACATATGTAACAAACCTGCACGTTGTGCATATGTACTCTAGAACTTAAAGTATATAAAAAAGTACCATATAAATATCATCCCTACACATACTTGAAAATCTCCTGAAGTTTCTTACCAATAAAAGTAGAGACAATTATAAGATAGCTTATGCATAATTGCTTTTGACATTTTTAATTTGTCATGTTTCCCTAAAGAATATTAATGAAAACCATAACAACATAATTCCACTTTGCTTATGTTTTCCAGATAAAATAATCTAGCTTTCTTACTTGTCTGCCCTGTCTTATGACTTGAATTTCTCCATTGTCACTTAATTTTTGCTTCAGATACAAACACGCCTAGGATCATTTTGTTACCACCCAGGCTTGATCTCAAGCTCTCACTTCCTCTGTCCCATTTTCTACTTGTTACTGTGAATTTCTCACTTCCCATTCACTCCACTGTCCAGTGGCATGTTATCCTTCCATTTCTCCTACAACTGTTGAGATTAATCTCAATCTCCCTCTTGGCTTCCCAGGGGTTAAAGGGAATGGCATAGAAGCAATTATACCTCAGTAGCAGTGAGCACACTCAGTGCCTTTATCTTGGTT
Organism: Nomascus leucogenys; assembly: GCF_006542625.1. Lineage (NCBI taxonomy): Eukaryota > Metazoa > Chordata > Mammalia > Primates > Hylobatidae > Nomascus > Nomascus leucogenys. The sequence continues at coordinate 76,053,123 of NC_044392.1, forward strand.
TTAATACCATTCTCCAATAAAAATATATACATTTTAGGTAGGGCTCCTGGAAGAAATGCTGATTCTAGGACTGGGGCAGAAAATATACGAGATGAGCCTGGAGCAGTAAAGAAGTGACACACACAGACACACACACACATACACATACACACGTAGGGAAGAAAAAGTAATATCTTCTTCTCACCTATTGTAAGGTTTATGGCTGGGGCACCTATAACAAAAGATAGATTAACAAAAGAAAAGCATGTAAGTTAACTTTTTGTACATGACTTGAGAAGGACCCTTCAGAAATGAAGACCCAAAGAAACAGGGAAATTTGTGTATTTTTATGCTTAGGTTTAAAGAGTGGAAACTTGTGCAGAAGTATAATTAAACAAGGGGGCGGGATGATCTTATGGTAATAAATCAGAGTGAATTTAGCAAGGCCTAGGTTCAGATTCTTCTTAGTGTCTCTGTGTCTTCAAGGACAGGATGTTTCTAGACCTCAGGACCAGAACCTCAGGACCTCAGCCTCAGGACCAGGCTTAAGGAGATACCTCTGGATGATGCTTTTATGATCTGCTTCAGAAGAGAAGAAAGACAGGAAGATGAGGGTGATCCTCCTACTTCTGCTTGTTTCTCAAATGCCAAGGTCATATTTTGAGTAATATGTCCTGAACCCCATGATATGTGATGGGTGGATGTTAAAGTGACACAGAGCTCTACTAAAAGATCTCCTAATGGCCAGTGTTGGAATAATTTGAGCAAGAAATAAAAAATATAATATTGTACAGATTATACAACAAACATTAAAAGAAAAACAATGATTCCATACTGATGTAAATCAATGATTGAATTAATACATTAATAAATGAGGGAAGAATAGACACATCTATTCAGCATAATTGTGAATAGGTAGATACTCCATTCTCAGAAAGGTGAAATATACCTCCGCACTCCTTAAGTGTGTCCTACATATAGTGACTCCTATATAGAAAGGATTATATGAAAAAGAGTGTTAATAAAGAGGGTAAAACTCTGTGAAATATTTGAAGAGATTTAGTCTGAGCCAAATATGGGTGACCAATGGCCCACAATGCAGCTCTCAGGAAATCCTGAGAACATGTGCCTAAGGTAATCAGGCTACAACTTGATTTTATACATTTTAGGGAGATGTAAGACATCAATCAATGCATGTAAGATATACATTGGTTTGGTCCAAAAGGTGGGACAACGGGAAATGGGGGTTTCCAGGTCATGGGTAGATTCAATGATTTTCTGACTGGCAATTGGCTGAGAGTTAAGTTATTGTCTAAAGACTTAAAATCAATAGAAAGGAATGTCTGGGTTAAGATAAGGGGTTGTAGAGACCAAGGTTCTAACATGCAGGTGAACACTCCAGGTTGCAGGCTTCAGAGAATAGATTGTAAATGTTTCTTATCAGACTTAAAGAGTCTGTTTTATCAGTCTTAAGGTCTGTGTTGATGCTAATGCCAGTCAGCTGGGCCTGAATTCCAAAAGGGAGGTGGGCGTAATGAGGCATGTCCAACTCCCCCTTCCCATCATGGCCTGAGCTAGATTTTCAGGCTAACTTTGGAATGCTCTAGGCCAAGAGAAAGGGTCCATACAGATGGTCAGAGGGGCTCAGCATTTTATTTTTGATTTACAAGAGTAACTTTACAACGGAGAAACATGATAAATACTACCTCAACCAGATGATCAAAAATAATGTTAATGGCCATAAATCTTGTTTATAGTATGTACTCTTCATGTGATGCACTGAGAATGGCACTTTACCTCTGCAGTCTTCTCAAAACCATAAACCCAGTCTAATCATGAGAAAAATATCAATCACATCTCCATTAAGAGACATTCTACAAAATACCTGGCTAGAACCCCTCAATGTGGTCCAAATCATCAAAAACAATGAAAGCCTGGAAAACTGTCATGGCCAAGAAGAGTATGAGATAAGACAAGCAAATGTAATATGGTATCCTAGATAGGATCCTGGAGCAGAACAAGGACATTAGGTAAAAACTAAGGAAATCAGAATAAAGTATGGACTTTAATTAATAATGTATCACTGAGTTCATTAACTATGAAACATGTGCCAGGTTAATGTAAAATATCCAAAATAAAGTAAACTGGGTTTATTAGGGTATATGGGAATTCTCTTATACCACATTCACAAATTTTTGTATGAATTTTGTGAACCTTTTCTAAAATAAAGTTTACTTAAAAATAATGCTTATTATATTAAAATTTTTAAAAACTGTTTTTAAAGATTAGTCAGTGCATCTTCTTGCTGAACTGCCTGTCACAGAAGACTTCCTTTACTATCCACACTTCAACATCATATATTGTTTGTTATCAGTTACTCATAAAAATGCCTAACATTTACTTGGCAGCCTCTCTATGAATATTCATTTACATATTAAGAACTAGACATTGTTGGCCGGGCGCGGCGGCTCACGCCTGTAATCCCAGCACTTCGGGATGCCGAGATGGACGGATCACGAGGTCAGGAGATCAAGATCATCCTGGCTAACACAGTGAAACCCCGTCTCTACTAAAATACAAAAAAATTAGCCGGGTGTGGTGGCGGGCACCTGTAGTCCCAGCTACTCGGGAGGCTGAGGCAGGAGAATGGCGTGAACCCGGGAGGCAGAGTTTATGGTGAGCCGAGATTGCACCACTGCACTCCAGCCTGGGAGACACAGAGAGACTCTGTCTCAAAACAAACAAACAAATAAATAAATAAATAAAATAAAAAACTAGACATTGTTGAGATCGTTGATGAAAAATTAAGAATAGTAAAGGGAAACAAGGCCCATGTCTCCCTTAAAGGAACAGGGCTTGCTGCCAGGCTGCAATTCATTTCTAGCACAGCCCTAAATAAGATTCTATTTGTGTGATGTCCATCTCCCCACACTGAAAACAATGGATGAGTTAATTAACCCTCTACACATCCTGAAAACTTGTTCTTTCAAGCATGGATTTTTGACTTTTGACAGGTTTGGAGTGGGACAAATTTGAGTACAGGGCCTCTCCCGTCCCCGGGCGGCCAATTCTCAGTCCTATTTGCTTTTCAACATGAAAAGCTTATTCCAGGATCTACCAAGTATCCTGGGAAATCGGTCTGGGAACCTGCTTAGCTCCTACTATTCCTGCCTTATATATAAGTCAAGAAGCTCCAAAGGGTAGCATTTTGATAAATCACGCTTAATTCATTTTGCCACAACTCTATGTCCCAAGCCCTCGTGGTTTTGTTTTTATTTCTGTTTTTATGGCAGATATTGCTAATCTATCACTGAATCCATTCTCACTGAGTAGGCCAGACAGGCAGACAGGCTCATTTCCTGTTTTGATGTGGTTTAGAGAAAAGATCAAAAGCCCTTTACTCAAACTGTAGCTTACCTAACTTCCAGCCAATCAGCAACGAAAAACCCAAGAAGCTATTAACCACGAGTTTCTGCTTTAGGGGGATAGGGACTTCCCTTCGGCTCCACATGTGCAGGTAGACTTAAACTTTAACTTATAATTGCCCCTCCCCCTCATTTTAATACTAAAAGTCACACAGCCAGTGGTGGAGATTTAAAATGGTAATATTACACGTGGTGTATGAAGAAACATGTAGAGCCATTGCACAAGTGCTAGAAAAAAACCCTCCTATACATGCCCTGATGAAATCCTTCCCTATAGAAAGTCCCCATAAAATGAATCCACATACTACCCTCCAGGAGCAGCCTGCCCTTTTCCTTTTGTGGTGCCGACTTCCTTGTGCACAAGCTAAAATAATGCTTTCTCTTTCTCTATGCTGCTATATCTGGTGATCTCTCTTGATTTCTATTGTAATCTTTCTTGAGACATTACAAGAACAGAGGGCACTGATAACACCTGTATGCAGCTTCAGAATCAGGCTTAACTCAGCATCTCAGTGGATAGGGAAGGCACGATCTGCTCATAGCTGGAATCAGGTGGACCTATCTTCCTTATCAGCAGATGAGCAATTATATGAGAAGTCATGATTTACTCTAATGACATTATGTCTTCTCTGGAAGGAAAAAATTAATCCTAGAGACAGAGCGCCTGAAAGCCAGGGTATCCTAAGCATATTGACAGCTGAACTCAGACAAAATTATGGAAGAGACTGAATTAAGTTTCAAGTCTCCTCCCACATGCCCACCTCTTAGTTTCTCCATAATTAAGCCAGCCTAGAGTGATTACCATACTTCATTCCCTTCCAAAATATATTTTTTCTTCTATTTCCTCCACTACAAAACTTAGTAATTTATAAACTCATTGCTTTAAAAATAACCTTTCGGCTTTAGCACACCTTAGACATTTAAGAAAATGCTGGCTTATCTGATAAGTAGGGAAAAAAGTGTCAAGAAAAAAATGCCCATTGGATGCAAGGAGTGCTTCCAATTAGGTAATTAAATATGCTGAATCCTGTAAATCTTTGTATAGCAACACATGGCAGATTATAACTGCTGGGATGACCCTTACATGTAGTGAATATGAGATAGTCAAACAGTAAAGTCCTAGCTAGGTGGCTGGGTGGCACTCTGTTTTAAGTAATTTTTAAAACCAACTACAATATCTCCACTGGGAAATTTGCTACACAGAAAGTGGCCATTGTTTACAGCCATTGATCACTCTCCAACCCAACAACTCATTTATTCTTCATAACTCTTATCAATATGCACAAATATTTACTTGTATTATTATTATTACATATATTCCCTTACTAGAATTTAAGCTTCAAGAAAAAAAGAACCTTGACCATGACTAGATCCTTAGGAACTAAATAAATATTTGTTGAAAGAATAAATGAATCTAAAACCCAAGCCTTTGACAGTACTCTATAATTAAAGCCAGAGATAATTATAGAATCCCATTCTTCTTGGCTACTGAGAATATTTTAGAAGATACTTTATAAATGTATATGTATAATACATATATTATATACAAATATATGCACATTTTACATAAGGACCAGAAAATATGATGGTATAGCTTAATGTTGAAGAGAAAGAAAGGGGCAAAGGGAAAGGGGGCTTTTTAGACACTAAGTAAAATTTGGCCACTTGTTAATTTTCCCTTAGGTAGGACCTCATCAGAAAGCCTACTGAATTTAATGCAGTTGAGATCTTCTTTTCCAGGTGTCAGCCTTCATGCTGATGATATTTCTCAAAACTTCTTATTATATCTTTCAAAATAAGCAATTCCAACTTCTTTACTCATCCTTTAGGAGTCCTGTTGTTTCTTCTCTATTGGATCCAGCTATGAATTACTCTGGCACTTGAGATTTCACTTGCACCTTAAATCAGAGACTGTGAAAGCAAATGCTTACAAGACCAGGAAGGTAACAATAATGAGTGATACCTTGGTCTTTTTGTGAATATGTTTTTCATTGTATGAATGAGGGGTATGTACCCAGACAGAGTGGTGGAGGTTGCTATGCGTAGCTCCTGTCAATTGTTGTGATATCAGAATTAAGACCCTCCACCACCGGATCATCTCATATTTCAAAAGAATCCAGAAATCTGGATTTTATGAGAAAATTTATAGTCTTTAGTTGGATTGATTTTTATAAACCACTTGAGGATACACAAGTTAGGTCTGTGTATCCAATGCAACATGCTATCAGTTGTTTTTCAATTCTAAAATAATGATAACTCTGGTTACTTTTCTCAGGACATATGCAGTCTTTGGCTGTCTAAGACCTTTGACTAGCTGTGTTAGGACACATTAGTCTACCAGACTGTGTGGGGCAAGAAACGTATCATGCGGCACCCTCATTTAATAGTGATTACAGCAGTTTCACCCAGCTCATGTAAATGCCTAAGACAGTCCTGGCTATTGGCAATACTGTAGAATATTAGAATGACCTTACCTTTCGTCTGGGTCATACACTCATTTCATATACATATATGGGTTTTCTGTGCTGGTTCCTTATTACAGACCTTGTTGCCTTCTTTTCAGCTTGTTGGCATTTGAGCCAGTGCTATAGCCCAGCCATGTTATAAAATCATAATGATTCCCAATTACCTAATATGTGAAGTGTTGGGTACTTTTTCCCTTCAGGGTTTTTCATAGCTAGTAATCTAATAAACTAGTTCAATTTGGCCCATTCATTGTACTTGAAGATGATGATATATATTCCATACCTGAACTATTGATTATTCATTAAAATTCAGCCCTTCCTCTTCCCCGATCAATTCCTGTCAGTTTAATTTCTCTTCTTCTATTACAATAAGCTTTCAGTGGTTTCCTGACCACAAATCTCATGCTCATTTTGCCAGTCACTCAAACTTATGCCCAAATAACTATTTAAAATCTATGTTCCTATCATAATCACATAATATTCATAGTTACTTATCTGTAGGATAACATCTATGCATCAAAGCATGTGATATTATCAGAACAAAATATATATTTAAAATGGTTTTTGCCACTTTCTCAAACAATCTAATATTTAGTCCCAATTCTGCAGAGACCACTTGCTTTCACACCTCTCTGGCTTTATCATGTTTACACTATTCTTTTCAGCTATCCATACCCATTGTATCTTTTGAACACTGACCAAACAGCAATTCTATTTGACCATTTCCTCAACAATTCCAGATAGTAATTGTTTTCCCTATCTGTGCTATTTACCTTTATGATAGCATTCAACATATCTTTTTAGATTTTTTATTTTTCCTTATATTTGTTTGGGATCTTAAAGTAGATGGGGACCATGTGTTCATTTATATAGAACCACTACTCAAGTGCTGAAACTACAAAATAGGAGGGATTTATTAAAATATTTTAGTATAAATAAATAATTTCATGAATCTTTAGTAATAAAGCATAAGGACTAAGAGGTAGGATTTGGAAAACAAAAAGAATTGAATTCAAATTCCATATCTGATATTTTCAGCTGGGAAATTTTAAGCAAGTCAAATTACCTGCCTTGGCCTCAGTTTCTTCTTTGAAATATACCATTAAGAAAATGAAGAGGAAATCCAGAGCCTGCGAGAAAATATTTGGAACACATATGCAGATGCTCCTCAATTTATGATGGGGTTACATCTCAATAAATTCATAGTAAGTTAAAAATATTGAAGTCAAAAATGCACTTTAGTACACTCAACCCATCCAACATTATGGCTTGGCCTAGCCTACCCTAAATGAGCTCAGAACATTAGTCTCTTGTTGGGCAAAATCATGTAACACAAAACCTATTTTATAATAGTGACTGTCTCATATAGTTTTTTGAATACTATAAATACATGGTTTGATATATGCAAATCATTTTATGTGATTCATGACATAAAAAAATTAAGGAGAAAAATTATGTGATATGGTTTGGCTGTGTCCCCACCCAAATCTCATCTTGAATTGTAGCTCCCATAATTCCTACATGTTGTGGGAGGCACCCAGTGGGAGATAATTAAATCATGGGGCAGTTTTCCCCATACTGTTCTCATGGTAGTGAATAAGTATCATAAGATCTGATGGTTTTATAAAGGGCTTCCCTTTTTGCTTGGCTCTCATTCTGTCTTGCTTGCTGCCATGTAAAATGTGCCTTTTGCCTCCCACCATGATTATGAGGCCTCCCCAGTTACATGGAACTGTAAGTCCATTAAACCTCTTTTTCTTTATAAATTACCCAGTCTCAGGTATGTCTTTATCAGCACCATGAAAACAGACTAATATACTGTATGATCATCTCAATAGATGCAGAAAAAACTTCTGATAGAATTGTGCATCTCTTCATGTTAAAAAAAATCCCTGAAAAACAGCAGAAAAAACATACCTCAAAATAACAAATGTCATATACAATGAACACATAGCTAATATTATCCTAAATGGGGAAAAGCTGTAAGCAGTCCTATAAGAAATGGAACAAGACTAGGATGCCCACTTTTACCACTTCTATTTAACGTAGTAGTGAAAGTCCTAGGCAGAGCAATCAGGCAAGAGAAAGAAATAAAAGGCATCCAAATTGGAAAAAAGGAATTTAAATTATCTCTCTTCTCAGATGATATGATATTACACCAAAATCCCTTAAGATTCCTCCAAAACTCTAGACTTGATAAATGTATTCAGTAAAGTTTCAGGATACAACATCCATGTGCAAAAATTGTTAGCATTTCTACCCACCAATAACAATCAAGCCGAGAAACAATTTAAGGAGGCAATCCCACTTAAATAGCTACACACACACACACACACACACACCAGGGATATATTTACCGAAGGAGGTGAAAGATCTCTACAAGGGAAACTATAAAGCACTGATGAAAGAAACTGTAGATAAGACAAACACATAAAAAATATTTTGTGCTAACTGATCAGAAGAATTAATATCACTAAAATAACCATACTGCCCAAAGCAAACTACAGATTCAATCCAACCCCTTTCAAAATACCAATGCCATTTTAATGGAATTAGAAAAAAAAAATCTTAAAATTCATATGGAACCAAAATGGAGCCTGAATAGCCAAAGCAATTCTAAACAAAAAGAACAAAGTTGGAGACATAGCATTACCTGACTTCGAATTATACTAGAAGGCTATAGTAACCCAAACAGCATGGTACTAGTATAAAAATAGAGACATAAACCAATGAAACAGAATAGAAAACTCAGAAATAAAGCCACATATCTATAGCCAACTGTTCTTTGACAAAGGTGACAGAAACATATGCTGGGGAAAATATACCCTTTTTAATAAATGGTGCTGGAAAAATTGGATTGCCACATTCAGAAGAATGAAACTGGACCCCTATCTCTCACCATATACAAAAATCAACTCAAGATGGATTAAAGACTTAAATGTAAGAACTGAAACCATAAAAATACTAGAAGAAATCCTAGAGAAAACTGCTGGATATTGGTCTAGGCAAAGAATTTATGACAAAGATCTCAAAAGCACCACCACTACCAACAACAAAAATAAATAGAAATTAATTAAAGTAAAAAGCTTCTGCATGGCAAAAGAAATAATCAACAAAGTGAACAGATAATCTGCAGAATGGAAGAAAATATCTGCAAACTATGCAACCAATAGAAAATTGATATCCAGAATCTACAAGTAATTCAAACAACAATCGAAATAAACAAATAACCCCATTAAAAGGTGGGTGAAGGATGTGAATAGATATTTTTCAAAAGAAGACATACAAATGGCCAGTAAGCATATGAAAAAGTGCTCAATATCATTTACCATCAGAGAAATGCAAAAAGAAATTACAATAATCTATCCTCTTAGACCAGTCTGAATAGTTACTATTAAAAAGGCAAAAAGTAACAGATATCAGCAAGGATGTGGAGAAAGGGGGAATACTTATACACTGTTGGTGGAATGTAAACTAGTACAACCGCTATGGAAAACAGTATGGAGATTTCTCAGATAAATACAAATAGAACCACCATTTAATCTGGCAATCTCACTACTGGGTATCTACCCAAAGGAAAATAAATCATTACATCAAAAATGTACCTGCACTTGTATGTTTATCACAGCACTATTTATAGTTGCAAAGATAAAGAATCAACCTAAGTGTCCATTAATGGAAGAATGCATAAAGATAATGTGGCACATATACAAAATGGAATGCTATTCTGCCATAAAAAAGAATCATGTTTTTTGCAGCAACATGAATGGAACTAGAGACCATTATCTTAAGTGAAACAATTCAGAAACAGAAAGCCAAATATCATATGTTCTCACTTATAAGTGGGAGCTAAATAATATATATTTTAATACACGGACATAGAGCGTGGAATGATAGATATTTGAGACTCAGAAGGGTGGGAGAGTGGGAGGAAGGAAAGGGATGAGAAATTACTTACTGGGTACAATGTACACTATTCGGGTGATGGTTATACCAAAAGCCCAGACTTCACCACTACACAATACATTCATGTAACAAAACTGCTATTGTACCCCTTATATTTATATAAATAAAAAACCCTTAAAACTCACAACCTAATAAAAAAATGGACAAATGATGACTTGAGAGGCTGAGGCGGGAAGATCACCTGAGCTCAGAATTTCTAGGCTGCAGTGTGCCATGACAGTGCAGCTGCACTTCAGCCTGGGCAACAGAGTGAAATCCCAGCTCTAAAAAAAATGGTCTAAGGATTTGAACAGATACGTTTACAAAATAATATATGTGAATGGCAAATAAGTACAGGAAAAAATGTTTCACATATTTAGGCAGCATGAAAATGCAAACTAAAGCTATAATGAGCTACCACTACATATAGGTTAGAATAGCTACATTTAAAAAATAATAGAGAGTCTGGCCATATCATATGTTGTTGAACATGTAGGGTAAGTGAAGATGTTATTCATAACTGTTGAGAATATACAATGGTATCACAATTTTGGCTAACAGTATAGCCAAAACTATTAGTTTCCTAAAAAGTTAAATATGCATTCACCATCCACACAGCCATTCTATTCCCAGATATTTACTCAAAAGAAATAAAAACATATGTCCACTCAAAGATTTGTACATGAACATTCATAGAATTTTTATTTGTAATAAACAAAAGCCAGAAAAATCCAAATGCCCATCAACAGTTAAATGAGAAAAACAAATTGTGATAGGTCTATACAATGGACAATTACCCAGCAAAAAAAGAGGAAGGAATTATTGACACACACAACACAGATTAATATGAAAATTATTATGCTGAGTGAAAGAAGTAAATTAAAATAGTATATACTTTATATGTCATTTATATACAATTCTAGAAAATGTAAACCAATTTATAGTGATAGAAAGCAAATCAGTAGTTTCATGGAAATGGGAGTGGAGGAGGAATGGATTACAAAGGGACATGAGGAAATTTGGGAGGATGATGTATGTATTCACTTTCTTTATTTTGGTGGCAATTTCACAAGAGTATGCATGTATCAAAGCAAATTAAGTTATACACATTCTATATGTGTGCTTGTTTTATACTTTAATTTTATCTTAGCCATTTATGCCTAGTGTTCCACTACTGGAATGCTAAGTATGTGGGAGCTATTTATATGCTACTGCTCAAGGTCATCGCCAAGTTTTGACTGCAAAAATTCAAAAAATTGCAACCTCAGGCATAAATGGGTTAATAAAATTATAGTTATATAAAACTATACCTATCATTAGATGATAAAAAGAAGATAAAGTTGACAAATTTAAAAGAATTGGCAGAAAAAACTATTTTCAATTTTTTTCTAATTTTTAAATTATCCTCCTTTCCAATTACTCAAGACAAACTGGAATTAGATGGTCATCAGTGCTGACCAGAATTAATGATTCAAGGGACAAAATAGCAAAGAGACTGTCCTGACATCCTCCATACCCGAAAACCTGTAGCATGGCACTTGCAATGAATTATTATTATAGTCATCATGGGTTTTCTACTGATCTTATACAAAACCACCTGAATATAATTGTGAATGTCAGAATGATATCTGTGGCCAGGCAACCAGGGAAAAGAAACTCATCAGCCTGTAGAATAACAGGTCCCAAACCTGTAGCTCTATGCTATAACCAATTCATCTACACAGGTCTCTGGCTATGCACACTACTGGAGACCAGTCTACATATTTAACTTGTGAAAAATGCCACTGGCCCTGTACTCAAGTGAGGGGGATGTGAGGGCAGAGAGAGAGAGAGAGAAAGAAGAGAGAATAAAATTCACACATGATAAAGGGGTGGAGAGAGAGAATAAAATTCACTACTAAATAGGAAAAAAAATAGAAGAAAAACAAGTCTATCATTTTACTAAAGAGTGCATTCCCCAAGGAGGGTACAACATAGGAAATATAAATCTAATGTTTCCTCCGTAGGCATCAATCTCCCAAGTTTCCCTCCTACTATAAGCACTTTATGATCTAAGGCTTGTGGATAAAAGAACTTTTTTAATAACATGGGCCATAAACACTAGCTAACTTCGTCATCTGATGCTCAAAGAAGCAGAGCAACTATCTGTTGGACTTCCCAAGAGACAACATGTGAATCTCCACTCTGAGGGATTTTCAATAACAATTATGAGCACATATAACTTATGTCTTATATTCCAACTTTAGAATTTACCCTAGACACATATACATACCCCATCACCATCTCTACCACAACCACCATCATAAGCACTTAAAACGTGATCTCATTATATTACATATTCAGAATTTCTACAGCATATTTTCCTAGGACTGAAAAAAATTGTCATTTAGAAATTTTTTTCTAGGGGAAAACTTAAAACTGTTGAAAATGATTAAAAATAACAAATCATGATTCAGTTCACAATCAAGTAACTAATATTGTACTTACCCTCACATAATAAAGAATTATAAAATTGGAAAAAATATTATTTAAAAAAAACTGTTTTCAGATATTGAACAATGGACAGCACAAGACTGTGATCCTTGAAAAATGGGAGCCTCATGGAGTCAATTTCGTTCAGTCATTCACTCATTCTGGCCTTCTGTCTGCGAGAGATTTCCAAATTATTTTTCAGAAAATTGAATAAGTAAAACACCTCTACATAACTGGATAGAGAAAAAGGTAAGTGGGTTAAAAAGACGGATATTAGAGTGTGAGGATTTCATGTCATCTTGGAGTTGTTAGGGCAGGGCTCTGAAGAAAGAAAACCACATCTACAAAAGTCTGAGAAATTTGCAAAGAAGTTTCCTGCCAAGTCATTGATCAAATTCTAAGTTGTACATGTGTAGGGCATGATTGTGTGAGGATAAGCAAAAACAGCTGCTGGGGAACTGAAAGGTGAATAGAAACTTCAAAGGTCTCACGGTGCTGGGAAAACATTGGCATTCCCATCCATCCAGATGAAGGCACTTTTTTTTTTTAATACTTTAAGTTCTAGGGTACATGTGCACAACGTGCAGGTTTGTTACACATGTATATTTGTGCCATGTTGGTGTGCTGCACCCATTAACTCATCATTTACATTAGGTATATCTCCTAATGCTATCCCTCCCCCCTCCTCCCACCCCACAACAGGCCACAGTGTGTGATGTTCCCCTTCCTGTGTCCAAGTGTTCTCATTGTTCAATTCCCACCTATGAGTGAGAACATGCGGTGTTTAGTTTTTTGTCCTTGTGATAGTTTGCTGAGAATGATAGTTTCCAGCTTCATCCATGTCACTACAAAGGACATGAATCCATCCTTTTTTATGGCTGCATAGTATTCTATGGTGTATATGTGCCACATTTTCTTAATCCAGTCTATCATTGATGGACACTTGGGTTGGTTCCAAGACTTTGCTATTGTGAATAGTGCCACAATAAACATACGTGTGCATGTGTCTTTATAGCAGCAATGGCAACAAAAGCCAAAATTGACAAATGGGATCTAATTAAACTAAAGAGCTTCTGCACAGCAAAAGAAACTACCATCAGAGTGAACAGGCAATCTACAGAATGGGAGAAAATTTTTGCAATCTACTCATCTGACAAAGGACTAATATCCAGAATCTACAAAGAATTCAAACAAATTTACAAGAAAAAAACCAACCCCATCAAAAAGTGGGCAAAGGATATGAACAGACACTTCTCAAAAGAAGACATTTATGCAGCCAACAGACACATGAAAAAATGCTCATCATCACTGGCCATCAGAGAAATGCAAATCAAAACCACAATGAGATACCATCTCATGCCAGTTAGAATGGTCATCATTAAGAAGTCAGGAAACAACAGGTACTGGAGAGGATGTGGAGAAATAGGAACACTTTTACACTGTTGGTGGGACTGTAAACTAGTTCAACCATTGTGGAAGACAGTGTGGTGATTCCTCAAGGATCTAGAACTAGAAATACCATTTGACCCAACCATCCCATTACTGGGTATATACCCAAAGGATTATGAAGGCACCTTTTTGAACAACCTGAGAATTCAACTGAGAACCTAGGAAGCCCATGCCTCAGGGGTTAGAACCACAGCCTAAGAGTAAAGACCACATGCCAGGACTCAGAGCAAATTAGATCAGAGTTATCTGCCACAAATTTGACTTTTGGTCAGCACAGTGCTCTCTCTTGAGCTGGAAATGACATAATCCAGAAGTTCTACCTATATAATTTGCAACATTCAGCATACAATAAAATTACTAAATATGCAAGAAGCAAGAAGCTGAAATCCATCAACAACAAAAAAAGTGGCTTATAAAGACCCACACATAATCCAAATTTTGGAGTTAGCAGTAAAGGATTTAAAAGGGCTATTATAAGTATGTTAAAAACTTCAGTGAACAATACAGATAGGTACAAACAGATGGAGAATTTCAGCAAAAAGCTGAAAAACTAGAAAGGAACTAAAGGGAAAATTTTAAACTAAAAATAAAATCTCTCTATGGCAAAGAATTTATTGAATTGCTTAACAGCTGACTTGAAAAAGCAGAAAAAAATTTAGTAATCTCAAAGTCAGGTCAGTAGAAAGTATCTAATCTCACATACAGAGAATAAAAATAAAAGAATGAAAAATGCAGGCTAAAGTTTCCATATCGTGTGACATGCATGGAACTAGAATCCAGAAAGACAGAGAGAAAATGGAGGACAAAATGTATTGGAAGAGATAATGGCCAAAACATTTTTAAATTTTATTAAAAATATCAACCCACAAGTCCAGCAAATTTCAGGAGACTTAATAAATATAAAGGCCACATGGGGCACATCAAACTGAAACAGAAGCATATGAAAAAAGAAAAAAGAAGAGGGAGAGAAAATCTTAAAACCAGCAAAGGGCAGATAGCATTGTATTCAGGGATACAACCATAAGAATGATAGCTGTCTTCTTATTATAAATAAATAGAAGCCAAAAGATAATAGGATAACATCTTTAATATTTTGAAAGGAAAAGTCTACTAGCCTAGAATGAATACATATATATATATATCCAGGAAACATGTCTATCCACAAGAAATATCTACCCAAAATGAAGGCAAAATAAAGATATTTTGGACAAATAAATGCATAGTAAGTTCAATATCAGCAGACGCACACTACACAAATACAAAGGAAGTTCTCAGGTCAAAGAGAAATGTTCCCAGATAAAAATGTGGACCTACCAGAAGTAATGAAGAGTACTGAAGATGGGAAACATGAAGGTAAATATGAAAGGTTATTTTAAAAATGTTCTAATAACACGTTGATTAGAATAACAATAGAACAAAGGAAACATGGACATATAGAAAACAAGGAACAAGACGGTGGGCTTAAACTCCACCACATCAGTAATTTCAATTTCAATAAATCTAAATAGACTAAACCACTCTATTTAAAAGACAATGATTGTCCACTAGAAAAAGACCAACTGAATGCTGTTTATAGGGCTAGGATCTATTTTAGCATTTAGGATCCATTTTAGCATTTAGGTTCTATTTTAAGTATAAGGACATAGATATATTGAAAGTAAAAGGATAGAAAATTATATACCATGCAAACACCAATTTAAAAATTCTATGGCTGTATTAATATCAGACAAAGCAGACTTTAAAGACAAAGAGGATTAATAGAGATAAGAAAGAGAATTCATAATGATAAAAGTGTCAACTCATCAGGTAGCTATAACAACCCTAAATACATTTAGCCGAATAATACAGTTTCAAAGTATTTGAAAAAAATGAAAAGAAGAAAAAAAAAATAGGAAAATCCACAATACACTTGACAATTTTAACACTTTTCTCTCAGTAGTTGATAGACTTAACTGACAAAAAGTTCAATAAAGATACGGAAAATTGGAAGAATACTATTACCTAACTTGATCTGATTGGAATTTATGGAGTACTACACCCAACAACTGCTGACAATATATTACTTTTAAGTATACTTGGAACATTTGTCAAAATAGATCATAAGCTAGCTCATAAAATTGAGTCTTAATAAATTTAAAAGACTGTAATCACAGAAAGTATGTTCTTTAACTACAATCAAATTAAATCTAGAAATCAATTTTAAAGTCCCCTAAGATATGAAAATTGAATAACACACGTCTAAATAAATGTGTCAAAGAATTGTCATAAATATTAGAAAATATGTTTAATCACTCTGATTGCTATGTAAGAATAGACAAGAAAGAGAAGCAAGAAGAGAGATAAGGATACCAGTTAGGTGGTTATCACATTTATCCAGGTGAGAGATGGTGTTGGCATGGATGAGGATAGTAACAGAATATAAGGATTGGTCAGATTATGAATACATTGTAAAATCATAGACAATAGGATTTGCTGATAGATAAATACGAGGTTTGAGAGAACAAGAGAAGTCAAGGATTAATTTGAGATTTTGGCCTGAGTATGCAAAAAGATGAAGCCACTATTAACTGAAATAAGGAAGATTAAAAAAGAACCAGGTTTTGAGCAGAAATAGTATGAGCTGAGTTTTGATCACAACTACTAGTTTAAGATGCTTGTGCCTGGCACGGTGGCTCACGCCTGTAATCCCAGCATTTGGGGAGGCTGAGGTGGGCGGATCACCTGAGGTCAGGAGTTTGAGACAAGGCTGGCCAACATGGCAAAACCCTGTCTCTACTAAAAATACAAAAACTAGCTGGGCGTGATGGCAGGCGCCTGTAATCCCAACTACTCAGGAGGCTGAGGAGAGATAATCTCATGAACCTGGGAGGCATAGGTTGCAGTGAGCCGAGATCCCGCCATTGCACTCCAGCCTGGGCAGCAAGAGCGAAACTCCATCTCTCTCTCTCTCTCTCCTCTCCTCTCCACACACACACACACACACACACACACACACACACACACACACACGATGCTTGTTATCCACTTAAGAGATGTTCAGTAGACAGTTGGGTTTGAGTCCATTATTCAAGGGAGAGGTTGAAACTAGAGACATAAACTTTTATAAAGAGAGAGAGACAGAGAGAGGAATAGATAGACAGATAGATAGAGATAGAGTCAGATATATATACAGACACATATGTAATTTACAACCAAAATAAATTAAATACTATATATTTACATACTGAGATCACTAATAGAGTAAGTGAGACTTACCCCTTAGGCACCCCGATGTTACATAGCCAGGGGAAAGACTCAGAGACTGAGGTGGTAGGAAAAAGAGGTGTGATGCTGTGGAAGCCAAGGGATAGTGTTTCAAGGAGGAGAAAATAAGCAAATTTGTGAACTTCCACTTGTAGCTCAAGTTAAGATGAAAACTGTGAACTGACCTTTGATTTAGAATAGTCATGAGTTTGAGACCAGGCTGGCCAACACGATGAAACCCCGTCTCTACTAAAGCGTTTCAAGGAGGGATAGTGCTTCAAGGAGGAAAAAAGAAGCAAATTTGTGAACTTCCACTTGTAGGTCAAGTTAAGGTGAAAACTGTGAACTGACCTTTGATTTAGAACCTGTCAATTTGTGACCTGAAAAAGGCTTGTGGTGAAACAGTAGGAGTGTGAGCCTGACTATAGTGAATGTAAGAGAAAATGGATACAGAAGAAGCCAGTGTGTGGAGATAGCTGTTTTGAGCATAGCTTTTCTAAAAGAAGAGAAATAATGGGAAAGTTGGGTTAAGAGAATTTTTTAAGATATAAGAAATAATAGCATTTTTCTATACCAATAACGACAGTCTAATAGAAAATAACTACCAATTCAGATATATAAAAAAAGAGTTAGTTGAAGTGATATTTTTAATTGGGCAAAAGGTGATGAGATTTAGCACCAAAGGGAAAAAGAGGTTGGCGTTAAAACAGAGGACAGGCAGTTCTATTATAATAGGAGGGAACACAGATTGTACAGAAATAATAGAAACTTGGGAAATTCTGATTGCTTTATCAGCTGAGAATGAGGATGGTGAAGAGGAGGTGGAAGTTAGAAGTTTCAGGAGAGAAGAGGAAGTATAAAGTATTCATTTAGGAAAACATAAAAATGAATGAGCAGCATTTACAGGCACAATAAAGTAATCAGTTGTGAATTTAAGTGAGACCAGTAACCCTGGTTGTTTGTTTTTCTCCATGCATTTTCATCTAAGCAGGTACAGGTGCAAGATAGGCAGAGATTTCGATTTAACCAGGATTGAGGCAAAGTCTCAATCAAGCACA
Organism: Nomascus leucogenys; assembly: GCF_006542625.1. Taxonomy (NCBI): domain Eukaryota; kingdom Metazoa; phylum Chordata; class Mammalia; order Primates; family Hylobatidae; genus Nomascus; species Nomascus leucogenys. The sequence continues at coordinate 76,071,159 of NC_044392.1, forward strand.
TGAAAGGTAAATGTGTATTTGAGGAAATGATTATGAAGATTAACAATGGAATTTAAGGAAAGAAGGGAGGACATAAGGATAGGTAAAAAGCTGGTAGAATCAATGCATTTAATTCTTGAAGGGGGTTGAAACACTAAGTCAAAACAATAGTAGGAATGAGCAGAAAAGATAACAGAAACTTTTAGAGATTAGGATGCTTACATTTAAGATCATGGAGTGATTTCAGTCATTGAAATGAATGTCAGAGATGGTTTAGAGGAAAAATAATCATTTGAGGAGAACAGTTAAGGAAATGGAAATGTTGGGGTTTAGAAAAATAGCCTATATGAATACTGAAATCACACACAGTTATGACAGGAGTACTGTGGAAGAGATGGACACTAAGCCAGGATTTAACATCTTCAAGGAAAAAGGTGACTTCAGTTAGCAGATAGATTGGTAGATGGGCTGTATCTGAGTGTAATTTGTTGACATGAGATTAACACTCGAAGGGTAGGGCTTGGAAAGGAAATAAAATGTTCTGGAAGGGATAATAGGAGCAAAAGGGATTCCTGCACCACCTCTAGGCCCTGATGTATTACAAGAGCAGGAGGGGAAAAGCCACCCCAAAAGAGATTCACAGGAGAGCTTCAAAGATGTTCACAGAGATTCGAAAGAGAGCCTGGTTTCAAACTTACTTTTGATGACAACAATCGTGATCTCTATAAATAGCCCAGGAAAGAATGGCTGCAGCAAATCTGCTTTTCTGGCTGCTGAAGTGTCTGGTCTGTCTTGACACTTCCTATGGTGCCATAAGAAAGTGTTTCTGCTGCATCTCTGGCAGTCTCAACCAACCCCCGAACCACTAACAACTTTGAAGATTTCACACCTATTGATAACAAAATCAGTTTCCATGTGATGAGATGGAGGTTCTTTCTTTCTCTTTCTCTTTTTCTTTGGCTCCCTTACTTCTTCCCTCCTTCCCTCTCTCTTCTTACCACCCTTTCTATCATTTAGAGAGGGAAGACAAATGAAGAGAAGATGAGATATTCAAAACACTTTTGGCTCCTGTTAGAACCAGAAAATAAGAAAAATATACTATGAGAAAACACTACGTATAAAACTGAAGTATGCAATTTGTCAGTATTCTCTAGCACATTAAGTAGAATGTGATGAATTCCGAAAGCAACAAGAGAGAATTCTGAAAAATGAGACTTCCAGGCTCGGAAAATGAGAATTATATTAAAGAAGAAAAATCACTGATGACCAAATGTCTATTTCCCTTTTGAGTTTGCTACATTTCTTCACTTTAAGTTGATTCCTCAGCAGAGGGAAAATGTTCTTAGGGATTAATTTACTAGATTATTAGACTACAGTTAGAAATCAATTCCTCTCATTTGTGTGATGAAATTATGTGAAATAACTTGCAATGGACCATTCACTAAATTTTCCTTGCTAACATGTCTTGCATTAGAGATAACTGAATTTCGTATCAGGGTATTGGAACTCCAACCCTGATTCTGCTGTGGGACCATCCTCTTACTCATCCTACTAATCTTACTTTCAGTATCTCTTTCTCCATGAAAATTTTCCCCCTAAGTATACTTCTTATTCTGATAATAGTCTGCTATTGCACCCTGAAATTCTCTTTTGCATTCTACTGGAAATGTATACTTTTTTATTTATTTGATTAATTTATGTCTTTCCTATAGAATTGCAAGCTCTATGAAGCCAGAGAACTCATATTACCAGTATCTACATAGAAGATAATCAATAAATGCTTATTGTCTGCCTGTCTGGCTTGGATAAATAACATACTAAACTTCAGTTTCTTCAGATCCAGTCTGTCAACTTCATGGAATCATGGAGTCCAATATACACAAGGGCACTTCAAAACCTTTAAAGTATTTATCAAATAGGAAGGATTTCTTAATGCATCAAACAGTTTCCTGATACAATAGTATTATCAGCATATATTATTGGCAGAGAATACGTTCCAAGACATCTAGTAGCTAATACCAAAATGCATATATATTATGTTTCTTCCTATTCATACATATCTATAATAATCTAATTTATAAATTAGGCACAGTAAGAGATTAACAACAATAAGTAATAAAATAGAACAATTATAAAAATATGACAGCACCACTATTCTTCTTTATTAAGTAAAATAAGGCTTACTTGAACACAAGAAAGGCAATAACATGACAATTGATCTGGTAATGGAAACAGCTACTAAGTGACTACCAGGCAGGTAACATTTACAGCCTAGACACACTAGCCAAAGAGGTGATTGACATCCCAGGTGGGATGGAGCAGGCTGGCACAAAATTTCATCACACTACTGAGAATGGCATGCAATTTTAAGTGTATGAATTGTTTACTTCTGGAATTTTTCATTTAAGATTTTCAGACCATTGTTGACCATGAGTAACTGAAACCTTGGACAGTGAAACCATGCGTAAGTATATTCGTGATTAATTCACCATTAAGTTTTACTACTCATAGTAACAAGTGTTTATTTTCCATAGGATTTGTTAACCACTTTTTTTTTTTTTTGAGACGGAGTCTCGCTCTGTCGCCCAGGCTGGAGTGCAGTGGCGCGATCTCGGCTCACTGCAAGCTCCGCCTCCCGGGTTCACGCCATTCTCCTGCCTCAGCCTCCGGAGTAGCTGGGACTACAGGCGCCCGCCACCACGCCCGGCTAATTTTTTGTATTTTTAGTAGAGACGGGGTTTCACCGTGGTCTCGATCTCCTGACCTCGTGATCCACCCGCCTCGGCCCCACAAAGTGCTGGGATTACAGGCGTGAGCCACCGCGCCCGGCCTGTTAACCACTTTTTAATAGTGGGCTTCAAGAAACCAAAAAAGCCCCAGGAATTTGAGAACTTACTTTAAATTTTACGAGATTTATAAATGTCCCCTGAAAACTTTAAATTACAGAATTCTGAGACAAAACGTTACCTCATGGTTTTTGGAGATGCCTTACTGTCTTCTTTAAGTATTATAACGAATGGATTACCTCACTAGGTTATTTTGTTGTAACACTTAACATCATAACCCCACTGAATACGAGGTCAGATAAGGTGCATCCTCAATGTTAATCACAAGCTGGTAATTTTACAGGTTGATTCAGGCTTTCTAACTGGTGGACTTAGTACTTTAGCCATTCATTTTTACGTATAACTGATCATCTGCCCATTCAACAGATATTTAGTGAGCAAGTACTTTGTGTTTAGGATACAAAGAAATGCAGAGAGGGCATTACGAGCCATAGCTTCAGTCTTACAATATTATGATCGTACATGTTATAAGTATTATAACAATTATGCCGTGACACATAAGAGAGATACATAACTCAGAATGGTAGGCTCAAGAAGTACTTTTCAGATAAAGAGCCACCTGAGCTGAGACCTAAAGAATCAGTAAGAAATCAGTGGGGAAAAACGATAGGCATATTATTTCAGGAAGAAGCATGAACATACAAAGTCATGGAGGTGATACAGTGATTGGTGAATTTAAAAAAATGTTGATCATTTAATACTGTTAGAGAAAATAATACGTATCCTGGGAGGGAGGGCTGGAGAGGTCAGGGAGATGAACCGGGGGAGGACTGCGGACACCCAGTCATGAAAGTCTGCATATGTTTAGACTTTATCTTAAATGTGAATGGAAGCTATAATATATCATCCGAAGAGGATTTGCCAAGTGTCTTCTACCTGCTGGGCAATGTTGCAGAAGCCTTCATTTATTCAAAGAAATCTAGACAATCTATCAACAAAGACTAATGAGAAATTATTACGTAGGAGTCCTCTTTAATTTGTAAAACCAGCCATTCCAAAGCCAATAGGAGGTAACACATCATGGGTCCAAGGTCACCTGACCACTCACCATTTTAGCTGTAAGTAGTGCCTTAAACAACTGTTATTATTTATATGACAAATATGTATTCTAATTTTTCTGGAATAGTCATAATGTCATGAAATAGTTCTATTTTGGTAAGTTTCATTTGTTCAATACATAGCTTAAAAATTGATTAAATGTAATTTAAATTGGACTTATTCATAGTTTAAGAAATAAATATAAAAATTTAAAAATTCTCTTCAGGAGTATGTAAAGAATTTTTGTTCCTCAAATTTACTTCCTATGCCTCTACATATACATTTATAAAAACTATTAATTGTAATGTTCCCAACACAAAGAAAACATAAGTGTTTGACAAGATGAATACCTGTACACAATATGTAAAGGTATGAAAATATCACATGTACCCTTAAAATATGTACAATATTATATGTCAATTTAAAAAAAAGAATAATATAGAGCACTTCCTCAGTTAGAAAAGAGGAATATATCTGATTTATTTTTTAGATCAATCGCATAGCGTGAAGATAGCTAATAATTGAATTTGTAAATTTCAGTATCACTAAAAGTATAATTGTAATATTCTCAACACAAAAAAATGTTAAGAAAATTAACAAACATAAAAAAAGACAAACAAGGGCATTACATAATGGTAAAGGGCTCAATTAAACAAGAAGATATAATTATCCTAAATATGTATGCACCCAATACAGAAGCACCCAGATTCGTAAAGTAAGTTCGTAGAGACCCACAAAGAGACTTAGATAACTACCCTCTAATAGTGGGAGACTTCAGCGTGCCACTCACAGTATTAGACACATCATCAATGCAGAAAACTAACAGAGATATTTAGAACCTGAACTCAACACTTGACCAAATAGACCTAATAGACATCTATAGAACTCTCCACCCAAAAACAACAGAACATACATTGTTCTCATCTGCACATGGAACATACTCTAAAAGCAACCATAGAATTGGACAGAAAACAATTATTAACAAATTTAAGAAACTGAAATCACACCAACCACACTCTTGGACCACAGTGCAATGAAAATAGAAATCAATACTAAGAAAATTGCTCAGAACCATACAATTACATGGAAATTAAACAACCAGCCCCTGAAGGACTTTTGGGTGAATAATTAAATTAATGCAAAAATCAAGACGTTGCTTGAAACTAATGAAAACTAAGATACAACACACCAGAATCTCTGTGACACAGCTAAGGCAGTGTTAAGAGGGAAGGTTATGGCACTAAATGCCCACATCAGAAAGTTAGAAAGAGCTCAAATTACCAATTTAACACCATAACTAGAGGAAATAGAGACATGAGAGCAAACCAACCTCAAAGCTAGCATAAGACAAGAAATAAGCAAAATCAGAGCTGAACTGAAGGAAATTGAGATGGGAAAAACCATACAAAAGAGCAATGAATCCAGGAGTTTGTTGCTCGAACGAATTAATAAGATAGACCACTAGCTTGAATAATACATAAAAAAGAGAGAAGATCCACTGAACACAATTCGAAATGACAAAGGGGACTTTACTACTGACCCCACAGGAAAAAAAACAAAACATAAACAAACAAAAAAAACACCCTCAGAAACTACTATGAACACCTCTATGCACACAAGCTAGAAGATCTAGAAGAGAGGGATAAATTGGATAAATCCCTAGAAACATACAACATCTGATGACTGAACCAGGAAGAAATTTAATCCCTGAATAGACCAATAGTAAGTCCCAAAATTAAATCAGTAATAAAAAGACTGCCAATCAAAAAAAGCCCAGGACCAGTTGGATTTGCAGCCAAATTCTACCAGATGTATAAACAACTGTTATCATTTCTACTAAAAGTATCACACAGAATTGAGGAGGAAGGACTCCTCCCTAACTCATCATATGAGGCCAAAACCTGGCAGAGACACAACAAAAAATAAAACTTGGCCAGGCACAGTGGCTCATGCCTGTAATCCCAGCACTTTGGGCAGCCGAGGCGGGCAGATGAGAAGGTCGGGAGTTTGAGACCAGCCTGGCCATCATGGTGAAACCGCATCTCTACTAAAAATACAAAAATTAGCTGAGCATGGTGGTGTGTGCCTGTAATCTAAGCTACTCAGGGGGCTGAGGCAGGAGAATTCCATGAACCTGGGAGGCGGAGGTAGCAGTGAGCTGAGACTGCAACACTGCACTGCAGCCTGGGCAACGGCGCAAGACTCTGTCTTGGAAAATAAATAAATAAATAAGAAATAAGAAAAACTTGAGGCCAATATTTTTGATGACCATAGACGAAAAAATTCTCAACAAAACACTAGTAAACTGAGTCCAGCAGCACTTCAAAAAGCTAATCCACCACGACCAAGTAAACTCTCTCCCTGGGATGCAAGGTTGGTTTAACCTATGCAAATCAATGAATGTGATTCATTACATAAACAGAATTGAAAACAAAAAATACGTGATCACTTTAATAGATGCAGAAAAGGCTTTCAATAAAATTCAACACCCCTTCATGTTAAAAACCTTCAACAAAGTAGGCACTGAAAGAACATACTTCAAAATAATAAGAGCCATCTATGACAAAACCACAGCCAACATCAGACTGAATGGGCAAATGCTGGAAGCATTCCTTTTGAAAAGCAGAACAAGACAAGGATGGCCTTTCTTACCACTCCTATTCAACATAATCCTGAAAGTCCTGGCCAGAGAAATCAGGCAAGAGAAAAAATAAAAGACATCCAAATAGGAAGAAAGTCAAACTATCCCTGTTTGCAGATGATATGGTATGGTTTGCAGATGATATGATTCTCTACCTGGAACACCCCACAGTCTCTGCCCAAAAGCTCCTTGAGCTAATAAACAACTTCAGTAAAATTTCAGAATACAAAATTCGCGTACATAAATTACTAGCATTCCTATACACCAATGCTATCCAAGCTGACAGCCAAGCCAAGAATGCAATGCCACTTACAATAGCCACAAAAAAGAATAAAATACCTACGAATATAGCTAACCAGGGAGGTGAAAGTTCTCTACAATGAGTATTACAAAACACTGCTCAAAGAAATCAGAGAAGACATAAACAAATGGAAAAACATTCCATGCTCATGGATAGGAAAATCAATATCATTAAAATGGCCATACTGCCCAAAGCAGCTTATAGATTCACTGCCATTACTATCAGACTGCCAATGACATTCTTCACAAAACTAGAAAAAAACTGTAAAAATTTATATGGAACCAAAAAAGAGCCTGAATAGCCAAGGCTATCCTAAGCAAAAAGAAAAAAGCTGAAGGCATCACATTACCCAGCTTCAAACTGTATTATAAGGCTACAGGCCGGGTGCGGTGTCTCACGCTTGTAATCCTAGCACTTTGGGAGGCTGAGGCAGGCAGATCACGAGGTCAGGAGATCGAGACCATCCTGGCTAAAATGGTGAAACCCCGTCTCTACTAAAAATACAAAAGAATTAGCCCAGTGTGGTGGCAGGTGCCTGTAGTTCCAGCTACTCGGGAGGCTGAGGCAGGAGAATGGCATCAACTCGGGAGGTGGAGCTTACAGTGAGCCGAGATGACGCCATTGCACTCCAGCCTGGGCAACAGAGGGAGACTCTGTCTCAAAAAAAAAAAAAAAAAAAAAAAAAAAAAAAAAAAGGCTGCAATAACCAATACAGCATGGTACTGCTACAAAAGCAGACACATAGACCAATGGAACAGAATAGCAAGCCCAGAAATAATGCTGCACACCTACAAGCATCTAATCTTCAATAAAGTCAACAAAAACAAGCAATGGTGGGAGGAGGGGGACAGGACTCCCTATTCAATAAATGGTGCTGGATTAAATATCTAGTCACATGAAGAAGATTGAAACTGGAACCCTTCCTTGCACCATATACAAAAATCCACTCAAGGTTTATTAAATATTTAAATGTAAAACCTAAAACTAAAAAAACCCTGGAAGATAAACTAGTAAATACCTTTTTGAACACAGGCCCTGGCAAGGATTTCATGACAAAAACTCCAAAAGCAATTGCAAAAAAACCCCAAAATTGACAAGAGGGACCTAATTAAACTAAAGAACTTCTAACAGCAAAAGAAATTATTAACAAAGTAAACAGACAGTCTTCAGGATGGGAAAAAATATTTGCAAACCATGTATCTGACAGAGTCCTACTATCCAGAATCTATAAGGGGCTTAAACAAATTAACAAGCAAAAAAACAACAACTCCATTAAAAAGTGGGCAAAGAACATGAACAGACACTTACTAAAAGAAGACATACACATGACCAACAAGTATATGAAAAAATGACCAACATCACTGATCATTAGAGAAATGCAAATCAAAACCACAATGAGGCCAGGCATGATGGCCCACTCCTGAAATCCCAACACTTTGGGAGGCTGAGGTGGGTGGATCACTTGAGGTCAGGAATTTGAGACCAGCCTGGCCAACCTGGTGAAACCCCGTCTCTACTAAAAATACAAAAATTAGCCAGGCGTGATGGCAGGGACCTGTAATTCTAGCTACTCGGGTGGCTGAGGCAGGAGAATTGCTTGAACCTGGTAGGAGGACATTGCAGTGAGCTGAGATAGTGCCACTGCACTCCGGCCTGGGCAACAGAGAGAGTCTTCATCTCAAAAACAAACACAATGAGATATCACCTAACAGCAGTCAGAATGGCTATGATTAAAAAGTTAAAAAATAACAGATGTTGGTGAGGTTGCAGAGAAAAAGAAATGCTTATACACTGATGCTGAGAATGTAAATTAGTTCAGCCACTGTGGAAAAACACTTTGGCGATTTTTCAAAGAACTCAGCAGAATTACCATTTGACCCAGCAATCCCATTATTGGGGATATTTCCAAAGGAATATGTATCATTCTTCCTTAAAGACACAAGCATGTGCATGTTCATCGCAGCACTATTCACAAAAGCAAAAACATGGAATCAACCTAGATGTCCATCAATGGTAGACTGAATAAAGGGAAAGTGCTACATATACACCATGGAATACTATGCAGCCATAAAAAACAATGAGGTCACGTCCTCTGCAACAACATGAATGGAGCTGGAGGCCATTATCCTAAACAAACTAACACAGGAACCAAATACCACATGTTCTCATTCACAAGTGGGAGCTAAACATTGAGTACATATGGACACAAAGAAGGGAACCGCAGACACCAGGGCCTACTTGGGAGTGCAGGGAGGGAGGAGGGTGAGGATTGAAAAACTTCCCACAGAGTACTATGCTTATTGCCTGAATGGTGAAATAATCTATACACCAAATTGCTATGACACAAAATTTACCTTTATAACAAACCCACACATGTACTCCTAAACCTAAAATAAAAGTTTTTAAAAAAGTTAGAAATTTGAGGTGATGGATATGTTAACTATCTTAATTCAATCTTTTCATATTATACTTTAAAAACATAACATCACTTTGTGACCAATAAATATATACAACTATGATTTGTCAACATAAAAGACTATACACGTGACTGGATATATTAAGAAATAAAGTTCTGTCTGAGAAAAAGTTCATAATTTCCTTTTGTCATGTATTAAGACCAATTAAAGAGCTGTGTCTCCTTTAATCTCAAATGTATTTACCACTCAGGCACACCAAAAGGCACACTAATTTGTATAAACCTATGTATACAACCAAGTTCAAAAATGGCCCCCAAAGATTTTTCCCTCCTGGTATTCATGATGTCATATAGTCCTCTCTACCCTGACTCATGGCTTGCCTGGGTCGTCAACTGGATACTGTGGAACTGATAGTGATGACTTCTAAGGGTAGATCAAAAAACACTGTGGTTTTCACCTTGGCATTTCTTGAATTATTCTCTCTAGGAGAACTCAGGGCTATGTAATGAGGATTCTTAGGAAGCCTATGCAGAGGTCCATTTGGTGAAGAACTGAGCCTCCAGTAATAGCCAGCATCAACTTGCTATATGTGTGTGTGTCATTTTGGAATCAGATCTTGCAGCCCAGTGAGACCTTCAGATGACTGCAGCCCTGATGACATCTTGACTGAAACTTCGTGAGAGAACCTGGGCCAGAACCACCCAGCTAAGCTACCACAGAATCCCTTACCCACAGAGACTATGTGAGATAATCACTGTCTTCTGTTGTTTCAAGCCACAAAGTTTTAATTTGTTACATAGCAACTAAAGCTATGTAATACAACCTAATTCAGATACCTAATGCAACCCAAAAAGGAGTATTTATAATCACAGATGATAGTGAATCTGGTGCTTTTAGAAGCAATAGTTCAAAAACAAAAAAGGTTTTGAGCATTGAAGTAGACAGAATAATGGTCTCCCAAAGATGTTTATTAGGATTCAAGGAGGTCTAAATCTCTAGAACCTGTGAATATGGTACTTTACATTATAAAAGGGAGTGTAGGTATGATTACATTAAAAATTTTGAGATGGGGAGATTCTCCTGGGTTAGACAGGTAGGTCCAAGGTAATCACAAGTGTCCTTAAGAGGAGAAGGCAAGAGGGTCATGAGATGTCAGGAAATGTGACAATGGAAGCAAGACATACAAATGGTACAAAAAAAGAGATAATGATCCAAGGAATGCAGGCAGCCTCTAGAAACAGAAATAGGCAAGACAATTGATTCCCCAGTGAAGCCCCCAGAAGTTACACAGTGCTGCCAACATTTTGAGTTTAGGTGAACTCCAGATTTGTAAGAGAAAAAAATTGGGTACTTTCAAGCTGTTGATTGTGTGGTAATTCATTACAGCAGTAATAGGAAACTAAAACAGTAAACTGATACTGTGCCACAAGGAAAAAATAACAATAAAAAGAGTCAAAAAGAGTGGTAGGTTTCATTACTTTATCTCACGAAAGTTTCTCTGAGCTTAGTGAGAAAACAACAACATTAAGATTCTATTCTGAACAAATGTCTTCCAAAGGCTGCGATCTAGAAAGCGAAAAGGGTCAAATGACTCATCATTTAATTAAAAAATGCATTTGACAATGCCAAGCCTCCTGTGCTTTCACCCAAAATGCAAATGTTTTTGATGCAAGGAAAGAAATTTTATTTCCAGTATGAGTTCAGTAAATATTTGTTGATGATGATATAGAGGATAATTTACCAAAAGCATTTTTAGCAAAAAAACGAATTTGGGGATCTTTGCATACTTACTTTCGAAAGTGGATTTCATGCCTCCTGATGTGTGACATTTTTTTTTAAGTGATAAGAACAAACCTAATACTTACATAGCCTGTCACAAACATTTTCACATACATGTCTCAAGTAATCTTCAACCTGTGAAGTAAGACTATTATTGTTATTTATATCTTACTCATGAAGTGCCTAAGTCTCAGCAAGGTTGACTTCTGAAATCTCACCCAACTATGAATAATAGAACAGCAAGAATGAATGAAAATCCCTATTCATTTAGTTACGACTTCACTCTACACTGTGCTTTTCTAGTGTAAGTTAAATATAACAAGGTTATTAGAAAAATAATTGGATACAGTGTTTATCATTGTAACTTTTTCTTTTGACAAGTTAACACTGAGCAATTCTATGTTCGAGTCACCAGGTTTACAACAGTGAAAGAGATGCGATTTCTATCTTGAAGTTCATTGTATAGTAGAAAAGACAAATGAGTGGGTTGATATTTACCCTGAAGGCTGGCAGACTGTGACAGGGCTAAGTAGCACTGTGTCAGGGGATCAAATAGCAGGGGACATTAATCTATAATTGAGGACTTAGGGAGAACTTCTCAAAGGTAGTAACTCAAATTTGTCAACTGAAGCTAAGAAGATTAGCTAGGCAAATAGAAGATAAGTATGGGTAAGGCAAGGTGTTCTAGGAAGAAGAAACAAAAAAGTCTGGGAGTGGGCTGGACATGGTAGCTTATGCCTGTAATCCCAGCACTTTGGAAGGCAGAGGCGAGTGGATCATAGGAGGTCAGGAGTTCTAGACCAGCCTGGCCAACATGGTGAAACCCCGTCTCTACTAAAAACACAAAAAATTAGCTGAGCGTGGTGGCCTGTGCCTGTAGTCTCAGCTACTCGGGAGGCTGAGGCAGAAGAATCACTTGAACCCAGGAGGTTGCAGTGAGCCGAAATTGTACCATTGCACAAGTGAAACTCTGACTCAAAAAAAAAAAAAAAAAAGTCTGGGAATGGGTTTCTAAGAATGTTTTCATAGAACTGTCCTATATTCAGATGGAGGAACACTCTTACTATTCAACAGATGTCACCTTGATGCCAATAATAGTGAGTGCTGAGACTTACTGGTCCAAGAGGATATCTGAGGAGAATCTATTTTTTATTTTTCTTTTCTCAAGAAATTGGCAGACTTTTATAGTATCAAGTGTTAATTTTTTCACGTTATGTCATAAAGGCCCATTCCTGGATTCCTTCTAGGAGAAGCTCTAAAATACACATCTTTTCAGAATAACTCCTGTTAGTCACTGTCCATGAGAATCTCCTTCTTTTGAACCCTGCTGAACCTTTTCCCAATATTCCTTTCCTTTATCTTGTATTCACCTGGAGCTTAATATTATTTTCTATATACGAGGCTGTTGCACTTGGCAAAGAGCAGATGTGGCAATAACTTTTTAAAAGGTCATTAGTATATCATTTTGCAAATTGCTTAACACCAGAAGTATCAGGCCTGGAGTGTTTAAAGCATTTTAATAATTTAGAAATGCAAGATTAATGCAAAGCAATGTTACATTAAATAAGAGTTAATTGCTTACCTTGTGGTATGCTATGTCATTTGATGAACAGCCAAAATTAATTCACTAAGTGTCATGCTGGGGCCCAAAAGAAAAAAAAAAGCAGCTTTGCAAACTTTACTACTAGATGGAATGAATTTATTTATTAAATATAGCTGAATTATTTATTTATCTTCCAGGTTTTGAAAGGGCAGAGTGTATCTTCTTCCAGCTATTTGAAATATGAGATTAAATTGTTATAATAATGTGAAGAGATAATTCATAAGGAGTCCAGAGGGACACAGTGGACAGCACCTTAGACTAGACAGGCACTGATGACACAACATGTCCTTAGGGCAGAAACCTTATCTGTTTTGTTCACTACTGACTTTCCCAGCATCGAAAACAGTGCCTTGCATCCAGCAGGTATTTCGTGGTTATGTGTTCACTAAGTAAATGAGTCACTATCTGTTATGTTTGAATTGTGTCCCCTCCACACACACACACACACACACGCACACACACACACACAAATCATATGATTTGAGGTACCCAACCTCAACCTCAGGTACCTCAGAATGTGACCTTATTGGTCATCAAATTAAAATGAGGTTCTTAGAATATGCATTAATTAAGTAAGTCCTTGTGAAGTCCTTATGAAAAGGAGAAATTAGGAGATAGACATGCATACGGAGAGAATGCCACGTGAAGATGAACGCAGAGATTGGGGTAATGCTTCTACAAGCCAAGGAATGTGAAAGATTACCAGCAAACCATCAGAAACTGGGCAAAAAGCATGGAACAATAGATTCTCTGTCACAACCCTCAGAAAAATCAACCCTTCCAATGAATTGATCTTAGATTTATAGTCTCCAGAAACATGAGACAATAAATTTCTGTTGTTTGAGCCACCTAGTTTGTGGTACTTTGTTATGGAAGCCCTCAAACTAATGTGATATCTTTCTAGTTAAGTCTTGCACACCCAAGTTACAGGTTATCTTGCTTTTAATGTTCTATTATGACTTACTTAAGTTCTCCAGTTGCGTTTAGTGTTTGGCTAACTAACCACTCTCTAAAAGAGAAAATAAATCTATTTTATTTGGATTTCACATATTATTAAGCTGTATGCAGTGCAAGTGCTCAAAAAATGCTTAATTGTTTACACTATAAATAGTCTTGTCTTTTCTGTGATTGAGTACCTTCTGCATATGCTTGTTTGATGATTAAATGAGACAACTTGTGCAAAATAAAAAGCTAGCCTGGAGAAATCTCTCCATAAGTGAAATTTGCAAAGACACAGTTGAGCTTAGTGCAAAAGAAATATGCTTTGAAATTAGGCAACATAGGTTTAAACTCTTATTAACTGTATAACCTTGAGCAATGTACACAATCTCTCTGTGTTCACAGAAAGATTATATTTCTTCATGCTTCCTTGCAATGATTTTGTGACATGTTTTAAAGATTATTGTGTAATATAAAAAAATCTATTAGCATAGTGATTACCACATAGCTAGTATTCAACAAGGAATAGTTTTATTGTTACCCATTTAGTATGAAAATACTGTGCTAGATACTGAGTGGGAATTGAGCATGTAAGAAGTTTCAAAAATGAATGAGTCACTTTTACTTCTTGGAAAACACATAAAAGCATATGAAACTATTATAGTTAGGAAATGCTAGCTGCTGTAACAAATAAACCACCAAATTTCCATGCCCAAACCCAATAGATGTATATTTCCTATGCAAAACTCTAAGGTGATAGTCCTTATTTGACAGGCTTTCCTTGATAGAGTCATTTGTAGAACCAGGCTCCTGTCTTGTGGCACTGGATTCCCTTAAAAGTTCTGTGTCCTCTGCTCCAACCAGCAGAAGAGAAAAGGGAGAGAGTGGGAGAGACATTGGAGAAGACATAACTAACTTTTAGGAACCCTGGTCCAAAAGTGACCATCCCATTCATGTTCCATTGATGAAAATTATTTAACCTGGATGCGTAAGGGTCAGGACATGTAGGTCCTAACTCAGTAGAACTTCCAGCAACAACTTCATTCTATGAAAGGAGGAGATGTAGCTTAGCCATATCTGTTACTGTCACAGAGCTAAACCTACATATAGCAACAAAATGGAGTAAGCTCCAAATGGGGAAGAAGTACAGAGTATAGTCTGGGTGTAAAACTAGCCATTCTCAAAGTTCCAAGTTGGTTCTCTGGGGTTCTGGGCTACTCTAAAATCCACTGTCTGTTATGTAATCAACAGTAGAAAATCCTACTTGGTGGTAGAGGAAGGAGAGAAATAAGCAGGGGAAATGCTACTAAACTGTATTTCAGGAACGTGGTGACTACTATAGTACTCCAGAGCGATATTCTAAAGAAAGAATTTAGACATGGGTGAAGAGTTTTCACATGGTTCTATTTACACTTATCCCTGATGGTTTAAGGCTACAAATCAGATTGGACATAATTACTTGGCACAGCCAGTCTTTAATAATACATGTGGACTCCGTGTGTGATGGGTCTGACCTTATGAGGTATGACTGAGTTTTCTGGGGGTTTTTTTGTTGTTGTTGTTATTTTGCTCGATAGAAGATCATTAAAACAAAGTTAGTATTCAGTAGCAGCACTTGGCTTTAGAGAAGACATTTTCCTCAAATTAGCTAGGTCAGCAGCACGACTGTACAATTTGTTAATGCACAATAAGAAACTCTAAATTTCAGTGCTGAGAATGTCACTCATTGAGATGCAATGCATGGCATGCAGTTATGCAAAAAATCTGCCAGGTTGTGAAAGCATTTTCTAAGAGCTAATAAACACAACCAAATAACTTATAGCTGGTCCCAGACCGAGGCGGGGGGAACTATCCAAAGGGAAATATGCGATAGCCAGCATTAATTTATCTATGAGCTAAATGTTCTGTATTAAAGTAAGTCAATAGAAAATGCTTTGCTAGAGGACTTAGACTTGGATTCAATATGAAAATAACTCACTGTATTACTATATTAATTTTTATTTAAAATTATATTATCCTAACAGAAGAGCAGAGTTTATGTTATTTCCTGGGTAACTTTTAAAATTATATAATCTGCCGGGTGTGGTGTCTCATGCCTGTATTCACAGCACTTTGAGAGGCTGAGGCAGGAGAACTGCTGGAGGCCAGGTGTTTGAGACCAGTATAGGCAACATAGGGAGACCTCCTGTCTACAAAATTTTTCAAAGTTTAGCTGGGCATGCTGGTGTGCACCTGTAGTCCCAACTACTCAGGAGGCTGAGGAGGGAGGACTGCTTGAGTCCAGGAGATTGAGGCTATAGTGAGCTATGATCATGCCACTGCATGATCTAGCCTGGGTGTCTCAAATATATATATATATTTTTTTCTTTTTTAATATCCATCATAAGTGATGAAATTACAGAGTGGCACACATATTTTTTAAGGCTGAAGAGTTTCCTCACTCATGTTCCTTCAAAGGCTATTTTTTGTAAGTAATGATAAAAAATTGGTACAGCTGTAATTTTATCTGCAAATATTATTAAGCCTGGGGGACAAATGATACTCGAAGAAAACATAAAGTTTCTATGTGCTACTTTTATTTATTTAATAGTAGAGCCTTCTTAAAAATGCAGTATTAAGCTCGAAATCTATTTAAAAATTCCATTAAAGTTCATCAAAGAAAAGCACTAGCACTATAATTTAGTACAAAAAGGTAACTAGTAATAGATGAGAATTGGTATACCAGAAATAATTATAGTGTGAGAAAATTGCTTATTGAAGTTTTAGCAGTTGCATCCAATGGCTAGCCATTCTATTTGCTAAGTCAGATGAAATGAGTCCAGTTTGTTTAATCCTGTTTGTTACACAATCAAAGACTTACGTATTTAGGAAGAAATAGGTTCTGGCAGTAAAACAGGAGCCTATCTAAGTGGTTCTAAGCATTTAGTGAAAGGCCACCATTTCCATGGCAGGGAAAAGAAGACCTTTTACCAATACAGAAAAAGTACATGATAGTTTACAAATTCCAAGGAGGAAAACATAAGGTTTAGGAATGAATTGCCTGACCAATGGTAAGAGGGGAAACAAAATAAACTGTAGACATGTTCATAAGAGCTATAACCAGTAGCTTATCCCAAGAGCTCCAGATATTATAATTAATAATCAAGGCCCAGAAACTAGTAGTACAGAGCTAAGCATAATAATTTCATGGTTATCACATTTTATATCACTGACTTTCCAAATTGCTTTAATTTTTAAACAAAAGAAAGTTTCTTTTATTTAAAAGAATGGAAAGTGATGAAAAAACAAAGTGGCACACACATTTTTTACGGCTGAAGAGTTTCCTCACTCATGTTCTTTCAAAGGCTATTTTTTGTAAGTAATGATAAAAAATTGGTACATCTGTAATTTTATCTGAAAATATTATTAAGCCTGGGGGACAAATGATACTCAAAGAAAACATAAAGTTTCTATGTGCTACTTTTATTTATTTAATAGTAGAGCCTATGGAAAGGGGATTGGTTGCTAAGTCTGGAGACATACAATGTATGACTTTGGGGAAACCATTTACACACTGCGGACCTCTGTTACCTGAGATATAAAACAAAGGATTAGGTTGGATGAGTCTATCTTCTCTTTGCTCCATTATTTTAGGTCTCTATTTCATTATTCTAGTGCTAGGGCTCCCAGTTCAGTCATATGAAGAGGGAAGTGGTACCTCCTTCAAACTACAGTTGAACCAGCAATTTGAGTTTTCCCAAAGATCCTGCAGTTATTTTCCAGAAATGAAAAAGAAGAAACCTCAGCTGGTGGCAACGTTGTCACTAAAACAAGGCCTTTTAAAAATATGTTGTAGCCCAAAATCAACTTCAAAAGCAGTCAGAGTAGCAAGGTGACATTATTATAAGTGGCTGCTAATCTCATATATCATCTATAGCTTGAATTTAAGAGACACTTTTTAATCACAGCAAGAAAAATTAACCAAATGTTCAGAGGAAACCATTCATTACAGAAGACAGACAATACTTTACACAGCTGATTGATTTTATGACATCTCATTTACTTTTGCACACAATCAAAAACTAACAGTTTTCCTACACATTGCTAATGTATAGGACATCAGTTTCCAACAAAACCAGGATACTTGTTTGAAAAATGAGTCTGAAAAGACTGATTTGAGGTTATATTAATTTCTCTTGCACGATAAAGCAATATGACTTCATATGTACCAAATGCATTGTTATGTCGAAGCCAAGAAAATTAAACAAATAGTTATTCCACTCTAAAATTCATTTTTAATGATGGAATCCAGGTGGTCATAAATAAGCATTTTCCAGCTCCCATTCCAAAATCAATAGTGGAGTTCAAGATAAAGTCTCTGCTCATAGATTTTCCCTTTCCGCTGCCCCTTCCACAATTCAACATGTTTCAAGAGGCTGAAGCAAATAGACTGAATGAAAACTACACATTCATAGCATTCATTGTCTCTATTTGCCTTCAGCCCATGCTCTGTTCTGAGACGAAAGAATCTGCAGAGTCCAGAGAAAACAGGCAAAAGTGTCAGAGAGCTCAGCATTTTCCTCTTAGGCATGACAGATAGGCACTAAATCACTGGACCCTTTGTCCAGTCACCGGCATCACTGGTGATAGCCAGCCAGCCCTCCAAGCTTCAAAGCTGATCTGTGTGTGTGTGTGTGTGTGTGTGTGTGTGTTGGTTTGGTTTTTTTCTTTTTCTTTTTCTTTTTTCTTTTCTTTTTTTTTTGAGATGAAGTTTCACTCTTGTTACCTAGGCTGGAGTGCAATGGCGCAATCTTGGCTCACTGCAACCTCAGCCTCCCAGGTTCAAGTGATTCTCTTGCCTCAGCCTCCCGAGTAGCTAGAATTACAGGTGCCTACCACCACATCAAGCTAATTTTTTTTTCCTACATAAGAGCTTTGATATAAACTGAAATTATAGAACTAGAATCTGGGTATTCTAATTTAAGCAACTTCCTGTTGCTTCCTAGAGAAAGGAGTGAAAAATGACTGATGAATGAACTCATCATGAGTGTATATATGAATAAATTAAAAAAGAAACTCTTAAATCATCTGAACCTAAGAAATTTAGATCGTTCTATGTTTTCACCTAACCCTGCTCCTATATAGATGAACTAAGAGGTCATTTACAGCACCATCCCTGAGAAGTGTCTAAACCAAAAAGGATAGATAGTCTCTGACTTACGATTTTTTGACTTTATGCTGGTGTGAAAGCAACATGCATTCAGTAGAAACCATGCTTCAAGTGCCCATACAGCCATTCTGTTTTTCACTTTCCATATACTATTCTCTATGCCATCTCTTCTTTCTTGGATTTAATCTTCATATAATATTTAGAAAGCAGAGTGAAAATATTTTATCACTGAATAACAAGAGTTCTTATATGCTTACTAGCATGTAATTAACATTTTATTTATGTACAAAAATTTGTACATATTTAGTTGGAACACAAATTTATAAAAATATATTCTTTTAAGTTAAATTAGGATATTTATAATCAATCTTTAAATTGAGGAAAAATCTACATATAGTGATTTCAAGTAAAAAGTTTCATGAGATATGACAAATGGGATACCAGTATCACAATCGGACAATGCAGATATGGAATATTTCTATCACTCCTGAAATTTACCTGTGTCTCCACCCCCCGTAGGCAACCACTTTTTAAAATAATTGCTATCATTATAGGATTAATTTTGCTCATTCTAGAATTTCTATACATGGAATTGTACTGTCCTTATGACTGCAACTCTGCAGTACGTGGGTACTTAATAGAGTGATATTCTTAATAGGGTGATATTGGCCTCAAGGGGATGAAAGTTGATTATTGGTGATAAGTGAAAAAATCTTGAATATTACAATGATGTGTGGCACTCCAAAACTCAACCTTATCTGACACGTATTATGTAAGACTTAATTTCTCTCATTAGAAAGACAATTGAGACTTAATTTACCTTATTAGGGAGAATTTAAATTTAATTTTTCTCAGGGCAGCAGATAATAATTTTTAAAATGTTGAGATGCAATAGAAAAGATATGGTATTGTGCAATTGTTTGCCATAATGTTTTATTAATAGTAGATGGGGTCAAGTTGGTTGATAGTGTTACTTATGTCTTTTGTATCCTTATTGAATTTTTGGTCTACTTGTTCTATTAGTTATTTTTAGGAGAGAGTTAAGTCTCCATTTATAATTGTGAATTTGTCTATTTCCCCCTTCAGTTTGATCAGTTTTTGTTTCATGTATTTTGAGGCTCAATTATTAAGTACTCTGAAATTCCAGTTCTTCAAATAAAAAACGAAGAGTCACTCTGGGATATCTCTATCTTATTCCACACATCCAAATTGTTTTTATTTTGTTTGCTCTAACTTTAAAATATATCCAGGATCTAATTATTTTTTACCACCTTCACTGTTACAACAATGTCTAAATTACCGTTATGTCTCACTTGCATTGCTGCAAAACCTCCTATTGGGCCCTCAATTTCTATCTTGGCAAGGTAGAAATGATTAAGCTTAGTGAAGAAGGCATATTGTAAGCTGAGAAAGGCCAAAAGCTAGGCCTCTTGTGCCAGTTAGCCAAATTATGATTATAAAAGAAAATGTATTGAATAAAATTAAAATGCTACTCCAGTGAACATATAAAAATACAAAAGCAAAACAGCTCTATGGCCAATATGGAGAAAGGTTGAGTGATGTGGATAGAAAATCAAACCAGCCACAACACTTTCTTAAGGCAAAGCTTAAACCAGAGCAAAGCCATAACTCTCTTCAATTCTATGAACGTCCCAGAGAAGTGAGGAAACTGCAGAAGGAATTTTTGGAGCTAGGAGTTGGTTCATGGGGTTTAAGGAAAGAAGTCATCTCCGTAATATAAAAGTGCAGGGTGAAGCAGCAAGTGATGATGTAGAAGCTGTAACCAGTTATCCAGAAAATCTAGCTAAGATCATTCATGAGGGTGGCTGCAATAAACAACAGATTTTCAATGTAGACAAAACAGCCTTCTATTGGAAGAAGACGCCATCTAGGACATTCATAGCTCAAGAGAAGATGTCAATGCTTGGCTTCAAAGCTTCAAAGGACAGGCTGACTCTCTTGTTAAGGGTTAATGCAACTGGCAACTTTAAGTTGAAGTTAATGCTCATTTACCATTTCAAAAATTCTAGGGCCCTTAAAGATTATGCTAAGTCTCCTCTGCCTGTTTCTATAAATGGAACAACAAAGCCTAGATGACAACACATCTGTTTACAGTATGGGTACAGTATGGTTTACTGGATATTTTAAGCCCACTCTTGAGATCTACTGCTCAAAGAAGATTCCTTTCAAAATATTACTGCTCACTAACAATGCACCTAGTCAGTCAAGATCTTTGATGAAGATGTATAAGGTTAATGTTTTTTCAGCTAACACAGCATCCATAATCTATGGGTCAAGGATTAATTTTGACTTCCAAGTCTTATTCTTTAAAATAATACATCAAGTAAGGCTGTGACCACCTAGTGAATCCTCTGATGAAACTGGGGAAACTAATTAAAATCCTCTGAAAAGAATACACCATTCTAGATGCCATTAAGAACATTTATGGCAGGTCAAAATATCAACATTAACAGGAGTTTGGAGGAAGTTGATTCCATTCATTACGGATAACTTCAAATAATTCAAGAGCTCTATGGAGGAGGTAACTGGAGACGTAATGGAAACAGCAAGAGAATTAGAAGTGGAGCCTGAAGAGGTGACTGAATTGCTGAAATTTCATAAAACATAAACAGATGAGGAGTTACTTCTTGTGGATGAGCAAAGAAAATTGTTTCTTGAGAAGAAATCTACTCCTGGTGAAGATGTCGCAAACGTTGAAATGATAACAAAGGTTTAGAATCTTTCATAAAATTAGTTAATTAAGCAGTGGCACACTTTGAGAGGACTGAGTCCAATTTTGAAAGAAGTTGTACTATGGGTAAAATGCCATGAAACAGCATCCCATCATAGAGAAATCTTTGGTGAAAGGAAGTCAAAGGATACAGCAAACGTCCTTGTTCTCTTATTTTTAGAAATTGCCACAGCCACCCCAATATTCAGCAGTGACCACCCTGACCAATCAGAAGCCAGCAACATCGATGTAAGACCCTCCACCAGCCAAAATATTATGATTCCCTGAGGCTCAGATGATCATTAGCATTTTCAGCAATAAAGTATTTTTAAATTAAAGTTATGCACATTTTTTGACATAATGCTATTGCTCACTTAATAGACTGTAGTATAGGGTAAACATAACTTTTATATGCACTGAGAAAATGAAAAACTGTATTACTCACTTTATGGTGATATTCCTTTATTGTGGTGGTCTGGAACTGAACCCACAATATTTCTGAGGTATGCCTGTACTGGTAAGAATCTGCCAGTTGTTTATAATAAAGTTACACAGTACGTTATTTCAATAACAAATTAGGCATTTCACTTTCATTGCAGAAATACCACATTGGGTAATGAAATTAGAGAAAAAAGACAGTTACAAACCTCCAGGTTGGTATGCATAGTATTATTACAATACTAAGTACTAGTCAATAATGTTTAGAGACTTTGCAGAATAAGTTGCAGTGATCTGCTGCTCTCCTGAAGTCATGTAAAAATATACTCTTCTTGCTCACAAATTACACCAAATACTTGTTTTGCCAGATCGGATTCATTTACAGTCAGCATGAAGAAGGAGATCCAATTAGAAGCTAAATAACATTTGCTTTCATTGATTTCCAAGTCTAAAAATCCCAGGTGAAACACAATTTTGATTAGTATAGATAAAAGATTTTGAATACTAGTTGCTGTCAACAGAATGCATCCCTTGCCATTACCTCATTCTCTGAGTAAAAGTGTCAGATAGTACCTCTGCTAATAGACTTCACCTAGGATCAGGACACATCCTCTTTTATAAACTGCTAGGCTTCATGATTCTCATTTAAAAAATAAACTTTACATTGTTATGCATATTTTTACTTTGCAACATGCTCTCATTTATTTTCTCTTTGATCTTGGAGGATATATTAATGATACTTTTTCATAATTAGGTATTTTAGTTTCCACCTTACCAAACTCGAAATTCTGGTTGATCATATCTACACCTTCAAAATATATTATTAATAATACACACTTGTATTTTTAATCCTCCTATTTCTTTCTCCTCTTTTCTGGTCTTCACTCTTTCCTACTCATAAGCATTCACATTTATGATGTTCCAGTCAAGCTTTTGCACAAGAGGAATGAGTTTAATAAATATTCTTCCTAGGTCTTTAAAATCTAATAAATTTTTAGTTGGTAATAAAAATAAATGAATTCCAATTTTAGAAAAATTTGAGGACACAGATGTATAGCAAAAAAGGTAAACAAATAATAAAACAATCCCAAAGAGATTAACACAAAACTTTGTTGTAAATTTCAAGCCTTTCTTTAATAAAAAATGTTTATTTTTAACATGTGAAGTTTTGATTCTTCCTCTTATTTTATT
Organism: Nomascus leucogenys; assembly: GCF_006542625.1. Lineage (NCBI taxonomy): Eukaryota > Metazoa > Chordata > Mammalia > Primates > Hylobatidae > Nomascus > Nomascus leucogenys. Next base: position 76,094,211 of record NC_044392.1, read on the forward strand.
TTTAGATTAAATGAAAAAAATAATTTTATGTCCAAGTTTGCTGAGTTTTACTCAACAGATATACTGCAAGCAAGATGTAGAATATTTCCATCATCACAGAAAGTATCTTCCTGCTCCTCCTTTCCAATAAATCTACTCCCATTTCTCAAGGAAATCACTGCTCTAATATCTATCACCATAAGTATAGATTTGCCCATTGTAAAAGTCATATACATAGAATGTTTTAGTGTGTGTCTAAATTATTTAGTTATTTAGTATGGACTGGATGACAGCCCAAATCATTTGCTTCTCTAGGTCCTTGTTTTTTCATTTGAAAAAAGAATAATTGGCTGGGCACAGTGGCTCACACCTGGAATCCCAGCACTTGGGAGGCCAAGGTGGGTGGACCACTTGAGGCTGGGAGTTGGAGGCCAGCTTGGGCAACATGGTGAAACCCTAACTCTACTAAAAATACAAAAATTCGCCCAGTGTGGTGGTACATGCCTGCAATCCCAGCTACTCAGGAGGCTGAGGCAGCAGAATCACTTGAACCCAGGAGGCAGAAATTCAAGCAAATAAGAATGAGAAGGAGGAGGACAAGGAGGAAGCAGAGGAGGAGGGAGGAGTAGGGGTAGGAGAAGGAGATTGGATTTGATCTATTAGGTTCCTTTCAGTTAAGAGAGTGTGATTCTACAATACACCAGTTGAATGTTGTAGCATTATATTCTTACTTGCCTCAGTTTAGTTGTTAAAACCTCTTTTAGAATTTTCCAACACACACCTGTAGAGTCTTTTTGTATCTGCATTAATTCAATCAACATTATGTACATATAATGTTGATTGAAATTATATATATAATGTTTTTGAATTTACAACATTGTTGAAGTTGTATAGATTTTGCTTTTATATTTGGGTCCATGATACATCTTGAATTAATGTTGTGTATGGTGTGAGGTATGGGTAAAACTTAATTTTTTTAATTGTATATCTTCTTATTCTAGTAACATTTGTTGAAAAAACTATCCATCCTCAGTTGAATTACCTGGGCACCTATGTAAGTGGTTATATACATGTGGGTCTATTTCTGAAATCTCTAGTGTGTCACATTTATTATTTACCTGTTTATTTACTTGTTCAGTTAAATGTATGCTTATTTATTTGTTTATTTTATTTTAAATACCACAGTGTATATATTACTAACTCTTTAAAGAAAGTCTTACGGAAGTATATATTTTCCAACTTCATTCTTGTGACGGATTTGGCTAATTTACTTTCTTTGTATTTTGATACAAACTTTAGTGTCGGACGGTCAATTTTTTCTAAAAAAGAAATCCTGTAGATATTTTCATTATTTAGCACTGAATCTATAGATCAATATGAGAATAATTAACAACAATTGACAACAACAATATAAAATTTTTGAATCCATGAATATAATAGATATAGTATTCCATTTATTTAAATATTTTTAAATTTTTATGGGTAATTTTCATTGTGGAAATATTGAAGATTTTTATTAAATGATTCATAATACTTTATAATTTTGATAGTATTGAAAATAATATTGTTTCATTTTATTTATATTCCACTTATACTAAATATAGGAATTTAGTTGTTTTTTATACTGACTCATGTTCTTCAACTTTGAAAGATTCACTTACTGTTTTGTAAATAGTTATTTTACTTTAAATGTAAGAAAAAACAATGTAAGAAATAATGTAAAAAATAAAAACATTTAAGTAATGTAAGCAAAAAAGATAATAAGAAGAATGTAAGAAAAAATAAAATTAGTCTTCGATATTTACCATTTTTGGTTCTCTACACTTATTCCTGTTGATCCATATTTCCATCTGGTGTCACTTTTTTCAGCCCAAAGAATTTCCTTTAGCATTTGTTGTATTGCTTGTCTGCTGGTGACATATTCTTATAGCTTTGTTGTTTTCCCTTTAGTTTTGAAATACATTTTCACTGGATATAGAATTCGAAGTTGACAGGCTTTTTTTCCAGACATCTATTCAATGGTGTAGTCACATTGCCTCTGGCCTCTGTTATTTCTGATGAAAAGTCAGCAATTACTTATATTCTTTTTCTTTTGTGTGTAATATGTCTTTTTCCCTCTGGCTGCTTTTACAATTTTCTCTTTATAATTGCTTCTTAGAAGTTTGATGCTGAAGTGACTAAATATGGCTTTCTTTTCATTTTTATCTTTCTTGGGGTTTTCTTAGCTTCCTGATTTTCTAGTTTGCTTTTTATAATCCAATTTTCTGCTTCAACTGTTTTTCTGGTACATCACTCTATCCACGTCTTCTGGACTACAAGTTCATTATATAGCTTGATGCTGTCCCACAGATTATTGAGGCTCCTTTCATTTTTCAATATTTTTGTTTTGACCTGAATAATTTCTATTGATCTATCTACAAATTCACTTATGCATTTTTCTGTTTTTATCCAGTCCATTGTTGATTCCATCCAATGGATTTTTTATTTCAGATATTGCATTTTGCAGTCCTAAGAATGTCATTTGATTCCTTTTTGTAGCTTTGGATATCTCCTGAAATTTCTCAGGACTTCAATAATTATATTACTTTTTCATGTACAAAATGTACATGATAAGTACATGATAAGATATTTGCCATAGTTATTTTAAAGTTCTTGCTTACTTATCTGTTTTTTCCATGTTCACAATTTCTTCAAAATTTTAGACTGCAAACTTTAGATAATACTTGCGGAGTGTGTGAATTCTGTTATATACCTCTGAAGAGTATTGATATTTATCTGTAAATTATTACCTGATTACCTTGAACTAGTGAAGGCCATTCACTTTATGCTTTGTTAGGAAGGAGCTATTTTAGTTTTGCCCTTAATCTTATCATTATTCCTTTAGTTCTGGTCATGTTCTTTTTCTAATCCCCATAGTCCTTCTGGACTTTCAATAAAAACACTAAAGTGTTTAACAAGCCTGTCAGAAATCCAAGCACAGCTTAACAGTTACAACTCACTCAAAATCTTTGATTAAGGTGGCTGTCAGCCAGGGCTGTGGTCTTATCTGAAGTTTCAGCTGGGTGGATATATGAGAAGGTATCATCTATTTCATAACCATTACATGCTTACTGTCAGACCTTTTGTTCCCTTGTCACATGGGCCTCTGAAAAGGGCCACATCACATGGCAGCTGGCTTTTCCTGGGGTAAGAAATCCAAGGGAGAGCAGGAGAGAGAGAACCCCAATTCAGAAGTCACAGTCTTTATTACTTGATTTTGGAAATGACATACCATCACTTCTGCTATATTCTTGCTTTACAACTGAGTAAATAAATTCAGGCCATACTTAATCAGAAAGAAATTATACAAGAGAGTGAATACAAGAGGTGGGACTTTTAGGGGTCATCTTAAAAGTTGCTTACCATGTAAGCTTTTATAATTAATAAAACATATAGTGACATATTGTGATTGTGTTAGTCCATTCTTGCATCACTATAAATAAATACTTGAAGCTGAGTAATTTATAAGAAAAAAAAGTTTATTTTTGGCACATGGTTGTGCAGGCTGCACAGGAAGCATGGTTCCAGCATCTGCATCTAGTGAAAGCCTCAGGAAGCTTACAATCAGGGTGAAAAGAGAAGGGGAACCGGCATGTCACATGACAAGAGAGGGAGCAAGAGAGAGAAGAGGATGAAGTTCTGAACTCGTTTAAATAACCAGATCTCACTTGAACTAACCGAGAAGTCACTTATTACCAAGTGGATAGTGCTAAACCATTCATGAGGGATTCATCCCATGATCCAACCACCTCCCACCAAGCCCCATCTCCAACACTGGGAATCACATTTCAACATAAAATTCGGAGGGAACAAACATCCAAACAATATCATTCCACCTCTGTCCTCTGCAAATCTCATGTCCTTCTCACTTTTCAAAATATAATCATGGATTTGCAATAGTCCCCCAAAGTCTTAACTTGTTCCAGCCTTAACTAAATCCCAAGTCCCAAGTCCAAAGTCTTATCTGGAGATGAATTCCTTCCACCTATGAACCTGTGAGGTCAAAGAAGAAAATGTTACTTACTCCCAAGATACAATAGTGGTATAAATACTTTTCCATTCCAAAAGGGATAAATTTGCCAAAGGAACAGAGCAATAGGCCTCACACAAGTCTGAAACTTAGCAGGGAAGCCATTAAATATTAAAGCTCCAAAAGAATATTCTTTGGCTCCACGTCCCACAACCACAGCACACTAGTGAAAGGCTTTGGGCAGCTCCACCCCAGAGGCTTTGCAGGATGCCACCCTCATGGCTGCTCTCATGGGTTGGGGCTGAGTGCCTATGGTTTTTCCATGCTGAGGTGGCAAGCTGCTGGTAAATCTTCTATTCTGGGGTCTGGAGGACAGTGGTCCTCCTCCCACAGCTCCAATAGGCAGTGCCCTGGTGGGGATTCTATGTGGGGTCTCCAATTCCACATTTCCCCTAGGCGCTGCCCTAGTAGACTTTCTCTGTGGGGGTCTGCCCCTGCAGCAGGCTGCCTAGGTGCCCAGGTTTTCCCATGTATCCTCTGGAATTTAGGTGAGAGATGCTAAGCTTCCCTTACTTTTGCATTCTGGGCACCTGTATGCTCAATACTACATGGAAGCTGCCAAGGCTTATAGCATTTTGTGCTCTCCAAAGTGGAGCCCAAGCTGTATCTGGGGCCCTTTGAGCAATGGTGAGTGGCTGGGATGCAGGGATCAGTGTTCTATGGCTGTGTAGGGCAGCAGTGCTTTGTGTCTAGCTCCTAAAATCACTTATTCCTCCCAGGCCTCTGGGCCTGTGATGGGAGGCACTGTCTCAAAGATTTCTGAAATGTTTTTAAGACTTTTCTCTCATCGTCTTGTATATTAGCACCTGGCTCCCTTTTAGTCATGAAAATCTCTCTAGGAAGTGGTTGCTCCACAGCCTGGCTGGATTCTTTCTCAACCACAGGGACAAGCTGCAAGTTTTCCAAATGTTTGTGCTCTACTGGTCTTTTACATAAGAATCCCAACTTTAAGGTGTTTCTTTGCTTCTGTATCTAATGATAGGCTGTTGGAAGCAGCTATGCCACTTCTTGAATGATTTACTGCTTAGAAATTTCTTCTACCAGATGCCACAGATAATCACTCTTAAGCTCAACCTTCCGTTAGAGCCCTAGGCCATGGACACAATGCAGCCAAGCTCTTTGATAGACATAACATGAGTGATCTTTACTCCAGTTTCCAATAACTTCCTCATTTCTCTCTGAGACCTCGTTAGCCTGGCCTTCACTGTCCATGTCTCCATCAGCATTTTGGTCACAACTATTTAACCAGTTATCCAAAAAGCTGAAATCTTTCCATCATCTTCCTATCTTCTCAGAGCCCTCCAAATTCTTCCAAACTCTGCCTGTTACCCAGTTCCAAAGCTGCCTCCTCATCTTCGGATATCTTTATAGCAGTACCCCATTCTCAGTACCAATTTTCTATGGTAATCCATTATTGAATTGCTATAAAGAAATACCTGAGGCTGGGTAATTTATAAAGAAAAAAAGTGTATTTTAGCTCATAATTCCATAGGCTGTACAGAAAGCATGGTGCCAGCATCTGCTTCCGGTGAGGGCCTCAGGAAACTTGCAATCATGATGAAAGGTAAAGGAAAACCAGCATTTTACATGTTGGGACAGGGAGCAAGAGAGAGAGCAAGAGGAGGTCTCAGACTCTTTTATACAATCAGATCTTGCATGAACTATCAGAGAGAACTCACTAAACACCAAGGGGATATTATTAAACCACTCATGAACAATCCACCACCATGATCCAATTACCTCCCAGGCCCACCTCAAATATTGGGAGTCACATTTCAGTATGAGATTTGGAGGAGACAAACATCCAAACCATATCACACTGAGCACTCATTTTTAGTTTCCTAATCTCAGACTTCCTTATGCTTACAATAATCCTGAAAGTTTGGAAAAATTACTTTCAGAGTAGAGACAATCAAGACACAGAGCTTAAGTGACTTGCCAGCTGAAATCACAACTTTGATCTTCTAAGTTCTTTATTGTATAATCAAAGGCTGACACATTAAGAGGCAACTACCACCCCTTTATTTATTTATTTATTTTTAACAGATAGGGTCTTCATCTGTCATCTGGTTTGGAGGTGGGAGTGCAGTGGCATGATTATGGCTCACTGCATCTGGAACTTCTGGGCTCAAGTAATTTTCCTGCCTCAGCCTCCCAAGTAGCTAGGGCTTACAGGCAGGCACCATCATGCCCAGATAACTTTTTTTTATTTTTATTTTTTGTACAGATGGGGTTTTGCTTTGTTGCCCAGGCTGGTCTCAAACCACGGCATCAAGTGATCCTCCTGCCTCAGCCTCCCATATCATACTCTTTTTTATGGTCTCAGTTTAGTCATCATTTTTCCAGAAAAATTCTTGAATTCTCCAAGACTAAACGTGGTATACATTTATAGGACTACTTAGATCTCTATTATTGACTTACTACAGCACTTAGTACCCTATATTTGTCATATAATAACTGTAATACGAGCTTTTTGAGGGTAGATACGGTGCCTTACTCATGATGCATTTCCATTTATTTCTATAATGGCAATCTAGAGAGGTAGCCTTATCAGGGTCATAAATACTGATTCCTGAATACCCCAGAGGACAGTCTGTTCTTTTTTCATACATAAAGGTTAAAAACAATATTGATGTTTGATTAAACGAAAAGAAAAAAAAATGGCCAATAAGAGGTTAAAAAAAAGAAAAAAAATATGGAAAAAGAAAGCTCTCTTTTTTGTAACATTGCTGTTACCAAATTTCCTCACTCGGTGACCTAGGGATTAGATTATTTTGTCTTAAAATATATCTCCAAAATGAAGCAGCAATAAGAATTTTAAGAACAGGTTGCACATTAGCAGGACAGTGAGTGAAATCACTGTGGCCTCATCTTAGGTATTGAGCATTCCTGCTAGGCTAATTTGAGAAGCCACGACAGAATTGTTTGACGCTTCTTGAAGGTCATCTTTGACAGTCAGTAGTTAATTTTCTGACTTAAGGCACTTTATTCTTTTCTAAATTTGGAAATTATGATTCTTTTGTGTACTTTGGCTTTTCACTCATTTCATTCTATAGGATTGCCAGGGAGGATGGTAGAAAGTCGTTTGAGTGACAACATTTCAGCAGGTTTTTTTTTGAGCATTGAGAAATACTGTCACCGGGGCTTTTGGAGGCAGGTAGTGTGGCCTCCACAGGGCTCATTAGGCTTTCTGTTGGGAAGATCTGAAGTGCGCAGTTGAATACTGTCATAAAAAAGGGAAGTGGTTTGGGCCTAATTCCTAATGGAGCTGCAAAGACTACAGCTCCTTTTTGATCTCTGAATTCCAAATAGGCCTTTTATAGTTGTCATATTATTGACTGTTCATTCCAGAGCCATGATTCCCTTTCTTTCTAAATCTTTTATGCTCAGAATGTTATTCTGATGCTTAGTATTACATGAGCAGATTGGCACCCTAGTGTATTTAATAATATCAATATTTCCTTCTAACTGGCTGTGGTGCGTGTGTGTGTGTTTCATAGAAGAGCTCTTCTTTGCAGGACCTGGTTTCTTCAGGTTAAGCAGTCATACATCAAACTCAGTTGTCATTTTCTATTTGTTCCTTGTGTAAACTCTTACAATATATCTCAATTGATCAGTGACAGCAATTTTAATGCATGATGTTATTTGGTGGTGTGAGATAGAGGAAACAATTTCTCATTTTTGATATAAAAGTGATTTGCAAATTTTCTTGAGAATGAAAGCTCAGGTTAATCTTGGGCTGTAGACGATGACAGGACTACCGTATTGACTAAAATTAAAGATCTCTGTCTGGATAAGAAAGCAGAAAAAAAATGTCAAGGTAATTTTACATGTAAAAGTTGCCTTTTTTTCCCATGAATAACTATTTCATATTGTTTTAAAAGAAATATAACTTTAAGAAAAAGAAGGGTGACGGGCACGGTGGCTCACGCCTGTAATTCCAGCACTTTGGGAGGCCGAGATGGGCGGATCACAAGGTCAGGAGATCCAGACCATCCTGGCTAACACGGTGAAACCCCGTCTCTACTAAAAATACAAAAAAAATTAGCCGGGCGTGGTGGCGGGCACCTGTAGTCCCAGCTACTCGGGAGGCTGGGGCAGGAGAATGGCGTGAACCTGGGAGGCAGAGCTTGCAGTGAGCTGAGGTTGTGCCCCTGCACTCCAGCCTGGGCGACAGAGCAAGAGACTCCATCTCAAAAAAAAAAAAAAAAAAAAAAATTAGCTGGGTGTGGTGGTGCACGCCTGTAAGTCCCATCTACTTGGGAGGCTGAGGCAGGAGAATTGCTTGAACCTGGGAGGAGGAGGTTTTTCAATGAGCCAAGATCGCGCCACTGCACTCCAGCCTGGCAATAGAGTGAGGCTCTGTCTCAAGAAAAAAGAAAAGAAAAAGAAGTTTTATTCCACTTATGAAATAAATCACATACCACTTACTCATCTTTTCTCTGTTGCAAATACAAAAGACATGAGTTCAAGGTTTATTATCACAAAAATTATTATTTATATCTGTCACTAACTGGTAACTATTCCATGAGTAATAACATGTTAATGTGTAAGATTTAAAAATAAAAATGGTTAAGAATTTTTTAATAATTTCAAAACGTAATTCAGTATTTGTTTAGATTAATAGTTGATATGAGTATGACAATTTTGTTTTCCTTTTCATTAATGATTGTTTTTATTTGAGTCCTTTTAATCTTCTAATTTATCTGGATACTTACTGCCCATAGTTTATTTTTTGCTTACGATTATTATCAATTAAACTTGCCAGGACTTAGTAGTTTAGTTACAACATGAATGAAGAAGATTTGGTTTTGGACAAGTGGGCAAAGGTAGTATGAACTAAAAGCCTGTATTAGAAACACAGAATACTGTAACAATTTTAAGGCATCATATCCATTATTACAAAGAAATCTGAGAATGTTTTTGATGTTTCTAGAATAATCTTTTGTGCCATAATGGCACCAGATTGTCCTGCTGTATCATTTTAAAAATAAAAAAGATAGTGCTCCAACAGTCTTGAATATAATTTTGTAAAAGGAAAAATAGTTACCTATAACCCTAAACCTTAACTAGGTATTTTAATTTTTGCATGTTAGCTTCCAATCCTTGTGTATTTGCCTCTATATTTTTAATAAAATTTATTCCACTTAATATTTACATCCTACTTCACGTTTTTAGTAATCTTTATAATTATTATTTTCACAATAAGTGTAGCTTTCAAAAGAGATCAGCTTACTTTCATAGCTAATAGATTTGAGTCTCCTATTCTTATACTTAAAGCAAAGAAAGGTACAAAGTTACTGCCAATTTGCTACTAAATCACTGGTGCAGAGCTGCTAGCACAATGAAGATTTAGGCAGACAGAATTTTAAATGTTCGGTTGGTGGCGCTGAATTGGGAACTTTCTTCAATCAGAACATGTAACTACACATGCCACGTTCCTGTCCTCTTGGGTCCCTAAAAGTAAATATTGCAATGCACACCCAGACCTTGTGAAAATCAAAGAAGAATCTATTACCTAAAGTCTCTTCTTAATCTTAAGAAACCGATGGAATTGTTCTATCTATGGAAATGAATTCTTATAATGATGATAGGGATTATTATTTTGTCAATAGCCAATGTATAAATCAGTAAAAGAAAAAAGGAGTAACATTTCCTTGAACATGTTTCCTTAAAATATCAAGTGAAGAGGCATTTTGAATGATTTAGCACCATTAAATATTTATCGATGCAAAAAGTATAGATTTTTTATAACTGACCTTATTAATATTTCAAAATTAAAACAATTATGTCTTGTACTTAATTATAAGACATAGTGTTGGCTTTATAAACCTAATCCTAACTAGAATAAGAGCATCATAAAATTAACTACTTAGTGTTAGCGTTATCTAGGAACAAAATATAAAATAGGATCAATGTAAACCATTCATTCATATATTCACTTTATGAATATTTACTGAACACTTTCCTTGTATGTAGTAAGAATATAACAAATGCTAATAGATCGTTCTCTTCAAGAAGCTTAAATATTTGAAATGAAATGCTTTGGAAATTGAAGCCTGTTAGGAATATTAGTGGCCACATTTTTCTGGTATTTACTATACAATTTAGGTAGGAAAAATTAAAGAATGCGATAAATATTTAGTTTCCTTGTTTTCTTATATAAAGCACAGTTCTTACTAAGACCTGTCTGGAAAATTAAGAGCTTGAGGTATAAATATGTAAATTATTTTTCTCCTCAGTGAGACTGGATAATCTTAATTTAACAAGAATCTCAACTCTGTGGTGGTGCTGCTCAGCTCCCACTGAGACGTTCATTTCTTTGCCAAAACAGAGTGATCAGCTTCCACTATGCAAGAACATGTTGGCTTCTTTTTAGGCAAATGGTGAATGTCACTCACTTGCAGATACGTGTGTAAAGAGGCTGCCTCATATATGCCACATACCTGCTTCGCAAATTTAACAAATATTTTCTTACATGTGTTTCATGATATTTTATGACCAAGGAAGCTCCATATTTGTGGTAAAGGTGTGGTTAACAATACCTGTCTTAGATGTTGGCACTTTATTCCTTGAGGTCTGGGGATCAAGTAAATATTTGTCCTCTTTTCCAGTTCACATCAAAAAGACACTGTACTATTTGCAGTGTTTCCTATGACAAATGTGTTTCATTTACTTTTAAAGATGTGTACTTCTAATCCATTTTCAAAGAATGAACTAGCTTAAATATTTTGAATATTTTTTCCTTGCCAGATTAGTAGTTTAAAGAGATAATCACATGCAAACCTTCCTCTAAGCTAAATCACTCCTGCGGGGGTCTCCTTCATCAACTTAACCCATATTTTGGTTACTTTTCTTCCTGCTGGTAAATAAAGACATTCAACTGTAAATATATTCCAGAGCAGCATTGAAAGGTCAAGCAATTATTGGATAAATAAATAATCATTAGATAATCTCTGATTACTTGACAGAGAAAGACATTATTATTTATTGTTACAACCACATGTATGTGTGCATTATCATAATCATGTACATTACATCATTGTACATGTGCTTTATATTAATATATATTATAATAATATTTACATGTACAAGTGCATTATAATAATAATGATTTCAAATTGGTTTTGTTTTATATGTTATGCTATATATGTGTTTTAAATTAACATTAATTAAACTATTTATAATAAACCTATAACTGCAAATAGAAATAAAGTGAGGTATAAAATGTGATCCCCAAATAAGCTCAAATTTTAGCTGAAAGAGGGATAAATACACATCTATTCAGGTGTCCTATTTAAACTCAGACTAAAAGTGTGGCTAGTTACAACATCAGTGGGTTAGAAACACCTAATTGGATGTGGTTCCTTTGAGTCAGAAACCCGAGTGGATTTCGGTTCTGGATGGTGCAGGTTGAAGATATCTTGGAAACCTGCTGCCTAAACTCCTCATTATCTTTTTTTTTTAAATCCTCTTACAGAATACTGTACATTCCCATTGAGATTGTTATGAATGTCACCTAACTGATCTTTCTACCTTTAAATTTAGCCCATTCTAGTCTGAATCTGATCTGATCATTGAAGCCAAAAAAATCTTTCTAAAATATGTCTGACCTTTCCATCTCCCTGCTTGAAAGCTTCAATGAATCCCATTGCTTTTATTATAAAATAAAAACCATAAGTATATTTTCCAGGCTTCTGAATGATTGGGCCAGTGCTTAAATCTGAGTTCATCCCTGCCCAATCCCCATTCACATTACATCCTCCAGTAGAAATGAAGTTCTGATAGTTCTTTGAATGCATCATGTTCACTGTGCACTTGGGCCTTGGATTTCATGCATGCCCTTCCCTTTGCCCTGACACTGGCAGCCTCAGTTTTCCTCCCTCCTGGCTGACTCCAATTAATTTCTTAGATTTCAGATTAGATCTCTTCATTCAGGCAAGGTTGAGGTTAGGTATTTCTTGTGTGTGTGTGGCTATGACCTCTGTACTTACATCATCAATATACTTCTTACATCCTACTTGAATTTCCTATTTGCTTGTCCCAGTAGTCTTTAAGCTATGTGAAGGAAAGTGCTTGGATACAATGTTGGACAGTAAAAACTGTACTAAAGTACAGTTAATAACTATATAGAATATGTTAGAGGTTTTGGGGAATTAGGTTACTTGAGATTCTGTCCTATAAGAAATAATTGAAAGAGAAAATAAAATATTTCATCAAAGGTTCTGAGAAATCTAGCCAGTTGAAAAAATTAAAAAAAAAAAAAACCTCTGGGAGTATTACATAGCAGACAACACATTTAGTGTTGTCTAAATATCCAAGTGCTCTCATACATTTCCCAGAGTTGGGTTATGGTCACATGACTAGTTCTGGCCAGTGGGCAGAGAGATACATCACTTCGAGGACATGGCAATTAACAGTTACTCTGCTGCTTCCATCTCTCTTTTCCTCTGGAAAAGTAATCCTGAAGGCCACATGTTCCAGAAAGCATAGCACAGGATTCGGAAAGGCATCCTGACCCACATGAGAAAGCAATAAGCCTTTATTTTTCTAAGACCCTAAGATTTCAGGGTTTGTCTGATATGGTCAATAATTACCCAAACCAGTACAGGGAATAATGACTGTCTTCAAGTATTTTAAGAAGCCAGTCATATATAAGAGTAACAAGATATGATCTATCAGTTCCTAAGGAATAGAATTAAAACCAAAAGATAAATTTTATTTTTTTAACAATCAGAACTATACCAAGATGGTTTGGGGTCTTAAAAAAATGAGCACTACTGGTATTTGGTCACTATGAGAACATTGTAGAAGGCATTAGAGTGCTTCATTGGTGATTAGGCCAGGATGTCAACAGAGAGCCTGGAGGAAGCAGTAGTTTTTAAGAAGAGGAATGACCTCCAGCAAGGCTGCTTGGAAGGTGTGTGTTATTGACTCAAATGGCAGCAAGAATATACATATTAGCCACCTCTTGTGACCAAGCAGTTTAACCCTCACCTTGCCTCACCACCACCTTTGGTGAACTGGCAAATTTCCTTAGCTTCCCAAATATCCTTCCAATGATCCCTTCACTGGTTCCCACAGCTTTTGACCCTGGCTTTTCTAGCTAGCATTTTTTTCTCTTTCAACAGTTTTGCTTTCATATCTACATCACTACCTTCTGGGGCTCTTTACCTATTATTTTGTGAAACTTGGCCTTAAGCAATGTGACCATGTACCTCCCAGCCACAAATTCAGATTAACGTAGGTGCAAGCTGTTAGAAAAATACACATATTTTAACTAGAAATAGATAGTGTATTATTTCTAATTTGTTCATTTTTTAAACTCCTTATATGCTACATTGATTAAAAAAAAACTGTTCTGAGGCAAATTTGCAGTGACCCTTCCAAGTGATATATTTTTACAAAAGGTAGGCATAGTTCTTGCATTTTATTGATTCCTAACACAACACACTTTGAGGTGGATGAGATCAACAGGCAGCAAGATGACATTCACTCAATTATTCAAGGTTTGTTTATTGAACACCTACTATGTACCAGGTATGCTGGATGTATATCTGCACAGAAGAAATTCAGAGTCCCTGTCTTCTTAGAACTTGCCTTCTAATGCGACTATTAAAAAATAAACAAGTGGGGAAAATATATATTAAGCAAGTATCAATTAGTAATGTGAAGGGGGTGTGCACAGTGCTACAGTAGAATCTGATGGAAGTGAGTAATTTATTCCAGGTAGGTTACTAATATCCCAGGTTAGGCTATTTGATTTATACCGAGAAATTTAAAAATTAAACTCATTTCCTCCCACGATCTAGCTCACAGGCTTCCATATTTCATCAGATAATTACCACCAAATCCCAAAAGATAACATTGTATAATGCTGGCTCACAACCAACAAATACAGCAGTCTAGAAGGAAAGAGAAGATACAGCATTCTCTTGAAAGAGGAAAGCAGAACTTTTGCCAATGTAATAGGCAAGATACAAAATTCAAGAAATCATCAGAAAAAGAAGGACAAAACAGAGCTGTTCAACCATAACATCTTATTCCAGGCAGAGAAAGGGCACAGATGGACAAGGGATTACTGCCATGTGCAGCCCAGTGCCACCACCAGGCTAGGGCTCAGCAGTGCTGGGAGCCAGTGTGCAGAAGAACACCCGAACAGCACACGCCATAGGCAGCCATGTGCAAGCCCCGCTGAAAGGCCGGTTGGTTGCTCTGCACTTTTTAAAGCTGGCATTTAAAGTCACTCTGGCAGATGGAAGAAAAGTATGGAATAAAAGTTGACATTTAATTTTATTCTGTATGTTTGTTAAGTTAATTCTAGTATCGTTTACAGGGAGATCTTCACTGAATGATGATCAAACTGTGGCAGCTTGCAGCTAATGTAAACAGTATACAGTTTCTAGGGGCCAAATAAATACTAAAAGATTGGCAACAATTAGTCATAAGAATGTTATTATCTTAAGAGGTCCTTTATAAATTAAAGGTAAAGTTATAGAAGGTTAAATCTATCTTTGTATACATTTTTCAACAACATTCTCTTTGATTTGCACATTCTCAAAAAGAAAGAAGAAAGGGAGGGAGGGAAAGGGAAGGATGAATTTTTTTCATTTTGTGTTTTCGTTTTGTCAGTCACATCTCTCTGTAGTAAATCAGCATTCTCTTTTCTAATACTTTTTCTATTTCATTCAAAAAGACAGCTTTTAAGTAGATAACTCAAGTAAAGTCATTACTTTTGACTTAGAAATGTACCCATTCACACATTCATCTCAGATAATATAAAACTTTTTTTGAAGATCTTTATTTTATTTGATCCCCAAAGTTATAGTAAAAGTATTTGATTTTACATAATTCTTAGAGGTTATAGGAGAATTAATCTTTCCTCCACAAATGAATTTCCTTTTTTCCTTGCTCCATTTCTGTTATTTCATCTTTATAGATGTTATTTCCTTTTTCACTTTATCCAATATATCACTGCAATAAATGCTGCCACAGCCCTGCCCATATACCTGTGTCTGCCACAGAGGTCACCTGTGGCTTCATAAGCAGTTCCTGTCCATGCCCATGACTTCTTATCTCAAGCACTTGCATTTATGGAAGGGTAGAAGTATCAATAGGTTAATGATCCCAGGAGTAACACAACCAGTGAGGGGCTACATCTGATGGTCTGGTACTCCAGCTTTCTCATCACTTGATACAATTATTCTGAGTTCGTTTTTTTTTTTTTTAACTTTATAAAGAGCCTCAGTGGACACAGTCCTTCTTGTCCACATGGGTAGCCCAGTGTAACATTATCCTCTCTTCCCTGTCTCCTGTTCCCACTACCTCACTCTGCTTGTTGGAATACCTTCCCACATAAACTACTTACACCCACCTCCTTCTCCCAGTGAATGCTTTTGGGAGATTCATCTGGGGAGAACCCAAACTAAGATAATGCTGATGAAAGGGAACTTGGAAGGAAGCTGGCCATTAAACAAGCACTTACTAGGTGCTAGGCACTGTCTAATTTTCACACATAAGAAATATATTTTATTACTTACTCTTGGAAATACTTCCCTTTAACGTCCTCCCAGAATGATATTGTTTCCCCACCCCAAAGCAAGCATAATGTTCTTATTTTAACTTATAAATTATTTATTTTCAAATATGTAATAGGAGCTCTATGGAATTGAATATTCCTAGAAATTTTAGCCACAGCACAGTTCAAGCATATGTGCTGGAGATGCCTATCCTAGTGTAGCCCCATTAAGAAGCCACTGGAATCCACATTAAAATAAATGTCCTCAGGAAAAAAAATATATATTGGCCACAGATATGATAGACAACAGGTTAATATATTCTCAATATACAAAGCATGTATACAAATCAATAAAAAGTCAAAAATGAAGATTTTACAATGGGCAATGGGTATGAATAGGTAGTTCAGGAATGGCCCATAAACAGGACCTTTCTCAATAGTACTCATTGTAGCAGGCAGTTTTGTTCCAAACATGGCAGTATAATTATCTCTCATTCCACATATTCTTCCAACAATATGACCTTGAAACTTCTCAACCAATAGATTTCAGCTGAAATGATGTTATGCGTCTTCTGAGTCAGGATTACAAAAATGTCACATATTTACACTTTGTTTTCTTGGAATTCTTAGCCTTGGAACCCAGCTGGGAGGAAGACCCAGTATCACATGGGGAGACCTATGTGAAGAGCAACCAAGGTCCCTGGCCTACAACTGTGGTTGAGCTTGCAGGCAGTAGCCTCCAGTGAGTAAATCCTCATGACAATGGCTGTCCCGTTTGACACTGCATGGAGCAAAAAGGAGTTACATCTGCCCAAATTATAGAATTGTTAACCAAATAAATGATTTTTGTTGTTTTAAGCCTTTATGATTTGGAGTGATTTGTTATGTAACAATGAGCAGCTAATATGTAACTTGATACCTGTAAATGGATACTGTCATGACAAAAACCTACAGCACCTGGTATTGGTTTGAGGGTGCAGTGGTGAACGGAAACTGGAAGGAACTTGAGAAGATTGTTAGTGATGTGTGAAATGGATTTGAGGAGAGTTTTAACAGACACTTAGAAGGTCTCAAGCCCAGAAGCTTATTAAGTGAAGGCTTAAATGGAAAAAAAACAAAAACAAAACAGAAACCAAAAAAAACTACTGTAAATACAGGAATGTGTTCCTTGTTACATAATGATGGAGAGTTTATCAACACCATTGCCCTCTGTAATGTGAAAAAAAATAGAATATGTACCTCATGTGCTTCTTGAATATAATGATATAGCTAAGGAGATTTCTAGCAGAATATTGCAATTGTCACTTGGCTTCCTTTCCAAGCCTTTGATAAAATATGAAAGGAATAAGTTGAGGAATAAGAAAATAATAAATATAAAGGAGTAAGGACTTGCTGGGCTTGAAAATAAGACTATTTTTCATTGCCAGTGTTTCCAGGTTGGAAATGATTTTCACATTAAGAAAAGACCACACCAAAGGTCAAACTCTGGATGGGACTATAAGCTATTTTGTTAAAACTTTAGAAAGTTCTAATATAGTGCCTCATAAAAGCTTTCAGACAAACAGAGCACTTTCAAGTGCTTAAGAGAATGTCTTGCAGATCCTCTGCACCAAAATATGAAGCTTGTGTTTTGGTGGGTAGCTGCCCTCAGTGCTTCCAAGATAGACAAGGGCCAGTCTTAAAGATACTTCCACTTGTGACTTTTTAAAATTGGGGTGAACCGTAATAAGATTCATAAAACAGTCACAACATTTAAAAAAAATGTTTTGGCACAAGCACTGAGATCACACATGGAAAAGAGCAGAAACAGTACAAGATGAGAAGAAACCTTTGTACTCACAATATTCTACAGGCAGAGAGCAGGCTGAGAAGGCTCCTCAAATGAAACCAAAGACCTGTTCTTGTGGAAAAGGAGAAACTCAGAAGACACAACTGAGAAATATCGAGAACAACTCCCAAGGAATAGGACTGATCAAAGAATTGGCAAAATACGTCCCATTGCATATTAGAGCTGCTATGAACCAGTGAATACTGTCTATTATATCCCCTGGTTTTGAGTAGTTATCTTGTTCCTGTCCCAGAATTATATGTTGGGGCAGTGAGGAGAAAGGTAGAGAACAGATAATTTGTCTCTTTTAGTTCAAAAGTGTTTAGATTGAGAGGAACTGAATTCCTTCAAGTACTGAAGAAGCTGTACTTGAGGAACTGCATCTAAGGAACATAGACCTGAGCTAAATAATGAAACACTGGGCTTTGAGCAGATGCTGTAATGAATTACAGTTTGGAAGTCTTGGGGCAGGGGTGGATGCATTTTACCTATAAGAGTAATGTGAATTGTTGTGACCAGAGCCTGGATTGTGGCAAACTGTATTTGCAAAGATGCCCATCATCAGCATCTCTCATTCTGTGATCTTACAATGTCATCTTGAGTCTCCTGTGATTTTGTGGTGGTATCTATGTCCCCTTCTAGTGAACATGGGTAGGGCTCTGTGACTGCCTCTACTCACTGAGTACTGTGGAAGTTACACCATGTGACTTCCAAGTCTGGGTGACAAAAATCTTCATAAAGAAGAAATGTGTTAAGAAAAGTGGAAACAATCTTTATGAGTCATAGAAAAATGAAAAGCAGAGAATGAGTTTGGCAGTAGTTCTTCAACACTTGCTAAAGAAAACAGATATGAAATCTCACAAACACATTTCTTACTCACTAGAGAGGTGGAACCAGTTGTGAAGCAGGGAAGATTTGAAGAGCCTCACCATGGACGAGTAAAACCTATCTCAAACTTTCTGTTTCTCTTTCTCTGATTCTGTGCCTATCAATGAACATCCTAATAGCCAATTCAACAACCCCAGACTCTATAACTGGGTAGGAATTTACTTGGGTAGAAAAAGGATATCTTAATGGCTGGAAATGAAAATCCCTTATTGTGAACTGATGAAATAAAAATCAGTTTACTTAAATTTGGTTAGTATGAGTCAGTCTTTATGATCAATGAACTATGATCATGTCATTGTGTTACTGGCTCTACAAATGTGAGAAAGACAGCACAATGAGAAAAATAAAAAAACACTTGGGAAACCCAATTTAGAAGGCTCTTTGTTTTCCCTTTTCATCATATTATTTGAACACTATTCCATTTCTAAATTCCATGCAATGGATTTAGAAAATGTGATGTTAATAGAACAGGCTGAGTTGAGATGACAGGCAGGGTTAGATATAGGTCAATTTAAAAGACATCTGTGATATTAGAGGCCTTAAATAGTAGATCAAATATTTTTTTCCAAAGGCTTTTGCAATAAAAATAAGCATCTAAGTATGTAAATTGTATTTGTAATCTGAATAAATTCATCAACAAAAACCTGCCACAGATTTTTCACTCCAGCATCCTTTTGGTTGGACATTTCCCACAGCTTTTTGCAAGTAGAAATTGTCTATGAATATCTGCTTGGGAAAAAAAACCCATATGATCTGAAACCCCATTAGAAATTTTAAGATTTAGAGAATAGCACTTAGAGCTAATAAATATATTCTTATAATTTTTATTTTATCATTTTGTGATTGTATTCTCTCCTTTCTGCCTTCCTTATATTTTTATATAGCCATACCTTAGAAAATGGCCATTAAATATCTTCAAAAACTTCCAGAATTCAAACCTCAGATACAGATAGGCAGTAAAGACATTTGAGAGAAGAAAGCCATGCATTTTCCATGTCAGCAAATGAGAGATATATCTCTAGCCTCATCTGTACCTCCAACCTGGGTTTCGTAGTGGACAACTTGTGCCCACCAAGCACACCATGCTGATTGCCTCCTCTGTGCTTGGGAATATCCTCCTACTTCACAGCCTACCTGATAAATGTCTGCAGCAGATGGCTTAGTATGACATGCACTACTCTTTAAAAGGAGACAACCTTAAACATTTTGTTTTCAATTTCTCTTTTCATATTTTGTTTTCAATTTCATATTTTTCAATTTTTTGTCATCATATTTTGTTTTCATTTTTTCTAAGTTCTCATTTACAGGTTAACACCTGATTTTCTTTTCTTTATCCTCTAAAGTGACACAATCATAAACTTTAAGAAATATCTAAAGAATAACTATTCATATTTTGAGACTTTTTTAACGTGTTACAAACTTTACAAAGATATCATGATGCCACGTTACAAATTTCAAGATGAAAACAACCTCATTTTTTCTGTACAAGCATTGTACCAACCATAACCTCTTAATCAGAGGATTTATAATATTTCATTGAGCTATTAATTCCCACTATAATTTGAATACTGAAAGATCCTTGAAGGTAGGTACCTACTTCTGTTCCCATAGCCCACAACACTGTTGACATCATTAATATTCTGTGAGAGAATGGGAATGAAGAGGAGAGAGAATACAAATATAGAGAGATAGTGGAAAATGAATTATTTTATTCTGTATCCTATATTCTGGCCACATATGAGCAGAGTTGGCCTAGAATCACATCAGCCTTGAGCGAATATGGAAGACTGCATCTGTCACAATATCCCAGAAAAAAAGGGCATGATGAATACTGGATGGTTTCTAGGGTCACTCAGAATTGTGCTCATTCTGGGTTAGTTTATGGTTTATTTTCAACTTGGACTACTGTGCCTTGTCTGAACACCTTCCAATGACAGAAATTTCCAAATAAATGTCTTATTTCAGGTAAACTCTTAAGGAAAAAATTATCTTATTCACTTAATAAATAACAATTGAGTACCTACTGTGTGTGAGACGTTGTGGTAGAAACTAGACATAACAAAAGTAAATGAGTCCAAGATCCCTCAAACTGTTAGGTATGGCCTAAAATTGTTTGTTTGATGAGCATATTGAGAAAGTAAGGAAAGAGCCATCTTTTCATACTCCCTCTGAACTTAGCCTCAAGAACTCCTCTGTAGAAAACTGATGCACTTAGCCAGACAGCTGACCTACCAGAAAGCGTGGGGTATTTAGAAATGGTGTTCAGCATCAGTGATTTCTCAAAAAAAAAGACACAATTATTTTGTATCTTGAAGCTTTACAGAAGTTATCAGTTCCAAGAGCCTTTTTGAGGAGTCTTTAGAGTTTCTAGGTAGGTACGGAATCATATTGTCTGCAAAGAGAGGTGGTTTGAATTCTTTTCCTATTTGGATGCCTTTTGTTTCTTTCTCTTCTCTGATTGTTCTGACCAGGAATTCTAGTACTGTGTTGAATAGGAGTGGGCATCCTTGTCTTGTTCTAGTTCTCAAGGGGAATGCTTCCAGTTTTTTCCAATTCAATATAATATTGGCTGTGGATTTGTCATAGATGGTTCTCACTATCTTGAAGTGTATTCCTTTGATGCCTAGATTCTTCAGGGTTTTTACCATGAAGGGATGTTGGATTTATCAAAAGCTTTTTACATGAATATTGAGATGATTACATGGTTTTTGCTTTTAATTCTGTTTATGTGGTGAATAACATTTAATGATTTGTGTATGTTAAACCAACCTTGTATCCCAGGAGTGAAGCCTACTTGATCATGGTGAATGAGCTTTTTGATATGCTGTTAGATTTGGTTTTCTAGTATTTTGCTGAAGATTTTTTGTGTATATGTTCATCAATGATATCGGCTTGTAGTTTTCTTTTTTATTTGTGTCTTTGCTAGGTTTTGGTATCGGGGTGATGCTGGCTTCATAGAACGAGTTTGGCAGGAGTCCCCCCTCCTCAATTTTTTGGAATAGTTTTAGTAGAGTTTGGAATAGTTTTAGTAGAGTTTAGTACCAGTTGTTCTTTGTATATCTGGTAGAACTTATGAATCCATCCGGTCCAAGGCTTTTTTTGGTTAGTAGATTTTTAATTTCCGACTCAATTTCAGAACTCAATATTGGTCTGTTCAGGGTTTCAATTCCTTCCTGATTCAATCTTGGGAGATTGTGTGTTTCCAGGAATTTTCCATTTCCTCTAGATTTTCCAGTTTGTGTGCATAGAGGTGTTCATAATAGTCTCTGAGGATCTTTCATTTTTCTGTGAGATTGGTTGTAGTGTCACCAATATGCTTTGGCTGTGTTCTCACCAAAATCTCATCTTGAACTGTAGTTTCCATAATCCCCATGTGTCATGGGAGGGACCCAGTGGGAGGTAATTGAATCATGAGGGTGGTTACCTCCATGCTGTTCCTGTGATAGTAAGTGAGTTCTAACAAGATCTGATGGTTTTATAAAAGGCTTTCCCCTTCCTCTTTGCTGTCACCATGGGAAGGGGCATGTTTTCTTCCCCTTCTACCATGATTATAAGTTTCCTGAGGCCTCCCCAGCCTTGCAGAAGTGTAAGTCAATTAAACCTCTTTCCTTTATAAATTACCCAGTCTTGGGTATGTCCTTATTAGCGGTGTGAAAATGGAATAATACAGTAAACTGGGATGTTGCTATAAGTAAACCCAAAATACCAGTAGAGTGGGGTGTTGCTATAAGTATGCCCAAAAATGTGGAAGAGACTTTGGAACTGGTAACAGGCAGTGGTTGGCAGAGGTTGGAACATTTCGGAGGGCTCAGAAAAAGAGAGGAAAATGTGAGAAAGTTTGGAACTTCCTAGAGACTTGTTGAATGGCTTTGACCAAAATGCTGATAGTAATGTGGACAATAAAGTTCAGTCTGAGGTGGTCTCAAATGAAGATGAGGAACTTGTTGGGAACTGAAGCAAAAGTGACTCTTATTATGCTTTAGCAAAGAGATTGGCAGCATTTTGCCCCTGCCCTGGAGATCTGTGGAGTTTGAACTTGAGAGAGATGATTTAGGATATCTGGAAGAAGAAATTTCTAAGCGGCAAAGCATTCAAGAGGAAGCAGAGAATAAAAGTTTGGAAAATTTGCTGCCTGATGATGCAATAGAAAAGAAAAACCCATTTTCTGGTGAGAAATTGAAGTCTGCTGCAGAAATTTGCATAAGTAACAAGGAGCTGAATGTTAATCACCAAGACAATGGGGAAAATGTCTCCAGGGCATGTCAGAGAGCTTTGCAGCAGACCCTCTCATCACAGGCCTGGATATCTATGAGGAAAAAATGGTTTCCTGGGCTGGGCCCAGGGCCCCACTTCTCTCTGAATCCTAGGAACTTGGTTCCCTGTATCCCAGCTGCTCCAGCCACAGCTAAAAGAGGCCAAGGTAAAGCTCAGGCCATGGCTTCAGAGCCCCAAACCTTGGCAACTTCCACATGGTGTTGAGCCTGCAGGTACACAGAAGTCAATAATTGAGATTTGGGAACTTCCACCTAGATTTCAGAGGATGTATGGAAATGCATGCATGTCCAGGCAGAAGTTTGCTGCAGTGGAAGAGCCCTCGTGGAGAACCTCTGCTAGGGCAGTGTGGAAGGAAAATGTGGGGTTGGAGCCCCCACACAGCATCCCCACTGGGGCACTGCCTAGTGGAGCTTTGAGAAGAGGGCCACTGTCCTCCAGACCCCAGAATGGTAGATCCACTGACAGCTTGCAGTGTGAGCCTGGAAAAGCCACAGACACTCAATGCCAGCTCATAAAACCAGCTAAGAGTTGGGGGCTTTACCCCACAAAGCCACAGGGGAAGAGCTGCCCAAGGCCATGGGAAACTACCTCTTGCATCAGTATGAGCTGGATGTGAGACATGGAGTCAAAGGAGGAGATCATTTTGGAACTTTAAGGTTTAATGGCTACCATATTGGATTTTGGACTTGCACAGAGCCCAGAGCCCCTTTGTTTTGGCCAATTTCTCCCATTTGGAATGGGTGTATTTATCCAATGCCTTTACCCCCATTGTATCTAGGAAGTAAGTAACTTGTTTTTTATTTTACAGGCACATAGGTGGAAGGGACTTGCTTTGTCTCAGATGAGACTTTGGACTTTTCGGTTAATGCTGAAAAGAGTTAAGACTTTGGAGGACGGTTGGAAGGGTGTGATTGTGTTTTAATTGTGAGGACATGAGATTTGGGAGGGGCCAGGGGTGGACTTATATGGTTTGGCTGTGTCCCCACCCAAATCTCATCTTGAACTGTAGTTTCCATAATCCCCATGTGTCATGGGATGAACTTGGTGGTAGGTGATTAAATCATGGAGCAGTTACCTCCATGCTGTTCTCGTGATAATGAGTGAGTTCTCACAAGATCTGATCGTTTTATAAGAGGCTTTTCCCCTCCTTTGCTCTGCACTTCTCCTTGCTGCCTCCATGTGAAGAAAGAAATGTTTGCTTCCCCTTCCGCCATGATTGTAACTTTCCTAAGTCCTCCCCAGCCTTGAGGAACTGTGAGTCAATAAACTTCTTTCCTTTATAAATTACCCAGTCTCAAGTATGTCTTTATTAGCAGCATGAGAACAGACTAATGCAGTCACCTTTATCATTTCTGATTGTGCTTATTTGGAACCTCTTTCTTTTCTTTTTTTTTCTTTGTTAATCTAGCTAGCAGTCTATTGATCTTGTTTATCTTTTCCAAAGACCAACTTTTGGTTTCATTGATTTTTTGAATGAAATATTGGATCTCAATTTTGTCCAGTTCTGTTCTGATTTTCATTATTTCCTTTCTTCTGCTAGCTTTGGCATTAGTTTGTTCTTGTTTTTCTAGTTCTTCTAGGTGTTATGCTAAATTATTAACTTGAGATCTTTCTAACTTTTTGAGGTAGGTGTTTAGCATTATAATCCTTTCTCTTATCACTGCATTTGCTGCATTCCAAGGATTTTCGTATGATGTATCTCTGTTTTCATTTATTTAAAATAATTTTTTTATTTCTGCCTTAATTTCATTGTTTACCCAAAAGTCATTCAGTAGCAAGTTGTTTAGTTTCCATGTAATTTCCCATATAATTGTGTGGTTTTGAGAGAGCTTCTTGGTATTGATTTCTAGTTTTATTCCACCATGGTCCAACAGTATGCTTAGTATAATTTCAATTTTCTGAATTTAGTGAGACTTGCTTTATGGCCAAATTTTTTAGCATGAGGGCAATCTTGGAGTATTTGCTGTGTGCAGATGAGAATGTATATTCTGTCGTTGATGAGTGGAGTAATCTATTGTCTATTACTTGTTTAGTAATCTAAATGTCTATTAGGTTCAAATGGTCAAGTATCAAGTGTAAGCCCAAAATTGTTCTGTTACTTTTCTCCCTTGATGGTCTGTCTAATGCTGTCAGTGGGGTCTTTAAGTCTCTCACTTTTACTGTGTGGCTGTATAAGTCTTCTTGTATGTCTATAAGTACTGGTTTTATGAATCTGGGTGCTTCGGTGTTGGGTGCATATGTATTTAGTTTACGTATTCTTGTTGAATTGAACCCTTTATCATTATGTAGTGCCCTATTTGTCCTTTTTATTTTACTATTTTTTATTTAAATCCTGTTTTATCTAGGAACAGTAACTCCTGCTCTTTTTTGTTTCCCACTTGCATGGTAGATCTTTCTCCAACCCTTTACTTTGAGTCTATGGGTGTTTTTATGTGTAATATAGGTCTCTTGAAGAGAGTGGACAGATGGACCTTGTTTTCCTTTATTCAACTTGCCACTCTATGCCTTGTAAGGAGAGAATTTAGACGATTTACATTCAACGATAATACTGATATATAAAATTTTGATCCTATATTGAAGTTATTAACTTGTTGCTTTGTAGTTTCTATTGTGCAGTTGCTTGATAGGGCCTGTAGGCTATGTACTTAAGTGTGTTTTTGTGGTAGGATTTCAGTACACCAACAATGTTCAACCGGACAGACAAATCAAGAATGCAATCCCATTTATGATAACCATAAATAAATTAGGAATACATCTAGTTAAGGAGGTGACAGAGCTGTACAAGTGTCGGGCCTCTGAGCCCAAGCTAAACCATCATATCCCCTGTGACCGGCACTATACATCCAGATGGCCTGAAGTAACTGAAGAATCACAAAAGAAGTGATATTTAAATGACCTGTTCCTGCCTTAACTGATGACATTCCACCACAAAAGAAGTGAAAATGGCTGGTCCTTGCCTTAACTGATGACATTACCTTGTGAAATTCCTTCTCCTGGCTCATCATGGCTCAAAAAGCTCCCCCACTGAGCAGCTTGTGACCCCCACTCCTGCATGCCAGAGAACAACCCTCCTTTTTCCTTTACCTACCCAAATCTTATAAAACGGCCCCACCCCTATCTCCCTTTGCTGACTCTCTTTTCGGACTCAGCCGGCCTGCAGCCAGGAGATTAAAAGCTTTATTGCTTACACAAAGCCTGTTTGGTGGTCTCTTCACATGGACACGAGTGAAATTTGGTGCCGTGACTTGGATCAGGGGACCTCCCTTGGGAGATCAATCCCCTGTCCTCCTGCTCTTTGCTTCATGAGAAAGATCCACCTACGACCTCAGGTCCTCAGATCGACCAGCCCAAGGAACATCACACCAATTTTAAATCAGGTAAGCGGCCTCTTTTTACTCTCTTCTCCAACTTCTCTCACTATCCCTCAACTTTGTTCTCCTTTCAATCTTGGCGCCACACTTCAATCTCTCCCTTCTCTTAATTTCAGTTCCTTTCTTTTTCTGGTAGAGACAAAGGAGACGCGTTTTATCCATGAACCCAAAACTCTGGCCGTCACAGACTCAGGAAGACAGACTTCCCTCAGTGTTTAATCACCACGGGGACGCCTGCCTGATTATTCACCCACATTTCTGAGGCATCTGACCACATGAAGGAGCCTGCCTTGCTCCTTCACCCTTAGCGGCAAGTACTGCTTTTCTAGGGGGCAAGAACCCCCCGATCCCTTCTCTCTGTGTCTCTACCCCTTTTCCGCTTTTCTGGAGGGCAAGAACCCCCCCCCACCCCTTCTCTCCATGTCTCTATCCCTTCTCCACTTTCCTGGGGGGCAAGCACCCCCATCCCTTCTCTCCGTCTCTACTCTCTCTTTTCTCTGGGCTTGCCTCCTTCACTATGGGCAGCCTTCCACCCTCCATTCCTCCTTCTTCTCCCTTAGCCTGAAGAGGTTAAAACCTCTTCAACTCACACCTGACCTAAACCTAAATGCCTTATTTTCTTCTGCAATGCTGCTTGACCCCAGTACAAACTCAACAGTGGTTCCAAATAGCCAGAAAACGGCACCTTGGATTTTTCCATCTACAAGATCTAAATAATTCTTGTCATAAAATAGGCAAACAGTTTGAGGTGCCTGACGTCCAGGCATTCTTTTACACATTGTTCCCTCCCTAGTCTCGTCCCAAATCCTCCTTCTTTCCCTCTTGCCTGTCCCCTCAGTCCCAACCCCAAGCTTCGCTGAGTCTTTCTAATCTTCCCTTTCTACAGACCCATCTGACCTCTCCCCTCCTCCCCAGACTGCTCCTCACCAGACCAAGCTAGGTCCCAATTCTTCCTCAGCCTCCACTCCCCCACCCTATAATCTTTTTATTGTCTCCCCTCCTCACACCCGGTCCAGCTTACAGTTTCATTCCACGACTAGCCCTCCCCCACCTGCCCAGCAATTTCCTCTTAAAAAAGTGGCTGGAGCTAAAGGCATAGTCAAGGTTAATGATCCTTTTTCTTTATCTGACCTCTCCCAAATCAGTTAGCATTTAGGCTCTTTCATCAAATATAAAAACCTAGCCCAGTTCATGGCTCATTTGGCAGCAACCCTGAGACACTTTACAGCCCTAGACCCTGAAAAGTCAGAAGGCCGTCTTATTCTCAATATGCATTTTATTTTATTATCTGATCCACTCCCAACATTAAATAAAGCTCCAAAAATTAAATTCTGGCCCTCAAACCCCACAACAGGACTTAATTAACTTCACCTTCAAGGTGTACAATAATAGAGAAGAGGCAGCCAAGTAGCAATGCATTTCTGAGTTGCAATTCCTTGCCTCCACTGTGAGACAAACCCCAGCCACATCTCCAGCACATAAGAACTCCAAATGCCTGAACCACAGCTGCCAGGGGTTCACCCAGAACCTCCTCCACAAGGAGCTTGCTACAAGTGCCGGAAATCTGGCCACTGGGCCAAGAAATGCCCACAGCCAGGGATTCCTCCTAAGCCGTGTGTCATCTATGCAGGACCCAATGAAAATTGGGCTGTTCAACTCACCTGGCAGCCACTCCCAGCACCCCGGAACTCTGGCGCAAGGCTCTCTGACTCCTTTCCAGAGCTTCTTGGCTTAGCAGCTGCAGACTGACACTGCCCAATTGCCTTGGAAGCCTGTAGGACCATCACAGATGCTCTGGGTTAACTCACAGTGGACGGTAAGTCCGTCCCCTTCTTAATCAACATGGAGGCTACCCACTCCACATTACCTTCTTTTCAAGGGCCTGTTTCCCTTGCCTCCATAACTGTTGTGGGTATTGACGGCCAGGCTTCTAAACCTCTTAAAACTCCCCAACTCTGGTGCCAACTTAGACAATACTCTTTTAAGCACTCCTTTTAGTTATCCCCACCTGCCCAGTTCCCTTATTAGGCCGAGACACTTTAACTAAATTATCTGCTTCCCTGACTATTCCTGGGCTACAGCCACACCTCATTGCCGCCTTTTCACCCAGTTTAAAGCCTCCTTCACATCCTCCCCTTGGATCTCCCCACCTTAGCCTACAAGTATAAGATACCTCTACTCCCTCCTTGGCAACCAATCATGCACCCCTTACCATCTCATTAAAACCTAATCACCCGTACCCCGTTCAATGGCAATATCCCATCCCCCAGCATGCTTTAAAAAGATTAAAGCCTGTTATCACTCACCTGCTGCAGCATGGTCTTTTAAAGCCTATACACTCTCCTTACAATTCCCCCATTTTACCTGTCCTAAAACCAGACAAGCCTTACAGGTTAGTTCAGGATCTGCACCTTATCAACCAAATTGTTTTGCCTATCCACCCTGTGGTGCCAAACCTATATACTCTCCTATCCTCAATACCTCCCTCTACAACCCATTATTCTATTCTAGACCTCAAACATGCTTTCTTTACTACTCCTTTGCACCCTTCATCCCAGCCTCTCTTCGCTTTCACTTAGACTGCCCCTGACACCCATCAAGCTCAGCAAATTACCTGGGCTGTACTGCTGCAAGGCTCATCCCCCATTACTTCAGTCAAGCCCAGATTTCTTCCTCATCTGTTACCTATCTTGGTGTAATTCTCATAAAAACACACGTGCTCTCCCTGCTGACCATGTCTGACTGATCTCTCAAACCCCAACACCTTCAACAGAATAACAACTCCTTTCCTTCCTAGGCATGGTTAGATACTTTTGACTTTAGACACCTGGTTTTGCCATCCTAACAAAACCATTATATAAACTCACAAGAGGAAACCTAGCTGACCCCATAGATCCTAAATCCTTTCCCCACTCTGCTTTCTGTTCCTTGAAGACAGCTTTAGAGACTGCCCCCACCCTAGCTCTCCCTGACTCATCCCAACCCTTTTTATTACCCACAGCTGAAGTGCAGGGCTGTGTAGCTGGAATTCTTACACAAGAACCAGGACCGTGCCCTGTAGCCTTTTTGTCCAAATAACTTGACCTTACTGTTTTGCCTAGCCCTCAAGTCTGCATGTGGTGGCCGCTGCTGCCCTAATACTTTTAGAAGCCCTTAAAATCTCAAACTATGCTCAACTCACTCTCTACAGTTCTCATAACTTCCAAAATCTATTTTCTTCCTCACACCTGACACATACTTTCTCCCCGGCTCCTTCAGCTGTACTCACTCTTTGTTGAGTCTCCCACAATTACCATTGTTCCTGGCCCGGACTTCAATCCGGCCTCCCACATTATTCCTGATACCACACCTGACCCGCATGACTGTATCTCTCTGAACCACCTGACATTCACCCCATTTCCCCATATTTCCTTCTTTCCTGTTCCTCACCCTGATCACACTTGGTTTATTGATGGCAGTTTCACCAGGCCTAATCGCCACACACCAGCAAAGGCAGGCTATGCTATAGTACAAGCCACTAGCCCCCCTCTTAGAACCTGTCATTTCCTTTCCATCGTGGAAATCTATCCTCAAAGAAATAACTTTTCAGTGTTCCATCTGCTATTCTACTAACCCTCAGGGATTATTCAGGCTCCCTCCCTTCCCTAAAGATCAAGCTCAGGGATTTGCCCCTGCCCAGGACTGGGAAATCGACTTTGCTCAACATGCCCTGAGTCAGGAAACTAAAATACCTCTTGGTCTAGGTAGACTCTTTCACTGGGTAGGTAGAGGTCTTTCCCACAGGGTCCAAGAAGGCCACCACGGTCATTTCTTCCCTTCTGTCAGACATAATTCCTTGGTTTGGCCTTCCCACCTCTATACAGTCCTATAACAGACTGGCCTTTATTAGTCAAATCACCCAAGCAATTTCTCAGGCTCTTAGTATTCAGTGAACTAATGGTCTTTTAAAAACACACCTCACCAAGCTCAGCCACCAACTTAAAAAGGACTGGACAACACTTTTACCACTTGCCCTTCTCAGAATTCAGGCCTATCCTCGGAATGCTACAAGGTACAGCCCATTTGAGCCCCTGTATAGATGCTCCTTTTTATTAGGCCCCAGTCTCATTCCAGACACCAGATCAGCTTGGACTGCACCCTCTTATCCCCCACCAAAAAAAAAAAAAAAACTTGTCATCCCTACTATCTTCTGTCTAGTCATACTCCTATTTACCATTCTCAACTACTCATTAATGCCCTGCTCTTGCTTACACTGCTGGTTTACACTGTTTCTCCAAGCCATCGCAGCTGATATCTCCTGGTGCTATCCCCAAACCACCACTCTTAAAGTAAATAAATAATCTTTGCTGGCAGGGCTATGCTGAACCTCCTTAGGCACTCTCTAGTTGGATATCCCGGGTCCTCCCGGGTGCAGTCCAAGCTGATCTGGTGTCTGGAATGAGACTGGGGCCTAATAAAAAGGAGCATCTATACAGGAGCTCAAATGGGCTGTACCTTGTAGCATTCCGAGGATAGGCCTGAATTCTGAGAAGGGCAAGTGGTAAAAGTGTTGTCCAGTCCTTTTTAAGTTGGTGGCTGAGCTTGGTGAGGTGTGTTTTTAAAAGACCATT
This sequence comes from Nomascus leucogenys, assembly GCF_006542625.1. Taxonomy (NCBI): domain Eukaryota; kingdom Metazoa; phylum Chordata; class Mammalia; order Primates; family Hylobatidae; genus Nomascus; species Nomascus leucogenys. The sequence goes on from NC_044392.1 coordinate 76,124,749, forward strand.
AGTTCACTGAATACTAAGAGCCTGAGAAATTGCTTGGGTGATTTGACTAATAAAGGCCAGTCTGTTATAGGACTGTATAGAGGTGGGAAGGCCAAACCAAGGAATTATGTCTGACAGAAGGGAAGAAATGACCGTGGTGACCTTCTTGGACCCTGTGGGAAAGACCTCTACCTGCCCAGTGAAAGAGTCTACCTAGACCAAGAGGTATTTTAGTTTCCTGACTCAGGGCATGTTGAGCAAAGTCGATTTCCCAGTCCTGGGCAGGGGCAAATCCCTGAGCTTGATCTTTAGGGAAGGGAGGGAGCCTGAATAATCCCTGAGGGTTAGTAGAATAGCAGATGGAACACTGCTATTAAACACAATTCTTAGTCGTTTAATACCTGTTTTTCTCCTGGCCTTATTCCATTCTTTTTCAATTCATACAAAACCATATCCAGGCCATCACCAATAATTCTATATGACAAATGTTTCTTCTAACAGCCCCATAATATCACCCCTTACCACAAAATCTTCCTTCAGCTTAATCTGTCCCACTCTAGGTTCCCACGCCACCCCTAATCCCGCTCCAAGCAGCCCTGAGAAACATCGCCCATTATCTCTCCATACCACTCCCAAAATTTTTGCCGCCCCAACACTTCAACTCTATTATGTTTTATTTTTCTTATTAATATAAGAAGACAGGAATGTCAGGCCTCTGAGCCTGAGCTAAGCCATCATATCCCCTGTGACCTGCACTATACACCCAGATGGCCTGAAGTAACTGAAGAATCACAAAAGAAGTGATATTTAAATGACCTGTTCCTGCCTTAACTGATGACATTCCACCACAAAAGAAGTGAAAATGGCCGGTCCTTGCCTTAACTGATGACATTACCTTGTGAAATTCCTTCTCCTGGCTCATCATGGCTCAAAAATCTCCCCCACTGAGCACCTTGTGACCCCCACTCCTGCATGCCAGAGAACAACCCCCCTTTTTCCTTTACCTACCCAAATCTTATAAAACGGCCCCACCCCTGTCTCCCTTTGCAGACTCTCTTTTTGGACTCAGCCCACCTGCACCCAGGTGATTAAAAGCTTTGTTGCTCACACAAAGCCTGTTTGGTGGTCTCTTCACAGGGACGCAAGTGAAAACAAGGAGAACTACAAAACACTGCTTACAGAAATCACAGATAACACAAACAAATGGAAGAATATTCCATGCTTATGGATTGAAAGAATCAATATTATTAAAGTGGCCATACTGCCCAAAGCAATCTACAGATTCAACATACTTCCTATCAAACTACCAATGTCATTTTTCACAGAACTAGAAAAAACTTTTCAAAAATTCATGTGGAACCAAAAGAAGAGCCTGAATAGCTGAAGCAATAAGAAAAAAAAAACAAAAAACAAAAAAACAAAGGGCATCACATTATCCAACTTCAAACTATACTACAAGGCTACAGTAACCAAAATAGCATGGTACTGGTACAAAAGCAGATGCATAGACCAGCAGAACAGAATAGAGAACCCAGAGATAAAGCTGAACACCTAAAGCCATCTGATCTTGACAAAGTTGACAAAAACAAGTAATGGGGAAAGGACGCTCTTCAATAAATGGCATAGCTGACTGTCCATATGCAGAAGAATGAAACTGAACCCTTGCCTTTAACCATATACAAAAATTAACTCAAGATGGATTAGAGATTTAAATGTAAGACATCAAACTATAAGAATCCTAGAAAGAAACCTAGGAAACACCATTCTGACATCAACTTTGAGAAAGAAATTAAGACTAAGTCCTCAAAAACAATTACAACAAAAACAAAAATGGACAAGTCAGACCTAATTAAACTAAAGAGCTTCTGCACAGCAAAATAAACTATCAACAGAGTAAAAGACAATCTAGAGAATGGTAGAAGATATTCACAAGCTGTGCATCTGGCAAAGGTCTAGTATCCAGAATCTATGCGGAATTTAATTGAATAAGTAGAAAACAAATAACCCCATTAAAAAATGAGCAAAATACATGTGGAACCATGTATTTTGTCAAAACAAGGCATACAAGCAGCCAGCAAACTTATGAAAATATGCTCAACATCACTAATCATCAGAGTAATGCACATCAAAGCCATAATGAGATACCATCTCACACCAATCAGAACAGCTATTATTAAAAAGTCAAAAAATAACAGATGCTGGTAAGATTGCAGAGAACAGGGAACACGTACACTGCTGGTGAGAATGTAAACTAGTTCAACCACTGTGGAAAGCAGTTTGGGGATTTCTCAATGAACTTAAAACAGAACTACCATTTGACCCAGCAATTCCATTATTGGGGTATATCAAAAAGAAAAAAAAAATCATTCTACCAAAAGACACATGCACTCACATGTTCACCACAATACTATTCACAATTTCAAAAACAGGAAATCAACCTAGGTGCCCATCAATGGTGGACTGGATAAAGAAAATATGGTACATGTATACCATAGAATACTATGAAGCCATAAAAGGGATGAAATCATGTCTTTTGCAGCAAAATGGATGGAGCTGGAGGCCATTATCCTAAGCGAATTAATGCAGCAACAGAAAACCAAATACTACATGTTCTCACTTATGAGAGGGAACTCAGCATTGGGTACTCATGGCCATAGAGATGGCAACAATAGAAACTGGGGACTACCAGAGGAAGGATGAGGGGGAGCAAGGTTTGCAAAAGTAACTATTAGGTACTATGCTCAGAGTACCTGGGTGATGTGAACATTTGTAACACAAACCTCAGCATCTGTCAGTAACCCAGGTAACAAACCTGCACATGCACCCCTGAATATAAAATAAAAGTTGAAAAAAAAGGAGATGGCCAACCAGTAACTGAAAAAAAAACAAAAACAAAAACTCAACACTGCTAATCATTAGGGAAATGCAATCTGTAGTAAAATGTTATCTCACCCCAGTTAGGATGGCTACTATCAAAAAGACAAAACATAAATGCTGGTGAGGATGGAGAGAAAGAGGAATGCTTGTACACTGCTGGTGAGACTGTAAATTAGTACACCCATTATGGAAAACAGTACGGAGGTTCCTCAAAAATCTAAAAATAAAATTACCATATGCTCCAGGAATCCCACTACTGGATATGTATCCAAAAGAAAGGAAGTTAGTTTGGGGAGGCTGAGGTGGGCAGATCATGAGGTCAGGAGATCAAGACCATCCTGGCCAACATGATGAAACCCCGTCTCTACTAAAATAGAAAAAAAATTAGCCAGGCGTGGTGGCATGCACCTGTAATCCCATCTACTTGGGAGGCTGAGGCAGGAGAATCGCTTGAACCTGGGAGGCGGAGGTTGCAGTGAGCCAAGATCTTGCCACTGCACTCCAGCCTAGACTCTGTCAAAAAAAAAAAAAAAGAAAAAAAGAAAAAGAAAGGAAGTTAGTACATCAACAAGATATCTACACTCACATGGCTGTTACACCACAATTCACAATAGCTAAAATATGGAATTAACCTATGTGTACAACAACAGATGAATGAATACAGAAAATTATTCTATAATGGAATATTATTCAGCCATACAAATAATGAAATCCTGTCACTTGTAACAACATGGATGTCACTAGAGGTCCTTACATTAAGTGAAATAAGCCAGGCACAGAAAGACAAGAGAACATTTCATGTTCTTGCTTATATGTGGGGACTAAAAAAAATGGATCTCACGGAAGGAGAGAGTAGGACGGTGGTCACCAGAATCTGGGAAGGGAAGGAGGAAGGGATAAAAAGAAGTTGGTTAAGGGTACAAAAATTCAGTTAGATTGAAGGAATACATTCTAGTATTTGACAGAACAATAGGGAAATAGTAGTTGACAATAATTTATTGAATATTTCAAAATAGCTGGAAGAGAAGAATTGTAATGCTTCCAACATAAAGAAAAGATAAATGTTTGAGATAACGGATGTCCCAATTATTCTGATTTGATGACTACATGTTTTGTACATGTATCAAAATATCACATGTACCCCCAAAATATGTACAACTATGGTAAATCAATAAAAATACAAAAAAGGAAAGATTGGTCATCACAGAAAAGGAAAGACAATTAACTTTGAATATGTTTCACTTATGTTCAATGTCATCTAGTTGTCCCCTATCCAAAGAAAAAGAAAGGGAGCTCAGGTCATTTAAATAAGGGCAAGCCTCATGTATTTGTAACTCAATACATCAAAAGTAGTTTATTTGAGAGCTCTGCTTACTGTTAATCTAAGCAACAAAAGTTTTCAAACTTCAATTAACATAAAAAATAAATCTGAGTTTGAATGTCTTCGAATGGATTATAAATCATGCTATATTTTCTCATTAAATACGGTTTTTGGGGCATTACATACCAGAAAGCAAAAAGCTCCATATTATCATATGCTACTAGGAAAAAAGTTCCCCAATTCACAAGACCTCTTCTAAGACCAAGTCTATAGGAAACCACAAAGAACTTAAAAGTCAGTGCCTTCATTTTTCATCCTTCAGAGTAGCATAGGATTTTCTTCTGAGTGGTGAAGGACTTGCCTATTCCCCAGTTGATATGCTTAGAGAACAATAAAACAGACACACACAAAAATAAGAAAAATACATGTGAAAGAATTTAATATTTCAAAAAGTATCACAGTAGTTATCAACACATTAACGGACTTTGCCACATGTATTTTAACGATGACTACCGTTCTCACTTTGAATTACCTTGAATTACCTTTTAATTACCTGAAAGCTCAGAGCCTTCAGATCGCACTCAGATCCTAAACAGTGAGGAAAACAGAGCCTCATTTCCTCATTTGTAAAGGGAATGTATTTTTGACACACTTGGGGTTGGATGCGCAGCCTACCACATCTTCTTAACCCCTCTCCCTCCCCCACCCATGAGTTACCCTTAAAGAACTTTAACTCATGGCCCCATGCCTTATTCAACCTGATCCGTACAGGGCATTTTACTTTCTCTGCTCTCCACTCCCATCCCATTTATTCCCAGAAACTTTTAATTGGAATACAGAGATTCCAGTAATTAGCTGTAGATGCTAGAAGTAGCAAATACATAAAATAAAATTTCTGTCTGTGATCACATCCCTTAAAAACAGATAAAAGGATTTTCACCAAATTTGGAGAATATGTTAGAGATGATGAGTCAACACTTAACGGAATGTGACATAGCAAAATGAACCTTGTCGAGTCCAGCGTTGCTAACATTTTCACTTAATTTCCCCTTCATTTGTTATCCAGGATTAACTCTCAGCGTCTCTACCACTAGACATATTAGTAGCCCATTTCTTATCAAAGCAGAGATAGCTCATCTAACTTCATAACAGAATATCCTGTACTCTATACGAGAGTCACATCTAGACATATGGATAAATTGGACTAGCTAGTAATTCCATGCACATCTAAACCACTATCTCCAAAATATCCATCCAACAATTATTTATTTAAAAACAAAGTGTCTTCTTATACTTCTTTTATTGTATTTCCGATAACTAAGATAATCACATGCACTGTATTTAATGTAATATTCTAACTTAATTTGGAATATTCTTTTCTTTTGTAGTTTTCTTTATTCATAGTTTATATGCATGAATATAGAAGTAACTTATAAGGATACATTACAAAGTTCTGCTCAAAGTACCATCGAAAGCTCTTTTCTATTTTCTTTTATGTCAGCAAAATATTTTTACCTTCTCGGTAGTTCTTTCTTTTTAGTTTCTTTTGCAATATCCTAAATCAGAAAACATCTTGGCAGGTATATCAGAGCATTTAAAGTTTAGGGGTAAAATTTTCAGTTCTCACTAAACAGCACTATCACATGCATTTTTCAACTTCAGCTCTAACTGCTGACTTCAGGCAGCTGTAAACTGGTGTTCTCAGAGTGATTGTCACCTGTTGGAAAAAATCTCAACAGAGATCCATCACAGGTGGCAAGGAATGCTTTGTTTTGTTTTAACTTTTACTCCAAAGTGCACTTCAATTTGGCAGAAGCCAAACTATGAAAGAAGCCAGCTACAAAGGGAGTTGCATGTAGAAACCTGAATTAAATGGCACCATGTCTTCCAGGGCTGTAGTTGTTTTAGAGTCCCTTATACATCGATGCACCAAGTGTCTTCCTACTTGGCTCTGACCATCGGCTCCTTGCCCTTTACCAACCATAATGGTCCATGGATTTCCATCCTAGCCTGACAGTCCCCTAATGTTTGACTTTCTTGAGAATCTAAACAACGTATTCAGTTATTGTTTACTGTTTCCCATCAGCAATGAAAATACCAAAGCATCAGTGATCAGTACAACTGGCACCAGCTTACATTTCCTTACTTAATGGCTGGTAGATTTTGAGGTTGGATCTAGTGGCATGGAAAGTAATGGAAATAAAAATGGACAAAGGAGAAAACATCTATCCCAAAGGAAGGAAGAGAAAGGATTAAATTAAGAAGCCAGGTGAAAATGTATGTGAACCCCTCGGCCCCTCAACCCCCACCTTCCTGGCCAGCAATCTGGCTCATTTTTTGAGTGCCTACCGTGTGCCAGGCACTGTGCTTTACCCAAATAAGAGTATTTTAAAATACAATGCTATAAATTAGATATTATTAGTCCCTTTTTAAGGATGAGGAAACTAATGTTGAGAAGTTCTTTCTCACATTATCACATCTAACAGGTCTTCAAATCCAGGTATATTAGATAAAAAGTGAGACATCTAAGAATAAGAAAATGAACACTATATAATTTGATCCAACAGTCTGTAATCTTAAAGTCACCGAGGTAGAGATGATCAGAATCAAAGTTGTAATTAGTTCAGGGGAAATGGGAAGACCTACTTGTCTTATAAAAAAATTTTCTATAACCAACGATGTCTGAAATTTTGAAGTAAAGTATAATAGAAAGCACAGAAGATTTTTTTTTAAGTAAATAAAGTATTGGGAGTAAGGAATAATAATACTAGCAAACATTTATTGAGTACTACCATGCACCAGATACTACTGAAAACATAGTCCCAAGGGTCATTTCATTGTAATCCTAACAACTATGTAATTAAGTTATTATTGTTTTATTCATATAAAGATTATGAAAACTGAGATCTAACAAGATTAAATAACCTTCCCAAGGTCACAGACTTACTAAGGGTCCAAACCAGGACACCAACTCAGAGCTCTATGCCTCTAGAATCTGTGCTTCAAACTACTAGGCTAAACAACTTCTGGAAGGGAACTGATGATCCTAGCATAGGTGATCAAGTCATCATCTACCTTAGCTGGAATCCAAGATCTACAGAAGAGGATTCCCCAAGATAAAGTGAACACCTAAGCATCAGATCATTTTATATATATATATATATATATATATAAATTTAATGAGGCGGTACTAACACTGTAGCTAAGTTCTTTACCTGGATTTTCTTATTTCTTGCTCAAAACAACCTATGGGATAGATACTAATACTAACTTTATTTCGAAGTTGAGGAAACTGAGACTTAGGAAAATTTGCTGTTTTGCAGGATTTAAAACCTAGACCCTAGGAACCACCACTCTTAACCACTATATGCTCCTTCAAGTCATATCTTTATGGGCTGAGATCTAATTCCATCTTTTGTAGTACTGACTTCGTAGTACCCTACTACAATAAAATCTTTTGCTCTTACATCTGGACCAGTCTTGCATGTTGAGAAGTGGATGGAGTAGCCTCCAGCTCCTCCTAGTGGCCAAAATGGACACTAACATTTACTAAAGAGTTGAGTATTGTGAATCACTGCAAACTAGGAACCACCAGCTTATGGGTTTGTCCAAAGGCCTGACAGGCATTAAACACCTGCAATCAAATTTATCCTAAACCTCGGAGGCCTCATTAAATGTCTGACATCTGGTATGCACCAGGGTACTTTAGCAACTGGGGAAGAGCAACATGCAGATTAAAATGATAAAATTACCCCCAAATTAGTTCAGCAGATGTGGATTGGAGACACCAGGAGTTTTGTTTTTCAGTTTCTTCCTTGCATTCCACAACAATAAATATCAATGCTTGTTATCTCAGCTAATTACACAGTTCTTCAGCAGTAAAGAAACTCCATTTTCCTTTCATTTCTGACACATAGCATTTAGATGCATTCCCTCTAATGACCTGCTTCCTTGTCTTTAAAGAATGGAGTACTACTGCATCCAGCTAGTAATTCAAAACTGAAAGCTGCTCCATCCTCCAACACTTATTCTTTTTAGGGTTAATTTTTAAATCATACCCTAATTACAGGAATCTACAGTCTTTAAAAAAGTAGCTATTTTCAGACCTGTTTACTAGACCATAATCTGAAACATCAGTCAAAAACAGCTTGAACTGATTGCATCCTTCTCTGGAACAGAACATCTAGCAGCAGAACATCCTATTGTAGCTGGCCCATCTACCCCATAATTAAGGTTGCATTGCAGCCCTGCTCCAAACTTATTTCTGCAGGAGAACAGCTAAGATCCGTTAGATGTCAGAATATGTGCTACTGGAATTGCATCCAATCTGTTGGTTAACATTACCAGAGCCAATGTAGTGTTGAATTTAAATCACGGAAGTGTTGGTGATGTGGCAACATGTATTCACAAAACCTTTAGTAAAGTCAATAATGACTGCCTTGCTTTCTGAGGCTCCACTTAAGAATCCTCTTCATAAGGCCCAGTCAAAGCTCAGTGAGGGAAACATATTGCTGTTAAATTAAAAAAAGACTTATGATGTTCATCAACTCAATATTGCACACTTAAAAGCCATAAAAACCAGCTTTTTGAATCGCAGGGGATTTTTAACCATAAGTTCATTTTTTTGCAATTATTCATACAAACAGATGATGTAATGTGCATTTTAAAAACAAGAAATCAACTTTAGGAATCAAGTGGGTCAAGGATAAGAACAGTGTGACTCAAAGAACTCAATGCCTCCTTTCAGATTAAAGTGAGAAACTCTAAAAACAAGAACAATATCAGGGAAAATCTTGATTTTTTTTTTCTTTCTAAAGCATGTTTCATGGAAACAAAAAAACAGCAAGTGTTTTCAGAGGCTGCTATGTTTATATTATGTAACCTTATCTTGCTAATATAGCTTTATGTGTTTATCCTTCAAAAGTAAACTAATTAAACAGACCCAAAGAATTCCTCAAAGCTAAAACCAAAGAATACGATAGCAACTAACAAAGATTTGCAGAGAACCTACTACATGCAAAGCACTGTTTTGCTGTGAACTGCATAGTGATATAGAAAATTTGGCACAAACTGCTTGTCCCCAGTGTCTACTTTAAAAAAAAATTCTTTCCTCTAAAACGTGATCCCTTCTGCTGTCCCTTAGCTGACAGCCTCATGCCATCACAAAGCCTTCCAGCCTTAAGATCTAGAGTCCATTTTTGAAGCAGCACAGTGCTACCAAGGAGAGGCAGATAAAACGGATGGATCCCATCTCAGCATGCTAGGCACACAACTCCCCCCTCCCTAGATTTTATGAAATCACCTCAAAAACCCTCACATATAATACTCAGATAAGTTAGTCTTTCCTTTTAGCTCCCTTTCTTGAGAAATGTTTTAAGAATCTAGCCCCATCCAAATGCTCTTTGTTTTCTCCCACAGAACCTGTGAATGAGTGTGATATTAAGTCAATAGAGACATACATAATTTATGAGGGTTTTTTTAAAAAAATCATGCATTTCCAAACACAGTTGTTAGGGCTATAGCAAGCAATAAAAATGCAGAGAGCATCTTGCAGTAGAGACAGGCTTTGGGAACCCCCTACTGGCTTAGCCAGAGGAAAACGACCCCATTGGTTCACTTAGCAACAGCTGTGGGATCCAGATTACAAATTCCTCCCAAGGCAGGATGAATATGAGCTTGAAATATTCATCTCTCTTCCCAATACAAACTTGCTGATGCATTGCTGCCTCAATACACCCCACCCTCAGAGCAGAGCTAGTTGAATCCTAAATTCTTAGGACATAAAGTATACAATGCTCAGAATGCACATATGAAAAGATTTTCCTCTGGAATCTCAAAATCAGTTGGCAGTTGGTAGCAAGACCAAACACAAAGATAAAGTCAAAGATCCTATCACTATTTTTGGTTTTCGAATCTCAAAAAGTAAACATATTTGTGATGGGATTAATAGTTTTCAGTGGGGAGCCATCTCCAGTAAAATGCAGGCATATTATTACACAATTTAGAGAATATCTTATGTGTGTGTGTGTGTGTGTGTGTGTGTGTTTTAAATAAACAGCACCATAGAATTGGATGAAAACACACAGACTATATAAGAGCCAAATTCACAGTGACTGGAAAATGTCAAATATGGGTGAAGGTAAAACTCTTAACTGAAGCAGGAAACCTCCCTGACAGCTTTGTGGGCAGGAACTGGAGTACATGGGCGCTGGACCTAGCTGAGTGCTTCAGTGGCAGCAGGGACGAACTCCACTCACTTGAACTCACTACATTCTACCCCTCACAAGAGGGGGCACACAGGTGAGCAGGTGCAGGATCCAGGGCAAGCACTTTTGGGTGCCAGCAGGAATTAATTCCGTATTGCCCCCACAGCAGCATCTAGGGGGACGCCTGCGACTCTTGAAGCCCCAGAAGGAGTGTTACAGAAGGAGTGTTACACTCAGTGCTCATTTAGCTTGCCATCTGCAGATGGCTTAAGTGTTAACAGCTCAGCAGAGGGTCAGTGTGACAGCCTTTTGCACCTGCACTGGAGTTCTTGTCCAGTGTCCAAGAGGAATGATGTTGCAGGAACAAATTGGAGATGGTAAATGTCGGGTGGGGGGTTTATTGCCAATGAAAGTGGCTCTCAGCAGGAAGAGGAGATGAAAAGGGGATGGAGTGGGGAGGTAACCTTCTCCTGGAGTCCAGTCCTACTCAGAGGGACTACTTTCCAAAGCTACACCATCAATCTATCCCTCTGAAGTCAAGCCTCTTCTCTCTGACATCCAACCATAATCTCTGACATTCTGTTGCTTCCCCTCTCCTCCTCTTTCTGCTGGAGAGCCTGGGGTTTTTAATGGGCACAGGATGGGGGACAGGGCAGGCCACGGGTGGTTTTGGAAAAGGCATTATTGAAGCAGGAAAGCAGAAATGTATGTTCTCATTTTGGGCCGCGGTGCCAGGCTTGAGGGTGGGGCCCTCACTGGGGACCCACTCTCTTCTGCCAAGAACTTCCCTGCCTCCTGTTCCTATCAGAACTACTGGCCTCACCTGAGATTATGATGAAAGTGAAGTGTGAGTTTGATAATAGTCCACATTTTTATTTTAATTTCAGTTCAAGTATTGGTTATAATCCATTTTCCTGATATTACATTGAGTGTCAGAAATACAAGGATGAAAGACAAATGTCCTGCCCTCAGGACATAGTCTAACGGGAGACTCCCATAGTCTGATGGGAGAGACATATTAGGTTGGTGCAAAAGTAATTGCAAAAAGTAAAACCAATTACTTTTGCACCAACTTAACACATGTAGATATGCAACCACCCAAAGCATAATTTATGCCATAATGGTATCTTGGTATCTTGCATTGTAAGTGCTCAGTAGATAATAATGAATTCTTATGCTAGAAAGAGACATTTTTAGGTTACAGATATGCTTACGAAAATAATTCCAACTCAGAGAAACTTTCCCAGGAAAGCAGCTTTATTCAAAAGACGAATACTGCAATATTATTTATAATAGTGGACCATTTAAAACTATGTAAACATACAGCAACAGGAGATTGGTAATAAATTATGGTATGTCTAAATGATTGAATTTATAATGGCTATTAAAATCAATATTTAGTACAAAAATTTCTTCTTTAATATCAAGTGAAAAAAGCAAGATACACAGTTTTACATAGTATTATTATAACATGTACTTATGTACAAAAAAGTAGGTAAGTTATGCCAAATATTAATAATAGTTATAACTATATAATAGACCTATAAATATTTTTTTCTTTTTTGGTATTTTTTTTAAATTTTACTTTAAGTTCCAGGATACATGTGCAGAACGTGCAGGTTTGTTACATAGGTATATGTGTGCCATGGTGGTTTGCTTCACCTATTGACCTGTCCTGTATGTTCCCTTCCCTCACCCTCCACCCACCAACAGGCCCTGGTGTGTGTTGTTCCCCACCCTGTGTCCACATGTTCTCATTGTTCAACTCCCACTTATGAGTGAGAACATGCGGTATTTGGTTTTCTGTTCCTGTGTTAGTTTGTTGAGGATGATGGCTTCCAGCTTCATCCATGTCCCTGCAAAGGACATGATCTCATTCCTTTTTATGGCTGCACAGTATTCCATAATGTTTATGTACCACATTTTCTTTATCCAGTCTGTCATTGATGGGCATTTGGGTTGGTTCCATGTCTTTGCTATTGTGAATAGTGCTGCCATAAGCACATGTGAGCATGTGTCTTCATAGCAGAATGAATTATATTCCTTTGGGTATATACTCAGTAATGGGATTGCTGGGTCAAATGATATTTTTGGTTCTAGATCCTTGAGGAATCACCATACCGTCTTCCACAATGTTTGAACTAATTTACATTCCCACCAACAGTGTAAAAGTGTTCCTATTTCTCCACAGCCTCACCAGCATCTATTGTTTCTTGACTTTTTAATAATCACCATCTGACTAGCAAGAGATGGTATCTCATTGTGGTTTTGATTTGCATTTCTCTAATAATCAGAGATGTTGAGTTTTTTTCATATGTTTCTTGGCCACATAAATGTCTTATTTTGAGAAGTGTCTGTTTGTATCCTTTGCCCACTTTTTCATGGTTTTTTTTTTTTTGTAAATTTGTTTAAGTTCCTTGTAAGTACTGGATATTCAACATTTGTCAGATGGGTAGATGGCAAAAATTTTCTCCCATTATGTAGGTTGCCTGTTCACTCTGATGATATTTTCTTTTGCTATACAGAAGCTTTTTATTTTAATTAGATCTCATTTGTCAATTTCAGCTTTTGTCACAATTGCTTTTGGCGTTTTCGTCATGAACTTTTGTCCATGCCTATGTCCTGAATGGTATTGCCCAGATTTTCTTCTAGGGTTTTTATGGTTTTGGGTTTTACATTTAAGTTTTTAATTCATCTTGAGTTAATTTTTGTACAAGGCATAAAGAAGAAGTCCAGTTGCAGTTTTCTGCATATGGCTAGCCAGTTTTCCCAGCACCATTTACTGAATAGGAGATCATTTCCCCATTGCTTGTTTTTGTCAGGTTTGTCGAGGATCAGATGGTAGTAGATGTGTGGTGTTATTTCTGAGGTCTATATTCTGTTCCCTTGGTCTATATGTCTGTTTTGGTACCAGTAGTATGCTGTTTGGGTTACTGTAGACTTGTAGTATAGTTTGAAGTCAGGTAGTGTGATGCCTCCAGCTTTGTCTTTTTGCTTAGGATTTTCTTGGCTATACGAGGTTTTCTTTCATTCCATATGAAATTTAAAGTAGTTTTTTCTAATTCTCTGAAGAAAGTCATGGTAGCTTGATGGGAATAGCATTGAATCTATAAATTACTTTGGGCAGTATGGCCATTTTCATGATATTGATTCTTCCTATCCATGAGGATGAAATATTTTTCCATTAGCTTGTGTCCTCTCTTATTTCCTTGAGCAGTGGTTTGTATTTCTCCCTGAAGAGGTCATTCACATCTCTAGTTAGCTGTATTCCTAGGTATTTTATTCTCTTTGTAAAAATTGTGAATGGGAGTTCATTCATGATTTCACTCTCTGCTTGACTATTGTTGGCATAAAGGAATGCTTGTGATTTTTGCACATTCATTTTGTATCCTGAGACTTTGCTGAAATTGCTTATCAGTTTAAGGAGTTTTTGGGCTGAGATGATGAGGTTTTCTAAATATACAATCATGTCTTCTGCAAACAGAGACAATTTGACTTCCTCTCTTCCTATTTGAATATGTTTATTTCTTTCTCTTGCCTGATAGCCCTGGCCAGAACTTCCAATACTATGTTGAATAGGAGTGGTGAGAGGAGGCATCCTTGTCTTGTATCAGTTTTCAAAGGGAATGCTTTCAGCTTTTGCCCATTCAGTATGATATTGGCTGTGGGTTTGTCACAAATAGCTCTTATTATTTTGAGATATGTTCCATCAGTACCTAGTTTATTGAGAGTTTTTACCATGAAAGGATGTGGAATTTTATCAAAGGCCTTTTCTCCATCTATGAGATAATCATGTAATTTTTGCCTTTAGTTTTGTTTACATGATGGATTACATTTAATGATTTGCAAATGTTGAGCCAGCCTTGCCTCCCAAGGATGAAGCTGCCTTGATCGTGGTGGATAAGTTTTTTGATGTTCTGCAGGATACAGTTTGCCAGTATTTTTTTTTTAGGATTTTCACATTGATGTTCATCAGGGATATTGGTCTGAAGTTTTCTTTTTTTGTTGTGTCTCTTTCCAGTTTTGGTATCAGGATGATGCAGCTCTCATAAAATGAGTTAGGGAGGAGTCCCTCCTTTTCAATTGTTTGGAATATTTTCTGAAGGAATGATACAAACTCTTCTTTATATTTCTGGTAGAATTCAGCTGTGAATCCGTCTGGTCCTGAGGTTTTTATGGTTGGTAGGCTATTAATTGCAGCCCCAATTTAAGAACTTGTTATTGGTCTACTCAGGGATTCGACTTCTTCCTGGTTTAGTCTTGGGAGACTGTATGTTTCCAGGAATTTATCCATTTCTTCTAGATTTTCTAGTTTATTTGCACAGAGGTGTTTATGGTATTCTCTGACAGTAGTTTGTATTTCTGTGGGGTCTGTGGTGATATCTCATTTATCATTTTTTGTTGTGTCTATCTGATTCTTCTCTTTTCTTCTTTATTAGTCTAGCTAGTGGTCTATTTTGTTAATTTTCTCAAAAAACCAGCCCCTGAATTCATTGATTTTTTAAAGAGTTTTTCATGGCTCTATCTCCTTCAATTCTTCTCTGACCTTAATTATTTCTTATCTTCTGCTAGCTTTTAGATTAGTTTGCTCTTGCCTCTCTAGCTCTTTTAATTGTGACGTTAGGGTGTCAATTTGAGATCTTTCAAGCTTTCTAATGTGGGCATTTAGTGCTATAAATTTCCCTCTTAACACTGCTTTAGCTGTGTCCCAGAGATTCTGGTACATTGTCTCTTTGTTCTCGGTGGTGTCAAAGAACTTCTTGATTTCTGCCCTAATTTCATTATTTACCCAGGTGTCATTCAGGAGCAGGTTGTTCAATTTCCATGAATTGTGTGGTTTTGAGTGAGTTTCTTAATCCTGAGTTCTAATTTGATCACACTGTGGCCTGAGAGGCTGTTATGATTTCAGTTCTTTTGCATTTGCTGAGGAGTGTTTTACTTCCACTTATGTGGTCAATTTTAGAATAAGTGCCCTGTGGCACTAAGAAGAATGTATATTCTGTTGATTTGGAGTAGAGACTTCTGTAGATGTCTACTAGGTCCACTTGATCCAGAGCTGAGTTCAAGTCCTGAATATCCTTGTTAATTTTCGTTCTCATTGATCTGACAGTGGGGTGTTAAAGTCTAGGTATGGGTGTCTAGGTCTCTTTGCAGGTCTCTAAGAACTTGTTTTATGAATCTGGGTGCTCCTGTACTGGGTGCATATATATTTCATTAGCTCTACTTGTTGAATTGTTCCCTTCACTATCATGTAATGCCCTTCGTTGTCTATTTTGATCTTTGTTAGTTTAAAGTCTGTTTTGTCAGAGACTAGGATTGCAATCCCTTTTTTTTTTTTTTTTTTTTTTTTTTTTTTTTGTGCTTTCCATTTGCTTGGCAAATTTTCCTCCAACCCTTTATTTGGAGTCTATTTGTGTCTTTGCATGTAAGATGGGTCTCCTGAATACAGGACACCAGTGGGTCTTGACTCCTTATCCAGTTTGCCAGTCGGTGTCTTTTAATTGGGGCATTTAGCCCATTTACATTTTTAGTATTGTTATGTATGAATTTGATCCTGTCATCACGATGCTATTTGGTTATTTTGCATGCTAGTTGATGCAGTTTCTTCATTGTGTCATTGGTCTTTATATTTTGGTGTGTTTTTGCAGTGGCTGATGCCGGTTTTTCCTTTCCATATTTAGTCTTTTCTTTTCTGTTCTTTACTTTTTTCTTCTTTTCTCTTCTTTTGAGACAGAATTTCACTCTTGTCACCCAAGCCGGAGTGCAATGGTGCGATCTCAGCTCACTGCAACCTCTGCCTCCTGGGTTCAAACGATTCTCCTGCCTCAACCTCCCGAGTAGCTGGGATTACAGGGGCCCGCCACCACACCTAGCTAATTTTCATATTTTTAGTAGAGACAAAGTATCACCATGTTGGCCAGGCTGATCTCGAACTCCTTACCTCAGGTGATGCACCTGCCTTGGCCTCCCAAAGTGCTGGGATTACAGGTGTGAGCCACCACACCTGGCTTTAGTGCTTCTTTCAGGAGTTCTTGCAGGGCAGGCCTGGTGGTAATGAAATCCCTCAGCATTTGCTTTTCTGGAAAGGATTTTATTTCTCCTTCATTTGTGAAGGTTAGTTTGGCTGGATATGAAATTCTGGGTTAAAATTCTTTTCTTTAAGAATGTTGAATATTGTCCCCCAATCTCTTTTGGCTTGTAGAGTTTCTGCTGAGAGGTCCACTGTTAGTCTGAAAGGCTTCCCTTTGTAGGTGACCTGGCCTATCTCTCTTGCTGCTCTTAACAGTTTTTCCTTCATTTTGACCTTGGAGAATCTGATGATTATGTGCCTTGGGGTTCATCTTCTCATGGAGTATCTTAATGGTGTTCACTGTATTTTCTGAATTTGCATGTTGGTCTGTCTTGCTAGGTTGGGGAAGTTCTCCTGGATAATATTCTGAAGAGTGTTTTCCAGCTTGTTTCCAGTCTCCCCATCTCCTTCTGGTACTCCAATCATAGGTTCGGTCTTTTTATGAAGTCCCATATTTCTTAGAAGCTTTGTTCATTCCTTTTCATTCTTTTTTCTCTAGTAAGGTCTGCATGCCTTATTTCGGCAAGATGGTCTTCAAACTCTGATATCCTTTCTTCCACTTGGTCAATGCGGCTATTGATACTTGTGTATGCCTCACAAAGTTCTCGTGCTGTGTTTTTCAGCTCCATCAGGTCATTTATATTCCTCTCTAAACTGGTCATTCTAGTTAGTAATTCCTCTAATCTTTTATCAAGGTTCTTAGCTTCTTTGCACTGGGTTAGAACATGCTCCTTTAGCTCAGCATAGCTTTTTATTACTCATCTTCTGAAGCCTACTTCTGCCAGTTCATCCATCTGATCCTCCATCCAGTTCTGCACCCCTGAGGGAAAGATGTTGTGATCATTTGGAGAAGACGCACTCTGGCCTTTTGGGTTTTCTGCATTTTTTTCGTTGATCCTTTCTCATCTTTGTGAGTTTGTCTAGTTTCAGTCTTTGAGGCTGCTGACCCTTGGATGGGGTTTTTGTGGGGGATTTGTTGTTGTCGTTGTTGTTGATGATGATGATGATGCTGCTATTGTTGCTTTCTGCTCATTTGTTTTTCTTTCAATGATCAGGTCCCTCTTCTGTAGGGCTGCTGCAGTTTTCTGGGGGTTCACTTCAGGCTCTATTCATATGATTCGCTCCAGAGCCTGGAGATGTCACCCAAGGAAGCTGGAGAACAGCAAAGATGGGTGCCTCCTCTTTGTTCTGGGACCTCTGACCTTAAGGGGCACCAACCTGATGCCAGTAGGATGGCTTCTGGTGTGTTCCTCACTGGGGGAAAACCCACTCATCTGGGCTGCCCAGATTCCTCAGAACTACCAGGAGGAAAGGCTAAGTCTGCTGGTCCGCAGAGACTGCAGCCACCCTCCCCCTCAGGGCTCATGCCCAGGGGGATCCAGGTTCTGTCCCTGAGCCTCTGGCTGGAGTTATTGGAGTTCCTGCAGGGAAGCCCCATCCAATGGGAAGGATGGGTCAGGGTCAGGCCCGAAGAGGCACTCTGGCCACAGACTGCCACAACTGGTGTGTTAGGCTGTGGGGGACAAGTCTTAGGACCAAGCCATCCAGCCTCCCTGGCTCCAGCAGGGGAAAATCACAGCCTGGGACTATAGAGATAGTTGCCACCCTTCCCCCGCCCAGGGAGCTTGGGCAGTTGCAAGTCCCAGTGCTGGCTGCTGCCCCTCCCCGAAGCAGCCCAAATGGCTTAGATGGCAGGCAGCCACAGTCCCATGATGCTGGTCACCCCTCTGCCTAGAAGTTTAGTAGGCTTAAGCAAATTCCAGCTGAGAGGCTAACAGTCTGCACGTTCCAGGGTTGGGACGCTAGGTCCCGGTGGTGTGGGTTTGCGAGTGGGATCCTTCACTCCATGGGTTGCAAAGTTCCGTGGAAAAAGTATGGTTTCCCTGCCTGGGTAGCATGCTCACTCACCACCTTCCTTGGCTGTGGAGAAGGGGCTCCCCCACCCCATGTGGCTCTCAGGTGGGCCACTGCACCACACTGTTCTTCCTTCTCTTCATGGGTCACGTCAGCCTCCTAGTCAGTTCTGATGAGAGAATCTGGATTCTTTGGTTGCTAGTGAAGGATTCACATGCTTATTATGGTTTTTTTTTTTTGATGGGTGTCTCTGAACACCACTGTTTCTAGTAGGTCATCTTGGCTCCACCCCCAATTATACTATTTTGTATTCTCATTAGCAGTATATGAGGGTTCAGTTCCTCCACTTTTTTGTCGGCACTTGATATGCTTGGTCTTTAGTTTAATCCATTCTAATAGGTATGTGGTGTTATTTAATTGTGGTTTTAATTGGCATTTTTAAATAACTAACATTGTTTATTATTTAATTTGCTCATTTGCCATAAAGGTATATTTTATTTGGTGAAGTATCTGTTCAAATCTTTTGACTATATTTAATAAGCAAATTGTTTCTCTTTTATTGAGTTTGGGGAGGATATAAATTAATAATATATTTTTAAATTTTCTTTTTATCATTGGTTTTTACAATTAGATTATAGGCTTGGTTTGGTGGATGACACCTGGAATCTCAGTGCTTTGGGAGGCTGAGGAGGCAGGATCACCTGGGGCCAGGAGTTCGAGATCAGTCTGGACAACATAGTGAGACTGGGTTTACACCAAAAAACTTAAAAATTAGCCAGGTGTGGTAGCATATGTCTGTAGTCCTAGCTACTTAGTGGGCTGACGTGGGAGGATTACTTGAGTCCAGGAGTTTGAGGCAGCAGTGAGCTATGGTTGTGCCACTGAACTTTAGCCTGGGTGACAGAGAGAGAAAAAACAAAAAATGGGTGTCTCAAAAAAAAATTTAAATTAAAACACCCAATTAATTGGATTATGATGAACTGTGTTTGTTATAACTGTCTTCATGTTTCTTGAATTTGGGGTTCATTGTGCTTCTTGGATCTGTGAGTTTACTGTTTTTATCAAATTTGAAAATTTTCAAACTTACTTTCTTCAATATTTTTTCTGTCTCTCTCCTTGCTTTGGCCACTTAACTTACAAGCATATTAGACCACTTGAAATTGTCTCATATCTATATAGTCCATTTTTTAAAAAAAAATTATCCTTTATTTTTGTGTTTTATCTTGATGGTTTTTATTTTCATGTCATCATGTTTACCAATATTTACATCTGTAATGTTGCATTTGTCATTAATCCCATCCAATATATCATTCCCCTCACACATTTTAGTTTTCCTTTCTAGAAATCCCATTTTTGTCTTTCTTATAAATTCCATTTCTATACTTAATATTTGAACATATATAATAGTTATATAAGTGTTTTATGTCTTTATTTGCTAATTGTAATATCTATGTTGGTTCTGGTTTTCAGTTGATATTTCCTCTCATTATAAATCATATTTTTGTACTATCTTGCCCGTTTATAATATTTTATTGAATTCCTGACATTGCAAACTTTACTTTGTTGGATGTTAAATGTTTTTGGATTCCTATAGATATTCTTGAGCTTTTTTCTTGATACATGAGTAATTTATTTGGATACTGTTGGAGCTTGCTTTTAAGGTTTGTTATGCATGACTGGAAAGGTGTTTTAGCCTAATTATTTCCTACTATTGAAGATAGGTCAGTGTGCTTTACCCAGTGTTCCATGAAACATGAGATTTTTCCAGTTTGGCTGGTGGGAATGGGTGCTATGTCCAGCCTTGAGTCACTTCTAGGCAATGCCACCTTTAGTCTATTTAGGCAGTTTTTTCCTCTGTCCTTGGGTGGTCTCCTCATACATGGGCACTCAGTAGCACTCTGCTAAAGACATGGAGGGGCTTGATGTTGACCTCCGGAGTTCTCGCTCTGTGAAGCTCTCTCTTCTCCAGCAGACTAGAGACTCTCAGCTCTGTCTCTTCAACTCAGAGAATTGGTCCGGCTCTGCCTAGATTCTGCCTCCATATACTATGTCCTGAAAAACTCTTGAAGGCAATAAGATAGGAAAATAACAGGGCTCATGTCATTTTCCCCTGTCTCTCGGAGATCATTGTCCTACATTGCTCGATGCTAGTGTTTTGATAACTTTTATTTCTAATACTTTGTCAATTTGTTTATTTTTCAGGTTGGGTGAAGTGTATGTCCCTAAGTGTATTCATTTTGCTTCTAAATGATAACTTCGTAAGCCTCAAATTCTAAATAATGAATAAAATATTCCCATAGCAACTGTTATGTCTAACCAACCACGTAGACCCAAATATTCCTTTGTAAAATACTTCACATAAGAAAATCTAAAAACAAAAACAAAACAAAAAAAAATGATGGGGGTGCGGTGGCTCACGCCTGTAATCCCAGCACTTTGGGAGGCTGAGACGGGCGGATCACGAGCTCAGGAGATCGAGACCATCCTGGCTAACACGGTGAAACCCCGTCTCTACTAAAAATACAAAAAATTAGCCAGGCGTGGTGGCAGGCGCCTATAGTCCCAGCTACTCGGGAGGCTGAGGCAGGAGAATGGCATGAACCCGGGAGGCTGAGCTTGCAGTGAGCCAAGGTAGCGCCACTGCACTCCAGCCTGGGTGACAGAGTGAGACTCCGTCTCAAAAAAAAAAAAAAAAGATGGCTTCAACCAGAATTGCTTTTTTTGTTGTTGTTTTTGTTTAAGGAGCATTGCTTTGAATAAATATTTCTCACTTTATCTTTTGAAAAATTGCCTTTTAAAATTAATATTTTAATACTATTCTTGAGTAGCTATGTTTATTAAAGCACTAGATATTAATTTTGATTTTTCATTGCCAACTTAAAGCTGTTCTCAATAGACTATAGAGATAAATTCAGAAACTACTGGTTTTACATTTTATTCTTTTTGAAATTTAGGATACTTCTCTGCAAACTTAATTTTAGAAAAATATTTGAATATTTTTTAAAAGCACAATAAAGCAATGGCAATATTTTCTAATAACACATAATTTTTGTGTGGAGAAAACATACTAACTTATAAACCTTCAAATCAGTTACTTAGACTATACCTGCAGGTAAAATGAGCTATTTGGCCTGAATTGACTGCTTGGTTGCTTCAAAATCCCTGAGAATTCAGTTAAATTGGTTGGATCATTACATAGTATGAAACTGGCAGATTGCTTAATCAAAGATGGTTGAATTGGCTGTATGTGGAGCTATAACATGAATCTGGGAATAGTAGTCTCATGCTGGGTGTTAAGGGTACTAGAAAGAACTAAGAAAACATTTGTGAATATTTTTTATCCTATAATTATGCTGTTTTTCATCAAAGGACTTTGAAGTCACAATAGTATTAATCTCCTTAAATCTAAGGTGTCTATGTCATTAGAGAAATGATGCTGGGTACTTGCAAATTGTCCATGGCATGTATTATAGACATAATAGTAAATGAGAGGAAATCACAGCTAGAACTTAGAATTATCCCATTTACACAATAAATAGAACACCTGTTATAACTAAATTAAACATGCACCAGCAAGAAACTGGCCCAATCTTTACCCAAGGACCACTGAAAAGCTTAAACAGAAACCTCAAATGGCATTCAATAAATAGATTAGTATATTCATGCTAGATTTACAAAGTATACCTCAGCACTTCTTGTCACCGAAAAGTCAGTAAGCATTACAGTTACCAATAGACCTGCTTAAAACTTCTTCCTAAAAGAAGGAGGTTTTTGCTTAGGATGTTATTTGGGGGATTAAAATATTTAGACAAAGCTTAACTGGGAAGAATAGTATATTTTCTTTGAAATCTTGTAGTTTAAAGCTGAGTTGACAATTGCACATTCACTAGTTTAGTTTCTTTCCTAACTCTGAGTGGTTTTGCTAAGAAAGAAGAATGCAGGCCGGACTGAGAGCATTAGAAAAGAAATATCATGATATAAAATGAGGGCTGAGGTAAAGGTGAGGGTAAATGACTATCCAAATGTGATATCTCACAGATCCAATTAACTTTAGAGTTAGAAAATAGTTCAACAGTCAGCTCATATATTCCCTAATTTTGCAGATATTCTAGGAAGTGAAGCGACTTCACATGAAGACAGGATAAAAGTCCACCCAAGCAGATCGATTGTTAGTAGTTCTCAGAGACTTACCAGGTAGATCACCAAATTTGTGAACACTGATAGGTCCTCCTCCCTGAGGTTCAACAGGGTTTCTAAAGGTGAGGGAGGCTGGCTGTGGCTGGCAGCACGCAGTGCTTCTTTCTGCCTCTACATAGTGTGGCTGGCACTCTTTCTATCTTCCAAGGGACTTTGCTGAGAAAGCTCCACTGCTTCCCATCACTGTAGATCTAATGTTTCAGAGAAACACAAAGTGACTGATGCTTCCAACATAAATTCTTGATTCCTTAGACTGGGGAAGGGAACTTAGGGGCATGGTTAAGAGCACTGACTTAGGTGTGAATCACACTGATTGTTTTGTGAAATTGTACGAGCTATTTTACTTCTCCAAGGCTTACTTTCCTGATGTGAATAAATCAATAATTGTTCCAATTTCATAATACTGAGAAGGAATAATCACATGTGAGGTGTTTAATCCAGTACCTGTCAAAAAATATTATCCGTTGTCACAATAAAACAGGATTGCCCATCCCCTATGTTTCTTTTCCTGGAAGAGCGTTGTTGTCTGGTAGGCCCTTACTTTACTCTGGATTCACAACGGGGGAAAATGACATTTTTATAGATTACAAATGTATTGGGTCAGCCATGGAAAAAATGGTCACGCATCAAGTGTGAAGTATTGTAAACACATCATAATGAAATCAACACCATATTATTACAAACTTCTGTTTCATATTTATCTGGGGTCACAGGTTTCTCAAACAACTGTGGGCTTGAAAATATAGTGTCAATGGAGCTTCAATGCCAGTCCAATGGTGATGGCAATGACCCATAAGATTCTGGAATTGGGACTGGGTGTGGTGGCTCATGCCTGTAATACCAGCACTTTGAGAGGCCAAGCTAGGTGGGAGTTGGAGACCTGAGGTCAGGAGTTTGAGACTAGCCTGGCCAACATGATCATACCTCGTATCTACTAAAAATACAAAAATTAGCCAGGCGTGGTGGCTCACACCTGTAATCCCAGCTACTTGGGAGGCTGAGGTAGGAGAATCACTTGAACCCAGGAGGCGGAGGTTGCTGTGAGCCGAGATTGTGCCACTGCATTCCAGCCTGGGCTACAAGAGCAAAACTCCATTTCAAAAAAAAAAAAAAACGTGGAATTGGGTAAAATGTCTTTCTGCACTTCTTTACCCTCTTCACATCCTCTTTTTCCTCAAACAGGCTGGATTCAAAGAAGGGCTGAGAGCCGTGTGGCTAGTTGGTAACAGCTCCTGAAAACTCAGTGTAGCAGTGTAATAGGAGAGAATGAAATGGTAAAAGAGAAAAGTTTGAGAATCACTGAATTAATTCAGTCAAGTGTCTCTTTGCTTCCTGTACTAGAACTAGAGTCAATGTATGTTGGAATAGTAATCACTTATATAAATTACGTTTCTCTTATTTCTGTTTAAAGAACTTTGAGTGAATGAATTATTAAATTATCGAATGAAGGTGAGCATGATATAAACAAATTTATTCTTCCCCATAAGATTTGCTTGGACATGGTGCAAAATGAATGGCTCTCAGCCTTCAGAAAGAGTGTTCCCTGCACAGTGTGCCTCCCTTTTTCTGCTGTGCCACATGTGACAAGAAAACACAATTAAACTTTCAGTTGGGTTTTGCATTTTTCTGATCTTCTAACAACTGGGTGTCAGATATCTCAATGCATAACCACCCACTCACAACAAGATTATACATTAGACTCTTTGTTATCTACTTTTATGAAGGATTTCTGAATGCTAAAAGGAATAAATTAACTGTGCCAAATCTGTAATAAAGTTGTTCTCTCTATCTGATTGTTAATATTTCCATGATTGTACAGTAATCCTCATCAAGGACAAGAGTGTTTACATTATCCTAAAAGAAGGACACTGAAAGTTATATAAAATGCATTTGATTCTTGGAGCTATATATCCACATTTGCTCTAGACTAAATATCATAATAGTATCTAATAGCCAGGTGTAAAATAACTACTAGAATAAATCTTTCCAAATATAATGAGAATACAAACCAGGAATGCAAAATCAAATAAAACCATTTTATTTAAATTTCTCAGATTTTAATAATCTGATACCTAGGTTTTCTTCTAAGTGCTGTTATAGTGTTAATATCCCTGTGCCCACACTTGGTAGAAAGGTATTTGCTGGTGACTGCCTGTGAGCAGAGAGGTTCGTCTTTTTCAACATTAACTCCATCACCAATGAGAGTGACTGGTACACATACTCAAAACATACTTGTTTATTATTGAATCAAATAGTACATAAATCATAAACTGTGAATTATGGAGATTAATATATATTTTAAATAATAGCTACAATGTTTGGAATAGTCTCAATGGGTAGGCTGCTTCCATGTATATCGTACCTTTTCAAAGTCATAAATACACAATAATATGTTAGCATGATCACTTTGAAGATTTGAAGATAAGGAAACTTTTAAAATATCTTTTAAATTTTCAATTTAAAAATGATTTAACATAATTTGTGCAGAAAGGCAGAGGATATATCACGCAATCTGCTACCTGTGACCACTCTGATATCATCCCCAGCACTCTTCCCCTCCCTCATTCACATTGCTCCAATCATCCTGGCTTCCCTGTTGTTCTTGAAGACACCAAGTTTAGTGTTGGCTTAGGGTATCTGTATTTACTGTTCCCTCTCCTGAGATATTCCTTCCTCTGTACCCGCAAGACTGGCTTCATCACTACCTCATATATATCATTGTCTTCTCAAAGAGACAGTCACTGACTACCCTGCATCATATAGCTGCCCCACTCTCTAGCCCCTTGCCTTGATACAGTTTTCTTCACTGTACTTGTTGCCATTATATTAAATATTCACCCATTTGTTTACTCTAGATCCCTCTCCACTAGAATATAAGCTCCAAGAGAGCAGACTTTGTCATTTTGTCATTTTCTTCACCACTGGCTCCTCCCGGTGTATAATAGTGCCTGGCACACAGTATCATTCAATAAGTAGATAAGTATTTCTTAAATAAATGACTCAACTGGTTGCTCTTATTTACTTAAAAATATATTTTACATGTGTTATGAATAAATTCATTTGGACTTTCTTAGTTCATTATAGATTACAAACAAAACTCCAAAACAATGGTCTATCTAATTCTGACTTTCTTGAGACATATTTTGAGAATATTTTGCAAAAATGATCACCAGTACTCATCACTGCTATGGATTTGCCTAAGGAGAAAAGGGATACCTCAATTTACTATGTTAACTTAACCCAGGAAATGTTGAGATATACAGAGCCCCACAATTCCAACACTCATCAGCCTTGCAAATTAAGTTTTTCATAAAAATTTTAGTGAACGCAAAAGGTTATTGTGGGAAAAAAAATTCTAGTGATTGTATTTCTGTTGCTATGTGCCAGGCATCGTATTTAGTACTTGACATGTATTAACGTATTTAATTCTCACTTCAGAGCTCTCTGAGGCACTATTATCACGCTATTTGTTATGAGCTGAATTACGTCCCCCTCAAAATTCATATGTTGAATTTCTAACCTCAGTACCTCAGAATGTGACTGTATTTGGAGTTGGGTCTTTAAAAAAATGAGTTAGGTAACATGAACTCATATAGGTGATCTCTAATCCAATATGACCAACGTGCTTATTAAGAAGAGCAGATTAGGACTCAGACAACACACAGACTATGAGGCATTGTAGTAGTTAAGAGTTCTCCAGAGAAACAGAACCAATAGGATTTTATATACAGATGGTGCCTGACTTACAATGGTTTGATTTAGGGTTTTTCAACTTTATGATGGTGTAAAAGCAATAGGTATTCATTAGAAACCATACTTCGTGTAGCCATGCACTATTCTGATTTTCACTTTCAGTACAATATTCAATAATTTATATGAGCTATTTAATATTATATTATGTAACAGGCTTTGTGTTAGATGATTTTGCCTAACTGTGGGCTGAGGTAAGTGTTCTCAGTGCATTTAAGGTACACTAGACTAAGATATCCTCTTTAGTAGGTTATAAGCCCATCATAGGATATTTCAACTTATGATGGGCTTATCAGGATATAACCCCATTGTAAGTCAAGGAGATTTATTTGAAGGCTCTCAAGATTATGAAGGCTGCCAAAAAAAAAAAAAAAAATCTGCAGGGTGGGCCAGCAGGTTTGAGACCTAGGAAAGAGGCAATGTTGCAGATGAAGGTCCGAGGCAGTCTGCTGGCAGAATTTCCTCTTGCCTAGGGCAAGTCAGTCTTTTGTTCTATCCAGGCCTGCATCACCAAGAACAATATATTTTATTCAAAGGTCATGCATTTAAATGTAAATGCCATCCAGAAATATCCTCACAGAAACATTCTGAATAACATTTGACCAACTATCTGGGCACCATAGCTCAGCCAAGTAGACACATAAAATTAATCATCACAAGTCCACTCCATGTGAACTTGGTGCCCACACACATCTTTAACCATACAGTAATCCCCCCAGACTCATTGTTTTGATTTCTTTGGTTTCAGCTACTCAAAGTCAACCATGGTCCTAAAATATTAAATTAAAATTCCAGAAATAATCAATTCATAAGTTTTAAATTGCACACTGTTCTGAGTAGTGTGCTGAAATCTCACACCGTCCCACTCTGACCCCGAAACGTGAATCCTCCCTTTGTCCAGCATATCCACTGTCTATTCTCTCTGCCCATTAGCCACTTAGTAGCTAACTTGGTTATCAAATCGACTGTCATGGTTTACAGTGCTTGTGTTCAAGTAACCCTTATTTTACTTAATAGTGGTCCCAAGAAGCAAGAGTAGTGATACTGGCAATTTGGGTATGCCAAAGAGAAGTTATAAAGTACTTCCTTTAAGTGAAAAAGTGGAAGTTCTTGACTTAATAAGGAAAGAAAAAAAAATCATATGCTGAGGTTGTTAAGATCTGCAGTGAAAATGAATGTTCTATCTGTGAAATTGTGAAGAAGTAAAAAGAAATTCATGCATACTATTTATAGGTTTGGGATTATCCTCAGTTTCAGGCATCCACTGGGGGTGCTGGAACATATCTGCCACAGATAAGGGGGCTACTGCACTTTAATCTCCAATAAAGACAATAACAAGGTCATTCTTCCATCTAGTGTAACACAACTATCCTACGTACAACTGAAAATGCACTAACTCTTTTCCCAGAAAAGGATGTGAAGTCCTTACATGGTGTTTACTCTTCTAGATATCTTGTAATTTAAATATTATGATATGAAGTCAACAATACTTAATACTATGACATGAAGTCAATACATCTTATAATCACATAATAAGGGGAAAAGGGAAGGAAACAAAGATACTATATATTTTATGTATATATATATAAATACATACATATGTATGTACATACATACAAACATATTGATAACAAAATAAGGAAGAAATACTTATGGCAATTACAGTACGTAGTTCTGTAACTGGTCACATGGTCATAGCTGAGATCTGTAATTACCTTATTTCACTGCCCATTCTGCATTCTAGCACCTCAGCTGGTCATAGTTCCTTCCCTGGTGGGGTGACCCAAACCTTCATTCCTGAAGGGTCTGGGCCATTAGCAGTTCTATCTGGATTGGATTATTTTTCCATTGATCTTAATCAATGTATAGTAATGTAGTACAATATAGTAATACATTGATTAAGGTATAGTAATACTATCAGAAACCCTAAGGGATCTCTTGTATTAGACCGACTCTTACTTAGTATCAGTCCAATTTCTCCTTGGTATAATAGTTAGGATCAATCACCCCAGCTAACACAGTAACTCCTGTATTTGCCTATTGATTCAGAGGCATGAGTAGCCTAAAGTGGTTGGGTGGTAATCTTAACTGCTGGTTCAATGGGATCATTGTTATCTGTCCTGGTGGAAGCATTCCCCCATTTGGAACGGAGACCTCTAGGCAAGCAGAGCGTAAGGTCACAGGAACAGAAAGCAAATATTTTGCTAGTTGGTTATAAATGGTGCTGCTCCCATTTCTACCCCTTGATTCCTGGACATTTGAGTGTCTGCTGTGGAAGAAACAGTATGATATATTGCACACTAATTCAGAGTATGTACAGCCTTTTGCAGAATATTGACCCAGCCAGGCAAGGTACCACCCCTCAGATGTTGCTGTAACTGAGTCTTCAAAAGGCCATTCCACTATTCTATCAAGCCAGCTGCTTCAGGATGGTGGCGAACAGTTCACCATGTGTGGACACAGTGAAAAAGTGGCGATCCTTAAAAACAAAAACAAGAAGAGAGGACTCAGAAGAAACCAAACCTGCTGACACCTTGATCTTGGACTTCTAGCCTCCAGAATTATGGTCTATTGTTATAGCAGCCCCAGCAAACTAATGCACTATTTTGATGGCTAGCTAGATAGATAAAAACCCTGAGACTCAGAAAAACAGATAAATTTGCCCAAAGTAACACAGATAATAAATGATTAATTCTTAACCTCAGAGCCCTCATTCTTGACCATTAGTTAAGAGAGCACCCAGTTACCTTATCTGCATAACTAATGTCAAGTACTTCTGTGGCTTTGATCATGCTCGGCACATTAGGTGGTCAACAATTAATAATTGGTGATAAATTTGTTCACCAGTCTATTCAAGGATTGTCAAGCAAATTAATATCTTGGAGGCATGAAGCTGTAAAGAAAAATACTTGTTCTACGTGTAAGAGGGAAGAGATTATGCAGCATTCTTTTCTTGAGTGACATAAAATGTAGAGAACATTTTCGAGAAAATTTTTACTTTACGAAGAAAATTTTGAAAACTTCCAATGACTTAGCAGCCCAAGCTGGCCCATGTGCTGAGGCTGAGGTGTATCCACCAGTCAACAGTGCAAAAAGCAAAAACAAAATCTCCAGGTGCTTCTGAATCGTTTCAGGAGCAAGGTGCCTCAGATTCTTAGCTGAGGTCAGGGCAGCTTCACACATTTGTTCCCTCTGAGAAAAGAGTTCTTTTTAAAAGATTTGGCAAATGTTTCCTTGGAAAACTCTTCAGCTTAGTAATAGTTGGGGCTGTAATTTACTCAAAATGGACGGAGAACAGCTAAAGAAGAAGAGAAGCATCTTCATTCAGAATGTAAAATGTAAAAAACAATCGATATCAAGTGGGAAAGAGGGAAGATTTATATCTGAAAAGAGTAATTAGGTATTATCCCTCCCTAAACAATTATATAACATATATTTATAATCTATAATACATAAAGCTATAAATATACTATATATACACATATATCTTTCCAAGATATTGAATATCTTTCGTGTATTATTGACTATTTCCCCACCCATCTTGTATACGTAGAGCAATGCATTACTGGGTATATACCCAAAGGACTATAAATCATGCTGCTATAAAGACACATGCACACGTATATTTATTGCGGCACTGTTCACAATAGCAAAGAGTTGGAACCAACCCAAATGTCCAACAACGATAGACTGGATTAAGAAAATGTAGCACATATACACCATGGAATACTATGCAGCCATAAAAAATGATGAGTTCATGTCCTTTGTAGGGACATGGATGAAACTGGAAAACATCATTCTCAGTAAACTATCACAAGGACAAAAAACCAAACACTGCATGTTCTCACTCATAGGTGGGAATTGAACAATGAGAACTCATGGACACAGGAAGGGGAACATCACACTCTGGGGACTGTTGTGGGGTGGGGGGAGGGGGGAGGGGGGAGGGACAGCATTAGGAGATATACCTAATGCTAAATGACGAGTTAACGGTGCAGCAAACCAACACGGCACATGGATACATATGTAACAAACCTGCACATTGTGCACATGTACCCTAAAACCTAAAGTATAATAAAATAAAAAATATATATAAAAAAAATTAACTTGTATTTTTCTAAAAAATAAAATTTCCTATTTACTATCAGACTAGCAATACTTTTTTTTTTTTTTTTTTTAAGATACAGAGTTTCACTCTGTCACCCAGGCTGGAGTGCAGTGGCACAATCATAGCTCACTGCAGCCTCAACCTCCTAAGATCAAGCAATCCTCCTGCCTCAGCCTCCTGAGTAGCTGGGACTATGGTGTATACCACCACACCCAGATAATTTTTGTATTTTTTTGTAGAGACAGGGTCTTGTTATGTTCTTCAGACTGATCTTCAACTGGTCTCAAGTGATCCTCCCACCTCGGCTTCACAAAGCACTGGGATCACAGGTGTAAGCCACCATGCCCAACCTGATCCTTAATTTTAAAAGCTTTTTGTGGAAGTGTACTTTGCACTGAGCTTGTGCTGATGATGAACGACAAACAAAGGGGTTGCCTCCTATATAGAGCAAGGAAATGCCTCCTATATAGAGCAAGGAAACTGTAAATAAAGCATCTCCCTTCCTACCTCTTGGCCATTTACTTGATGTAATTAAGAAAGATGGCATTAGATGCTTGTATACTATCTGGAGCAAGGCAGCTGGACATGGTATATTAGGAGGAGAGTTATTTCAAGGAGTAAGGAGATTCACTTGAAACCATATTTCGCTAAGGAAGTGAGAGTACGAAGAGAGGGGATGAACAGTTCTAATTCTGACTCTGTTTTCAAATAACTGGAACCAGGGCCCACTGTATAATGTGTGGGGCACAGCGCAAGATGAAAACATTAGGCCTTTTGTTCAAAAATTACTAACACTTCCAAGACTGTGACAGCAGAGCATTAAACCAAGTGTTGGGCCCTGGTAAGCCTAGGAACCTGCATAACGAAACAGATCACATACTGTGTCCAACGACCTGGATTCACAATTTATTTGTGAATTCAGGAACTGATTTGCTAAGTTAGCTTGTCTCCATGGTCCCATCCAGAATTTAGAATTCCACATCATGACAGTATAACACCTTATGTTTCTTATATGGAGAAGGTTATAACCTTCACTTGCTGTAACAGAATTTGATGATGTTTTTCTCTAAAAGTGAATTACTCACTAAAATATCTTCCAGTATTTATAGCATCCTTGCCTTAAAGAAAAAAATAATAATCTCATAAATGAAATTTTTGATGATTTCTATCACATATTTCTAAAGAAACACAAAGTAATCTTGCCTGTTAGAAAGAATTTGCGTAAGTCCTTCCAGAAGGAAAAAGAAAATGCAGCTATTACGTATTTTGAATCTTAAAGTTTAAAAGCAGATGTTATAGTTCTTTGGTTGTATTTAAGCCTTCATTAAAGGATACAAATTATGCCATCAAGCCACTTTGAGTTTTTTATGTTTTTGTAATATGATAATTAAATTAAAAGGTTTTCTCTCCAGGGAAGTATTGATTTTAGCACAATTCTCTCTAATATTAGAATCTGAATTCCTTTAAAGGGGGATGTGTTACATTATGACAGAAATATACAGGAGCATGAAATACCAAGAGAAAGAATGATGATAAGAAACGAAGAAAATAAAGGGGAAAGAGGAATGGAGAAAGGAAGGGGAAAAGGTAAGTTACTGTGATGATATTCTAAGGAATGTTTACATTTTATATTAAAGAATATTCAAAAGTAAAATTATGTGACTGCAATGATGATTCAGAAGAAATAAACCGTGGGGAAAGAATCTATAAGACCTTTGAGAGGAGCTCTGGGCAATCATGAAGTCTGGGATCAGGCTTGAAGACATCTCCTAGGACTCAGTCTTCAGGTCGGCAATTCACTGCAGCAGACTGACAGCAGTGAGAAATGGGATTTCTGTACTGTCCACCGCAGGTTGTGATGTATTACAGACACAGATGTATTACAGATAGGTTATCCACCCTATACCTAGACTTCCATTTTCCCCTAGTAATGGAGCTCTAATTTTATTCTGTGGAAGCTGTGTGTAAAAATAAATATTAAATTATCCAGTATCCCTTAAAGGTAGGTGTGCTATGTGACTGGCTATTGAATTTGTGGTGAAATCTGGCCACTGAATTATAAACAAAACTCTTCATTATAGTTAGCACGTAATTCCTAATTGCTTAGTTCAGTAGGTCCATTTCCTGTAAGTTCTCTTTGGAGCAATTCACTTTACTTTTTATGTATCCTGAAACTCTGTCCTTCCTTAGCTTTCAAAATAAGATTCTGATTTTTTTCCCCTAATGTTTTAGCCACTCTTTTCAAATATCTATTACCACAAGTTTGGTTAAGATCTCAGTAATTTCTAATGGGGACTACAGCAATAAATTCTAAATTACCATCTCAGCCTTTGCTTCAAATATAGCTCTTCGGTTTGTTATACACTGAACATTTTCATATTTTTCTCTAATGGCATAGAACTAGTACAGTTTGAGGCTGAGAATATGACACAGAGAATTAGAGAATAATTATTATTCCTGTGACTGTATTATTCCCAGAATGATCTGGCAGGTAGACTTCAGGAACAGTGGTACACGTTACAATAGATAAACGTAGCTATAAAGTGCCACAGGAGGATGGAGGGAAGTGATTCTTGGAGATAATAGGAAAATTCATCAACGACTGGATGACATTAAGGTGGGTCTTAAATGAGTAGGAGTTTGAAAGGCAGGCAGGAAGAACTCATCAATAGAAGGAAAAACATGAGCACAATTATAGAAAAATGAAAGTGCAACTGTGTTTGGAGAATGCTAAGTTAGGCTATGTGATTGGACTTTAGAGGAGGTGAAAAGTATGGAAGGTCATTCAGACCAGTAGTCTTCAAACTAGCCTGGGGCTACAGAAGAAAATTTCCAGAAAGTACTCTGGTATGGGTAGTGTTTTTGGTTATCAGTTTCTAGATACTAAATTCCTAAATCTATTCTTTTCTAAAACTGTCCACTTGAGAATATTCTTCCTTTCTAGAAGTCATACCTAATTTTCTTTCTTTCCGTTTTACAGTAGATGCTCTCTCACTTTAAAAAAGAGAGGCATAGCCCTTACACATCTGGAATTTTACATGGCTAATTGCCTAGAGGGCAAATCCACCAGTCGCTAAACAAAATTAAAATATTTCTCGTATATATATATATGGTGTGTGTGTGTGTGCTGTGTAATTAAAAATGCTGCATTCTTGTCAATGTTGCAATGTTCAGAATAATTTTGGGTGAGGTAGGGTTTATTTAATTTCCATTTAGTGACCTCAATCTCATCTGCCTCTGGTTGATCATCAAAGAATGCTTTACTCCAGTGACTGTGTCTCATGGGAGCAAAGCAATGAGTCTATTAAGAAATGTGAAAACTTGTGATGCTTTATTTTATGCAAATGACAAGCTAGCAGCAAGGGTGATCTATCTATTTACCTATCTGTGCACCCATCCTCCCAGCTATCACCTATCTGTCCATGTAATGATCTTAAAACTCAGAAGGGAGATGATTCTCATGAAAATATGAATTTGTATGTTTATTTAAACTGAAATATAATGATTGACTTCACAATGAGGGCTGGCTTGATCAAATAGGTTATATGGCTGACATTTTCTATAAATTTCATGAGCTAAGTCTGTTAACTCCAAAGTTTCGACAAAAAAAACTTACACTACGTAAGAATAAAGCACTTTATCAAAAATTGTTGTCATAGCAAAGGTTTATTAAAATTAGCAATATTTAAATTTCCCTAACCTTTTCTGTTAAACAAGGTGCCTCTAAAGTGAAAGAGTAAAAGATGAGTCATTGTCATTGAATAAGTTTTGGTAGACTCTGTGCTATTTTCCAGGAACTAAAAAGAGAAGAAAAACTCTGTGTGACAGTCACTTAGACAGCAGCTAAGTCTGTAGCTTAGCTCTTCTTCCAGGAGAGACCCTGTCCTAAGAGGTGTAGTTAGCAGGCAGCCCCCGACTACCACATCTTCAGATCCACTGCGATTTCCATGCAAACATCCTACTTTCCCCCAGACTGCTCTCAGCCAGTGACAGCCTGGCAGAGGTACCAGAGCTGGGGGTCACTTCTGCCAAGCCAGGATCCATAACAGAAAAGTTTTGCTCTGGGAATCTCTTTGGCCTAAGACTTTTTGAGAATTGTGCTGTATTCTGAGGCCCTTTGAACCCACTTTCTTCTCCTTCCACCTCTCCCCTCATAGATCCAGACCTGCATGGCAGTCTGAAACCTTTCTCTGGCCCTCTCTTCTTTATCTCTTCTACGCATAGTTTCTATCAATCTTTGACATTTCTAATTTTGTCTTGGAGTCTGCCTCCCAATCTGAGACACACTAATACCAGGGCATCAAATCCTTTTCTGATTATTTACTTTCAACAAAATTGAGAGAGGATCTAAGCAAAAGATCCTTTGCTAAATAATAATTTTAAAAACTGGTAATACATCCAGGAGTAAGTTAAACAGAGTAAAAGTAATCTCATTCCCCTAGTTTGGAATTAGCTTAGAAACTCAGGCCTAGGCCAACTGTGTGACAAAATAGTCACAGGGATTGGTTCAGGATAGGCATAAATTTCAATTTGAAGAAATGAGACACAAAGAGAATGTTGGGTATTCTGGAAAAGAGTTTTCCTATTCTTAAAAAAGTAACCATTGGAAAAGATAACTTCCTGTTTCCTTTCTATACCATGTATGTGGATACAAAATTAAAAGCCACCAAGTCACTTTCATACTGTAAGGAAAGGAAGCCAATAAGCAAAATGCTCACAGACCAGGGAACTGCAGAGAAACAGGGGTGGAGCAACCAGATTAAGCTGATCTTAAAGCCCACTCTACTCAGTGACTTCCTAGTTAAATGAGGATACATTTTCTCTCCATTTAAACCTGCTAGAGTCAGTTCCCTATCACGGCCAAATGCATCCCACTTGAGAGTGTTAGCCTTCCGTGCCTCCACTTACATTGGAACCTGCCTGGAATCCACCTTGCCCCAGCTCCCTCCCATGTGCAGTGGATCCTGTCCTTTATGTCTCAGCTACTTTCCTGGAATGGGCATGCAGTTGTTTATCTGGACGCTGGGCTTTGCCTCTGCCTCAGCCTCCCACTTCTTATATTTCCTCTGTGGAAAGGGACCAATTTGGACGTGAATACCAGCCTGAATCAAAGTCTTCTACCTGGTCGTTTATTGGACTTTCTGCTTCTTTATTTACCCAGCTACATTTCTGTCTCTAGCCCCTACAACTACCCTGTCAGTTAACACTTTTGCGTCTCCGTGGATCGTTAAGATTTCAGAGACCATGGGCATATAAAGACAGACATATAAAATAATTAACTTTTAAGCTTATTCTGCTAATTTTCACTAATATATGCAAGTGTACATATTTGCATATATATTTTTGCACACATGCACATATATATGGACATAGAGACATATCTATATAGAGAAAAATGCCTTTCTATATATTTATGTCTGAATATCACATTTGAAAGTTCTTACTATGATAAATCCAGTGTATCACAGGTGAACTAATCTAAATAAAGAACTAATCTGAATAAAGAGCTGATACAGGGGTCTCCTAGGCCCCTGCTGTCTCATGAGACGTTTTCATTTCTGAAACTTGGGGACAATCTGGGGACAGTTCTAGAAGACGAGTCAGTGGGGTGATTGGAGGCCTATGCCAGCAGCTATTTAGCAATTATTATCAAAGCATTCAAATGATTTGTTTTTCCTACTGGCATATGTCTCTAGACAGCATCAAATAGTTTAATAACAAGTATGGCTGTACTAGTGCAAACCTCCCTGAATATGAACACTACTTATGACAATTTGAAGCCTGGTATCTTGAATTTCTATTAGTTCTACTGATTTTCTTACTTATGTTTTAGGTTTCCTAATTCTTCTGCTGTTCCTAGCTTCGTATGTCCTCCAATATCCCCACCTTTGTCACTCACTATAAAGGAGGTAACAAAAACCATATTGATTGAGTCCCTTAGAAGTTCACACTATCCCCAACCAAGTTCTGGTAATCGCTCACAATTCCTAAAAAAAAAAACAAAAAAAAACCAACAACAACAACAAATTCCGGTAAGTTTCAACAACTCATCTTGGAAGCTCTTCTTTCTTGCTCACTACAGCCCAGACACCCTGGTTTTCTTTCACTTCCTCCTATGCATTAAGCTTTTTCCCATCTCTGGGCCCTTGCATGTGTTGTTTCACTCAGCCACAATCTACTCCCCTTTGCCTGGTTTGTTCTTACTTTCTGGGTCTTAAGTCGTGCTTCACTGTCTACTCAATTTAAAATAGATGCTCCATATTATTCCCTCTCTTACATCACAGCACTTCACACAATTTGTAATTAAGCACTGTTATGGGCTGAATTGTGTCTCCTTTCCAAAAAAAACATATGTTGAAGTCCTAACCCTCAATACCTCAGAACGTGACCTTATTTCACT
The DNA here is from genome assembly GCF_006542625.1 of Nomascus leucogenys. Taxonomy (NCBI): domain Eukaryota; kingdom Metazoa; phylum Chordata; class Mammalia; order Primates; family Hylobatidae; genus Nomascus; species Nomascus leucogenys. Next base: position 76,161,511 of record NC_044392.1, read on the forward strand.
ATGGGGTCTTTATAGAGGCAATCAAATTAAAATGATGTCATTAAGCTGGGCCCTAATCCAGTAAGACATGTGTCCTTGTGCAGAAGGGAAATTTGGACACAGAGACACAGAGGGAAGACAATGTGAGGACACACAGGGAGAAGATGTCCACGCAATTGGAGTGATGATCTACAAGCCGAGGAATGCCGAGGATTGCTGGCAAACACCAGAAGCTAGAAGAGGCAAAGAAGGATTCACCCCTAGAACCATCAGGGAGAGCACGGTCCTGCAGACACCTTGATTTCCCACTTCTAGCCTTGAGAACTGTGAGACAAGTGTCTATTGTTGTAAGCCACCTGGTTCTTGATACTATTACAAGGCATCCCTAGGAAATAATACATGCATTAATTGAGATTTATTTCTTATTGTATGATGTCTGTCTCATTAGACTTTTAGCTTTATGAGAGTAGGCTATGTTTACTTACCATAATTATTTACAGCAACACAGAGGATGGTGTCTGGCACCTATTAGTAGTGGAGTATTTGTGGAATTCGTGAATTACTGAATAAGTGGATGCATGGATAATATTTTAATGCAAGGTCCTTCACAAGAATTTAGAATCTCAGATTGTTCAAATAAACCACTTAAAAGCAACACTAATTTAACCCTAAAATCAGTAATCATAATGCTTCAAGTAGGAAAAGAAAATTTCTGATGCATAATTATCAAACACTTCATTTAACCAGCTCTGATTAGTTATTAAATTGCATGTTGTGGGATGATTCCCCTTAAAATGGGAAAGCATTGTTCTTCTGATCTTACGAAAGATTACCCTGTCATGTTTTAAGATAAAAAGCACAAACAATCTCTTCAATCTTCACGATTTACATTAAGAGAAATATAAACAGGAATTGCAGAAGTACAAATTTTCCCTTTTGAACGTATGTAATTATAGCCTTGAAGAATTACACAAGCAAAAGTGACGGCAAACACATTTAAATAGCTGTCCCATTTTAAGGGATCTCACTGCACAATAACCTTATGAACAGGCACATAAATACATAATCAAACCTAGGTGAACTGTAACACATGAAGACTGGGAGATAAGTAACAGCAGGCATGCAGTTGGCTTCCTGCTCCATTGATTTTTATTCCCATCTTTCCACTGATCACTATATACATTCACACACCACACATGCATACAAACACGCCACATAACACATGTATACCATATATATAAATATGAGCTTAAATATGCATCTATATTTCTATTGACACATATGCATGACATTCTGAACATATCTTACTATGACGTGCCTTGGTAAATGTGACTATTGTTTGCTTTATCTCAGGATTCACCTATGAAGGGATTTGGAGTTTCAAAGACTTAGTAGGTAACAAGGGGAAGCTGAGGCAGAACTTAAGTTTTTTAATTCAAAGTAAGTAGTCAAAGTCAGCTGTTTCTAATTTATTCTTACACTTTCCAGCAATGTAGATCTGGCAGATTAATTCCCCCTTTCCACAGATGGGAAATTGGGGCCTAGAATAGTTAACTCACAAGCTCAGAATTTTAAATGCTAAAATGACTATTTTTTTTTTACAGTATGTTCAGAATTTAGTTCTAACAACTCATGTGTTTCAATGGAATCTGAATTCAGTATTCCCACATAAGAATATTTCTTACATATTGAACTTCTTATTCAATCAATTCTAACGTAAAGGTGGATTTTTTAATACAGATGAATGCACTAACAACTCTAATTTCACAGTCGTTTTATTTTTTAGCTAATACAATTATGATTGACTTCCTATGTAATTATATGTGCTGGACTAATGGTTTATTCACACTTGTAATCTCGAATAGATATTCTTTGAAGAGCTATTTTTACATGAGTCCTTGCTTGTTGAAGAATTTTAGGCGTAAGAAGTGTTAATTATATAAATATATAGAACTAATATAATTCTAGATAGATAAAAATGTATGTTCATTTAAAATTATCATGTGGACATGTATTACTCTATCTTCCCCAGTACTCTTCTTTCTTCTGGATAAAGCAGCCCCTTCTTTTAGATAGTGAACACATAAGGTGGTTGAATGAAAACTGCCATCTCCCTTTGGTCATAACTTCTCTGCCTACTGTAATTTGTGTAAAAGTAGGAACTGACCTTGGCTATGATAATAATAGCACACTGGCTCCTAGCCACAAAGACTGACCTGAGACCTGGGGGTGGGGATAAGAGGGGCTTTGGCTGTATCCCAAGCCAGTTCTTCTCCCAAGAGTTTTAACTGAATTGAAGGTGGAAGGGAATAGCTCTCTCCTTCCTAGTAGCAAAGCTGGGCACTTGAGAACCAGGAGCTACTAGAGACATTAATCTAGCCCAGGATTTCTCAACCTCAGCAATGACATTTGGGGTTAAAAAATTCTTTGTAGTTGGAAGCTCTACTGTGCATTCTTACCTCTATCCACTAGATACCAGTAGCACTCTCCTCCTCAAGTGTGACAACGAAAAATAGCTCTAGGCTCTGCTAATTGTCACTTGGGGATCACATTGTGCCAGCTGAGAACCACAGAATTAGCGTCACGTAAAGGCAGCAATAGGAGAAAGTGAGGCCAACCATTCAAGAGAAGTAGTGAATAGACAGAAAGAAAAAGATATCTGTTTAGGACCAGTCATGCCCAAATATATCCTTTTCTTTTTCATTATGTAAACTGGTCAATTCCTTTTATATATATTTTTTAAAGCAGTTTGATTTGCTTTTTGTCAAGTGCATTGATAAGAATCCTGAAACAAAGCATGGTCTCTCAACAAGGAGTGCAGGGACAACTGGATACCTACATGCAAACGAATAAAATTGGGCCTTTTCTTCACACCATCTACAAACTTTAAATCAAAATGGACTAAAGCCCTAAAACTCTCAGAAGAAAACAGGAATTAATCTTCATAACCTCATACTTGGCAATGAATATGATACCAAAAGCATGAGCAACATAAGAAAAAATAGATAATTTGGACTTCATCAAAATGAAAAACTTCTGTGCTTTAAATGGTATAATCAAGAAAGTGAAATTCATAATTCGAGAGATTTGTATATTAAATACATAAAGAACTCTTACAACTCAATAATAAAAGCACACAAAACCTGAATTTAAAAGCGGGAATAATATGTGAATAGACACTTGTCCAAAAATATGTATATAAATGGCCATTAAGCACATGAAAAGATGCATCAGGGAAATACAAGTAAAAAACAATGAGATGCCACTTCATATCCACTAGGGCAGTTACAATAAAAAAATCAGATAGTAACAAGTATTGGTGAGGACATGGAGAAATTAGGACCCTTATCCACTGCTGGAGGGAATGTAAAATGGTGCAGCCACTTTGGAAAACAATTGGGCAGCTCCTCAAATGGCTAAACAGTTACAATATAACCCAGCAATCCCACTTTCAGGTATAGGCCAAAGAAAAATGAAAACATATGTCCACCCAAAATCCTGTATATCAATATTCATAGCAGCAATATTCATAATAGCCAAAGTTGGAAACAACCTCAATGTCCATCAGTGAAAGGATAAACATAATAGATGAACAAAATGTGGTATAACAACACAATGGAGCATTTTTAGCCATAAAAATAACGAAGTATTGACAAATACTACAACATTGATGAACCTAAGTGAAGAAAGCCAGTCACAAAATATCACATATGATTATATTAATATGAAATATCCAGAATAGGCAAATCTATAGAGACAGAAGATTCCTTAGGCCTTGGGAGATGGGGGTTGAGGGCTAAGTCAGTGACAGTTAAAAGGGATGGGGATTCTTTTAGAAGTGAAGAAAAAGTGAAAGCAAAGTAAATACCTATAAACAAGAAAATGGCTGCATAAATTGCTGTAGATTCATTTCATGATATACTGTGCAGTCACGTAAAGAGCAGAGCTATTTTTGACTTTGATGGCTTTCCAGAAGATATTGTTAAGTGAGGAAAGAGGCAAAATAGCATGTATAGGATGATGTCATTTTTAGATCAAAGATAAAAGCTACGTGTGTATAAGCATGTACAGTATATTATGAGAATGGAAAAGTGTAAGGAAGGGTACATGCTAGTTAACATGGGTTACCTGTGCGAATACGCATGGTATGTATTTGGGATAGCAGTCACATGGATGGAAAAGGAGGAGAGGGATGAGGAAAGGCATACAGTACACTAAAGCAGTGGGGTGGGGGTGGAAGGTATTGCACTTAAAAACAAAGCACATTTCATATTATCCCATTGAATCATTTAATGATGATTAACTATCATTTCTCTGCCAGGTTTTCTAAGTTTACTGTATCATTTAACAACCTGTGGGTTAGAGATTACTATCTCCATTACCTCCAGATGGGGAAACTGAGGTTCAGAAGGCTTAAAGAGCTTGCAAAACAATATTGTTGGGGCAATTTTGATAAACAGGGAGGACTCCCACCTAAAATCTGTTTTGGATGTCAACACTCATGATGCCACAAACACACCAAGAGGATATGACAAGGTTTATCGCTTACATCGTGAGGCTTTCGGGGCAGAGCCAGGCTGGCCTCTTGGACTGATTCAAAACTGGTTGGAGAAATTTGGAAAAGGAGACCAGCTAAGGTTTTTACGGTGGTTGGCAGGTAGATTCCCATCTGTAGGGAGGGGCTTGCATGGTTTGAACTTTATTCTGGTCAGTGCCAAAGGAGGGAGCACTTGGGCTCTCCAGGCAGCTTGCCCAGAAGATGTGGGGCAGAAGAGGAAGACAGAGGGAGTGGGACTTATAAGCTGTCAGCAGCCAAAGGTCAAAAAATGGAGGAAGATTTATTACAAATGGTTTAAAATTATATTTGCCAATATTTAAGAAAAGTGTTTAGCTTTATATTTATAGTTGTGTGTGTATAAGTGAATCTCTTGTCTTTGTTAAAACAATTTCAATGTCTAGTTTTGTGACACTTAGTTTTTAATACCCAAAATATAAAGTCGTATGTGTAAGACAGCATGCATGACCAAATTCCTCAAATTTTACATGGTCCTGAGAAATATCTATTTCCAAAAATCAGCAAAAATTAAATAATCAACACATTTAGCTTTTGTATATGGTTATAAAATTAATAGAAAAAATCTGTATGATCAATATTACTAGAAGGTAAGCTCTGAAAGTATCTTTTTCATCACTACAGAACATAAGCACCTACAACTGTGCCTTGCATGGGGTAGACAATAAATGAATGGGAAAATGAACTTGATAAACACTGTATATCTTAACAATTAAAAGCTAGGTATGAGTTGTAAAGAATATGCACAAATTTTACAAAGCCCAGATATATCTACTAGTGGGAATATAATTATATAAGGATTTCTAACTAATAACTCAAATAATACTTTAAATCTTGGATGGAAACTTTTTAATTGTGGAAAACAATTACTTAACTTTTAACAAATCAATTTTCGAACAGTTATGAATTTTAATAATGCCAAATAATTTTTGGATATTACTTTGAATTCCTAATATTAAACTGAATAGTATTTCAGAGGAAATGATAATGAAATAAAAATGAATGTGCAGTATACTTAACACATGCTGAACTCATTTTAGAATGTTTAAGAGGCTTGAGCTACTAGGAGGAAAAAAATACACTGCAGCCAGCCACTTCATACTAAACGTTTTATTAAAACAGTCCTTACAATATATTTAAAATGGCATGTTCCACAGTCAAATATTTAAGAAAAAAAACTATATGCAATTATTGGCACACAAATTTAAGAACATAATTAAAACCAAGCCAGATCTCTCTCTGTATTTATATATCTATATACATATAGATATATATCCATACAGATAGATCTATCTTCAAATTCATGTCAGTGACCTGGAATACCTGAGATTTCAAGTTGTTGGTTTTCCAGATGGGTACAAAATATTTTTCATCCACTTTATAAGGACAGGGCATATCCAGAAAGAATAACTTTGGTTAATAAATGCTGTCTCCCAAAGATCAAACAGAAGTCCTCAGTGGGATTAAGGTTTATCTTCAGAGGCTTCTTCCAAGTGGAGGTTGGTCTGTGATGTAAGGAATGATTCCCACGTAGCAAGGCACTGAATAATGGAAACACACCATGAGGCAATCAACAATAGTTTACTTTCAGTGTTAAAGGATTAATAAATTCTAACACATCTGTTCCTTCTTCAATCTGCTCTATTCTTCTCTCCCATCAGCTTGTCAGAATCCTTGTCATTTTCTACATATTTTAATTCTTAATGAGGGATGCTACTGCTAAGTAAGGGGAAAACATATTAAAGGTTAAAAAGATTAGCAAGGATTAGTTTGCTGAAATAATCTACTATTACCCCACATCAAGAGAAAAATAAAAGCTCCACGTTATAGAGGAAAAGATGGACCCAGCTGGAGCTGAAGAGTGATGATACAAATACTTCAGTTCGATGTGAATCCCATTACGTCAACTGTGAGTTTCAGAAAGTTGATTAACCTTTATTAGAGTTTCTTCAGCTATAAATTAGGTTAACAATAGTACTTACCACTAGCACAACTGTGGGAATTAAATGTATATAATCTGTATAAATCTCTATGCAGAATGCCTTTTTATGCAGAATGCCTATCTGAAGGCGTTGGGAACACATAAACACATAAAATGTGGCCTATTTGATTTTGCCTGGGGATGATCCTCTTAATAGACTAGTCTCAAGCATCTGTATGAAGTTTATCTACAGCATAATTTTAATAGTCTGTACACATTTAGGATTCTTCTAAATCATACCTACTCTAATGTATATTCAACCTGAGCTGTAATGAATTTGGAAAGAAATTATGTTTCTTTTTTTTCAAACGTGGATAGACTGCCATAGACGTGTATGTTTCTACATAATACGCTCCAAAGCTGGACTGATTAACACTGGTCCACCTGGCTCAACTACCTCCACGTCACTTCTTCTGTCTCTAATCCTTTCACAGCTTTAAAGTGTCCATATCGGACAACCGGTGCTAATAACAGACTAGAGATTTCTCAAACACTGTAAAAACTCAAACGTTTAAAGCTCTCAAATTATAAGTGTGTTGCATTTCAAAAAGTATGTATGTATATAATTATGTATGTGTTTATGTGTGTGTATGTATGCACAAACACTTTTTTTCAAACTGAAGATTTAGAATATGGGAAATACTATGTCAAATCAGATTTTCACAAAGATTACATACTATGATTTAATTCAGAGATGGGCTAATAACTTAGGAAGCTAATAATAAAGCTAAAAGATTTGTATAATTACAAGAGAACAGTAAAACACTGAAAGACCTAATTGTCAAATAAAAATGATACTGGGTAAAATTTACCCAATAAATTACTGGGTTAAATAGTGGGTATTTATTTTGTCATATATTTTGAAGGACAGGCTTGGGGTAATGTAGGCCTCATTAGAATAATCAAGTTTATCAAGACTGTAAGGGATACTTTTTGCTTTAAATAGCTTTAGAAGGTACTGAAAGCCAAGTACAATCCAAGAAGCACAGTCACTGTAATGAATTGATTCTGGGATTTGCTTTTATCCTCCAGTAAGTTACTAACTTTATGATATTGTAGCTCCTCAGATATATAATATTAATAGCCTCCCTCATAGGGATGGAGAAATAACAACATAAAACAGGAAGAGGAGGGGAGGGGAGGGGAGTAGAGGAGTCAGGGTCAGGCAGTTACTACAGGAGCCAACTAGTAAGAGTGGCCTCCTCTTAGACGGTACAGGAGAAGAATTTAGATATCTTTAAGTGTATCCAAATGTCTATACTCATGAAAAGGCATAAAAGATGAATACTTCACATTTGGTATATTTTTCAAATTTTGGACTGTAAGTAATTTATAATTGTCCAAACTATGCATGATTTGGGGGGCATGGAGGGTAGACATACAAAAATCTCTTCACTCAACAAATATTTTGAAGTTCTTACTATATGCCAAGCACTGTGATGATGCTAGCACACAGCCCACAAACTAACAGAAATTATGATTTAGCATGAAACCCAAGTGAGCAAATATAATCAAGTATAGGGTCTGTGATGTTACAGGACATGATGGGAGTAACAGTAATAGGATCTAAATCAGATTGGAGTGTCCTAATGTTTCCTAGTGGAAGTAATCACTGAATGCAGACTAAAAGATGAGCAAAAGGTAGATCCCATAAATCTCTGCATGTTTGTGAAAGGTCAATGTGAGGAAATATAGTGTAGTGATCAAGAACTCAGGCTCAGGACTTCTGTTGCTGACCCAGAGGGTGTAACAGGGACTGGAAAGGCTCTTTTGCCTAAATCAGTCAATCAATCAATCAATCAGGTAGATACTATATATATAAAGCAATGGTTTTCAACACCCTGAAAATCAGGCAACAAAGGATAGTGGTCCCTGGGCGGGGGGGAGGAAATCCAGAGTAAGCTCCATGATTACCCCAGTGTTATGGGCTGAAGCTCTAATTCTAGTACCTCAGAAAGTGACTATATTTGGAGATAAGGCCTTTAAAGAGGTAATTAAGGTAAAATAAGGTCACATGGGTGAGCCCTAATCCAATATGACTGATGTCCTTATAAGAAGAGGAAATCTGGACACAGAGAGGAAACCAGAAATGTGAGCAAGGAGGAAAAATCATCTGAGGACACAGCAGGAAGGTGGGCATCTGCAAGCCAAGGAGAGGGACCTTAGAAGAAAGCAGCCTGCTGACACCTTGATCTTAAGACTTCTAGCCTCTAGAATTGTGAGGGAACAAATTTCTGTTTTTTAAGCCACCTAGTCTTTGGAATTTTGTTATGGCATCTGTATTGGGCTGTTCTTGCATTGCTATAAATAAATACCTGAGACTGGGTAATTTATAAAGAAAAGGCTTAATTGCCTCACAGTTCTGCAGGCTGTATAGGAAGCTGGTGCCAGCATCTGCTCAGATTCTGGGGAGGCCTCAGGAAGTTTACAATCATGGCGGAAGGTGGGGTGGCAGCAGGCATGCATGCCACATGGCGAATACAGGAGTGGTGGAGGCGGTGCTACACACTTCTAAACAACCAGATCTCGTGTGAACTCAGAGCAAGGGCTCACTTATCACTAAGGGGATGGCCCAAGCCATACATAAGGGATCCACTGCTATGATCCAAACACCTTCCACCAGCCCCAACTCCAACACTGTGGATGACATTTCAACATGAGATTTGGGTGGGGACGAATATCTAAACTATATTAGCATCCCTCTAATATACCAGCTTATTGCCTTAAGAGAATTTCGAGGCCATGATGAAGGGAGACATTACCTGGCTGACACACTGAGTTAAAAGGATAGAGCTAAGAGTTAGAGAAAATGCAGCTAGAGTTCATAGACCAGAGTATCAGAGAAGAGAGTGGTGCATGGGAAGCTCTGGAGATATGCGGAGGGTGCCCCACACCAAGCTGAGTACTGACTGGCGCATGTACATGAGAAGACTACCAGAGACAGGGGAAAAAGCCATCGGGAAGCATTAAACAGTATCCAGCATTCTCATAGGGCCTACAATAGTACAGGATCCCATCAAGCAGACTGGAAAATCACTTAATTCATTATCTACAAAATTTATCACCAGCAGAACACACTACAAGAAATATTTAAAAAACAAAAAAAATCTCATCTGGCAGAAAAAGAGACCAGATAGAAATATGGATCTATAAACCAATGACATAGTAACTACATGAGTACATATGATACATACTTTTCTTATTATTTAAATGTATTTAAAATCTAATGAATTAAAAATAGCAAAATCTTACAGGGCTTATAATACATGTATAGGTAAAATGTATGACAAAAACAGCATAAAAGCCAGATGAAAGGGAATGAAAAAACACATTTGTAGGTTCTTACATATGCAGTATATACTACCTGAAGGTAGACTATGATAAATTGAAGACACATACAGTAACCTAAAAATAACCACTAAAATAATAAAAGTTATACCTAATACAAAAGAGTTATATCTAATACACCACAAAGAGATGTAAAACGAAATTATGTAAAATTGTCTATCAATTCAAAAGAATGCAAAAGCAGAAAATGGGAACAATGTACAGATAGGACAAATAAAAAACAGCAAGATAAAAGACTCAAATATATCAATAATCTACTCAAATGTCTATATGCTAAACACACCATTAAAAGATGCAGATTGCCAACTGAATAAAAAAACAAGACCTACCTATACTTTGTTTAAATTTCTTATAAATATTTTAAATATAAGGACAAATATAGTTAAAATTAAAAGGATTAAAAAATATATATATGGCCAGGCACGGTGGCTCATGCCTGTAATCCCAGCAGTTTGGGTGGTCGAGGTGGGAGGATCGCTTGAGCCCAGGAGTTTGAGATAAGTCTGGGCAATACAGTGAGATCCTGGGTTTATTTTTTTAATTAAAAAAAAAAATATATATATATGTTTTATTGTAACACATGTCAAAAGAAAAGCTAGCATGGCTACATTAGTATTAGAAATGTAGATCTCAGAGCAAAGATCATTATCAGAGATAAAGATGATCATTTCATAATGATAAAAGGGCCAATTCATCTAGAGGACGTAATTTAAAATGTTTACGCACATAAAAGAGTTTCATAAAAACTGACAGAAATACAAGGAGAAAGACAAATCTACAATTATAATTGATTTTGATACCCCTCTCAAGAACTGACAGAATGTGTGGACAGAAAATCAGCACTCATATAGAAGATCTGAACCACGCTATCAATCAAGTTGACCTAATTGAGATCTACAGGACAAAAGCAGAATACATATTTTCTTTCACATGCCCATAAAACATTTACCAATATAGATCACATTCTGGGCCATACAAGAAGTCTTGATAAATTTTAAAAGATTCAAGTCATATAAAGTATGTTCTCTGAACATAATGGAATTAAAATAGAAATCAGTAACAGAAAGATATCTTTAAAATCACCAAATATTTGAAATCTAAACAGGGCAATTATAAAAAGCCTCCAGTGTCAAAGGACAAATCAAAGGAGAAATTAGAAAGAGTTTTGAACTGAATGAATATGAAAACACAACACATCAAAAATTTTGGTATGCCATTAAAGTAGAACATAGAGATTTTTTAGCACTAAATGCCTACATATGAAAAGAGGAAAGATTTCAAATCAATGACTTTCGTCTCTACCTTGAAAACCAAAAAAAGAACAACTAAATGCAGAAGAAAAAAAACAAAAACAAAACAGAAAAGAGCAAAGTAGGACTCAATGAAAGAAAAAAAAATAAAGAAAAATCAATGAAACTGATGCTAGATCCTTGAGAAAATTAATAAAATTGTTAAACTTTTAGCCATGTTGATCATTAAAAAAAAGAGATGACATAAATTGCCAAGGGTCAGGAATGAGAGGGTTAATGTTAGTTCAGATTCTACTAAAGGAAAAAAGAAAATTATGAAGATCTTTATGTCTATACATTTGACAATGTAGATGAAATGGACCAATTCCTTGAAAGACATAAACTACCAAAATTCACCACAGAAGAAACCAATAACCCAAATGAATTTGAATTTGTAGTTAAATATCTTCATCCACATACACAAATTTCCAGGCCCAGAATTCTTCACTAGTGAATTACAGCAAACATTTAAGGAAGAAATCATACTAATTCCATATAATCTCTTCCAGAAAACTGAAGACATGGGGATGCTGTCCAAAATACCAGAGCCAAAGATATTCCAAGAAAAGAAAACTACAGACCATTATTCCTCCTAAACATAGATGCAAAAATTCTAAAGGAAATTTTGGTAAATCAAACACAGTAATTTCTATAAAGAATTACGCATCATAACCAAATGGAGTTTATCCCATGAATGCAAGATCGAATTAACATTCAAGTATTTATCAAATGACAATATTAAATGCAATATTATCTCAATAGAGAAAAAAATTTATCAAATTCCAATGTCCATTGCTTATTAAAAAAAATTTCTCAGCGAATTAGGAATAAAGAAGTTCCACAACCTGAGGAACAACATCTACAAAAAGCTACAATTAACATCATATGCAGATATGCAATAAATATTAGCTGTTATTAGTATTTTATTGATTTTCAATACCAAGAAAAAAAAGAAATTAAAACTCAGTTTCATAAACCACTCACAAATCTCCTTCACCAAATGTCAAGTATAAAAAAGAAGGAAATACAAAAATGCCAAAGTATATCTTTAAAAAATCTACCCACAATATTTATAAAACAGAAAACTATTAACTGGGTTGAGAGGGCTCACAGGAACAGCACCACACTTTATATTTAGAGAAAAGCCCTCAGTTTCCTTTGCAAACCATCTTTCTACTAGAGCTTTCTGGTTTGCTCTCTGCAAACCCATACACAATCTCATATCCAGTAGCCCTGCAGGGCAGCCCCAAAGCAATTACTACTTTCAGAATATATTATATATTTTTAATAACTGCAAAACTATCATTTAAATAAACTTCTGAACATTCTCCAGGTAAAATTCAAAATGAAATTCTAAATTCTGCTCTATTTAGAATTCCTGTCAAATAAGTGATTCAAATTGCACCAAAGATGGCATTAGTCCTCGAGTGAACAAACTCATATCATTTTCATATTCTGCATTAACGATACTAGTTTAATAAAGATCTAAGATATTCAGTAGTCGTCCATGCTAATTAGTGTGTTAATTAACATTTTCCTTTCTAAATTAAGTACTAAAAGGGACAGTAAGACATGGTAAGACAGACAAATTAGCTATTTCACGATTTCCTTATCTTCCACACCAGAGGCAGAAAAAGTATGTGTTTTGAAATACAGAACATTACAGAACAATTGACATAGGATAGCAACAGAAATAACATTAACAACTGCCATATAGATGATTGCTTTATATATCACCTTCTTTAAGCCTCACAATGACTACTGTGAATCCTATTTTACAGGTGAGAAAGCTGAGGCTCAAATGGTCTAAGTGTGTTTATATGATAAATCTCATAAATTGTATGCCAGTATTTATCCATTAACAAATGGATAGTCAATCTCCTGAACCATCACCAGGGTACATTTAATAAGTCACTGGGCCAAGAGAATGAGATGCCTTTCTTTCACATAGTAGAAGGATGATTTTGGAAGGAGAAGTAGGTAAGAAACCCTGATTGCAGGGGCATCAGGCTGATCACATTTTAGGAAAGAGTATTTACAAAAGGTGAGGTTATGGAAATTAATTCCCTTTATATATCTTGGAAATTCTGTATATATTTCTAGGAACAGATCTATACTTTGAAGAAGACTGAATTAATACATGCCAGGAATATGGTAAGTGCTCAGTAAATGCAGATGACTCTATAGAGAAGGAATATATTGAACAACTGATGTTAAGATGCTGGCCATCAGAAAACTGCACTTTTCTATTTGAACACTAACCAACTGATATCTTGGTTTCTATTGCACTCCAAACATGTAAATATTAAGTTTTGCCCTAAGAACCCGATCCCCACTTACGTTGCTGACCAATATGGTTTTTTTCTAGGCCTGTAAAGCTGAGAATCTGACCTTGAACTATGCAGCTCCTGACGCTACCAGATCACTTTGGGATTCTTGATAGCTGATTTTTAATTAAATAAATGTAATTGCCTGTTTCCACCAATGTTTAATATTCACCTGTGTTATATGATATCCTGCACATATATCAAATTAATGTACACAAATCTTTATAAACAACAAAAAGATGATCTCTAAGGCTCCTTAAATTTCTTTGCTCTTGAGTATGAAACCTAAGGAAAAACTCAAGAAATGTATTGTTTATACCATATAGTTAGGTAATTTATTACAGTGAGTATTTACTGTCCTCAGGATTATAATTAGAGGATATAAAGAATCATTAATAAAACCAAACAAATCTCAAAACCTAGTGTGAGACTTGCTTATAAGTTAATATTTTTAAAAGATGTTTCTGTTATTTGGCTTTGCATCGTCATCAATTTTTTTCCACTTTTAAATCATTACAGTGAGAGAAGAAAGTTAGTATCTGTCAAAATCAGAGTACTAATAAAAAATATCCAGCATCACTGCTGGCCTGACATTGAATAGTTATGGTTAGCTCATTCTAGCTTTGGATTCTCATACTATCATGGGAGAACCAAGAACAACAGGAGTTCCACTTCCATTTGAATAAGATGTCATCATTTTCCATACATACTGTTTTATTTCATGCAATAATCTTCTGACGAAATCAGGTAATTTCATTTTACAGTTAAGAAAACTGACTCTCATAGTGCAGTACTGTGTTTTTTTCCAGTGCTCTACATGAAACCATGGTGAACAGCTCCTTCTCACTGCAGAAAAAATAAGCTGATAAATATGCTATACATGCAATTAGCCAGGATGTGGGGTGACCAGAAAAAAAGCTTATCACAAATCCTTGTTAATTGAGAATCCAGTACACGTTTCCCCCAGGTGGCTGCAGTTGTAGCCAAAGTCAAGTGCAATTTCTCTTTGAGGAGAGAACTCAGAGAAAGAGAGCCACCACAAGAAGGTGAGCCAGAGGTGGGGAAAACAGACCCAACAGGTAAACAAACCCTTTTTGTTTCTACACACAGGCTGAAAACCTTCTTAAACGCAGTACACACAGATGGAATACGTAGAAAATTAAGTTTTAATTCCAAAACGAACTTTCAGTTTTGAAAATAAATCTCTTGCTACTTCAGTAAAGGTGGTGACATTTTGCATTAGAAGGGGTAAATGTCTCTTCGGCTCTCATAAGTGGGTAGTAATCCCACAAGCAGATGTGATCAAGTTCTCTAAAGAGTAAATGGTGACAATAATGGTATTTCTACAGATATGATACAGCTCTCAATGGAAGCTTCCACATTTGAGGATCACTATTTTCTCAAGCTTGTGGGATATGAAGATGTTCTGTCCTACGATGTGATTTCAGGCAAATTTCTTTATTGCTCTGGGCCTGTTTACCTATTCATAGTAAGGGGTTTGAACTATGTGTGTCCATTAAGCTTCATCCCAGAACTAAAACTGAAGATTTCCAGAGGCTAACCGTGGCTGACAAGAAGTTGGCAAATGAAATCACATGTAATGTATAAATATGCCTCGCTCTGCTTTGCTTGACCCAGTGTGGAATACAGCAAACATAAAATTTTACTTCTCCTCCTAGCATTTGGTATTTATAAGATAACTGTCATTATAATTTCCAAAGATACGATTCATAAATGTATGAGAAATATTTTCAGTACCACTACAGCTGCTAGTACTACTAGTAGCCAACATTTACTGAATCCTTATTAGACACTGAGTTAACTGCTTTTCTTTCATTCATGCATCCATTCATTCCTTTAGCAGCTTTAAAACCTATTTTCTATGGTGGCAATTTTGGGCTCAAGTAAAATTAGTGGCTTAAGGCATATGCTGGTTAAGACTCCTGGAAATACCTGATGAGCATAAAATCTTATAAACTATTTTTAGTGACTCACTGGGAATGTTAAACTTTGCTTCAAAGACTTTTCTTTCATCTTTACGTATTTCTTTCCATACATACATATATGTATATGCATGTACATTTATATTTTAACACCTAAACAAATCTATGGCATTTTCAGCACTTCATCGATGAGGATACTGAGGCTCACTAAAATAAAAAAACGTCCTCAAGATCACTCAGCTGAAAGTCAGAAGTCATGCCTGTCCAAAGCCCATGCCCTTAGCCACCATGTGATGCCTACATAACAGGTGATATCTCCATAGGTAATGACACCACACTGTTGATAGAAACAGCTAATAGAAAATTTACTTTCATCCAAATTATTACATAAGTCAAAATAAAATATAATTATGTATTTCTGTGGTAATAAAGTAAAATAACTAGATATTTACCTAATAATAATAATGATACTTATTATTGTAGAATATGTAAAAGACACACCTTCCCATATATTTATTTTAAAACTGGAAATTCCCATATTAAGCCATTCACCTCTAATCAAAAAGCACCTTTTAGAGACAGTACCATGATAATTACATCTTTCTCAATAAGCTACCAATTGGATATATGACTGAGTTTCTTCTAAGTATTTTAACGTTGTCTCAAACGATCCTGGACACAGATGATATCACCTATATTTGGGAAACATTGAAGCTCAAATTCACAATCATTTCTATACTAGGCCAATAGCATCATGAAATTATTTATCATCTATAAAAATTGTTAGGTTATGCCTAAAATGAGGGCAATAGGGTGTGTAACATTTTAGTAACTTTTTAAATCTCCTAAACCTAAAATTGAAACACTAATTAAAACTTTCAGGAGCTACATATTTTCAAATTCTGAAATGTAATCAATCTGGAAATTAGAGTTGATATTGCCAGAGAAAAACAACTTCTATTATTTTGCAATAGCTCAAAATTATTCATTATATTTCATTTTTGGAAAAGTCTAAATTCAGCTTCTGAGAATCATCTGCCAAACTTATAATTTTAGAAACACCGATAACTTAAAAATAACAGGATTTGCACATTATTTTTCTAAAAATTACTTTTACATATCTCTCAAGAATGTAAGTGATAAGTGTGCACTTGTAATTATTGCAAATATTTAAATGATTCCAACACAGATAGTTAATGCAAAAGGACTCATTAGCTACAAACGCCATCTTGTGGTCCATTTTTTTATTATTCTGTAGCATTATTCTGTAGATGTCAAGATTGATAAAGACAGATGGAGCCCTAGATAAAATTTATTCCATTTCTCTCAATTTTATAAATGTGGAAATTGGGGTTCTGAAAGGTCTAATATATTGGAAATCTTTATAGGAGAAATTAACGTAAGAGCCAAAACTTAAATTCATATCCTTACAAACTCATACTTTTTCTATACCACAACATCATTGTTGTTTACTTATAGCTAAGCCAATTACATGAAGTTTATCCAGTTTAATGCTAGACACTTCAGACATCAAGCTTATCTGTTTTTGTGTAAGCATACGCTGAAAGTACAACAAACTATACAGATAAGCACATTTACCTTTGGATTATTAGAAAATTATTAAGGTGCAACTATGATGTTTAAGCACATTATTTCATAGCATGTTATATATGTGTTCCAGTTTTATTCTCCTAAAGACTTGTAAGGGGTGTATGTGAATGGGATGTGGGGTGGGGGAAGGGAAGAATACTTCTATTTGGCAGTTTAGCAAACTGGGTATATAGAGAAGACATGATTAGGACTTTATAATTAGCTAATGCAGGCATCATGGTACCCAACTTTAATTTTTTCCATTAGAAGACCCACCTTTCTTATTTTTGATAAAATGCAGTGTGTGTGTGTCTGTGTGTGTGTGTATGTGTATGTTTAAATCATTTCTTCCTTTTCTATACAGAAACTATATTGGGCCATAGTATGCAGTCTGTCATTTACAAAGCAAAATAAGCAGAATGTCCTTGATTCAGAAACTAGACATTTTTAGAAATTATTTCATTATTATGTGTAATCTCCTTCTATGCAAATCCCTGATTAACTACATAAAAACTTATGTAGCCCAAAGGATGGGAAGAAGCACAGACTATGCCGTGATATAACCGTCTATTTCATACCTAAGCTCACTTTATTTGCATAGATAATTGAGAACAAATCACATTACAGAATATAGGGGACTGATGAGAATATTTTTCAATTGAAGTTTTTAAGACTGCAGAAACCAGGCTGGGTGCAGTGGCCCACACCTATAATACACGCACTCTGGGAGGCCAAGGCAGGCAGATCACTTGAGGTCAGGAGTTTGAGACCAGCCTGGCCAACATGGTGAAACCTCGTCTCTACAAAAATATAAAAAATTGGCCAGGCCTGGTGGCAGGTGCCTGTAATCCAAGCTACTTGGGTACTCGGGAGGCTGAGGCAGGAGAATCGCTTGAACCTGGGAGGCAGAGGTTGCAGTGAGCTGAGATTGGAGCACTGCATTCCAGCCTGGGCGACAGAGCAAGACTCCATCTCAAAAAAAAAAGAAAAAAAAAAGTAAAAACCTGTAAAACAAAAATATTTAAGACTTATATGACACATAATAAAAGGTTCAAAACTAGATGGAAACATGAGCTATAGCTATGGATTTTGAAAATTTCAGAGCAGAAATCACACTTAATCAAACAACAAAATAAGTACATAATACTTACGAATTCTAAAAATGACAACTAGTTGATTCTAAAGTTTCCTTAGAAATAAATAAAAATAAAATCCTGCTGCATTTAAACTTAATTCTACCATTGATTGTGTTTTATATGCTTTATATGATGCTTCAATATTAAATTGACTATAAACTTTTAAATGAGAAAGGACATTATATTAAGTGTAAGAGATCAACAGACTTGTAAAAACCAGAAGGAACTTCAGAGCAATGCTTCTTAAACTACCTGTGGTGAAGAACAATTGTTTCGTTTTTTCTTCTTTCAGTCATCTAAGGACCATTAAATGGTCTTACTGGCCATGACAAGTCTGTAATTCATGCTACATGCAAATCACCACAAAAGCTGGACGATATTTGAATTTTTCCATAGAATTCAACAAGTCAAACAACCTAATCACCTACTTGGTTGTCTTGGCAATGTCTAATTGCTATCGAAGATTCCAATTGATTACTTTCAACTTCTAAATTGAATCTGTAATAACTTATGGAATGAATATCAGTCCACACTTAAAGTGGCATTAGAGATCAACACTATTACCCAAGATTTCCTAAACTATGTTCTGTAGAACACTCATCCTGCAAGAAGAAACACTGATCTAGTCAAGAAAATTATTATGTCTTCAGATTCACAACCATACAAGCACATAAAGTACTCTGAGAACTTCTTTAGTAAATAAACCTGCTTAACTACTTAATAATTACTTTTTTTTAAGTCAGAAGTGTCTTCTAATACAACAGGACCTTAATATGACTCACAAAACTTAACTTTTGAAAAAAATTAAGTTTTTTTAAATTAATTGAGGTCACCAAAACAAATACCCAGAAAATTAAATAAATTGACCTCTAAAAAGCATATTATCATTCTCCATGCTAAAGATTATCTTATTCAAAATAACTTTGGCTTGAATATAAAGATTCCTGCAGAAAGAAACTAGTTAGATTTTAGATTTACCTCCTGGAATGTGAAAGCACGACCTTACCAATAACATAGAAGATAATATTTACCTTCTTATTTGCTATGGTAGGGGAATATTCATCTATACATCAGTGAAAAGTTGCATCAAATTATGCAAACGTAAGTTCAAAGGCAGTTGGCTATAACAGAGCAGTGTTTTAAGCCATGCTGAATTAAAATCTACTCTGTCAAGACCTCATGGTTACCTAAGCTCGTTCAAGTGGTGTTAAAATGAACACTCTAATGAGCATTAGAAATCTTATATCTCTATCATGTGTTTTCCCTCTGTTTTCTAGAGAACATTTCAGACAATTACTCCATAGATGGCTTCTGTGAGCAAACAAATTCAGTATGTGAGAGGATAAAGAAGGGTGAGTAGGTTTCTTTCCTAAGAATTTCTTAGAAACTTAAAACATGCTAAGATGCATTGCCAACCTTCTCCAACAAAATGAAACAGTATAACCTAAATGGGAGTAATCTGGCTATCAAGTTGCTATCCTCAATCAGTGGAAGTAAAGGATTGTGGGATCATGTATACCACAAACACACAATAATTCGAGACCCAAAGAACTATGCCCAGGGACTTCCTCTAATAGTCAATTTTTAAAAAGTTATTTGTGAAATACCTTAAATGTAGATTTCCCTGAGTTTAGCTTACAATTCTTGCTTCTTCACTTATCCAAATTTCCTGGTAATAATGTGTCAAACTGAGACGGCAGTTTCTTGGAGTCTATATGGTGGCTTGCCTCCAAAGATGTCCTAGAATCACAGAAGGCTATTCCATTTCTGTATCTTTTGCTCTGATCATTTCTATGTTTGAAAAAAGAACTGATTGCTCAACAAAAAAGTGATATATTTGGTTAAAAGGACAAGGTTAATCATTAAATAATCAATAACAATGTTGGTCTCTCGAAACACAAGGAGAAAACTCTATTCAATGTGTTGCCATTTAATGGCATTAAAAAGATGAAAAGTTGTTGTTTTCCTTTTGATGATCATCCCTAAATAAATTAGATGATCCACAGAAAAGTAGCAATGATGCAACCTGAATTTCTTAATGCATTCAGGCTTCCAATGAGTACTTCCCAATGAATAAGACAGTAGGATAATGCAGGTACAAGGATGTAACGAATTGGAAAAGTTAACTGGTATAAAAATGGCTAGACTGAGTAAACTTCTAAGCTTCTTATCCTCTCAAGCTGGTGTGTTTGCTTTGCCAGAAATAGGGCCTACACGTAACTGGAGTCTATTCAATTTTAGGGTGTATAATATAGTTCTGAGATATTCTCCACATAGTTCCAAAGATATAGACTGCTCTTTTCTGAAGGCCTATTTTAGCACCATCAGGGCATCTGTCTCCTGAGGTCTAGGGTTTAGGTCAGGCTTTAGTAACTATTAGGAGGCATGACTGTAAAAAGAAATGCACCTTGTTATGGATTCAAAATTCCCTGTCCTGGATAACTCTGGATTATTTCAGCTCTAGTCAACTTCTTTGTTTCATAATAAGGAAAGAGAATTTAACTTTAAAGAATGTGCCTCTTGACAGAGATTCAGCCTAGGAGCCTTTTTTATGGCCAACATAAAAAAAAAAAAGATTCAATACAGACCATCTATTACACCTCTGTTCCAACAATTTAAAAGAAAACTCAAACACTACCTGCCATTTCTTAGGCTCAAAACTATGCTGAACAACTCTATCTGGGTAACTCTCCTACCATATCCATCCTTCTCTCTCTAAGACAGGCTATTGACAAAGGGTTGAGCAAGTATTAGGTGACTGTGCATGGTGTGCATCAGAAATTACAGAGGAGGTTACTTTGGAAACATTGTTCCAGTATTGTTGAAAACCTTCTCTGGGGGTAATTTTAGGCTTCACCTAGGAAAGTAACAGGGCCTGCATTTCTCCTGGGTAAGTAAAGGTCTGTCAATCTTCCTTCTATGAGTAAATTTAGAATTAAGAGCTTCAACTGGGGCTTTGTAAGTACTGCTCTCAGGTTGGTAAAGGGTGGGCTTTTGCACCACTCACTGAAAAACAGAAGACACCCAGCCATCTCTTTTTGCGGCAACGGATATTTTTGTTTTATTACCTCTTCAAATGTATTGGATTTTAGTTAACTTTTATTTGTATTTGCCTAATCCTTTCATCTTATACTTTCATTCTCCTTCATGGAGAAAACAGCAGTGAAATAGAAATGAGTTAGTTCTGTTTTCTTAGTTTACATTACACAGTTTCCACTAGGAATTCATTTTTATTAATTTTTTGATAACATATTAATTCCTAATTTTCTTGCTTCCAAAGATGCTCCTCATACCTACGCTCATTTGACTCTGGTGCTGTTTGGAAGCTCTTCACATTTTTTCCCCCAAAACTCTCTTCTTCCTGACATATGCTTTCACTGACATTGCCCATTTTTTTCTGTATTCCTCCTTGACTGTATCCTCCTCTATCATCTTTGTTTCCATGACCCATGGTCCACAGGTATAACTGTGTCAGATTCTTTACCTGCTTCATTCTTTTCACTTTTTAGAATTGTCCACTCCTCTCAAGCCATATTCTCATTTAGAGTGTATGATTTTGAGAAAGTATAACTAACTTTTCTCTAATTTTTTAAGCTACTTTACTAAATTCTAGGAAATATGACTGAGAATGGCCAAGTTTTCCTTCCTTTGCTTTCACCTCCCAGATTCTGAAAATAGTACTGTCTCCTGATGGAACTGTCATGTTAAGATAACAGTTCTCTGTTAAATCAGAATTAAGTCTAGGGAGACTATTCCCCTCGTTGCTCCTTTCAACTCACAGATGAGCACAAATCAATACTTTTCCTGACTTTCAGCTTTGAATAGAATGAAATTTCTGACAGGAATCTAAATGCCATCCATCCAAATCTTGCTTAGGTAGCAGTTTTATCATCATTATCAATATAGTTTAACCTCTTAAGGTCAGAATACTTGGAAACTGTCCTAATTTGGACCAGGATGTTTTCAAGTAAATATTTACAAAATCTACAAAATGTTCTGAAGTCTGTGGTGTAGTATTAAGTTTAAAACAAACAACCATGTCACTAGAATTTATTTCACCATTTTCCCGACACAACAAGAAATAAATCCCTAAATAAGTAAAACTACACTTGAAGAACCTTCTGGACACTCAGTGCTTATTCATACTTAGTTTTTAAAGGACTGCTGTGAGATCTATTTTTACAAAATTTCTGTAATTTTTAAATGAGCCATAAATAATTAGACTTGGATTTTAAGAAAACATTAGTAGTACTGTTCATCTGGCTAGACAGATACCCTTGCAACGATTTTTTTCTTTTCCTCAAAATCTTTCAGAAATTCTCCTTTGCTAGAATTGTTTTTCTGCTTGCTAGATGTCCATATAAATATATTTCTGTTATCTGCTAAGAATAGAACCTTTTATTCAGTCTATCCATTACGATCAAGCAAAAAAACTAATTTAAATACTTCACCATTAGAAAAAAATAACTTTAGGGCTGTATTAATCAAATAAATGAATAAATATTTTTATATATTATTTTTCCCTAATCAACTTTAGCCTCCTAACAGCAAGACTTAAGTGTGAATTTGGATCACCTCTCCCCATGCCACGCCACCCCTGTGTTTAGCACAGGGCTTTGATGATAACAGAATCTCACATAAATGAGTTTACATAAGGGAACTGACATTCCTAAATAAGACTGATAGAATAAGAAATGCAGTAATCATAGACCTGCTTATTTCTTGAAATTCTTACCAAGTAAGTTTTCAAAAAGCTAATATTTATAATTATTTTTAATCGTAATGATAGAAGAAAAAAACAAATGTTTAACTATTATTATCTAAGCTAATAAATATACATCAGTATGATGTATCATAAGAAAATCATGACACTATGTGGAAACATATGTAAAATAAATGAAAAATATGGAACTCAAAATACTATTCATTTTAATCACTGTGACACAAAATAAGTAAACGTGTTTTTATGCTGACACATTCCAAAGACCCATGCAGAAAATCTAACAATAATTTAATCTTAAAATAGCAAATTATTTTCTGTAATTATATTTAAATGAACCACTCGCTAGGAGAAAGGATTATATGGGTATTCTTTATCCTCGTCATACATTTGTGTACTGAGCTTTTGTTGCTGTAATTGTTTTCAGTGAGCCTGTATTAATTTTATAACCAGAAAAATAAGATAATAAAACAAGCATTTCTATATATTTACTAATAATTTTAAAATAAACTATTCAAAGGAATGAACTATATTATAAAATAAGCTATGCAAAGGAATAAACTATATTCCTTTATCATATTCACTTAACTACAAACTGCATAATTTGGCAAAAATTAACATTAGTAGAAACTTGGGCCAGCAAGACTGCAGAGAGAGGAGAGTGCTATCTCCAAGAGTTACAGAGAAGGTCATGTGAGATGCCACATGTGAGATACAGAGCAGGGCCGGATCATAGCAGGTACTCAGAAATGTTAATTTAGCAGGCACATATTAAGAATTTGCTATGTGCCATAGACACCTTTGAACATAGCTCCCTTTACTAGCCCTACCCTTATCATTGGGAATATTTGTGAATTCCCTACCCTTTCTTACTATCAGCCTTGTCCTTGATGTGTTAGAGACAAAGAAAACAAAGACATTAAATGACCAAAAGGACATCAGAGTTGTCTGTCACCTCCTTAATAACAAAGGTAATTTCACTGGACTGGGTAAATGGTTCCCCATTTTTTGTGCTCATCCTGCCAAAAGGTAATTGTTCTCTTTTATATTAATAGTTCTTGCCAAGTCCAGAGCTATTCTAAAGCAGCTCCTAAATAGCTGCACTTTCCTGCCAGAATTT
Source organism: Nomascus leucogenys (assembly GCF_006542625.1). Taxonomy (NCBI): domain Eukaryota; kingdom Metazoa; phylum Chordata; class Mammalia; order Primates; family Hylobatidae; genus Nomascus; species Nomascus leucogenys. The sequence goes on from NC_044392.1 coordinate 76,185,517, forward strand.
CCAAATAAGCCCTCAAAGTCTAATTGTAAGAGGACATTGGATAGCCAAGTGAATTCAATGATATTAAAATAAAGCTTTGAGAAGAATGCACTCTTCCACTTCATAAGATCAGCCAGGAATCACTTGCTCTCAAGCCTTCATCATTAGCATCATCAGCATTGACAGCAACAAAGCAGATATTCTTTTGCACCTTCAAGAAAAAAGTTAGGAAACATCCATGCCCTGTATTTAGGGCATGGATGTTTTACTGTTTTAGAATCCCTTCACATTAGCAGGAAGTCATTTTCTTTCGTTATTTGGGTATCAATATACTTTGAAATCATTCACCCTGCTCAAATGGATTTTTAATTTTATTGTTTTGTTATTCATTTGTTTAAAAAGACTCAACACATTTATCCTTAATTATTGGTCATATAGAACAAAATGGGAACAACATCATTTTACCTAGTAAAAGTTTCAATTGAGACACCTGTTCTGGATTTAGAATCAACTCTCTCCCAATAAATTCATACATCTAAGTACAACATGACACTGATTATTACATGTTCTTAGATGTAATAGATGCCTCTAAGTATAACATGACACAATTATTGCACAATATGATAATAACCGGAGTTGGATACAGACCCATACTACATATTTATAATATAATTTCCCTCTGCCATTTTGATATTTAAGTTTTAATTTCTAAACAATCTGTGACCAGAACTTAATAGAGGTAAATCCAAAGGCAAATGTATATATACCCTATTTCATCCATCACACTAGGAACAGACCCTTTTGGGAATACTGATGAAAAAAGAAGTATTTCCATTAGAATGTGATGAAATTAAACAGGAAATGAATGACCTCTGGAACATTTCACTTCCCTGTATATCTGAGATTTTCTGATGTTAATAGTTAGTGACAGATTGTTGCTGTTTAGGCCTTAATCTTTCTGCTAAGAATCCTTGATCATTTAAGGGCTCCAACTTCTTGATTTTGTTTTACTGGACTGATGTGCCAAATCTCTTAAAAGTTTTTCACTCAGGAAAAATTCAACAAATAATTGGAGATATAACGATCTCTGGAAGTTATACAAAAGAGAAACAATGATCCCTCCAAATTGATACATTTAAGGTGGAGGACACTTGATATATTTTTGTAACATTTAGAAATGTAGTACACTTGGGGAAAGATTAAAAACATCACACACTGATAGAAACTGCTGTGAAAAACAAAATTTGCAATATGGCACAGCGATGCTCATTTAGCTGTTTCTAAGAAGGGAACGTTTTGTATAAACTGAATTCAATCAATGAGACTGAAAATAAATACGTTTTTATGTGAGAAGTACGGTCAAAACCCAAACATTTTAGTTGAAATTCTGTGGAATTGTTATGAACACTTTAAAAAAAAATCCAAATTCAGAAAAATTGGCAGATCTTAACATTTAAAGGAAAATATATTAAATGCATTTGTCATGTGATTTTTATACCCTAATATACTTAGGTTTTGTAATCATTTATAGAAAACTGCATGTTTTAATTTAAGGCATTTTCTTATAAATTATCTCAATTAAAATTTTGGTTGTATTGTTTTGTTATTCATCACAAGTTGACTGTCTTAACAATTCTGTAATGTAAGTGTAGACAAGTTCTACTATAAAGGAGAGGTAAGGTTAGTTCTGTGGATTTAAACAGTTAAATGGTAATAAAGCCTTATGTTGACGAATGTGCTTTATTAAAAAGAAATATTTTATGTCATTCAAAATCTGAGATTTATGGGAAATTCATTTTAGATACTTGAATTTACTCACGGTTGTTACCAGAATAAAAAATTAAGGAGAGACAGAAAATGATCTTTCCAGTTCTACCCAGTTAAAAAACAAAACAAAACAAAACCACGGATCTGTTCGATAATCTCTAGCTCACTAACGTGAAACTCCTAGGTCACTTCACATCTCTGCCTTTCCTGCCTCCTAACTAGTCTCATCATGTCCAGTGTTTCCTAACTCCGACCCATGTACAGTCAGAGCGATCTTTCCAAAAGGCAAGTCTGATCCGGTCAGTTTCCTCCTGAAAACTACTCAATGGCTCCCATTTCCCTTAAAGATAAAAGACTAAATTTATAAAGCACTGTTTAGCTTAATCTTTCAATTCAAAACTACCTTCACTCCTTCTTCCTCCAAAATAGAACCTCAGTTATCTGAACATGTTCTCTCTCCCTTCTACGCTTTTGTGCATGTGTTTTCTCTGCTCCAACTCCATTTCTCACACTCTTATCTGGCAACTCCTTATTCATCATTCAGGTCTCTGCATAAACATATCCTTATTTTTTCTAGATTAGGTTTTATGCCCCTGCAATGTCTTTATATACCGAACCTTATACCATTTTATTATGCTCTCTTTGTGATTGTTTCCTCCATTGGCTGTAACTATATGAGAAACGGATTGTGTTTGTCTTGCACACTGTGGTCTCTCCAGGGCCAGGCACAATGTCTGGTGATAGAAGGGGCTTAATTAACTCTTGGTGAATAAAAACATCAATATCAGTTAATCTTTCAAGATATATAATATTTCAGTTTAAAGTTCTTTTAAACTGATAAGCACTATATACTATAAATCACAGGGGTCTTCAACCCCTGGGCCACGGACTGGTACTGGTCATTGGCCTGTTAGGAACCCAGCCGCACAGCAGGAGGTGAGCAGCGGGTGGGCATTACTGCCTGAGCTCTACTCCCTATCAGATCAGAGGCAGCATTAGATTCTCACAGGGGTGCAAATGCTATTGTGAACTGAGCAATAAGGGATGCGCAGGGATCTAAGTTGCGTGCTCCTTGTGACAATTTAACTAATGTAAGGGGTCTAAGTTGTGTGCTCCTTACGACAATTTAACTAATGGCTGATGATCTGAGGCAGAGCAGTTTCATCCTGAAACTAACCCCGCCCCCCACCTAGGTTCATGGAAAACTTGTCTTCCATGAAACCTGTCCCTGGTACAAAAAAGGTTGGGGACCACTGCTGTAAGACATAATTTTTTTAATGTAATAATTTCATATATTTATTAATTCAGCCAGAGATAAGGTTAAAGATGTTATTTTAAAATATACTTTCTAGAAAAAGCATGTTTACAATAAAAAAAAACTTCTCTGAGGAAAAGTCAGTTGTAAAAAAAATGAAATACAATCATTTGAAAAACAAAATGAACTTAAAGATGTTGTTACTCTTTTGCTGATGGAATGGTGTGCTCCTTTGTTGATGGTTTCAGAATAGCTACAGAAGACAGGGCTAGCAAGGACATAGAGAACAGGCCCTGAAACGATTTTCTGCTCATTCAAATCTCTGCTCCTTTCCTTCCTTTGCAAACTCTTCATAAACGGAGAAGAGAGAGAAAAGAGGAGTAGTTAGGAAAATCATTAGAAAGCATTATCAAATGCTTTTAAAGAATTCAAATCCAAAACAACAAACTGAGGATAAACAAAACCAAATGGTAACTGACAACTTCATCGAAACTAAGCTACCAGAGAGGCATTAGAATGTCACACTTGTTCTTTAATACACTCTTTCAACATTGGACAGACCAAAAGTAAATGAGAATATAACTTTAAAATGAAGCAATATCAAATAACACTAATTACCTGTTCATAATAATGGATATTCTCCTCAGCCATATCTGTAAATGCTAACTTGATATCATTTTGCATATTTTGTTTCCATCTTTCCCAATCTGCTTTCAGGGCATTATTAGCGCATTCCACTTTATCTTCAAGTTTTCCAATCTCCTCTGGAAGCTGAATTAAGTCACAAAGAGAGATAAATTGATCTATGAATTCTTTCCATCAGGTGAATTCATCAAATTTAAGTTGAACAAAATACCAAAACAGCCTAAATATAACTCTTTTTTGTTTTTAATCACTAGTATTTACTCTGTGTACTAATTAAAGTAAAAAGAACATGGGGTTCAGTCAGGTTGAGTCAGGGTTGTTGAGTACAGTTCTATGGTTGGCCACCAATTAGCACCTGACCTTGGCTAAGTCTCTCAAATCCTGGGCTTCAGTTTCACTATTTATAGAACAAAGGCAACTGAACCAAAAATTAACTCCAAAGTCTTTTGTATTAAGACACTCCTTACAACTACCATTTCTGGTGATAATATTTATATTAAAAGATATGGTTTCTTTCACTTCAGATTCCCAGTTCTGGTCCTCATTTTTCAATGGTTTTTAGCTGAAGCCTCAACTAACTGAGAGGTTATAACATCTATACTCTGTAGTCCCACCTGGAGGCCCAGGGGATTAACCTGCAAACTCTACTCAGATAGCTAGTAACAGAGGCAAGTTTATGACTCAAGATGCCCAAATCCTAGACCATGAGCCACTGGACAGGCTTAGTGTAATATTTACCCTCTTCCCCACCTTATCAACCTTTGAGCATGTAATCCATTGATTCTTTTATATTTGGCATATTCATATATATATATTTTTATATTTATATTATAGCTATTCATATGTTCAGTATATATTTACTAAGTGTCTTGTCTGTAGCAGGCATTTGTCTAAGACCTGGAGATTCAGTAGTGAAGAAAATACACAAAAATCCCTGTTTTTACCACAGCTTATACTGTACTGGGGAGAGACAAACTACAAGCAAGGTAAATAAAAAATGCGAACCGTCAGCTGGTAATAAATGCTAAAGAGAAAAATGAAGCAGAACGGTAGACAGGGAATGTTAGGATGCTGCAATTTTAGATAAGGTGGCCAGAGAAAGCCTAAATAAGTATGACTTGAATAAATATCTGAAGTAGATGTGAGAATGAACCACGGGATTCTCAGTGGAAACACATTCCCAGCAGAGGAAACACCAAGGGCAATGACCTGGAGGTAGAAGTATGCCTAGGTGATTTAAGAACGGAAAGACCAGCACGGTTGCAACAAAAAGAGAAAAAAACGAGGGGGGGAAAGTCCTGGGAAATGAGGTTAGAGAAGCAGTGAGTGGCCAGATCATATTGAGCCATGTAGTCTATGGTAAAGGTTCTTGGATTTTATGGAGATTCAAAGCCAGGAAGATCTGAGCAAAAATGACATCATCTCTCTTATGTTTTAAAAGGGGCCTTATATGTTACCACCATTTCATGACAAAGTATTTGTAAGAGGCCATCTTTTAAAAAGAATTCCTATTTCAAGATGCTAAAATGTAAAAATGTCTTACAACCAATAAAATGTGTTACTTCTGATGCTTGTTTGAATTAGCTCCTTTTTAAATATGAAATTTCACTTCTGTTATTTCACAGCAGCCATGTGTGCTTTCATTTCTGAAATAATAGATATTTGGTATTACATAAATCTTGCATGACCAATGTAAGATGTATTTCAGTAGAAAGGCTGACTTTCATGTTTGTGCCTGTGTTTTATTTTTTCACTCTCCAGTTTGTAGGGTCAAACTATATCAGTGAGAACACTTTATGGGAATCTGTAGTCTTCTGGGTATTTTGCTAAATCTTAAAGAACATGTCTAATGGGATGTTATTGAATAACTAATAATGATAGGCTGTGGGTGTTTGGAAATAGGCACCCACAGCCATAATAAAATTGTTGAAAGGCCAAACTCAAACAGGATCTGGGTCTGCTAGGAGACCTCAGGGACGTTAGAGAGCCTCCTCTGGATTGTTGGATGGAATCCTGCCATTTGCAGAGCCAGGTGGGGATTATTAACAGAATGCCTCCATCTAGGATCAAGGGGTATGTACACCAATTGTAACCACACTGTTAACTCTCCTCTGCTTAGGCTTTGCAGTTTAAATTTCCATGCAATGGCATGGAATGCCAACAGAGTGGTTCTACCGAAATCGGCTTTCAGGAAACATAGTATCTAAATCACATAGTCTATCTTCCTCTTCTTCCTGATGGAGCTTATAATGGTGTCATTGCCATAAAGGATTTACTACAAAGAGTTTTTCCATGTCAATCTGTAAATCCCCCTCATTAAAGCCTTTGAAGTGGTGGTCTGGTTAGTTGGTGGCTCTGCTCTAACCAACAGCTACTGTGTTCCTAGAGAAGAACTTAAGAACTCACTCTCAGAACTTTGCCCTCACTGTCACCTACAGAAAGAAGGACTGTATGTAGCCTTATCAGTACAGCATTGGGATTAAGAGGACTGACAGTAGGTTAGCCTGGTCTCAGTTTAAGTCCCACTTCTTTTACAAGTTATGTGACATTGGGTAAGACTATCTGTTGAAGCCCTAGTATTTTTATCTGTAAAATAAAGGTAAAAATAATAACATGCATTTCATAGGGATTCTTATAAAAACTGTAGCATGAAACGATGACCATTAATTGACTTACACAGGGCCTGAAAATTTGCCTACTAAATGTTCTCACCACCATCATAACCATCATCATCAGTTGGTGAAACTGACATTAATTCACTGTCTTCTTCCAGTATTTTAGTCTCTGGTAATATGTCATTCTTCTACCAGTGTCTAGGTCTTAAGTCAATTTCTAGTGCTATTTCCTCAATCTATTTTCACCAGTGTAGAAAATGACACATATGCTTTAAATATGTATGATCAATTCTTGTCATTTTTTGGTGACTATATTGGAGTTTTCTTCTTTCTTTGATGAGTTATTCATAATTTTAGTTGGAAAAAAGGAAGGTAAAAAAATTAGGTATTTCCTCACAGTGAATCATCTTCCCATAATTTCAATTCTAAGAAACACTAACATAATAAGCACAAAACACCTAATTCAAATTAAGAATAATCTGCACTATATCTTTCCTAACAATTTACAAAAGCATAATATAATTAGATGTCCTTCCCCTTAGTTGACTTCAATTTTACTAAGTTATTTGGTACAAAGACTATGCATTCTGACTGTGCCATCCATCTAAGTTCTAATAGAACATATATACTCAACAAAAGTTAATCTGAGGGGGAGAATAGCCCACTGGCAGGCTAAAGAAGTCCTTCTGGTATTTTATTGCTCCTTCCAACACCATATGTCGGGTTTCAATAACTCTGACCATAGGAAATTCAATCCATATGCTGCAAAATAGCATGGAAAAGACTGGGCTATATAGGATTTAAGGCTTGGTATTCTTCTTCTTTTCACAAGTACTGACAGCAGTTTAGCCCTCTCGTTATTGGAAAAATTGAAGCAAGCAACCCTTGTTGCCAGCAAAATGTTGTAATGCCAAAATAAGTCATAATAAAAGACTGTGTAAGATAGTGAAAAAATGCTTTATATTTAATGGTAAGCCTAATAGGTAATTTCTAGCTTCAGTTATATTCAGCTAGAAATTAGCCACACAATTAAAGTCATTAATTCTAAAAGCTCAAACAAAACAATATGTTTCTACGATGGTGACTACATATCTATAGTAACAGTAACAGCAGTAATCATGACTATTTTTTGCATTCTGTCATGGGCTATATGCTTTCCATACATTATTTCACTTAATCTGCATAAGCATGTTACAAATTTGGTATTATCATCTTCCTATTACAAGCTGGGAAACTAGAAGAAGGAAGAGGCAGAGATTATATAGCTATTTGTGGCATATTAGGGATTCAATCTGATGTTTGCCAGTCAAGGCACATGCTCTATTCATACTGACTGAATAGCACCAGCCATTGATTGGACAAGCTTGTCCGTGGCTTTCAAGCTTAAACTGATATAGCTGTTATCTCAAGGATAATTTATTAGGTACAGATACACAAAAGTAAAGCAAAAACCAAAGGCTATAATAAAAAGTAGAATGGGATACATACCATAATGGAAGGAAAAATGTAGAAGTGGTATTTACAGATACAGAATGGAAGATTGATTCTGATTGTGGGGTAGGGGACATTTTGACTTTTAATTCACTAGGCAGTGACTGGGACAATGAAACACCTATCTGAGGGTATGATATGAACACAACCACAGAAATAGTATGCTGCAGAGTGTGACAGAAGAATGGAAAAGAGGCTGGTCTGGAGTTGGCAAGGAGAAGCATGGGAAATACAGCTGCAAATGCATATTAGAGACTGACCAGTAAAGGCTGGAAATGATATTGAGCATGAAAAGGATTTTGCAAGAGATGACAATCCACTGAAGGTTTTGATCAAGGCAGAGCTGTACTTCAGACAGACTGAGTCAGAGGTATGTGGAAATTGTTAAGAGAGAAACAAAGGAGGAGGAGAAGAAAGGAAACCAGTTCATCTGAAATGGGACTAAGGAATCAACCATAAAAAGCAATAGGGAGGATCTGGTTGGTTCTCACTCATTCATCCAGCAGCTTCCACTCAGCATCCATCTAGTCTGCGTTAGGAACGAAAATGGAGGGGGAAGAAATGGACCTTGCCCTCACAGACTCATGCTAATGGGGAGAAATAAATAAGTAATTAGGAAAAGGAAACTTGAAAGGCATTCATGCAAAGCAAACTGCAGACGTTAGTTTACAGAAGCATGTTTACCTTGGAGTTTCTGAAGAACTACAGATGGTTCTTTAAGGTTGATACCTAGAGTATGAGTAGATGAAGGGCTAAGGAAAAGGACAGAGAGGCAGGCAATGCCAGGTCCTAAAGGGATTTCTCCTGCAGGTTGTTCGTCTTTTCACAGAAGACAAGTGGAGGAGGCGCTGAAGGAGTTTAAGAAAGAGGACTAGAGAACAGTGGTAAAGATCAGACTCCTGATGCCACAGAAACTGAAAAGCAGCAACTGAAATGCTGGGAGGCAGAGTCAGGAGGGTCTAGCCCTGACCTAGATGGTGGGCACTGAGAGAAAAGTCTGCATTGCTGATAAGGTTAACTGGAAGAACAGGTACCGTAGGGTGTGATAGGAGATGACGGCCTGAAGGCTAACAGTGGTAATACATTCACTGTCCCAAATAGTATTGCAAAGTGAGGGACACTGTTATATAAACACTCAAAACATTCAGTTGCATACAGAGCAAAGAATTTTTGGAGGCTAGTAGGAATCAAGATTAAAGTTAAGCTTTGAAGCTACACTAATTTGGGTGGTTTGGGCAGACTGGGAGATAGTATGGATACACCGATTGACATACCAATTGCACCAAAGCAGACCTGACATTTTAAATAAAAAATTACAGGTATATGCCTAAGGAAATAAGTAAAACTGATGTGCAGCTCTGCTCTTTTGCGAGAGACCTCTCTCCATTATCAAGGTTTTTTATTTGATGTTTCAATGATGCTTAAACTGCTTTGGAGTCTGTTCATTTGGAAACTATTAAAACATTTGGTCCTCTAAAACGAATGACTAATCCTCCTCAAACACATAAATATACAAATCTGTTTTTATTTGTTGACCCTGACCTCTTTGATACCTCTTTGGATACAATCAATTATGGATGCTCCTGACTTACCTATGTGAAAGAAAACAAAAACTCCAATCTGAACCCCAATTCACTATGCCAAAAGAAAAAAATTAAGCTGAAAGCTGAGTCATGCAAGAAGCTGCCTTTCCTTTTGTTCCTAAGCAGATACCTACAGATAAAAAGATTTAATATCTCCACAGGTAGCTACTCTATGTTCACCTTATCTTATGTAAAGTGCCCATTCACTGAGGCTGAGAGGAATACATAATTGACTACTCCCCTACCTGCTCCTTTTCTCTTGCAACAAGTGGATAACACGCTCTCAGCCCACTTTTCCCCTTTAAATACTGAAGCCTTCAAAATCATTTTGGAGAAAGCTACAGGCCATAGACTGTTTCTGTGATTCCATGTTTATTTCCTCCATGCATGTCCCTAACCTCGACAAAATAAGCTAAACGGATTAAGACTCGTCTCAGATACCTTTTGGGCTACACCTACATCCCAATAAACCCACTGTTAGTTGAAAATATTGTAAGTCAAAAATGTATTTAATGCTGGCAACACAGCAGATGGTCTCCAAATTACAATCATTCAACTTAGGATTTTTTGACTTTAGGATAGTGAGAAAGCCAAACACATTCCATAGAAACTGTAACCCCATCTTAAAGTTGAATAACCCTAAATGGAACCATCAGAACTCAGGAACCATCAGAATTCAGGGACCACCTGCATTTTGAAGTGCTAAGCTTTCAGGGCTATCTGAAAACTGTAAATCATTTTACTGGTTATAAGTAATTCAAATGTCATTCACATTTAATTATATAAAAGCTTTAAGTTTGGTGTACCTATAGCAGAATCAAGTTAGCAAGAAATGCAAACAAATTCAGGAAACTTTGTAGAGTCATGTGCCACATAACAACATTTCAGCCAATGACAATCTGCATATATGACAGCGATTCCATAAGATAATCATATGGTATTTTTACTGTACTTTTTCTATGTCTAGATACAAAAATATTTACCACTGTGTTTCAGTGGACTGAAATAACATGCTGTACAGGTTTTTAGCTCGGGAACAACGGGCTACACCACAGAGCCTTGGTGTGCAGTCGAGTATGACATCTCAAGGTTGTGTAAGTATACTCTACAATATGCACACAATGATGAGAATGCCTAAAAACACATTTTTTTCAGAACATATCCCAATCATTTAATAACATATGACTGTATAGTAATTGAGTTATGGAAAGTTTGACATGAAAAATAACTGAAAATTTTTCTACTGAAGTCCACAGAGAAAGACGGCAACATGAGGGAATTCTGAAGCAGCTCATGTTCACCAAGACAACTACTTTGTGAGAATTATGAACTAAAACTATGAAGTTCACTCACTTAGTTAATATTCTTCCTGTCTACTATGGGCCAGTCACATGGTAGATGTTATGAGAGATACAATCTAATAAGCACATAGTTCCTCGAGGCACTTGAAGCTAAATAAAACAGTATTCTTATACTTTTTAAAAAATTTTTATTCTTATAAAAAACAGTATTCCTATACTTTGGAGTTTTCTTTTGTTCATTCTTAAAAAAAAAAAAAAAAAAAAAAAAAGAGGCAGGAATAAATTCTGAATTTTTTTTAGTTAAAACTATTTTTCCTGAGAGGGGAATATGTTACACAAGTAAATGTGTGCCATGGTGGTTTGCTGCACCTATCAACCCATCACCCAGGTATTTTTTTTTTTATTATTATACTTTAGGTTTTAGGGTACATGTGCACAATGTGCAGGTTTGTTACATATGTATCCATGTGCCATGTTGATTTCCTGCACCCATTAACTCGTCATTTAGCATTAGGTATATCTCCTAATGCTGTCCCTCCCCCCTCCCCCAACCCCACAACAGTCCCCAGAGTGTGATGTTCCCCTTCCTGTGTCCATGAGTTCTCATTGTTCAATTCCCACCTATAAGTGAGAACATGCGGTGTTTGGTTTTTTGTCCTTGCGATAGTTTACTGAGAATGATGGTTTCCAGTTTCATCCATGTCCCTACAAAGGACATGAACTCATCATTTTTTATGACTGCCTAGTATTCCATGGTGTATATGTGCCACATTTTCTTAATCCAGTCTATCGTTGTTGGACATTTGGGTTGGTTCCAACTCTTTGCTATTGTGAATAGTGCCGCAATAAACATACATGTGCATGTGTCTTTATAGCAGCATGATTTATAGTCCTTTGGGTATATACCCAGTAATGGGATGGCTGGGTCAAATGGTATTTCTAGTTCTAGATCCCTGAGGAATTGCCACACTGACTTCCACAATGGCTGAACTAGTTTACAGTCCCACCAACAGTGTAAAAGTGTTCCTATTTCTCCACATCCTCTCCAGCACCTGTTGTTTCCTGATTTTTTAATGATAGCCATTCTAACTGGTGTGAGATGATATCTCACTGTGGTTTTGATTTGCATTTCTCTGATGGCCAGTGATGATGAGCATGTCTTCATGTGTTTTTTAGAAAAAAACAAACAACCCCATCAAAAAGTGGGCAAAGGACATGAACAGACACTTCTCAAAAGAAGACAGTTATCACCCAGGTATTAAGCCTAGTATGCATTAGCTAGTTTTCCTGATGTTCTCCCTCCCCACCTCCCCTGCCAATAGGGCCCAGTGTGTGTTGTTCCACTCCCTGTGTCCACGTGTTCTCACTGTTCAGCTCCCATTTATAAGTGGGAACATGTGGTGTTTGGTTTTCTGTTCCTGTGTTAGTTTGCTGAGGATAATGGCTTCCAGCTCAATTTAACGGGAATAGCATTGAATCTATAAATTACTTTGGGTAGTATGGCCATTTTCACAATACTGATTCTTTCTACCCATGAGTATGGAATGTGTTTTGCATTTGTTTGTGTCCTCTGATTTCCTTCAGCAATGGTTTGTAATTCTCCTTAAAGAGGTCCTTCACTTCTTTTGTTAGCTGTATTCCTAGGTATTTTATTCTTTTTGTGAAACTGTGAATGGGAATTCATTCATGATTTGTCTCTCTGCTTGTCTACTGTCAGTGAACAGGAATGCTTGTGATTTCTGCACATTTATTTGTATCCTGAGACTTTGCTGAAGTTGTTTATCAGCTTAAGAAGCTTTTCAGCTGAGACAATGAGGTTTTCTAGATATAGGCTCCTGTCATCTGGAAACAGAGACAGTTTGATTTCCTCTCTTCCTATCTGAATATTCTTTATTTCCTTCTCTTGCCTGACTGCCCTGGCCAGAACTTCCAATACTAAGCTGAATAGGAGTGGTGAGAGACAGCATCCTTGTCTTGTGCTGGTTTTCAAGGGGACTGTTTCCAGATTTTGCCCATTCAGTATGATATGGCTGTGGGTTTGTCATAAACAGCTCCTATTATTTTGAGTTATGTTCCATTCATATCTAGTTTATTGAGAGTTTTTAACATGAAGGGATGTTGAATTTTATCAAAGGCCTTTTCCGCATCTATTGAGATAATCATGTGGTTTTTGTCTTTGGTTCTGTTCATGTGATAGATTACATTTATTGATTTGCATACATTGAACCAGCCTTGCATCCCAGGGATGACGCCTACTTGATCATGCTGGATAAGCTTTTTGATGTGCTGCTGGATTTGGTTTGCCAGTATGTTACTGAGGATTTTCACACTGATGTTCATCAGGGATACTGGTCTGAAGTTTTCTTTTTTTATTGTATTTCTGCCAGGTTTTGGTATCAGAGTGATGTTGGCCTCACAAAATGAGTTAGGGAGGAATCCCTCCTTTTCAGTTGTTTAGAATAGTTTCAGTAAAAATGGTAACAGCCTCTCTTTGTTCCCCTTGTAGAATTCAGCTGTAAATCTGTCTGATCCTGGGCTTTTTTGGTTGGTAGGCTATTTATTACTGCCTCAATTTCAGAACTTATTATCAGCCTATTCAAGGATTCAACTTCTTCCTGGTTCAGTCTTTAAAGTGTGTAGGTATCCAGGAATTTATCAGTTTCTTCTAGATTTCTTAGTTTATTTGCATAGACGTGTTTATAGTATTCTCTGATGGTTGTTTATGTTTCTGTGGGGTCAGTGATGATATCTCCTTCATCATTTTTTATTGTATCTATTTGATTCTTCTCTCTTTTCTTCGTTACTAATAGTCTATTAATTTAAAAAAAAAAAAACAGCTCCTGGATTCATTGATTTTTTGAAGGGTTTTTCATGTCTCTATCTCCTTAGTTCCACTCTGATCTTGGCTATTTCTTGTTTTCTGCTACCTCTGCAGTTTGTTTGCTCTTTCTTCTCTGGTTCTTTTAGTTGAGATGTTAGGTTTTTTTTTTTGTTTTTTTTTTTTTTTGAGATGGAGTCTCGCTCTGTCGCCCAGGCTGGAGTGCAGTGGCGCAATCTCGGCTCACTGCAAGCTCCACCTCCCAGGTTCACGCCATTCTCCTGCCTCAGCCTCCCGAGTAGCTGGGACTACAGGCGCCCGCCATCACACCCGACTAATTTTTTTTTTGTATTTTTAGTAGAGACGGGGTTTCACCGTGGTCTCGATCTCCTGACCTCGTGATCCGCCCGCCTCGGCCTCCCAAAGTGCTGGGATTACAAGCATGAGCCACCGCGCCTGGCCTAGAGATGTTAGGTTTTTGACTTGAGGTCTTTCTAGCTTTATGAAGTGGGCATTTAGTGCTATAAACTTCCCTCTTAACACTGCTTTAGCTATGTCCTAGAGATTCTGGTACAGTTTCTTTGTTCAAAGAACTTCTTGATTTCTGACTTAATTTCATTATTTATCCAGGAGTCATTCAGAAGCACGTTATTCAATTTCCATATAGTTGTGTGGTTTTGAGTGAGCTTCTTAGTCTTGAGTTCTAATTTGATTGTGCTGTGGTCTGAGAGACTGTTATGATTTCAGTTCTTTTGCATTTGTTGAGGGGTGTTTTACTTCCAATTATGTGATCGATTTTAGAGTTAAGTGCGACGTGGCACTAGAAGAATGCATATTCTGTCGTTTTGAGGTGGGGGATTCTGTATACATCTATCAGGTCCACTCGATCCCTAGCTGAGTTTAAGTACTGAATATCTTTGTTAATTTTCAGTCTTGATGATCTGTGTAATATTGAAAGTGGTATGTTAAAGTATCCTACTATTATTGTGTGGGAATCTAAGCCTTTTTGTAGGTCTCTAAGATCTTGTTTTATGAGTCTGGATGCTCCTGTATTGGGTGCATACGTATCTAGATTAGTTAGCTCTTCTTGCTGAATTGAACCCTTTACCATTATCTAATACCCTTCTTTGTCTTTTTTGATCTTTGTTGGTTTAAAGTCTGTTTTGTCAGAAACTACGATTGCAACCCCTGCTTGTTCCTGCTTTCCATTTGCTTGGTACATTTTCCTCCATCCCTTTATGTTAAGCCTACGTGTGTCTCTGCCTGTGAGATGAGTCTCTTGAATATAGCACACTAATGGATCTTGACTCTTTATCCAGCTTGACATTGTGTCTTTTAATTGGAGCATTTAGCCCATTTACATTTAAGGTCAATGCTGCTATGTGTGAATTTGATGCTGTAATCATGATGCTAGCTGGTTATTTTATAGACTTTAGTGCTTCCTTCAGTAGCTCTTGCAAGGCAGGCCTGGTGGTGATGAATTCCCTCAGCATTTGCTTGTCTGAAAAGGGTTTTATTTCTCCTTCGTTTATGAAGCTTAGTTTGGCCAGATATGAGATTCTGGGTTGGAAATTATTTTCTTTAAGAATGTTGAATATTGGCCACCAAACACTTCTGGCTTGCAGGGTTTCTGCTAAGAGGTCCATTGTTATTCTGATGGGCTTCATTTGTATGTGACCTGGGCTTTCTCTCTGGCTGCTTTTAACATTTTTTCCTTCATTTTGACCTTGGAGAATCTGAAGATTATGTGTCTTGGGATTGATCTTCTCATGCAGTATCTTACTGGGATTCTCTGGATTTCCTGAATTTGAATGTTGGCCAGTCCTGCTAGGTTAGAGAAGTTCTCCTGGATGATATTCTGAAGTTTCTTTTCCAACATGATTCCATTCTCCCCATCTTTTCCAGGTACCACAAACAGTCATAGGTTTAGTCTTTTTACATAATCTCATAGTTCTCGGAGGTTTTGTTCATTCCTTTTCATTCTTTTTGCTCTAATACTGTCTGCCTGTCTTATTTCAGCAAGATAGTCTTCAATCTCTGGAATTCTTTCCTCTGCTTGGTCTATTCGGTTATTGATACTATGGTTGCATTGTGAAATTCTCATGTTGCATTTTTCAGCTACATCAGGTCATTTATGTTCCTCTCTAAACTGGTTA
This sequence comes from Nomascus leucogenys, assembly GCF_006542625.1. Taxonomy (NCBI): domain Eukaryota; kingdom Metazoa; phylum Chordata; class Mammalia; order Primates; family Hylobatidae; genus Nomascus; species Nomascus leucogenys. The sequence goes on from NC_044392.1 coordinate 76,201,127, forward strand.
CTCTGTTTAACAGCTCCTGTAATGCCTGTAATGTTTTATCATGGTTCTTAGCTTCTTTGTAATGGGTTAGAACATGCTCCTTTAGCTCAGTGAAGTTCATTATTACCCACCTTCTGAAACCTCTACTTCAGTCAGTTCATCCGTCTCAGCCTCAGCCCAGTTCTGTGCCCTTGCTGGAGAGATGCTGTGATCATTTGGAGGAGAAGAGGCACTCTGGCTTTTTTAGTTTTCAGCGGGTTTTTTTGGTTGATTCTTTCTCATCTTCCTGAGTTTATCTACCTTTAATCTCTGAGGCTGCTGAGCTTTGGATGGGGTTTTTGTGGGGGTGGGGACACTTGTATTGATGCTATTGTTGCCGCTGTTTGTTTTTCTTTTAACAGTCGGGCCTCTCTTTTACAGGGCTGCTGTGGTTTGCGAAATAAATTTGGTAGAAAAGTAAACAATCATTTTTTAAAAACTTTGAGACAGAGTCTCGCTGTGTCACCTAGGCTGGAGTACAGTGGCGCAATCTCAGCTCGCTGCAAGCTCTGCCTCCCGGGTTCACGCCATTCTCCTGCCTTGGCTTGCCAAGTAGCTGGGACTACAGGTGCCCGCCACCATACCCAGCTAATTTTTTGTATTTTTAGTAGAGATGGGGTTTCACCATGTTAGCCAGGATGGTCTCGATCTTCTGACCTCACGATCCACCCGCCTCAGCCTCCCGAAGTGCTGGGATTACAGGCATGAGCCACCACACCCAGCCAAAAAAACTTTATTTTTAAGTGCCTATTATGTGCCAGGCATTGGCCTAGACACATGACCGAGGGCATAGGATGAATATGAGAGGGAAGGTCCTGCCTCTGGGAGCTCACAGTCTAGCAGGGACTGAAGATTCACATAGCACTGGGCATTCCCTGGCATTCTACCTTAACAGTCACCTTAGAGTTTCTCAATGAGCTTTCTTTTTAAAATAAAATAAGTACCCTCCAAACTAAATCTTAAGAAATCCAGACAATCTAGATCCAAAAAAATCCCCTTAAAAACGAAATATATCTCTATATTCAATGGATATTCCTTACTGGACTAAATATTCACTTGATGAAATTAAGGTACATACTAATATAGACAAGTAAACAATCAGACATAATCAAGCTCAGTTGAATGACGTCTTTATTTCCAGGACATTTTTACATGTCCAGTGCTCTGCTACACGTGGGGAGAAAGACATGTACCTGTTACGAAGAGGATGCAACACCTGCCTCAACAATAAGTTTCCTGTCTCCTAATAACAAATGCTTCTGGCTTTAGGTCAAGACAGATTATACTGGCCACTCAGGCAGCTCCACTTTGAAGAAATAACATTTCATCTTTCTCAGTTGCCTTAGGGTATTAACAACTTGGTGTTACCTGCTTCTCTTGCTCCTTTCTTACTGAACTTTAAAAATTTACAATCACACACATTTATCAGTCAGTGATTTGAAGTCTGGGCTCTGAAGTCCTATGGGTTCAAGCCCTAACTGTGTGAATGCAGACAAGGTCATTTCCTTCAGAGGGTGTAGTTTCCCCCTCTGTAAAATGCGGCATCCTGGTGTGATTATGAGAAGATTTTTATTAAGGTATCAGAACTGTCCTAAATGAATCTGCCCTCTCACTTATCCTGTGTTAAGGAATTGAGGACCTGTAAGAAAAGAAAACCACAGGAGAAACAAAGAGCTATGATATTAATAACTCAGTACGCTCCTCAATAGCCCTGACGAAGCCTGAGAGTGTTGGTGGGTGAACTGAACAATGAAATGTTTCAGGTCAAATAGTCTTCTATTATAGTAAGACCCTTCTCCAAATCAGATAGTTGAAGCCAAAGAGCCCAGAAATTACCTCTATTTTAGAAACTTAGGTTGCCACGCCACCTCAATAAATCATTCCTCTCAAATCCAAGAAATTTTAGTGTCTTGCAAATTACAGAATGTAAATACCCTAAGACAAAAATATGCAAATGGATGTTTTCCCCCTGACTCTGAAAGCACTTTAGAATATACTTCCTGGTAACTAAAAAAAGCTGTCTAGCAATCTAAGAAGAATAAAAGCCAAGACCATCCCTTTCGACTTCCAAACATCTTTTTAGGCCTTTAGTTTTTTATTAGAGATCAGTTTTTTTTAAGTATATTAACTCAGCCAACAACTATTTCTTCAGCACTTACTTCATGCCAAGTACCATACCAGGCACAGTGCCCCCTTGTGAAATGCTTTTCTTCCTTTCTCATTCGTTTTTGGAACACTTCTTTCATAGAGGCAAATCTTTGCCTAATCTCACAAAGTCCTTCCAATCCGGATATAGTCTCACGATGAGACCACTAAGGAATGCTTTAACATGTTTTTCTCAAATTGGGATTCCTATATCTACATCAACACTCAGCAATGGCCTAAGGATCGCCAAAGTCATGAATAAACATGGAATAATTTTCATAGATATTTTACAGAGATTAAACCATTTTTAAATTAACAAATATAAATATATCATGGAGTAGTGATATTCACACGAGATTTAAAACAGGAGATCTTAAAGAAATTTTGAGTTTGCATTGCCCATGGGGGGTACCTCTCAGACTTACTGAAGCATATATTCCAACTTTCCTATACCATAGAAAGTAAACTCTTTCGGTAAAAATGTTTGAACTGTACACCATATTAAAATATGTGTTAAAAGAAACTCTGCTTGACTGTTAAACTATACATTTAATAAATAATATACTTTAGCATGATGATTCTAGAGGACTTAATTTTCATAATCACTAACAGTTTTATCAAAGTATCAATTATAAAAATTATGGATTGAGAAATCAGCTTCCCTACAGTCTGTTTCTCTAGGAATAGCTGCCAGAATGGCAGAAGAAAATATCCAGTCAAAACCTTTTTAAATCACTGCAATTTATCATTGCTAAAAAGCAATCTAGGGAGAAATTTCACTTCTCTCTCTAAGAAAGAGCCACCCATGTTGACTATTCAATTAATAATCTTCCATCACTAATCCCTGATTTTGTAATCTAGAACTAAAGCAAATAAGCATCCTTTATCTTTATCCCATGATTGTCTCTATACATACAATAGTAAGGTCATATAATAGCACAATTAAAATTTAGAATCTTTCCAATATTATTACTAAGCCCCTAATGTCTAAACATCTTATGAGGTCTGCTCCTAATACATTATGAAAAGAGTTATTTCTTCATTAACAAATAATAGCATTCTCATACAAATTAATCTAGTATGTAAAAATTTATGAGGCTAGCATAACTTTGATACAAAAAGTGGCATTTCTGGCAGAAGCAACTATAATTACAAATCATTCTTATTCAGAAATGTGGATACAAAAGTCCTAAAAAAGAAAGTGAGCAAGCCAAACCCAGCAATGGCCAGAGTGGGTTTATCCCAGGGACCCAAGCATGGTTAACATGAGAAAATCTCTAGTGTAAGTTGCCACAAGAAAATAATAAAAAGTGCACAATTATCTGAGTAGACACAGAAAATCATTCTGAAAGTTTGATACTAACTTATGAATCAACCTCTCATCAAATAGGAGTATGAACTGCCCCAGCCTGATTAAAAATATATAGGATAAAAAAACTATAGCAAACATTATTACTTATGACAAAAATCTTAGAAGCATTTACTTTACAATCAGGAAAAATACAAGAATGTTCTATCACTAAGAACATTATAATGTTTTTTTGCCAGCTAACAATGAAAAAGGAAGTATGAAGTATAATTATTGAATAAATAAGATAAAACTGCCAATATTCACCCGTAATAGAATTTCTTTTTTTTTTGAGTCAAAGTCTTGCTCCCATCGCCCAGGCTGGAGTGCAGTCATGCAATCTCACTTCACTGCAACCTCTGCCTCCTGGGATCAATCAAGCAATTCTCCTGCCCCAGCCTCCCGAGTAGCTGGGACTACAGGCATGCACCACTGCGCCCAGCTACTTTTTTTTTGTATTTTTAGTAGGGATGGGGTTTTGCCATGTTGGCCAGGCTGCTATTGAACTCCTGACCTCAGGTGATCTGCCCACCTCGGCCTCCCAAAACAGGTGTGAGCCACCGCACCCGGCCTAGAATTTTCTATGTAGAAAACCCATCTATAAATTATTAAAATTAAAAATAACTTAAGTCATTAAATATAGAATAGATACGCAAAAGTGAATTACTTTTCTCTAATTCTGGCCAAAAAAAAGGCCATAAAATGTTTTAAAATACAAAATTTATGATAAATACAAGCCAAAAAAATAAGATACTTAGTAATAAATTTAACAAAAAGTGTACACGGCCTTTTTGGGGAAAAAAACGTTTAAAACTTTATTGAGAGATACTGAAGGAGTTTCAAATAGTGAAGTATCTAAAAAAAAAATCATCTAATCTCTTGCTGGTTATCTTTCATCTCAGCTTAAATAACAGTTACCAGATAATGCTTCCCAAAACATTTATGTACAAAGCAGGGTTGTTGTTCTTTTTGTTTTTTGTCTTTGTTTTTTGCTATTTCCTATCTCAGTCCATTCATTTCCTTAGCATTCATTAGATCTCGCAATTATTTTATTTATTTGTCTTGTACTTTTCTGTTGGGATGTAAGGTCTACCATGAGGGGTTTGGGGTCTATCCATCTTTTCATTGTTATCCCCAGTGTTTACACTAGGTGGGAATCTGGTAAATATCTGTAGATTGAATGAGTGATTTTAAGAAAGTGAAAAGTTAGTAATTAATCCAGGCTTATTTCTCCTCTGGCTTTATGAGTATTATTTCTTTACATAGATGTGTATCTATGTAAAGATATATCACCAACATTTTTGAGCAAAATAATAAAATTTGAGGATGATAGTTATTCTTACTTAAAAATATCATCAGTTTTCCTTTTTAAATGGCTTATCTATTATTTCCTTTTATGGAAAAAAATCAACCATTCAATCTATTTATTCAAATGCTAAAAATTTCTCTTCATAATCAGAAAAGCTGGGAAATTATCATTTTGAAAAGTTCTTGAAAATAATATACCTAAATAAAAGGATTAAGATTGCCACTCCATCAGAAGACAATAGAAAATTCTGAAATTCATTTCTAATCTGACAGCTACCTCTTCTTAACAAGTATTAATTAAATTGCAGGGGAAAGATAAGAGGGCTCTTAACAATAAAATTGTATTATTTTCTGATTCGTGAGAGAGGTGAGATGTGTCTGAAGAAATTAGATGCTTGATTATACAATGCTGCTTAAGCATACACGTGATTACTAAGTAGTACCTTTTTTACACACTTTACAATACATACTTTTCTTAAAAAGTGGAAACCTCTCTCACTGAAACCACTGCAGATTTTGTTATCCAAATGTAACTTGTTCAGTAAAACACAATGCATTTTCTAAAAATGACAAATTGAGTCATAAAACACCCACAAATGCAGTTAATGCATCACCTTTCAAGCCAGCACCTTCAACACCATTAACATCCCTCAAATAATGATTATAATTTTTTGTGACATTGCAGGAAACAGAAAGCCAATTATTTAAAGGGCCACATTTTAGGACAGGTAGAGATCTCCTCAGAATCTTCTATACAACAAAAGCCACTAAATATACATCAGAATATAAAGGATTCATTTCTTTCTAGGTGCTTCCGTCAGTCATTAATATATTTCTATTAAAAAGAAATGGTATGTCTCCTTAAAAATAAAACAAAAAAATTCACAGTCCTTCACCTCTTTAGATATAACCCCTGTACTTTTCTGCAAAATATAACCTAAGCCTAGAAAAGCAATATGTTCAATTACCACTAGGCTTTCCAAAGTTAAAAATTATTTCAAAGCCAAAAATCAAAATTTATTTATTTCACAGAACTTCACAGGCCAAACAATTTTCTGTTATTAAATATTTTTATTTTACTCACTACTTAACTAAACAATATCTCATATATTATCTCATTTAGTTCTCAATATACCCTGTAAGGTAAATATTATTTTTCCCAGTTTACTTACAAGAAAAAATAAGGCTTATTGAAGTATAAAAGTGACTTATTTTGAAACTTCAATCTAGAACCTAGGTTCTCTATAGCTTGTGATGCAAACCTTAACATACTACAAAACTCCAAAATTGGGTAGATGAGGTTTAAGGCATATACAAGACAGCTCACAGTACTACATAAAGGAACTTCCATTTATATTTAACTGGTATGCATTGTCTTTAATGTCTACTTACATGCACAGTTTATAACACGACTAAAACATGAGTATAGGCTGGGCGCGGTGGCTCACGCTTGTAATCCCAGCACTTTGGGAGGCCGAGGTGGGCGGATCACGAGGTCAGGAGATCGAGACCACGGTGAAACCCCATCTCTACTAAAAATACAAAAAAAAAAATTAGCCGGGCGTGGTGGCGGGCGCCTGTAGTCCCAGCTACTCAGAGAGGCTGAGGCAGGAGAATGGCGTGAACCCAGGAGGCGGAGCTTGCAGTGAGCCGAGATTGCGCCACTGCACTCCAGCCTGGGCGACAGAGCGAGACTCCGACTCAAAAACAAAAACAAAAAAAACGTGAGTATAGTACAGGTTAAGTATCCCTTATCCAAAATGCTTAGGATCAGAAGTGTTTCAGATTTTGGAATATCTGCACTACACCTACGGGTTCAGCATTCCTAATCTGAAAATCCAAAACCCAAAATGCTCCAAAGAGCATTCCTGTGAGCATCATGTCAGTACTCAAAAAGTACCAGATTTTGGAGCATTTTGGGTTTCAGAGAAATGCGTTGGGAATACTCAACTTGAGGTGCAAGTAAATAATCTGTAAATTAAAAATGAACATCTATTGGGAGGTGTGCTTAAAAAATATTTATTTGATGGAGTATGTGATCAAAAGAGTCTGGTGACTACCATATTATTTTTGCTCTAGTATGGTGTACACTATAGTTTTAATCAGGTGAATTCCCCTGATGTTTCCTTCAGACATTCATCTGTTTTCTGTCTGAATCTCTACCAAAGCTAAAACTTCCATGAGAAATGATCTCCCTTCTTTGATTCAATCAACCAAACTACCATATATAAAAAACAGCTCCTAATGCTGCAACATACTGTAAAACAAATCCAGCCAAATAGAACATTCTGTGATGATAGAAATATTCCATTCTGGGCCATCCAAAATGGTACCAATAGCCACATGTGACTACTGAAATTCAGCTATTGTGACTGAGAAACTGAATTTTTAGTTGTCTTTAATTTTAATTAATTCAAATGTAAGAGTAAATAGCACATGTGGCTAGTGGGTACCATGATGTATAGCATGGCTCTAGAAAGTTGTGATCATGTAACTAGAATAGTGTCATATGTATAGCTCAGGTAAAAAAATTAGGAGTTCACTCAAAAAAGTATCCTTTAATAAGGATAAAATTGCTTTCATGTGTTTTCCTAGAAACACTCTAATATTACTGAATATTTTCTCAATCACTTCATTTTGAAAAATGAGGTAATATTTTATAAGAAATATTAGCCTGAGGCAAATTCAATTAATGGTAGTTTTGGATATACATAGTAGTCTACTAACAGAGTTATTTTTTAAAGAAAGGAGGCAAAGATTAACAACAGAGTTATTTCTAGGAAATCTCTCATGATTCAGGTATTTGATTATTATTATATGTATTTTATAGTTTACTTTTAAAAGCTCTGTAAATAGACAAGCAAGAGGAACAAAGAGTGGGGGCAGACAAGTCCTGCCATTTATCAAACATATTACAAAACCTCCATTATTGACACAGTATGGTCTTGGAGCATTAACAGACCAAGTGAACATATAGAAAGTCTTAACATCATTGCATATGAAAACAAATTAAGTATATTTCAAAGGCAGCATCAAATCACTAGGGAAAACATGATTATTCAATAGATAACTTCAGTACAACTGGGACAGTTATTAAACTATATACAGTTGAATAATATATATAATATACATAGTTGAAATATATGCCGGGCACGGTGGCTCACGCCTGTAATCCCAGCACTTTGGGAGGCCGAGGCAGGTGGATCACGAGGTCAGGAGGTCGAGACCATCCTGGCTAACATGGTGAAACCCCGTCTCTACTAAAAATACAAAAAATTAGCCGGGCGAGGTGGCAGGCACCTGTAGTCCCAGCTATGCGGGAGGCTGAGGCAGGAGAATGGCATGAACCCTGGGGGGCGGAGTGTGCAGTGAGCCAAGATCGCGCCACCGCACTCCAGCCTGGGTGAAAGAGCGAGACTCCTTCTCAAAAAAAAAAAAGGAAAAAGAAAAAGAAATATATATATAATATATAGTTGATATATACCATTGAAAATATACATTATATATATAGTTGACTCAAAAACCTCCTATTTATAAGAATCAATTTCAAATGACTCAAATATTCTACTGTAAAAAAGGAAACTCAAAAATTAATGGAAGAAACCACAAGACATTTTTTTCTGTCACCTGAAGTAGAACACTTTCTAACTCATCCTTAAATGTGAAATCTTTAAGAAAAAGATAGATAAACCTGACTTTATAAAAACTAGAAACTTCTGCTAGTAAAAATCAGTACAAAAAATTACAATATAAATGAAAATTAAAGACTAATTTCCCGAATAAGAAGTTCCTATAAATCAGAAAGACAGAGATCAAGAATAGAGAAAATATAATGAACAAAAACCAGACACTGACAGATAAAAGCAATACAAATTTCACTTAAATATATAAAGCAATGCTTAACCCTACTCATCAGATGAGAAATGCAAATTATTTTTTATTATTATTATACTTTAAGTTTTAGGGTACATGTGCACAATGTGCAGGTTTGTTACATATGTATACATGTGCCATGTTGGTGTGTTGCACCCATTAACTCGTCATTTAGCATTAGGTATATCTCCTAATGCTATCCCTCCCCCCTCCCCCCACCCCACAACAGTCTCCGGAGTGTGATGTTCCCCTTCCTGTGTCCATGTGTTCTCATTGTTCAATTCCCACCTATGAGTGAGAACATGTGGTGTTTGGTTTTTTGTCCTTGCGATAGTTTACTGAGAATGATGATTTCCAGTTTCATCCATGTCCCTACAAAGGACATGAACTCATCATTTTTTATGACTGCCTAGTATTCCATGGTGTATGTGTGCCACATTTTCTTAATCCAGTCTATCATTGTTGGATCTTTGGGTTGGTTCCAAGTCTTTGCTCTTGTGAATAGCGCCACAATAAATATATGTGTGCATGTGTCTTTATAGCAGCATGATTTATAGTCCTTTGGGTATATACCCAGTAATGGGATGGCTGGGTCAAGTGGTATTTCTAGTTCTAGATCCCTGAGGAATCACCAAACTGACTTCCACAATGGTTGAACTAGTTTACAGTCCCACCAACAGTGTAAAAGTGTTCCTATTTCTCCACATCCTCTCCAGCACCTGTTGTTTCCTGACTTCTTAATGATTGCCATTCTAACTGGTGTGAGCTGGTATCTCATTGTGGTTTTGATTTGCATTTCTCTGATGGCCAGTGATGAGCATTTCTTCATGTGTTTTTTAGGCTGCATAAATGTCTTCTTTTGAGAAGTGTCTGTTCATGTCCTTCACCCACTTTTTGATGGAGTTGTTTTTTTCTTGTAAATTTGTTTGAGTTCATTGTAGATTCTGGATATTAGCCCTTTGTCAGATGAGTAGGTTGCAAAAATTTTCTCCCATTTTGTAGGTTGCCTGTTCACTATGATGGTAGTTTCTTTTGCTGTGCAGAAGCTCTTTAGTTTAATTAGATCCCATTTGTCAATTTTGGCTTTTGTTGCCATTGCTTTTGGTGTTTTAGACATGAAGTCCTTGCCCATCCCTATGTCCTGAATGGTAATGCCTAGGTTTTCTTCTAGGGTTTTTATGGTTTCAGGTCTAACATGTAAGTCTTTAATCCATCTTGAATTAATTTTTGTATAAGGTATAAGGAAGAGATCCAGTTTCAGCTTTCTACATATGGCTAACCAGTTTTCCCAGCACCATTTATTAAATAGGGAATCCTTTCCCCATTGCTTGTTTTTGTCAGGTTTGTCAAAGATCAGAAAGTTGTAGATATGTGGCGTTATTTCTGAGGACTCTGTTCTGTTCCATTGATCTATATCTCTGTTTTGGTACCAGTACCGTGCTGTTTTGGTTACTGTAGCCTTGTAGTATAGTTTGAAGTCAGGTAGTGTGATGCCTCCAGCTTTGTTCTTTTGGCTTAGGATTGACTTGGTGATGCGGACTCTTTTTTGGTTCCATATGAACTTTAAAGTAGTTTTTTCCAATTCTGTGAAGAAAGTCATTGGTAGCTTGATGGGGATGGCATTGAATCTATAAATTACCTAGGGCAGTATGGCCATTTTCACGATATTGATTCTTCCAACCCATGAGCATGGAATGTTCTTCCATTTGTTTGTATCCTCTTTTATTTCATTGAGCAGTGGTTTGTAGTTCTCCTTGAAGAGGTCCTTCACGTCCCTTGTAAGTTGCATTCCTAGGTATTTTACTCTCTTTGAAGCAATTGTGAATGGGAGTTCACTCATGATTTGGCTCTCTGTTTGTCTGTTATTGGTGTACAAGAATGCCTGTGATTTTTGTACATTGATTTTGTATCCTGAGACTTTGCTGAAGTTGCTTATCAGCTTAAGGAGATCTGGGGCTGAGACAATGGGGTTTTCTGGACATACAATCATGTCATCTGCAAACAGGGACAATTTGACTTCCTCTTCTCCTAATTGAATACCCTTTATTTCCTTCTCCTGCCTGATTGCCCTGGCCAGAACTTCCAGCACTATGTTGAATAGGAGTGGTGAGAGAGGGCATCCCTGTCTTGTGCCAGTTTTCAAAGGGAATGCTTCCAGTTTTTGCCCATTCAGTATGATATTGGCTGTGGGTTTGTCATAGATAGCTCTTATTATATTTTGAGATACGTCCCATCAATACCTAATTTATTGAGCGTTTTTAGCATGAACGTTGCTGAATTTTGTCAAAGGCCTTTTCTGCATCTATTGAGATAATTATGTGGTTTTTGTCTTTGGTTCTGTTTATATGCTGGATTATATTTATTGATTTGCGTATGTTGAACCAGCCTTGCATCCCAGGGATGAAGCCCATTTGATCATGGTGGATAAGCTTTTTGATGTGCTGCTGGATTCAGTTTGCCAGTATTTTATTGAGGATTTTTGCATCAATGTTCATCAAGGATATTGGTCTGAAATTCTCTTTTTTGGTTGTGTCTCTGCCTGGCTTTGGTATCAGGATGATGCTGGCCTCATAAAAGGAGTTAGGGAGGATTCCCTCTTTTTCTATTGATTGGAATAGTTGAAATGCAAAATTAAGCCTACAAGGGGATATCATTTTTCACTTTTGAGGTGGCAACAATTCTACAGTTTGATATCTCCCCTTAACAAGACTGGGGGTGGAAGGTACAGGAATAAGCCAGCTGGTGAGAATGTAAAGTAGCTTTTCTGTGGACAGCAGCTGGGTGGTAACAAGAACAGCAGCGGCAGAAGAGCTAATTCTTTTATCCCTTCCTATGGGCCAGGCAATATTCTAACCATCCTACATGGGTTAATACAGTTAGCACTATGAGCTAGGTACTATTATTATCCCTAATCCACGAAGTAAGAAACTGAGGCATGGAGAAGTTAGCTAATTTGCTCAAGATCACTCATCTAGTAAAGGGTTATCAAAACTAAATATCCTCCGATTTAGCAATTTCACTTCTAAGTATTCTAAAGATCTACTGGTATACTTACAAATAACATGTATAAAATTCTTCAGCAAAGCATTATTTACAGTCACAAAATATCAGAAATAAATATTTACCAGCAGGGGTCAGGTTAAATAAATTCTGCAAAGCCATACAACGGGATATCATGTAGCTGTAAAACACCAATAAATGGAATGATCTCCAAGATATCTTATTACATTAAAAAAGCAAAGTGCAGAAATCTTTAGAGTGTATTAACACATGCATTAAAAAGTCAGAATGTATAATGGTATTTATTGTATATCCTTAAAGAAAGTGGAAGGCTACAGAAGTAACTAACAATAGGACGTGCTTATATTAATAACATGGGTAGTGGGACTTGGGAGAATAGGATATTGGGATGAGCACACTTTTCACTGGGTGTGTTTTCTAAATTTATGAATTTTGAGCCATGTGAATATGTTATCTTTTCAAATAAATAATAATTTGGGGTTATTTTATAAGCAATGCACTAATTAGTTATGTTAGAGATGAAGACTATATATTTTATGGGATGAATGAAATGTTGAACTACCTAATGTTATATAAATGAGTAGTGGTGGTTGGGAAGTAATATTTGTAGGGACACATTACATCTGGATTCAGAAAATAAGGCATAAAAATGGAGACTCTGAGTTCCTTTTTCCTGACGTGTGTATATATTTCCTCTTCCAATAAAAGTGTCAGATGATAAAAGAAGTATTGAAAATGCATGTGAAAGTGGAAAAGGTGTTATTTGTATATTAATGTATTATTTAATATATACTAAAAATCACACATTCATGTGGGATCTTGACTCAAAGTTAATCTAAATATTGTAACTAAAAATTTGACATTGGACAAAAACTATGTTTTTTGGTGAGGGACCTTCTTCAGGAAGTGTGTTAGGGAAGCCTTACATTTGCACTTCTATGTGCAATAAGTAATTAGCACATCCGGTACTTCTCTCACCATCTGATCTATGTGCATGCCCCTTTCATTTCCTCATTTATGGAGTGCCCATTATATGTCTTGCATTTTCCTGGTACAAGGGTCTGCAACAGCTCTTTAAATGCATTAAGGTTTATTTTGAATGCATTTCACGGATATCTGTCTTTTTTTCTTACTAAGTTTACATTAAAAGCTTCTAAATAAGAAGGTCTCAGAAGCAACAAAATCTGCCTCCTGGTAAGGACACTATCTTTGTAATTTTGTGTATTTTGAAAATGCCTCTTACCCTCTCCCTACCGACACTGCTTATGAGAACCACTGACATACATTAAGGAAAGAAACTGTACCTCCTTAACTCATTTCATACCCTCTTTGTGACTGAGAGATAAACAAGGCAGGTCAATTTAACCTAAAATAAACACTATTAAGACTGCCAGTTCACTGTAATAAAATATTTCAAGTCACCAATGATGTTCTGGCAAAGAGAATTTATCACATGCGAACTCTGATTGGTATTAATTATTTGAAGCATGTTGGTAAGTATTTTCTGAGGATTGTTCTGGGATTAGATATAGCGGTTTCTGCAATGGGTAAAGCAGTAGTAGGCTATTTACAAGTATTGTCTTGGAATATAGTTTTCAAGTCCTGGAATATAGTTAATAGCACAATTTCTGAAGTTCTGCTTCAAAAATTCCTGCATGTGCAATGTTGTTCAAGTAATTCTATTTCTCTTTTCCTCAACTGTGACATTTATAAAACATACAAAACTTATAAAATGAGGAAAATAATAGTACCTACACCCCATTGTATTGTGTGAGACTTAATACACATAGAACATTTAGGACTCTGCCTGGCACGTCGTGCGTGCTTAAGAAATGTTAGCTATTACTATTATTATCATCAATTAGTTTTAGTATGACTTGTTCATCTAGTTAACACATAATTCTATATAATAATTCCTTGAAAGAAAAAAAGACTTTCAACTCTCTGAGATAATTATAACTCTATGTATTTCAAAGCATTTCCTAGTGGCAATTTACAATTTATTATGAAATCCAAGTATATTTTTTTAAAGAAGATAAAAGAAGAAAATACCAAACTTTTATTCCTTTTTGCTTTTAGTAGTAGATAATTGTTACTTGCCTTAAAATTTTCTCATCTTCCTATGTATTTCAAAGCATTTCCAAGTTGCAATTTATAATTTATTATGAAATCTAAGTATATTTTTTAAAGAGGATAAAAGAAGAAAACACCAAACTTTTATTCCTTTTTGCTTTGATTTTAGTAGCAGATAATTGTTACTTGCCTTAAAATTTTCTCATCTCCATGGACTTCAGACCCACCCGTTGGGAAAAAAAAATTGTAGTTATGATACAATGAGTCATTTAGACTTTCGAGTCTTATTATTTAAGAAATACATTTTGTAAGGCTGTAGCTGCCATAGATAGTGATTCCCTTGATGGAACTGAGTAAACTGAAAATCTTCTGGAAAGAATACACCATTCTAGGTTCCATGAAAAATATATGGGATCCATGGGAACAGATCAAAATATTAACATTTATAGGAATTTGGAAGAAGCTGATTCTAGCTCTTATAGATGACTTTGAGCAAAGGGTTCAAGACTTCAGTGGAGGAAGTAACTGCAGGTGTGGCAGAAATAGTAGAGAACTATAATTCGAAGTAGAGCCTCATGAGATGACTGAATTGCTACAATCTCATGACAGAATTTGAACAGATGAGAAGTTGCTTCCTTATGGATGAGCAAAGAAAGTGATTACTTGAGGCGGGATCTACTCCTGGTGAAGATGCTGTGAGTATTCTTAAAATGACAACAAAGAACTCAGAATACTATGAAAACTTAGTTGATACAGCAGTGGCAAGTTTTGAAAGGATTGGCTCCAATTTCAAAAGCAGTTCTGTGTGTAAAATGCTATCCAACAACATTGCATGCTACGGGAATTCACTGGTGAAAGGAAAATCAATCTCTGCAGCAAACTTCCTTGTTCTCATATTTTAAGAAATTGCCATAGCTACCCCAATCTTCATCAACCACCACGTGATCAGTCAGCAGCCATCAACATAAAGGAAAGACACTCTACCAGCAAAAAGATTACAGCTCTCTGAAGGCTCATATGATCATTAGCATTTTTAACAATGACATCTTTTTTAACTAAATTATGTACATTTTTTACACATAATGCTATTGCATATCTAATAGGCTACAGTATAGTGCAAACATAACTTTTATATCCACTAGGAAACCAAAAATTTCTTGTGACTTGCTTTATTGTGGCAGTCTGAAACTGAACACAGTATCTCCAAGGTATGCCTGTAATAAATCAAAATGCATTTAATTTATTGATATCCAAATGTGCTAGAGGAAAACTACTGGTTCTCTATTTGGTGAGAATACAATTTTTGATTTTTAGTACTAAACTATTTATACTTTAGGCCAGTCCTGTAACCCCAGCACTTTGGGAGGTCAAGGCAGGCGATCACTTGAGGTCAGTTCGAGATCCAGCCTGGCCAACATGGCGAAACCCTGTCTCTACTAAAAAAATACAAAAATTAGCTGGGCGTGGTGGGGTGTACCTGTAATCCCCACTACTTGGGAGGCGGAGGCAGGAGAATCACTTGAACCCAGGAGACAGAGGTTGCAGGGAGCCAAGATCGCACCACTGCCCTCCAGCCTGGGTGACAGAGCTAGATTCTGTCTCAAAATAATAACTAAATAATGTTTTATAACACCATGATGAATTATCTAACATTTTACATATTCATACTATAACTTACCAAAATTTTTACTAACACAAGTCCTAGATTTATAAACGTTAATTCATCTTCAAAAAAATTCTTTAAGCGTAATTTCTGCATAGTAATGGATAAAGAATAATGTCTGATTAAGGTCACAAGTTAAATAAAAGTGAATCAAAGCCTTCTCCTGGCTTCTAATTCCCAGTGTGTTACTGCTCTAAGCATTATGAAATATTTATTAAGTGCCCAGGCAGGGCCAGGAGTGAAAGAGATATGTAAGACAGATCCTTAGGACATATTTCTTATTAACAAAAAGTCTAAATTAAAAAGAAATTGAATCTGGTTTGAGTTTCTATATAGGAAAGCTATTTAAACTTTCTATCTATGGGAGGCAAACCCCATAAAACACACCACAAATCCAGAGGACACCATAAGTAGAATTTCTTAAAACCCTGAGAAGAAATGACTGGAATTTTAAACTACCCCTTTTACTTGTCCATCTGTTACTTTTTCGGTTGCAGTTAAGGCAACAGAAAAAAAAAAAAAATCTTCCTAGAGAAAGACACAGAGCTTAGTCTTTCTTTAGAAATTATCTGCAACATTGTTACACTGCCTCTCTTTTTCCACAGTCTTTGTCTTCTTCCTTCTTCTCCCCTTTCACCCTCACCCACCACAAACATACACAGGCCTTATTCATCAAGACTGTACATTTATATGTTCTACTTTCAAATTAGCAAACCTTAATATGCAGTTACTTCCCTAAGCAAATTTCATTGGTAAAATTTTGAAAATAGTACAGTATTTTTCACCTCACCCTCTAATATCTCTTGACAAGTTTTCTGGGTGATGGTTACATGACTCATTTCGTGTTCAGGTTTGTGTTCATAACAGACATGCTGCTGTTTATGAATTTCAAAAGAAATGACTAAAAACACACTTGGGCAGGGTGGGTCACAATATGTTGTAAGAAATGTGTGGTCTTTAAAATGATTAGGAATACTTTACCTCTAGTTCTTATTGTTTCTAATTTATTCCCTATTAGATTCCATATTCTATATAAGAGAGCTTCCACAATTGTACTCTACAAGTTTAAAGACAGAAAGTAAAGACATTAGTGCAATGAGAACATGAGAGTAAGGAAAAAAACAAGGTAAGGCCAAGGGTGAGTTTGACACACAAAGGACACACTTGCCAGACAGAAGTGGATCAGAACTGGGGCTCTCAATAGTCTAGTAACTACTGTAAAAAGTGAGATAAATGGGATAAGATCAGGTATAAAACCCAAGATGTGTATAAGCTGAAAATACACTAGCTACTCAGGAGAAATGAAACCATATTGCTGGTGCTGAGATGTAAATGAAAGCTTTTTCATGAGGTCTCAAAAAGAAAAATATAAAATAGTGCTGTTGATGTTTATCATAAATAGATTTATGGTTCTCCTTAAAATGTCCTTCTGATGCATCAATGGTACAACATCGAGTGAGTTGAGTTAAAATAATTCCACAGGAGTCCAAAGCACAACCTCTGAATAGTCTTCATAAATTCAGATACAATTTAAAGTATCTATGCAACTGCCTAGAGCGACCAGGTAGGGCAAATGGGAGTAGTCACTACACAGCTAAAGCTAATTGCTGCCTCGCTTTTTCTTTTTTCTTATTTTAACACTGTGGAGGTCTCACAAGCAGGACTGCAGTTAACACTTTCCAAACTTTGATCTAGAAGAACGAAACTAATATATACTTCAAAGAAAGTTCCTTTAATATTGTTTATAGAAATATTTACAATCTAAATCTGGTTAGGCACCGGGCTAAGGTTTCAATATGCTCATTTAACAACACTCTACGGAAGGTATTACCCACATCTCTCACAGTTGAGTAAACTAAAGTATGGAGAATGTTAAGTAACTTGGCCCAGAACTACAAAGGCAGGAAGTGGCCTCTGCCACAAAATGCTGTGCTTTAAATTACACACAACTCTGCAACTGGGATTAAGACCTTATATTAAAAACTTTACAGAGACTGCTCTGTTGGGAAGTGCCAGGGGCACAAAAATAAATGACAGAGAGAAAAATCCAATATGGTAAAATTCCAACTAGAGATCTCAGGCTCAACAGACTCCTATTCATAAGGTAGATATGGTGATTTTTGCAAATTAATCAAATATTCATTATTATCCTTTACAAGTTTATATAAATAGGAGAACACAGTTTTGCTTTTGTACCTACCACTCAAGCCAATGAAGCCTTGAATGAGACAGGGCTGCCCGAGAAGACATAGAGGGAGAGGAACTCTAGGCACTCCCTGGTACTTTCTTCTGGGAGGAGCTGGCTGCTGAGGGCCTTCTTGATTACGGCATCACTCATGCACCATTCCAAATTCCCGGCCAGCTGTGTGTGTGCAAACCCACTACCCTGCTGCACTGTCTGTGGCCAGCATGTATTAGTGTTTTACCCAGAATCCATCCTCTACTCTCCACGTTACGTTCTGCAAAGGCCCCAGTTTTTTCAGATATCTGTAACAGGGTGTGTGTTGTAGCTTTTAAGTAAATTCTGATGGCCACATTCCCACTCCATGTGACTGGTTTGATCCTGACTTTTCACAATTCTGACCAATAAGTTTTGAGGAAATGTCAGCCAGGTGCCTTTTAGGATAAACTGATGAAAGGAAATATGCAAGAAAAAAAGCCTCTTCTCATCCCACTGGACACTGTCATGTTCTTTACTGCTGTGTATGTGTGTGTATATGAATACATGTGTGGATGCATGTGTATCTGTGCATGACAGACAGACACATAGCTGTAAACAGACAAAAAGAAGCAGAGTAGAAAACAGATTATATTAGGAAATGAGGCATATAGAAAGGAATAATTTGTAAAAAGTTCAGGAGAGAAGTGAGCCAGAAAATACTTAAGAAAAGGAAGATGCAACCTTCACCCCTGATCACAAGCAAGGCTCACTATGTCAAAATTGTTTCTTTAAAGCTTCCTAGAATTAGAGAGAAGGCAATCTTGCTCTGTGCACCATTTATACACTACCAAGATCATCTGAAAATTAATAACCTCTATTTAAGGATGAGAGTAAAACACCAGCCAAAAATAGCATGTCATACTGAATAAGGACCAGCTTGAATAATCTGGTATCTGTTTGTATCTACTGAATGTGGCTGTGCAAAATTCCAGACTATGATGATCTTATGAAAATGCATTTCTTTGCTCACATAAATATACTGCTAAACAGCTATGGCATTATATCTAGATCCAACTTTCCAATTCTATGCACATATTGCTAAATGTCAAATGTATTCATATTCATTTATATTTGAATGCTGCTTTGAGTGGAAAACTATAAATCATCCATTCAGAAATAAAAATAAAATAGATATGCAGTATTATTTAGCACCACAGATGAACCTTATTTATTTTACAGTTAAGCAGTGAAGTGAATAAGCATTTTCAAACTGAAGCTCTGACTCTGAAAACTTATAACAAAATGGCAAAACCCACAAGTTTCTCCAAATATCTGAGTTTCCTCATAATCTCAGTTATCATTATACCTTTATCATCCCAGTCAAAAATGATGACTTTCATAGGATGGTATTTATTACATTGAGTATCTTCTTTACTGGTGCACATAATGCAACTCAATTACTCTTGAAATATTTTAATTATCATATATCAAATTGTTTTTTGAAATGCCTCATAAATGGAGAAATGGTTTAAAAAGTTGGATGACCCTAATCAGATCTGTTTAGTTAATCTTACTGGTGCAATGATCTATCACCAGACAAAGCTACATCAAATTCTTTTCCCTTCTCCTCATCAGCCAAAACTTCTGATTCTTCCATTATCACTAATCTCTTAATGTTGAAATATGCCAAGGCTCTAACCAGATTTCTTCCTTCTCTCTTTTCTCATACTTCAATGATCTTGACAAATCATATAGCTTTAAATACCATCTATTTGCTAATAATTTCCAAATATATATCTTCAGCTGAACCTATGAATTTTTACATGTAACTCCCTACTCAATAGCTCCATTGGGTGACTAATAGGCAAATCAAACTTTCCCTTTCCAAATCTGAGAAAATTATCTTCCCCATTAAACCTGTTGTTTCCAATGTCTCCTCATCTCAATTAATGCCAACTATTACCTTCCAGTTGCTCTGTCTAAAACCTCAGAATCATCCTTGCCTCTCCTTATTGGCTCACGATCCACAGCCCACCAAATAGCAAACAGCTCTTCCTATGAAATATACTCAGCTTCTGACCCCTTAACATCACTTCTGCTCTGGTCCAAGCTATTACGTCTCACTGGGAATATTTAAGAGCTACTCTCCAGCTCTGGCTTTCCTCCATCCCATGCACACACCACATGCACATCATCTTGTGCTTTCTCTAAGCACAATAATCATCTTGTAACTTAAATGTGATTATGTTACTCCTCTGTTCAACTATTTGCCTATCTCACTGAGACCAAAACCTTACAAAGCTCTATATGGTCTAACCCCTGGTTAGACCTGACTTCATTTCCCACAACTCTTCTACTTGCTCATTTCATTTCTGCAACACTGGTCTTCTTGCTTCTTCTGGAATGTACAAGCATACTTTCATTGTGCATGTACTGTCCCCTCTGTCTGAAAGGCTCTTCCCCCAGGTACACATATTACTTAAACATTACCGCCTTGGTGAATATTTACTGACCGCTAATCCTAAATTGCACTGCTCCTCAACACTCTGTCTCCTCCACACTTACCACTATATGACAATATATTATAAATTTTAATAATTTACTCTTTTTTTTTAACACACTAAAACATAAGCCTCATGAACACCTGGTTTCTTTCCCCAGTGCTGGGAACAGTGATGTTCATATGGTAAACAGTCAACTAACTGCTGGAAATATTTTGTTGAATACCTCTACCTTAAATATCATCTTATCATTATGTAAAGTTGCACACCTCCAAATTTCTTCTTCACTTTTTATTCTGTAGCTCAGTGTAGAGAGTCACGATCTGCCCTGCTGCAAGTTAGAAATGTTAGTTATTGACAACTGGAAACATTGGCTGCCCTTCATTCTTTAAGTGATGTGGATTCTACCCTCTGCCTACCTCTTTCTCATATTAACTCTTCTCTGCAACTCCACTGCCACCTCTTCAGTTCAGGTTCCCACTGGATCCATACTGAGCAAAGGATAAAGTACATATTTCTCAACCTGACAGATAAGGCCTCCTTTCCACCTGACTATAGTCCATCTTTAAGTCACATCCCCTCTTCCTTACTGTACCCTCCTCTCCACACACCAATCTGGTTTAATCAATTTAGCATGCTTTTTGAGCTTCTAAAGCTTTTCATAATATCCATTCTACCTGAAATATTCCTTGTGCTTTGCAATAAATAATTCCATAGTCATTTTATAGGACCAATCTCAAATTATTACCTCTATACTGTCATCAAAATGCAACAGCTAAAAGCTACTGAGTGCTTACTATGATCCAAGCAATTTATTTGCATTATATAATTTAATCCTTAAGCCTATTAGAAAGGTACGAATAATTTCCTCAACCTATACATGATAAAATGAGGCTGAAAGAAGTTAGAAAACTTGTCCTGGGTCACAAAACTAATAAACAGGTGAGCTAGGATTTGATCTCTGATTTATCAAATTCCAAAGCTTAGATGACAAAACTACATGAACAGCTGAACTGACCTTCAAATGAATATTCCGAATGTCTTTACTGACTTAGGTAATTTTGAAACCATTAATTTTATTGCTGTGAGATAAGAACTACAAACCACAAACTCTAAGAAGGAGCCACTTTGCAACTAACCATGTAATGTATCAAGGACTCACTGTCAGATATTATTTTAGTTTGCAGAAAAACACATACCTTTTGCGGGTGTAACTGTGCGATAAGAAAAAGTAACTGTAATGCCATTATTGTTCAAATGCAGGATTATAGGCAAGGTAAAAAGACCAGAGCCCTTGTATTTGCCTATCACAAAACCCACACAAAGGTCACCTGACATAGTCAAATGTCCGCTGGAATGTTACATAACTGCTATCTTTCTACCCAATAACTATAACTCCTCTAATCTTTGCCTTTCTTACTAGAGCTTCATTTCACTGACCTTTTCATTATCGGTTGCTTTGCTGGGTTTGCACGTAGCATCCCACCCAAAGGTGACTTTGATGGAGTCTCTGAAGGCTGCCCCAATGTCTCCATAGAAATGGCCCCAGGGTTGTCTCCAAAATGGCCCTGTCTGAGTTGCCATGGTAAACAACCAGGCAGATTGCTATATTCAGTTCTCTGCCAGGGTCGCCATGGTGACTGCAAAGGACGGCTCCTTAGAAGGACCTCACATGGGCACGTTGCCATGGTGACCCTATCCTGCATATTTCTAAGCAACTTCCTTTCAGTCTTTCTGTGACCAATCAAGGCCGGTTCATTTTTAGAGTAACTCTGGTAGATTCCTCCCGAAGATACCATCATAAGGCATAGGGATTTTAAAAGTGAAAAGGCCTATAAACAAATTAATTATTTGAAAATATAAACAGTTCCATTAACAAATCATTAACTCAGTCCCCATAAATTTTAGGAAAAATTTGTTTTGATGATAAACAAAAAAATACCTGCAATATCTCTGTTAAATGTGTCTGTTTTGAAACTTAATCAATCAAAAGTATCTTACAGAATATAATGCAGATAATTAAAGTTTCAAATTTTTTCAATCTTACAATGTAGCAGCTACGTGGGTATTAAACACTTTATAGTAGACATGACACACACACCCAAGTGAAATCATAAATATATACTGATCAAGTTATAACAAAATATCAAAAAAATCTTATACAGAAGAAGACAAAATATTTGCAAGCCCAGTGGAAAAATAATGTTGTTTTTTTTTTTAACTGAGTCGGGAAATCCCAGCCATATTTGGACCCAAGCTATTTTTTTCCTTGTGCTTTTGTGTTTGGAACAATCCCGATTAATCTTCTTTTCATTTTAAAACATGAATATAGGCCATTCTTAACATATGCTTGGTTTTTCAGCCATGCTATTATTCTCCTGAAACTTTAGAATATTCTACTGTTTCTAGTATTTCATCAAGAGCAAAATTTTGTCTAACCACTAATTTCGATATCCTTAGTTACTTAACACCTAAAAACAAATTCTAAAATTCAAAAGATGCAATTACAATTTCTATACACATGTGCAGCCTTTCACAGTCAACTCTAATTGACTCTTAACTCTCTATATATAGTTAAGAAATATGTGTATATGTACATATATGTATATATATACACACATATGTATATATATGTTTCTTAACTATATATATTGAGAGTGTTAGGGGTCAATTGTTTTTTATTAAATAGAAAAGGTTAATCTGGGATTCTCTCTAAATCATAAAGATGATTTTTCCCCTCAGCACTAGTTCCTCTAGTTCTACATTTTCTGTTATTCTCTCTACAGATTCCTTTCTCCTAATCTGTCCACAGCAGCCCACCACTCCCCACTCACATTACACTGGAGAGAATAGAATTTCAATTAATATACATAGTCAAGAAACGTGAGAATAATTCATAGTATAATAATTCTAAGTTGCATAGAGACATGCAAGTTAGACTTTGTAGACACAAGGACTCTTTGTATTTGTACTCATCTTTTCTGGTTTTCACAATATTAATTAAATAATGAAATAATTGCACAGTCTGATTTTGTAGAGACTTCATGCTTCAGGCCTTCAATATGCTTGCACAAATCAGAGTAGTCACTGTGGCTTCCACTCATTCCTTCACTACATATTTATTGAGTGACTACCATGTGCCAGGCAGTGCACAAGGGTCTGGGAACACTCCAGTGAACAAATAAAAAAAATCTGCCTTTAAGGAGTTTCAATTATGGAGAGGGAAAGAGAGAGAAAAATACGTAAAGAAAACTAATTAGGAAGTCATATGTTAGTAAGTGATTAAAGTTAGGGAGAAAATTAAAGCAGGGAGGGGGGATGCAGAGTCCTTGGCCAGGTCAGGGCTGAGGAGGCTGCGATACTACAGATTTACAGGGAAGTTTCAAGGACTCCCCCACTCACCTGATGTAAGTGCACTCAATATTGTACTCAGTAACAACCTAAATCCTTAAATTTAAAGCAAAATATAAAAAATATTTCATAATGCACTCAGCAGAAGTTCATTAGATTAAAAGTCCACTTTTCCCACTTCTATACCTGCTTTCTGATAGGCAGCACTGTCTGAGGCAGGCAAGAGACATCATCACCTCCAGTCCTATTCTGCATTTCAAGACCTATATATAAACTTAGGCAAATTACTCTACCTTTCAAGTGTCTTCTCACTTTTAAAATGAGAATAATTATTCCAACCTGATAGTATTACTCTGAAAATGCAAAGATACTAAAATATAAATATAAAAATACCATGGGTAAAACAATCTGTATCTAGAATTTGCTTTAGAATACTTCAGTAAAACTGTAAAAATGAGGAGAGACAATAAAAAAGTTGAGCTAAATGTTGAGAATTAATGAAGCCCAGTTATGAGTATATGAGAGCTCATTATATTATTAGATCTCATTTTGTTTGAAAATTTCCACAATAAAATATCTTCAGGGAAAGATTAAACTTGCAAACACAAAGATATTCCCTTTCATAAAGATTTTAACAATACTTAGAAAAAAGTATACAGGAACATTAATGTATATAAATATCTCAAAAAACTAGAAAAAAGTAGATTTACTTACTGAGTACTTACTAGCCTGGAATAAGGCTAGCATTGCCTTGCATACTTTCTTCCAACATATTATCTCCTTTTTACAAAACAATACTTTCCTAATAGTATGAGACATAAGTCAGAAAGGCAGAAAACCATCATTGTGAAGCTTGCAGACTCACATGGTATCCAATGTATAACAGATTTTAGAAAGAAATTTTATGATAATTTGCTGAATGCTTAGAAACAGTCACGTAAGGAAAATCATGTAAGGACATTGCTAATAAAAATTGTAGACAATGAATTCTGTATGATTGTATCAAGAAACTTAAAAACTTACCAGATCAGTATCTGCCTTTTTATACGTCAAAGCTTCAACTTTGGAATCCAGTTCTGCTTGTATTTGGTCTCTTCTTTTCATAACACCCTTTACATTAAAACACACAGATAAAATAGGCTGTACTTAGTTTTAATAATCTTTCCTATAGCAAAAATATATATTTCAGAATATAAATAGCATCTCTTCCCCAAGCCATCAGTCATTTGGGGATATAACACACTTAAAAAATTGTGTTTTGTTGTTGTTAATCTCTAAAAACTAAATTGAAAGCAAGTATTTAAGAGGGCTTTTTTCCTATAAATGTTTTATTAGTTTTCCTAACGCACATTTTACCCATTTAAGCATTGTACATATATACTACATTTGATGGAATACGCATGTACAATTCTTCAAAAATAGTAAAGAGCAAAACAAACAAAAAATAGTAGAAGCACTGGAGACATGCACTATGGCATAAACTAGTTACGGGTGGGATGTCACATGGACCATATCTACACTCTGTGGCAACCTTCTTACCTGACTCCAAAGGATCAGATAATGAAACAGGAAATTATGGTAGGAAATCAGAAAATTGAAGTATGCATTCATATCCTAAGCATTTTATTTTAGCTCAAAATATAAACTATTCATCAGTTAGCCAAGCTTTTGATGAGAGATCATAGCCTCCTCTTTGATAGGCATTTCATCTTGTTTTCTTGATTTCATGTTTCAGAGTTCTTAAACTTAAAGCACCCACATGAAGAAATTTGAGTGCAGAATTAATCTACATCTTTCATTTTTGCCGAACTTTTACAGTATCTTTAAGTGATTCACATTTCTTCCGAGACACGTAACTTAGACTTTATGGACACAAGGACTCCTTTTATTTGTACTCATCTTTTACTGGTTTTCACAATATTAAATAATGAAATTCTAATAAGAAGCACAAATGGCCTAAACAGGTTAAGGAAAAAATAAAACTAAGTTTGGACAAGCAAACAATTCAACCAGCTAGAGAAGTACAGGACATAAAAGAGAAGGGCCTTCTGGTGTTTTAAAGAAGAAGGAAAGAAACGACACAAATCAGTTACATGGAGGTCAAACAAGATGGCTCTACACTATTTAAATGATAACCAAAAAGCATTAAGGATTGAGAATCACCTAGTACAGTTTTGCACCTGGTGGACTGACTCTTAAGACATTCAAAGCAGGCCAGGCACAGTAGTTCACACCTATATTACATCTCAGCACTTTGGAAGAAAGAAGTGGGAGGACCACTTGAGCTCAGGAGTTCGAGGCTCTAGTGAGCTATGATTATGCCTCTACACTCCAGCCTGTGCAACAAAGTGAGACCACGTCTCTTAAAAAAAAAAAAAAAAAAAAAAAAAAATTCAAAGGAAGCTAACATTTTTCCTAGTTGCAAAGAAGTCCATAGAAAATTCAACTAATATCACAAATTCCTTCATATTTACCTCAATGTTTAAATGCCATCAATGTCAAGAAAGCCCTTCCTTTCTTTGACCAAAATGACTCACTCTCTAATTCAGTCCTATTTATTTAAGGTCCGTTTCAAAAAGGATGAAGCACTGGTTTTCATATGCACAAATACATTTTAAGTAAAAGGTTGCTTCAGAGGACAACTGGTGAAAATTGTATGAAATTAATCATTTTTATGGAAGGATTATTTTTCATTATTTTAGCTGAAATTGAAGAGAATGTTCCAATATCAAACAGAACAAGAAATGCAATACAAGTACTACTTATTATACCCTAGGTGTCTAAAAATTAATTCAATCAAACGAGGACCTATAAAATAATTCTAATTTTTCCATACCCTTAATACTGTAATACTTCAATTACATAATTTCCATCTTGATATAATATAGGAGAAAACACAGAACATACAAATCTGATCTTCTTGAAGATTTACACAAGGGGGTGACCCCAATAATGAAGTGAAACCAAAGGATGTAGCCAAGGAAATGGATAGAGAGAGGAAAGAGAATCATCAACAGTGAAACATCGAAGGCCTTTGGGAAGCAAGAAGCTCTGTTTACAGGACGACTCCAATAAAGTTAAGTACAGCCGAAGCCTGAAATGTCCGTACAATATTTAATGACTCTGTCAAAGGAAACCCAAACATGATCAACAGGAGAGAGGCAGATCTCATGCTGAAACACAAGTGAGCTTTTCAGACAAAAACAAGGAAAAGTTTTTAAAAAAGAAAAAAATTGAAAGAAATCCCTAGAAATCAAGGGTACATGTCCAAAGAAACCATGGTTCCAATTATAAAGAACAGAAAAAAGGAGCTATATCTGAATGCAAGCTGACTCCTTTCCCCATCACCACCCTAAAACACTGAGGGTGCCAATTTGCCTGTGCAAAGTATGGTAGGCACAGAAAAATACTGGATGAAAAATATTAGCTTTGCAGATAGCATTGCTAAATTCCAAATATCTGGAAACCTTAACTTGAATTGAGGAAGTAAAATGCAAAACTTTGATATACGAGGAATAAAAGCCTTTTCAAGTAGTGAAAGAAAAACATTTTAACTTGAAAGATTTCTTTTAAAAGCAACCAGAAGGCAGAACATCAAGATCCGACTCAAGTACTTTCTACATAATGGTACTAAATATATTGCTAAATCAAATGTACCTAGAGCAGGAGAGCAGTTCTTTCATGAAAAGAAATCCCCAAAGCACTAAAAAATTTTAAAGTAAAATTTCACAAGGTTTGGAAAAACTAATCATATTCCCTATGTAAATTTTGATTGAGGATGCTTCAAGTCTATGTATAATCTGATAAATTGTTGGTGTTGCTATTGAGTATTCCTGCTTTTTAACAACGGATTCTTTCCTTCATCTATTTAGGCACACAGTGAACAAATATTTATTGAACATCTACATGCAAAACAAAAAGGACAAAAAGATAGCGGTTTTAAAGAAAAGAAATATAGTTGCCTTTATAGAGCTTATAATCAGGTAAGGGACTGAGGTAAAATTAGAATTAGGTGTTCTTACCATTAACATTTCACTATAAAGCACGTACTCATGTACAACAGGAAGCAGGGCCTCTGAGAGTCCAGACATCCGCTTTTCAGTGGCCTTACAGCATCTGTCAATGCAGCTGGCAACATCCTTTAGAGTATCAACCAGATCCTCTTCTGACGCTGACCACAGAATATGAATTGGGCCATATTCTTTCATTTCATCAAAATATTCTAAAAAAAAAAAAAAGACTTAATAAGCTCTTCAATAAACAGAAGTTTTCAAAATACCTGTATCCTAGATAGTAAGAAAGGGTCTTATTTCTCTCACAGTGCACGTGATCTTACACAAGAACATAAGAAAACGGATACCATTCTTCATTAAATCAA
Organism: Nomascus leucogenys; assembly: GCF_006542625.1. NCBI lineage: Eukaryota > Metazoa > Chordata > Mammalia > Primates > Hylobatidae > Nomascus > Nomascus leucogenys. Next base: position 76,228,967 of record NC_044392.1, read on the forward strand.
TCGGCCATCACAGTTTGCCCAGGTCCGTCTTTGAATGACTACTGTCCAAGTGTAACCAATAATAACATACCTTTTCATTGTCAAAAATGTCTTGGCTTGAAAAATAAATTACATGACCGTCATATCTATTATAGACTTCTGCCTACCACACAACTGTATCTGAGTGCCTCATAGGCAACATGCCCTGAAAAAAAACTTAGCATCTTCTTTCTCTCCTTCTTCTGACTACATATTCTACTTAGTGGTAATTACTATCCATAAATCTAAGCAAAAAATTGGGAGATTATCCTAGAATCATAACTTACACAGAGCCAGTCAATCACCCATTCCAAAACTTCTAGATCTTAAACTATCCATCTGCCTATGTACTTATCTTCACTTCCACCACCATCAGCATCCCTAATCTGTACTGCTTCAACGGTCTCCTAACTATTCTCCCTCTATCTTTATCACAGTATAGAAACATTGACTCTTTGTAGCTAAATTAGAATTAGTTAAATTAAACCTTTATCATTAGTCCTCTCCGTCTGCTTCTCCAGGTCCAATGTGAAATTCTCTGCCAAAGATTTTATCTCGAGCCAAATTGCTTGTTCATTCACGAATATCCCATGATTTCTCTTTACAAAAAACATTTCCACATGTCCCTCTGCCTTGTCCTCCATTCCTATCACCTGACAAACTACTTCGAATCCTTTAAATTCCAGTTCAAATAAATCTCCTCTGATTCTGTTCCAAAGGATTCATAGATGCTTTGGCCCTCAATGAGCTTATCATAATTTTATACTTCTATTAAAGCATTATCCCACTGCATTATAGATGTCCTATAACTCAAATGCTCTTGGCCACATACTCCTTAAAACAGGGACTGAGTCTTATTATTTTTCTATCTCAAACCCTTACATGTAATCAGTTCAATAAATATTTTCATATCAATGAAAGAAGGCATACATGAGTAACCAAAGACCATTCAGTGTTTGATACGCTATGTATTCAAAAATTTTTGATTTTAAAACGTGACTGTCTTTACAATTTTACATTTTTACTTTCACACCTAATTTTCAATGATGTATAGCTTTTTGTGGTAGAAAATTTATAAGCAGTGAGCATTTTTTGTTCACTATCCATATAAGTACAATTATCTATATTTAACCATTTTACAACTCATTAGGATTTGCTGATATCTGTCATATTTCTCTAAACTCTTAAACTATTAAAACTTTAAAAGTTTGTATTAAAAAGTTTAAAAATATGAAATTGAAAATCAATGGAGATACTAGTTGTTACCTAATGAACATTTAATCACCTCTATAGTCCTTCCAAACTCCACCTTCCTGATCCTAGGCCTGTCTTTATGTTAAATAATGACCATACTCAACTAATTTCTAGAGAAGAAAATTTTCCACTTTCTTTTCTCAATTGAGTCAATTGAGAAATCTCAAACTTCTCATCTTCTCAATATATGTCACTGTCAGTCATTAAACCTGAATAATATTTATGTTTACATGCAAAGCTGCCCTAAAATTCTAAACTGCGCTTACATACCACTCAAATCACATCTGTATGCAAACATTTAGTTAGCTGCACTGTAATTTGTCTGTTAATATACATATTTCCCAACTAGACTGTGAGCTTAACAGGTACCATCTTAATTACTCTTTGATACTCATTGATAGTTTATAAAGCTCTTAACTACCAATAGTTTCCAGAGATCTCTTTGAATTGCCATACCACCTAACTATGCATCCAGAATCTACTTAATAGAACTGGAATCACAGAACCTAGTTAAAATAATTCACTTATTTAGGTTAAAAAGACAAATAATAAATGTAAGGGCAAACCAAGGAGGTTTAAAACAAATTATTATACTACATTCAGCCACTACAGTAATCTCATCAGGGGTCAATGCAAGAAAAAAAGGTAAAAAAGGGGCAAAGTACATGCAGTTATAATTTTTTTCTATATCTCTTTTTAAAACCAATCAATTCTTAATAAAGCACATTTTCCTACACCATTCCAAATCTTATGTTCATTCGTTTTTTTTTTTCAATCACTGAATATATTTTAATTGAGTACTTATTATGTTTAAACACTGCCCGGATACTAGAAATAAAATATTTCCCAGCTTATCCTGATGGGCAGTATAGTTAAGTAGAGGCCAATTAACAAATAAGCCATCAACTTGGGAACTTTTGTTTGTCTTTATGTACTTCCTCATCTCTAATAACAAATTATATTAGGAAATTATTTGCTGACTCAGTTATCTATTTTTTAATGTAAGTAAATGCAATTAGAAAATTAGGGGAAAAAATCATCATGTGATTAGAATTAGAATTAGAAAAAATTCACCAACAATTCTGATTTATAAACTAGAAAGAAAAAGAAAATAGGAAAAGAGGCAGATTTCCCAATACGTAAATCTCTCTGCCATACTTTGACAGGTTTAATAGAGTATCTGTTCCCTCCAGAAAAAAATAATTACCAGAAAATGTGAAAACCCTATTTCCTGAAACATCACTTCTTTGATTCTGAGCTCTGTTCCATGTTGAATACAAACTTCATACAACCACATCCACAATTTTAAACTCGGGGCTTACTTTACCACTATTACCTATGAATGGGAAGTAGAGCAGCTAGTGATTCATAAAAGTGAAAATGGAGACTGGCCATAACTACCTTCGAAATCATTTAGGAATCAGAAATGTCCATAAGATGGCTAGGAATAAGCCACACTTTGAAGCTGACATTCTAACTGAATGTTGCTATACTACACCAACAAATGTGAAGATTCATCAGAAACTGAACAACTTTGAAATCACATTTCAGTAATTCTACTTACCCCTTTCTTCCTTATAAATTCTCTGAGATATTTTATCTATCAAATTTATTTTCTGGCTAAATAGTTCAATAAAGTTATTCATTTCCATGAACTCCTCTGGGCGGTTTTTAACTCCTCTCATTGAGGATGCAACAGCTCTGACTGTTTGCCCCATCCTGCTTAGCAAGCCAGGACCTTGCTTCTTGTGAGAAGAGAGTTCCTAGAAACAAAAAATAAAGTATTTCTAGTGAAACAAGTCTCAACATTTCAAGACTCAATACAAAAATAAACCTAATTAGGAGAATAAAATTAAGATAAAATGGTTTCATAGGCATCAATCTTTTTAATGTTAGCTTGAAGCAAATGAGCTTTATTAAGGTACAGTGTTTCCTCTAAGTGGCAGCCTCATCAATAATATTCCCTTTCACAGTACTCATGTAAAACAGGTATATAGTCTTTCCTCAGACCGTAAATCTTTAAAAGAACAGGGTTTAACAGACAGAATAGTGCTCAATGAGATACTAGAGAAGATAAGGATAATATGACATACCACCTATATTTTATAACAGGAATTTAATGGAAAATGATTGAGAGAAGATTTCTCAGGGCCTAAGTTATACTCCGAAAAATAAAATCGGAAAACTTCATTAATTCTTTAGATGTAATAGTAGCTAACATTTATTTAGAGCTTAATACATTCTGGGCACTATATTGACATTTTAATATACGTAATTCACCATAAATCTATGAGGTAGGTTTTATTATTTTCCTCATTTTACAGAAGAAAATAGAGGCACAAGAAAGTTAACTAACTTGCTCAAGATCCTAGAGCAGGCCGGGCGCGGTGACTCACGTCCATAATCCCAGCACTTTGGGAGGCCGAGGCAGGCGGATCACGAGGTCAGGAGATCGAGACCACCCTGGCTAACACAGTGAAACCCCGTCTCGACTAAAAATACAAAAAAATTAGCCTGGCGTGGTGGCGGGTGCCTATAGTCCCAGCTACTTGGGAGGCTGAGGCAGGAGAATGGCATGAACCCAGGAGGCAGAGCTTGCAGTGGGCTGAGATCATGCCACTGCACTCCAGCCTGAGCGACAGAGCGAGACTCTGTCTCAAAAAAAAAAAAAAAAAAAAAATCCCAGAGCAATTAAGTGGTAGAGCAAGAACTGGAATCCTGGAAGTCTGATTCCAGAGGCTTCATTATTAAGCACCAACTTGCTCTGCCCACTTAAAGTCATTAGGATAGTTTATAAATAGATACTACCTGAACATAGCACTTCAACCAAATGAAGTGGGTAAACTGTGACACCACCTTCACCGGCTGGCTGTCTACAGAGAAAACTTTTAATAAGATATGAAACTAGTTATTTCATACTTAACCTAGGAGGGACAACTATACACTTGCAAAATAGATAGAAAAAATCATATAAAAGAATATACTACACACAAACATATCCCTTGAGAAGTATGGCATAAGTTAAAAGAACAAATAAAAACAAAAAAGGACAAGGGATTCTAATAATGGTTGTGGCCCTTGTTGAAACACAAGCTTGGGATCAAATAAAATATTTGATCAAATAAAATACTGCTGACTACCTGATCTACAGATAAAAATATTATATATTAGTTACCCAAATATTAAATAACACATTGTCTATCTTCCTCCAGGTTTTCGTTCCTGAATATCTTACAGAAAATAATACATACAAAGTAAACTTGTTTATTTCCAATTCGGTGTGATTTTTTTTTTGTGCCAATAATAATAGATGCCATCCTTGACCAGGCAACACATCCATCCGAGAGTGCTACAGCCTCATTTGATAGAGTAAACATTATCAGAGACAGCTCACATCACAACTGGCAAGCTGTTACTGAAACTGTTGACTGTAGAGAATATTTCTAACAGCTTCTAAGGTTCTGAAGTCAGGCCACATATTCATTTCACATAAGTCACAAAGGGCTTCCATAGAGCAGGACTATCTGTCAAGATTGAAATGAACCACTTTTTAGCTTCTACCACTGGCAACAACTGAGAGATATAAAACTCAACATTTGCCAGTAACTGTTTAATATTGACCCTTTGTCCTGTCTGGTATCTTTCTTGCTGAGTAATAGCTTTACAGAATAAAAGAAAAAACAAGTAGAATGGATAAGGTTTCTGTATTAGAAACTGGAGACTCCCCCACTTAGATAATTAAAGGAAAAGTAAGGAGATCATATTATCTATCCGTCCATCCATCCATCCATCCATCCATCTGTCTCCATTCATCCATCTACCCATTTAATAAGGACTTTTATCCATCCATCTCCATTCATCCATCTACCCATTTAATAAGGACTTTTATCCTAACTTAAAAAGCCCTGACCCATTATTACTCAAAATAAAGTAGACCCTTGAACAACACAGGTGTGAGCTGAGCAGGTCCACACATGTGGACTTCTTTCAATAAATATATTGGAAAAATTTTTGGAGATTTGCGACAATTAAAAAAAACTCACAAACCACATAGTCCAGAAATGTAGAAAAAACTGAGAGAAAGGTATGTCATGAATGGACAAAATATATGCGGATACTAGCCTATCATTTACTACCCTAAAATGTATATAAATCTATTATAAAAAGTTAAAATTTATCAAAACGTATGCACATATTTTGACTCACATGCCACCATATGCAGTTGAGAGAAATGTAAACAAACATACAGATGCAGTATTAAATCAAAACTGCTTAAAATTAACTACAGTACACACTGTACTATTGTACTGTTTTTGTAGCCCTCCTGTTACTATTTGTGGCGAGCTCAAGTGTTGTGAATATCTGCTTCAAACTCCATGTGACGCTGATCATCTCCGAGTGAGTAGTTCATCTCTCCAGTAAATTGGGTATAGCAGTAAAAAGTGATCTCTTGTGGTTCCCATGTATTTTTTTTATTGTGTTCAGTGCAATGCTATAAACCTGAAATAATACCATGGGACCCATATGAAGTGCCACTAGTGATGCTAGAAATGTTCCCAAGAAGCAGAGAAAAGTCATGGCATTACCAAAAAAGTTGAATTGCATGCTAAGTACCATAGATTGAGGTCTGCCACTGTTATTGCCCTCCATTTCAGACCGACAATTCATCTTGTAAACAGACAACATAAACTTATGGTTATCGATAAATACAGTAGAATACTGGTAGTGTATTTTCTCTTCCTTGGGATTTTCTTAAATAACATTTTCTTTTCTCTAGGTTACCTTATTGCAAAAAATACAGTATATAATACACAAAAGATATAAATATGTGTTAACCAACAGTTTATGTTACAGTTAAGGCTTCCAATCAACAGGCTGCTACTAGTAGTTAAGTTTCTGGGGAATTAAAAGTTACACATGGATTTTCAATTTCATAAGAGGTTGGCTTCCCTAACCGCCATGTAGTTCAAGGGTCAACTATAGTGTCAATAAAAGAAATATATTTATAGCTGTTCAGTATTTGCTATTTATGCAAGAAGCACCCTGATATTAAAACATGAGAGAGAGAGAGAGAGAGAGTGTGTGTGTGTATATATACATATGAAGAAGATACAAGATTTCTGTAATATTTATATGTAGATTTGACACAGGGTTATACCTGAAGGATAACTCTCCAGTGTTTCTGAAAAATTCCATCTCAATTCAAGTACACCACTGCGTGATTTTTAATGGTAAACAAGAGGAAGAATACAATCTACTATAGATACAGACACCCAAAGATTATATGAGTATAAATAAAAATCATTTACCCAAGCTTGTGCGGTGAGAAAAATTTTGAAGTCTTCATTAAATGTTAAAGTTGGATGATCAGCGATTCGGTTCAAAAATTTATGTAAAGCCTTCCTGCGTGTCTCAATGAAGTCATCGTTAAAGCGTTCCACCATTCCTTTTACTATAAACTTTTCTGGCAATGGCTAAGGCAAAAAAAATTAAAAAGGTATTCAAGTATTATTAGCCACAGGTTTATAAGCAATTCTACGCTTTCCCTTTTTGAAAGTCTAGTTGAACATCTGATCATTTCTTATAAAAATAATTTTTAAAAATTCACAATGTTAGAACCAAAAATGAGAAATCACAACACATTATGAAGAGTTTTTTTTTAAAAAAGTGTACATCGATTGAAACATTTAGAAATAAATATTATTCCTAAGATAAATGAATTACAGTGAACCTAAGGTCTGAAATTGGGTTTTAGGCATTCAAAAAAACTCACTAGAAAACTGGTAGCTATTCTATGAAAAAAAAATTTTGCAAACTTACTGGAATAATCAGAGTGGGGTGTGCTTCTTCCAGTTTTCCCTTCAACCAAAGGAAATCTTGATACCGTCTCCTAACTTCAAATTCACTGGAGTCAAATTCCCCACGAGATGTCTGAAGAAAGTAGGAGAAAATAACAGCACATGCAATATAAGATAGAAGATATGTGCCTAATGCTATTTTAGACATTGTGAAGTAAATGGGTCTCAAAGAAAAATTAACAAATCCTAATTATTCAGTGTTTGTCAGCCTGTAATTTTTTTTTGTCATCTATTCATGTAGCAGATGAAACAAAGCAAACTTTCTGGTATTTCCAGAAAGAAAGCAAATATCATACTTAAATTTAAAATCCAAACTGAAAAATCTGTCTTACAACAACCATCTGCCTTCCACAAGATTTTAACTACTATTATCTTTGGCATGACTTTCTCGCTAACAAGCAAGCGTGTTCTGAATTTAGGTTTCAAATATATTTCTTTTCTCAAGATGATTAGAATTCAGAATTTGAGGAAAGTCCTATTTTTGCAATTTGGAAAATAACCTGAATGTAACTGAGAAAAATGTTTTCTTGGAATTTGCTCAAATGAATTGCTGTGCTAGGATTTGCTTTCGGTATATGAAAATTCTAACATTTTAGAGTGATTTTTACCACTGTTTTAAAAGAAGTAATTAATAGACATTTGATGTGAAAAGCAAATCTTCCTGTCATTTCTCAAAGAATTTTATTTTGGGTTATATGCCTAAACTCCTGAAAATTAAGCAAATACATTAAAATATCTGTTCTCAACAAACCAAAAATCCATGCCAACACATATGACAAGAAGAACATGGGTACAATATCAACCTCATTTCTATTGCCTGAGTCCCAAGCCAAAGACAAAAACATGAGTTACCTAATGCATACTCACCTCTCATAAGAAAACAGTCACTCACACCAATACCTTATTTAACTGAATTTTTGCATATTAAAAATTGCATGCAGTAATATTTAGGTTGAAATTTTCCTGCAGAAGTAAACATGGCATAACACATTGCATATATATTTCACACTCACCAGAAATATCAATCACCCACACAGATGTACACACAATTGTAAATTAAACAGTCCAAGTCATAAGATGCAATCTTCATTGTCATAAAATAAGGTCTATGAAAGCTATACTTTCCAAAGTTTATTCTCTTAAAATGAATGTTCAGAATATCATACAATGTATCTTTGTACAACATTCCCTTTATAATGGGAAAAAGTGGGAGCAAATGAAATGCAGAAATCTAAGAAACTAAATGTTCACAAAACACTACAAAATCTTAACTATTATGCAACATGGTACACGATACGGAAATGGTAAAAAGTGGAAAACTAAATGAAGTACCAGCACAGTTTAATAATATAGACTGGTTGGTGTGTGTATGTCCGTGGGCAAATAGATGCATGCACACATACATATGCACCCAAAACATGGTTTAGAATAACTCATTAAAAAATATTACTGAGCACCTCCTTGTACTGGGTACATATGTACAGGTCCACTACCAATTTCTAAGAATATAAATTGCCATAACGAACAATGAAGCACTTAAAAGAAAAAAACCAGCAGTTAAAATAAGATTGAGCTGTATATGTCAAGAATATCCAACATTTTAAGTAAGCATAAAACAATCTAGTATAAATTCCAGTAAGAAGATATAAAATCAAGTCAAATAATTGGTTCAGTCTATCCTCATCACTCTGTCACTGACTCAAAAGAATTCTCTAATGTAGTGCAACAGAAGAAGAAAACAGAGGATAAGTGCAAGTAACAAGAAGAATATGTTATTTCTTCCTACTGTAAGATTTCGTTCTTCTCTTGAAGGGTTGTAAGAGACACATATGTAGGAATATGATGAGGAAAACAGTCATTATCAGCGGGGTTTGGAACAAGACTAATTTCCCTACAGCAAGGATGAGAATCATTGTCCCTTCTAAAGTGGACAAATTTGATCATTATAAGATGCCACAGTGGCTCACGCCTGTAATCCCAGCATTTTGGGAGGCCGACACGGGCAGATCACAAGGTCAGGAGTTCGAGACCAGCCTGACCAACATGGTAAAACCCCGTCTTTACTAAAAATACAAAAATTAGCCAGACGTGGTGGCGTGCACCTGTAATCTCAGCTACTCAGGAGGCTGAGGCAGGAGAATCACTTGCACCTAGGAGGCGGAGGTTGCAGTGAGCCAAGATCACACCACTGTACTCTACCCTGGGTGACAGAGCAAGACTCTGTCTCGAAAAAAGAAAAAAAGAAAAAAGATGCACAAAAGCTTCCAAACTGTAGAAATAACTGGGTTTGATAACATATATCCAACTTAGAAATATCATGTATTTCATAAAATGCATTTGGAGTACAAATAATGCTTCTAACATAGAATACAGTTTTCTATGGAAGCAACATTGAAAATGCTGGCCAATTTTCCATGTTTGACCATAAAAGTTTGGGTACTTGAAGTTTAGTACTAATGAACTCATGTGATCTCTACCCCCAAATGCATTTATCCCAAAAATACCAACCTTCAGTCAAGTGTGAACAGTTATTCTAAACTCATTATTTAGAAACCTTTTTTTGAGGGAAAATGAAACCTAATAGTCAGTTCAGCCAATCAAGAATATAGCTTAACTCCTAACTATACAACGACAGGCATTTATAGGTTTGTTTTCAGAAAGAGGAAGTGGAAGCAAAGTACCTTGTTAAATCTCTTCATTCTTACTCTTATATGTACTAAGAGAACATACATCTCTAGATCTCCAAAAGGGAAAATACTTCTTTAGAACAGTCACTTAAAATATGCTAACCTAGACAACAAAGGGTAATTTCCCATAAAAAGAACAGATGCCACAAATGTGGTCTTCCCGATACAATCATTTACAGTTGGATCATTCTTAAGTATTCCTAAATAGGTGATTTTCCGTGTACATATGTATATATTCATTTATCCTTATAATCCTTAGTGTCCATGAATATAAATATTTATAAAACTAAGATTTTCCCAGGAAAGCCATCTTTCAACCTCCAAATTAGATGGTGTATCCCATGCTCATAATATCCAATATGTTTCCTTCAAAATATTTATAACTATAAAGAAATAACTTAGCATATGATATGGTTTGGCTGTGACCCCATCCAAATCTCATCTTGAATTATAATAATCCCCATGTGTCAAGGGTGTGGCCAGGTGAAGATAATTGAATCATAGGGGCAGTTCCCCCATACTGTTTTCATGGTAGTGAATAAGTCTCATGATATCTGATGGTTTTATAAATGGGGGTTTCCCTGCACAAGCTGTCTCTTGCCTGCTGCCGTGTAAGACATGTCTTGCTTCCCCCTTGCTTTCTGCCATGATTGTGAGCCCCCTACTCCAGCCATATGGAACTGTGAGTCAATTAAATGTCCCTCCTTTATAAATTACCCAGTACTGGGTATGTCTTTATTACCAACATAAGAACAAATTAACACAGTATAAAATTAATTATTTAATATCATCATATGCAAACACCCCTTCCTCAGAGTGAAAACACCAGGAAAGCAGAAAGTTCCTTTTGTCAGACCTATCCTGATCACTGATATATTCTTAATATATAAGCACAATACTTGGGACAAGCGGGGTACTCAATAAAAGCTTGTGGAATAAATAAGTAAATGATAATAAGAAAAGACTATTTGATAACATGATCTACCTGTACTATTTATATATTTGTATCTGTAATATATATTTCTGTATATATAGATATAGTCTATATACTATGAAATAGTAAAAGTAGTGAGAAGTAGAACAAAGGAAGTCAGTTTATAATAGTTAAACTGAAAGTTTACCACATCCATACCTAAATGCACAAAAATATAATAGAAAAAATGTATACTATGAAAGTAAACTGTTTGGATTTAAATCTCAGCTCAGCTAATTACAATGTTTTGTAACCTTTAACAAGCTACTAAGTTTCAGTGTCCTCATGCATGAAATGGGGGTAAATCATAGTATTTATGTTTGAGGATTACTGTGAGCCTAAATGAGTTAACATGTAGAAACTGGTTAGAATATTACCTGGCACAAAGCAGTCACTCAGTAAATGTTTGCTAGTTTATACACTTTAATATTATTATTACTAATACTATTACTACTTCTATAAGACCAGTCCATTTAAAGTATGTGTAAATAGGAAAACTCAGAAGAACAGTATGTCTATGATCAGAATGAAACTCATAAGGTGGCTTTAGAAAGAATGTCTTTCTGAGAGAATGTCTTTCTGAGAGACGCAAATGATGGAAAAATAATTCAGCTTCACAAATTATTTGCCAGAATGGATAATGACAATAGATAATTACAACAGTAGTAATAGAAGAAATTTGGCTCTACTCTAGCAGTATGACTGTATTAACATATTCAATTTTCATAAAGACCTTATGAGGTTAGTACTGTTATCCTATTTACAAACAAGAAAACTAATATAGAGAGGTTAATTAAATTGTCCAAGTCATATAGCAAGGAAGGAGAGAAATCAAGATTCAACTCCATGTTGTCTTGCTCTACCACATCTTGATATAGCTAAGATAATTCCTTCACTCATTCATCAACAAAGTAAATAGTTTACTTATTATGTCCTAAGATTTGTGTTTGGAATTATGGATAACTTAAAATATAGTTACCTTCCTTGAGAAACTCACAAACTCACTGGGAATAAATACAAATAAACGTCTATTCACATACAGGTAGATGGCAATTACTGAACACTTATTGTGTGCTAGACACTTTACTAAGTGGGGTGTGCATTGATTACTTATTCTACTGCAACCCTACAGAAGTGAGTTCTATTACCTGTTTTATCGATTTAAAAAAAACAGCTTAGTTGGATTAAATATACGCTTTTGATGTTTTGCTATATTGACTCTAATGTTTTACATTCCTTAAGAGTTCAATAGAACAGTATGAGAAAACAAAGAAAGAATAACTATTTCGGCCAGGGGACAGAAACAACTAGAGAAGCCTTCACAGGCATCTAACATTTTGAGTTGTATATTGAAAACTAAGCATGACTTCTTCTGTCTAAGAAGGGGACTGACACAGCAAACAGAAGGAAAACTATATGCAGTTATGAGAGCAAGAGATCTCCTAAATATTCAGAAAACAGAAGCAGCTCTACATGAGTGGAGAGCAAGGGTACTGAATGTGAGGTGTAACAAATAAGTCTTATATGGTAAGTGGGCACCAGACTGAGAAGCCTGTTTGTATGTCATACAAGAAAGTCTGCACTTTGCTCTGCCTGAAATAAGGGGCCAGGAAAGGATTTTAAGAATTCGAGTGAAGAAATAAGATATATATATATATTCAGGAAACATAACTAATAGCAGTGTGGCAGTTTCATTGGAAGAAGTGATTATAGGAACATAGTTCAGAACTTTTTCAGCTAAAAAAAGAGATGTACTTTTACATTTATTAAATAAAGTCTAGGGTGAGGCTTCATAAACAAAATATTATAAAGAGAATTATTTAAAAATGCTATTAAATAAAGGACTTAAAATAAAGATTATACTAGGTGGTTGCTTAATTGTGTCTGAGGTAAACTGTCTTTGTAGCGCTTTGCCCTACGATTAAAGAGATCTGTGTTCTAGATCTACTTTGCCCTTGAATTATTGCACACATAACAGTATCTCATACATGAGACAAAGTGGCCACCTGCCCCACTTTGAAAAACAAATGGTACCATATTTTATAATCTTCCAAAGAAATCTGAATACATAATATTGCAAACTGTTTAAACATTTTATTTTTTTATTAACAACTTGAGGCCCATCTTTTCCAAAGGTATTACTTAATACTTGTTTTAAACTAAAAACCTAGATATTCTTATTCTAAGACGTATAGCTGCTATAAAATAAGTGACTATTTCTCAAGTCAAGTTGAATTTCACTGACTTAATACAGAACAAGTGAAGGGCAGATAAGAAGCAATGTGTTAGCCAAAAGGTTTGAAAAAGTAAAAGTCAATTCAGCTAAGATCCTGGAATGTTGGGAATTATAATAAACAAGAGGTACTTACTTCCAAAGCTTCAAAAAAAGCAGCTATATTCAAGAAAATATTTATCCAATGTTTACCTTAGTAATGATCCTATACGTAATGAAAGTTTCTATTGTAGTAACGTGACTTTCAGGTTCATCAACTGTGATGAAGAGATCCTTTAAATCTGGTTCATCCTCAAACTTGATTTGGTTTATCATTGATAAAGGGGATGTTGGCATCATAGGGCTGAAGGAGTTCATGTCCATCAATGAGGCATCCTAAGAAATAAAACATTCAAAAATTAGTATCAACAGAAAAATTAAACTCTTCTATTTCTAGATGCTATCAATATTAATGAAATATATCAAGAACAAAAGGGATTATTGGACTTTTAGTTAAATGTGGTATATTGACCATGTATTTTTACCTGTTTCCTCTTGAAAATCCCACCCAAAAGATGACAGTAAAGAAAGAAACAAACAAATGAAAAGTATAAACCCTCAAGGATTGCTATGGTTTGAATGTTTCTGTTCCCTCCAAATGTCATGTTGAAACTTAATCCCCAATGCAATAATATTAAGAGGTGGAGCCTTTAAAGGTGAGTAAGTCATAAGGGTAGAGCCCTCATGAATGGTACTAGCCACCTTATAAGAGGGCTGTAGGGAACAACCTAGTGCCTCTCCTGCCCTTTCACCTTCTGCCATGTGGGGACACAACAAAAAGACACCATCTTGGAAGCCAAAACTGCCAGCATATTGATCTTGAACTTCCCAGCCTCCAGAACAGTGAGAAATCAATTTCTATTATTTATAAATTACCCAGTCTCAGATATTTTGTCACAGTAGCACTAACGGACTCAGGCAAGAATAAGAAGAAAAAAACTATAGTAAACGAAATGTGCCAACTACTTTTTGGAAACTGGAGATGTGATTGTCAAGTGGTAACTAAAATAGCAGTGCAGAGTAAACTGAAAAGTAATCTAGAAGAGAACAGTAAACCAGGAAGAAGCAAGGATATTTATGATGTAGAATGCCAGAAAGGTTCAAGAATTGGAGGCACCAAGAACCTCTGGACATAAAGGTTGTGGCAGAGCAAAAACCAGATGATTAGTTATTAAGAAGATCTAATAAAACAAAAAAGAGTTAGAACCTCAGATTCCCTCACCTACTCTAGGCAATCAGGTAACTTTCCCACCCACTTTGGCAGAACACTGGAAGTCTACTTTCTGAAAGGTCTGAACTCAAGGGCATCCAGCAGAATAGGGAAGAGGTCCTGTGAAAATACAGGTATCAAGTGAAGGTCCTGCATACCAGACCAAAAGGCATGCAACCCTGTTCACCTGGTCCCAAGAACGTTGGCAGGAAGGTACAACCCCCACCCCATCATAGTCCATTCAGTCTGTTATTAAAGAAAAATACAATAAACTAGGTAGCTTACAAACAACAGAAATTTATTTCTCACAGTTCTAAACTAGGAAGTCCAAGATCAAGATGTCAGCAGATTCAGCGTCTGGTGAGGGCCCACTTTACAGAACAGCTTCCTTTCACTATAATCTCACATGGTAAAAGGGAGGACGGTCTCTCTGGGGTCTTTTATAAGGGCGCCAACCCTAATCATGAGAGCTCCACCCTCATGACCTAATCACCTCCCAAAGGCTCCACCTCCTACTATCATCAGCTTGGCAGTAGCATTTCTATGTATGAATTCTGGGTGGACACAAATATTCATACCACAGCACCCACCATAGTTGGAAGTTTCCTCTCTTAGCTGATCTTGGAGAAAAACTGACAGTTGTAGTCCCCTAATGAATTAGCCAGGTCTCTGCATAACCACCCTACATCAAAGCCCCTACCATGCATGCAGAATGTCTACTCTGCTTTTTATTATTTTTTGTAGGAACTACCAAACATCTAAACATGAGGAAGGGCTCTGACGTGAAATAAAGTCACAAACAAACCAAATCAGAAGATTAGAGGAAGCAGATAGAACAGAGCATAAACACTTTTAAAAAACCATGAAATCACCAGAAAGATAAGAGAAAATATTAAATCCATGAATGAAAGCATGCTGTTTTTAAAAAGAAAATTCAGAGAACAGCAACAACACCAACCAAAAAAGACACTCATGAACATTAAAATATGATAGCAATATAAAAATGCAACAGAAGGTTTGAAAATCAGAGCTCAAGAACTGTCCTACTATGTGAACCAAAAGAACAAGAGATGGAAAATGAGAAGATTTTTTAAAATGAAAGGATCCAGGCAGGCAGTGCCTCAATAAAAGGAATTCCAGAAAATGAGAAAGAAAAATATCCTTGACATAAAGTGTTTCCAGGTTGATAGGGCCTGTGAGGTCTCCCCAAAATGAACAGGACACTGGTTGGGTAGGTAGTACTCCTACAAGCATCCATCACCATGACATTTCATCATACTAGAGATTTTTACATTCCTGAAAGATTTAAGAAACAATATAATAAAGGAGGAATCTTGGGAATCACAATGGCATCAGAGTTCTTAAATGATGATGCTGGAAACTACATGATAATAAACTAATGTCTTCAAAATTTTGAGAGAAAAGTATTTTCCACCTAGAATTATACATATCCAGGCAATTGTCATTCAAATATATAGGGAGAATAAAGCCATTTCAGACACACAAGATTTCAAATACTTACTTCCCATGTACCTATTCTTTGGAAGCTTCTTTACTTCTCCAAAATAAGAGAATATGCCAAGAAAGAACAAATAGAATCTAAAAACAAGCGATACATCAGAAGATTAAAGTAAAGGAAATTCCCTGGAAAATAATGTTCTATGTTGACAGTTTTGCAGCAAACCTAGAGAACAGCCCATATACACTGGACCAGGAAAATAAATATCCAGGGTGTCAAGGAGACGACATGGAGAAAGAATAAAGGAAGTGAGGGATGAAGGAAAAGGGGATGGTGGAAAACAGAGTAAGAAAGGGGAGTAAGCAAAGGAGGAAAGGAAAAAGAGAAGGTGAGAGAGAAAAACAAGGAAGAAAGGGAACTTAAAAAGGAAGTGAAAGGACAAAAAAAGGAAGAAAACTGACAGAATAATGACATAAATGTGATAGGAAGCATGCCTATGTTAGATCTGTAGATAAATTATAATTGGTACAAGAAAGTTAAGGAGAGAGAAAGCAAAAGAGAGAAAAGGAGGGATGAGAAAACTTTTACTTATTGAGAGTAAGCTAGAAACATGTTGCCCCATTATTCCTAAATAGGTCTGTGTGTATTTTCAGAAAACAAGAACACTCTCCTGCCTAACCATAGTACCGACATAGGTATTTGAATTGGGAAATTAGCACTGATGCAATACAACAGTCTAATCCACAGACCCTTTTGAATTTCTCTGTCCCAAAAATATCCTAAAAAGAAAATGTTCTTCCCCTCTGGTACAGAACTAAATCCAGGTTCATCTGTTACATTTAACTGTTATATCTCTGGCCCCTTCAATCTGGAACCATTTCTCATCTTTCACTTTCTATTATGGTATAGACCTATTCGAAGCTATTTTATTGGCAATGTTTCCTTTTCTCAAATATATACATATGTTTTTCTCTCTCCCATCATCTTAATTTATCACCATTTTAAGGTAGATAGAGGTTTAAGAAAAAAATTATTTTTATTCACAGCCAAGCCATATAGTTAATTATGATTACATTTTCATTCTTCTACTGCTTTAAAAAATATCTTATAGTGATAACGTCATGCTGTGTTGCCCTGGCTGGTCTCAAACTCCTGGCTTCAAACAATCCTCCTGCCTTGGCCTGTGACAAGGTTTGGTTGTGTCCCCACCCAAATCTTATCTTGAATTGTAACTCAATTGTAACACAATTCCCATGTGTCATGGGAGGAAACTGGTGGGAGATAATTGAATCATAGGGGCGGGTCTTTCCCGTGCTATTCTCCTGATAGTGAATAAGTCTCATGAGATCTGATGGTTTTAAAAATGGGAGTTTCCCTTCACAAGTTCTTTTGGCCTGCTGCCATCCATGTAAGATGTGACTTACTCCTCCTTGCTTTTCACCATGATTGTGATGCTTCCCCAGCCACGTGGAATTGTAAGTCATTAAACCCTTTTCCTATACAAATTGCCCAGTCTCAGGTATGTCTTTATCAGCAGCATGAAAATGGACTAACACAGTAAATTGGTACTGAGAGTGGGGCACTGCTGAAAAGATACCTGAAAATGTGGAAGCAACTTTGGACAACAAGTAGAGGCTGGAACAGTTTGGAGGGCTCAAATGAAGACAGGAAAACGTGGGAGAGTTTGGAACTTCCTAGAGACTTGTTCGATGACTTTGACTAAAATGCTGATAATGACATGGACAATGAAACCCAGGCTGAGGTGATCACAGATGGAGATGAGGAACTTGTTGGGAATGGGAGCAAAGGTGACTCTTGCTATGTTTTAGCAAAGAGACTGGTGGCATTTTGCCCCTGCCCTAGAGATTTATGGGGCATACTTTGTATTTTACTGACATTACGCACAAACGTGCTTTGGCATTCTTTTTGCTCATCCTCCCAACTCAACCACAGCCTACTTCTTTTACCTACTACATAATTTAGGATTCTATTTCTTCTGCTTGAAATGCAGCCTTTTGTAGAGTGGGAAAGATCTGCATGAATGTACAGAATTTACTTTAAACTTGAGAGAGATGATTTAGGGTATCTAGTGGATGAAATTTCTGAGCAGCAAAGCATTCAAGAGGTGACTTGGGTGCTGTTTAAGGCATTTAGTTTTACAAGGGAAGCGGAGCATAAAAGTCCAGAACACTTGCAGCTTGACAATGTGATAGAAAATAAAATCCCATTTTCTGAGGAGAAATTCAAGCCAGCTGCAGAAATTTGCATAAGTAACAAGGAACTGAATGTTAATCCCCAAGACAGTGGGGAAAATCTCTCCAGGGCATGCCAGAGGTCTTCATGGCAGCCCCTCCCATCATAGGCCCAGAGGCCTAGGAGGAAAAAGTGGTTCTGTGGGCTGGGCTCAGGGTCCCCACACTGTGTGCTGCCTAGGGACTTGGTGTCATGTGTCCCAGCCACTCCAGCTGCTTCAGCTATGGCTGAAAGGGGCCAACATAGAGCTCAGGTCACGGCTTCAGAGGGTGCAAGCCTCAAGCCTTGGCAGCTTCCATAGTGTTGGGACAGACAATGCACGGAAGTCAAGAATTAGGGTTTAGGAACCTCCACCTAGATTTCAGAGGATGTATGGAAATGCCTGTATGTCCAGGCAGAAGTTTGCTGTAGGGATGGAGCTCCCATGGAGAACCTCTGCTAGGGCAGTACAAAAGGGAAATGTGGGGTTGGAGCCCCCACACAGAGTCCCTACTGGGGCACCACCTAGTGGAGCTGTGAGAAGAGGGCCATCATCCTCCAGGCCCCAGAATAGTAGATCCACTGACAGCTCGTACTGTGCCCCTGGAAAAGCCACAGACACTCAATGCCAGCCCACGAAAGCAGACAGATGGGAGGCTATACCCTACAAAGCCACAGAGGCAGAGCTGCCCAAGACCATGGGAACCCACCTCTTGCATCGGCGTGACCTGTATGTGAGACATGGAGTCAAAGGAGATCATTTTGGAGTTTTAAGATTTGACTACCCACTGGATTTCAGAATTGCATAGGCCTGTAGCCCCTTTGTTTTGGCCAATTTCTTCCATTTGGAATGGGTGTATTTACCCAATGTCTGTACCCCCATTGTATCTAGGAAGTGACTAACCTTTCGATATTCGAAGCTCATAGGTGGAAGGGACTTGCCTTGTCTCACATGAGACTTTGGACTGCAGACTTTGGAGTTAATACTGAAATGAGATGAGACTTTGGGGACTGTTGGGAGGGCATGGTTGTTTTTGAAATGTGAGGACATGAGATTTGGGAGGCACCAGGGGTGGAGTGATATGGTTTGGCTGTGTCCCCACTCAAATCTCATCTTGAATTGTAACTCCCACAATTCTCATGTGTTGTGGGAGGAACCTGGTGGAAGGTAATTGAATCCTGGAGACAGGTCTTCACATGCTGTTCTCATGACAATGAGTAAGTTTCATGAGATCTGATGCTTTTAAAAATGGGAGTTTCCTTGCACAAGCTCTTTTGCCCTGCTGCCGTCCATGTAAGATGAGACTTGCTCCTCCTTGCCTTCCACCATGATTGAGGCTCCCCCCAGCCATGCAGAATTGTAAGTCCATTAAACCTTTTTTCTATATAAATTGCCCAGTCTCGGTTATGTCTTTATCAGCAGTGTGAAAACAGATTAATAGTGTGAAAACAGATTAATACATCCTGCCAGAGTGCTGGAATTGCAGGTGTGAGCCACTGTACCAGCCCAGTTTTTGTTTTCCTGAGTGTTCATTATTCATTTATTCATTCCCTCTCACTCCAAACTATATCAGTGTATATATGTATACTGCTATTTTTTATTTTTCAATGTTGATATCATCGATAGGTTTTCCACTAAGGAGAGTAAAGAGTATAATATTTTGTTTAAATTAATTATACAACTATAGACTCAAATTAATTATATGACTACAGACTCACAGATTCCTATTTTATTCAGTGGATATAATTCATTAACATCATAATTTATTTTGATGTCTAACAGTCCCAAGTTTAACAACTGGGAGCCCCTTAAAGCTGCACCAGTATGTTTTTGCTATGTCTTCATTATTCTTTGAGCACTTTACTTTTTAGAACAAGATGTTTCAAGTTTATAATATTTTGTTCTTTCCCTGCCCAAGCTCTGGAATGAGACATTTTCTCCGAGGAGCTCTGGTTCCTTTTAGAGAAGATTGGTATTTACAAAACCAAGATATTAATGCTAGGAAATAAATGTATGAGACATACACATACATATATACACTGATATAGTTTGGATGTTGGCCCTCTCCAAATCGCATGTTGAAATGTGACCCCCAATGTTGGCAGTGAGGCCTAGTGGGAGGTGTCTGGATCATTGGGGTGAATCCCTCATGAATGGCTTGGAGCCATCCTCATGTTAATGAGTAAGTTCTCAGTCTATGAGTTCAGGCAATATCTGGTTTATTAAAAGACCCTGGATCTTCCTCTTTCTCTTGCTCCCTCTCTGGCCACATGACATGCTGGCCGCCCTTCACCTTTCACTACAATCGTAAACTGCCTAAAGCCCTCACCAGAGGTAGATGCCAGCACCATGCTTCCTGTTTAGCATGCAGAACTGTGAGCCAAAATGAAACTCTTTTCTTTATAAATGACCCAGCCTTAGGTATTTCTTTATAGCAATGCAAGAACAAACTAACACACACACACACACACACATACACACAGACTCATACAGCTCTAGATCTATGGCTAGATACACAAATTAGAATTATATACCTCTATTTCTTTTTTTTTTTTTTTTTTTTTTTGAGATGGCGTCTCACTCTGTCACCCACGCTGGAGTGCAGTGGTATGATCTCGGCTCACTGTAACCTCCACCTCCCGGGTTCAAGCAATTCTCCTTTGTCAGCCTCCTGAGTAGCTGGGATTACAGGCGCCTGCCACCACACCTGGCTAATTTTTGTATTTTTAGTAGAGGGGGGGGGTTTCACCATCTTGGCCAGGCTGGTCTTGAACTCCTGACCTCGTGATCCACCCACCTCGGCCTACCAAAGTGCTGGGATTACAGGCGTGAGTCACTGCGCCTGGCCTATATACCTCTATTTCTAATTTGACATGTCATGGCTTGTCTAGCCTTTCCCTTTTCCATAGTTACAACTCTTATCGCCAGCAGTGAGAAGCCTGGCTCCTATTATCCCAAATATGTTTACTTATTGGCTCAATTCCCCTGTATGTAACCAAACTCCCAACCACACCGGCTTCCTCCTCTGCTCTGACCATATAAGCCAAGGCAGCCTTATTCTCAACCCCAACCATGCAGGATGCCTCCTCAGCTTCAATTTCAATTGGCAACACTGGTCATCTGCTCCGTCACCTTCAATAGTTTTGTCTAAATAAAAGGAAGAAAAAGATGGGAAAGGAAGGGCTACATGTTATTCTTTATAAATAAAATTAATTGAAACATAAGGATAATTACAGTAAACCTTAAATTCAAATAATGGTTCTTTCACATGCAAAGAAAAAACTAACACTCTCAATAGAATATTTGAGTTATCTCTGCAGTGGTAGTAAGAACTTGCTCTCCAACTCTATACTTTTTCTTTTAGATACGTTTGTTCCCCTAAAGTAGTGATACAGATGTTGGAATCAGAAGTTTTGTCTGTTGTTATGTATAAGATTATAAAGTTAACTGATGTATTTGAATATTAAATTTGCAACAAAGCCCATTTTAGCTTAGCAACAAAGTTGGCCAGTACTGAGTAAAAAAAAATCATAAAGGAGGCCAAAAACGGCTTCTGGTCCTATCTCTGCCATTGACTAAGCAGGCATTGAACCACTAATACAGCCTTTCTATGTTAAATTACAAAGTTGGACCTGATGATTTCCAAAATATCTCAGATCCAAATGCATTAATATAGTACAATGTAATAAATTCTGATGTTTTAAGAAGAGACACTTTTTTGTGAAACTATGAATGGGAAAAAAAGATGAAATCATAATATGGACTTGTTTTCTCCTCAAACCAAATCAATAAAAATGCTTTTGAAGCGTCAATAATACTCAGAGCACTGCTCTAAAGGCTCTTCCCACAAAAAGTTTAGCTCTGTGAACTACAATGCAACATTTAGGTCATCCTTCAATGTAATAATAGAAGAGATATTATCACAGGACATGCTAACTGAAGAAAGAAGAATAACAATAGTCATAAAGATTACGAAGGTTCAGCCTATTATCACAAAAAGATTTGTGATCATTTAAGCACTACACAAGGAGTAGAAGACAAATTTCAGTTGGATTAATCAGACACAGAAAATTTAGAAGCAATAAATGTCTTGCAAAAAAAATTTAGTGAAATAAATCATTTTATATCTCTATGGGAGGATATAATGAATTCTATCCATATGATAGAATACAACATAGTGACTTAAAGATGATTTAGAAGAACATGCAATAACTTGGAAAAAGTTTCACAGTATGTTATTCGGAAAAAAAATGGCAAAATATAAAATTTGTGTAAAATCAGATTCCAATGTGTGTGTATGTGTATGACTGGGGGGATGGGCAGCGAGGGAGAGAGGGAATTTAGCAGCTATTTAAAAAAAAAGTTAACAGGAATTATTCCAGATGTTGGGATTGCTGTTGGGTTTAATATTTTTCTATGTGATTTTCTTTATTTTCCAAATATTCTAAAACATATGTTATATTTTGTAACCAAAAAAATGTTAAAATTGTTAGAGTCAACATTGTACATGAGGTGCTCAGAGACAGTAAGAACTGTAGTGATAAAACAGTTGCCTAGGGCTGTTTTGGCAGAATACCTTGGATTATATTTGATTTTTTTCTTCACAAGGTTGCATAGTTAAATAATAAGTTATGGGATGCTAACACAATGAAATACTAAGCAGCCATTAAAACCAGAATTTAGAGCTTCCAAATAAATATGTAATCAGCATGTACAAAAATCTCTCTCAAAAGCCATTTCATATAAATAGCAACTTTGTAAGCCGACAAATTTTAATTTGGTGGGCAAACGTAACATACTTTGTATTTTACTGACATTACGTACAAACGTGCTTTGGCATTCTTTTTGCTCATCCTCCCAACTCAACCACAGCCTACTTCTTTTACCTACTACATAATTTAGGATTCTATTTCTTCCGCTTGAAATGCATCCTTTTGTAGAGTGGGAAAGATCTGCATGAATTTACAAAAGCTCACAATTCCAATGAGTACAGTGTGGTGTCATAAAAATATGCTTCGATATCTAGCAAAGGCAGAAAATTACAGGCTGAAATTTAGCAACATCCAAGATTTCAGTAGAAGGATTTAAATTACTATGAATCACTCAAAAGCATTCTTAAAACCTCAATAAAACTGACTATCTAAAGTGTTTTATATTCACTTCAAAAAAAGGAAAGAAAATATACTGACAATACTTAAAAGACTTAACATTTGGACATGAATAACTGAAGAAAACAAGTGTTTGGGAAGATCCAAAGAAGCAATTAACCAAAAAGACCTCCATTTAACCTTTTGTGGTTGACGCATTTCAGGAGAAATGGATCATTAAAATTTGTTCTTTCCAAACAAAGGTCTCACCTCCACAATAATGGATGTGTGTCTCTCTGTCTCTATTTGGATATAAGACCATTATCTTAGGGTCATTTAAATGATGAAAATATATCTTTTTACTTTTTCCTTCAACAGATTACAGCAGAATAAAAATTATCTGTGTGACAAATCTCTACTTCTTAAATAACGTTTACTCCTATAGCTAGAACAGTGAAAATGCACACACACAAGAAAATCCTGGGATGGTTTCAGGCTGAGACTTGAGTATGTTTCACAGAGAAGAAAGCCAGTGTTGCAAGAATTCATGGTCTTTTATCCTTACTCCAAAACATACATCCACTGTCAGAAAAACCACTTAAATAACTTAACTGAAATAAATGGATTAGATTGGTGTTAGCATGATAATAGAATTTATTGCAAAAATAATAAATTAAGTGCAAGTTTTTCTGTTGTTACTCAGGGCTTATTATAAGCATTTGTTATGGGTCGAATTGTTCCCTCACCCAAATTCATATGCTGAAGCCCAAATCCCCAGTACCTCAGAGTGTGACCTTATTTGGACATGGGGTCCCTACAGATCCGATGAAGTTAAAATGAGGTCATTAGGATAGGCCCTAATCCAATTATGACTGGTATCTTTATATAAACAGGGTAAATGTGGACACAGAAACATGGATGGAGGGAAGAGGATGTGCGGAGACACTGGGAGAACACGGATCTACAAGCCATGTTGGGAAGTCTGGAACAGATCCCTCTCTCACAGCCCTCAGAAGGAACCAACTCTGCTGACTTCTTGATTTCAGACTTCTGGCCTCCAGAACTGTGAGTCAATACATTTCTGTTATTTAAGACACCCAGTCTGTGGTACTTTGTTACAGCAACCCTGGCAAACTCACACAGCATTTCTGTACTTAAAATGGTACACAATAAAAATCTGAGGATGCAAGCAAAGCTAAAAGGAAGAAATCACGATTAAAATATTTCAACTTTGCTCCATTCTTTTTAATAGGTTAGTAGTCAACTCCAGGAATTTCTGGGAATGTTTTTTTCCACCCTCCTTTAACGCAATTAGATGATTCCAACATTCTACCACTGAAATAAATAAAATAGATAGCTGAAATTTAAAATAAATGATGGTTTGTCAATTTTGAGTGCTCAGGTGATAAACACCAATAGAAACAGGTTAAAAGGTGAGATATGACCTCTTTCAGAGGGGTCCTTCCTTAACATCCCTCGCTGAAATGCTACTCAGGAATGTCTCATAAATATAACATGAATTACTCTGATAATACTAAATCACACCCACCATCTGTGCACAAACAGCTATTTTCTTTTCACAAGTCACAGGGAAAAAAATCCATGTAAGAAGTGTAATAAATCAGAATACTGGCATGAAAAGGCCATGCAAATAAAATTGCTGATGCACAAGAAACACACACACCCAACAGACATCTGGTAAAAAAGCAACTTACGGTGGAAGGAGTTTGAGAAACCATGTTGTTAAGAAGGACACTCATCTTGATAGGCCTAAATTTAGACTTGCCAGCTGTGTTTTGGTTTACAAATCCTTCCAATCTGCCTGCTTATAATAATAATAAAAATGAGAAAGGCTTTCTGTGGAACACTGTTGAAAATGTGACTGGGGGAAAAGTCAGCCTCTGTCATATTCTATAAAGGGGCCTACAACACTCTAATCTTGTTTGACATGATTTCCATCACTACATAGTATATACACCCTTGCATACATATATCACAATTTATTTATCCATTCTTCTGTCTCTAGTTTTTCTACTTTCTAATGGGGCTGCCTTGAATATGCTTGTACTTCCTCAAGTTTTATACACTACAGAGCTATAGACTGACCTTAGAAATTTTTCACATAATTTTATTTAACATAATTTTCCCTTCCGGCAGAAAAAAAGAGTGGTATAATAAAAGAAAAAGTCTCTGTACATAGGCAGTGCTAAAGTTAATCCAAGTTTACACATGTACCAGCTGAGTGAACTTGGTCAAGTAACTTTTCTGAGGTTCAGTTTTCTTTTACTTGCAACTTCTTAGAGAGGTCATAGCTCACCTTAGATCACAGAGCACTAAGAGGACAAAAAAAGATAATAAATGTGTGGTACACAATGTCTGCTTGAAGGGTTTATATGAATTATCTTATGTAAACCTTACCACACTCCTGCAGAGTATATTTTCCCCCCTTGTTAGAAAGACAGAAATACTGTTGGTAAGTGCCCTTTCCCCTCTTATTTTCAGATTAAATTACTTGTTCAAACAGTAACTACTATTAAGTGAAAGAATCAGGATTTGAGCTAATGGCCAATAAGCTCAAGTATGACAGGGGTCAAAATCTTACATCAAAATATGACAGGTGTCCCTGGGACTCATCACTGAATTCACTTTTTTCAGTTTCCCATGAAGTTAAATAGAAATCTAAAGCAAAAATAAATGTACATGGTCAGTATACAGCTCTGTAACATACAGAACCTGAGGAAGTACAAGTGTATTCAACGAAGCATTGCTGGAAATTAGGAAAATACTAGAAACAGAAAAATGAATAAATAGTGAAATATGCATATAAGGGTGTGCATACTACAGAGCAATGAAAATAAACTACAACTTCATACAGCAATATGGCCAATTCTCATAAACTAAGTATTAGGAGAAAAAAAGCAAATTAGAGGAGAATTTGCACAGGATGGTATCACTTTTTGAAGTCCTAAAACATTCAAGGCCCCAAAATCAGTAAATCTTTAAAATATATTACTTCAAGATACCTATATAAACTTCTATAAAAACCAAACAAATGACAAACATAAAATTCAGATTATTAGTTTCTTTTTCATATGAGAAGGATAATCTATTGAGGGGAACACAGGGATGTCAAAATTTTTGAATGTTTTATTTCTTAAGCTGAGGAATGGGGCATGGATACAAATTTTACCATTCTATTACCAAGAATCTGCAAAAATTTTCTGTAAAGGGCCAGATGGTAAATATTTCGGGCTTTATAGGCCATCTGGTTTCTGTCACAACTTCTCATCTTGGCCACTGTAGTGTAAAAGCTGTCATAGACAATACATAAATAATTAGGTGTAACTGTGTCCCAATAAAACTTTATTTATAAAAGGTCAACCAGATTTGGCCCACAAGCTGTTGCT
This sequence comes from Nomascus leucogenys, assembly GCF_006542625.1. Lineage (NCBI taxonomy): Eukaryota > Metazoa > Chordata > Mammalia > Primates > Hylobatidae > Nomascus > Nomascus leucogenys. The sequence goes on from NC_044392.1 coordinate 76,255,425, forward strand.
TGTTCCTACTTTACACTATAGATACTATATAGACAGCTATATAATATAGACAGATATTTTATAAACATGTATAGTGTTTCATATGTATGAAAATATTACATAATGAAAGTCATTTTGAAAGTTTTCAAAAGGTATGTTTGAGTAGGTTAAGTATATAGTGTCTTTCCACAGTTTTGTTTTGATTTTTGTCTTTTGTTTTAGAGACAGGGTCTTGCTCTTTTGTCCAAGCTAGAGTGTAGTGGCGCAATCACAGTTTACTGTAACCTCAAATTTCTGGGCTCAAGAGATCCTCCTTCTTCAGCCTTCCAATTACCTAGGACTATAGGCAGGAGCCACCATACCTGACTATTTCTTTAAATTTTTTTGTAGAGACAGGGTCTCACCATGTTGTCCAGGCTTGTCTCAAACTCCTGGCATCAAGTAGTGCTCCTACCTCAGCCTCCCAAAGTGCTGGGATTATAGGAGTTAGCCACCACACCCAGCCTCTTTTCAGTTTTCTAACGAAACTTAGAAATAAAAATAAAGTCCTCTTCACAAGTGGTAGGTAGGCAAAGTTCCAGATTTGTAGCATTTCCCTTTCTGCTAGGGACATTTTTTACACTCAGACAGATACACTCACAAATCAATGTTTTTAATCACCACAATAAAGACAACTCCATATATAAGCAAAAACAAGTCAACAACAAATAAAATACTAAGGCTGAAAGGTAGGAAAGCCTCCCTGACTAAGCACATCCTTCAGCACACTGATGCAGTTCGCACGTGTGCCTCAGCGATATGTCATATTATTGCATGTCAAAAATATTTTAAAGCCATGAATGCTAAATCTACAAATGATAGAAGGTCAACTGAAATTGCCTTAAAACAAGTTTGGGGTAATGGATACGCACATAAAACACAGTATCAGCCAACTACCCAACTGTGTTTCAATGATGACTAACTGGAAGCAAAACAAGCCAGGGAAAATAATTTCTCTAACCAGAACTTATCAAAAAAAAGCCTGTCCTACAGACAGAGATCGCTGCAGACCCAACTCAGGAATGTAATCAGAAGTGGTTTTAAGGAGCACAACCAGCTGACTGTGCCCTTACTAGGCATGTCTAAAATGGATCCTGTCTTATCGTAAACTACAACTATTCCCCTAAACCAAAGTGTTGTCTTTATAGATATTCTCCAGAGAAAGGGCCTAGATATCTAACTCCACCAACCAATTGACAGAGCATTTCTCAAGAGACAATATATGCTTATACATATATCGGGAAAACCAGTCGGTAATTAAAACAGATTCACCAAACATTCTAATCTCCCAGGAATTCTAAATTGCCTGGCAGATATTACATGAAAGGACTCACTCAAAGAGGGAATTATGCACATACTGTATCACTTAAGAAACAATACTGTTGAAAGTGATATCAAAATTCTGGTAATTTAAAAACATGTGCTCTAATTATTTCAAATTAAAAGTACCCTACCCTCCTATGTTTTATCTCCATGGAGCCTTTATATCCACAGAAAATTTTTCCAAACTTTCTATACTTAACTAAATAGATGTACATATAGCCCTATCTAGATTATCAATTTATTGCCACAATATTTTCCCTTAAATAAGTATAGGTTCCTCAAAGATAGAAACCAGTATATTTTTGTGATCCTCTGAAGAGCTCACTACAAATTCAAAGTGGCTGCTTACACAAGTCAAAAACAAAATATTAATCTTATATACCATAATAGGAAATACTGAGAGTTTTCTAAGTGCCAGAGACTATGTGCCTTAGCAACATATACATGCATTATTTCATTTAATCCTCTCAACAATCTGATGGAAGTATAATTGTCTATATTTTACAGTTGAATAAATGTGTGGTATAGGGATGATAATCATTCTCCCCAAATCATTTATCTCTTAATTGATAGCAAGATTCAACCACCCTCACCATCCATGTGCACACGAAAAGCACTCAGTATAGTACTTCGATTTCATTTAACAAATGTTCACCGGATGTCACCCATGTGTCAGGCACTGGGCTGGGGATACGATAGTGGCCAAGACTGGTAGAGTTCCTGCTCTCATGAAGCTTATACTTTAGTTGAGAGGGAAGAGGAGGGTACATATAATGAGCAAATCTATAGATAAGTAAGATAATTTCAGGTAAGAAGAATAAGTGTTAGGAAAAAATGGAGCAGGTTGCTGAATAAAGGGGCTGCAGGGAGCAGGAAGAATGCTTTCCATATAGTTGTCAGGGAAATTGAGGAGGTAACGTGAGAAGGTAACGTGAGGAGGAGTCAGCTATACAAAACACTTGGAGAGCAGGATTCCAGTCGGACGGACCAATGAGGTCCAAGGCAGGAAGAAAATTTGAGGAACAGAAAGAAGATATGTGGCTGGAACATAGACTATGATGAAGGAATGACCAGCAAAGCTCATTTTCACATTTGCTGTATCAGAATTCAAGTATTCATATATTTTATCTAATAGTTTTTTAAAAAGGGAGGAGCACTCTGTGATAAATGAATGTTACACCTGAAAATCCCAAAGTAAAGCACTTGTTACACAGCTAGAGATTGTTAAGTATCTGTATGGTCTTATTCAGACTCTTCATGAGCATTAGCCAATCGGAGGTGATTAATCATATCAAATGCAGCTCCATTTATCTTGATTACACTTGAATAATTTCTTAGTAGAAAATGTTATTTCTTGTATTTAATACTCTATTTAAAAAAATTGGTTTTATTCATTCAGAAAGGTCTAAGATGCCATTTGCCTATAACTTTGCCACAAAACCATTGTTAGGGGTGGTCTGATTGTTCCTAATGATCCCTCTTCTTCCTTTGAGAGGATTACATCTCCTGGCCAGTTGCCAGGTGATTTTCAGTGCCTCCCAATTGGTTTGACCAGTTACTTGCTTTGGACAATGGCAGTATCTGGGTAGAAGATCTGGAGCCACTGTCTATTTCCACCAGTGCTCATATTATTTTCCGTCTGTCACAGGAGTGGCATGTCCCAGTTAGGGGTTACTGCTTCAGTCTTGATCCCAAAATGAAGAAGATATGTGGAACAGAGTCAAAGCCGAGAGCAGAATCACAGTTTAGCCACAGCTGACAGATACACGAGCAAGAAAGAAAACTTAATTGTAAGCAAGCCACTGAAATCTCGAGGTTGTACTGCAGCATAACCTAGTGAAAGCTGATGAAGACAGCATTCAGTGTTCAATTAGATTACAAAATACACATGCACATTTTTCTCAGAACAAATTAGGGATTAATTTTTTCTAATTTTCAAGATTCATATACCAAGAATTTGCCATTTGTTTCTGGTTACACATAAGGCTTTCATTTTCATTCTAAACAGACTTTTTTTCTTAATATTTCAAGTTAAATGATTCAGCTTGTTTATTTTAAAACAAAAACTTATCTAAAAACTATGATATAAAATCATTTTTATAATAGAAATGAACCTAAAAACATGACAAATGAAAAAATCTCAAAATTGTGATAAAGCATATATGATTCTATTTATTTGAAATTACCTAAAAAGACAAATTTATATAAACAGAAAATTTAGATGAGTGGTTTTTGTCTATGACAGAGAGAAAACAGAGATTAACTGTAAACAGGCATAATGGATCATACTGGGGAGATGAAAATGTTCTAAAACTGGTTTATAGTGATAGTTGTACAATCTGGTTAATTATCTTTAAAAAAATCATTCACCCAAAATGGGTGAATTTCATGGTATGTAAATTATACTCAATAAAATTGAATTTAAAAAGAAAAAAGAGCATGTGATATAAAAGCATTTCTCAAAGTCAAAAAATAATAAAATTTTTCTATTTCAATGTTAAAACTGTTGGTTTAACCCTATGTTTTAACATTAGCAGATTTTTATGTCAGTAGTTGCTAATAATTTTGTCTTTTTTATTAATACTAGAGGTAACACACTATTATCCAGCTTGATTGATATATGCAATCCAAAGTTAATCAAATATTCTGTCTAAAACAAGCAAAATCTTTTAAGCATATAACTCTTTACCTGTTCATTGAGAAAACTGTAAAGTATATACTTAAGGTGATTCCAATGAAAATGTTTAACTTTTAGTCTCATATCTTCTTTGGAAAGTGTGGGACACAAATAAACAAACATGAATAAAATAAATTTTGAACACCGTAACCACATAGCTATTGAATCTGTGTTTCCTTTTGATCACACTAGCTACTTGTAAAACTACAGCAGGCTATGAGGACCCTCAAGGATACAAACATAAAACTTTTATCTTTAAAACTCACAGAAATAAAGTATTCTTTTTAGAGTACACTAAGTTTAAATCTAGAGCCTTTTAACATCATTTTCTCAAAATATTTGTAATAACTTTCCTCATTGCTCCTGACCAATAAATAAATAAATAAATAAAACTCACTGTCTCTACATAAAAGAGCTGTAGCTCTCTTTCCTATAGGTCCTCATAATTTTTTTTTCTTTGTTTATACAACATCCAATCCCCTTTCCGAATACAGGCATGTGTTGTTTAACGATGGGGATGGGTTCTGAGAAATGCATCCTTAGGAAATTTTGTCATTGTGTGAACATCATAGAGTTCACTTACACAAACCTAGATGGTATACCCTACTTCACACATAGGGTAGATGGTATAGCCTATTGATCCTAGGCTACAAACCTGTACATGTTACTGTTCTGAAAACTGTAGGCAGCTGTTAACGCATGATTAGAAAAGGTACAGTAAAAACACAGTATTACAATCTTAGGCAGTCCATCATTGACCAAAACGTTCTTACACAGCACATGACTCTATAATTGGCTATAGTTTCTGCTAGCGCCTGTCCCTTTCTGCACCTGCATTTCCAGCCTTTACATCTACTCTGTGAGCAATCTAATATTCAAGACTGCACTTCTTTCCTGCCAGAGTTGGCTTCCACTACTTGTAACCAAGCTCCCTGAGACAGGTGCTATTATAGTATTAATAGCTTAATATGTTTTTTTTCAAGTAAAAGAAGGTTTCTAAATTATTATCTTGGGTTGTTTATGCTTTGTGTTTATTTCTTCTAATAAAATCTAAATGGGAGATTTTGTTCAGGATTGAGGCTCAACATAGCTCTCTGTATCATCAAACAATAACATTACTCACCATTAATTAAGACTAATTTAATTCTATGTAGTTTAGTATCCTGACAGGAAAGACCAGTATGATACAAACTGAATTCACTAAAAACAGATCACCAGCAAATTGCTGTTAATAACTGTCTCTATGAAAAAGTCAGAGGCTCTGTCATTCATTAATGTATTTATTCTGTAAATAGAGTTCCTACTCTCCTACCTTCGAGGAGCTTAATCTATTGAAAATAGGTGAGCAATCAAGATCTTGGAAAAGAGAAATAATATCTATTTATAAGGCAGAATGTATTAAGCATTAGATGATTCAAAACACTAGTATGGAGAGCACAGACTGGAGCACTAGTATGGAGAGCACAAATTAATTCCAGCTGAGGATTGAAGAAGGTTCTTAGGGATGATGAGTAACAGAAAAGGTTTTGTTTCACTGCCCTAACAATAACTACACAAAAGTAGAAAAATACACAGTAAGTTCACATAGTGGCAAGTGGACCAACCTAGATCAGTGCTTCTCAAATTGTACGGTGGAAACAAATCACCACAAATCCTGTTTAGATCAGATTCCAATTCACTGGGTCTGAGACTGCATTTGTAACCAGCCCCCAGGTGATGTAACAGTCATGGAACTGAACAGTGAGGCTCTCCAGGAAAGAGAGTGGTGGTGAAGGAGAAGGCTGACAGCCTAATCATCAACAGCTGTGAATGGCAAATGGCGACAATATGATCAGAGCTATGTGCTCTGGAAACACTGATTTGCTGGGAACATATAGAATGGGGGCAGAATATTAGGAGAATGAAGACCTTATGAAGCTATTTTAATAGTTCTCAGAGGTAACTACATAATCACTCCAAACACAGGAGAGGAAACTGAAAGAAGGCACTAATTCCAGAGATATCAAAAAGGTAAAAATGATGGAGACATTCAGATATATGAACAGACATGGAGAGTGCATGAGAGGGATGATTAGAAGGTAAACACTGAGGATCTTATCCTGGACACCTAAGGAATTATTACATCACTAGGAGAAAATTAAATGGAAAAGACAACGGGTTTCGGAAGAGAAATTAAGAATTGGAGAATGGCAGAACATAGTCCAGTTGGAACTAAACTGAAGGGATGAATAGGCCCATCTAATTAAGACTTTCCACTGCTCTTACAGCTAAATTTAGTAAGTTAAAATTCCATTGGAACAGCCTCTTAATCGTAAAAAAGGACAGTTCAACTGTCCCACCCTCCTCTCCTCTGGGACAGTTAGTCATCCAGCTTGTACCAGAACATTTTTAGTGACAGAATTCATGATCCTGTTGGGTAATCCCTTTCATTTTAGAAACTTTAATTAGAAATCTATTTTCTGAATTAACCTGAAACTTCTCTATATTTTTTGACCCAGTGGTCCTAGTTTCGCCCTTCAAAACTGTAAACATTTAATCCACCTAGATCATAGTAAGTCTTCATAAGGAGTTATCAAAAGAATTAACCCCTCTCTTCCAAGCTAAATCACTTTTTGTTTTTCACCAGACTTTCTTCACAGGCCATGGTTACCAGAACATATCATCGGTGAAATCCCTTAGTTGATTCTCTCTCATGGATAGCAAATATGTGACAAGACTGTTGCTACTTCCTGTGCCAAAGGAAGACAGTGTTAATGGATCTAAGCCCTCTTTCTAAGCCCAGACCAGATTTCAGCACCATCTTAACACAGTATTCCAAAGAATCCATAACAAGGTGCTGGCATCTGAAGATGAGACCATATTCCTCTGCCATTTTTTGACATCAACTGTTAACTCTCCTTTTAAAACGCTGAGAGTGGAATGGATCTCCTGAAGTGGCACGGACAGTTCAAATTTACATTAAAATTAATACCCTATATGACCTTGAAAATATGGTGTTTAAATTCAATATCATGTCATTTGTGTATACTAGTTTTTCAGTCACTGAAAACCACTGGGAATGTTTCCACCATATCCTATAGATCAAGGCAGTCATAATCCCACCGAAGTTCAAGGAAAGCAGCACTTATTCCATCTCTCCATAGGAGAGTGGCAGGTCACATCATAGAAGAGCATATAGAATGAGAGATACTGACACAGCCACCTTTATTGGAAGTAACTCTCCACATTGTTGTACTATGTCCTATGACCCCACCCATCTATTTTCTGTGCCCTAGGAGGCTGGCACCTATAGATGACATCACCTTAGCAAGATCACTCAAAGAGGAGTGCAAGCAGGAGATTCAAGGGCAGGAGGAGAGGAATTCAGGGAACATACCCCTTATTTCCTCCTGCTTTGGCACGTTTCCGGCAGTAGCTACCTCTCTCTGTAAATGCATTTCCTGAAGAAGTGTCCCCATCTCCACAGCTCCAGGTCTGACTGGTTTCCAGCAATGCTATTTCCATTTCTTGTCCTTTTAAAGCTAGGGATGCTAATAGCTTTTTCCCACTACAACTCTCTAAATGCCTCAGTATTCCTTGTTTGTTCACTAACTCTGCCAATAATTCCATAAATAGTCCCCACATTCAACGCTCATTTAAATCATTGGAAAGAATTTTGGTTTTTATCAGAGTGATGACTGATATAGGTACACAACAGAAACCAAATAGAGACTGTGCAGAGAATATATGTGAGAAATTAGTAAGCAGGACTTTCTAATCTTTTTCTAATTATTTGATAGACTAGATGAATAGTATAATTATGCCGCTCCATCACTATACTGAATTTCCAAATTGACAAAGAAAACATATATATATATAAAGATATGTATACATGTGTATGTTAGACGTCTCAACTTTATTCTTTCAAAAATAACCTTTTCAGCTGGGCACAGTGGCTCCCGCCTGCAATCCCTGCATTTTGGGAGGTCGAGACAGGTGTATCACCTGAGGTCAGGAGTTTGAGACCAGCCTGGCCAACATGGTGAAACCTGTCTCTACTAAAAATACAAAAAATTAGCGGGGCATGGTGGCTTATGCCTGTAATCCCAGCTACTCAGGAGGCTGAGGCAGGAGAATCGCTTGAACCCGGGAGGCAGAGGTTGCAGTGAGCCAAGATTGTGCCACTGCACTCCAACCTAGGTAATAAGAGCAAAACTCCATCTCAAAAAATAAATAACCTTTTCTGAAGAAATGAGTGATTTTTTTCAACAGCCTTGCTCAAACAATCATGTTATTATAACTCTGATTTACCATAAACACAATCTTAAGTCTTTCATTATTCTTATGAAACATGTAGCTTCTATTGATCATGTTTTTTTCAAAGTGTTTATAAACAACATACTAAATAATTCACTTCATGGCTTTTTTGGAGATTGAAATGAAACCTACTGTTTGGTACCTTCCAGAACTTCCTTTTTGCCCATTATTTTTAAAAACAATATTTACGTTTCTCTAGTTTCGGGGAACCATTATTGCATTTCACGATTTCTCAGATGACTAGTGGTGATGAGGATGATTACATCTGTAAGTTCCCTGATTATCCTAGATGATATATATCTCACTTTATGATCCCGAATATCTTTAAAGAGGCCAATTAGAGCTATCACTTACTGAGTACCAGATAAGCATCTCAGTGCTTCATTGTGGCCTAATCACGTACCCTGTATCCACAGCTGTTTCTTCTATACAGTATTCAATAAAAATAAAGGCAATTTATTTTAATTTATTGTTTTTCCCCCAAAGAGGAGGATTTTTTCCTTTAAACATGAAGAAATTGGCCCTTTTTCTCCAGTTAAATTTTTTGGAAGCCTCATCTCATTGTGACCTAGTTCTAAAATAATTCTTAGGCTCTTGTTACCATTTGTATCTTTTTTTTTTTTATTTTACTGTTTTTGTATGATTGGTTCTGTTCTCTTCCTTCTAACATCTATCCTCGTTCTTTTAAATCAATGTCCTCTGCATTCTCTTGAGGTCTGGCATCACTTTCTTCTCACTGGATTATATGAAAATTCAGAACAACTTTGTTTTACTTTCCATCCCTCTTGATTTATATTGCCATTTAGAGTTTGTCACATCTTCCTACCTGGACTATAAGATTGTGATAGCAAGGACTAAATCTTGTATTTCTTTTTTTTAAAGCATACTTAACACAAAATGTATATTTGCCATGTACTTGTAATATGTTGTGGAAAAAAAATAATAATTTCTTTTTCTTTTGAGACAGTCTCACTCCGTCACTCAGGCAGGAATGCAGTGGTGTGATCTCAGCCCACTGCAACCTCCACCTCTCCGGTTCAAGCGATTCTCCTGCCTCAGCTTCCCAGGTAGCTAGAATTAAAGGCTCCCACCACCACACCCGGCTAATTTTTATATTTTTACTAAAGATGGGGTTTCACCATGTTGGCCAGGCTGGTTGTGAACTCCTGACTTCAAGCGATCCGCCAGCCTCAGCCTCCCAAAGTGCTGGGGAAATTCATACTCTTTAAAAAGCTTCTGGAAGAGGGCACCAGGCAAATATTCACAAATAATCTAAGGGAATAAGGGGACTATAAAGGTGAATGTAAATTGAATATGCAGTTTGCCAACCTCAAAGTACTGAAAAGGGAAGGACAGTCTGCTTCATAAGTAATTGTGAGATTCCATCCTAGGGTAGGCTGAACAGCAGTGGTGTTTATTTTGTAGAGGAGCAGGCAAGGAAGGCAGTGGAAAGGGAAGGCCACGTGGAGCAGGATTTCTTAAATTTGCTTGCTTAACTACAGATAACAGTTGAGAAATTAAACTTACTGAAATGGATGAAAGTGGCTAATTTTAAACTTTTCCAACTATTCTTTTTGGATTTTCACTAATATTATATCTTTGCCTTAATCTATGTGGGCAGTTTCTACAGAAGTTGTTCTTAACTTTTTCTAAGCATCCAACACGCACAGTTAACACTAACAAGCAGGGTGGACCCAGGTGTACGGGCTTATAGAGTTTGGAAGGTCCACTTTTAAAAGAATACAAAATCAGGTGGAAAAACAAATTATTCAGAATGAGAAAAGAAATCTCAATAAATGATTACAGCCATGGAGATCTAGATTCCTTAGTCTGAGAGAGCTTTAGGCAATTCACCAGAAATGCTTATTTAGAAATGCTTCTGGTTGGGACCTATAATTTCCTTCCCACCTAGAACATCTGCAACTCCAGCAACCCCCAACACGCCCAGAGGTCTAAGAAAACCAATAGCACTGAAGTTTCAATTTCATTAGCTTCACCCTGGATCTGCCTCTGACAAGAGGACCTCATTTAAACATTGATTCTTAAGAGCCAGCTAGGACACTTAGAATCTGGGGAAAGAGAAACCACTTGACAAGTTTAAAACAATCCGAGGCACTGTGGCTCAAGCCTGTAATCCCAAGCCCTTTGGGTGCTGGAGGTGGTAGAATCCCTTGAGGCCGGAAGTTTGAGTCCAGCCCCGACAAAAAAAAAAAAAAAAAAAAGAAAAACAGAAAGAAACCCCGATGATTCTGATACACTATTGCTATTTCCAACATCCCATCCCAAAGTTTCACAATGCATAACCATAGACTAATATTCCTTATCTAAACAGCACTGTAAAGAAGGAAAGAAAGTAACCAACTGGCCAATTGTCGTTGATCTGAACATAATGTGTGGAATATAAAAAGGCAGAGTTTACCTTTAACAACTAAACATAAAATAATTCCATTGTTTTACTACTTAATAGAAAAGTCAAGAGCACAAAACTGTGATAGTCTGTTTAAATATTCGGAATACAAACCTGGGCCTATCATTCCATTTAAACCGAAGTAGAAATAAGTTTTATGTACTCCTCTTTGGAGTCAGAGTATGCATGTTCACTTCCTAACTTTGGTTTGCTCTCCCAGAATAAATGCAGTGGTTAAGTAGGTCGTTTGCTTTACCTAATATCTCCAGGTAACATTAAAATGAACAGGCTTCTTAGTAATGAATACAGCGTTGTGATCTGAATTCAAGTCTTCTCTCAGCAGCAACTTGAGAAACTGGAGTGACATTCAACCTCCCTGCAAGAAAGGTATTTTTCTTTTCTAAAACCCTTTAATTACAACCACCAGTCTACACGTACCAAAAGTCTACCACTAGCCCCCACAAGTCAATTTCCCTCCAACTGTAAAATAAGCAAAGAAGAGCCTTTGGTCCTAAATTTCCCTGGGGCAAGGAAAAACGAAAGCGCTGGCTGTGGGTTGGGTGGCAGTAGCTGACCACCCTTCTGAAAAATCCTTCGCTCCTCAGCGGAGGAGCTTCCTGTTAGAAACAACCGTTTTCTCCTGTTCAGGGAGATTTCCTAGAACCTATTCCCACAGGACCTGAGACTCACCCAAGCCTCAAATCCACAACTAACAACACTAAATTAAGAATAATTTCTCTCAACTTGGCTGATCTCTCTCCCAGAGTTCAGGGCTGGCCTCGCCCGAAAAGCAGCTGGCGGGAGCGATTTCGAGCCACCAGCCTCCCAGGTTCGGGAGCTGCCGCGAGGAAGATGTCTGTGTCAGAGAAGCAGAAAGGGAAAACAAATCACAACTTTGCAGACTCCACTAAGCCACAGCCCCGCCGAACGGAAGGTCAAAGTGCGGAGGAGGGAGCGGCTGCGGTTTGAGGCCCCGAGGCGACGCGGCCCCGGGTGCGGCCAGAGCTGGCAGGCGGAGTCCAGCAGCCCGGGGGACTTCACCCGTCCCCAGCTCAGAGCCGCCGCCCCGGGAGGGCGAGCGCGCCAGAGGCAGCCGTCGGCGCAATGCTGGCAACTCCCGGAGTTGCCTTGGAAGTTTCCCGGGACTCGCCGCCGCCGCCCTCACCTTGCTGAACACCTCCAGGTCGTCCTCGTCCTCGTCCAGATCCAGCACCTCCGCCTGCAGCAGGACGGAAGAGCCGCTGCTGTCCGGGAAGGGGGCGCCGCCCCCCGGGCTCTCCCCGTCGGCGCCCCCGGCCGGGAGGCCCGAGGAGCGCGCCTGCGATGCCGGGCGCTCGCTCTCCATCCTGAGAGTGCGCGCCCGGCCGGCCGCCACCGCCGCCGCCAGCCCGGCTCCCCCGAGCGTGCCCATTGGCTCCCGCGTCTCCTGCACCTCCCCGGCCGGCCCCGCTCCAGCCCCTCGCCCGCTGCGCAGACGCGGAACTGCAGGGACCAGCGCTGGCCGGGGCCGGGCGCATCCCCACCTGGCCTGGGGCGGGTTGGAGGGGCGGGACTGGGACTCTCGGACTCCGGCTAGGTTGGAGAAAGGGTTGGCTGTACCCTGGAGAAGCGGAGAGACTCAAAGGTAGGAAGTGGGCGTCCTCGCATTGACCCAGTCGGGGGCCACCGAGTGACGGTTTCCGCAGTGGCGGGGTCCGGGAAGAAGCCACGGAGCGAACCGTCCACTTCGCGGGATCCACAGCGAGGCTAGAAGGCACCCGACCCAGCCTGCGAAGAGAAAAAAAAAAAAAAACAGCAATAACAATACTGTATTTCCTGTATTCAGTGGTTGCTTTTCTTCTTGGTTGTGATTTTCGAGCTAATGTAAAAATAAAGACATGAAAACTTCCCCTGTTTTCGTTAATTGATTTTTGACCCAGTGACCGGCCTGTGCGGTCATTTCACGTGGAGCCCGGAAAGCTGAGCTTTACAAACTATTTTCAGCCACTTTCAAATGCATCTTTACTCCTGGACGTCTTCCTGAAGTTAATGAGCAGAATGTTACCAAGACCCAAGGACAACTAGCAAGTCTGGAAAATTGCCAGCGAGAAATAATCTTCAGTCCTTGCACTGCCAAGGCAAAGCTTTAATTATTTAACTGCTTATTATTCAAAAACAAACCTAAGTTCCAAAACTAATGGAAAATTATGCCCACGTTGATATATTTTTTAATTTATCTTCAGGTTTTATTTACTTCCGTCAGCCCCACCTCTTTTCTGTAGGCCCATTTAAAAATTTTTAAATACATTAAGCTCTATGTAAGAATTCCTTATTTGGGGAAATAGAGAATATCTTTATTTCTGATTAGAGGCAAGGCCTTAATAATGTATTCTCTCCTAATCATTCAAATGTATTCCCATTGATTTCAGACGTGCACCCACTCTTCAGTCAGGTTGGTCACCGCCCCATGAATATCCACATTTGTTCCTGTGCTTGGTGATTTCTGTACTTTAAATGCCATCTCCTGCCCATCCTTCAGAAATTAAATATAGTCCCATCTCTTTCAGAAAGACTTTCTAAATGACAGTCTGTTCTCAATTTAGCGTTTAATTTTATTCCATCTTGCAGATTGTATTTGTTTCATGTACAAGTTTTCCATTCCTTAGTAAATGATAAGATTTTCAGGTTGGGGATCCTGGTATATATTAACCACAGTATCAGATGTACTCTCAAAATGCTCTCTGCTAATTTCTGTAAAGATTATAAGTTATTAAAAGACTTTATTTTTCCTTGATAAGCTTATTCTGACTAGTAAGGAAGATTCAAGGTTTTCTAATTGCAATCTGAACCAGGAAATTCTTAATAATGCTGTAACTCACAGAATTGCCAGAAAACATAGAGAATGGGCTCAGAAAATGGGCAGAATAAAGCAAGGCTGCACAGCTTGGATTATAGCCAAAAGCCAGGCCACAGAACCAGTGTTACAGATATCAGTGCTACCATTGCCGGGTACTGGATGCCACACCATCTTCACCAGTGTCAATATTGTCATTAACACTGATGTTACTGGACTCCAGTTGCTGTCCCTGGCAGCAGTACCACAGCTGCCTCTGAGAACTTCCGTGCTATTACTGCCACAAGAATGTCTCTATCGCCCTGTTTCTCTGTGTTGATTTTTCTAGTATTAAAACCCTGGAGAGTATGTGTGCTTGGCCAATCTGGCCAAGTTTCATGGAAATTCCTAAGGCAGAGAATTTTCTAAACATAGAAAGGCCGTATTGATGCTTGTCAACCATAAAAGAACAATAGGAAGAGGGGAAGGATGAGGAAGAGGAGTAGGGAAAACCCAATTATAATTTGCCCCTTTGGCTGTCCGATTAATATTGCCTTTCTTCACATACTCCCCCTACCTCCATGCTTTGAGCACCTGAGCATGCAGTTCACAGCCCCTCAAAGGGAGGAAATCCCAAACCTACTCCTTATTAGTACAACTCCAAAGCAATATGTCTATTCCTCCTGTAGTCTCAGCTTCTCATTAAGTGGGACTATCACTGGGTTTTTTTGTTTGCTTTGAGACAGAGTCTCACTCCGTCACCCAGGCTAGAGTGCAGCGGCACGATCTCTGCTCACCGCAACCTCCGCCTCCCGGGTTCAAGCGATTCTCCTGCCTCAGCCTCCTGAGTAGGTGGGACTACAGGTGTGCGCCACCACACCCAGCTAATTTTTTGTATTTTTAGTAGAGACAGGGTTTCACCATGTTGGCCAGAATGGTCTCGATCTCTTGACTTCATGATCCACCCGCCTCGGCCTCCCAAAGTGCTGGGATTACAGGCTTGAGCCACCGTGCCCAGCCTATCACTAGGTTTTTTAATGGAAGAATTTTTATTTGGGTACTAAAGCCTTTAAACCAGCATAGTCCAAAACTTTGAGTACAAGTATAATATTAAGAGGAGCCTTACCCACTCCTGTCCTGTTTAAGAGAAATAATATCATACATTAATTTATGGTTTCATGAATATACATCTTGTCAAAAAGCCTTCTCTCCCTTATACTTTCCAGATGGGATCTCTTCAGACCATAACTGGGTCTTTAATATTCCATTCCACCATCTATGAAGTCTGCTGTTTCTAGTAATGGGTTTTGTGATGAGACAAGCTACCCCATGGGCATTGCCGAAAGGCCTTACTTCTTTTGCTAGAAAGTGATTTAACTAGTTAGAAAAAAATATAATATGCAAAATCTGATGAGGAATAGACCAGTCAATAAGTTCATGGATGAGCATGTTGAGGGAAATCTGATGAGCAGAAAAAGCAAAGCCAATTTGACTTTTCCACTAAAGACAAATCATGGCATCCTCCAGTGTGGCAGGGTAAGGGTCCTGCATAGTTGCTGCTGTGGCCAGCTGAGTGCTGAGCAATGAAAGTAGCCAATTATCCTTTAGTGAGAGGAAATCCTTATTTTTGAGCCAATGCATAGCATAAATCCCTGCCACCATGGCCACTTGGTATGTGAAGCCATAGAACAAGCACTAGAGTTTCTAGAAAAGCAGCAGGATTAACATCCACAGGAGAATAAGCATTATTGTCATACTTATTTTTGATGACATAAATTCATCAAATGAAAAGGCTTTTTTGGAGAGTATTGTTGTGGGCTACATACAAATATGCTTTTATTCTGGGGCTATTCCAGGAAACTCACTCATATACATTTTCTGAAACCTTGTTGACCCCGAGATCCTACCTTGTTTCTTCTAAGTCTCATCAAGTCAAACCTCTAGCCTTTGTCCTGGAAAGAGCATAGAATCCTCATTCTAACTCCCCTTGGAAGCATAGTGGGCACTGTTGTATACCAAAGGGAGGATTTCCCTTGTCCACTGCCCTTTTGCACCGCAATAACTACTAACTGATTCCCGCAAATGATAAAGATCCATCTGTAAACCAGATTTGGAGTTTTTATCCCTTAGTTAACTGTTCAGATAAAACTCCCTATGAGATCATAGGGGTAGACCTGCTTAGAGCAAGAGCCAAATGCTCATGCAATGTATGCTTATAGGACCACTTTCAAATATAACATTTCCACACGAACATGGCTTGCTGAAGGAAGGCTGGTTCAGTTTTAGGATTTTTTTCATTATAGCACCCATTTCATGAGGAGCTGCTTGGATCACATGGTCACCTGATATCACATGCTTATGTATCTAGTTGATATTGTTTGGCTACTTGTCCCCTCCTAAAGTTATGTTGAAGTGTGATCCCAAATGTTGGAGGTGGGGCCTAGTGGGAGACGTATGGATCACGGGGGAGGATCTCTCATGAATGGCTTGGTGCCCTCCCCGTGATAGTGAGTGAGTTCTTGCTCTATTAGTTCACACAAGAAATGATTGTTTAAAAAAAAGAGCATAGCATTTATCTCTCTCTCACTCTGACTCTTTTTCTGAATCTCTCTCTCTTGCTCACTCTGTCTCTTGCCCTATGACATGCCTGTCTGTGCCCCTTTCCCTTCTGCCATGAGTGTAAGCTTCCTGAGGCCTCACCAGAAGCCAAGAAAATGCTGATGCCATGCTTGTACAGGCTTCAGAACTAAGAGCTAAATTAATCTCTCTTCTTTATAAATTACCCAGCCTCAGGTATTCCTTCATAGCAACACAAAACAGACTAACGCACTCGTCTTTGCCAAAACCTGGTAACAAGCCAATGGCTGGTTACCTAAATCTATCAGAGAGAGCACATTTTGCTCTAAAACGTTAGTCTTTTTGATTTTCTTTCAGAACTTGTCACAGGCCCCACAGAGTATCCTTATTCTCTACAGGCTTATCAGTAATATTAACAGTGAAAGGTAGGTCAGGCGTGGTGGCTCATGCCTGTAATCCCAGCACTTTGGGAGGCCGAGGCTGGCAGATCACAAGGTCAGGAGATCGAGACCATCCTGGCTAACACAGTGAAACCCTGTCTCTACTAAAAATACAAAAAAAAAAAATTAGCCAGGCATGGTGGCGGATGCCTGTAGTCCCAGCTACTCGGGAGGCTGAGGCAGGAGAATGGCGTGAACCCGGGAGGCGGAGCTTGCAGTGAGCCAAGATCACGCCACTGCACTCCAGCCTGGGAAACAGAGTGAGACTATCTCATAAAAACAAAAAAACAAAAAACAAAACAAAACAAAACAGTGAAAGGTAGTGAATGTCTACTTGAGTCAGACACTCTTATAAGTGCTTTATGCATGGTCACTCATTTAATCTTCACAAACACCTTAGGATGTAGATGCTATTATTACCATCCCCATTTTACAGATGAGGAGACTGATGAACAGAGAAGTTTAGTAATTTACCCAAGGTAAGTAATAAGTGGGAAATAATTCACTCCTCACTGAAAAGAGTGTTACGTATGTTGTCTTTAAAAATAGAAAAGAAGCCAAATATGGTGGCTCATGCCGGTAATTCTAGCATTTTGGGAGGTTGAAGCAGAAGGATAACTTGGGGCCAGGAATTCGAGACCAGCCTGGGCAACATAAGGAGACCCCATTGCTTAAAAAAAAAAAAAAAAAAAACTTTTTTTTTTTTTTTTAATTAGCTGTTGTTGGTGGTGCATGCCTGTAGTCTCAGCTACTAGGGAGGCTGGGGTGTGAGAATCTTTTGAGCTCAGGAGTTTGAGGCTGCCCTGAACTATGATTGTGTTACTGCACTCCAGACCGGTGACAGAGTAAGACTCTAAAGAAAAATAAAATAGAAAGGAGGATTTATAAGGATATTCAGGGATTCTCAGCTCTTGGAATTTAGCAGAACAGGTAATTCTAAAATTCTTCCACTACCAATCCTGAAGAACTGGAACAAGAATCTAAATTCATGGTTGAATTTGCAAAAAAAGTAATTAACTTTAAGGAGACAAGAAACAAAGTACTCTTATGCGAGAGAATGAAATTGGTAAATATTTGGGCCGCTAGTCTGCCTGTCCCCAGGGTGGAATGTGTAGGATTGGTCTCAATAATCTAAAGGTTTGCATTTGAACTATCATAGGAATAAGGGAACTATAAACTTATAAGATATTCAGTCAATAACAATACTCTTTTGGATCAGCCTGGACTCCACATAGGAAAGATACCTCCCCGAAAATCTTACTCATGGTTTGGGAAGTCACAATTAAAAATATTAAAAGTGTTCTTGAGTTAGTGATATAACTGGGGTCTCTGGCATAATCAAATAAAAAGATCTCTTTCTCAACTCACTCTTGACAGTTTCAACAGATAAAACTATACTGCAGATGAGATCATAATACATAATTTAAAGCATTCAAGGAAACTATCATGGATCAGAAGCATCATATAAAACTTTTAGGAGTAGAGCCTCAAAGAACTTTAAATAATCAAACAATATACAAAATATAAATTATTAAATAAATAAAAGAATAACTACAACAGACTATAAAAAGAACCAAAAAGTCTAAAAATGAAAAATATAGTCAGTGTGCTGGTTGTTAATTCTTTGCCTCTCTGCTCCAAATGGACTCTCATTGCCTGCTCTGTGATAATGGAGATGAGCCTTATAGATATTTCTCCTTTACCACCTGTCAAGATGTTAAACATTGTCAGTAGAGGATCTGGAGAGATACTGCAGAAGGAAAGGCTTTCCTCTTCCTGTTTCTGGTGTGCTCTCTTACCAGTGTCCTACAGAGAACTCTTTTTCTCCACTGTTCAATGTGAGGTTCCTGTAGGGCAAAACTTTTTATGGTATTTGACTCACTATCAAACTCACACAGCTGTGTTGGCATAGTCCCAGATATTCTGGGCCTGCCCCCAGCCCAGGTTGCTGCACCCCCTTCCCTCTTCTTAGTCGCAGGCATGGACACACACCAAGGACACTGGAGTCCACCCATTCCCTGACGTCTGTCAAGCACAGCAGCCCAGAGCTGACCCAGTGCACTGGACTCCTGAATAGGAGGACTTTGTGAGGCTCCTGAGTCTGATAGTTTCCATCAGGCAGCAGCTTCTTCTGGCATCTAACAAGTTCTGAGGCTCAACACCTACCAGAGGGTAGATTTCCATTAAGTCCTACCATGAGATACTTCATTGACTTCTCCAACATTCAGGAAGCTAAGGTGGAGCTAAGGTGGTGACATCCGGATCTCACTCCTAGCAAGAGAGGGCTTGTCCATGGGTACTTATCTCAGCACTATGGGTAGCAGTCACATTTTATATTATATTTGTGTACTTTTAGAATTATTTGGACTCTCATTAGCCAATTCTTCACTCCAATTCCCTGTTAATAATGCTTTATATTAAATTTTGCCTCCTCAAATGACTGTGTGATGTTTATTGCCTGACTGGACCTGGAACAATACAGAATTGCTACCAGGAATGGTCCCAGAAGATAGATCTGCAAAAATGGCATTGTGGGAATCTACTTACAACCAGGTGACTGAGGAAGAAAAATCTTGAGCCTGGCATAGAGATAGGTCTTCACAATATGCTAGCACCATCTGAAAAGAGCAGCTGCAGCACTGCAGCCCCACTCAAGGGTAAACCTGAAGAACAGTGGTAGAGGAACATTCTCCCAGTGACCAGAACTTCAAGTGTGACATTTGGTCATCTATATGTCTGGAGAGAGAGATGGCTAGAAATACAGGTTCATATAATGCATGGGTAGTTGCAAATAGTTTAGATGGATTGTCAAGGACTTGGAAGGAACCGTTTTAGATGATTAGTCAAAAGAGAGCTTACAGAAGAAATATGTGGGTTGACTTTTCAGAATGGCCACAGATTAAAATATTTGTGAATGTGAAATGCCCACCAGAGGGCCACTACTGCAGAGGTGGCTTTAAGTGGATAGAATTATGCACTCCAGGATGTCAGTCAACCTTTCTCTCTAGCCATTCTATTCTTTGTTTAATGGGTCCATGAACTAAGTGGCTATAGTGGCAGGGATGGACACTACGCATGGACTCAATAACATGAACATCCCTTTACCAAAGCTGATGTGGCTAATGTAACCATTGAATACCTAATCTGCCAGCAGCACAAACCAACACTTAGCCCTCAATATGGCACCATTCCTGGGATATAGGGGCCAAGCCAGCCAACTGGCAGCGGGTTGATTATGTTGGATCTCTGCCCTCATGAAGTAGGTAGAGATTCATCCTCACTGAAATGAACACAATCTGGATATAAATATACCTTCCCTGCCATTAGTGTTTCTTCCAGCACCACTATTTATGGATTCACAGATATCTTATTCATCACCATGTCATTCCATAGAGCATCACATCTGATCAAAGAACTCATTTCGTGGTGAAAGAAGTCATCATGGGCTCATGCACATAAAATCAACTGTTCTTACTATATATTTCATAGGTTGGAAGTAGCTGGCTTGACTGAAAGCTGGATTGGCTTACTGTAGACTCAGTTATGCTGCCATTTTGGAGACAACATCCTGAAATAATGGGGTTCTATCTTAGAAGATGCAATGTACACTTTGCATCAGAGTCCGTTATATGGTGCAGTCACTCCCATAGGTAGAACACATGGGACCAAGAATCAAGGAGTGGAAGTAGGAGTGACTCTTCTTGCTGTTACACCTAATAATCCACTTGCAGAATTTTTGCTTTCCATCCTACCCCTTCTGGCCCAGAAGTAACTCATGTTTCTTTTGCTCATGACTCATTGGCCAGAAATGATTGTGCAGCTCCACTCAACCTAAAGGGGGTCATGAAGTACAATCATACCCTGTGCTCAGTAGTCAGAGGTCAAAAATACTTGAATAGCACAAATGACAGTTACAACCTAAAAGCACTTATTTCTAGGTGATTAAAATGAGGTATAGCTAATCTGATGGAGAGGCTATAACCCTAAGCCTGTGATTAACACCCAATTATTCTGCAAATGGACAGATCTTTGCATGAAACTCCTTACTGGCTTAGAGAACTCAGGCATGTATTTTAAATTATTAGCTTCAATTTTCCCATCAACAAAGTAGAGATAATTGATGATATATATTCAAAGGTTATGAGAATCAAAGAAACTAATATATGTGAAATAATTTGTGAACTAAAAACCTATATCAATTTTAATTGTGTTATTACTATTACTGTTAATATTATTAATTTCAGTAGTAGCATATGGTTGCCAAATTTGACCCATAATTTAATTTGGACTCTCTAGCAATAATATTTGGGTTAGTTCTTGTAATGTAACATAATGCTTTGTAGCTTTGACTAGAATATGTGTTTTGTAAAAAGGTTTTCCTTACTATTATGGGAAACGCAATTTCCAGTCTTCTTTCATTTGCTGTAACAAATAAATAAATGTGTTAGAATAATAAGGTAACATGATTTTAAACATCTTTAGACTAGCAAAACCCAAAGCATATGGAATATGCATGTAATTCCATGACCTATTATGGCCTGCTTTTCTCTTAAACTGGATACAATAATCCTACTACCAAAGAAAGGAATCTAGGAATTATTTTCTTTAAAAACAAAAAGCAAATTCATTATCTAACAAAACTGAAAATACAGAGGAGGGCAAACTCTAAGCACAGTGAGATAATTGTTCAGTACATATTACCTAATTAATGAACAAATTTAAATATAGCTTAATATTGCCAAGCTTTTTTCTAAAGTGTTGATGTTTTTAACTTAAAAAGAACATTTAGCTGTTTTTGAAAGCTTCTCAGAGTCGCTGTACTCAGCTTCCATGGACAGACTCGCAGGACAGATCATTGGTATCACAGAATTTCATTTAAGTGGTACCAGTATAATGACAATTTATCTGCAGTTCATTTCATTACTATAACAAGAGTTCCTTTGATTGTATTTCCTTTAACAAAACTTTAGAAAAAAAATTGCTTTAATAAATCATATACATTTGTTGATGGCCTTAAGTGAAGGTGTTTTAGAATATAGAAGAACCATATCTTAAAAGCAAGACTCTAACATTTATTTTCTTTTTCTTTTTTAAAAATAAGACTTATTTGTATATAATTCACATAGCATACAATTCACTTAGTTAAAGCATACAAGTCAATGGATTTGAATATATCCACAGAGTTGTACAATCATCACCAAAGTCAATTTTAAAACATTTTCATCACCCCCAAAAAGAAGCTCTACACCCACTAGTAGTCACTCCTATTTGTCCCCAGTCCCAGCCCCTGGAACTGCAAGCCTACTTTTTATCTCTATACATTTGTCTATTCTTCACATTTCGTATCAATGGAATCATATAATTGTTGGCTTTTGTGGCTGGTTTCTTTTATTTAGCATAATGTTTTCAAGGTTCATCCATGCTGTAGCACATATTAGTACTTCATCCTTTTTATCACGAAATAATATCTTGTTGTATGGATATACCATATTTGATTTATGTTTTGGTCAGTTAATAGACATTTACGTTGTTTCCACTTTTTGGCTATTATTAATAATGTTGCTATGAATAATTCATGCAAGTTTTTGTATGGATAGCTATTTTCATTTCCCATGGGTACATTAGGAGTAGAATTGCTAGGTCATATTGATGACAGCAACGACCCATCTGGAGCAGTTGCAGCAAAGACACTGGCTGCAGCTGGAAGGCGCTACTGCGGATGTGCACTCCACAGGCCAGCCCGAGCCAAGAACAGGCAGAAGATCCGCCCCTTTCTGAATTGGAGGGGTGGGAGCCCCGCCTCCCTGGGCAAGCTGGAAGTCCTCCTGCCCTGGCTGACTCAGAAATGCCTGCTCCCACTGCCCAGCCTCTCCCCCGTCCCAGTGCCGCTCCAATTTTGGAACAAAGTTGATGCCAAGCCTGGGCCCTGTTCTGGCCCAGCTGGGTGTGCGTGCACTCAGGGCGGTGCTGACGTGCCAGGCCCCTGCTGCCTTGGCCCCCTCTCTGGACTTTGGGCACCGATGAGCACTGGTGGGAGGCTGAGGGGGAGCTGAGAGTGGCTCAGTGTGGGCCTGCAGGTGCCCCTCAGCACGAACATCCTGGGTGCCAGGGACATTAGGTTGATGGCAGTGGGAGGCAGACAGGCTCCTGGGTAGAAAAGGGGGGGTCCCTGGTAATGCCCCACCTTCAGGCCTGGGACAGCCTGAAGCCTGGGGGCCAGGCTGCCAGTTCCATGGACCAATGTGAGAACTCATGGTGCTTTTTCCCAGCCACACATGGCTGCCCACAGAGCAATCAGCATGTACTTCCTCCCACCTGAAGCCCACAAAAACCCCTGACTCAGCCAGACTCGGGAAGACGTCAGGATGAACTGCCTGCAGAGAGGAGCTACCCACTGCTGAGTTTCCTGTAGCTGAGAGCTGAGCAGACATTGAGACGACCTGCCTGTGGATAGGAGCTACCCACTCCAGGTACCTTCTCCACTGAGAGCTGGACACTGGACGGGACAATCTGCCTGACGATAGGAGCTACCCACTCTTGTTCTCCTCTCCACAGAGAGCTGCACTCGTCAGGATGACCCACCTGCGGAAAGAAGCTACCCACTTCAGGTCTCCTAAGAGCTGTACTGTTGCTCAATAAAGCACCTCATCACCTTACTGACCCTCCAGTTATCTGTGTACCTCATTCTTCCTGGATGTGGGACAAGAACATAGGACCCACCAAACGGCAGGACTGAAAGAGTTGTAACACAAACAGGGCTGAAATTTGCCCCTTGCTTGCCACATTGCAGGTGACAAGAAAGAGAGAAGGGCTGCAGCCCTTTGGGGGCCCAGATCTAGGAGCTCCCTGAGCCAGGTCTCTGACACCCTCTTTGAGGCTCTGCAGTTTCTAGTGTCTCCAAGCTTCCATGCACCACCACGTTCCCTGGTGCCAGCAATGGAACCCACTTGCAGTACACCTGGTCCAGCCTCAGGCTCACAGGGAGCTGACACCTGTGCCTGTACCTGGAGCTGCTTGCCCCCCCACAGCCAGTGTGTCTGGACCCCACACTCACTCACTCATGCACCCCTCACCACTCCACACTTGGTTCATCCTTGACAGGCATGAGATTCGGGCTGGTAGTGCAAGCTGAGTGCAGCCTGCCAGGCTGAATGGGAAGAACGAGCCCAGTGATCCCCAGCAAAACTCTGGCAAAGGCCACCATTAGCCACCAAGGTTTCCAGCTGGCAAAGCAACACCCCAAGGAGCCTGTCACAATGTCATAACTCTGTGTTTAACCTTTAGAGGAACTATCTGACTGTTTTTTCAAGCAGCCATACCATTTTACATTCCCACCAACAGTGTATGAGGATTCCAATTTCCTCACACTTTTGATATTACTTGGTATTTTCCTTTTGGTTACAGCCATTCTGGTGGATGTGAAGTGATATGTCATTGTGATTTTAATTTGCGTTCTCTGATGTGTAATGATATTGAGCGTCTTTTCATATGACTATTGGCCATTTGTTAATCTTCTCAGTAACATATCTATTCATATCCTTTCTCCAATTTGGCCATTTGTCTCCATTTGGCTAATAAATTTGGCCATTTGTCTTTATTATAGTGATATGAGTTCCTTAGAATTATAGACGAAGTCTCTTATGACTTATATTTTATAGATTTTCTCACGTTTCTTATATTTTCTCACATCCTATGCTTGTCTTTTCACTTTCTTGTTGATATCCTTTAAAGTAAAAAAGGTTTTAATTTTGATGATGTTCAATTTATTTATTTTTTCTCTTGTTCGTTCAGTGTCATGTGTAAGAAAGTTTTGCCTTAATTCTAGATCATTGCTATGGTCTTAATGTTAGTGCCTCCCAAAGTTGATACATTGAAATCCTGACTCCCAGGGTGATGATATTAGAAGGTGGGGTGGTCTTTGGGAGGTGATGAGATAATTAAAGCAGAGTCCTCAAGAATGTAATTAGTGTGTTTATAAAAGAGAAAAGAGACCCCAGAAAGCTGGCTTGTCTCTTCTGACATATGATGTTATAATAAAAGGATAACAGTCCATGAACCTACCTCACCAGACATTGAGTTTGCCAGCACCTTAATCTTGGATTTTCCAGGCTCCAAAAGGAAATCATTAAATTTTCTGGAAACTTTAAAATAACTTTCTGTTTATTTGTAATTACCCCATTGTGGTATTTTGGTATAGCAGTTCAAATGGACTAAAACAGAAAATTGGTACTGAGAAGTGGGGGTGCTCCTGTAACAAATACCTAAAAATATGGAAGCAGCTTTGGAACTGGGTAATGAGTATAGGTTTGAAGCATTTTGAGGTACATTCTAGAAAAAGACTGCATTGTGGTGAACAGAACATTAAAGAAAATTTTGATGAAGAAATAGAAGAAGAAGAGAGGTGCAGAGAGAACCTCATCTTCTTAGAGAACATCTAAGTGGTCATGAACATAATGTTTACAGAAATATAGATGGCAAAGGCCATTCTGATGAGGTCTCAGACAGGAATACAATATTGGACAATTGGGAAAGGTCATCCTTATTATAAAGTGACGAAGAACTTGGCTTAAGTATGTTTATGTCCTAATCATGTTTGGAAGATAGAACTTTGAGCAATAAAATTGGATATTTGGCTGTGATAATTTCTAAGCAAAGCATATAAGGAGCAGCATGGTTGGATTTTTTAATTGAGTGCTTATAGTAAAACGCAAGAAGGGAGATGACTTAACGAAATAGTTAATCAAAACGGAAGCGAAATGTAAAAATTTGGAAAATTATCAGCCTATCCATACTGGAGAAAGTGAGAAAGGTTTTTGGGAAAGAACACAAATGATGTGACCAAACTTAATGAGTTTAGTATGGATCAACCATCCCAACAAAAGCTATGTGATATTCTTGTAGACAATGGGGAGATATGTCAATCATCTAAACAGAAGCCAGGACATAATTATCCAAGACAATGGAAGAATGACCCTAAAGCCATTTTGGAGGCAATCAAGGCTGTCCCTCTTATTACAGTCCCAGAGTGCAAGGGCATGGGAGGCAAAACTATTTCAAAGAAGGGGCCACCACTGCTGGTGCCACCTCACATTGCAGACTTGCTCCCCACATTCTGTCACAGCACTCTGCAGCCACCCCAGATGCAGCTCCAGTAAGCCAGATGCAGTGTGCACTGTGCTTAGCAAAGCTTTGAGGGTATAGCCACCTCTGTCTAGATTTCCAAGGATGCTCCGAGCACTGCTGTTGGGAAGAGCCACCACAGAGACTCCCCACTAGGACAATGCAGATCCATGTGAGTAGTGCCAACTCCACAGTCCCATACAGACAGAGCCAAGAGCCTGTGATTACAGCTTGGGAGCACTGCAGGCATCTAACTTCAACCAGTGACAGCTGCAGTATGGGTAGCACCCAGCAAAGCCATGCAGTCAAGGCTGCCCACATCTGCAGGGTGAGATTTCTACACCAGTGGACCCAGAGGGCAGAGCATCAAAGAAGATTATTCTTGAGCCTTAAGTTTTAATGTTGTTTGCTTTCTTGGAATTTGGACTTAAGACCAGTGACTTCCTTTTGGACTTCCCAGCCTTCAGAACTGTGAGAAATAAATTTCTGTTGTTTATAAGTCATCCAGTCTATGTTATTTTAGCAGTTTGAACAGACCAAAACACTCATGAAGATACAAGATACACCCCTGTATTTTCTCCTAAGAGTTTCATGGCTTTACCTCTGCATTTGGGTTGATGATCCATTTTGGTTGATGAGTTTATATTTTCTATATGGTGTGAGGAAGCTTCATTCTTTTGCATGTAGATACTCAGTGGTCCCAGAACCACTTATTGAGAAGATGATTCTTTTTTATTTTATTTTATTTTATTTTATTATTATTATTATTATACTTTAAGTTTTAGGGTACATGTGCACCACGTGCAGGTTTGTTACATATGTATACGTGTGCCATGTTGGTGTGCTGCATCCATTAACTCGTCATTTAGCATTAGGTATATCTCCTAATGCTATCCCTCCCCCCTCCCTCCACCCCGCAACAGTCCCCAGTGTGTGATGTTCCCCTTCCTGTGTCCATATGTTCTCATTGTTCAATTCCCACCTATGAGTGAGAACATGCAGTGTTTGGTTTTTTGTCCTTGCAATAGTTTGCTGAGAATGATGATTCTTTTCTCACTGAATTTTCTTAACATCTCTGTTGAAAATCAATTAACTGTAATTGTGAAGGTTTATTTCTGGACTTTCAATTTTGATCCATATGTTTATCCATTGATCCATATGTTTATCCTCCTGACAATATTACACTAATGCAACTTTATAATAAATTTTGAAATTGTGAAGTGTCAGTCCTCCAACCATGTTATTTTTAAGGATTGTTTTGGCTAGTCTGGGTCCTTTGTGCTTACATATTAAGTGTAGGAACAGCTTGGCAAATTCCTTAAAAAGACACCTGCAAATTTTGCTAGGGATGGCATTGATTCTTTTGATCAATTTGTGGAGCATTGCCATCTTAACAATTTTGAGACTCTTATTCATGAAGGGGTTTTTCCATTTATTTGATCTTCTTTGATATCTTTTGACAATGTTTAGCCACTGTCAGCATATACATTTAGAATTTGCTTTGTTAAATTTATTCCTAGATATTTATTCTTTATAATGCTACTGAAATGGAATTGTATTATTAACTTGATTTTCAAGTTGCTCATTGTTATTTTATGGCATATAATTGAATTTTTAATACTGATATTTTAAAAAACTTTTTATTTTTAATTTTTGTGGCTACATAGTCAGTGTATGTATTTATGGGGTACAGGAGATATTTTGATGAAATATAATGTGTAATAATCACATCAGGGTAATGAGGTATCCATCACCTCAAGTACTTATTCTTCATGTTACAAACAATCCAACTATACTCTTTTAGTTATTTTAAAATGCACAATTAAATTATTATTGCCTTTAGTTACTCTGTTGTGCTATCAAATACTAGGTCTTATTCATTCTTTCTAACTAATTTTATGCCCATTAATCATCCCCACTTCCATAATCCCCCTCTCCACTATACTTCCTAGCCTTAGCAAACATTCTACACTATCACTATTAGTTCAATTGTTTTAACTTCCTTTTTTTTTTTGAGATGGAGTCTCGCTCTGTTGCCCAGGCTGGAGTGCAGTGGCGCTATCTCAGCTCACTGCAAGCTCTGCCTCCCAGGTTCACACCATTCTCCTGCCTCAGCCACCTGAGTAACTGGGACTACAGGCACCCACCACCACACCTGGCTAATTTTTTGTATTTGTTCAGTAGAGACGAGGTTTCAACGTGTTAGCCAGAATGTTCTCGATTTCCTGATCTCATGATCCACCCACTTTGGCATCCCAAAGTGCTGGGGTTACAGGTGTGAGCCACTGGGCCTGGCCCAGTTGTTTTCACTTTTAACTCCCACAAATAAGTGAAGAACATGGGAAGTTTGTCTTTCTGTGCCTGGCTTATTTCACTTAAAATAATGTTCTCCAGTTCTATCCATGTTGTTGCAAATGACAGAATCTCATTCTCTTTTATGTCGGAATAGTACTCCATTGTGTACCAATACATTTTACTTTTCCATCCCTTGATGGACACTTAGGTTGTTTCCAAATCTTGGCTATTGTGAATGGTGCTGCAATAAACATGAGAGTGCAGATATCTCTTCGATATCTTAATTTCCTTTATTTTTGGTATATACCTAGAAATGGGATAGCTGGATTATATCATAGCTTTTAGTTTTTCTTCAAGGACCTTCAAACTGTTCTGCATAGTGGTTGTACTAATTTACGTTCCCACCAATAGTGCACAAGAGTTCCTTTTCTCCACATCCTTTCCAGCATTTGTTATTGCTTGTTTTTTGGATAAAAGCCATTTTAACTGGAGTGAGATATCTCATTGTAGTTTTGATTTGCATTTCTCTGATGATCAATGATGTTGAGCATTTTGCATATATCCATTTGCCATTTGTATATCTTCTTTTGAGAAATGTCTATTCAGATTTTTTACCCATTTTGAATTGGGTTATTATTTTCTTATAGAGTTGTTTGAGCTCTGTATACATTCTGGTTATTAATCCCTTGTCAGATGAGTAGTTTGGAAATATTTTCTCCTATTCTGTGGGCTGTCTCTTCACTTTGTTTATTGTTTCCCTTGCTGGGCAGAAGCTTTTTAACTTGATGTGATCTCATTTGTCATTTTTGCTTTGGTTGCCTGTGCTTGTGGGGTAATATTCATCATTTATCCTATAACCTTGCTTAACTTGGTTATTACTTCTCATGGTTTTTAAATGGATTCTTTAGGATTTCAATAAACAAAACCAAGTAATCTATAAGTAGAGATAGTTTCACATCTTCTTTTCCAATATAGATTACTTTAATTTTATTTTTTAGTTGTATTTGTCAGTTTTCTAGAGAAACAAAAATAATATAGGATATTAGTCTGTCTATCTATCTATTCTGTCATCTTATAGTTATAAATAAAGAGGTATATTATAAGTCATTGGCTTATGTGATTATGGAGACAGACAGGTCCTAAGATCTACAGTTGGCAAGATGGAGACACAGGGGAGTCACTTGCAAAATTGCAGTCTGACTTTGAAGGCCTGAGAACCAGGACTGCTTATGGTATAGTCCATTCCAAAGGCCAGCAGCCTCCAAACCCAGAAAGAAGCTGATGTTTCAGTCTTGAGTCCAAAGGCAGCAAAAAAGCAATGTTCCATCTTGTAGGCAGTTATGCAAGAAGAGTTCCCTCTTACTCAGACTTTTTATTTGATTTGGGCCTTCAGCTGATTGGATGAGACCTACCCACATTAAGGAGGGAAATCTGCTTTATTTGGCCTACAAATTTAAATGTTAATCTATTTGGTCTACTCATCTCCTCAGTCTACTTTATTCAGTCGACTAATTTAAATGTTAATCTTTTTAAACAATCTCACAGACACACCCAGAATAATATTTGATCAAATAACTGGGCACCCCATGGCCCAGTCAAGTGGATACATAAAACTAACCATCATAAACTACCCTTTGTCAATTGCACCTGTGATACTGTGCTATAATAAGAAGTTAATAGTTGCTTTTTATCCCTGATTCCTGAGTAGTTCTCCTAAACCCCTTGTAATTTCTAAAGGGATTTTCCTGGTTGCCTGGAGAATCAAATATGTGATAAGAAGATTGAAATTTTTAGCCCTACCCTCTAACCTCTAAGGAGGAGAGAGAAGCTGCAAGTTGACTTAATCACAAATGGCCAATGATTTAATAAATCATGGCTATGTAATGAATTTCTCATAAAATCCCAAAGGCTGGAGTTCAGAGAGCTTCCTGGTTGGTGAACATGTGGAGGTGCTTGGAGAGTGGTGTTGCTAGAAACAGTGTGGAAGCTCCACACTCTGCCCCCATACCTCACCCTAATTGTTTCTTCTATCTGACTGTTTCTGAGTTTTATCCTTTTATAATAAACTGGTAACTTAGTAAGTAAACTTTTCCCCCAAATTCTGTATTTCTAGAAAATTATTAAAACTGAATATGGGGTATGGGAACCCCTGTTCTATAGCCAAGTTTTACAGATGTTGTGGGTAACCTGAGGAGACACTACTTGCAATTGGCATCTGAGATGATAGGAAGTAGTATAGTGGAACTGAGCCCTTAACCCAGGGATATGATGCTAACTACAAGTAGATAGCTGCAGAATTGCATTTAATCAGATGACATCCAGTTGGTGTTTGTCAGATAATTAAATTGATTTGTTGTGGAAAATAAAACCACACACACACACACACACACACACACACATCCCATGTCAGGAGTGAAGTATTGAGAGTGTTGGGAATGTACAGAAGAAAACCAGAGTTTTTTCTTTTCCACACTCATATGCATCACCTCACTTTAAACATGCTTAATCTCCAAATAAAGATAATAACAAGGTCATAATTCCATCTAACATGATACCACTGTCCTGCATACAACTGTACATTCACTAACCCCTTTTCCAGAGGAGAAGGCAAAGTCCTTGAGTGATATTACTCTTCTTTATATCCTGTAATTTTACTATGATGTAAAGTTAACAATATCTGAATACTATGATATAAACTCAGTGTATCTTATGTTACATGATAAAGGAATAAGAAAGGAAAGAAAGCAAAGACATTTGTTTTATACTCATGGCAATTATGCCCTCATTTTTATAATTGGTCTTGTGGTTGTAGCTGAAGTTTATAACTACCTTCTTCCGTACCCATTCTGCATTCCCTTTGCCTTTCAGCAAGCACCTCAACTGGTCATAGTTCTTTCCCTGGTGGGATTACCCAAATCTTCATTCCTGAAGGGTCTGGACCATTAGTAATACTATCTCATTTGGATTGTTGTAGTTTCCCATTGACTTTAATCATAGGGCATGGTTATAATAAGATATGCCCTAATGAATCTCCTATATTCTGGACACACTCTTTCTTACCTCCATTGTGGAGTAGTCATCCAGTTTCTTCTTGGTAGTTAGGATCAATCACCCCCGCCAGCAAGGTAACTCCCTTTTTTGCCTGTTGGTTTAGAGGTATGAGGAGCCCCAAGTGGCTGGGCAGCAGTCTTAACATCCAGCTTCACTGGTCTATGTCTGTTTTTAGGCCAGTACCATGCTGTTTCGGTGACTATAGCTTTGTAGTATAATTTGAATTCAGGCAATGTGATTCCTCCAGTTTTGTTCTTTTTGCTTTGTATGGCTTTGGCTATTCTGGGTCTTTTGTCATTCTATATACATTTTAGGATTGTTTTTTTTCTGTTTCTGTGAAGAAGGTCATTCCTATTTTGATAGTGATTACATTGAATCTATAGAGTGCTTTGGATAATATGGGCTTTTTAACAATATTGAGTCTTTGAATCCAGGAACATGGAATTTTTTTTTGTGCCCTCTTCAATTTCCTTCATCAGTGTTTCATTCTTTTCATTTTGGAGATCTTTCATTTCTTCAGTTAAGTGAATTCATAGGTATTTAATTTTTTGTGTGGCTATTATAAATAGATTTACTTTTTTATTTCTTTTTCACATTGTTCAACATTGGCATATAGAACTGCTACTGACTTATGTTGATTTTGTATCCTGGAACTTTACTGATTTGTTTATCAGTTATAATAGTTTTCTTATGGAGTCTAGGTTTTTCCAAATATAAGATCATATCATCAGCAAACAAGGATAATTTGATTTCTTTCTTTCCAGTTTAGATGCCCTTCATATATTTTTCTTGTCTGATTGCTCTAGCTAGGACTTTTAGTACTATGTTAAATAACAGTGGTGACAGTGAGCATCTTGTTATGTTCCAGTCCTTAGAGAAAAGGCTTTCAGTTTTTCCTCATTCAGTATGATACCAGCTGTGAGTCTGTCATAAATGGCTTTTATTATGTTATGTTCCTTTTATACTAAATTTTTTGAGGGCTATTTTTTTAATTATGAAGGGATGTTTTGAATTTTACCAAATGCTTTTTCAACATCAATTGAAATGACATATGGTTTTCAATCATGCATTCTGTTGATATAATGTGTCATGTTGATTGATTTGCATATGTTGAATCATTCTTACATCAAAGGGATAAATCCCACTTGGTCATGACGAATGACATTTCTAAAGTATTGTTCAATCTGGTTTGTTAGTAGTTTGTTTAGGATTATTGCATCAATATTCATCAGTGATATTGGCCTGTAGTTTTCTTTTTTTGTGTCTTTGTCTGGTTTTTGTGTCAGGGTAACACCGGCTCATAGAATGAGTTTGAAAGTGGTCCCTACTCCTCTATTTTCTGGAATAGTTTGAGTAGAATTGGAAAATTAGTTCTTCTTTAAATGTCTGGTAGAATTCAGAAGTGCAGCCATTGGGTCTCAGGCTTTTCTTTACTGGAAGCCTTTTTACTATGTCTTCAATCTCATTATTTGTTATTGGTCTGTTCAGGTTTTGGAAATCCTGATTCGATCTTGGTAGGTTGTATGTATCTAGGAATTTGTTAATTTCTTCTTGATTTTCCAATTCATTGGCATGTAGTTGCTCATAGTAACCACTAATAATCCTTTGAATTTTTGCAGTATCAGTTGTAATGTCTCCTTTTTCATTTCTGACTTTATTTGGATTTTCTCTCTTTTTTTCTCAGTCTGGCTAAAGGTTTGTCAATTTTGTTTAACTTTTCAAAAAACAAACTTTTTATTTTATTGATCTTTTGTTTTTTTTAATTCCAATTTCATTTATTTCTGCTTTGATCTTCATTATTTCTTTTCTTTTACTAATTTGGGGTTTGGTTTGCTCTTGCTTTTCTAGTTCTTTAAGATGTATTGTTAGATTTTTTATTTGAATTTATTTTTCTTTTTTGATATAGGCCCTTACAGCTATAAACTTCCTTCTGAGTGTTACTTTTTCTGTAGCACATAGGTTGTGGTATGTTGGGTTTCATTATCATTTGTTTCATGAAATTTTCCAATTTTCCTCTTAATTTCTTCATTGACCCACTGGTCATTCAGGAGCATACTGTTTAATTTCCATATATTTGTATAGTTACCAAACTTTTTCTTGTTATTAATTTCTAGTTTCATTTCATTGTGGTCAGAAAAGATGCTTGATATTATTTCATTTTTTCATAATGTTTTAAGACTTGTGACCTAACATATATGGTCTACCATTGAGAATAATCCATGTGCTGAGAAAAAGAATGTGTATTCTGCAGCTCTTGGATGAAATGTTCTGTAAATATCTACTAGATCCATTTGGTCTATAGTGCAGATTAAGTCTGATGTTTCTTGTTGATTTTCTGTCTGGAAGATCTGTCCAATGCTGAAAGTGGAGTGTTGAAGTTCCCAGCTATTATTGTATGAGGGCCTATCTGTCTCTTTAGCTGTAATAATATTTCCTTTATATATCAAAGTACTCCAGTGTTGGGTGCATATATATTTAAAATTGTTATTTCCTCCTGCTGAATTGACCCCTTATCCTTATCTAATGACCTTCTTTGTCTCTTCTTATAGTTTTTGCCTGGAAATCTATTTTTTTCTGATATAAGCATAGTAACTCCTGCTCTTTTTTTTGGTTTCCAATGGCATGGAATATCTTTTTCTATCCTTTTATTTTCAGTGTATATGTGTCTTTCTAGACGAAGTGTGTTTCTTTTAGGCAACAGATCAATGGGTCTTGTTTTTTCACCCATTCGGCCAGTCTATGTCTTTCTATTGGAGAGTATAGTCTATTTATATTCAACGTTATTATTGATGAGTAAAAACTTACTCCTGATATTTTGTTATTTGTTCTCTGTTGTTTTATAATCTTTTTCCTTTTTTTTTCTTTCCTGTCTTCCTCTAATAAAGGTAATTTTTATTTGGTGATATGATTTAGTTTCTTACTTTTTATTTTTTGTGTATCCATTGTATGTTTTTTGGTTTGAGGTTACCATGAGGCTTGCAAATACTATGTAAAATACCCATCATTTTAACCTGATAACAACTTAACACTACTTGCATAAACAAGCAAAAAGAAAACTAAAAAAAACCTCTATGCCTTAACTTTATTTCCTCACTTTTTAAATTGTAGTTGTTTCTATTTACATCCTATTGTACTGACTTTGTCTTGAAATGTTGTTGTAGTTATTATTTTTTAATGGATCACTTTTCAGTCTTTCCACTTAGGATAAGAATAGTTTACACACCACAGTTACACTGTTAGAATATACTGTGTTCTTCTGTGTACTTACTGTTACCAGTGAGTTTTCTACCTTCAGGTGATTATTTATTACTCATTAATGTCCTTTTCTTTCCGATTGAAGTGCTCCCTTTAGCATTTCTTGTAGAACAGGTCTGGTATTGATGAAATCCCTCTGCTCTTACTTGGCTGGGAAAGTCTTTATTTCTCCTTTATGTTTGAAGCATAATTTCACTGGGCATACTTTTCTACAGTAAAAGTTTTCTTCCTTCAACACTTTGAACATGTCATGCCACTCTCCTGTTCTGTAAGGTTTCCACTGAAAAATCTGCTGCCAGGCATACTGGAGCTCCATTGTATGTTATTTGTTTCTTTTCTCTTGCTGCTTCTAGAATCCTTTCTTTATCTTTGACCTTTGGGAGTTTGATTATTAAATTCCTTCAGGTCATTTTCTTTCAGTTAAATCTGCTTGGTGTCCTATATCCTTTTGTACTTAGATATTTATATCTTTCTCTAGATTTGGAAAGTGCTGTTATTAACCCTTTCAATAAACTTTCTAGCCCTATCTCTTTCCCTTTCTTCTCTTTAAGGTGAATAACTCTTAGATTTGCCCTTTTGAGACTATTTTCTAGATCCTATAGGCATGTTTCATTTTTTTTAATTCTTTTTTTCTTTTGTTTCCTCTGACTGGGTCTTTTCAATTAGCCTGTCTTCAGGCTCACTAATTCTTTCTTCTGCTTGATCAGTTCTGCTATAAAAGGACTCTGATGCATTCTTCAGTACGTCAATTTCATTTTTTAGCTCTAGAATTTCTGATTACTTCTTTTAAATTATTTTAATCTCTTGTTAATTTCATCTGATAGAATTCTGAATTCCTTCTCTGTGTTATCCTGAATTTATTTGAGTTTCCTCAACACAGTTATTTTGAACTCTCTGACTGAAAGGTCATATATCTCTGTTTCTCCAGGATTGGTCCCTGATGGCTTATTTAGTTTATTTGATGATATCATATTTTCCTGGATGGTGTTGATGCTAGTAGATGTTCTTCAGTGACTGGCATTGCAGGGTTAGGTATTTATTGTACTCTTGACTGTCTGGGATTATTTGTAGCCATCATTATTGAGAAGCCTTTTAAGATATTTGAAGGAACTTTGGTGTTGTAATCTAAGCTGTTTCTTCTTTAGGGGCACCCCAGTAGCACTGTGGTTCTTACAGACTCATAGAAGTACTGCCTGGAAGGTCTTGGACAAAATCCATGAGAATTCTCTAGTTTACCAAATAAAGACTATTGTTCCCTTCCCTTACTTTCTCCCAAACATAAAGAATCTCTCTCTGAGCCACCTAAGGCTGGGGGTGGAATGACACAAACACCCCTGTGACCACCACCACTATGACTGCATTGGGACAGACTTGAAGCCAGCACAGTGCTGGGCCTTGCCCAAGGCATGCTGTAATCACTCCCTGGCTACTGCCTATGTTGATTCAAGGCCCTGGGGCTATGAAATCAGAAGGTGACAAAGCTAGCCAGACCTGTGTCTTTCAATTCAGGGTGGCAAGGTCCCCCAAGACCCAGGTGGGTCCAGAAGTGTTGTCCAGGAGTCAAACTAGAGTCAAAACCTGGTATTCTGGTATGGTATTGTACCAGCTGTATTGTACTGTGGCTTAGATGGCACTCAAACCACACAACACAGTCCTTTTCACTCTTCTTTCCCCTTTCCAAAGGCAGAAGAGCCTCACCCTGTAGCCGCCCCCTCCACCCCAGGCCATAAAGAGTATTGCTGGACTACTACTGATTTTCCCTTAAGGCCCAAGATCTCTTAAGTCAGCCTGTCATGAATGCTGCCTGGCCTGAGACTCACCCTTCAGGACAGTGGGCTCCCCTATGGCCCAGGACAGGTCCAGAAATGCCATCCAAGAGTCAAGTTCTGGAATCAGAGATCCCAAGAGCCCACTTGGTGCTCTACCCCACTGTGACCAAGCTAGTATCTGAAGCCAGCAAGTCTCAGAGGTTTACCCAAGACCCTTGATGTGGTACCTAGGTATTGCTGCTGGTTTTTCAGGGCCTAAGAGCTCTTCAGTTAGCAGGTGATGAATGCTGCCAGCACTTGTTCCTTTCCTTCAAGACAGCAGGCTCTCTTCTGGTCCAGGGTGTGCCTGGGAGCTAGGGCTCGGAACAGGGACCTCTTGACTCTGTTCAGTGTCCTATCCTGCCATGGCTGGGCTGGTATCCAAGAAGTAGGACAAAGCTCTCCCCACTCTCCCTTCTCCTCTCCTCAAGTGGAAGGAAGTTGTCTCTTTTGAAGCTTCAAGCTGTACAGTTTGGGGCTAGGGGAGGGGTGATGCCAGCACTCCCTTGGCTTCCCCAGCTGGTATCTCAGTATGTCGTGTGCCGCACCCCAACCACCCCTACAGTACACTGCGTCTGGGCCTAACTCAGCTTGAGGACTCGCCTGTGAGTGCAGTCCTTATGGCCTAGACTGCCTTTCAAGTTTACTTGCAGACACAGAGTGCTGTAGCCCATTATGGTGAGGTTTGAGGGAACTCAATTTCAGACCACTGTGATCATCAATTCCCCTCTGACTAGGGCTGGTTTAAATGCTCCCTCTGTGGGTTAGCATCAGCTGAATTTGATCCAGTTTTCCTTCCTGCTCTAACAGGACAGCACTGAGTTCAATGCCTCACAATTGCTGTGCTCTCCCTCCCCCAGCACCCAGAGATGCTCACCGCACCACATCACTGCTGCCAGGGATGGGAGAGGGTAGGCATCAGCAAATCAAGGCTGGCTTTTTTTTTTTTTTTTTTTTTTTTATCTCTTCAGTGCTTCTTTCAGCAACATGAAGTTAAAACCAGGTACTGTGAGTGATTTTTAGTTTGTACGAAGATTCTTTTTTCTGAGTATATAGTTGTTAACTTGGTGTCCTTATGGCAGAGGTTGATCAGTGGAGCTTTCTATTCTGCCATCTTGCTCCACCTTCCAAGCTCTTTTTTAAAATCATGGTTTGCCTTTGCAGAGAGGGAGGGGGATCTGAGTGGCCAAAGGCAACTTTAGCTTTTATTCATAAGATGCATCAAAAAACTATCTCTAAAATTAGTATAAAAGGAGAATACATTCATGTTTTCCTGGTTTATAAAGAATTTAAAATTTTTAAAGTTTCTTCTGTCAAATTCACCAATTGAAGCATTGTGTTTCTTAAGTACAATACTTAATTGTTCTAGCTTACTCTTTCAAAGATTTATAAAGAATTTAAAATTTTTAAAGTTTCTTCTGTCAAATTCACCAATTGAAGCATTGTGTTTCTTAAGTACAATACTTAATTGTTCTAGCTTACTCTTTCAACCATTGTCTCTATAAACATTCTAGTATCTCTCGAGGCACTTAACTTCTCCCTAATACTTCTCTGTGTAGCTTAGATTTCCCAGTTCTTCATTTCAAGTATTCTAATACTCAAACCCCTTCTTCCTCTTTTCTTCTTTTGCTTGTGCCTCTAATGCCTCCAATCTTACAACTATTCCTTTCCCAGTATTCACACCTGAGTAGCTGAGTGCTCATGGAAGAGAGAATCACTGAACATGACAAGTCATTACCAGTATAACTTTATAGTCACCTACCTCGACTGGATCCTCACTGATGCTCAGTTATTCTACTGTATTTCTTTGTTCAACTCTTGTTATTACTCCCTGCAATGACTATTTCAAATGTCTTCTGAAACTTGCTTGCCCAGCCTCCCTTCTTACTCTCAGCAGGTGACTTTATCTTCTACTTTATAAAGAAAATAGAAGCTCCAGTTTTCAAACACAAAGACCCAGTAACGTCTGCCTACATGCAATCCTCTTTTCTTCTTTTTTTAATGGAATCCTTGTCCCACTTTTGAAAACCTGGACTTTGTCAATTCTGCATATGACATCTGGAAATTTGAGCCTATTTTGGGACTGCAGGAAGATTTATCCTGAAAACAAAACCAGCACGATGAATGTAGCAGACCAGAAATGGGAAAATATCTGAATTTTCAATGACAGTATTAAGTATTTTACCAAGTATATTTGGAGGTGACTTTATCAGACATGTCACAGTTTTGTATGAAGAATGAAATGATAAATATCTTTGTTATTTAAGTTATTTGAATTATCCCTTTTTCTTGGTGTTTACATACCAAAGAACTCTGCATTCTGAAAAATAAATACTAAATTCAAAGAGATTTGAAAGTGGCTACATGAGAGATCCACTCCCAGTATACTCCTACACAGATGTGTAGCCCTTTGGGAAGCCAGCTTATTGTGACAGGTGACATGAGGTGCTCCTATTAGACCCTCACATTATACAGGACATGGACTCTTTTGTCTACTTCGATGAGACTGAAAACTCTA
Organism: Nomascus leucogenys; assembly: GCF_006542625.1. NCBI lineage: Eukaryota > Metazoa > Chordata > Mammalia > Primates > Hylobatidae > Nomascus > Nomascus leucogenys. The sequence continues at coordinate 76,294,022 of NC_044392.1, forward strand.
AAATTCTATACTTCTGGGTTGCCAATACCTTCAAAACAAAAGTACATTTCATATATTTTGAATACTGAATTCAACTTTTTTCTGATACAGAGGTTGATCTGAAATACCTAATCTATTACTGGAAATAGATGCAATTATAGCTTTTAAAATTATAATAAGCTTTACTGGGCTGTAGATTACGTTCAATATATTTCCCCAACTTTATTATTACCATTATTGTTTGAAATAGAGTCTTGCTCTGTCATCCAGGCTGGAGTGCAGTGTCATGATCTCAGCTCACTGCAACCTCTACCTGCCATGCAAAAGCGTTCCTCCCACCTCAGCCTCCAGAGTAGCTAAGATTACAGGCGTGCACCACCATGCCTGGCTAATTTTTTTTGAATTTTAATAGAGATCGGGTTTCACCATGTTGGCCAGGCTGGTCTTGAACTCCTGACCTCAGGTAATCGCCTGCCCCGGCCTCCCAAAGTGCTGGGATTACAGCCATGAGCCACCACACCTGGCCGTATTTCACTAACTTTAAATGTATAATTTGATGAGTTTTAACAATTTTATACAATTATGTAACCATGACCAAAATTATGAAATAGAATATTTCCATCAGTCAAAAAGTTTATTGGTAGTGTTTGTCATATAAAAATTCTGAATTCACTAAGTTTAAATTAAAACCATAATACGTTTCATATATACATATTCTTTATGTTTACTATATTTATAGATAATCTCTAAATAAATATTTCCTTTTACCCTCTTCTATATTATGTAAAAATTGTATATTTTTGATTATATAAGCAAGGAAAGGAAAAGGACTTGTGTAAAGCAGAGCATTTTGAGACAACTGATAAAGTTAAGTCCCTTAAATGAAGGCATGAGCAGATGGTTGTGTTAACTTTAAAAGAAGGTGCATTTTGAGAGAGGAAGAGGACCAACATTACTGCAAGCTGACTATGGTAGGCACTTACATATATCATCCCATTTTGTACTCACAAATAACTCATCACATTGATTTTTTTTAAAGTCATTATACCAATTAGTATATAGGAGCTCAAAAGGAATATGAAAATTCTCCCAGCTCACAGGGTTAGTAAGCAGTAAAACTGAGGTATGAATACAGATTTACTTACAAAGTGCTTTCTTTCTATTTCACATGATCATCCTGTGTATTGGAAGTAAAATAGACAATAAGTTCTTCGAAGATAGAAACTCTGCCCAAGGCACCATTGGGTTTGTATGTGTGTTTGTATGTATGTGTCTGTGTGTGTGTGTGTGTGTGTGTGTATGTGTGTATGTGTTATGTAGGGGGCATCCATGTGAGATCTGATAGGATTTCTTACAGGAGGTAACATCTAAGCTGAAACTTATGGGGAAAATACGGACAATCTCTGTGAGATAAGTGAGGGGTAAAGGTGTGAAGTGAGTTCTGCGAAGAAGGAATTAGATGTGTAAAGGCACAGAAATAAAGAGAAGCATTCTTCAGGAATTTAGCAGGAAGGGAATGGTGGGAGAAGAATTTAGAAAGGCGGATAACACGTTGGCCATTTAACAACAGATATCCCGCCCAGAAGTATGTCTTGGATAGGATGGATCTGTTAGAATTGCATGTGGGTGCATATTGACTATAGTGGTTGCATAATGTCTGGAGTAACTTTAAGAAGTAAGGAGTTATTATTATTGTTGTTGTTATTTTAGACAACGAGAAGTCAGGCATTCCAAATATTAGGTAGCTGGTCAAGGTTAGATGATTCTTCTAGCTACATGCTTGGCCATGCTTACTTAACATGTGGATTCTGTTCTTCAGGTTTTATAATGACTGCTTTATCTTTATATATTGAATCTGCATTTTAGTTAGGAAGAAGTAGGAAAGACAAATAGCAAAATGTAAATATCATCAATCTGTCCTTTCTTTTCAAAATCAGGGAAAGACATAGTGTTTTTGGAAGCATGAATGAGTAGTCACCCACTTATATCTTATTAACTACATCTGTGTCATAAGGTCATCCCTAGCTGCAGAGGAGTTTGGAAAACTCAGTTGTTTTTTTGGTTTTCTTTTCTTTTTTTTTATTTAGGCAGTCTGGATTTGTTAGTAAGATCTTGAATAAACATCCAGTAATGTTCACAGTACCCAACATAGGAACTCTTTAATAAATAATTGTTAAAAATTCTTCAGAGAATACCACCTAAATGTTACCTTCAGGAAAATATGGAAAAGGTGAAATCCATAATAGGAAAGTAGACCTTCTTCAAGGTCACTTTTGGGTGTTTGGGGTGCCCTCAGCATAAACCATGAGGTATCATAGCAAACTCACCCCATGATAATTTGTGTCAGTGGATAGTAAGAAATAATACTCCATAACAAGAAATTCAAACAGAAAGATGGATTTTCTACTTTAATTGAGTTTCGAATTCCTGATAGCAAGTGTCTGATCTGTTATGTGTCACAACTTGCAGGTAGTATAGGGGATCTATACTGGCAACTACAGCGATAGGCAATAGGGATAGGCACAACTCATTCATTAGTTAATTAAGCATTTTCCAAGTGGATGCCTTTTGGTATGCTGGATCATGGCTGGGGCAATAGTGTACTATTTTCTACAGTTACTCTCCCCTCTCCCCTGTGGTCATATTTTTTGACTACTCCTTTTAATTTTTCTTTAAAAAAGTTTAGTCCATTTCATTAGTATGCATGACCTGTATTGCCATGTTATTCAACCTTCTTATTCCACAAGTTCCTATCTCTCTTTCCTTCATGACAGTCTATTCGATTGGATTTTGTGGACTCTGTGCTCCTGATTATTCTCTTACCTCTCTGGGTGCTCCTCTTTACTCTTTGTAAGGCTTTTCTTCCTCAACCTGTCCTTAAATGCCAATGCTATTCAGAATTTTGTCTTTTACCTCCTTCTCTCTGCACAAACTTTCCCTCAGTTATATCATCCACTCAAAGGGTTTCAATGGTTTCTATAAGTCAACAACTTTTAAATGTATACTTTGATTTTTTGTTCTTTTAAGCTTCAGATTAACACACCTAACTCTCTGCAGGTCACCTCCTTTTTCAGAATCATTGATCTTAACATTTTCTAAGTTAAATTCAGAGATACTTGCAGATCTATGGTCATATGGATCCGACAGTTCCTATGCAACAATCCTTTCCCCTTATTGCTGTAGTCCCTTCCCCCGCTTTCTGCAATGATCCTTTTGAATAAAGCTTCTATTTACTAAATCAGAATTTATCTTTTATTTTATAATTAATGGTTCTGTGCCTTCAAGGAAGTGCTGACCACCCCTTGGGTCCCACTGCCTTCATCCAAGTATCCATGCTGGCTCTGGAAGCCCTGGTGTCCTTTCTTGGTGGGAGAAATCAGGATCCATGGTGATGCATCACAACTCCTCATCTAATCTAGTGCTCAGGACACTTGTCTGTTGTAGCATGATAGTAAGAAGTTACTTTTCTTCTTTGTGGCAAAGAGATTTTCCTTCACCCACTTCTATGAAGCCTCTTCTGTGTCCTGAGGGATTCCTGATCTGGCGATTACAGATGAGAATTTCCTCAGCTTCCAGAACCTCAGAGACTGTGTGTGTGGTTCCCTTTTCCCTTGGCTCTCTGACTTTGTCTTAACTGTAGGATAATCCAATGAGTAACTCTCATTATGACTCCTTCTTTCCTCTTCTTCTCTGTTGACTACATGTGACAACATGCTTCACCCTATGGCACTGACTCGGTTTAATATCCTCAGAAATAGTCACATTTTACAAAAAGCAATTTAGAACATAATGGCCTCTTTGTGAAACTTAAGAACTCCCTAAATTGGCTCATTTGACATCTTGAGCTCTCTCCCTTTCCATTATTCCTGTTACTCTTTCTTCCTTTTCACCACATCGGACCTAGATTATTTCTAATATTCCCAGAAATTTATGAAAGTAAACTTATTTTGCCAAAACTTTATTTCAACAATAGTTATGTATGTATGTAATACATCACATCGAAGTTTCTAAGGTCTTTCATGAATTTAAAACCTTAGGCTTATGTAAATTAATTATGCAAGGTAGCAGGTCGTGTTTTTGTTAAGAAACAAGAAGAGTAATTTTGATCTAAAGTAAAATGACTAGTCATTCCAGGATGAGAAAGAGGGAAGTACAGAACAAAATGTGAATGGATATGAAAAGTTGTGGGAGGTTTGCAAAAAAAATTAGGAATTTTATTTCTTGTTCAGAGCTAAAATTTGATAGGTTTATTTATAGGATTTCTTAAAGAAGATTTAGTATTAACTTTTTACTGATAGAAAACTACAATTTAGTTTTCTCTTCACTTAAAAATGACAACAATTTTTCTTCAATTAGTGTTCTGCTCTTTATAAGAGATTGTAAATAGTTTTTATTTACTTGCTGAGTAAGAAAAGATTCTGCATCCTATCAGAATAATTTCCTGAGCTTATGTTGACTTTAATTCATTATTTCCCTCCCCAATCATGATTTTCCTCTTGTTTCCCTATTACAGCAAATGGCATGACTATTAAACTAATCAGCCAAGTAAGAAACCTAGATGTAAATCCTCCCTCTCCCTTCTCATCCCCACCATCTAATATACCAAAAGATTCAATTGATTCTCTCCTTAAAAGTATTTTGAGACTGTCCAAAAATACACATTTCAGTATAATCAGCACATTCTCTCCCTGCAGTGAAGCAACAGAGGAACGGAAGAACCCAAGTCATAAGATGCAACTGCATTGGTTTGTCTTAAGACATCACTCTCACAGGGATGGAAGATGGCAGTGTATACTTGTTCATGTTGGCAGACCAACGTGGGTATCAGAAAGTGATTTTTTACATTGAATAAAGGAAGTTAGAGGAATAATTTGTTCAATAGTATTAGGCTAAGTAAGAAACTGGGACATAATACAGCTATGATAAAGTGAGAGTGGTCTTTTGATGCAAATGGAAAGATTTGAAGTAATTGACTATAATTTCACACATTTATGTCAACAATAGGGATGGCATGCCAATGAAATGTAAAATACTTGGAGTTCAGGGGCTGAGACTCTCCATTCCCTAGAAGTTACTTAGATGGTCATAGATAATGCTTGCTTCTCTGACTCTGATTTTTCAAAAAATCTATCTGACCCATCTTCTCTGACCAATATATAACACTCCTGACAGGGAGGACATTTCTGATGCTTTCAGTTGACAGTAAATGGTGAAACTTACAGTTCAATTCTGTTTATCTCATTTCTGAATAATTAACTTTTTTAGTTAAAAAAATTTAAGTTCAAAAAGTAATGTTCAATTCTCACATTATATTTATCTAGGTACCAACACATAATAAATTTGAATTACTCATGAGAAATTAATTTTTTCCTTTTTCCATGTTTTTTTAAATTTAAAACTCAAAAAGTGCTATATTATATAAGAACTAAAGTGAGACATTTTTATTTTCCAAAGATAAGTATTAAGGCAAAATTACGTGTCAAGTGATGATCCTTCCTTTCCCACTCACCAAAGCTATTATTTCATGCCTTTGATTTTCTTCTTAAATTTCTAATGCTGACAGCCTATCCTTCTCCTTGCCTAAAAAAATCTGTAATTGCTATCACATTTCAAGAAAAAATTTTGAAACTATCTCATGGGAACTTAATCATCTTCCACCAGCAGATGTGTTGATGCCAACCTTCTTCCCTTGTTAAAAGGAAATAAATTTCCTTCCTCTTACGAAAGACTAGTCTCTTGTACCATGCTCCCGCTCCCAAGCCCTCTCATTGTCTTGCTAGCTTCATCATGGCATAAATTTGCAAGGTTTGACATAAATATCACAGACTAGGTTACTGAAACAATGAAAATTTATTTCCTCACAGTTCTGGAGGGTAGAAATCGGAAATCAATGTGTTGGCAGGGTTGATTTTATTCTGAGGCTTCTCCCCTTTGCTTGTAGATGGCCATCTTTATCTTCTCCCTTTGTTTTCACATAGTCTTTCCTCTGAGGCTGTGTTTGAATTTCCTCTTCTTATGAGGACACCAATCATCTTGATTAGGCACCACCCTAAAGATCTCATTTTAATTTAATTACCTCTTTAAAAACTTCATCTTCAAATATGATATATTCTGAGGGTTAAGACTGGGGGTTAAAACTTCAATTTATAGGCTGGGCATGGTGGCTCATGCCTGTAATCCCAGCACTTTAAGAGACAGAGGCAAGCATATCACTTGAGGTCAGGAGTTCGAGACCAGCCTGGCCAACATGGTAAAACCCTGCCTCTACTAACGATACAAAAATTAGCCGGGCATGGTTGAGGGCAGCCTGTAATCCCAGATACTTGGGAGTCTGAGGCTGGAGAATCACTTGAACCCAGGAGGCAGAGGTTGCAGTGAGCCAAGATCTCACTATTGCACTTTAGCCTGGGCAACAAGAGCGAAATTCCATCTCGAAAAAACAAGAAACAAAAAACCTTCGACTTACGCATTTGGAGAGGACACAATCCAGCCCGGAACAATCACTTAGGGCCTTTTATCTCTACATTATCAAGTTTATTTTTTCTTTATCTCTCACAACTGCATCATTACCCAAAGCATAAAGCACGCTGTAGAAGTTCCTATTCTAAAAAAATCACCCTTTGACTCCACAACCCACTCCAGCTATTACTTTTTTCCTTTGCTCTCATTTAAGCCATGTTAGTGGCATCTCTTATACATGCTGTGCACATCTTCTCACCACACATTCATATCTCCACCTTCTCCAATGTGGCTTCTGCCAATTTGATTTTATAAAATTAAACATAGTTGATGGCTCCTTCAGTCTTGATACAGTTACCCACCTTGACATCCATGACATCTACAAAGACATTTTGGTTATTCAGCATCCATGCCTTCTTTCCCCCATCAAGTAGCAGATTTGAGTTGGGGAAGGATTGAGCCCACCCTAGTTTTAGCATTGGGTCTTTACTGGACACCTTGCCCTTGCCCATAGTGATTGGTTCAATACCAAGTACGGATCTGAGATTTATGTCAGTCAGCTCATAGCATTCACCTGATCACACTGGTGGGACATTTTTTTTCATTGATTTGTTGTTGTTGTTGTTGTTGAAAGGGCTCTTCTTTCTCCTTAGGAAGGAAATGAGGAAGCAAGTAGTTATGTGTTTTGCTGACGTCCATCTTATGATAAAAATAACACTATCCTGGGGAAAAGCTACCACTTGGAAGAAAACAATGATGAAAGAATTTCAGAGAGACAGAAACAGAATCCTGAGGGACTCATGCCTGAAGCTTTTAAAATCTCTGGACTTTTCACTGAAGGCAGCCAGTAATCCCTTTTATTGTTGGTTAGATTGAGTTACGTTTTCCATTTCTTGGAACTGAAAGCATGTTAAATGAGTCAACATCTACTTGGCTGGTCTTCCTCCCATCTATCTCTCTCTTCATGTCTCTTTGTCTGTCACAGTATTATTCTTCTCACCTGAATATTTTAGTTTCGCTTTTCCAGGACATGGTTTTGGGCCTTATATCTTTCTTTCCAAACACTGAGGTGATATGTAATAGGGCACAGGGTCCACATTGACAGAGAGATTATGTATGGAGCAGGATGCAGGAGACAGTCAGGAAAGACCACAAGATGAGAGGAAGGGCTTCAGGAAAACTTCTTCTCTCAAGGACACACTATCTCACAGCAATCAATATATTTTTGGCTTGTCTGTGTGAGAGGAATACAAATGAAAAGACAGCTAAAAAAATTAAATTCTTGCCATATTTTATATGTCATGGTACAACTTCATTTTGTTCTGAATTTTTAACAAAGAAACAACATGATAAAATATATAAAAGTAAAAAATAAAAATAAATTTAAAAAAATAGAACTTGCTCTGTGAAGACAAAACAAAACAAACAAAAAACAAGCAAGCAAGCAAACAAACAAAAATACTCTCATAGCTATGGTGAGAATAGCTCATTGAAGAGGCAAGAGAGTGAGAGAGGGTCTCAAGTAGGGAGGATAGCCCAGGAAGAGATAATGGTGACACTGTTGAGGGGATAGACATGTCCAGCAAAATTCACACCATTGGCCACGGCCTACAACTTCCTGAATGATAAGAACCCTGACAACCCTTCCAATTTAACCCTGTTCCCCTTCCCCTTGCTCGTTGTGTCCTAGCCACATTGCTCTTCTTTCAGTTTCTAACAATTACAGAGCTCTATCATCAGCTTAAAATATTGTTTTCTAAGTGAAATCAATCCTGAACATCTTGTCTGAGTTAACCATTCCTCTATCCATTATCCTCTATCACTTTATCCTATTTGTTTTCTACATAGTTGTTATCACAACTGTGTAATTATTTAATTCAGCATTTGTTTACTTATTTATTGTCTATTTCCTACTACTGAATTTGGAGAGGAGGAATCCATGAGGAAACAGACACATCTCCTTTGCTTACCACTATATATGCAATATCTAGTAAAATGCCTGGCAAATAGGAAATGCTCATTCGATAACATGAATGATTGATTGAGTATAGTTATCTAAAGGAGTTTCTTTAATATCATTATACTGTCTTTTCAGTAGTGAATCAAAAGCAATTTCCAATGAAAGTTTGAATCCCAAATCTGTGGCTGAACAACCAAAAGTTTCAAATTTTGGCTTACAACTTAAAATTTTAAAAAAAATTCTCTCTCTCTATCTATCTATCTATTGAGAGAGAGAGAAAGAGAAAGAGAGACAGGGTTTTGCTATGTTGTCCAGGTTGGTCTTGAACTCCTAGCCTCAAGCAATCTTCCTACTTCAGCCTCCTGAATAAGATTTTGCTTAATTCGGTTTCTGGTGAATTCATGAGATACCTTAGAAGTACATAATTTAATTAAAAATACTTAATTTAATTATTAACAGAGTCTTGATGGTCTAATGTCAAAAACTTCTCAAATTAAAATTTGGAAAGTTATATAGGCTTTGATTTTTCGTTGTTAAGACTGCAAATTCAAGACCTAGAGATACTATTTTAGGTTTTATTCAAGTTGGTATGAAGGAGAGAAAACATTTCAAAATATCTACATGGTAGCACTTAGCATGTTTTCCGTTGAAAGTAAAAGAAAACCCAATGAACACATAAATAATAAAGGGGAGTTAGCTCTGTTAACTCAAAAATGTAGTAGTTCTCATTATAAAAAAAAAAAGATCACTTGCGTGTTGAAGTGAAAATTGATTGAAGGTGGGGCAAAGCTAGAGGCAGAGAAGCCAGTTAGGAGGTAGCTGCTATATTTTGGTGAGAAATTATAATGACTTTAGCTGAGAAAAGGTAAAATATTAGGGATATAGTCTACATTTTTTTTTTGAGACAGAAGTTCGCTCTTGTTGCCCAGGCTGGAGTGCAACAGCTCTATCTCGGCTCACTATGACCTCTGCCTCCCGAGTTTAAGCAATTCTTCTGCAGTGGATCTCCCTGCACAGCGTTCGAGCTCTGATAAGGAACAGACTGCCTCCTGAAGTGGGTCCCGGACACCCATGTATCCTGACTGGTAGACAACTCCCAGTAGGGGCCAACAGACACCTTATACAGGACAGCTCTGGCTGGCATCTGGCGGTGCCCCTCTGGGATGAAGCTTCCAGAGGAAGGAACAGGCAGCAATCTTTGCTGGTCTGCAGCCTCCACTGGTGATACCCAGGCAAACAGGGTCTGGAGTGGACCTCCAGCAAACTCCAGTAGACCTGCAGCAGAGGCCCCGACTGTTAGAAGGAAAACTGACAAACAGAAAGGAATAGCATTAACATCAACAAAAAGGACGTCCACTCAGAGACCCCATCCCAAGGTCACCGGCTTCAAAGACCAAAGGTAGATAAATCCATGAAGATGGGGAGAAACCAGCACAAAAAGGTTGAAAATTCTAAAAACCAGAACATCTCTTCTCTTCCAAAGGAACGCAACTCCTGACCAGAAAGGGAATAAAACTGGATGGGAATGAGTTTGATGAATTGACAGAAGTAGGCTTCAGAAGGTGGGTAACAACAAACTCCTCCAAGCTAAAGGAGCATGTTCTAATCCACTGCAAGGAAGCTAAGAATCTTGAAAAAAGGTTAGACGAATTGCTAACTAGAAAATCAGTTTAGAGAAGAAAATAAATGACCTGATGGAGCTGAAAAACGTGGCGTGAGAACATCGTGAAGTACACAAGTATCAATAGCCGAATTGATCAAGCAGAAGAAAGGATATCAGAGATTGAAGATTAACTCAATGAAATAAAGTGAGAAGACAAGATTAGAGAAAAAAGAATGAAAATAAACTAACAAAGCCTCCAAGAAATATGGGACTATGTGAAAAGACCAAATCTATGTTTGTTTGGTGTACCTGAAAGTGATGGGGAGAATGGAACCAAGTTGGAAAACACTCTTCAGGATGTTATCCAGGAGAATTTTCCTAATCTAGAAAAGCAGGCCAACATTCAAATTCAGGGAGTACAAAGCACACCACAAAGATACTCCTCAAGAAGAGCAACCCCAAAGACACATGATCATCAGATTCACCAAGGCTGAAATGAAGGAAAAAATGTTAATGGAAGCCAGAGAGGAAGGTCAGGTTACCCACAAAGGGAAGCCCATCAGATTAACAGGAGATCTCTTGGCAGAAACCCTACAAGCCAGAAGAGAGTGGGGGCCTATATTCGACATTCTTAAAGAAAGGAATTTTCAACCCAGAATTTCATATCCAGTCAAACTGAGCTTCGTAAGCAAAGAGGAAATAAAATTCTTCACAGACAAGGAAATGCCAGGAAATTTTGTAACCACCAGGCCTGCCCTACAAGAGCTCTTGAAGGAAGCACTAAACATGGAAAGGAACAACCAGTAACAGCCACTGCAAAAACATACCAAATTGTAAAGACCATTGACACTATGAAGAAACTGCATCAACAATTGGGCAAAATAACCAGCAAGTATCATAATGGCAGGATCAAATTAACACATAACAATATTGACCTTAAATGTAAATGGGCTAAATGCCCAATTAAAGGACACAGACTGGCAAATTGGATAAAGAGTCAAGACCCATTGGTGTGCTGTATTCAGGAGACTCATCTCAAGTGCAAAGACACACATAGGCTCAAAATAAAGGGATGAAGGACTATTTACCAAGAAAATGGAAAGCAAAAAAAACCAGGGGTTGCAATCCTAGTCTCTGATAAAACAGACTTTAAATCAACAAAGATCAAGAGACAAAGAAGGGCATTACATAATGGTAAAGGGATCAGTGCAACAAGAAGAGCTAACTATCATAAATATATATGCAGCCAATACAGGAGCAACCAGATTCACACAGCAAGTTCTTAGAAGTCTACAAAGAGACTTAGACTCCCACACAATAATAATGGGAAACTTTTACACCCCACTGTCAATATTAGACAGATCAATGAGACAGAAATTTAACAAGGATATCCCGGACTTGAACTCAGCTTTGGACCAAGTGGACCTAATAGACATCTGCAGAACTCTCTACCCCAAATCAACAGAATATACATTCTTCTCAGCACCACATCACACTTATTCTAAAATTGACCACGTAATTGGAAGTAAAACACTCCTCAGCAAATTCAAAAGAGTGGAAATCATAGCAAACAGTCTCTCAGACCACAGTGCAAACAAATTAGAACTCAGAATTAAGAAACTCATGCAAAACCACACAGCTACATGGCAACTGAACAACCTGCTCCTGAATAACTACTGGGTAAACAAGGAAATGAAGGCAGAAATAAAGATGTCCTTTGAAAACAATGAGAACAGACACAATGTACCAGAATCTCTGGGACACATTTAAAGCAGTGTGTAGTGGGAAGTTTATAGCACTAAATGCCCACAAGAGAAAGCAGGAAAGCTCTAAAACCAATACCCTAACATCACAATTAAAAGAACTAGAGAAGCAAGAGCAAACAAATTCAAAAGCTAGCAGAAGGCAAGAAATAACTAAGATCAGAGCAGAACTGAAGGAGATAGAGACACGAAAAACCCTTCAAAAAATCAGTGAACCCAGGAGGTGGTTTTCTAAAAAGATCAACAAAATAGATAGACCACTAGCCAGACTAATAAAGAAGAAAAGAGAGAAGAATCAAATAGATGCAATAAAAAAAGGAAAAAGGGGATATCACCACCAATCCTACAGAAATACAAACTACTATCAGAAAATAGTATAAACACCTCTACTCAAATAAACTAGAAAATCTAGAAGAAATGGATAAACTCCTGGACACATACACCCTCCCAAGACTAAACCAAGAAGAAGTCGAATCCCTGAATACACCAATAATAAGTTCTGAAATTGAGGCAGCAATTAATAGCCTACCAATCAAAAAAAGTCCAGGACCAGACAGATTCACAGCTGAATTCTGCCAGAGGTACAAAGAGGGGCTGTTACCATTCCTTCTGAAAGTATTCCAAACAATAGAAAAAGAGAGATTCCCCACTAATTCTTTTTATGAGGCCAGCATCATCCTGATAGCAAAACCTGACAGAGAAACAACAAAAAAGAAAATTTTAGGCCAGTATCCCTGATGAACATTAGTGCAAAAATTCTCAATAAAATACTGGCAAACTGAATCCAGTAGCACATCAAAAATCTTATCCAACACGATCAAGTCGACTTCATCCCTGGGATGCGTGGCTGGTTCAACATGCACTAATTAATAAATGTAATCCATCACATAAACAGAACCAATGACAAAAACCACATGATTATCTCAATAGATGCAGAAAAGGCCTTCGACAAAATTCAACAATGCTTCATGCTAAAAACTCTCAATAAACTAAGCATTGACAGAATGTATCTCAAAATAATAAGAGCTATTTATGTCAAACCCACAGCCAATATCATACTGAATGGACAAAAGCTGGAAGCACTCCCTTTGAAAACCAGCACAAGACAAGGATGCCCTCTCTCACCATTCCTATACCACATAGTATTGGAATTTCTCACCAGGAGAATCAGGCAAGAGAAGGAAATAAAGGGTATTCAATTAGGAAAAGAGTAAGTCAAATTGTCTCTGCTTGCAAACGACATGATTGTATATTTAGAAAACCCCATTGTCTCAGCCCAAAATCTCCTTAAGCTGATAAGCAACTTCTCAGGATACAAAATCAATGTGCAAAAATCACAAGCATTCCTATACACCAATAATGGACAAACAGACAGCCAAATCATGAGTGAACTCCCATTCACAATTGCTACAAAGGGAATAAAATACCTAGGAATACGGCTAACAAGGGAGGTGAAGGACCTTTTTAAGGAGAACTACAAACCACTGCTCAAGAAAATAAGCGAGGATACAAACAAATGGAAAAACATTCCATGCTTATTGATAGAAAGAATCAATATCATGAAAATGGCCATACTGCCTGAAGTAATTTATAGATTCAATGCTATCCCCATCAAACTACCACTGACTTTTTTCACATAATTGGAAAACAAAACTACTTTAAATTTCATAAGGAATCAAAAAAGAGCCTGCATAGCCAAGACAATCCTAGGCAAAAAGAACAAAGCTGGAGGCATCACACTATCTTACTTCAGACTATGCTACCAGGCTACAGTAACCAAAACAGCATGGTACTGGTACCAAAATAGATATCTAGACCAATGGAACAGAACAGAGGCCTGAGAAATAATGCCACACATCTACAACCATCTTATTTTTGACAAACCTGATAAAAACAAGCAATAGGGAAAGGATTCTCTATTTAATAATGGTGCTGGGAAAACTGGTTAGCCATATGCAGAAAGCTGAAACTGAAACCCTTCCTTACACCTTATACAAAAATTAACTCAAGATGGCTTAAAGACCTAAAATCATAAAAATCCTAGAAGAAAACCTAGGCAATACCATTTAGGACATAGGCATGGGCAAAGACTTCATGACTAAAACACCAAAAGCAATGGCAAAAAGAGCCAAAATTGACAAATGGGATCTGATTAAACTAAAGAGCTTCTGCACAGTGAAAAAAACTACCATCAGAGTGAACAGGCAACCTACAGAATTGGAGAAAATTTTTTAATCTATCCATCTGACTAAGGGCTAATATCCAGAATCTACAGAGAAACAAATTTACAAGAAAAAAACAACCCCATTAAAAGTGGGTAAAGGATATGAACAGACACTTCTCAAAAGAAGACATGTATGTAGCCAACAAACATGAAAAAAGCTCATCATCACTGGTCATTAGAGAGATGCAAATCAAAACCGCAATGAGACACCATCTCACATCAGTTTGAATGGTGATCATTAAAAAGTCAGGAAAAAACAGATGCTGGAGAGGATGTGGAGAAATAGGAATATTTTTACGCTGTTGGTGGGAGTGTAAATTAGTTCAACCATTGTGGAAGATAGTGTGGCAATTCCTCAAGTATCTAGAACTAGAAATACCATTTGACCCAGCAATCCTGTTACTGGGTATATACCCAAAGTATTATAAATTATTCTAGTATAAAGATACTTGCACACCTATGTTTATTGAGGCACTGTTCACAAGAGCAAAAACTTGGAACTAACCCAGATGCCTATCAATGATAGACTGGATAAAGAAAATGTGGCACATATACACCACAGAATACTATGCAGCCACAAAAATGGATGAGTTTGTTTCCTTTGAAGGGACATGGATGACCCTAGAAACCTTCATTCTCAGCATAACAACACAAGAACAGAAAACCAAACACCACATGTTCTCACTCATAAGTGGGAGTTGATCAATGAGAACACATGGACACATGGAGGGGAACATCACACACCAGGACCTGTCGGGGTGTGAGGGGCTAGGGGACGGATAGCATTAGAAGAAATAGCTAATGTAGATGATGGGTTAGTGGGTGCAGCAAAGCACCATGGCACGTGTATACCTATGTAACAAACTTGCACATTCTGTACATGTACCCCAGTGCTTAAAGTATAATAATAATTTTAAGGCATTATTTCTTAACATAGAGAAAAGAACAAAGAGATGGAAAGTGTGAGATAAATAATCATATATATGAATCTGAGTGGTTTTGAAATCCTATAAGTAAGATTTCTAGAATAAGAGAGAGAAAAAAGAGGGAAGAAATTATCAAAGAGCTAATAGAAGAAAAGTTGCTTGTGTTGATAAGAGACACTGGCCTTCACATTGAAATGTTCACTGTGAATAGAATAAATGTAGATGTATCCTAAAATAGATATATCATCATGACATTTCAAAATACCAAGGATGAAGAAAACGTCCTAGAAGTTTAAATTGTGAGGAAAAAAAATCATTTATAAACTAATATTATTTATGCTGTTATCTGATACCTCATCACCAAAATTAAATTCTAGAAGACAAAAAAGAAAACCTCCTAACTTCTAATTAAAATTATTTTCAATCTGGAATTTTATACCCAAACCATGAATCAAATATGTGTGCAAATTATGCCTTCTCTGAAATGCAAGTGTTCTAATCATTTACTCACTAGAGGATTACACTGAGCAATAGGAAGAATAAAAATAAGAAAGAAAGATATATACCAAAATAAGTGATGAAAATAACCCAAAAATCTAGTAAAAACCATCCCTCAGATGGCAGTTTTACAAGAGTACCTGGTTCCAATTAGATCAGAAAATCAATGAACTTCAGGAAGAGGAATGAAGTATATGTTAAGAAACATAGAGCATATTTAAAACATTGGATATAGGTAAGATGAGGAGAAAAGTATGTTTCTTCTTACAATAAAGAGAAAGGAAAGGAAGCACAAGAAAACAAGAAACATAAGAAAAATGGTAAAACTGTGTAAGTTACCCCTGGTACAGATAGGAGGGAAACTAAAATGTGGTGAAACATTTTAATATTAATGTATAAAAAAAACAACTCATTTGGTTTGGAGTATTCTTCTTTTATAGGAACAGTGATTGTAGTTTTAGTATACTACCTTGCCTTGAGGTGAATCACATTTATATAGCCATAGTACTGTAAGTGTTTTTTATTGTTCATCAACTTTCAGAATCAACCTAGAAATAAAGCACAGAATATTTCAAGATGATTACAGAATAAATAATAAATAAGACTGCATAGTGAATTTGTTCACAGTGAATCTCTGGTATCATGAATCATTCTGATCACATAGGAGGCTATATAAATAAATGTAAGTGTTTATTGACAGCGTGAGTACAACCAGATTTAAATACAAAAGAGAGCTCCAAAAGTATAATTGCTCAGAAGTTAAAAATATATACATGTCATAACATTTTTACTAAAAAAAATTTTTTTAAAATAGCAAACTATCTAGAAAACAATGAGAGAAGAATACATCACACCAAAATCTAGGAACCCAGTGAAGTCTGAGCCAGAAGAAAATGTGTAGCTCTCTTTACCCTCATCACTAAAGAGGAGGTGAACAGCAAAACAAAACAACTAAACACATATCTGGAAATTGGAAAAATAACAAAAACAATAAAAAATAAAATAGGAGGTAGAAATTACACAATAAAATCTGAAATAATTAACAGAAAAAATAGGATAAAGCCAAAACAAATACAAAGCAAAGCTACTTTTGTAAATTACCAAGGGAGATAAATTCCTCATGAAAATCATAAAGGAGAAAAGACAGAACCAAAACATAAAAGATTAAGAATGAGAGAGGTGTTGTAACCAAAACACAAAGACTAAAATAATTATAAAAGAATGTTATATAAACTCTATGGCCACAGATTTAAAAACAGTAGGATGTGGATAATTCCTGGCAAAATAAAATGACTTAAGGTGACAAGAGAATAACAACAAAAACCAAAGAGAAATAAAAACTGGCTGGGCGCAGTGGCTGACGTCTGTAATCCCAGCTCTTTGGGAGACTGAGGAGGGTGGATCACCTGAGGTCAGGAGTTCGAGACCAGCCTGGCCAACCTGGTGAAACCCCGTCTCTACTAAAAATACAAAAATTAGCTGGGCATGGTGGCGGGCACTTGTAATCCCAGCTACTTGGGAGGCTGAGGCAGGAGAATCACCTGAACCTGAGAGGCGGAGGTTGCAGTGAGCCGAGATGGTGCCATTGCACTCCAGCCTGAGCAACAGAGCAAGACTCCATCTCAAAAAACAAAAAGAAAAAAAGAAAAAGAAAAAGAAAAATAAATAAAAAGCTATAATAGAGAAATTATATGCTATCTATCTGAAAGTTGAACAAACAACTGCCATTGAAAAAGTCCATAGGAGAAACCTTCTTTTTCTTTACTCCCTCCTGAAACCCGAAGAAAATAAGAGCAAAAGAATAAAAAGGGCATAAGCATATAAAGGCAAACAGAATAAACGAGAAGGTAACAAAAGACCAGACATGAAGCTTGGTAAATGAAACTGAGGTGAGTGAGGAGTACCTGACAACATTCCAAAGCAAGCCTGGTGGAGTTGGAAGAAAAGTGGGGAAAGTTAAAAAAATTGGCCTTTCAGAAATAGCAGTCCCCAAACTTTTTGGCACCAAGGATGGTTTCACAGAAGACAATTTTTCTATGGACAAGGGTGGCAGGGGTCGGGGGAGTGGGGGATGGATTTAGGATTAAACTGTTCCACCTCAGATCATCAGGCATTAGATTCTCTAAGAAAGTGGGCAACCTAGATCCCTGGCATGCACAGTTCACAGTCGGGTTTGTGTTCCTATGAGAATCCAATGCGGCTGCTGATCTGACAGGAGGCAGAGCTCAGGCGGTCATGCTTGCTACTCCACTGCTCACTTCCTGCTGTGTGGCCTGATTTCTAACAGGCCACAGACCTGCAGAAGTTCACAGCCTGGAGACTGGGGATTCCTGAATGCAAAGACTGAAGAACAATTAGATACTCTGCATCAGATGCCTTTCCCTGTCCCCTGCAGCCGGTGACATTCCTCCTTCCCCTCACCAAGAGGAACATAGGAAATTAATCATATCTACCACCGCTATGGATGCAAGCAGAAACTACCCTCCTAAACAACAGGGGATAGGTAAACTATTGCAGCATTTTTTAAAATCAATTTCAGGATATATGTTAAAGTATAAAACAATCTATTATAATTTTAAAATTAACTTTTATTCCTTAAAAGCAAAACAGCCAATATATCACAATTTTTAATCACAGCAGCATGTACAGTGGCTGAAACCGGAAAGTATTTAAACGTATTTGTACATGAAGAAATTGGGAATTATATCCTGCAATATTATACAGCCAGTGCCATTAATGAACTCCAGACATTAACGTTGACTTTGAGAGATTTACAAAGTATTGTCACACCTACAAGTAGAAATATACCCATGAACAAAAATATATTTTCTAAAACAATGAGTTTGAAAATCTATATGCATATGTATTTACATTTAATCTTATAAATGTTTGGATATGATCATGAAGTGTTTGAAGTTGAATTTGAGGAAATAAAAGGCCAAAGTGAGCTGCAGAGAAGTTGTTGGAAGGTGGAGGAAACACAGCTTTGTAAGTACTGAACAGAGATTTTAAGTGTGTCAGGTGCAGGGCTAGGGGTATCATTCCTAACATTCTGTCCAGATAGAAGACTAAGGAGAAAAGAAGCAAGGCTTAGTGTGCAGGAGATGGCCGGAGGCTGGGGCAAGGCTTCTCCTACAGGCATCAATGTCCTGGGAGAGATAGCAAAATGAAGCATTTAAAAGCCTTCGGCAAAAGATTCCAGCAAGACAGCTTAGTTGTCCTATGGGAGTTTTGTGGGGACATGAATGATTCAGTTGTATAAAACTTAGACTCTAGATGAGGAACAGTGATGGCAATTTCCAAAGTTTGCTGGTTTGTGGGGCGAACACTATTAATAGGCTGAGCAGCTGTTTTGCCCCTGGTTCTGGAAGAAAAAAAAGCTAGCTGAAAAGCACTTGGTATAGTTTGATCTAAAAGTCAACACAGTGGACAAATAAAATAAACAAATTTTGTTCTCACACTAGCATTTGATTACTCTTTTCAGACCAATTTTTAAAGTTTTTTTACATCATCTTCCAAATATGACAATTTCCATTGTGATTATTTTAAAAAACCTTTATGAAAATGTTTTTGTGACTTATGTTGTTACTTGATGCAATTAATAGGCATTCATTTATATTTTAAAAAGAAATTTTCTATAAATGTTTTCTTTATTAGTGTTCTAAAGAATCAATTTAGTCTACAAAAGCGGTGACTCATAATTTATGCCTGATTTTATTTGTCAGTACAGTTGAAAACTGAATAGCTTTTAAGAAGTAATTGATGTTAGTGCTTTAGGAATTGAAATACTGCAGACAGATCACGTGAGAGAAACTGATGTGGCTTTTGCCTTTCATTAGAATCCATAAATGGAAGAAAGCAGAGTATAAGGATGGTACATACTCTGGCATACAATATATTTAATAATATCAAGGTCTTTTGAAAAATAATAGCAGTCTTTTAAACAGAATTAACTTTTGAATGTAGTATCACATTTTAAATTCACAAAACAAAAGTATCCATTCAGAATAATTGTGCAACTTTAGGTATCCACATTAGTAGTTACTATATAGGTAATTTCAATTTTCCAGTGTTAGTAAGTTTTGGTATAAAATAATACATAAGTATTGTTTTAAGCTTTGTTACTTTGCGAAAACGAAGGCAATTTCAGGTTAGTGTTTGAATTGAGTTGTTTCTAACAGTTTTATTTTTCTAAGCTTTATCAAGGTATAATTAATATAAAAACCTGTACATATTTAATGTATACAATTTGATGAGTTTGAACATACATATATACTCATGAAACCATTACTGAAATGAAGGTGATAAACATATCCATCACCTCCAAAATTTTCTCAATGTCCATCTCACTTTTTTGAGGGGTTGGTTTGGTTTCTTTTCTTTTTTTTATTTTGTGATAAGAACACAGTATTTCTACCAACTTTAAAACATTTTAATATAATAAATCTATTTTTATTTCAAACTTATGGAGGTATGAAAATAAACTATGTTAATTCAAGTTTCATTTGTAATATAAAATTATATTTACTTACTCAGATATTTGGAATAAAAATACTTTCTCCCACAATACTGTTTTAAAAATATCTGCATATAGGACACATAAGAGTGCAGTGATTAAGATGTGGATACTGGACTCAGAATGCCTAGTATAAATTCTGACTTTGTCCCTTACCTAGCAGCTATGTGATAGTGACTTAACATCTCCAAGCTTTTAAATTTTCCCATCGCCAAAGTGGAGATAACAGTTGTAAGAATTTAATTCCTGAGACAAACTTAGTAAAATGCCCTGCAAATAGGAAATACCAAATGAACATTAGTTGTTACTGGAAAAAGAGTGCCATGCCCATGTGTAGAGGGCCCCTTATGAGCATGCTATGACCTGGCATAGCTTTAAACCCTCTCTGCTTCCAAACATCTCATATATGCAATAAAAGACAACATGGTGTAGTGAACAATGCATTGGATTTTATATTATAAAATTCAGATTATGATAGAATCTTTTACAGTCTGGGCACATGGCTCAAGCCTATAATTCTAGCACATTGGGATGCTGAGGCGGGAGGATTACTTGAGGCCACGAGTTCGAGACCAACCCGGCCAACAAACCAAGACCTCTGTCTCAAACAAAAACAAAAACAAACACAAACAAACAAAAAACTATCTCTACAAATTATATGAATTTGAAAAATCTATTTAAAACCTTAGTTTTTCAACAATAAAATTATAAAAATGTCTACATAGACTATTTTATATGTTGTTGTTTTTCCTTCCTCTTCTCCATTTTTACAATGTTATTGAAAAGATCAAAGAAGATTATATATGTGAACCACAAAGAATTAATTTTTTTAATTTTTAATTTTTAGACAGAGTCTCGCTCTGTTGCCAGGCTGGAGTGCAGTGGCGCAATCTTGGCTCACTGCAATCTCCACCTCCCAGGTTAAAGCAATTCTCCTGCCTCAGCCTCCTAAGTGGCTGGGACTACAGGCATGCGCCACCATGCACAGCTAATTTTTGTATTTTTAGTAGACATGGGGTTTCACTATATTGGCCAGGATGGTCTCGATCTCCTGACCTTGTGATCCGCCTGTCTTGGCCTCCCAAAATGCTGGGATTACAGGCGTGAGCCACCCACAAGGAATTTTACCATTAAGAAGATTCAATATAGTGGTCACTGACATGGCTCCCAATTGGATTCATATCTTTGTATTGGGGCATTACTTCTCAAATTGAGACATAATAGCTACAAAACTTGCAGGCAGATTTTGCTCCTTTTCCTTCCTTGCATCATTCTGTAATGCTTTGGTCCTAGCTCATAAATACTTTATTTTACCATTTTACATCTCTATTTGGATTTGTTACTCACTTATTAGACTTAGCTCAGTAAAGTTTATATGAACTCAATGAACAGTTATAGAGTGATTAGTATTAATGTATCCAACCAGTCAAAAGATGGTGATATAATGATGAATGTGATGCAGCTATGTCCTTATAGTCTTGGCTTGATATTTTTAATACAATGAGGCAAATACAATAGCTACCTATCCACTAAGAGACCCAGAAGAGGAGAAATTAGTAAAGCTTCCAGCAGGAAGGGATGTTAAAAAGGCACAAAAAAGTGATCTCTGAATGAGGCTTGAACTTAATCTTGAAGGATGAGTGAAAATACAGAGGTGAAGAGCCTGAGCAATGTAATTTTCCTTGAGCATAACCTGCGGCCTAAGGAGAGAGAAGTGATAAGGCTGAAGGTATAGATGGGAACATGTACCTTATGTCTATATGTAACTAACCCTCATAACTTATGTAATGTTAGGCCCATCATAAGAATTCAATAAATATTGATGGGCAAATAGAATAAGTAAAGTATCATTCAGAACACAGTATAGATAAATCTTTCCCAAAGAAAAGAATAATGGTAATAAATTGTGAGAAGCCACAAGACTATAGCTTGCCATTAAATTTCTAGGGAATCAGATAGCTAAAGAAGTAGCAGTAGAACCCCAAATGTAGACTCAAATAATGTTTGTCTCACAGTAAAATTGCTTAACAAATAGCTATGACCAGACAGTAAACTAACATTTCTGGATGCTGATTTGACAGTAGATTCAATGTCCAGGATAGGAAGAATAAGCATGAGAGAACTGTAAGAGAATATGAAAGAATATTATTTTGCCATTGACTCCATGTTTGTTTGAAGCTGATGGTGGAGCCCAGGGAACATTACCATTGGACAGACAACCCACCACAAGGTACTTATTTCTAAGGAGAAGAGTGAATAAGATAAAGTGAATTGACCTATTGCCTCTTGAAGCCTCCATAGACTTACCTGTATTTGTCTATTTCACACCTAGTTCCCATGAAAATGAGAATAAAAACCATTTCAGGAATGTCTCCTTGAAAATATAAGTACATTTAATTCTCTGACTACCCATTTGTAGCATCTAAATAAACAATGTGGACAAAGGCAAAAAAAAAAAGAAGGACAAAATGTAGTAAACACCGCACACCCCATATATGCCAAGTCAATATTTTATATGAACGAATAAAAATGGATGACATTTCAGCTTGTTTTAGCAACTTTTTTCTTTTAATCCCAAAGCACTTCTTTCTTAATTAAAATTTTATCTCCTAATGAAGTTGTTTAACCTGGTTAGCTGATCAAAAGGAATTAAAATTTCTTCAATGACTAACGACAGCAATCTCCTGAAATATGCAGTTAGGACACATTCAGTCTGAGAATGAACTAAATATATGAAAGTGAGAAAATTTAATTTTGTGTTTTGTAGAGTCAAAAAAATACAAATGTGATAGTATCTTACTATAAAATCCATGAATATTTTAAAAGTAGTTTTAAAGTGGATTGAATCATCAAAGATAATGCATTTTAATAGAAGTTAAATACAGAATAACTTTTATCTAGAATTTCCCTAATGCTTACTTTTTCTCCCTCTCCAGAAAAGGTAAAAAGCTTGGGGAAAAGGAAATCTCAAATTGTTATTGAGAGGTGACAGTGTGCTGGCAGTCCTCACTTGCTCTGGGCACCTCCTCTGCCTGGGCTCCCACTTTGGCGGCACTTGAGCAGCCCTTCAGCCCACCGCTGCACTGTGGGAGCCCCTTTGTGGGCTGGCCAAGGCGGGAGCCGGCTCCCTCGGCTTGCGGGGAGGTGTGGAGGGAGAGGCGCCAGCGGGAACAGCGGCTGCGCGCGGCGCTTGCGGGCCAGCTGGAGTTCCGGGTGGGCGTGGGCTTGGCGGGCCCCCTCACCCAGAGCAGACGGCCGGCCCTGCCGGCCCCGGCGCAATGAGGGGCTTGGCACCCGGGCCAGCGGCTGCGGAGGGTGTACTGGGACCCCCAGCAGTGCCAGCCCGCCACGCCTGAGCCTCCCACCCCCTCCATGGGCTCCTGTGCGGCCCCAGCTTCCGCGACGAGCCCCGCCCCCTGCCGCTTCCGCGACGAGCCCCGCCCCCTGCTCCACGGCGCCCAGTCCCATCAACCACCCAAGGGCTGAGGAGTGCGCGCGCACGGCACGGGACTGGCAGGCAGCTCCACCTGCAGCCCTGGTGCAGGATCCACTGAGTGAAGCCAGCTGGGCTCCTGAGTCTGATGGAGATGTGGAGAACCTTTATGTCTAGCTCAGGGATTGTAAACACACCAATCAGCACCCTGTGTCTAGCTCGAGGTTTGTGAGTGCACCAATCCACACTCTGTGTCTGGCTGCTTTGGTTTGGCCTTGGAGAACCTTTGTGTCCATACTCTGTATCTAACTGATCTGATGGGGACGTGGAGAACCTTTATGTGTAGCTCAGGGATGGTAAATGCACCAATCAGTGCCCTGTCAAAACAGACCACTTGGCTCTACCAATCAGCAGGACGTGGGTGGGGCCAGATAAGAGAATAAAAGCAGGCTGCCCGAGCCGGCAGCGGCAACCAACTCGGGTCACTTTCTACAGTGTGGGAGCTTTGTTCTTTCGCTCTTTGCAATAAATGTTGCTACTGCTCACTCTTTGGGTCCACACTGTTTTTATGAGCTGTAACACTCACCGCGAAGGTCTGCAGCTTCACTCCTGAAGCCAGCAAGACCACGAGCGCACTGGGAGGAACGAACAATTCCAGACGCGCCGCCTTAAGAACTGTAACACTCACCGGGAAGGTCTGCAGCTTCACTCCTGAGCCAGCGAGACCATGAACCACCAGGAGGAAGAAACTCCGAAAACATCCGAACGTCAGAAGGAACAAACTCCGGACACGCCGCCTTAAGAGCTGTAACGCTCACTGCGAGCCTCCGCGGCTTCATGCTTGAAGTCAGTGAGACCAAGAACCCACCAATTCCGGACACGTTATCAGGAAGAAAATGTTTACAACTTCCAAAGTAAGATTTGAGTTGATGGCTTTTTCTTTAAAAATAAAAACACCATATCCTAATTGTATATTAATGATAATAACCCATTCTCTATCAGATAGGTTGCATGAGTTTTTCCCAAGTGCAGCTGACCTTTCATTTTTCCTATTGTTTTCTGGTGTGAGATTTTTATTGTTTATGAAGCAAATCTCTTTTATGTCCCCAATGAATGAGAATATCTCCACTGTTTCACTACAATGGTTAAGTCTTCCTATACCAGGTCCTCCATTTACAATTTGTGTAAAGATTTACTTAAAATAGGGACAATAAGTTATTTTATAGTGTTGTTGAAATGATTGAGTTAAATGCCCAATAGATAGTAGGCACTATTAAAATTACTCCTAAATAGTAGGCTGGGGGCAGTGGCTCAACTCCTGTAATCCCAGCACTTTGGGAGGCCGAGGCGGGCGGATCACGAGGTCAGGAGATCGAGACCACGGTGAAACCCCGTCTCTACTAAAAAAATACAAAAAATTAGCTGGGCGCAGTGGCGGGTGCCTGTAGTCCCAGCTACTCGGGAGGCTGAGGCAGGAGAATAACGTGAACCCGGGAGGCGGAGTTTGCAGTGAGCCGAGATCACACCACTGCACGCCAGCCTGGGCGACAGAGCGAGACTCCGTCTCAAAAAAAAAAAAAAGTTAAAATTATTCCTAAATATGAGTTGATCATTGGTGTAAGCTTTTCTTTATATTAAGAATATATTCTTTAATACATACTTCTTCAAAAGCATTTCCAAAATAAGTAGCTGTTGAATGGTATTGAATACCTGTTTAAACAAAACCTATTGATTTTGAAAAATTAAAAATAAGCTGCTGGATTTCATTTAATGTATTTAAGATGTATGAATCTTTATGCAAATCAAATTGTCTTTATTATTTTTTTCTGCTTCCTTTATTGATTTTAGTTTAGAGTTATCCTAGATATATCAAATTAGTTGGGTAGCTCTTTATCATTTTTTTTGCCAGGAATAAATTATGCTAACATCAGAAATAGCTATTCTTAAAAGTACTGAAAGCCCGTTTTCACAAAATTGTATGGCTCAGAACCTTTTGAGCAATGATAATTATTTAATACATTCCCCCAAAATTATCTTACATAAATAGTCTGCTTAATTACTAGATATGCATCAATTATGGTAATATTTAAAATTTCTACAAAAACACCTATTTCATCGAGGTGTATTAGCTTAGATTTGTAAATAGTGTTCTTTTAAATTACAACAACCAATTATTATTAATTATTGCGTTTTCTTTTTTTATTTTTCACTTTTTTTTTTTTTAAATGTAAGATAAGGTCTGGCTCTATTGCCCAGGCTGGAGTGTCGTGGCATGATCTTGGCTCACTGCAACCTTCACCTCCTGGGCTCAAGAGATCCTCTCACCTCAGCCTCCCTAGTAGCTGGGACTACAGGCACATGCCACCACACCTGGCTAATATTTGTGTTTTTTTGTTTTTTGTTTGTTTGTGGAGATGGGGTTTCACCATGTTGGCCAGGCTGGTCTCGAACTCCTGAGTTCAAGCCATCTGCTTGCCTCAGCCTCCCAAAATGCTGGTATTACAGGCATGAGCCACTGTGCCTGGCTTTTTTCTCACTTTTTATAATTAGAATTATCTATTTTAGTTTTTCCAGTATTCTTGTTTCATAGAGTTAGTAGTTCCAATATTTTCCTGATTTCTAGTTTTATTTTGTTACAATCTTAATTTGTTTTCAAATTATTTTCATAATCTTTTAAAAGTTTTAACAATAATGTCTTCATGAATATTTATGAAATTAATTTATTGCTTTGTTAAATAGGAAAATCATTGAGACCTATTTTTCTGTATCTCCATATGGTATTTTATTTGGTTTCTGTCTTTGATCTATTTGGAATTTGTTTTTATATCAAGTGTGAAATAAGTATCTAACTTTTTTCAGTAAGTGTACTTAGGGATTCCAATGCTCTCTATTTAATCAATCATTCTTTCTTCACTGACTTGAAATACCACCTTTATGGTAAAATAATGACAGTGATAGTTGTATAGATATTTGTGTTTGTTTATGGGTTTTTGAGTTTATTCAATTGATATATCTGACGCCTGTACCACACTTGTAGTATTTGCGACTTAATTGTTAATTCCAGTATCTGGAGTTAACCTTGACATTCTTACACATTTCCTTTTTTCTTTATACTGCTTATCCTAGTATCAGTCAACAAATTGTCTCCTCTACGCTCTTGAATAATTTTCTTCTCTTGACTTTCATTATTCCATGTTCTCTTAGTTTTACTTCTATTCCTCTATTCAATCCTTTTTAGTCATCTGCAGATGTATTCCTCTCATATCTAATCTCTAAATGCAAGTTATATAATGGACATATATGAAATAAATGGAATTTATTACTCTTTCTGATTACAATAGTAATAAAAAGTTATTCACAATTTCAACACCTCAGAAATACCTAATTCAGATTTCCAGTTTTGGGTGTAAAGAGCTAACTTGTATCAGACCAAAATTTCCACAACAAACAACTGAAAAAAATTATAAATTAAAAAATAAAAACTGTTTATAAATGTTAGGTAACTACCAGGCAATCAGACCCTGAGAGACCAAGATCTCTGAGAAAACAAAAATGCACTAAGGTTAGCCTAACATTCAGTGTCACCATATTCCTTGAAATATTTGTTGTTTCTAAGTTGCAACTGAGAGTCAGAAGTCAAGCAGAAAGCAGTGGCCAAAAATCTTAGAAACCTATCAGAATTTTCAGCACTATTATGATATGATGGAGACAAAATTCAGTTCAGGACTTTCCGAAGATAAGGGCCCTAGACATTCAGTTGGGATCCCTGAAGGGTTATATACTAGGAATAAGGACAAATGGAAAATAGGTTATTCCTCACAAAAGTTGAAAACCAGTTTTTCAACAACTCAGTCTACACTAGAGTAAGGTAATCTACTCCCAAGTCAGGCTGACAGCCAGACACAAATGTAAGTCTTCTCTCGAGGAAGACAACATCACCAAGGACCTCATATTAGCCTAAATATATGTGTATACATTATCTGGCACTAAAAACAAAAGGAAATCCCCATAGAACAAGATACACTTAAATAATTGAAGGCAAGAGAAAAACATAGGCAGTATAAATAGAACTACAGATGATTCATATAATGGACTTACTAAACTTAGACTTTCAAATAATGCCGATTCATGTAAGTTTTAAAATAGATGACAAAATGGATCACTTTAGTAGAAAACTGAAATCCATACAATGAGCATGATGAAAATTCTAGAATGGACAAATAAAAGAATTAAAGTTAAGAAATCAATAGATTGGTTTAATGGCAAGCTAAATACAGCTGAAGAGAACATTAGTGAACTGGAAGAAGGTCGGTTGAAATTATCTGGACTGAAGCAGGGAAATGACATAAGATACTCAGAGAAAAACTCAAAAGATGTATATAAATGATGAAAAGTTCTAAGATATTTGTATTATGAGTCTCAAGGAGAGAAAAGAATAAGGAGTTAATGTTAGAAGAGATATTGGCTGAATATTTTAAAAATTAAAGATTAATCAGTAAGAGATCCAAGAATTGCTGTGAACCCTAAGCAAGATAAATACAAAGGAAAGCAGATTAATACACCTCAAAGAGAATATCATAAATTGTCAAAAGGAAGCAGACACACTGCTTTAAAATAGAAAAATAAGAGGTTCAACTTATTTGAGAGAAGAACATTGTAAGGAAAACTAAAATCAGTGTTAAAGTGTTGAAAGAGACTTAACTGCTAACCAATAACACTATTCTTCAAAGTGAAGATGAAGTGAAGACATTTTTGAAGGAGCAACAACTGAGAAAATTCTTTCCCAGTAGAGTCACACAAAACTAAAGTGAGTTCTGTAAGCCTGGGAATATGCTGCCAGATAAAATCATAGAAGTATAGAATGAAACCAAATAAGTACAAAAACAATTATGAATGTGGATAAATTTAAGTGAGTATTAACTAATACTCTAATAATATTTATGGGCTTAAAAATAAATGTAGAATTAAAATACAGGACAACAACAGCACAAGAGATGGAAGAGAGTTCAATGGACTTAAAGTGATGGCAGACCTTTAATTTGTTTGAAAAATGGTAAAAGTAACATTAGCTTTTAATAAGCCAACAATCCATGTTATAATCAATATGATAACTATCAATGTATAATTACCAACCCAATGGGAGATGGAAAAAAATACTTGATTTATTCAGAAAAAGCCAAGATAGTGAAGAAAAAGGAACATAGAATAGGTAGAATAAGTAGAAGACAAGTTAATTTTTTTATTTTCAAATAGATCAAAATTTACCTAAAATAAAAAATTAAAATCAAGTACTTTAACTATAAAATTAAAATCAAATACTTTCACATAGATTTCAGGCTAGGTGAAAACAAAGAATCCAAGTCTACGCTTTTCACAAGAGACACACTATAAACAGGATGCAGAAATGTTTTCAAGGAATGAAAAACAATACTATGCAATTATTAACCAAATGAAGTATATTTAATTATCATTATATCCAGAAAATTAGACTTTAAGAAGTTTTACCAGAAACAATGGAAGATATTATATAATGATAAAAATAGATAACACACTAGGAAGATATGAGTTCTAATTTGTAGCCCCAAATAACATGGTCTCAAACTACATGAAACAAGTGTCAATTGAACTAAAAGAGAAAAAACTACAAGCATGATGTTTTTAAAACCATTTTCTTTAGTATAATTATCATATTTATTTTCTACTTTCAGCAATTACCAACTCATAGCCAATAAAATTTCATATATATTTCTCTCTCACTTGTGATTTTCTTCTGAAGCAAATCCTAGATAGGATGTCATTTAATCTCAAAACATTTCCTTATATAGCCCTGAAAGAAAAAAGCCTCTAATAACATGGCCATACTATCTTCCACACAGTTTGTAAATATATTTTTTGACTGATTTGTCTTTAAAGAATTGTTAAACTCCAAGTTATTTTTAAAGTATAAGCTTGTATTATTCACTTCAAGTGTTAATATTTTATTAAAGATGAGTTTGTGACATTAATATTTTTCCAGATAGAATATCAAGTGTGCCATGTAATGGTAGGTCAGCAATGCATCATTTCAAAACTAGAGACGTTTGGGATATAAAGAATCATAACGAAGAAACTGAAGAACCATAAAATAAATAGTTTATAAATAAATTGGAGGACATATATGGTGACAACAAGCATAGGTAAAAGTGAAATTGTCCACTAGATTTCTGCTTTCTGGTGTCCTTTCAGGATAGGGGGATAGTTAAAAATGTTAAAAGGACTACATTATTCCAACACATATCAAAGCATGCATTAGTGTTACAGATATGATAAAGAAAAGAGAAGAACTCAGTGCGGTCTTAAGGAAAGGGGTTTGCAGAACTGAACAAGAACGTGTGCACACCTTGAGAAATTCCACACCCTTGCCTTGTAAAGCCAAGTGGTAAATAAAACTGATTTGATACTGTTAAGCCTTATTCCATGGGCCTCAAGGAAGCCTATATTTGATTAGGGTATCCTCTATTGCAGGTAGTCAGAGAAAATATTTTACTTCTTGGAAATTCTTTCAGTCTATAGTAGACCATTTTTTGTTTGGAAATAGTTCCATGGAATCTCAACAAAAAGGGCATATCCTATGTTTCTATTATCCAAACTTATTTCTGTTTATTGGGTTTTTTTCATGTGCATAGGTTCTATGCCATGTTTATTAGGTTTTATTCAGCAATTTTATTTATAAGTCCTCTCTCTCCGTATTCTTTTCTACTCAAATAGTCAGGCACCGGTATTAGTGTGTTCAGTATCCCAATATCATTGTGTTTCTCTAAATTCCTGCTTGTGTTTTCAAACTTTTATAATCTAGACAGCTTGATGATAAAGTATTTGCCAATAACAAATAACAATGATATATTTTTATCAGCAGATTGTGAATTTTGTTAGCATAAAATTACTCACATTGTTTCATTGTGATCAAAGATTTTGATAATATTTTCACTTCTCTTTTTCCTTATGATTGCTTGATGCACACACACACACGTACACACAAATGCTACTATCTGTAAAATAATTTTAATTTTTTAATTATTTGTTTGTTTTTTTTTGTTGTTTTGAGACAAGGTCCCTATGTTGCCCAAACTGGTGTCTAACTCCAGGGCTCAAATGATCCTTCTGCCTCAACCTCCCAAGCAGCTGAGACTACAGGCATGTGCCACTGAGCTGGGCTAACATTTTTATTTAAAATAAATAGGATTGGCAAGTATTAGAATAGTCCTTCAGATCACTGATGCAGTGACAATAATCATCGGCAGCTTCTTGTAGTATCCATTTTCCCAGAAATATTCCACACAAATAGATACATATATAAATTCATTTAGTTGCACTTCACTACCTCCAAATATGAAATATCCACTTTGTCTTGCATCTTGTTTTTGACCTTATAAATTTATCTTTAATGTATTCCATATCAACACATAGAGATAGCGATATGCCCCATTCTTTTACATTACTACAAACTATGTCATTGTGTGGGTGAACCATAATTTATTTAATCATTTATGGACATCTGTAAAACCAAGTCTTTTGTTACTAGACAAGGCTTCAATAAATAGCTTGCATATATGCCATTTGGAAATTTTGATAGTATAATCTAGAGGCATTTCTTGATGTTGAACTACTACATAAGAGTGTGTACAGTTCTAATTTTCATAGACACTGTCAAATTGTTCTTCAAAAAGTTTATGTTAATTTACACTCCTACTGGCAATGTCTGAGGATGACTTTTATCACATACCCTCTCCAATGGTATGAATTTTCTAATTTTCTTCGTTTCCTAAAATAATTAAATATCCCCATTTTTATTTTGCATACTCTTACTTTAAAAATATTTAAACACCTTATATTTTTATTATCTGAGAACTGTCCTTTGCTTTTTTATTGCTGGTGTTTTCTTTTTCTTATTGATTTGACATGCCTCTGTACATGAAAGAAATTAGCCATTTGTAACGTGTTGCATTTTTTCCTACTTTTTGTCCTTGGGCTTTCTGTTTTTATGCAGATATTTTAATTTTCATGCAGTCAAATTCCTCAATCTTTCCGCTTTTTCCTCTTTTTTTCTGGATTTTATTTCTTTTAAAGGCATTCCCAGTTCAAATATTACTGGAGAAAAAACCTTCCCATATTTCATTTTAGAACTTTAATGATTTTACTAAATCATTGATATTTCAAACTTAACTGGATAAAAGGAATTTGATAAAAGGTATGTGGTAGTGGTTACTTTAATATCTTATATTGAAGAATCCATCCTTTCTCCACATTTATCACATATAATTTTTATAAGTACAGTTTTAATTGCTGTGCATTTATAATGCCTGATGGGATTAGTATTTTTTTTTTCCTTTTTTAAAATTGGCTAGCTATTCCACTGACCTGTTTTTCTCCATATAAACTTTAGAATTCTCTTGTCTAGCTTCAAAATATAGAGAACTGCAATATTTATAGTATTGGTTCCTCTTATCCAAGAATATAATAAATATTGGCATTTATTCAAAAATTTTTGATGTCTCTCAATAGCAGTTAAAGTTTCTATTATACATAGTGAACATTTTTCTTACTTTTTTCTTTGGTGTCTCATAGAGGTTTCTTTTGTAAGTTTAACTTTTATTTCCATTATATTTTCTAATTGGCTAGAAAGGCAATAATCTTTTTTATGTCTAGAAAACTAAATTATCTTATGTCTAATAGCTAAACAACTCAATCTCTTGAATATTCTAAGTATATAATAATAGGATCTGCAATTAATGATAATATTGCATTATCCTTTTAAAGTTTATGCCACTTCTTTTCCTTGCTATTTACCTTGGTTAGAGCTGCCTAATTAATAAGAGCACCAATCATGAGCATTTTTCTTATTTCTAGTTTTGATATTAATGTTTATATTGGAGCAACAATCAGCCTGATGTTAACTTTTAGGCTGATATGTAAATACACACACACACACACACACACACACACAGTTACTTTTCATGTATGCTTGAAAATAAAGATTAGAAATAGACCTTACTTGGAAATGTTTTCCTAGTCGCATTTTCATAGGCAATTTTCATTTATTTTTATTTTATTTTATTTTATTTTTTAAAGTCCATTTTATTTAGGCCTTCTTTTATTTCCTACAGAAATATTTTCTAGTTATTTTTTCTAGTTTTTTGTATATGTAAATCTTTCATCTCTTTGGTTAAATTTATTTCTAGATATCATACTCTTTTGGATGCTATTGTAAATGGAATTGTTTTCTTTTTTTTTTTTTACTATTATTATACTTTAAGTTTTAGGGTACATGTGCACAATGTGCAGGTTTGTTACATATGTATCCATGTGCCATGTTGGTGTGCTGCGCCCATTAACTCGTCATTTAGCATTAGGTATATCTCCTAATGCTGTCCCTCCCCCCTCCCCCTACCCCACAACAGTCACTGGAGTATGATGTTCCCCTTCCTGTGTCCGTGTGTTCTCATTGTTCAATTCCCACCTATGAGTGAGAACATGCAGTGTTTGGTTTTTTGTCCTTGCGATAGTTTACTGAGAATGATGGTTTCCAGTTTCATCCATGTCCCTACAAAGGACATGAACTCATCATTTTTTATGGCTGCATAGTATTCCATGGTGTATATGTGCCACATTTTCTTAATCCAGTCTATCATTGTTGGACATTTGGGTTGGTTTCAAGTCTTCGCTATTGTGAATAGTGCCGCAATAAACATACATGTGCATGTGTCTTTATAGCAGCATGATTTATAGTCCTTTGGGTATATACCCAGTAATGGGATGGCTGGGTCAAATGGTATTTCTAGTTCTAGATCCCTGAGGAATCACCACACTGACTTCCACTATAGTTGAACTAGTTTACAGTCCCACCAACAGTGTAAAAGTGTTCCTGTTTCTCCACATCCTCTCCAGCACCTGTTGTTTCCTGACTTTTTAATGATCACCATTCTAACTGGTGTGAGATGGTATCTCATTGTGGTTTTGATTTGCATTTCTCTGATGGCCAGTGATGATGAGCATTTTTTCATGTGTTTTTTTGGCTGCATAAATGTCTTCTTTTGAGAAGTGTCTGTTCATGTCCTTTGCCCACTTTTTGATGGGGTTGTTTGTTTTTTCCTTGTAAATTTGTTTGAGTTCATTGTAGATTCTGGATATTAGCCCTTTGTCAGATGAGTATGTTGCGAAAATTTTCTCCCATTTTGTAGGTTGCTTGTTCACTCTGATGGTAGTTTCTTTTGCTGTGCAGAAGCTCTTTAGTTTAATTAGATCCCATTTGTCAATTTTGGCTTTTGTTGCCATTGCTTTTTTTAATTTTTAAAACTTTTTCCTAGTCGGCAGACTA
Source organism: Nomascus leucogenys (assembly GCF_006542625.1). Lineage (NCBI taxonomy): Eukaryota > Metazoa > Chordata > Mammalia > Primates > Hylobatidae > Nomascus > Nomascus leucogenys. Next base: position 76,327,737 of record NC_044392.1, read on the forward strand.
CCAGGGACATAGGCAATTTTTTAAAAAGAAGAAACTCATAGTATATATGCTGTACATCCCGAATAAGAAAAGGATTATTGGCCAAAAGAAAGCATTAGACTTTAATGGCCTTTAGAAATGATATCTAGTTTTGAGAGGTCATTCTCATCAGAACATGAGGTGGAACTTTATGCAGCAATGCTCAGTGTCCTTCCTTTACCTTGACTCTTTTATCACACCATCATCTCATCTCTTCCCTTTTTCTCTTACTGCACCAGGTGCTACTCAATTTGTACATCCATTAGGAGATTTCAATTTCCAGGAAGCAAATGCTGGAAGCAGTAGATGATGGGTTATACATTATATTCTGCATTATGTTCTGGAATGTGCAGTCATATTAGGAAAAGTGCTACAATAGGGCAATAAGAAGAAGAATTCTTGGTGGATGCTATGATTTGAATATGATTTTTCCCCTCTAAATCTCCTGTTGAAATCTGATTGCCATTGTGGTAGTGTTAGAAGGTAGGGCCTCTAAGAGGTGATTAGGTTGTTAAGAGAGATTAATACATTTCTTATGGGAATTAATAGGTATTTTGAGAGTTTGGCTCCCTTTTCTTTCACACAGGCATGATCTGTTTCCCCTTCTGCTTTTCTGCATTTCTCTGAAGCAGCATTAGGCCCTCACCAGATGCAGCTGCCCAATCTGGTACTTCCCAGCCTCCAAAACCATGAGCCAAATAAACCACTTTTCTTTATAAATTAATCTGTAGTATTCTGTTATAGCAACAGAAAATAGACTAAAACAGGTGGTGAGTGGTTAATGGACACACACACAAGTCCATGCATAGATCCAAACATATTAGAAGCATAACTTAGTCTTTATTTAACACACCCTCATTAAAATAAGCTTTCTTTCTGTTTGAAAACATTCTGCGCTAACGTTAGAATCACCCAGAATTGACATTAAATTTCAGTAAGTTATAATTCAGTGAAGTAAGTTCAGAGCTTAGTCTAAAAAATATAAAAAGAATAACCTTATCACGTGTCCTAATTTTGTGTGAGAAGCTAAAGTACTTCATTAATCTCTAACTTCACATTTCCTTCCAGTTAAATGGAGATGAAAATTGAGCTAGATCATTGGCAAGTGATAAGCTAAAATGTAGAAACAATTGCATAGCACCTTAAATATATAACTATATAAATGCTGTGAGAAGCAGAATATAATGAATAATCCATAAAGAGCATTGAGTTTATACTTCCATTAAAAGCTGTCTTCCCTCAAGTCTTGAATATTCCATGAACAATTCCATTAATCTTTTATCTATAGCACATACAATATAAATCACTGATATGTTATATATAAACACCTAATAAAATGAGGTTTTTAATAAATAACCTAAATTCTATTTTAATTCATCTTTTTACTTTAAAAAAGTTAGTAATGATAAAATGCAAAAGATCCATTATTTTTGTCATATTATAATATAGTTTTAGTTTAATGTACTTTTAAGGCTTAATAACAGATGAATTCACACCAGTCTTTATATATCATACCTTTCTGTCTTTTGTATTGTCATCTAAAAATAAATACGTAAGTATAAACTTTTAATAAGTAGGTTCTATGAAGTACACTAACCATGTTAGCGTTTTTTAACTCTCTTTCTTCTTCTTCATTCCAAGCTCTTAATGATCTTCAATAATAACTTATGAGTAAAATTGCTTATTGGTCTCTTTGTTGGAATTAGCCATATGGAAAGAAAATTTCTGTGGTCTAATTTATATGTGAATTTGAGGATGAAGGTTACTTGGTAGCTTTCAGATGGTAAACCAAAAAATGTTCCTGCATCAGGTGTAAAGGTTTTTCTTTTTTCATATTAAACTTTTAACACCCATTTACTTGCCCATGTGAATACCTACCAGGGCAATGGTGCCATGAAGAATCAGGAGTGGACAGTTCCCAACGTGCTCTGATTTAAATTATAAATGATTGTCCTGAAATAAAGAAAATTCAAACACCAAAAGGAAAATTATTTTAGTTCTACAGAAATGTGTTTGATTGCCTTCCATATAAAACGTATGTACCAGGTACTGAGGAAGTTGTTAATTGGTATTCTATGTTAAAAGAGAATTTTACTTCACTTCAAAAACAAATTTATGGAAACAAAAAGCTTCTTACAAAAAATTTACGAAAACAAATTTTTCTTAGACAGATGAAAGGTATGAAATTCAAAGACAAAACTTCAGAACTTTTTAGAATAAAATATAGAATGATATTTTTGTGACATTTTGTAGAACTAAGGTGTCTTATTCAGTAAGGACTGCTATAATAAAATATCATAGCTTGGATGACTTATACACATCAAAACCTTTTTTTTCTCATAGTTCTAGAGGCTGGAATCCAAGATTAAGAGGCTGGCAGAATTAGTGTCTGGTGAGGGCCTGCCTCATGGTTCATAGATGGCAATCTTCTCACTGTGTCTTCATATGGTAGAAAGGGAAAGGAAGTCTCTTTTATAAGGGTACTAATCCCATTCCCTAGGGTTCTGCTCTCCTAATTACTTCCCAAATGCTCTGTCTCCTAGTACTATCACATTAGAGATTAGGTTTCAACATATAGGTTTTAGAGGGGCACAAATATTCAGTCTATAGCAGAAGCCATTATTTTTAATATCATGTAGTCAAAGAACAGTATCTGAAGCTAAAGTATTTTAAAATCTCCTCTGTTGCCATAAACTTAGGTAATTTACTTAAGTTCTTTTGTCTTCAATTTCCTCACTTGTGAAATAGAGGGAATAATTTTACCTAACCCAAAGACTTGTTTTGAAGATAGAATTTGCTTAACTCTTGTAAAGCCATTAGGAAAAGGCCTGCCACATAGCAGGTCTGTGGGTCAGCTGGGGCCCAGACTGAAGGGCAGCAGTTATCGCAGGCAGGCTCTTATTAAGGTCAAGCATAGAAGTACTCAGAGGGACAAGTAAAAATATGGTGATGCCTCTGTAAGCCTAGACACATGACATATTCCATTGGCCAAAACAAGACACATGGAAACACAACTTCAACGTGTTAGGGAAATGTATACCTCCCATGACATCGTTGGGGTAAGGAAGAAATATTTTGGAAATAGTATTAAATATACTACACTGTTCTTTAGGATCTGATTGGTTCTTCAGGGTTTGATTATGGAGAATTTTGGTATAGGAGAGAGGTTTAAGATAAAAGAGCCAGATTTTTGCAAATAGGTTAGATTTCAAAGATGGAAACACAGAAATATTTGCATGTGAGGAAGTGGAGCCAAATAAATTTTAAAGAGCGTGACTTTGATCTATGTTTTCCCTCCAAAGTTTTTAAGAAAGGCAAATAAGGAAAAAAGACATTTTCAAAGTATATTTTGCTAGCTGTTTCTTTGATTATACCATCAGTCTGGGCAACCAAGTTACTGTAATCCCAATAAGCTTTTTAAAATAATTGTGCAAAGTAATAATATAAATATCTCACTCATTTTACCATATAGATTCATTATCCATATGCAACTTCTAGTGATAATTTGTTCTATACCCTTTCCAAGGTTTTGAGTACATACAGATGTACCCAAATATACATATATTTTATATGAGAAATATAGTGAATATATATTCATATATGTACATATGTAAGTATAAATTGATTGTTTAAATATCTCATAATGTATAGATCTACTTAATTCTTTTTAAATAAGACAATTCCTTAAATTCAAATGCATTCATTCTTTCCTGTGAACTTTAGAATAATTTTGTACAGTTCAAAAAATTCTGCTGATGATTGCATCAAATGCAGTTTCATTCTATTAAATATACAAATATATATATGTACACATGAATTTGTAAAGGATTGATGTTTTAAGGGTATTAGGTCAAATAACAGTGAAACATGCAATGTTTCAGCATTTGTTCAGGTTATATTATACATTTTTCAATAAGATTTTATAGTTTTGTATAATAAGTTGTAATTTCCTTGTTAAAATGCTCAACATGATACAGCAGCTACCATTTAGTTAGGTCTTAATAGTTACCAAAATATTGAAATGATTTATTTACTTATTCATATATTTCATTGTCTTCTCATATGATAGTTAATGGGTCCAATGATTCATTACTTGAGAAGTTGCCATATACTTGTCAGTAACTATATTCATTTTTCAGAAGCCATAAGCCAATTTATCAAGAGTCTATACCAAGAGACTAATGTGCCTGCAATTTTAACAAATATTTAATGCATTATACAAAGTTACAAAATAGTGGACATGGTAAATGTTACACAAAGTAGAAATTTAATATTGAATTATAAAGATTATATGTGCTTATAAATAATGATCACTCATTAGTTATCAATGTTAACATACACAATGACAAGTGTGGTTTGTTTGTTTTTTCCCTGTAGGAGCAATGGATCCTAGTGCAATCATTGCGTGAAACCGTCAAAATAAAACAATCTCAACTGAATTTGGCAAAACAGACCTAAAGTTAAAAACAGTTATTTTACAATAGAAAACAATTTAGTAAAGGCATTGAGAGATCGTAGTTTGTCCTCTTCTACCTGGGTGTCTCTAAGTATATGCAAGGGGAGGTTATCTTTTTCTTTCTAAAGAGCAGGGGAAGGTTTCCCCATCAGTACAGTATCCTATTATGTAAATCAGCTACAAGTAGACAAACAGCAGCACATGAAGAACAAGAGTTATTTGTGTGCTGAAGTTTATAACGTGTAGAAGTAAATGTTTGAAAACAGCACACAGGCCAGAGGGGGAAAACTCACAGAATGGGAGAAAATATTTGCAAACTCCGCATCTGAGAAGGGATTAATAACCAGATATGTAAGGAGCTCAAACAACTCTATAGGAAAAAAATGTAATAATCTCATTAAAAATGGGCAAAAGATTTGAATAGGCATGTCTCAAAAGAAGACACAGAAATGGGAAACAAGCATATGAAAATGTGCTCATCATCATTGATCATTAGAGAAATGCAAATCAAATATACAATGAGCTATCTCACCGCAGCTAAAATGGCTTTTATCCAAAAAAAAAAAAAAATAAAGAAAAAGACAATAGCAAATGCTGGCAAGAATGTGGAGAAAAGGCAACCTTTGTACACAGTTGGTGGGAATATAAATTAGCACAACCACTATGGAGAACAATTTGGAGGTTCCTCAAAAAACTAAAAATAGGCCAGATGTGGTGGCTTACACCTGTAATCCTAGCACTTTGGGTGGCCAAGGAGGGAGGACTGCCTGAGCTCAGGAGTTCGAGACCAGCCTGGCCAAACATGGCAAAACACCATCTCTATTAAAAATTCAAAAAATTAGCCGGGCGTGGTGGCACAGACCTGTAGTCCCAGCTACTTGGGAGGCTGAGGCATGAGAATCACTTGAACCCAGGAGGTGGAGGTTGCAGGAGGCCGGGATTGTTCTACTGAACTCCAGCCTGGATGACAAAGCAAGACTCTGTCTCCAAAAAACAAACAGCAAAAACAAACAAACAAACAACAACAACAACAGAAAACACCTAAAAATGGCACAACCATATGACCCAGCAATTCCACTGCTAGGTATCTACTCAAAATAAAGGAAGTCAGTATATCAAAGAGGTATCTGCACTCACATGTTTATTGCAGCACTATTCTCAATAGCCAAGATTTGGAAGCAACCTGTGTCCATCAACAGATGAAGGGATGAATAAAATGTGGTACATACACACAATGAAGTACTATTCAGACATAAAAAAAATGAGATCCTGTCATTTGAAAACACAAATGAAACTGGAGGTTATCATGTTAAGTGAAATGAGCCAGGAAGAGAAAGACAAACTTTCTGTGTTCTCACTTATTTGTGGGAGGTAAAAATTAAGACAATTGAACTCACAGAGATACAGTAGAACGATGGTTATCAGAGGCTGGGAAGGGTAGTTGGGGCGTGGAGGGGAGATGGGGATTGCTAATGGATACAAAAAAAATACAAAGAATGAATAAGACCTAGTATTTGTTAGTACAACAGGGCAACTATAGTCAAAAATAATTTAATGGTACATTTTTAAATAACTAAAAGATTATTATTGGATTGTTTGTAACACAAAGGGTAAATGCTTGAGGTATAGCTTCCCCATTTACCCTGATGTGATAGTTAAGCATTGCATGCCTGTATCAAAATTTCTTATGTGACTCATAAATATATACACCACTAGGTACCCACAAAAATGAAAAATTAAAATTAAAAGAGAAAAAAAAGTACATAGGACATAACATTCTTAAACACTGAACCTATTAAGAGAATTTAAAAATAATGGAGCAAAAACTAAGTACAGGAAAAATAGACAAATCCACTAGAATAGTGGCACATTTCAGTGTTCCTGTTGCAAAAGTGGATAAAGCAAATATTTTATATAATAAAATACTAAATAAGTAAGGGTATAGAAAGTTAAACAACAATACCAACCAAGGTTACCTAAAAGGCATTTTTGGAACAGTCTACCCAGCAATAACAGAATACACATTATTTTTAAGTATACACATAACATTTACCAAGATAGGCCATATTCTGGGTAATAAAATAATTCTCCCTAAACTTAAAAGTATTCAAATCATACAAAGTATGTTGTCTGACTACAATGGAAAAATTAGAAATTAAAAAATAAAAAGGCCTCTGGAATATTCCCAAATATTTGGAAACTGTCTTATTCAAGATTCATCAGAGACACAGAACCAATAGGATATATACAGCTGACCCTTGAACAACATGGGGGTTAAGGGTGCAGACACTCTCTGCAGGTAAAAATCAGCATATAACTTTTAACTCCACAAAAACTTAACCACTAATAGCTTGCTGTTTACCAGAAGCCTCACTGATAACAGTTAACACATATTTTGTGTGTTATATTCTTCATATACCATATTTTTACAATAAAGTAAGCTAGAGAAAAGAAAATGTTAAGAAGATCATAAGTAAGATAAAATATATGTAATATTCTTTAAGCAGAACGGGATCTTCGTAAAGGTCTTCATCCTCATGGTCTTCCCATTGAGTAGGTTGAAGAGGAGGAAGAGGAGTGATTGGTCTTGTGGTCTCAGGGGTGGCAGCAGTGAAAGAGGTGGAGGAGGTGGAATGGGAAGCAAACGAACTTGGTGTAACCTTACAAAAAGACACTCATTTCTGTCTGAATTTTTGCCTTTTAATTTCCGTAAAAATATTTCTGTATGGTACCAATCTTTCTTCCATTTTGTTTTAGTTTAAGTGCCTGTATCATAGAAGAGTTCATTTTGTAAAAGGTCACAAGCAGTCTTGGATAATCAGAGCCCTCCTGCCAGATTGCCTAATGTCAGTTTTTCTGGCACTGCTCCGTTTCTATCATCTTCCTCATTGTCTGGCACTGGTTTGGAAATGCTCATTTCCATGAAGTTGTCTTCTGTTAATTCTGCTAATTCCTTTGCTTTGGTGTGTGTTAGCTCTTGAATTTCTCCAAGATCCATATCTTGAAACTTTTCACCCTTCACCCTTTTTTGCCGTATCCACAATCTGTTTCATGATTTCCTTGATTGACTCTGTCATAAATCTTGTGAAGTCATGGACAATATCTGAACACAGTTTTCCCCGGTAGGAATTTATTGTTTTGGGTTTAATGGCTTTCACGGCTTTTTCCTATAACAACGATGAAATCTTCAATGGTGTAATTTTTCCACACTTTCACGATGTTCTCTCCACTGAGATTCTCTCATGATGTTGACAATTTTTTTCCATAGAGTACCATATGTAATGAGTGTTAAAGGTTTATATGACCCCTTGAGCTAGAGGCCAAATTAGTTATGTTGCATTTAGGGACAAATAGATCACTTTTATCCCTTCAGTGCTGAACTCATGAGGTTCTGAATAAGCAGAGACATTGTTCAATATCAAAATAATTTTAAAAAACAGTCCTTTATTGCTAAGGGGCTTTCAGGGACAAACCATTGATGAGACCAGTCCAGAAAAAGTGTTCACAGCTGGGCATAGTGGATCAAGCTTGTAATCTTAGTGCTTTGAGAGGCCAAGGTGGGAGGATTGCTTGAGGCTGGGAGTTGGAGGTCAGTCTGAGCAGCATATTAAGATCCCATCTCTACAAAAAAAAATGTTAACCAGGCATAGTAGTGTGTGCCTGTGGTCCTAGCTCATTAGGAGGCTGAGGCAAGAGGATCACTTGAACCAAGGAGTATAAGGTTACAGTGAGCTATGATGCTATGATTGTGTCACTGCGCTCCAGTCTGGGTGACAGAGGGACAACTTACCTTCAAACACTTTTAATTATTTTATTTTTATTTTTTAAGAAAAAGTGTTCAGGCCTTCTTGTTGTTCAAACAAAATGCTGGCAGCACTGGTGTCTATCTTTTCAAGGCTCGAGGGCTAGTAGATTTATAGGTAAGGGTAGACTTGGTCATAAAACCAACTAAATTTGCACAAAATAGGAGAGTTAACTTATCCCCTCCTGCCTTAAATCCTGGTACTCACTCCTGTCCCTTATTAATAAATATCCTCTGTGGCCTCTTACAAGGCACCTTTGTCTACACTAAAAACCTGTTTAGTCAGATATCCTTTCCTCTCAGTGATTTTTCTTAATAGTATCTAGGAACTCATCTACTGCTTCTTGGTTGGCAGAAGCTGGTTCTCTTGTTACTTTTTTTTTGAGGCAGGGTAGTCTCATCCTGTTGCCCAGGCTGAAGTGCAGTGGTGCAATTATAGCTCACTGCAGCCTCAGTCTCCCAGGCTCAAGGAATACCTCCCATCTCAGCCTCCTGAGTAGCTGGGACTACAGGTATACACTATCACACCCAGCTAATTTTTTTTAATTTATATTTTTAGTAGATATGTGATCTCATTATGTTGTGTAGGCTGTTCTTAAACTCCTGAAATCAAGCAGTCCTCCTGTTTCAACCTCCCAAAGTGCTGGGATTACAGGCGTGAGCCACCACGGCCAGCTTCTTCAGATTTTTTTAGGTCAAATGTCCTTCTAAAATCATCAAACTGTCCTTTGCTGACATTGAATTTTCCAGCTTTATAGCTTTCATCTTCCTTTTGCTTTAAGTTGTCATATAGTAACTTCACTTTTCCTCAGATCATGTTAAGAGTCTATAGGTATGACTTTCTTAGGAAAATCCTATACTCACATAAACGCTGCATTTTCTACATGAGATAAAAAAGTATTTTACAAAAAAAAAAAATACAAGGATTTCATACCTGGTGATGTAGCTGCAGCAACGGCTTTATGAGTTTTTTTTTTCTTTTTTAAAAATTGTCTTATGCTGGTTTTATTTATATTGAAATAGTAGGCAACTGTAGCAGTAGACCTTAATCTATGGTACTTAATCAAACAATTCAACTTTTTCTTGTAATGTCATGACTTTTGTCTGCTTCTTGGGAGCAGTTCCAGCTCTACCAGTGGCACTTCATTTGAATTCTCTAGTATTATTCAAGGTTTATGGTATTGAACGAACACAATGAAAAATAAGTAAGAACTGTGAGTGATCACTTTTTACTGTGATACATAATTCACTAGAGAGACAAACTGCTCATATGGAGAAGATTAGAGTCATAAGGCATTTTAAAGTGGATACGTTCAACATTTGAGCTCACTGCCATAGCAACAGGAGGTGGCTACAAAATTATTATGGTATTATAGTATGTACTATAGTTAATTTTATGCAGTTATAATTTAATATTGCATCATAATATATTTTTTTCATCAACTTTTATTTTAAGTTTCAGGGTACATATGCAGGATGTGTGGGTTTGTTACATAGATAAATGTGTGCCATGGTGGTTTGCTACACCGATCAACCCATCACCCAGGAATTAAGCCCAGCATCCATTAGCTGTTACTCCTGTTGCTCTCCTTCACCCCATCACATGTATGTTTATTGCGGCACTATTATTTTTAAATATTATGTTTTAGTACCATATCTTAGAACTCTTTGCAAAACCCAAGATGCAGTTTTTTTCTAGGAATTTTATAGTTTTATATTTTACAATTATGTCTATAATTCTATTTTGAGTTAATTTTTGTATCGGCTTGATATTTAGGTCAGGTTCACTTTTTTTTATACATACATCCAATTGTTCCAAAACCTTTTGTTGAAAAGACCACAATATTTTTCTCTATTGAATTACTTTTGCATCTATCCCCAAAATCAGTTGACTAGGTTTTGTGAATCTATTTCTAGGCTCTTCATTTTGTTCCATTAATCCGTGTATCTAGGCTTTCATCAAATACTCCATGTTCTTTTATTTCTTCATAACTGTAGCTTTTTTAAGGAGTCTAGATATCAGATCATCTAGATACCAGTTTGAATCTTCTAAATTTGATCTTTTTTAGAATTGTTTTAATTATTCTACCTTGACTTAGCCATTCCATGATAGATCAAAACATCATGTGGTATACCATAAGTATATATATTTTTTACTTGCCAATTTTAAAAAGATGTCCATATTGAAAATAATTAAGGAGAACAGGTTCTCAGATTTCTAATCAGACACAACTGTAGCCAAACTGATGTCTTCAAATGTATCTAAAGAAAGTGTTAATGGGTATGGAATTTAGAAAGAATAAGCCAAAAGGGCAAAGTACTGGCATTTATAGATTAGTGATTTAACAACCAGCACAGTTCAGGGAAGATGAACAGTAAATCTCAAGGAAAATGAATAAGGTTTCTGTTGCAGACAAGAATGATTCATCACATCTGAACATGGCCTGAATTAAATTACCTCCATTTGTCTGATTGCATTTCTTCCAAGCATCGTATTGATTATCATTTGGCTCCAGGTTTTGAGGTCAGAGTGCTTCAGCTCTGCTCTGCCCCAACATTCAGTAGTTACATGCAGCTTTCTTTAATTTCTTAGAACACCACTTTCCTCATTTGTAAAATGATGTTAAAAATAAGTACTTATAGGATTGTTGTAATAATTAGCTATGATGATGAAAGCCAATAAACTAAAGGGGAATCTCCTAAGTAAAATGGAAATGGCAGATATCTGAGTTTCCAGATATCAGTGCTCCAAGTTGGTACTCTTCTTAAGAATGCTGCCAGCAGAAGGGACACCAGCAGCCAGATGTGAGGAGTACCAAAGGTAGTGGGAGCATAAGAGGCTAGAGAGACAATGCATCTTGCACACGAGGGAGTTGAACGGTGGTGATCAGACTCCTCTCATGAGGCTTCCCAAATGATTCAGAGAGTAGTAGAAGGTGCCCACTTGGGCAGAAGACAACATCAGCCACGAGTGGACTATAGTAGCCCCAGTTAGTAAGACTTTCACCCCTTCCCTCTATTGCCTTTCTCCTTTTCCAACTCTGGAGATGCTGTAAGGAAAAGGAGAGGGATTGTGGGAACAAGAGAAATGGGAATGTCCACCCCACAGCATGTCCTTCTCACTTGATATCTAGCAGGCACTGTCTGTGGGGAAAAGGTGAGCACTGAATTATCTACAAGACAGAAGCAACTAGATTTTTAATATATTTAATATTAATGAATGCATAGGTATACATTCTGCCCAAGATACCTTAAGAGACAGAAAAGGAAAAGTGAACAAGGCAATTATTGAAGAAAAATCAAACATTTTCTTATTTGTACTCTATAGAAAACAGAGCTGCAATTAACAGCTTTTTGTTTTGTAACTGGGAACAATTCTTTCCTAATTGGACCTTCTTTCTTTTTTTGCTTGCTTTTTCTTTGCAAGAAAAATGTTTTATTTTTCTTTTTGTGATTCTAATGAAGTATTGAAAGAATATATATGTTATGAAACATATTATTAATAAAATTAATGACACAAACTTACCCTTGCCAGCTGAAATTTACTAACTAGAAAGTCACAAATATTTCCTCTACTAAATGCTCTCCCCTATTGTATACACCTGCTGCAACCCCACTAGTAATCACTAGCTTGAATTTTATGTTTATGTTTCTTTGCGTAGGAGGCATTGTCAGTGTCCCTTCTATATCTTCTGGACATTCATCATTCCTGTAAATGCAGAAGGATTTTACTGTAAGCACCTCTAACTCTCTGCCTAGGAGATTTTGCTGAAGTATACAAGGTAAGCCAGAAAAGCTGTTTTTTCTTTTAAAATATTGTTTAAAATAATTTAATTTTCTACGCACACACGTATGCACACACACACACACACATATACATGCCTCTTAACATGCAGTTGTTCACATGCCTTTAGCTTTGTGGTATAATAAATATTATATCACACCTTATGTGATTTTCTGGAACTTGCTTTTTTCATTAAACATTGTTGCCAAAACTCATTGTATTTTTGAGCATACCTGTAGTTCTTTCATTTTTTGCTGTGTATACAGTTTTATGCTATACATCAATCATTTGATTTTCCCATCCATTCTCTAGATTGTTGGCAATTTTGATTGTTTCCTTGTTCTTTCTATTATAAACAGTGTTGCTATGAACAACAAGCAAGACTCTCAGTCTGTTCAAAACTTGATCTGTTACAGTGTATGAGAATGCTCATTTCAAATTATATCCCAAAGTGGTTGTAGTAATTTACCCTCCTCCTGGTATAAGAATTCCCATTGAACCAAATTCTCGCCAACTTTTGGTCTTGAAAGATTTCCTCAGTGATTTGTAGTGCTGCCTTTATTATATGTAAAGTTATCATACACACACAGATCTGTCTCTGGACTCCTTGGAATAGTCATTGGTTCATTCATCTGTTATTGCACCAATAGCACATTATATTTATTACCGAGTTTTGTAGAATATCTTATAACTGGTAGAACAAGTTTCCTTCTTTTGTTGTAGTTTCCTTGAATATTTACATTAATTTAAGGAATAATGACTTTTTATAATATAGAAAACAAGAACATGAAATGCTTCTCCCTTAATCAGATCATCTTCCATGTTAGAGTTTTAAAGTTTTGTCCATAGAGGTCTTGTGTATTTTTTAAAATTTATTTCTAAAAAATGTATTTTTTTCATTGCTATTAAGAATGTTATTCTTTTAAAATTATTGTCTCTTTGGTTATTGTTGCTGTAGAGAGTCAAATCTCTCATAAGAAGATATTCACTTTATCTGCAAATTGTGACAGTTTTACGTCTTACCTTCTAATGCATTTATTACTTCTTATTTTTTCTTTATAGCCTTTGCCAAAACTTCTAATAGTGTGTTTTAACAGTAGCAGTGTTGGTGTACCTTTTTGTCTTGTTCCCAATCTCAAAGGGAATGCATTAATAGTTTTTCCATTAGGTACAAGGTTTGTTACAGGTTTTGCTATACAGTATATCTTTTACCAAGTTAAAGAGAGCCCCCTTGTATTCTTAATTTGCTAACACCTTTTATGAAAAAAAGACTTGCCTTTTATCAAATGCTTTTCTAGCCCCTATTGTGAAAATTACATATTTTATCTCTTTATTCTATTAATGCAGTGAATTACAATTGACATATGAAATCAATTTATTTTATAAATATAGAAGTACTCACAGTATGTGAGGAGACAAAAAATGTGCAATCTAGAGCTGCAAAGCCTCAGGGAAAGACTTTGAGAATGAGGACAATGCACAGAAAAAAATAGAGCATAACTAAGAGATACAGATCTTTGAAATATTGTATGCACTGTCATCAAGCCACATATGAACCTAGTACTCCCCTAAACACTCATTGAGTAAGCCAAGAAATTCCTTCCTTGCTAAAACCAGTTTGAATTTGCTTTTCTGATACTTGATATGAAAACGTTGCTTATTAATTCAGGTCTAATTGTTTTCAGCTGTCTAATGCCATTTATGAAATAGCTAATTCTATCTTTCTGATTTGAAGTGCCTCCTTTACTCTGACCTCAATTTGAAAAAAATGAGTCTGTTTCTCAATATCAATCCATTTCTTTGTCTATTTTATGTATTATTATACCAATGATATTCCTATTTTTAAAAATTTATATGGTGTTTAATTATTTTTTGAATGGTTTGAAGTAAGAAAATTTAAAACCATGTATATTAAAAATTCTCCTCAACTCCCAACATCCATTAATATAATTTCCCATTCGGAACACCCAGTGTGATAGGTTTCCTGTATATCCTCCCTCAGAACTTCAAGCACATAAAAGTAAACAAATTTTAAGTCACAAAAGTAGTATATTATAAAATTTATCTGCACCTTACTTTCTGTTTAATAGTGTATCTTACATATTATTACACTTCAGCATATAAAGCACATTCTCATTTTTTTTTGTAGCAGGATAGTGCTCCATTGAATGAACAATGCCTCATTTGTTTAACCAAATAATCTTTTATCCATAGGAATTTAAGCGATTTCGTTCTTGTTTTACTGTTACAAAGAGTTATGGAATGAATAGCATTGTACATATATCATGTTGAATGTGGAAATGTGTAACTCTAGTATACATTATTTGCTGTGGAAGCTACATATATGCATTGCAGCTTTTGAAAATGTTGTGAAATTACCTTTGTTTAAAGTTGTGAATTTCAGATACCAGTGTATTTTAACACAGCCTATTACCAAAATTTTAATTTGTTCTATACTGTTGAAGGAAAATCTGTATCTTCTGTAATATTTTAACATCAGCTTTATTGAGTTATAAATTACATCTGAGAAAAAACACCCATTTTTAGTGTATACTTTAATATGCTTTGACAAATTTATACACATTTGTAACTATCTCCACAACAAAGATGAAAACATTTTTAATCACCCCAATGTTCCCTTGAGCCTCTGCCAATTGATTCCCCCAACTATCCTTGCCAGCTGGTGATCATTGATTTGCTTTCTATTACTATATACACGGTCCCTAACATAACGATTTTTTGACTATGAATGTGTGAGAGTAATATGCATTTAGGAGAAACTATACTTCAGTATTGTACTGTATTCAATAAATTGTATGAGATATTCAACACTTTATTATAAAATAGGCTTTGTATGAGATGATTTTACCCAACTGTGGGCTGATGTAAGTATTCCGAGCATGTTTTATGCAGGCTAGGCTAAGCTGTGATGTTTGGCAGATTAGGTGTATTAAATGCCTTTTCAATTTACGATATTTTAAACTTGAGATTAGTTATTTTATGACATAAATGTAATCCTATCATAAGTCCAGGAGCATCTGTCTTGGATTTGTTTGTAGAGTTTCACCTAAATGGAATTGAATTGTAGGTGTCTCTTTATGCCAGACTCTCTTGCTTCACTTAGGGATTTTGATTTTCAATCTTGTTTTTGTGTGTATAAGCAGTTCTTTTTTTTTTTTGAGATGGAGTCTCGCTCTGTGGCCCAGGCTGGAGTGCAGTGGTGCGATCTTGGCTCACTGCAAGCTCCGCCTCCCGGGTTCACGCCATTCTCCTGCCTCAGCCTCCCAGGCAGTTCTTTTTTAATGCTGAGTAGTATTCCATCATAAAAATATAATTGTTTATTAATACATCCATTGATGGATATTTGATTTTAGTTTTTGACTCTTTGAATAAAGGTGCTACAAACATGTGTCCAAATTTTTATGTGCACATATTTTTTTTTAATTTGGGGAAAATATTTAAAATACTTACATATTTTTAATTTGGGGAATCACTAGGTCAAACTTCAGTAGAAATTGTCAACTGGAACCAACTAGTTGTATAATTTTTCATTCTCATCATTAATGTATGAGGGTTCCAGTTGTCCCACATCCTTGCTAACATTTAGTATTATCAGTCTTTTACATTTTTGCCATTCTGGTGAGTCTGTAATGCTATCTTACTACAGTTTTAATTTACATTTCCCTCTTGACAAAGGATATGGTGTAACCTTACATATATACATTGGACATTCTACTTTTATGAATGTTCATTCAATCTTTGCTCATTTAAACAAATGTAGTTGTTTGTTTATTATAAAGTTGTAGGAGTTCATATGCCTATCTATCATCATCTACCCATTATCTATCTATATAGTTTGGATATAAATACTTAGTCAGATTCAAGACATAATTGTTGATTTGTCTATTTATCCCTTGAGTTCTTTCAGTTTTTGCTTCAGTTTTTTGAAGCTCTGTAATTAGATATTTAAACATTTTAGATTGAATGTGTTTTTGTTAAATTGATCCTTTTATCATAATGAAATGACCCTCTATTTCTCTGGTCATATTTCTTGTTCTGAAATTTACTTTGGTATTAAAACAGCAACTCCAGAATTTTAATGCTTCGTATTTAAATTGTATATTTATTTCTACTCTTTTACTTTTTTTATATGTGTCTTCATATTTAAAAGTTTGTTTCAAGTCAGCGTGGAGTTTGGGCTTATAATTTCTTTTCTTTTTTAATTTAGTCTGATAATTTCTGTCTTTTATCTTAAGTGCTTAGGTCATTTTTATTACATATAATTACTGCTATGTTGGATTTATATCTATCACTTTGCTATGAGATTTTAGATTTTCTCATCTACATAAGAAAATTTCCCCTCTTTTCTAGAGATTTTAAAATGTGCATATTTAACTTTTCATAATCAACCTTCAAATAATATAATGTCATTTCACCTATAAGACTTTTATAAGTGTTTACCTCCAATCCTTTGTGCTAAGTTTGTCATACTAAATCCCAAAATATGTTATTACTACTATTGATTTAAACTATCAGTAATCTTTTTTTTTTTTTTTTTTTTTTTTTTTTTGAGACGGAGTCTCGCTCTGTCGCCCAGGCTGGAGTGCAGTGGCGCAATCTCTGCTCACTGCAAGCTCCGCCTCCCGGGTTCACGCCATTCTCCTGCCTCAGCCTCTCCGAGTAGCTGGGACTACAGGCGCCCGCCACCACGCCCGGCTATTTTTTTGTACTTTTAGTAGAGACAGGGTTTCACCGTGGTCTTGATCTCCTGACCTCGTGATCCGCCCGCCTCGGCCTCCCAAAGTGCTGGGATTACAAGCGTGAGCCACCGCGCCCGGCCTCAGTTATCTTTTAAATTAAACAAAACCCTATTTCTAACACATATTTAATAATGAAAGATGTAATGTTTTTCCCCTAATATTGAAAACAAGTCAGAGTGGCTTCTCTCACCCCTGCTATTTAATATTTAACTGAGTTCTTACACAGTGTAATATGCAAGAAAACAAAGCAGAGGCATATAGTCCAGAAAGAAAGATGTAGAAATGCCTTTATTCACAGATGACATAAGAATATATACAAACCTGCCCATTATTTTCTGATGGAAAATTAAATCTACTGTTCCTTTATCATAATTTTTTATTTGAAGAGAAAGAGGTTCAATCTCTAAGCTCTGATCTTTAGAAAATTAAAAATACAGAAAAATTTAAATAAATTTAAAGTTTGCCTTTCTGTGGTTTTGAAAAAAATAAATCTTCAGTTTCTTTTACTTTACATTCTTGCTTTCCATTCTTCTAGGAGAGAATAAGGATTCCTCTTCTACATTCTGGTGACTTGTTTCAGAGATAGTATTTTATTCAGCACATAATCAAGGGTGGCCATTAGATAGGTCCAAAAAACTAAACATGATATTTTCTCATCCAACTTGTATGAAAAAGATCATTTAAATATTTGCTGAAGCATTTAGATTAATCATATTTGTGCACATCTAAAGATTTATTATCTTTGCTCATTATTTTCTAACGGAAAATTAAACTTATTGTTTCCATTTTATTCTGAGAATGGTTTAACTCTCCTGGGAAACAATTTATTGCTGTAAGTTCTTGATAAATAATTACAGCTTTTTATATCTCAATTGTTCATTCTAAAGAGTTGATAAATAGTATAATCATTCTTTATGTGTAGATAGACTTATCTATAGTCTAAGAAGTAGTAAGAATAATAACAACAAAGACTATAAAAAGTAAACTTAGAGTGAGAATTTTAACTAAAACACTAACAGTGAATTTACTTAATAAACTTAAAGAGACTTGAGATAGATTCCCAGTTACTGAGATTACAACAGTATATAATCTCAATTTGTCTATATTTGAAGACCTTATTTATGTCATATTTCATCAATGTCCAAGCAAATGCTTTCCATGTACTTGAATTTTTCTCTGCTATAATATTTCAATTATTATTTATTAATTTTTATATGACCTTTGAAGTTTTTTGTTTAATAAAATTTCTTTACATTTCATGTGAGATGTGAGGAATGTTCTGGGGGTTGAGAGAACCGTATTTCTAAATGGTTGCATTTGTCATATATTCTTGTTACTCACTTTTAATTTTAACCATAATAGATAGTCTAGCTATTAAGGTACATTTTATGATGGAGAAGTAACATGCATTTTGAATGTTTGCCAGCATTTGCCTGGCAAAAGTGAGAGCAACAACAGATAATTAAGATTTGAGCATACACTGTGATTCAGCAAATACTCTTGTATATTTTTCCAGGAAAGATTGTCCAGAATAAGCTAGCCTATATTTTAAATTTTTATTTTGAATGTATTTTAAAGTACATTAGTTTAAGACAATGCTTATTAAAACAAAAACCTTACCTTATTTTGTCTCTCTCTTGATTTTCACTATAAGATAGCATTCTAACACAGTAATTAAGAGAGGACTCTGAGTCAAACTGTCTGACTTTATCACTTCCTAATTCTGAGACCTTACTCAAGTTACTTGGGCTCTTTGTATCTCTGGTTCCTTATATATAAAAAGGGAATGATAAGTGATTTTGCTTCCTAGGGTGTTCTTTATAAGATAACATATAGTAGGGGTTAGAAAATGAACTGGCACATAGGTAGCACCTAATTAAAATGAGAAGCTCTTATTACTATTCTGAATTCTTACAAAATTTTGAGTTATAAATTATTTCCATGTTTGATAAAGAATAATAAAACACCTTTGGGAAGATAATTCTCACATTCATTCAATAAAAATGTATTGAGAGCTTACTATCTGTTAGTCAATGTGCTAAGTGTTGGGGCAACCATAAAACATGGTCTCTGACTTAAAGGAGGTCACTTGTGGGGAGACAAGTAAGGGGACAGGAAAACAGATAATAACTTGTAAAATAATGTAGAGAAAGAGTCAAAAAACTTCATTTATTTATTTATTTATTTTTAGAGACAAGGCCTCGCTCTGTCTCCCAGGCTGGAGTACATGGTCATGATCACATAGCTCCCCATAACCTCAAACTCCTTGCCTCTAGTGATCTTCCCACTTCAGCCTGCTGAGTAGCTAGGACAACAGGTGTGTACCACTGTGCCCTGTTAATGTATTGCTGTAAATTTTTTTTGGATATGTTGTCTCACTACGTTGCTCAGGCTGGTGTCAAACTCCTGGCCTCAAGTATTCCTTCCACCTATGCCTCCTTGTGTGCTGGGTTTACAGGTCACCACACCAGACCAATTTTTTTTGTTTTTTTTTTTTTTTTTTTGTTTTTTTTGTTTTTTTTTTTCTGAAAAAGGCCAGATAGTAACTATTTTAGCCTTTGTTGGCCATACAGTTTCTGTTGCAACTCTTCAATCCTACTGTTGTGTTAAAGCAGCTTTAGACAATATATAAACAAATGGAGGCCATGACTATGTTCCACAAATAATTTATTTATGGAGACTGAGATTTAAATTTTATATCATTTCCACATACCGCCTTTTGTTTTCTTTTCCAACTTATTTAAAAATGTAAAACTTTTTCTTAACTAACAGGCTATACGAAGACAAGTGGTAGTCAGATTTGGTCCATGGGCCAGAGTCAGGTGATCCCTAAATCAGAGGAAAGATGAACATTCCTTGTAAGGAGTGGTTGCAAGGGAAGTCTTCCTGAGAAGAGTGTGACTAGCTGAGCTTTAAATAGTACAGATAAGCATCCTAGGCAGAAAATAACACGTGCAAATAAGAATGGCCATCAATAACAGTCACCAACGCTGAGTCCTTGCTTTGTGTTACTCACTTCACATAGATTATTTAATTTACTCATCCCAATATCCTTATGAAGTAGTCATTATTGAATCTATTTTGCAGAGAAGAAAATTGGAGCTTAAAAAATTAATCAACTTGCTATGGACACCAAGGACTAGAGTGGTGTTTTGAAACCAAATCTAAAGGATTCCATAAGCAAGCTCTTAAGTTATATAATACATGACCCCATCAGATTTGTAAATATTTAGGAAACAGAAAATATCATGACTAAGGATTTTAGTTGGTGGAAGAGATGGGGCAAGAGCAATGCTCCCTTAATGACTTTAGAATTTATCCTGAGGGTGAAAAAAGAACTATTACAGGATTTCAAGCACCAGAATGTCAAGATAAGATGCTAGAAAAGTGGTTCTAGAAACGTACTGGAGAAAAACTCAATGCCAGGCATATGAGAACATATTATTAAAGATGCTGAGACAGGATACTGGAAATACAGTTGGAAACTACAGCAAGGATCTCGACAAGAGGTGGTGGTGGTCTAAATGTAAACAGTGATTGGAGGAATGGGAGAAGAGATGACAGAAATATAATGGTTATCAAACTTAATTCCCTAGCACAGTTACTACAGCACTATTAACATTTTCACATGCTAAACCTCATTCCTGGAGATTCTAATTCAATAGGCCTGAGTGTGAACTAAACATGTGCATTTTTTAAAGTTTTTATGATTAATTATGTCAGCCAGGGTAGAGAGGTACTAGGAAAAACTCAGGAAGTAGAGTGAGGGTAAGGTATATTGTAATACACTTACTATGATTCAGAATAAAGGAGGGAGAATATGATGAGTTTCATACTGAACAAGCTGTAGTTGGGTCATCTTGGATGCATTCAGGTGGAGATGTCTAACAGATGCTGCATAGGGTGGCCCAGAGCTCAGGAGGGAGGAATGGACAGAAGATAGAAACAGGGTGGTCAGCATTCATTCATAGAAAGAGGAGTAAAACACAGTTTTCATAAGCTTTGTTACAGGCTGAATTCAAGATCACAATGCTTCAGAGGGTAATCAGGCATTTGGACAGGGGTCTATTGACTTCTTTGTATTTTAAAGGCACACCAGTTTTCAATGTTGGGTTTTGTCCTTAATTAGGGTCAGTGAGGTTCTACATACCAGCATGGTGCCATAAAATTTCCAGAAATGAGCCTTTTCTAATACTCCAGCCAAAAGCAGTGTATAAAGTTGTTTTGATAGAAGCAGAGTTGGCCAGAAGGAGACAATCAACAACAGCAGTAACACTCAGTGTTTACCAGCTAATCAGCAGCACCCCAGGAGAGGCAGTTGCCACAATTAG
This sequence comes from Nomascus leucogenys, assembly GCF_006542625.1. Taxonomy (NCBI): domain Eukaryota; kingdom Metazoa; phylum Chordata; class Mammalia; order Primates; family Hylobatidae; genus Nomascus; species Nomascus leucogenys. The sequence goes on from NC_044392.1 coordinate 76,348,888, forward strand.
CTTAACTTCTTGCAAAGCTAAAGCAGAAGGTAGATACAAGAGAGAATGAGCCACACACTCAGTCAACAAGTACGGCGATTTCTGGAAATCTTTCATTTCATAGAAAGAGTCCATGTCATCAGTGTGAAGGAGGATGCTTATCTTTTGTTTGTTCAAAAGAGAACATATATCCAACTCTCATAATAATGAAAACAGTTTTGATTAAGAAATGGGAAGCTACAGCAAAGCCATGTTTGTAAGCTTTTACAGTTTGGACTACATCTGTCATGAAATTCTGGATGCTGAGCCAGATTAACAATAAGCTTTTGATAACTGCTCTGAAGAAGCATTATAGACGCTTCTTTTCACATATTTTGGCTCAAGGGCCATTATCTACTAAATCAATGACCAATGGTGGATAAATGATTGCCCAAAGAGTCTTATTTATTTTTTATAATCTCATTTAATTCTCAAAAGAATTTGAGGTGGCTTACAATAAAAATGTTTGTATCAATATTTTAAAATAATTTTTTATTTTTATCAAAAAAAATAACAAGTCAGATAGTATTAACAGGCCCATAATGAAACACAGTGGCCTTCTCTCCTTCAAGTCCTTCTCGCTAGAAACATTCTTTTAACTCTTTCACTGTCTTTCCTGATAAAGTAAATAATATGCTTATATTGCTATTATTCAACTTAATCTTTTACATATATTATTAACTTCATTTTATATAAATTCTGCTATATAAAATTGATTCTTCCTCCCCTTATCCTTCTAAAAATTGTCATATCACAACATTTAGTCAAGTCAATAGTCAGCTCCTGTTGCGTTTTGTCAATATGGATATTATTCATTGTGGAGCCAAGTAGCATATCATGATTGTTTCCTTTATAGCACAACCTTCTCTATCCTTCACATGCCCGGAACTTGTTATTCCTTTGTTATTTCATGTACTTATCCTTGTGTATGTTTTGCTAATTGTTTTCAAGAGCACTGATAAGTTCATATAGTTTTCCAAAAATTTAGACAACTAATCTATAATTTTTTTTTCTTGCTCTTTCTGGAAAATGTACAGAGACTTCTGTTTATTTTCTATTCCGGGCAGATTTCTCTCTAGGTCTACTGCACGGCTGTCTCCTCAGGGACTTCCCTCTCTACTCGTCTGTGTTATATCCCTATTTCCAGGATCTTATGTCTTCCTCCTTCTTAGTTTATTGCCTTGTTTTTCTGGATGACATCCTTTAATAGCTTTCAAGGAAATGGAGCATGAAAAGCATATTTTTCAGTCTTGTTTATTTGAAAGTGTCTTTTACCTTTCCACTGAATTTCTAAAATTTTGGTTGTAATATTCTAAATGCTTTTTATTGTCCCTTTATCATAGCATTTTTTTATCTTAGAAATGCAATAAAAGTTTATCTTTTTGGGTGTTATTAATTACAGTGGTGTCTTCAAGTTTTCTTTTGTTTTGCTGTGGAATTATTACAGTCACCATAGTGATAGTGTAAGCCTGAAAGATAGAAGATGGTGGTTTGAGAGTGGAAATTTTAAACTGTGATTAGAGAGGGAGTGCAGTTATTGGTAATGACAAGAATTGGCTGAGATTGGGTGAGGGCAAGGTAGTTGGAGAGAGATGTCAAAGAACTGAGAGTCCATAGTATAGAAAGGATTACTTATGTAACTTTGAAATTTCTGAGAACTAAGGTGGAAGTAGTGTTAGAGAAAATGACAGTGAACCAGAAGCTAAAATATTCAAAGAACAAGAGTGAATCACTTCTTTTGGCATTATTTATAGATGATTGCAGTAAGGAGTGGATGTTGGATGGAATAGTTTAATACTATGAAATTAAAAATTGTGCAGTATTAGTCTGTTCTCATGCTGCTGATAAAGACATACCTGAGACTGGGCAATTTACCAAAGAAAGAGGTTTAATTGGACTTACAGTTCCACATGGCTGGGATGGCCTCACAATCATGGTGTAAGGCAAGGAGGAGCAAGTCACATCTTACATGGATGGCAGCAGTCAAAGAAAGAGAGCTTGTGCAGGGAAACTCCTATTTTTAAAACCATCAGATCTCTTGAGACTCAATCACTATCATGAGAACAGTGCAGGAAAGACCCTCCCCTATAATTCAATTGCCTCCCACTGTGTTCTCCCCATGACACATGGAAATTGTGGGACTTACAATTAATGATGATATTTGGATGAGGACACAGCCAAACCATATCATTCCATCCCTGGCCCTTCCAAAATCTTATGTTCTCACATTTCAAAAACAATCATTCCTTCTGAACAGCCCCTCGAAATCTTATTTCCACATTAACTCAAAAGTCCACAGTCCAACATCTCATATGAGACAATGCAAAACTCTTCCACCTGTGAGCCTGTAAAATCAAAAGCAAGTTAGTTACTTCCTGATACAATGGAGGTGTAGGCATTGGGTAAATACAGCCATTCCAAATGGGAGATATTGGCCAAAACAAAGGGGCTACAGGCCACATGCAAGTATGAAATCCAGCAGGGCAATCAAATCTTAAAATTCCAAACTTATCTTTTTTTGCTCCATCTCTGTGGCTTTTCAGGGTGGAACTGCGCAAGGCTGCTTTCACAGACTAACATTGAGTGTCTGTGACCTTTTCCAGGTTCACAGTGCAAGCTGTCAGTGGATGCACCATTCTGGAGTCTGGAGGACAGCACCCCTCTTCTCACAGCTCCACTAGTTGGTGTCCCAATAGGGACTCTGTGTGGGGGCTCCAACCCCACATTTCTTTTCTGCACTGCCGTAGCAGAGGTTCATCATGAGGGCTCCACCCCTGCAGCAAACTTCTGCCTGGACATACAGGCATTTCCATACATCTTCTGAAATCTAGATAGAGGTTCCCAAACCCCAATTCATGACTTTTGTGTACTGGCAGGCTCAATGCCAAGTGGAAGCTGCCAAGGCTTGAGGCTTGCACCCTCTGAAGTCACAGCCTGAGCTCTATGCTGGCCCCTTTCAGTGATTGCTGGAGCAGCTGAGATGCAGGATACCAAGTCCCTAGGCTGCACACAGCATGGGGACCCTGGGCCTGGCCCATGAAACCACTTTTTCCAGTTAGGCCTCCAGGCCTGTGATGGAGGGAGGCTGCCATGAAGACCTCTGACATGCTCTGGAGACATTTTCCCCATTGTCTTAGGGATTAATAATTGGCTTCTTGTTATTTATGCAAATTTCTGCAGCCAGCTTGAGTTTCTCCTCATAAAATGGGATTTTCTTTTCTATCACATTGTCAGGCTGCAAATTTTCCAAATTTTTATGTTCAGCTTCCCTTATGAAACTGAATGCCTTTGACAGCACCCAAGTCACTTCTTGAATGCTTTGCTGCTCAGAAATTTCTTCCACCAGATACCCTAAATCACCTCTCTCAAGTTCAAAGTTTCACAGATCTCTGGGGGCAGAGGCAAAATGCCCCAGTCTCTTAGCTAAAACATAGCTAGGATTACCTTTGCTTTAATTCCCAACAAGTTCCTCATCTCCGTCTGAGACCACCTTAGCCTGGACCTTTTTGTTCATATCACTATCAGCACTTTTTGTCAAAGCCATTCAACAAAGTCTCTAGGAAGTTCCAAACTTTCCCACATTTTCCTGTCTTATTCTGAGCCCTTCAAACTGTTCCAACCTCTGCTTGTTTGCCAATTTCAAAGTCACTTCCATATTTTGGGTATCTTTTCAGCAGTGTCTACTGGTACCAGTTTACTGTATTAGTCTGTTTTCATGTTGCTTATAAAGACATACCCGAGACTGGGCAATTTACAAAATAAAGAAATTTAATTGGAATTAGAGTTCCATATGGCTGGGGAGGCCTCACAATCATGGTGGAAGGCAAGGAGGAGCAAGTTACATCTTACATGGATGGCAGCAATCAAAGAAAGAGAGCTTGTGCAGGGAAACTCCCATTTGTAAAACCATCAGATCTCTTGAGACTCATTCACTGTCATGAGAACAGTGCATGAAAGATCCACCTGCATAATTCAATTACCTGCCATGACAGGTGGAAACTGTGGGAATTACAATTAAAGATGAGATTTGGGTGGGGACACAGCCAAACCATATTATGTGCATTTCTCAGAAGGAAGAAAGTGTAATCTGGAAATGGCAGTGAAGAACAGGGAAGATGCAAAATTTACCTCCTGTACAAGTGGTAATGAAATTGTGAGAGAAAACAGCTACAACTTGAGGGCACTATAGGTGAATTCACACCTTAAGGAGTCAGACTTTCATTAGAAAAAGAAATATAAGGAATGTTTAGAGAAGAGCTTAAGGACAAAGCACATGAATATGTTGTCTTCTCTATTATATTTGATTCTAAAATTAGAATTCTAGGTTCTAATTGATTCTAAAATTAGTTTAGAATCATACACTCTTAAATGTTGAAATTCTAGATTTATCTGATAATCTTATTCTTAGGTATTCATTTTAAAAAAATTCTCCTTTAAATTGCTAGCTTTTTATTTTATTTAAATGTTTTATGTCAATTAATTTCTTTTTTCTAATCATTTTTAATATTTTATATTTGGTTTCTTTTTCTCTTACTCTTAACTTTGTAATATCTTTATTCCTGTGCTTCCATAGTCTCTTATGACCAGATCTATCATCCGACTGAGTCTACACTAATATATTCTATATTTCATTCTGCTACAGTGGGTGAAATATCCATTTTTAAGGTCATTTCTTTGATGACTGCACTGTATCCCGAACTCTTTTGCCCAACAAATAACTTGGTTTCTGCAGTTGAAACTTCTCAATTTAGCATTAGCAATTTTTTTTTTTTGCCTAGGAGATCATTTCCATGATTATATAAACATGCTGTAATATCTCCCATTTTAAAAGAAAGTAATCCTTCCCATGACTTCATAACCCCCTCGGCTATTACAGCATTTTTCTATTCCTCTTTAGAGTAAACCACCTCGAGAATCTTCCAAACAAGACTGCCTCCTATCTTCTCTTATGACTTTCCGTACTCTCTCTCTCACCTGTTTTTAAAAAGTGATTTATTGTGACATATAGTATGTATATTAGAGCACATAAAACACACATGTATAGGTCATTGAGAATGATTGTATATGGAAAAAACACATATGTGCCAAAGGAAAATAATAAAGTCAACATGCACACACTCACCACTAAGGTTAACAATGAAACATTACCAGGACCTTAAAGTCCCTTCCTAATCCTATACTTCTCTTTATATCTAGATGTAGCCATTATATCTGCTTTTTCATTGAGGATATTCCAACCATTTTCATAGAAAACTATTATTGATATATTTACATTTAAATCTATCATCCTGCTATTTGTTTTCTATTGATATGTTCTTTATTCCATTTTCTCTCTCTTCTACTGTCTTTTGGATTGTTTTTGGTGACATTTTATCTTCTCTTTGGCTTATTAGCTATAATACTTTGTTTTGTTACTTTAGTAGATGATTCAAGATTTATAATATATGCCTTTACCTTATCATGGTCATTTTTCAAGTGATTGTATGTCCTTCACATATAGTATAACAACTTTACAATAGTGTGTATACATTTACCCCTTTCTGGCTATATTTTCATATGCTTTACTTGCACATATGCTGTAAACCCAACAAGATATTACAATTATATTTGTTTCAAGAGTAAGTCATCCTAAAGAGATTTAAATAATATAAAAAATATCTTGTATATTTACCTCTGTACTTACCAGTTTTGGTGTTCATTCTTCTTATCATGTAGATCCATGTTTCCATCTGACATCATTTTTCCTTTTCCTGAAGGGATTTTTGGAAATATTTCTTGTCATGTATGTCTTCTGCTGCTGAATTATTTCAACTTTGTATGTATGAGAACATGTATATTTTGCCTTTGCTTTTGAAAGGCATTTTAAATGTGGGTATAAAATTTTAGGTCAGCAGCTTTTTTTTTTTCTTTCTTTCAGTATTTTAAAGGTGTTGATGCTAATGATTGCATTGTTTCCACTGAAAAATTTGCTGTTGTCCTCATCTTTGGTCCTCTGAATGAAAGGTGTCTTACTTCTTTGGCTACTTTGAAGATTTTCTATTATTGCTTGTTTTGAGCAAGTTTATTATGAGATGAATTTATTATATCAATGAATTCATATTTCTTCTTCTTGGGGTTTATTGAAATTCCTGGGTAAGAGGCTTACAGTTTTTATCAAATACAGCAAATTTTGAGCCATTATTTCTTCACAAGTTTTTGCCCTGCTCTCTCACTCCTCTCCTTTGAGTATTAAAATTTCACATATATTAAACAGCTTGAAGTCTTCCTTCCATTCACTGCTGCTGTTTTCCTTTTTCTCTTCTCTTTGCTCCATTTTGGATGGTTTCTATTGTTACGTCTTCAAGTTTGTTAGTATTTTCTTGTGCAATGTTGTATCTGCTGTTAGTCCTATCCAGTGTACAGTAGTTTCTCCTTATCTGCAGTTTTGCTTTCAAGCTGTTTAAGTTATGTGTGGTTAACCATCATCTGAAAATATTTAATGAAAATTTCTGGAAATAAACAATTCATAAGTTTTAAATTATGCACTGTTTTGATTAGCATGATAGAATCTCACTCCAGCCTGCCCAGGACATAAATCATCATTTTGTCCAATGTATCCACACTGCATATGCTACCCACCCATTAGTCACTTTGTAGCCAGCTCTGTTATCAGATCAGCTGCTGTGGTATGGCAGTGCTTGTGCTCAACTAACCCTTATTCTACTTACTAATGTCCCCAAAGTGCTGGTAACTCAGATATGGCAAAGAAAAGCTATAAAGCACTTCCTTTAAGTGATTAAATGAAAATTCTCAATAAGTAAAGAAAAAAAATCATATACTGAGTGAGGTTGCTAAGATCTACAGTAAGAACAAACCTTTTATTCATGAAATTGTGAAGAAATTCATGTAGTTTTGTTGTCACACCTCAAACTGCAAAAGTTATGGCCACAGGGTATGAGAACTTTTTTTCTTTTTTTTCCTTTTTTTTATTATTATACTTTAAGTTCTAGGGTACATGTGCACAATGTGCAGGTTTGTTACACATGTATACATGTGCCATGTTGGTGTGCTGCACCCATTAACTCGTCATTTACATTAGGTGTATCTCCTAATGCTATCCCTCCCCACTCCCCCCACACCACAACAGGCCCGGGGGTGTGATGTCCCCCTTCCTGTGTCCAAGTGTTTTCATTGTTCAGTTCCCATGATAACTTCTTTTATAGTACATTGTTATAATTGTTCTATTGTATTACTTATTGCTGTTAATCTCTTACTGTACTTAATTTATAAGTTAAACTTTACCATAGGTATGTATGTATAGGAAAATATATAGTATGTGTAGGGTTCAGTACTATCTGTGGTTTCAGGCACCCATTGGGGGTCTAGAATGTATCCCCACAGATAAGGGGGACTACTATGCTTTTCATCTCAAACATTGCAGTTTCCATATCTAGAACTTTAATCTGGGATTTGTTAAATCTTTCATGTATCAACTTAATTTTTGATTATATGAAAAGTAATAAGAATTATTTTAATGAATCTAATTCTATCATCTTTGCAGGTGCTATGTTGGTTTCAGTTGATTGATTATTCTTATTATGGGTAATATTTTTCTGTTTCTTTTCTGTTGGGCAATCCTTGATTGGATGTAGAGATTATGATTTTTTTCTTGGGTAGTGTTGGATATTTTATATTTCTATTGTTAGTCTTGAGCTGTGTTATAAGACTCAGTTAAATTACTTGAAAACAGTTTGATCCTTTAGAGTCTTTAAGATTGGTGGATGGAATCAGAGGAGCATTCAATGTAGTACTAATTATTCACCACTCCTGAGGCAAGACCTTCCTGAATACTCTTACCAGTGCCCTATGAATTAAGTTTTTCAGTCGGGCTGGTGGTAATGGGCATCATTCCCAGTCCTGTGTGAAAACCAGACATTGTTCCTTCTATTCCTTACAGATAATTCTTTCTTCAGCCTTGGGTAGTTTCTTCACACACACGCATTGATCTGTATTCTGCAGAACTCTCTCTGTGGGAACTTGCTACAGATCGCCAGTATTCTTTCCTATTTTCTGTCACTCTGACCCACAGGCTCCAGCTGTGTTAATCTCTCCAAGCTCTCAGCTCTATCTCCTCAGCTCTGGGAATCAAATGAGCTCTTCTTCAGTTTCCTTTTCATGCACTGCATTCAAGAAACATTCTCAGGGCTGTCAGCTGTAATAACTGTGGCGCTCACCTCTTTTCTTTTCCATTTCTCAGGAATCACTAGCCTTTGTTGTATGACAAAAACAAAAACTTGGTTTTTTTTGTTCATAAATATTGTCTACTTTCTTGTGTCTTTTTTTCAAGTGAGGGAAAATCACATCCTTGTTACTGTATCTTGGTTAAAACTGGAAGTTGCTTGAGAATATTGAACAACTCAATTTTTAAAAACCGTAAAACAAATCAATATATATGTAGGTGACTTCTCAAGAACCAGAGAAATTTTTGTTATCTGAGAATGCCCCCCAAAAATCTTGAGAAATAACCTGAATTTCACTTATAATACATAGAAAAGCAAGCCTTATTTGTTCAATGTGAAAGTTGACATAAGCAATATAGTAGTGAACATTTGAATTGTGTTTCTTGGGCCAGAGTCCACAATTTGAGAAGTGTTTTTTTCTTTTTGGATGGTACAATATGTGTATTTAAGTCTACTTAATGTAGAAAAGATATGGAGAAGGTGGTTAACTAAATTCTAATGGGGATTCTTAAAAGAAATTATCTCCGTCTATCTAATCTATTTATGTAATAACATCCATCTGGCTTACTTTTTTGTTGTTAAATGAGTTGGGATATCTTCCCCTACTCTTTTCCTTATAAAATATTGTGGTACATACTGTTTAATAAAAAAGTAATAATTTTATGTCAAATAATTTTTCTTTAAAATTTAGTTTTTGCCACCTTGGTTAAGGGAGACATCCTATCTCAAGTTCGTAAAATTAATCTTACATTTTCCCCAAGTTTTAGAAAGACTTTTCTTTTGTTTAGATTTTTAATCCAATTGGAAATTATTTTGTGTATAGAGTGTGGTATGCTATGATTTAATCAGTGTTTCCATAGAAAAGGCCAGTTGAGTCAATGCTTTTAATGAAATATAATACTTTCTTAATTAATTTGCAACATTACATGTTACACCAGGTTTCCAAACTGGTTGTATCTCTTTCTGGGTTCTCTATTCCTTTCTACTAATCTATCTACGTACTCTTGTGCCAAAAAGACACTGTTTTAATTTCTCAAGTTGTGCAACATACCAATGAGACCGATGGGAGTTGGTAGATAAATATCTAGATTTCTTGTGACTTCAATGGGCTGACTTTGAGATGTGTGCTCTACAGTGCCCCCTCGAGTTTCTTGGTGAAATTAAATTCAAATTACCTATGGTAATAAATTTTTTGACAACATATGCTTCATTGCCTTTTTTTCCTCTGTCTCACTTCCCCACTTCCCTACTAGCGTTTTCTGAAATCATCTATAATACAACAGAATTGTACGTGAATCCTTGTGTCAGTATCCTTTGGCAGGAACCCAAACTAAGATACTAATACATTTCTATATTTATGTTATCTATTTTTTATGAACCAAAAGAGGTTTGAATTTTATTAAATGCGCTTTCTGAATTTAATTAGGTGATAATGCCACATTAATGAGTTATATTCATTTTTGTCTTAAATCTTATTTTAGAGGCTATAATTTCTTAGAGTAAGATTTATTGAGGTTCAATTTATATATAATAAATTTCATTCTTGTTAGGTGTACGATTTTATTAATGTTAACACATACTTACAATAATGTTACTTCTCTCATCATAATAAGAAAATGGAACATTTACATTGCCCCAGAAAGTTCACTGGTGGCCCCTTGTTGTTAATTCCCCTCTTCCTTTTCCATTCCCTGACAATGACTGATTGGTTTTCTACCCCTATATTGTCCCCATTTCAAGGATGTCATATAAATGAAATGATAATAAAATATACGGACTTTTATTTTTTAGATCTTACATTTCAGATCATATGCTTTATTTGTTCTTAGATTAACACATGTTTTGGGAATTGCTGTTATATAGTTAGTGAAAATTGAATTTCATAAATATACAAACTCTCTTTAACTGTATATTCAAATAGATACAGATATAGATATGTAACTATTCAACTTATCAATTTCATCTTGAGTGAGTTTTTGAAGTTCATGCCTTTAAAAATATTTGTTCATTTTTGTGGAATTTAGTGGGAAACGTCACCCATCATATTCTCTTAGTTTTTAGTATCTGTAGCATCTATAATAAATGCCCTTCTTTTATTCCTGATATGGGTAATTTGTGTGTTCTCTTTTTATTATGATACATTTAGCTACAGGTTTACTGGTTTTATTGATTTCTCATAGAAATTGATATTTTGTTACATTGACTTTATTGTATTTCAATTTCATTGATTTCTGCTCTTGTCTTTATTATTTTCCTACTTCTGCTCTCTTTTCATTTAATTTTTTCTTCTCTTTCTAGTTTCCTAAGGTAGAACATAAAATCACTGATTTGGATACTGATATAGTTTGCATGTCCCCTCCAAATCTCATGTTGAGATGTAGTCCCAGTGTTGGAGATGAGGCCTGGTGGAAAGTGTTTGAGTTATTGGAGCAGGTTCCTCATGGTTTAGTGTGGTCCTCAAGGTAGTGAGTGAGTTTGCCTGGGATCTGGTTGTTTAAAGTGTGTGGCACGTCTCCCACTCTCCCTCTTGCTCCTGCTCTGGCCATGTGACGTGCCTGCTCCTGCTTTGCTTTCCACCATGTGTGAAGACTCCCTGAGGCCTCCCTAGGAGCCAAGCCAATGCCAGTGCCATGCCTCCTGTACAACCCGCAGAACTGTGAGCCAATTAAACCTCTTTTCTTTATAAACTACCCAGTCTTAGGTATTTCTTTATAGCAATGCAAGAACAGCCTAACAAAGATACTTGTTCTTTTTCTGATGATTTGATGTTATAAAATTTTTTCTACAGACTTCTTTGATGTATTCAAAGTATTTTGATATAATGTGTTTTCATTTTCACTTAATTAATAATTTCTAACTTCCATTGTAGTTTCCTCATTGAGCCATGAATTGCTTAGAAATATCTTGCTTAATTTTCAATATTTGAGTATTATCAAGATACCTTTTGACTACTGATTTCTAGTTAAATTTCACTGTGGTCGGATAATATACCTTGTATGTTTTCAATTTTTTAAAGTTTGTTAAAGTTTGTTCTAAGGCTCAATATATTCTATCTAGGTAAATGCCCATATGTACTTCAAAAAATTATGTACCTTGCTTACTACTGGGTATAATGTTCCATACATGCCAATTAGGTCAAGTTGGTTGACAGCATTGTTCAGTTCTTCTATATCCTTGATTTTCTGTGTACATGTTCTATCAATTACCTAGGTGTGTAAAGTAATTCAAATAATTGTGAATTTGTTTATTTCTACTTTCAGTTCTGTCAGTTTTATTTCATGTATTTTGAAGCTCTGCTGTTAAATATGTATACATTTAGCATTGTTCAATCTCCTTAGTGATTAGTTTTTTTTATTATTAGCAATTACAATGAAAATATGTGATGTCTTTATTTCTGAAAATAATCCTTGTTTTGAAATTTCTTTAATGTCAATATAGCTAACCCATTTTCTTCTGATTAAATTTTATGTAGTATGTATTCTTTTCTCATTGACCAAATCAGCCTTTTAATCAGAGTTTAGATAATTTATATTTAACATAATCACGGTGTTAAATTTAAATATAATGCTATTTATATTTTATTACATTTTTTCTGATTATACTTTACTTTCACAATTGTCTTACTAGTTACATTACTTTCTTTTTTTCTTAGTAGTTCCCCCAGAGTTTACTGTAAACATCATTAATTCATCGCAATCTAGATTCAAATATTACAATACCACTTTATATGTCCCGTAAGAAATATAACAATATATTTTCAATTTCCTCTCTCCCATCCATTGCTATTTTTATCGTACCTTTTATTTTACCTATGTTATAAATTCAAAACATTGCTTTGTTTAGATAATTTTTAAATTATTTCTTTTATATTTACCTTAATTTTTACTATTTCCAAAGCTCTTCATTTCTTTGTATACTTCCAAGTTTCTGTCTGAAGGATTTCCTTTAATATGTATAAATGCTAAACTTCTCTTCTCACTTCATTTCATTCATTTGATCTTCAATCAGTGATACCCTTTCTTCCATTTGATCGAATCGGCTATTGAAGCTTGTGCATGTGTCATGTAGTTCTTGTGCCATGGTTTTCAGCTCCATCAGGTCATTTAAGGTCTTCTCTATGCTGTTTATTCTAGTTAGCCATTCATCTGATCTTTTTTCAAGGTTTTTAGCTTCTTTGCAATGGGTTCGAACATCCTCCTTTAGCTCAGAGAAGTTTGTTATTACCGATAGTCTGAAGCCTACTTCTGTCAACTTGTCAAAGTCATTCCCCAGCCAGCTTTGTTCCGTTGCTGGCAAGAAACCGCGTTCCTTTGGAGGAGAAGAGGCACTCTGATTTTAGAATTTTCAGCTTCTTTGCTCTGGTTTCTCTCCATCTTTGTGGTTTTTGTCTACCTTTGGTCTTTGGTGATGGTGATGTACAGATGGGGTTTTGGTGTGGATGTCCTTTCTGTTTGTTAGTTTTCCTTGTAACGGTCAGGACCCTCAGCTGCAGGTCGGTTGGAGTTTGCTGGACGTCCACTCCAGACCCTGTTTGCCCAGGTATCAGCAGCAGAGGCTGCAGAACAGCGAATATTGCAGAATGGCAAATGTTGCTGCCTGATCCTTCCTCTGGAAGCTTCGTCTCAGAGGGGCACATGGCTGTATGAGGTGTCAGTGTTGGCCCCTACTTGGAGTTGCCTCCCAGTTAGGCTACTCGGGGGTCAGGGACCCACTTGAGAAGGCAGTCTGTCCGTTCTCAGATCTCAAACTCCGTGCAGGCAGAACCACTATGCTCTTCAAAGCTGTCAGACAGGGACATTTAAGTCTGCAGAAGTTTTTGCTGCCTTTTGTTCAGCTATGCCCTGCCCTTAGAGGTGGAGTCTACAGAGGCAGGCAGGCTTCCTTGAACTGCTGTGGGCTCCACCCAGTTCGAGCTTCCCAGCCATTTTGTTTGCCTACTCAAGCCTCAGCAATGGTGGACACCCCTCCCCCTGCCTCGTTGCTGCCTTGCAGTTCATATGTATAAATACTAGTAATGAACTCTACTATGTCTTGTTTATACAAAAACGTCTTTATGTTGTCCATTTTACTGGGGGTATAATTCTGTTTAACAAGTTTCTTTTTTCTCTTTCTTTTTTTTTATTCTTCTTTCTTGTAGTGAATGCATTTAATGCTCTTCCTTCTAAGCGATGCTTAGCTGCATCTCTATAATCATTGGTATATTACGATTTCGTTATTGTTCAATTTTAAATATTTTTCCATCTCCATTGTACTTTCTTTTTAAACTTATTTTCATTTTTTTAATCTAATCTGGAATTCTATAATTGTAACTTTCAAGTTTTCAACTGTGACACTGTAGTGCAAAAGATGCCATAGACAACATGTAAATTAACGGACATGGCTGTGCTGTAAAAAAAACCTTATAAAAACAGTCAGTGAGCAATTGCCCAACAGGCCATTGTTTCTTGCATTTTGTCCAAAGGTTTCTTCAGATTTTATTGCAACTTATTTTGCAGCCTAATACATGCTAATTTTTATCAAAACGTTCTCTGTGTCTGTTGGAGAAGAATGTGGGTTTTTTGATAGACATATTTATACACACATTTTCAAGATGTTTAATTATGTTATTCAGATCATTTATGTCTTTTTTGTTTTATATTTCCTTTTATAACACAAACAATTAGCATTTGAATTTTTAATTTCTGTGGGTACATAGTAGGTATATATATTTATGGGGTACATGAGATATTTTGATGAATACAGGCAACATGAAATAAGTACATCATGAAGAATGGGGTATCCATCCCCTCAGGTTTTTATCCATTGAATTGCAAATAATCCAACTATACTCTTTAAGTTACTTTAAAATGTACAGTTATTATTGACTATAGTCACTCTCTTGTCCTAGAAAACAATAGGTCTTATTTATTCTTTCTACTTTTGTTGTTACTTATTAACCATCCTCACCACCACACCATTCCCAACCACCGATACCCTTCTCAGCTCTTGTAACCATCTTTTTACTTTCTATGTCCATGAGTTCAATTGTTTTGATTTTTAGATCCCACAAATGAGTGACAACATGCAAAGTTTATCTTTCTGTGCCTGGCTTATTTCACTTAACATAATGATCTGCAGGTCCATCTGTGTTGTTGCACATGACTGGCTCTCATTCTTTTTTATGGGTGAATAGTACTCGATTGTGTGTATGTACCACATTTTCTTTATCCATTCTTCTGTTGATGGACATTGAGGTTGCTTCCAAATCTTAGGAATTATAAACAGTGCTCCAACAAATATGGGAGTGCAGATATCTCTTTGATATACTAACTTCCTTTCTGTTGGGTATATCCCCAGCAAGTGGGATTGCAGGATCATATGGTAGCTCAAGTTTTAGTTTTTTGAGGAACCTCCAAACTGTTCTCCATAGTGTTTGTACTAATTTACATTCTCACCAAAATAATTAGCTTCAAAATTTAAATACTTCCAGAGCCTTTTGGAGTTCATAGGTAATAAAATGATGGAACTATGAGCCATTCCTATAAGCATAGTTAAATGGATTTAAATAACGTTCCTTGCTATTTTTATTAATAAATAAAACCTGGTATTTCAAATGGCAAAAACGTGTTGGAAATTTCACTTATATTGCTATTCTAAGTCCAAATATAATATATTATTTTACATTTAGCCATTATTCTGTGCATGTCTCAACTTTCCTGGGCTGATAAATATGGTCTGTGAAAAAACTATTCACTATCATTTTACTTAATCTTTATGTAGCCCTCTTGGAGGTTATCTGAATTGTATCCAAAGTAGGACAGGCAAGATTATAAGGCTGGGAAGAATAAAAGGGAACGAAGTTTCTAATTTTATTCACAATTTCTCTATTACTTAAAGTTCTCTTGAAGCTCTCTTAGGAACACTGAAAGACATTTTTCTAAGTCTCAAACTAAATTTTTTAAATTTACACAATACAATTATTAAAATCTATAGCCAGCTTTATATATTCCATTTGCAGACAAATCTTGACTTACTGCTTCCAGACTTCTACTATGGATATACCAAATATTCATGTTCAGGTCAGTGGGATGGCATATAAAATAAAACATAAAAAAGCCTGGGAAATATAGAGTTTAAAAATAAGATTAAGAAAAAGTTTAGTCTACTGATGTTCAAATTGTGGTGCTGCCAAATATCTTAAATTGAACTTCATGGCAGTCAAAACACAAATGGTGAACATTACTCTAAATTTTTCATGAAGAAAATGTGAACTTATTCCTTAGAAAAAAAAGTTTTTCCTAGTAGTCAGGAAACTATTTTTCTCGAAACATTTCTCAAAAAGAAGATATTTCATCATGTGAGAATGAGCTACTCAATAACTTCCCTGTAATAAATGTACTAATGGTATCACACAGCAGTTTCTATTTCCATGCCTCCATGCAGAGTTTCTGCATTTCACAACTCTGGGAGGCATCATTTTCAACATCTTCTATACAAATGGCTTTTGTTGACATTATGCAAGACTTACACTGCCCAGCTATACACAGGGTCCCCAAGATAGATAAGTCAAGGCCACAACACTGAATGCAGCTTAGTGAAAGGCATTCTTCAAGAATAAAGTAACTGTGATTTTGTTGAATAATGCTTCCTTAATGGTGGTTCCAAAATTAAGGGCCATAGAAAGGCCCTGGCTATTATGCAGAACTACCTAACTTCTGCCTTCTCTAAGTGGTTATACAGTGTTAATGGTTGTATGATCTTGCATAAGTTAGTAGGCTTTCCTAAGTCCCAGTTTTATCATATATAATATAGAAATAATATGTATACTTGCTTCATAAGGTAGTTATGAGATTCGTATTGAGAAATGATACAAAAATTGGACAAAATAGAAAACTAATTTTTGGGATTTGAAATAGTTCTTAGACTTTAATATGAGTCACTGGGTTTCTGGATGCTAATGGAAATACAAATTATACTCTTACATATTGGTTGTTATTTTAATAAGAGAACTACTTAATTAAAATCAAATGAATAACTAATCCTTATAAAGGAAGTGTAATTGATTATAAACACAAGCTTCAGTTACGGAAAGTCATCTATAGTATTCCTTCCTAGAGAGGGATTTGTAAGACCCAGTTTCAAGTGCTGTCATTTCTGCATAGTAAATGTACATTCTTAGGTAGGCAATTCAATGTTTTTTGGTTTATTTCATCATCTACAAAACTGAGGGATTGGAGTACACGATTTCTGAAGTCCCATGTGTGCATTCACCCTATATAATTGTTTGCCTCTTGTGGATGCTACTTTTTGAATAGTTCAAAACAACAGCATTATCAAATTTGGAATCCATCATGGCCCAGAAGTCTGAGACTAATGGGATATGGAGATAGTAAAGTTACAGTGTATCAACAAATCAATATCTAACTGCCATTTTGCTATCTTCAGAATGAAGCCCTTGATACCAACAGAATAATACAGACTCCATATTGTAAAGCAATCCAAGATAGAGTGATTTAGAGAGACCTCAAGGAAAGGTAAATAAAGTCAAGGAAAACTACAACAGTGACTTAAAAATTTTACCCAAACCAGGAATCAAATTGATATTAGGATTTGAGCTAATATTTACTATTTCTAAGAAAACTGCCCCTGCAAGAAGGACAGAATGTTTGAAAGGACATAAATTTGTTGAATGTCATAAGCATTTAGAAAGGGATATGGAAGAAAAAAAGAAAGAAAAAAACAGTATTGAAAGCTCTGAATCTCTTAGATTAATTTAGCAGTAGAAATTAAGTGCACAGATTGAATGAAGCTTTTTGCATGCAACTGGAGCAACCACATCTACCAATGCTTTTCTTTGTTCCCTTACCCAGTCTAATTGCTTCTTATAATAAAAGCATCAGAGTTGCCTAAAGTTTTGTTGTGTTTTAAACCTACCAGTGATAGATATCATTAGGGTTGTTAGTAATGTCTTCTGTATTTCATGAACAAATAATGTGGGCAGTTATCCAATCAGAATAAAATAATCCCTGCACTCTAGGGAGAACTCCATGTAATTCCCTCATACCACCTTGCAATGGCAAGTCAACTTTCCATGCAATTGCATTCTGATTGTTTTTTATCCCTTACAACCCAAAATAGTGGGATGAAAGAATGTGAAAAACTCCTTTCTATTTTATTGTTGATATATGGTGGGCTGAGGGAAAAAATGAACACATTTAACAAATTCCAAATGTTATTTACATTGATGATTCTCCATTTCTAAGGTCAGGATATTTTGATTGAACCTTGGGAGAATTAGAATTTTCATTCTTTAGCTTACCATGGAATTATCCCAGCTGGAAATCCAAAGTAAAATTTGCTGTTTGTAGTTGGCTCCATTTTCTGTAGATTACAAATAGAAACATTGAAACCCTGTGTGGAATGATGAACTATCATTGATTTTGAACTGAATTATCAAATATGCCTGTGGGATGTTAGATAAACCTGTAGGCGTTTATATGATTCTCTAACATGACAAGATTTAAAAGATTTTTTAAACCCCTTCAAAAAATCCAAAAAAAGGGAAATCAGTGCTGACCAGTGTTAAAAACTCATTCAATTTGTATTATTGGGAAACCAGATGTATTCGTTTTCTTAGTGTCTGACATATACGTATATATAAATATATATATTAGTAAACAGTATGTATCCTCCTTACTGACTCCTTACTAACCTAGTCAAATCTACCATAAATATGATTGTGCAGCTTGTTTATACAGTTGACATTTTAATGACATGTTGATTCTGTAAATCATTTGTCAATCAATATTTAGAGGTTATTTTGTTTGTTTGTTTTTCATCTTCCTAAGTCTGTAAGTATGACAAACCTTAAGCCTAAAATGTTTGCCAGGTGAAATGCTCACGGTCATTATTTTTTTTTTTTTTGGCAGAATTTAAAAACATTTGCTTGACCCCCTAGAGCTAGAAGTATTGATTTTTTTAATGGGTACACTTTTCTCAAATGGAGTCCATTGCTTAAATCCAACATCCGCTCATTTGTTGAAGGAGCAGTTTTTTATTTCCAACCAAGTAATTACTGTTCTTCTTTTTGCCACTGATAATGTGTTTAAGAATCTATATAGTCTCTCAAGGAAATTTAAAGTTTGTCTTCTATGCCAGAAAGCAAAGAGGTAATAGGATTTAAATAATTAATAAGTGGTTATAACTTTTTTCTTTTCCTTTTTTTTAGTTTTTTGAGACAGGGTCTAGGCTGGTTACCCAGGCTGGAGTACAAGAGTGGGATCACAGTTCATGCAACCTTGAACTCCTGGGCTTCAGTGATCCTCCTGCCTCAGCCTCTTGAATAGCTGGGACTACAGGCACACACCACCACCCACTGCTAATTTTGAATTTTTTTTTTGTAGAGATGAGGTCATAGTATGTTGCCCAGGCTGGTCTCAAACTCCTGGTCTCAAGCGATTCTTCTCCCTTGGCCTCCCCAAAGTGCTGGGATTACAGGCATGAGCCACCATGCTGGGCCTATAACTTTTATCTAAACATTTTTTAGCCTTATTCTACATAATAAATTTACTTTATCTTTTGAGATCAGGTAGGTAGAACTTCCCAGATTGGTATAGACAGGACCATCTTTTTTTTTTTCCCCGTACAGATTCTCTCAAGAAGTTAGGGATTGCAGAGGCTGTCAGAAGCTAAGATTCCTTAATCTACTTTTACAAAAAAATGAAGAAAAATATCACAGAGTGAAAAAGTTATGATATCAATTTGACCAGAAGTTCCAATCCCTTACATTATTTATCACGTAGCCACTAGACCCTCTTCCAATAATCTATGATATATGGTGGTAGATGGTGGTAGGAGAGAATATTCTTTTATAGATTTGCAGTAACTTTCTTGCCTTAGGCAGAGTGGAGTTGAGAATTGTCTATTTTCTCTCATTTGGGATAAGGTGTAGCTCAGTCACCCACTTAACATCTACCTCCTAAAATGCCTTGCTCTTAGACCTGAGCTACTGATCAATACTTATTAATTTTAAAATTCTTCTATATTTTGAGAGCTCAAGGATGGTTTTCTCTGGCTCTGTACAGCCTAGAAAGAGTAGTCTAGCAAGAGAGAGTTGAGAGTGCACAGTATGGTAGAAAATAACAAATAGTTCAGTGGGTGTATAATGTATCATTTAAAAGGCTCATTGTGAGAGAAGAGGCCGAGGATGTTTAAAGGAAGAGTCAGCAAAAGGGGGAAGGCACATTGTTAGATGTCTTATATGCTGTTGCAGGGTTTGGACTTGATTCTGAAAGCTGGGAGGCATTAAGTGAGATTGAACAGGGGAGTGTATTAATGGGTTGTTGTTTATGTTTGTTTTATTTTAAGAAAATTCACTCTGGAGGCTCTATAAAGAAAAGCTCACAGAAATAAGTAGATACCATCTGACCAGCTAGAAAGCTCCTTTAGCAACTTGTTTCAGAAAGCTGAATGCATAATAAATGTAGCAATTGTGGATTGATATAAATGGGACAGATTGGAAAGGAGTTGAAAGAACTGAATAGGTAACATTTATTGTTTAATTAGATATGGTAAAAACGTCATATCAAAAGTGACTACAGATTCTGGTTTGTGCAATTGAGTGGAACTTGAAGCCCATTTATTTACTTTATATGCTGATCAAGTTTTCAAAGATGATTTAAGGTGGCTAGAAAGAGTAAATTAAAAAGATTAAATATCAACAGCATAGATTTTAGAAAAAAATAAAGACAAAACAAAAGAAATGAAATGCAACCAAAAGAAAAGCATGAGACAAATGGAAAACTGTGGTATTATAACAAAATAAGATAGAACTAAAAGTGGCATGAGTATGCAAATATATTTAATGAAAGCTTATAAACTTGCTAAAGTTGGGTCACAAATCAATTCAGCACAAAGATGTTTAGTAGGTTATTCAATAAGGGAAACATAATCGTAACAAGATCCATGTAGCTGCGTGGAAGGTAACAACAAATCCACTGTTGCAGAAACTCGTAATCATTTCTGTTTCTGCAACAAGAAAAATTCACATCCAGGAAGTAGTGTCATTTTCTTAAAGAGTAAAGAGAAGAAATAGATTATAGACAGAAATAAGGCTGAATTCAGTCTAGCCAATGTTAAGTCACTGCATTTCTAACTAAACAGATTTCTTGCTCTTTTCAAATACTCACTGTTCAACACTTCGTGTTCTTCTTGATTCCTATCTGTGCACCAGGAAACAAGCATTTTTTGAGAATCCATAATGTACTTTTGACAGAGAAATTTGCCTTGCATCAATGGCTTTCCTCTTTTTCTCTGCCTTAATAACCCTATCTCTTCTGATTCTACCTCATTCATTTCCTAATTCATCAGTGCAGTTATATTGTATTTTTATACTATGTATTAACAACTGTATGGCCTGGACTTCAAAGTCCTTAAATACTTTAAATCTTCTTTATTCTCCACTTGCTCTCTCCAACATCAAAATTCTGTAATCCAGGTTTTATAAAATATGCAATGTGTCTCACTGATAGTTCTTGAAAATATTTTGGGAGATACATGAATATGGTCTTAACACAGAATCACATACTGAGAAAGCATTCCTCTTTCAATTCTGTTTCATATTTAATGATGAATTCAAGAAGCAGTTCTCCATTTTGTATATTTGTAAGAGTTTTTAATACTAATCTTCTTTCATCCAAACTCTCTGCTTTAGAGTCTTTTAGCAGTCAGTGGTAGATAAATAGAATTTAAAAATTTATTTGTTTTGTTTTTATTGTATTATCTTTGATTTTCACAAAGTGATAGTGTTTTCTTTTTCCAGGGCAGTGAAATAGAACTTCCTTTTAAAATAAATTTATTTCAGTTAAGTGAATTGAGTGTATTAATAATATTCAGATATTAATATTAAATGACGTGCAAATATGGGGAAAAAAACTTTTGAAAATATTACACTTATTTCATGGATATAGCACAAATCAGAAACCTAAGATGCAGATGACTAACTTTGGAAAACAACTATGATGCCCACCAACCCAACCTATTTGCCTTTCTGCAAATAGACTGTATTAGCAACTGTTATGCCTTTGCTGTGCTGGTACCTTAGCTTCAAAATCTCCCCTAGCCTTTTCCACTTGATGAACTCCTACTCATCTCTCAAAAATTAGCTTCTGCATCTTCTCCAATGTGAAGCTTTTGCTTATTTTACCTATAAACTGTTACCTATTAAACTGCAGTGCAAGTATTTGTTCAAGTATCAAACTCCCCATTTGACTGCAAACTTTTCGTAGCAATGTGTTATTTGTCTTTGTATCTCTAATTTCTACCGCAATGACAGACACAAAATAGGCAAATGTTTGATTAATGAATTAATAAAAAATTTTGCATATCTTGTAGATGAGGAATATTGTTTTTAGTTTGTTTAATATTCAATGAATGCTAGTCTGTGTATGTGTTTAAGTTTTAGCAGAATTAACAATATGAATGCACTTAATGCCACTGAACTGTACACTTTAAAATGGTTAAAATGGTCAATTTTGTGTTATGTTTGTTTTGTCACAATAAGTTTTAAAACTTTACAGAAGGTAAACAAAAATTAATATTTTAATGTTATACATTGAGACATATTTTTTCCTGTGCATACATTAGACCCATTAAAGATGGACTAACCAAAGATCAGTTTAAAAATTTACTGGAACTTATCACACCAGAATTAGCACGTAGCCTGATTGATGCATCAAGCTTAAAATTTGATTGTGCTTGTTTATGGGGATACAAATAAAATCCAAGAATACAAAGTTAATCTCAGGCAGTAGAGCCATTTTGTAAGTAGTATAAATATTTCTTCAGGTTTAATGAGTGGGGTAGGTGTCGCTGGGTAACAACTTGTATGCTCATGTGAAAATTGTTTCCTCCATATTGGACACTCAGGCGAATTATGTATTGTCATTCATGTATTATTTCAAAAATCACTTTTGATAACAGAAACAAGTAGGAGCTAAATTTAATTTTTTAAATTGTTATTTTCTGATAAGGATTCAAAATTGGAATGTGGCAGCAGGGCCCGAGAAGGCCTAAATTTGAGCACATGAAGGCAATTGATAACCTAGTAACACAGTCAGAACTCTCTTCCCTATAAATGCTTCTCTCAGCACATCTACTTTGGATTTTTTTCTTATTGAATGGGCTTTCACAAGGTGGGTCCACAATGTGTGTCCAAGTTGGCTGCCCATGTTCATATTCCATTTCCAAGCACACTGAGAAGATAACTTTGTGTTGGCTCTGGCCTAGTCTAATCAACTGTGCTCAAGGCAGAAGCATCTTGGTTTATGTATATGACTATGGGGCCAAATACTGGGGTAGAAGAGGGGGCAAGACAGGAGGTCTTTGTGCACTGAGCAGACAACCCAAAAGGTTTGCTACCTGTGCTCAGGCTTCACGGGTGGTGCCCAGTGTGCTAGCACCGTCTAACCACCATGTCATCTCTATAGTATTTCAGCAATTGGAAAGAAAGGATAAAACTTCAGCCAGCTCAATAGCCTCTCAAGAAATCCTAAAATTTGGATAAATATCACTTACCCCAAAAGCAATGTTTTGCATTCCATTAGCCAGATAATATCTGTTATATTTCTTTATTTCCTTCATATGTTTTCATCACTCTTATTCTGTTTATGTGTTTGTTTATTTACTGCTATCGCTACCCCTCACTCTGAAAACTTAATCTTCATGAACGACCTTATCTGTTTTGTTTACTGTTATATCCCATTGCCTAGAAGAGTTCCTGGGAGATACTGTTCAGTAAATATTTGTTAAATGGAAGAACTTTAAAATATCTCACATTCAAAATGCACTTTAAGAAATATGTAAATGTTAAAATGTAATTTAAAATAATAGAACTATTGGGGTTTCATCCCACCCTATTAGGGTTTAGCTCACATTAGAAAGGGCTGCAAGGCATCTCACTCAGCACTTTCTAAAATTTACTGAGTCACAAGTCCTTTCACAGTAAAATTTATTAAGCGGCATTTTAAAAATCTTTAAGTCTTTTAAAATTTTTTCATGCTATATAGTGAGTTTATTTGAAGTAAAATATTTCAGACCAATTTATTATTAAATATTTTTATAAAATTAGTTTTAATGCAAACAATAGTATTTATAATATATTTTAAAAACTGATATATTGAAAAAATTATCATAACTGCTTATTTTAAAACAATTTAAACAGAAAATATATAATATAAATATTCATTTCAAAATAACATGAAACTTATTTTATTTTCATCCTCTAGTATTTATAACAAAAACTGGCCTATTGAAAAAATTTCTCATGCTACTTATTTTAAAATAATTTAAAGAGAAAAGTGCATAATATAAATATCCGTTTCAAAATAACATTAAACTTATTTGATTTTCATCAATGGAAATGTATTTATTTATTTATTTTTATATCTTTATTTTTTGAAACACAGTCCCTCTCTGTCACCCGGGCTGGAGTGCAATGGGATTATCTCAGCTCGCTACAACCTCTGCCCCCTGGGTTCAAGCAATTCTTGTGCCTTGGCCTCCCAAGTAGCTGGGATTATAGGCATGCACCACCACACCTGGCCAATTTTTGTATTTTTATTAGAGACAAGGTTTCGCCATGTTGCCCTGGCTGGTCTCAAACCCCTAGGCTGAAGCCATCTGCCTGCCTTGGCCTCCCAAAGTGCTGGTATTACAAGTGTGAGCCACTGCACCTGGCCTCATCATTGTAAATGTATTTGTAATTTGACTATTTGCTATACAATCAAATACACACAGCTTTTATGACCTGATGACTTTCTCTTTGGAATTTTTGTGTTTTTCAGTCTTGCAAAAATGAGATCTTTTAGTATTTGTGTTTTGTTTCTAAAAATTAGAAAAGGGTTGTTTTTTTTTTTTTGGGCAGCTTACATGTAAGTGCTTCTCAAAAGATTAGCAATTGGTGGAGATTTCTGGCTAAATAACGTGAGCTAATTATGTGGATTTTCCTCCTGATCCTCTTCCTTTTCCACTAAAAGAAAACGAAAAATTGCATAAACTCATAAAGACAAATAATAAGAAACGATGCTTTAACGAATGATTGATTTCAAGAAAAGTTTACAGGCTAAGAAACAGGTGGATGGTAACTGAACGAACAGAGCAGAAGGGGCTGCAATGTTGTGTTCCTACAGAGCAGGTTGCCAAAGAGGAGCAAGACGCCTTGCCACAAGGAACCTAAGAGGATCGAGACTTGGAGTTACCTGGTTTAGCAGACAAATAAATTGAGACAGATAAATTAATTAAAATGGAAACAAAATCGAGAAATATAAAAATAATAATTTTGGAACTTTACTTCAAAATGTTCCCTAGGAAGGGAAAGTTGGGTAGATGAAAAGGTAGGCCTTTGCTGTGCACAAACAAATGAGCTATTTTCTAGAATTTTTACCTATTTGCATGCTGTTCCTTCCTTTATCCACTTTAGCTTCCCAGAACTATTTTTTTCCCCAGAGAGTCAGAGGGGAAGTAAAAAGTGGAAGCAAAGTCTGATCCAGTCATCCTTCTGGACCATTCCTATTACCTTGGATAGACCTAGGGACAGATGGGCTACCAGCACTGAGAATCATTGGGAATATTACCAGACATTGCAGAGCACTCAGGTACCAAAGTCACTAGAGGACTCTAGAACCAATTGAGACCGTAGAGGATAGATTTAAGTATAAATGAACTAAAGGACAGTGCAAGAGCTTCTCAGTGGACAGCGTGTGGACATTGGAGAATTGGAATCATGGTTCAGAAATCTAGGCAGACAAGATCATGCTTGAAAGCATGAGTGCTAAGATAGCATCCTATTAAATATTGCAGCATAACAAACATTTAGTTTGATATTTGTCATTGGCCATCTGAATTTCCTTACCCCTAATTTTTTTCAACACATGAAAAACCATCCCTACTAATTTCTGACAAATCTCTTACAATAATGATCAGAAAAAGTACCATAATTTGTATTTCTCAAAAAGTTAAATCTATGAGCTTTATGCAAGTGGAGTGGAGTGGTAAAGTTACATGTGTGGTTAATTCAGCCTCTCGGGAATATAGCCTTTTATCCTTTCATGAAAACATGTCTGTTTTGAATATATAGAAATGCACCCTACAGTGTTCATAAAATCAACAGATGTGTAATTGCAGTCCTGGAGTATTGGTCAGTTCACCTTATCCTTCTTTGGAAGACTAATTTTTGTCAATGCAACATTTTGTTTCTACTGCTGTGGATCCTTCCTTCTTCTTCTTCTTCTTTTTTTTTTTAATTAGCAGTACCAGCAATCCTGCTGTAAGACATATCCAAAAGAATAAAAATCAGTACATTAAAGGGACATCTGCACCCCCATGTTTATTGCAGCACTATTCACGATAGCCAAGACATGGAATCAACCATTCATTGAGTGTCCATCAATGGATGAATGAAGTAAATGTGGTACATATACACAATTATTATTCAGTCATGAAACAGAATGAAATCCTGTTATTTACAACAATGTGAATGGAACTGGAGAACATTATGTTAAGTGAAATAAGCCAAGCAGAGAAAGACAAATATCATCTATGTAGGAGCTTTAAAAATCGATCTCATGAAGACAGAATAGAATGGCCGTTACCAGTAGAGTAGAATGATGGTTATCAGAATGTTGGGAAGGGTAATAGGGAGGGGGGAAAAATTACAGGTTGGTTAGTGGGTACAAAAATACAGTTAGATAAAATAATAAGATCTGGTGTTCCGTAGCATGATAGGGTGACTATAGTCAAGAATAATTTTTCGCATTTTAGAAAATAACTCTAGGAGTTGAATTGGAGTGTTCCTAACACAAAGAAATGATAAAGGTTTGAGGTGATGGATATTCCAATTACCCTGATTTGATCATTACACATTGTATGTTTGTATCAAAATAGCGCATGTACCCCATGAATGTGTACAACTATTTTATATTCATAAACATTTTTAAAAATACGTAAAATAAAATTAGCAGCAAATGTGATATAATTTCTAATTAATGCATTATGACATTCATAAAATAATAGATGAATTGAAATCAAATCTTTAGGCCAAACAATAGATTTGTATAATCTCTGTAAAGGGTTTGATTTTAACCTGTACTGTTTTGAATTATAAAAGGTTAGGGTCTTTTTTTTCTGCAAAAATAAAAGTGAAACTTTTCTAAATTTTATTTTTCTTCTTAATTTTACGCCCTTGTAGAACAAGGAACACCTTTTAATTTCCTTTCCACAAGGACATTACTGTGTAAAGAATACCATTTGATAATGAAACAAATTTTTGAAATTTTCTAGCCAGAGAAGAGTTACAGTATTATCTGGATAACTATGTAGTGATACTATATATTTTATTAGGAGAGTTTCCCTAGTATAACATGCAATTTAACACAATGCAAGTGATCCTGCCCATGTGGAGACTGCAGGACTGGGAGGTGATCCAATATTACGGAAGTTAATTAATACTCATCCTTAGCAAACAGTTAAATATACTCACAAGAATTCAAAAAAGTTGTCTGAAATCAGAAAGGACGTTTTTAGCAAGGTCACTAAGCAGGATAATTTATAGGAAGTCTTTATTTTAGGCCTTCATAGCATTTTGCTTGGCAAGATTTTTACCTCTGCTACTCTTCAGAACACCCATAAATGGCATGGCCTTAGAATAAAAAATGTGACTTTAGTAAGAGACCAAGAAAGGACAGGAGAGCAGAGTATGGAAAGATAACAACTCTTAGAACTGTGCACTAAGGCTCATGGGGACACTCAGTAAATACTTACATGTGAGTGAGTAAATATGTGAATGAAACAATAAGTGTTGGGGAAAAAAGAAAAGAAAACGGGTTCTGCATGGGGATAGCCAAAGGGACTGCTGCAAGAAGGAAAAAAAACTGTGACCTTCAAACTGGCTGCAGTGACTCCACTGGCACTAGGATATCTTTAAAGATAGCAATGAAGTCTTCCATTTGCAAGACGGGGGAAGCCCAAACAATGAAGGGGTGTTAGAGACTCACACATGTCACCACTATGAACAGCTTCTCCTAATTCTCAGGATATTTTTGCAATGTTAAAAGGCTCTGAATTCTTCAGTAGAAAAAAATGAACATAATTATGGGATGCTTAGGCTTTTGAAGTCAAACAGATGTGGGTTCACAATCCCATTCTGTTACTTCACAGCTGTATAATTTATCTCAGCAGATGACTTAACCATTTGGAGTTCAATGGGGGAACTATACATCAAATATAATGCTCCATGATACTTATGAAAACATGGTGGGCACTCAGTAAATGTGTACTTAAAATAAACAGTGTTGCATGTAAATAACCATTGAAAATAGTGTTTCTCTTTTCAAAAGAAGACATTTCTGCAGCCAACAAACATATGAAAAAAAGCTTATCATCACTGGTCATTAGAGAAATGCAAATCAAAACCACAATGAGATATCATCTCACGACAGCTAGAATGGCGATCATTAAAATGTCAGGAAACAACAGATGCTGGAGAGGATGTGGAGAAATCGGAACGCTTTTACACTGTTGGTGGGAGTGTAAATTAGTTCAAACTTCATGGAAGACAGTGTGGTGACTCCTCAAGGATCTAGAACCAGAAATACCATTTGACCCAGCAATTCCATTACTGAGTATATACCCAAAGGATTATAAATCATTCTACTATAAAGACACATGCACACGTATGTTTATTGAGGCACTATTCCCAATAGCAAATATTTGGAACCAACCTAAATGACCACCAATGATAGACTGGACAAAGAAAATGTGGCACATATACACCATGGAGTACTGTGCATCCATAAAAGAGGATGAGTTCATGTCCTTTGCAGGGACATGGATGAAGCTGGGAGCCATCATTCTCAGCAAATTAACACAAGAACAGAAAACCAAACACCACATGTTCTCACTCATAAGTGGGAGTTGAACAATCAGAACACATGGACACAGGGAGGAAAACATCACACACAGGGGTCTGTCAGGGGATGGGGGGCTAGGGGAGGGATAGCATTAGGAGAAATACCTAATGTAGGTGACGGGTTGATGGGTGCAGTAAACCACCACAGCACGTGTATACCTATATAACAAACCTGCACGTTCTGCACATGTACCCCAGAACTTAAAGTATAATGAAGAAAGAAAGAAGGAAAGAAAGAAAGAGAAAGAAAAAAGAAACAAAGAAAGAAAGAAAAGAAAGGAAGGAAGGGAAAGAAAGAGAAAGAAAAAAAGAAGGAAAAAAAGAAAAAGAAAATAGTATTTCTATGGTATACGTAACTCTCCCTTAGATGTTCTAATTTAGCTTCAGTTTAGTTTAAGTGGTTCCGTGCTATTTTCTATATTGATCAAAATTTTCCAATGTCTGCTGACCATACATGTATTTAACATAAAGCATTCTTTGCTGATCAGGTAATCAGGTAAGGGGATTTATATGTAATGGTAGTAATAATTATCTGCTGAAAAAAATGAGTGTAAAAGAAAATCTGTTCCTATTGGTGATAAAAATGAATCATAGAAATGTATCTACTGGTGGGCTTTATTTTGGAAAGAAAAAGTTATCTATCCAAATTAAAATGCTACAGATTGATTGTAAAACTAAGCATCCAGTCTGAGCAAACTTATTGAATAATATTTTTATTTTGACGTTTAAAAAACCATTTTATTACAGGCTTTATTCAAATTATTAAACAACCTAAAGTTTATTTTTCAGTTGTAGAAATAGAAAACTTTTCGTGATAAAGACTCTCATATAATTACCAGGCAACTTTAGCACTTAAGTTATTTAAGAGTTACTGAGATTTTAAAGTATCTACTCAAATAAATGGAAAGAAATACCCTATTTCAGATTGCAAAAGCATATAATGATTCCAAACCAATTTTAATTTTTGGGAAATTCTAATCAATCCTTGATATTATTAGAACTTGGGAAAATGATCTGAAACAGTAAATATGCTATATCAGCCAAGATATTTTGAAAATTTGAAAATTAAGATTAATAAAGGAGGCTGTCCCCTACCAATATTAAAAATATATCTTAATGTCATAGTGATTCAAGCAGTGTGGGAATAGTACAGAAATAGATCCATGAAAAAGGATGCAAAATCCAGAATCATCATATACAGCTTGCACATATTAAAAATTAACTCTGTGCCAGCCATGTTTTCGAGCATATTAATTACATCATTCCTTTTCTTTTCACAACTCCATAAGGTGAGCTCCTTTTCATGGATGAAGCTTAAAAGAGTGTAAAGAACGTACCTGAAGTCACCCAAATCAGTTATGGAGACTGGATTTGTGTCCAGACATTCTGACTTCCAGAGTTCACATTCTTAAACACTGCATTAAAACACTTACATGTTAGGCTAAAGCAGAGGTCCTCAAAGTGTGCTTTGGGGAGCCCTAGGATTCATGAGACTCTTCTGCAGTCCAGGAGGACAAAGATATATTTATAATAACACTAAAATATTATTTGCTGTTTTCACTGTAATTCTCTTGGGGCATACAGAGGGGAGTTCTCCAGAGGCTACATGGTGCATCATATTGCAATAAATTCAAAGCAGAAACAGATAAGAGAATCCAGCTACCTTCTATTAAGCTAGATATAAAGGATATTTGCAAAAGTACAAGACAAAGCCACTCATCTCACTAAATATTTTTCTTTTGTAAAATATTATTTTGTACAAAATCTCATTTATCTTAATATAATAGGTCTATCATTGTTTTTCAATTAATAAATATTACACAAATTTATAAGTTTTTAATGTCGGACACAATGCTAAGGAATTGTAATTAAAGAGTAAGATATACAGCAGATAATTAGCCGTTGAGGAAGGTCTGGGTAGTAACATCTCTGTAGCATTTGTTTTTATTTTTTATTTATTATCATTTATTTGTTTATTTTTTTGAGACAGAGTCTCGCCCTGTCCCCAGGCTGGAGTACAATGGCATGATGTTGGCTCACTGCAACCTCCGCCTCCTGGTTTCAAGCGATTCTCCTGCCTCAGCCTCCGAAGTAGCTGGGATTACAGGCGCCTGCCACCATGCCCAGCTAATTTTTGTATTGTTAGTAGAGACTGTGTTTCTGTTTCACCGTGTTGGCCAAGCTGGTCTCAAACTCCTGACCTCGTGATCTGCCCACCTCGGCCTCCCAAAGTGCTGGGATTACAGGCGTGAGCCACCATGCCCGGCCTTCATTTTTTTTATTTTTACTTTTTTGAGACAGGGTCTCACTCTGTTGCCCAGCCTGGAGTGCAGTGGTGTGATCACAGCCCACTGAAGCCTCGACTTCCCCAGAATCAGGTGGTCCTCCCACCTCAACCTCCCAGGTAGTTAGGATAGATACACACACCCTGCTAATTATTGTATCTTTTTATAGTGGCAGGGTATCATCATGTTGCCAGGCTGGCCTCAAACCCCTGTGCTCAAGTGATGCACCTGCCTCAACCTCCTAAAGTACTGGAATTACTGGTGTGAGCCACGGCACCCAACCTCTTTAGCATTTGTTGAGTGCTTTCTACATGCTCAATACATTTTTAAGTGCTGAGAAAAAATGATTACAAAGAAATTTTAGTAACAATAGGAAATGTTTAGGCAGCACATAAGACAACTTAGTATCATCATAGCTATACAAAAATAACATATATGCATAGAAATAACTATTAAGAAATATAACAAGCTATCAGAGTGATTATCTTTGGGCGTTACATGGATGGGTAATTTTTATTTATTTCCCTATATAATTCCGTATATTCCAAAATTTTTACAATGATTAAATATTACTTTCCTTATGATAAATATAAAGCTCTGAAATTAAATGCACCATGCCATTTGGAAATTCTGTACTCCTAATGTATACCTAGGACATTTTATTGAGACAGGATGTTGATAACTGTTTTCCACTCTTTAGCTTGTGAGATCTAATGATCATAATGAGAAGACACATTTACATGACCTTATCCAACAGTTTATGAACATTTCTGTATGGTAAAAAGTTAGCAAGTGTTGTGAGTAGACTGTATGGGAATATGTCCAAGCAGTTGTAAATTAGATAAAATTTTGTTTTGAAAATTAAATCAATTAAACAATTATCTGTTGGGAATAAGCAGACTCTCAACACTTTACCATAGTTACCTGAGAAAGAATTTCAATGCATGACAGTGACCAGATTACAGAGGCAGTTGTGAAAGGTAGAGTAGGATATTTTCCTTTATTATCCAATAAAAGATATGTGGTCATTAGGGAAGTCATCTCTTCTTTGGAGAAGAAAGCTTCGGTAGGTCTCATCTTGTCCCAAATAAGATAACTATCTGAATTATTGTCTTGCAATTTATCTGATTTCACCCTCATCAAGCAACCTTAAAGTTATTAATTCCACTTCATAGGTACCTTGACACTGGGAAAAAAAATTGTTCAACATAGGGATGAATAACAAATCATTTTTTTAAGGATATTAACTTAAGGAATTGACTATATCATTTATCTACTCATCCATGTACATATATCTTTTGGGAATTTGGTTGCTATGAGCTTATCATAGAAAGCCTAATAGTCTCAAAGAAACTGATAAAGCACAATAATTTGGTGATTCAAGTCTAAGGGCCAAATTCTGAACCATGACATATTCATTAAGATATGAACTTCCCTATAGGGTTTCTGCTAGCTGGACTTTCCTTGAAAAGTTGCACATTTTATTTTTAAATTAAAACATTATGGTAACATTAATTTCAAATTTTCCATCATAACTGAAGCAATGAGTCTAAAATGTATCAAAAGTATCATTTTTATCTAGATATGCTGCTGATAAAATAACTTTAACTTTGCATGTGCTGTCACAGATAAAGGATGGGTTGTAGGCCATGAACAACAGATTGTCATTACTGAAATTAGAGCATAGTGTTCAAGCACTTTAGTAGAAAAATTCTACCTATTATGGGCTAGAGATTCAAATTCAAGGAGAGAATTCTTGTTTAAATAAAAAAAGTGAAATTTTATTCCTTAAGATCAGAATTTAAAGTTGATGTTAATACGAAAAAGGAAATCAAACTGTATTCCTTTTTGTAAACAACTTCTGCCAATATCCACAAATAGCAATCACATCAAATAGCAAATTTAAAATGCAACTCAATGTTGGATAATAATAAAGTTTGAGTGACCTCATGGTATCTTTCCAAATCACAAGATAGCCATTTTAAAAAGGTATTGTCCATATATTAGTTTCAATATGGCAGATCAACTAAAAAAAACAGAATCATTTTTATTTTCATTACTAAAAAACTAAGTTTATCAATATTATCCAAGTTGACTTTCCAAGACCCAAACTACCAAAAATACCAATATAATTTCAAAAAAGGGAAATATTAAAATTGAAATATTAAGTTCACATTTTATGTTTTGGTTTTTGGTATGGTTTGACTGTGTCCCCACCCAAATCTCACCCTGAATTCTAGTGCCTATAATCCCCATAGGTTGAGGGAGGGACCTGGTGGTAGGTAATTGCTTCATAGGAGTGATTACTCTCATGCTTTTCTCGTGATAGTGAGTTCTCACGAGATCTGATGATTTTATAAGGGACTTTGCCTTCTTTTGCTCAGCACTTCTCTCTCTGCCATCCTGTGAAGAGGTGACTTCTGCCATGTATATAAGTTTCCTGGGGCCTCCCCAGCCATGCAGAGCTGTGAGTCAATTAAACCTCTTTTCTTTATAAATTACCCAGTCGCGGGTATTTTTTCATACCAGCATAAGGACAGACTAATACAGTTGATTAGTAATTACGGCTCAGAGAAACTCTCATTTAGTGTTTTTTATTTCCCTCTGCAACACTTCAATGAAATTAGTGTATGTTGACTGATTACATTTAGACATTTTTGTTTCATTTTGGTGATTGATCTCATGTTTATCTGTCTAAATGAGTCGATATTCTGAATAAATGTGGAGTACAACTGAGGACATTATGATATATTTTATATATATTTTAATATATTTCTTGGTAAAAATAAGGATGATATTCTAGTATCTAAAAAGTGAACATATTGACTATAGCATTTATATTATTTTTGAACAGCTTTGTTTAAATATCAAGTTTAAATTTGATCCAGAAATTCCAACTCATAATTTATTCTGGAGGTAATTAGGAAAGTGGAGAAAATATATACACAGATTATTTATTCTACCATTGTTAGTAATATTTTCAAAAATTAAGACAATTTTGACATAAATTGGCTTAATCAATTTTGATACTCCATGTACCTAAGGATATATGTTATATTTATATTTATTGATATGAAGAGAGATCTGCTAGAAATTTTATGATGCTATTATTATATATTATAATAATATAATAATATATAATAATGTCCTATATTATTATAGGGCCGAATGCAGTGGCTCATGCCTGTAATTCCAGCACTTTGGGAGGCCAAGGTGGGTGGATCACTTAAGGTCAGGAGTTTGAGACTAGCCGACTAGCCTGGCCAACATGGTGAAATCGTGTCTCCACTAAAAATACAAAAAAAAACAAATTAGTCGGGCAGCTACTTGGGAGGCTGAGGCACGAGAATTGCTTGAACCTGGGAGGTAGAGGTTGCAGTGATCCAAGATGGTGCCACTGCACTCCAGCCTGGGTGACTGAGCAAGACTCTGTCTTAACAAAAACAATTTTAAAAAGCCCTTATAGTACAAACCTTTCTTGGATGTGTATACTTTTGCATAATATTTGATAGAAAAAATTCTATAAATCATACTCCAAACTGTTAGCAGGGGGTCATAGTAATTATAGGGAGTATATTTTATATTTTATATCTCTTTTTGGTACTACTTGCATTTTATACAAAAATAAACTTATTTTATAATCATAAAAAAAGTGAAACTCCAACAACACTGACAAAGCCCAGCCTCTATCTGACATTGATTGACACATTATAATGGTTCTCCTACTCTTCCACTAATGCCATCTTCATTTAGTCCACCTTCTTTGGACTCAACTTAAACACTGTTTTTTTTTCTGGGGAAACCCTCCCTATCACTCCTAAGCAGATTAGACTTTGATGTCATTAATGTATTGCACTTACATTTTGTAATACAATTTACGTTTGCAGTTACTTGCACCTATCAGTTTTTCTTACTAAATTATAATGTTCAGGCTGTGGCGATTGTGTCTGTCTTTATCTCTGCTGTATCCCTGGCAACTAGCCCAGTGCCAGGCTCATGGGAGGGCCCAGGTACCTATTTCTTATATATAAACAAAATAATTTTTTAATTATTTATCTTATTATTAAGATAAGATGCATTATCTGAGAAAGGATTTTTTTTTATTTCTTAGCTTGTTTACATGAAGCATTATAAATATATATTAAATTCATATTTAATAACTTGACTTAAAAGAATAAAGTTATGCAGAATTGTCCTGAGATATTGAGAACACATAAGGTCTTTAAATACAGCACTGAATTTTTTTGATTGAATGAGATTGTTAGACCACTGATCAACAGTTATTGTTGTTGTTGTTGTTGTTATTATTATTATGAGACATGTTCTCCTTCTGTCATCCAGGCTGGAGTTCAGTGACACAATCATGGCTCACTGCGGCCTCGAACTTCTGGTCTCAAGTGATCCTCCCACCTGTCTGTCAACTAGCTGGGACTACAGCACATACTACCACACCCTGTTAGTTTTTGTATTTTTTGTAGAGACAGGTTCTCACTATGTTGCCCAGACTGGTCTCGAACTCCTGGCCTCAAGCAATTCTCTTGTCTTGGTCTCCCAAAGTGCTGAGATTACAGATATCAGCCACTGTGCCCAGCCCAACAGTTACTATTTAATTCTATTTATATGTTGGAAAACTGAGGAGTTGAGTTCCTCACCCTAAAAAATCTTATTAACATAAGTCTGTTTGTGTGAAATGCGGAGACTTGGCTTATTTGCTTATTAGGTGGTAAGGAACTTGGGGTTGAATAGACCTATGTTTTAAGTTCAGCATTGTCACTGACTAGCTCTACGTCCTTAATAAGGCAGCTAATCTTTTTTAGGTTAATTTCAGTTACAACAAAGTCACAATTCAATATTTAGAAAGTATGTATGATGTACTGATAACTCTTTGCTTGAGTTTGTGTTAGTGTATTCTCTCACTACTGTAAAAAATATCTGAGATTGGGTAATGTATAAAGAAAAGAGGTTTAATTGGCTCATAGTTCCACAGGCTGTATAGGAAGCATGATGCTGGCATCTGCTCAGCTTCTGAGGAAGCCTCAGGAAACTCACAAACATGGTGGAAAGTGAAAGGGGAGCATACACATCACATGGCCAGAAAAGGAGCAGAAAAGAGATGGGAGAGGTGCTAAATATGTTTAAATGAACGCATCTCACAAGAACTCATTCACTATCATGAGAACAGCACCATGGGTGTGGTGCTAAACCATTGATGAGAAACCTGCCTGCATGACCCAATCACCTCTCACCAGGTCCCACTTTCAACACTGAGAATTACAACTGAACATGAGATTTGGGTGGGGATACAGATCCAAACCATATCAAGGGAGAGTTAAATTTTATCTTCCCTTTGGAGTTGGTTGGAAGCTGGTGTGGAGAAGGCAGACATGCTGCTTCTGCCACCTGCTCTTTCTTTGCTCTCCTCTTTTCTTTTAGCTGCAAATATTTTGATTGAAGCTAGGAGGCAAGGGAAAGAGGTAAAGAGGATAGGACAATTTTTACCGAGCTGTTTGGCTTCATGTTCTCTGGGATTGGAAGGTTGTTAAAGTTAGTGAGCCTAAGTGGATCTCTAGAAGATTAAAGCTGACTATCTTTTGGAGCATTTTCATAGGCTATTTAGAAAGTTTTCTCATGCCTTCCATTCTGGAATCTAGTTTACCCAAGAGGATGCATATATCTTCTTTGTGATTACTGGTCCTCCTTGCCCATCTACTGAGCATCCTGCAGTCCACTTCTCACCTCATTCTGCTGAAACCTTTTAACCAACAAAAGGACCTATTAGACAGGAGGAGAGCTTGTGATGCTCTGCCATATACTCCATATTTGGGTCATAGCAACTCCTGCTTCAACAAACTCTGTGAACACAGGATGATTTCGATGCTTCAGCAGCACTCTCCCACCACAAAAGCAGGTATTCATCACTTCTCTAATCCTTTGATACCCTGGTAGGAGGAAAAGTTGGTGTTAGCTTTCTGAGGCATAGAACCGGTCTTCTGTATTTCGAAAATATTTGTGTGGTTTTATGCTTTGAACTAAAAGGGGATAACAGGCACAGGATATTCCCTTATACCTTAAACAACTAAAAATAGATCAACATATAAGAAATAGTGATTTTCAATCTGAGAGAGAATAACCAAAGAAAGTAAAATCAATAATTTCCCCAACTAACTGCCTCAAAGAGTTTCCCAGAAGCATCACATGAAAGGGGAAGCCAAGCAGAGGCCATCAAATTCCCTGAGTTAAACAAATAAGCCCAGAGCCTGGGAGCGGCCTAAGGAAACTAGAGTTCTCAAGACAGAGTACAGGGTGGAGAGAGCTCTACGCAGACCTCTCACTGACTTACAGGGGGTCTGCATTTGAGTCTTCAGCTGGAAGACTGGAAGACTTCACCAGTTTAAAGAAACTACCCCAAAATGAGAAAAACGCCCAGAACGAGCAGCAGAAACAATCTCCACGGCTAACACAAGGCTGAGAATCTTTCTAATTTCTACCAACT
Source organism: Nomascus leucogenys (assembly GCF_006542625.1). Classification (NCBI taxonomy): domain Eukaryota; kingdom Metazoa; phylum Chordata; class Mammalia; order Primates; family Hylobatidae; genus Nomascus; species Nomascus leucogenys. The sequence continues at coordinate 76,385,845 of NC_044392.1, forward strand.
AAAGAGGTAAGCTTTATAATTCAAGGTACATTGGGTGAAGTACCAAAGGGTATTGTTTTAGGAGTGGGGCAAAATTAGCCCTAGCATAAATACTTTTCTGGGCCTGTATAACAAAACTTAAAAGCAATCTGGAAAGAATTAAATAGTGTCTAGGTAATGCACACCAGAAAAAAGCTCAAGAGCACTTAGAGAAATACAAAAATATTTAGTACCCAAAAAAGGAAAATTTATGATGTTGGCATTGAACTAAAAATTACCCGGTATGCAAAGGTGCAAAAATAAAGGCCATAGTGGGGAGAAAAATATCAGCAAGTAGACACTAAGCCTGAAATGGAACAGATGATGAAATTACTAAACAAGGACTTAAAAATACTTACTAAAGCTGTAGTACATATGTTAAAAAAGAGGAAAAATTGAACACATTATGTAAATACATAAAAGATTATTGTGAGAAGTCAGGGACCTGGAACTGAGGGACCAGCTGGAGCCATGGCAGAGGAATATAAATTGTGAAGATTTCATGGACATTTATCAGTTCCCAAATACTTTTATAATTTCTTATACCTGTCTTTAATCTCTTAATCCTGTTATCTTTGTAGGCTGAGGATGTATGTCACCTCAGAACCACTGTGATAATTGTGTTAACTGTACAAATTGGTTGCAAAATGTGTGTTTTGAACAATATGAAATCAGTACACCTTGAAAAAGAACAGGATAACAGCGATTTTTAGGGAACAAGGGAAGATAACCATAAGGTCTGACTGCCTGCGGGGTCAGGCAAAAAAAACATATTTTTCTTCTTGCAGAGAGCCTATAAATGGACATGCAAGTAGGAGAGACATTGCAAAATTCTTTTCCTAGCAAGGAATATTAATATGAATACCCTGGGAAAGGAATACATTCCTGGGGGGAGGTCTATAAACAGCCACTCTGGGAATGTCCATCTAAAGCAGTAGAGAAAAGGACTGAGATACACCCTGGTCTCCTGCAGTACCCTCAGGCTTACTAGGGTGGGGAAAAACTCTGCCCTGGTAAATTTGTGGTCAGACCAGTTCTCTGCTGTCGAACCCTGTTTTCTGTTATTTAAGATGTTTATCAAGACAATACGTGCACTCCTGAACATAGACCCTTATCAGTGGTTCTGCTTTTGCTGTTTGCCTTGTGATCTTTGTTGGACCCTTATCAGTAGTTCTGCTTTTGCCTTTTGCCCTGTTCCTTCAGAAGCATGTGATCTTTGTTAGACCCTTATTAGTAGTTCTGCTTTTTGCCCTTGGAAGCATGTGATCTTTGTACCTACTCCCTGTTCTTACACCCCCTCTCCTTTTGAAACCCTTAATAAAAACTTGCTGGTCTGAGACTCAGGTAGGCATCATGGTCCTACCGATACGTGATGTCACCCCCAGTGGCCCAGCTGTAAAATTCCTCTCTTTGCATTGTCTTTCTTTATTTCTCAGCCGGCCGACACTTATGGAAAAGAGAAAGAACCTACATTGAAATATTGGGGGTGGGTTCCCCCAGTAAAAGATATTTTTAAAAGACCCACAGTAACCATCTAGAGATGAAAAATACAGTTACTAAAATGACAGGGAATAAACAGCATATTAATAAAGATGGAGGATAAAAGTTGATCAACTTGATGACATAGCAATAGAAACCATCCAACAGAAACTATGGAAAGAAAAAAATTTAAAAAAATAACCCAGCATTAGTGAAGAGTGGGACAACTTCAAGCAGGCTAATGAGTATGTAGTTGGAATGCCTGGTTGAGAGCAAAGAAAGGAGAATACTAAAAATAGTTGAAAAAATAATGGCTGAAAAAGTTCCAAATTGGTGAGAACTATAAACCCAAAGTTCCAAGAAATTCAAAGATACTGAGCAAAAGAAATGTGAAGAAAACAAGTCACCTCAGAATCAAATTGCTTACAATTTGTTATAAAAGGAATCTCTTAAAAGCAGCTACAGGGGAAAAGACTGCTATGGTTTGGATGTTGGTCCCACTAAAGCTCATGCTGAAATTTGATCCTCAAAGCCAGGCATCCCTGTAGTCCCAGCTACTCAAGAGGCTAAGGCAGGAGGGTCACCTGAGCCCAGCAGTTGGAAGCTGCAGTTCTCTATGATGTACCTTTGAATAGCCACTGTACTCCAGCCTGGGCAACAGAGTGCGATACTGTCTCTAAAAATAATAATAATAATAATAATATTAATAACAATAATAAGGAATAGAAAAAGAAGTTTGATCCTCAATGTTTAAGGTGGGGTTTAATGGAAGGTGTTTGGGTCATGGGGGCAGATTCCTCATGAATTGATTAATTCCATCCTTGAAGGTGAGCAAGTTTTTGCTCTATTAGTTCCTGCAAGAGTTGGTTGTTCAAAAGGACCTGGCACCTCTCCTCCCCACTTGCTTCCACTCTCACTATGTGATCTCTGAAATTGCCAACAGCCAAATATGCATTCTTTTTAGGTCCACATACAAACATTTACCATGATAGCCATATTTGTGGCTAAAGATTACAAAAGACACTTTACCAAAAAAGTTATATAGATGACAAATAGCCGCATGAAAATTCATGCTCAACATTATTAGTCATTAAGAAAGTGAAATTTAAAACACAATGGAATACTACCATATACCCAACAGAAAAGCTAGATTTAAAAGATTGACCATATCAAGTGTTGATAAAGAGGTGGAACAAATGTGTGTAATGGAAAGCTTTTGGAATGTTTTAAGTAGGAAATAAATATGATATGGTTATGTCTAAAGCCATTAATAAATTATAACCATTGTAACATCATAACTATAACAGATACATGTTATTCAATAATCCTTTTGAGTCCAACAACTGATCTGAGTAGAGTGAAATGGACAAATGTTCATAATTTGACATATTCAGATGTTTCACATGGATGAGAGATTAAAATCTAGAAATAATCATTTGATATTTTAAATCTCAGTGCTGATCTTTCTATCCAAGGAATTAATAGTCCCTGAAAATGTAAATTGGTCTCACAGTTGTGCAAAGTTCAGTATCATTTCTGGATATTTACAGTGTACTTCAAGGAATTTTTTAAGTATGTCTTTTAGAGGAGACTTTAATTCAAAGTCTCACAAGCAGTAATAATAGCTCACTGCCTTCCATCTGGCATAAGAGCACAATAGTGATTATTTGGTGAAATTATTTTAGTATATTTAATCTTCTTACATTTCACCTCCCAGGTTACTAAGGAAAACTTGATAATGTTCTTGTCCACCTCAATAAAGATAAGTTAGAGAGGATTTAAAGTAAACCAGACAATGGGTGTTAAAAGGAAATTAACATATTTGACCACCTTAGTTTTTCATTTCCTTTTGTTGTCCTTTGAAGAATTATGGGTGAAGTTGGGCTATATTTTCTGCAGACAGATGCTAAAGTTCTATTGTACTAATGAGATAATGAGAAAAAAGAAAAAAATACATGATTCATATAGTGCAACAGATGTCATCTATGCCATTTTTTCAATGTATATTCATTAAGCACCTCTTTGTGACAAATGTTGATTTAGATATTGGAAATTCAGCAGTAAGCATATCAGGAAAATTATCTGGTGTGAAGAAACCTTCATTCTAGTGAGAAACACAGAGAAGAATGAGACAGGAAGTATTTCAGTGTAGGGTAGGGTGGCTGTTGGGGAGTGCTATTATATAGGGTGGTCAGAGAAGCCTTCTCTGAGGTAATGACATTTGAGCCAAGATCTGAAGAATGTGAGGGAAGGAGCTATGCAGGTTATCTTAAAGAATAACATTCCAGCCTGATGATACTACAGTTACAAATCCCCTGGGAACTATGTTTAGTCTTTAATTTTTTTTTTATTTTTGTGGTTATATATATTTGTGGGTTACATGAGATATTTTGATATGGGCATGCAATGTGTAAAATCACGTCAGGGTAAATGGGATCTCCATCACCTTAAGCATTTATCCTTTGTGTTACAATCCAATAATACTCTTTTAGTTATTTTTAAATGTACAATTAAATTATTTTTGACTATAGTTATCCTCTTTTGCTAGAAAATACTAGGTCTTATTTATTCTTTCTATTTTTCTATGGCTATTAACCATCCCCACTTTCCCCTATTCCCACATATCTCCCCCTCCACTACCTTTTTCAGCCACTGGCGACCATTCTTCTACTCTCTGTCTCCATGAGTTCAATCATATTAATGTTTAGCTCCCACAAATAAGTAAGAACATAGGAAGTTTTTCATTCTGTACCTGGCTTATCTCACTTAACATAATGACCTACAGTCCCATTCATGTTGTTGCAAATGACAAGATCTCATTCTTCTTTATGGTTAAATAATACTGCATTATGTATATGTACCACATTTTGTTTTTTATCCATTCATCTGTTGATGGACACTGAGGTTGCTTCTAAATCTTGACTATTGTGAATAGTGCTTCAGTAAACATGAAAGTGCAGCTATCACTGTAATATACTGATTTTCTTTCTTTTGGATATATACCCAAGTGTGGGATTGCTAGATTGTATGGTAGTGTCATTTTTAGATTTTTGAGGAATCTTCAAATTGTTCTCCATAATGATTGTACTAATTTACATTCTTATCAAAAGTGTATGAGAGTTTCCTTTTCCCCATGTTCTTGCCAGCATTTGTTATTGCCCTTCTTTTGTATAAAAACCCATATTAACTAGGGTGAGATGATATCTCATTGTAGTTTTGATTTGCATTTCTCTGATAAGCAATGATATTTAGCACTTTTTCATATACCTGTTTGCTATTAGTATGTCTTCTTTTGATAAATGTCTATTCAGATCTTTTGTCCTTTTTAAAAATTGCATTATTGGATTTTGTTTCCTGTAGAGCTGTTCAAACTCCTTATATATCCTGATTATTAATTCCTTGTCAGAGGGGTAGTTTACAAACATTTTCTCCCATGCTGTGAGTTGTCCTTTCACTTTATGGATTCTTTCCTTTTCTGTGCAGAAGCTGTTTAACTTGATGTGATCCCATTTGTCCATTTTTGCTTTGGTTGCCTGCGCTTTTGGGGCATCCCTCAAGAAATCTTTGTCCAGTCCAATTTTCTGGAGAGTTTCCCCAACGTTTTCTTGTAGTTGTTTCATAGTGTGAGGTCTGAGATTTAAGGCTTCAATTTATTTTGATTTGACTTATATGGTGAGAGATAGAGGTCTAGTTCATTCTTTTGCATGCAGATATCCAGTTTACTTAGCATCATTTATTGAAGAAACTATCCTTCCCCTAGTATACATTCTTGGCACCCTTGTCAAAAATGAGTTCACTGTAGCTGTATGAATTTATCTCTGGGTTTTCTATTTTTGTTCCACTGATTGTTGTGTCTGTTCTGATGCCAGTACCATGCCTTTATGGTTACTATAACTCTGTAGTGTAATTTAAAGTCAGGTAATGTTATTCCCCCAGTTTTGTTCTTTTTTTTGCTTGGGATAGCTTTGGCTATCCTGGGTCTTTAGTGGTTCCATATAAATTTTAGGATTTTTTAAATTTTTGTCTAGTTGTTGGTATTTTGATAGGGTTTGCATTAAATCTGTAAATTACTTTGGATAGTATGGACATTCTAACAATTTTGATTCTTTAAATCCATGAATATGAAATATCTCTTATATTTTTGTGTCCTCTTGCATTTCTTGCATCAATGTTCTATAGTTTTCATTGCAGAGGTCTTTCACTTCTTTTGTTAATCCTTATATATTTTGTCTTAGTTGTAACTATTGTAAATAAGATTACTTTCTTGATTTCTTCTTCAGGTTTTTTGTTTTGGCATGTAGAAATGCTACTAATTTTTGCATGTTGATTTTATAGCCTTTAACTGTATTGAATCCGTTTATCAGTTCCCATAGTTTATTGGTGGAGTCTTTAGGTTTCTCCAAATATATAATCATATCAGCCACAAATAAGAATAATTTGACTTCTTCCTTTTCAATTTGAATGTGCCTTATTTCTTTCTTTTGTCTGATAGCTCTAGCTAGGACCTCCACGTTGAATAATAGTGGTGATGTGGGCATCCTTGTCTTATTCCACATCTCAGAGAAAAGGCTTTCAGTTTTTCCCATTTTAGTATAATACTAGCTGTGGGTGTGATGTATATGGATTTTATTATGTTCAGGTGTGTTCTGTGTATACCCAGTTTTTTTAGGGTTTTTATCATGAAGCGATGTTGACTTTTATCAAATGCATTTCCAGCATCAATGGAAATGATCATATAGTTTTGTCTTTCATTCTGTTGTTATAATGTATTGCATTAATTGATTTGCATATGTTGAAGCAGACTTGCATCCCTGGCATAAATCCCAGTTGGTCATGATGCATGCTATTTTTAATGGGTAGTTGAATTCAGTTTGCTAGTATTTTGTTAGAATTTTTGCATCAATATTCATCAGAGATATTGGCCTATAATATTTGTTTGATGCCTATGATATTTGGTTGATGTGTCTTTGTCTGGTTTTGTTATCAGGGTAATACCAGCCTGGTGGAATGAGTTTGGAATTATTCCCCCCTCATCTATTTTTGGGAATAGTTTAAGTAAGATTAGTATTAGTTCTTTTTTAAATGTTAGGTAGAATTCAGCAGTAAAGCCATTGGGTCCTGGACTTTCTTTGCTTGGAGAATTTTTATTATGGCTTATATCTCATTATTTGTTATTGGTCTGTACAGGTTTTGGATTTCTTCATGATTCAATTCAAACTTCATATGTATGTGTCTAGGCATTTATACATTTCTTCCATTTCTTCTAGATTTTCCAATTTATTAGCATACAGTTGCTCTTAGTAGCCACTAATGATCCTTTAAATTTCTATGGTAACAGTTAAAATATCTCCTTTTTCATCTCAGATTTTATTTATTTGGGTTTCTTTCCTTTTTTCTTAGTCTGGATAAAGGTTTGTCAATTTTGTTTATCTTTTCAAAAAAATAACTTTTTGTTTGATTCTTTGTATTGTTTTCTTCATTTCAATTTCATTTATTTCTGCTCTATTCATTATTATGTTTTCTACTAATTTGGGGTTTAATTTGCACTTGCTTTTTTAGTTCAAGATGAATCATTAGGTCATTTCTTTGAAGTATTTGTTCTTTTTTGATATAGGCATTTATGGCAAAGAACTTCCCTGTTTATACTACTGTAACCCATAGGTTTTGGTATGTTATGTTGTCTTTATCATTTGTCTCATGAAACTTTTTAATTTACTTCTTAATTTCTTCATTTACCTACTGGTCATTCAGGAGCATATTGTTTAATTTCCATGTTGATATTGTTTGGCTCTGTGTCCCTACCAGAATCTCATCTTGAATTGTAATACCCTTAATCCCCATGTGTCAAGGGCAGGGCCTGCTGGGAGTGACTGAATCGTGGATATGGTTTCCCCCATGCTGTTCTTGTTAAAGTGAGTGACTTCTCACAAGATCTGATGGTTTTATACATGTTTGACAGTTCTTTCCACGCATGCTCTCTCTCACTTGCCACCATGTAAGATGTTCCTACTTCCCCTTCCTCCATGATTGTAAGTTTCCTGAGGCCTCCCCAGCCATGCAGAACTGTGAGTTAATTAAATCTCTTTGCTTTATAAATTACCCAGTCACAGGCAGTTCTTTATAGCAGTGTGAAAATGGACGAATACACATGTGTTTGTATAGTTTCCAAAATTCCTCTTGTTATTGATTTCTGTTTCATTATGGTGGGAAAGATGCTTGATATTATTTCAGTTTTTTGAATGTTTTAAGATTTGTTTGGTGACCTAACCTATGTCCTACCCTTAAGAATAATCCATGTGCTGAGGAAAAGAATGCATATTCTACAGTTATTGGTTGAAATAATCTGTAAACATCTATTAGATACAATTGGTCTTATAGTGCAGATTAAATCTGATGTTTCTTTGTTGATTTTCTGTCTACATGATCTGTCCAAGGCTGAAATTGGGGCATTGAAGTCTTCTGTTATTCTGGCCTATCTCTCTCTTTAGCGCTAATAATTGCTTTTTATATGTGGGTGCTCCTCTGTTGGGTGTATATATACTTACAATTGTTACATCTTCCTGCTGATTTGACTCCTTTATCATTACATACTGACCTTCTTTGTCTTTTCTTAGTTTTTGTCTTGAAATCTATTTTGTCTAAGTGGAGTGCCTCCTACTCTCTTTTGGCTTCCATTGCCATGGAATATATTTTTTCATTCCTTTTCAGTGCACTTGTGTTTTTATAATGTGAAGTGTGTTTCCTGTAGACAACAGATCATTGCATCTTGTTTGTTTGTTTTTAATTCATTCAGCCACTCTATATCTTTTGATTAGAGAGTTTAGTCCATTTACATTCAATGTTATTATTGATAAGTACAAACTTACTCCTGCCATTTTGTTATTTGTTTTCTGGTTGCTTTGTGGTCTTCTCTTCCTTCCTTCTTTCCTTTCTTTGTGTCTTCCTCTTAGAGAAGGTGATTTTCTCTAGTGATATGGTTTAATTTATTTCTTTTTATTTTTCGTGTATCTGTTGTATGTTTTTTGATTTGAGGTTACCATGAGGCTTGCAAATACTATCTTATAACCCATCATTTTAAGCAGATAACAAATTGACACCATTTGAAAAAGCAAACAAGCAAAAAAAATCAATAAAACTCTACACTTTAACTTTGTCCTCCCACTTTATAACTTTCTTGTTTTATTTTTATCTTATTGTACTGTGTATGTCCTGCAAAGTTGTAATTATTATTTTTGATTGGTTTTGTCTTTAAGTTTTTCTACTTACAAGTAGTTTACATATCACAACTATAGTGCTGTAATATTCTGTGTTTTTCTGAGTACTTAATATTACCAGTGAGTTTTGAATGTTCAGATGATTCCTTATTGCCTATTAGTGTCCTTTTCTTTCTGACTGAAGTACTCCCATTAGCATTTAGTGTACGACTGGTCTGATGTTAGTGAAATCCCACAGCTCTTGTTTGTCTGGGAAAGTCTTTATTTCTCCTTCATGTTTGAAGGATATTTTCACTGAATATATTATTCTAGGGTAAGAAAAAAATTTCCTTCAGTTCTTTAAATATGTCATACCACTCTCTCCTGGCCTGTAAGTATTCCACTGAAAATTCTGTTGCCAGATATATTGGAGCTCCATCGTATTTTATTTGTTTCTTTTTCTCTTGCTCCTTTTAGAATGCTTTCTTTATCCTTGACCTTTGGATTTTGATTATTGAATCCTTTGAGGTAGTCTTTCTTAGGTTAAATCTGTTTGGTGCTGTGTAACCTTCTTGTTCTTGAGTACTGGTATCTTTCACTAGGTTTGGAGAGTTCTATGTTATTTTCCCTTTGAATACATTTTCTACCCTTGTCTCTTTCTCTACCATCTCTTTAAGGTCAATAACTCTGAGATTTGCCAGTTTGAGGCTATTTTTTTTATATCTTGCAGGCATGCTTCATTCTTTTTTATTTTTATTTTGTCTCCTCTGACTGTGTATTTTCAAATAACCTGTCTTCAAGCTCACTGATTCTTTTTTCTGCTTGATCAATTATGCTATCAAAAGATTCTGTTACATTATTCAATGTGTAGTTGCATTTTCAATTCCATAATTGCCACTTGATTCTTTTTAATTATTTCAATATCTTTGTTAAATTTATCTGATAGAATTATAAATTTCTTCTCTGTGTTATCTTGAATTCCTTGGAGTTTCCTTAAAACAGCTATCTTGACTTCTCTGTCTGAAAAGTCACATATGTCTGTCTCTCCATGATTGGTCTCTGGTTCCTTATTTAGTTCATTTGGTGTGGTGATATTTTCCTGGATGGTCTTGATGTTTTTGGATGTTTGTCCGTGTCTGGGCATTGAAGAGTTAGCGAGGCATTTATTATAGTCTTTACAGTATGGACTTGTTACACCTGTCTTTCTTGGGAAGGTGTTCTGGGTATTTGAAAGGACTTGGGTGTTGTGATATAAACCATATCTGCATTAGTGGGCACCCCAAACCTAATAATGCTGTGATTCTTGCAGATTCGTGGAGATACCTCTTTGATGGTTTTGCATAAGATGTGGAAGAATTATCTGTATTACCAGGCTGAGGCTTTTGTTCTCTTCCCTTACTTTCTCACAAACAAATGGAGTGTCTTTGTTCTGAGCTGCCTAGAACTGGGGGTGGTGTGACACAAGCACCCCTGTGGCTACCACCACAGGGAGGACTGTGCTGGGTCAGACCTGAAGCAAGCACAGCACTGGGGTTCATCCAAGGCCAATAGTAGCCATTACCTGACTACTACCTGTGCTCTACAATCAGCAGGTAATGAAGCCAGCCAGGCTTGTGTCCTTCCTTTCAGTGAAGCAAGTTCCCCCCAGGCCCCAGCTGTACCCAGAAGTGTCACCTGGGAGGCAGAGACTACAGTAAAAATCCCTTTCCCAGCACTTTAGGAGGCCGAGGCAGGCGGATCACGAGGTCAGGAGATCGAGACCATGGTGAAACCCCGTCTCTACTAAAAATACAAAAAAATTAGCTGGGCATGGTGGTGGGCGCCTGTAGTCCCAGCTACTCAAAGAGGCTGAGGCAGGAGAATGGCGTGAACCCGCGAGGCGGAGCTTACAGTGAGCCGAGATTGCGCCACTGCACTCCAGCCTGGGCGACAGAGCGAGACTCCGTCTCAAAAAAAAACAAAAAAAAAATTAAAAAAAAAACCTTTGAATTCTACTTGGTATTCTGTTGTACTGTGGCTGAGCTGGCACTCAAACTATGAGATACAGTCCTTCCCACTCTGCCCTCCCCTTTCATATGCAAAGGAGCCTCACACTGTGGGTACCACCACAGGCCCATGAGGAGTCTTTCCAGGCAACTGTCGATGTTTCTCTAAGGCCCACAGGCTCTTTAGTCAACTTTTGGTGAATGCTACCTGGCTCAGGACTCACCCTTCAGGGCAATGAGCTGCCCTCTGGCCTAGGGCAAGTCCAGACATGCCATCCTAGGGCCAAGGCTTGGAATCAGGTACTCCAAGAGCCTGCTTGTTGCTCTACCCCACTATGGACAATCTGGTACTGAAAGTGCAAGACAAAATCCGCTTAACTTTCCCTTTTTTTTTCTCAAGCAGGAGTTTCTTCCTATAGTCACCATAGCTGGGAAAGTGCTGAGTCTCACCTGAAGCCAGCAAGTTTCAGAGTCTCACTCAAGGCCCATAGCATAATACCTGCATATCTCTGCTGGTTATTTAGGGCCCAAGAGCTCTTTATTAAGCATGTTATGGGTCCTTCCAGGATTGGGTACTTCTCTTCAAGGTACCAGGTTCCCTTCTGGCCTTGCTGTGTCTAGAAATGTCATGTGAGAGCTGGGGCCTGGAATGGTTACCTCATAAAGCTGACTGGTACCCTATCCTACTGTGGCTGAACTAGTGTACACAATTCCAGACAAAGCTCCCTTTACTCTTCTGTCTCCTCTCCTCAAGCAGAAGGAAGGGGTCTGTTTTGGAGCTGTGAGCTGTGCAGCCTATGGTTGAGGGAGGGATAGCTCAAGCACTCCCTTGGTAGTCCCAGATGGTGTCTCATAGATCACATTTTCCCCATCCACTAGCTCTAAGCCCAGTTCAGTAGTAGAACCTGCCTAGAAGTTGTAGTCCTTGAAGCCTAGACTGCCTTTCAAGTTTATTTAGAGCCCCAGAGCCCTTTATCCTCCAGTAGCGAGGCTTGCTGTAACTTGAGTTCTGACTGCTGGGATGGGTGATTCCACTCTGGCTATGGCTGCTTTAAAATCTCCTTCTGTAGGTGGGCATCAGCTGAGTTCAGCCCAGATTGGCTTTCTGCTGTGACAGGGCACCACTGAGTTCGATGCATTCTCACAATCATTGCACTCTTCCTCTCCCAAGTGATGGAGATTCTCTCTCCACACCACGTGGCCTCTGCTGGGGGATAGAGGAGGGGTGGCATTGGCAATTCAAGACTGTTTCCTAACCTCCTCAGTACCTCTTTCAGCTACATGAGTTTATAAACAGGTACTGTTAGTGCTCACCTGATTTTTGGTTCTTATGAATGTGCTTTTTTGTGTGTGTTTAGATAGTCGTTAATTTGGTGATCTTGTAGGAGGGATGATTGGTGGAGCCTTCTGTTTGGCCATCTTGCTTGCCCCCTCTTTAGCATTTTTGAGGAACAGAAAGTAAATGTATGATTGGGACTGAGAGAATGTGGAGGACAGTAGTCAGAGAAGTTATAAGAGTGGGAGCAGTTAGGAGAGCACCATAAATTTTCTTGGGACTTAACCCTGAGTGAATTTGGATGTCATTATAAAGCTCTGAGCTGAAGAGAGACATGATCTGACTTATATTTTAAAACGAATTTCCCTGACACATGAGTTACTGTAAGGAGACAAAGCTAAAAGCAGGAAGCCTTGTTGGTGGACTTTGCAGTCACCTAAAAGAGACATTATGTAGGGCAAAGAGTGAGTTGGCTATAACTAATGTCCTAACAGATTAGATATGGAGTGTGAAAGAAAAAGGGTTAAGGATGACTCCAACTTTGAAACTGAACATCTATTAGGAGGGATTAAAAATTATGAAAGAAACAAGTTTGGAAGTAGACAATCAGAAATTCATTTTGAGTGTGTAAAATGCGAGATTTTACAGACATTTATAATAAGTTGAATTATGCACCCTTCAGATCACCATAGCATAGCACACTTACCTTTTGATGGTAGTACACCAAGAACTACTTGAACTATTTCGACAGTCTTGGTGCCAGGTCACCATACCACTGATATTACAGACCCAACATTACAGCAGTAGACTGTTCAGGGTCTTCCAAATTATCAACTAGCATGTCTCCACAGAGTGTCACTTACCACCCTTGCCTCAAGTATTTTGTCTCCTTCTCTGGTACTTCTCTGTAGACAACATTATAAAGGATGCCAGAGGCCCCACACATTGCCCACACATATGATATGTGTAAGAGGGGAGGAATGATAGCCCATATGTTGAATCCTTGACCAACAAGAGACAGGAACTGATTATTTTCTTTCCCCATTCTCCATGGACACATGATTCTGAAATGCAGTGGTGTTCCCAAGTGTTGAAGAACTAGTCACACTTAGAGGTTGGCACCATGATGCATCCTTATTTTGGCTCTCCCTAATTTCCTTCTTCACTTTCTTTATCCCTTATTTTTTTATCCCTGGTATAATATTCCATAATAAAATAATAGAGTGCAAGCACCTGCCCTCAAACCAAGATAACATCCAGGTGGAAATGTCTAATAAGCAACTGATAGGCAAGTCTGGCATTTAGGAAAGAAAACGTGTAGAATATACATTTGGGAGTTGTTAGCATATTAATAAAATTTAAAGTCATTGGATTGGGGGACAGCACGTGGAGAATGATTTAAGTAAAGATGTCTGAGGACTGAGAGTTGAACATGTCATTATTTAAAGTTTAGAAGATGAAGAAAAATAACAAGGCAGGCTTAGGAGGAATGGTCTGTAAGGTAAGAGGAAAACAAGGAGGACATGTGGTATCCTAGAATCCCAGTGAAGAAAGTGTTTTCAAGAAGGAGAGCATAATGAACTGCGTTAAATGTACTCAGAGGTTGAGCATGATGAAGATTGATTTTTGACCATTGGATTTGTCAACATGCTGGTTACTACTTTCTTGGCAAGAGTTTATTTGCTGGGGTGCTGGGACAAAATCCAGACTGCAGTGGGTTCAAGAGGGAATAAGAAGATGAGAAGTAAATTCAGTGAGTATAGAAAATTCTTCCAAAGCACTTTTGCCTCTAGTCTCTTTGCATTCATTCCTTTGGTGACATTAACCAGGTTAAATGCATTAAATACCATCTGTATATTGAAAATGCACAACTTCAGCCCAGCTGTCTCACCTTATCTCCAAAATTATATATCCAAATACTTTCCTGATATCTCAATTTGAATTTCTAACAGATATTGTAAATATAATGTATCCAAAACAGAATCCTGAACTCCTCATATTCCCCCCAAAAAACTTATTCTTCTTTAGTCTTCCACATCTCAGTTATTGGGCATTTCCCTTAATTCTTTCAGGTTTTATGTCCAAAAATGTAGTCATTCCTGACTCCTTTCTCTCTACACAACTGACATTCAATTTGTCAGTAAATTATACTTCATAATGCAACCCGAACCATGGTTCTTAGACTTATCCTATTTTTTAATTAGTACTTAATATTTTGAATATATTTATAATCAATTTATTATCTTGATTGCCATCTTATTCAAGTAGAATGTAAGTTATTTTGACAGACATCTTTATCTGATTTGTTCACTGCTGTGGCCTTAATGCTTACAATACTGCCTGGCATATAGTAGAAATTCAAAGAATATTTATGATATGAGTAAAAAGTGTTATTGTGTGTTTGTATTCATCAGGCAGGAATGCTGACACATTTATTTTTATTTTTATATGATGAATAATAGAGGTATATAGTTTGGGGTACATGTGATAATTGAACACATTCATATAATTTGTAAAGATCAAATCAGTGCACTTGGGATATTCATCACCTTAAATATTTCCTCTCTTTTGAATATATACCCAGTAGTGAAATTGCTGGATCATGTAATAGTTCTATTTTTAGTTTTTGAAGAACCTCCATACTGTTCTCTATAGTGGCTTTACTAATTTACATTCCCACCAACAGTGTACAAGAATTCTCTTTTCTCTGTCTCCTTGCCAGCATCTGTTATTGCCTTTTTGATAAAAGCCATTTTAAGTAGGGCAAGATTATATCTCATTGTAGTTTCGATTTGCACTTCTCTGATGATTAGTGATGTTGAGCATTTCTTTATATACCTGTTGGCCTTTGTATGTCTTCTTTTGAAAAAAAAATGTCCATTCATATCTTGTAGCCATTTCTAAATTAGATTGTTTGATTTTTGCTATTAAATTGTTTTGTGGGTTGTCTCCACTTTGTTGGTTGTTTCCTTTGCCGTGCAGAAGCTTTTTAGCTTAATGTAATCTCATTGGTCTAGTTTTGCTTTGATTGCCTGTACTTTTGGGATCTTACACAAACATTTTTCCCCACACCAATGTCCTGGAGCATTTCCCCAATGTTTTCCTTTAGTACTTTTATAATTTCAAGTTTTAGATTTAAGTCTTAAATTTCATTTTGATTTGATTTTTTAGTATGGTGAGAGATAAAAGTCTAGTTTTATTCTTTTGCATATAGTTGTCCAGTTTTCACAGCACCACTTATTGAAAAGACTGTCCTTTACCCATTGTATGTTCTTGGCACCTTGTTGAAGATGAGTTGGCTGTAAATATGTAAATTTATATTTGAGTCCTCCATTCTACTCTATTGGTCTATGTGTCTGTTTTTATGCCAGTACCATACTGATTTGGTTACTACAACTTTGTAATACATTTTGAAGTCAGGTAATGTGATGCCTCCAGCTTTGTTCTTTTTGCTCAGGATACTTGGGCTGCTTAGTCTTTTGGAGTTCCATATAAATTTTAGGATTTTTTTTTTCCTATTTCTGTGTAGAATGTCATCAGTATTTGGATAGGGATTGCATTGAATCTTTAAGTTGCTTTGAGTTGTATTGTCATTTTAACAATAATAATTCTTCCAATCCATGTGCACAGAATATCTTTCCATCTTTTTGTGTCCTTTTCAATTCCTTTTATTAGTGTTTGTAGTATTGTTGTATAGACCTTTCACTTCTTTGGTTAGATTAATTTCTAGATATTTTATATTTTTGTAGCTATTGTAAATGAGACTACTTTCTTGATTTCTTTTTTCAATTGTTCACTGTTGATGTATATAAATGCTACTAATTTTTATATGTCCATCTTATATTCTGCAAATTTACCGAATTTATTAGTTCTATCAGATTTTTGGTGCAGTCTTCAGATTATTCTAAGTAGAGGATCATGTCATGAATTAACAAGGCTAATTTGACTTCTTCCTTTCCAATTTGGGTGCCCTTTATTTCTTTCTCTTGCCTAATTGCTATGGCCAGGACTTCTAATACTATATTGAATAAAAATGGTGAAAGCAGGCATCATTGACTGGTTCCAGATCTTAGAGGAAATTGCTTCAGTTTTTTCCTCCCCATTCAGTATGATTTTAGTTGTGGGTTTGTCATGTATAGCCTTTATTATTTTGAGGAATGTTCCTTCTATATCCATTTTGATAAGGGTTTTTATCATCAATTGATGTTAAATTTTGTTAAATACTTTTTTTGGCAGCAATTGAAATCATCATACCGTTTTTATTCTTGATTCTATTAATATGATATATCACATTTATTGACTTGTGAATGTTGAACTGTCTTTTTGCCTCTGGGTTGAATCCCACTTGATTATAGTGAATGTCTTTTTAATATGTTGTTGAGTGTCATTAGCCTCTATTTTGTTGAGAATATTTGCATCTATGTTCATCAGTGATATTGGCCTATAGTTTTCCTTTTTTCATTGTGTCCTTTTCTGGTTTCGATATCAGAGTAATGCCTGCCTCATAGAATGAATTTAAAAGTATTCCTTTCTCTTGATGTTTTGAACAGAATTTGAGTAGAATTGATATTAGTTCTTCTTTAAATGTTTGGTAGAATTCAGCAGTAAAACTGTCAGGTTCTGGGATTTTATTTGATAAAAGACATCTTATTATGACTCTTATCTCATTACTTGCCAATGGTTTATTGAGGTTTTCTATTTCTTTATGGTTCAATTTTGGTAGTGTGTATGTATCTGTAAATGTATCTATTTTTTCTAGGTTTTTCAATTTGTTGGGATATTTTTGTTAACGATAGTCTCTAGTAATCTTTGTATTTCTGTGGTCTTGGTCATAACATCTCCTTTTTCATTTCTGATGTTATCTATTTGGTTTTTATTCATAGTTTATCCAAAGGTTTGTCAGTTTTATCTTTTCAAAAATCCAACTTTTTGTTTCATTGATCTATAATTTTTTTAGTCTCAATTTTATTTATTTCTGTTCTGATCTTTATTATTTTTATTTCATTCTGCTAATTTTGAGTTTAGTTTGTTCTTGCTTTCCTAGTTCCTTGAAATGAATAGTCAGGTTGTTTATTTGAAGTATTTCTACTTTTTTGACATAACTTTATTGCTATAAACTTTCTTCTTAGTACAGCTTTCAATGTATCTTATAAATTTTGGTTTGTGGAATTTCCATTTTCATTTGTGTCAAGATATTTTTAAATTTCTCCACTGATCCATTGGTCATCTAGGAGCATATTGTTCAATTTTCATGTGTGTGTGAAATTTCTGAAATTTCTCTTATTATTAATTTCTAGTTTTAGTCCATTGTGGAAAAAGGAAAGATGCTTGATGTAATTTCTACTTTTTAAAATGTACTCATACATATTTTGTAGCCAAAGTTACAATGTATTCTGGAGAATGCTCTGTGCACTGGTGAAAATAATATGTATTCTATAGCAGTTGGGTGAAATGTTTTCCAAATGTCAGTGAGACCTGTTTGATCTAGTCTGTAGTTTATGATGTTTCTTTGTTGATTTTCTGACTAGATTATCTGTCCATTATTTAGAATGAAGTGTTACAGTCTTCTACTATGGCAGTATTGGAATTTATCTCTCCTTTAAATCTATTCATATTTGCTTTATATACTTGCGCACTCTGTTGTTGGGTGTATAGATATTTGTAATTGCTATCTCCTCTTGCTGAACTGATCCCTTTCTCAGTTTATACTGACCTTCTTTATCTCTTTTTACAGTCCTAGATATGCAGTCTATTTTATCTAAAATATTGCTACTCTTGCCCTTTTTTGGTTTCCAGTTGCATGGAGTATCTTTTTCTACCCCTACACTTTCAATCTATATGTTTCTTTATAGGTGAAGTGGGTTTCTTGTAGGCAGTATATAGTCAGGTCTTGTTTCTTTATACATTCAGCCACTTTATGACTTTTAATTGGAGAATCAAGTCCATTTATATTTAGTGTTATAATTGATAAGTAAAGACTTACTACTGCCGTTTTGTTGCTTGTTTGCTGGTGGTTTTGTAACTCCTCTGTTTTTTTCTTAGTTTCTTGCTGTCTTCCTCTGCGGTTAAGTGACTTTCTCAGGTAGTAAGTTTTAATGCCTTAGTTTTTATTTTAAGTGAATCTATTATAGGTTTTTGCATCATGGCTACCATGAGGCTTACAAGAAAACATCTTATAGATATTAAAAATTATTTCAAAGAGTTAACAACTTATCTTAGATCACAAAGAAAAAAATAGAAATAAAAAAATTTCTATGCTTAACTTAATTCCTCCATATTTTGACTTTTAGTCTTCTCAATTTACATATTTTATTATTACCTGTCTCTCAACAGGTTTCTCTAGCTACTGATAGATTTATTTTGGGGGCTGCATATTCAAGTTATGAATTGATTGCACACAACTACAGTAAGAGTGTAGTCTGAGTTTGTCTGTATACTTAATTTTACCAGTGGGTTTTATACCTTCAAATCCATGGTGTTTGTGTGTGCATGGGTTTTGCGTGTTAGTGTTTTGGTTTTTGTTTCTTTTAGATTGAAGAACTCCTTTTAGCATTTCTTGTAAGATAGGTCTGGTGGTGATAAATTCTTTCAGCTTTGGTCTGGGAAAGATAACTTTGAAGGATAACTTTGCTGGATATAGTATTCTTGGATGGCAGTTGTTTATTTTATTTTTATTTTTAGCACTTTGAAAATATCATTCTTTTCCCTCCTGGCCCAAATCAAGTTTCTGTTGAGAATTTTGCAGCCAGATAAATTGGAATTGCTTTATATGCCATTTCCTTCTTTTCTCTTGATGCTTTTAGGATTCTCTCTTTGTCTTTAACCTTTTTTTTTTTTTTTTTTTTTTTTTTGCCCAGGCTAGAAAGCAGTAGCACAATCTTGGCTCACTGCAACCTCTGCCTTCTAAATTCAAGCAATTCTCCTGCCTCAGCCACCTGAGTAGCTGGGATTACAGGTAGCTGGGATTACGCACCTGGCTAATTTTTGTATTTTTAGTAGACACAGGGTTTCACTATGTTGGCCAGGCTGGTCTCAAACTCCTGGCTTCAAGTGATTGCCCATATCAGCCTCCCAAAGTGCTGGGATTACAGGTGTCAGCCACTGCATCTTTGTTTTTAACCTTTACTAGTTTATTTGTGTCAGATCTGTTTGGTGTTCTCTGACCTTCCTGTTACTGGATATTTGTATTTTTCTCAAGTTTGGGAAAGTTTTCTGACATTGTTTATTTGAATAACCTTTCTACCTTTTGTTCTTGTTCAAATCCTTCTTGAAAACCAGTAATTCTTTGATTTGGCTTTTTGAGGTAATTTTCTATATTTTGTAGGAAATCTTCATTGCTTTTCATTCTGTCTTCTTTTTTCTCCTATAATTGTGTATTTTCAAATAGCCTGACTTCTAGTTCACTGTATCTTTCTTCTGTTTGACCCATTCTGATGTTGAGAGCCTCTAATGAATGTTTTAGTTTAGCAAATATATTTCTTAGTCCCAAGGTTTTTGCTGTTTTTTAAATTAACATTTCAATATCTTTGTTCAATTTCAGTGACAAGTTTCTGAATTGCTTTTCTGTATTATCCTTGAGATCCCAAATTTCCTTCAAACTACCATTCTGAATTCTTGGCAGGGAACTCATATGTTACCATCCTGTTGGGGTCAGTTATTTGTTTCTTATTTTGTCCACTTGGGGAGATCATTGTTCTCTGTTGTTGTTTCTTGTGGATGTCCATTGATGTCTTTCCACTGAAGGATTAGTAGTTTATTCTAGTCTTCTCTATCTGGCTTGTTTTGGTTTTTATTGGATATATTTGTTTATAGCTTCTCTACCATTCGGTCACTGTGTCTTCTTCAGCTCTAGGTGATGCCTCAAGCCCAACTTTGCCTCAGCTGTAGAAGATGATGGAAAAGCTGCCCTTCTTAAATGGGGGCAATCCCAGAGGTGACATCTCAGCAGCTTGGGAAGTCTGGCTTAGGGTTTGTTCCTAGGGACCCTATGAGACAAAACTACAATGTGGTGCTGTTGAACAGCTACTCTGATGTGGTGTCTCTTTCGGCTGAGTTACAGAGCAGAGTTTCCAGGGCTGGGGATGGTAGTTCCACCTCCCTGCTTTGCTTCTGCCTGTCCTCAGAGACATTTCTCCCTTGAGGCACTCACGATGCTTCTGTGAGTTAAAGCAGTAATGGGTCTTCCGCCAGGGAAAACAAGGTGGTGAAAAAGCTCATTATCCATTTCAATCTGTTTTTAGTGTAGAAACAGTGAGTTGTGGGAAATTTTTCCACAAGCTTCCTGCCAGACAGAATTGGGGCAAAGGCATCACGGATGTGGAAATTCAATTCTCTTACCAGCTGCATGGAATTGTTTTCACTTCTCTGTGGCTTGGAGATTTGTCTCATCATCATGTATGAGTTCTGGGAGATTCCTGGCAATAAACTTGACACCACATATTTTCTTTTGGTTTGCTTTTGTGGGGAGAATGAAGACAGCAATATAGAAATATTGCCATTTTGGAACCACAAATCCTAGTAAAAATTTTTAAACAAGCTTGATATCATCTATATCAGATCAAATTCCCTTGATTCTTTAGCTTATTTTATTTATATTTTTAAATTTCTCTCTCTTTCTCTCTTTTTCCTGAAAGGCAGGTCTCACTGTGTTGCCCAGGCTGGTCTCAAATTCCTGGGCTCAAGCAGTCCTTTCACCTGTCCCTCCTGAGTAATTGGGATTACAGGCATATACTACTATGGCCAGCTCATTTGCTTACTTTAAAACTAAGGTAATATTTGCATAGATGATGTAGGAAAGTTTAATTATTTTTCCTGAAGTTCCAACAATTTGAGTGTATAAAACAAAATGATAACAGATAGGTTAACAGGAAAAAAGGCATACCAATTTATTAATGTGTAAATGGGCATGAAAGTCATAAAATGTGAAAGCTCAAAGGACAGCGAGATGGTTGATGCTCAAATATCCCCTTCATTCATTGGGAAGACAGAAGATGAGGGTTCAAGGTGTAGAAGTAAATTATTTCCAGGGGAAATGAATAAGCTCAAAAACAGTGGTCTAGGGCCAAATTTATCTGGGTTATGGGGAGATAGCTCACAGGTTATAGGAGAGTGAAGGGAGGAAAGCATGTCAAGCAAAGGCTGTCATGTTATACAGATGAAAATATGTCAGGTAATTTCAGAGCTACCCTCAGAATAAAATGATGGTAGCCTGTGGTTGAGTTCATCTTTCCTTGATCTGGACAATGGGGATAGGGGGATGCTCAAAGGAAGCCTATTGATTTTAATAATGTAGATTTTTCTCTACAGATAAAAAATCTCCACAAAAGGCAGCTTTTCAAGGCTATTCCTGTCTGCAAGCCTTCTGAGCAACCATCTCAAAATATGTCAGAGAAGTATCTTTTAGGGTGAAATATTTTTGGTTTCCTCTAATAGCATAAAATTTTTGATGTAAATGTTCAAAGCTGCTTACTTGTTCTATCCAGCATGTTAGAATGCTCTTACTGATGTAGAGAGACAAAGATAAGGCAACACCAAGAACGAGATGAAAAGAAGGGTTTAAGATGGGGATATTTTGGAACATTTGCTGATAGAGCACAGACTATGTGCATGTGGATATAACTTTTTTCTTCAGAGCCAGGTTGAGCAACATGACCCTTTTCTAAAGCTTCTTACACTTTCCTTATATTGCTGAGGTAAAGCTTCTGTTTTATTAAAGCTTATGGTGATAAGAAGGTTAGATCCAGATTAATCTAACATCTATTTTCCTTGAAATCCAATGAAAGTATTTTATCACTTAGGAGATATATCATATTTTTGCATTCAGATAAAAAATAAAAAGCAAGGAAAATAAGCATTTTACTATGGGCATTGTGAACCAGGTTTTAACCTATCAATGTAAACAACATTTTATTCCATTTAAAAAATATATATATATTATTTCCAAAAATATGCTTTACTTCTCCATAAAGATGTTATGAAGCTTAGCAGACAAAAACAGGTTGTTAGCATGTGACTTAAAAAGAAAACAATAAAAATATTCCTAACAATGTTAAAAGAAAACCTAAGAAAATGTGCTGTCTTGGATTTTTAGCTTTGGTTATAGAGTGACAAATGATTGCTTGAAAACCTAAGAAATCTTTCTTTTAAAAAAATTGTTACTTGCAGACTTGAAGAAAATTAAAAACATAATGTAAAAATAAGACAATATAAAATTGTGGGTGGATGATTGGCAATAACAACCTAGAATTTGAGATCAATAACCTTAATTGTTATTCTAGAATAAACATCAGAAGGAAAATAACCATTCAGTAGACTCAACAATAGGCAGAAACCACAGCTGGCAAGAAGGGTGTATTTCCCTTATGCAAAGTCTTTAAGCAGTGCTTTAGATTTGCTTAACAAGACAGACTGATTTGCATTTCCTTATATTTCTTTTTCTTGGTTGGCTTTCACCAGTGTCCTGGTGGGGCCCTTTTTCTCTTAAATTTTAATTTGTTTTCTGATACATGAGCCCATTTTTCTATTTGAAGGAATGGAACAATGCCCACAGCACAGTGAAAAATGAAGCTTTCAATCAGGAGTCCAGGTATTGAGAAAAATAAATGGCAATATGGTTAACAGATTACTGTATCCAAATATATTGAATGGCTAAATTTTTGCACATTTTAATCACTATTACCATTTTACTATTTTCCCCTGTGATTATTTTTCTGATTATTTTTCTTTTTTTTAAATTCTTTTTCTCTGTGGTTAATATTTTTATTTGGCTTTAGGGAAAATAAATTTGACATTTAACAAATCTAAATACCTATAACATTTAACAAATTGAAATCTATCACAGAAAAATGATTGTCTTAATTTAAAATGTGATTACTTAAAGATAAATACAAAGATCATATTAAAATGATTAAATTATGAGAGTGCTTTTATGAAAGGTCATATATTATAAAAATACATTGAGAACATTTTATATGTTCATTTAATGATGGGAATTGTTTTAGACCTTGGCTATAGCATATAAAAAGCTATTTCTATTTTCTCTAAATATTTGTTCAAATAATTTCTGTGGAGATTTCACCTCTGGGCAAGATGAAGTAAGAGCACTACCCTGGCTCTCCAACTGAACATAAATATAACCTCTGAACAGAAGGAATACAGAAGATATCTGAAGACTAAAAAGTAAATGGTAATGGGGAGATTTGTGAAGGAGTCCAGAATTTGATGTAATCCCAAAAGTGTTAGTGGTGGTGAATCCATACAGATCTGCAGTAACCTCAATTCTTGCCTCCTCAGAAGAAAGAATTTGGGCAAGGGAGCTTAAGGCAGAAGGAGAGACCTGACATAGACTCAAAGCTTTAGAGCAGGAGTGAACGTTTGTTAAAAAGCTTTAGAGCAGGAATGAAAGGAAGCAAAGTACACTTAGAAGAGGGCCAAGCGGGTGATTTGAGAGATTCAGTGTACAGTTTGACCTTTTGACCTGCTGTTTTAGATGTTGGCATGCTTCCAGAGTCTTGTGTCCCTTCTCCCTTAAGGGGGGCTGTCCGCATGCATAGTGGCCTGCTAGCATTTGAGAGGTGAGCATGTGCAGTGTGTTTACTGGAGTTGTATGCATGCTCACTTGAGGCATTCTTCCCTTACCATTCCAATGTCATATACCAGTTAAACTCCACCATTTTGCCACTTAGTGCACGTGCTTGATCCCATTCACCCATCTCCTAAGATCTTATTGGGAAGCTGCTGATCACCAGTTTCAGGTATTTTCTATCTACTGGGAGACTGCCTTTCCCTGGTGCTGGCTGTGATCAATTATTATTTCAGAGAGGCAGTTTAACAACAGCCTGACCATCAACTGATGGTCACCTGACATTCTTGATTAGGGTGAGCCCTCTCCTGCCCTGCTCATGCCAGACTAGATACCTACTGTAACAAAACCAGAGATTACTGTCTCTTTTTTTCCCTCTACCAGTGAGAGGTGAAGCCACCCTTCCTGGGTCAAGTGGGGACTCGGAGAACTTTCCTGTCTAGCTAGAGGATTGTAAATGCACCAATCAGCCCTCTGTGTCTAGCTAAACGATTGTAAATGCACCAATTAGCACTCCATAAAAATGCACCAATCAGCACTCTGTGTCTAGCTAAAGGATTGTAAATGCACCAATCAGCACTCCGTAAAAATGCACCAATCAGCACTCTGTCTAGCTAAAGGATTGTAAATGCACCAATCAGCACTCTGTAAAAATGCACCAATCAGCACTCTGTGTCTAGCAAAAGGATTGTAAACACACCAATCAGCACTCTGTAAAATGGACCAATCAGCACTCTGTAAAATGGACCAATCAGCGCTCTGTAAAATGGACCAATCAGCAGGATGTGGGCAGGGCCAAATAAAGGAATAAAAGCGGGCCACCCCAGCCAGCAGTGGCAACCCGCTCAGGTCCCCTTCTACACTGTGGAAGGTTTGTTCTTTCGCTTTTCACAATAGATCTTGCTGCTGCTCACTCTTTGGGTCTGCATTACCTTTATGAGCTGTAACACTCACTGCGAAGGTCTGTGGCTTTACTCCTGAGGTCAGCGAGACCACGAGCCCACCAGATGGAACAAAAACTCCGAATGTGCCACCTTTAAGAGCTGTAACACTCACTGTGAAGGTCTGCAGCTTCCCTCCTGAAGTCAGTGAGACCACGAACCCACTGGAAGGAAGAAATTATGGACACACCTGAACATGTGAAGGAACAAACTCCAGACACACCATCTTTAAGAACTGTAACACTCACCAAGAGGGTCTGCGGCTTCATTCTTGAAGTCAGCAAGACCAAGAACCCATCGGAAGGAACCAATTCCAGACACACCAG
Source organism: Nomascus leucogenys (assembly GCF_006542625.1). NCBI lineage: Eukaryota > Metazoa > Chordata > Mammalia > Primates > Hylobatidae > Nomascus > Nomascus leucogenys. Next base: position 76,410,644 of record NC_044392.1, read on the forward strand.
TATCTCCTGCCGTAGACTCAAAGCCAACCTGAAACCTAGAAGTACCAACTGGTGGGGACAGAGGAGGTCTCATTTTCTGTACCATGAAGTTGGAGACAAGACTCCTAAAGTCTAAAAAGAATGGGGTAAACCCCTGTTTTCTTTTTTCTCTCTTACTATCCTTTTCCCCAGGCACAGAGTCTGGGCAGCATCTAAAATACTACAAGGTGGAGACTTTTTTTTTTTTTTTTTTTTGACCAAAGGAACAGTGATTCTAAAGGCAAGGTATGAATTTACTTTGAGTCATATTCTCTCTCTGTCCTCCTATTGCTTAGTGCTAGATGCAGTCTCAATTTTCAGAAGTAGCAAAACGGGAAAACCCAAGGCCTGGCTTTCTGACTAGAGGATCATGAAATGAGAGCACAGGCAAGCAGAAAGTTCTGAGACTGCAGGGAGATGGGAATTCTAAGGCAGCTATTGCTTAAACTGGTGCATGAACTACTGGACTCACATTCCTATGCTGCACTTGCATGGACCTGGCCCCAAACAGCATACCAAAGGCATTAAAAACTATAGTCTACACAATTTCCCAGGTTCCAGACCAGCCACTGAGTTGTGGAAAATATTTTCAGTGGGACAATAGCCCACAGTAGGTGGGCTGGAAAAAGATATCCTGAAGTTGTTTGTTTCTTGCCTACTAAAACAAAACTAGACAATAAAAATCAACCATAATCCTAAGATTTAAATGAGACCTAGAGTCTGTAACAAAATATTCAAAATGTCCAGAATATCATCTAAATGAAGAACTAGCATATGAAGAACAAAGCAAATCTCAGCTCACAAAAGACAACAGATGCCAATGTTGAAAGGATACACATGTTGAAATTACAAGACAAAGACATTAAAGTCATTATAAGTCTTCAGAAATAACTCTCAGGAAATAAGACTGAACACGTTTAAGCAAATGGGAAAACAAAGTCTCAACAAAGATAAGATAGAAACAAAACCAACAGAAAATTTTAGAGCTATAAGTGAAAAATTTTAGAGCAATAACCAAATTTTAAAAATTTACTTGTTGGACTCAATAACAGAATTGAAATGGCAAAGGAGTCAGTGAACTTGAAGATAAATAATTAAAAATTATCCAATCTGAACTCTAGAGAGTAAAATGATAGGAAAAAAAGAAGGAACAGAATCCCAGGGACTGGATAAAACTAAAACATCTGACATTTGTGTCACTGGAGTCAAAAAAGGAGAGGAGAAAGAGTGTGGTGTAAAAAAAATATTTGAATGGCTGAAAATTTCCCAAATTTGTTGAAAGGTCTAAACTTACACATTTGAGCAACTCAGAAAATCCTAAAGAGGATAAGCTGAAAGAAATCCATGCTAAAACACATCATAATAAAAATGTTTAAACTACAGACCAAGGAAAATACTTTAAAAACAGACAGAAAAATAAAAATTGAAGCATAGCATATAGGTGCATGAGATTCTAATGAATGTGGATTTTTCATCAGCAACCATGTGGGCCAGAGGAAAGTGGAATATTTTTTTAGATGCTGAAAGTAAAGAATTTTCATCCTAGAATTCTATGTCCAGTGAAAATATCCTTCAGGAATGAAGGTTAAAATAAAGACGAAGGAAACAAAGAATTTCTATTAAGCAGATCTGCTAAAAGGGGATTAACTTGATTTGCTTTGTTAAAAACCAAGTACAGTTTCTGTGGGATAATTAACAGTATAAGAAATAATCTGTTTATTCACTCAATAAATATTGAGTAATACATAACAAAATGTATAAAACATGCTACACACTACTGTGGGTACAAAGGTATCTACAATATAGATCATGTTCTGAAGAAGCTTATGAGCTACAGTGGAAATTAGAATATGTACATAGAAAATATTGTATCTGTTCTTATTAAATCCCCATGTGTAACAAACCACATGAAACTTAGAGACTTCTAATGACTCTAAACAAAAATTTATTATTCTCTTTCACAGTGATGTTTATTGATTGGGGCAAGCTAGTGGTTTTGAGTTGAGATTTCTGATATGGTAATAACCTGTTATCAGCTGAGCTGGGGACATCTGAAAGTTCCAGTGAACTGGGTTTCCAACAAGCCTTACTCAATGGCAAGCAATTGATTCTGACTATTAGCTGGAAGCTCACCTAGGGGTATTAATCGGAATACATATCCTTGTTCTCTCCATGTGTCTTGAGTCTCTCACTGTATGGAAATTGAGTTAAGTTCCCACTGGGTGTATCCAAGAGTGTGTTCCAAGAGACCCGGATATAGCTGAAGATTTCTTAATACCAAGCCTTGGAAATCACGTAGAAACATTTGACCATTTTATTGGTCAAAATTCTGAGCCAGCCCAGATTCTAGGGGAGGGGACAGAATAGTATTATGAATATTGAGAAGTATGGCTCATTTTCAGACCATCTTTATAAATGACCACTGTCTGCTTTCTTTTTGACAATCATCCACATCCTTTATGAATGCAAAATCTACTCATCGCTCACCCAAAACTTAATCACCCAATGGGCTCTTCCTGCCTACCACACAGACAGAATGAATTTACTGATACTATGGCATTGCAGTAGAAAAAGATTTTAATTGACACAAGGCCAAGCCAACATGGAAGAACTGGAGTTTTACTACTCAAATCAGTCTCACTGAAGGCTCAGAAGTTAGGGGTTTTATGGCCAAATTGGTGGGTGGAGGGGGCTAGAGAATGGGTGCTGCTGATTGGTTGGAAATAAAATCACAGGGGTGTGGAAAATGGTCCTCCTGCCCTGAGTCCACCTCTGTATGGGGCTACAGGACCAGCTGAATCATGAGTCATAGGGGTCCAGGTGGGGTCAGTCTGAAAATTATCTAAAAAAAAAGTCAACCTTAGGTTCTGCAATAGTGATGTTATGTGTAGGGGCAATTGGGAAGTGGCAATCTTGTGATGTTTGACCACAAGACCCCTGAGCAATAAAGGATTATAGAAATTATCCCTTTTTGTGAACTCTGGCCTGGACATATGACTGCTGAGCAAGTGACAGATTACAACAACCATGCCTACACTTTAGCAGAGTTCAGACCCCTCCCATAGTCCTTGTTTTAGTCCATTTTCAGCTGCTGATAAAGACATACTGGAGACTGGGCAATTTACAAAACAAAAGACGTCCAGTGGACTCACAGTTCCATGTTGCTGGGGAGGCCTCACAATCATGACAGAAGGTGAAAAGCATGTCTCACATGGTGGCAGACAAGAGAAGAGAATGAGAGCCAAGCCAAAGGGGTTTCCCACTATAAAATCATCAGATCTCATGAGACTTATTCACTAACACACAAACAGCATGGAGGAAACTGCTCCCACGATTCAATTATCTCCCACTGGGTCCCTCCCACAACACAAGGGAATTATGGGAGCTACAATTCAAGATGAGATTTGGTTGGGGACACAGCCAAACCATATAAATCCTATTAGCGTGGCTTTTCATTAGTCTTGCAAAGGTAATTTTTTTGTCCCTTAGCAAGGAGGGGGTTAGTTTTAGAGAGGGACTATTATCATCTTTGCTTTTAAGTTAAACCATAAACTAAATTACACCTAAACTTAGCTTGGTCTACGAGCAAGAAAGACCAAGGAGAGCTTGGAGGTCAGAAGCAAGATGGAGTCAACTATGTTAGATTTCTCTTACTGCCATAATTTTGCAAAGGTGGTTTCAGACCTGTAGCATCTCATCTCATTACCACATTGGCTCAAGTTTGATGTTGAAGAGATTACTATTTAATTGGGTCCAGGTGCAGTATTTTCTGTTTGATTTATAAGGCCTGTTAACTAAAGACCAAAGTTATCTGTGTCTCCCCCACACACTTTATACACTTTCAACATAAAATGGTTTTAAAAAAAAAAGCATGATAAACCACAATAAATATTTAATTTTAAAGGTGGGGTGGAAGACAGAAATATATCTCTATTTGACAGCAGTTCTGAAATCCAGGCAGACACATATCACCAACTTCTTGATTAGGGTCCAGTCATGAGCCCTGGGAGTGATTCTCTAGTCTTTACTCTGAGTCACCCTTCATTTTTTATTAGAAATTGCCTATGTTTGCCACTGACTAACTTTGTTAGCCTGTTTCTGTTTAAAGTTTAGAACTTTAAAGGCTCTTATTTTTGAACTGTATCTGTCCTTTTTAGTTCAAGCTGGTGGTGCTTCTGCCAATACAATATTTTTAAAAACTTCATGAGTTACTTATGACTCTCATTGGGATTCAGTCCATCAAAAACTGCAGACAAAAACAAAAAGCCTCACCCACAAATTCCTTTGAAATTGTTTACTTTCTAACTGTAGCTGAGATTCATTGTAATGAAGGACAATGCCCTTAAGATTCTTTTAAGGCATGTCTTAAATCTTTTGGCTGTATCCTAAGGGTTCTCTCAGCCACACCCTTGATCTCAACTTTACCCTGGGGCTACAATTTACTGGCAATGCCCTGAATTTGATATGTGCCCTCAGGCATTTTTTACTTTTTGTCCCCATCCGTTGTAAAATGTAAGGATGAAAATAGTCCTATCTTTTAACTCAGCAAGTCAAATTCTTTATATTTTCTATGAAACTTGTTAGAAAATTGAATAGGGCTTTTTTTGGTTCATGTCTCTATATCCATACCTTTCCATATATGGCTAAAAAAAGCCAGTTAGCACTTAGAACATTATGCCTGGAAGTCTCCTTCTTGAAATCCACCTGTTCCTAAACATATTTTCCATTTGCAATGTTACAGAAATCTTTGCCCCTGAATAAAAAGATCACAATGTCTCTAGTCTCTAATAACAATTTATCACTGTCTTTCAAGCCTTCACTGTTTCTTTGAGGCCTTTCCAGTTTCTACCTGGGTTGACATTAGCATCTAATTCAGTTTCCCTGTCCAATGCCATCTACTAACATAACCCTTTTTCTTCTTTTTTTTTTTTTTTTTTTGAGACGGGGTCTTGCTCTGCTACCCAGTGCAGTGGCATAATCGCAGCTCACTGCAGCCTAGAACTTCTGGGCTCAAGTGATTTTTCTGCCTCAGCCTCCTGAGTAGCTGGGACTACAAGGCATGCATCACAATGCCCAACTAATTTTTAAAGTTTTTATAGAGACAAAGAGTCTCACTGTATTGCCCAGGCTTGTCTCAAATTCCTGGACTCAAGCAATTTTCTGGCCTTGGCCTCCCAAAGTGTAGGATTACAGGTATGAGCCACCATGCCCAACCTATAATATCCTTTTTTACATCAGCGTTCTTGCCATTTCTTCTAAAACCTTCACTCCACAGTTACTTGCAAACTTCCACTTCTTCAGTTGAACTTATTTGCTTTTATCTTTGTTCAATTCCAAAGACCATATCATCAATCTTTTTGTCAAATAATCAGCAGAACCACTTAAAATTACAACTATGCTATATAAGATAAATGTATTCTGCTATGATTGTACATAATGAGGGAATTGGCCTAGTTAGAAAGGTCAAAAGAGGTTTTCCTGCGAAAGCCATAATTAAGCTAAAACCTGAAGGAAAAAAAAAAGTGGGGAAAAAATTGTGGCTTGCTGTCATTTAGCATTGCTCTGATTATCTCAATTCTGAGTTTTCATTTGACCATAGTCATACTGCCTTCTAACAGTACCGTTTCTCATGTTGCCAAATCTTCGTTCTTATTTCAGACTTCAAACTCTCAATTTTTCTCCATCTCCTGCATGACTGCCACTAGCCTCCCTACCCCAAATCAGCCTCTGTGTCAATGGTGCTCACTTTACATACTAGAATATCCCAACAGGTTTATTTTTTAGTCAATCTTCATGTTCTTCAACTGATCTAATATATTCAACCTGCCCCCCAATTACTCTTTAATATGTCAGCCTGCTGATTTCCTTATTGTAAATTGAAGTATAAAATGATCTTTTATTATTGTTATTATTATTATTTGTATCTGCTAATCCCATTTGACATAGACTCATCAGCATCTATAATACTGACCACAGTGTGTGGCCAATAAATATTTGTTTAATAAATGAATAAACAAATCAATGTTTTATTTCTTTTACAAAGGAAGTGGAGAAAATCTTGATATTGGGAGTATGATAAATTTAAGCCATCTAATTTCAACTAGCATATTTAGTTTCTTTAATTCCCTAAGTCTCCCTCACATTTTCTAACGCATTTTTTTCTAGAAACCATTTCTGCCACTCTCATTTTCAGCAGATTACTTCTCATTAGTTAAGATACAAATGAGCTCCTCAAATACCTTTTTTGTTTGTTTCCTCACTTTTACATTGTCCAGTTTTTTCAAGTGAGTTGAAAAGTATAAGCCAATTTGGTGTAACGATGACCTCAACTTTGGCTCATTTATTTAGTAGCTCATTTATCAAAAAGTGTTCTGTGTTTAGAACAACAGAGGCAACATCACATTCTTGCCGCCATTAAGAAGCTCACAGAAAGGCCATGTTCCATAATAACTGCATGCTCCAGACACTGCAGGGTCCAGTGTCTTTCTCTACATCCACAGCTCACTACTCACTGCATCCTAGTCCATGTACTACCAATAAACTTCCCAATAGAACTTCTATGATTACAATAATGTTCTCTTTTTGCACTATCAAGTATAGCCGCCACGAACCTCACATGGATATTAAGCACTTGAAGCATGGCTTGTAGGACTGAGAATTGCATTTCAAATCTTATTTCATATTAATTTAAATTTAAACTTAGATTTAAATTTAAATATGCAGGTGAATTGCTAGTGTATTGACAGCACAGGTCTAACTGAAAGCATCTCTATAAACTTTACAAAATTAACCAGGGAAGAAGGAAAGGGGAGAAATGAAAACAAACCAAGCTTGCAGCACATTTGGCATTAATTATTAGGCCAGCTTGCTCTCTGACCTGCTTCCTCATAATGGTTTGGTTCCTGTTGCCCCAGAATCATGCAGACCCTGTCACAAGATTATAATTCCTCTTAACTGTTCTATAGATAACAACTTGAACATTGTGAAACATTAAGTTTTCCCTTTGAAATATTCTTTCAGATATTCCCTTTGAAAATTTCTTTCAGAAATGTCAATATACCATTGACGTTGCTGATGCCAGCTCATCTGAAGGGCCCTATGAAGAGCTGACTCACCAAATAATGCAGTTTCTACATCCTGATGGTGCCATTCCCCCTTAACCTGACCAATCAACATCACCAGTATTCCAGTCCCTCACTCTCCACAATACCCTTGAAAACCCTCATCCCAGAACTCCTTGAGGGGATGGATTTGAGGGTCCCTTCTGTCTCCGTGCTTGGCCACCCCCTCAATCATTGAACTCTTTCTCTGCTGCAAACCCTGCTGTCTTGGTGTATTGGTCTGTTACTGCACAGGGGGAATATGAACCTGGTGGTCCTGTAATATAGCTACTCTGGCCTTTTATCAGTTCCATTAGTTCCTTTCACATAGAAAGTTGTGTTTGTTCTCAGGGCCTGTGCACATGCTGTTTTCTCTGCCTGGAATGCCTCTATTCATCCCAGCATTCTTTCACAAAATTTCTCAAATGGCTACTTATTTCTCTACCTTTAGAGTTTGACTTAAAGAAACACTCATTCTCTTCCTGACATTCCTATACAAAGCCAGAATAGCCTCACTCTCTGACCTTATATTTGTATTATTTTCTATCTCTTCCCTTTGCTCATTTCCTTCAAAGCATTTATTCAAACTGAAAATATTTTATTTGTCTACTTTCTTGTTTATAGTGTGTTCTCCTCCATCAAAATGTAATCTTAATGAAGGTAGGAACTATGCACATCTTATAAATCCTTGTGATTTCACAGGCTAAAAAAAGTGCCTATTACATAGTAGGCATTTAAAAATATTTTTGGCTGGGTGCAGTGGCTCACACATGTAATCCTAGCACTTTGGGAGGCCGAGTTGGGCAGATCACTTGAGGTCACTAGTTCAAGACCAGCCTGGCCAACCTGATGAAAACCTGCCTCTACTAAAAATGCAAAAATTAGCCAGGTGTGGTTTCATGCAACTGTAGTCCCAGCTACTCAGGAGGCTGACGCAAGAGAATCGCTTGAACCCAAGAGGCAGAGGTGGCAGTGAGCTGAGGTTGTGCCACTGCAGTCCACCCCGGGTGACAGAGTGGGACTTCATCTCAAAAAAAAAAAAAAGTTGTGTTTAAAAAATAAATAAAAATATTTTAAATAACTGAGTGAACAAATGATGGCTATGATTTTAGCGTGCAAAATGTATTGTGGGAGCATAGAATAGTGAAAAAAAATCTGCCTAGGACTGAAGCAGGGATGGGGTTCCTGAAGATTTTTATGGAAGTCACATTTAAGTGGAAAAGATAGTGAAGAAAATCCTAAGCAGAGGAAACATTCTGTGTAAATGTAAAGAGGCATGAAAAGCATGACCCGTGTAGGAAGAGTGAGAAATTATATGTGACTGAAGTGCTTTGCCGTTTTATCACTTGAGATCATCTTTTCCTTCTCGGAAAAGAAGAATTATTTTTTCCAAGACAAATTCTGCCACTGGTATCCCGCATCTGATACTTCTTCCATTGCCTATGGAACGTGTCCCATCGGTTATCCTTTTATATTTGCTCAATATGCACTAACTTTCTGGTTTGCCTAACATGAGGGCTTAAATGACATTCATGGTGGAAAACAAAAACAAAAACGAAACAAACCTACCCGTCAAGTCAATAGCCCCTGAACATCTCTTTATCTTTTTCCACATTGATTCTACAAACTGACCGCCACACACTGACTCTACTTGCTCACCTCTTTGTTGCATCTTTTCTTCACCACTTGACTCATCTGCTTTCCTTAAGGCAGTACATCTTTAATCATTTTGTTTCCTTGTCTCGAAATTTTAAATAGCCTTTTACAGTCAGCTGGATAAAGAGTAAATTCTTACTCTTTGATTGTAAATCTCATCCTACCCTTGAACTGGCCCTGAATTATCTTTCAAAATGTTTTTAATACTACATCAGCATTTAGCTAAAATGGACTGTTTAATAATATACTTTCTGTTATTGGTGGCCTTGACTGCTGCTGTCTTTGTGAAGCCATTCCTGACCTTCCCAAACTAAGCCTTTGTTAACAGGGCTAACAAAGCCCTGTCTCCTTACTTATCATTATACGTTCATTGCCCAGTAAGGCCTGACCTATGGTGATTACTCAATGTGATGAACAAGTACCCTCTGCTTAGAGCCTGATCTTTGATTCTGAGGGAAATCATCCCTGTGCATGCTGAAAATCTCAGAATTCACGTGTCCTTCACGTGAATTCAGAATATTACAGGTGAAAAGATACCATTCACTGTATTCTGTAAACAAGAATAGGCACATTGTTTTGAATGAATGAGCAAGTAGATGAGCAAAAACATAACTACCCTCAATATATTTTATTCATATTAATAGTTTGCATTTGATTGAATTATCAGAACAAAAAAAAAAGAAAAAAAGCCAAAACCAAAAAGAAAATCTAAAGCCACTAAATTTGTAATTTAAATTTTATTTCAGATTCTCCTACTTTAATGAAATAAATATGTATGGCATAAGGGCCCAATTTAGACTTACTCCTCTGTCTTATTCAGGCACCATGGAGAATATTTTTAAAATAAGGCATTAATTTAATGAAGGTTGTAGATTTTGATCTGAACTCAACAGAAGCAGAATACATGTAAAGGATCATTCCATAGATTTCTGAATTTTAACGTGTTCTACAGCTGACCCTATTATTGTTTTATATCTTTAACTAATAATTTATTTATCACAATTGCTTTTTTTCCATTCAAGATACAACCTCACTGGCAAGATTGTTGTTATTCCTTGCTACCTCTTGTATTTTAAAAAACCCAGCTGGGCGCGGTGGCTCACGCCTGTAATCCCAGCACTTTGGGAGGCCGAGGCGGGTGGATCACAAGGTCAGGAGATGGAGACCATCCTGGCTAACACGGTGAAACCCCGTCTGTACTAAAAAACAAAAAATTAGACAGGCGTGGTGGTGGGCGCCTGTAGTCCCAGCTACTCGGGAAGCTGAGGCAGGAGAATGGCGTAAACCGGGGAGGCGGAGCTTGCAGTGAGCCGAGATCGTGCCACTGCACTCCAGACTGGGCGACAGAGCGAGACTCTGTCTCAAACAAAACAAAACAAAAAAACCTCAATGGCCCTATTTTTTAGTTTTCCTGTATAAAAATTACCATGCTGGATTGCAGGTTTGCTTTCTAGATCATTTTTTATTTGTTCAGAAGTCCCTCCTTTCAGTACGTCTTATTTCAAATATTTCCTAAATGTGTGTCCTCTAAAATACACTACCATTTACTTATAATTATTGTTCATCATCTGCTGCAGAAGGATCTCATCCATCTTCTGCTGAGTACTGAGAGGATGTTCCAGAGAATTTTAGTAGAGCAGACATTCTCTTTTTTGGCTCTTTCATATGGGAAAGTCATAAATGGAATCAGAAGATTTATGAGAATTTGTTGTAATCAACTGGAGAATGTTTTTTGAATATAGTTTTATACCTAAAAGGTATATTTCTATAAAGTCGCTGTAAAACTCTATGAGCAAATTTTTATAATAGTAATAAAATAATAATTCAATCATTAAAAAAAGTACCACATGTACCATCATGAAACTTTTATGTTATGAACAACTGCTAATTTGGCCACACACACACACACACAAAAACCCAAAACCCACATTAACTTTTCATTCTTTCTCTGGGCAATTAGACACCATCACTTCTATGATTTTAGGAACTGGTACTGTCCTTAGTGGTAGAAAATTCTGTAGTTGACAGCTGAATCTAGAAAGTAGCCATGTTTTATAAGCAGTCTGCTCAAAAGTGCTTCTAAAATTTTGGAAGCAACACACAAGAAGTTCTGATGACCATTCAGGCCAGGATTTCTTGTGCCTTTTTTTTGCTCAAATCTAGGAAAAAAAAATGGATAGACATTTAAGACTAGGATTACCTGATTAACATCTGAGCTTCAGTATGTAGTAATTGTTGTTCTTAAGGCTCATTTGTCGATACAGGAGATGGAGGTGGGGAAGATGATGTGGTGTAGAGGTGGGGAAAACTAGGAATGCAATTTAAAGAATGCAAAGAAAAAAAGGAATTCACTTCTGATGTTTAAAATAGATTATGTACCAAGTGAATTTTCTTGTAAGCCAGGCTACTACTCTAAAAGAAATATTTTCTAAATCTCTTCAATTGTCATAAAAAAAAAATCACAGGTCAGGCACAATAGTTCACACCTGTAATCCCAGCACTTTGGGAGGAAGAGATGGGTGCATCACCTGAGGCCAGGAGTCTGAGACCAGCCAGGCCAACATGATGAGACCATGTCTCTACTAAAAATATAAAAATTAGCTGGGTGTGGTGGCACACACCTGCAATTCCAGCTACTCAGGAGTCTGAGGCATGAGAATTGCTTGAACCCAGGAGGTGGAGGTTGCAGTGGGCTGAGATCACACCATCGTACTTCAGCCTGGGCAACAGAGCGAGACCCTGTCTCCAAAAATATATATATATATAAAAAATAAAAATAAATAAATAAAAACAGTCACAGTTTACACCTGGAGAGCTTCTCCCAATATGTAGATAAGATGCCAATACCACCTAAGGCAGCAAGAACAACGAACTTTCAATCTTAAGTAGTAATAGGAGAAGGGAGTGGTCAGGTGTGTGATTCCTAATCCTCTCCAAGGACTTCAGTTCAAAGTGAATGTATTGGTGGGGGAGGGGTTGGGAGAAAAAGAGCAAAGAGGGACAAAAAGATGCTGGTAACTCAATGTGGGGAGAAGTGTGGGGAGTTCTTGTCCTGACTCCCCAGTTGGGGATCCAGGAAGCAGCCAGCTTGAAGTCAACATCACACAAATATGCTTTTTAACTTTCAAGAGGCATTCTTGTTTTCTGTGTTCATAGAAGGCACACAGAAGTATGGGAGAATCTGCCTGGAGTGCTTGCCAGAGGGGACATATAAAAGGCATGTAGTGGCTCTTCAGTGAGGCTACAGAGCAATCAATCTAGGCAGGGGCTGAACTGTGTGCACAGCAAAAATCTACCAATGGCCTGAAATAACCCCAAATCAGGTGAAGACAGCCATGGAGGACCACTGGGCTTCAACCAAGCTGAGAGAGAAGACTACTTTAGATCAGTCCAGGCAACAATTACAGACACAATTTCTGGCTAGTAAGCACTGCACCGGTAGAGAGGGGCCACCTGTGTAAAACCAAAAAGACTTGCAAACATCTTATCCAAGAACATTTTCACCTGTATTATGAGGTTACAAACACCCAAACATTATCTTCAAAATGAACTCTTGGGTTGGAGGTAGGGTGTTTCAGAGGTAAGAAAGACCAAGTAATCAAAGTAACCAATGAAATCAAAGAAGTGTTTTACATTATTAAAATTGGTTAAATTTAAGGTGTGCACATCATCTGCATTGTAAAATCAGTTAAACATTTTACTCCATTACACACGTGAGTGAGTATGTATTAATATATACACTGTTATATGTCTTCAAAGACTTTTCCCTTAAAAGATTATAAGAAAATATTTGCCATGTGGGTGGCAAAACACTATCATCCCATCCGGAGAACTTTTGAAAGAGAAAAGGTGCTATGAATAATTACTCATGGACAATAGACACAAACCACGACTGTCCTATGCCATCTGGGACACACTTTACAGAAGAAAAGTTGAATTCTTCTTAGATAAAAATGTTTCTTTGATTGGGATGGGAAGAGGAGAGGGCAAAAACTTTTACCTACTTATATACTTATTTATAAAAGATACATTTCCTTGGTCCTAGCTTAGATCAGAGAGTTTAAACAAACAAGACTTAAATTGTTATATTCAAGAAATAAATAGAAATTCAGTGGATGTAAGTTGGCTAAAAAGTAGGAAAAAGAAGAGCCCAGAGTTGGAAAGAGATACCTTGGAAAATGGCAGTAATCTAATGCCTAGAACCTGGGCCAGGTGAGGACGGACATGGTCTGTTAGAAATTTCCAGTGGAGATACAGTTACAGGGGATCAAGATTTTAAACTTCACCTGAACAGTGCTTTTTTGCTGTCCCTATCCACAACCAGAATGGCCCAAACTTCACGAAATCTGGAGTGTTCTTTGATTATAATTTTGGAGGATTGGAGGGAGGGAATAAAGGCATAGTGTAACAGTGAAACAGCAAAAGAATGAACATAACTAACCCCATTTTATAAAGCGGTCTTTACCCATTCCTGCACATAGGCTAGGATAATTTTAGAGCACTTAGATAATATGCAAAAACAGCACTCATGTAGTTTTTGAAACCAACTCTGGGATTAAAGGGGAAGTATGTAACAACTAACTATGTTTCATTGAAGATGTATAAGAGAATTGTGACCTGACCGAGCACAAAGAAGTCCCCCATCTCCATAGACCACCCAGATGTCTGTGGTCATCAGTCACATCGTGATATCAAACCCCTCTTCTCCATGCCCTTAATGTAAAAAGAGTCTGAAATTTGTACTAACTTAAGATAATTCTTTAGGATACTAGTTCACTATCTTCTTGGTTTGCTGGCTTTCAGAAATAAAGTCACCTTCCTTTCTCCAGCTCCATGCCTCTGGACTTATAGGCTGTCCTGTGGAAGCAGAACAAGTTTGGATTCAGTAACAGTAAGAGTTATCTCTAGTGAGGGGTCGAGTCAATGCACCTGGAAAATGATTCAGTAAGCTCAGAAACTAAGACCTATCAGAAATTGAAAATTCACCAGAAGCAAGAAATTAGACCAAGATGTAACGCACAAGAATAAGCCCCATAGGAAACTAAGAATTATTTATGGGTGCAGTGGATGGCTATGGGTTTCTACTAGTAAAAAGAGGGTCCAAGCAAATCTGCCAAAATATTCAAGAAAAGGTTGTGCTCCTAAGCTTGGAAATCTATAAATAACTAGGCTATAGCAATTGAGGTTAATTTCAACACATTTTACATAATTTTTTACAATTAAAATATAATTTCAGTGGTCATTCAATAATATTTGAGTATACTTTATAAGCAGACTGTCGTACTCTAGGCAATGAAAGTCTTGAACTCATAAACTTAGTCAATTCCATAGTAAAAAACAAAATCGGGAAAAATTTACATTAGCATTTTTCTATGATTATTGAAACGTCCTTTCCTTCTCATGTGCTAATTATAAATAGTACCAATTCTTCACCCTCAAGTTGTTTTATTACTATTAAATAACTATAACTTACAGTGGCATAGATTTATACCTACTGGTTATTTAAAGTTTATGAAATGCCTTCAGCTCTCTGGAGAAAATGCACTGAATACATATAAAACAATAATAAAATAATAATATGCCCAAGGATAAACCATGTTCCTATGTTTTCATACTGTGTATATCATGGGCATTTTATAGCACAGGTTGTTTATAAATGAGGCCCCCAGCTGTTACTGAGAGACTCAGGCAGAGAAAGGGAGTAAACAGAGGATAATAATCCTGATTATAATAGGAGGCTGTTTCTACAGTGAACCAGGGTGAGTTACATTCTCCCTAGGAGTAAACTGCTCAGTCAGTAGCTCCTACAAAGTACCATGAGGTGTAAATTACCTCTTTCCAGGTACTAAATGATACCTTGATGCCTTGGAAAAATTAATGGGTGAGTGGTTTACTCTGAGAGCATTTTATTCCCTCTGAGTCAACATAGGATTCTGCCCAATTAAGTTTTGGAGGGCAGAATTTGCCCTAGAAATAGCAGTTTAAAGGTTTAGAGTTATCCAAGCAATAGAAAAGCTAGTCCCCAATGTACAGTAAAGACAGGACATTTCACCGTGGGTAAGACTTTCATTATCAGCAGTTATTATGTTTCCCTCAGTGGCCAAATGAAGGAGGGAAAGGGTAGAGGGTACCATTATAACCTGAAATATATCAACATATATTTAGTATTTATCTACATACAGTTGATCATCTACCTCTTGTTCTCTTCTAAAACATGCCGAGTCATTTGGTCTATCTCTGTGTCAAAGACAATTCAGACTGTGCCCACATAAGGTATATAAAGTTGCTGTTTCTCTAAAAATACATTTTCTATGTTTAATTGTTTATATATTCATTGAAACAACATAGAATTCAAATGTGTAGGCTAGAGGCATTATTGGAGTTTGAAATAAGTTTTCCTTTTTTTTAAAGTAGAGAAGGTCAAAATGCCATTTTGCACAGTTAATCTAATTGTTGCTCAAGCCTTGTTCTACAGTCAGTTAAATTAAAAAAAAATTGAGAAGGATTTTCTTGAAAGAATCTGGTATTACTGTAGTTATTTAAACAAAATGGATATACCTTTTCTATAGTAAAAATGCTTAAAGGGTTTTGAATCTAGTGTAAGTAGAAATTATCAAGTACATATTTTAGCAGTAATTATTTTAGGTTGCCTTATTAGGTGAATTTAACATTTTCACACTCATAAGGCACTTTTATTTTCTGAGACACTTTGGATGTTGTAGTCCAATAATTTGTTTCTCAAAAGGCACCTAGGAAAGAGAGAGAAGTGATACTCTATTTTTAAAAGAGCTGAGGTTTTAGGGATGGAAACCCTAAAAAGCTTTCTCTAACTTGTCTTCCCACTCCTCCAATACAGCCTTTCTTCAAAAGTAAAATTCTGAGCATGAAACTCATTGATAAGAAAATAGATGCAAATAAATACAAATGCATATGTTTGCTTTTACTATAATGATAATCGAGAAATAACTTACACAAAGTACAATTTTATTATCCGGTTAAACTGCTCAGATCTGTCTTCTGTCACAGCCACTTAATTGCTGTGTAGTTGTCCTTCTGAAGGTTAGATTTCTCATCTGTAAAATGGAACAATAATCACGCCTATCTCATGCATTTGTTCCTATGATTTTGGTGATTTAATCCATTTAAAGCACTTGACACATTGCCCAGCAATGACAAGCCCTCAGTAAATGTTAGTAGTAGTATTGTATTATTATTGTCATTATAATGATTATTTTAATTTTGTGACCAGCCCTGGATAATGTTGTGGAGGGTGTAAATGAAATAAAGCACATTGTTCTTGCTATTTGAGGAAATGACTTGTAATTAGGAAGACAATATTAACAAAATAAGAAGGAAATGGTGAGGCAGGCAGACCACCTGAGGTCAGGAGTTGGAGACCAGCCTGGCCAGCATGGTGAACCCCTGTCTCTACTAAAAATACAAAGCTAGCCGGTCGTGGTGGCACGTGCCTGTAGTCCCAGCTACTTGGGAGGCTGAGGCAGAAGAATAGCTTGAATCCGGGAGGCAGAGGTTGCAGTGAGCCCAGATCATGCCACTGGACTCCAGCCTGGGCGATAGAACAAGACTCCATCTCAAAAAAAAAAAAAAAAAAGAGTTACTGTTGCTGTTATTCAAAGTAGTCTTAGGAATTTTAATAATTAAAAATAAAAAGGAGAATTCCTCATGCAGAGGAGTACAGGAACCAGGAATCTTTTTGGGGTGATGAGAGTGTTCTATATTGTGATTCGGGTGGGGTTAAACAACTGTATACATTTGTTAAAATGCACGAATTGCACACCTATAATTGGAGAATTCTATTGTTTGTAAAGTATATCTCAATAACATTGATTTCATAAAAGGCCATTAAACTTGGCAAATACCAGGGTAGTATTACCATTTAAAAGAAAAACATCATTGGTATATAAGAGTTAAAAAATTGCAAAGGGATGGATGGGTACTGTAGTAGAGAAAGCAGTGAGTCCTTATTTGGGAAGTATGGTGATAAAGAAAGGAAGAGAGATGGCTATGGGAGGAAAGTAACTTGATCGAGTAGGATGACAGAAGAAAAATTCTCTAGACCATGTTTGTAGCTAGCAGAAGTAAAACCCATAGAAATTTGAGATATAAAGAAGAGAGGAAGTAATTGCTAGGGCAGTTGTTGTAAAAGAATTCAGAGAAAAATTGGCATAGTTATTTTAATTGATAAGATGGTACACTTTTCCTTCACGATTGAACCAAAGAAAGCAATAATAAGATACGCTTTTAAATTTTGCCAAAGCAGTCCTTTTGTCAGTAATGTAGGCAACCGAATTTACACTTCCTCTCCACCTACCTAGACACCTCTGTTCTGTCTCTGGTACTCTGCCGTGATTTTGTCCCTTCACTTGTTTCCACAAAGAATCTGCTCGCAACAAGTATTTCATGAAATTTATAGTTTTACTGAATGCCTTGTCTTTTGATATAATGATCATGTGCAGTGTTTAAATCTAATAATAATGAATTTCCCCTGACAACATTGTGCTGCTTTCCAAATCTGAGGTAGACTTTTCAGACTCTGCTAAACTGGTATGATTTTTCTATATTCTTTGACCATTTGGTTGGGTAACCTTAAGACATTCACAACAATGGGAAATGACAGATGTGCTCGATTCCCTGTCTGTGGCCAAAATTAAGTACACTTTTCAGGACTATTTGAGATATGGGATGCTTTTAGCTTTCTGTTCTTTCCCTTCTAGCTCAACTTGGAATGAATCTTGTACTAATTGAGCTTTTTTCCCTTTACACTTCTATTTCAGATATGCTTTTAGAAAAAGGGCTTCAATGCAGACTAGAAACTGGAACCAAATTTCAAGATATTTTGTTCATCTTCCCCACCATTCAGTCTTTCTCCAGACCCTCTAGAATCCCATCTCTTACATTCTAAGACACTTGTGGAATCATTTGGGAAGATTGCTTCTCTAATCCTTCATTGCACTTCTGTATCAAAACCAAGGTGTAGGCCACGTGTGGTGGCTCACGCTTGTAATCCCAGCACTTTAGGAGGCTGAGGCAGGCAGATCACTTGAGGTCAGGAGTTTGAGACTAGCCTGGTCAACATGATGAAATCCCCCATCTCTACTAAAAATACAAAAATTAACCAGGCGTGGTGGCCTGTGCCTGTAATCCCAGCTACTCGGGAGGCTGAGGCAGAAGACTCCTTTGAACCCAGGAGGCAGAGGCTGCAGTGAGTCGAGATTGTGCCACTGCACTCCATCCAGCCTGGGTGACAGAGCGAGAATCTGTCTCAAAAACAAAAAACAACAACAAAACAAAACAAAACAAAAAACAACAACTAAGGGGTAAAAATAGCAAATGATCAACTTCTTTCTTATTCTCTACCTGACCATGTGGTGCATTCCTAAGTCTTCAGTCACTAGCCATTTTCAATGCACAGTTAACCTCTCACAAGCACTGTTTCTTCAATCCTTCCATTCTCTTGCTTTCTTCAACTACCCTTAATAGAAAAACTGTGTACGTGGTAAGTTTTAATCAGATTAAGTGGGAAGAATTTCTTAGCCACCATGGCTTAAAAATACATGGGTTTTGAGAAAAGAATACATGGGTTCTCTGCCTACTCTCAGTAACTACAATGCCATTACTTTTTGAATAATTTCAAGTTAATTTAACAGGAGAGATAGAGAAAATTATATTTACCACAATTTCCTCCAGGGAGAACAATAAATTTTCTCTAAAAAATTCTTTCATGAACCCACTTGGGACTTTGGTACAATCTCCAAAGTTCAGTCCCCAAAGAAATTCCCAGATGTGTAGAGTATTCCTCATTCAGCGATAAGGGGTGGGAATTTTCAGTGTCACAGGAAAGAGTAAGAATGAGGAAGAGGGAGGGGAATGGGGCTGGAGCTGATGCGGTAGTGTGATGTGAGCTCTTCTTCCGTCTCTAATCAATTAGGAAAAGCTTTGAAAACTTGAAAATTGTTATGTGTGAAGATGCTCTTAAGAGGTAACTTGTATATCCAGAGAGTTGGTTCAAACAGATACAGCCATCAGGTAATAGGTACAGAATATATTAGACTGTGTGTTCAGTTTCGAAAATGGACTATTTGGGAAGACTGCAAAATGTATTGAATTTTAAAACTTATTATGCGCTATTTCGGAGCTGCTACATTATAATAGACAGGTCTGGATTTGAATTTAGGGTCCACTTCTCACTAGTTATGAGCCTTTTTGAACTTCTGTTTGTGGGATTTTAAATGGATGGCATATATAGAGTACATTTCCAGATAAACAGTTAATAAACATTGCCTGTGACTGATGATGATGATGATAATGATGATGATGATGAAGAACCTGCCGAGCACAGCAGCTGACAGGTTATAATCTCTCAATAAGTTACAACCACACACTACCACAATGAGTATTAACACTAGCATAACATAGTATTATTTAAATATTAAGCAATGGTTTTTCTGTTGATCTGTGTTTGTATTTTTTAAAAAAGACAAAAAGTCAGTCTGAGGATGAGTGAGCAAATATGTGTATTTTTATAACTTTAAATTAGCAAGCTTAGTGGTACCAGAAATAAAATTCACATTGGAAACAGAGGCCATAATGACAACACTCTATGTTCATTTCCAGAAAGGTAGAGTCACTAGGAAACTGAGATTAAAAGACAACGTGAACCACAAACTACTTCTCTTAAAATAGCTTTATTTGCTTATAATAAACATTGACATGAATTTTCTGGTACATATAAGGTTGGACTTTTATCAAAATTCAGGCCATGCTAATTCTATGATTCCAATGTACTGCAGGTACATCTTCCATATAAGACTCTTCCACAGAGACTCTTGACCCTCTAGAAAAGTATAAACATGCATTATTCTGTGGACTGGCACAGATACAAAACACCAGGATTCTTCAGGGGTATGTTTTCATAAAATATTAAAAAGAAGAAAAATTTTGGTATTTAAGAAATACCTTATAACAGTCTCCATACTTCAAGGAATCTGTAGTTAACATCATGAACAACAAAGGCAAATAGATTAATGCAGGCAGTAGTTTTTCTAAAATCCTGCTTATGGCAGAAACCACCTCATCTTCCCAAGGAATATTTTTGTCAAAATCTTAAGCCACTGAGATTGTTCAAAGAAGCAGCAGCCTCTTAAATGTCTCACTATCATGGTGAATGTGCAGTGCTATTATTTCTAACAACACTAAGCACTGGCCATATTGTGGCAGATAAGCGGTGTCTAACATTACCTGGTAGAGAGCAGCATAAATATGATATTCTTCACCCTTCTTTGTTTTTCTCCTAGTTAATGCCATTTTTAGCTGTTTGTTAAGGCACTGGTTAATTCAAAGATACTTTACAAAACTTCCTTCATAAGTACTGATATATATTATTGCATTATTATAATATATTGTACTTTATATTTTCTTTATTTTTCCTTCATTCTTAGATGCATTCTTCAGAAATGCATACATTCCTCACATTCTTCATACATTCCTCACATTTTAGGGGTATATAATTAGGTGTAACTGTAACAATATAGTCACAAATTCTTATTTTCTTAACAAATGCAGTTTCTAGTATATTCAAATTTCCACTGTATAATTTTTTTTTGCTATATTCCAGCTTTCTTCTCTATTTTTGTTTGAAAATTCTAACACAGAATTTCGTGCCAGATTTTTTTTTTCTTCCTGAAAGCTGGAAGAAATCATTTCAAGTTTCAAGACTGTGAAAATTGACTATGCCTCACTTTTCCCAAAATGACTCGCAATGCTTTTTGCCAGGGAGATTCTAAGATCAGTTAGTTTATGATCAAAACTTACAGATGGTACTTACAGAAGACTAGCCAGTAGGGCATTTTTCGAGAATGTCAAGATCAAAAACTATAATTAAAGGTTATTTTGGGAAAAGCCAGAGTCCCCTTCACTATCTCCACAACTCCACAGGGGAAAAAAATAAAGAAAAAAAAAGAAGAAGAAACGATTTTGTGACAAAGTAATTGCTGATAAAAATGTCATAATCCAATATGTCATTTGAAAACAATTGAATTTCTAGTCTTTTTGTTGCAGAACCTTAGCTTTCAAGTGATGGTTAGGTTATAACGTGTAATGCTGACTTTTCCTTAAGATCGTAGATTATTTCACAGCTGTCAGTGTTACACAGCCATCTTCCCTGTCACCAGTTCCTGCAGGTCATCCCCGCTGGATGATATCTTTATGCCAAACTCTCATGGTATTTAATCACCATAAGATAGAGGTCACTTGATGATAAACCTGTGATGAAGTGATGCAATTTTTACCTCTTAACAATGTGCAAGTGAACATTTTATGCACTGAGGCCAAAGCAGGAAAATGATGAATATCTATAGTTTAATTTCCATGCATCACTGCTTATGGCAGTGAAATAAACACCAATGTGAAGTAATAGAGAAGGTGGGAGGGGTGGCTAGTGGTTTAAAGAAAGAGAATTAATATCCATGAATAAAATTGCATGTATCATTGCCAAAGGCTGTGAAAATATGCCAATTGCATGATTATGTCTGTTTCAGGGGCACAGAAGGAACATTTAAAATTTAATAATAATTGCTCTCTTTTATTGTATAAAACAAATCAAAGTGACTAGAGTATTGCTAACAATAAATGAATTCCATGGATATCTGCTTTTGAAAATGATCAACTTTAATTATACATATGTTTTTAGGTACTAACTGATAAGTAGTTTTTCGATCCTTTTTATTTAAAATACTGCATCAACCAACTTAATCTTGTATGTCTATAGGTTCATCTTTTTTATTCTTCACTAATTCTGTAAATTCTAGGCACTGTCTGTGACCATAAAGGATTTAATTAGTTTTTGATGTAATATTTGTAATTCAAGTTTATATTCTTTGATAATAATGATCAATTTATAATACCTTGTTGCTAGGAAAAATGGTGAAACATATTTTAAGTATTTTTATTTATAATTTTATTATCATATATTACCTAAAATAGCAACATGCAAAATGTTCACGTGACAGACAACTTACTGGCGTAAATTAAGACTATGTGATAGTAAATTTAAGTATTCATTTGGACTAAGAATACATCTGAATTTTGTGATAGCTACTATAGAGTATACTTTGAAAAAGCATTCCTAATATTCATATTTCCTTCATTTCAGAAGTTCTGCTTTTCATCAGACATTTGAAGAGGAAAAGCAGCCTTCCAAACAAAGACTAATTTGTAATCCTAGAAGAACATTTTTTTAAAAACCACTTTACTATATATGGTTATTTTTGTGAGACTTCTTGTTTTTAGAAAAACTTTTAATTCACCGCAAAGAAACATTTTCAAATGCAAAGTTTTTAAAATATAGTGCTTTATTGGCCAGGGAAAACCTAAGGTGGGCTAATTTTCTACTTATCAAAAACAAGTAAAATCACACACACAAACACACAAAACCTTTGTCCACTGTCTTTTCAGTGTTATGATTCTGTACCTTGTCCCTTAGAAGGAGACAAGTGCTGTAGCTATTGTTTTGCTTAGAATTGAGTACTTGGTCAGCTCTCAACAAATATTAAGTCATAATGACAAGTGCTGAATCCAATTTGAAACCGTAAGCGGGAAATTAAAGTGGTCTCAAATGTCAGCATTCTACAAGTTAATTCAATTTGTGGAGGAGCTGCAATGCCATATTTTTATGTTCGTAAAATAATTCAAATTATTCTCTTCTATTTTTAACTTCTGGATAGGACAAAGAGATTTTCTCACTGAAGATTACAGCCATGGCTTTTGCCAAGCTGAAAAACAAGCTTTAATGTGATGATCCACACAAGACCAAACTTGATGAGAAATGTAGAGTGTTGCTATGGCAATTCCATTTGTTGGAACTTTTCTCTGCTGGCTTCACTCTCACATTGCATTCTAAAAAAAAAATCGTATGAAAAGGTGTGGTGCTGTGAAGACAAACGCAAAGCCAAGAAGATGGAACTTTCTCATCTTTCCTTCTCCAGAGGAGGGGAACATGTAGTCATTTGTAATGCCACCCAATGGAGTCAAGAGGGCTGGATGAGGAGGTGTCATTCTGAGATTTCATTGAAACCCTGGGGTCTATTTCTGTTCAGCTTAAGTGGAAAATAGGCAGTGCCAGTGTTATGAGCAAAATTACTACGTGAAGAAGGATGTGTAGGCTAAACTGAAAGATGTTAAGGCCCTGGCTCCTGAGAGGACCAAGATCTGTTTTGTTGTGGTTGTGGTTGTATTTTTTTGTTTTATTTTTTAGCACAGGTTTGATATAGTTAACTTCTTTGAAATATAAGCATAGACTATAAATAAATCTCAAGTTTGAACATCTCTGATGAAGAAAGGAGGCATTAGTTCACTTAATGTAATTTTTTGCAGATAGACCTTCCTTTGGAGGGTATAATCAATCCAACTGTTCATAACAACCATCTCAGTCAAAGTTGCATGGTAGGCATTGTGCCAAGTATTTTTTTCTCAGATTAATCTCACTTAAACTCTTTACAAACCTCCTTATGAGGTTGACACTATTATCATCTCCATTTTGCACGTGAAGAAAGGGAGATTCAGAGAACAAAAGTAAACAGAGCTAAGGTCAGTTATCTAGAAAGAAAGAAATCTGGGAGTTAAATCCAGAACCAAGACCTCAATCAATGAGTTGTTAAACAGAACTAACTGTGCCAAAATTTAATGGCTGGAGAGGAATTCCTAAACAATTTATTAATAAATAGCAAAAATTATATTTTTGTCATTACTGTGCAAACTTCTTTTTCTAAAATACAAAATACAACTGAAAAAGTAAGATAAGGAAGGTGATTTATCAGAGAATCTTGTGACTTAAAAATATTATCTAATTTTAATTCAACTATAGTAATTTATTGAGTTCTTATCATATATTCTAAGCATAAAAAGACTTTTAAGATACTATTTCCTGCTCAAGGAGAATTTGTCAGTAACTGGAGGACTATAGTAAACAAGTAAAGTAGGGATCCACCTATTTAGAAGACAACGTAAGTATATTTAGTTATAAGACAGAGGTTATAAATTGCAGCCAGATGGTTTATGTGGCCCTTAGCCATGTTTAATTTGACCCACCCAACATGGTTTTGAAAATTTTAATTTGACGATTACATTTGAAAATTGAGAGATTTCACATAGGATCTGAATCTTTAGCTTCTCTTTAAAAAATCCAAATATGTATAAACATAACCTATATTCTCAGTTGGCAAAAATTGCACAAGCAAATAGAAAGTTTCCACTGTAGTAGTGGGGTGTATTCTCGAGTCTTCCAGGTTCCCTGCTCTACTTTTTCTCCCACTCTGAAGTTCAGTGTCAAATTCCATTGTTTTTCTTATGCCAATTAATACTATTACCTTACCATCTTGGCCCTAATAGACTTTTGAGATTGTGACTTTTGCTGCAAAGGCAACAAAATTATTTGAGATACAGATTATTCATAGGTAAGAATAAAAAGACCATCATTTAGATAGTCTGTGAATATACTGAAACAGCTAAAGAAGAGATTTGGAATAGGAATTAAAATTGCCACTACTACTGAGTTTTTCAGGGGTATGATTTATTGCAAAGCAATTTTGATTAACCTGGAAGTGGAGAGGATGTTAGGTCAGTGAGAGGCTCAGGTGTGATATGTAAACATTTCTAAGCAGGCATAATTTATGTGCAAAGAATATTCCATTTGGGGAGTAAGAGATAAGTGGAGAGCAATAACATGGAGCTGAGGGCTAGAATGACGGACTGAGGGAGAGAGGGAAGAAGGGAGAGACTTTAAGAGTTGTGAGTTCATAGCTCCTCAAATTCTTGAACACTGCTAAGGGCTTTGGCTTTTCTAGCCATTCATCCAGTAGCTTCTGATGAAATCGACTACAAAACTTCAGGTTTTCCACTTGCTTTTATCTTTGCCTAAAATGACACCTTTTTTATTTTTTTTCTCCCCAAACCTTTAATTCATCTGATTTTCTCCTACTCAAATTTCAACACCTGGTGTAGGAGGTTCATTTTCTACTCAACTTTCCCATTGCTTTTAGAGAAATTTCTTTCTTTACACTACAATTTTACCTTGGATTGGCTTCCTTTATTGGACTTACTATTTTCCACCGAAATTATATATTTATGCATCTGTCTTCCCTAGTTGACTATGAATTATTGGTAAGGGATCCATATTGTATTTATCTTTGTATCACCATCTCCCAGCATGGTGTAATAAATATTTGTTGAATAAGGCTGAGCACAGTGGCTCATTCCTGTAATCCTAGCACTTTGGGAAGCTGAGGCGGGTGGATCACTTGAGGTCAGGAATTCAAAACCTGCCTGGCCAACATGGTGAAACCCCGTCTCTACTAAAAATACAACAACAACAGCAACAACAAATTAGCCGGACGTGGTGGTGCTCACCTGTAATCCCACCTACTCAGGAGGCTGAGGCAGGAGAATCGCTTGAACCTGGGAGGCGGAGGTTGCAGTGAGCCAAGATCGCACCACTGCACTCCAGCCTGGGTGACAGAGCAAGACTCCGTCTCAAAAAAAATTTATTGAATAAATGAATAAATACATCCTCAAAAGGGAGTCAGTTTAAAGTATTTTTAAAATGTTCCCTTGACTTATTTGACTTAATTACATAATCTTATGATGCCGATATTTCACTCAAAATAGGTAGGTTACATATGTAATTATTAATTCAATTGATACAACTTGTAATAACATTCTAAAGTTATATATGTTATATATATGTTTTATATATATACACACACACATAAATGTGTGGCTTTTGTGTGGATATATGTATATATTTGCATCTAAATCATCTAAATTTGTTGAACATGTTCTCCACCTGGGGTACTATATTAGACACTCTGGGGAGCATCTGAATAAAATCTAATTATGTAATTAAATAAACCTTTAATTTTGTAATAAAATTCACCAAATCTACTCCCTCTCTCCCCACTACCAAAATTTCCATGTTTTTTTGAAAAAATGTCATCATTTTTATAACCTAATGCAAGGAAACAAGTCTACTATGAAGGTCTTCTGTGTAGTACCTGGAATATATATGTTTTTACTTTATTGAAATATAGTGAGGGCAACTACACATAGTGTACAATTCAACTGAACACACCATATAAGTAGCTCCCATGAAGAAACATAACATTACCACCATCTCTCCAAAGCCCCTTATTTTCTCTCATGTCACTAGCCTTCTTCCAAAGTTAACCACATCCAAGATTCCTGAAAGGATAGACTAGTTTTTGCTTGATTATAGTAATTGAAATGTTTATTCATTTAAAGTATTTATTGATTACCTAACTCATACATTGACTATATTAAAAGAGTATATTCTCTTAGAATATAAACAATTAAATTAATTTTTTAAAAACATATATTCTTAATTTTGTGGAGCTATAAAAATGAATAAGACATAAACTTGGCATTACAGAAGTTTACAGTCTGGTAGATCTGATAGAAGCTGACAGTCTGGTAATACCCATAGACACATAGCAGTACACTGTAAATGGGTTCAGAGTGCTAGTAGGTCTCACAAAGGGGAGCCCTCATCTGGTTTCATACAAAGTGTGGAAGTGCTATTGAGACTCTAGAAAAGGTATTATTTTAATAAGAGTTTTCTTTCAGGTTGTTAGGAACAAAGTTATTTATATCTTCATTATTGTGATAAATTTGTCTAATGGATAGATACCTTCATAATCTTTTTTCCTGATAGAAGTCTCTGAAGTCACATTAGAAATGGGTAGAAGAAGAAAAGTCAGGCAGTGACTGTGATGACAAAGCTGCTATTTCACCATTCTTGAATTTTACTTTGGAGGAACAGCTGTTAATTAACTGCAATAGTAATTGGCAGCCAGAAAAGTGCATCAGAGGACTGAGTTTTAAAGCTACTCTTACAAAGTCATGCAAACCAGATTGAGAAATTTGCCAGAAAGTAATGTTTTGTGGGTTATGGATTGCCTGGGGTTGGGCTTCCAAGTAAAAAGCCTTCTAAGTTGCAGAGGCAGAGTGGGTCAGCAGTTGTCTCTGAGTGACCAAACAACCACTGGGGAATGAGAGTGTTAGTTAGTGTATATGATACACAATGTTTCAAATTTATGCCCTGATAAAAAAGTAACGCTATTTGTCAAATCATCTTCCTCAGAAGCAGAGTAGTCCTTATTCTATTAGATAACTGTCTGCCTAGAATCAGCTTTATCTCCTGAACTACTGGATGTCAGCACCCAAAGCCTTGTGTTGCAAGCTGATTTCATTAGGCAATACTTCCTATTGCAGGCAATTTGCTTTTATATAATTGGTAATTCTTGATCCTACCTGGTATCAGCCCAAGTGTATTAGTTCATTCTCACACTGCTATAAAGAACTACCTGATAATGGGTAATTTATGAAGAAAAGAAGTTTAATTGACTCATAGTTCTGCAGGCTGTACAGAAGCATGGCTGGGAGGCCTCAGGAAGCTTACAATCGTGGTGGAAGGTGAAGGGAAAGAAAGCATGCCTTACTATAGTGGAGCAGGAGAGAGAGAGAGAGAGCAAAGGGGGAAGTGCCACTCATATTAAACCATTAGGTCTTATGAGAACTTACTCACTATCATGAGAACAGCAAGGGGAAAATTTGTCCCCATAATCCAGTCACCTCCCACCAGGCCCCTCCCTTGACAAGTGAGGGTTACAATTCTACATGAGATTTGGATGGGGACACAGAGCCAAACCCATATCACCAGGAAACCATTTGTTTGTCTTTCCCCTCATCATCACTAAGATAATTCCCCAACTAAAGTTCTCTTCAAGAAACTCCATTTAGCTTTGGAAAAACCTGCTTCTTCAAATAAAATTGAATGCTCAGAGGTTGTGACAGTATTGCATGATATTCCTAGAGCAGTGAAATTTGGCTATAACTATGCACTGGTTATAACTGTTGCATCAAAACCTCAATGGTCTGCATCACATGTAAAGTCAAAATAATTCATGTTCCCAGAGTCAGAGTGGAGAAAAATTCTGATCAGGATGGAGCTGGTGTACATTAGGATGAACTTCCCTCCCTAGAGCATGGTAAAGAAAGGACTATGCAGTTGAGCTCAAGCACTCAAGTAACATAATATGATGACATTAGCATAATGGCACAAAATGAACAAATAAATCCTTTCTCCCTCGGGTCCTGGAAATGGATATTCCCTGGTTACATAATAGAAAGTGCTTCTTCTATGCCCTTTTGGATAGTATCTCCCAGGATTTGCTTCAAGGTAGAATTGCTTTCTCCAAACCTCAAATCATGTAAACACTAGTTCATAGATTCATTTAAAGGATGTGTTGAAAAGAAACTTACTTCACACCATAGTCTCAATTATGAAAAAATAGCCCAAAACTGTATATTTGTAGTTAGATATTTATATCTAAAAATATTGCATATATCTAGATATTTATCTATAATACTTATACATATTAACATATATATACAAATAGAGATTGATGCCTCACGTAACAATGGGGATACATTCTGCAAAATGCGTTGTCAGGTGCTTTTGTCATTGTGCAAACATCGTAGAGTATACTTACACACACCTAGATGGTAGAGTTTGCTGCACACCTCGGCTGTATGGTAGAGCATATTGCTCCCAGTCTACAGACCTGTGTAGCACGTTACTGTAGTGAATGGTGTTGGCAATTGTAACACAGTGGTAATTATTTGTCTATCTAAACATAACTAAACACAGAAAAGGTGCAGTAAAAATACAGTATTTATAAACTTATAGAACCACCATTGTATGTGTTGAAATGTCCTATGTCTTATGTAGCAGATGACTGTGTGTGAGTGTGAGCGTGTGTGTGTGTGTGTGTGTGTGTGTGTGTACACACTAGAGAAAAGAAAAAAATGCAATGTAACGAGTGCTTTTTCCTTCTAGGTATTAGGTGAATTGTCTTCTTAAACTCATTTATAATTTTCTAATTTTATATACCAAGCAATATTACTACTATAACCAGAAGTGAAACCGGGACTATTCTTTTTAAAATGTGACCTAATATAATGCATGATCAGAGACTCTGATTTCATCTCTGAGGAATGATCAGTGGTTTGGGTCCCTCTGGGTTCACAATGACATTATTAAAAGAGTTCTGTCAAGATTAGGGTGTTCCCAGAGGGCGAGAGTGAGATGAGAGACTCCTTGCTCTGCACCCCTGCAGCCACTGGATGAACTCTCACACACTGAGTTGACGTAGGTCTACATATTGTTTTACGCGTATTTCCTATTGCTCTTTGACCTTCTTGAGGTAAACATGTAGACCGTGCAAAGTGCCTAGTACTAATCAATACATATTCATTGAATAAATGATTGAAGGAATGAATGAATTGAAAGCATGTAAGAATGACTGGATTTCTCAACAACTTGTGAGGTTTTTAAATATGTTCTACAATCTGTCCTGTAACAATTTTAGTTACCACCATTTTAAATTCAAAGTTTGCTTTAAAAAAATAAGTGAGAATGCTTTCTGATTTCTTTATTCCTTCCTAGAAATATACATCACCTATTTTTAAATTCTATTGTATCTACCTAAAACAGAAGTGTCTGGAGTAACTTTTGCTGTAGGAAAACTCTTGCTGTTGGAAAATGGGGACTATTTGATTGAAAGTATACATTAGATGACAGAAATTACACTCGGGAAAAATATTTATAAAATCAAGTTATATCAGGCACAGTGCTTCACGCCTATAATCCCAATGCTCTGGGAGGCCAAGCCAGGAGGATCCTTTGAGGCCAGGAGTTTGAGGCTGCAATGAGCGTTGATCGCACCACTGTATTCCAGCCTGGGCAACGGAGAGAGAGAGTCTGTCTCTTTTAAAAAATCATGTTAGTCTGTCTTACGGAATCAGAATGGCCGTGGTCAGTGTAAATGGAAAAAAAAAAACTCAAAGAAATATAATTTGATTATAAAACCTTACCTTGAATCAAGCACCAATGAGGTAAAGATATAAAGATTCACAAATTCTTAATGTTATATCAAAGTTTTATATAAGTAATTCAATTATGAAAACATCAGGGAATATAACAGATGAATTACCAAAAATAATGTAAAAATCTCCATGATATTAGGCAACTGGTATGAACTAATGTATAAAGTTGTTCACTTTTTAAAAATGTATTTACCTGTTTCCTAGTAGTAGAAGGTAGCATTATTAATTACATATTAATATTTCAGGAATAGAACAAAACAGGGAGAAGTAATTTGAGCAGAAAAACAATATTTTATGAGAATAACACTTTCAATATTTTTAGAAAGTGTTCATATAACTGATCTGGCTTTCCAAAGAGTCTATGATTTAAAAATGAACTAGATGAGTGCCTTAAAATTTATGAGACTTCTGGCTCCCCAGTAGTTAGTGTCTTGTTAAGACATCAAGAATCTAGTTTGCCTCTTCTGAGTGTAGATCACCAGGTTGTGCTACTTATCTGTTGAGTGATATTTACTGAAGGGACAGATACTGGAAATGATTTTTCTGAGAAACTTAATATTTTCATAGAAATCAAACAAATTCCCTTCACCTACAGTGAAAGGTTGGCATCAACAGTGTTGGCTTCTAGTTAATACTAAAATACCCATGGAAAACAAAAGGAGAAATGGACAGGGATGTCACAGGTATCATTTACTTCCTCTTAATTGTACATCTACTCTACAAAGACATTCACTAGGAATCTGTTCTCCAGGATTTATTACAAAATATTCTGCTACAGGTAGGGGAATCTCTCAATTCCTAGACTATTCATATGATAAATGAGCATGAACCTCTCTGTGACATGTCTATTATCAAAGTGAACTGTTATTTAAATCTTGCATTGCCATTTAATTTCTCACTCATGTAGTTTTATCTCTTCAACTGGATTGTAAGGTTTGGGAAGGTCACAGAACATTATCCCATTTTCTATCCCACTCACGATGCTTTTCAGTCTCTAATAAGAACTCAATATTTATTGACTTCCTATTGGGAAAAGATTCAGCCGAAAATACCAAACCTGAACACTGCCTATCAGCTGCCAGTTCAATTCTGTGACTTGCCAATTTAATTTTGAGTGAGTATAAAGTAACTTACTCTGCAAAATGAAAAACTGGGTAAATTTGAAAAGAATATTTCTTCCTCTGATGCCATCAAAATTCAAGATTTTCTTTCTCCCTGAAAGGCCCAAATAACTTGCACACTTCTCCTACATTAAGATCCAAGTGTTGCAATTCAAGAACTCAGCATTTCAAATAAGCCCACCCTATACATGTACTTTAAAATATGTTATTTCCATTTATGGTAGGTTTATATTACAAAGAATTAGTGAATTTTACAAGTAAATTATGTACTAATCAATGTAAATATTCTGTCTTGAAATACCAACCTCCTAATTTTGAATTAACAGTCAATAAAAATTATATCCAGAAAGCGGATGGAATTTCTACTTAATTTGCTTGTATCACGCTGTTAAAAAAATAAAGGTAAAAGCACAGTATTTGGAAAAAGCTGAGTATTTTCTGTTTACTGAGGAAACAGTAGTTATTTCAAATAATTGCTAAGATTTGCTACATCTTTACTTCAAATTGGTAAATTACTTTAACAACTAAATGTTTTCTTAATAATATGGAGGAATACACAGGCAAGAAGATTCTTTAGTATTGTGTCATTTTTTTACTAAGTATTGTGTCATTTTTTTCTAAATTATCTATTATATTATATCATGTTAGGTATTCCATCCTAACAATACTTTAAACATCTTAAACAGAGAGGAGAAAAATACATTGTCAAATCAAAGGGAGAAAGATTTAGTAGCATCTGTTTTAGAGCATCACTTGAACATTTTCAAACCAAATAATATAATACTATCAAAGATACCAAATTGGCATAAAACATTCTGTTCAGAAAAACTGAAACATAAAACTAGAACTCTATACTTAAAAAACAGAAACTTCGTACCTATTAATAGCTTTAATATTCCTTTTCCTCCCACTTTCTCTGTAACAAAAAGAACCCTAAAACAACACTTTACGTTTGAGTAGTTTCAAAATGTAAAGCAAGGGCATGGGTCTGTAGGTGTTAATCGCTGCTTAGTTGGTGTAAGAAAATTCACATGATATTATACTGGGGTTTTAAAAATTAATGTCCATATTTATTTTGATGAAATGCTAAAAAGCTTTATTTTTCATCTTTCCAGTGAATGCAGTGTTTCCATATTTTTTCAATAAAAAATGCAGGGAATCAGCAACATTATTAAATATATTGCAGTGCCCATTGTATGTCTCCAGCATTTGATTTGTTTGGGAAAAATTAATTCTAACTGGCTTTGATAAAACAGAAATTTAATACTCAAAATGAATGACATTTAATGTTTTTATAAGAAATGATGCTTTTTTAAAAAAATGTGTTTCAAAGGAGATATCTCTTTCACACAAATACACAAAAAAGGTACTAGAAAAATGGCAAAGCTGTGGAGGTAAGACAACAGAACTCCCATATACTTCCTTTGTTTTGTCATTGTTGATGTAGCCACTAGTCATTTAGATTTAAAGACTGGAACTCTGCTCAATAATCTTCCAGCTCCAACTTTCTCTTCCTAATGCTATACATATACTGACATCTACCTTTTATAGTAATTTTGTTATTTTCTTTTGTTCTTCTTTGCCTTCTTAAGAAATGTGATCTTAAAATTATTTTTTTCTGCAGACACAAAAAGTTCTCAGTTCGTTTACTACTCTGGTAAAATATGAATTGAAATGATGGCCTGGACTAGAAATAATTATTTAAATTGCTTTAGTTTCAGAGAATTGAAAAAGATAAAGCATATTTTCATTTAAGGATAGTTCATCTTAAATAAGCTCCTTCAGGAATCTTAGTTACAACTTGCCTGACCAGTGTCCACTAGATGACACTGTTGTATAAGCACAATAATGAGTGGTGATCGCTTTGACAATAACTAATTTATCATATATATATATATTTAGATATTGTCAGCGTCTCTCTTTCTAGATGAAACTGGCTTAGCATTTTTAATTGGATATGGCTGATAGCTACAACTTCACATCATTTATGGTAAAGTTATCCTAAGAGGTTAAAATGCAGTGTAAAAAAAGAAGCATGTATTTCACAGCATTCATACTTTTGAAAAAGAAAAATCTTTTCGAGATCTATATATTTCACAGTTAAAATAGATTTCATTATGAATTTTAAATTGTGCCATCTTAAATCGAGTGACAATGATTGTACTGACAACGTTGGTTATCAAGTAGTGTTTTGTCAGTAATCTTTTTTTTTTTTCTTTCTCTCTCCCCTTCCTGGCGTCCTCCCTCCCTTCTGGTCTTTTCAGTTCTCTCTTTCTTCTCTCCTTGATTTTGGATTGAGAGCCGTTCTAGTGCAGTGCCAAAATCAGGGGAAGAATCAATTGCCTTAAGCTAACAGACCCTGTGCCGCACTGTTGCCAAGCTAGGAAACTTTAGCCTGGAAAACTCACAGAAAAACAGACACAATCACGATGTGCCTGTACACATGGAGCCATATAAGGAAACTTTGACTACTTGGAACTGTATACTACAGATTTCTAGACATAGACATTTGGAGGTAAAATCTACTACTTGGAAATATCATGTAGATTATTGAGATTTTCCCCAATAATAGTATTTCTTTGTAGGATTTCTTCCTTTCTCAGTCTTCTATTAATGCTCAAAAATCACTGTTAAATTAAGCTTGTTTGCTGTTATTTCAATTTAAAAAGAACAGTGAAGTAAAAACATCCATGCTGCCTTCTATAGATTATGTACACTAATCTCATGCTGTTTACCTGAAAAATCTTGAGGAGGAGCCAAGCCTAAAAGAAAATTACTCTAAGCACAAGGGGTGATTGAAGTGTTTTATGGCATGTGGCATGTCTCAGAGGGAAGTGACAGACATGTCACCTTATTTTTTTATTTTTTAAGCCAGGCATGCTAACGCTAGAGAAGTGGAGATGCCTTATACTTCAGTGAGAAGCCCACTGCACACGAATATCTGCACCCCAGCAGAATATGCCACACACTTTTATTGCTGAGTTTTCACTAGACAATGTTTTGTCAACACAACTCACAAACAGAACTCTCAGATCATGCCATTATATTTATGGCAAGGTACAGAAAAGAGTAGCAAAGGGATTCGCATCCTCAAATTTGTTTTCAAAAACATGAACATCATGTTTAAGCACCTGAACACTCTCTTCATGGGCGGAAGGTGGGAATTCAGATCAGATGAACTTCACATACAATTAGTTTCTCTTTTTCATATCTCACAGTCTCTGCTTTCTTCCACCTTCTTCTTCTTCTTTCCTCCTCCTCCTCCTCGTCCTCCTTCTCCTTCTTCCTTCTCCTCCTCCTTATCTCTTTCTCTGTGTGTGTGTGTGTGCATGTGTGTGTGCTTATTTACCAAAAGGAAACTTTAACTTTAACTGAAAGCTAAAATGTTGCAGATAGAAGAAATTTTATATGCCAGTTCTCTCATTCTGGGCATACCACATAATCCAATTGAGTCTTAAATTTCCCAGTACATAATTTTGCATAGGTTGTTATGAAGATTAAGTGAGATCATAGTATCTGATATTTACATCAAGTTTTTGATATGTAGTAGGTGTGCAGGAAATACTACCTATAGAAGCTTCCTAAATTGATTGAGAGAGAGAGAGAACTTTCAAGGGAGGTGGGTGTTAGAAAAAAATTCAGTCTATTCAATAGTGGCCCATGAGATGGCATTGCTTCAGGTCCAGAGAGAAAGCAAAGGCATAAAGAGAGGAGTAAAAGAAAACAGAAAGTGCCATCAAGATGGGGAGAAGAGAATGTGGAAATGATGTTACAGGAAAAACTGAGAATAAAAAAGAAATAATATTTTATTGAGTAAAAGAAATGGTAAAAGAATTACCATCTTTTGAGTAAACTTTGGGTGCTAAGCACTTTCTATATATTCTCTCATTTAATTCTCACAAAACTCTTGGAAAGAAGTTTTATGAACATGTATTTTTCCTAGTGGAGGAAACTGGGGCTCGTAGAGTTCAGGTAACATGTTCAAGGTACACTTTGCTCCTAAGTGGAAAAGCCTGTTTAAATTCCAAAGCACTTTCCAAGGCTATTAGACCATCTCCTCTCCCAGTGCTTTACAGACAGAGCAAACAGGACTCCAATTTCCATATCCTTGCAGTTAAGGACTGATAAATACCATGTTTGGAAATTTTACTTAAACACTCAGAATGCATTTTCCTCTAGGAATAAAATATTTAATGCTAGCTAGTGTTTCAACCTAACTATCAAAGCTTATTGAATTCAAAATGTAGCTGATCTATAAATTACAAAAACTGTATTCTACAGTCCTACAAGAGAGTCTACAGAAAACAATACCTTCTTAATCCTAAATTAGAAAGTTAAGGCTGGGCATGGTGGCTCACGCCTGTATTCTCAGCACTTTCGGAGGTTGAGACGGGCAGATCATGAGGTCAGGAGATCGAGACCATCCTGGCCAACATGATGAAACCCTGTTTCTACTAAAAATACAAACATTAGCTGGGCATGGTGGCACGTGCCTGTAAACCCAGCTACTCCAGAGGCTGAGGCAGGAGAATCACTTGAACCTGGCAGGCAGAGCTTGCAGTGAGCTGAGATAGAGTCACAGCACTCCAGCTTGGCGACAGAGGGAGACTCCGCCTCAAAAAAAAAAAAAAAAAAGAAAGAAAGTTAAGGCCATGCTACTCTTTATCATAGCAGTTAGAAGCCACTTCTGTATCTTTGTCTTATGGGTAGATTTAATATACGTGAAGGCGAAGATGAAGGATAGGTTCCCCAAACTAGAAGATATTGTAGTAGCCATTATTATGCATTGCTATCTGAGAGCTGTTTGTAAGGTGAGTGACCATGTATGTGATGGACAATCAATGCATGTTTTAGCAGATATGTAAGTGTATGTCTCTAAGTCTCAGAAGCTCACTCAAATGCACAGATACACATATATGTATATAGACCCGATAATAGCTCAGTGTCCCTCCTGAGATCTGAGATATACAAGGCTTGGCATTTGCCCCTTTTCCAGCATGCCTGAACATGCTTGA
Organism: Nomascus leucogenys; assembly: GCF_006542625.1. Taxonomy (NCBI): domain Eukaryota; kingdom Metazoa; phylum Chordata; class Mammalia; order Primates; family Hylobatidae; genus Nomascus; species Nomascus leucogenys. The sequence continues at coordinate 76,446,533 of NC_044392.1, forward strand.
AATATGAAATATGGATCTCTTGCCACTGAATTACTTTAACAAGTTTAGCAAAAGGCAATATGATTTCAGTAGTTGTTTATAGAACTGGAAGTACTCCCCATCCCCCATCTTTGGTGTCAAATTTTAGATTTTAAATGTGTGCACTAGCCCAGTTTAGAAGGCCTGGCGATGTGATGAGTATTTTCAATAAAACTCCCTCAATTTCCGAAGTTCTTACAGTGATGCTCTGTTTGTTCTTTCCTCTATGAGAAATCTGCATGAACACCACCAGGTGATGAGTGCACCAGCAGCATAAATAACTCATCACTATTCTCAATCCACAGTTCATCACCAACCTTGCAAGAGGGAGAAAAACTAATTGTTATCTGCTGTCCTTTTTATTTTTTCTCCTGTCTCCAGCAATCCATCTCCCTGCCTCCAGCCTCCACCTTCTACTAACATTTTTCCATCTATCCTTCAGTATTTTATCCTTATGACACTACCTGCAATCTATGATTATTTATTTTCCTGATTATAAATGACACTATCTCCCTATAGAGAAAACATAAGTTATGGCAAATGTAGGGTAGTTAAAATTATGAGAATAGTTAGGAAACCCTAGTGGATCTGTTTCCTGGTACCTATGATTTTCTGATTAGTTTCCCTTAAGACTTAAAAATTATAACTTAGTACAGACAAGAGAATTTCTGGGCTGCTGAGCTCAGAGATCAGATATTATCCAGGACATAGGAGGAGTTTAGACATAGTTGCTGTATTATAAATTCTTGTTTTTAGGTACCTTTTCTATGAAATGAGGCATTTCACAGGACTGGCTTCCATGGCCTTGCCTTTGGTTAAGAAAGAATGCTGTATGTTTAAAGAAAATGACTTTTCTAGGGCATAATTATACCTTAGGAACATTAAATGAGTTCTCCTATCTTTTTCTTCAAATTGACATTATTCCATGACCTTTGCAGTTAGAGAAATCAGATTTTCCACGAAGGAGGAATATTTTATGCTGAGGATTTTGAAGCAGGAGAAGTGCCTGAATGAGTAAGCAATCCTACTTAAATACTGGAAAATGAGCATCTAGAGATTTCTATGTCCCCAAAACCTATGGATGACAAACATTTTTAAAAATGAAAACACTTTAGAATCTAAAGCCATTTCTTTCTCTTTCATACTCAAATTTATAATTTCTTGGCAATAGGAATGTTAGTTTGAACAGGATGAAAATGATTAGGAAGTTTATTCTCAATGATCAGCCAAAACTGTATAGCACTATAAATTGCTCTTATTAAACTAGCATTCTAGAAAGACAAGTTCAAACATTGATTATAAGGATCAAATCATTAGAAAAATAGATTATAGCTACCTGTTCCTTACTAGACCTGTAACAGGCTGACTTTTCAGAGCAAACACGTTGGTTGTGATGCAGATTTTTTTACATCTCTTCGGTATATAATTCAAAGTGCCAAAAGCACTAACTTAACATCTGAGGTTTGGTCTCTTCATTTATAGAATAAAAATGTTATTATTTTGGAAGTTACTCTGAAGATTAAGAGGCATTAGAAAATATGTGAAAATGTTTTTTAAAGGGCAAAGCAGTAACAAATATAGAATATTATTGCCATTTCCATAGCATTTTGTAAATTCAGGATGAAACTATGTTTAAGAAACAAAGTCAGAAATCAATTTTTGAGATATCCTTAAAACCATGAGTAGTGAAACTCAAGTAGGTTCTTTTCAAATCCAAAGGACTGCAGTTAAGTTGACATTTTCTTACCTGGACATGGACAACTAAGATTGTTGAAATGTAGGAAAAAATCTTCTAGAAGCCAGATATTTATCCAAGCAAGTAGCTACCTTCTGAGGTAGAGTGTCCCCATCACTGGAAATGCTTTAATATCGTCATTAGGATGATAGAACCAGCTGTCATTCTATTATGAGTATGATGGTGGAATTCCTCATCCAAAAGAAGGAATCTCTTGCCATTTCCTAGTTCTTGCCTTAATACTTATCTCCAACTAACCCACGGTACATTTTACTTATTTATCTTCTTTACTTTCTTCCCTTTTTATTAACAGTAAACTTCACAAAGGCATGTTGTTCAGCAGCATATTTCCCATGTCTTAAAATGTGCCTGGCACACAGTAGATGTATGATAAATATTTTTTTAACATATGAGAGATTGGATGAGATGCTTTCTAAGATTCCCTCCAGTTTCCAAGAAACTATGAAAAAATGTAGGGGTGAGTCTCATTACTAATCAAAAGTTTACTGACTTTATAAAAATATGCAAATCTTACATAGAAAATTCATCTCTACTTTGACTATCTTTGCTGTATTTATTTTATCCTTATGAGTGTTTGGGAAGCAACAGCGCCCATTTACTCCCATTCACAGAATTAAGGTATAAAGAAAAATATGAATTGCTAAAACTAAGAAAATAAAACAACATACCATGTTTATTTTGTTTCTTTCTTAATTATTTGGGTTTTACATAAAAAGAAAATATAGATCCATTCATTTATTCAACAAACATTTATGTATGCCTTACTTAATGTCAGGCACTTGATAAACACTGGAGGAAAATGTATCCTAGAAGAACTCACAGTCAGGAATAGGGATACAGACATCACATCTTCATGTTATTTCCTCTAAGCTTGAGAATGGAAATGATGTATGCATGTGGATGTAGTTACATTAGGAAGTTCTGCCCCTTCAAAGCCTTGCTAGCATGTCTGTAGACCAATAAAGTAAGCAGTGGCTGAAAATGTCTATGCAGACTTTAACTTCAAGTCTACAATGTGCCAAACATTGCAAGGATTCAAGAATATCCTCGAACTCTGGGAAGGGAAATAGACTTATAAACAGATCATTGTAACATGATATAAGTGTCACTCATACAGAAGTTGTGGAAGTACAGTGGAACCAGAGATTCACTCTGATTCAGAAATGGAGGTAAGGGCAAGTGTCCCAGTTAGAGTCCTGACTAAAAACACATGGTACCCTCAAATTAGGCAACAGAGGAAAGGCTTTTACAGTGACCATTTACAAAGGTGTGGACAAGTGTAGGGAAACAAGATTGTGCAATACGTTGGAAATTATATGCCAGGCTTCATGGAGTGAAGGGGAAGAGCAGGGGACACAGTAATTCCTGGATCCTGGAACAGAAAGAACTGGATGGAGAAAACTGTTTAACAGGAGCTATGATCTTCAGTACACAGGCGATGGATGGTAACCCCAGGGATGCCGCTAAAGAGACAAAACCCTGCCTCACTCTCCCCTTGTCTTCTGATTTTCTGCCAGTGTTCTCACTGGCCAAAGCCACACAGAAGGCAAAGGAAAAGGGACCCCATCGATGAAGTCAATATGGGTCAGCTTCCTAGGCCATAGAGCAGAGTAGGGAAGAATGCAGAGTCAGATATGGTGCAGCAAACAAAAGATAGACAATGCAGAAGGCTTTGGTGCCAGGAGACACTTGAGCTGGGGCTTGAAGGCTGTGTGGGAATGCATTAGCTAGTTTAACTGGGTCACACCAGAAAGAGAAGGCACATTTTGAAGAATGCTTGACAGGATGATTTCTATGCAGAACAGAAAATGTAGACTTTGTCTATATGTCTAGGAGATTTTCTGAGCATGCTTGCTACTGCCATGAGCTGATAGCAAAGCTACTTATTTGAAAGTGGTCTCAGAATCTGAGAATTGACCAAAACCTCTAGTAAATACCCGCCAAAGCATTCCTGCAATCTTTAGATGTTAAGAGAGGATTTGAAGGCCTTCAGTCCAATCCAAGCTGAGGCTGTTAGTTGAATATAGTGTTATTTTTTGTGATAGAATATGATATGAAATCAAAAGTATCTCCCTCCTAGACAAAATATTAATACATACTATGAATTAAAACTCCTTTTTCAGTCAATGCAAGATGAGGCTAGATAATTTAAAAAAAAGCTTCAATATCAAATTATTTCAAGAGTATAATGGGCTCCACTTCTCTTGATGAGAAATTATTCTTTGTTTATACAATTAGCTTCAGACCTTTTAGTTCTTCTGATTCTTATGTATGTGACATTACTGAAGAGCTGATTTGTAAGTACTGTACCCTAGCCCATTTTGGACAATAGCATGACCTGATGCAGTGGTTTTCAAATTGTAAAAAAAAAAAAAAAATCTTATTCAGAATTTCAATATATAAAGGAGGTAAAAGTAAACAATGGGTACCTTGATAGTTTAAATATTCACTGTTCAGCGAAAAATATTTTGTTACTTGCTCCAAGCCCTGAAGCACCATTGTGAACACTTGGACTTCCTTGAGCGACAGTTTGAAAATCATTGACCTCAAGAATAGGAAATTAAGTACATGAGAGGACACCAGAGTTTAAGTCTCAGTTTTAAATTAAATCCCCCCTCTGTGGTCTCATGAAAAGCAAGGAGACTTCTTGAGGGCCACAGAAATGCTGGTATTGATTTCCCGGGGGACTGATTCACAGACTGACTCTGGGCAAGTCACTAAACCTCTTCCTGCTTTAGGGTCCTTCTCTGTAAAATGGGGTTGCTAATAGTTACCATGTCTCTCCTTTACCATGGAGATGCGAAAAGATTAATGAATGGTTGTTCCCAAGGATTTAAAAGACCTTTTGAAGAAAGTCTGTAGATAAGACAAAAAAGAATATATTTTATTTGATCCTAACCAGTAAATGCTCTGAGAGAGTACAGAAACAAATATCTAAAACTCTAAGTGGATGGTGTCAGTTCTAATTTACTTCTTTGCTTGGGCTGAGGTTGTACTATTAGAGCCAACCAAGGATACATACCACTGCTCTTCCGTGTCTGGGTGTGCTGAAAGAAGCTGCAGGGAGAACAGTGAAGTTTGGATATAAGTCTAGGAATCTGGGGACTAGTGAGATGAGGGCAAGTGAGGTTGGGGATGCAGAAGAAAAAAGGCACCAGAGGAGCTCTCTGAGCACTGCTGGGGAGCAGAGTTATTGATGTGTGTGTCAAGAAGGAGCTGGCTACAATACACAGAGGCACTGCGAAAAACAACAGCAGTTCCTCAAAGTGTGCTGTGCGGGGAGGAAGGCATCTTTGGTTCCCTTTTACAGGTGTTGAAACCGGCCAGGGAGTTGTTCTAACCCATTTGCTGCATATCCCTACACTTTGGCTATCTTTCCTAGCTAGACTGGCCTTGATCATTATGACAGACAAGATTATTTTCAGATGAGAAGGACAACACTCCTGTGGCAGATCTCTTTTGTGCACCTCCTTTTCTTCCCACCCCTCACTCAAGGTCCGGATTTCTTTACTTGTAGCCTGAAATCTTTATACAGCATTCTAAGCTCAGGAACCTCTACCCCCCAATATCTTCCTTTCTCCAGCTTTAAACTGGTGCTAGAAAATCATCTTAAGCACCGTCTAACCTCAACTGCTTATGCTCAGAAACATTACATAATGCTCTGTGCTGACATTGTATACGTCAAGCTCTTTGTGTGGTTTTCAGGCTGCTTCATTATCTGAACCCACCTCACACATGCAGCCCTTCATCTTGCTACATTGTCCTGACTCTGAACACATCATATTTCTCATTGTTCTCAGAACTCAATCTATTCTACATTCTTCTATTTCTATGCCCCCCCTACTGACCAATGTAAATTGCCTTCCCATTTTGGATAAACAGGAAACCATTGATACAACTCTATCCATCCTTCAAATCTTATGTCACATGACACTCTTCAAATTCTTCTCTGACCTCCCTGCATTTTCCCCCTTCCCCTTTAACCTACCCCACTACTCTGCTTCCATAGCAACCTGTCACTGTATTTATTTTCACTTGGAGCATTTGTATTGGGCTTGGTGGTTCAAAGTCCTTGGTTCACAATTTGTTCTCATGTATTAGTTGGGACTTAGAAAAAGTAAATTAAGTTCTTTGAGCATCGATTTCCTGACTGTAAAGGGGAATAAAATATGTTTAAATGAGATTAAATGTATGAAAGTCTTTAACATTGTGCATGGCATAAATGAGTTACCTGACAAGCATGAGTATGTGAATGAATGAATGAATGAATGAAGAAAAAACAAATTGATGGATTTTGTGATGATACAGCATATTAACTGTTGTCTGGGAAGAGTGAAATCACTCATTCTTGCTTTTCAGCTATAGAATGAGAAAACATTCCATTAAGGTATCTCTTAGAAGATCAGCGTCAGTTAGCAAGTTGAATGACAGGCCTGTGAAACTTGCTAATTGCACGTAGGAGGAACCACATAGCCTGAGTGTCTGTGCTGGCTTTCTCCTGAGCTGTTGCAACTTTCTATATCTGCATGAAGTCTTTCAGATTTGTTTACCTGGTTTGTATCCAGTTTCCAGCATTATACCTGCTTCATTGTTGTCATTCTTTAAATTCTCTTTCACCAGACAAAGAGAAAAGTTTGGCTTTGAAGTTGCAGGGAGCCGCGTTGTCAGTTACCGCTGGAACCCATGGAAGTACACGTGAAAGCAGGCATTAGAGACGGTGGAGATCAGAGGGCATTTCAAAAGCTGCAGGAACTATTCAGATTCTCTTATTTAAAGGGGCTCTGATGCCAGAAGATGGTGTGTTGGACTCTTCTGTGCCAGCAGTTTGAAATATATTTGTGGTTTAAGCATAGAGAGTCCTGATTTAAAATTCCCATTTTCAGGGGGAAAATGTTTTCTGTTCTAGGACTCTTATATAGCAATTCTTTCTGAGGAGCCATATGCCATGCTGTTCTACCATGTCTGCCATTCCTGGGGAGAATTCAGGAGCAGGAGATGAAAGGAAACTGAGAAGATGGTTGCTCCACTTATTTTTCTTGCCCCTAGGATAAAGTGATTGGCTCAATTTTGAACTCTGACACCAAAGTATGTTAAAGGTCTAGCAGACATTAAGCAAATGTTTGCAGATTGATCTGTTAATTTAAAGAATTGCTTGTCCACCCTGTGAGGCAAGAATACTCTTTTTTCAATTAGCACATTTTAAGAAAGAAACGAGGTTAGGTGTGGTCAACTCTGCACTTGGAGTTTCTCCAACAACTGAGTTTGAAAACTGAGAAGGAAAGAAGAGGATAGGAGACTCTCACCATTTATGTTCCCCTCTGTGCAAAGCGATAAAGTTGAAGATGAGCAGACTTATTGAACTAAAACGTTAAGTTGCATGCGCAGGAAAATTGAAGAAAACAAAATGCACAGTAGCCTCTCCCTAAAAGCCTTTTACGGGCAGGGGAAAAATATGTCCCTGTTGGTCAATTTCCCTTCTCTGATAGAAGCAGAATTCTTTCTTGCTGCTGCCCATGTGACTCTTTGGTATTGTTATTTCAATTTCCGTAGTACATTGCTAGATGACGGTGATTACTTGGTTTTTAAAAAATGTGAACATTGAATAAATTTCATTACTTTTGGGTAGAATACATTGAAAAAATAATTCCACAGATCTCCTAAACTTGAATCAAGTTTCTCAGTTGGAGAAACAACAGCAACAGCAAACAACAACATTTTTTTCCCTTTATTTGCATCACTGCGCTATATTCCATTTTAGGAATCAGAAGGAACATGTTTTGCAGAACAGAAATCAAAACACACTGGGTTGAAGGGAAACAATGGTAGTGGTTCAGCTCCAACTTCTTATGTAAAAGTTTACCATATGATAATGTAGTTGTACTGCATATTCAATTTTGATATGTAACCTTTGAAATAAATTGGAATACTCTTTCCTGCTACTCTTGGCACACGCCGAGTGATCATAAACAATAATCTCATAAAGGTCACCTGCTCGATAAGTTTTGCTCTCAGCAAGAAGTAAAAAGGACTACTCAGAGATATTTTCCTTTTTCTCAGAGACTCTTAATTTATTCTTTTTTCCCTCTTTGAAGATCCAAACAACAAAAATTTTCTTATACCACGTAGACTCACAGAATTTCTGGAGTGTTTATTGTTTTTCTCTTTTTCTGACACTTTACACTTTTTTAAAAAACTTAAATTGGCTGACGGAAAGTAGGCAAAGCAGTTTGGCATCGTGGTGGGGAAGAGAGTTAAGTTATTCAGCCAAAAACTAATTGGCTATTTTAAAGCAAATGATGATTTGATTTCGACTTCTCTCTACCCAAATTAATTTATGTGAATAGACATGGCTAAAATAAGTAGGCATGTATACGTGTGATGTTTTCTTTTTCAGAATTTGTTCATTTAACAAAATGTATTTCAGGAACCTTATAACAAATCCCAAATGAGCTTAATATTGCTTTACCAAAGTAACTTCAGTTCCATCTACAAAAGCTAAAAAACATATTGTGTTAAAATTGAGCACCAGTTATGTCAGTTGTGTCTTTACCTTTATTCACAAGCAAGATAAGCCCAGTCGATATTTTTCTACTTGTAGATAACTTGCCTTAATATATGCCAATCACATCTCCTGCCAAATAATACAGGTGACTATTCTCTTTATGAGGTAATGACACAAGAAAGGACTCCCTTGCCACAAACATATGTAAAGATGTTTATATAAGTCATATCTATGATATTTGGTTAGCTTTAATTCAATCTGGAAGTTGTAGAGAAAGGAAAGTTAAGAAAAAAATGTCACACAAAACCCTCTGTAGGAAGAATTCATCTGCAACTCCAATTTATTTCAAACCTCTTTAAAAATTTTAATCAAATAACAAAAATACGACATTTTCAGGACGAAATGAGTAAAATAAACGTTTTCATTATTTTTTATTCTCCTCCACCTCGTTATAAGACGAAGATTTTAAGCAGTTCGAAAACCTTAATAGTAATTTCAACTTATTGTATGCCAGGTTCTATTTTATTTTTTAAATCTTTACATAAAAAGTGTCTTTTATTTTTTAAATCTTTACATATAAAGTGTCTGTCTTAGAAGTCTTAGAGTAACTTAAGGAATGAATCTTGTTCTCTCTCTGTCTCTTTCTCTCTCTCATAATATGGATTAAATATCATACGTTTTCAGAGGATGAATTGAGTCAGTCTCTAGTTAGAGTTATGATGAGAATTACAGAATTGGTGTCATGTGGATGGGGCCTTGAGTAGGAGTAGATGTGAAGGGACACTGGCACAGGAATGCCATCCAGGCATGGAAGTCTTGGGAGAGGTAGTGAGGAGCAGCATCTTTGTACCTTATATCAAATCTTGCATCATTATGTCTTCCAAAACTTATTATAACTGTTACTGTCAAAGTGGACTTTTAAAAAGCTATAGAATCTTCAGAGATGTTCTTCAAGATCTCATATTCTCTTATAATTTAAAAATGGGACCTTATTATTGAGAAGACACCAACATTATCTGGAGCACACAGTCCTTAGAATTTAACAAAAAGAGTAATAGATTTGGATACATCTTACGAATGTTGTTAAAATGTAGATTTTGCTGTCCACTGAATCTTTTTGTCAGTCACTGAAATTATAGAATACAAATCTAACAGAAGCCCAGTTGGAGCTGACTTTGGGGAGAAGATGAACAGTTGTGGGCTCTGGAAAAGGACAGGTTGCTGTGATTGTGGCTGTTTCCCACAGAGCTTCCTTGTTCGTTGATGAAGAAAAGTTGGAGGATTAATATATAATCAAAATTTGTAGTGTATTTTTATGAACTAAAGGGTGCAGTTATCTCTTTCTCTGGATAATTTTTAGGTTGACACTGAAGTAGGCACAAAATACCCACCCCAAACATACAAATCTAAGGTAATTCACTTCAATGTTAAATATTTTAAAATAGAGATGTATATCTTTGAGACAAATTATGGTGTTAATATATGGTAGGACAGATGGACCAAATAAAAATTCACAACTGAACACATTTCAGGAGCTGTGAATACATTTTACAGCATATCTTCCATTTGTTCCTTTTTTTTCAGTTGTTTCTCTCTTTATTATGCTACTTCAGTTGTCTAGCACCTATAGGAATGTACCTAGAAAATGTGACTTGAGTTTATTAGTCCCGTAAGAATTTGCATTTATCTTTGTCAGGAGGATAACCGAAGGCAGGAAACTTTCTGTGAAGTATTCTAATTAATCTAACTCAACATATTTTGTATTCTAAAGATCCCATCAACTAAAATTCAGTTCTTAAGAAGAAGGAAAAGAGCAGAGGTGCCCCTGAGGAAGAAAAGGGAGGAATTAAAACAAAAAGAATTGAATAGAATGAAATGAAGAAGGAACCAAATGGGAAGCTTCTGAATAAACATCACCCATCTCTCTGCTTTCCTTCCAGTAACCGCTGACCTGTACCTTCCTGGAGATTCAATCCTGTTGTCAGGGAACACTTCACTCTTCCAGAACACCTAGAAACTTTTCCCGAGTTTTTAAAACTCAGCCAGCTTGTTAGTCGGTGTCTGCATTCTGGCTGCCTCATCTGCCACACATAAGTAGCAGTCCCTAATGGCAGGCAAATGTGGGCTTTTCCACATGCAAAATATGCCTCTCGGTACTAAGTAAAGCAAAAGAGGCCCGTTTTCTAAGACTTTGCACTTGAGAATGTGTTTGGACAATCTCTGTCCAGATGTCAGTGTGCAGATGCATATTTCAGACATTCTTTTTCCTGATTAGCATGCAGCCAGAACACCTGTTTTGCTGCCTGGAGGAATCATATTAGAAATGAAGATACACCTGCACAGTCAAATATTTGCACTGTATTTATAAACAGATCTTTTAGTGTTTGGGTCAATACCTTCCCATCAGTCCAAAGGTATATATCTGTAGCCCCTGAAATGACTTCAGTCCCATTTGGTAGACTCCCGTGGGCATTTTTAAAAAACCTCATTTTAAGCAGGCTTGAAGAGTTATGTCTTCCACGGGGGTTACTCAGAACTTGTGTGCACTTTGGAGGGGTAATTGTTCAAAACTATAAGCAATTATCCTACATTGGCAACAGGGTAAGACAGATACCATACGTAAGATTTACAAATGCTGAAAAGGACAAGCAGTCATGGTACAAATGTCTGCTTTCTTTGAACATTTAAAAATATTTAAAACTTTTATCATTTAAAAACTAAGTTTAAGCTTATACCTAGAAACATAAAATAACACATTTCTAAGAGCAATGTAAAGATGCTTACATGTGTAATTATTTTGAACTAAAATAAATGAGAAATTATTTAAAATGCAACAAAGGGCAATGATAGGAAGACTTAAAATCCTATTAAAATTATCTTTAAGAATGTATCAAACTTATCTAACTAGACAGTCTGGAGAAAAATGAAAGAATGGCTATCTTGTGGCTTGATTTAAATGATAGAATTTGAGTAGCATCATTCATTATTTGTGATTGATATGCTTCTAGGAACTGAGCTTTTGAACTTTTTAAAGTTCATCAAGTACTGCTTTCACTAGGCACTTCTGTAGATAAATTATATGCTTCTAAAGTCCTTAGAATTGAGAACATTAGAATTAACCTCTATCAGTTTAATAATAATTCTACATGAGCCAGATTCCAGTCCTTCATAACTAAAGTTGTGAATCCCTTAGCCAAAAATAAGAAAGGAAACTCTGAAATAAGACGTTTGTGCTGTTTGAGAGAACAAAAATACAGATTGACCCTATATTTTTTCTTTAATCTGTCTAAAATCAATTAGATATTTGAATTGTGGTATTGTATTTCCAGGAAGCTTCATTGCTTTCTATTATCCTCATGACAAAAATAAACAATTCCTTTTGAAATCGTAAAGAAAAATGCCTCCCACTGAGTTGATGTTGTGTGCTATTATATGCAGAACATATGTGTAATAAAAAATGAGAAATTATGGATCAAATAATGATGTTGAAGCCACTTGCATAAACAATAGACAGCATTTTGGATGAGCTCCAAATATCATCATTATTGTTTAATTTCAGCCCCAGTTATGTATCTGCCTAGGCTAGTGTCAAAGATAATAATCTCACCAGATAGATATAAAATGCACAACTAAAATTACATAGCTTCATTATTCTGTTTACACATAGTACTAAACCACTCTTTTCCAGCTGACTGACCCAGCAGAGCATTTTGTTCATTCAGCTCCCTTGCAAATTCAGTGGGCTGATACCCACTTCTTTGTATATATTAAGTCATTTTCTATCAATGTAGGAATAAAGTAACTAAGAAGCGGCATGAACATATTTGCTTTCCAGTGAATCTGTTCTTTACATCTTGCCCTCTGTCTTTCACATACAATTATGGGTTTTTAAAGTAGGGGAGAGCCTTACTGGAAGTCACAAAATGCCAATTAAAAGAAATGGACAGAAGCTCAATGCCAAATCACTCATTCTGAGAAAAAGAAGACAAAGACGGCTACGCATTTCAGCCCTACTCACTGAAATGTCTACTGCCAGTCAACACACGAGAGAACCCTCAACAGGAAGGAGATTTAGAAAGTTACTCAATCCAAGACTGACTTTAATTCAAAACTACTTATCAAAGGAAGTTTTCATGTTTGATACCAGCAAAAAAGAAAAGAAATCGAAAAGAAAATAATAGCCAGAAATTTTTAAAACACTGGTTAAAAAAATAAAGCATTGCCCAATTTATGCCTAAAATAAAGATAATTTAGAAAACTATGATTTCTTGGTAGAAAGAAATATCATTTCCTATTGTTAAGTTATAGATTGAAAGACAAAACTTTTGTCATTTATTTTCTTTGAATGCAAAGCATTGCACTCTAAGTAGAGCTGAACAGGATCTGCCTCTCCATCACTGACAGTTAATAATTAAATCAAACATTATATTCAGCAATAGAACATATGCATCAGCTTCTTTCAAATTGCATTTCCTTCCTGTTAGGTCCATTAGTGTAAGCCAGACTGCCTTTAGAAACCCCCTTATTGCTGCTGTCTTTCAGCACAGTTCCTGAAATGGATAATGTGGTACATATTATGGGCAATTACACAGAACTCCCCAGCGATAGGGTTTTAGAGTTACAGAATGAAACAGCTGGAATTACAGAGCTATAAGCTAATCAGAAAAAAAAAATCAGGAAAGAGTTAAAAAAAATAACCTGGACAAAGAAAAAAAGTGGAAAGTGTGAGAGGTTCTATAAAACCATTGTTCCTAGGGAAGCTATCTGTACCAGAAGAATCTCCAGGGTTCACAGTGTAAAACTATCTAAATCTAAACAGGTTATTTTTAAAAATGGTTTTTGCCAAGTCTTTTATACTGGTGGTGTAAAAGCACATAACAGACAGCTAGCAAATTTGAGATATTGAAAACAATAACATTTTTCTCTCCAGCTTTACCAACGTGATATTTCCATATTAGTAACATTGTGAAAAATCTAGTCTTCTTTTTCAATTTTATTTCCCTAAAAACGTAAATGGTACCAGAAGATGAAGTTTCTATTTACTAAATGAGCCACATATATAATATTTTCAACTTGTTATTTTACGCTTCGGCTCGGGTATGTAGTGCTCGTGCAATAGAGATAAGAAATTACATAATTTATCTCTCCTCTTGGTTTGGGTACTGCAATTGGAATGTTCTGCTGGAAAAGTCAGACACAAACATTATATGTATACCTGAAGGAAAAAAAGTTTTATATTCAAAGAGAAAAATATATATTCTGATTTCTTTCAAGGTTTTAGGAAATAAAGAAATACTGGGTTTTGATGATAAAAATGTTGCTTCAGTTGGTTGTAAGCAAAGTGCAGTTTTTAGCTTGTGTCAATGAAGTGTTTAGGAATTTTTCAGTAAAATTACTTTATAACTTGAGAAATAATGGAACTATCTGCACAGTAACTACTGGGAAATGAAACAAAAGTGGGTGCAATTTCAAACTTTAAATATAGTTACAGAACCGTTTTCAAATTTCTTACTAACATATTCTACAAAAATCTGAAGATATTAAAGGCAGAATATGTATACTGCTCTTGGAGGACTATTTCTTTCTCTATAAAGAGATGGATTATTGGGAGGCTGAGATGAGCGGATCACTGGAGGTCAGGAGTTCAAGACCAGTCTGGGCAACATGGTGAAACCCCACCTCTACTAACAATATAAAAATTAGCTGGATGTGGTGGCAGAAACCTGGAATGCTAGCTGTTCAGGGGGCTGAGGTACAAGAATAGCTTGAATCTGGGAGGCTGAGCCGGGATTGAGCCATTGCACTTCAGCTGGGGTGACAGAGTGAGACTATCTCAAAAAAAAAAAAAAAAAAAGAAAAGAAAAAAAAGAGATAGATTACATAGTCATAGCCAGATTTATGTGGCTACTTACATACTTTCATAAGGCTTCAGTAGCCAATATTTATTTCAACAACAATACAATGGCAGCAGGAGGAATCTGGACATTAAACTTGCTACCAGCTTGATATCCTTAACAGTCATTGTCTTCCCTTCCCTTAAGAGTAGGGATTCTTCGTTGTTGTTGTTGTTGTTTTATTTTTTTCTTTTTTCCAGTAAAACTTTATTATGATAGAGGAGAAGGAAAGGAAACAGAGATGTTAACAAGACGCAACGTTAAAGTCAAAGGAAGACTATGTCTCCTCATTATAAAAAGTAATGTTCACTTTAAGAGTAAAATCCTAATTTGTTTTTATTATTGAAGCTATACTGGTGACTGTATAATATAATAAGTGAATATGCTCTGAATACCGAAACCTATTTGTCATATAACAGACAAAGTTCAGGAGATTTAATTGGAGGTTATGTTCTTGTATATCCCTGTTTATCATAAGAAAGGACACTGAAACAGAGGAAGAAAAGACCTAAAAGTAACAGTGAGTGTATTGGCTATAGGGATAGAGAATCTCACAACTGGTATCTAAATAAATTACTCATTTTAAATTTATATCTGCATTTATGCCAAGGAGGTAAAAAAAAACCCTGTTCTCTATTAATTTCTAATACAGAAAATATCTATATACCCTTCTTCACACTAAATAACTATACTTTGTCTCAACATGTTTTAAATAATAATATCTAGCAGTATAAAATAATAGCTCTTAGAGCACACTTAATTCATGTCAAATACTGAACTAAGCACTTTAAAAATATGAAATGATTTATTCCTCCTAAACTTATTGTTGTAGGTACTTTTATTATCCTCATTTGCAGATGAAGAAACTCAATCTGAGGGTTTACCTAACGGCTCAGTTACACAGCTTTGCTAAATGGTGGAGCTGAGATGTGAACTCAGGCAGTCAAAAGTCAAGGATCTGAGCACTTAAGTATTACAATATATTATCTTTGAAGATAGGTACGTTGCAGACTTTTATGGTACATCAATTAATCAGGTCGCAGGACCCAAATCTCTCAGACAACATGACACTCTTCTCAAATGGGTCCAAGAGTGACTAAACAGCAATGAATCACACATCCACATCTGGGACCACAAATCATGGTTCTGCAATATTATTTTAATTAATATTAGAAAGGCTGTAAAAGTGTTACATTTACCTTAGACCTAATTCCAAAAAAAAAAAAAAAAAAGAGAAAGACCAGCATGCTAATATCAGGCTACATTTAGTGTATCAATCTGCTAATTTTAACTATTTTTCTTCATTCTAACAGTTATTTTTCAGAAAGCTTTACACTCTTGGCTGGAATGGCCCTGAAAGCATCTGGGAAAATATACTCCAATAATCCAGTGAACATGAGATATAAAAAAGCTGCCTAGTTATAAAGCAGCCTATCATGAATAATAAATTAACTCCACATTCAGATCTCTTAAAATTTATTATGTTTTGCTTCTTATAAAAAGTGTTGATTACATTTAGAAGTTGTGTGATTTTGTAAAATGAAAATATTAAAAAAATAGAAAAATATTTGTATGCTTTTGAGTTGGGTGAGTTTCTTCTAAGGAAGCCAAGACTCTCAGAATTCATAAGGAACAGGATAAACATTCTTGAGTACATAACAGTTTTTAAATGTATGGCAAAGATACCATGAATTAAAAAAAACACTCAGATTATAGAGTAGGAAAACATTTGCCACGCATATGACATAGAAATGGCTAATACATATTAGCAGAGACAGGTACTTCCTACGTTGAGATTCTATCTTAATGCATTATCTATACTAGTATTTCTCAACCTAAATATAAATAAGCTGTGGATCTTGTTAAAATACAGACTGCATTTCAGCAGGGGTTGGGCCTGAGATTACACATTTCTGACAAGCTCCATGTGATGCTGATGCTGCTAGTTTATACCATGTTCTGAGGAATATTGATCTAGAACTCTCCAGTTCATGCAACACTGTAAATAACCTAACTGACTTCAAAAAAATTTAAAGAGAAGTTGTCAAATTTTTACTCATGGAAATTTTTTTGAAATGGTGGTATCTAAAATTGTTTGAAAATGTACTTTTGCTGGGCAAGGTGGCTTATAGCTGTAATCCCAGCAATCTGGGAGGCCGAGGAGGGAGGATTGCTTGAGCCCAGGAGTTCCAGACCAGCCTGAATGACATAGCAAGACCCCATCTTTACAAAAACTTAATTTTTTTTTTTTTTTAGTTTAAAAAAATTAGCAGGTGTGGTGGAATGCCCCTGTAGTCTCAGCTACTCAGGAGGCTGAGGCAGGAAGACTGCTTAAGCCCAGGAGGTTGAGACTGCAGTGACCTGTGATCATACCACTGCACTGCAGCCTAGGCAACAGAGTGAGACCCAGTGGAAAGAAAGAAGAAAGAGAAAGAATGAAAGAGAGAGAGAGAGAGAGAGAGAGGAAGGAAAGGTAATTTAACTTTGGATTTAAGAAAGGATTTCCACGTTCTTATGACCTAAGAGTGAGATAAGACCTTGTTTTTTCCTCTTATCCTCTCTAAATCTGAATTTAAGAAGAAGAAAAAGAAGATATTTTACCTCTTTAGTTAAATGTATTCCTTGGTAATTTTTTTTTCTTTGCAGCTATTGTAAATAGGATTGCCTTCTTCATTTGGTTCTCAGCTTGAATGTCACTGGTGTATAGAAATGTCACTTATTTTCGTACATTGACTCTTTATTCTGAATCTTTACTGAATTTGTTCATCAAATCTACAAGATTTTTTTGGAGGAGTCTTCAGGGTTTTCTAGGTAAAAGATCATATCATCAATGAACAGAGATAATTTGACATCCTTTTTTCCAATTTGGAATCCATTTATTTCTTTCTCTTGCCTGATTGTTCTGGCTAGGACTTCCAGTACTCTGCTGAATAATATATTTAGCCAAGAAAATGAAAGATCTCTATAAGGAAAACTACAAAACACTGAGGGAAGAAATTGTAGGTAATAAAAGCAAATGAGTAAACATCCTTTGCTCATTGATTGAAAGAATTAATATTGTTAGTAATGACCATACTACCCAAAGCAAGCTACACATTCAATTCAACTCCTATCAAAAATGCCAAGGTCATTTTTCAAAAATTAGAAAAAAAAATCCTAAAATTCATACAAAACTAAAAAAGAGCCTGAATAGCCAAATAAATCTTAATTAAAAAGAACAAAGCTGGAGACAACACATTACTGGGCCTCAAATTATACTATGAAAATACAGTAAACAAAACAGCCTGGTACTGGTATAAAAATAGTTACACTGAGTAAAGGACACCCTTCTCAATAAATGGTGCTGGGAAAACTGAATTTCCATATGCAGAAGAAGGAAGATGAACCCCTATCTCTCATGATATACAAAAATCAAATAAAGTTTGAGCAAAAACTTCAGATGAAAGACCTGAAATTGTAAAAATACTGGAAGAAAACCCAGGGAAAGTTTTCCTGGACATTAGTTTAGGCAAAGAATTGTTGACCAAGACCTCAAACATATAAGCAATAGAAACAAAATAGACAAACAGGGCTTAATTAAACTAAAAAGGCTTTGCACAGCAAAAGAAATAAGAGTGAGAAAACCTCCTGTAGAATGGAAGAAAATATTTGCAAAATATGAATCCAACAGGGGACTGATATCCAGAATTTACAAAGAATGCAAACAACTCAACCACAATAAAAAAACAGATTACCTTATTAAAAAGTGGGCAAAGGACATGAATGGACATTTTTCAAAAGAAGACCTTCAAATGGCCAATAAGCATATGAAAAAAACGCTCAACATCACTAATCATCAGAGAAATGCACATTAAAACCACAATGAGATTATTTTATGCAAGTCAGACTGGCTATTATTAAAAAGAAAAAAATAACAGATGTTGATGAGGATGAGGAGAAAAGGTAACGCTTATACACTGTTAGTGGGAATGTAAATTAGTACAACCTCTATGGAAAACAGTATGGAGATTTCTCTGAAAATAAAACTACCATTCAATCTGGCAATCCACTACTGGGTATCTACTCAAAGGAAAATAAATAATTATATTAAAAATAGAACTACACTCATAGGTTTATCACAGCAGTATTCACAATAGCAAAAATATGGAATCAGCCTGAGTCCACTAACATATGACTGGATAAAGAAAACATGGTGTGTATGTGTGTGTTTACACATATATACAATGGAATACTATTAAGCCAAAATATTCAGCCATAAATAATGAAATCATATGTTTTGTATCAATATGGAGGAAATTGGAGGCTATAACTTAAGTCAAACTACTCAGAAACAGAAAGTCAAATGCTACATGTTCTCCCTTACAAGTGGGAGCTAAACAATGTATACACATAGACATAGAGGGTGGAAATAGTCACTGGAGACTCAGGAGGGTAGGAGGGTAGTGAGGAATGACAAATTTCTTAATGGGTACAATGCACATTATTCAGATGATGGTTACACTAAAAGTCCAGATTTCACCACTAGGGAAATGTTTTGTTACATGTTATCCATGTAAGAAAAATACACTTGTACCACTTAAACTTATACAAAAAAAGAAGCATTCCAATATAAAACTGGGCAAACATAGTAAAAGGTAGTTAACATGAAAGGGTGTTAAATTGACATTAAATTTAAGTAAGTATTATTGATCTCATTATTAGTCATGAAATACCAATTAAATGAGTAAAAAAATACCTTTTATATCTATTATATTGGCAAAAATAAAGGAGTGAAAATAAAACTTTTGCTTCTTTGGAGGGTATACTAGGTCATGGCAGGTCAATGCTGCTGGTGATTAGAAAATAAAAAGGTATATAAATTATATATAACAGATGAGAAAATAGAGGCCCAGGGAAGGTAAGCAATTTAACCAAGATCACACAGCTGATAAGTGGTCATGGTGGACTTTGAACCTATATATTCAGGACCTAGATCTTATTATTATTACTACTATTTAACTCTACTGACTCTAAAAATGTATAAATTATTTACAGAGTCCAATGGATTTGTTACTACAGTGAGCTCTACTTTATCCAAATTTTACAAATGAGAATTAAGTTGAGTGTTTAAGGTCTTTCACTACAATGCAGATAATAAAATAAATTCAAAGAGCATTGACTTCCATGAACCTGCTCTAATGTATATACTATTTGATGGCAAAGCACACTAATAATAATAAGGTCATTGTACATAAGAAGAAAAAGCTTTGAAAATATACTTTTTAAAATACCACACCCTAATTATGTGCTACAGAAAAATTAATTCCAGACAAATTAGAGTTAAGTGTAAAATAAATGAAAGCATGTAATATTGAGATCAAATGCAGATTTACTATCTGATTTTAGGATAGTGAAATCTAAAAGTAAAGGAAGAAAAAAAACCAAAAGAATTAATCATATGCTTTAAAGAGAGAGAGAGATCTGTTCTGTTCCTTTGGTCTATATCTCTGTTTTGGTACCAATACCATGCTGTTTTGGTTACTGTAGCCTTGTAGTATAGTTTGAAGTCAGGTAGCGTGATGCCTCCAGCTTTGTTCTTTTGGCTTAGGATTGTCTTGGCAATGCAAGCTCTTTTTTGGTTCCATATGAATGTTAAAGTAGTTTTTCCCAATACTGTGAAGAAAGTCATTGGTAGCTTGAAAACCAAGCACCGCATGTTCTCACTCATAGGTGGAAATTGAACAATGAGAACACTTGGACACAGGGTGGGGAACATCACACACTAGGGGAGGGGGGAGGGGTAGCATTAGGAGATACACCTAATGTAAATGACAAGTTAATGGGTGCAGCACACCAACATGACCCATGTATACATATGTAACAAACCTGCATGTTGTGCACATGTACCTTAGAACTTAAAGTATAATTTAAAAAAAAGAAAATTTCTGTCTCAATAGTATTTTCCTGTTAATTTTAAATATATTCACTGATAAATTGCATTTAGGCTTCTAAAAACAGGCTTTTATATTTCTGGCCAATTTTTCCCTATTAATTTGTGCATCATTATCTTATTGGTTGATAAGAACACTTTATATTAATGGCATTTACCCTCTGTCAAATATATTGTAAATATTGTTTTTCTATTCATCTTTTGCTTTTTCATTTTCTTCTTAATGTTTTGACATGATTTTAGCATATCTCTTTATAAAATATATAAATAAGCTTTTCAAAGAATAAATGTGCAAAGAATGCAAGAAAAATAGTTCAACATGACTGTTAATGAAATAAATATTTTAAAAGTGAAATATTATTTCCTCCTATCAGATTAGGAACAATTTCCAAATAATGATAAGACCTGGTGCTGGAGCAAATGCAATTACAAGTAACTCTATAACTTCTAGTTAAAATGTAAATTCACACAATATTTTGGGAAGGCAATTAAATAATTTACATCAATAGCATCAAAAAGAAGTTCAAACTTATAATCCCCTCTATTCAATGTATTCAGGACATTGTGTTAACCCCCTGGTTCATAGACGAACATGACATAGTGTCTGCCCTTATTGAATTAAGGAATCCACGGTAGAGTCGAGTGCATTCTCAAGCAGATACAGCATCTGTTAATGGCAGAACAAGTTATTGAAATAATCTTCTATAAAGACCAACTAAAAATTCTGGATGATATAGAATAAAAGCATCTTCTCACACACACACACACACACACACACACAATATTGAGAGATAATTTGGCAAAAATCTAGGTCTAAGAAAATGTAGAACGTAGATAGGTAAACAAGTGTTCTATGTATTTGCCATCTGGACTAAATTTCTGTGAAATTGAGCTGATAGTTTGTGGCTTTCAATGAATTGGTCTATTTCATCTAAATTGTTCAGTTAATACATGCAGAGTTGTTCATAATATTTCCCTATAATTTGTTAATGTCTGTAGGGCCTATAATGATACCCCCTTTTTATTTCTGATATTGGTAATACCTTTGTAGCTTCTCTCATTTTTTTCTTTTTTAGTTGCTCTAGAAGTTTATTACTTTATTAATCATTTCAAAGAACAAATTTTGTTTTCTTTGATTTTTCTCTATTGTTTTCTGTTTTCAATTTAATTGGCTTCTTGTTTTAAATTTGTTTTGCTTATTTTGGTTTTATTTTGTTCTTTTTCATTTCTTGAGGTAGAAGCTTAGATGATTGATTTAAGAACTTTCTGTTTTTTAAAATATAAGCATTTTTAGTGCAAAAAATTTCCTTCTAAGCACTGCTTTAGCTGCATTCCACAGATTTTGATATTTTGCATTTTCATTTTCATTTACTTCAATTTTTTTGCTTTTTAAAAATGACATGTATCCACCAATATAGTATCATACAGAATAGTTTCACTGCCCTAAAAATCCCTGTGCCCTGCCATTTCATCCCTCCTTCCCTCTAACCCCTAGCAACCACTAGTCTTTATACATATATGTGTGTGTGTATGTCTATGTGTGTGTGTGTATATTTTATTCAGATGGTATTAACTTTAGGGGGCCTCATAAAATTAAATGAAAAACTTCTCTTTATGCAGGTTTAAATAATATTAAAATTATATTCTTTATGAATGATGTAGAATTCAGCTGTGAACCCATCTGATTCTAATATCTCATATAATAATAGATTTTTAATTATATTTTCAATCATTTCTACAGTAAATAATTGATTCAAGATTTTAGATTTTTCCTTAGTTAAATTTTGGTAATTTATATTTTACTAAGGAACTGTCCATTTCATCTAGATTTTATAATTTATTGTTATAGTTGCATGTAGTTTTTTTGGGGTAACTACTCTTTAAATCCATTATATTTCTTTACTCATTCCTGATTGTGCATAGTTTTCACTCTTTTTTCTCCTTAATCAAGTGCATGAGGGGGCTACCTAAAATAACTTATTGTTCTTTTAAGAAAACTAGCCTTTATAGTTATCTATTTTTTCTAATTAAGTTTTTCTTTTATTAATTTCAGCGTCTGTTTTTATTACTTACATGTTTCTGCTTTAGGTTGATTAAATTGTTTTTTTCTGATTAATTAGAAAACTACCTTTATTGTTTTTATTTTTATTTTTTAAAATAGACTTTATTCTTTAAAACACTTCTGGATTCACAGTAAAATTAAGCAGAAGGTACATTAATTTTCTATATACTCCTCTGCCTCCACATACACACAGTCTTCCCCTAGCCCCATCAACATCCTACACTAGAATGTAGTACGTTTGTTATATTCAATGAAACTATATTGACACATCATTATCACCCAAAGTCTATAGTTTACACTAGAGTTCACTCTTGGTGTGGTACACTCTGTGGATTTTGACAAATGCATAATGACATATATCTACCATATAACATCATAAAGACTATTTTCACTGCCCTAAACGTCATCTGTGCTCTTACTCTTTTATCATTTTCTCCCACTAATTCTGGGAATCACTGATATTTTTATTGTTTCCGTAGTTTTGCCTTTTCCAGAGTGTCATAAAGTCAGAATCCTGAGTATATAGCACTTTCAGATTGGCTTCTTTTACTTAGTAATATGAATTCAAGGTTCCTCCATGCCTTTGTGTGTGTGTGTGTGTGCGCGTGTGTGTGGCTTGATAGCTCATTTGTTTTTTAGCACTGAAAAATATCCATTGACTGGAGGTACCATAGTTTATTTATCCATCCATATATTGAAGGACATCTTGGTTGCTTCCAAGTTTTGGCAATTATCAATAAAGCTACCATAAACATCCATGTGCAGGCTTTTGTGTGAACGTAAATTTTCAATTCATTTGGGTAAATACTAGGGAATGCTATTGCTGGATCATATGGTACCAGTATGTTTAGTTTTATAGGAAACTACTAAATTGTTTTCCAAAGTGGCGGTATCATTTGCATTTACTCCAGCAATGAATAAAAGTTCCTATTGCCACACATACTTACCAGCATTTGGTGTTGTCAGTGTTTTGAATTTTTGCAATTCTCATATGTGTGTAGTGGTATTTCATGGTTGTTTTAATTTGCAATTTCCTAATGACATATGATGTTGAACATCTTTTCATGTACTTACTCTGTTATATTTTTAAGTTTCACATGAGACTGCTTCTTTGACCCATGGATTATTTAGTAGTATGTTGTCTAATTTCCAAGTGCATAAAAAACACACCTGGCATTCTCTGTTTTTCATATCCAGTTTGACTTCATTATGGCCAGAGAACATATTTTATAGAATTTCATTTTGTAAAATTTGTTAGCGTTTGTTATAATGATGTCATCTACCTTGGTGAATGTTTCAAGTTTGCTTGAAAAGAAGGTGCATTTTGTTCTTGTAGGTTAATGTATTCTATAAATATTTATAGGGTTCCAATAGTTGTTGATGTTGTTCAGTCCTTCTACATACTTGCTGATTTTATGTCTAGTGATTTTTTTTTCTGTTTTTTTTTTTTTTTTTTTTGAGACAGAGTTTTGCTCTTGTCGCCCAAGCTGGAGTGCAGTAGTGCAACCTCGGCTCACTGCAGCCTCCACCTCCCAACCGATTCTCCTGCCTCAGCCTCCTGAGTAGCTAGGATTACAAGTGCCTGCCACCACCCCCGGCTAATTTTTGTATTTTTAGTAGAGACTGGTATTGAACTCCTGACCTCAGGTGATCCACCCGCCTCAGCCTCCAAATGTGCTGGGATTACAGGCGTGAGCCACTGCACCCAGCTATATGACTAGTGATTTTATCAATTACCGAGAAAGGGGTATTCACATCCCCAACTGTAGTAATCAGTTTTCCTTTCAATATTCTCAGTTCACTTCATATATTTTAAAACTCTATTGCTGGTGCATACATGTGGAGGATTATTATATCTTCTTGGTGAATTGACCATTTTATAATCATGTAATAATCTTTGTGCCTGCTAATTTCCTTTGCTCTGAAGTCTACTTTGTCTAATATTTATATAGCTATGCAAGCTTCCCTTTGATTAGTGTTGGCAAGCATATCTTTTTATCTTTTTCCATTCTTTCACTTCTTTTTTTTTTGAGACAGGGTCTCACTCTGTTGCCCAGGCTGGAGTGAAGTGGTACAATCATAGCTAGCTCACTACAGCTTTGAATTCCTAGTCTTATGTAATCTTTCCACCTGCATTCTTACTTTCACATTTTTTTTTTTTTTTTGAGACAGAGTCTTGCTCTGTCATTCAGGCTAAAATGCAGTGGCGTGATCTTGGCTTGCTGCAACCTCCACCTCCCGAGTTCAAGTGGTTCTCCTGCCTCAGCCTCATGAGTAGCTGGGACTGCAGGCACATGTTACCACACTGGCTAATTTTTGTATTTTTAGTAGAAATGGGGTTTTGCCATGTTGGCCAAGCTGGTCTCAAACTCCTGACGTTAGGTGATCTGCCCGTCTCAGTCTCCCAAAGTACTGGGATTACAGGAGTGAGCCACCATGCCCAGCCCATTCTTTTACTTTTACCTGTAATTATATATGAAATGAATTTCTTGTAAGCAATATATAGTGGAGATATGTTTTTATACCCATTCTGCCAATCTCTGTCTTATTTATATGATTAGACCATTTATATTTAATTTAATTTTAAATGATCAATCAATAGGGCATCATCCCATACTCTCTATGACCATAGAACCCAAAAATAAAGGACAGGAATACTGCCCTATTAGTGCAAAGCGGGAATTATCAATAGGCTTCGCCCAGCCGTCTCTGTGACTGCAATGTCTGATGGGTAGGGTAAATGGCATAGGTAAACCTTTCATGGTATTCACCTGGAGTATGGCAGGTTCAGTCAAAATAATTCTGTTCTACAGGACTGCCCTTTTCCTGGTCCTTTGGCTAGAGAGAGCATGCTTTTCTTGGAAACTATTTTGCCTTTGACCTTTGGCCTTTTCTGATTTGGGGCTTCTCTAGAACTCAAGTCAGACTACATAAGGAGTACTATCATCTGAATATTTGTGTTCTCCTCCACCCTCCATTCCCTCCGCAAATTCATGTGTTGAAATCCTAACCTCCCAGATGCTGACATTAGGAGGTGAGGTCTTTTATGAGGTTATTAGATCATGATCACAAAGCCCTCATAAATGGGCTTAATGCCATATAAAATAGTTCCAAGGGAGCTTATTTCCTGCTTCTATCAAGTGAGGACACAGGGAGAAGGTGCGTCTATGAGGAAGTGGTCTCTTGCCAGACACTGAATCTGCCAGCACCTTGCTCTTTGATTTTCCAGCCTCTAGAACTGTGAGAAATAAACTTCTTTACTTTATAAGCTATCCGTTTTACAGTATTTTGTTATAGCAGCCTGAATGGATTAAGCAAAGGCCAAATAAAACAAAACAAGCCAGAGAACTCACCACCAATCCCTACCCAACCTGCCTTCTTCTCTTCACTTTTCAGTCTTCTGATAGTTGCCATTTGGATTTTGTCTAGAATTTTAGTTTTAATTAGCAGAAGAAATTGAGTGGGGTGTACTTATTTCATCTTTTCTGGAACCAGAAGTCTTCCTAGATTCTTTTTAAAAAGCATCATTATGTTCAGTAGAATTGCTTATTACTATAGTTTATACCTTAAATATTCCTTATAGTAGTAAACTGTTGAACACACTGAGCTTTATCACTTTAAAAATATTTCACTTGATACTCAAGTAAAGTTTAAATAACATGAATCTTTTGGAAATAAATGTAAAATCATTATTTCGTTTGTCAGAATATGAAATGAAGGGGAGATCTGTCAAATGAAGTAAGCATTAATATCAAGAAAATTAGGTTCTGGGAAAAGTTTTGGTTATTATTTTATTGAAATGAATAATCCTTTATTTTCAAGAAGCAAATTTTATATATAAAACTCACTAGAACCTTTTCTATGTATTTATGTATTTTATTTTTGACGTTGCATTTGTCCCTAAAATTGTTTGGGTAGTTATTCTGGTTGCATAGATGCAATGAATCACTCCCCAGCCTAGCTCCTATGTACAGTATTCATGGCACATACTGAGTGTTCAACAAACATTAGCAACTAGACTGAGTGCTTATTTGATTATTAATTATACTTTTGTACCTTATTCCAAATTCTAGTTTTCAGTCTTCAACAAAATCATTGTTTTTCACATTCACTTAATTAACATGTATTAAATGTCTTGGGTTCTGTGGTAGGCATAGAGAAAATATAAAATGTGACCTTTTTACTCAAAGATTATAATCCCAACAAGAGAAACAAATATGTAAACAAAATCTACAGAGATAGGGGTTTGTAAATTGTTTAGGGAAACACAAAGCAGAAGGCAGTAAATTCTACCACAGGAATTGTAGGAAGCTGGTAATCAGGAAAGATTTCACAATGGAGGGAAGAAGGTGGCAGGGTGCTGGGGATCGTGGGGGAAGAAAAGGCTTGCTACTGCTTGACTTTACATTCTCATTATTTTTCACCTCCTGGTCATGTTAGAGGAGATGGAGAAGAGGATTTTGGTATGGGATATGTCAAGGACACAAAAGCAACCCAAGTTTAGATTAATTATGAACAGGAGGGAATCAGAGAGGTTTCTTAGGGGGACATAATCTATCCTTCACTGGATTTAGGCTGCTTGGCGATTAGTAATACTGCTTCCTGAGAAAAAAGATTATTTATGGCAAAGCAGAGTGTAAAGCGAAAGAAGACAGAGTCCAATTTTGTTCTGAGATGCCCATTGTACATCCAGGTGGACATATCTAGTGTCCACTCTACAAAGTGTATGGAGTTCAAGGAAGAAATTGAGTGTTCAGATATAGATTTGGAAGCCACTAGGGCAAAGTAACGTAGGGGAGTGTATAGTGAAAAGAGAAAAAGTAAAGGACATCCTCTTGGGGAATAGCGTGGCTTAGTGGAAATTGGAGTAAAAGGAGCAAGAAGGAAACAGAGAAGAGAGGTCAAACAGGTGGGAGGAGAAACAGGTGTAACCAGTGTCACTGAAACCAAGGGAGGTGAAATGTCAGAAGGGTCAAATGCAAGAGAGCAGTCAAGTAGAATAAGGATTGCAAAGTCCATTGACTTTGTCAATAGACAGTGTAAATAAATTGAGACTGGCTGCTTGCAGTGTGAAAGGAGGTAAGAACATGGATACAATGTCTATAGACCCTTTCATCAAGGATCTTGGCTAAAATGGGAAAAAGGCAGATAAAGAGGGAGTCTGTAGGCGAGTAGTCAGAAAGAAGGAACAGCTTCAGGAGGAAGAATTGCTGATAGAGCAGGATTCTAGCAGAGATAAAAGCACATAAAGAATGATTAGCCTTGAATAGGATCACATGGATCCCAGAAACCCAAAGAAAGAAAGAATCAGAACTTGTATTTAAAATGAGTATTGTCACATATGTATCCATGTGCCATGTTGGTTTGCTGCACCCATTAACTCATCATTTAGCATTAGGTATATACATATGTAACAAACCTGCACATTGTGCACATGTACCCTAAAACCTAAAGTATAATAATAAAATAAAATAAAATAAAAATAAAATGAGTATTGTCTTTTTAAAAATCATCTCTTTGAAATGTTATAAAATTAAAATTTTGACTCAGTTGCTTAAAAGATTTTAGGAATACTCATCTCTTAACTTTACACTTAGAGATGGATGGATTTTACATCCCTCCCCCCACCACACACACAAGTTTTCTTGTTTAAATGTAGGAATAACTTCTGGAAATTGCCCAAAGTTATTTTAAATCATGTGTGATGAACCAGGCAAGCTGGTGGATAATCCTTTGGTGTAAAATGTTTTCTGGAATGGATTTATTAACTGGCACAAAAATAGACTTTAAAAAGAGGGTCCCCAAATGTTTGTTGTTGACAAAATATTCGATTAAGTTCATGGCCTTTTTAGTTCCATACTTTTATGCATTCATTCGACAAAAATGTATAGAAATTCCACTGTGTGTCAGACTTTAAGTGACGGTACTTTTACGAACAGGACTCAATTGTACATGTTCTAATAAATTTGTTATTACCTAGATTTATGTACCAATGTATGCTAACTTGATATGACCACACATACTTCTCTCATTAAAACCAGTAAAAGGTAAAATCTGGCTTATGCTTTTAACTCTTCCAATGATTGTATTTCTATTGGTTCTAAAGCATTTGAGTATAATTCTCACTGACTTAATTTACAATTATATATACTAACAAAATAATTCAGCTGAATAGAGGGAGTTCTAAAATAGCATAATGTACTGCTGAATAAAGAATCCTGGATTCACAGAACTTAACATCGCTTATATATCTCATTAGAAGTTTGGAAATATTAGCTGCATATAGAAAATGGGCTGGCATTAAGATGGATGGTAAATTTTCCCACAGTTTCATTATGTCTATGATGATGCTTCACTCCATTATAATAATGCCTCAACTTTTATATCACAGTTTCTCCAAGTGCGATCAGGTGGTGAATCTGCATTTTTCACAAGCTTTCTAGGTGATATTTATGCAGCATAAGATTTGAGAATCACTGCTAAAAGAGTTTGAAATTGCTGGGCAAATGTAATGAAAAAAAAAAAAAACTTTGTATCCACCAGAGAAAACATGCTTTGATATTGAAGAACTATGCCCAGGTGGTCAGGTATGGCAGTGGTGCAGGCAGGCAGCACAGTGTATTGCCAAGAATATTGATTTTGGATTAAGCAGATTTGAGGTGGACCCCTGTTCACTTATTTCTAGCCGGTGTGCTTAAGAACAATGATTTAACTTTTTTGGTCCTTAGTTCCCTCCTCTGTAGAATGGTGGGAGTCATTTCCTCATGAATTTACTGAGGGGATTAAATGGCAATAGGAGTACAGTGCACATCTTTTTTTTTCTGTCTCTTTGTTGAACCTATATTAATTTCCCCGCCTAGTCTCCATTCTAGAGGTACAATCTCAAACACCTTTATGATTAGGCCCATGGGGAATACAAATGACCTAAGTAGTCAGGAAAAGACCATAGAAAATTATGGAAACTGTGGTGAACTGGAGAATGTATACTCCACCTAAGGGCATTCTAATGAAAAATAAAATTAAATAAATCACTGCAGGTCAAACAAAACGCATCTGCTAATCAGATCAGACACATGACAGTCTCCATTCTCTGCCTTAAACTGGTAAACTCAGGTCACTTTTTATAAACCATATGCTTCTTCTTAATCATCATGTTACACATTCTCGACTTCCTGAACTAAGTAGGTGAACTTTAGCTCAGAAACCATGGATTTACTCCCATTCTCCTGGCTTTCTCTTCAGGTATAGTGGAGAACGAGCCTTAGTTAGTTCAGGAACACTTTTTCCTTTATATAGAGTTTCATTAAGTGTTGCAACCTCTCAGTTCTTCATTCTGCTCAACTTCCCATCTGCTTGAGGATGGAGAATAGCACAGTCACAATAAAGATCGAGAGCATATCAGATCATCCCTCTGTTCCAGCTAGGGTAACTTATTTCAATGTTTTCCAGATTCTAAAACAAAGGGACTAGTGGAGGAAACCTGATATCCAAAGGGAAGTAGAAAAAGATGGTTATTTAATTACATCAAATAAACCTGAGTTTTATACCCAGCTTCATAACTTCATAACTTAGCTTCACCAACTTCTGTCAACTCTCTCTCTTTTAGTTTCAATTCCCATGCTGCAAAATCAACCCAATAATTCTTTGTGGTATTGTTTTGATGATAAAATGAGATAATGTTTGTAAAGCTTTTTGTACCACAAAAGTGCTCATCCCTGCTTTTTGAAGTCTTGCTAGGTAGTTAGCTAATGTATTTACACATTAGGATCAATCTTAACTGAGCCAATTCTAACCACTTAGCAAGTCCATCACCAATTTTTTTTTTTTCTTAAATAAGCAACTGGGTGAGCTGGTGGTATCTAGTGCTGGGTTTGAGCACAGACGTGTAATATTTCAGGGTTGAAGTTTATTGGCTTGGGGTCTTGGGAAGAGAGAAAGCACCATCTAGGAATTCTGAGTCAGTCATGGAAGAGGCTGTAGCTGACTAACCAAATCTCAATTAAGGCAAGGCAAAGGAGCAAATCAAGAACAAAGTCAAGTTTTCATAGCTTAAAGGGGAGCTGTGTCTGAAGTTAGGGTAGAGATAAAATGGCAAAACTAGAGAAATACTCTTGGCCAAAGAAGAGCAGCTTTTTATAGGAATTTTGGTGTGAAGGTAGAGTTTACATGTTTAGGAAAACATCCTATGAATATGTTCAAATATAGCTGAGTTGTATCCTAATTGGTATAGAATTGAGACCCAAATTCTTGTTCATCATGCTGTTGGCTCAGAGGCCAGCCAGCCAGCCTACTTGGCTGTCCAGTCTGCCTTCAGTCACAAGCTCTACTCTTGTGTCAATGTAGCTGTCTAACTGAAGCAACGCAAGCTTCACGATATCCATTGTATTTTATGTGTATTTGCTTCTGCGGTTTCCTCCTGACTGTGAGCAGCTACCTCACTCTAGTGGATTTTCCTTTAAGAAACCCTGGATTCTCTAGATTCTCTTTCTCCTGACCGCAGGCTATTGTCACAGACCTTTTGCATTGTTTCTAACCCTGTCATTTTCAGTCTACATGCATGCCTGTTTAAGATGCAAGTGTTATTACTCTTTTTACACACTTCTGCTTTTACTTGGGTCAGAAAATGCCTTCGAGTGAATAGATCAACACAGCCTAAGCCATCTCCTGATATTTGGACTTCTTCATTCTAATGCTATTCACATCTCCCTAGTCTATCCCATAAATTACCTCCTTTATACCCTTCTCCTGGAGTAGCTGTGAATACTCCTATTAAAAGGCATTCAGTGAAATTTATGGAGGCTTCCTTCTATCTTCTAATCCTCATTCTCTAATTCTAGCTTGCATCTGGAAGTTGAGGGTTCGATGTGACTAAGTTTTCAAATTATCTTTCCTACAGATTTTGAAATATGTCAACAAGATAAAACATACTTAAATAAATGTAATTTTCCCCAACCTATGCTAATTATGTTTCTTTGGCCCTTCCTCCCAGAAATAGAAGAAGCAAATTCAATTTTTAAGGAATAAAAACAAATATGTATAGTAGGTAATGAATACTATATATTACTTGGGTAATATAGAAAAGCACAGTGTTGCATAATACACTAATATAAATAACAGCTTACTGGGCAACATGGAGGAAGGAAAAAAAGTTAGCACCTGGTTTATAAGAACTCAAGTTTCTAAATCCCAAAATAAATCAGGAAGAAATAATTTGAATTACAAGAGATTAACTTGATTTAGGACAGGTTTCATCATAGTTCTTTAAAACAGTAAACCACTGAAATTAATATAAAATATAGTTTTGATTTCCAAATGTCAATATTATATCTCTTCTAAAATACACTTGTATAAAGAACATGATTCACCTAAAACAATAAATAAACCACAAATAGGACTACTTGAATATCAGATACACAACTAAACTTCAAACCTACCAGTAAATTATACTAACTTCCTAGTCGTACTGCATTATCTACTTTCAGAACAGAGATGATTACTAGATTTTCTTTTTGCTCTCTATATTGTCTCTTGCTTCTTCCTAGGTGAGAAAAATGCACAAACACAATTCTGTTTTGTTTTGTTTTGTTTGTGTTCAGGCTCATGGCTAAGGTTTTGCTAGAAGGTATATTTGGAGTAGAAAAAAACATGAAAATAAGTAGGAACTGCTGGAGACATGCATTTACAGAAACAAAATTTATCATAGAGTAAAATTTAACTTTATCGATAATGTGAATATATATGCATTTAAATTCTGATGTGCCTAGAATATAATTAAATCACTCTTGCTATAATTTTTCTTATTGTATATTATAAACGAAAAAAGCTGACAAGCAAATCTCACCCATCTACACACACCAAAAATCAGTGTATGTTTCAGAGCTGCATTCTAATGTACTTATTGAAGGAAAAATGTTCATAATCTGATGAAGAACATTTGTGATAATATTAAAATGGTCAGTATGTTAAATCAAGATTATGCTTGATGTAGATCTGTCTTTAATAAGTGAACCATAAAAGTATTTAATATTCTCGTTGTATTCTTATTTTGTAACATAATTATAGGAGAAATCTTTGGAGAAGAATTATCAGAAGGAGATTTATTTTAACATGGACACTGAAATGCAGATTTATGCTTTGCAACAATAACATGGTAGAAATTAATTAGAATCAACCTCTTTTTTTTTAGCCTGTGAAGCAAGTTTGTGTCTTTTTTATGAAAATATTACTTTTTGGCATTTAAATGTTGATTCAAGAGAGTGTAACAATGCATGCAAAAACAAGATCTGAATCAGTGACTATAATTATACTAGGTGTATTTATATTATTTCTGCCTGTTTGAATGTGGCTTATCACATGTAGGTTTTGTGCACTAATTACTTCATGTTTTCTATAGATTTTGTTAGTTTTAGAAATATTTGTTTTTAATTAAATAGCCTGTTTCATTCATCCAAGAAAACCTATATCTGAAGACTTGATATAATCTTATTGTTGATAGCAAATGAGCTTCACTATTTGTTATAAAAAGTATGACACAGTATTGGGAAGTCCTGGTAATTTAGCAGTCTTTTTGCTTTCCAAAAACATGTACTCCGATGGGCACGTGAGTGTTTTTTTTTTTTTTTTTTTTTTTTTGGGTCAATCCTTCAAGATATCTGAAGAGCATTCTTTATCTACTTTGTGTCTCAGAACAAGCTTTCTCCTAAGCAAGCTCAAGATTATGTCCTTTTATACTTCTGCAGTCAATTTATCATCAGTACATTTCTGAGATAGGTGATGTTTAATGGCCATTATATAAATGATTAGCTGGGACTCAGAATCTTTAAGTGAGTCATAGAGCTAGAAAATTACAGAGATTTGTCTTGAATTCAGATCTTTCACAGCAAAGTTCATAGTTTTTCTTCTCTACTCTGTGTTTAATATCTATAGTTGACTCCTCCATTGTCCCACTCAGAGGGTCTGCCATGAGTCATACATGTAGATTTATTTTTCCATATATTACTTGGACCAGTCAAGATATTGAGTGAATCCATTCTGATGGGGCATGAACATGCCTACTGCCAAACTCATGCATAAATGTGTCTCTGTTTATATATTAACATTTACATGAACAAATTTTGACAATATATCACATTTTGAAAATATTATAAGAACTTTCTATTTAATTCAATGAACATTTATTGAGCACCTACTGTGGGATAGAGATATATATATGTGCATATGTATAATATTGGTATTTCCTATAGAAATTTATTATTTTTATTTGCAATAAAGATATATCAACCACCAACCTGCACATAAAATGGTGTTTAGAATTTTAATGGTCTGAAAAATGCAAATTAAAACCAAATAATGAAATATTTTTCATACTTGCTAGAATTGCCTAACCACTGGAAATATTGGTGCAATTATGGATCAACACAAACTCTCATATATCCAACCACTTTGAAAAACCACTTAGTAAGTTTCAAAAAGTTGATCTTCCCTCTGATGCAAGAATTCCTCTCCTAGGTTTTTGCCAAAGAGAAATAAAAACATATGTTTACAAAAAGATTGGCACAAAATATCTTAACAATTTTATTTATAATAAGCCAAACTAGGAAATAATGCAGATGTCCATAAATAGAAGTATATTCATGAAATACTGATAAAACTCAGTAATGTTAATGAATCTCACAGGCATTGTGTTGAACTAAAGCCAAATATGAAAGACTACATACTGTATGACTCCAATATATGAAGGCCAGAACAGACAAAACTAATATACAGGGATAGAAAACTGACAGTGGTTGACTGTGCTAGGGAAGGGGTTAAGTGGCTGGTAAGGGTCACGGAGAAACTTTCTGGATGATGGAAATGGCCTATATCTTGATTTGCATGTTGGTTACTTGGTATATCCATTTGCCAAAGCTCATCAAATTGGTCACATAAGATCTGTGCATTTCACTGTATGTAAGTTGTACCTCAATTTTTGAAAAGTAATTTTGTGGTAAATCCCTTTGCAAAGAAAACAACCTGTTTGTAAGAAACTTCCACCTTTTTATTGAATGTTAATAATTCATTTTAAAATTTAATATTTGCTTATACTCAGGGGTACCAATCAGACAAATCTAGCTGAGCCATAAAAGCATGGATTTTCAACCTATTCTTTAATACTTTTGAACTTGGCTTCAGAATAGAGTTTATTCATTCATTTATATACTTGTTCTTATATTTATGTTTACAAATGAGAAATAACATGCCTCCACCTGGAAACTGCCATTTTTCCAGTAAATTGATAGTAGCATGTATTAAAAACTCATATAGGTATCAAGCTATGGTTTGTAACAACTACTTCAAAATGTTAAACTGTTATTTGTTAATTATTTCTCGGTGTGATGAATTTGAAAAGGACTCTAGACCTTTGTGTTTAACTGCTGCTACATAAATGAATTGTTTTGGACAAGCACACAGCTCTCAAGCACTATATGCAACACACAGGCTCAATCATCCTGAGAGGCAAAGTGAGCTTCCCTGCCTGAGCCCACAGTGCACCTTGCAGGTAACTTGGGAGGGCTCCACCCACTCTCTGTGTGAAGAGGGTTGTCCTAGTTTCCTGGAATGTTCAATCCATGGGCTCTGTGCAGAGCCTGCCAAAAGCACTGCAATTGGTTGTGCCAGTTGTGTTGGTGTTTTATGGCTCTGTTCATCTTTAATGATCTGTAGCCTCTCTCACCATGCAAGCTTCTGAATCTTGGCTCCTGCCCAGCTCCTCTATTGATCTGAAATTTGGCCAGCAAGCAAAATCTTTTGTTTGTTTTTGGGATTATTTTTATTGTCTGGCTCCAGACAGGGAGCACAGAATGGGGTGGAGACTTCACAGAAATGAGGACATCCACTCCTCTGGTAGGACTCCTGAGGGACTAAGACCAGTCATCTGGTGCTATAAAAGAACACTGCTCAAAGTTGTAAAGAGAATTCACATTTGCATTGTATTGACGGTAACAACAGCCCCCAGAGCAGAAGGTATTCTGCAGTTCAGAGAGTCAGGGCTCTGGGGCGCCCCTTTCCAGAGTAATCTGCTGCGAAACGCAGACACAAGTTTATGGAGGCCTGGCTTTATGTGTAAGGAGAGAAGACTCTCCCTATCATGTTAGGGCTGGGAACCCAAACTCAAGTCTTGATTTATTCAAGCTCAATAGAGTTTTTAATTTCTCCAAACCAAAAACTGGGTTTTCAAATGTGAGTGTCCTAGTCACCCTAGTAATTTGAAATGAAAAAAAAAAAAAACGTGATTTCTCAAAAAAAGCATTCTGTGGTCAAATATTTTGGGGAAAATCTACATACAATGTTTATTTCTTAAAGATTTACAATTCATATTGACACCTTTAGAAGCTATGAAAAATCCTCTGGGGGAAAAATCTATTTTCCTTTCTTTAAACTAACATTTTCCAAATTTCTTGACCATGGGATGCCATTTAACAGTGGTTTTGTGAAATATGTTTAGGATTGGAATATAAGATTTTCCCATGCAAAATCTTTCAGAAAAGATATTCAATGAACATACATTAAGGTATAAATGATTAATATAATGCCTTTACTGGGAGCAGGTTCTGATGGGACAGAATGTGTGTGTGTGTGTGTGTGTGTGTGTGTGAGAGAGAGAGAGTGTGTGTGTGTGTGTTTTTGTGTATGTGTAGGTATTAGAGAGGGTTAGCTATTCAAAAAATCCATTATTCTCTTCCATAATTATAAAGTTGTATCTAGGATGCAGCTGCCCAACCAAAGACTGCACTTTCCAGCTTCTCTCTTAGCTGGGTATGGTCATGTGATTCATATTTGCCAATCGAATATGAGAAGAATTGATGTATACAACTTCTGTCTGTGGCGCCTTCCACAGAACACAGACACAAGTCCCTAGACTATAGCATGGCCAAAATACGGAAGAAGTTTGTCCCTAAATTAACATCTAAAGGACAGCCATTTGATAAACAGGAACAAAAACCTGTACTGTTACATGAATGACAAATAAACATCTGTTGCATTGAGGCATATTTTAGGATCTATTTGTTACAGCACTTTAGCCTTATCTTATTAATACTATATTCGGAGGAATGATAAGCAATAATTTTTTGGAAGACATTTGAAAAATAATTAGGAAAATCACTTAAGACATCAAATGCCTGAAGGAGTTAAGCGTTAATCACCTCCAGAGAGGATAGCCAGGACTGATGGTCCTACATTTAATTTTGCTTTTCTCATTATATTTAAGAGCCTAAGAGCACCAGCATCAGACAAACCCAGTTTCAATGTTTGGCTTTGCCAGTTACTAGTTTTATGTCTTTGCCAACTTTGCCAAATCTTACTTTTCACATAATAAAAATGGATAATGACTTTCAATGTGTAGAGTTATTCTGAGAATTAAACAAGAAGATATGTACAGTTTTTATCACAGTATCTAGCAAGAAACATACATAGAAAGTGATAGTCATTAAGGCTAGTCACAAATATTTTATCTGTACTCCTTCTGGGCACATAGTATGATTTCATTTCTTTATCTTCTTTAAAAGTAGTCACTGTCATGTGACCTTCTGGACAAAAGTTTTAAGAGCCCCTACACAATTTTCATGCATCCCCTTTCCTACCTCAATAACTATGAAAGCATGGAGATGGATCTCCTTTTGGCCTGGGCCTTGAGAGAGGACAAGAACAGAGTTTCCAACTGGCCTGCACTGGGCATGTAGCAGGAATGAAAAATAAATCATTGTGGTTTTAAGCCACTGTAGCCTAATGTAGTTTTACTGAATGACTCGGGAATTTGATACCATAATAACTGGAGTTCTCCCACAACATGAGCCCAAAATGCACCAAAATATATAGCATGCACTTACAGTTCAACTGGCAGTCAAAAAACCTGTTATCGCAGGCTGGAAAGATGGTGACCTACATTATGAAGTCACAAACTGTTTGGTAAACCTGTTGCCTGCAAAAATTTAGAAGGCAAACAAGTTAGTACCCAATGAATTTGGAGTTCTATGAGAAGAGATTGGTAAACAGAATGTCAGCCTGTGTTAGAGTTAGTCTTGGTTGCATTTGACAGGGTATTACAAAAATGAGATAAGCATTACAAAGCATTGGCTTGTTTGCAAGTAGAAATGAAAGGGGTTAGAGAGAGTTCAGACTTCAGCCTTTTTATAGGGTTAGAGAAGGCAACTGCTTCTCAACCCCAAGGGTAAAAGAAAAGAACTGAAAAGGCTTTTGAGCAACAAAGGACTATTAAAACTAAGCCTCATGAGAAGGATCAATTCAAGGATATGGTTCTTATATCCATTGTTAAAATCCATGAATTAAATTCATTTCAGAGCAAAAAAGCTAATTACAACAGTGGCAACCAGTAAATCCTTTTAATTGAACATTGATTAGGGAAAAGAGATTAAAAATCACTATGTGGTTTGAAAAGAGTGAGACAGATGGTAAGGGGATATCAAAAAAGCCAAAAAAGAGAAATAATTTAAATTATTTTAAAGACAAAAAATGGGTGTGACTGCATATATATATATATATATATATGCATATATATATATATGACTATAATACATGGATAAGGAACCCATTTCCTTTGAGAAATTTATACTATCAAAAAGACTACCAGCGTAGATTAAATAATTTGTTTCACATATGATGACCATCAATTTCCCAACTTCCAAGGCATAATCTTCAACACCTACTTCCAATGTAAGCAAGAAGGGTCATGAAGAATGCCGAACATGCCAGAATGCAGCAGCAGAGGCCACAGAGAACACGGAGCATCACCTACGCATCCTGGCCTTTAATCTTGATGAGATATTTATGTTGAACTTGGTATTTTGTGATCACGAGGTTGTCTTGTAGTAGTCATCAAGACTGTTTCTAAATATCCTATTTTTCCACCATTTGGATATGTGGTAGGATGAAATGTCTCTGATTTCTTTGATCTGAGAGTGCCCAAGTTACTTGCTTTGACAAATAAGATGTGAGTGGACATAATTTACAGGGTCAATTCCAAGTAGAAATTTAGAGAGTTGGCTCATAATTTGCCACATTTCATTTTCCTAATTGGCAACAATGGTAACACAGAGAGGGAACCTTTCTCAGCTTCGGGGCTAATATGAGGATGAGCTTGCCATGCACATGAAGACTGAAAAATCAACCACTGGAGTTTTAAGCCAGGGGGATTTTGGAGTTTATTACTGTATCATAGTCTAGCCAATCAACTAATAGAGAAATTCAAGCTGATACAGAATGGCATTAGGATCAGTTAGAAGAAAGACACAAAAACAGATGTGTTGGAGCTGTGTTTTTCTAATCATGGACTGTGGCTTGCTTATTTGTGGGCCATAAAATCAGTTTGGTGGCTTTGGGCCCAGCTTCTTTTTCTAGAGCAGGTTAGAAAATATCATATAGTAATATTAAGCATGGTTTCTAGCTCTCTCTGTCTCTCTCTCTTTCTCTCTCATTTTGTGTGTGTGTGTGTGTGTGTGTGTGTGTGTGTGTCTGTGGGTGTATAAAAATAGGAGAAAGATCAATAGAAAGTGTATGTATTTCTTAGTATGACTCACTGTGAAAAACTTTGAGAGTTACTGGCCTGAAACGTAGTTAATGGAGACACTTGATTGATTGAATTTAGATATGAATGGCTATCTCCAAAGGATTTTGTGGTCTGGTGATGTCAAAGGTCACCGTTCTCAAACTTTTTCTATTCAAATATTTGTTCAGAGAGCTTAGTGAATAGCTTAACAATTTTTTATTGTGTTCAGATTAAACTGATAAACCAACGTTGGTGATGTATGAAATGCTATGTCAAATAGAAGCTATGCAGAATGAAGAAGATTAGTATATATTGTCCCAATTTTCAAAAATTGGATACAGTTAGTGACACCTATGAGCCAGTGAGCTTGATGTTGTGACAGAAAATATTATAAAATGATAAAATGGTATATCTATGAAGACTTAAAGAAGTGACAGCATGAGACTTTGTGATTAAGCTATGCCAGATGAATACATTATTTTTAATAGAATTCTTCAATATTGGTTTAGAGCTACGTTAAAGACTATGTCAAGATTTCAGGAAATCATTTGACAGAATTTCTTATAATATACTTTTAAAACATGAAGAAATTTGGTCTGGGTGATTTACTACTGGGTAGACTCAGGATTTCTATAATGAGCATCTCCAAATGGGTATTGTTAATGAATCCATTTATTGGAAGGGAGATAGCTAAGGGTGTGTTAAAGGGCTCTGCCTCATAGCTTTCCTATTCAAATATATGTATTTAGTGTCTTCAGTGAAGAACTTATCTCATTTTGGGGTGATATAAAACTGAGATGGATATTGAATAAAGTATTTAGAGGCTAAAAGTTTAAGAATACCTTCCAAAGAGTGGAATTCTGAGTCAAACTTAAACTCTACAATTAATAAAGTTAAATGTAAATGTAAACAATGTTTAAAGAATGAACAAACCCAGAACAGACAAAATTATAGATACACAGATATGCCTGTGTTTCAAAGACAATAGCCAATAGTAAGAGATAACCCTTATCTAGCATTTACTTTGTGAAAAATACTTTTGTGACTATTTATATTTCCTTTCCTAAATCACAACAACTCTGTGATGTAGGTATGACATTTCTCACTGATCATTGATGAAAAAAGCCAAGACGTGGAATGTTAAAATGACTGCATGGATGAGAAGATAAGCAGTCTGACTCCAGAATCTATTCTATCCATCTATTGTATCCAACAATGTAGCTAAATGGCCATACCATTCATTGTGCTTTTGGGTTGAGGAAATAAACGAATAGGACAGATCCAAACCAAGATAGAAGCCATGCAGTGATAAGCCTTTGTCTGAAATACCATTATCAAATACGGGCTAGCTCTTTAAGAGACATTGTAACAAACAAGAATATGTTTAGAGAGGGATTGAGACTGTATAGAGTGTAAATTATGGAAAGGATCAATAATCAAAAGAACTGATAATATACTGATAATATTGAAACTGAAATGAGAAAACTTGAAGACTGCAGTAGACGTCTTTAGAGATTTGAATCTACATCACATAGAAATGACGTTTGTGTCATGTGTGTCGAGAGAAGAGCCTTGGTAGAGTTAATGAATGGTAGATTTGGGGTTTGACATACGTAATAATTTCCTAATAATTAGAGATACTTATGTAATAATTAATGGGATCCCTTGTTGGGTAAATATGTTTTTAATACTATAGGTATTTATTAAAGGATGCTTAATAATATGTCA
The DNA here is from genome assembly GCF_006542625.1 of Nomascus leucogenys. Classification (NCBI taxonomy): domain Eukaryota; kingdom Metazoa; phylum Chordata; class Mammalia; order Primates; family Hylobatidae; genus Nomascus; species Nomascus leucogenys. The sequence continues at coordinate 76,486,965 of NC_044392.1, forward strand.
AAAACATTGTAGAGTTTTTACACACATAGCTGAATTCAGATTACATGATCTTAAGCATTCATAGGTCTAAGAGTCTAAGATTCCATGAATCTCAAAAGAAGAAGCAAAGTGATGTCATTTCCCTTAGTCACATACCACCAGAAACACATCTATATTTGACCCAATTTGGGTTTATTGACTTGTTTCATTATTAACTTGTGGGGCATCTCAATAAAAGGGTACTAGAAAGTACTTATTTTAGGATTTGTCTAGGGTTAGGTGATTTGGAGGAGACCTTAAGGAAGTGAAGCTTTATTCTGGATTTGATGCTGGGAAGAAACAGGTAATTCTATGATTGGGCATCTTAATAATTCTTCTATTGAGGGTGAGTGAGGCAAATGTTTCAATGAGTAGTGATGCAACTACTCATATTGGCCAGGACAGAGGATATTTGGTCTATCTGTTTGGTTGGGATGATGTTTTTGTTTTGTCTATGATCATACATGATTATATAGTTGTTTTGTTTTTGTCTTGATTTATCACAGTCACAGTATGGTCTGATGATGGTACCTGTAAAAGTGTTTATGTTCAACAAAACAGAAGCTTAGCCACGAGCGCTAGGGCATTTCTTCCTTAACTCCTCACAGCGCCTGTGGCAGGATCTCCTTTGTGGCTCCAAGTCCTGCTTGACAGGCCTACCTTTGTTCTAACTTCCATTGGGTAACCTATTCTCCAAGAAAAATCACAAGAGAAGGTCCTGTGTTTTATTTATCTGTGTATCCCAACAATGGAGGCCTGTATCTTAAAGAGTAGGCAGTAATATTATCATATTTTTTTATTACCATATATTATAAATATTATATGGTATATGTTATACACCCTATTACATATAGTTATATTAATATGTGGAAGTGACCTGCAGTCAATGTTTGTGTCTTGCTAGCTTCCTTGTCTGAATTAAGTAGAATGGTAACAATTTAGGTGGAACAGCAGTCAGCAAATATAACAGGCTGAAATATGCTTTATTGGTCAAATGATTCCTAAAAATTTCAGACATTAGATAATCTTGTAACTATAAGATTCTCCATGCCAAATTTCAGTTTCTTCACAGACACACTTGCAAAGCATGATGAAGAAAGCATAGAGGGTGTTGAACAATGTAACGTGCAAACCACAATTTCGGATTTGTAGTGGCCCGGCTTGTATGTGCAAATCCACACTTTTAAGTATGTCCACTTCCTTTAATGAAGACCCCTCTTAGACAGAATTGTTGTTGTTCTTTTTCTTTTCATGTGCATCACTGTCTCCATATAGGGTCATAGCTGTGAGTGAGGTTGCTAATTCTAAATGCAAAATGTGTAGCACATGTTTGGCAGCCCCTTTTTTGTTTGTTTGTTTGTTTAAAAAATATTGTTCACTTCCACAGCAATCTAGAAAAAATACATGAAAATGACAGACATTTCTTAAAACCCATATATAGGTGAGTCATCATAAACATCAATAATGAAGTCCTCATTATTGACATTTAAAAGTCCTCTGGAATGGTTTGGGGCTTGTCTGCGGTCCCTACAGTTATAGTTAGCTCAGTTGGTTAGCCCCTGGTGCTAAGGAGACCAAGCTTGTGGCTTTGAACTAGAAAGCATTGTCAAGGGATTTAAAATTCCATTATAGTGTCAAAGGCTATGAAAGGCCAAATTCTAAACATATGGTGGCCACCAGAGTGAGGGGTGAGAAAGCTGATTCTCAGTGCAAACCAATCACTGCCTCTTAGAAAATTCCACTTAAAAGGGTTTGGTTAAAAGGTATTGGGGGTGTTAATAACCTCAGTAAGGGCAATAATAAGAATGAAATAGGGCCACATATTTACTCACACTATAGCTTAGAAGTGCACAGAAAAAAAATGTACCTTTGTCGCATCTTTTTTTTTTTTTATTATACTTTAGGTTTTAGGGTACATGTGCACAATGTGCAGGTTTGTTACATATGTATCCATGTGCCATGTTGATTTCCTGCACCCATTAACTCACCATTTAGCATTAGGTATATCTCCTAATGCTGTCCCTCCCCCCTGTCTCCCAACCCCACAACAGTCCCCAGAGTGTGATGTTCCCCTTCCTGTGTCCATGAGTTCTCATTGTTCAATTCCCACCTATGAGTGAGAACATGCGGTGTTTGGTTTTTTGTCCTTGCGATAGTTTACTGAGAATGATGTTTTCCAGTTTCATCCATGTCCCTACAAAGGACATGAACTCATCATTTTTTATGGCTGCATAGTATTCCATGGTGTATATGTGCCACATTTTCTTAATCCAGTCTATCATTGTTGGACATTTGGGTTGGTTCCAACTCTTTGCTATTGTGAATAGTGCCACAATAAACATACGTGTGCATGTGTCTTTATAGCAGCATGATTTGTAGTCCTTTGGGTATATACCCAGTAATGGGATGGCTGGGTCAAATGGTATTTCTAGTTCTAGATCCCTGAGGAATCGCCACACTGACTTCCACAATGGTTGAACTAGTTTACAGTCCTACCAACAGTGTAAAAGTGTTCCTATTTCTCCACATCCTCTCCAGCACCTGTTGTTTCCTGATTTTTTAATGATGGCCATTCTAACTGGTGTGAGATGGTATCTCACTGTGGTTTTGATTTGCATTTCTCTGATGGCCAGTGATGATGAGCATTTCTTCATGTGTTTTTTGGCTGCATGCATGTCTTCTTTTGAGAAGTGTCTGTTCATGTCCTTTGCCCACTTTTTGAAATAGGGCCACATATTTACTCACACTACAGCTTAGAAGTGCACAGAAAAAAAATGTACCTTTGTTGCATCTTTAATTCAAACTACTTCCTAAGCCATGACACACTGGGTATTGAGGAAGAAAAACAACCTTTGGTCCTATCTGTTCTAAAACTTAGTCTGATGTAGAAAATCAAGCTGTTCCTTTAGAGAATGCTTAGTTCAACTTAGAAAAATGTCTTTGCTTCTTGTAGTTCTATGTCTTCTGCCCTTTGAGCTCCTTTCAAGAAAGCAACCAGAAACCATAATGGGGAATGTTAAAGTCATGTCAACATTGAGGGCAGGAGACCTTAAGAGTGGTATTGCTGGCTTTTCAGATCTCCAGCATGTTATCTCTTGTCTACCTGGTTTCTGATTATCCTTCCATGCTAATGACAGAAGTTTGTCATGTCTGATGCTATTGTATCTTTTATCTCAGCCAGAGGTGCTAACTCAGCCCTTTTGCAGCCTTTGGACCACTTGAATCTTTTGTGTCTCATCCTCCATTCAGTCCCTTGCCAGGCACAGTAACCCCGGCCTCTGCTTCAGGGTCACCTGGCCTTTTCCCAGGGTAGGTTAACTGTCTTTCAGCTCAGAGGAGGCAGTGAGGCCAGGGGGACCCCTGAGTCCTATCCATAACATGGATTTTAGATTACTCTGAAAAAGCTGAGCTGGAAGTTCATCCCCAGGCTAACCACTCGGCACCAAGTTTGTTTAGGGGTGTCCATACATCTGGTTGGTTGGCCTTCTCACACAGTCCCAATAGGGAGTGAAAGAAAGCCGCCTCCCACCCTTACTCCCATCACTTTCTCTCCCTATTATCTCGAGGTTCCCAATGAGTACACTATCTCTCTTCCTTTTTCTTCATATCTGGATTTCATTTATGTTAAATTCAACATTCTGGACAGCTAAGTATGTTGTATTTAATGGGAGGTGAAACAATTCAATAAGAAATTACTTCTAAATAATTCCTGACTTCCACATCCATATTTTCTTGAGAAAAACAAGATTGATGTCAGAGGTGATTCGTTTGTAAAAAATATGGTTTGCAGAGAAATTAAAATATATTTGTCTAACATTTGCAAAGTTACTATGCTGGTTTCCTAACAAAACTAATCATTTATTAATCACTTACTATGTGCTCAGCACTGGGCTCTTTACACAATTATTACATCATTTAATTCTTACAGCAACCTGGAGAGGTATTATTCTTCCCATTTTTCAGATGAGGAAACTGAGGCTCAGAGAAGTTATGTGATTTGTTCAAAATCACACCACTAAGTAGAAAAGGTAGGACTGTAGGCAGATCTGTCTAATTTGTATTCTGAGACTCTTAACCACAAAGATATTTTGTTGATCATTATACCCTTATGTTATCATATTTTTCAAAGGGCATCATGTTATTCATAATATATGAGTATACTTTTTATTTGAAATAGACACAACATAACATCTTTGCAGATGGTGACCTAAAATTTGTAAATATGTTCTGCTTTGCTAAGGCAGTAATGAGTGTACAGAGGGAACCATCAAGGGTGCGGGAACATTTTCAGGACATCTGGGGCCCATCAGCATCAAATCATTTAACAGAGTGCAAACAATTTAACACTGAGAGCCTCTCAATTATCTACTTGCAAATAAATAAATGATAAAGTATACATCTTTACCCCATAAGCAAAAGAGTACACTTCTGGGTTGCCTTCCCAAATTTGGCATCATTAGTATGGTGAATGTTCAAAAAATGCACACAAAATTTAACACTCACTTGTGCAAAATATGAGTTAAATATGTCACATATGTATAAACCCCTCTAAAAACATTGCAGTAAGCCAAGCAGAAGTTCACCGTAGGTGACTTATCAGACTGGGTTGTTCATACTATTGTTTTACCAACACTTTTCTTATGTACCTGACTTATATCTGGTGCCCTAATACTTTACATGTTTTGAACTTTCATGAAAAGTGCTAAGATTTGGAAGCCAGACAGATCTCGTTTGGCTTTGAATTTGCTAACTATGCGTCTTTTGTATTTTCTAAACATCATTTTTCCTATCAAAAAGTGTGACTAATAATACCTACCATCTCACAAGAAAAGTTGTGAGAACAAAAGGAAGAAATGTGTGTAAAATGCCAGCATGTAATATGTATTCATGTTATGGAAGCTATTACTGCTGATGTTATAATTATTACTATTTACTTCAGTGATTCACTAGCAGTGTTTTAGTTGTCTCACATATTTTTTCTTTTACATAAAGATTATGATGACAAGAAATATGAAGCCTACAAAATGACTTTTTTTGTGTATGCAAAGTCACAGCCAGATCACAAATTCCAAATTTCAGTCAATGAAGTTTTCACTCTAGTTATTTCTGATTTTCTTAAACTTTATCTTGATATCCTCTTACTTTCTTTTCCTGAGCTTCATCTTATCCTGCAGTTACTCTTCTCTCATTCCCAGATGTCACACGGTGAATACTGAGAAAACTTATGCTTCCCCGTATAGACCTCTTCTTACATATGAAACACAAATTCTAACAGTTTTCCCTTAGACATATCTGAAATTAAAAAAAGAAAAAACCCTAAACCATTAAAAACTTTCATTTTTGGTATTTTGATCATCTAGGTTTAATGATAACAAATGATTCAATCTTGCTAGGTTGTATGTATCTAGGAATTTATTCATTTCTTCTAGGAATTGGGGTAAATGAGTCTCTGGTGTATTTACATTAATTTGGCTAGGCTTTGACACTTTGTTTAATGACTGCTACTGCTAGAGATGCCAGGGGCTTTAAAGTTCCCTAGTGTCTTTGTTTTTGTCTTCTTTTCTGACTTTTGGTTTCCCTAAAGACTCCTCCTCAAAAGTCTTTGTCTTGCATCACTTTCAGCAGTAATCCTCTGTTACTATACCAGAGCCCTTTTGGTGTGATTGTAAGATATGGGAGAGAGGACACCCTAGAATCTTAGGATTGATTACATCTCAATCTTTGGGTAGGCTTATATTTCTGGCCTGTGACCCTCATGTGTTTTTCATTGTATAGCTCTCCCCACCACTTGAGGGGAGACAGGAAGACTCCAGGAAGTTGGTATGAGAAAAATGCCCTTCTCCCTTGGTTTTAGGGTGAGGAGGCTCCACTAAAGTCTTTCCTCTTAGAAGTGGGCCTTTGTTTTGGAGGACCTGGGCCTATTTTACAAGGATTATTTTTCCCTGTGCTAGACAGAGCTCTGAAGGGATCTCTCTCAGATCTTCATAATGGAAACCTGGGGTGGTTTCTGGAGGTAAATCCAGGAAAGTGTGACATTTCCTGTCTTCCAACATGATCACCTCCATAGTTTGTCACGCTCATGCTTTCCCATACTCAGCCTCCAACAATTTGTCAAAACTACCAGTTAAGTGACATCAGTGTTTGATGCCAGTGACTTCTACTCCAGATAAGTAGATTTCATCCATGAAGACCCTGTGGATTCACCGGTCTCCCTCGATTTGGGGGTGATCCTGCAAATTCAGTTCTCTGATAAGTCCAAAAAGAGTAGTTGATTTTCAGTTTGTCTTTTTGTTGTTGTTGTTGTTGCTGTTTTTATAAGGATGAGAGTTATGACTTCCAGGCTCTTTACATGTAGGAGCTGAGACTAGAAGTTTTGATTGATTATCTTCCAAAAGGGATATTGATCTCAAAGGAATATATGTTTTTATGATAAGTTTATTATGCTCATAACAAAAAATATTAGAAAAAACAAGATTAAAGATAAAAAACAGTTTAAAATTTAAATGCTTAACTAATTTCTACTGCTAAGGTTTTCATGAATTTCAGTATTTATGCATATACATATTTTATTTGCATTTTCCCTCTATGCCTATTTAATTTCCTGATATTTTTATGCTTACCATTATATAAACGATGAGAAATTATTTATAAACATCATTCTAATAGATGGATAATATTCATCATGAGGATGTTCTCTAATTTAGTGTGCCATCCTGTTAGTGGCTACTTAAATTGTTTTGTGTTTGTGTTTGCCTGCGTGTGTATGTGTGTGTGTGTTTCCTTGGATCTCAGATGGTTAAGAGTCTGTTTGGCCAGACTTCTCTGGTTTTTTGTTTTGCATATTTTTGCACCAGTGCATGCAAATTTCCTTTCTAATTCTTATTTTTTCTCATCTTTCATGATCTACACTACCATTCTCATTTACTATTGGCCCTAAATATAATGTATCTGATATATATTCTCAAACATGCAAGTGTCCTTTTAAAGTATGAAATATTTTGTGTTTATATATCTTTCTAACTTTCAAATAAATAGTATAATGTTTTAAAATTTCCAACATTTTTAACTAAGGGACTTTTCTTTGCTGAGGATTATGCATTCTGCCATATATACATATAATTTGTTACTTCTTATTGCTGTCCAGTGCACACTACATTGAAATCTATTTTACTTCCCAGTCTCCAGCACCTCAAATAACATTGGGTTGAACATTCTCATATATGTCCATATTTGTACATATTTGGTGAGAATTTCTCTAAAGTATATAACCCAGAATGGGATCCATGGGATAAAGAGCACATGAGTTCTTACCGTAACACTGTCAATTCTAACATTTGCTTTCTAGAATGGCTGTAATAGGGTCAATCACATTTGCTATTCATGACACTTCCTTGTCAGCACTTGGTATTATCTGAGTTACTAATTTTGCCATTCTGCTGGATGTAAAGTGATACTTCTTTCTTGTTTTAATTTGCTTTCCTCAGATGACTAGTGAGTTTGACTGTCTCTTGATCGACCTCTTGGTCATGGGGACTTCCCTTTTGTTCCCTGCCTGGTCATTTCCTATGCCTATTTTCTTGGTGTTTCCTTTTTGTAGTTTTAAAACTATCTCCACAAATTATTGTCTACTTTTCCCTTTAAAAGGTGGAGCTTAATTCTCTTCTTGATGGTGAACTAGACTTCTAAAGAATAGAATATGGCAGAAATAATGGTGCATCACCTGATATGGTCTAATTGTCACTACCTGTACCAGAATGATTCAGTTAATATTACTATGTCTTTCTGTCATGCCATAAAATCTAATAGGATGAGTGCCCAGGTTTACTTCAAAGTTAACCTGAATATTTCTAGATTTTTACCCTTCCATAGTTATTTTAGAATGAGTTTGTTGATTTTTCCACTGATAACAGATTAAAACTGGATTTTCAAAAATAAAAATACCATCGTCATCATTCTGTTACTCATAAAGAAATAGAAATTTGTTTAAAAGGTTCAAATCATTTTTATTTCCTAATAAATACATTATTTGAATAATATGTAGCTATTACTTGTGGTACTTCTGACTCTACTCATAGATAAGACCCATCCATTTCCAAGGGGTTTGCTGTCCTGAACTGACATGAATACAGATATCAAAATTAATGATTGACGTCTATAACTATGACAGCCATAAATTTCCAGATAAAGGCTTTAGCAAACAAGGGAAAATTTCTGATTTTTTTCCTATAAATTTTTCTGTAGCAACTGCAAGGCAAACTCTGTTCACAGAAATTCTTAGTCTTAATATACTTACTCCTCAATCCATTACTATATTCCATCAGAATTAAATTTAAAAATTAGTAGTAAACATTTTAAGTAAGAGTAACTTTACACCTGAACAGAATTCTAATAAGAACCTATATTCATTCTACTCAGAGAACACTTGTCATATCTCTTATAGGGATAGATCCAGCCATGAAGAGTGATTATAATATTAGTATCTGTCCTTTTAATCAGAAGAAAAATAATATCATTACCACAGTAGGATTAGAGGGATTATTGGTTCCATTTATTGATTTTTCTTAGAAACAACAGCCCATAGAGTTGTTTATTATGGATAATTTTGAAAATTAAAATTACATAGAGCTCTATTTTTCAGCTTGTTTTCCATGCATTATAGTGCCTAGACGTAAAGTAATTAAGACGAAGACTTACCTGAAACTAGTTATTTACTTGCCAGTTAGTTACTTGCCAGTTATATGAACTAACAAACTCCCTGTTTTGTTTGAGCCAGTTTAGAATGGGTTTTATGTTACTTGCAACCTTGGAAGTCTTAATTAATGCTGCATGATATGAAACTCAGGTTAAGAGTTTAATGGAGGCCTTCCAAAACTGTCTGGATTGGTTGCTATAACTAACAGAGGGTAAATTTCATTTGAAGTACTTTGTGTTTATAAACACATCTAAAGTATCTTGAATAGACCCAAGTAGTAAGAAAATAACCTCTAGCCTGTGTCTACTAAGTAGGAGGAGTAACCCATGCAGAGAAGCTAATAGATAATTGGAAAATCAGCACATATAGATGTACAGGAAAACCAAGTGAGGAAATTATTGCTCCAGAATTTTCAGAAGTAATAGAGATATTTTGCCTCACTATATGTAGGAGTATAGAACACCATATAAACATTTTATTGCAATTCTTTTTATGATTACTATTTAAAATGCAGTGCAAGAAATCTCCCAGTAGCTGATAATGGTTTAAGATAAAATGTTCTTTGTAAAGCAATTTTCACTATTTCCCATCTACACCAATTTAATGTATTCAGTTGTTTAAAACAGCTATTTTTATATTCAGTTAAATGCAATATTACAGTTCATATCATTTTCTTTTCACAGGAAAGTAACTCTATGAATCTGAATCTAAAAATTTAAATCAAAGTAAAACAAATGTAATATTTTTACTTGAAAAAATTGTGGAATAAAAATCAGTTATGTGATTTAACTGGGCCAACTATTTGTTCTACAAATCAACCAATTGTGTGATAAAATTGATTGGTCAATTTAGCTAAAATATTTATACAGATTTTTAATGGACATATTTATTTTGTCTTCCTATCTTTTACTTAACCATCAAGACTTAACAAACTAAAGATGGCATCATTCAAGAGACCTTGGACGTAACTCTTTTATCATTTTACTCCCAGTTTCCCAAAGGTTCAAATAGCATATTGTGTTTATTTTTATCATAACCCTTATAGCAACAAGAATATTTTATATATTGCATTTTTACAATACAATTTAAGTTCTTCCACCAACACCATACTAAAACTATACAATGTTAATTATTGCTCTGTTTTAGCTATCATTTCCTTGTGTTGGTTTTCTTGACCAACCTTCCCTTGGAATTCTCTTTTTTCTGAGACCAAACACTATTCATGGGTTTAAACAAAAGTTCAAATAGCATCTTGTGTTTATTTCTATCATAACCCTTATAGAAACAAGAGTTAACACTTACTGAGTCCTAGCTATGTGACAGGCATAACTGTTGACATACATTATTTCACTTAATCTTCAGCTAGTCTATAAGATAATTTTGTTGGTGGTGATGTTGTTTTGTTTGCTCATTCAACAAATGAGGATGTGGAAACTCAGCAAGTTAATTTGTTTACCTACAATAAGTTAGTTAATAAATAGCAAAGACAGAGAAGGTATGATCCAAGAGACAGGAGGAAACCCATGAATATTGTATAGTCTCAGAAAAAAGAGAATTCCAAGGGAAGGTTGGTCAAGAAAACCAACACAAGAAAATGATAGCTAAAACAGAGCAATAATTAACATTGTATAGTTTTAGTATGGTGTTGGTGGAAGAATTTAAATTGTATTATAAAAATGCAATATATAAGGAAATAGTCAAGATTCAAATCTGGACCTATTTGATTTAAAGGTTATTGTTTTTTCTCCAAACTCATAATTCTCAAACATTAGTATGCATAAGAAACATCTAAAGAAGTTCTTGTGAATACCACTTCATCAGTCTCACACAGCAAATCTCTAGAGTAAGGTCTGAGGTTTTTAAGAAGTACCACCCTTGTTGACTTTGAAGTTGCTAATGGACCACACTTTCAGAAACCCTGCACTCTCATGCTAATACTAACAGAGAGATTCTTGAAGGCAAAGATCTCATTGTATTTTCAGTATCCAGCACACTACTTGACTTCCAATGAGAATTTAATGTAATTTTATAGAGCTAAGCAACACTGTGGTTTGAAACAAATGCTTGATTATAATTTGGAAATATTCATCTTACATGGACATCATCATAAGTCCCATAAGTTTAGGCATCCTGTGGTTTGTGTTTTGAATTTGCACACTGATGCTGAAGAATGTCCTTTTTAATTCTTCAGTGAAATCCTGAAAAAGGACGTAGTGGTTTGGATCTTTGTCCTATGAATAATTTATTTCAACCTGTAACTATTTTCATCGACTGTGGTTATAATTTTTTATAAGGCTTTATCTTTCCTTAAAATAAATTGGCTTATTTCTACTCATTTAATCTTCTTTTTATCATGTCTCGTAAATATTTTCTGATTACAAAATCATATATGGTTATTATTGAAAATATCAAAATTTTAAATAAGAAACAGGTGAATAAATTTCTCTAATTATTCCCAAAGAGACATCATGTTACTATACCTCCTTTCAGTACTATATTTATAATTATCTATACATATTTACAAAAAGGTAGTATTACAACATATATACCATTTCATAACCTCTTTCTGAACTTAATTTTAAATCATTAATAATTTTTATATTGTTAATTTTCTTTAAAACTACATTTTAATTGGCCACATAGCATTAAAATGAATGCATTTAATTAAATTTTATATGTTTGCATATTTTGGGGCCATTAGGTTATTTGCAATTGTTTGGTATTATAAACATTGTAGGGGAAATTTTAATATTTAGATTTTTTCTGACATTTAGAAAATTATTTTCCTAGCATACATTTCCAAAAGTAGAAATATTAGTTCAAAATATAATCAAGACTTTGCAAGATTGCCATTGAAAAAGTTTTACTATTTACATGTCCCTATGTACACTGTATATGCAGTGTATAAAAAGAAGTTTCCAATAAGTATTGAAGGAACATATTATTTCATACTGCATACTTCAAAATAATAAGAGCCAACTATGCCAAGCCCACAGCCAACATCATACTGAATGGACAAAAATGGGACGCATTCCACTTAAAAACCGGCACAAGACAAGGATGCCCTCTTTCACCACTCTTATTTAACATAGTATTGGAAGTCATGGCCAAAGCAATCAGCCAAGAGAAAGAAAGAAAAGGCATCCAAATAGGAAGAGAGGAATCCAAACAGTCCCTGTTTGCAGATGACATGGTTCTATATCTGGAAAACCCCATAGTCTCTGCCCAAAAAATCCTTGAGCTGATAAACAACTTCAAAAAAGTTTCAAGATATAAAATCAATGTACAAAAATCACTAGCATTCCTCTGCACCACCAACAGCCAACCCAAGAGACAAATCAGGAATGAAATCCCATTCACAATTGCCACAAAAAGAATAAAATGCATGGGAATACAGCTAACTGAAACTCTACAGTGTGAATTGAAAAACACTGCTCAAAGAAATCAGAGATGACACTAACAAATGAAAAACATTCTGTGCTTGTGAACAGGAAGAATCAATATTGTTAAAATGACCATGCTGCCCAAAGAAATGTACAGGTTCAATGCATTACTATCAAACTACCAGTGACAGTCTTCACAGAACTAGGAAAAAAACTACTTAAAAATTCATATGGAACTAAAAAAAAGAGCCTTAATAGCCAAAGTGATCCTACGCAAAATGAATGACACTGGAGGCATCATGTTATCTAACTTCAAACTACACTACAGGGCTATAGTAACCAAAATGGCATGGTACTAGTACAAAAACAGATACATAGACCAGTTGAATAGAATAGAGAGCACAGACACACACCTACAACCATCTGATCTTCAACAAGGCTGACAAAAACAAGCAATGGGGAAAGGACTCCCTATTCAATAAATGGCACTGGGATAACTGGCTAGCCAAATGCAGAATATTGAAACTGGACCTCTCCTCTTCCTTACACCATATACAAAAATCAACACAAGATGGATTAAAGACTTAAATGCAAAACCTGAAACTATAAAATCCTTGGAATACAACCTAGAAAATACCATTCTGGACATAAGAACTGGCAAGAATTTTATTATAAAGACACCAAAAGTAATTGCAACAAAAGCAAAAAGTGACAAATGGGATCTAATTAAGCCAAAGAACTTCTCCACAACAAAAGAAACTATCACAAGAGTAAACAGACAACCTATAGAATGGGAAAAATATTTGTAAGTGATGTCTCTGACAAAGATCTAATATCGAGCATCTATACAGTACTTAAAAAAATTTACAAGAAAAAAAACAACCCCGTTAAAAAGTGGGCAAAGGACATGAACAGACACCAGAAGAAGACACACATGCAGCCAAAAAACATATGAAAAAAGCTCAATATCACTAATCATTAGAGAAATGCAAATCAAAACCATGGTGAGATATTATTTTACACCAGTCAGAATGACTGTTATTAAAAGTCAAAAAAATAACAGATGTTGGTGAGGTTTCAGAGAAAAGGGAACACTTATATGCTGCTGGTGGGAGTATAAATTAGTTCAACCACTGTGGAAAGCAGCATGGCGATTCCTCAATGAACTAAAAACAGAACTACCATTCAACCCAGCAATCCCATTACTGGCTGTACACCCAAAGGACTATAAATAGTTACAAAGACACATGCATGCATATATTCATTGCAGCACTACGCACAATATCAAAGACATGGATTCAACCTAAAAGCCCATCAACAGTAGACTGGATAAAGAAAATGTGGTACATATAAACCATGGAATACTATGCAGCTATAAAAAAGAATGAGATCATATCCTTTAAAGGAACATGGATGGACCTGGAGGCCATTATCTCTAGCAAACTAACGCAGGAACAGGAAACCAAATACTGCATGTTCTCACTTATAAGTGGGAGCGAAATTATGAGTACACATGGAAACAAAGACGACAGACACTGGGGCCTACTTGAGGGTAGAGGGTGGAGGAAGGAGAGGATTAGAGAAAATAACTGTTGGGTACTATGCTTAGTACCTGAGTGACTAAATGATCTGTACATCAAACGCCTGTGACATGAGTTTACTTAGGTAACAAACCTGCACATGTACATCTGAAGCAAAAATAAAAATACTTTCCAAAAGAAATAAAATATGTTTTTAGGAATGTCATCAGCATTAGATTTTATTACTTTTAAAAATTTGATCACTTTGATGGTGACACAAACTTTTAATTAATATTTTAATTTGGTTATGCAGAAGATGAATTATTTATTGTATTGCAAATGCTTCCCATGTCCTCTTTGCTGGATAGAACTACTAATTTGTCAGGACTTTATGACAGACCAAAAGGATGGCTTTTCCATCTCCAGTTGCAGATTCAATATTATTTCCTGATTTCATAATTTTTGAAAGTTTTCTACCAAGCGCTTCTGCTCCTCTGTTGTCATGATTGGACCTGAGTTATCATAAGGATTAAGTGAGATATATAAGTAAATAAAGGCCAGGTGCAGTGGCTCACACCTGTAAACTGAGTGCTTTGGGAGGCTAAAGTGGGAGAATTGCTTGAAGCCAGGGCTTCACAGGACCAACCTGGGTAACACAGTGAGACCTTGTCTCTACAAAAAATTTCAAAAATTAGCCAGGCATAGTGGCGTATGCCTATAGTCCCAGCCACTCAGGAGGCTGAGGTGGGAGGATTACTTGAGCCCAGCAAGTCAAGGCTGCAGTGAGCCATGATTGCACCACTACACTCCAGCCTGGATAAGAGTGAGATCCTATCCCAAAGAAAAAGGAAAAAAAAAAAAGAAACTAAATGAGAAAAGAAAAGTAAAGAGCTTATGTACCTGATACATAGTAAACATTCAATAAAAGGTAAAAAGGATCTCATTATATTAGGCAAAGAATTCTTGAAGTAACAGATAAGCAAAATGATCAGGCAAACAAAAGTTTATAAACAGGAAAATATAAGTATATCCTGATGCTTCTTGTGCAGCTGGAATAAGATAATATATGTGGATAGCCTTTGAAACCCAGTAGAGAACAATGAATAATATATTCAATGTGCCAAGAGAAAATAACATTCAACTTAGAATGGTATTTTCAGGGAGAAATAAAGGCATTTTCAGATAGATTTGCTCATCTTAACTAACAGACTGTCATTCTAAAGAATATTCTTTAATAAGGAGAAACATGACCCCAGAAAGAAGGTCAGAGTTATGGAAAGACAAGTCGAGTAAAGAAATGATAAGCATGTGGTTAAATATAAATAAAAAATGAGTATACAAATAATAAAAATCTAATTGGGTGGATTTAAACACATACACACACACACACACACACACACACACACACACACACACACACGACAGACCTAACATACTGAACAATCAGCAGAGGTTTTCCAGTATAACAATTGAGAGCATAATTTTTGGCCCTAAATTATCTAATCTCCAATCCCATCTTGAACATTTTCTAATGATGTATCTTTGGTAAACTTAAACATCATGGGCTTTATTTTTCTCACATATAAAATGAAGGTAATAATAGTGCTTGTCTCACAGGGCTTTTGTGAGGGTTAAATGAGATAATTAGAATGGAGCCTGACATTCAGTGATAGCACACTGTGTGCTGTAACTAGATCTGAGTTAACTCATGCTAAGGAGTAAATATAATCATTGGACTTGACTTTTATAGAGTAACCAACAAAGAACAAAAATACAGTATACAACTTCTATAGTTTTCACGGGACCGGATAAAATAGAGGAAAAAAACCCTCAAACAATGAAAAGAAGACAGTAAGAGAGAAAAAAGAAAAACCAAATAAAAAACAAAGCAAACTAGTAGACATGAACACACACACACACACACACACACGTTTTAAGTGTGAATCTTATAATCTCCAATTGGCTAATATATATATTTGCCTTGGCCAGATACTTTAGTACACTAATAACCTTGGTTGACTTTAATAAAAATTCTGAAAATCTAAACTGTGATTCTTCAATTTGTAAAATTAATAAAGATTCAAGCTTTTGAACCATAAAAGGGCCTACTAAAGGCTATGATTTCTCAGGGAGGTAATTTTTCCTTTTCCACAGAGAACCAATGCTAAAAACTAAAAGCTTTCTTGATGTCTCACTCTGAGGAGAACTGCTCCTCCACTAGCCCAGTTCATCCTTTCCCTGAAGGTATGGCCTTTCCCAAGCCCTGGTTTTGAATGGGATAAGTCTACAATACAAGACCTAACCCTGTAAAGGCTAAAAGTTTTTTATTTTATTTTTTTGTTCACCTTTCCACACACACTAACTGAAACTATGGTTTAGACTTCTCAGGCGCCATATGTACACAAATCATAGAGGCATGTAACTAAGAGACAGATTCTCGATAACCAGGTCTAAGGTAGGGCTCACAATTCTGTACTTCCAACAAGTTCTCAGGTGGTGCCAATTCTACTGTTTTGAGAACCAGCACTGAGTAGAGAGACTATGACTATCAGAGACTGCAGACCCAGGGGTCATTCAGCAGCTTCAGTGTCAGCTCACCTCCAGTAATTTCTTCTCCCAGTTTGTTGCTTGGGTCCACAGAAGATTTCACTTAATTTCTTACGACTTCATATATTTATTTAATAGGATGTCAAATTTTATTTAGCGTGTTTCAGGTTTGTAGTATGCAGGTTTTAGTTTACTGTGTTGTGGGAAATAGAATTCTTCTCCAAATAAGAGGAAAGATTCTTAGAATCCTTGGTATTCATACTTAAATTGATCCCATTGAATATTATTTGTACATCATAAAATATATTGTATGAATATAGATTTATTCAGACCTTTTCATGGAATAAAAATTTAAATATTGCTGTAGATTGATTTTGGTCATTTTAAATGACCTTTGAATTTGTCTTAATGATGCTGGCAACAAAGAAAAATGAAGAAATAAAATAAAGACACAGTGAACTTTTGCATAATTTATATAAATGACAGACGAAAAACAGATCTCACACAAACATGCTAGAAACTCAGGGCTTGGCTGTTTACTAAATCACAGTTATACTGTAGGAGACTATTGTACTTTTGATCAATGCACTTAAAAATATATTTTAAAATTTCTCTGATATATTTTTTAAAAAATCAGAATTGCAGGTTTGTCTTTGTAAAATCTGAATTGATACTTGTGCTGTAAGTGCTTAGATGACTTAAAAATATTAATCCATACTTAATGGTATTTCTTTGTAACTTTGATTAGATCTTTGATGATGCAAAATAATTGGTTTCTGGTAGTTTTATGTCAGAAAGGTGAGTTCTGTTAAACACTTGCTCTCCCATTATTAAAGACCCATTGCAATGACTATTTTTAAGTAATAAAAGGTTAATAAAACTATTATTATTTTGTTTAACTGCCTTCTAAAACAACCAACCTCTTAAAAGTTATCCTAATCAAAATCTCAAAAAGCTGTTCTAACCATCAGTGAATCTTTGATATATCTAGCAGCATTTGGATCGTAGAAGAGCTCAAAATCAAACAAATGAATGCTAAAACCATGAATATAGATAATACTTATGAAGCCACACAGACCATCCTTCAATTTTTAAAAATAAAAAAGGATATCCACATATCCAAGTTGTAAAGCATATTTTAAATAAGTACATGCCATCAAGAATAGATTTAAAAAATAAAAAAGCAAGAAAGAACACATTCTTTTTCCACACACAAAAATGGTGACCCAGAAAAGAAACATCTATACTGGAAATAAATGAAGAAACTTAACTAAGCATAGGTTACCTCAACTACAATGTACAAATAGAACAATCAAATATGTAAGGCAGAATGGATTTATTGTAGAGAAATAAAGTGAATGAGAGCATTTTCCCAAATATATCAAGGGAAATGACAAGATTAGCAAAAGGTAAAATACATACCACTAATGGTAAACAAGGGCAAGAAATAACAAATTGCTCTTAATGGCTAATGTTCTGAATTAAGAGAAATAATTTCATTCACTGAGAATCATGCAGACACTGCAGAAAGGGTTATTGACAAAAGACATGTTAAAGAAATCTTGGTTGGGAGGTCAAGGTGGGCAGATCACAAGGTCAGGAATTTGAGACTAGTCTAATCAACATGGTGAAACCCTATCTCTACTAAAAATACAAAAATTACCCTGGTGTAGTGGTGTGTGCCTGTAATCCCAGCTACTCAGGAGGCTGAGGCAGGAGAATCACTTGGACCCGGGAAGCGGAGGCTGGAGTGAGCCAAGATGGCATCATTTGCAGTACAGCCTGGGCAACAGAGTGAGACTCCATCTCAAAAAAAAAGGAAAGAAAGAAATCTTGGGACAACTTAAAAATGCACAAATTCCAAAACTGGATAGTACAGAATCTGAAGGCGTCAGAAAAAAACTTATATTAATTTTCTTTGAATCCCTTAAAATTATTCGTAAGATATCCTTAAGAACAAAACAAGTTTGAGAAGAATTAAAAAGCAAAAACAAAACAGAAAATATGAAACCTTACTCTTAAGAACTGAGACAAGTGATCTTGGGTATGGCTTAGTGTAAGTCTATTAACAAGTAAATGTTATGAAGCTACGCCTCATAAATTGTTCAAATTCCTTAAAGGTAATAAAAATTGTACTTTTCAATAAATTTATAACATTCCTAGTGATTGTTTCTTTCTGTGATAATAGTAAGGTTATAGATAATACAGATGCCAGATTTTCCAACTCAGTGGTTCTAGCGAAAACAACAACAACGACAAAACAGGGACAACTAAGTGAAATATGAAGTTTATCTATTTATGCATCTTCTGTTCATGCCTATAAGTAAAGTGAAGTTAGAGAAATAACACCTGTGCTCCTTTTGAAAGGACATAAAATCAAATCACATTTCTCTCAGTCATTATCTGATTAAAACAGCTTACACTGCATTCTGTGTTTTTGGCTGTTTTTGCTAAGAAGTGAAGGAGGTGGCGCTTTATCACAGAAAATGAGGAGGCTAGAAATAATGTTTTAAAAGACTTTTATACAGCTTACATTCTAAATATCTCACATAATAAAGTGCAAAACAATAAGCTATTAATAACCCATGTTCACATAACCTTATAAATAAGGCAGTGTACTTTGAGAATCTTAAATCACTAATGTTTTTTATGTCTGTGTTTTTTTCTCCTATAAGAACAGGTCTGTACTAGTCTGCATTAATTAAATTTAAGTAGGATTTCTGAGCCTGGATCATCATTAAGTCTGTGGCCCTGATTTAAATCTGCAGTAAAACATTTCTCCATTAAGTCTTGTGCTTTTGTGTCATATTTCATACACTAGTTGTCTCTTAATTAAATCCACGATGGTCCACCAACACAGACTATTAAAATAACTATACTTTGCACTTGACATATTTATGAGACAGAGTCATAAGACTACAGACTGATACTTGAACTACTCACTGAGAAATGCTAATAAGATTATGATGAAGGTAAGATTAGAACATTCCTCTCTTTTCTCTTCTTTCTAGAGATTTATTTTTATAACTGCAGTTCACTTCTATTTCAGGTTCTGACTTTTTCTCCAGACCATCTGAAAGCTCTTTCATTGTAGAATGACTGCAAATTAATAGTCAATAGAAATCTAGGAAAGTGTTCATTTATATCACATGATGTTAATATAAACATTGAACTATATTTTTTGAGTTTTGCTTTATTCACAGCTGCAAGTAAATACGTTAATCTAGATATATGTTTGCCAATCCTTTAGGTGTTCAGAGTGAAGAAAATTTACAAGGACTGAAACGAGAAAATAGCCCTGAGTGAAAAAGCAGTTAACTTTTAGATGGGGTGAAAGGAAGTCCACATATGTCAACCTCAGACATACTGAATTTTCAATCTGCTCGCCGCAAAGAATGATGCTGTCTTTCTGGGTGAGCTTTCGGAGAACTTATCACATCATATGGTGAAAGACAGTTTCTAGTTTATTTTGTTTGCTTTCAGTGGCCTAATGTACACTTTAGCTTTTGTTTCATTTCTCTTACAAACATTTTTGTTTGTTTGTTTGCCATGCAGAGGGTAGGGCCTTTAAGGGAGAGAAATGTACTTGAAGGATTAGGACATTTCAAATTACTGAAAGTTGTGTCAAAGTAGAGACTGTAGAAAAAACAACAAGTAGAATAATCATCAGGTGATCTAACATAAACAGACATTATCTAATACAAATATAGGGAGGAGTTCACAACTGTTACGTCCATTATTTCCTTCTTACTAGTTCAGTAGATGTTCTGTAGCTTTTAAAAATATTGCTGCGCAATTCATCATTCAGCTCTATTTTTTCAGCAGAAGTTTTTAAAAAGTATTGCAAAATAAGAGATTAACTTAAAATAAAATATAGTTTTATTATAGCAGTGGTCTGCGATGAAAAATGCAAGTATAAAATAAATTCTAATGTCTTGTCAAGAATAGCAGCCACAGTCAGGCAGCTCCACTAAACACATTAAATCTAATAAAATCACCCTCACGTACTCCTGACACTAGTAGTAATTAAAATAACTTGTTTCAAAAAAATTGGTCCTATACATGAATACTTATTGGCAATTATTTCTTAGTTCTTCAAACCAAAGATAACATAATTTGATTCTCACACAATTTTCTTGTAAATGCAGTTCATATTGGGTTTTATATGCAGCTTAAGACTGTTAATTGCCATTTTGAGCCTCACAGTAAAATAGGGTTCAATATGTCGCTTTTCTCAAGCATACAGAAATGTTTGAGAAATGCTTGTCTTAGTCTAATGAACTGTGAATAATTTACATCCTGAGCCCTATTTTTCAGTTTAAGTGGTTCTGACTTTTCTTGACGCTTGTAAAGCCTGATCAACTTGTTACATTCATCTGATTAAAGAAAGCTATGGCAAAGTAGATGAATCCAGTGCTTCTTAAAGGAAGCTATGGTGTTTTGATTTTCTAAAGGCCACTGTTTCATTTGGATCTATTCTCCCTTTGCCACACTAGAAGACATATTATAAACTAAGGATTTTATTTATATTTGTGAGAAAATATTATCTGACTTAAAATATTTGCAAAATCCCCTACCTCCTGGCGGGCGCACTCGATAACTTCCTGAATTGACAGAGACCAAACTGTTCCGTCAGGAATAAAAAGGAGCTGTTTCAGGGTGTGAACATTTTTTATTTCTGAAAGAATCACAAATATGAGATGTGATTCCAGCTAGTTCTGAATACGTGTGTAAAGAGAACTGTATCAAAGAGATCAAGGCAGTGAATGCATTCAACAGTGACCACTGAAAACAGCAGCTTTGTGTCACCAGCATGAGAGGGTGCTGCAGACATTTTATCTTGCACAGGGGGCTTGGTAAAGAAGTAAACTAATTTAATATTCACCATGTATTTGCTCAAGAATCATCTTTTGTTCAAGGCTTAATTTTAGAGAGACTTCAAAATATATTACAGAACCTGTGAGTTGAAAGGAATTTTAGAGACAATCTGATTTTACTCCTCATTTTGTGAAAGAGGAAACTAAAGTCCAGAAGAAATAAGTAACACACTCATTATTATCTAACCGTGCAACAGAATGATTGCTAACAGAACAAAAGGACATCATGATGTTGACTATTTAGCATTATGGATGTGGGGAGGAGATGTGGAAAATATCTGTGAATGGACTGCAAACAGATTCTTTCTAAGACTCTATTATGCTGCGGCTGCCAGTAAAAGAGATCTCTGTTTGAAGCGACATGCCTGCCAGCTATGCGATTTTTTCATCCTCAATGTGAATTTTGAAGGACCTACATGTAGTGGAAAATGAAGAAGAAAATGAATTTATTTGCATTTTGAATCTATCTAAATATTAACAGTCCATGAAGTTAAATGGCAGAATGGATTTCTGTTGTGCTTGAAGATGTGATTCAATATACATATATCGTTCCTGGAAAAACTGTTAATAGAATATATCAAAAGAATCATCAGACAAAGCTAAACTATGAATATCAACCACCCAAAAAAGTCCAGGTAAAGAAACTGAAACACAGCCACTGGCAAGAAAAATGAAGGAAACACTGAAATTAAGTTTGGTAGTAAATGAGCAACAAGGAGAGGAAGGTAGGCCAGGGGTCTTAACCCCAAGACTAGGACAAGAGAAGGATGAATAATGTATTGTGGAAAATCAAAGTAAGAAAAGGGACTGGCAGGGTTTTTTGTGGTTTCTTTTGGGTGTTTTTTTTTTGTCTTTGTTTTTTGTTTTTGTTTGTTTTGTTTTTTGGTTTGTTTTTGTTTTTGTTTTTATCTATTTAGATAGTAAAGATCTGGAGTCCTGAAGATTATATAGTCTCCGCAATAACCACTCCACCCTGCCAGCTATAGACGATACAAATAATAAACAAATTGGCATGGCTGTGTTCCAATAAAACTATATTTACAAAAAATAGAGGTATCAGGCAGATTTAGCCTGTAGGCTGTAATTCATCTATACCTATTATAGATAAAGCGGGAGATATAAATACATAGATAATAGGTAGCTAAGAGAAAGAGACAGAGAGAGAATTGCATAGAAAGAGATAGTTGTTGATATACATATCTTTTTCCCTTTATAAGCAACCTATCTTCCCATTCCTGGAGATGCATTTGAACATACTCTGAGAATGGTGGAGGCTTCTAATGAGAATGAATAGGCTTCTCATAAAATAAAGAGCACAAAAACACCTGTTGGCAAGGATGTGGCTAAAAGGCAGCACTTTGAGGACTGTTGGTGGGATTTCAAACTAGTACAGCCATTAAGGAAAAGAGTCATGATGTTCTTAAAAAAAAAAAAACCCTAAAAATAGAACCACCATGTGATCCAGCAGCCCCACTTCTGGGTATATATATAAAGGAAATGAAATCAGTATGTCAGAGAGATATCTGCACTCCCAAGCAGATGCACTATTGGCAATAGCCAAGATAATCAACCTGTGTCTGTCGATGGATGAATGGATAAAATGTGGTGTATATACACAATCGAATACTATCCAGTCACAAAAAAGAATAAATTCCTGTCATTTGCAATAACGTAGATGAAACTGGAAGACATTATGTTAAGTGAAATAAGCCAATAAACCACACACAGAAATATGAATGCATGATCTCACCCATATGTGGAATGTAAATATATATGATACAGAAGCAGAGAGTAGAACAATGGTTACCAGAGACTAGGAAGGGAGGGAAGAGGAGGGGAGGTTTGTCAATAGGTACATAGTTACACTTAGGAGGAATATGTTCTGGTGCTCTATTGCACAGCAGGGTAACTAGTTAACAGTAAAGTATAATATTATATATTACAAAATAGCTAGAAGGGAGGCTTTTGAATGTTCTCACCACAAAGAAATAATAAATGCATGAGGTGATGGATGCACTAACTCCCCTGACTGGATTATTATACAAAATATATATGCATAGAAACATCAAAGTGCACCTCAAAAATATGCACAGTGTCAATTAAAAAATTTAAAAAATTAAAATAAACAACGTGTCTTTGCTTCAAATATCTACCACACCACAACCATCATAACTTTAAAAAATATAAATTAGATCACGTCCTCCTATGGTTGAAACTTTCTTTGGTTTTCATTATAAGTAGAATAAAATCCAAGGTTTTGGACCATGTCTGACTCTGATTTCATCTTATATCATCCTCTCCCTTATTCACTACACTTTAGCAAAACTGACCTTTTGATTTTTTTTGGGACACTGAAATTGATACCGAATTTGGCTTGCTGTCCTCTCTGTGTGAAACCCACTTTCTCATATCATAGTATGATTGGCTTCATTTCAATATTCAGGTCTTAGCTCAAATATAAAGTCAACAGAGATGCATTTCCCATTTTGTTTTCATTGCATACTCATCAATATCTGAAATTATTCATTTACCTGCTTATTGTCTGTGTTCTTAACTAGAATAAAATAGCCATCAGGAAAAGGAATATGTCTGTGATAGTTTTCACTATAATTTCAGGACTCATAAGAGTGACTGACACATGGTAGATGTTTATTAAGTATTTGTAAATGGACTGATGGATGGAAGGATGGATGGACGGATAGATGGATGAATAAATCAGACTCTACTTTTTCATGTTTTTTTTTGTGATGCTCAAAATAGTCTTACAGTGTATTGCAAATATTATTGCCAGCTAATAAAACAAGGTTTCAAATAAGTTAAGTTGAATGGCCCACATTACTGGTCTATAAAATGGCATAACTACAATATTAACTTGAGTGTTTGCCTGTAAACCCAGTTTACTTATTTAACTCTTATCTATCAAAAACTCTACTACATTTTACAAACACTAGCTGTTTGTAAAATGCCTACGCATGAGTACTAGTATCATCATCATTGTATATGTAAGAAAACTGAGGCACAGAGACATTAAATAACTGTACAAAGTCTCACAAATAGCAAGTGGCAGAGCTGGAAATCCAAGCCTGCTATTAGGGCTCTAGAGTTCTTAATCAGTACATTTAGCTGTATTCATAAGACACAGCCTATGTGCAGAACTCTTGGATTTGAACGATCATAAATAGCATATCTGTTTCTTACTGTTGCTATAACAAGTTACCTCAAATTAGTGAATTAACTCAAATGTATTCTCTCACAGTTTTGGAGGTCAGAAGACTGAAATGAATCTTCCAGGGCTAAAATCAAAGTGTCAGCAGGGCTACTGCCTTCCGACTCCCAGAGAAAATTCATTTCTTTGCCTTTTCTAGCTTCCAGAGGTCAACTGTATTCCATGGCTTATGGCCCCTTCCTTCATCTTCAAAACCACTGGCATAGCTTCTTCTGTCTTTGGGCTTCCCTCTGCTTCTGTTATCACATGGTCTTCTCCTGATTCTGCTTCCTCCTCCATCCTTTTTATAAGAACTCATGTGATCGTATCAGGCCCACCTTTATAATCCAGGATGATACCTCCATCTCAATATGTTTAATTTAATCACATCTGCAAAGTACCACTTAACATGTGAGTTAATATTTGCAGGCTCTAGGTGTTAGGACGTTGAGATTTTTGGAAGGCTACCACATAAAATATCTAGTTAGCTGCTCAAAATTGAATATTTTAACCATTTAACCAGGTATAAATGGAATGAAAGTGCATTACTAATATTGCTATTGCTCGATGTCAACCTAGTAAAGTCTTTCCTAATGCCTTATTCTAAATTGCCACCCCCGCACCAATTTTCTGCATCCCTGTTCAGACTGCTCTAATTTTCTCCATAGCACTGCCATCATTCACAACCATAAAACTTACAGTTTCTCCTCCACCAAAATATAAACTCTGTGAAGGAAGAGATTTTGATGGATTTATTTACAGATCTACCCCATCCCTCATTCCTAAAACAATATCTAGCCTATATCAGACACCCAATAATTATTTAATAAATACAAAATACATTAATAAACATCAGTGCACAGGTCAGCTTCTGGGAGTAGGGTAAGGTTGATGGGCCACTCTGTACCTTCCCTCATACCTCACCTTATGCGTCTCTGCATCTGCATCCCTTATGATATCCTTTATGATAAACTGGTAAGTGTGAAAATAAATAATCAATATTTTACATGGATTATTCTGCTACAATCATATGGTTTTATTATTGAACTCTTTGTGATGACAAAAACATACAATCTAATGTAATATATGCAGAAGATATAGGTGGCTAGCACATATTAAGCTAACAATATAATTTTGAATAAATGAATGGGTCACAGATTCAGGTAAAAAGAATTAACACCTTTATTATGCTCATAGCTTAAAATGAATCTTTCCATATGCTTAAAGAAAACTATGTTTATTGAGCATACCAGAAATCTGTTAGTATGTTCTAATACTGTGTAGATACTCTCAATGATAAACCCATCATAAGTTGAAGATATCATGAATTGAAAGTGTTTTTGACTTCCTATATTTTTAATGTATGTCGGGTTTCTCCAAAGGTAAACCCGTCTTACACTGGGGAGCATACTGAATGCATAGAACTTTTGCACCATCATGAAAATCAAAAAAATTGAAAGTTGAGCCATCATAAGTCAGGACCTTCTGTAATATTTAAATATAATGTATATGTCCTCCATAGTTTTCCATCTTAATCATGTGTGTTAATGTGTGTGTGTTTGTGTGTGTGTGTGCATATGACACACACACACACAAAGAGTTAAAAATCTCAATGTAATGAAATGGATTTTTTTTTACTAAAAAAAAATTCAAATTAGAATTTAGTCTAATTTTTATTGGTACCAGAACTTCCCAGAATTATTTCGACAGAAACAAATGAAGATCTTGAGCCCATCTACTTAAGTATAGGACTTAGAACTATCAGTCACTTTGTACCAATCAATGTTGTATAAAATGATACTGATTTCTCTAAACACACCATGATCAAGATAAATCTTTAAACTGATGGGTCACTGAGATGATGAGTAAGACTGGAATGCATTGCTATATGCAAATTATCTAAAAGACTGAAATTAGCTCTTATTTAGTTGTTTTCATCTCAAGAATGTTTTTCTAGATATTTTATAGTTTCTAATTCTGTAAGCCATTCTGATGTGAGGTGATACAATTAATTTGACCTATGTCACTTATTGACTCTGTGTCCTGAAAACCTAATGTCTGCATTTAATTTTAGTGTTAAGAACATTCGTGACTAAAGAGGCAGATTTATTTTGTGGAGTTAACTTGTCCATTCCCTGCACCGATTTACTTTTTACCTCTCATGTGAATATCTATGAGTAACTCCTATGAAGCACTCCCTGCATTTCCAAGTTGTCCTTAGTCTTAACTTAAATACCTATTTAAATAAATCTTACTTATTTTATTTTGCTTTTAAAATGTTAGCCTCTTCCGTAGACAATAGTCCTTCTTCCACTAGAATTTGCAAGATTGCTTCATAGTTTACATATGTGTGCTACATATTCCTTTTGAAATTGAAAGCAAAAATCCATAATTTCCAGAAAGCTTTTTAAGATTAATGTGAAATGGCTGTGCTGTCCATGTAGGAGCCTCAAAATATTTCCTGTCAGAGTGCCAAACCAGTAGTTAGAAGTGCTGAGAATACTCCTGTGAATGTAGAATTCAAGTTACCTTGTATAATATTATTGCATTGAGGTGTCTTGCTTTCAAATCAGTTAAACTGTAAAGCTCAACCTCACAAAGACTGAAACTGTCTCTGACTCCCCCATCCCTTCTCTTTTTAAAATTGAAACCACCACAAAGCTGAAATTGTGAATTTTTTACTGGAATTTTTTAAAAGTAAAAGTTGAGTTGGCAGTGATGTTAAAATTTATTGGCCCACTTCAGTAAAAAAACAAAATCTACAGATGGACTTATAATATTTCACTTTTATTCTTATTCTACATAGCTGGACTCCAGCTTAAGTAGGAGGTGTGGAAATTAATTATTTTCCTCCCATGTGTACCATCTTCTTGTGGCTTCTGTCACAAATCAACACACTTGTGGTTTTATAACCAGAATTCTATCTCCAAGAAAGCCTCATTAAATGGACGCTATCACTACCTAACTAGGTGATTGGCTCAATTCGGTCATGTGACTTACTGTTTTCTCTATTCAGTATTGAGATAGGGCAAGGGCAGCCTCTCATTAGTTCTATTTATAAAGTGGTGGAGTCCAAAATGAAGAAAAACAGCACAGAAATTTCAAGCCAATAAAACCTTAAAGATCACTTGGTCCAACCTCCTCATTTGCAATGAAGAAAATTAGTCTGGAGAGTTTGAGACTGTTGTCTAGAGTCCCATGGGTAGCTTAGGCTGGTGGTAGAGTTCAGTGCCTTTCCCACTATACTGCTCTATCACTCTCATCAGCCAGTGAAACAAAATCCCCTCAGCAATAAAGTAGACCCAATACCAAGGGACTTGTGTGTATGTGCTAGACTTCAATTCAGAACCTTCATGACTCAATTCAATGTTCCTTCATGGTCTATCTCTTGACTTATCAGTTTCCTCTGTTACAACGACCTGAGCTGGGCCTGGTAGTTCACGCCTGTAATTCTAGCACTTTGGGAGGCTGAGGCAAGAGGATCGCTTGATGCAGGAGTTTAAGACCAGCCTGGGAAATATAGTGAGAACCTGTCTCTACCAAATAAATAAATAAATAAATAAATAAATAAATAAATATGCTGAGCATAGTGGTGTGTGCCTATAGTTGTAGCTACTCGGGAGTCTGAGATGGTAGGGTCGTTTCAGCCCTGGACTTTGAGGTTGCAGTGAGCTATGATCGCACCATTGCACTCCAGCCTGGGTGATATGGTGAGACCCTATCTCTGAATTAAAAAAAGAAAAAAAGAACGAAAGTGAGAAAGAAAAACACCTACCTGACAAACAGCCTCATTAACACTCACTAAATATGCTAGTTTCAAGCACATAACTTTCTCCTTGTAAATATTATTTATCCATCTGCCTCAAGTTCTCTTTTGTGAGAGGCAACCAGCTAACGACACCATCCTTCTTGATCAGAACAAACATTACTTTTTTTGGAAGCATTTCCTAAGCCTCTCCTGATCATTCAGAGACTCTTCTCTATGCTTTCCCCAGAATACCTATCTTATCCACCTCTTTTACATCTCTCATAAATCTATAGCAATCATAGATCTCCTGTAATCTTCCATTAATATGAACACTTTGGACATAGAGACTTTAACTTGTTCACCTCTCTATTCTTAGTGCCTAACATGGTATCTCACCCTGGTAAGCATGCAATATATGTTTGTTGAAAGGATGAATGTAAATAAGCATCTGTTTGATGGTCACACTCATACTTATCTTCTCCCCATTTCATCTTCATTTCCATCTCTATGCTTCTAGCTACCACTCTTAAGACATTTGTCAGCCTTCTACTATCATTTCTCTTTATGCCAGATGAGTTTGCAATTCTTAATAATAAGATAATTCCCAGAAACTCCTTAATTGCTTTCATTTTTTACCGTAATGCTCAGGGGCACAGAACAAAGGCTAGGTCTATGCATTACAAAGTGAAGGCAGACTTGGCACTCTGACCATTAATTAGATCCATGTAGATAACCAACCCAAATAATTTAATTCCTGCAATAGAGAAGGTAAGTGACTTTAACATTGCACTTTATATTTGTTAAGAAACACAACATTGCCGGAAATCGTGTGGCTATTTCAGACTGAGTTATCTCTAGGATATTTACTTAGATCGAATTAATGAAATGTGTGTTGAGTTTCCACTTCCCATTTTGCATATTCATTGTCTAAATGGTGAGAGATTTTTTTCCTGAAATATCAGCACTGGGAAGAAGGTAGAAAATCTGTTTCACATCTTTAAAGAAGTTCTGTTATGTTACTGGGAGGCAAGGGGTAAGCAAAAACAAGAAAAAACTTGGATTTGAACTAGATTTATTACTAGGTAAGGCCCAAATTATCATGTTACACGTCATGAAACCATAAATAATATTAAACTTTTCTGCTTAGCTTATCATATTAACTCCGATAAAGTTTTATATATGTAATATTATGTTTTTTTAAAAGGAAGTAAAATTTTAGGCTTTCTATTATTTTCTAGAATTAAAAACTTTGTTGATAGGATTACAGCAGGCATAGAGTACATCATGTAGTAACTTAAATGCATACTTCTTTTTTAAATGGTCACAAAAAAGTCGAAGTTATAACAACATTTTGAGATTACTGGCTAATGTTGCTAAACTATTCAAATGTAATGCTTTGCAATGATTTATTCCCATATTTAGAATGATAAATACTTAGAAAAATTAAGTACAAAGAAAAATAAAAATGTACACTATTATATAAATATTTTGTGACAAATAACTGCAGAATAATTTTTAAAAACTGGATATTCCTTTCTGTTGGAAAATAGCTTATTAATTTAATTTATTTATTTATTAATTTTAGACAGAGTCTTGCTCTGTCTCCCAGGCTGCAGTGCAGTGGCGCAATCTCAGCTCGCTGCAAACTCCACTTCCTGGGTTCAAGGGATTCTCCTGCCTCAGCCTCGTAAGTAGCTGGGATTACAAGTGTGTGCCGCCATGCCCAGCTAATTTTTGTATTTTTAGTAGAGACAGGGTTTCACCATGTTGGTCAGGCTGGTCTCGAACTCCTGACTTCAAGTGATCCACCTGCCTTGGCCTCCCAACGTACTGGGATTACAGGCGTGAGCCACTGTGCCCAGCCTGGAAGGAACTTTTTAAAATAATGCTTCTGGTCCTTGAGAATGCACGTAGGAGAATGTATGTTTTATTCACTGAACCAAAAACAAAACAAAGCATCAGGAAAAAGTAAACCATATATCATGTGAAGTATTGTCTTGCCTATTCAAGACATCTGTTCTCTAGCAGTTTCTAGAATATCCATTTCATTTTTTTTTTTGATAACTGCTAGATACATCTTGCAAAGTGACAGGATTGCAGGGGTTGAGAACACATGATGATAGTTTCCTTCCATGTAGGAGACAAAGAGGCCAACCTGCAAAGGGACTTCTGTGAACTGGGGCCTCTGGCTAATTTTCAGGAAAACTCTTCTTCCTCCTTGAAGTAGTCTTTAATGGAACTAGAATCAAGCAGCTAGATGTCTGTTACCCTTCTCCTGGTTCTTCACAAGGTCTGGTAGATTATTTTCCACCAAAGGTCAACAAATCCTGGAGAGCAAATCATGTCTGATATTCAGGGTCAAAGGCATTTACATCCTGTAATCAAATTTCAGGTGTATTTTTCTACTGAACTTTTCTAAACTTTCTCTGTTGCTCACTGATAGAAAAGTGTGGAAAGAAGAGTACTCTGGTGGCGAGAAGATAGGATTATCACCCAGGATCTGATAGGAGTATGATATTGATGAGAGGCAAGTCATTTTATTATTGTGCTTATAAAATGAGATAACATATAACATTTTTATAAACTATTAAGATGGCAGCTTTATATATTAACATTATTAATAATTTGAGTCAGCCCTGTAATTTTTGTTTCTTAGTATTTTCTTACAATTTTCCTGTTACTATTCTTAAAATAGATTTAGTTTTTCCAAGAATGCCTAGTGAGTACAGAAATTTTACTTTTACTTCCTTTAACTTTATCTACATTACCAAGGGAATTTCTATCCATCCAGTATTTCTTGATGAATTACAAGTAGTTCAACAGGTATTATGGACATTCACTGATATTTGGAAGCCATCTGACCCATTGCTGTTTATCATCTTACTTTCTTTAATCAGATGCTCATAGTAAACTTGGCGTAATTACTCAATTACAAGATTTCTTTTAATTAATCAATCAATTAAGCAGCCGAGTTTTCTTTTTCTATGAAAAAAAAATGATCATTTGCTATCATAACAAAGGTTACAGTTGGGTAGAATCATATCTATGAAGTATGTTAACATTATAAGAATTTCCACAAAATTAAATTTTTTACGCAATGATCATTGTTATTTTAGGAGTCCTTGTTCCAAGACACCATACTGTAATGAGCTACATGGTTTGCGCTGGGTAAGATCATTGCTTTATGTTTTCATGGTCACTATAGCCCACTTGTTCCCAATTCTGTGCCTGCACTCTTTCAGCTTTTAGTGTCTTTTTCAGCTAGCAGTAGCATAAGGCTTTGCCTCTAGAATAACAACTGTATCACGTCAAAGAGGAAAATGGGCTTCGTTGTACCTGTGGTTTGATGTAATGGTTGTTAGGCACGAATCCACAGAGAGAAATTTCACATAGCTCAGAGACATTCAACATCTGCCATAAGCCTTGACCCTGTTCTACAACAATGTCTATAAGCTTTGGGGAAACATGTTATTGAAGGATGTCTGATTCCAAGAACCATCACAGCTGTCACTGGGGTTTAGTCTATCCACTGGCTGATATGCTTATCATAAACCACAAACCCTATATCGACTCTTGTTCAAATCTTGACTGTTCCCATTATACAAGAAAGAGTTAGAAAATAAACACTTGTAGCAGTTTCCGCTTAATGCTTTTTAGAATTGTGTTGGCTAGACAGCAAATCAAATATTCCCCTCCCTTCTTCCCTCCCTTTCTACACTGCCATTAAAACAAACACACAAAAATCAAATAAAGCATCAGATCATAGATATTTGTGGTCACACTGCCAATGCTTGGAACTTGAAGATTGGACCTAAGGAACAGATATGATTTTCGCCAGTGGAGATGTGTAAATCAGCAAATCAGCACAAGCTCATAGGATGACACCTAAAAAAAAAGAAAAAAAGTCAGGCCTGGCAGAAACTATGCTCTTTGAAAGTAAGAATTTAAACAATGCTGTGACTCTAAGTATCAGTGCTGTACTATTGGTATTTGTGACTGTCAGACAGATCATCACACATATACAGGACAAGAAAATCTAGAAAAATAATGGAAATATTTTTTCAACTTATCAAATAGGTTGATCACCTTATCTGAGAGTCTGTTAATTAAATAGCTTTTTGTATCCCCATGTTTCTATGGTCATTTTTACTTCTCATAAAACTGCTGTGATTGTATCACTGCCAATAAGAGCTAAGATTGTATTCCTATGGACATCACTCCACTCTATGTTTAACTAGGAAGAGCTACACCTAGAACCTGGCAGTGTTCATTTTACACA
The DNA here is from genome assembly GCF_006542625.1 of Nomascus leucogenys. Taxonomy (NCBI): domain Eukaryota; kingdom Metazoa; phylum Chordata; class Mammalia; order Primates; family Hylobatidae; genus Nomascus; species Nomascus leucogenys. The sequence goes on from NC_044392.1 coordinate 76,519,234, forward strand.
CTCTAGGAAGTATGCTTGGCACAGTATACTTACCTAAGCCCACTCCCTCTATCATCTTAACCATGGATCTTGTACACAGTATGGACTTCCCAAAGGAAAAGATGAACATCTAGATTCCTGCTGCTCGTTTGCTTCTCTGTGCCAACAGCTTAACTTCCATTATGGTTTTGTTTAGGCCAGTCGGGGAATCATTTTTGGCCTCTGAGGAGTCTCTTAAAAACAATTAACAATATCTTCATTTCTCTGATATTACGCAGTTTACTGTAGAACCTAATTACCAATCATTGTTGAGTCATCAGTTCTGTTATTCCTATTGATACATTTCTGTTGGCTATCCTTGGATGTACTATGTTGTCACATCTTTGCTTCCCATACTTAAAATTCTCTAAAATGCTATTATAATCAGGGTAAAAGTTGTCCTTTTAAAACATTTTCTGACTCCCCTCGCCATTGAGCAGATTTGCGTGAGACTCCATGAGCTTCTCTGTGAGATCACACTCTACTTGTCCTAGGCTGACAAGTGACTTCACAACAACCATATGGTGGTAAAGCCATTCATATAAAAAAGCCTTTTTCATGAGCTGTAAGTTGGTCTGTAAAAAATGTGTTTTGTTAATGTGGCTATAACAACAAGTTTCTTCTGCTCAACTTCTATATGCAATTAAAAAAAAAAAAGTTTCTCACGAGTTTTATCAGATCCATGGATTCTGGGGAGCATGGCTTTCCGTGCTCTTCCACCCCAGACTGTCACTGATCCGTTGCCAACCGTGAATGATCTTGATGCCAGTTGTGTGTGCTGCAGGCCCCTGATTTCTAAGCCTGGCTTTGTGACACAATTATCAGGGGAACCACATTAAAATGCTGATTCTTATGCCCTATATTCTACCCCATACCTACTGAATTTGAAACTCGATGAAAGTGGTAAGGTGAGCAGTTCTCAGATGAGAACGTTATCAGTTTATGTTTTTTGAAACAAATTACCCCTCTAGTCAACCCAATCCTAGTCCGCTTATTTGCATTTGAGAATTACTGTTTATTTGGTGTGAAAGCAAAGCAAATTTTGCAGGACAAGATATCAGTCCTCTGGTAAAGCTAAGGTAGCTTATCCTTGTGCTTCCCTTTCATTTTGTGGGACTACATTCTGTCATGAAAGGAGATTTGATATGACATGGGTACATCAGATGGTAATTACACTAAAACATGAATTCATGATGACTTTCCTATTCTAGACACCGAGTATCCATATTGTTTGCTAAGTATCGGAAGACCTTTCATTCATTATAAATGATTATTTACTGGGAGCCCACCATATACCAGGCACCATACAGGTGTTCTGTTTCTCTGATTATACCCTGAATGATATACCCATTGTCATGTGTAATTAAGAATTAGTGGGCTGCGCGAGGTGGCTCACGCCTGTAATACCAGCACTTTGGGAGGCCAAGGCGGGTGGATCACGAGGTCAGGAGATCGAGACCATCCTGGCTAACACTGAAACCCCATCTCTACTAAAAATACAAAAAATTAGCCTGTCGTGGTGGTGGGTGCCTGTAGTCCCAGCTATTCAGGAGGCTGAGGCAGGAGAGTGGCGTGAACCCGGGAGGCGGAGCTTTCAGTGAGCCAAGATCACACCACTGCACTCAGCCTGAGCGACAGAGCAAGACTCCGTCCCCCCCCCAAAAAAAAAAGGAATTTAGTGATACAGATAAATCCCGAAGAAAAGATCATTCAAATACTTGAATGAAATGTTGTACAGAAGTTCTTGACATTCTAATCAGATAAGCAAAGCACAAACCCACTTTATAAAGTATGAAAATGACTTTATACAATAAATGTTTCATTATGATAGTGTCTATGGGTGTGACATAATGTCTAGGGGCCAAGGTATAGCATGGAGGCTTCCCTGAGAGGTACATAAGAAAACCTTAAAAATGTAAAAATGTACCGGGGCACAGAAATATTCACCAGTAGTGGGTGTATAAAGACATCCTTAGAGCCACAGTTTTACTAGAGAGGATCCCACCAACAGGAGATAAGGCAGTGGACCTGTTGGAATGTCAACACCATTTGGGTAGCAAGGATTATATTACAGGTACCTGTGGCTTCAAATATTACCCAAGTACTCTCTCTTTGAAACAGATTCATAATGCAGTCTGGAAAGATTTTCAATCATTGTGATATTTTTAATGTGTATAATCTTTGTAGCTATCTCTCTATTACTTACACTTCCATTTGCTAGATTATTTCTAATATGCTTAAAATTTGTAATGGAGGTCAGTCTCCAGGTTTGGCCAAAAGAGTAGTTGCCAAGGTTTGTGAGTAGAGGAGTTATACTGTCAAAAGGTAACCCAGTCCTTAATTTCACTTCGAATATATGGAGATCCCAGTACAGTGATTAAAGACATTTTCATTCAACTACAAATCCCTTGAAGACATGGGCTGTATCAAGTCATTAATGTAACTTGTAAGGATAATTTCACTTGTATTAGATTTATTTCTTTTAAATGTCCTAATGCAACCAGACTTATTCCATAAAAACTACACTGAAGGCAATAATAATAAAATTGTCACTGTGGAGAAATTAAAAAACCCAGAACACAGTAGCTCAACCCTGTAATCCCAGTGCTTTGGGAGGCCAAGGTGGGAGGATGTCTTGACACCAAGAGTTCAAGATTAGCCTGGGCAACATAGCGAGGCCCTGTCTCTACAAAACGAAAGTAAAAATAAAACCCAGAACACACTAAGAGAGGAAGGAGGGGATTCAATATTCTGCCATAATCCTGACTGAACTCCAAGTCGTTACTGACTCCCCACTGATGCCTTACTGAAAATAGTCAGTGTTTGTTTGTAAGAATTTTTCCAGAATTTTGACTTTGAAGTATTTCTTTTCTATTTATTTCCATCATCCTTTTGTTTGGGAATTTGTTCCCTTATTCCTAAATACTTTAATAGCCAGCTAACCATCCTTCCTACCTCTAGTTTGCCACATGGCCTCTGGGATTAAACTTCTTAAAACACCACTTGATTGGGCTTTAGATCTTCAATGGTTTCTTTCAATCACTGGATCCTGGATCCATAAGTCCTCAGTGAAGTCTGCCTAAATCCTCTCTCCATCTGAAAGCATTCTTTCTTTCCTTTAAACATTTTCTGTACCCTTTTAATGGCATCTGATGCAATACTACTTTTATTACAGTAATTTTCTTCCATAGCTTGTTTTCTGGACTCTACTGTTCTACTGTTGATGGCATGTCTGTGTCTGATTCATCTCTGGTTCCCATCAGGCTCCTGGTAAGAATACTGAGCACATAGGAGCATAATGCTTTGCTAAGTGAATATTTGTAGGATGAACCAATGGAGACTCTTGGCAATCTAGAAATACTACTGAAAATTTCAGATTCTATAGCCAGTGCAAACTATATGTAATGGTCTTGGCCAAATATATTTATTAAAACCTTGGAACTCTGATCTTATACCTAAGATTCTGTTTAGCAATGAGGTGCAGTGAATTATAAAGCATGACTCCTAGGACATTGTGCTGACTGGGTGGCAAATATTTACAAAACAATCCAGTTAACCATTGGCTTAGTTTTATCATCCATGAAATGGGGAGAATATCAGCCTCATGTTGTTGTTGCTGTGGCTGGCCAAGACATCCTATGTGAAAATGTTATGAAAAGTAACAAGAACTATATAAAGATTCGGGTTGTTGTCTTATTTTACAAACACCATTACTAAATTGATTATTTGCTTATCTGTTTCTCCCACATTTTTGCATATGTAAATATATGGACATGGCTGGGTAAGGTGGCTCACACCCCTGTAATTCCAGCACTTTGGGAGGCCGAGGCAGGAGAATCACTTGAGGATCAGGAGTTCTAGACCAATCTGGCCAACATAGTGAAACCCTGTCTCTACTAAAAATAAAAAAATTAGCCAAGCTTGGTGGCATGCGCCTTTAGTCTCAGCTACTTGAAAGGTTGAGGCATGAGAATCGCCTGAACCCTGGAGGTGGAGGTTGCAGTGAGCTGAGATTGCACCACTGCACTCCAGCCTGGGAGACAGAGCGAGACTCCGTCTCAAAAGTGAAAAATAATAAATAAATAAATGAACAAACAAATAAAAATGAGGGAAAAATCTATTTAAACAGTGCTGAGACCAAATATTTTGGTATTCTTTACTATGCCTCTAAATATTTAATAGATTATTAGTAGACATAAACATAGAAGACACTATTTCATATTTGCATGTTAATGAAACATTATAAATTATACATTATTTTCTATGTGGAGTGCTGGAAACAGTATTCATTTTTTATGGCCATAAAAACTTAGATTGTCTCCTGAAACACACATCAAATCCCCTTCTGTAATAGTGCCAGAAAGATCTGCAAGCTTTTTAAACCATCTCTAGTGAAATCAGATAGATTTGTTTGTGCCGCTTTGCAACACGCTAGTGTGAAAGTTCATTTTAAACAACACAGTTTTAATAATGTCATTACTAATGTACATTTGGTCATCACTAAAAAATGGGGTTTTAATATGAATGTTTCATTTTAATAAACGGCAGAGGAAGCAAGTTGCCCTGAGTCAGCAGGAAGTGGTTATACACCAGAGAACAGCCTGATTGTGTTAGATTCATCCAGAACACTGAACAGCCCAGAGACGGTCCAAGAAAAAACAACTGGCTTTATTCAAATGATTAGGCTTACTGCAGCTCAATAGTGAGATTCACACATTCTCCCATTATTTCTTGACCTTGTGCCAAAAACTCCCACTTACAGTAATAATTAGAATTAGTGTTTCCAGTGCATGCCTCCATCTTCCTAACAAACAGTAAAAAAAAAGTGGCGCTTACAAACTATGCAGTTAATGAACATTTTCTTTATTTTGTTTGATTAACACAGCTCAATTTCCCTAACTCTTTACCATTACACCCAAATATATCTAACTTTTATAGCTAAATCACTACAAGTACCACTACTAGTACTGTCAATACTAAAATTTTGAAAAGAACCAGTGTTTCTTTCTACCTCTCATTAAATTTTAAGAAACCCCTTTCATTTTCCTGGTCAGAGCACATATGTAAAGCTGTCTTTGACTGCTGTCATTCTGGGTTCTGTGCATTTTTGGTCCACTAAAGTAGAAAACCATAAATACCACAAATACTGAATCACAAATGTTGCACTTAGCATATAACACAAATTACTGTGCCTGTTGTTTTAATGAGCACAGTTTGTGGGAAGGTCTGGAAGGGCCCATGAAATCATAGATGTTGATGAAATGCTTCTGTCTACATTGCCAGTCTGAACCCCTCACCAGGCTTCTCCTTAAGCTCAGTGTGCACTTCCACGAAGGGATTGGCAAGAAGAGTCATGTCATATTTATGCATTCAGTGATTCTTGTAGCTCTGTGGTTATTACCACTCACAGAAGCCTAACACATACATCCTAGGAGTTTACCCTTAGTTGGCAGGACCTAATGGGAAATCAAATAGGAATCATAAGGTGTGAAAAACAAACAGGAGAAAAATAATCAAAACTTAAAAAAATACTTAATAGAATAAATAGGAAGAGTGAACTGAATTCCTTGTAAGAGATAGAAGTCAGGATTGGAATCCCTAAACCTAGATTGGACCCCATACCTCTGCCACTAACTGATTTTACTCTGATTGGATGAGGCATCAAGTTAGGAATTTGGGCACTCTGAGACTTCGTTTTCTTATTTACAAAATTAGGCGAGCAAAATTCCTACTTCAATCACCTCACTGGTTTGTTGTCAAGAGTAAATAAATGGATGCAAGTCTTATAAAGTCTACATGGCTACAGGTTGGTGATTTTTTGAGTTCATGGCAAGAGACTGTATAGTCAATCCATCACCTTGCTCCCTTGCTTCAGGCCCTTTTTGGCTTCTTGCAGCACTTGGTATCCACGCCCCTTGCTTGGCCTACAAGTCCCTCCTAACCCTGGGCTCTGCTACCCTTTTCAGCATGGTCTCCTACAGGCAGCAGCCACATAGGCCTGTGAAGAGGCCAAGATCATTTTCACTTCAAGACCTTTGATATGCAGAACCTCTGAATGGAATGCCCTTTCTGGAGAACCTGATGAGGCTGGCCCCTTTTCCTTCTAGCCTAGCTAAATTTTACCTCTTCAGTGGGCCTTATTTTGCCTCTAGCTATAGTACCTTCTCCCACAGCACTCCCTATCTAACCTATTGTCTTTTTGCAATCTGAAATTATCCTCCCTGCTTCTTCACTCACCTGATTATCCAAGAGTCCTTACAGAATGTAAGCTAACTAAGAGTGGGACCGTTGCCTGTCATGTTCACTGCTTTAAAATTGGCACCTGGAAAAGTGCCCAGCCCGTAGGAGGGACTCAATAAAACTTGTTGACTGACTGATGAATATGACAGTTGGCAGTTCACTGGGAGGGATAGATAGTGGGAAGGGCCCAGCTGGTGTTTGAACACCCCGACCACTGCCCTTTTTGTAAACCATCTTAAATGTGTCCTGTGCCTTCATACTATGGCTCCTGGTCTCTCCCTGTCTGAACTACCCATGTATCTCCACTCTATCTTATCTCCCAAGGTAAAAGTAATAATAATAATAATAATTATTATTATTATTGAAAAAAGAAGCAATATCCTTTTCCTGAGTGATAAATTGACTGATACAAGTCAATTATCTGTCAAGAGTAAAAATAATAATTGGGCACTAACTTGTAGCTAAGTATTTTACATATGTAATCTCATTTAAATCCTTAGAACATTTTATTTTTGAGTGAACCAAGGATTAGAGAGTTGAAGTAATTTGTAGAAGGTCTCACCACCGCAAGAAGCAGGGCTTGCCCTCAAAGGCATGTTGGTGAGAGACTCATGCTCTCTCCTGCATCATACTGCTTTGTATATAGCAAAGCCCTTGCAGAGAAGAACTCACACTCTTGCTTCCACACAGCTGGACTCTTTTTCTTCCCCCTAGTATCCCCTATCCTGGGTGATAAATTGACAGAATTATCAGAGAAATGAATCAGGCAGCTCATGCTCTTGTTTTTTCATTAATGTATATATCTTTTCAGAAGCTGTCTGAATACAAAATAACTGGCAAAGGGACACTCCAGACTGATGGTCATAATAATAGCTTACATTTATGGAGCACACACCATGTGTTAGGCATTTGAAGCTTCATGACAACTCTATGAGATACATCCTATTTGGATCCCTTCTCACAAATGAGGAAACTGAGCCACAATAGAGTTTAATAACTTGCCTCATGTCACACAGCTAGCAAGTGGTGGAGCTGGGATTTGTATTCACTAGGAAGACTAAATAGGCAGTGTGGTCAATCACTATGTTAAGCTGATGGGCCCCTGAGATCAAGGCAAGGGCTAGTTTACTTGGCCTATATGTAAAAAGAATCTCATCTTTAACAGCAACTCATTTTTCCATGTAACATCTGGCCTAAGATGAGCCCTTAAATAAATCATTTTCCATTTTTTGGCAATGTTAGTTAATGCTTCAGTCTTGTGATTATTTTTAATATTAGAATGATAAAAAAGTAGCACAGTCTTGGATAAATAAACAACCAATTTTTCATTTGATACAGATGAGCCATCATCCAAACAATATCATTAATCACCTTAATATATCTATCACCATCACTTTCTCTAGACTTGTCTCTTCCTTTGTCAATGAGAAATATATGAAATAAAACAATTGTGTGATAAGAAATCATGCAAACAATTCACTGGTATTTCCCGTTTCTATTTTAGAATTTTTGTTGCTTTTGTTAAAATCCCAAATATTACAGATGTTAGTTAGGCCCACAATATCATTAAATTTCTCAGTTAAATAAGGGAGGATTGTATTTAAAAAGGAGCAGAAATCGTTGCACAAAGACTCCTAAAGTAAAGGTAGTTTTAATGAGACCTTTTTTTCACTAAAAATGAGATATTTTTTAGAGAAAGTCAACTAAAAGGGGAAAAATATGACAGAAATTTTGGATCAGGCATTTTCGTAATTAACCACCGTTTTCCTGATGATAAGGCAGAAAGCAAGCTAAGTGTTGGAGAAATTGCCCTCTGGGGAGAAAGGAAAAAAGGGATTTTTAGTTTGACGGTTCAACCTTGTACCAGCACCGTTTTCTCCTCCTGCTGGTTCAAGGAGTTCTAAGCACCCTTCTGTAAATCATCATCTCACATCTATTTATTATCTTCCAGCTCAGTGCACAATACTATCTGTTACACATGGATACCAGCAATAATACACGGGGGGCTCTGGTGTAGGAGACAGTAAGCTCTGTGCTCATCCACATTCCGAGTCTCATCCTGCAACAGGGAGTTCCTGCTCACGCTGTAGCCACCACCATCAGTAATTAACACAAAGGTATTATGTTTCTAGTATTCATTCCTCTTTACTTTACTTATGCAATATGATGTTAGCCACCCAATGCTATATGGATACAGAAAGTGTCTGACTGCCTTACAGCAGCATAAGGTGGAAGAGATTGTTTATTTATTTAGTTTTTTTACCGTTAGAGAGAGCAATTTAATAGGAATTTGGTAACCTGCGTTACAAGATACTTGTATACACAGTAGCACTGTTTCTGTTCGGTGGAGAGCTAAAATAAAATGAATTCCACATCCCTGCCAGAATGCTACAAAAATGTTAGCTATTATTGCAGAAGAGGAAATCAAACCCAGTGGAACAAAAATTAAGAACTTTAAATGTATGCTATGTTGCAGTGATTCTCAACACAGGCTCTGAAAAGCTTTAAAAAAAAAAATCCAGACACCCAGCGCCCATCCATGAGAGATTCTGATTCAATTAGTTTGGGGTGGCACCCAGGCACTTGCATTAAAAAAATAATAACTCAGATAATTCCAATTTGCCTGCAGAATTGAGAACAACTGGTCTGGGGACAAAACTTCAGAGCCCAATTTGTTTTACTACTAGCACAATCGTTTACTTGTGAGACTTTCAACCAGTGCTTCATCTTTCATTTTGTTTCTAGGTTTCATCTATCATAAAGAGTTGTCATAACAATTAATTAAATCTTGTAAGTGAAACTACCTTGATAAGCATAAAATGCTATAAAAATATAAAATGAAAAATAAATGAAAGAAATCTCTGAAATCGAAGAATTGTGAGGTCTATCGTCAATTCTAACATGATTTTTAGACTCAGAATATTTGTCTGACTTCAAGCACATCCTTTTACATATCTTAACTTTAGTTTCCGTACCTGTAAAATGGAAACAACGTATTCAACCTGCAGCTCATAGCAAAAGAAGATAAATACCCCTATTTTATAGAAGTGTGAGGATTAGAAGACAGTATCTTTAAGGTACGATTCCAATCCAGTTTAGTTTTGTTCCTCTTCCCTTAAGGTTTATCTCAGAATCAAATAAGTTAATATATATGAGAGCATATTATAACTATGATTCATTATCATTATGCTGTTGTTATTGTTATGTTTTCATTATGCCTCATTTTATTTAGCTGTAAAATGAGAGTATTGAACTAAATCATTCTAAAAACATCCTGTAAGCACTAAAAATCTGTGATTGCTAAAAAACATGGACAACCTTTGTACTCATTTGATTCTGGTTCTGTGTGTGTATGTGAGAGAGAGAGAAAAAGAGACTGAGAGAGAGAGAACGTGTGTGTGTGTGTGTGTGTGTGTGTGTGTGTGTGTCTGTGTAAGTTTCAGGAAAAAAAAATTAATGAAAGGAAGTTTCCTGAGTTGTCTTAGCCTAGAATTCATCACACTTCGTGACTGCATTATTCCTCTGGGACAATTCACAGAAGAATTCTGAAGAGTTCACAAACAAGAATCTTGTTCTATTCTGGAATTTAGGTGTACCTTGACTTGGGCTGAGTTTAACTGGTTTGGATACTGAGATTTAACTTTGTTTCAAGCCAAAGGTCTGAAGGAGCAAGCCCAGTAACTATATGTTGCTCTCTAGAATAGCCTGAAGATGTCCAATTCAAGTTGCTGGACTGTCTGAATCACTTAGAAGCACCGAACCTCCTCAAACAGACCCGTGTAGCCAAATTTCTGATGCTAGATTTGGAGGAGTGAAACACATTTCTGGATTTCTGAAAGCATTCAAAGGAAGTAACAGGAAAATGCTGCGTTCTGTTAGTAGGTGTGTACCTGTGCAGCTTCTCTATTGTGTGAATCTTTAAACTGGTCCTCTCTGTGGGGTCATTTTCTTCCGGGTATAAATATTCTGAGGTTTCTCCACTCTTAAAACAACATCAAAATAAAAATAGAAATTAAAAATCCTCTCTTCCACCAAATATTTCTTTCTAGCTGCAGCACTACCTCTCTTCTTGCTTTCATAACCAACATGCTTACAGCACCATCTGTGTCTGCAACCTATGTTTCGTCTTTTCTGACTCATCATTAAATCCCCTGTGACCTGGCCTTGTCTCTACCTTTGGCCAAGACTGGCAGTGTTCTCCTATGTGTTAATTTCAAAATGCCAGTTCTTCCCTTATGTGATCTTACTGAGTACTGCTGCACTTCTAATTCCATCGACCACTCCTCTTATCGCAGACCTTATCCTCCTTTGGGTTTAAAACACTGATCACTCCTAGTTTTTCTTCTCCCTCTCTGCGCTGTCCTTGGCTTTCTTCAGGCCCTTCTCATGCCATTTGGTTATTATACACTGATTTCCCAGGAACCTACCCCTATACTTTTCTTCCAATCACTCTACACACACTTTCTGGACAGGCTCATTTACCTGCATGGTAGCAATCACTACCATTCCTGAGTTCCTCAAAAGCAGCCTAAGTGGGGCAAATCTTTACATGCTACTACTTTCTTAGGAAGTACAGTCTCAGAAAAGCATGAATGAGCAAAAAGGAAAATGAGTAAGGGAAGGAGTAAGAGCAAACACAGCTGCAGTTTTGTGAAAAGCACAACTGATTTTTCTCTCACAGTTTGCTTCTAAAAGGCTATATGTATTCCCATGTGTCTGGACAGTGTCCTATGCATCTTCAAATCCAATATATGCAACTTTAAATTGAACATCTTCTTCACCGTTCCAGTCTCAGTATCTGCTCCTCCAACAGCATGTTATTTTTCTGTGAGTGCTACTTTCATCAACCTATGAAACTTAAATCATCCTTGAGTTTTCCTTCTGCCTCACACCTCCTGGTCCTGATATCCCGAGGTCACCTGATTTCAGCCCCCCTTCCACTCTCACCATTCATGCCTTCATCTGGTTTTTATTTTTTCTTAACTTTTTTTCTTTCTTCCACTCATTATTTTTCCAATCCATGATTCGGCATCCAGGGTTACCTTCTTAAAGAAATATTTGGTAAAGTAATTCCTCGGCATACAAATACTTAAATGACTTACCAAAGCATTCAGGATAAGGTTGAAAGTGCCTGGCATAACGTGATCTGAACTTGACTTCCACTTCAGCTATACCTTGCTCCATTCCTCTTTTTAAACTTTGAGATTTAGCCACATTGAATGACCTGTAAGTTTCTCCAGAGTGTTCTGTCTCATTATGCATCTTCCTCTGCACATGCTCTTTATACTAATTATAATGTCCCCCTCCCTCAACTTCTTCTTCTAACTTATACCTGCTCATCCTGCAAGACTTTTACAATCTTCCCCAAAACCCTTAACCTCATCCAGTCCCCTTCCTGCCATATGGGCTCAGTACCCTTACCGTTTGCTCTCTTTACACGCTAACATTGCACTTCTCACACACCCTGCTATGAAAATATTTTTTGACAAACGTAAGTGAATGGCTAATTTTACCTGTACTTAACTGGGTTAAGGGATGCCTGGATAGTTGGTAAAATACTATTTCTGGGTACACCTGTGAAGGTCTTTTGGAAGAGATTTGCATTAAAATTGATAGACTGTGTAAAGATGATCTGCCCTCATCAATGTGGGCAAGCATCATCTGATCTATTGAGGGCCTGAATAGAACAAAAGGGGAGAAAGGGGAGACTTGCTCTCTCTGTTTGACCTGAGACATCTCCTATCGTGTATCTCCTCTATGTGTATCTCCTATTGGTTCTGTTTCTTTGGAGAACTCTGAAAATACAGTAAGTCTTGGAGATTTCCTATTTGCTGGCACTGCTTAACCAAACTTGCCAAATCTTGGGTGCTGGGAGGGTTGAGTAAGCCAGTGCCCATGAATAAATTAGACTATGCTAACAACAACAGAAGAGTTACTGGATGTTTTTCCATCACTCGAATTGTGTCAGGCAGAGTGCTAAGTATTTTACATATATAATCGAATTGTCAAAAAATTAGTTTTGGGTTAGTCTATGTGTATTCCTTTTTCAGACCCAGGTTAAACCACAGGCAAATGTATCCCTGTGACCAGGATCAGATTTCCTTTCCAGCATTCCCTGCTGCTGTTCCAGGACGCTTCCTCCTATTAAAAGCTAACATTTATTGTGCTCTTACTATGTTTGAGCCAGGCACTGAGCTAAGCCTATTAATCTTCACAACAACCTGATGTGATAAAGACTATTTTATTCCTATGCTGCAGAGGAGAAAAATATAGCACAGAGAGATACAGTAACTTTACCAGGATATATTTATAGTAAGTGCTAGAGCTGGGATTTCATTATAGACCCCAGATTCCAGAGCCCGCACACCACTCAACATACTATTCCTGTAGCCAGATGATATTGTGGTTGAAGGCATAAGAAAATACAGGCATTGAGAAACGTGGCTTCTGGTCTCTGTTCATTTTTATTAAGCTACAAAACTTTGTCGTGGTCACTGGAACTCAGTTTCCTCATCTATCAAAAGTGTGGAGTTTAATTCTGATATTCACTATGCTTTCTTCTGAGTTCTATTTTGGTGACTCTGTTCTAAATGTTAAACTGAGCTTCACAAGCTCCATGGGAAAGAGAATCATCCATGTAGTCTTAACAGCCAAAAAACCCATTTGCAAAAGATTAAAGAAAAAAAAAAAGCCATTCACCAGAAGAGTGACAGGACAGGTACAGGCCTACACACCTCATACTAGGAATCCAAATGTCCCTTTGGATCGGTCTTTTCTAAATAACCTCACTGTTGCTTTTTAAACCAGTTTATTATGGAAACAGTTTACAAAATTATTCTTCCTTTGTTCAGTTATCTTGAATTTTTATCTTTTACGTATTTTGCTAATTAGATAAATAAAGTTACTTTCCAGAACTACTCAGGCACATCCTTCAGGGGACTGAACAACCACAAGGAAGCCACTTTGTAGCTCGTGTCTCTGAAGATGAGGACCCCCAAGCTAAGGAAAACACCAAACACCATATTTCCAGGGATACATTTAGGAAAAAAATATGATTCCAAAAGAAAGCAGCCTGTGTGACACAGTATGTATCTTCCCAATCACCCTAGTTGTGAGATCACGGTTGTAAATCTTACCTAAGCAGCCTCCAAAGGTAGGGATGTTGTGGGGGAGGTGAAAGGAAGAATTAAGTGTATATGTAAAAGGGTCCCTTTCCAATGGAGGTCTCTACATTTTGCAATTAATGAAAGATTAAGAGCCCTGGCTCCAAGCCCTGACTTTCAGTGCAGGCTGAATTAGCTACACAGCCTCCGATGTCTCCTCATCTCTCTGAGTCTCTGATTATCTACAAAATAGGTAGCTGGACAAAAAACAACTCTTAAGTTCCTCAGAGTTCTAAACATTCTATAATACTGATTTTTGCTAAGGATCCAGAATTTGAATTTATTTTGTAATCCCAGATATTGCCACTGAAATGTTTTCTTGTTCGGCCAGTTTCATAAGCTCAGAATTTCACACTCAGTACAAAACATAATAAAGGCAAACAAAACAAAACAAACCCTAACAAACAAAAATCCCCCCATTCCTGTCATTGAGTTTAAAGATGAGAAAGTGGGCTGCAGGTGATTGTCTTGGGTATACTGCAGCGTGATCACCTTGTCCTGGCTTGGGACCCTCTTCTCTTGGATCAGAACCAGACCAGCTTTACGAGGAAGCCAGTTGCCTCTCTACATCTCATCTGAGTTAGATTTGAATGTAAAACCCAAAAAAGGTGTTTTTTTTTGTTGTTGTTGTTGTTTTTTTAGAAGTCAACAAATTGCCGTTAACTGAAAGGTTGTTTGGGCTCTGAATCAACTTTATTTCTTGTCTTTTTGCTCTTTTGAAAATAAAAAAATCTCACTTCCAGCTCATAAAGTAGCATTAGTTCTTATTATTCCATACATTAGAAGTCAACTGGTAATTCATCCAAATTAAATTAGTGATTTTGCATTTAATTTACTGACAACAAACTATAGGATTCAGCAGTTTGGCTCTGATAACCTTTAAAATGTATTAATTTCACCAGTGATTTACATAGGGGTTTATTTCCCACTGCTACAGCTTCATTCTCCAAAGCAGAAATGCCCCATGGTTTTTCAATTTGTTACCTAATCAGCACAATATATTCCTCCTTTTCTTCCTTTTATATTGTCTCCTAAATTTGAAACTTCAATATTTGAAGAAATTGTACCAAGAAATCTCACATGGCTTTTCTATTTCTGGGAACCTTTAAAGGAATAAACTGAGAAAAATTATTACATTGAACTAGTTGTACTGCTTGCAAACACAGCAGTCTTAAGATGATTGCATTCAAATGAATTTTTTTTCAAATCATGATACTTGGACATTTCAAAAATATTTCCACAAATCCACCTAAAGCTCCTAATATCAATATATCAAAATCCTTGGGAACTACACCAATGACAAATATTGAAGTTCTGAAAAGCAGTTTCCTAAGGTGATTCTGATGAGGCATACTGTGTGACAAAAGCCTCTCTCTACTCCCTAAATGCCCCCGTTCTGGCACCAGACTGAGGAAGTAAATTCTCTCCAACCTTGAGCTTCTTCATTGTTATCTCCAGGTTAGAGGACCCCTGAGACAACTGGGGTGAAGCCACAGTTAAAAAAAAAAACTCAGGCTTTGCTAGTCAGACAGAAATCCAGTTTCTTTAACTTACCATAATTCTATGAGCATCGTAACTATATACTTCGCATCTAGTTAAACCTCTGGCAAAAAACAAAAGACCCTTCTTCACATTTTAAGGTGATTTTGGAGGTGTTTGTCTTGGCTAAAGGCAGTGAAGTCAAACCGTATATTGAGAGTGAAAATACTCTATTTTTCCAAACTCAATTCAACAAAAGTGCTTATCTCACAGGAAAAAAAAATACAGCGATGAGCACTAGGAACTACAAAGGCCCCACCACAAGTGTCTGGTGCTCCATGTTGGGGCTGCAGAACATTTGGATGAACCAAGGGGGTTGATGCTGGGGGGCAAGAGTTTGGGAAGAAATGAACGTGTATTTGGAATTTTATACTGGGCAGAGATAAGTGTTACACAGAAAGTGGGAAGAGATTTGACCATTTGAGTAGAAATACCTACTTTCTAATATGCCTTGGAAAGTTGACAAAGAAGAAACCTTCAAGGGACCTCTTTTTTTAGGGCTGCCCTAGAGAAACTTGTTTTGAATGTAAATTGAAAGAACAAATATGACAACAGTAACAGCCTTAAAGATTCAGTAGTCTATAGGGATGATATACGGTCAGCCCTCCGTATCCATGGGTTCTGCATTCATGGATTCAACCATCCCTGGATAAAGGCATTCAAAAATTAATTTTAAAAATAACAATACAATAGTAAAAATAAGAAACACTACAGTGTAACAGCTATTTACATGGCATTTACATTGCGTGAGATATTATATGTAAAGATGATTGAGTATATGAGAAAATGTGTGTAAGTTATATGAAAATACTATGAGATTTCTTTATTAGGGACTTGAGCATTGGCAGATTTCAGTGTCTGTCAGGGAACCTGGAAACAATTCCCTGCAGATACTGAGGGATAATGGTAATACTCATAAAAAGTCATTCATCTTAAGTCATCGTATTCTTTTGATTGCGTTATATTTGTTATATCTATTCTTCGCCATGTTTGAGTTCTTCTGACACTGAATCCGTGAGGTAAAAATATATGATGTACTACAAATTTTATTCATAACAAAATAGACATACCATGATATAAGCTATGAAACATTACTTTTATATGGCTAAATTTGTTTTTTTATTTATGTATGTTTCTTATAAAATACAGTTTCTTATGTAAATGTTTCCATTTTCTTTGTACACTGTTTTATAAACATTCCCCTTATCTTTTTCTTAATGTTTATTTTTATGAAAGAGGCTCTGGTTTTATTTATTTGTTGATATTGTGTGACATTTAAGCCAACTCCGTTTCTTAAGCCTTCTTTTTTTGTAATTCACATTTTCTGGCTTAGTAGCTATTCCAGATGAATGTTAGAAACCATGTTTTTTCATTTTCCATTTTCCAAATAAACTCTCTTGGTTGATTACTATTCTTTTCTTATTTTTTTTTTACTTTGTATTTTACATTCTCACATTTCCACTAGGAATAAAAAGAGAAACAAAGATGACAACTTTGACTTAACTAGAATCTATACTTAATCAAAGCGATGAATTTGTCTTCAGTTCTCCCAAAATCCTCACTGTATCTCCAGTTTCTAGAACAGTGTCTGGCACAGAGCAGGCAGCCAAACAGATTTTTTAAGGAATTAATTATTAAAAACACTCCCAAGATCAGTTGATCCATGAATCTTCCCAAGGCCAGCCCAGGAATGGTGCCAGTCCAAATAGCCTGCACCAAAGTAAAACTGGTGGGGTTTTTGCCAAGCAGAGCTGAAAGCAGTCTAATGAATCCTATCCCCAAAGGGAAGCTAGAGGTCAAAGCCATTGTAAAATATCATTTTACCTAGAGTGTAGATAGAGTGCCAGTTCTTAGCCTCTTCTTAAATGTTCCATCCTGCTTTTATTAATTGGGCATGTCCCATTAATTTCTAAGGCATGGCAACATCTATGATTTCACTGATCATAATGTGGGTAAAATCAATCTAAAGAGCAAGACCATATCATATTTTTGAACCAAACAAGTGACTTCTAAAGTGTAACTGGGAGAGCAAAAAAATACCAGTGAAAGGAATTAGAAGTAAGCCACTAACCCAGGTCATTACTTTAAGATTGCATAGTAAGTTCTCAGTCCAGGTGACTTGGATATTTATTTCACTGAAAAGAAAACAATGTGTGTATTAATCAAACAGTATAACATCATTTTTTTTTTTTTTTTTTTTTTTTTTTTTTTTTTTTGAGATGGAGTCTCGCTCTGTCGCCCAGGCTGGAGTGCAGTGGCGCGATCTCGGCTCACTCACTGCAAGCTCCGCCTCCTGGGTTCACGCCATTCTCCTGCCTCAGCCTCTCTGAGTAGCTGGGACTACAGGCGCCCACCACCACGCCCGGCTAATTTTTTTTTTGTATTTTTGGTAGAGACGGGGTTTCACCATGGTCTCGATCTCCTGACCTCGTGATCCGCCCGCCTCGGCCTCCCAAAGTGCTGGGATTACAAGCGTGAGCCACCGCGCCCGGCCCATCATTCTTGAAAATATATGTATAAGCCTCATGATGAGCATTTGAAATATTTGCTTTTTAAAGTTACATATTCTAAAATAATATCCAATTTACTCAATACAAGTAAGGATATATATCATCAAAGTATTTGTATTTTATTTAAACCCTTTTATGCAAAATATGCATGTTTATCAGAAACTATTTAGCCTCTAGAATGTCCGACCTAATAGATTTTGGTTATATCTCTATGAGGCTGCATTAGTTTGTTATGGTAATACAAGCCAGAGTTTAAATGTTATTACATGGTTAAGAAAGATACCTTTATTTATTCATTTAGTTAGTTGTTTATTTAGAGAATAAGACCGTGTTCTAGTGCTTAAGGAAATTGATTTGCAAACAAGAATCCTACATCTTGTTTTAGTCTCTATTTTTGGCATTTTATGTAGTCTTAGGCAACCACCTTTGCAGTTTGTCCTTAGCACCTGCATTTGGAGAATCTTCCTGCCAAGGAGATTCCAGCAGTCAAATCAGGGAGGTTCTGAGACAAGATTCTGGTTGGAATCAGCACAACTAATTCTTGCCATAACACAAAAAGGTTTCTAAAATGTGAAGATTACTTCTACCCTACCAGCTGTTCCAAATGTGTCAGATTATTTTCCATCTGCTTGTGAGTGGGAGCAATGAGGAAAAAGGCCTCTCCTTTGTGCACAATTTGCAGCATTAAAATTTCTAGTCATAATGTTGATGTTTCTGTGATTGTAGTATAGTCGTCTTTCACATAATGACACTTTGGTCAACAATGGACTGCATGGATAATGGTGATCCCATAAGATTATAACAGAGCTAAAAAGTCCCTATCCACTGGGGACGTTGTAGCTGCCATAACGTCATAGCGCAATGCATTACTCACCTGTTTGTGGTGATACTGGTGTAAACAAGGCTACTGTGCTGCCAGTTGCATAATAGTCTAGCATATATAATTATGCTTTTCTTTTTCTTTTTTTATGTTTAATGTATACAACTGATTCATTTAATTTTTCTTTTCATATTTAATGTAATAGCACATACAATTATGTACAGTTCATAATACTCAATAATAATGAATAATTATGTTACTGGTTTATGTATTTACTATACTATACTTTTTGTCATTATTTAGAGTACATTCCTCCTACTTATAAAAAATTGTTAACTGTAGAACAGCCTCAAGCAGGTCCTTCAGGAGGTATTCAGAAGAAAGCATTGTTATCATAAGAGAGGACGCGCCATGCTTATTATTGTCCCTGAAGACCTTCCAGTGGGACAAGATGTAGAGGTAGAAGACAGTGATATTGATGATTCTGACCCTTATAGCCCTAGTCTAACGTGTGTGTTTGTGTCTTAGTTTTTAACAAAAGATCTTAAAAAGTAAAATAAATAAATAAAAAATTTTAAAATAGAAAAATGCTTATAAAATAAGGATATAAAAAAAGAAAATACTTTTGTACAGCTGTACAATGCATTTGTATTTTAAGCTAAATATTATTACAAAAGAATCAAAACTTAAAAAAATTAAACAGTTTATAAAGTAAAAAGTAATAGTATGCTATTGTTAATTTAGTATTGAAGAAAACAAAACCTCATACAAATTTATTGTAGAAAAAACCTCATATAAATTTATTGTAGTTTAAGTGTACAGCATTTGTAAAGTCTACAGTAGTATAAGGTAATGTCCTAGGCCTCCACATTCACTGTGAAGACCACTAGGCCTTCACTCACTCACTGACACACCAAGAACAAATTCCAGTCCTGCAGGCTTCATTAATGTAAAGTGCCCTATAGAGGTGGACCACATTTTATCTTTTATATTGTATTTTCACTCTATCTCTTCTATGTTTAGATGTGCTTAAATATTCTTGTATTACAATTGCTTGCAGTATACATTATTACATTGTGTTACCATTGCTTGCAGTATTCAGTATAGAAACATGCTGTACAGGCTTGTAGCCTAGGAGCAATAAGCCCTGTCCTATAGCCTAGTACACACCTAGGCTGTACCGTCTCAGCTTGTATAAGTGCACTCTATGATGTTCCCACATAAATGAAACCACCTAACAACGCGTTTTCTCAGCACCTATCACTATTATTAAGCTACACATGACTGTATACAACCTTTTTTTTCCTTCATCACCCAGGCTGGCAGGTAGTGGTGCAAAAACAGCTCACTGCAGCCTTCATCTCCCACACCCAGGTGGCCCTACCCGCTCAGCCTTCCCAGTAGCTGGGACTATAGCCGCACACCACCACCCCCAGCTAATTTTTGTAATTTTTTAGAGATGAGGTGTTGCTGTGTTGCTTGGGCTGGGCTGGTCTTGAACTCCTGAGCTCAAGCAATCTGCCCACCTTGGTCTCCCAAAGTGCTGAGATTATAAGTGTGAGCCACCATACCCAGCCTGTATATAACTTTGAGCTAAACAGTGTATGTTGGAGAAAGACCACAGCCAGAAGAACAGTACAAGCTCATGTGTACCACAAGTTTCAGAGCATTCCAAATCATGCAAAATTTATTTTAAAAGAGGGAGGTAACTGCTAATGTAAACAAATATATATTAGGTTGGTGCAAGAGTAATTGCGATTTTTGCCATTACTTTTAATGGCAAAAACCGCAGTTACTCTTGCACCAACCTCATATATATGTTTTAGAAATAGAATCAATGCTGTTTCACTTAGTTAATAACTCCTGCTTGTTCTTTAAAGCCTATCTGTTGCCACAGACCTGTATTCTAAAGCAGAGGTCCCAAGCAGAGATAATTACTTCCTCTTTTGTGGTGTCCCTGTAGTTTTAATATTTCTGGATTATGGCATTCATGCAACTATTTATATAATGGCTTTCCCCACTTCTTCTTTCTTTTGCCGTTAGTTGAAATTTGGGATTATGTTATTCAGTGATATTCATCTCAACATTTTGCCTATCACACAAGAGACGCAAAGTAAATTTGGTTTACTTATTGAACATGCCACAATTTTATTTTTATTCTCAGAATCAAATTTTGTTTTCTTCTATGTAGGCAGATGCTGTAGTCCAGGGGTTAGCAACCTTTTTCTGCAAAAGGCCAAATAGTAAATGTTAGCAATTGTCGGCCATATGGTCTCTGTTGCAGTTACTCAGCTCTGCTATTGTATTGCAAAAGCAGCCATAAACAATATCTAAATGGAGGAACTTGGCTTTTTGACAATAAAACTTTATTTACAAAAACAGGCAGTGGGCTGGCTTTGGTCCACAAGCTATAATTTTTCAATTCTTGCTTTAGTCTACTAAAGAGATTCTCTCTCTACTCCTTGCCCTCATTTTTCTTTCTTCCCGCAATGTGTTTCCCTAATGCTGCCATGAGCTCCTGTCCTCATTCTCTCTTCTTTTGTCATCTGGTAAATTCATTCTTAAATATTAAGACTCCATTCCAGCAGAACCTCCTTTATGAAATATGTCTTGACCTCCTTAAAAAGCATTGACCATTCTCTCCTTTGGGCTTCCACCATGGCTCTGTTATGTGATGGATCCCATCTAATGACATTCACTTGTGTAAATATCTGTCTGTTGTTTTTGACTGGGAATGCCTGGTAGTTAGAATTGGGCAATTAATTTGAGTATCCCTATTACCTAGCATATGTCTGGCACACAGTAGGTACCTAATAAATGTTTGCCAAATTTTTAGAAATAATTGATTATTACCTGGGATCCAGAGTACTTAGAGACAGATTACAAAGTATGACTATATAACTTCAAATAGGTGTTACACTTTTTCATTTATATTTGCTAGATTTGCAGAGTCAACAACTAGCTCGTAATGTAACCAATTATGTCATGAAGCAACCAGCATTTCAATCTCTTCCATTAGGATAGAAATCACATCCTTTCATTGAAAAAATGTGCAACTGGGATAAAAGTGAATTCCAAGTCTGAGGGATAGCAATTAGCAAAATCAGTGTCTGGGGCACTGCCTGTGTATAATTGGACTCATGGACTATTGCCTGTAACAATTGCAATAACAATATCTAGCACTTGCCTTGTTCAAGCTGCTTTGTGCAAAATAATCCATTAGAGCAGGCTTATAGATCCAACAGCAACATACCACACCCCTAAGTAAACTCTGAGCTGTTGCCTGTGCTGAATTTTATTGCTCTTGATGGACTGCACTTTTCAATATGCTGCTTCCCACATCTGTGGCCCTATTTCTAAGAACAGAAAGGATATGTGGAGCTTACTTTCCTAGTCAGAAATTTTACTTTTTCAGCATAGTCAGGCCTACAAATCTGAGTTGAGCGTCTCCTTTCTATTGGTTTTTTCTTAAGTATTGACGAGAAATTATTGTGCAATTCTGGCTGGGTTTTCACTATGGAAATGGAATGGATTTTGAAAGCTCTGCCGAATACTGGCAGGTTAGCACTGTCTGGAAGGATATTTTAGGTCTGATTTAAGTTAACACCTACCCTGAATTCCTCAGAATTGGCATTTATATCTAACTTTCATTGCCACTTGCATTCAAGTGATTCTTAATCTATGTCCCTAGTCTTAATTACTCTCTGAGCACCAGACCCTAAATTTGGACAATACCATACAGAAACCAATTCAGAGCTTATTTAATTTTCTCAACTCAAAACCAAGCTAAATCTTTAAGGTGCCTCTAGGAAGAAAGCCAACTCCATCACTCACTAGCCAGAAAACACTTCCTGTGTCCATCTCATTCCTTTGTGAGACTCCCTATTCCGATTCAAATATCTCCATTACCCTTCTAAGGCAGAAAAAGTATAGAATTTATTAAGAGTCAACTCTGGAGTCTGTTGGATGCCTAGTTAATGCAAATACAGGATGTCCAGTTAAATTTGCATTTTAGATAAAGAATAAATAATTTTTAGTATTAGTATGCCCCCAAATTGCAGAGAAATTAAAAGTACTCTCTAATTATTGTATTGCTCCACCTAATTGCAGGGGACATACTTATACCAAAAAATTACAGATTGTTTATTGAAATCCAAATTTAACTAGGTGTCTTGTATTTTTATTTACTAATTTTCACAATCCTGAATTATGCCATTAATCACCTAAGCTTGCCAAATTTCTTAGCCCTTCTGTTGAATGGCTACAATAATGGTACCTACCTTCCTAAGGTACTTAGCCATGTAACATGTTAAAACAGTGCCTGGCACATGGCACATGGAGTGATTAGTAAGTGTTCCCTAATTTTATTATTCTGATCATCTAGAGCAGGGATGGGCAAACTTTTTGTAAAGGGGAAGATAGTAAATATTTTACATTTTACAGGTGATATGGTCTCTTTTGCAACTATTTGACTCTGAGGCTGTAGTGTGGAAGCAGCCATAGACAATTTCTAAACAAATGGCCATGATCATGTTGCAATAACAATTTATTTACAAAAATAGGCAGTGGGCTGAATTTAACTGGTGGACTAGAGTTTGCCACGATCTAGATTAAAACTCTATCCACTTTATATATCTTATGACATTCATCTACTTCTATTTAAATATTATTGCCCCACCCTCTTTCATTACATCTCCTATTTAAAAGAAACTTCTGATGGATCACTATTGCCTAATTATCTAATAATTCTAATACTAGCTTATATTTAGATAGAGTGTGTCTTCTTTTTTTTTTTTTTTTTTTTCCTGAGATGGAGTCTTGCTCTGTTGCCAGGCTGGAATGCAATGGTGTAATCTCGGCTCACTGCACCTCCAACTCCCTGGTTCAAGCGATTTTCCTGCCTCAGCCTCCCAAGTACCTGGGATTACAGGCACACACCACCACACCCAGCTAAGTTTTGTATGTTTTTAGTAGAGACAGGGTTTCACCATGTAGGCCAGGATGGTCTCGATGTCTTGACCTCATGATCCGCTCACCTCAGCCTTCCAAAGTGCTGGTATTACAAGCATGAGCCACTGTGCCCAGCCGAGTGTGCCTCATTTATTAAAGTGCTTCATATGAATATATCTAGTGAGAGTCTAATGATATCTGTATATGTATATGCACGTGTACATGTATATTGCGTATTTCATTCTTCAGAGCAGTATCATGGAGTAGGGTGGTATAAACTTTTCCCTTATATTTCTTGATATTTTATTCTTTTGTAGATTCTATTTTTTTCTTCTATGCATTATCTTTCGCTTTCTCCCACCGTCCCCTGTAAGTCTTCTATGTTGCAATCAACCTGGAAAATTTGCTATTTCCTGAAGATTTTCCTGCCTTTCATCTGCACGGGTTTCTGCATGTTATTTCTGTATTGTGATATGTTTTCTATCCCTTCTCTCCATGTAATAGTCTGTATATTCATAGAACTAGTAGAAACCTAGAAAGACCAAGTTTCTAAAACAGAAAGCTAGAGGTTGTCTGTACCCTCCTCATTTTATAACTGTGTGGTGAGTATATGTGTATGTACATATATTCCAGCCAGTTTGCACCTTCCTGTTTATCCCCTTTAAAGTTATATCAGTTCTTTGTCCAAAGCTTGAGAAATAAGATACCAATGTGCCAAGATTCAATTTGGCATCATATTTCTCAATACTACTCTGATTGCTGTTGTCACTGAGTGACTGTGGCTCAGCACACTAATAGCTTTGCAACAAAGAAGGCTTAAAACCAGAAGAGAAGTCGGTTCTTTAAAGAAAAATTTAAAACAGTTGAGAAATTAGAAGCCCTCTCTTATTATTGTATTGCTCTCCTTTCATCTTAGCCTTCTGATGTTTTCTTTTCATTTCCTCCTTGATGCTCTGAATGTATTACCAGACATTTTAATGAGATGTGGCTAGGTCCAGCCCTGACCAATAATTAACTCCTTCTTCTCTGTCAGACTGTAAGCATTTTCTGGCATTTCTAGCCTCTATGAGTTTAAGTGTGGGACTTCAGTAAGAAAGTGTATATCACCTTCACAAGTTCCAGGATAAGCTGCTTCTCAATCAGCAGTGAAGAATTCCACTTAAGAAGGCAACTTCAGATAGATTCCGGGAATGGGGAAACAGAAAAAGCAGGAAGATAGAGGCTCAAATAGAAAGGCAATTTTTGACTGGCTTGGAAGAAGTATGATGTGACTTAAAGAGAAGATGAGGCTGAGGAGAAGATTGCCACAACAATCACCACAAAGAGCAAGAGACATATAGTTCCAAAGTCTCAAGTGAGACAGGGATTGAAAACAGTAATCTATAATCCTCCTCATCAGAAAGTAAATTTCACAAAGGGGAATGTGGAAGAGATAAAGTTTAAAGTTTCAATACAGAAATCCTATTTTCCTCCAGAAATATAGGTTAAGAATTTGACGAGTTTTGCCAAATGTGTATGCATGTTCTGCATCTCTGCACAACTCAGAAATCATTGATTACGTGACATTTTGAAATGGTTCAATTAGGCAGCTCAAAATGCCTGCAACATGAATTATACAAACATTGCTGAGAGAGTCTCTGTTTTAGTTTTAAAGCTTTGCTGGTTATATTCCTTTTCCTTCTTCAAATCACTGTGCTTTCACATGAAAAGCACATTACTCTTTCTCATAAACATACCTCAATGAAAGCTTCAGAGCATTTTACCATTACCTACGATTTTTAATACTAGGGTTTCAGAATATTTAAGCCGTGAAGAGCCCAGTTGTCCTCATCGGTTCAAGAGAAATTTTAGAAGGCAAAAAATTATCATACAATCCGGTTTCACAGCCTCATCTGCACCCTAAGGATCTTTTCTGTAAGGTGATAGCTAATGAAGATTCCACAGAACACAGCAGATTGCTGGGCAAAAGGACTTGGAGCAACGGAACAAGAAGCTTAATGGTTCCCAATGGTCACAAATCAGTGGTGTCCATACAAATCACAAGCACCCCATTGGGAGCGCTAGCTCTGGCAACAGGAATGGCTGCATTGACCCTACGGTGATTTGGGCCCTGCTCTTCTGCGCTCTTCTTCCTTCTCAGCCTGGTGTGTTGAAACTTCATTGATGTTTGGTTTCCTAGCTTACTTTTTCCCTTCCAATTAGCACTTCCATTTCTTTGCTGGGAAATAATATCTCTTTCCTTTGGACAGATTCCAGTGTGGCTAAAATCAGGTGTCCTGTCCAGCCATGTCTTAACCTAGAAGGAGGCACTTGACCCAGCCTAGGCCAATCACTAGTTCTGGCTTAGAATGTGAATCATGAGTACATGACACATAAATAGAAATGATAGTAGGGTCCATTCACCCCAGCAGCAGGCCTTGCAACCCATTCCCACAGTCTCAGATTCACAGACCATGGAAACACCACCGTGCCTGCAGTACACTCCTGATGGCAGCGGCCACCCATCTGGAGTGGCTGCTGCAAAGACACTGGCTGCAGTGGGGGAGGAGTGGCCAGGGCTGCGTACCTTGTGGAGCCAGCGGGGTTGGGGAACATGTGGGAGCCCCACTCCCTACCAAGTTGACAAGGCCACCACCAGGAGCCCCATGCTCCTGGGCACAGCTGCAACCTCCCAGCCACAGCTCTGGACCTGGGCATCCCTGTGCTCTCAGGGCTTCGGAAGCCTCCCTTCCCCCACAGGCTTGGAAGTACTGGCTCCTGCTCCCTGGCCTTGCCCCACTCCCAGGGCCTGCTCTGAGGCAGAGCAAAGTTGTGGCTGAGCCTGAATGTTGTTAGAACCTTGTCAGGTGTGTATGCTCTTGGGCCAGTGCTAACATGCCAGACCCTGCTACCATGGCCCCCTCCAGACTTTGAACACAGACAAACACAGGAGAGAGGCTGGTGCGAGGCTGAGGTCGGCTCAGCATGGGCCTGTAGATGTCCCTTGGCAGGAACAGCCTGGGTGCTGTGGATGGCCTGTTGATGACAGCAGGTGACAGACAGGCTCCTGGGTGGAAAGGGGAGCATGATGCCCCACCTTCATGCCACAGGTACAGCCTAAAGCCTGGGGGCCAGGCTGCCAGTTCTGGATGGAGTCCTTGGCCTTGGGTAAGAACTTACTGTGCTTTTTCTGGTCCTGCCCACAACCGCCCAGACCAATCAGCATGCACTTCTTCTCTTCTGAGCACATAAAAAGCCTGGACTCAGCCAGACTTGAATGGATGTTGGGACTGTGTGCCTGCGGAGAGGAGCCAACCACTGTGGATCTCCTGAGGGCTGTTCTATTGCTCAGTGAAGCTCCTCTCCAGCTTACTTTCCCTCCAGTTGTTCATATATCTCATTCTTTCTAGACACGAGACAAGAACTCTGGACCTGCCAAATGGCTGGACTGAAACAGCTGTAACACAGACAGAGCTGAAATGTGCCTCCCTGCTCCTTGCTACATAGTAGGCCACAAGAAGGAGAGAAGAGCTGTGACCCTTCAGGAATCCCAGGCCACATCTCTAAGCTTCCAGGTCCAACTCTGTTCCCCTCATCCACACACAGGTGCTCTCAGCGGAAGCTGTGTGTGGTACATCTGGTCCAGCTGCAGGCTTGCATAAAGCCGGCACTTGTACCTGCACCTGGAGTTGCCTGCCCTGCCACAGCAGCTGGTGTGCCTGGCTGTGCACAGTGGTGAGACCCTGTGCTCACCCACCCACTGACACACCCCTTCCTGCTCCATGCCTGGTTCTCTCTTGGCAGGTGTGGGATCCAGGCCAGTAGTGTGAGCTGAGTGCAGCCTGCCAGACCGAGTGGGCAGAATGAGTCCAATGGTCATGAGCAATACTCAGGTGGAAGGCACCACCAGCCAGAGGTTTCCTCCTGGCGAGGAGACACCCCAAGGATCTCATGATAATCCCACACCTGATTTCTAGCCTTCCTATAGATTCTATGAGCTTCCAGTATCCCTAAAAAATACTCCCTTTCTCATAAGTTAGCCAAAATGAGTTGCTCCTGCTACAAGCAAAGAAATCAACTGACAGGTCCAAGTTTGTGGTAAGAAATTGCCAAGAAGCATTTACTGTACTCTCAGGGAAATTGTGTGTGTGTGTGTGTGTGTGTGTGTGTGTGTGTGTCTATGTGTGTATTAGTTTATTTTCATGCTGCTGATAAAGACATACCCCAAACTGGGCAATTTGCAAAAGAAAGAGGCTTAATTGGACTTACAGTTCTACGTGGCTGTGGAAGACTCACGATCATGGTGGAAGCAAAGAGGAGCAATTCACATCTTACGTGATTGGCAGCAGGCAAAGAGAGAGAACTTGTGCAGGGGAACTCCTCTTTTTTTTATTATACTTTAAGTTTTAGGGTACATGTGCACAACATGCAGGTTTGTTACATATGTATACATGTGCCATGATGGTGTGCTGCACCCATTAACTCATCATTTAACATTAGGTATATCTCTTAATGCTATCCCTCCCCCATCCCCCCACCCCACAACAGGCCCCGGTGTGTGATGTTCCCCTTCTTGTGTCCATGTGTTATCATTGTTCAATTCCCACCTATGAGTGAGAACATGTGGTGTTTGGTTTTTTAACAGACACTTCTCAAAATAAGACATTTATGCAGCCAAAAGACACATGAAAAAATGCTCATCATCACTGGCCATCAGAGAAATGCAAATCAAAACCACAATGAGATACCATCTTACACCAGTTAGAATGGTGGTCATTAAAAAGTCAGGCAACAACAGGTGCTAGAGAGGATGTGGAGAAATAGGAACACTTTTGCACTGCTGGTGGGACTGTAAACTAGTTCAACCATTGTGGAAATCAGTGTGGCGATTCCTCAGGGATCTAGAACTAGAAATACCATTTGACCCAGCCATCCCATTACTGGGTATATACCCAAAGGATTAGAAATCATGCTGCTATAAAGACACATGCACACGTATGTTTATTGCGGCACTATTCACAATAGCAAAGACTTGGAACCAACCCAAATGTCCAACAATGATAGACTGGATTAAGAAAATGTGGCACATATACACCATGGAATACTATGCAGCCATAAAAAATGATGAGTTCATGTCCTTCGTAGGGACATAGATAAAGCTGGAAACCATGATTCTCAGCAAACTATCGCAAGGGAACTCCTCTTTTTAAAACCATCAGATCTCGTGAGATTTATTCACTATCACAAGAACAGCACAGGAAATACTTGCACCATGATTCAATTACTTCCCACTAGGTCTCTGCCACAACAGGTGGGAATTCAAGATGAGATTTGGGTGGGGACATAGCCAAGCCATATCACTGTGCATATGTATATGATGAAGAAAAAGATGGGTACAGTAACATTTTCATCTGGAAGTTATAGAAACCACATACAAAGGTGAAGTTTTTTAAGCTCTGTCCAACACAAGAAAATCCTACCGCTATGCATTTTCATGCTTCCCCAACATGTTAGAAGGAAGAAGTCATGGGAGATCGCTCAATCATGTAATGTCACTTCCTCCCTCTTTGAAACACCACCAGGAGCTGTTAACGGAATATTCTTGGTTTTTAACATGGCTTACAGTAAGAATAGCTTGAAATAAAGTAGGAGCTTGTTGCCTTTAAGTCCTAGGAAGGTGAAATCTCATTAATGGTTGCTGCTCTACCCACATTCACCTGCATTTTAATACCCTCCGTTCTTATGCCTTTCTTCCAAAAATCTCCCTAGTGTTGGAGAACTGGGGTTCCACTGGGGCGTGTGCTTTCATTAAACCTCCACATGTACAGGCCAGACCAACTCTTCAAAGACCCCAGCGTGAAATTCAAAAGAAAATGAATATCCATATTTAAGCACTTTCTTTCAATTGTTTTCTCCACATTTTCTTCTCTCAACAATTTGATTAGAGAAGTTTCCTACTTTAAATGGCATTCTTTTTCTGGAAAAAGAAATTGCTTAAAGAAGGGAAATATTTAGGAACTCCAGATTTCTTTTTACTTTACCACTAATTGCTGTGTAACTCTGGGTGACACAACACTTCTAGAAAATGGAAGTGACATTATTAAAGGTAAATGAAAGTTTTTAAAAGTTGCATTGTATCGCAATTTAAAGAAGATTTGGAAAACTCTTGCCTGTCTTTGATTTAGAGTGGAAAAAGGGAGGCGAGGAAGTGCTAAGCATGACAATTTTTATGTAAAAGTTGAACCACTCCCTGCTCAGTAAGAATTAAAAGAATGGCTTATGAAATCACCATAATATAACTTGTAGAACTAGATAATAAATAACATTATTCACCAGGAAATTTCTTAGAAAATATTGGTTCTTTGCACTGAGCCACATTTTCAAAGCTTCCTATAGTTATTTCAACAAAAAAGAGAGTCATAGGTTGCTCACTGCACTAAATACATTCCTAAGCACATCCCCATGTTAAAGTTGGATATGTGAGTTACTTTAGTGCCACGCCAAATTCTTTGACATGGAGCATGCAGTCATATTATGTTTATATGTGGAATAAAATAATTCAGAAACAATAATCTTAAATGTACAAGAACAAAGTGGTTTATGCAAATGATGCTTTCCTTAAAATGGAATTTTGAGAAGTTTCTTCACTATGTCCCTTAACCATTTTTTAAAATGTTTGTAGGCTTCATGAATACCCAAACTCCAGAGGAGGCCTAATCTTTAACCTACATGAGATGTGATAGTGGACATAAGGAATATAGAAGAAAAAGGTCAGTGAACATGGACAGAGAGGTGATTGCTGTCACCTTTCCTCTGGCCCCAGCTAGTGGAAATAAATCAGTTACCAGAGCCTCAGTTGGCAAAAATGACTACTGTTTCTATAGAAAACAAAAGAAAATTATACAAAATATTTTCCATAATGTTCTTATCATCATTATAGAAAATCAGAGATCGGGGAATGTATTTTGGACACTAATTACTCTTCATGATTTTCACTTGAAAGTTCTTAAAAATGCATCTCACCCCATGTTTATAGATGGTGGAAACTTAAAAGGAAACAACACTTTATTCTTATTTTGGAGACTTTACACACACTGATATGGTTTGGCTGTGTCCCCACCCAAATCTTATATTTAATTGTAGTTCCCATAATCCCCACATGTCATGGGAGGGACTAGGTGGACAGAATTGAATCATGGGGGTGATTTCTCTCAGCCTGTTCTCATGAGCTAGTTCTCATGAGATCTGATGGTTTTTTAAGGGGCTTCCACCTTCTCTCGGCTCTCATTCTTCTCCCTGCCGCCATGTGTATAAGGATGTGTTGACTTCCTCTCCCACCATGATTGTAAGTTTCTTGAGGCCTCCCCAGCCCTGCAGAAATGTGAGTGAATTAAACCTCTTTTCTTTATAAACTACCCAGTCTTGGGTATGTCTTTATTAGCAGCATGAGAATGCAATAGGACAGTAAATTGGTACTGGTAGAGTGGGGTGTTGCTAAAAGGATACCCAAAAATATGCAAGCAACTTTGGAACTGGGTAACAGGTAGAGGTTGGAGCAGTTTGGCGGGCTCAGAAGAAGACAGGAAAATGTGGGAAAGTTTGGAACTTCTGAGAGACTTGGAGGGATCAGCAGACAGGAATATGTGGAAAGGTTTGGAACTTCCTAGAGACTTCTTGAATGGCTTTGGCTAAAATGCTGATAGTAATGTGGGCAATGAAGTCCAGGCTGAGGTGGTCTCAGATGGAGATAAAGAACTTGTTGGGAACTGGAGTAAAGGTCACTCTTGCTATGCAGTGAGAGCATTTTGCCCCTTCCCTAGAGATCTGTGAAACTTTGAACTCAAGAGAGATGATTTAGGGCATATGGCAGAATACATTTCTAAGTGGCAAAGAGTTCAAGAGGAAATAGCATAAAAGTTTGAAAAATTTGCAGAGTGAGGAAGCAATAGAAAAGAAAAATCCATTTTCTGGGGAGAAATTCAAGCCTGCTGCAGAAATTTGCATAAGTAACAAAGAGCTGAATGTTTGTCACCAAGACAATGGGGAAAATGTCTCCAGGGCATGTCAAAGACCATCACAGCCATCCCAACCCATCAGAGACCTGAAGGCCTAGGAGGGAAAAATGGTTTCATGGGCTGCGTCCCAGATGCTTCAGCTCCAGCCATGGCTAAAAGGGGCCAGCATACAGCTCAGGTCATTACTTCAGAGCATGCAAGCCCCAAGCCTTGGTGGTTTATATGTGGCCTTGGGCCTGCAGGTTCACAGAAGTCAAGAATTGAGGTTTGGGAACCTCCACCTAGATTACAGAGATGTATGGAAATGCCTGGATGTCCAGACAGAAGTTTACTGCAGGGGCAGAGCATTCATCGAGAACCTCTGCTAGCACAGTGCGGAAGGGAACTGTGGGGTTGGAGTCCCCACACAGTCTTCACTGGGGCACTGCCTAGTGGAGCTGTGAGAAGAGCGCCACCATCTTCCAGACCCCAGAATGGTAGATCCACCAACAGCTTACACCATGCACCTAGAAAAGCCACAGACACTCAGTGCCAGCCTGTAAGGCAGCTGGAAAGGGAGCTGTACCCTGAAAAGCCACAGAGAGCCATCAGCGTGACCTGGATATGAGAAATTGAATCAAAGGAGATCATTTTGGAACTTTAAGGTTTAATGACTGCCTTATTGGATTTCAGACACAAACAGGTTCTGTAGCCCCTTCATTTTGGCCAATTTCTCCCATTTGGAATGGGTGTATTTACCCAATGCCTATACCCCCATTGTATCTAGGAAGTAACTAACCTGCTTTTGATTTTACAGGCTCATAGGCAGAAGGGACTTGCCTTGTCTCAGGGGAGACTTTGGACTTGGACTTTTGGGTTAATGCTGGAATGAGTTGAGACTTTGGGGGACTGTTGGGAAGGCATGACTGTGTTTTGAATTGTGAGGATATGAGATTTGGGAGGGGCTAGGGGCAGAATTATATGGTTTGGCTGTGTCCTCACCCAAATCTCATCTTGAATTGTGGTTCTCATAATCCCCATGTATCATGGGAGGGACCAGGTGGAGATAATTGAATCATGCGATGGTGGGGGTGTTCCATCCTTTTCTCATGACAGTGAGTTATTTCTCACAAGATCTTATGGTTTTATAAAGGACTCCACCTTCACTGGGCACCCATTCTTCTCCTTCCTGACATCATGTGAAGGAGGTATTTACTTCCCCTTCTGCCATGACTGTAAGTTTCCTGAGGCCTCTCCAGCCTTGAAGAGTAGAGCCAATTAAACCTGTTTCCTTTATAAATTGCCCAGTCTTGGGCAGTTCTTTGTAGCAGCATGAGAATGGACACACACACACACACACACACGCACGCACACACATATTCTACACTTAGGTTTTGACAGGCAATAAATAGTTTTCCCTAATGTACTCCTCCTTCCTCTTCCCCTATTTCTGGTAATCCTCCTTCTTCTTCCTTTTCTTTTTCTCCTTTGTCTTTCTCTTACTCTTTGAGTCTGTCTTCATACCTGAATGCTGTATAATTAACAAATAACTATACACTCGGGAGTATGAACAAGAGAGCAAGTCAACTGATAAAATTAGAGTTCTGGAAGAAAAATAGCAGCTCCCTTGTGTCTTTTGAGGATTATTGTGTATACAGTGAGTTCCACATCTTTTGTACACAATGTTGTTCTTAATTTGTCTTTTCTGGTTAGTCTTTGTTGCTAAGGTAAATTTTAAATTAATTATGCCAGTAATCCACTATATAAGCATCTTCTTTTTTTTTTTTTTTTTTTTTTTTGACAGAGTCTTGCTCTGTCTCCAGGCTGGAGTGGAGTGGCATGATCTCTGCTCACTGCAACCTCTGCTTCCTTGGTTAAAGCGATTCTCTGGCCCCAGCCTCCTGAGTAGATGGGACTACAGGCACACACCACCAAGACCAGCTAATTTTTGTATTTTGAGTAGAGACAGGGTTTCACCAAGTTGGCCAGGATGGTCTTGAACTCTTGACCTCGTGATCTGCCTGCCTCTGCCTCCCAAAGTGCTGAGATTACATGCTTGAGCCACCGTGCCCAACCTGCATCTTCTATGTTTTTTTAAAACATCTAGAAAATGATACTAAATAGCCCATGCTGAACATATACTTGATAATTGGTTGATGTTTGATTGTCTTATTAATGGACCAGGAGAAAGATTAATAGATTTATGGATTAAAAAAGAAATTATATAATAGAAGGTCAGAGTTCAGGAAGATTGTATTATAGCAGAACAAGCTTTTTATTCATTCACTTATCAACAAAAAGCTACTGAACGTATTACATTTCTTTTGAAATAGTTCATCCTAGAGTAAGATGATGAGGAAGAAACATTTATTGTCTGTACTAGGGTAAATCCTGAAAACTTTCCCTCAATTGTATTAAAAGGGCACCTACCTTAGAAAGTTAGTTTCCAGGACACAATGACACCAGAAGTAATAAGCTGTGATGTGTATTATCAGATATAGTTGCTAAAGGTGGACTGGGGACAGCTCACCATAGGAAAAGCACTGGCCATCTTAATAGAGCCACAATTGGGAAGGGCACCACAGCAGCCTCCAGTTGAATTACAAAAGTTTCCATGAGAGAGAGAACATTACGTATCAGCCAAGTTCAGAGATTATGAAGTCATTTAGGAAGATAATTCTGTCAAAGAAAAAATAGTAGTTAAAGTGATAAAAACACATTTTATTCAGGATTACTGTAATATGGGAACAGAGATCTCAGTATAAAGCTGTGCTCAATTCTACTGGGCAAGTGGGAATTTACAGCCAGAGGACAGGACAGGGGTCAGTGGATGGAAAATTTCTAAGAGGAAACATCAGGGGTAGTGAGGATTCTGGCTAAACTAATCTAACAGGATTCTTGCAGAAGATAGGCCAGGGTGATCAGATATCACCTGGGGGATAGTGGAGGGGGATGAACCTGACTAGATCTCTAGGGTGATAAGATATGGAGGGTAGAGGGCTCTGGCTAAAATGACTTAGCAGGGTTCTTGCTAAAAGTAGATTTTACAAAAAAGTGCACAGATGGGCCTATGAGAAGTTTCAATCATGAGCCTGACTAAAGTTTGGTCAAGCAAGGAATCTTTGTCATGTCTCACTAGTAAAGTATTTTCCTGCTCCCACTCCATACCCATGTTGGAGGAGAGAACAGCTAGGGAGAGAGGCTGAGGTGAGAGAATCAGTGAGAAGGTCAGCAGCCTACCTTAGTCTGTCCCAGCTTGGGGAGAGGGGGATTAAAATTAAAATGTTGGTTAAAGTATCAGGCTAGACACTTTGTAATTATTAAATTGAGACTGTACTTAAAAAGACAATAGGGCTTTTAAAACAATTTTTTTTTTCATTTTAAGCTCTGGGATACATGTGCAGTATGTGCAGGCTTGTTACATAGGTAAATGTGTGCCACGGTGGTTTGCTGCACCTATCAATCCATCACCTAAGTATTAAGCTCCACATCCATTAGCTTGTCCTGATGCTCTTCCTTCCCCCGCCCCCAATCCTAGACATACTCCATTGTGTGTTGTTCCCCTTCCTGTGTCCATGTGTTCTCAGACAATAGGGCTTTTTATTACCTGGATATTACTGGAAAACTTATAAGATTGCTCAAGTTTCTATCTTGGGAGGACAACCCACATTGAGGACATTTAAAGGGTTACTGATAGAGAAAATGAAAAATGCTTTTCTGATTACTCCCTACAAATCCTGCATGTTCCATATGTAGGTCATGAGCAAATCGCTTCATCCTAATGGATGAGATTTTCCTTTTCCCCGATTTATTCTTCCTACCCTTTCAGTTGTATCCATACTATGGAAACCATGACCATGTTTTTCTCCACAATGAAAACACCACTTCATCTTCACAGCTTACAGCCTTAATTATTAAGCCACACTGAATTACAATCAGAAGGATCTCATAAAGCCTGATCCATGTGCTATTGCCAGTCAGCTCACTCAGCCTTTTCTCTGCAGCATATGAACTGGCTTAGAAATATTTCTTGAATGAGAACTTTTGTTTATTGCTTTAAAGACAACAGAGGTTTACTGTTACATAACTGTGGAGGCCGGAAGTCTAAAATCAGCATTACTGGGTAGAAGTCAAAGTGTCCACAGGGCCACGCTCCCACCGAAGACATTGGAGGATAATTTCTTCCTTGTCTCTTCCAGCTTCTGGTGACTGCTAACATTCCTGTGAGCGAGAGCTTTGAACAAGTTTCTTGGAAATGTTGTCTGCGAAAGAACTTTGCTTCACCATCTTCTGAATGCTTATATTCAGCTCCATGGGTTAGAATTATAAAAAAGAAGGAGGAGGAGGAGGAGGAAAAAGAGGAGGACAAGAAAGAAGAAGAAGAAAAAAGAAAGAGGCCAGGCACGGTGGCTCACACCTGTAATCCCAGCACTTTGGGAGGCCGAGGGGGGCAGATCACGAGGTCAGGAGATTGAGGCCATCCTGACTAACATGGTGAAACCCCATCTCTACTAAAAATAGAAAAACAAGATTAGCTGGGCATGGTGGCAGGCACCTGTAGTCCCAGCTGCTGGGGAGGCTGAGGCAGGAGAATGGCGTGAACCCAAGAGGAGGAGCTTGCAGTGAGCCAAGATCGCGTCACTGCACTCCAGCCTGGGGGACAGAGCGAGACTCCATCTCAAAAAAAAAGAAGAAAGAAAAGAAGAAGAAGGAGAAAGGGAAGAGAAAGAGGAAGAAGAAATAAGAAAGAAATAAATAGAAGAAGAATAAGGAGTAGGAGGAGGAAAAAGGAGGAGGAGGAGATGGAGAGGAGGAAGAGGAGGAGGAGGAGGAAGAGGGGAAGCAGCAGTAGCATGGTTTGTCTCTACTTTAATAAACAATTTTAAAAGAATTATAATGTATACATCTGGGACTAGCTATGAGTTAGGCTGCTCTAATGTGGTCAAAATGACTGATTTAAACTAAGTAAAGTTTCTTTCTTTCACTTAGCAGTCTGTGTGTTAACAGTCTATGTCTCACTGACAGTTCACTTCATGGAGTTGGGACCCAGGTTCCTTCATTCTGTTTCTACGATCCTTCACACCGGGCTCCTACCTTCCTATCTAAGAGGCTTATCCAGCTCAGGCATCATATTAAAATTCTAGCTGATGGGGAGAGGAAGAGGAAAGGGGAGGTATACGAATCTACACTCGTATTTTAAAGTATAGGAATCTATAGTTCTAAATAGCATTTTTTTTGTTCACATTCCATTGGCCACAACTAATTTACAAGGAGCCTGGCAAAAGATCTCAGCTAAAGTCCTGTTAATACAGAGGAAGGGGAGAATAGATAATGGGGAAAACACTTGGCAATCTCTCACGTATATACAAAGACTTTTAAAAAGAACTCTAGTAATAGTCACCCTATTGTGCTACTAATACTAGATCTTATTCATTCTCTCTAACTGTATTTCTGTACCCATTGGCCATCCCTACTTCATACCTCTCTCTAAGATTTCCTTCCCAGCCTCTGGTAAAAATATATTTTAAAATAACTAAAAGAGTGGAATCAGAATGTTCCTAACACAAAGAAATAATATAGTCTTGGGGTGATGGATACCCCAATTATTCTGATTTGGTTACTACATATTATATGCCTGTATCAAAACATCACATGTCCTCCATAAATATATACTGCTATCATACACCCATAATGTTTTCGTAAAATAAAGAACTCCAGTATAAAATTCCATTTCAAGTAACATGCATGTTTTAGGATAGTTCTTCCAGATAGTAAAGTCGGGGGCAAGTATTCCAAGTGCTGATATTGGGTTTGGAAGGTACTGACTGAAAGTGTTGAGGATGAGGAAAAAAATGGGAAAATGAAGCAAGGAAAATGCCATAGCAACGTGATTTGATGCACCACTATGGCCATCGTTTGTCAAGGAGCTGTGAAGACCACAGCAGTCACTCAACATGTATTATTTCTTCATCATGCAAGCCTTCTTCACAGAGCTGACAAGGAAAAACTGCACCCAAGAGCAGTTCACAAATGGGAGAAAGGAAAGAGATATTATCCGCCTGTTTCCTGCCCAATTCTCGTTTTCCAATAGCCAAGGCTTAACCCTCAGGGCTCTAGGTCTTACGAATGTCTGAGTCACTGCTTTTATTCACGTCTGAAAGGTGAAAGCCAACTCTGTTCTAGTGAAACAATTTTTTAAAAGATAGAGACAGCTGAGGGACTCTAAGAAAGTGCCCAACACTGTATCTAATATAATACATTAAGGTAAGAAATGTAATACTTAGTCCCCATTCCTGATGTCTCTTTTTATGTGGAAGGATTTCCATTAGAGTCAGAGTTTTTGCCTTTCTCCCAACCTTCTCATTTACTCATCTCCATGGAAAGAGGAATGATTTATGTGACTGGTAATGTTGGATGAGGAAACTCGGCACATGTGGCTCAGTCACTTCCCCATGTTTTGTGACTGTCTGTTTGCAGAAAGCATGTTCTCTGATCGGCTTGGTGCCACGCAGTAAGCTTGCTGATGAGGCCCTGCCCCTGCAGATGCAGGGAGGCCTGCAGTTGTCTAGTTGGGATGTCAGCCTCATTCAGAGGCTGGCTTTAGGAGCTGTGTTATTGCCTTGAACTTTAGCTACATTCTCCTGTATCTGTTTTATCAGTAATAACGCTGATCATTTTATTTCCACCTGCCTTTTCTCTCTGTCTACCTCAAAATTCTGTCGGATAGTAGGGAGTTACTTATTGGCTCACTAAAACTTCAACAAAAAAAAAGAGAAAACAATCATTGTCTCTGTAGAGTGACTCTCTGCTGCTATTTAAAAAGGGAGGAAATTGTAGGTGGTCATCTTATTTTTATTTGTATCATAACTATAGTTTATTGAGAGGAACAGTAGTAAGCACTTTATGAACAATATTTCATTTATTCCTATAACAGACTTGAGAGGTTTGCAGATAAGCAAGCTGAGCCTTATTTTTAAAGATTAACTCATTAACTCATTCAACATGAATTTATTGAATACCTGCTATGTGCAATTATTAAATGAAAAAGTAGGGAGGATCTACCCTCATGTAATATAGAGTTTAGAGATACTCATTAATCAATTATTCATAGGAAGAAGTGTAAAATTGCAACTGTAATTAGTGGCATACAAGAAAGATAGTTTGCAATACGTTCAATGAGAAAGAAATGACTGAACTGGGTTCTCAAGCATGAGTGAGAATTAATTAAATGAGGTATGTGAATATTGTGGTTGTTTAGGGGTGTAGGAGTGGCAAGAGAAGCTAGAACTCCAGACAGAGGTAACAGCATGTACAAAGGCTCTGTGATATAAAGAAGTATGGAGAGGACAAAAGATAATACAACATGGCCAATTTGGCTGGAGTGAAGAGTGAGAGCAAGACTTGAGTAGAGGCAATGCTAGATATGTATAGGGGTTAGACTGTGTTTTAGGCTCATTAAAGGCATTTTTACTTTATTTTAAAAGGAATCAAAATCCATTGTGAGATTTTAAGTGTGTTGTGATGCAATGATACTTGCCTGATTGCAATTTGGAGACTGGATCAGAGGCAAGTCAGAATGCTTTTTATCAGTCAAGGAACTGTTGCTAGCATCCAGGTGAGATGAACTGATGAATATGGTGGAAAGATGTGTATAAATTTTATTTATTATTATTATTATTATTGAGAAAGAGTCTCACTCTGTCATCCAGACTGTAGTACTGTGGTCTGGTCTCGACTCAATGCAACCTCCACCTCCCAGGCTCAAGCGATTCTCCTGCCTCAGCCTCCCAAGTAGCTGGGATTAGACATGCGTGCCACTGCTGCCCAGCTAATTTTTGTATTTTTAGTAGAGACAGGGTTTTACAATATTGGCCAGGCTGGTCTCGAACTTCTGACCTCAGATGATCCACCCACCTCTGCCACTCAAAGTGCTGGGATTACAGGCCCATGCCACCATGCCCGGCTAATTTTTATATTTTTAGTAGAGACAGGATTTCACCGTGTTGGCCAGGCTGGTCTTGAACTCCTGACCTCAAATGATCCACCTGCCTTGGCCTCCCAAAGTGCTGGGTTTATGCATATAAATTTTTAAAATGTGTAGGGGATAGACTGGATTACATATGAGGCATGAGGGAGAACAAGGTGTCAAGGATGGCCCTTATATATCAGGATAGGGTGACTTTCTAAGAGGATAGAAACTCTTTCCACTATAAAATCACCATAAACACATCTGCTTGAGAACAGAGTTTACTTAGACAGAGATAATCCAGCACACTGCTTGACCAGGTTTACAACAGCTTCTTTCCCTCCTTCATGTTTGCAATAAATGTCTACCTTTAAAAATCATAATCAGAGCATTTCCTTTAAGCATTTTCCAAAATATATGTTACTGGGTTAGAAAACAATACAAAATTGTCCTGATGTACAGTTAGACACTTGGTCAAAATTATACAATTGTTCTGAGTTTCAGATATATTCTTTCCTATGTAAATAAATATTTCCATGTTAACCAGGTATATTTTGTGAACCTGGTAGACAGAACTACTTAAAGTGATTGTACTTTTGGGCATCTGGTGGGGTTTTTCTCATTGACCAAATTTCTGGGAGATAATTAGTGGGTGTGAAAGGTAAGAAACAAAGGAAAGGTGTAGTCAGCCAAAGGCTGGTTTTTATTTAGTGGGCCCTATTTTTGCCTCTTCTTTTCACACACTGCAGATCCCTAAGACAGATATAACTATACCAAAATACCTATTGTGTTTTGCAGCTGTGTGATGGATGCTTTGCTAGTTATGGATTCACAAATACCATGTCTTAGCTTAGCTAACAAGGCCTTTTTTTTTTCTTAAATGAAGCAGAATAGTTAAGTGAAAGCCCCTTAATTTGAGCATGAGCGCTCCATTCCAATTAAGCCTGAAGAATCAAAGAAAAGAGAGTTGATTTCATTTTTTTTTCTAAAGTGAAAAGTAGGCAGCACACTAAAAGATGAAAATGGTACAGTGGCGTCTGCAAATCACACATTTTTATTCAGAACTTGGATTCAATGTGAAAAACCCCAAACTACGGTATGAAAAAATAAAACTTACACACAATTTATTATTGTATTAATAAGTAGATGAGACAAACATTAGCCAATGCCTTTTTATTTACCTTAAAATTGCAAATGCCAAAAGCCATCAATAGCACCATTTCATTATTGCCATGCTATGCATGGCAACATAATATCTGTGTATGATTATCATCACTTTTATTAACATCTCCTCTGACCCTGTTGATATAAAAGGCACCATTTCTAGAAACAATTTTACTATTTGAGGAACGCAAGTCTGTAGTCAGCTGTTGCACACTGCCGCCTATATTGCTGACTTTGTCCTGTTAATTACTGTTGGGCCTAATTAACCAAAGATATTAGTCAAGATAAGCTGGGATATGCTTGAGAAATATATTTACTCTGAGGTCTCAGACATTTTACACAGTGAGCTATATGTACAGCTCTGGTTGGGGGTGGATGGTCAGGAGGCCACTAGGGGACCCAGATTGACCTTATTACAACTGTCTGATGCTGCCATTCCAAAACATGGCTTCTAGGACCTGCTTCTAAGCACCTCAGACCTAAGTCATGCCCACTTCCACTCCCAGCCAGAATTCATCATCCAACTTCAACCTAATTACAAGGGATGCTGGGAAAAGTAGGGGAGCACATGGAATATTTAGTAAGCACTACTGTATTTGTTACACTACATTAGTCAGCTCTGTACAATATAAGATTGACCAGATGGCAAACTTTGATTGAAATTCTTCTAAAAAAAGAATTTGAGCATGATTTCGTGAGAGGAGTGTTACAAAGATTCATCATTAAAAAGAGATTCTGTCTAGTCTGGAGAGGCGGCGCAATGAGCATGGTTATTACAGAAGATTGATGTAAAGGGGTAGAAGAAAATGAAGTAGTTAAGGGAAGAAAGAAGAATAACAATCTAAGATTCCACACCCATGGAAGCAGGCTAAATAAACTAATTAACCAAGATGACCTTGGAAGAATAAAAATAAAACATGAAAACTAAATATAACATCTTGAGAGCTTTCGTGTTCTCATGAGGAGTTTTGACTTCACATGACGAACCTCTGAATAATTTTGAATACAGGAATAATATATGTACAGGGGACCTAAGGCAATTCCAACTGTGGTGTTTCAAACTGAGCAAAATCAAGATTAGTATCAAAGAGATGCAATGGTCTGGAAATTTGTTGAGGATTTAAGAATAGAGAAGAAGGTGCATATTAAAATGATGAAATATAATTTCAGCAACTCAATCGATGTGCGTGTAATTCAAAGAGCAGGAATGAACTATGATGATCCTTAGAGTTGTTTATCATAATGTTTAAGAGTTTGACAGGAAATGGGGGGAAAGTGATAAATGTGCAGAACAAAGGAGAGAGAAGAGTATGAGGAAACGCATCTGCTTCTAGTCTTGAACTCTTGGGCTCAAGCGATCCTGCCACCTCAGTCACACATAGCTGGAAGTACAGGCATGTGCCATCATGCCCAGAAAATTTTTGTCATTTTTGTAGAGAAAGGTCTCACTCTGTTGCCCAGGCAGGTCTCAAACTCCTGGGCTCAAGCAATCCTCCTGCCTCAGACTTCCAAAGGCTGGGATTATAGGTGTGAGTCACCACACCCAGTCTGATTCTGGTCTTTTAAAACTTGAAAACAGGCATCTATATACAAAGAGGTGCAAAATATTTTTCTCTGTCTATTTTACTTTTGATCATATTAATCATGGAAATAGCAATAATTTAAATTGGTCACAAAGCTCTATAATAAATAATATATATAATCTTATATTTATAACATATTAGGACCCAGTTCATTATGACAAATTACGGCTTACAGATGACAAGTAACTTACCAAGATCAATTAGCTGATAAACTGGACTTGAGTCCAGATTTATGCAAAATCAAATTGTCAATGAAACTTTGCCTCTCAAACTCCCTATTTTTCTATTTTTCATTTCTCTATTTTTTTTTACTAATTAGTTTACATCTATATATGCCATACTGCACAGTTACAAAAAACCCCTTCCCCCCCAAAATTAGGATATATTTTACAAATTAAACTTGAGAGAGATAACAAGACTATGTACGGGGGTAAAATGTTCAGGTCCTCATTTTTCCTAATTCAGATCCTACTGGCATTTAGTAGGGAAATAAAACAAAGAATGAATGTAGCACACAAAGACCTCCATATTTACTTTAGATATCAAATTATGTCTCCACAATTACTAAACAACTCATTTATAAACAAAAAGGACTACTTATCCGTTTTTTAAAAATGACTAGTGCTGCATAATCTGCATGTTATCAATTCTGGAAAATAAAAAATAATAGATCATTTTGGTTTTCTAATTGTGGAGAAATTGCAGTACTTGCTCTTTTTTTCTAGTCTTGGTTACGCTTTTATATTTTCAGGCATTTGACTTGGATTTAAGTTTTCATCTCATAAATTAAGTTCTATGGAACAATATTTCATTTTATTTTCTTTTTTATTATTATACTACACAATATTACCCAGAGTATTTCAACTGCTTAATCAATTTCTCCTTGGATTCTCTTGGATATTACTTTAAAATTACTACAATTGACTTACAGACTTAGTTGAAACCCTTTCCCCGCACTCCCCAAACCCCAACTTACTTTTCCCTTCTTATTTCATGAAATTCAAAATTGATAATAACCTTGGCAAATATTATGGCATATACAATGAACAAAATATAATGAAGATAGCAGAAACACTGTTGTCAGTGTACTTCCTAATGCCTGGTACTACAGCAAGATGTTTGGAAACCCCAAAGAGCAGCAGTGATTTTACAAGCAGGTTACAATTTTTATTGACCTCCATCTTCAGTCCAATATCTTTGTTCTAAAGAGTGGAACTAGCCCTTATAAAATAAAATTTCTTCATGTTAGGAATCCCAGCTGCCTTGTTTTCCCCAACTAAGTTATGTGTAAAACATAAAGAGAATTCTTAGATCTGCTGGGACAGAGGGTTGCTAGGGTGACTGTTAAAGAAAGTGAGCCTGAGACTGAGAGATCAATAAGAAAAGGAAGGCACTAGGGGCTAAAGTTAGAAATATTAAATCTTTGGACAAGACCTTTTTTCTCTAAAGCTTAGAGACCTAATTGGTTTTCTTGGTTTTATCTTTCAGCAATGGTTACCTAACATACAGACACCCCTTTTCAGATCATACACTTGTTATCTCTCTTCTTTCTTCACACTTCTTCAAGACAGACATGAGATAAGTAAAAATTCATAACCAAGAAAGAGGTGCTGCTTTTGGCAGTCATATTCCATAGCTCACATTATCTCATTATTGGTCCCTAAATTTCTCTCTGCTTATTTTTCCCCATTACCCCTGCAAGAAGAAGATAAATGGCCCATAACCTTCAAACTGAAACCTCCTCCCACTACAGAGACATCCCTACCTACGTAAATAATAATGAACTGCAACTGAAAACATCATAAAAATGTA
Organism: Nomascus leucogenys; assembly: GCF_006542625.1. Lineage (NCBI taxonomy): Eukaryota > Metazoa > Chordata > Mammalia > Primates > Hylobatidae > Nomascus > Nomascus leucogenys. Next base: position 76,562,972 of record NC_044392.1, read on the forward strand.
GTAAAAGTGTATTTCTCACTCTACATAGTGGTCTCACATAGGAAGAAGGAAGAAGAGGAAAGGAAATAAGGAGAAGGCATGCATGCCTTTTAAAACCTCTGACCTAGAAGTGACACATCCAAAATCCATTGATAACTTATTATTTGGCCATACCCAAATACAAGGGTGGGGAGGGGATTGGAGATTATAATTCCTGATTGGGTAGCAATATTACAGCAACAAATGTACACTAAAGAGTCTATAATGAAGATTCTATACCATGAACAGAAAAGCAGAAATGTTGATGGATAGTTGGCTATTTACAACACTATTTAAATGTTAACATAAATATAATATAATAAATGTGCAATGAAATATCTGATGTTATGCTACTGTTTGGCTGATTTATTTCCCTTGGTTGATTAAACCAATGGTTTATTGATTGTGTGCTTATGACGTGGCCAGACACTATCCTAGGTGTTGGAGATACAGTAGTGAATAAAATAGACAACAATTGCATCCCTTATGAAACCTACATCTTAAAAATGGTAAGTCAGAAACTAAGAAAAATCTATACTAAATTCTATAATGTAATTAAAGAGACTAGTGCCACAAAGCAAAATAAAACTGAGGAAAGGGATAGGAAATGTGAGAAGTGAGATTTCAAGGATGGTCACGGAGGGCTATTGAGAAGGTGATATTTGGATAGACCTGAATGTGCTTAGGGAGAGAGCCACTCAAGAGCATTTCAAGTACATGTAGAAGTTCAGCTGGCATGTACATGGAGCAGAAATTTTTGTGGCCAGATTAAATAAGGAGAGCATTAGGAGATGAATTCATGAAAGTAATGAAGGAAGGGAAGATCACACAGTCTTGCACCCTATATAAATGCTTTGTATTTCACTCTAGAAGGTTTCGATCTGAAAAGCGGCATGCTCTTCTTTTACATTTTAACACACTGTAGCTACAGAGTTGAAAATAGACTAAAACAAATGCAAGAGTAGAAGCCCATAGAACAGTTAGGAGGCCATTAAATAATTCAGGTAGGCAATACTGGTAACTTAGATCGAGTTGCTAGCTAGAGGATGGTGAGACATCATTACCTTCTGGATACATTTTAAAGTAGAGCCAGGACGATTTGCTGAGAGACTGGATGTGGGCATGAAGGAAATGTAAGGGTCAAAATGACTGTAAGATTTTTTGGTCTAAACAACAGGGAGGTTGCTGTTGCCATTAAGAAATGGAGGAAGACTTTCAATCAGGTTTGAGGAGGGATATACAGAGTTCTATTTGAACAAGTTGAGTGGAGATGCTTATTTATCCTCAAAGTGGAAATGTAGGCTAAGAAATTGGATATAGAAATCTAAAGTTGGCCGGTTGCAGTGGCTCAAACCTGTAATCCCAGCACTTCGGGAGGCCGAGGCAGGTGGATCACGAGGTCAAGAGATCAAGATCATCCTGGCCAACATGGTGAAACCCCATCTCTACTAAAAATACAAAAATTACCTGGGCTTGGTGGTTTGTGCCTGTAGTCCCAGCTACTTGGGAGGCTGAGGCAGGAGAATCACTTCAACCCAAGAGGCGGAGGTTGCAGTGAGCCAAGATCGCGCCACTGCACTCCAGCCTGGTGACAGAGCAAGACTCTGTCTCAAAAACAAAAAAGAGACAGAAATCTAAAGTTTAGGAGAGAAGAACTACAGATGTAAATTTGGGAATTTACAGCTTATACAAGACATTTAAATCCATGAGACTGGATGGGATCACAAAAAGGGTGACTGTTAAAGGAGGATGTCCCAGGGACAAGCAGTGGAGCATACATACCAATGTTAACAGATTGGGGGATAGTTAAGGAGACGTTTGTCTTATTTCATTCTTCACATCTGGAAAAGTAGACTAAAGGTCAACTAAAGTTCCCAGCATCACAGTCAATAGGCCTATCCTGGAAGATAACTCAGAACAATCATAGTTAAGAAAAATAAATGGATTGTATGCATTGTTTTAGCAAACCTATAAGTGCTAGAATGCATACAATTAATTACAGATACATATTTTCTTAGACTTCATTTCACATAAAGAATTCAGAGTTCTGACAAATTATCATTTTCAATGAACTTAAATGTTAATTCATTCTTAAAACAGGAAATAGGGGGTTTCCCAACATTAGCTTCTGATCATGAAATAGGCAAATTTCCACAAGTTCGGGGCTAAATCACAACCATTTGCTGGGATGCCATAATCTGGATTAAGAAGGTATTTAAATGAGAGTAGGTTTTCCAAGTAGAGATACCAGCATAAAATAACTATAAATTTCCAGTCTAAAAACTTCAAGTTTAAAAGTTCTATTAACTCTTCAGCCTACCAAATTTTATCTTCTCTTCCTAAATAACAAATTATCTCTAGTTTCCATTCTACCTCTAATTAATGGAATTTTAAGCCAGCCATACCCATATGGAAAATACTGTGGAAATTAAATTAAAAATGAGGATACTGGCCGGGCGCGGTGGCTCACTCTTGTAATCCCAGCACTTTGGGAGGTCGAGGTGGGCGGATCATGAGGTCAGGAGATCGAGACCACGGTGAAACCCCGTCTCTACTAAAAATACAAAAAATTAGCCGGGCGTGGTGGCGGGCGCCTGTAGTCCCAGCTACTCAGAGAGGCTGAGGCAGGAGAATGGTGTGAACCCGGGAGGAGGAGCTTGCAGTGAGCCGAGATTGCGCCACTGCACTCCAGCCTGGGCGACAGAGCAAGACTCCGTCTCAAAAAAAAAAAAAAAAAATGAGGATACTAATAATCACTAAACAAATTTTCAAAAGACACTGGGAAGAGTACACAACAATCTTAGTAGTATTATAGCTAATACTTAAATAATTGTTTCTATGTATTAGGGACTTTTCATAGCACTTGATAGCTATTTAATATAATATAATAATCCTACACAGCAGGTGTGATTATAGTCTTACTGATGAAGAAACCCAGGCACAGAGAGGTGTAGTAACCTGCCTAAAGTCTCACAGCTAATTAAAAAACATCAGGATCTGGACCCAGGCACTCTTGCCCCCAAATCTCTGCTTTTATCCACCATGCTATGATTACATCATCATCAAATTTTTTCATTATTTTATTTACTGCTCAACATTATGTTCTTCTTTGACCGATTTATTTCTATCTCTTGATTAAACCAAAGGTTTCCTTAGAAGAATTTTGGCATTTTTGTCATTCACTGTCACAACAAATAGGCCCACTCACCATCATTGATTAACTTCACTCACTCGTTCAATTAAAAAATACTAAATATCCAATTTATGTCAGAAATTAAATTAGGTTCTAGGTTTTGTTGGTCAAAAGAGTGAAAGGAGTATTGGGCATGTAAACTTGATTAGAATTTAATTTGGTAAGTGATATAGATCTGCACTGGATCCTATGGGAGCAAGAGGAAGAGGATCAGGAAAAAATTATTCTAATTCCAAACTTACAACAGGGTTGGTAGCCAGTCATTGGATGAAGAAGGAAACAAGATGGACAGGCAGGTGTAATTGTGTGAGCAAAGATATGGAGACACAAATGAGGGAGAAATCTCAAGTAGTTCAACTTTTATTCATATTTCAAAATTATTGAGGACCCAATAGGTGCCACAGACTTCCCTAAATGCCAAGAATTCAAAGAATAAGACATAGCCACCATCATCAAGAAAGGGTAAGTCTGAAAAAAGCAAATTTTTTTTTGCATAAATTGCTTAAGACCTTTATGATCATTGCTGTTTAATTCTAGTTTCTCATGAGTAGCAAAAATCAGTATATCCTAATACTTGGGGACTGTAGTCTTTGTTTAGAGGATATTTCCATTTCCCCATAATGGTCTTCCCTCACAAGAAGAAGGAACTTAACTTGCAGGGCCCTATGTCCCTGGCTATGAAGCTCTGATTTTATCCTAATGGCAAGGGAGTCTTTGAAGGCCTTAAATCTGAGACTGACATGAGATGGAAATGTCCCATGCTTCATGCGTTTTAATGTGCTGCTTCTCCAGCTATAATGTCTCTTTTAAAAAGAGTTTAAATCCTGAAAAATGGATAACAGAATCATAAAACAGTAAACCTCATATAGCAATTTACTATAAAGCAGAAGCTTCGATATAAAATGATGAAAGATAAAGTAGGCATATAAGTTACCCTTAACATCTGTGCCGAATAAATTTAAAATACTCGAATTTCAGATGCAGAGAATAACAATTGTGTTTGCTAGCCAGAGTCTGCTTTGGTTCATTTGAGGAAAGCATGTCAGTCATTCTTAATGGTCTCTGCAAAACCCTAACCATGTCTTTGCCAAGACTCTTGTATAATAGTTACATGATAAGCCCCACTGTGCTTCACAGTAAATCAGGGAGTTCCACAGCTAAGTTACACGATAAGCCTTGCTATATTGAACAGTAAATCACGGAATTCCTCAATAAAGTTACACACTAAAACTCCCTAGCTTATTTATTTATTTTTTCTTTATAGTATTATCTCCCAGTGGTGGATAAAGGTCAGCAATGTGCCTTCTGCTGAGCTACTTTCCTTTATCCCTTCTGCATACACATTTCCAGAGAATGCTTCAAGTCCCTCCCATCACAGCTAGAAAACGGTGAATATAAAACTTGACAGAAACCCCAAAAGATCTCAGAACTGGAATCTATATCAATAGATGGATGAGGATAGGAATGTAGAATGCAGAAGGGGTATGTGATGTGAGAACTCCATGACAGAGAAGGAGCAAATCTATGAAACCTTCATATACCACTTGTTCATGAAGAATCAATGGAACATAGGTACTAGTGACATCAATAAAATTTATCTAAAGGTAATTTAATGATTATAAACTATTACATTACCAAGATGCAGTTGTGTTTCCCTAAAGGCATTGTGAATATTATTTAATGCACACCTGCAGATACCCAGTACTTTATCCAGCTATGACAGGGTACTAATGGAGCCTGGGAGTAAAGAGTAATCATAGTCTGTCCTCTCCCCGCTGCTCCTCTCCAGGAAACGGAGTCATGCGTAGAAATAACAAACTATGCTACTCGGTAACAGGAAACAAGAGGTGGTCTTCATGATTCACTAGTCAGGAATCTATAGACTAGGAAGACCTTTTATCACAAAAGTCTGTGTACCCCTCAAGACAGATTTCCTTCTATTCAAGTTTAGTTATACATAACTGACATGCACAAATATGGCAGCCTAAAATAAATACAGCATACTGAGATATGAAATGGCTAACTAGTGTATGCTCAAACCTAAGTCTCAAATACAAGCACCGATTTTAAAAATTAAACATGACATCTAGCTTATCAGAAAAGATTTGCAAGCAGAGTAGTACATTGGCTGCTCATATTACTAAAACATTATTACTGTAGAAAGTAGCCTACAGTACACTTATAAGGACACTATTATCATAAATAATTAAACTCAAACAATGGTGAAAATAAATAACCAGAGTACATTTTGTACTTTAATAATCTTCTTTTGACTGGTTGTTTGAGGATCATTGGGGGTGTGTGTGTGTGTGGAGGCGGGGTGGTTAATTCTTATTTACTTAAGCGCTAATTCCCTTAAATTGGTAACCAACAATTTTTTCTCCCAGTTGTCAATTAAATTTAATAAGGACATATTGTATGGGCATTGATCTTATGCAAAATACTATACTATTAGTATAACAGTACAAGAAAAAATTTAGTAAGAATTGCAAGTTTCAAAATTTCAATTTTAAGCACATTTTACCTAGTACAAATGTATGTATGTTTTTTTCTATTATTTATCAACATACCTCAAAAATTCAGTCAATTTAAGTGTGGGTCTTAAGCCTTATTTCCAAGCTTCAAAAAGCTTATACTGTGTTTTTCTTCCAAAAAAAAAAAAAAAAGCTTTATTCCAATGATCCATAAACAGAAAGCATTGTGATTAGGAGACATGCATTAGCATAAAAATTCAGCATTAATTATATGTTTCTCTGATTTTCTAGAGGGATGGATGCATGGATGGATGGTTAGATTAGTAGATGGATACATAAATACAATTTAAAAAAAACACAAAAATACATAAAAGGAAATATGTGCCATTTGTTGGACATTTAATGAGTCAAGATCTGAGCTACTTGTATTTAATACACATATTTTTTTTAATCCTCATGACCACACTTTGGTTGCATTTTCACACATGGTCAAACTGAGGTTCAGGAAATTAATTTTCCTAAGCTCATGTAGTTAATAAGAATCAGAGCAAGGATTTAAACTTAGATTTACCTGGTTACCAAGCCTGTGTCTTTCCTCTACACTGTACTTTCTTACACTTTCAAATATGAGGGTAGATCAAACTGCACAGAGATTGTCCAGGGCCTCCCATTGCCTGTCTGGTGAAGAGATGAGTAGGAAGAAAGGTTAATTCACTTTCCTTTATATAGTGAGCTGGCTTCTTCAAACTACATCCAAAAAAGGGTAGAGTCAGGGGAGTGGTTACTTGGTGCTGCTATGTAATAGTCACTCCAAATAGAAAGCTTGTAGTGGGTAAGAAAAAACAAGCAAACAAAAACAAAACACAAAAAAGCAATACATCATATAAACTTTTTCTAATTTTCTAATTTAGAAAAATACTTTCCAATTAATATCTTTTCAGAGAGTGATATTTAGAGTTTTCAGATTATCCATATTCAGATTCAGATTTTCTTAACCATGTGACTGGGATGAGAATAGGAGAGAAAAGGTGAAATATGTGGAAATTGTTTCTTCAGAAATTTAAATTTTTATGTGTTGAGTTGTTTACTCATCCACATTCAAAGCAGATTTTTCTTTTCATGCACCACTAGTTCAAAAATAGCCTTCATCAGGACACTCCTGGGATTGGCCTAGGATGCATTTTTTTTTTTTTTTTTTTTTTTTTTTATGTCAAGGCTCTTAGCCATCTCTGGAACTTGGAAAGGAAGGCTAGTAGATGTCTTTTTATCTTAAATCTAATTATTCTTCTCATTGAAACCTCATAAGCTTAGTGAAAGTCTCACAGCCTCTGATGACTGCTGACTACCAGGGAGTCATTACACTACTCGCAAGTCTTCGCAATGCAATGACAATCCTGTCTAGCAGGAGGGGTAGCATGAGGTGAAGGGAGGATATGACCCTGTCCTCCAACATTAGGAATTAGGTCCGGGGGTAGCATTGAGTGGTTTGTGCTTCAGAATGAGCAATGTCTTAAAGGGTAGATTGTTTCATTTAGTAGAATGAAGAATTTTCTCTGGCCAGTGCCAAATGGAATGCTCCCTGTATTGAAGAAAGTGAACTTGATGCTATCTAGGGAAGGAAGAGTATTCATGCAAGATCCTGAGCTGTGGTCACAGGAGGCAAAAAGGGAAGCCAGTGAGTGTCCCTGTCAGTTGAAGGGAGTTACTATTTGACAACATCAATGCAGGCAAGCACCTTTTGGGCAGTGCTTAATGTGACAATGCTGAATGCCTAGGGACAATCAGGTTTCCTGGTAAGTATGCATTCTCCAGAATGCTTTTAGAAGCATATTAGCCAGAATTTTTTTTAAATTTAATTTAATTTTTTTTTTTTTTTTGAGACAGAGTTTCACTCTTGTCGCCCAGGCTGGAGTACAGTGGCGTGATCTCAGCTCACTGCAACCGCCATCCCCTGGGTTCAAGCGATTCTCCTGCCTCAACCTCCCAAGTAGCTGGGAATACAGGCGCCTGCCACCACGCCCAGCTAATTTTTTGTATTTTTAGTAGAGATGGGGTTTCAGCATGTTGATCAGGCTGGTCTTGAACTCCAGACCTCAGGTGATCTGCCTGCCTCGGCCTCCCAAAGTGCTGGGATAGCAGGCGTGAGCTGCCACGCCCAGCCCAGAAAGTTTTAATGTTAAAATTTCCCTCCAAGCCAAACTAAGTCTTTGTACATATTACCATACTATTTTACCAGAAATATTAACTATTTTATGCCTCTTTCCTGCCTGAAGAATATCTAATATCATCTGTTTACTTAATGAGATAAAGTGCACATACTTCAGTCTGGCAGTCAAAGCATTGTACTTTCTGGACTTGATCAACATGTCTTGTTTTATACCCTACATTGTGCTGCTCAAAGTCTTTCACTATAATTATTTTAATCTATTCACTGTCACTTAAAAATACCCAATTTGCTCATCTCCATGCCTTTTGCTTATGCTATTTTTCTCTTCTAATCTGTTTTTCTTCCTCCCCTTTGCTTCGTTCAAGGCTGCAAAGACTCCATAAAGCCTTGTTTGAACTCACTACCCCTGCAGTGACTTCTCCCACTCCTGAGCTCCTATAGTATTTAATGTCTGGGAACCTCATTTGGTTGACAGTTGCTGCCTTCTATTGTTTATCTTTATGTAAATGGTTATTTCCCTTTCTAAGATTTGTGTAAGCACTTTTCTACTCATGACCATACCTGATTCTTTTTTTTTTTAATTAATTACACTCTCCTCCTCCAGCACCTTAGCAGTCAGTAGATAAATCTTTAAGGTTTGAAAATTTAGACTGAAAAATAAATGCTAAGAAAGGATGTTAATGTAAACATATTTAATAATTACTAAGTTCATTTTTCACATTTTATCATGTAATTTTTCAAAAAAGCTCTGGAAGGTAAATGATCTCAGTTTTACAAGGGAGGAAAGTAAAGCTCAGAGAGATTTTCAAACATGCTAAAGTCAGACCATCCAGTTCATTATTTCATGAGAAATATCTCTTATCTACTTCTAGAGCCCCAAAATACATTTCCTTGCACATAAATAATTTATTTGCAATCAGTTTGCAATGCTCTATTTTAAAAAAAACGAATGGATATATGTTGGAGTGATGTTTGCCTCTAAATTCCAAGTGTTGTATTTATGACATCAAAAATTTTAGGGATTTGGTAAGTTCTGACATATTTGTCATGTAGAAGTAACTTAAAACTGGTTTGCGTCTCATAAAACTTTTAAAAAGTATTAACTCTAAACAGCTGGGAAATACTAGGATAATTTTCTGTCCTAAAAAGGGATATAAAACAAATATATGTAGAATAGAGATTTAGGTCACTGTTTTCCAAAATTCAATCCAAAGAACTTCCACAGGATATCATTAGATGTTCTATTTCTTCTCTTTCTGTCCTTCCTTCTTTCTTTGTTGTGTGTGTGTGGTTGGGTTGATCTCTAACCAAAAGTGTTTGGGAAATACTGACTTAAACAAAGATTCTTTACTATGACTTTAAATATGCGAAGATACATCATGACTCTCTGGGGTGAAGACAATATGGAACATTTCCCAACAGAATTTAACCACAGGACTCTTTCTCACAACACTTCATAATACTGGAAGTCCACGAAACAAGCTTTGAGAAACATTCTTGTGGTTATAACTATATATGAAATATTTCTTATCGGTTCCTAAAGGAGGTATGGATGTATGTGGTAATTCCTAAAATTAAGAATGCTGTCGAGAATGTATCCTCTTATGTCCTTTAATATGCTGGAGGGGTTGGATAATGTGACCATGGTTCTAAAGTAAAATCATGTTTCTACTCGTAGCTTAGAGCTTATAATTGTGTGCTTCATCATCAAGTTTTCATTCATTGATTTGGGAATCCAACTGTGAGTGAGACAGCTCAGATGTATGTTTACCGTGTGCAGTGAATATTTATTGTGGTTTTCTAATCATAGCCCCTTCTCCATTCTTCTTGTAACAGCACTCACTTTCTGTGGGCGACTGCCTCTCCTCATGCCTGTGTGGTTCCCGTGGGCCTGCCAAACATGCGTCCAAGGGGCTGGGCAAGTGACACAGGTCTGGTAAATTACAGTTTACATTCCCCTTGCCAGCGATGGGTCTAGCAGAGGGGAGGGCATGTGGTCCAAGCCTGGCCAATCAGAGTCCTTCCCAAAGCTCTTAGGATTTGTATTTGGAGGAGAAGAGGTCCTCCAGCTTCTATATTCTGGAAGGATAAATCTCTGGAGCTACCAGTGGTCAGTCATAGTCTCCACATATCAACAAATAAAGCGAGGCAACTTGCTTACTATGAGAGTGAATAAAGCTGTTCTGAGACAAATAGAAATGAGAGAGAAGGGTAGACAGAAAGAAAAGCAGATTTGGGTGATGGGGCTAGATTTTCTGAATCTCTGCTTTTGGTCATGTCTGAAGAATGTGTCACCTTGGACTTCCCAGTCACATGAGCCAACAAATTATTTTTTTTCTGCTTAACTAGTTTGAGTTTCTGGAGCTAATAATAGTTATTCCAGTATCAGGGTGGCTTTAGCTAGTGTGCTGGGGAAAGCATATTCTCTTACTGATTTGGTACATGTCTGGGTGCTGAGGGTCAGTGTGAGCGAAAAGAGACTGTAAGTTGTTTAATTTATCAAGTACTACTGTTGAGACAAGACCTTGAGAAAATACATAATCCAATGCCCTGATGGTGCAGATGAAGAAACTGAGGTATATAAAGCTGAAGTGACTTGTCTAAATATATGACATCGCTTTAGTAGTAACACAACCAGGACCAAACTCAAGTATATCTTCTTTTCCATTAAAACATATTTGCCATTTTTCCCCACTTAGTAGGATATAATTTTCTGTATTGGGAGACAGCTTATGTCAGTGGAAAGGACACTGAAATCAGAGTGGGAGATCTGCATTTAAATCCCAGGTCTGCCATGTCCTTAAGCAAGTTACTTACCTCACCGAACCTGAGCTCTGAGCTCCCCTGCACAGAAAATGAGGCTAGTAGTCTATATTCTGCATAATCAAATGGATGATTTCTGTTAAAGCATTTTGCAAATTCTTCCACGTTATTCAAGAGATGTTCTAAAAAGATTATTCTCTATCATCATAAATTTGCTTTATTTTCCTATTTTGTAAAATGAGGGTTTTATAACTCATTTCAGGGGCAGTTACCCCTTCATCCATTTAGGGTAATGACCTTATGTTTTGCAGTAGCTGTTTCATCTTATTCTCAAACTGGTAAATGCTAGCTTCCCTAATATCCATAAAACATGTTTAATTCTAGATGCAGATTTCAGGATGGCAGTATAGACATATGCTACAACTAATAAGGCCTATCCAATTTTTCTGATTCATATTCCTTATGGCAGGGTCATTTGACAGATTTCTCTTTCCTCAGCAACTCCAGCACACTGATTGACACTTGATTTTTTAAAATTTAAAAAATCATTTTTATTGAATATTTTTCTACTATAAAATCAACATGATAATTCTCCCTATAAGATTATCAGAGAGAGGATGGATGCTAGTTGCCAATCTAAATGCCCTAAAAAAACTTGTGTCCATATATCTCAAATGATATAACTATATAAAAACTTTAAGATATCTTTATGTAGAGAGGAAGTAAATTTTATTATCCTTTCCAAAACTGGTTCCCTTTTTTATTCTTCCCCACCCCACTAACATCAGAATTGACCTTGTAACTTGCTTTGACCATTGAAATGTGAGCAAAAATGACATGCTACTTCTAAGAAAAGCTTTAAAAATTATTGAGTGCTTCTGTCCTCTTTCTTTTTCCCTCTCCCATGATACTAACAATATCCCAGATTGGGGATGATACTCTAGTCTGAGTCCCAGAATGAAGAACCAAAGAAAACACTCAATACATGTGTGACATAAGTCAGAAATGCACTTTCATCTATGCAAACCCCTACACTTCTAGGTCTTTTGTTATTGCAGCATAACTTGGCCTAAACTGGTTGACTCTGTAATGATATGTTGTGTATAATGACCTACCATGCATTAGTAATGGTATTTCCATTTTAGTACAGATAGAGACAACTGAGGTATAAGAAAGAAACCTATCTAAGAGAAAAGTAGAGAAACATGAATTAAGGAAACTACATGTTATCAGTAATTTACTGTGGCTTTTTTTTTCATTACACAATTGATTTTTAAAAAGATAAATTCAAAGATTTTTAATGATGTTCCTATATATTTAACAATGTCTGGTCATGGAATCTAAACTTTGCTAATTGATAACCCTGACATCAATCCATAGACGTTCTTTAAAGTGATAGCAAATCATAATCACACAGTAGCACTATTGACTTTTATTGTATTTTACTAGAAAGAATTAACCAAAATTGCCCTTTGAATCCCCCCACCATAAATTTCTTCACTGTATCATTTTTTTCTCTCTTTATTTAAGTACATTTATACAATATCACTTGGTCGTCAAAAATTTCCTCCAAAGTTTTACTCAACAAAGAGCATGCACATTGTAATTGACAGTAGATTTTAAATACAATTTGAATATTTATCAATTTCACATATAAACCCAGATAATGCATATTTGATCACATTATCATCTGCTGTTCATTTCTTATTAAAAGATAAATAATAAACATGCTTGCCCTCCTCTTAGAAGAAAATTGATTTAAAATAAAAAGTTTGCTTCAAATGCTATTTAAATTGTGTATCTCCAAGAAAATCTTCAAATCAAAATAATGAGGAATATGTGAAACGATTTCCAATATAACCTGTCTTACTTCTTAATCTCTCTGTCCAGTGGCATAATATCAGCTCACCAACAACTATGCTTATGGTATGGTTAGGCTTTGTGTCCCCACCCAAATGTCATCTTGAATTGTAATTCCTATAATCCCCATAATCCCCACATGTCAAGGGAGAGACCAGGTGGAGGTAATTGAATCAAGGGGGTGGTTTCTCCCATGTTGCTTTCATGATTGTGAGTGAGATCTCACGAGATCTGATTTTTTTTTAGTGGTTCTTCCCACTTCACTCTGCACTTGTCCTTCCTGCTGCCTTGTGGAGAAGGTGCCTTCTTCCCTTCACCTTCTGCCATGATTGTAAGTTTCCTGAGGCCTCCCTACCCATGCTGAACTGTCAGTCAATTAAACCTCTTTCCTTTATAAATTACCCAATCTCAGGCAGTTCTTTATAGCAGTATGAGAATGGAATAATACAGCCTGATTTGTACAATTTAGGTACATTCCATTCTAATTTGCTTATAGATTTGATCAAGGTAAAAATCACAGAATAATAAAAGAGAATAAAAAGCACCAACTTTCTGAGCTTCTTTGTTGTATTTACATCTTAAGAAATTTTGTCTTTAGTTGCGAATTAAAAATGAGTTGTCAAGTTCCCTTAATAATTAATGTTGAAATGAACAACTGTTGCAAGTACAACACATTCCATTTAATGTTAAACAGCATTATATTTACTGTAATTCCACCTTTCATCCCAATGTCAACCTTTAAATCTTTAATGCTTCAATCACACTTCTTTTGCTGAGATCCCTTGTGAGTTCCTCAAACCAATGCCCACTCTTTTGTGATAAGGTGGGCATTTGATGCCGCAAGGGTTAGTCAGCAGCAATTGTTAATTATTAAGGAAAACAAAATGCAGCTGCTGGAAAATTGTGTTTGTTCCCAGCAGGGCATGTTACCTTTAATCTCTACTGACATTGAGGCAAGTGAAGTCATAAAAGGGAGATAATGCATTTCAAGAACATGGCCCCATAGAAAATTAAAGAATTTCCTATAAAATTAATGAGCCTAATTACCAGATAATGTCTGTATTTGCCTTTCAGTAAGTTATCCGCCTTTCTGATAGAGAGCTGGAAAGAGAGGAAGCAATGGGTGGGGCCCCAAGGAGCAGCCTTGCTGCTGATTGGGTGGAGCCAGGAGAAACAGAAAGAAAATCTAACCACGTACCTTAGAGCTCCTGGAAACAGAGAAGAAGAAGAAAGGCTAACATTTTTGTTAAGAACATGCTATGTACATGTTCTCACTTTTAAATGAAAGCTAAACATTGAGCACCCACTGACACAAACATGGGAACAATAGACACTGCAGACTACTGAAGCGGGTGGAGGGGGGGTCAAAAAACTACCTGTTGGGTACTATGCTCAGTATCTGAGTGCATTATATCCATGTAACAAACCTGCACATGTACCCCTGTATCTAAATAAATGTTGAAAAAAGATCTTAATAGACAGGTGGAGTACTTTTTAAAAAATACAAAACAGAGATCATATTAAAATATTTTATGTCTTTTGTCTCTTAATTACATAGTTTGGTCATTTTTTCTTAATTGGCTAGAATCTGAAATGAGCCTTCGCAAATTTGGTTCTCTAGAAAATTAAATCTGTAGCTGGACATGGTGGCACACACACCTATACTTTTAGCTACTCAGGAGTTTGAGGTGGGGGTGTGGCTTGAGCCTAGGAGGACAAGGCTGCAGTGAGCTATGATAATGCCACTGCCCTCCAGCTTGGGCAAGACAGCAAGACTCTGTCTCTAAAAATTAAATTAAAATAAAAAGCATGCATTGTGTGCAAGGCAATAAATGAGCGCTCAGGTTATTATTTTAACTATCTGAGCCTTGATTCCCTCACTTTAAACTGGGGCTATTTAAAGGATTAACTTGACATATTTTATTTTAAGCTCTTCATACAATGCTTGAAATAAAAGAAATCACTCATTAAATATTACCAAATAGTCATTTAATTGCTACTGTTCTCCTGAGAATTATATACCATTATCTCCATTATCATTATCTCCCAGTTCGAACAGCTAGTATGTAGGGGGCACAAAAATGAACCTGGATCTCTCTGATTACAAAAATTGAACTGAGATTGTGGCTTAGGTGTATCTTAGATTTGTTTCTCCCTGCTCCAAAACAGGCTGATAATAGTGATTGAAGATTTATCCCCTTTCTTCAATAGATAAATTTTGTTTCTAACTTAGTATTTATGTAAATTCAAGTGGAAAAAATGACTCTATGGAAATTTTAAGAAGGAAGAGCCTCAATGAAGAGCCCCTCAAAGAAACCCAAATTTTCACATTTTTAAATGCCTACTTTGCATTGCTTGAATGCTGCAGTATCATTCAGGAGTCAAAAGTCACAATTATCATCCTAACAATGAATCTAGAGTAGTAAGAATAGATACAGGCAATTACACAAAGCCTAAACATGTTTTAAAAGGTTTTAGGGGGTTTAACTGAGCTTCATATAGCTTCTGGGGCAAAGGGAATTTTATTTGGCCAGATGTTTTGGGACCCCAGAACTTATAGGGATCCCCAGAATAGTCCCAAGGTAAAAAATAAAAAGAGTCCTAACCATCATTGGCCCATGAACCACTTTGAAAATCTTTTGAATCCTATGGATATTCTGCTGAGAAAAAGAAATGCACGTATGTACTTAGGTTAAGAATCCCATATAGATTTTGCTTTTGACATAGTGATTTTTAAGAGTTTAAAGTCTAAGTTAAACTCCTTGAAATCTAAATCCAAAACAGTTGTAAGCCAGAACAAGTCTTTTTGTACTATACTCAGCCCATGAGGCTTCCCTGAGGATTAAGTTTGGCCCTGATGTGCTCAGCTTGCTGCTGAGTGATCACTGGGTGGTCAGGGATGCCCAGGGCACAGTGTGCACTCAGAATTGGTGAATCAGTACTGACTGTTCTGGAACATCTGGCCCAGCCTAATGGTGAGGACCCCTCAGAAGCTGTATCTTTTCAACCCTCCAGATATGCTGGTCAAATGAATTACTATTACTACTACTAATATGTGTTACATATAATGTATTTCATAAAGAATATTTTATATAATTAAGTATATATGAAGACACTTTTAAAAATTATAAGGCATTATATGCAAGTTATAGTTCAGGAAAAAGATGAAAAAAGAGAGAGAGAAATGAACACTTTCCATTATTTCATGTAGTTCTTATAACAGCCCTCAATAATAATGCTATTTTACACTTAAGGAAATACATACAAATGTTTAAGAAAAATTTTCTCACTAATATCCTAAAGTTGTTTACTACACTTCTCTATGATGCCAAGATTAAATAAATCACTAAGGTATGAAACTTGGGCAGAATATTCTTTGATGAAGATACTCTTTACTGACTTTAGATTGATGTTGTTCCAATCAAGGAAAAACTGCATTCAGCAGCTGCACTTCCTCAGTTGTAGAAGAATACTCGTAATACTCAGAACCTATGCAATATGACAGGATAAATCTTAGTTGTTAAAACCATGATCCAATTCAGACACAATTGGGTTCAAATCCTCTTCCCGCCATTTACTGAGTGTGTGACCTAAGGCAATTTACTTAATGTCTCAGAGCCCCATTTGCTTCATCAATTGAAGGAATTTGTCAGAGGCTGTTGTGTAGATGAAGTGACAGATGCAAGTTAAGTGCTCAGCATAGGTCTGGCACATTGTAAACCATCTCGGAATGTTACCATTTGTCCTGTCATTTGTCCTGTATTTATTACATAACCCCTATGAGCCCGTTTACCATTTACAGGAAGTTGAAATTCCAGGAGAGTTAAAATACCCCTTTATACGGGTGTTTTATGCTTATGGAGTTTTATCCCTTTCTTTTAGGTGTTATCCCCTTTGCTCCACTTCCACTCATACCATGCCTTTCTCTTTGCTCTCTCTAATCAGGCTTTCTGCTCAGCACTGGGGGAAATAGTGATGAAGAAGTCAAAGTGCCTGCCCCGATGACTGCAAAGTTTAGTGTGTCAGAGCAGAAGATATCAGTGACTAACTGACACAAAAGTGCTATGAGGGCCCAGAGAAGGAACAAAGAAAGATAATTACCTTAGCTGGGGTGGGTGAGGGACAGTTTGACATAGGAAACAAAGTACAGTGTGTACCTGTGGTTGCAGGTGAGGCTAGTGAGACACCTCGAGGGCAAAGGATGGAGGCATAATAAACCTCGAGACTCTAGACTTCCCCCTGAAAGAAATGAGGCCTTAAGGATGTGGGGAGGAAGAGGATGTGAGGGAAAGGGAAGAGTAGAAGACAGCTCTCAAGAGGGAGGCTAGAGTCACAGAGGAGAGGGGTGCCAGGCTTGATCTAGAGGTACACATGGAGGAGCAGATTTAGGGAAAGAAAACAACTTCAGTTTGGAGCACACTGATGTAGAGGTTTGTAAGGATGTTGAATGCTTCTTTTTTTCCACCTAAAAATGAAATTTGAGATGTGGACCTGTTTATTAGCTTCCCAGGGCTGCCATAATAAAGGACCTCAAACCAGGTGGCTTAAAACAAGTTTATTTTCTCACAGTTTTAGAGGCTAGAAGCCCAATATCAATGTGTTGGCAGGGCCATATTCCCTTTGGCTCTAGAGAAGAATCCTGCATTACCTTTTCTTAATTTTTCGTGGTTGTCATAAATCCTAGGTGTTCCTGGGCTGGTAGATGGGTCACTCCATTCTCTGCCTCTAACTTCACCTGACTTTCTCCTCCCCTATATCTTTTATGTCAGAATTTACCCTGCAAAGACTCTATTTTCAAATGAGATTAAATTCACAGCTTCCAGTGAATATGAATTTTGGGTGAACACTATTCCAACCAGCACAACCCCTAACAAGGGTAAAAGAGAGGTGGCATCCCATTTATGAGGGTGTTATCAGTAGTTGATGGGCTTTAGGGAAGCCTGCCATTGATCCAAGGAAACCATGCACACCACCTGGGCAAGACCATCACTTGGTGAAGGCCACCAGAAGCACAGAGAACAGAATGAGCAAGAGTCTGCCCAGTAGCTTAAACAAAAAAATCTCATCCTCCTGTGTCCACCCTTCCTGCCCAGACCTGGTAGTGCTTAGGAAAGAAGGTGTCCCAGGGATCTACATAAACCCCTGGAAGTGAGAGGGCTGGCCAAAGCCACTCTCTCCACTTAAAAACAATGAAGAAGAGAGTTTGAATTAAATATGGAATTAAGGTTGTAAACTAGACTGGACTACATTTTAATAATTGACAGTGGCTGAAAAGCTCTGGAATCTTCCCGGATGTCATGAGATTCAACATAGTAAGGTTGAATATTACTAAGGCAGTTATTGGAAAACAAAATTCAAATCTATACCTTAATATATGGATAGAGGGCCCTTTGATCATCTGATGACAGGCATTTGTGAGATGTCTAATTAGGCTGAGACGTCACAATGAAGGTGTAGCCAAAGGTGTTAACAGAACTCGTGAGAATAGAGGAAGATACCACAATAAGGTGATCTAATCCAGCATGTCTGTTAGGCAGGACAACACCTAAATGTAGTCACAGAGAGAATTTCACACCAAATGAAAATAAGAAAAGTTCTCGTGTTCTGGAAGCCAAAGCAAGCCCCAGAGGACTTGTACTACACTGACCTCCTTCTCTAGCTCTGCCTTTTCCTTGTCTTTTTGCCATCTGCAAAGGAATTTAAGTTTTACACAATAATATTCCTTTTTTCCTCAAAGCATTTTCTTTCTCCAATCAGGTCACGATAGTTTCTGGCACAGATCGTTCATCCTTTTAAAAATACCCAGTGCCACTTTTCAAATAGCTAACTGCACCCCACTGCCAGTCAACCACATTCCCTGAAGATGCCCACTATACGCAGAGCAGGATATTAAAAGCCAAACAAGCAAACTGAAAAATGAAAAAGGAATATTAGAGTTGATCAATACGAGGAAACTTTGTTAGCCACAATTTCAATCCCCTCTCATCTGAATAGGTATTCCAAACATATTGTGTGAACTGGGGTTCACCATAAGGTACATTTTTTAAAGTCTGCTTTTCTAGTATTATCATACCAGCTGGAGTTACTTATTTCATTCCAGCTCAGTAGGAATCTACAGGCTGCATAAAAATACATTAAGGAATATTTATAAGATGGCAAACAGGACCAAATGTATGGGAAAGAATAATATTGTGCATTGCTCATTACAAACATGATATTTTGTGTATGTAACGGATGTGTTGTTAAAGCACAGTGGGTTGTTTGAAGTTTACAAGTTTGTTATGGATTGATTTATTCATGAAATGCTTTGTTTCTATGACAACTTTATTGGTTTGCCTGTGGTCTAAATACATATAGGCATGGCAGGAATTCCACGGTACAAAACAAATTACACAGTCACCCCTGAATCACTTGCTGCCTTTAGGGAGTGTAGCAAAAGGATTTCCAACCAGGGCAGACATCACCATTCCCAGAGCCAGCATTAGAGAGATCACATAATAAAGGAGAAAAAGGCTTTTTAAAAAGAACAACTTAAAAGTCTCCAACAGCCTCCAAGTCTGCTATAGAAGGAAAGATCGAAATGAGCAACGAAATGCCCAACGTAAGATAAGAGAAATACAATCTACCCACAATGCATGAGGGTTTTATTTAAGAAAAACACTGATCAAAGGCCCATATTTCCTGCTATAAATAATACCCCTTGAAGAATACCATTAATATTCACAACAGTTGTGTAACTACAAAAGAAACTGAGAATTGTTGTTTAGAGAAAATAATAATGGATTTTGGAAGATAAAAGGAAAAGGTGGAAAAGAGAAAAAGACAGAAAAAAAGATATTTACTGCGGACCGAAGATCATTATTCATTGAAACTTAGGGAAATCATGCCTAAGGGGACTTAGACCTTGTGAAAGCTAGAAAAAAGAAAGTAGAATCCAAATTATATTCCTCATATTACCCCTGAAATGCATCCCCATGTATGCATGGGAGGAAAAATTAAAATGAGAAGGATTATTTAGAATAAAATTATTGCTCTTCATAAATTTAAAGAATCTCATGCTATATCATGAAAGTAGCCTTAAACATGGGGGCACAGTGATGATTTCAGTGAAAAATACATACAAAGCAAGATACATTTTCCCCAAATCTCTGTTACATATTTTTGTAAAAGCTCCTTCAATTTTTCTGCTCTTCTTTTTGTTTTCATGAACTTTTGTTGTGTGTTGATAAATGTCAAAGGTCGATTATGTGGTATATGACGACATACAAAACTTAGAATTTCAGTTCCTCTTTCAATTCCCACTAAAAGGGCTGGATTAGACAGTCATGCGTCCACCATGGTACCCAGCCATCACACCATGGCAGATTAAGTCAGAGGTGAACATCTGACCTAGGAAAATCAATCCGTTCCCTTGCCAACAACTAATTCGTTTTTTTCAATAAATTGCATATTTAGAAAATAGTAGGGGAGAGGAGTACAAAATGAAAGGTCACATCAAGTGAGGTTTGGAGCAGCCATTGTCAGCCATGACGCACCAATGTCATTCTCTAGAGAAAGGTAGAAACAATGAAGCAGAGGCACTCGAAGAAGATTGATCGCATCGGCCACTAAAGAGATGAGGTGAAATGGAGCAGGTAGATGCCTCAGTCCCTGCGGGCTCTGGTTCCCAAGAGACGTGGTTATAACTTATTTCTCTGAGGATATCATACCTTAACAACAAATTGTTCATTTGAGCTAACTTGAGGAAATTTCCACTGCAACTAAAGAGCCTTTATTAAACTGTATAATCAGAGCTTGTCATTTCTAACCATGGTTAATTCAAGTGATGGTCTTGCCCAGGTGGTGTGCATGATCAATTGAAATTTGCTACTTAAGGAAAGCTATATCAACTATTGATATGGCGTAGGTACAGACTTCCGGTAACTAACTGAAAAAAAAAAAAAAAACTGAAGCATACCCTAGACATTATCAGTCCGTTGCTTGGATAAAATTAGCCTAATTTCTTGGTGGTCCAGTTGGTCTAAGCACCAATCAGCAGTAAAATTTCAGGCCAATATTGGTGCAAGCATCTCTGCAGCAACAAAGCAATGTTGTATATATCTTATATACTACACAGGACATAATTGTCTTCATTTGCTGCATTTGATAGTGTCCAGTTCGAAAAATTTGGAATATGGAGCACCCTAGAAACCATCTCTTCCTTAAAATAATTAAAATTAAAACAAGTGCACTGGTGTATAGTTTCCAAAAACTGCCCTTGTGTTAGTGAATCAAGACTATATTCACATACAATAGTTGAATGTTTCATATTTTGACTTTACGCTTCAGGGTGTTTACTGTGATACTGTGAAGAACTTGCATAGCACCGTCCTACGAGGCTGCCACTGCCATGCAGTATTAGGAAATTGCCCCTTATATACTGTCATGTTTCTCTTGAATTCAAGCCTCTCCCAAATTTGAAAAGAAATCAGTAAACATGTTAATAACTATATCCCACCAAAGTCAGTTTCACAATTTGACTCAGAAACACAGAAAAAGAATGAGTAGACTTTCAAGTGCACTGAAAACTAAGTTTTTCTTGGGAAAATTTAGGTGCTATGGTTACTCAGTTATTCATACATCCTTTTAATAAAGGTTGTTTGAGGTCCTTTGATGTACAATACTGGGTCCCTCCTTGGAGATTACCCACCATCGGATAAGCCAGGCAATTCACAAGTAAATAAAGCAATAGGATACTGACAGATGATGACAAATGCTGTGTAGGAAACCAGTGTGGGGCTGAGAAAGGTACAAATAGAGAGGAGGAGGAGATAAATGACTTTAGATAGAATAATTAGGAAGTGATTTTTAAGCTTAGCCCCAAAGAGCAAGAAGAATTTAGCCATGGGGTAAGAAGTGGAAAGGGGCAGAAACTTTCTAAAATAGAGGAGAACAGTAAAAGGAGGTCTTGATGCAAGAAGGAGCTTGGTATGTTTAAAAACTAATAATGATAATAAAATTCACAGCTAACACTGTTCTAACTGCTTTACCTCTGTTTGGTAATTTAACTGAGAGGACCAGTGTGGCTCCACATGGAAAGTTCTTAGTATTTATTGAATGAATAGATTTTTAAAATAACTGCCTACATCCTTTAAAATGTTAATTACTTAGCCATCTGATGCAAAAAGTAAGATGGGAAAGGGCACTGACATGTGAATATTGAAAAAGATACTCAGATGACACTGATTTGCACACCTGCTATTTAAGTAAATACTGCAGTTCTAAGTCACAAGCATATTTTCAAGGTGCAGCTCCTGGAATATATATATTTTTACTCCATGGTTACCAAAAGGAAATCTGTCCTGATGAAAGGCCACTGCATTGCACAGCTCCCACTTTGCATGCCTTCATGGGCACCATTCACATCATATTCTTTGCGAATGGTGCTGTCTAGAATTTTGTAATGTGGCAGCCCTGCTGACAAAGCCATATTTCCACAGAGGTCACCAGGAGTCTGACTTACCATGATCATGCTTACCGCCAAAGGTAAAAAAGAAAAGCGAAGAAAACTTGAATCTTCTTGGAGGAGGCACTCCGAGAATCCTTCTGGGGAACACATACCATATGAACATTTTATCTAACACTTTAGTGCCTGAACCGTTTTGCTAATTTGACATGGGAAGCGCTAATAAGATAAAAAGCTCAGGCGACCTTATCCCATTAGCACTTCCTCTATAGTTTTTCTGACCCACATTCTGACCTGATCTCTCCCTTATTCCCCATGGTTTGTATTGTGCTGATTAAAGCCTTCATCCTTTTGAAAAGATGCTGGGGAATTGTCTGGATTTAACTAAAATTTCCAGCTTAAATTACTGTGTGATTTTTAGCTGATCAGAACCCATTTAGCATAGGCGGCAGTGGCCCAGTCAGGGGATAGGCAACAGAGTGCGCAGAGGATGCAACCAGAAGGAGCCAGTTAATAGGCAATTAAGGCTTCATTGCCTTCCCACCACCACAAAGCTCCTTATCTGGGCTCACAACCACGAGCAAGAAAACCAGCCAGTTGAAATTGCTGTTTATTTTGTTTGGCTATATCAGAGTTTTCTTTTTGTTTTGTTTTTGGTGGTGGTGGTGGTGGTTTTCTTTCCAGATTCATCTGCATTTAGTCAGAACTCATATTTTTCAACCTCCTAGTCTTAATCCTGACCAAACAGTTTTAGAATGTCTTTTTATTAGAAACATGTAGATTTCTCATTATTAGAAACATGCCAATTTATTTTAGAGAAAAATAATTAAGGGATACGGTTGTATTCATCCCTATCACTCTAAGTGAAACATAAAATCCCTCTTTGCTCTTCCGCCTGCCAAGGTACATATCCAGGCTTCAGTTATTTCCTGTTTTAATTACCACAACCGCCTACTTCTTGGCCTTTGTTTCCTATATTTTCTCCTCCTAGTTCTGTTTAGATTATTACTGCCAAGTCAATTTCCCTTTCATGCTAAGGACCATGTTGACGTAGTCCTTGGATTTGACACAAGCTTCTCTAATATTTATGCTTCAATCTCGGACTCTGTCACCTTCAAAGTTCCTTTCCTTTATTAGCACCTTGTTTCCTGCTTCTCCACCTAGCTCAGGTTCCCAGTCTTTTCTGTCTTCCTGCTCACAGTTTGATGAGTTTGATGACTGTATGTAGGTAGAAGGCCTATCTATCTTTATTCTATTGGTCAAAGAGGGCACCGTACTAGCAAATAGGAGACCTGGTGACAGTCTAGCCATCATCTGGCGTGAGTGTTCATTTCACAGAGGAGTAACCTAGGGCACAAGAGGTGCAGGTCGCTGGTCCACAGTCATGCCGCAGGTCAGTGGCAGAGGCCAAGTGAAATCCTGATTCTTCCCAGGGCTCTTGCTCTTCACCAGTGGTTCCCAGTGCTTCCAAACATGAGGGTCCTTTATTGATGTTAAAACTTTTGCAAAGAGATTTCTGGTTAAAAATGGTAGCTAGAGGACATTTGTTTATCCTATTTCCCTAATAAAATTCCTGTAAAAAATCTAAAGATATGAATCCATATTATCTCCAGAAAAGAAAGAAGACATCAATGGATAAGAAAATTTTACCAAATTCTGGAAAACAGTGGTTTAAAAAATGACTGCTGATGCATCAAGGACAAAAAAATGTCATAGATTCGAAGTGAGTTTTTTTTTTTATTAGTAGCCCTATCAATAAGAATATTTTAAATACACCCTTTCTCATATATATACACATATGAACATATCTGTATATCTAAAAAATGTGTCTTTTTAAATTACTTGGCTTTCTAAGCAATAAAATACATTGTTTTATTTATCACTTAGACTGGAGTGCAGTGGCACAGTCATAACTCACTGTAACTGCTAATTCCTGAGCTCAAGCAATATTCCTGCCTCAGGCTCCTAAGTAGCTGGAACTACAGGCATGTGCCACCATGCCTGGTTAATTTTTTAATTTTTTTCTAGAGACAGTGTCTCACTATGTTGCCCAAGCTAGTCTCAAACTCCTGGCGCCAAGCCATCCTCCTGCCTCAGCCTCACAAAGCTCTGGGAATACAGGCATGAGTCACCATGCCCAGCCCCTTGTTTTGACAAAAAATAAAAAGTACATCAAAAGAAAAAGGCAGCATTTTAAAACCGAGCAATCATGTATAATGGAAATTACATTTTTACTTTTGAGTGACTAAATGCCCAAAAAGGTAGTTAAATTCAGGAATGTTTTTAAACAAATTTCTAATTTATCAATCAATTAGTATCTGCATACATATGAAACATAGTACATATATATGAAGTGTCATTTTTTTCAATATATAAGTACTGTTTGATATCTATCTGGATGATCAGACCCCTTGAAGTCACGGTGTTTGGGGAACTACCACTACAGACTATTCTTTCCATCTGCTAGGGAGTTTAATGACTAACAGCTTGAATCCAGTTAAGATTAGAAAATAATGGAACAGTAAGATTCTCCTTGTCAAAACATGATACCTGAGCAAAAGAAGACATTATTTCTTTGTGGGACCCAGTGCCAATAGAAGATTTACTTACTCTACAGCAGATTTGAGCATTTGAAAAAGAAGGAAGAAGGGAAGGAGTCATGAGGCAGAAAGTTTATTTACCTATTGGAAAGAGAAGTGGAGTTGAATAACAAATCAATGCATTTGAACATTGCAAAAGGCTCCTTAAAATCATACTTAGGCGATTGGGCTCAACTGGTACCAACTCAGGCCTGATTCCTTTTCCTAAATAATTCGAATAATTGATTTTTTAATATTTATTTATGTCTATTTTCATAATTTTAGTTATTTAGGTAATTTCAGAATAACATTGCCTTCAGTCTCCATTTGCTTCTCAGAAACAATGGCAAACCTGTTCCACCAATGAGTATATCATAGGCAGCATTCCCATTTTCTCCAGACACTTTCAGTCAGTCCCAACCTTTTTCCACACCTGTGTGTAAGGGACATTTATCCAGAACCTCCAGCAGCAGTTCTGGATTCACTGAAATTACACATCGCAATTATTGTATTTTCACTATTTTGTAATGACATTAAGTTTATCTTGATAGCTTTCAGAACTTGTAAGTCTTAATTCAAAGAAAATGACTAAAATGGCTTGATTCTATATTCAAGCCAAAATTAAGACTTCTTTTCCAAAAACAGAAAATCCCTCTAATACAGAAAAATTTGTATTCCTTTCCTCTGGAACAACTCAGAGTTACTGTTATCCTAACTTCTTTAAAAGCACATTTCTGTCTCTTGTTCACTTTCTCTTTCCCCTTATTTTATCTTTGTGTTTGTATGTCTCTGTCACTCTCTCCTCTCTTACTGTCTTAATTTTATATCCCTCAAAATTTCAAGATGAGGTATAAGGTTCTATGATCATGTTGGAACTTTGAATAACATTTTTGTGATGGTCATGATTATACCTATCTTAACCAATAGCCTCGTAATGAGCAGATAGATTTCTATGTAGGTATAATTCATAAATAAAGAAAATAGGTACTCTCAACCTCTCTTTATTAGACTTAAAGAATAAGTTGCTTATAGACAGACCAACAGATAAAGAAAAATCATTTTAAGGAACAACTCAGTGAGCTAAATTAAAGAAGCATAGACTTCTTAGAAAAAGTTATAATTTCAGCAAAAATTTTATCCTTGTACATGACACTTGTCAACAAAAATGAAGATGAGTAGTATGGAACACAAGCCACTGTGAACATAGCAGTAAGTATTATACTATTAATAATCATGCGACTTTTCTGCAAAATGTTGGAAACACGTTACTTTCATTTATGATCAGTCAAGTCAGTAACAGACAAGTCTGTTACGGGGATTTGGCCTGATACCATTGTGGAGGCTAAACACTTTCCGTAAGGCTGCTGTCTTTGTGTCTGCTGCTTGGGCATGAAGTCCAGAGGGCAGACAGTGAAAAAGAGAACAAGATGTAATATAAGGAAAGAAAAAGCTGGAACCCACAGGCAGGAACTGGAACTCCTCAGAACAGAGCGAAACCACATTTACTGGCTTTGGTGGTATGGGTGACCTGCAGAAGCAAAGGCCCTTCATCATAGTACTGTAGAATTGGTCCAAAAGTTGGAGAAGCTGAAGGAAAGTTTAGAGGAAAGTTGAACAGTTGCAGGCTCAGCTGCTGCCTCATTCCAAAGTGGTGAATCAGCAGATAAGCGACAATGCGTGTGAACCACAAAATAGCTGAGGCTTCCTTCCTGCCTTCCAAATCTTGCAAGAATTTCTCCGTGGCCCACCCTCACCAGAAATGTAATTCAGCCTAGCCAAAGTGGCATGTTACAAAGCCACCACAGTTTGTATATGGGTCATTCTTGGAATTACGCTTTTCTTTACCCCTACTTCCAATCAAATACATTTCTATCAAGTCTACCTCCAAAGCATGTTTTGAATTCATCTTTTCTTTTCCATCTCTATTTCTACTTTCTAGCAAAAGCCTCCATTTTCTCTCATCTGGACTCTGCATTGTTGAATCTTTCTGTCTTATTCACTCTTGCAGGTCTCCAATCATTCTTATAAAAGCAATTATGCCTCTGCCCTCTTTAAGGTCTATCAAATCTCATTTCCTATAAAATCAAATCCAAATTTCATGACAACACAGTGCCCAACATGATCTCACCCCAGTCTCATCTTAGGACACTCCCTCTCTAGCCACACTGGTTTCCTCTTGCTTCATTCCTGAAACCCTCTAAGTACATTTCTGCTTCAGGCTTTGGCACATATAGTTTGCTCTATCTGGAATCATATTTCCTCAGATTTCTATTACGCTAGCTGCTTTTAATTATTTGGAAATGCCACATTTTCAGAAAAGTATTCTCTGAACATGCAATTAAAATAGGTGTCCCCCTCCAATTCTCCAAGTGTTTTTTCTCAAAGCACCATGCTTTTTCATTCATAACATTATCATAGTTTGAAAATATATAATTATTTGTATCCATTTTTAAAATATCTGTTCCTGCCTTCCCCCACTAGATTATACATTTTTATAAGGCCAGGGGCAATAACTTTTCGGTCTACCACTACATACCTAGAGACTAACTCAGTACTTGGCATCAAGTAGTCAATAATATATGTGGAATGCATGATTGAATGTGGCATTTCTGGATTGCATGAATTTATACCAAATAGTCAGCTTAATTTCACAAGCAAGAAAAAACAGAGAAGAGATATATTTACAGTTGTAATAGGAACAGCAGGGATTATTTTAGAGACTTATGGCATATCCAGTAAATTATTATGTTATATTAAACTGATGTTTTTTAAAAAAAAAATCATGTGGAAACAGAGAAACTACTTAGGATATAATGTTAAATTAAAAACCAGGGTAAAATATATTTAACATGATTACAATCAGTTGTAAAAAGATAGATGGGAAAGCAAGGGAAAGGAAATGCATTGATATGTTAGTATTGCTTTACTGAGATGGCAAGATTATGATTGTCTCTTGCCCCTGTTTTTTAAATTTTCTGTGACAAGGCAAAAATAGAAATGCCTGACTTTTTTCATATTGAAAGATTATTTTTTTTAAAGCAGTTGTCGGTTCACAGTAAAATTGAGAGGAAGGCTCAGAGAGTTTCCATGTACCCTTTGCCCCCACATATGCATAGCCTACTCTATTATCAACATCTCCTGTGCATTTGTTATAATTGATAAAATTATATTGACACATCAGAATAACGCAAGTCAAAAGTTTGTATTAGCAAATATTTGTTACAATTGATTAAATTATATTGACACATCAGAATCACCCAAGTCGAAAGTTTGTATTAGTGTTTGCTTTTGGTGTCCATTCTATGGCTTTGAGCAAATGTATAATAACATGTATCTATCATTACAGTATCATACAGATGCTGTATTTTCACTGCCCTGAAAATCCTCTGTGCTCTGCTGATTCATACCCTGCCCCCACCCCCTGCTGCCTCCCTCCTGGCAACCACTGATCTTTTTACTGTATTCATAGTTTTGCCTTTTCCAGAATGTCACATAGTTGGATTATACAGTATGAAGCTATTTTTGGTTGGCTTCTTTCACTAATAATATGCATTTAAGGTTCTTCCATGTCTTTTCATGGCCTAATAGATAGGATTTCTTTTTAGCACTGAGTAATGTTCCATTGTCTGGATGTACCACAGTTAATTTATCCATTTATATACTGCAAGACATCTTGCTTCTTCCAAGTTTTGGCAATTATGAACATAGCTCTTATAAACATTAAAGTGCAGGTTTTGTGTGGACATTAGTTTTAAACTTTTTGGGTAAATACCAAACAGTGGATCATATGATAAGAGTATCTTCAGTTTTATAAGAAACAACCAAATTATCTTCCAAGTGTCTGTACTACTTTGCATTCCCACCAGTAATGAATGAGAGTTCCTGTTGCTCTACATCACCAGCATTTGGTGTTGTCAGTCTTCCAAATTTGGGGGATTCTAAGAGGTATTTAATAGTATCTTACTATTGCTTTAATTTGCATTTCCCTAATGACATATGATGTGGAACATGTTTTCATATGGTTATTTGCCATCCATATATCTTCTTTGGTGAGGTATCTGTTAAAGTCTGTGGCTTACTTTCACATTGGGTTGTTTGTTTTTTATTGTTGAGCTTTATGAAATCTTTGTTTTTGAGTAACAGTCCTTTATTAGAAGCACCTTATGTAATTACAGTGACATACAACATAATGATGTTTCAGTCAATGACAGACTGCATATAAAACAGTCGTCCTATAAAGTTATCATGGGGTGGAAAAATCTCTATTGTCCAGTGACATTATGGCCATCAATAGTGCAATGCATTATATCGTAATGCAGTGCATTACTCATGTGCTGGTGTAAACAAACCTACTTCTAGTCATATAAAAGCATATATAGCACATACCACTTCTCTCATTGACTTATAATTTTACTGTACATTTTTATGTTTAGATACATTTAGATACATAAATACTTACCATTGTGTTACAGTTGCCTACAGTGCAGTAACTTCTGTACAGGTTTGTAGCACAGAGGCAATAGTCTATAATATACAGGCTAGGTATGTGGTAAGCTATATCATTAGGTTCATGTAAGTACACTCTATGATGTAGGCACAACAACGTAATCACCTAACAACACATTTCTCAGAATGTATCCCCATCGTCAAGTGATACCTGACTGTGTTATCTTCCAACCTGTGGCTTGACTTCTCATTCTCTTGATGTCTTTCACAGAACAGAAGCTTTTAATTTTAATGAAATCCATCTTATTAATTCTTCCTTTCATGGATTATACCTTTGGTATTGTTTCTAAAAAGTCATCACCATACCCATGTTCATCTAGGTTTTCTCCTATGTTGTCTTCTAGGTGTGTTATAGTTTTACATTGTATATTTAGGTCTATG
This sequence comes from Nomascus leucogenys, assembly GCF_006542625.1. Lineage (NCBI taxonomy): Eukaryota > Metazoa > Chordata > Mammalia > Primates > Hylobatidae > Nomascus > Nomascus leucogenys. The sequence continues at coordinate 76,592,358 of NC_044392.1, forward strand.
ATCGATCTTGATTTAATTTTTGTGAAAGACGTAAGGTCTGTGGCTAGATTCTTTTTTTTTCTTTTTCTATTTCTTTCTTTGTTTCTTTTTTCGTTTTTTATTTGTTTGTTTGGTTTTGGTTTTTCATCCAGCAGCATTTGTGGAAAAGACTGTCTTTGCTCCATTGTATTACCTTTGCTTCTTTGTCAAAGATAAGTTGACAATATTTGTGATAGTCTAATTCTGATCTCCATATTCTGTTTCATTGATCTATTTTCATTTGTTTATTTTTTCATCAGTACCACACTGACTTGATTAATGTAGCTTTATAGTAAGTTTTGAGATTGATCATGTTGTTCTACCAATGTTGTTCTTCTCCTTCAATATTCTGCTGGCTATTCTGGGTCTTTTACCTCTCCAAATAAACTTTAGAATCAGTTTAGAAATATTTCCAAAATAAGTTTCTGAAATTTTTATTGGGACGGTATCGAATCTACAGATCGAGTTGGGAAAAACTGACATTTTGATAATATTGAATCTTCCTTTCCATGAACATGGATTATCTCTCAATTCATGTAGTTCTTTGATTTCATTCATCAGAGCTTTGTAGTTTTCCGCACATAGATCTTGTACATATTTTTGTTAGATGTATAGGTAAGTATTTCAGTTTTGGGGATGCTAGTGTAAATAGTATTGTGTTTTTAATTTCAAATTCCACTTGTTCATTGCTGGTGTATAAAAAATCAATTGAAGTTTTACATTAACCTTGAATCCTGCAATCCTACTATTATTGCTTTTTAGTTCAAGGAGTTTTTTTGTCCAATCTTTTGCATTTCCTACATAGATTATAGTGTCAAAGACCAAAAGAGTTTTATTTCTTTCTTCCCAATTCATATATCTTTTATTTCCTTTTCTTGTTTTAGTGCATCATCTAGGACATCTAGTATGACATTGAAAAGGAGTGATGGGAGGGGATATCTTTGCCTTATTCCCAATCTTACTGGGAAAGCTTCTCGTTTCTTACCATTAAGTAGGAGGTTATCTGTAGGTTGTTTTATTTTAATCTACCTAAGGAAGCTTCTCTCTGTGTTAATCAGAGTTCTCTAAAGGGACAGAACTAATGGAACGGATATATATATATATATATATATATATATATATATATATATGGAATGGATATATATATATATGAGCTTATTAAATATTAACTCACAAGTTCCCACAATAGGCCGTCTGCAGGCTGAGGAGCAAGGAGAGCCAGTCCGGGTTCCAAAACTGAAGGACTTGGAGTCTGATGTTCAAAGGCAGGAAGGATCCAGCACAGGAGAAAGATGTAGGCTGGGAGGCTAGGCCAGTCTCTCTTTTCACATTTTTCTGCCTGCTTACATTCTAGCTGGGCTGGCAGCTGATTAGATTGTGCCCACTGATTAAGGGTGGGTGTGCCTTTCCCAGCCCCCTGACTCAAATGTTAATCTCCTTTGGCAACACCCTCACAGACACACCCAGGATCAATACTTTGTATGCTTTAATCCAATCAAGTTGACACTCAGTATTAACCATCGCGCCCTCTAACCCTAGTTTACTGAAAGTATTTATCATGAATGGGTGCTTACCTTCATCAAATGCTTTTTCTGCATCTACCGATATGATTGTGTGCTTTTTCATTTTTAGCCTGTTGATGTAATGCCTGACATTTTATGTCCTTGATTTACAGAATAGTTTCACAAATAGTATTTTAAGTGATACTCAGTAATCTTATATGGTGGCCAGCGCTGTACACAAAATCTCCATTTTACAATCAAGAAGCTGAAAATTACAAAAAAAAAAAAATTGTTAGTTACCCAAGTCTTGCAATGGTGGTGGTAGAGCTGGTTAGTATATTAGCCAGGCCAGACTTTACAATTTTAGTTCCAAAGCCCTTTCTACATTATCCTATTGCCTTTTAGACAATGCTACATATTAGGACAGTAAAACATTGAAGGCTATAGCCTAGTATGGGAATGGCAATTATGGTGCCCCTTCCCACCTCCATGCCAGATGAGAAACTGCTAATCTATCGTGGGAATTTTTCTGAGCCCAGAGGTAACTTCAGAATCCTCCCGAACACAAAACTCCAGCAGTCACTACTGATGCAATACATGTTGACTATCACAAATTCAAGCCCACCTAAAAGACAGAAGAAAAAAAGCAGTGCAACTGGACAAGGCCAACTATGGTCAAATTTATTGTCTACAACAACAAGTAACCCTGGTGACTGAGAGATTTATTAAATAATCCGTTGGGCTTTACATAGATACTGGGTATAATAATCAAATAGCATAAAATACCAAAATATAATTGTCAAGATATACTAGGGAGTGGTAAAGATATGGAAACATGTTAAATATTATCTGTCATGTATATTAAAAGAGACATAGGGGTGGAAAGCCAGTGCTGTGAAAAATAAGTGCTAAAAACATGGCAAAGTTCAGGAAATTGAGGGTCCCTTGTGGTAATCTAGAGAGCTTTCATATGGATGTACTAAAACTTAAGACAGACCTTAAAAGAGAGGCATTATTCAGATAGGAAATAGACATTTCAAGTGAAGGAAGTGGCAGGTGCTATGGTATAAAGTGTGGACAAAACACTGTAAAGGTAGAATAAATAAGGGATTCTTAGAATAATGGGTAGAATTCTAACTCTTTCTATCATAGAATTTAAGACTGGGGAGGAATTACATGTACTATCATCATTATTCTTGGTCCATCCTTTCATATTATGAGTAAGTCTGAATATCAGAGAAGTTATATTATTTGACAATGATTACAAAACCAGTTAGAGACTGAGTAAAAAATATAATCCACTTCTCTTAATTCCTACTCTAATGCTTCTTCCACTATCCTGCATGACTTTCACATTCATTGGACATGACGGTGGAAGAAGAGGTAGCAAAAGTAGGAGTCAGATCTCTTAAGCAGATAAAGCATTTGCATTTTGTTCTTTAAGTAATGGAGAACCTCTAGATATTTCAGAGCACTATAGTGATATCATGGAAATTATATGTTAAAAAGATTAATCTGAAAGCAGCGTACCAAGCGTTAAGGATCAGGAAGAGTACATTGGAGGTTTTGCAGTTGTCCAGGTCTGAAACGGTAAGGGCCTTCCCTAAAGTGGCAGTTGTTAAACGTGGGAAAAAGAGGGGGTGGAATATAAGCAATACATCTACAGGACTTGGTAACTGGCTTGAAGAAAGGAGAATTTGAATTCAAATTAGAGTATATACATATACATACGTGTGTGTGTGTGTGTGTGTGTGTGTGTGTGTGTGTGTGTGTGTGTATCTTATGATAAGCGGGCAAAAGCCATAAGGGACTATTAGAGTACGAATAGACAGGAAAATGATGATTTTGTTTTTGACAGGTTTTGTTTGGGTTAAATCTATGACACTCAAATGCAAACATCCTCAGACAGTAAGAAGTGTTGGCTGTGTTAAAAGAATAACAAAAACGAAGATAGATTTGAAATGAAATGAGAGCTCTGAAGCAAAACCTAGAAAAACAATAGTAGTAGACCACAAACAGTGCCTTGGGACAAAAGTGCATTGAAAGAGCATGGGGGCTTCTAAGTAAAAAAAGGACAAGTGCTATAAACATTTGGGAGCTCAATAAAAATTGATTTATTTTTCAGCATGTTACTAGGGTAGAGAAAACTGTATTATCTTGAGGTAAAACTACAACACTAGAAGGATCTGCTCTTCATAAAGACATTTTACAATTCCAAATGTCTCTTCCATCTGTCACTAAAGTGGGTGGAACATACTGTACTGTCTTAGAAATTTGAGGGCATTTATATAAAAAGTACTTGGGCAAATGGCAATTTCTACCACAATAGAAGCATATGTAGAATTGTATAGTATTCTGTAAGGCTCAAAGAATTTTCCTTCACTGTAAGTTCACTAGATCAGTAGTCACAATCTGAAGGAGATAAAGGAGTTTCTGAGTCATATTTATGTTCAGGACATAAACCCTTTATTGCATTCAGATGAATGGGAAAGGAGTTGGCAGCAGTACACAGGGAAGACCAGGCATGGCTGTTTCTAGGGTGAAAGTTTTGGAACTGAGGAGGAAAAACTAATGTACAGATTTGCCTCTCTTAGAGAGGGTTGTGATATAGAGGAAGCTGCAACCTCAGCACGCTGGTGCGGGGCAGGCAGGACCTTGATCCTGGCAGACACTTCCAGTCTCTCTCTTGACTTTCCCAAGTGATAGTGTAGTTGGCCTTCCGTTTCTTTCCTTAAATTGAGGGTTTCTATTCCAAGCCATTGAATGCACCTTAAAATTCAAGTGCCATGTAGATCAACATATATGAGGAGAAAATAGAAAAAGGAAACACTGTATTTCTGGTCTTTACTTCTTTTTGATTCAGTTTGGTCATTTATAAACTTTTGTTATAGCCGGGTATGGTGGCTCACGTCTGTAATCCCAGCACTTTGGGAGGCTGAGGCGGGCAGATCACTTGAAGCCAGGAGTTTGAGACTAGCCTGGCCAACATGGCAAAACCCCGCCTCTACTAAAAATACAAAAATTAGCAGGGTATCGTGGTGCTTGCCTGTAGTCTCAGCTACTAAGAGAGTTGAGGCGGGAGAATCACTTGAACATGGGAGGTGGAGGTTTTAGTGAGCCAATACACTCCAGCCTGGGAGACAAAGTGAGACCCTTTTTCGAAAAAAATAAATAAATAACATAAAAATAAATTTGTGTTACTTCTGCTGCTTTCATTTTACTTCCTTTTGAATTTCGAAAGCATTTTGTATGAAGCATTTAAAAAAAAAACTGAAAATTTGACCCACTTTTACATAAAGTTCTCATTTTATTTTTCCCTGGAAACTAAAATTAGATGTTTGGATTTTTTTTTTTTTAATAAACACAAACATTCAGTAGTGAGGTTTGTACATGAGCAACAACTTCTGTTTGGTATTTGGCACTTTTCCTCCCTCTGATGAGTCACATTTGTATAGCTGAATTTAGAAACAATTTACTAGAAACATTGCCAATCTTAATATTATGCTTTTAACATTTTTTTAAAACCACTGATTTAAAATAGTAGAAAAAGATCATGACAAGTAAAAGTGACACAGGTGAAATAGCTGGAATCACCTCACTTTTCTCTTTGGCAGCAAAATGACAGGTGAATCATAGAGAGACCTCATTCACATTTGATAAGCTCTAGATCTTAAAGGATATTCTAAATGCCTTTCCACTTATTTCTGATGGAATGGTAACTATACAGTAGGTGTTCCATAAATACTTGTAGAATAAAAGGAGAAGGGAATATCTCTTAAATTTTTTAAAATAGAGATATACAGATTGAGTTTTCCTTTTAAAGACATGAAACTCAAAAAATTTAAATGAAAGCTTTGTCAGGTGTAAATCTTACAATGAAAATTTTTGCTTGATGCCAAGTCCAATGTGCGGCCAAATTCACTTATCTATGTTAGCAACTGTATTTTTTTTAAAGGGAAAAAACACCTTATTTAATATATCCTTTTATTCATCCACTTGTTCTTAAAATAAGACCCTGCAGATTGATGAGTGACTGGCAGCTCTGCATTAAACTAGAAGTCGGAGACTTCCACTCATGTCTCATTATGTACCCAAAACACCACAACCTGCCATGGAACCACACAGCCACAGTTGGCCATGGCACAGGCTCATTGCACACTCTAAAATGATAGCAGGTGGCTGTTAGCTGAAATCAAGGGCTAAAATTATCTTTACAATTGTGCCTTGACCCTGTGCCTACAAATATAAGAAGCAATAATTGTGTATATGAGTTATAAAAAGGTATCTCTGGGGCTTAAATTTTTATTTTCAGTGGCTGTGGTTTATGTATTTATAATCATGTGTATGTGTAAGCTTTGTTTTGAGAGATACATGATAGACAGATAGATAGACAGATAATAAATAAATAGATATTTAAAGTTAGCAAAAGGTTTTAGACGTTATTTCCCTTTAGGATATACCTGTCAATTTGGCTTCTAAAGCTAGGTTAATGTCTGCATTTGGTGTTTTTCCAATTTATAGCAACAACGTAGAATGAGCTTTCGGATTCTCACATAGAGAGAGTCACACAAATCAGGAACCTTAAGTCCAGAAACCTTTTGTGCTGCCTATAAAGTATAGACCTAGTGTTTCAGCAACTGTGGAGCTGTCATCAGCAAGAGAGGAAGGCCTAGAAGGAAAAAGAATGAATATTCATACAACAAATGCCGCCCAGAGAAGCTGGGAAAATAACTGATAAACCAATATATTTGGCTGAGGTATTACACATGATTGAAAGAAAAAGACATTAAAATATGGATGGGTGGAAGGCATTTCAGGAGGAACTAGTCACCAGATGGTAAGTAATTATAAAGCTCTCGTTCCTTGTATTTGTAACTTAGAAAAATGGTCATAGTGAAAGGATCTCTGAGAAGGATACTTTATTTTTAAGGGATCCTCAAATAAAGAGTAAGTTCATGTTGATTCCAAACAAAAGGTTAAGCAGCACATTTTGGATTCTTTATATCTAAGGTGCCAAATTCTTTAAAAATTAGAAAATAGGAAAAGCTATACATATTTTAATTGTTTATGGAGTGAAATAGCACAAAACAAAAGAGAAGTAAACCACAGATTTACCTAGGGATGCCAGAAGCTTGTTTTCCACAGAGAGTTTTGGCCCAAGGCATTTTAAAATTAACTGACTGGGTCAAGGGAAAAGTACTTTATAGCCTGCACTAGCTAAAACTGATCATAAACATGTTGGTGATAGCATAATAAACTTACATTCAAAGCCACTAGGCCAAGTAACTAGATTCTGAAAGTTACATTATACTTTGGCCTAGAGTTCATAAGCAAGTAACACACTGTGGACCTTATTTCCCAGAGAGTTTGAATCAACTTGGGGGCCATATGAATTTGTGAAGGGCATGCATTATGGGGTTCAAGGTTCATATGATGCCAGTTTAGAGGAATTAAGTCATAGTCAAAGATGGTAAATTTATTTCTGAAAATCATAGTGGTGAATTGTATTACAAAATGATTTATTTAATATGAAATTTATAGTTCAAGCTACTGTGTATGCAGCAACCTAAATTCAGAGGAAATAACGTGCTCCTACCTCCCAACTCTGTCACTTTCTCTGGAAAAGCCACCTGCATTTCTAGAAGAGTGCCATATGTTTATACACAGAAAGAGACAAGGGCCTTTAGTGGTATGCACATTTTTCATGGGCAGTCTGGAGGGAAGGAAGGAGTTCGGGATCTTGTTACTGCCACCTGCTCTTTCCCTACACAGGTTGGCCAAGGGTCTGGCCTGGAGTCTAGCACCTGAAAGTTCAGCTCTGCTCAGTTCTTGTATTCTGGAGACTCTACCCAACAGTATGTAGGGACCACCTTCCAGTAACAATGGTTATTATGGTTGGGAAATTCCCCCACTTTCCTCCATACCTTTTGTGCCCAGGGTTGCACAGAGCCCTGATGGCCCTGGATTATGTGGCTGTGGTCATCAAAGTAATATCCATCACACTTCTATAGTCTATCTAATATCTTCTTATAGACCTCAATCCTCTGATAATCAAACCAATCTATACTAGAAGAGAAGCCCAGCCCCAGGTTCTTTTCTCAAATTTGGTATTTGTTTCTGGTGTCCTTGTATCTATTCAAATCCCGATGTGATGCTGAAATCTGCCATTCACCAGAAATCCAACAATTGTGTCCTACCCTCCCTTCTCAGATTGGGCTCCTTTGGAGAACACCTCTAGCCTAGAATTTATAAAAATTGGCTATTGGCCTTGCCCTGATGACTTGGACTGTTGATCTCTAGAAAATATCTAGCTGTTCAGAGTCTTTTTAAAATTCCCACTGAGACAAGTATCCCCTTTCTCTATTCATTCACTTGAAACTCCCAAAACATTTTGGAGTCAAAGTCAGCCCAGTCATATCAAATTGAAAGTCAGTAAAACCAGGTTTTGATGCTGACTTGCTACCAACTGTGCAACCTATAGCAAGTTTCATAAAATTCTGGAGCTTCAATTCAATTTCCTCATTCACATAAGCACTAAATTCCCAATGAGGTTCCCCCCGATTTCCAAAGTCCTTTGATTTTGTGGCTACGTATCAAAGGTTAAGAATAGCTGTAAGAACTAAACTCTTAGTAAAAGGCTTATTTAAGTAGATGTTCCTTAGAGGTGAACAAAAACACCAAAGGAAGTTTCCTTTGAATGTATACAGCCAAATAAATCTAAGCATGACCTGAATTTTTTTGGAAACATGATTACAGGCATCACTGTCCTTTGTATTTGAACAGAGTGCTACTGATAGTGATTGCTGTGTCTGTGGATAGGAAACTAGAAACAGCTAAATGTGCTAGAAAACCCTTTTCAAACACACTGAAAGGGTAATCTTATTTGCAGAGCTTATCACTGAAGGTAACTTTTGCTATATTATGAACCACCTTTCCCTTCTATTACTGACCATCAAGTAAATCTGTCTGAAGCTAATATTTGCAACTGCCTGAAGCACTACATGATTGGAAACAGTTTCTCAATGTGCCTCAAACAGAATTTTAAAAATATTTTTAATAGAAGTGTTACATTCATCTTATTATTAATGGCATTATCATTATTAGTATTCAACTGTCTCACTTATAGTCATCAATAATTTTAAGTCTAACTAAGCCAGAGGTTTAAGCCTAAGTAAATAAGTCAATTGCTTGAAATATACCAGCTTCACTGATATCACAGAACCCAGCACTCTATAAAGTTTTTGGAGTAATTGAGAAGATTATCAAAATTGAGGTGCTTAGTTCACAACTGTCATAGAATTAGCAACCATTCTTCCATTTTTATAGACCCCAAAACACTGAAATCATTTTAACTTTTTATTTTATTCATTTCAAAAAGGAAGATATACGCATCAGTTAAATCTCACTAACATATTTAATCGTCATATCAAATGTCGTTTAGCGATGAGGTAACTGAGTCTCTGATAAGTTAAGGCATTTGCTCCAAATCACACAGCTAAGAATACCAGAATTTTAAAAAAAGTAGATTTAATTTCTTAAAAATCTAAAACCTGTTTTTTATAAGTTATCATGAAATAAAATTCTAGATATTTGACAAACTGGGGAATTATTTGTAGACAAATGGTTACTCTTCTTAAATTTTTTATGTTTAATTTCTGTGGGTACAGAGAAGGTACATATATTTATGGGGTACATGAGGTGTTTTGTTATAGGCATGCAATGCATAATAATCACACCATGGAAAGTGGGTATCCATCTCCTCAAGTATTTATCCTTTGTTGTGCAAACAATCCAATTACGCTCTTTTAGTTATTTAAAATGTACAACTGAGTTATTATTGACTATACTCACCCTGTTGTGCTTCAAATATTAGGTCTTTCTATCTATTTTTTGTACCAATTAAGCATCTCCACCTCCCCCACCCCACCCTTCCACTACCCTTCCCAGCCTCTGGTAACCATCCATTTACTCTCTATGTCCATAAGCTCAATTGTTTTGATTTTTAGATCCCACAAATAAGTGAGAACATGCAATGTTTATCTTTCTGTGCCTGGCTTATTTCATTTAACATAATGCTTTCCAGTTTCATCCATGTTGTTGCAAATGACAGGATCTCATTCTATTTTATGGCTAGATAGTACTCCATTGTGTATATGTACCACATTTTTCTTTATCCATTCATCTATTGATGGACACTTAGGTTGCTTCCAAATCTTAACTATTGTGAATAGTGCTGCAACAAACATGGGAGTGTAGATATCTCTTCCATGTACTGATTTCCTTTCTTTTGGGCATAAACCCAGCAGTGGGACTGCTGGATCATATGATATCTCTACTTTTAGTTTTTTTGAGGAAGCTCCTCCAAACTGTCCTCCATAGTGGTTGTACTAATTTACATTCCCACTAACGGTCTACGAGGGTTCCCTTTTTCTCCACATCCTCATCAGCATTTGTTATTGCTTGTTTTCTGAATATAAGTGCCAGAGTTTTTATTTTAATGGAAGTCTACCTAAATGCAAAATCTCAATTTACAACCAGCCTGTGATTTTTTCATTTTGCTTATTCACTTACAGATTACTCTTTAATTACAGAAATGGAACTATACCAGATTATGAGAAAATGAAGATCAGCAGTACAGAATCCTTGCCCTTCAAGAGAACACAGTCTAGATAGGGAGACATTTGGCAAAACACTTTTCACCACTGTGTGGTAGGTTCTATGAAAGAGCAGCACAGCAAGCCAGGGAAGCACCATGGGAGGAGGGATAAAGGATGCACCTAGCTATGTCTTCAAAGGTTGAGAAAATGTTAGCCAGAAGTAGCAATAGAAAAGTGTGTGGAAGCATGGAGACTTTACAGAGAGTGGTGCTTGTAACCAGTTCTGTATTAGAAGAGCAAAGAGTACACACTGAGAAAAATGACTTGGAGAACGAGGATGGGGTCTAGAGTACATATACAATAGTGATAAGTTTCAATGTTATTTTGAAAGCAATAATGAGATGCTAATGGATTTTTGTTAGTCATGACAGTATGGAGAGTAGTTTTCAGGAAAGAAAATTAAAATAAGGTCTGCTACAAGCACGTATAAGTCAGTCAGTTAATTAAATAATTAGATCCTGAATTCACCAAGAGGCAATGAACATATAAGCCCATAAGGTTAGGAGAGTGGAAACATTTGATGGAGGTTAAAATATTACAATGCGCTGGGTTCAGTGGCTCATGCCTGTAATCCCAACACTGTGTGAGGCTGAGGCAGGTGGATCACAAGGTCAGGAGACTGAGTCCATCCTGGCCAACATGGTGAAACCCCATCTCTACTAAAAATACAAAAATTAGCTGGGTGTGGTGGTGCACGCCCGTAGTCCCAGCTACTGGGGAGGCTGAGGCAGGAGAATCGTGAGCAGAGATTGCACTACTGCACTGCAGCCCTGGTGACAGAGCAAGATTCCATCTAAATAAAAATACAATGCACAGGATTTGGATAATGAGTAAATATGAATGAAAGAAGAGGGGAGATAAGAAAGACATTTTCATGTTTCTAGTTAGACAAGGTAGAGAACCTAGGTAGAAAATCAGCTTTGGAGGTGGGGGTAGCATGTTCTATTATAAGCAAGTTAATTTTGAGGTAATCATGGGATCCTAAATACAGGCATAGGCATAGAAAATAAATTTATTTAAAGTATTTCAATGTTACAGTCTGGTGCAAAGTTAGTTCTGAGAATCATTGATACATAGGTGTAGATGGTGAAATGGTTTGGCTCCGTGTCCCCACCCAAATCTCATTTTGAATTGTAATCTCCATGTGTGAGAGATGGACAAGATGTGAGGTGATTAGATCATGAGGGCAGTTTTCCCCATGCTGTTCTTGTGTTAGTGAGTGAGTTCTCACAAGATCTGATGGTTTTATAAGGCAGTTTTCCCTGCTCTTGCTTGCTCTCTCTCTCCTGCTGCCATGTGAAAAATATCTTTGCTTTCCCTTCACCTTCCACCATGATTGTAAGTTTCCTGTGGCCTCCCCAGCCATGCAGAACTGAGTCAATTAAATCTCTTTCCTTTATAAATTTCCGAGTCTCAGATATTTCTTTAGAGCAGTGTGAAAATGGACTAATACAGAAGGATTAGGCAATAATTTATTAGTGAGAAAATAGTCAAATATATAATCCTAGGAATAGTAACATATGCTTTTTTTTTTTTCTTTTTTTTGGAGAAAAGGGAGCTGTTAAGAGATAAATAGAAGTAATGGTAAGAACAGACCCACCTCTAACATTTGCAGGGCCCAGGACAAAAGCACAAAATGGGTCTATACAAGATTCGACCCTTTTCTCTTCTCATCCCTGACTCCATCCTGCTATTTGTGCATGTTATGTGGATAGTGGACAACTCAGTCTGTAAATCCAAGTTCCATTACAATCCCTTCCCCTGCAAATGCCACTCTTTGCCACAGTTTAGGCCAAGGAAATATGCATTTTGGTAGCATAGTTGCCCAAGTAGAACAGATTCAAAGAAGAGGATAGTTTAGTCCTAGAAGCAGGCTCAGAGCCATTTGGTGGCACAAGTACTTGGAGCACGTTCTGAGGGTAGGAGGAAAGCTCCAGATAGGTGTGTCTCTTTGGTCCTTAGACTCTTCACCTGTTGAGAAGGACACATCAAAAAAGGGGCCCAAAGAGTAGCCTCTAGTGCATGAAGACAAGGGAAAAGTTCCCCAAATGGCCTGACCTAATCGGTAGTATTGGGTGGGATATAGACATTTTTTTACAAAGCCATGGAAAGAGAAGGCTCCAAGATATTAAAAGGCAACAGAGATGGCAAGTAAAAGACAAGTTAAAAAGTGTTCATTATTAGCAAAATTAATATTTGATAATGTTAAGGAATTATTATTTTTTGGTGTGATAATTGTATTGTTTATTTATTTATCTTTTCTGTTATGCCTGTAGCACTGGGCTTGTTTCTCTGTAGATTACAGCTACCCCTAGAGCTATGACAGCGATATCACTCTTCTGAATTAGACAATGTCTGCTGGTTGAATTTTTAATGCTCATGACGTGACCACAAAATCCAGAATCTGTGACAATCAAACGTAACAATTAGTAGGATTTAATTTTTAAAAAGAGAAAAAGTAGGAAACACACACACACACACATACAACATAACTTCCAAGGACAAAATCTGTCATAGTGAGACAGATGGCAGATTATTTTCTAGGATTTGTGTCTTTACCCTAAGTGATGTACCTTTACTGATGTCAAAAAAGAAAGACAAGTAAAGAAAAAAAGATCCTAACAGTTTATGGGGTTGATAACCTGACTTATGTTCCTTCTGAAGTGCCTGGCTTAGTGCGTTATGCATAGTAGATACCCAGTAAATATTTGTGAGTGATATTTGAACCCACTGGAGATAACAGAAGTGCTTCCCATTCAGAAGGATGCACTACTTCTAAGTATGCCATAATAGGAAGCTATTCTAGAGTGACCAATAGTTTTGGTTTGCCTTGGTCTTTACCAGTCATCACAATGGAAGGCCCACATCCTAGGAAACCCTTTAGCCCTAAGCAAACGAGGACAATCGCTCATTCTATGTTTGACCTCCATATTAGGTGTACCTCAGAAATGTTTTTCACAGAGAGTATTCTTTAGGAAAGATGCCAGATTCACCGGATGAAGTCATCTTTTCTCTTTCCCAAGACCCAAAATGAAAGAAGAATATATATATATATATATATTTTGATTTAACACATTATATCACAAAGAAAATCAGCAGTCAGTCAAGCTATTTCAAAAGAAGTTTTAGAAAGCAGAAAATAAGTAGAGAAATAGCTACTGCTTCAACAGGGCAAAGCAGACTACAGGGTAATGCGAGCTAAGGGGACATGAACTTTGAACCCCTGAAAGCTTCAGGACTTTGAGGCACCAGGTAAAGCAAAGTGGGATTAAGGTGCAGGTTTAGAATGGGGAAAGTATTGAAAGCCTATACACTGGAGAATCAGATAGCAAGCTTCCTTCTTCACACAGATAGTGATCTGATGAGTGATAACCATCCTTCCCTGCCCAACACACCCACAAAAGGGAGGAGGTAAATTTTCCAGATAAATTGAAACAAGATGTTCAGAATTTAGGAACACTAGATGTGGTAAACAGTGAAGGTAAAATTTCAGGTTGACAGAAGGGTCAAATGAAAATCTGCATATCAACAGGAAACACCATATTATCACTCCCTCCACCACTTCCTAAAAGACAGCAGTCTATCAGTCAAGAATCAGACTAGACAAGGACATCTCCTGACATCAAGGACTCTGTATCTACCGCTCATATGCCCTTTCTTAGAAAGTTGTTAGAGTAGTGTACTTTATCCACCTTTATTGGATAAAAGTGAAAAGAAGCTAGGATGACAACTGTGTGGCATGCCTAAAAATTAACCTGTAATTAACACAGATACAGATACAAATAATTTTAGAAAGATTTTAAAATCTATAATTAATACAGATTTGAGTAAAATGAAAGATTTTTAAAGGGAAAAGTGGGATTAACATATTTTGGCATTTTTGAGCATTTGGAAAAATAGCGATAATGTATGATAGCATATATAAAGTAATTTTAAATGTTCAAATATATATAGTATAGTGCACATGTGAAAAATAAGACATTTCGTAATTGCAGGAAAAAATGTAAAAGAAATGAAATAGATTCTTAATACATTATTTTCTCTGCAGTAATATTTATATAATCAAAATAATGTAAACTATTGTTTTACCTAAAAATTATTGGAGTACAAAACTCCAGAGGAGAGTGGGTGATGTGGGAATGTGTAACAGAGCTAAATTATCAATCAGCATAACAAGAAAAGCCCAGATGGATCTGAAAACAATAACTTAGGTATGGTGAGCACAAAGCCCTTTTTGGACTTAGAGATATGAATTTTAAAAAGCCCAAATGACTGAAGGAAGCCAAGCAGTCAACTTGATGGGGTTGGGTAATGTGTGAGCCTGCACAGAATTTCAGGCAGAGTGAGCCTGGTAATCATGCCCTGGAAGAAGAGAATTTGATATGGAGTCCAGGCAGCTGGGCAGGTTTGAGGTGAGGGTAGAGCTGTACAGAGAGGTGAAATCTTTGAGGGTTGTGTCAAGTATATTAAAGATTTTTATTTTAATCCTAAGAGAATTTAGAGAACATCCATCAAATCAGCAGTACACAGAATGTGATCTGAAGACCCCTGAAGGTTCTTGTAGCTCTTTCAGAGGGTCCCAAAGGTCAAAACTATTTTCATAAGTAATACTAAAAAGCTATTTATCTTTTACCCACTTTGTCTCACAGTGTATGTTCACAGTGGAGCCTTCCAGAGGCTATGTAAACTATGATGTCATTTCTCAGATGACTGTATGCATATTTGTATTTACTAAGGTCATAATCTTAATGTATAGATATCTGCATTTTCAAAGATTAATTCAGTTTGTTATCAGTATTTTTACTGCGCTCTTACTAATTATTTTTTGTTATACCTGCTATAATTTTTGTAACCCCATTACCTTTCAACAAACAATTATTTTGAAATCCTGAAGTTTTCCTTGCACCTATGCAGAAACACACAAAGAACTAAAATTACTTTCATGTCTTGTTTTGCATTAATATTTTTTAGTTTTGAAAACTTCTCAAAATTATTTTTTTTCAAAAGTGTTACTGTCTTACAGTGAAATAATATTCTGTTCTAAAATTTAAAAAACTTATTTATAATATATTTTTGTTATATTTTAGGATAGATCATTGACTTTTAAAGGGAGATTTAAAGACTTGCTTTCTTAACCCATAGCTGTGCTAGTAAAGTCTAAAGATGCTAAAAAGATAAAACTGACATATCAGAGAGTTCTCTGACTCACAGAAGAGAGGAATGTACTGCAAATAAATGGAGCAAATCTGTAAATAAGAAATAAAACTATGATAAAAGCTATCTTTTCCTCAGCATTACTGATGTGTTTTATGCAAGAGAACTTTTGGAATAATATTTGGTGCTAGTAAAGTTGTGGCATCATTTTGAGTAGAATCAGAGTTAAAAGGAAAAGGAATTGAATATTTTATACATAGGTAAGATAAACTCTTTAAAAGCCAAAACTTGCTCACTACTTTTTAGACCAGGAATGAAAACACCTTACAGATTAAGTTATATTTTGTATTGGATGGAGACACACATACAATCGTTGAAAGACTAACAAAGCCCTGTAGAGTTGACATTGCTGAAGATCTCTGGATGAAAAGCCAGTAAAAGAGGGCTGGGCACGGTGGCTCACTCCTGTAATCCCAGCACTTTGGGAGGCCGAGGCAGGCAGATCACTTGAGGTCAGGAGTTCAAGAAGAGCCTGACCAATATGGTGAAACCCCATCTCTACTAAAAATACAAAAATTAGCCAGGTATGGTGTAAGGCGCCTGTAATCCAAGCTACTTGGGAGGGTGAGGCAGGAGAATTGCCTGAACCCAGGAGGCGGAGGTTGAAGTGAGCCAAGATAGAGCCACTGCACTCCAGCCTGGGCAACAGAGAGAGAATCTGTCTCAAAAAAAAGAAAGAAAAGAAAAGAAAAGAAAAAGAAAGTCAGTGAAAGAAATCGTGGCACTGTCACATTCCAACAGTATAGTAGTTTGTTGAAGTAAAGACTTAGGTGCAAACATGAGGACTGAGTTTATTTCTCCTCTGAGAATTGTACCTTTGCCTTATGAGTAGACCAACCCTCAGATTTGTTAGGTTATTGTTTTGCTTGCAGGCATCTAATATCAGCACCAACTAATCATTGAAGAAAATTTATTGCATTTTAATTTATACCATTTGTGAAGCGATATTTATACCATTTGTGAAATATTCAGAGTTGAATACATTTTTCTAATCTCATGGTTTATTCTAGAAAAAGCCATATCACTACTTACACTGTTGTGCAGAAGCAATGGAAGGAAGCACATTAGCATGAACAAATTGAGGCTGCTGCTCTGAACTATACTAGTAGTGACTGCATTCTCCCAGGCACTTCCAAGGGGAGTGGGGAGCCAGTGTCATTTAAGAATGTCTTGGTAAAGAAGTAAAAATGATCACTCCCATTAAATATCAACCATTAAGCTCTGTTTTTTGTTTGTTTGTTTGTTGTTTTTTTAGCGAAGTATGATTGTTGCCTTGAGGACAAGCATTTGTGCAATTATTTGAGTTGCAAGCTGAACTAGCTGATCTTTTCACAAACTCAATTTTTACTTGAAAGAAAGATTGATGGTCAAACTATGGTTATTTAGAATTGGTATGTGACAGATATTTTATGAAAATGCACTGAGCCCATCATTTCAAGAAAAATACTAATTGTTATAAGTGATACAATTAGCAGTTTCAAGTGAATGTTGGAAAATTTATATCTACTACCATGAGCTTGACAACTTCCTAATATGTAAAGACTTTTCATATGTGTGGTAGTAATATTAACACACATGATATTTTGATGTTGTATAATGAAATGTATCAATGTTTAGGAGATCTATGTAACTCAGTAAGCTAGTCTTTTACAAATGAATGCATGATATAAAATCATTCATAAGTAAAGGATCCATTCAAAATGCTAGACAGACCAATGAATTTTAATACAACAGGACAAAAAGTTCATTGATATGTTTCCAGATTCCACAATGCAACTACCTTTTAAGAAACATTTGTCAAGTTTTGGTGTAATATCAAGAAAGAATACCTGAAAAGGCTATTAAAATACTCCACTATTTTCAAACTATCTTTCAGAAACCGAGTTTTCTTCATATGCTTCACCTAAAACAACATATTGAAATAAATTGAATGCAGAATCAGAGAGATTCTGCATTCGTATGAGAATCCAGCTATCTTCTGTCAATCTAGAGCTTAATAATATTTGCAAAATATGTAAAACAATGCTGCACTTGTCACTACCAGTTTTGGAAAATACAGTTGTTTTTCATTTAAAAAGTATTTCTAATTTGTGATGTGCTTATTGCTATTTTAAAATGAATTAATAAATAACTTTTTAAACTTCCCAGTTTCAATTTCTAATGCATCCACAAAAACGAAAAGGTTTTGGGGTCTCTCAATAATTTTAAGAGTATGAAGGACTCCTGGGACCAAATCATTTAGAAACCAATGCATTAAACTTTTTATACAAGGGAATCTCATGTAAGAATAGGTTTATGTGAGATAGAGTGGGATTAAGGAATATTCATTAAGAGGCCCTTGCAGTATCCCATTAAGAGATGAAAGTAAATTAGGTTGTTGTTTGTGGAGATTGAGAGTAGTAGACAGATTTGAAAACTACTAAGTGATAAGTCTAACACTTGGAGAAGGACAGGATATGGATTGATAAAGGAACATGGTTGAGGAAGGCACCGTGTTAAGGAAATACTCTCAGGTTTGCGATTTTCTTAAGAGAACGGACCATCTTTCAATCTACAAAACACAGGAAGCAAACAAGAATAAGGAATGGGAGACAGATTTTAATTTTTGGTATATTTCATTTGAATTTCCCCTGTTTAGCCATCTAAATTGTATACACTTTCCCCAATAATTGATATCAAACTAAAATTTACTTGTAAAGGGCCTTGAGTTAACAGATACAGCAATGCAACTTGCAATTCTGAAGATTCGCTTATAAAAGATAAAAAGTTTTGAGCGCCGAGGCTAGTAAGTGGCAAAAAATTGCTAGTTGGACTTGTTAGCTATAAAACATTTTCTCATTAATTATGTGGTTCTTGCATTTTTTCAATGAACTTTTCCCCACAACTGCTGAGAGTGTGCTCTTTTCACATTCTGACCATGAGATACGATGTGGGTGGGATAATCATCGTGTTATCTTTAGTAATGCATTCTGTTATCCTGACAAATTAAACGAATAGCTGACAAATTCACACTGCTGGTAACTTTACTTTTGCAAATTATATAAAATATTTCAAAATACAATTATGATACACTACTGATAGGTCATTATGGTCAGCAGCATCACTTAGCACCAGATAAATAGCAAGGGATTGTCACAAAACATTGATGAGATTTGAAACTGTAGTTTTTCTTAAACAAGTTCAAAATTAATGTCAAATAATTCTTTGTCTACCCTGAGGACAACCCCACAACTTCGTATTTATCTTATGTGGCTGCATTAGCTTACTGACTCTCTGAAAACTACCAACCTTAGTGAGAGACAAAAAGGGAAACTATGCAGGAACTAACAAATAGCCTGCTTAGTGCATTCCAGACAATCATGGTGGGCATTTGTATGTGAGAAGAATGAAAAAATAAATGGCAAATGCATTCCCCCTTAATTTCCAGGGACTGCTATCTCTGTTGAAACCCCCTGTGTGGATGTGTTTGTACACACATATGAGTTATATGCAGGAACCTTTTTCATTAAGGGTGCGGTGTTTTTCATGCTAGTGCAGCACCTATCTATCTTCTTTCTGGCAGGGCTGTCTGCTTTTCAGTCAGCATCTGACTAAAGATCAATGAGAGAAAGCTTTTTGAAGGTGCTTTCAGGTCCTGCGGCAAGGGAGATGATCAGAAAGCTGCCATAAGCTTCAGACCCACTTGACAAATTAGGAACTATTTTGGTGCTCTATAAACTGCTGTCACATCAGTTACAAACACTAATTAGAGATACAATACTTTGATAGTTAAAGTGTCCAGTGCATTAAATACCACTTTTGCTTACTGCAATTAGCTTACACATTGACTTACACTTCGGACTATAAGACAGTCAGATTAAAACGCATCGACCATTATTAAAAAATTTATAAGGTAAATATGAGCTAACCATCAAATAGCTTTTTCCTGTTGCCCTTTGACCCTTCCAGATCTTATTTTTCAATGCTTTTGCACACAATTTTTTTCAACCAGCTTTCATTTGTCTGGGCTAAATGTCATACCTTATGATGGCCAATCATCCAACATCAATTAATCAAATTCTGCATCCTGAGAATGAGGTGTGGAAAGAATACTGCCTCTGGTTTTTATAAAGCAATTAGCCATTGAGCCACTATGGGATCCAGCAGTCCAAAACACAGAGAATTTTATGCTTTTTCAGTGCAGTCCCAGTGATAGGGCATTACTGATGAATTGGCATTTAAAAATCCATCCTGTTGATTTTTGAAAAACTAAAGTTTTTGTAATGACATTTCCATCTTGGTAGCAGGATACGTCTGCATTTGAAAAAAAAAATCTTTTGCAATAACTGACAGAAGTGGTGTGTTTTTAACACAAGAAAACAGTGGGAAAAAATGTCAGGATTTTGGTGCTGATTATCTCTAGAGTTCCAAGAATACTTCTTTTTTTTTTAACTTTGTGTGTGTGTGAGTGTGTGTGTGTGTATTTATGTTGGGAGGATATATCTGAAAACTTTTCTAAGATGAAAAAGTGTGTGAAATATAAAAATCAACTTATTTATTATGCATCTTTGAGATGGCATATGAAGCATTATTTAATGTATACTCTGGCTTCCGAAACAAACTGATGAATTTTTCCTTCCCTTACCTACCCAATGCAGCTTCTAGTGCAGTATTTTTCAGGGAATTGCTCCCATAATGTTTGTTCAAGAATAGAAGGTGATGCAATAATAATTTATGCATGAGTATGAAATAGAGGTAACACAAATTCACTCAAAAATTTAAAAAGTGAGTCAAATTAAAAGGTGTTTTAAAAAAACAAATCTTACAATAATAGGTTGGATGGATAGAGCTCAAACTATTTTCCAACTATCTTGTGTGTGTACCCACACCTCACAAAGAGGAAACTAACTCATCCATTTTAAGTGCCTAAAAATCAAACATTACTTAATTTCATGGAAACAAGCTCTGGGACCCAAATCTCTCTATTCTCTTCCCACTTCAATTTATAGCAGGGAGGCAGCATATGGTGGAGGACAGCCGAAGGCCTGCAAGTCACCTCTGCAGAGGTGGTTTCAATGGCAACCCATTGAAACTCAGTCTAGAAAATGGATGTAATAATACTCATCACTTCTCTACTTCAAAGAGGGCTGGAAGGATTAAAGAGCTAGCATTCCAAATTCAAATTCACATTTTCCTGTAAACCTCAGCAGAATTCTTTGTCATCCCAACAGAGATGATCTGAGTGAGAAGTGCCATTAAGGAAATAGTAGCACACTCAGAAGAGCTCCAAGGGGATTCAGAAGAGCTCTGGCAGAAGTTCCGGGCTAGATGTAAACTCAGCCCAGTGCTCATAAAGCACGTTGAAATTCTCAAGTGATAGGCACTACGTGGGAACAAATCATTCTTAATTTAAGAGATAAATATGCCATATCCAGAACTAATAATGAAGGGGCAGGAATAAATACAAAACTATAATGATTATGATCATTTATCCCTAAATCTCATGTAGTCTCTCAGTGACAGCTGTAAATATTAAGACAATTGTTGTCTGCCCTGCATTATATACAATGCTGGCAATGTTCAAGGTTTCTGGTGTTGCTCTCACTGTTCCTAAAACAATAGCAGACTAAGAAGATTGATCAGCCTCCAATAACCCAACCCTCTTTCAGCCCCTACAGAAACATGCTAGTTATAGCCTTAGCAATTAGGAAAAGATCCTGTGATTTCCAACCTGTGTACCTGCTCCATATATGCTTCCTTAGCTATATATTCAAAGGGCAAATTGTATACACAGGATCAGGTCACCGGAGTTTAATGTCAGAGATCACACTATCTGCACCTTTGAGAATAATGAAATCTGCAATGAAGGAATAATTCTAATCCACTTTTTAACAATTTTGCTATGTAATAATTTTTAGCAAAATGTTATTTTCTCCTAATATCAGTTTTTGTTTCAAAAGACACTTGCTGTAAAAGATTATTTATTCAACATACTAAGGTTGAAATTATAAAATATTTTAAAGAACAGAATAATCTCTACCTATAAGTTGGATTTGCATTATGAATCTTGTAATCTTATGAATGCATTATGAACCTTGCATTATGAATCTTGTAATCTTATAAGATTCATAACGCAAATCCAACTTACAGGTCTAAGATTAGTACTCTACTAATTGGAACAATGTGGAAGTATATATGGGATGTGACCACAAAGCAATGTTAGTGTTTCGGATTTGTATCAGTCCACTAGTCAACAGTATGAATATAGTCCACCTACCACTTTTGAATCCATCCATTCTCTACTACTATTTCATTGTTATCCTTCCTTCTTTCTCATATGCTTTGAGCAGTGACTTGCTAAAATCCAAACACACTATGTCTATAGAATTTTTCTATCTACAAATTTAGTCACCCTAACCAACAGTAATTTGTTGAATCTCATATGGGTTGTTTTCAGTGCTTTAGTTAAGCCATGCTGTTTCTCAGTTAACTGCTTGCTGAAAATTTGTTTGTTTGTTTATTCTGGAATCTGCTAGCCATTGATAAAATGGGCTTAGGTCTGACAATGTGAATGGGCTTCATCTTTTTTATGCAATGTTTCACCATTAACATAATACATTCCTATATGTTGTAAATGAAATTCATTGAATTTGAGTCATATCGTTTGTACACACAGGAGATTATTAATTGTGACGTAATCTGAGTATGTTATATTTCTAAGGTGGAAACAGGGTTTAGATTGCTTCGGTGTCTACCTTTTACTGGTTATCACACACTCTTACCATGAATGAGTGGAAAGAGAATAGCTTCAAAGCCACAGGTCAGTTGAACTTGCCTCTTACTACCTGAATGACTTTAAGCTGTTACTTAAATATTATGAGTATTCCTTTCTTACTTTTGTTCAAATAAAAATATAGTGTATATATCTTGAAGGACTTGAGAAATCGATAACTATATCTATATATCAATGTTTTATATATATATATATATATCTTATGAAGTCCTTCAAGTTACACACTATATCTCTATTTGAACAAAATACACACACTCACACACAAACACATACCTCTTATATATCAAAAATATAACAAATGGCAGTTTACTTCTACTTCATTCTTTCCAAAGTTTCTTTCAGTCCAGCTTCAATAAATAGTTCCTCATCGTTTACAAATGGTTAAGCTTTTGGTTGGTTGTTCGTTCTGAGACAGGGTCTCACTCTGTCAACCTCACACCTCACTGCATCTTTGACCTCCATGCTCAAGCAATTCTCCCTGAGTAGCTGGGACTATAGGTGTGCACCACCACACCTGCTAACTTTTTTATTTTTTTGTAGAAATAGGGTCTCACTATTTTGCCTAGGGTGGTCTTGAACTCTTGGACTCAAGCAATCCTCCTGCCTTGGTCTCCCAACGTGCTGGGATTACAGGCATGAGCCACCGCACCTGGCCTAGGATTAAGTTTTGACTAGGATTTCCATCTATCATTCACATATTCTCACTTATAAATGAGCGCTAAGTTCTGGATACACAAAAGCATACAGAGTGGTGTAATGGACATTGAAGACTCAGAAGTGAGCAGAAAGTTGGGGAGTAAGGGATGAAAAACTACCTTTTGGGTACAGTGTGCAGTACTCCAGTGAAGGGCGCACTAAAATGCCAGACTTCTCCACTCCACAATTCATCCAGGTACCCAAAAACTGCTTGTACCCCTAAAGCTACTGAAATAAAAAAAAATAAAGATATGCATAAAATTGACAAGGTTCATCAAGTGTTTATTAAATTGCTTTGATTTTAAACATTACCTCAGAGTCAACAGACTTTTCTATCAAATTTGACTCATTACTTTTCTATTGTTTTCTAAAAAGCAAAGTTTCGGGGTTTGGATGAGTTTCACTCATGAGTACCATAAATCTCTAGATAACAATGACATTAAGAAGAGATCATTGTATTTTTGATCAAAAGTTAGAGTTTATGTCAAGTTATTCTGTGGCTCTGAGATTCATACCTCTTTCACCTTCCCATTCTGTGGCCCTAGGATTCATGGCTCAGAATGGACTCCCATTGTCACATCCATGTTCCAAGCACTAGATGGAGGGCCAAGAAGAGGCAAGTATGCATGCAAGTGTTTGCTTTCATTTCATCAAATACTTATTACGTACCTACTATGTGTCAAACCTTATTTTAACCTCTGATGATATAACAGTAAAGGAAGCAGATAAAAATATCTGCCCTCCTGAAGCTTCTGTTATAGAATTACCCTACATAAGGAAAATTCCCAGAAGTTTCCACCTGAGATTTCTCCAGCTAAGATTCTATAGAAAATAGAGACAAAATATAGGGGAAAATCTTACAAAACTCATCATAAAATATAGAAATGAATATTTTCACCTGTGAAGGTATTTTTTTAATTGTGCTTAAAAATGAGTATTGCTAGAATTCATAATGGAATCATCCACCCAAAATTAATACTCAAGATTAATTTACACAAATAAATCCCAGTAGGTTTCTTTTAAAATTCAGACTATTTAATGATGCACATATACTTTTCAGAGCAAATAAAATTAATCAAAAAGAAAAAGAAAACAGAACAGAAAAAAATCACTCCAACTCAACTGGAAATTTAAAGTGGTGAAGTATTTATTTAATCTGTAATGATTTTTATTATAAAATCTTTCAGTCTAAAATGATGTCTCTTGCACATGACCACAACAATCACAAGGCAATGTCATACATCTTAAAACCACTCCCACCAAAACACCAAATACACCTGGCCTGCACAGGTGGAAAAATCTGAATGGATATCACAAGTCCTCAAGCCTTCGTTTATTATTACTTTTTCTTATTATTCTTTCTTTTTCATTGACAAATAAAAACTGTACAAATATGTGTGTACAATATGATGTTTTGAAATATATACATTGTGCAATAGTTAAATCAATCTAATTAACTCATGCATTACCTCACGTATTTATTTGTAATGTAAACACTTAAAATCTATTCTCAGCAATTTTCAAGTACACAATACATTGATACGAAGTATAGTCACTATGCTGTATAATAGATCTCTTGAATTTATTCCTTCCGTCTAACTGAAATTTTGTATCCTTTGACTAACATCCTGTTTGTATCCTTTGAGCTGTATCTCTGTTTAGTTGAACATTAATAAAGATAGATGGTAGCCTGCTAACAAAAGAGAACGCACTAAATTACAAATAAAAATGTAAAATAATTCAAAAATTATTACAATACGGGTTTTAAAGTAAATAGAGTTCAACAGTAAATATAGCTTCTCCATGCATTAGATAGCTTTCTAACAGTTGTTTCTGAGGTGGTGTTTTGTATCTAATATCCAGTTCTTAGAAACGCTTCCAATGCCAGATTTGTTTTCTCTTCTTTTATCCCTTCCTTTCTTCCTCTCTTCCTCCATTCCCCCTTTTTCTCTTCTCTCACTGCTCTCTCATTCTTTCTCTCTCTCCAAACTTTCAATATAAATTCAAAGCATCTGTCAAATATAGAGCTTACAGCAGATTCAAGTCTGAGATAGATTCTCACTTCACAAATTCTGTGTAGCGTAGAGACTGTCTTTGGTGATTTACCTAACCACCCTTGGTATAGCTTTCACCAGAATGGGATACTTACATAAGGAGACTCCAAAAACCAGTAAATAAACTTAGTTCCTTCTTTTTTGTATCATAATTCAAATTTTAAAAACTAACATCCTGCTTCTACTATTCACTGGTATGGTGTGGCTGAGAAAGTACTGGACAAGCAGTCAGAGGGTTATTTCCACTGTAGAGAACTGTCTATGTAGTTATGTCATCTTAGGGATATTGCTTAACCTCCTTGAACCTCAGTTTCTGCATGTTCAAAATGAAGAAGTTGACTTACTCTACAATTCTATTCTTATAATTCAACATCCTACTTGGGAATATATTCTTTAACAAGAAACAATTTATATGTGTGTGTATGTGAGAAGGAAGGTATCCTAGTCATGGTGCTGGATGCTATTACATATAGAGTGGCCAGACTCTCCAGACTGTCTATCACAGTTCAGTGTCTGTGGGACTATTTTAGCAATGAATCAACCAATCAAACAAAGTCAAGTGTGCCTTATTATACAGAAAATCAGCAATGACACATTAATAAACCAGGAAACTGCCAATAGCAGGAGGTAGATAATTCTCTGTATAAAATTTTCATGTATTCTTTCTGTTTTTAAAATATTAGACATTTAATGCTATATTTGGAATAATCATCTCTGCTGGTTTTCTATGCATAAGGAATAAGACCTTTAAAATCAAAGTGTAGTCTATAAAAGAAACACTTTTTTTAGAAAAGCTCAATGATTTTTCAGTCCAGGAAATTCCATTTTATAGATCTGTTGGAATTTTTTTCTTCTATTCTTTTTTAAACACAATAAGCCT
This sequence comes from Nomascus leucogenys, assembly GCF_006542625.1. Lineage (NCBI taxonomy): Eukaryota > Metazoa > Chordata > Mammalia > Primates > Hylobatidae > Nomascus > Nomascus leucogenys. Next base: position 76,618,151 of record NC_044392.1, read on the forward strand.
AAGAAAATTCATTATTGTTTCACAATTTAATGTTTATATCTGTGTTCCTCATAGTGCCTAGCATAGTGCATAGTGTATAATATATTATTAATATTAATAAAAAGTTTCTAAAATAATGATTTTCCCAAACTATTAATGTTTTCCTTAAATATATGATGGAATTTTTTGTACCTGACAATCAAAGAAGTTAGTGAGTATGGTCATCAACAAGTCAAGTATTTTTCCTCACACTGATGCACTTAAACTGTTTTAACATTGAGAAAACTCACCTGTAATAATATCTGGTTTCTTAAAGAAAAGAGAAAAGAAAACAGTCATATTTTAGGTTGAAATGTGGGTGGTGAGCAAAGTACGTTGATTGCCATATCTTAAAAATCAAAATAAGAAAATCTGAATTAATATCATAAAATCTAACTTATTCATGCTGGATCAAAATTTTTCAATAAACTATGAATTTAACATTAATTTCTCAGAAAAATAATGATATATATTTCTGGCCAATAGCTGACATCACATATTTAAGTTAGTAACACAAGAAGGATGCCCACTATTACTACAAATATTTACTATTAGTCTAAAATCTCTCAACAAGGCATAATAAAAATATGAAGGGACTTCAAAAAGTTCATGGAAAAATTAAAATAAAAGATAGAAATAAAAATATAAATTTTATTTCTCAAAATAAGTTCCAAGTTCAAGACAGTTTTGCTAGTGGTGATACCAGCCATTTAATCCATCCATAAAGAACTGAGGGTCCTGGGGATTTAACCATGTCAAGGCTGAGTTTTTTTGGGTTTTTTTTGTTTTTACATTATTAACTAGAGAAAAATGGGTGTCCTTTACAGATTTTTTAAGATTATCAAAAAAAAAAAAAAAGTCAGAAGGAGTCAAATCAGGACTGTAAGGTAGATGCCTAATGATTTCCCACTGAAACTCTCACAAAATTGTCCTTGTGAATAAGCAGGAGTACTGTCATGGTGGAGAAGTACTCTCTGGTGAAGCTTTCCTGGGTGTTTTCTGTTAAAGCTTTTGCTAACATTCTCAAAACACTCTCATATTAAACAGATGCTATTGTTCTTTGGCTCTGCAGAAAGTCAGCATCCGAAATGCTTTTAGTGCCCCAAAAACCTGTTGCCATGAACTTTGCTCTGGATGGTCTCCTTTTGCTTTGACTGGACCACCTCCACCTCTTTGTAGCCATTGCTTTGATTGTGCCTTGTCTTCAGGATCGTAGTGGTAAAACTGTGTTTCACCTCCTGTCATAATTCTTCAAATAAATGCTTCAGGATCTTATCCCACTTGTTTAAAATTTCCATTGAAAGCTCTGCTCTTATCTGCAGCTGATCTGAGCACAACCATTTTGATATCCACTGAGTGGAAAGCTTGCTCAACTTTAATTTTTAAGCCAGAATAGTGCAAACTGAACCATTTAAGATGTCTATGGTGTTGGGGATTGTTTTTGCTGTTAGTCATCAGTCCTCTTCAATTAGGGCATGAAAAAAATGATTTTTTTCTTGCAAATTAATGTGGATGGTCTATTGTTGTGGGTTTCATCTTCAGTGTCATTAGTCCTTTCTTAAAACAAGTTATCCATTTATAAACTACTGATTTCTTTGGGGCATTTTCTCCATAAGCTTTCTGTAAAGCATCACCATTTCACCATCTTTTTACCAAAACTTCACCATAAATTTGGTGTTTTTTCTTTCTTCGATTTTAGCAGAATTCATGTTGCTCTGATAGAGGTTCTTTTCAAACTGATATCTTGCCCTTCTTAGGGCCTCAAACTAGTTTGAAATCTATGCATAGTTTTTCATAATATGCATTTTCCATGAACTTTTTGAAGACCCCTGGTATAGCTGATGTGAAACAAAAGAAAATAATTTGCCTTTCTCTGATGATTAGTGATGATGAGCATGTTTTCATGTGTTGGCTGCTTGTATGTCTTCTTTTGAGAAGTGTCTGTTCATGTACTTTGCTTGCTTTTAAATGGGATTGTTTGTTTACAGCTTGTTGATTTGTTTAAGTACTTTGGAGATTCTGGACTTAGATCTTTGTCCTATGCATAGTTTGTTAATATTTTCTCCCATTCTGGAGGTTGTCTGTTTACTCTGTTGATAATTTATTTTGCTATGCAGAAGCTCTTTAGTACCATCTCACACCAGTCATGATGGCTATTATTAAAAAGTCAAAAAACCAGCAACAACAAATGTTAGCAAGGTTATGGTGAAAAGAGAATGCTTATACACTGTTGGGGAGATGTAAATAAGTTCAGCCACTCTGGAAAGCAATTTGGAGATTTCTCAAATAACTAAAAATAGAACTACCATTCAACCCAGCAATCCCATTACTGGGTATATTCCCCAAGGAAAATAAATTTTTCTACCAAAAAGACACATGCACCTATATATTCATTGCAGTACTATTCAAAATAGATAAGACAGGGAGGGAATCAACTCAGGAGCTCATCAATGGTGGACTAGATAAAGAAAATATACATATATACCATGGAATACTACCCAGCCATGACTATGAAGTCATGTCCTTTGTAGCAACATGGATGCAGCTGGAAGCCATTATCCTAAGCAAACTAAAACAGGAACAGAAAATTAAATGTCACATGTTCTCACTTATAAGTGGGAGCTAAACACTGGGTACACATTAACCTAAAGATGGGAACAATAGACCCTGGGGTCTATAAGACAGGGGAGGATGAGAAGGAGGAAAGGGTTGAAAACCTACCTATTTGGTACTATGCTCACTACCTGGGTGACAGGTCCAATCGTACCCCAAACTTTAGCATCATGCAATACACCTTTGTAACAAACCTGCACACGTATACCCTGAATCTAAAATACAAGTTAAAAAAGAAAAAGACAATAATACAAAATAATAAAATGAAACTACTCTACAGGCATTTTCAAAAGATATTAAAGCCAAGCTAGAAAAACCAAGCGTGTGAGGATGTTATGCAACGTCCAGATACAGAGTAAATATGCAAAACAATAGCTTTTTTTATGCCACAAATAATCATAAAACTATAACTAAATAGTAACAGAAAAACAAAAAGAAATAGTTAACAAAAATGTTAAGATATAGGAAATTTAGAATTTTTTTAGAGCTAATGAGAAAAATATTATGAGTCTCAAAAGTAAAACTTAAATAAATGCTGAAATGTAATATGTTACTAAATGGAAAATTTAGTTACTTATGGAAAAATGCCAGTTCTTTCTCAAATTAACTTACAGAGTCAGTGCAATTCCAGTCACAATTTTAATGTTTTATTTGGAACCTAACAAAAATGATTTTAGAGTTCATCAGTAAGAAAAATGTTTGAGACTAGCCAAGACAAAAAATATTAAACATATGCATAGTTGGGAGCTGAAGGAGAGGACAGGAAGAAAGCTATTACCAGATATTGAGACATAGAATGTGAAATCTTAAAAATAAAATCTAGCATATTAGATAATATAAAATTAGTGTATGAGAAAAGTTCATTTCTAGTCAGTGAGAATGAAAGGATCATTTAGAATATGATTCAGAGATACTGAATAATTATTGAAATTCAATATGAAACAGGAATTTAGAGATACCTAGCACATAAGTTAGAGTAAACTTAATTCTAGTTAATGTACTAAGTTGAAGGTCAAAAAAAAGAACAAGAATAAATTAAACTGCAATGCTTATTGATTCCTGGAGATGAAAAGAATTTCATAAGCATAAAAGTAAGTGTAGAACTAATAAAAATGCAAATGATAGATTTAATGAAAAAATTAAAACTTCTCAATGTTTAAAAGTACTGAAAACAAAATTAGGCAAGTTGAGAAAAGTATTTATAATATGTTTGACACATGACAATTTAATATAGAGTGCTTACAAATACATATTTTAAGTTAATTGCTATAATTTTTTATGTATTTCATATTTTTTCAATTTATAGGAAAATATAGATAACATATTTCCTGTGTTTACAGGAAATATAGACCCATGTACTTATCACTCATTTTTTAAAATGTTACCATTTTTCTCATATTTGTTTCCGATTTCTTTATTGTTGACTGTATAGGGGGCTGGGGAAGCGTTAGAGCTTCAAGTAAAACTCCAATTCACACAGCCCTTATCACTTCCTCTTCTTCAGAGGCAGTCATTACCATGGTTAGTATGCATGCCATCATTCCAATAAATGTTTTTATGCTTGTCTCAGGTTGTATACATATCCAAAACTGTTTCAATAATGTAAATGTTAAGACAATGTATACAATAATTGTAACTTTCTTCTTTCCAATAATGCTTATATTTTGGAGTTACTCATAATGACACATGTAGATATAATTTATTCATTTGAATTTTTGCCCAATAATCTCTTGTACTAAAAAAATAGGTTAGCCCAGTTCCCTACTAAGGAACAGTGAACTTAACTGTTCACTTTTTTTGCCATTACCTACAGAGCTGCCATGAATAATACTGGTCAATTCTCCCTCTGTGCAGAAGTAAAATTAGTGGCACAGGTGGTGTATAATGTCAGATTTAATAGGTACTGACACCTAAAATCGGTCTTCTAACATAGTTATAAAAACTTCTACCCCCACCAGCAATGCACAAGTTCCTACTTCTGTGCATTTATGTCAATTCTTAGCAATTACTTCAACTTTATTGCATTAGTGTCTTAGAACACGATCTATATGATATGCTTTTTTTATTTTCATTTACAAACACTTGCCTTGGATCTATAAGGTGGTCAATTTTTCTGTCCTCGTTTCCCACAAGTTTAAATAGACTAAACATTCCATAATTGTTCCAAGGATGTTCATATATGTCCACTTAGATTCAGTTTGTTATGCAAGTGTTGTTCAGACATTGCTTTGTGTGCACTTCATTTATCAATATTTGAGAGAGGTGGGTTAAAATATCTGACTGGGTATTTTCAATTCCTCCTTGTGATTATGTCAATTTTGATTTTCTATATTTAAGGCTGGATTGTGAGCTGTCTATAAGCTCAGTACTATTGCATCTTTCTGATGAATTGATCTGTTTCTCAATGACCTACTTCTTTATTCCTATTAAAGAATTTCCGCCTTAAATTTTTGTTTTGTTTATGTAACCACACCTGCTTCATTTTAGTCAATACTTGCCTTGTACTTTTTTTCTGATCCTTTTACTTTCATTTCAGTCTTTCCAGTCATTATTTTTTAAATTGCATCTTCTGTTAATCACATAGACCTGGGTATAAACATATAGGTATGTAGTCTGACAGTGTCTAGTTTTAGCTAGCAAGTTTCTTTTAAGTTTATAATAATGTGATTGCTGATATTTGGATACATGCCTATCATAATATGTGATGATTAATCACAATGTCCTTTCTGTGCTTCTTTTTCATTTCTTTTCCTTTAATTTCTTGGATCAATGACATTTTTCTAATCCCTTTTCCAAGTTTTACTGGTATGACAGTTCTGAATATCACTTCTATCTTTTTCAGTTATTACTCTTAAATGTTTAACGTATATATTTGAAATAGCTAAAGATAAAGTTAATCCTTTTTGCACCTTCTTAAAATCCAAATCTTCTTCATTCCCATTTTTCATTATTGTCTATAAATTAGACGTACTTTGTTTTTAACCACTCAAATTGGTTATTATTATTAATATTGATTTTATGGTTAATACAAATTTAGATTTATCTATATACTTGTCAGTTTTTCACTCAACATTGCCTCTTGACTATTATTCCTTCCTTCTGGGTTCAACTTCTTTCTTAATGAAGAACATACTTTATAATTCTAGTAGGTCCTGCAAGTGGCACTTTGTTTCTGTTTGCCAAAAATATTATTTGGAATTCATTCTTGAAGGATAGTTTATATTGTTTTAGGCTTCTATGCTAACGGCTTTGTTCTACTCTAGCACTTTGAAGTATTAGGCTGGTGCAAAAGTAATTTCAGTTTTGCTATCACTTTCGATGGCTAAAACTGAAATCACTTTTGCACCAACCTCTAACTGTACTATTTTTCAGCTTCTATGGTTGAGGTTGAAAGTCTGTTTTTATTTGCATTTCTCTGATGACCAGTGATGATGACCATTTTTTCATATGTCTGTTGGATGCATAAATGTCTTCTTTTAAGAAGTGTCTGTTCATATCCTTTGCCCACTTTTTGATGAGTTTTTTTTTCTTGTAAATTTATTGAAGTTCTTTGTAGATTCTGGATATTAGCCCTTTGTCAGATGGGTAGATTGCAAAGATTTTCTCCCGTTCTGTAGGTTGCCTGTTCACTCTGATGATAGTTTCTTTTACTGTGCAGAAGCTCTTTAGTTTACTTAGATCCCATTTGTGTATTTTGGTTTTTGTTGCCATTGCTTTTGGTGTTTGAGTCATGAAGTCTTTGCCCATGCCTCTGCCCTGAAGGGTATTGTCTAGGTTTTCTTCTAGGTTTTTATGCTGTTAGGTCTTACATTTAAATTTTAATCCATCTTGAGTTAATTTTTGTATACGGGATAAGGAAGGGATCCAGTTTCAGCTTTCTACATATGGCTAGCCAGTTTTCCCAGCACCATTTATTAAACAGGGAATCCTTTCCCCATTGCTTGTTTTTGTCAGGTTTGTCAAAGATCAGATGATTGTAGATGTGTGCTGTTATTTTTGAGGCCTCTGCTCTGTCCCATTGGTCTATATATCTGTTTTTCTACCAGTATCACACTGTTTTGTTTACTGTAGCCTTGTAGTATAGTTTGAAGTAGGGTAGCGTGATGCCTCCAGCTTTGTTCTTTTTGCTTAGGATTGTCTTGCCTGTGCAGGCTCTTTTTTGGTTCAACATAAACTTTAAAGTAGTTTTTTTTTTTTTTTTTTCAATTCTGTGAAGAAAGTCAGTGGTAGCTTGATGGGGATAGCATTGAATCTGTAAATTACGTTGGGCAGTATGGCCATTTTCAAAATATTGATTCTTCCTATCCATGAGCATGGAATGTTCTTCCATTTGTTTGTGTCCTCTTTTATTTTGTTGAGCAGTGACTTGTAATTCTCGTTGAAGAAGTCCTTCACATCTCTTGTTGGATTCCTAGGCATTTTATTCTCTTTGTAGTAATTGTGAGTGGGAGTTCACTCATGATTTGGCTCTCTGTTTGTCTATTATTGGTGTATAGGAATGCTTGTGATTTTTGCATATTGATATTATATACTGAGACTGCTGAAGTTGCTTATCAACTTAAGGAGATTTTTGACTGAGATGATGGGGTTTTCTAAATATACAATCATGTCATCTGCAAACAGAGACAGCTTGACTTCTTCTTTTCCTAACTGAATACCCTTTATTTCTTTCTCTTGCCTGATTGCCCTAGCCAAAAACCACGATGAGATACCATCTCATGCCAGCTAGAATGGTAATCATTAAACAGTCAGGAAACAACAGATGCTGGAGAGGATGTGGAGAAATAGGAATGCTTTTACACTGTTGTTGGGAGTGTAAATTAGTTCAACCATTGTGAAAGACAGTGTGGCAATTCCTCAAGGATCAAGAACTAGACATACCATTTGACCTAGCCATCCCACTACTGGGTATATACCCAAAGGATTATAAATCATGCTACTATAAAGACACATGCACATGTATGTTTATTGCACTACTAATCACAGTAGCTAAGACTTGGAACCAACCCAAATGTCCATCAATGATAGACTGGATTAAGAAAATGTGGCACATATACACCATGGAATACTATGCAGCCATAAAAAATGATGAGTCATGTCCTTTGCAGGGACATGGATGAAGCTGGAAACGATCATTCTAAGCAAACTATCACACGGACAGAAAACCAAACACTGCATGTTCTCACTCATAGATGGGAGTTAAACAATGAGAACACATGGACACAGGGCAGTGAACATCACACACTGGGGCCTGTCAGGGGCTGGGGGGCTGGGGGTGGGATAGCATTAGGAGAAATACCTCATGTAAATGACAAGTTGATGGGTGCAGCAAACCAACATGGCACATGTATACCTATGTAACAAACCTGCATGTTGTGCACATGTACCCTAGAACTTAAAGTATAATTTTAAAAAAGTCTGGTTTTAGTCTAATTATTGATCCTTTGTAATGAATTTGCATTTTTGTGATTGTTAAAATTTCTCTTTTTCTTTGACGTCATTCCTAGAATTATTACTATTATTATTCCTGGAAATTGCATAGCTTAGGATTGGAGATATATGAGTTTTATTAATTCTCAAAAGTTCTGAACCATTCTTTTTACTTCTTCCTGGAATTCTTATTAACCCAAGTTGAAAGCACTCCCTATCTCTTTGTCTTTCTGTACTGTATTATAGTTTTTTCCCACAACAGATTTCTCTTCCAGCTCACTTACTCTCTCACTCTTTAGTGATCTCCAATCTGCTGTTTAGATCGTCCATTTTTTTAATGATGATTTGTTTCTTTTTAAGTATTTAGACTGTGTATTTTGTACCTTTTCAAAACTGAATTTGTTTTTGTTTTTAAACCAATCTCCTGTCCTCTTCTTTTGTTTTCTATAATTTACTTAATCACATCAATAGTTTTAAATATCTCACTTTACAATCCCTGTAATAGTATTATTCTATTATCTCATGTTTTGTAGGTGTTACATCTCTTGTTTTCCTAAGTCTTATTCACGGTGGATTGTTTCATTTAGCGTTTTGTAATTTTTTATATTATCTTATGCAAAGCATGCCATTATTATGGAAATTCTGTGCATCTTGGTTTTTGAAGTGTCACCCCAGAAAGCTTTGCATTTGATTCCAACAGACACCAGGGATGTATCAGTGGCCAGAGACCAATTCCCATGTTTATTTCTCAGTGTGTGTGGTGTGTGTGCATGTGTTTTAATACCCAAGTAGCTTAAATTGGACTCCAAATTAATCGTAAGCACAAACTTGGATTTTGAGTTCTCAAAATAGATGTCCTGTGCCACCCAGAGTCAAGGCAAAACCCAGTTTAAGTGTTGCCTTTTGCAACCAGTCTGATTCCACAGCAAGACCATAGAAGTTGAATTGAGTGGCAATGCTATATCCTATACCCCATCACCATCACCATCACATTTGGCCTGCCATAGCGGCTGGCATAATCATTGTTCTGCCTCTCAGCTGCCTTTCTGCTTCTGGTAAATAAGGTTTCCCTTTCTTGCATGCTTGATAAGGTCAGCCATTCTCATTACTTATTTATTATTTTATCACAAGTATAAAGGTAGAAGGTTTTCAAAGCTAGTATAACCAACTATTTTACAAAACTAGAACTCTGAGGTCTTTGAAATTAAAAAATAGGTAAAGGTTATTAATTGTAACTCACTAATGAGCAGAACACATGGCTAATAAAAATGGAAAATATTCAATTCTACTTGTTCACTCATCAAAACAGAGAAGACCAAAAAGAATGGTAAAGTGTAAAAATGCAGGGCACCCTTATATAATGCACAATTTCTGAAGAACATTTATCTATATATATATGATACTTTAAGTATGAATATGTTAATAAATAACTATTTAGGCTGGGCACGGTGGCTCACGCTGGTAATCCCAGCACTTTAGGAGGCCGAGGCGGGCGCGTCATGAGTTCAGGAGATTGAGACCATCCTGGCTAACATGGTGAAACCCCGTCTCTACTAAAAATACAAAAAGTTAGCTGGGAGTGGTGGTGGGCACCTGTAGCTGTCCCAGCTACTCAGGAGGCTGAGGCAGGAGAATGGCGTGAACCTGGGAGGCGGAGCTTGCAGTGAGCCAAGATGGCACCACTGCATTCCAGCCTGGGCTACAGAGCGAGACTCCGTCTCAAATAAATAAATAAATAAATAACCATTCAAGGTCTAGGAGATTTTTCTTAAGGAAATAATCAGATTTGGTTATCAATTTTTCATTGGAACTTTATTTACAATGGCATTTTAAAAATCCTTAAATAACCAATTGGGAAGAATTGAACTAAATTATGGTACATCTAATAATGGAGCAAAGAGTATCTATTAAAATTAAAATTATAAAATAATAAATATTCACATGGGAAAATATTTATGGTAAAGTGTTAAGTAAAACACACAAAAACAGGCACTAAGCAGTATATACTCAGATGTGTAAAACACTTACAGATATAATTTCATGTGGATAAAAGATGGGAAGTGTATACACAAAAATACTAAAAATATGAATTTCCTAAAATTGATATGTTAGTTTTATAATCAGAAAACAAAAATGGAAAATGCTATTTTTAAAAGCACTGTGTTAGGCTGTTCTTGTACTGCTATAAAGAAATACCTTCCTCCCTGAGAGGATAAAATAAAAAAGGAAAAAAGAAATACCTGAGACTGGGTAATTTATAAAGAAAAGAGGTTTAATTGGCTCACAGTTCCACAGACTGTATAAGTTTGGCACCAACATCTGCTTGGCTTTTGGGGAGGCCTTAGGGAGCTTTTACTCATGGCAGAAGTCCAAGTGAGAACAGGCATGTTATATGGCCTGAGTGGAAGCAAGAGAGTGCAAAGGAGATGCCACACACTTTCAAGCAACCAAATCTCCCAAGAACTCACTGACCATCAGGAAACCAGCACCAATCCATAAGGGATCAGCTGTCATGACTCAAACACCTCCCACCAGGCCCCAACTCCAACGTTGGTGATTAGAATTCAACATGAGATTGGCAAGGACATGTATTCAAACTGTATCAAGCACATATTCAGTCATTTCGGTAAACTTTTGTGAAGCTACACAAACTTCTTATCAGTGTCTGGTAATATTCAGTTTATTTCACTGACTCTCCCCTTACCACAAAGCGAGTTATGGAAAGCAGCCATTGTTTTATTCCTTTTTATGGTCTCAATCAAAACTCATAATAAATGCTCAATAAAAGTATGTGTAACCTAGCAAATGAATAAATAACATAAGTGAATAAACAAATTTTAAAAATGATGTTATTATACCAACTTTCTACAGGATAATGGTAAGAAAGCAAAATGAAATGAATCAATGAATTAAAATTCACTACCATAATAAGTCTAAAAAGCAAATAAAATATTTCAGAAATTGATCTTTTCAAATAAATAATATTTTGAGATATAATAACTGTATGTATATGGTTTACATTTGTACAGGCTTTTTTTTTTTTTTAGACAGAGTCTCACTCTGTCACCCATGTTGGAGAACAGTAGCGGGTTTTCAGCTCACTGCAACCTTGGCCTTTCTGGTTTAAGTGATTCTTCTGCCTCAACCTCCCAAGTAGCTGGAACTACAGGCATAGGCCAGCACACCCAAATAATTTTTGTATTTTTAATAGTTTAAGCGATTCGTCTGCCTCAACCTTCCAAGTAGCTGGAACTACAGGCATGGGCTAGCACACCTAACTAATTTTTGTATTTTTAATATAGACGGGGTTTCACTATGTTGGCCAGGCTGGTCTTGAACTCCTGACCTTAGGTGATCCCCTTGCCTTGGCCCCCCAAAGTGCTGGGATTACAGGCATGAGCCACTGGGCCTGGCCTGTACAGGCTATTAATAAAAGCAGAATGTAATAATATATTTTAACTTAGTTTGAAAATTTCAATTTATCAGTAATATCTTCAGAAATCATCCCCCTATAATCCATTTCTACCAAAGAATTTAACTGGGTTGCACCTGCTAATGGCTCTGAATCTCATACTTTTTGAAACAACTCATAGGAAAGGAGAGGGGGAACACTTTCAATGGATTCAACACATTCAGTACTACACTTCCTTTCCTAGCCTTATTAAGCTTATCATAAGCAGGTATCGAAAGGGGCTTTAAATCTCTGCTAAAGTGCTAACTCCACATATAAGTATAATTATTTTTAAAACCCAGAAGAAAAATCTAAGATGAAATAGAAAAATTCTTACAAAGCAAATTGTATACTGTATGTATGACACTGTGAGCTTTAGACACATGTAAAGGAAGTGCCTTCTGCTTTTCTATTTTGAAATGTCATTCCACTCTAGAAGCCAGTCAAGTTATGTTAATGTGCATTTGGTACAAATATTACCCTCATATTTTTAAAATTGAATCAATATTCAATAACATATCACATGTAATTGTAAAGGGTAAGCATTGGGATTCAAAAGATATGACTGACGTTGAAGAAACAGAATTTTACTAGTGTTTTAAGTTCCCAAAGCTTTTTTACATATCGTGGAGAACAAATCCATAATTCAGCCCAAAGTGTTAATAATAATACAAAGATAAGTATACTATCAAAATCTGGTGTGAAATTCTGTTGTTCAATTGGTGCATATTTTTAATCAGTCCAAAATTTCTGATTTGGGGATTTAATACCAGTGATTGCTGTTAATATCTTCAGGTTAGTACTCATTATGAAAATCATATTTCTATATGAGTTTTTCTTCCCTTCATAAAATCTTATCCCGAGACAGCTAAAATCCTTCTGAGAGCCTGAACAGTCAAACTTGGGCTCATAATGCACAGATAAAACACTCTTTATAGCAGCATTCATTAAAGTACTAGACAGAGCACAAAAAGCAGCAACAGGGAGCTTTCCCCTAAAAGCTTTTAATACAACTCTTTCCAAGACTCATTAAATCGGTCCAGCACTAAAGCCTCTGGCCACCCCCATCTATTGATCTCCACCACTGTGGAGCCCCCTACTCTGTCCAACTGAAGTCGGAGGTAATTTATCTCTGATGAATATATTGTCCACAGAAAAGTCACTAGTACAAAGCTGCAAGTCAGAATCCCAACTCTAAGTGAGGCAATTATTGTGTGTTTTCTGTGTGTTCCCGAAAAGCCCCTGCAAATATAAACATTCTGCCAAACTCTTTGTCTTAATTTTCATTTGACTTCCTCAAACAGGCCCTACTAACAGGTAACATTTATTGAACATACATTATGTGGCTGTACTAGGATTCATGTTTTAAGCATTGTTTTTATTTAATCCTTATACCAGCATGATGGAAAATTTATCTCCATTTTGCATATGAAGGAAATGAGGCTCAGAGAGTTGAAGTAACTTTCCAGAATCTCAAAGCCAATAGGTGGCAGAACCACTGTTAGAAAAAACCTTATAGTGAATCTTTCTGTTCACCTAACTGATATTTTATTTTGGATACCATGTACTAGGACCTGTGATAAACTAAATGGACATACTCCCTGTGTTCATGGTGCTTCCAGCTCTGGGAGCAAAAACTTTAAACAAGTAAGTGGGAAATAAACAGCAAATTGTAGTAATTATTACGAAGAACAAAGTATGTACAAATATTATTCTTATTCCAGCATTAATAACTCCGCTCATCCCTTTGTTTCACATTTATTTGGCATGTGTAGATTATACTTTCAACAAGATACACCCATAGAAACATGTTTGCCTTTTTCTTTCTAATCAACAGAATGACTCACAGCATTATTAATTTGGAAGAGCAGAAATTCTTTTGAATTATCCTTTATCCATAAGATAACCATTTATTCTGAACCAAACAATCTCAATTATGATTCTAATCTCTGTCCTTTCTACTTTGACAGTTTATTTTCTGAAAAGAGTTACAGTTTAGATAATAAATTTGTATGATCACTCTACTTATACAATATTTGGAGCTGTTTGAAATGTGTTTTGGAGAAAACAGTAGTGAACTGAAAGAAATGACTGTGTCCTACTTTCTGCTGGGATCTTTGCCTATGTAATTTTACTTAATCTTCTTCAGACACCTCACTGAGGCCACAATTGCTATACCCACTTGAAGACAAGTGTCTCAAAGATATCTTATACAATGCATATGTTTACATATCCTAAATATCTCTCAAATATCTTCTCTCTCCACTTCATTCATTCATTCTGCAAATATTGATTTAACCCCTTCTTTGTGCCAGACGTTGTGCTAGGTACTAGGATATAAATGAGACAAGGTAGAGTAGTTTGTTCCTACCTTCACGGAGTTTGCCATTTACTAGAGAAAGCAGGCAAAAACAAGCAAACAAAAATAAAATACAATAAATATAAATTGTTCTAAGTGCTATGGAACTTAAGTAAAACAGAGTCCTGTAGCTTTCTCATGGGTTATCTTGTTCCAATACTCCAAAATGCCCTCCATTACACTGTTATAGAAAGTTCTGAATACAAATTTGATAATGTTTCTTTATTATTTAAACCTCTTTCAGGGATCCTTAAAATCATCAGTGTAAATTTGTATGATGCAAGTCACTTTATAATTTGTTCTCTGCTTACAGGCACAAAAATAAATTGAATGTGAATAAACAGGTGAGAATGCAAGCCTCTAGTCTTTCCATATTGCAGAAATTCCACTCTTTCTTAAGGAAAACTTGTACCTTAATGACATGTGACCACTGACTATCAGTAAATTAATATGTATCTTAATTTTTAGGTAAAAATATAAGCATAAGTCTTTTTTCTATTGGATAGTTTAGTACAACCTATATGTATGCACAGCTGGCTTTGGAGACCCCTAGTGTGTTTGTTGATACCATTAGACTGCAGAGTTTTTTGAGAACTAAAGCTACAGGATTCATTGTTGTGCATTTGGTCCTAGAGTGCTTAGCATTTGATCTGGATAAAACCCAGGAGGTCATCATTGTTTGCAGACTGACTGACTAAATGAGTGTAGAATTCAATCAATCCATTGAGCAAATGCAGAGTGCCCATGACTTGTAGCATGTTGGCAGTGCTAGGACCAACATAACCATGGAGGATATGATACAAGTGCCAACATTTCTCTGACATTTCTAAGCATGTCAACAAAATCCCACTATTACTAGGGCTGTAGGGAATTATGTCCTCGACACACATTTCTCTTAAGTAATCTTCATTTGGTTGGTTGTTTTTAAATAACTGTTCCACAAAAGATGAGATTTTTTCACAGTGCTCTTTCAAAACAGAGTCCCAGTGTTCCTGAACCAAACCGAGGGTCGAGTTATTTCTCGTGTCCCAATAACAAGATGCAGACGAACTGGGGAGGAAGAAAGTTTTATTCCTGTAACCCAGTTACAGGGAGAAGACCTGGAAATTATCACCAGACCAACTCAAAACACAAAGTTTTCCAGAGCTTATATACCTCCTAAGCTATAAGTCTACATGTAAGTCTGCATTCATCTAAAGACATAAGTGATTAACTTCTTTTAATCTATAAAGTCTGAGTCCTGAAGACCTTCCTCTAGAACCTCAGTAAATTTACTTAATCTAAGTGGGTTCAGATGCTAGGGTGATTACCCTTATCTTGTCTCCTGTTAAATCACGGAGGTTTGGGTATTCTTTCAGACCCCTAATCAACTTGTATTTGGAGGCCTGAGGAGTTTCTTCAGATCCCCAATAAAACTTGTTTAATCTTAAATGGGTCCTGTTAAGAATTCCTTCATTATTTTGTCATGCTTTAAGGCCCAGGAAAAGCACAGGCAAGATTCTTGGTGGGCTTTTGTTACATTCCAGCCTTTGTATAAGGGCCCTGGCATGTTTAGCTTTTAATATTTAACTTAACCACTCACTACTGAAACGGTTGTTATGGAGGCCTGTATTAGTGGGGACTGGCCTGCCACACCAGGGAAGTAGATTTCAAACTTAGGGTAAAGGATGACTCATGCTCACCAGCTCTAATACACATGATTTTACCATATTACAAGTACTATAAATACTCATGAGACAGTAGGCTAATTAACTAATAGCTGAATGTCCCTAAACATGGTACAGGTGCCTATGCATGATGATCTCCTTATGGAGTCCACTAACACAAGCAAAGAAAAAGTAATCAAAGCTATTTGCAAGTCAAAAGAAAAAACAGGAGTCACTTTTTAAAGCATATTAAAATGAATAGGGGCAGAAATGCTAAAACTAGGACATAGATGTACATATAAACACATTTATGCAACAAAAAGATTCGTGAGTTTTACTGTAATCAATAGATGGAAAACTTTTTCTTTTTTGATCCGAAAAACAATTGTTACCTTAAGGAAAGAACATATATATGTGGAATACAGGAAATCTTAAAAAATAAATAAGGAGGAAAGGGGGATTACACTGCACCAACCTGGGAGGCTGGGAAAGAAGCTAAGCTGAGTGAATGAGCCTTATGTTTGCTGACGAAGGGTGCATTTAGTGCTTACCCACCCCAGGCAAGTCTGTGAACCACAGATAGCCTTCTACGAGAATCCTTTACCTGCAGCCATTATGATGGAGGTGGTGGGAGCAGGAGATGGTGGGGGAGGGACATCCAAAGAATATACAGTGAGTTGCTGATTATCCATGTTGACCCAGATGAGTCATGTCACAATTTATTCAAAAACCAATGTATATTTAACCTTACTGTCATTGTACATAAATTTGAATATATGGCTTAATCTGAGGTTCTAAGTATTCTACAGAGTTGAAACAAATAATAAAATGATTTCATTATATCTTACAGGGAAAGCTGAAAAATTTCTGTTTCCCTGCTCAGAACTCTTCCCTCATAAGGAAGCAAGATATTTAATCTATGAAAACCTTCCATTTTTGTGGACTGCATATTTCTTGAATTGGGGGCAGGTAATTAAGGCTGCAGATAGTCAGAATGAACTAAATATAGTCTATGCAGAAGAGTCTGAAAGATACTCATATTTTTTTCCCTCACACTGAAAAAAGTGTGGAAGCTTTATGCTCTTCATCTGATCTGATCATTATCATAATCCACCTACTGGGAAACAGGTGGAAAGGAAAATCTAGATTTTAGCCTTATGTGGTAAACTTTGCCTGATGCAATAATTTCAGTGTTCCCTTTAGATGATACTTAGAATTTTTAGGTTAAAATGCACAGTCTTCTAGTCTTCCAGAGCCCTCCTCTGCTCTTTTGGGATATGGGTGAGAGCATTGGTGAGAGCAAAATGGGGCTTGGGAGCTCAGGAACTTGCATCAAGTTTCGTAACCTCACTCATCTCAACTCAAGACAAGCCAGTTGAGATTTCCCCATGGACCAGATGCCTGTTGAAATTGACTTGCACTACCTCAGGACTTCTGTTGACTTCTGACACTATAATACGCTTAGGTTATATGTCTGTGATCCATATTTTTCTCTCAGGCAGCTATGATTCAGTTGTATTCCCTCTTGATTAGGCACCTTGGTTCTGGAAGGCTCTGTAGACATTTTGTAACATTGGTCATAACCTCTATCCATCTTCTTCCTGAAACTTGTTATCCCGTGTCTTCTGTAGCTGAATTACCTGGTACCTTGGTACACTTCAAGGGAAAACCACAAGCCCTCAACTATACCCCTTCTACGCCTTCCTACAGAACCATCTGAGCCTTTTTAATTTCTTACAAAAACTAAGGAATAAATCTGACTCGCTCTCTATCTTATCTTGCTGCCTGTAAAGTTTACTTTGATTTAATTATCCTCCAGGTTGATCCAGGGAAACCTTTGAAGCCACTCCTTACCCTAGCAAAATCCAAGAATGGGCAGCATGGGACCCAACTGTCTCACTTCCATCCAGCTTCCCTGGCAAATACTGTCACACCAGCCAGTTGAAACACTCAGGTGGCATGAAGAGCGCCCCCTCCACATTTCCATGTTCTTAATGGTATGTGAATGGATTTAATCAGCAGAAGCTAATTCATGTCTAGAATTTTAACTGCAATAAAGTCTGGGAATGATATAATTTAAGCTTTTAGCTTCTACAATACAGGAAGACAAACTAGGAGAGTGAAACCACCACAAGCCCACAATCACTCTCACTCTTATAACCTTACATAGATTTATGCCTAACTAAGAAGTCTGCTTACTCTGGGGTATTTTCTGGGCACCCTTATGGAAATATAAGTCTCATATCACCCATATCTCCATAAAGAAATTTTCATTTTTATAGGAATAAAGAACATTAATAAATTTTATTATTTTCCTAGGATAGTGCGCCAAAATGCTAACAAGTTTCCTCTATTAAGATACCTGCAAGTTTATGCTGAGGAAAAAGGAATAGCATAGGCAAGTTCCAGGTCTTCTTTTGGTTCCTTCTATGCTCCTTTATTTAGAGAGCAGCTTATCCCTTTATTTAAAAGCCTACTAGGAAAGCCTGGGCTTGACATTTTGCTCAGCCAGGCCTAATGTGTTGATGCCCAATGGGGATTTAGAGCCTTCTGTCATCTCAACTCCCCAGAAACTAAAATAGATGGAATAGCCCTGTGTTAGACCATTCTTGTACTGCTATAAAATAATACCTGAAGCTGGATTATTTATTTTTAAAAAAGAGGCTTAATTGGCTTATGGTTCTGCAGGCTGTACAGAAAGCATGATGCCAGCATCTGCTTGGCTTCTGGTGAAGCCTCAGGGAGTTTGCAATTATGGCAGAAGGCGAAGAGGGAAGCCAGTCATCTCACATGGCAAGAACAGGGGCAAGAGAGAGAGAAAGAGAGAGGGAAAGAGAGAGGGAGGTGCCACACACTTGTAAACAACCAGATCTCACGTGAACTCACTTATCACCAAGGGGATGATGATAGCCATTCATGATCTGTCCCCATGATCCAAACACCTCCCACCAGGCCCTACCCCCAACACTGGGGATTAAATTTCTTCATGAGATTTGAGGGGACACATATTCAAACTATATCAGGCCCAATATATTGTTTTATCTAAAAGCTAACTATGAGAAGCAGCTCTACCTTCTCTTTTGCAAACAATCCAAGCCTGTAAGCAGGGATAGGTTGAATTCAAACTTCTTCACGACCAGATAGAGGGTTTGGTCAATGTGTTAGTAATTTTGTTAGACAATAACATAATACAGAGATTAAGAGTACCAGCTCTGGAGCTAGACTTCCTGAGTTTGAATTCTGGCTGCTCAATTTATTAGATTTCTAATCTGGGGTTAATATCTTAATCTCTCTGCACTGCATTTTCCTCATCTGTATAATGAAGCAAATGATAACACCTACCACATAAACTTTTATGAGGATTAAATTAGTATATGTGAAGTTCTTTAAAAGGTGCCTAGATCTTTATAACACTTAATAAACTAATAAAATTATTTCTACTACTTTTTTTTCTTAAACTTTTTATCCTAAGTTCAGAGGTACATGTACAGGATATGCAGGTTTGTTACATAGGTAAAACGTGAGCCATGGTGGTTTGCTGCACAGATCATCCTATCACGTAGGTATCAACCCCAGCATCCATGACCTATTTTTCCTGATGCCCTCCCTCCCCCTAATCCCACCACCAATGGCCTCCAGTGTGTGTTGTTCCCCCGATATATCCATGTGTTCTCATCATTCAGCTCCCACTTATAAGTGAGAACATGGAGTGTTTGGTTTTCTTTTCTTGCATTAGTTTGCTGAGGATAACAGCTTCCAGTTCCATCCATGTCCCTGGAAATCTTGTTCCTTTTTATGGCTGCATAGTATTCTATGGTGTATGTGTACCACATTTTCTTTTTCCAGTCTAACATTGATGGGCATTCAGGTTGATTCCCTGTCTTTGCTACTGTAAAGAGTGCTGCAACGAGCATGCGTGTGTATGCATCTTTATAATAGGATGATTTATATTCCTTTGGGTGTATACCCAGTAATGGGATTGCTGGGTCAAATGGTATTTCTGCCTCTAAGTCTTTGAGGAATTGCCACACTGTCTTCCACAATGGCCGAACTAATTTACACTCCCACTAACAGTGTAAAAGCATTTCTTTTTCTCCACAACATTGCCAGCATCTGTTATTTTTGGACTTTTTAATAATTGCCATTCTCACTGGCGTGAGATAGTATCTCATTGTGGTTTTGATTTGCATTTTTCTAATGATCAGTGATGTTGAGCTTTTTTTCGTGTTTGCTCCTCCATGTATGTCTTCTTTTGAGAAGTGTCTGTTCATATCCTTTGCCCACTTTTTAATGGGGTTGTTTGTGTTTTTCCTGTAAATTTGATTAAGTTCCTTGTAGACTCTGGATATTATACCTTTGTCAGATGGATAGATTGTAAAAATTTTCTCCAATTCTGTACTTGGTTCACTCTGATGATAGTTTCTTTTGCTCTGCAAAATTCTTTTATTTTATTAGATCCCATTTGTCAGTTTTTGCTTTTGTTGCAATTGCTTTTTGCACTTTCGTAACAAAATCTTTGCCTGAAAGGTATTGCCTAGATTTTCTTCTAGGGTTTTTATAGTTTGGGGTTTTAAATTTGTATTAGTCTGTTTCCATATTGCTATAAAGAATTGCTGAGACTGGGTATTTATTAATAGAAAGGAAAGAGGTTTAATTGACTCACAGTTCAGCATGGCTGGGAAAGCCTCAGGAAACTTACAATCATGGCAGAAGGTAAAGGGGAAGCAAAGCAGTTTCTTCACAAGGTGGAAGGAAGGAGAAGTGTTGAGCAAAGGGAAAAGAGCCCCTTACAAAACCATCAGATCTCATGAGAACTCACTCATTATCATGAGAACAGCATGGGGAAAACCACCACCCTGATCCAATTACCTCCACCCTGTCCTGCCCTTGACATGTGGGGATTATGGGGATTACAATTCAAGGTGAGATTTGGGTGGGGATCCAGAGCCAAACCATATCAACATTTAAGTTTTCAATCTATCTTGAGTTAATTTTTGTATAAGGTGTAAGGATGGGGTCCAATTTCAATTTTCTGCATATGGCTAACCAGTTCTCACAGTATCATTTATTAAATAGGGAGTCCTTTTCCCATTGCTTGTTTTTGTCAGGTTTGTTGAAGATCAGATGGTTGTAGGTGTGCAGTCTTATTTCTGGGTTCTGTTTCCTGTCCCATTGGTCTATGTGTCTGTTTTTGTACCAGTACCATGCTGTTTTGGTTACTATAACCTTGTAGTATAGTTCAAAGTTGGGTAGCGTGATGCCTCCAGGTTTGTTCTTTTTGCTTAGGATTGTCTTGGCTATTTGGGCTCATTTTTGGTTCCATATGGCTTTTAAAGTGGTAGAAGACAAGAATGCCCTCTTTCACCACTCTTATTCAACATAGTATTGGAAGTTCTGGCCAGGGCAATCAGGCAAGATAAAGAAATAAAGTGTATCCAAATAGAAAGAGGGGAAGTCAAATTATCTTTGTTTGCAGATGGCATGATCCTATACCTAGAAAACCCCATTTTGTCAGCCCAAAAGCTTCTTAAGCGGATAAGCAACTTCAGCAAAGCCTCAGGATACAAAATCAATGTGCAAAAATCTCTAGCATTCCTATACACCACCAATAGGCAAGCAGAGAGATGAATCATGAATGAACTCCCATTCACAATTGCTACCAAAAAAAAAAAAGATAGGAATACAGCTGACAAGGAAAGTGAGGGGCCTCTTCAAAGAGAACTACAAACTAATCCTCAAAGAAATCAGAGAGGACACAAACAAATGGAAAAACATTCCATGCTCATGGATAGGAAGAATCAATATTGTGAAAATGGCCATACTTTCCAAAGTAATCTATAGATTCAATGCCAGTCCCATTAAACTACCATTAAAGTTCTTCACAGAATTAGAAAAAAAAACTATCCTTCTACTACTTTTATTAATAGGACACTGAAGTATCTCCTAGTGCTCTAAACTTTGCACAGTGCTGTAAAGGTTGAAGGGGTAGTGTAATCTCACTCAGAAAAAGGAAGTGTGTTCACTTGGGGTAGACCACACTGCTACTTGCTAATTTTTCTCTCTAACTTATGCTTATTGAATAACATGTATCAAGCCCTATGCCATGAGCTTTTCCACATCTTATCTCCTTTACCCTTTACAACAATCCTGCAAGATACTAATTATTTCCATTTTAGAGATGACACAACTGACACACAGAGATTGTTTACATTTTCCTATGAAGAAGGTCTAATAAGGTGACTTTCTAGGATTCCAGGCTAAATTAGTCAGAGTTGAAGTCTAATGCCTTTTCCATTGCTCTGTGTTACCTCTTCAAACAGCATATCTGTAGTTATTTAAGCAATTGTTCGTGCATTATTTTATTTAACTTTCAGAATAATTCTATGATATTGAGCATCAGGACGGCTCATCTGCAGGTAACAGAAAACCTAGATGGCAGTAATTTAATCAGATAAGGGTTCATTCCTTGAACGTAATAATATATCTAGGTTTAGTTAATGACAGCTTGGTTGCTGGCCTTGAATGGAGGGTTCGATGATGGCATCAAGAACCCAGGCTTCTTCCATCTTTCCCCTTCATCATTTGGTATATGTTGATTTTTCATTCTTCAGTTTGCCATCTTGTGTTTGAATAATATTTTTCACAGCTTTAGGCAAAACAAAGCCAGAAGCAGGTAGTTGGGACAAGTGCTGGCAAAGGAGTGAAACAAACAGAATTTACTTCTTTATCAAAGAGAAAAACAATGTTTCTCAAAAACCTATCCCAAAAATCTGATCAAGGGATATGTGAGTCACATGGCCATACCTAGCAACAAAGAGACTGGGAAAGTAATAAGTTGGCTTTTTACAGTCCTTCTGGTGGGAGGCAGAACAAGGACAAAGGAGGTGCGGTATAGCTCTTAGAGACAAGACAATGAATGGTCTCTTTCACTCCTAGGTATTACATAAAGTTTTTGAGATAACGTCACATGTCCAGATAGATTGTGACTTGTCCGTTGTCACAGAGGTAATATGTAGTATCCTAGGGACTTAAATCAAGGGTTTTTTTCACCCTATCCTATAAAATTTCCACTGTACCATGAAAGCCATGTAACTAGGCCTTGTTTCTAAATTCTTCAGATGTACAGTAAGAAGAATGGTCCCTGGGGAAATTATTTATTTAGTTATAACTTTTTTTAAAAAAAGGGAAGAATATAATAAAAAGTATATATCTAATAACATTGTCCAAATTAAAGATTTTTAAAAAACAAAAACAACATGGAGAAATAAAATATGCTGACCACAAGAATTATAGATTTATTGCAATTTATTTTAATATTTTGTCTATATTGATGGAAAGAGAGAATCAAATAGATTTATGAAATTTCCCCTTATATTTTAGAACTTAGGTGCAAACATTACAAATCTGAAAGACAAATTCTTTTCCATTACTATATTCGAAAAATAATTTATCATTTTTAAGTGTATATAAAGGACATTGAAGAACATAACAAATAACAACTTCAACATTAATTGTACAAAATAAACTATAAATGGGAGGTGATGGTTAGACTGGCTAAACTAATATTTTTATGTTATCTTTATGTTCTCTATCTTGACATGAGTTTAGAACTTAGAATGATTAAAGGACTGGCTGAACATGTGTCTTATGCTAGCTTCTACAGGCATCAGTTCTCTCAGCCAGGCTTTCTTTTTGCATAGACATTTTAACCTTAATCACAGAGGTAATACATGTCAAATGGGAACAAACACACACACACACACACACAGATAAAGCAAAAAGTGAAATAAACCACCACTAATCCTACTACCCAGAAAACTGTTTACACATTGTTGTTGGTTTTCAGCTAATAATTTTTCATGCATAAAATATATTTTTTCCAAAAATATAATGATACTGTATACAGTTTTTCTGTCTAATATTTAATTTATGGATGTATCAGAAACACTATTCTTAATCAATGGATAGGGTTATACAACATAATTTTACATTTCAGTTTCATATTGCACTGTAAACATGTATCACAGAATTGTAACCAATTTTTTAATTTAGATATTTAGGTTTAAAATTTTCCATATTATAAGTAATAAGGTCCTTAACCATCATCATACCTATATCTTTGCACACATTTCTGATAAATTATAAAAAGTTGAATTTCTGTGTTGAAGTGTTGGAGCATTTTTAAATCTTTTGTCACATACTGCCAAATTATCTCCAGAAATTTATTCTCTCACCATCTCAGCCAGACATTTGACAGAAGCTGGCTAGCAGATAATTTGAATTATACTCTCTGATGAGTACCACCATGAAGCACTACCATGACATTTCAAACAACCTTCTCTATTTTCTAACGTCGAGTTTGGAGGTGACATGGGACACTTGCCCTGGGAATCAGAAGACGTGGGTACTGGGCTGGGGTATTATTATCTGGTCTACCTGTTTAATTGGTCATTGTGAGATCAAATGACATAACATATGAAAAAATTCTTTTTAAATATCATTGCAAATGTAAGAAATTGTTAATTCAACAAGGGCATTCTATTAGGGATATCCTAGAAGGAAGAGAGATTTATCTTGACCATATGTGAAAGAGGAGCAAGAGAATGTCCTTGGGGAATGCTCAGAGGGGCGGAATTGCATGTTCTCAGACTCTCTTATGTCACATTTTGCTTTGTCTTTTAGGAGATATTTAAAGAAATGTTAACACACACTCGGTCGTACAGGCTTCTGGCTGGGTGTCAGTCTGTTAGTGATTTTCCCATAAAGCCCAGAGGCAATTGGATATTAAAAGACAATACAAGAAAGGCAAGGAGTAGCGCTTTATGATTTTCTGATACATAGGGAAAAACTGAGCTTAGCGTTCATGAAACACTTCAAGTTTCCTGGAAATAAGTGTTATGCTTTGTATTATTTTAAAGTTATTTTATATATGAGTGCATTAAAAAATCACCGAAACTATTTAACATATGTATTTGGTTTGACAGGATTATTATTCTTGCCAATTCTACATCCATTCGTATCAAGTGAAATCACTATTATCATCATTGTCTTGTCTGGAAGCTTAGCTTTTTTCTCTGCCTATTTATAATATCAAATAGGATAAGATGTTAGAATGATTTGTTCAATATAAATGATGGTAAATAGTCAAAATAGCAAAATATGTGACTGCAACAATAAAGTTTGTTGAACTTTAAATGAGAAAGTCCCATGCCAATAATAATTCTTTGTAGCCTTTAGTAAGTTAGTCCGAACATAAATATCATTTAATGTCATTTTTTGGTGTCTATCCATTTGGCAGAGAATGTCAGAGTGTATTCCATTTTTCTGACAAAATTTGACTCTTGGAATCAAAGAATTAATAGCATTGAGTTTAGGGAAGGAGGAGTTTATGCACTGATGCTTTTCCGTGGAGTTTTCTCTTCCTGTTAAATCAGCTGTTCACAAAAAAAAGTATTGCCTGCACTTGTCACATCACATGATTCTATGCTCAGACAACCCCTGAAATTCACAGCATTTTTCCAGTGTCACACACTGCATGTCACGCTGGCTGCAACTTCGGTACTTTTTTCCTCCAATATTTTAATGGGCAAACTTGAGTAATATATTTCCCAATTTCAAACCCTTCAGCACTGACAGTCCAAAACTCCTGAGGATATGAACTAATGCAAAAGGTTCTGGCAGAACTGAGCATCTTCAGCTCTGGTCTATCAGTGTCAAGTCCTCAAGCTCTTGAGAAATAATTTTACTTATTAAAACACATTTTCCCTCAAAACTACTGTAGGAAAGACAAAGCTCTCAGTGACCTCTCAGAAAATTGTTGAATTAAGGAGAGAAGTCTACATAACTCCTCCATTTTAAAGTCTAGTGAAAGTATAATTAATGTACCAAGAAAGAGCTCTGCTTTTCGTTCACAGATTTAAATTATTGAACTAAGCCTGTACCTTGGGACTATATTGCAAACACATTGCTTCCCAGTATTTTCTTTCTCTCAAAAATAGACAATGCCAACAGGTTGGCATACATTTTCAAGTTTTTAGTTAATGTCTTAGAATCCTTTAAGATTCTCTCTTCCCTCAGGAATTTTGTAGAGCTTAAGTTGAAACTGTCCCATCACTGTAGTCATGATGAACTCTTGAAATACCTGAAAACCCATTGTGCACAGAGCATTTTATTCATTCAATTTCATGGAACAGGTTAGCACCATGGTTACAGGTGTCTATTGAGTTAGTGTTCCTGTACAGGAAAAAACTACTTGCAGATTCATTAATTTAGGTTCCTTGCTGATTTTATGTTATGTTTTACAGAAATATTATATACCTCCATGATGTCTTCATGAAAATACTCACTACTGCAGCAAAAGCCTTTTAAAAAATATAACTCACGTTATTTATTTCTCTGTGTATTTCCATCACAACACATTAGCCTTCCTTTTAAGGTAGTAATGATTATTAAAAGTTAGCACTATGCCAAGTGCAGGGTCAATAGCAGACAAAAATCATTTGATTTATTAAAATAAAGCAACCTCAGCTTAAAGAAAAGCTTCTGACTGAGAATCCTAGCAAAGATAACTCTCTGAGTTAAATATTTGATAAGTCATTTCTGCAAATACTAAGTCTTTATCTGATAACAACACCCTTTAGCCATCAAGTTACTTACAGTCCAATGGGAAAGAGTAAAGAAGTCCCTATGGAATGTCAAAAGAGGACTAAAGGAAAGCTCTGTAGAGCAGAGCACACAAATTTTAACTGTGCACACTGCTTGAAAAAGGATGAGGAATTCTTTGGTGAAATTGTCGAAGAGGCAGTTTATCATTGACATCATGTCATATGCCACTACCAATGGCCCTTCCTCCACTCAGACTGACATCAGACCTAGGCATGCAACTTTTCAAAAATACCTCATAATTCATTCTAATTTATTCTAAGGAAATTATCATAAAAACTCAGTTAATTATTTAAAAATTTCAATGCAATGCTGTTTACAGTATCAAAAAATATGGACTCAACTTAATTTTCAAACAGAGGAGATTGATTATAAAATAGTACATTCAAGGAAAAGAATAACATGCTGTAGAAGACTATTAAGATATTCAAATATTTGAGAAAATATGAAAAAATAAACACATAAATGTATATTTAATTTAGAAGGATATACATCAAATATAATGTAAAATTACCAGGAATGATAGAGTTTTGATTGATTTTCCTTTGTTTAGTAGTATTTTCCAAGTTATCTAGAATAAATTTGTCTTGCTTTGTAAAGGAAAAAAGACTTTTTTAAAAGTATTTACACAATTTCCTTATTGATTTAACACTAGTTGCTAACTATCCAAGAAAAATATCAAGGTCTTAGCAGCCAATTATAGTGTTGTTTGTATTACTTGCATTATTATTTTGACGGGGAATTTCTGGAAACACAGTTACTTAATGTGGAGAAATAAATCCCTAATAAAGAAATTTCTGACTCTGTAACCATCATTTAGGATCTTTGGAAGGAGCTTACAGAACCTCTCCGAAGATCTTTCTTATAGCTTGATCCAAGTCACCTGTCTAATTCCATGTGTAAACTTCATGAAGGAGGAAATTTGGGAAAAAGCTTTAGAACTAGGATGGGAACAAGAGTTGGCTAAACAAGAGCAGGTAGTACAGCTGGGGGCCTTTTTCAGATAGGAAATATTGCAGAATCAAATTAAAACTTTATTCTTTTAGCCCTAGAAGATCATCCCTGCCTTTTAATAAGTACAATGATCTAAATTTCTGTAGCTCTTCTATCCTTTAATTTATTCCCTATGTAACCAGTATAGCAGGATAGAAAAAAAATACATGTTATTGCTGGTTGCCTTCAGCTCTATGCTTACAGAAAGGATTGCCATGATTTAGGGGTGCTTGATAAGTTGTTGGTTTCTTGAAGCTTGGAAGAAAACAGCAGATAAGGAGAAATGGGGATTTGAGGCTATCTCATTTCTTATGTGGTGGGGAGGTGTATGGGTTAGAAACAAATAATTCTCTGTCCTGCCAGATTTTAGAAAGGAAGTCATGTATCCAATTCAATCTAACAAGCACCCTACCGGCGTGGAGTACAGATTTGTAACTATAAGCCCTGCCCCCACGGAGTATTTAGTCATCACAATCTATATTGTAATTTGTAAGTTGCTCATCAAATTGCAGTAAATTACTGGAAACATTAAAACTTAATAATAAATAATATTCTCCTGGAAAATTAGAAATGTATGTCTAATTTGAAAAATCTGAAAAATCTTTCCACCTTTCTGGCATTCAGTAAAGCATACACCTACCTCTGTAATTGCCATTTTGTTGAGGAATCACAGAGCATGAAGCGTAATAACCATGGTATGTCTAAATAACAGCACCCTTAACTGCAGAAAAGCATTGACTTTGCCATGTAGTCCACCCTGCTGCAAATCAAACAGATTTTCTCCATACTTTAGTATATTAGGGATATGTTACACAATTTTCGTCATTATTTTGCCATATATTTTTGTCATATCTGTTTTACTAGTTTTTTTATTTAATATTTTTATATATACATTTAAATGGAATCACCTTTTTACCTTAGTTCTATCCTGAGCAATATCCATGAAATCGTGACTTTGATGTGCAAATTGCATATTTCTAATGTAATTAAAATAAAAACTGTTCATCAGTGTGTCATCTAAAAAGCCACATCACTCCACTTCAGTAGCAACACAGCCTAGACATTAAGATGGAGGAAGTCGGCCAGGCGCAGTGGCTCACGCCTGTAATCCCAGCACTTTGGGAGGCCGAGGCAGGCGGATCGCCTAAGGTCAGGAGTTCCAGAGCAGCCTCAACATGGAGAAACCCCGTCTCTACTAAAAATACAAAATTAACCGGGCGTGACGGTGCATGCCTGTAATCCCAGCTACTTGGGAGGCTGAGGCAGGAGAATCACTTGAACCTGGGAGGCGGAGGCTGTGGTGAGCTGAGATCGCACCATTGCACTCCAGCCTGGGCAACAAGAGCGAAACTCTGTCTTAAAAAATAAAACAAAACAAAACAAAACAAAAAAGATGGAGGAAGTCAGACTGTCGT
This sequence comes from Nomascus leucogenys, assembly GCF_006542625.1. Classification (NCBI taxonomy): domain Eukaryota; kingdom Metazoa; phylum Chordata; class Mammalia; order Primates; family Hylobatidae; genus Nomascus; species Nomascus leucogenys. The sequence goes on from NC_044392.1 coordinate 76,646,738, forward strand.
GTCCAAATTCCAGCTTTATGATTCATAGTTATGTGACTTTGGATAAACTCTGTGAACCTCATCTGTGTTTACCTTCTCGGTTTGTTGTAAGAAATAAATGATTTAATATATGAAAACTAATGGAACAAAATAAGCCTGTAATGAATGTTAGCTGGCATCAGCTAGCCTTATACCACAAATTAGGAGTATTCCAGGGACTGAGAACAACTAATACCCTCCCTTGAGAGTATTTACAACAAATAAGGTCATGCCCAGAAAGGATCTGAGTTCTTTAACATATTCAATGAATGTGTTCAGAGCCTGTCATGCGAAAGACTCCAAGCCAGAAAGGAATACACTCCAGCATTGCTCCAGCAAGCTAGAGTGTGGTAGCAAGGTCACTGGGAGCACGCAAACCTCTGTCTGACTGCATCTAATGAATGAGAGATGCTTTAGATGTCCAGGGGTTTGCGTCTTTGCAAGAGTTCGCTTAATAAAAAGCTCCCTGTTCTCTTACAGATTCAAAATGGAGGAAACACAAAGTTCACGCCTTAACAAAATGACTTATGAGAACTCATAAGCTGACTTTAAGAAAAGGAAAACCTGATATGCCAATCCTTGTGTTTATATCACCTTTCTTCATTTCTCCATTCACAGTTGCAGCCGATGGTGTAAAGGTAGCATATTCCCACCTAAGGCCAAACTCTAAATGCACTGAGTCACTTATACTCTAAAGTATAATTTTCGGACTTTGAACTTCAGGGTCTAGACACAATATAATGTAATCTCAAATATCATTTGTATTTCAAAGTAATTGTATAGACAATGTGTGTGACTGTATGTATGTTCAAGCCTTCTGAAAACGAGGCTAACTAGTGAGGTGAAGCCTTAGGTGGAAAATTTTATTTCCAGTATATCATTACTATTTGTTAACTGCATTCCTGATTTTGGATAATCATAGGGGAAAACACACACACACACACAACCACTAAGCCACAGTACTTGAGTAAACTTGAAGAAGGGCAGGGAGCAGCCAGCCTCTCATTATACAGCTGTTTCCCAACAGGTTCTTCCGGCACGTGGAGGGTCTGACTGAATTTGAATGTGCTGTGCACCATGTTTTTTCTGCACTAAGTCAGTTCGCCTATTCTATAATCTCGAGTAGTGATCTGTTTTAAAAACAGTGTTCCATATAGCAGAATTAAGTATACATCTTGACAGTTTGCGGGTACAAAAATATCAAGTTTTCCTTATCTGGGGGGCTGAAATGCAGTGTAGTAATTCAGTACCAATTGAGCATATACATGCACACACACAAGTATTATACATAATATTAAATATAATTTGAAAGTCCTAACAGGGTGGTAAAAGGCTCTGGAAGCTATGGGGTGTTCCAATGCCTCCAGCTTCATATTGTGCCCTTTTTCTCTTTACTCTTTGCCTTCTGATATTCAGGAATTGCTTCAAAAATGAGCCTATATCTCCCTGGCATTTCAGGCACTTTCACACATGCTGTTCCATCTGTCTGGAAGGCATTCTATTCTCTGTGTGGCTACTTCCAACTGACTGTTGCTCAGAATCTAGCTTAAATATCAGTTCATTCATGTATACATTCACTCATTCATTTATTCCTCCATTTATGTACGCCATTTGTATTTATTGAACACGTGATAAATTCACGCACTGTGTTAAACCTTCAGTATGTGAACAAAAGAAATGCAGCTCTCACTTCCTTGGAGCTTAAAACAACACAAAATACAAATAATGAATAGTTACATAAATTCACATGTAACACATGTATGATAATGGGTTTGAAGGGACACAATGGAATGCTATGAGAGAAAAAAATAAAAATCTAATTTAGATGAGCCTGAGATGAGGTGGGAGAGGAGGCTAAGGAGGTCTCTAAAAAGTAGCTGTTAGAGTGAGATCTGAAAATTAGACTTGAGAAACGATAGTGGGAGGAGTGTTCTAGGTATAGGAAACAGCACAAAGACTCCAGCTTCCTTCTAAATTCACTCTCATATTTTATGTTCTTATAGCATTTTATTCTCCTTTGTAATATTAATCACAGTAATCATTAAATAGTTATTTGGAAAACACTTGCCTCTCCCACTAGACTGTTACTCTCATAAGGCCAGTAGTAATAGTATATGCCTTTCTCTGCTCTTTCCTAAGCACCAAGCACAGTGAAAGTCTAACCCATGGTGGATGCTTACAAAGGTCTGCTGATGAATACAGACAGTATTAATGGACTGGGAGGTCAGCAAGGGAAACACTGCATTACAACTTTTAATCAATATTAAAGCTCTGCTTAAATATGTGCAATGAAATTAGGTGCACTTTGCCCATTTAAAAAATTTAAACTTAAGTATGCATGATAGAGGATATGGTGGGCATAATACTGAAAGGAAAAGATCAAAAGGTAGAAATATTTATTCATTCGAAATTGACATATCACTTAGTTAACAAAACCTGCCATTTGTGTCGCTATACTACGTAGCACAATATCCTTTGGGCACGTAGTAGGCACTCAAATATGTGTACAATTAATGACAATGAATTAACTAATGGAAGAAATATTTATAGGTATGTTCACCTATACCAGTTTATTTATTCAACAATACTTATTGTGTGCCTATACCTGGAGTTTTGCTGGGTGCTGAAAATACACAGATAGGTCTCAAAGAGCTCAGAACTCAAAAGAAAAAGAAAAATCAAGGTTCACAATTGTAGTGAGGTAAGTGATGAAGAAGGCATAATATAACTTCCTATGTGAGCTGGAGATGGGGAGAAAAGCAGGGCATTAGCTAAGCCTAGGGTGGATAGCAACTTTTTCTTTTTTTTTTTTTTTGAGACTTAGTTTCGCTCTTGCTGCCCAGGCTGGAGTGCAACGGCGTGATCTCAGCTCACTGCAACCTCTGCCTCCTGGGTTCAAGGGATTCTCCTGCCTCAGCCTCCCGTGTAGCTAGGATTACAGGTATGTGCTACCATGCCCAGCTAATTTTGTATTTTTTAGTAGAGACGGGGCTTCACCATCCTGGTCAGGCTGGTCTCGAACTCCAGACCTCAAGTGATCCGCCTGCCTCAGCCTCCCAAAGTGTAGGATTACAGGCTTGAGCCACTGTGCCCAGCCAGATAACTTTTTCAAGACATGATGACAGTTGCTATGCTGCTTAGGACCAATAGGGGTTACCCAGATGCAAGCAAGGGAAGAACATGCATCCCAGCTATTTAACATTTTAGCTGTTGATAGTGAAGAGTAAATAACTTGGCCATTCGGCCTTCCCAGCCATATGGAATTGTCTAACAAAAATGATATGTGCCGCTAAATTCTTCAGGCAAAGTTATTTTATACATTATAGATTGCTAAATTATCTGCATTAAAACGGAACACAAGAGGCTTAACTCGATTGAGGATAGAAATGTATTCCTTCAAATAAGGTAATTTTTGTTTTTGTTTACAGCCTCAATGATCTGTGCATTCTTTTAGACCTGGATGGATTTAGGGAGGAGTTTTGTTCACAGAGGAGAATTTCTAAAACAACAACAGTAGCTTGAAATTTACTCATGATCTTAAAATTGTGGTGAATGTGGCAGAACCGATTCTCTGTGACTGAGACCTGTTTGTTGTGAATTGCTAATTAGAATAATTATTAACATTCAGAGAATTGCAAAGCAGGAAATTTTTAGCCTTGACTGCTTATTATTCACACGACAGTACTAAATTAAAATAAAATAGCGCAGTCACAGAATAAGCAACAAAAGGTTCTTAAAAATATATCAAGAGCAATCTATTTGAGAGCTATAGAAATTGTTCAGCAATGCAGATTGCCATTTTATTTTATTTCTATAAAATATTTTTTAGAAGTCTCAGAGAAAGTACTTTGTAAAGAGGAACATCTACAAAGGACTATATTCAGTTTTTTCCAGATCATAGCGCAAGAACATATCTTCAATATATGATCTTTCCACCAGCCCCCAAAAATCATTTATAAAATGTAATGTTGAATCTCCTTTATCGTTCACACAAAAGCTGAAAATTGTGTTCTAAAGAAATCAATACATATTGTAAGCAGAAGAAAATTCATGGAAATATCCAGGGAAAGTTGGAGAGTATAAAGAATTTTTACCTATGCTTATTGAAAAAAAATGAAATAAGGAAAAAGCATATTCATACAAAAAATATCCTCAGACAAATACTTCGAAATTGCTTTCTATCTGAAATTCAGTTCAAAATTACTGACTAAAATTAGTATTTATCCTTGAGCTGGGAGTTGAACCAAACCCTAAACAGAAGTCTGGTTTAGATTAGTTTCAATTTAAATCAAAAAGGAAATTCTAATCAGTATTTTTCTGTTTTGTTGAAACTCTTTTGAACTAAACAAAAGAAAAAAGTTACTTAGGTTTGAAAAGCAGCAGTTAATGAGGTTGACACCATCCACATCATATCTGTGTCCTAAGCTATGAAAATAGATATTTCTTAAACTTGTGGCCCTCACTACATAAAAGATAGTGAGACATATGTAAATGAGCTGACACAACTCCCTACAAAGCCTGTGACCCCACACGTACATATGTAGTATGAATTTTAATATCTAAGTATTTATATAGGACACATTCATAACAAAATACCTTTTGGAAACACTGAATAAGCCACCATCTTACATACATATAGGTAAAAATAGCATATATAAGCATGCTAATTATACATTTTAAAGTTCATAAAACATTGTTTCATTTATTCATTCTTGCTTATTCAACATTGAGTACCTCTTCTATGTACTACACTATGCTTGGTGTTAGCAATGCAAAAGAATGAGCTTAATATGATCCCTGCCTTCAAAGAGTTTTAATCTAGGAATTACTTAAAATCCATTTGATGGTAATCAAATTATTAAAAGATTCTCTTTATGTAGAGCAGATAATGGTAAACTCATTCCATAAACTATCTCAATATATTTTTCCATTCTTGATCTTTACAATACAGGTTAATATGAAGGATATAGAGACTATTCAGATGACAATTAGAAAACAGAACATTTGGACTATCATAACGGGTCCAGAAATAACTGCTTGACTAAATAAATAAGTATTATTAATAAAATTTTAGTATAAGGACACAACCATAAGAGCAAAGGTCACTGACATGCATAGAATTTAGGCACCACTCTGAAAGAAGGGAAACTTAGAACCAGAACAGAAACAATTCCCTTAGCTACATCTGGCTAAAGGTTTTATCACTGTCTATTGCAAAAGTGGAAGTTAATATCAAAATATTGTTTTGAATTCATTTGTAAATTGTCATGTAATATAATCTGTGTAGTTTTTCCTCTGTGGTCTGGGTTCATCCACTCTCAGTTAAACATGTCTACTTTTTATAAAATGCCAATTTATAAAAACACTTGAGATATTTTTGCAAACAAACGCCTGGCTCCCATTTGACCATTATAGTCAAGTGTGTCCATAGCAAGCCTTTCTGATGCTGTATCAGGGTTATTTTTGTCAGTGTATGTACTACAAATTCTTTCTGTATACTTGGATTAAAATTTTGATATAATCTAGCATCTTATCCAATGTTGCTCATGGATTTCCTTGGAATATGGTCTATCTAGTAAATAGGCCACTGAAGCTACCCATGTGCTACATGCACCCCAGATGAGAAAGGCCAGCTATGAGTGCTCCCTGGAGATCATTGCAATATCCCTGGAAAGATTTCACAATTTAACTTTTTGGAAAAAATTATTTCTTCCACTCTTGTCTATTGCCCATCCTTTTGTCTCTCTAGCTGCATATTTCATAATTTATTCCTAACTACTGTCCATTTCACCAATGCTCTCTTTGGCTATAACTATGCTGATGCTAAAACTATCCACTGAGTTTTTCGTTTTTGTTACTGTATTTTTATTCCTCGAATTTATTTTTTTCAAATTTGGCATTTCTATACAATTTCAGTTTCTTGCTATAATTTTCAAACTTGGCTTTCTTTTCATTCTTAATCAGATAATTTACTATTTTAATCGATGGTTGATAGTCTATGTTTGATACGATGTATCAAGTTTTTGTATATATGTTTGTCTATTGAGTTTTCTGATGCCCATACATAGTGTCTTATTCTTTATGTGTCTACTCATCTTTGACAAGTACAAAAAATGCTTCTTGTGACAGAAGCATTCTTAGCAGGAATGACAGCAGATTTCTTGTGGGAAACAGGGCCAAACCAAAAGACTGTGGGTGAACATCTTTAAAGCGATGAAAGAAAAAAGATACTGTCATCTTACAAAAATATCTTTCAAACATTAAGGTGAAGTGAAAACATTTGTAGGTATACAAAGTCAAAATAATTCATCACCAACAAAGCTATACTATAAATAATGTTAAGGAATATCCTGCAAGCAGGAACAAAATGATACCAGGCATAAATATGAATCCACAGAAAGGATTATAGAGTACCTAAAATTGTAAATAAGTGGGTAGATTTTTAAAATTTAAATTTAAAATCCCCATAAAATATGATTAAATGTTTAACAAAAGTAATAACAATGGACTGTGGGGTTTATAATATATGTAAAAGTAAAAATACCTGACATCACAGGATGAAAACTTAAAGTGAAGAAATAAAACTATATTATTTTAAAGTTCTTATAAAAAAATATGGTTTTATGTGGTAATACTTTAAGACAAATTGTGTAAAGTTGTACACTATATACATTTTATAAAAACCAATAAAACATTTGAGTGAATAAGCAAATCTAAGAGCTCAAATGGAATAATAAAAGGATAAAAGTGCTAAATTCAAAAGAAGTCTGAAAAGGAGAAAAAAGGAACAAAGAACACATGTGACACATAGAAAAAAATGGAAAGATGTCAGATTTATACCCAACCATGCTAATAAATATATTAAATGTAAATGGTCTAAATAGCCAAATTAATATAAAATGTGAAATTGTATTTTTTTAAAGATTCAAATTTATGTTGCCTATAAGAAATCCTTTTTAAGTATAAAGAAACTGATTAAAAGTCAAAGAATGAAAAAACATACCTTTTCAACACTAATCCAAAGAAAGCTGTAATAACTGTACTAATATTGACAAAATAGGGTTCAGAACAAAATATTATCAGGAATATAATGAATAATTTAATAATGAAGATGAGGTCAATTCATTAAGAGAATATAATAATTCTAAAAGTTTATACACTGATATGGTTTGGTTCTGTGTCCCCACCCAAATCTCACCTCAAATTGAAATCCCCATAATCCCCATGTGTGAGGGCAGGACCTGGTGGGAGGTGATTATGTCATGGGGGTGGTTTCCCCCATGCTGTTCTTCTGACAGTGATTTATCAAGAGATCTGATGGTTTCATAAGCGTTTGACATTTCCTCCTACACACTCTCTCACCTGCCACCATGTAAGACATGTCTCTTCCCCTTCCTCCATAATTGTAAATTTCCTGAGGCCTCCCCAGCCATGTGGAACTTTGAGTCAATTAAGCCTCTTTTCTTTATAAATCACCCAGTCTCAGGCAGTTCTCTATAGCATTATGAAAATGGACTAATACATACGCCTAATAATAAAACTTCATGATACCTGAAGTAAAAACTGATGTAATTGCAAGGATAAATAAATCCATAAAGTCAGAGATTTTATTACCATTCTCTCAATAATTGATAGAATAAGTAGACACAACTTGATCTAATTCATATTTATAGAACACTCCACCAAATAATGGAAACACCAAAAACAGTCTTTTCAAGGACTCATGGAACATCTATCCAGAAATAAGTTGAGGAGTTTAATAAGTTTTCTGGATATATAATTAATATACACAAATATACTAAGCATACATTTAGAAAATATAATTTAAAAAATATAATATTTATTATAAGCAATAACAACATATGTAAATAAAAATAGCAAAAACTGTGTACAATCTATCCATAAAAAATATAGAATTATGAAAATCTCTTCAGAACACCTAAAAAATGAGATACCATATACCTGGATAGGATAATTCAATATTTTAAGATGTCAGGTTTTCCCTGACTTTAAATATTTTCCATGGATTTAAATAACTTTTAATCACAATCCAAATAGAGTTTTTCAAAAAACTAGACAAACTGACATCAAATTGATATAGAAGAGGAGAAGTCAAAGAATAATGAAGAGAGACCTGGTAAAGTATAGGGGGAAGGGGCCTTGCCTTTTCAGATATCAAGATTTATTATATTTCTTTTTTGATTATTGCTTTAAGATATTTATAGATTCTGGATATTAGACCTTTGTAGATGGATAGTTTGTGAAGTAGGTTGTCTGTTTACTCCTTTGATAGTTTCTTTTGCTGTGTAAAACCTCTTTAGTTTAATTGTTAATTTTTGTTTTTGATGCAATTGCTTTTGAGGACTTAGCCATAAATTATTTGCCAAGGCTGATATCAAAAAGTGTATTTCCTAAGTTTTATTCCGGGAGTTTTATAGTTTCATGTCTTACATTTAAGTCTCTAATCCATCTTGAGTTAATTTATGTATATAGTGATAATTAGGGGTCCAGTTTCATTCTTCTGCATATTCTAGCAACATTTATTGAATAGGAACTCTATTCCCTATTGCTTATTTTTGTTGAGTTTGTCTAAGATCAGATGGTTGTAAGTGTGTGGTTTTATTTCTGGGTTCTCTAGTCTGTTCCATTTATCTATGTGCCTGTTTTTGTACAAATACCATGCTGTATTGGTTACTGTAGCCTTGGAATATAGTTTGAAGTTAGATAATGTGATGCCTCTAGCTTTGTTCTTTTAGCTTAGAAGCACTTTGGCTATTTGGGCTCTTTTTTCATTTTATAGTAATTTTATAATAGCTTTTTCTAATTCTGTATACCTTTGTAACAAACCTTAATATGTACCCCTGATTCTAAAATAAAAGTTAAAATAGAAAAAACTACTTAATATACAACTGTAATAATTAGAACTATCTAGTATTGATGATGAAGTAAGACTATTTCACTACTGGTACAATTTGGAGACTTCAGAAACAGACTCACACATGTAAACAAAGTTAATATATGTGAAAGATTTCATGGAACATTACAGGAAAAAGAAACCTGAAGTGATCCATGAGAATGAACTGAAATTAGATTGCTACTTCACATTACACATAAAAATCAATGCACAATGAATGAAAAACTTAAATATAAAAGACAAAACGTTAAAAATTAGAGAAGAAAATCTGGGATAGAAGTTACATCTGGGGGAAGACTAAGGTCAGAAGCAGTGTATAGGTAGAGGTAACTGTCACATTCTAGTTCTTAATTGTGTTCACATACGTTCTTGTTAATATTCTGCATCATAACCTGCATCTGTTCTTACATGCATTCTTTTGTATAGTTCAAATATTATAAAAATTTTAAAAATCTGTTGTCCTCACTTTAGAATAATACTCAGCTTCAAACGGGTGAAGTTTGCCCACATCATTACTTTCTCCAGTCAAAATTAATCAATGCCATCTGTCCTCAGTAACCCTTCCATTTTTTCTGCCCTGTATTGAATCATCCTCATTCTCTTATCATTTCTCTGCTATCATAAGACATAAAAAATGATGTTGTATTCAAGTAACTGTTGAGTGTTTAAGGAAGATTTCTTTCTAAATATTTCTTGTTACTTTACTGTTAACATATTTCATTGCCAAGTGAGTTGTTTGAATAGGAGTACTCTCACTGACTCATTTTAAGCATATAAAGCAACAATGCCTAGAAATTTATTTCCTATATGTTAATTTATTTTTATCACATTATTATTTAGTACATGGCATTTATTTCTTTCAGGGATCACATAATTAGTTTCTGAAAATCACTCTGAAGTGGAGGTCTGTCTCCAAAAAGGCTAATAACTTCATTGAAATTAAAGTAGATCTATGTGACACCTAACTATAAAGCAGAGAAAGCATCTGGAATCTTAGGTTCTGGTCCTAGGTTTTCGTTGACAAGCAGCATATTCTTATTTAAATTAATCTCACATTCCAAATCTCAGTGTTCTTACTTACAAAATGAAAGAGTTGGTGTAGTTCTCCCTTAATAAGCTACTTAATTTGGTTTCTAAAATAATATAAATTGCATTATTAGTTTACAATAATTTCTATAAGACACAGGTCTAGTGTTGAATGCATCGAAATTGTTAGTAAGATTAATACTCAATATTTAGGATGTTAGTCTTTCTCTAACTTCATTCCCTGTGCTGTCACAGATTCAGTGCAATCTCGCTCACTTTATTTAAACATTTTCTTAAGAATAACAATCTTCTCAGAGAGAAAGTAGAGATAGCCTAAACAATTAACTCTATTGAGCTTCTGGATGCTGTTTAAACATATAGTCTTTAAAACAATGGACTTGAGTTATTTTGAATTCCAAATTTAACATAAAATGTCAGAGACAAAGCATAAAATTACACACACACACACACACACACAAATTAAGAATGCATGATAATGTAGAAGTTAATTTTCTCTCCAGAAAAAAGCAGACAGTCAACAAGATATATGGAAAAAGACGTGAATTGGTATAGGAGAGTAATTATATAAAACATAGGGGATCTCCTTTTAAGGTCCCAAGCTCTAGCTTTCTTATCCTTGGTTACCATGAGATAGAGAGAGGGATATAGAGATCTTAAGTTTGTTTTATGATGTGAGAAGAGAGAGAACATATGCCTTGCTTTCTATGTAATAGCCATAGGAGATACACCAATTATCTTACTGAAGACCCATTTCCCTTGTGATGCCAGAACAACAGAGTAGCAATGGCTGAACTAGGCCCTTGACTAATAATGGGCCTGAGACACGCCCCAGTTTCCTTCAAAGAACGGTAGGGAAGCATGACAATACCAATAGAGGACTGGCAGACCTGCATACGAATAAGGAGGAGGAGGAGTCAGGTCAGATTACTTAGACCTGATTGCTGAAGGCCATGGCAGAACTGTGAACCTCAGCACACCTGTTACCATATGATGACAACAGCCAACTGAAGCAAAGTACACCACAATCACAGAAAACACTGGAGGGTGGTCATGAGCCAGAATACTCCCTTCCATGATGCTATGTATGCGTAAAAAGATACCACCCTGGGAAAGTGAAAGGTCAAGAATTTGATGTCACTGAGTTATCATTTCCTTAGAAAGATTTTTAATCTAACAGAATCTCAGTTACACTTCTGGTTACAACTAAGGTTCCTTGCATAAAGTGAAAATAGGAACATATTAGCTAAGTCAATTTTTATTTATAGATAAAGAATACAACATTTTTAAATATTGAAATATATGGCTATGATATGTTCACCTGCTTTACCAATATTATTGTTATTATCTTTATTGCAGTTGTGGTAACTATTTTCACAAGATCCCCTTTAACTCTTAAGCACCTTGATCAATTTTATTTTTAATTAATTTTTTAAATTTATAATTGACACACAATAATTATGCACATTTTGGGGGTGGAGTGTGATGTTTCAATGCACGTATACATTGTATAATGACCAAATCAGAGTAATTACACGTGTTATTTTAAACTTCTGTAATTTCTTTGTTGTGACAACATTCAAAATCTTCTAGCTATCTTGAGTATACACTGCATTGTTATTTGCTATTGTATTCATCCATTTTCATGATGCTGATAAAGACATACCTGAGACTGGACAATTTACAAAGGAAAGAGATTTAATGGACTTACAGTTACGTGTGGCTGTGGAGGCCTCACAATCTTTGCAGAAGGTAAAAGGCATGTCTCACATGGCAGCAAACAAGAGAAGAGAGCTTGTACAGTGAAACTCCCCTTTTTAAACCCATCAGATCTCATGAGACTTACTCACTATCATGAGAACAGCATGGGATGATTCAGTTACTTCCCACTGGGTCCCACCCACAACACATGGGAATTCAAGATGAAATTTGAGTGGGTACACAGCCAAACCATATCATTTCACCCCTGACCCCTCCCAAATCTCATGTCTTCACATTTCAAAACCAATCATGCCTTCCCTACAGTCCCCCAAAGTTTTAAGTCATTTCAGCATTAACTCAAAAGTCCACAGCCCAAAGTCTCATTCGAGACAAGGCAAGTCTCTTCTGCTTTAAGCCTGGAAAAATCAAAAGCAAGTTAATTACTTCCTAGATACAATAAGGGTATAGGAATTTGGTAAATACACTCATTCCAAATGGGAGAAATTGGCCAAAACAAAGGAGCTACAGGCCCCATGCAAGTCTAAAAATCCAGTGGGGCAGTGAAATCTTAAAGCTCCAAAATGATCTCCTTTGACTCCATATCTCACATCCAGGTCACATGGATACAAGAGGTGGGTTCCCATGGTCTTGGGCAGCTCCACCCCTGTGGCTTGGCAGGGTACAGCCTCCCTCCAGGCTGCTTTCATGGGCTGGCATTGAGTGCCTGTGGCTTTTCCAGGTACAAAGTGCAAGCTGTTGGTGGATCTACCATTCTGGGGTCTGGAGGATGGTGGCCCTCTTCTCAAAGCTCCACTAGGTGGTGCCCCAGTAGGGACTCTGTATGGGGGCTCTGATCCCACATTTCCTTTCTGCACTGCACTAGCAAAGGTTATCCATGAGGGCCCCATCCCAGCAGCAAACCTGCCTGGGCATCCAGGCATTTCCATACATCCTCTGAATTCTAGGCAGAGGTTCTCAAACCCCAATTTTTGACTTACACTTGCAGGTTCAACATCACGTGGAAGCTGCCAAGGCTTGGGGCTTACGCCCTCTGACGCCATGGCCCAATCTCTACAATGGCCCCTTTCAGCCACTTCTGAAGTGGATGGGAGGCAGGTCACCAAGTCCCTAGGCTGCAAGTAGCACAGGGACCCTGAGCCCAGCACTCAAAACCATTTTTTCCTCCTAGCCTCAGGACCTCATAGGAGGGGCTGCTGTGAAGACCTCTGACATGCCCTAGAAATATTTTACGTGTTGTTTTGGGGATTAACATTTGTCTCCTCATTACTTATGTAAATTTCTGCAAACGGCTTGAATTTCTCCTCAGAAAATGGGATTTTCTTTTCTATTGCATTGTCAGGCTGCATATTTTCTCAACTTTTGTACTCTGCTCTCCTTATAAAATTGAATGCTCAGCAACAAAAGCCAAAATTGACAAATGGGATCTAATTAAACTAAAGAGCTTCTGCACAGCAAAAGAAACTACCATCAGAATGAACAGGCAACCTACAGAATGGGAGAAAATTTTTGCAATCTACTCCTCTGACAAAGGGCTAATATCCAGAATCTACAATGAACTCAAACAAATTTACAAGAAAAAAACAAACAACCCCATCCACAAGTGGGCGAAGGATATGAACAGACATTTCTCAAAAGAAGACATTTATGCAGCCAAAAGACACATGAAAAAATGCTCATCATCACTGGCCGTCAGAGAAATGCAAATCAAAACCACAATGAGATACCATCTCATACCAGTTAGAATGGTGATCATTAAAAAGTCAGGAAACAACAGGTGCTGGAGAGGATGTGGAGAAATAGAAACACTTTTACACCGCTGGTGGGACGGTAAACTAGTTCAACCATTGTGGAAGACAGTGTGGCGATTCTTCAGGGATCTAGAACTAGAAATACCATTTGACCCAGCCATCCCATTACTGGGTATATACCCAAAGGATTATAAATCACGCTGCTATAAAGACACATGCACACGTATGTTTATAGTGGCACTATTCACAATAGCAAAGACTTGCACCCAACCCAAATGTCCAACAATGATAGACTGGATTAAGAAAATGTGGCACATATACACCATGGAATACTATGCAGCCATAAAAAAGGATGAGTTCATGTCCTTTGTAGGGACATGGATGAAACTGGAAACCATCATTCTCGGCAAACTATTGCAAGGACAAAAAACCAAACACCACATGTTCTCACTTATAGGTGGGAATTGAACAATGAGAACACATGGACACAGGAAGGGGAACATCACACACCGGGGCCTGTTGTGGGGTGGGGCGAGGGGGGAGGGATATCATTAGGAGATATACCTAATGTTAAATGATGAGTTAATGGGTGCAGCACACCAACATGGCACATGGATACATATGTAACAAACCTGCACGTTGTGCACATGCACTCTAAAACTTAAAGTATAATAAAAAAAAAAAAAATCGAATGCCTTTAACAGCACCCAAGTCACATTTTGAATGCTTTGTTGCTTAGAAATTTCTTCTACCAGATGCCCTAAATCATTTCTCTCACGTTCAAAATTTCACAAATCTCTAGGGCAGGGGCAAAAATGCCACCAGTCTCTTTCCTAAAACATAACAAGAGTCAACTTTGCTCCGGTTCCCAACAAGTTTCTCATTTCTATCTGAGACCACCTCAGCCCGGACTCTGAGGTGGTCATATTATAATGATATGATATTGTTCATATCATTATCAGCATTTTGTGCAAATACATTCAACAAGTCTCTAGGAAGTTCCAAACTTTCCCACATTTTCCTGTTTTCTTCTGAGTCCTCTAAATTGTTCCAACCTCTGCCTGTTATCCAGTTCCAAAGTCGCTTCCACGTTTTTCAGTATGTTTTCAGTAGTACCCCACTCTACTGGTACCAATGTACTGTATTAGTCTGTTTTCACGTTGCTGGTAAAGATATACCAGAGACTGGGCAATTTACAAAATAAAGAGGTTTAATGGACTTACAGTTCCATGTGGCTGGGGAGGTCTGACAATCACCGAGGAATGTGAAAGGCACATCTCACATGGTGTCACACAAAAGAAGAGGGCTTGTGCAGGGAAACCACCTGTTTAAAACCATCAGATCTCATGAGACTTATTCACTATCATGAGAAAAGCACAAGAAAGACCATCTACTATGATTCAGTTACCTCCCACTGAGTCCCTCCCACAACACGTGGGAATTCAAGATGAGATTTGGGTGGAGACACACCCAAACCATATCAGCTATACTCACCCTACTTTGTAATAGAACACCAAAATTTATTCTTCCTGTCTAACTGTAACTTTGCACCTACTGAACAACCTCACTGGTCCCGCCTGCTCATCCCTACCCTCCCCAGCCCTGGTAATCACTACTCTACTCTCTATTTTTATAAAATCAGCTATTTTAGAGTCCTCATGTGAGTGAGATAATGCAGTGTTTGTCCTTCTATTTGTGGCTTATTTCACTTAATATCATGTCCTCCACGTTCATCCATGTTGCCACAAATAACAAATTTCATTTTGTGTAATGGCTGAATAATACTCTCTTGTGCATGTACAAGAGTGAATTTGTGTGTGTGTGTGTGTGTGTGTTACATTTTGTCATCCTTTCATCTGTAGATGAGCATTAAGGTTGATTCAATAGCTTGGCTATTTTTAATAGTGCTGCAGTGCTGCAACAAATTTGGGCATGCAGATGTCTCTTCAACATACTAATTTCATTTTCTTTGGATGTATACCCAATATATGGGATTGCTGGATCATATGGTAGTTCTATTTTTATTTTTTTGTGGAACCTTATACTATTTTCCATAATGACTGTAGTAATTTACATTCCCATCAACAGTATATAAGAGTGCCCTTTTCTTCACATCCTTGACAGCATTTCTTTTTTGTCTTTTTGATAATAGTCATTCTAACTGGAGTAAGGAGATATCTCATTGTGGTTTTGACTTGCATTTCCCTGATGATTAGTGATGTTGACTATTTTTTCATGTCTCTGTCAGCCACTTGCATGTCTTCTTTTGAAAAATGTCTATTTTAGCCTTTTGCACATTTTTAATTGGATTATTTGGGTTTCTTTTTTGCTATTGGATGATTAAAGAAATTGAAGAGAACATAAATAAAAGATATCCCATGTTTATAGATTGGAAGAATTAATACTGTTAAAATGTCCATATTACTCAAATTGGTCTACAAATTCAGTGCAATCTCTATCAAAATACTAATTACATTCTTCACATAAATAGAAAAGAATTATCTTAAATTCATATGCAAATGCAAAAGATGCCAGATAGTCGAAGCAATCATGAGTGAAAAGAAAGAAGCTGAAGTCATCCCACTACCTGAGTTCAAAATACAGTACGAAGTCATAGTAACCAAAAATAGCATAGTACTGGCATTAAAACAGATGCATAGACTGATGGAACATAATAGAGAACCCAGAAAGAAATCCATACATTTACAGCCAATTGATTTTCAGCAAAGTCAACAAAAACACACATGGAGGGAAGGACAGTTTTCAATATATAGTACCGTGAAAACCGGATATCCACATGCAAAAGAATAAAATTAGACCCCTATTTTTCACCCTATACGAAAGTCAACTCTAAATGGATTAAGGACTAAAATGTAATAATCAAAACTATGAAACTACTGGAAGAAAATCTAGGGGAAATGCTTCATGAGTTGAACTGGGAAAGGATTTTTAAAATAAGACCTCAAAAGCACAGGGAACAAAAGCAAAAATAGGCAAATAGGATTATATTGAATGAAAAAGCTACTGTACCACAAAGTAGGCAATCAATAAAGAGACAAACCTGCAGAATGGGAGAGAGAATTCAAGAACTATGGGACAATGCTGAATGACCTAATGTAAATGAAATTGAAGTCCTAGACAGAAGGAAATTTGACCAAGAATTTCTCGTGAGTGAAGACATCAAACCAAAGATGTAATATCCCAGCATAAGCCAAGCAGGATGTTTAACCCTACTATACAAGTTAGAGGTCAAGGGAGTAAAATCTTTAAAGTACTGAAAGACAAAAAAATGCTATGAACCCATGATTCTGCACCCAGGAAAAATACTTTTCAAAAGGAAGGTAAAATAAAGACTTTTTTTCAGTCAAACAAAGCCTGAGAGAATTTATGTCAGTAGAACTGCATTTTAAGAGATGCTAAATGAAAGTCTAGGCATCTACACTAGAACTGAATCTATACAAAGAAATGAAGATTGGTGTTAACTACGCAAATGAAGGTAAAAGTAAAAAGCATATATTCTTCATTTTTAATCACTTTAAAATATTTGAGTGTTTAATGCAAGACTTGTGACAATATTATGGAGTTTAAACTCTATATAATATTAATATATGTGACAATATCACAAAGGATGGGAAAAAGGGTTTGGAAATATTCTGTTGTAAGGTTCTGATGCTATTTATGAGCGAGTGTATATAATTTTTTTTTGAGACAGAGTCTTGTTCTGTCACCCAGGCTAGAGTGCACTGCTACAATCACAGCTCACTGCAGCCTCAATGTCTCATGCTCATGCTATCCACCTGCCTTAGCCTCGAGTTGGTGGGACTACAGGCTACACCACCATGCCTGGATAATTTTTTTTTTTTTTTTTTTGTAGAGACAGGAGTCTCATTATGTTGTCCAGGCAGGTCTCAAACTCCTGGGCTCAAGCAATCCAACTATCTTGGCCTCCTAAAGTGCTAGGATTACGAATGTGAGCCACCACGACCTGCCTATATTATTATTATTTGAAAGTAGCCTCTGATAAGGTAAATATGTGTACTAACCCCTAGGGAACAACTGAAAGTTGGTGGAGGGATATAAATAATTAGCCAAAAATGGAAATAGAAGCATTTTAAAATATTTAATTTAAAATAAGATAGAAGTAACAAAGAATCAAAGGAATTAATTAAAAGCAATTAGTAAGGTAGTAAATTTAAATCCAATAATATCAACAATCATACTAAGTGTAAATTGTCTAATTTCCCTAATCAAAAAGCAGAGATTTTCAAAATTGGGTCATAAAGGAAAATCCAACTATATGTTGTCTACAAGAAATTCATATTAAATATAAAGGCAAGTTAAAAGTAAAAGTATTAAAAATATTGTAAACAATAATTTTTAAAAGGTGGAGTGGTAATATTAACATCCGATGAAATAAACTTCACAACAAGCTGTATTACTAGGGATAAAGAAGGACATTACATAATGGTAAATGGGTAAGATCATAAAAAAGACAAATCATTCCTAAATGTCACTGGATAAGATTAAATATGTGAAAAAAATAGTATGCCTATATATAAATTAATGCAATAAATATAAATATAATAGCATTGAAAACATTAACAACTTAGGTATTTAATAGGATAATCGGGGTATATATCTGACAAAAGAAATACAAAACTTGTCATACTGAAAACTATAACATATTGATTTAAATAAATCAAAACCCTAAATAAATGAAGAGAATATCATGTTCATGAGTCAGAAAATAGTACTCTTAAGATTTCAGTTCTCTTTGATTTGGTCTATAGATTTAGTGCAATCCAAATCAAAATCTCAAACAGGCCTCTTTTTTGTTTTGGTTTGGTTTGGGGTTTTTTGTAAAAATCAGTAAGCTGATTCTAAAATTTAGGTGCAAAGAACCTAGAATAATGGAGGCAATTTAAGAAAAAAAGGAGTAAAGATGAAGAACCCTCACTACTCCATTTCCAGATTTACTGTAAAGCATTGGTATATAGAACAATTGAACAAAATGGAGTCCAGAAATAGACCCAAACATATATGATAGATTGATTATTTAGTAAAGTTGCCAGGGCAATTCAGTGTATAAAGAATGACCTTTCCACAAATGATGCTAGAACAATTGGGCATACATTTTTAAAAAGTATTTAAATACTCATATCATCTTTATAAACGAACTCAAAATGAACTATAAACCTTGATGTAAAACCCAAAACTTTTAAAAGACAGGAGAATCTCTGTGATCTTAAATTAGGCAAAATATTTTAGAGAGGACAGAAAAATCACAATTCATTAAAAAATTGGTAAATTGGAACAATAAAAACTAAAACTGCTCTTCAAAAGACACTATTAAGAAAACGAAAAGGCAAAACACAGATTAGGAGAAAACATTTGCAAACATGTGTTTGAAAAAGAACTTGTAGTCATAATACATAAAAAACGCTCATGAAGTGAGAATAGGAAAACAAACTGCCCAATTTAAAAATGTTGGCAAAAGAATTGAACAGACACTTCACAAAGGAGCTATTGATGGCATGAAAAGATGCTCAACATCATTCGTCATATGAAAATGCAAATTAAATCCAAAGTGAGGTATCACAATAGACTCATTAGCTAAACTTAAAACCTGACAAAACCAAGTACTGCTAAGGAGACAGAGCAATGGGAACTCTCACACATTACTGATGGTAATAAAAAATAATTAAGAAATTTTAGAAAACGTTTTGTAGTGTCTTATACATTTAAGCATACACTTAGACCCAGTAATTCCATTCCTATTTATCCAAAAGAAAACACAACTTATGGACATACAAAAATTTTCATGTACACGTTTATAATCACGCCCACAAATTCTAGATAGCAGAAATGGCCAGATATAAACTCCACTTGTTGTTCATTGTCACTTAACTAATGCCTTGTAAACTCTATTGTTGTAGCCAGAGATTAAAATACTGAGTAATACAAGGCCTGAGATTATCCCGTGTGGAAACTGATTGAATCTCCAACATAACAATTGCAATGATTTTTTGTTAAGTTCTTCCATAGAACTTTCAGTTCGGCACAAAGCCTTTTGTAATTCATGCATATTACACTAATTGCACTCCCTTAATAAATACAAAGCTTAAGAGATCTGCTATTTTTGAGGTGGTGTGGATGAAATCACAGCACCGTAGCTGCAGCATTAAGAACATAATTGGGAAAGAGAAAGGAAACAATAATCTAAATTAAATTATTAGAAAACAAGTAAAAGACACCTGTACAGTAATAAAAAAGAACACTCCTTAAAAGCAATAATCACAGTTGATTTAATGTATATTAGTTTAATATTTTACAGTAACTATGAATGAATTCACGCAATCTAGAAGAAAGGTGTAATGGGCATATATTTTTCAAATATAATTTAATGTTAGGTACATGCAAAACATGGTGACTAATCATTGATTTAAGTATATTTTTAATCATTACTTGAAGAAAATTCATCATTTTCTTTGCTCCATTTACCATTATTCAGTTTCTGATGAGTTTGCTATGAAGGAAGTTGCACTTCATTGCACTGGGGACAAAATTAGTGCTTGCTTCTAATTCATTTGTTGACTATGGTTGTATCATAGAGGAAGAAACCTAAAGAGTTCTTTACCTGGCTGCTCTTATTCTGGGTTCTAAATTAGAACTATCCTCTACCAGAAAGTCCCTGTTTTCTCCTCTTTGACCTGTAATGTAGCTGCCCTAAAGTTCTAGAACTGTGCTGTCCAATATGGTAGCCACCAGTCATATGTGGCTATTTAAAGAATTTTTTTTTTTTAGCGACTGCAGTGGAGTGAACATAGCTAACTACAGCCTTAACCACTTGGGCTCAAGTGATCCTCCCATCTCAGCCTCCTAAGTAGCTGGGAGTACAGATGCACATTCCACCATGCCTGGCTAAATTTTTGTTTGTTTGTTTTTCTAGGTACAGATGGAGGCTGGCTGGATTTCCCCAGCTGGTTTCAAACTCCTAGCCTAAAGTGATCCTCCAGCCTTGGCCTTTCAAAGTGCTCGATTACAGGCATGAGCCACTGTGTGCAGCCACTATATACGTTTAGATGAATTAAAGTTTAATAAAATTAAAAATTCATGTCTTTACTTGTAATTGTCCCAGGACAAATGCTTGAGAATCATAAGCAAGCCAGTGCCTTCTGTATTGAACGGTGCAGATTACAGAACTTTTCCATAATCACAAAAGTTCTATGGGTCATTCCTAAACTAGAGCCAATAATTTTCTATCTAAAAGTATCTGCTTACAGTAATGATAATCTTCCTCAACTGTTGTCCTTCTCCCTAGGTCTACCTCTACAATGCTCTTATTTTCCCATCAAATTATTCACCAGAACATTTGGTCTGAGGACGTCATGTGTATTCTCTACTCCTTCAAGGTGTCTTCAAGGTGTACCTGATCTATAATGAATTTAGTTTGCATTGAAATGTGTTGCCCTTCTAAAATGCAACATTTCCTCTCTTCCTGCACTGCTACTTCCCAGAGCCCTACTCTGGGAAAATTATTGTATTAAATGAGATGGGAGCTCACAACATCATGAAATGCAGCTAACAAAATTAATTCTAATTGCCCTACATAAAAGTACCATCAAATGGATTGAATAAAGGATGAAAGTCTATAAGCAGAGAATAAAAAATGGTTCTATTTTCAGTTCAGGTTTGGTGTTGCATAGGCTGCCAAGAAGTTCTTTGTTCAATCTGATTTTATTTAACAACATTATTAATGATTTGGAAAGAGAAGTAAACAAGTTCTTAATGAAACTCATTGATGAGGCCGACTGGGTAGTGTTACAAACACAACTCATGACAAAGAAATTATCTAATGAGATGGAGAGGGCAGTGAACTATTGACAAAAGCAGCCCCAAATTATATTCTACTTCGTAAAAATTAATGCTTAGTAATAAAGATGCCTAATTCAAAACAAAACTGCTTAACATAGACATAAGGAAAATAATTTCTGGTCTTTGCAATATTAAACCCTACAATAATGTGCTTATAAAGGAAGCAGTGGGCTTTATGTTCTTTGATCAAAGTTGTATTATCTGACATAGAGAAACATAATTTTTTTTACCCATGGCACTATCATCTTGGGATGTCTGGCTAATCAATAAGTAATAAGTTAGAGTAAGTTTGACTACTATTTTTCACTGAATTGATCTTCAGGTTGTGTTTTTGAATTAGGTTATATGTATGTGCAAAGAAGTTCATGCAAAATACAAATATAACTAGAAATGTTATTGTCTATCCTATTCACAGTTTCTTACAAGGAACTCTGGCATGTATTGAGAATATATATGCATATATATATATATATATATACACACACGTACATGCATACATACACACATATATTTGGTTATACTTTTTTACAAATTTTACTTACATACTTGAACAGTGGAGAAGAACAACAAAAATTGAAATTACTGCTGATTTTATAAATATGGTTATAAGTTACAGTTATTTTAGTGTTATCTAACTCATTTTTATTGTGCTAAAATATAAATAAAATTTACCATTTAACCCAGTTTTTTGGTGTATAGTTCAGCAACATTAAGTATATTTACACTGCCAGACTCTAATACCTCTGAGAAAGTGGAAAATATTCACTCTGACCTTGAAATTATCACCAAATAGGCCTATCTTTGTATTTGCTGAGACTCCTTCCTGTTTGCAGAGTGACCATTTGTTCAATTCACAGCTGGCCACCCATCCCAAATCCCTAGGAATACACCATAGAGAAACTCTTTCACATGTTCATCAAAATACATATATACGTATGTTCATAGTATTAGTGTTTATTAAATGAAAAGTGGAAAATAGAAACAACACAAACATTCATCAACAGGAGAAGGCATAAATAAATTATGACATCTGTACACAGTGTAGTTTTCTATAATAAACTATAGCGACATGTAACAACATAGGTGAATCTCAGAAAAAAACAAATTGTATTTAAAAACTAAGCCACAGAAAACTTCATACGATATTTATCAATTTTATAAATTTCAAAAGCAAGATAGTATAAATGATACATTGTTTACAAAACACATGATAAAAATACTTTTTAAAGACAAAGGAGTAATAAATGTAAAATCAAGGAAGACAATTATTTCCAGGGGTCGAAATAGATGAAAAAGAGAGCACGAAGTAACATGTAGCACTACTGATCATATGGTAGATCTTAATTTGGGTGGGTGGTTTTTCTTTATTTTGTGATTTTTTTTCTTTTTTTTTTTTCTTTTTTGAGTGGGAGCAGTCAACTCATTGTAGAACTGCTACTTAGAATTCTCACGTGTGTGTAAAAAGGTGAAGATTGGAAAGGCTACACTTCCCTTACTACCATGGGCTTCTACTTCCTACACTCCTGTCATACCTCAAGGGGAAGTTTTATCACTGTAGACCGTTCCCACAAGAGCGTCACCCACAGAGTGAGTCTCTGATTTGAAATATAATATTTTTCTTAATTCTAAGTCATTGCTTGGCTTCACATTATTAACATTCCTGATTGTTAACATTGTTGGCTTATCCACAATAGCTGTGTACATGTGTAAAATAACAGTGGTTATTTAAACTATTTTCCAGTCACTCAGATCTATTCTTAAATTGAGGAAGTGTTTTTACATGAATGAAGAAATAAGTACATGAATAAATGAATTAAATATCTGTTAATAAATTATGTAAAAGAATTAAAATACTCTGATGCAATGGAAAATTATATACCTGAGCTGGGCGCAGTGGCCCATGCCTGTAATCCTAGCACTTTGGGAGGCTGAGGTGGGCGGATTACGAGTTCAGGAGTTCGAGACCAGCCTGGCCTACATGGTGAAACCCCGTCTCTACTAAGAATACAAAAATTAGCCGGGTGTGGTGGCGTGTGCCTCTAATCCCAGTTTCCCAGGAGGCTGAGGCAGGAGAATTGCTTGGACCTGGGAAGCGGAAGTTGCAGTGAGCCGAGATCACGCCACTGTACTCCAGCCTGGGCAACAGAGCAAGACTCCATCTCAGAAAAAAAAAAAAATGAAAATGAAAATTATGTACCACCCCAAATCACTGAGGTACGTATTTATGTAGGAAAAACATTATATATATATTTAGGTAAAAGCAAGTTTTAGAATACATCTTTTCTATTTGTTTAAAATTTTCAATGTTACGAATACTCAATTAGGAGCAGATGAGGGCCACATTGATATGCCTTTCATAGAAATTGTATGTTTTTTAAAAAAGTAATCCATGAATATTTTAAATTGAGACTTTTTTAATGTATTTCCTCACATCTCCCCAGAATTCAGGGCAGTTTTGAGGCATAGTGCTATATTTTCTACCTTCCTTTTGGGTCTCTTTTATAAATCCTGACCCCTTCACTCACCATGGAGCAAGGTGAATGTTTATATTTACTAAGCCTCCACTCTCCCATATCATGGCAATTGTAGAACCCACCACTCCTGTCTAATGTACCTGTGGCTTTTGGAAATGGTTCTATTGTAAATTTATTCTCATTAATTTCCTCCTAAAACAGGTTCTTTGAATTGCTGGCATCTTCGGTTTCCCCATTTAAACAGCTACACACTGAATACTCACCTGCAGTAAAGCTTACTGATTGACAAGCTCTATTTTTATATACAAAGTTTCCAGTCAGCTTCTTAGCACTTTTTAATACATTTTAATTAAATTATGATGCACATATAGGAAGTACACAAACTTAAGTGTGTGGCTCACTGAATTATGGCAAAGTGAGGAAACCTATGTAACTACCACCAAATTAAGAAATGAATCATTGCCAGGATCCCAGAACTGCTGCTGGTAACCCCTCCCTAGCCACTCCCACCTCCTTAAAGGTAACCATTATCCTAACTATAAAAACTTTAGTTTAGCTTTAGCTTTATCTATTTTAAAATTTTTTGTAAGTGGGATTATATATTATGTATTACTTCGCGTCTGGCTTGTTTCCCTCAATGTATTTGTGAGATTCATCCTGCTGTATATAGCAGTTCCTTCATTCACATTTAAGTTTAATTCACTTTATCCATTTGATCATTGATAGATGTTTGGATTTGGGGATGAGTATTTTTTTTTCAGCACAAACAGCTACAAAGCATTTGATACCCTGTTTGATAGTACATACAAGAACAAACATAAACACTTGACTAGGAAACATTCAAGCCTAAAAACTGTCGGGTTGAAAATGAAGACAGCACATTTTTCATGATCCTTCCCCATGTGAAAACTAGGACCATAAATTATATACAATAATATGCATATTATATATAAAAATAAAATGATCCTATGTTCTGCAGCCCTCTTGGTTGACTTTTCCCTTTTTAAACTTTTTTCAACTTTATTTTTAGTTTATGGGTACATGCGCAGGGTGTGCAGGTTGTTAAATAGGTAAACATGTGCTATGGTGGTTTGCTGCACAGATCATCCCATGACCTGGGATTAAGCCCAGCATCCATTAGCTATTCTTTCTGATGCACTCCCTTCCCTCAGCCCCCACAGGTGCCCAATGTGTGTTTTTCCCTGCCATGTGCCCATGGATTCTCTTCATTCAGCTCCCACTTATAAGTGAGAGCATGTGGTGTTTGGTTTACTGTTCTTGCATTAGCTTGCTGAGGATAATGGCTTCCAAATTTATCCATGTCCCTGTAAGGGACATCATCTCATTCCTTTTTATGGCTGCATTGTATTCCATGGTGTATGTGTACCACATTTTCTTTATCCAGTCTATCACTTATGGACATTTAGGTTGATTCCCTGTCTTTGCTATTGTGAATAGTGCTGCGATGAACATAGGTGTGCATGTATCTTTATAATAGAATGATTTATATTCCTTTGAGTATATAACCAGGAATGGGATTGCTGGGTCAAATGGTATTTCTGCCTCTAGATCTTTGAGGAATCACCACACTCTCTTTCACAATGGTTGAACTAATTTACACTCCCACTAACAGCGTAAAAATGTTCCTTTTTCTCCTCAACCTTGCCAGCATCTGTTGTTTTTGGTTTTGTTTTGTTTTTTTGAGATGGAGTCTCTCTCTCTGTCTCCCAGGCTGGAGTGCAGTGGCATGATATCAGCTCATTGCAACCTCCACCTCCAGAGTTCAAGCAATTCTCCTGTCTCAGTCTCCCCAGTAGCTGGAACTACAGGTGTGCACCACCATGCCCAGGTAATTTATTTGTATTTTTAATACAGACGGAGTTTTACCATGTTGGCCAGGCTGGTCTTAAACTTCTGACCTCAAGTGACCCACCTGCCTCAGCTTCCCAAATTGCTGGGATTACGGCCACTGCACCCCTCCTGTTTTTGGACTTTTTAATAATTGCCATTCTAACCCGCATGAAATGGTATCTCACTGTGGTTTTGATTTGCATTTCTCTATTGATCAGTGATGTTGAGCTTTTGATTGTACATTTCTTGGCTGCATGTATGTCTTCTTTTGCGAAGGGTCTGTTCATATCCTTTGCCCACTTTTTAAAGTGGTTGTCTTTTTCTTGTAAATGTGTTTAAGTTCCTTGAAGACCCTGTGTATTAGACCCTTGTTAGGTGGATAGATTGAAAAAGTTTTCTCCCATTCTGTAGGTTGTATGTTCACTCTGATGATAGTTTCTTTTGCTGTGCAGGGGCTTTTTAGTTTAATTAGATCCCATTTGTCAATTTTGGCTTTTGCTGTGATTGCTTTTGGCATTTTCATCATGGAAGCTTTGCCCATGCCTGTGTCCTGAATGGTATTGCCTAGATTTCCTTCTAGGGTTTTTATAGTTTGGGGTTTTGCATTTAAGTCTTTAATCCATCTTGAGATAATTTTTGTATATGGTATAAGAAAGGGTCCACTTTCAATTTTCTGCATATGGCTAGCCAGCACTCCCAGCACCATTTATTAAATAGGGAGTCTTTTCCTCATTGCTTGTTTTTGTTGGATTTTTCAGAGATCAGATGGTTGCCTGTGTGCAGTCTTAGAAGAGTTCTCTATTCCATTGCAGTGGTCTATGTGTCTATTTTTGTACCAGTACCATGCTGTTTTGGTTACTGCAGCATTGTGGTATAGTTTGAAATCAGGTAGTGTGATGCCTCCAGCTTTGTTCTTTTTGCTTAGGATCATCTTGGCTGTATGGATTCCTTTTTGGTTCCATGTGAATTTTAAAGTAGTGTTTTCTATTTCTGTGAAGAATGTAAATTGTAATTTAATGGGAATAGCATTTAATCTATAAATTACTTTGGGCAGTATGGCCATTTTCACAATCTGGATTCTTCCTATCCATGAGCATGGAGTGTTTTTTATTTGTTTGTGTCCTCTCTGATTTCTTTGAGCACTGGTTTGTAGTTATCATTAAAGAGGTACTTCACTTCCTCTGTTAGCTGTATTCCTAGTTATTTTATTCTCTTTGTAACAATTCTAGACAGCAGTTCATTAATGATTTGGCTACCTGCTTGTCAACTGTTGGTGTATAGGAATGCTTGTGATTTTTGCACATTGATTTTATATCCTGAGACTTTGCTGAAGTTGCTTATCAGTTTAAGAAGCTTTTGGGCTGAGATGATGGGGTTATCTAAATACAGGATCATGTCATCTGCAACAGATAATTTGACTTCCTCTCTTTGTATTTGTATACCTTTATTTCATTATTTTGCCTGATTGCCATGACCAGAAGTTTAAATACTACGTTTAATAAGAGTGATGAGAGAGGGCATTCTTGTCTTATGCTGGTTTTCAAGGGGAATGCTTCCAGCTTTTGCCTATTCAGTATGATATTGGCTGTGGATTCATCATAGATGGCTTTTATTATTTTGAGATATTTTCCTTTAATACTTAGTTTATTGAGTTTTTAACATGAAGGTATGTTGAAATTTATCGACGGTCTTTTCTGCATCTATTGTAATAATCATGTGGTTTTTGTCTTTAGTACTGTTTATGTGATGAATCATAGTTATTGATTTGCATATGTTGAACCAACCTTGAATACCAGGGATGAAGCCAACTTAATCATGGTGGATAAGCTTTTTGATGTGCTACTGGATTCAGTTTGCCAGTGTTATAATGAGGATGTCTGCACTGATGTTCATCAAGGATATTGGCCTAATGTTTTGTCTGTTTCTAGATCTTGAAAATTATGTCCACTAGTCTGTTTTATATTCTTCAGAGAATATCAAATTGTTTTAGTTACTATAGATTCAAAAAAATTTTGATAACTAGTGGAATAAATTCTTCTATCTTGTTTTACTCTTATTAAGAATGCCTTGGCTATTTTTGACCATTTGCATTTCCAAATAAATGTTAAAATTAATGTATTTTTTGTTAAATAGATAATAAGTGGAATATCATTTGAGATTGCCTGGCATTTATAGATCAGTATGGTAAATAACTACAATTGCTTCAACATAGTCTTCTCATACATAAAAATTACATATGACTTTATTTGTTTAGGTCTTCTTTAATTTCTCTTGATAATATTCTATAGATTTTTCTATAAACATTGTGTATCTTTTCTCATAGAATTATTTTTATGAATTGAATATTTGTTGTTTTATAAATGCTATCTTTTTGTGTTTCATTTTGGAATTGTTTATTCCTTGTGTAGAGAAATATTGTTAATTTTTGGATATTGAATCTGTGTCCAGAAAACTTGCTAGGCTAATTCATTGATGCTACTAATTTATCTGTAACTCTTTCAGATTTTCTACATATACAATCATATCATCAGCAAATAATGACCATTTTATTTTTTTCCTTCAAAATCCTAAATGCAGTAGTTCCTGCTTATCTGTGAGGCATACGTTTCAAGGTCCCAAATGGGTACCAGAAACTGCAGTTAATACTAAACCCTATATATACTATGTTTCCCCTATACATACATACATACATACCTATGATAAAGTTTGATTCATAAATTAGGCACAGTATGAGATTAACAATAACTAATAATAAAATTAGAACAATTAGAACAATACACTGTAATAAAAGTTATGTGACTGTAGTCTCTCTTTCTCTCCCCTCCTCAAAATATCTTATTGTACCATAGTCACTTTTCTTGTGATGATGTGAGATGACAAAATGCCTCTGTGATGAGATAAAAGTGAGGTGAATGACATAGGCATGTGATACAGTGTTGCACTATTATTGACCTTCTGATGTTATATTAAAAAGAGGATCATCTGATTCAGGTGATCCTGGATCATTGAGCCATGATGATATTCATGGTTGGATATCAGCGGCATATGATCTTGATGACTAACAGATAGGTGGTATACACAGCATGGATACTCAAGACAAATAAATGATTCAGATTCATGGCTGAACAGAGAAGGACAACGTGAGATTTTATCACCCTACTAAGAATGGTGCACAATTTAAAATGTATTGATCATTTATTTCTGGAATTTTCCTCTTAGTATTTTGGGACTACAGTTGACTGTGAGCAACTGAAACTGTGGAAAGTGAAAACACGATAAAAGAAGACTATTGTCCGTTTATTTTTTTTCTCTTACCTCACTGCACAGGCTACCATTGTTAAAATGTTGAACAGAAGTTGTGAAAGTTGACTACTTTATGTATCTTCACAATCTCAGTTGAAAAGGTGTCAATGTTTTTGCTCTTATGATGTTAATTGTATATTATTTCCTAGATTCATCTATTCTTAGTTTTCCAAATGTACTTTAAGCATGAATAGATATTAAATTTTTTGAAATTATTTTTCTGCATCTATTCAGATAAAAGCTTCTCCTCATGTGATTAATTATATAGACTTACTTTTAAATACTAAGACAACTTTTCATTCCTGGATAAATGCAATTTGGTGGTGTTGTACCACTCAGTATACCTATTACTGGATATATTTTGATAATTGTGTTTGCTACTTTGCACCTATACTTATAAGTGAGATTAGGCTGTATTATTTATTTATTGAATGTCCTTGTCAAGTTTTCAAATCAAGATTAAACCTGGATTGTAGAATGAGTTAGGGGATATTCATTGTTTTTCTCTTCTCCAGAAGAGAGTGTAAATCTACATGGCAGAATTCACTTGTGAAGCCATCTTTGCCTGGTATTTTTTTTGTGAAGAGGTTTGAAATTACAAGGTTAATGTCTCTAAGCATGATAGGACTATTAAGATTCATTATTTCTTCTTCTGTCAGTTTTGCTAAAAAAGAAATATATATATATACACACATATATATACACACACACACACTCACATATATGTGTATATATACACACAGCTATATGTATGTGTATGTTTATATATGGTAAGAGTTAAAATTAAGTATTTTTACATAATTTGCCCATTTCATCTACTTTCTTAATGTGAATGCTAAGTTATTAATCTGAGAACTTTCCACTTTTCTAAGAATATAATTTGATAACATTCCCTTTGGCACTGCTTCATATCCCAGAGATTTTGATATGATATGTTTATACTTTCACTGAGTCCAAACTATTTTCTAATTTCCATTGTGTTTTTTCTTTGACCTCTGGGTTATTAGGGAGTTACTGTTTAAATTCTAAATATTGGTATTTTCCACATATTGTTCTGCTATTTCTACCATAATTTTGACATAGTCTTAAAAACCACCAACCTTTTTAAAATCCAACCCTCCCGTAATTTCAACCCTCTTAAAATTACTAAGACTTGTTTTATTGGCTAACGCATGATCTGCCTTACCGAACGTTCTCAATGTAATTAAAATGAATGTGTATTTTGCTGTAGTTGATGAAGTGGTCTATAAATGTCAATTAGATCAAATTGGGTAATAGTGATGTTTAGTTATTCTATATCTTTATTGATTTTTTCATTTACTTATTCTATTAATTATTGAAAGTGTTGAAATCTCCAACTATACGTGTGTATTTATTGCTTGTCCTTTCAGTTTGATCAGTTTTTGCTTCGGGTATTTTAAAAGTCTGTTTCTATGCTAATACACATTTAAAAGTTTATGTCCTTTTGATGAATTGATAACCCTTTAACTTTATGAGGTATCTCCTGTTACCCCTGGTAATATTCTTTGTTCCGAAGTACATTTTGTCTGATATTAACATAGCCACTCTAGCTTTTGTGATTAGAGTTTGCAGGGTATACCTTCTTCTATTCTTTTATTTTTAACCTTTCTATATCTTTAAAGTCTCCATAATCTTCTGGTTTGCAGAGTTTCTGTTAAAAAGTGTGCTCTTATGTATATTTTTGTTTTTCTGAACATAAGGTGTCTTTTCTTCTCTAGCTGCTTTTAATATTTTTTCACCACTGGTTTTCAATAATTGTTTTATAATGTGCATTGATATGGTTGTCTTTATGTTTACTCTTAGATAGGTTCATCCAACTTCTTGGATATTTAGTTTGCAGGCAGAATAGTGTTCCCCTAATGTCCATTTTCATCCACAGGACATGTGAATATGTTATATAACAGCAGACAGAAATTAAGGAGGCAGATAGAATTTAACCTGCTAATCAGATGACCTTGAGATGAGGAGACTACTCTGGATTATTCAAGTGGGCCTGATGTAATCACAAGGGTCCTTATAAGTTTAAGAGGGAAACAAGAGAGTTAAGTGTCAGAGTGATGCCATGTGAGAAAGACTCAGCCAGCCACTGCAATGCAGGAAGCTTCTGGCATCTAGAAAAGACAGGAAAATTAATCCTTCTCTGAAGTTTTCAGAAAGAAACACAGTAAGCCTGTGCCTTAATTTTAACCCAGTGAGACCTCTGGAATTGTAAGATATACATTTTTGTTGTCTTAAACCACGAATTTGTGGTAATTTGTTACAGCAGCAATAGAAATACAATTATGTACGTTTATAGTTTTCCTTAAGTTTAGAAAATTTGAGGCCATTAGTTTTTCAAATATTTTTCTGTCATACTCCCACTCCCCCATCTTAGGACTTTAATTACATGTATGTCATACCACTTGATATTATTCCAGAGGTCACTGATGCTCTGTTGATTTTTTTTTCATATCTTTTTAACCTCTGTACTTCATCTTGGTTATTTGCTATTAGCATGTCTTAATACTTACAGACATTTTCTTCTTTAATGTCTGATAGGCTTTTATTTCACCCAGCAGATTTTTAATTTGTTTTATATTTTTTCAACTCTAGATGCTTAATTTCAGTCTTTCTTAAATCTTCTCTTTCTCGCCACAATGTGTTCATATTTTCTTATACCTCTTGAACACATGGACATATTTGTATCTGTATTACTGTTCTTTTCTGCTAATCCCACTATCAGTAATTTCTAGGTGTGCTCTATTGGTTGTTTCTTCTCTTGGTTATGAGTCATGTTTTCCAGTTTCTTGGCATGCCTGGTAATTTTTAATCGGATCCCAAATACTGTCAATTTTACCTTTTAGTTTTAGATTATATTTCTTTAAATAATACCAGATTCCTTTCTGCCATCCCATTTGTTCTTTGCACTCAGGGCAGTGGGAACATGAACAATTCCCAATCCAGTATGAACTCTAGAAATGATTCTCCCTCCTCCTTTCTGTCAGATCTTTCCCCTATTCATATTGTCTCCTCTCACACACGTGCCAATCGGTACAAAGCCAAAGACTTGAGGGAATGCCTCTGCATTCCTCTGGATATCTCTATGTGTGCAGATTCCTACTCACCGTACTCAGCCACACAAATTCTAGCCACTTTGACCTCCTCAAATTCAATCTTTGCCATACCAATTCAGTGGCCATTTGAATTCCCTATCCTTGCACTTCAACCTGGTAACTGCTTGTAGGGGCTCAATTTGTTATGGGGCTCAATTTGTTTTTCCTTTTCTCAGGAATCATGATCTGGCATGATCTGTTTTCTAATGTCTGCAAACTGTCATGTCATTGATTTTGTCTGGTTTCCCAGTTGTTTAAGGTGAAAGAGTAAATGCTGGCCCTTTGGCCAGAAGCAGACGTCTGTCCACGTTACCTAACGTTTTATTTTATTTTTATAAAGTTGTTTACGATACCTTTTAATTAGGGAGTGATGTCCCTTTGTCATTCCTGACATTAGCTTTTTTTCATATCCTTTCAATTTTTTCTTCATTAGTCTTGGAGGGGTTTATTAATTTTGTTTATCTGTAAAACAAAACAAAAACTAACTTTGGGGTTTATTGACACTCTATCGTATATTTGTTTCTATTTATGTAATCTTCCTTTTTTCTTGTTTTCTTTAGGTTTAATTTGTTCTTTTGCTGACGTCTTGGATGCTTATATCATTTGTTTTAGTCTTTCTTCTTTTTTATCTTATAAATTTAAGGCTGTGCACATTTATTTAATCAGGACTTCAGATAAATTTTCCATTTGGTATTGAATTTATTATCATTCAGTTAAAGCTATTTTTATTTTTTCATTTTCTTAATAATGGGGATTTTTTTCAGTCATTCTCTTATATTAATTTCTAGCTTAATTTCATTATTATAAGCTTATATAGTCTATATAATTTCAATTTTGTTGAGACTATATTTATGGCCCAGTATGTTGTTAATTTCTGTAAATATACCTTGTGTACTTGAAACGAATGTATTTTGTAGCTGTCAGAATATACATATATATATCTATATCACATATATCATATATATACATATACACATGCATATATATACACACACATACACATATATAATTTAATGATGCTATTTAAATTATATATATAACCAATTTTAATCATGCTATTGAAATCCTCTTCTGTATACTTGGTAAAAATCTATATTCTTCCAAAATCAATATTCCTGATTTTTTATCTGCCTTTTCTATTGTTACTTAGAGAGGTGATAAATTATTTTTACTAAGATTTTTGACTAGTCTATTTTTCTTCTAATTATTTTAATTTTTTAATATATTAGGTAGTGTGACTATGTTAATATAAATTAAGAATTATTCTAATTCCTTGCAATTTAAACTTCTATTAGTTTGAAATATCCCTTTTTATAGCTGTTCTTAATATAAGGGTTAATCCAAATCACCTCGGCTGCCATTACAGATATGAAACCAGTAACTCACTCTGCAAATAGGAATGAATGTCACCAGATTAGAAGATAATTTAGGAAAGCTTTTTGTATGAGTTATAGAATCAAACATAATCAAAAGTGAAGTGGGGGATGGGACACAGAGAAAACAGATATTACTTAAATTAAAACTCTCTAACTTATTTTCTCTGAGATATAAAGACATAACAAGATATTGTATCCAATAAAATAGAAGGTTGTATAAATCAAAGGAAATCAGAGAAAATGAAAAAGATCCTTGAAATCAACAACACAGTAATCAAATTAGTATCAAGGATAAGATTTTAAAAATCAGGAACTCTCACAAAAGAACAAAAATTAAGATATACAGAAAATAGAAGTGAAAAGTTAAGACAATGAGAGACTTAGTTAGATAAATAAAATGGAGGTTTAACGTTGAGCTCCTGCGGAACGTTCACCTAATAGCAGTCTAAATGTAGAGATCAGAGGGAGCAGAAGGGAGAGTTATTAAATAATGATATTAGGGAAATTCGAACCTATACATTGAAAGCATCTGCAATTTACTCAAAACAATATATGACACTTTTAAAACAGATAGTCTCATAATCATAGAGTCTCAAAACAGCAGCAATCAGATGAGATACTAAAAGCTTCCAAAGAGGGGAAAAAATGGTGCATATGATATGGAGAAGTCAGAATGGCATGAGATTTCCCAGAGGAGAGAAGAGAAAGCAATTACATGGAGTAATAGGAAGACCCCACCTCAACATCTAAGCAGCTGTCCTAGAGGGCAACCAGTACAAGTGGGATGAGGAAATGGAGGTCTAACACAGGGAAGGTCCTTGATGGAGGGAGGGGAAATTGAACTACTGGATCATTTGATGTATTTGAGAATTTGGAAGAAAACTAAAGATATGCATGGAAACATTTGTCAAATTATAAAAGTAGGTCTATAGAAATCTAAGGAAATGAAAAACAAAAATAGTTATCATAGAAAGCCAAAAATTGCATGAAATAAAAGATATAATCATAATTCATTACGTGAATCATCAGAGAATGTTTACCTCATCATATTCAAGTAACAATGCAATCACTGGACACCAAAATTATAATATTATTAAAATGGGAAAATAGTGAAAAATAAAATAGAAGATATAAAATGTTCAGAAACCATAGCAGCAAGTCAATACCAGAAATTAATAATTCAAGAAATTGTGGGATATGTTATTTATGAATACGGTGGTAATGATAACGTTAAAAAGTTAAAAATTAAAACCTTAATTTTAGTTAAAAATCTGTTTAATTAAAATTTTAAAAATAAAATGAGATTTGGAAATCTAAAAGTCATAATCCAGCTCTGTCTCAAATCTCATTTTTCTTGATCACCACTACATACATTTCTATTCATTCTACACATGTCAGCTCCAGTGAGTTTTCAAAATGCAAATCTTAGCATTTTTATCCAACTCCTAAACTCCATATGGAGCTCTTCAGGGGATTCCCACTGTCTTCGACCTTTCACAGGCTTGGAAGGCCATGCATAGAAAAGTGTCTTCCTCCTTCCCGCTTCTCCTCACTCTACTCTTCCTCTTACCTTTTATGCTTCAGCCACACTGACCATGTTTTTTTGGTTGTTGTTGTTTGTTTGTTTGTTTAGGCAGAGTCTTGCTCTGTGGCCCAGGCTGGAATGCAGTGGCATGATCTTGGCTCACTGCAACCTCCATCTCCCTGGTTCTAGCTACTCTCATACTTCAGCCTCCCGAGTAGCTGAAACTACAGGCACGTGCCACCACGTCCAGCTAATTTTTTTGTATTTTTAGTAGACATGGGGTTTCACCATGTTGGCTAGGCTGGTCTCACACTCTCATCTCAAGTGATCCACCTGCCTCAGCCTCCCAAAGTGCTAGGATTACAGGCATGAGCCCACACCATGCCTGATCACGTTTTAATTCAAAAATGTCAAGCTCCCTGTTGTACTGGGGTTTTGATACATGCTATGCTGCTCCCATGGTTTAAAAACATTCTGCCACCCAGTTCCCACACCCTTTTCACACACACACACACACACACACACACACACACACACACACACACACTCACCTTCTGTTTCATAAAGGTAGAGGCTTATTTTGAGGGGAGATATTGATGACTCCAGGTCTATATGACCATCCTCTGGCTTGAGCTGTCCTTTAGAGAATGACTTGGTTTTCCATTTTCCATTCTTAAGTGAGTATCTAATTGATTTCCTGTACCCACATCTCTCCCTCCTTTCATTAGACAATAAGCTTCAAAAAATGACAGACATTGTCTCTCTTTGCTCATCATTGTACACTAGTATTTAGTACAATACTTAGAACAGAATAGGTAGTCAATAAATGTTTTGTAAATGAATGAAAAATTTAAAAGTAAACTGAACATCTAAATTCTAGGTGAAGTACTACCTTGATTTGTCACTAATAAGTGGTATTGTGCTATGTGACATTGAGCAAATCATTTAATTGTTCTCAGCTGGAATTCCTCATCTCCAAGTCATCATAATAATACATAGGTTAAAAATTATTTTAAGGATTAAATGAAATATAACACATGTAGAACTAATTTTTCATCTGTATATGCTATATAAGTGTAAGCCTTCTTTCCTTTCTTTAAATCATTAATGATGACCTTGGCATATATTTGATTATAACATGTATTCTCTAAACTTAAAAGGAAAAAGGAAAAGAGACGGTACCTCATCAAGAGCAGTGTGCTTCAAGGGACAGTAGAGTATCTGTGTTCACAAAGTAAAAAGGGCAAGGCTTCGCTAAGCTTTAAAGTTTTCAACCCAGTTCATCATTATTCACATACTGCCACCAAAACAAGTTTGACTGTGGCACAGTTCATAAGTGCAAAATATTTCATTTGTGGCTGGAATAAATGAGACACGTAATCTCATCAAATGTATATTCAGTAGGAATTCTATTCTGCCATCTGTGGGTTTTCACATACTTCAGTGTAACTGAATTTCTAACAGAAAATCCAGCTCTCAATGACATTATGTGAATTTGTGACACCACTGTAGGACACTTGCTGGGAAGGTAAAATAATGAACATGCTAGATTTTTTTCATCTGTCTAGGAGATTCATCCGTGACAGATGTAATAGTGATAATAATTTAATCATAATTATGCTATTATGCCATATTATTATGACAGTTAAGGTTGTAATTTAATGTCACACCCTTTTAATTCAATAAAAGTTATTAATATATTAGAAATATTTTACTAGTAAAGACTTACTCGAGCCAAGTCTTTTCTTTCTCTTGATGGTATAAAAATTATCTGCTCAGATAAAAAGTAACCTCATGGCTTGAGCGACAAAACTAGGTATTAAATTTAGATTCTAAACAGATATCAATTCTCAGGGGTCTTGGTAATTCTCTTAAATTTTGACCCATGCATGTTCTCTCTCTCTCCCTCTCTCACTCTATCCTTCCACCTCTCTCTCTCTTCCTTTCTGAAACACTTGTTCACTGCTTCACCAAGGTTGCTTATTTTTAAAATTTCTCTCGCCAGTTATTCTATCTTTGTGCATTCGCTCTTTTGACATCATCCAACTGTGTTCCCTTCATGCCCAGACTGGAGCTGAAGTGAAAGCATATATGGGCATGAGACAAAGGTCTAGACAGAAAGAGAAAAAGAAAGATAAAGAAGCTATTGTGATAATGTTGGCAGCTTGCCAAGTCTCTACTATTTTGATGTGATTTCCCCTGAGTCTGGCTAGAAAGATTGCTGGTGCCTTAGCCACTCTAAATCCCATGGCAACCCCTCCTAGCAGTCTCCTTCTTCATTAGAGTACTGAGCCCCAGGTTTATAGACAGCACTGCAGGTCAATTCAAGCTCTCCAAAGTAAGTAAAAATACCAACTCAGCTTCTATTCGGTAAATCAGTCACCTAGACTAGTGCTTCTCAAAATTTTATGTGCCCATTAATCACCTGGTGATCTGGTGAAAATGCAAATTCTAATTGGGTAGGTCTGGAGCGGGGATGAGATTCTGCATTTCTAACAAGCTCCCAGTTGAATCTGATGCTACTGACTCCTGGACCACAGTTGGTATTCAAGCAAGGACTCAGACTATCATCTATACCCCTAAACATAACCCCACTAAGACACTATCTGACCTTCTTCTCTACCTTTCTTTCCCACTTCTCCTGGATTTCCACATTTTTATTCTTATATTAATAGGTTTTTTTTTTTAACTTCAACCCAGAAAGAACCAGACTTATATAGAATACAGAAATACTATCCAAGGAGTATTTCTTTGATCCCGCAGTTTTCTAATTCTTAGAATGGAATTGTCGAACATACATTGGCTGTGTAATTACATTGAACTGGGTGTGCATTCCAATCGCAGCTCTTACTAGCCAGGCAATTTTAGGGCAATTTATTTAATTTCATGTCAGTCTTCTCATCCATAAAATGGATATAATAATATAATGATATCTACATCATAGAGTGTTTATGAAGCCTACATAAAATTACATAAAATAGTCCCTGTGATACACAAGTTCCTGATAAATGTTGGGAAATAGTAATTTGATACACTCAGCTCAGTGGAATTACTCAACATTATATAAATTATTTTTAAGTTGGAATTCAGTGTGTAAAATACATCAAAGATTAAACGAATGCTTTTTAAAAAGAAAACCAAGGCTGTATTAACTATTACATGCTTGCCAAACAGTCTATTTTTAAATTTTGAATTTCATTTGAGATAAATGATTTTGTTTTATAAAGTGGCTGGCAGGTTTTTTTAATCAGCTTTCACCACCTTTCAAATACATTTGTTAATTGGAAACAAAATAAGTGGCTTAAAATTTCTGTGGATGCAGCAACTCTAGTTAATATTTTCTAAATGGTGCTTGAAAATAAATATGTATGGATCAAAAAAGTACCTGATAAGCAGCTAAATATGAAGAAAAACAACTTCCTCCAAAATCACTAGTGCATCAAGATATATTGATGCATTGATAGAATGGTCTCCAGTAATTTACTGCTAATCGGTTTTAAGAAATAGATGACAGCAAGGTACTTTTAAATAGTTCCTGTGCAGCTGACATGAATTTGGATTATGTGAACTGACTCGACATTTAAATTTGACTATATAGAATGGTGCGCTATTGATTTAGACAGTCCTTGACCTGGGGGATGGGACTTGACTTAGCTGAGGAAGCCAACATTTAGTTTAGAATGTGTTGTCTTTCAGCATCTCTGCCTTTTGACAACAAAACAGAAAGATTAAGAAAGCAGACAATGAGTTAATGCAATAAAAGTTTCCCAGCCTTACCCAAACTATTCATGCTAGGGAACGAATGACAGCCCCCCTTCCTGAGGAAAATCAAGCCAGGCTTTGGGCATATTTTTGACCCCCACCCCTGCACAGTTTGATTCACATTTTGAGGTGAGCAAGTCTGGTTTCTTTTCAACGTCACTATTTTGTCTTTCTAATGAAAATACTGTCTGAATTTCCTACAAGGTCTTAGATTTGAGGTGTGAAGATATGCTGCCAACATGAGATTCAGCTGTGTAAGGATGTACCTGATTCCAAATCGGAAGATTGTTAAATAAGTTTAGAGAACATCTTCCTTAGTGGAGCTTTTTATTTTCACTTTTACAAACGGGCAAATAGAGCACTGTGATGAAGACAGCATGTTTTCCAGTCAGAGAGATACCAAATCTCATGGTTGAAAGCAGAGCTTCCAGCCCAATATTTAATTTTATTTCCTCCAGGTAACAACAGCTTCTTGTTCTCCTCTCTCCTCTCTTGTGTTTTAAGTTTCTCCCTCCCTCTCTTGATAGGTAGAGATATCTATAGCACATGCATTCTCTCGTATGTGTGCCATCTATACATAAGATTCTGCATTTCTAACAAGCTCCCAGGTGAATCTGATTATGGATACATAGAAGATAGGTAGATAGATAGATAGATGATGATAGATAGATAGATAGATAGACAGACAGATATATAGAGAGAGATGAGAGAGACAGAGGCACACACATGTTCATCCTCCCTGTTCCTTAGCCCCTCTCTTCCTACTTCCTAACTTTGTGTTTGGGTGAAAAGAAATAAGTACATTATATATCCATCAGAATTAACTGACAGGGATTCCACCTTGGAAAGGGACTATTAAGCTTGATGATTTTGTTTTTAATGGTATCCTCTTTTATTATATAATAGAAAATAGCATTTTTAAAAGTTTTCATAATCTTCAATATGCTTACACACACACACACACACACACACACACACAGACAGAATCTGCTTTAAAATGTGATTACTCCACAGATAGGGAGTCAGGATATCTGCATAATTAATTGAAATCCACAGATAATTTTAAAAACTCTTCTCTTATTCAATGAGTTCAACTTTCTCTCTTCAAATTTTCATCAGAATTGCTCACAAGTAGCACACGAATTCATCTGAAGTCTGAAAGTTTTAATTACTTTCTGTCCTTTGTGCAAACACTGAAATGCCAGAAATAATGATCATCAAAGGATTAGAGGAAAATGGCAAGTTTAGGTTTACATAATATTAACATAACATATTTAAGCCTCACATTAAAAGTGAGATGTGTGTTTTACGGGCTATGAATCAAGTCAAATCATGGTTATGTGATTATATACATATACACACAAATACATATACACGTATATCGATAACATTTTTTATTTATCAATTCGTTTCATCCATGCAATTCAGGAATGGCATCCCACACATTCTCCACCTAGAAAATTCAGTGTGTCCTTTAAGATAGCTCAAATAACATAATTCTCTTCGGTAGTCTCTCAATACTTCAGGATACATAACTTTAAAAAAAATGAAAGCATATGTATTGGAATATGTGTAATCTACTATGAACGTATTTTATACACCTTTACAATGTTAGGTCTTTGAAGCTGAAAGTATGCGCGCACACACACACACACACATATACACACACATACACATTATATGTATTTCTAAATGTTTTCAAATTTCTTCTCATTCTAAAAATTCTATATGTCAAAGAACTAACTAAACTGCTGAAAATAATCAACTTCCTAATATTTTATAAGCCTATGCACCAATTCTATCATCTCCAATGATAAGAACCTAAAGCGAATGATGCCACAATATTTGAGAGACAAAACAAAACAAAACAAAACAACCAGAGAGACAGACACACACGGGAGGAGAAAGTATTTTGCCTGGCAAAAGTATACATTTGAGTACTTTTTAAAATACTCAATATTTGCCAGGTAAATTGGGCCAAAATTTATGCTTAAAGAGTCATAAACAAAACAAGTGAGCCTTGTTAAACCACACTCTACATATGGGAAAGAAACATGAACTGTGTGAATTGCATAATGCAATCCATACTTATTTTATTACATAAGGACCTAAGTGTTATTTACCTAAGATTAGTGATACATCATGATTATTACTCTCTTCCTAGGAAAT
The DNA here is from genome assembly GCF_006542625.1 of Nomascus leucogenys. Taxonomy (NCBI): domain Eukaryota; kingdom Metazoa; phylum Chordata; class Mammalia; order Primates; family Hylobatidae; genus Nomascus; species Nomascus leucogenys. The sequence continues at coordinate 76,687,632 of NC_044392.1, forward strand.
CACTATATGAAACACTTCAATGTCACAGCAGGAGCATTGCTGCTTTTGATGGGGATAATACTAGGTAAAGTAATTGCTTCCAGTGACCTTCCTGCTTTTGTGTTTCATACTGTATGTTCAACATAATATATTGTCTACAACTAAAGTTCTCTTCATTACTTCCACTTATAAACAAAAATTTTCCCAGTTATGTGCACCAGTCATTTGAATTCTAAAAATTCAAAACTGTGAGCTATTTACATTCTTAGCCACAAAATAACTGCTTATTATTTTATTTATTGGTGTTATTGGTGTTCCTATATATTTTTGCTAATGCTAAAGTGTAAGAAGAAAGTAATACAGTATCACAGCTTTAATTTCAAGAAATGCAGGCAGCAATTTCAGGTAGTTAGTCTTTCTTACAGACTGGTGTCTCTTGATACATTGAAAAGACTAGAGAAGCTGTTACAATGATAATGGAAGAACCTTATACATTTTCATTGACATCAAGTTGCCATTGACATCACAGAATTGACAAGGTAATGGTTTTCACACATACTTCCATTGACACCATAGCATCAGAAGTGTCAGACACAATGGAAGTGTCTTACGAGATCTATTGATATTAAAAAAGGAAGCAAAGTAAATTCAGAGGGCTATGATAATATAATATTATGTCTCTAGCATTCCTAATTGTCCATAAATTCATCTGATTTATAATGAACTCCTATTGCAGATATCACCTTTCACATACACGCACATACACATCTGGCAAAGGGGAAAGGTGAGAAAATTGAAGGCGATGAGTGTTAAGGCTATTGTGATTGATGTAAAAATAAACTTCATCTGGAGCTAACATTTATAAAGTACAATGTACAATTGCTCAAACTGAGAACAGGCTGTGGTGATGAGAAAATAAGAAACTCACACCAATTTGGTATTTTAGGTTAATCGCTTTATTATTAATACAGAGAGGTTGCACATTAGTTCTGTCTAATTAGAAATTATGCCGTGTTTCGTAATTGTAGCAGGATTCTGTAGTTTGTTATAACTTTGTGCTGAACCAATATAAAAGATAAAGAATTACAATCTTTAAAAAGAGACACATGGTTGGCATCAGAGCATAACTTGAAGGAGAAGCTGATCTATGACAGATTTTCATTATTTTTGCAAGGTAAGTTAAGTCGATCCTATCTGCATGACAGAGTATTAATAAGATACTAGGTGATATTTTTAGGGTAACTGAAAGTACTTCCAGCGGCTAGAGATTTAACTTGTTTTCTTCCCACTTATGAACACTTTATTTCTGAATTACCTGTTCACTTTATATCTTTCAATTAAGACTACAGAAGTGTAGCTGGTACTGAATCTTTTCTGTGACTTTTGTTACAATTATGCTTATCTAACAAAAATTTTAATCTCTATAAACTTTAGTGCATTATATATTTCAAACACCTCGAAGCCTTGGAGACAGGGAAATGACCAGGACAGGCATAGCCTCTGTCCTGAAGGAAGACACTAGGTTTCGACAGGGAAGGCAGAACAGAACAGGTAATTTCCTAATTGGTATTTAATTACAAGATCGTTAAAAGTTCTCTTGGAGAAATCAGGGTGCTGAGAGATCATATAAAAAGGCAGACCTGAATTAGCCTTGGAGACAGGCAAGGCCTCTCAGTGGAAATGGCATTTGTCTGAAACCTGAAAACGGAGTAGGTTAGCTGGCACAAGGAGAGAAAGTGAGGAAAATATTCAGATTAAAAGGAACAATTCATTCGAAAGCCTCGAGGCACAGAGTATGAATATGGAAGAAAATCAGGCTGCCACGCCATGTTCCTTTAAAAATGTGTTTATTTTTATTCTACATACTTGAGTGAAATACACCCAAGTGAAGAAAGAGCATCATCTACTTTCCTGCAAATTGGCCACTGTTGCCAGCTCAGCAAATCTGCATAACTTATTTGGGGATGCTTCCTTCCACCATGCTGTCATCTAGACAATCTTCACATGGTTTTCCCTTCCTACCCCCAATTTACTTCAGAACACTTCGCTTACAAGGCCAGTGATGGGGTCAACTTTTAAAAAGTGAATGTAATTTCTTGCTTATTCTCTGATTTATACCTCGAACTTACTTGTTCTGGCAATTCCCATTAGAAAGGTGGCAAGTTATTCTCTCAAAAGTTGTATTGCCAGGCTGGGACTACACTATTGAACAAGATACACACAGCCTTGCCCTCTCCAAGCTTATTGTTGGTTAATGAAATCAAATAAAGTACAGCAAGTAATAAGATAAGAGACTGGAAAATTGTAAGATAGTTCTAAAATATAAATTAACAATTTGGAGAATACAAAGATGAGAGATATTTATTAATTCCACGAATCTACTCTCTGCCAGACATTGTACTAAAACTTAAACCTATGAAGAAACATAACATATAATCTACGAGCTTCTCAATTTCAAAACTCTACTGACTGCAATTCTACTAATGTTTATTGAGCACCTACTATGTAAAGCATTGTGATTCCACTATTCTCTCACTCAGCTCCACCACTCCAGCTTCCTTTTTGCTCCTTGAACATGCCAGGCACATTCCTATTTCCGGGATCTGCACTTGTTGTTCTCTCTCTCCAAATTCTCTTCTCCTAAGTTATCTCCACAGCACTACCTCACTTCCCTCACTTCTTTCTCCAATGTCAACCTCTTGATGAAACATTCTTTGACCACCCTGTCTAAAATTGCATCCCAGGACCCATATTCTCCATCTCTCCTTCATACTTCAGATATATCCATAGAAAATGTTTCTTTACCCTCTAATATGCTATATCGTATGCTCCTAGCATTCAGGGACATATCCAATAATGTTAATGATGTCATCATCATAGGATATGTCCCTGAATGCTAGGAGCATACGATATAGCATATACAGATTACAGACAGCTAGTAATTAATTTGGCAGCTTGATTATTTGCTGGAGTTGATCATCTTTGCCTACATTATTAAGTAAGATATTTGAGGCCGTGCATGGTGGCTCAAGCCTGTAGTCCCAGCACTTTGGGAGGCTGAGGTGGATGGGTCACATGAGGCCAGGAGTTCGAGACCAAGTCTAGCCAACATGATGAAACCACGTCTCTACTAAAAATACAAGAATTAGCCAGGTGTGGTGGTGCCTTCCTGTCGTTCCAGCTACTTGGAGGCTAAGGCAGGAGAATTGCTTGAACCCAGGAGGTGGAGGTTGCAGTGAGCCGCCATCACGTTACTGCACTACAGCCTGGGTGACAGCAAGACCCTGTCTCAAAAAAAAAAAAAATACTTGGATACATGAGGCTGAACTTAAGTAAATAATTAACATTGCAAAAAACATAATTTGTGAAATAAGAAGAATGAAAAATTTTAAGTAAATAACAGTGAAATATGAAGAATGACAAATTTCCATTTTAAAAATATAACTTTTTAGTTTTTTTCTTACTGCAAAAGCAATCCATGTTCATTGCAAGAAAAAACCACAAAGACAGACAAAAATAACACAAATACAAACCATATTCCAAAAACCCAACTATAATCATTGTTAACATTTTAAGTATTTCTACACCAAAAATAGAATCATAGTAATCATATACTTCGTAACCTACTCAATCAGTGTTCTACATGCATCAAACACTCAGGCATCTCCTGGGTGGGCTCTGACCTACTTCAAACATGCATACCTGAAATGCCTTAGGGATGCCCACAGATGCATCTACTCAGTGCCTGTCCACACATGAATAACCTGGAAATGTGGAAGAATTAACACCCCAGAGGAAAAAAACTGACCAATAGATATAGAAGCCAGTGGACACATTCTTCCCCCTTTCTACTCCCAACCCTTACTCTACGGAGTCTGGAGAGATGCTTTACATGGCTACTTGAGGAGGGCTCAGCCTCACTTAACCAGTAATCAGTTTAACTCAGCAGTGACCAACATCACTATCAATATCAATAATGCCTTCTCCTCCTGTTGGCTCTCCCTTTCTTCCCTGCCTTACTCCCCTACTCTGTCACTACTCTTTCCTGAGATGGCACTTGCTAATAAAGCAATAGTACATAAGCCATCTGCCATTAGATTTGCTTCCTGGGAAACCTGGGTTTAGCCACCTAATTTTTCTCTTAAAAATATATATTAAATGTACTTTTCTGTCACTATCAATTCTTCCATACATAATATAAATTCAATATGATCATAGTCCTTGTTTTTCTTCCTTCTTTATGCCCAGTATCTAGATTAGTATCAACACATTTTCAATGCATACAAGAGTGTATCATTGCTGTTAAGGTATGAGTCCACCTACTTACATTTTCACTAGAGTATACCTCAATATATTCATTCAGACCACACTTGGACATTGTTCCTAATTTTACCTGTTTTAATGTGCCATGGTTAGGCAGCAAACTCTGGGCTCAAACACATGATTATTTCTATATTCTTAAAAGCAATTTATCTTGAGTCTAAGGTTATGCACAATTTTAGGAATATTTTACATGCATTTGCTATCCAATTTGAATAAAAATTATGATATTCTATTCATTTTTATCTGTCAGCATTTATTCTAGTGAACCAAGGTATTCTCATAGCATTGGCAGAGGAAAAGGCATAACTCATGTTCACCTTTTTCATCAGCTTAAAATCCATGAGCTTTTATGGATGGCAATGAAGCTGATGAGTAGGCTCAAGCCAGCAAATTCGGAGTAGGGAGGGGAATTAAACCTTAAAAATCTTTGCTGCTGAAACAATATTTTGTTCTTTTCTTCTTTTTCTTTAATAATGGTATCACTCTTCCCACTACCCTTCCCAATTGTAATTTACTTTTCATGTCACAGAACTCAGCACCAAACAAATTACACACCTTATCCAAAGCTATCGGCTCAAAATGCTCAGACGGCTGTTTTCACTATAAACCACAGGCGAAGTGATTCCAGGGTGGTTTTTTTTTTTTTTTTTTTTTCTGATAGTAAAAGAAATCCTGGAAACCCTTTAAAATTATTCCTGCATGGATCAACGTGGCGTAGAGCGGTAGTCCAGAGATGAGTAGGAGACGTATTTGAAGCTGAATCCATGCTGACAAAGAAATACTTGCCATTCCTCAAATACTTGAAGTACCTCATTTCCTATGAACTGGATTATCTTTTCATAAATTGTGGGCAACAGCTAAGATAAGTTTAGCCCCTGCCTTTGCTACCAAATATGGCAAGCAGATTTGTTAGTAATGGAGACAACCAAGTAATCAGTTTCAGAACCGCATCCCCCACCCCGCAAAAAAAAAAAAAAAAAAAAAAAAAAGAAAAGAAAAAGAAAGAAAACAGTTTTCATGGTTTGGGAAACTAATCAGTCCCTTCTCTGCATGAAAGAAAAAGCCACACTTAGAAACCTGTTTGCTGTAATGAGTTTGAATGCCTCATACCTGGCTTGGTATTAAAACTTGATGTTGGAATTTGGAAGACTGCTTTCATCTAGTATTGAGTTAATTATTGGACAAGTACATTAAAATGGGTTGATCTCAGAAAGTCAGCTAACCGCCCTTATCATACTCTTCTATATCAAAGCAATGTCACTGAGCATCACTACAAACAGTTAGAAAATTAAGGCTTTTTTTTCCTCTTAAAATATTTTCTGTCTCAAAAAGTTCTTTATAATGTGTGATAAACTTCTTTAAATAAGATTTTCTCACATTTTCTTTAAACGTTTCAATTAAACATGTATCTTTTAATGGGGGCAACCGAACCATATCACGGATGAAAAATAAAATCACCAGGTATTCAACAGAAGGGCCAGTGGGTAAATCAGGCTGCCTGGGCTGAGTGAAAAACAGATCTGTTCATTGCAGAACTCGGGGGATTGAAATAAAACCTCCAACACATGTCATCAATACATTTCTGCTTTAATAAACACCGCTTAAATTTCCCCTGGCATTTAAAAAAATGCATATTAAAAGGAAGAACATGCACAACTCAGGCTAAGGACAAATCTTGAGCCTTCTCAAGTAGAAATGTGTTCAATTTGATATTTTTAGTGCTGTGTCTATGGAGAGAATGAAACTTGTGTTCCACCCCCATCTACAAATTTTGTGCACTTATTGATAAAATCTGTAGATGTCCTTGGCCCAATAAAAAGACAAAAAGAATACTGCCTGCCTGCACAAACCATGATGCTCTCACTGCAAACCATCTCAAAGACCTCTCTCTCTCTAATCAAAACAATTCACCAAGGCTGAGTGATCATCTGAAAGAAAAAAAAAAGATAAAATAACAAAGAAAATAAACCAAACTAACACATTTTTAACCTACGTCTGTTGAAATATAATTTCTTACAAATAAACAAAAACATGATGTTTTGACTAAATGTTCTTGATTGAATGCTTACTTTAAAAATACATAAAAGAAAGACCCAATTATAGAATAAACATTGCCAGGAAAACAAAAGCTATACGATTTACCACAAATTTGCTCTTTCTTTCATTTTAGCATAGATATGACCTTACCTTGTATATGTTAAATGATTAAAGATTATACTATTTTTGTTTTATTTTTAATTTTGTGGGCACATAGTAGATATATATATTTATAGGGTACATAAGATGTTTTGATACAGGCATGCAATGTGTAATAATCAAATCATAGAGAATGGGACATTCATTCCCTCAAGTATTTATCCTTTTTATTACAAACAGTCTGATTACACTCATTTAGTTCTTTTAAAATGTACAATTATTATTGACCATAGTCACTCTGTTGTGCTATCCAACAGTAGGTCTTTTTCATTCTTTCGGTCCATTTTCTTGTGTGCCCATAAATCATCCTAATCTCCTCTGTATACCCCACCCCCACCCTCGAACGCACTACCTTTCCCAGCCTCTGATAACCATACTTCTACTCTCTATGTCCAAGAGTTTGTTTTGAGTTTTAGATCCCACAAATAAGTGAGAACATGTGATGTTTGTCTTTCTATGCCTGGCTTATTTCACTTAACATAATGATCTCCATTCCATCCATGTTGTTGCAAATGATAGGATCTCATTCTTTGTATGGCTGAATAGTACTCTATTGTGTATAAGTACCACATTTTCTTTATCCATTCCTCTGCTGATGGACACAGGTTGCTTCCAAATCTTAGCTATTGTGAACAGTGATTCATCAAACAAGGGAGTGCAGATATCTCTTCAATACACTGATTTCCTTTCTTTTGGGGAGACACCTAGAAGTGGAATTGCTGGATTATATGATACCTCTGTTTTTAGATTTTTTGAGGAAACTTTTCTTTTTAAAGAAATTCTGATTTATCTTATACCTGTAAACATCTAGAGTCAGCAACTGTCCAGTAAATGATCAGCTGATAGATTTCAAGCCTTTTATGTACCAAGTAGGATCTCCAAGTATTCTATGTAAATAATTCAACTCATTTCTATGTCAACTACCTGCACTAATTTCAACATAAATTAAATTTTAAAACATAAAGGAGATTTTCCATGAAACTTGGACTTGATTCTTCAATGACAGAGTCCTACTAGATTAAGTTTCAAAAAGGTGTGCTGCTTTAAAGACTATCCTTTTCTTTGTAAAACTAATCCATCTATATAGAGTTCTGGCAACATAAAGGAGATGATTGTCATATTCTCAAAAGCTACCTTGTTTCCAGAATCATAAATGATCTTCATTGTTAAAATCAATAATACATTCCTTATGCACATTTTATTGAACACATCAATTGTGTGTATTTAGATTTAACAACTATTTTATTCTAGCTCTTTTTACCTCTTTTGATTACTGGAGATTGTTCTGACACCATGGGGAAATGTATAAAGAGAAATATTAAATGCCACACTAGACCAGGCCTGTCAGTAGCACTTTGGAGTGAGCTTTTCAATGCTAAGCCACACGACAACTGAACAGTTCCTGCCAGACATAAAGTGGACTTGTATTCAGTTGACATTTCAGCACTTCTTTGGAACACAACCACTTTTCAGAATTACAAGGTTTTCTTAATTGAAAGTAGATTTTAAAATTATAGTAGTTGTTAAATACTAGGAGCTAAATTTTCACTTGCATGCAAAAGCTGTTATTTGGAGCTGAATCGGGCATGCAGTTTAACAAGCAACAGGAAATGTTTAAAATCACCACGATCATTATCCAGTAAAATTAAAATACCCAAACCAGAGGGCTAAGCATTATGTGGGAATTTGCAAGTGAAACCAGCATCATCATCAGGAACACATCTGGGTAGGTAAAACTATTAGATACACTGGAGTACCTAAGAAGGAGAAGAGCAGGCCAGGCCGTCTCCAGCCTAAGGCTGCAGACATGGACTGGGTGGTACAGTGTAAGAGACCTGTCCACTCAGGTGAAAGCAACTGTGCAAGTGACCTTGTTGTTTGTGCTCATGTACATGTATATGTAAATCCTATTTCCCAGGACTCTTTCCTGGGCCTGTGGATAGGGTGGGAACAGACAAAGAGTTTATAGGGATCCCGAACTGACAGCAGCAAACAAGTTAGCAGCCTACGAAGTAGTGGTAGGTGGAATAATGGCCCCCTAAAGATGTCCCCATCCTAGTCCTTAAAGCCTTTGAATATGCCACATTACATGGCAAAAGCGCTTGTGGAGATAAATTACATTTAGGATCTTCAGATGAGGAGATTATCTTGGATTATCTGGATGGGCTCAACAAAGAGGATAAAATGGCCCCTAAAGAGGGAGTCAAGAAGGTCAAAGTCAAAGGAGATGTGACAATGAAATCAGAGCTCAGAGAGGAGAGAAGATGCTATATTACTGGCTTTGAAAATGGAAGAAGAAACAACAAGCCAAGGAAGGTATATGAATCTGGAAAAGACAAATGACTTGATTTTTCCCTAGAGCCTCCAGAAGGAATCAGCCTTCTGATTCCTTCAAGGCGTAGACACCTTGGTTTTCCCACCAGTGAGATAGATGACCTTCTGAAATGGAGATAAGTTTGTGGAAATGTGTTACAAGAACAATAGAAAATTAATACAGATATTTTATCGAAATTTAATGAGAGGCAGCTTGCATTCCATCAGGAAACTTTAACCCGTGCCCACCTGGTATGCATGGTGGTGACCAAGATGGTCTTGGGTTCCCTGGGCCACATGGGAAGAATTGTCTTGGACCACACATAAAATACACTAACACTAACAACAGCTGATGAGTTAAAGAAAAAAAAGTCACAAAAAAATCTCATAATGTTTTAAGAAAGTTTATGAATTTGTTTTGGGCTGCATTCAAAGCAGTCCTGGGATGCATATGGCCCACAGATTGCAGGTTGGACAAGCTTGGTCTTAACATACCCCTCAGATTGACTAGACTTTTGACAGGTCTTTCCCTTTTTCCTTCTTTTCTTCCTTCCTTCCTTCCCTGTTTTCTTCCTTCCTTCCCTTTTTTCTTCTCTCCTTCCTTCTCTCCTTCCTTTCTTCCTGCCTTCTTTCATTCCTTCCTTCCTTTGTTCTTTCCTTTCTTCCCCTTCCTTCTTTCCTTCCTTTCTTCCTTTCTTCCCCTTCCTTCTTTCCTTCCTTCCTTCCTTCCTCCTTCCTTCCTTCCTTCCTTCCTTTCTTCCCCTTCCTTCTTTCCTTCCTTCCTTCTTTCCTCCTTCCTTCCTTCCTTCTTCTTTCTTTCTTTCTCTTTCTTTCTTTCTCTTTCTTTCTTTCCTTTCCTTCCTTTCTTTTCTCCTTCCTTCCTTCCTACCTTCCTTCCTTCTCTCTCTCTCCCTTCCTTCCTTCCCTCCCTCCCTCCCTTCTTTCTTTCTTTCTCTTTCTTTCTTTCTTTCTTTCTTTCTTTCTTTCTTTCTTTCTTTCTTTCTTTCTTTCTCTTTCTTTCCTTTCTTCCTTCCTTCCTTCCTCTTTCTTTCTTTCTTTCTTTCTTTCTTTCTTTCTTTCTTTCTTTCTTCTTTCTTTTTTGAAACAGGGTCTTGCTCTGTCACCCAGGGTCTTGCTCTGTCACAGCTCAATACAGCACCAACTTCCCAGGCTCAAGTAATCCTCCCACATCAGCCTCCTAAGTACCTGGGACTACAGGCATGTGCCACCATGCCTGGCCTTTTTTTTTTTTTTTTTCTTTTTTAATGTAGAGACAGGGTCTCATCAAGTTACCCAGACTGGTCTCAAACTCCTGGGCTCAGGGAATCCTCCCATCTCAGCCTCCCAAAGTGCTGGTATTGAAGATCACAAGTTTCTTTCTGATTTAAGCACTTGACTTCCCTTTTCTTAGATCACTCACTTAGAGAACTTGCAGTTGTAAATTCTTTCTCTACCTCTTTGACATGTAAATCTTCTCCCAGCCTCTTTCCAGTTTTACAACCCAAGAATGTCTTTCTCATGACCTGAGGCCATCCCTTTGAAATGTTATCATCAAAGGAGAAAGCACTCCTATGTCCCAGTGGCTATGGGCAGGTAGCTGCATAACTTCCCTAAACAACAATTAGCAAACACAAATGTCCCAATCATATTTAACAACCTCCTCCCTAATATCTTCCAGTACTTTTCAACTCACTCCGGTGCTTAAAGCTCTCACTTTCACCTTTTGTTTCAGTGGACTTGAGTTCAATTTCCATTTTCTACTGCAATAGTCTTGAAATTCCTTCATTCTGTGCTACATTATTTTTTCAATTTAATTTACCCTATTTAGTACACAGTGGAACAAAAATCTGTGTATATATATTTTTTGAATACATAATTTTTTTCTACTATTTCTTTGATCATTTTCTCTTTTCCATTGTTTCTCTGTCATTAAAGATCATGTTATATAGAGGTTGAATCTGCTGTATCTTCCTTCTACCATCTTAAATATTTTCAAATATTATTTATATTTTTGGGAAGAGAGTTCCTTGACCTTATTTTCCAAATAATTTGTTTTAGCTTTAATACTATCTTTTACATTATTCAGTCTATGTATGAACTTTTAATTTAACAATTATAATTTTAAGTTAATTAAATAATTCTTATTCTGAGTTCTCTTTGTTCCAAGTAATACATTCTAATTTGAATATTGAACTGTTCTCACATTTCTCCTTGTTAATCATAATTAAAATTTTTGTAGTAATCATAGTTAAAAATTTTTTTAGAATCATCTTCTCTATCTTTGTTTATCTGTGTCCCTCTGGCATCAGTTGTCCCATTCTTTGATCTTTGCCTCCTCCTTCCTATTGTTGGTTTTGCTCCACATTGGAAATACTTGGTTATTGGTTTGTGGCTATTTTTTGGTTAGTACACCTATTAATATGTTTTTCCTCTGCAGTCATTTTGGGTCTTTTACCCTAACAGAATTCTTCCTTAAATGGAAAGGCAAATGGCAGGCTATGTGTATATTATGGAGTATGTGAGTGCAAGGTAGACAGGAAGGATGGAGACTCTCTGGCAGTGCAGAATTTTAGTAAATTTCTCTTCTGGTAATAATTTTTCTTTCATATTCCACTCCGTGTTTACTTGAGGGTGCAGCATTACTTCTATCTTGATTTGTTCCTCTCCTACAGTGACACAGAATCATCTTCACCTGGTGGCTCACTTTTTGCAGAAAAGGAACGGTCAGCCACCACAATCTGTGAATGCGCGGGAGAGGGAGAAAATGGTGCCATCTGGGCTCAATCTCTCTGACTGCACTCTGGCCTACACTGGCTCTCTCTGTGTTGACTCTAAATTTGGACCGTCTCTAGGCTACTTCTAATAAGACTTACCTTATTCTGCTACTTTTGGCCAGTGGATGACTCTTCTTGCTTTTCTTCATAATTCTCATTTCAGTCTTCCAAGATTTCCTTAAAATCCTCAAGCACTGCCTGCTTTCTTTCTTATTTTCCAGTACTATTATGCTACCAAAGGTACATATATATATATATATATATATATATATATTGGGACTTGGTGGAGGGGATGGTAGACCCACATGCTCAATTTGTCATTTTATACCTAATTTTCTGTTCTTAAAATGTTCTGTATAATACTCCCACCAGATTGAGCTTTAGCCCCACCCCACCCCCAACACACATGCAGCCATCTATTTGGCTTCTTTCTCTCTTTTCTGCTCTTCAAAAATAAAAATACCCAAGCAAAAATAAAAAGAAAAGTCTCCCTATTTCTTATGCCAACAAATTCAGCTTTCTTTATCCCCTGTCTTCAGCCCTGGATCTTTTCTGAAGATTCTCTGGTACACTTAAATGAGTCATCTACTAAGCGTCTCCCTCCACTCCCTGCCCCGACCCCCATCCCTAACTTCCTCCACCAGTTTCTGCTAAGGGGAGAAGATGATATAGAGCTCTGTCTCCACACTGATACAAGTTACAACATCTTTATTCGAGGACAGAAACAGCTACAATTAGTTTGAGCTTTAAATATCTTTCTTTCCTATTACACTTTATTAAACTACGCAGAAAATATCATATGAGCAGCTTTATATTCATAATGGGGGAAGAAGTGGTTGTAAAAATATAGAGGAAGAAATACGTTATTTGATTCCTCCTTTATCTTTTCCAAACATATAGGCTTTGGGCTCTTTTTGACCATAACAATATCCATATTCTGTTCTGACTAAACAGTCCAAAAAGTTTAAGGCAAGTGAGTGATTACTATGCATTAGTATCTTTTTCCTCTAAGAATTGTTCACTGGACCTGGATCCACCTAAAAGTGGATATTCCTATGTATTTTCTCAATGGGTAGAAAACAGTAAGAGTGAATAATCACATTGTCAACAGCTACCTAAACTTATACCACTAGGTGAGTGGACTGAGGATGGCAACTGGTTGGAAATATATATCCTAGTTACCAACTAGGGCAATAAAGTATTTTCCTCTTTTCATAGAGAAAGCAGCATTGTTGGGGCCCTCCCAGAGGAAAAAGGGCCATATCAAAAAAGGCCATTTCCCCTTTCTTTTTTCTTCTTTCTTTCCTTCCTTCCCTTTTCCCTTTGTCTTTTCTTTCTCTGTCTCCCCCTTCCTTCCTTCCTTCCTTCCTTCCTTCCTTCCTTCCTTCCTTCCTTCCTGGAAGTCCAAGATCAGTCAGCACAGTCAAGTCCTTGTGAGGGCTCTCTTCATGGCTTGCAGATGACCATCTTCTCACTGTGTCCTCACATGGCCAAGAGGAGGAGAGAGAGAGAGAGAGAAAGAGAAACAGAGGAGACAGAACTTTCTGATATCTCTTCTATAAGGGTAATAATCCCATCATGAGATCCCACCTCAAAAATCTCATCTAAACCTAATTTTCTGTCATGGGTTTCATTTCCAAATGCCATCATATTGGAGGTTAGCGCTTCAACATATGAATTTAGAGGGAAGAGAGGACACAATTCAGTCCATAGAAGGAACTCTTGCAGGGATGTGGAGCATAAATTTGAAAGAAGCAGTGGATGCTGGAAAAATCTGGGAGGGTATTTATTAAGTGGAGTTAAGCAAGGCAAACCAAGACAGTGTCAGCATGGGGGAAAAGGAGATTAATTTTATGGATATTTCTGAGCTGGAAGCAACAAGTTTTGTTCTGTTTTGTTTGACATGAAGAATGAGGAAAAGCAAGTGTTTAAATATATGACAGGCTTTAATGTATGGGCTTTAGCTTTTCACCTCCTGGTAGAGTCTCTAAGCTTGCTTCACCACAGTGTTCAGTTTTCCACTTCTTAATAGTAACTATTTAGACTCAATCACCAATTCTGTACCTTTTGCTTAGCCTTTTGCCTTCAAGCTTAAATAAATGCAGCAGTGCTTTATGTTGAAGAAATAAATCCTTTGGATCTCAAAGAAGAATGCCCAACATAATTGATTTGCCTTTGCGTGGGTTTAGAAATCGTCACTGCTTGTGCCAAATCCCATAGATCATGAGCAGGGCCCTAGCATTCTCGGGAAGTCAGCCTATGTCAGCCAGGAAGATAGATTGGGAATCTTGGCTTGTCGACTCTTTGTTGGATTTTATGTGCCTCTTTATAGGTTGAGAAAATGCAATGGGGCTTTCAGAGGCCAAGAAAAGTCAGGAAGAGCATGAAACCTCAACAATTTAGTGAGGTCATCTGAGTGTTCATAGAAGGAGAAATGAGAAAAGATGCAGACAGTTAAGTCTGTATGGAAGTGAGAGAGAGCAGTGAAAGAAAAGCAAGTCTGATGAGGTAGCAGAGTCAATGACATAGGATGAGTAGCCTCTGGTGAAGAGTGGGTTTATTTTTATAAGGAAAACTTATCTAAAGTGTATTGATAAGGAAAATTAGCAGAGGATTACAAAATACCTATTGGTCACTCCAGTTATGTGCTAGCAATGCACAGAAACACAAAAGCATTTCAAGATATGAGCCCTCCCACTAAACACATTTACATTTTATTTTCCTCTTTTCAGCATTTCCAGTCCCACTTGCCTTCTCTCTTTTTTACAGATCATTTCAGAGTGACATCAAAATACAGAATGCCATGAGAACACTTTAAAATGTTTTGTATTTCTCTCCCCCCACACTCTGTATCCTATAATTTAGATCTCTTGTTAATACATGCATGGATATGTGTGCCTCTTTTAATGCATTTATCTTAACTGTAAGCTTCATATATGCAGAGATTAAGGAAAGTGCCTCCAACCCCTTCTAAGTGCCTAGCACAGTGCCATGTGAACAGTGAGATCTTAATGTTAATTGATACTCAGTTCCGGCTCAGATGACTGCTAAATAATAATTTCATGCTTTGTGCATTGCTATTTGGATCTCTACAGCAGTAATATAACTTGGGTACTTATTTTAGTCCTGAACTTTTCATTTATACAAAAAGCAAAAAATGAACCCCAACAGATGAATCCTGACCCTGAGACCATTTTTTAATACTTAGTTGACCCTTGTACAAAGCATCCCTATTCCATGGTACTTTCTTTGACCCTTCCATTTCATTAAATTTATGCCTCTAGCAGGTAATAGAAGTACATTCACTTAATTTAGTTGTATTACTTTCTGTTAAAACATGTATACTTTATCAAAAATTAATTGTATAATTTAAAGGGATTATTTTTATTAGTATATTCAACTCAATTAAGTAGAAATTTAATACCTACTGTGTGTCAGTATGTTGTTATTATGATGGAGAAACAGAAATCATGATAGAATTTGGTCATTAAAATTCCAGTGGGGAGAAAACAAGACATATATAGGCACACAAACAAAGTTAAATATCAATATCAAGTGCTGTGAAAAGAAGCACCAAATGCCTCTTCTATCAGAATTATATAGAATGTAGATTTTACCATGAGCCAATAAAAGCAAGAAGAATTCAGGTACCGTGGATGTGGTGGCATTTGAACAGAGAAAAAAATCAAATAAGTGGAGAAAAGAGATTAGAGGATTCTGGGGGGTCAGGGTGGAGAAGAGGTGGAGAAGCAAAAACAAAGGAGAAGAAATACATAGAGCCTGCTCAGAGGCCCATGAGGTTTCAGACAGCCTTGGTGGCCTGAAAGGCTTGGGAGGGAGCAGGAGCAGATAGGTTGAAGGATGGGGGAGCCAGAATATAAAAGACTTCAAATTTGGACTTATTTCAGTTGTCTTCAAAAAAATCAAGTAATCCCAGCCTCCTCCTTGTGTAAATAATTCATCCCTCCATCATGAGACTATTGTTGCAGATATCTATAGTACAAAAGTTTCAGAGCAGAATACAGTAATTACTCTGCTAAGGTTTGGAGTCAGGCATACCCTGCTCTTTTACTACTCACAAGTTATGTGATATCAAGCCAATTACTTAAACTTGCTGAACCTCATTTTCTTTATCTAAAAAATAAGGATTGTATTATCTATCTCAAAAGTATGTTGTAAAGATTAAATTAAATTATATGATACCTGTAAAGTTAACAGCCCGATGTCTAATACACATTCAGTAAATGCTGGCTGCTATTGTGGCTATGATTATTATTCCTTCTTGGTGACCCTGGAAAAGCGACCTAACTTCCAAGCGCTTCATACACCCATTTCTTCAGGCTATTATTGAAATCAACATTGAGCATCATTAGGTGTTCAATAAATTATGACTATTTCCATTATCTAGTTACAATTTGTTTACTATCATTGCTTCTCTATTGTCTATCTCATTGATATATAATTGCATACTATGTATTACATAGTTATTGAATAACAGTTTTATATTATTGAGTGACTTCTATATAAAATTCACTGTGTGGTGGCTACTGGATATATATAATTTAAATTTTAATTTAAATTAAAATATATATTTACTATATATAGGTGTGTGTGTGTGTGTGTGTGTGTGTCTGTGTATACCTTACAGTCTGTCACAACTACTCAATTCTGTTGTTACAATATTCCTATTCTTGAGAAATACTTGATCTGCCAAACTGTGCTAAGATCAGACATAAATATCTAAATCAGAATATACATTTCGTTAGGGCAGTATATACAGATTTCATAGAAGGAGGTAACTAACTCAGTGGGCTGATCAAAAAAATTATTATAACAAAAATATTTGTTATAATACAAATACCTTTAATTAAAGCTATATAATACCTTTAATTAAAGCTAAAATTTATTTAAAAGATTAATTTGGTTATTTATTCATTCAATAAAAATCCATTAATAGCCACCATATGCCAGGCACTGTCCTGGGTGCCTCGAATGTGGCAATAAACAGAATAGACTAAGACCTGACTCAGACGGAGCTTACCTTCTAGTGTAGCAGGCAATATACAAATAAATACATACATAAATAATATAATGTCAGTTGTTTTAAAGAAAGAGAAGCAAAATAAAGGAATAGAGTGGGCACAGTGAGTACTCTTAGGATCATTAGGTAAGACTCCTTTGAAGAAGTGGCATTCTAATAGTGACCTAGGAGCATAAGTCATGCATGTGCCTGGGGGAAGAGTATTACTGGCATAAGGACAGCAAGTGCAAAGTCCCTGAGGATGGTACCTTACATGTTTGAGTAAATTTACTCACTAGTACTTCCTATGCTATACCATTGCTTAAAAGCTTTAAGTGTGAAGACATATTATCTCATTTAATTCTCCCAGCAACTTTATAATGTATGTAATATTATCATCATCATTTTAAAAATGTAGAATTTAGCTCTAAAGAGGTTAAGTAACCAACCCAAGGTCATAAAGCCTTTAAATGGAAGCACTTGAACCCAGGTCTGTCTAACTCTAAAGCCAAGGCTCTAAATCATTGTATTATACTGCTTTGAGGGTCATCTACAAATTGTACAGATGCAGAAAGAGAAAATACAGAGGAACATATTTCTAACATGGGATGTGTTTGGACAACAGCAAGTTTTCTAATTTGTCTTTAATGTAGACTTTTTATGGGACATTAAACAAGATAATGCACAAAAAACAGGTTGGGAACACATTGTGATGGGCCAAGAATTCTAGGCAGAAGAGTGTGTTCTTAATCCAATTGGTGAAAGGAAGTCATTGAAGGATTGTGGTAGTAAAATAGGTGGATCAGTGCTCTGGGAAGATCAGCCTGGCAACAGTGAGTGTGATGGATTTGTGTAGGGAAAGCTGGAGGCAGTGGAACTAATTCAGTATTCATTGTATTAGACCAAACAAACTGCAATGACAAATTAAACCAGGGTGATTGTTTTAAGAATGGACACAAGAGGAGGTATGTGAGTTGAACTTCAGAGGCACAATCTATATACTGTGACAACTGACTGACATGAGGAAGATAAAGAATTCAAAGATGATTGTGAAGTTTTAAGCTTGGACAAAGAACATTGTGACCATAAACAGAAAGAAGAAAGTGGAACTGGCTTTGGGACAAAAGGAGAAACCAGGGTTAGAGTATGTGGCAATGACTCTGGAAGAGGGAGAGATTGAACAATTACCTAGGAGATGGGACTAGAGATGTATAACAGGAAGTTGTCTGTAAGTAAGTGAGAGTTGGCATTAGATGAGATGGTAATATCATTGAAGCAGGAGTGTGAAAAAAATCATAAAGGGCCTGAGACAAGAAACTGTAGGAAAGCCTACGTTTAGGGGAGAGAAGGAAGAGAAACTGATCAAGTGTCTAAATGCTTTACATATACCCACCCATGAATAATGAGTTGCCATGGGTAGAGTACCAAGAAATGAGAAATATGTCTATACATACCTACTGATATGGCTGCCACTGGGGTGGGTGATAGAGGGTGACAAGGAGGGTATGGCTGTGCATCCAGGGCTCTAAGACCTCACACTGCAGCCACACCCTGTGCTTGAAAGACAGTAGTTCCACTTTCGTGTTCTATGTAAGATTTCATTAGGAAAAAAACAATGGGGCTCTGCATGCTAAAAATGTAATGAAGTCCATCGGCTTAGTAATTTGAGGAAGAAATGACCTCATGGGCAAAATTTTCCAGTGGTAAGAAAAAAGGAATGATCAAGATTATGGGAACATTCACAGAAGGATAAGAAGCAGGAGGAGTTATTGGATGTTTATGGAGGAAGAAAGGGATGCATGGCTTTTAGGATTGTCCCCTTGAGGTTAGTGGTCATGAATTTGAAGTGAGAGCTGTCAGCATGTCATTACCTACTCTGTGATATCCCAGGAAAGCAAACATGAAAAGGTGTTGCCTCTGACCTTAAGGAAGGAAAGGAATTGGATCTTACTCTTTATACATTACCTTGCTTAATCTTCATTACAATATTATAAAGTGAGGATTAAATATAGCATAGTATTATATTATATATATGTATACACACGTGTATACATATGTGTGTGTATGTATATACACTCAGTCATGTGCCAAATAATGGTGTTTTGGTCAATGGTGAACTGCATATATGATGATGGTCTCATAAGAATGTAATGCTTTATTTTTACTTTTCTATGTTTAGATATGTTTAGGTACAAAAATTCTTATCGTTGTGTCACAACTGCCTACAGTATTCATTCAGTACAGTAAAGTGCTGTACAGGTTTGCATATAGCTTAGGTATGCTTTATGATGTTCATACAATGACAGAATCACCTAATACTGCATTCCTCAGAATGTAGTCCCATAATTAAATGATATGTTATTGTATTATGGTAGAGTATGCAACTTAGAGATAGCCACTGTACTCAAATGAAGAACAGATCAGGGATCCCAGATACATCAACTGACTCTGATGACATATCAATGGATTCATCATCACCTATTCATGAGCCTTAAAATTAAGCCATGTTCTCAAGGTGTGGGGGTTAGTAGCTCAACCACAGCTGGTAGGCTATATTGTGTAGGTTTTCAAATCTTCTAATCACGGCACAGTTTTAATTAGGAACTCAAATTTCTGGTGACCTATTTAAGAATCTTATAGGGTTATTTTTTTGAAAATGTAGAAAACCATAGTTTGTATATTATCATGTTTATTTCATTTGATTGCTCTTCATCACTGGGTTACCATTGAAACAGAATAATTAGCTTATTTGACTATGTTTCTTTATATTTTCAAAACTGGAATATTCTCACGTTCCAGTAAATACTTGATTTTGATTTTTCTTTGAGACCAACTTAACGTTTTGTGAAGTCACAACATCTACCATTAACTTGCAGAAAGTCACTGAGTAGTATCGATTTAACCCATATGGCAAGACTTGCTATGTTCAGTGTTCCATCTGACAGTGTAGCCTTAACAATGTATCTATAATTTTAATAAGGTTGTGTAACTGACATATTGAAAGAGAAGCACTCAATGAATGAATCATGATGCAATTTCATTCCTCCCCCACTATTCTTCAAACCTCTTCTGGAAATCATTTATTTCCAGGCAGGTCCCTTAACACTCCTTATCCTTTTTGGTCGCAGTGTCATTCCAGGCACTAAAATGACCAGTCCCTTTTAATATAATACCCTAATTTGAAATTTACATCCAGGTTAAGTCTTCCATTTTCCAAGCTAGGGCTTGTCTCTGGCCTGAAAGCCTGAGGTGGAGAGTGTAATATGGTATTTTCTTCTTTCTTCCATTGTCTGTCTTACTCTGATAGTGAGAGCTTCAAAACCCTCTGGGTCCAGCCTCAGGGGAAGAAGGGATCAGAAGGCAAGGACACAGTCTTACTTTGTATAAGGGTGTGGGGAATCTCTGGATACAACTCTCTTTTTCTAAACAGGCTCTTGTAGGTTCTTTAGAAAACAAAAACAGAGCTCCTTAGATAAAGGCAATGCTGTTTTTCTGACTTTACCCTAATCATTCAGTCACCCACTCCTGCCCTCATGAGCATCCTACAATTCAGAAATTATAGGATATGGTGTCTTGCTTTGCTTTGCCTTGCTTTTCCTATTCAGGTCATCTTGCTTTCGGCTGGAAGACCTTCAAGGTCTCCTTTAAAACTATTTTGGGTCAGCCTACTCCGAAGGACCACTTGGCCTATGGGAAACTCATGCACCCCTGTTCTAGTCAGGTGGAAGCGCAGCTTACTCACTCCCAGTGCAGCCTTTCTCCTCTTTGCTCTTCAATCCCAAGCCAAAACTCTGTGGACATGTTTAAACCCTCCTAGAAAGTCCCCTCAGTAACTTGATTACCTCTGTAAAGAATGAATGAATGAATAAATAAATAAATAAATAAATTTAATTAAAAAACAAAACAGAAAGTCCTCTCAAAGCTTATGCAACTTGCAGGAGGAAGTGAAACTCTATGGTACTCCAAAAACTCTTCCCACAACATTCTCACCCTTCTCCAACCTCTTCGACTTACAGAGACTAGAGGTGAGAGATTGCTAAAGTTGTCTGAACTAGTCTCATGATCTTTTAACATGTCCTGATTAGGTGGACTAGCTCTTTGCTTTAGGACATAGAGTAACAAGGTACCTTTGTATTGTTCTCAGCCTGTGGGGCTTTGGATAAAATAGAGATAGAACGAGTCCCATTTTATCATCTTGTCAGATATAAAAGTATTGTGGACATTGATAACCATTTGATAGCACACTTTGGAAGGCTCGTGGCACCCTGTTTAAAAGCCTCCTTTCTGCTTACTGTGGCAAGTCTTTGATAAAAACATCCATTTCTATTTTGATGTCTTTTGCAACACTTTTGTCTCACACTTATTTTGCCTCCTTGTTCCCAATGACTTCTGTTTTCATGTCACCTCCACGTTTCTTAGATCTTAGCATAAGTAATAGTTTTTGACCTAGAGATGACGTATTTTCTAAACAACCTCAAACTCATTTCCTATTTTCAGCACTCAACTAAAGGACTTTCCTCTTTTGAACATTGACAACGATTAAAGCAATTGGAAAAGACTTTCCATAAACTTCCACTAGTACATCTTCCTACTTACCTATGTCTGTGTCCAGATGCTCTGCCTTTTCTTCTGTTCCTAGAAATCAATTGTTAGTGTTCCCATTAAGGCCACCACTGCCAACACCCCACCCTACACAAACCCACACTTGTGCTTAAGATCTGGTCCCTTACCCACTTAAGGATATCTCTACAGCTAATATTTTGTTACCTAAATCATTTGTCTTTCTATTTTTTTCAACATTACAGACATGGTACTAAATCCATCATGTCAAAAACAAACAAAAAAACACAAAAAACAAACTATCCAAAAATGTTTCTGCTCAGTATTCTTTTCTAGTTAAAAGTCTATGTCTTTGTTCTCTTTCCAAAGGAACTCCTCAAAAGTTGTCTCTACTCATTGTTGGCAATTCTTCCCCTTTCATTTTGCCTTGATTCCAGGTTTTTGTCCCCTCCATTCCAGTGAAATAGCCCTTATCAAATCACCAAAGACCTTCAGGTTGTTAAGCTCATTGCTCAGGTGTCAGCCCTTGTCTTACTCCAACGATCTGGAACATTAAATAAAGTTGATTACCACCTCTTTTTTTGAAGGAAAGAAAAGGAAGGAAACTTCACCCATGGCTTCTCTGACCCCTCTTGGCTGGCTCTCCTCTTACCTCACTGGCCGCTTCTACTCACCTACCTTGCTGGCTCTTTTCTTTTCTTTTTTTTTTTTTTTTTTTTTTTTTTTTAATATCCTTGGTCTTAAATGATGAAAAGTCCCAGGGCTCTTTCTTTAAACTTATTTTCTATCTATACCCACTCTCTCTGTGATCAAAACAAATCTCAGGGTTATAAACCTATGCTGATAACCTATACTGATAAATACCAACATTACATTTCTAGCCTGGTTCCCTCTCCTGAACAACAGATTCGTCTATTCAACCACCTATTCATATTTCAACTAGGATATCTAATAGGCATCTCACACTCAACATGTCCAAGACAGAATTCCTGCTTTTTCTCCAAGACCTGCTCCTCCTGCAGTCATACCAATTTCAGTAAATGTGACTATCCTTCCAATTTTCCCAGACTATAAAGCATGGAATCATTCCTGACCCATCCCTTCCCTGTTGATCCTACCTTTTAAGAATAGGTAACTTCTACTTAACGTCATTAAGCGTTCCTGCGCATCGGATGTTCTGCACCAAAACACGAATGAGCAGCCTATTTCACATTATTTCAAGTGAGAAAAATACAATGAGCTACATCAAAACAAAAGTCCCCAGCTAAATTTCTAAAGGACTAAGGATACCTAAAATACAGTAAAAGTTGTTAGATTTTGAAATCTTTCATGGTAAATAATATTTATCCAAAATATGCAGGCAAAAATGTACAATAAAAATTAGACAATTCTCTAATACATATTTACCAAGTGAGTTGGACACTTGAGGCTCGGCAAATGTTAGTGAGAAGGAAAAAGGGTAAAAGATTAAAGTTATCTTTGTCACTTATTTTAGAAGGTGGTGGTACTGACAATTTGGGTAATGAATGGGCAATTTCAGGCAAATTATCAAACTTGGAGGAACTGGTAGAGATTCTCTGTCATTTGGGTATTTGTAGAGACCTTTGAAAAGTCAAAACTTGAAAAACAGATTTGATATGTTTAGATTAAAAAATGCAAAATCGATTTTTATTTTCACTTCCATTATTTTTTGAACAAAGCTATAAGGGATTGGCTACTTTAAAATGTTAAGCTTCTCATCCTATCATCTTCATGTTTAAAGATAATGCTCATCATTCCTGCTAAATATGACGCCGTTAGGCCTCGTAGCATATGCAAAATCCAAAATGCACATCTTTTTTTGCCAATTTGTTGTTATTCTAATATCTACACATAATTCTGGTGCTCTAGCAACTATTTTTCAGTTTCAAGTTTTCTCCTGCATATTATATTTTTAAATGTTTGTGTGTTTAGGACATAAATATTAATTTTTTTCCTATATTAGTACAGTCTTAAAAATGTATTGAGAGAGTTGTGTATGAGTAATATGAAGTGTGGGTAATTAGACAAACAAGAGGCGTTCTTATTTATTAGAGAGATTTTATATAGGATATGCCTGTATATTCAAAATCTAACCACTTCTAACAGCACTATCAACCTTTTTCAAGAGCCCATCCCCACTGCCTGGACTATACAACTTGCTCTGTAGCTATTTTCCTTACTTGCTCCCTAGCATGTAATCAACACAGAAGCCCAAATTATTCTTTTAAAACATGAGTCAAAGCATGTCACTTCTCTGCTCTAAACTATGTAATGAATCCCATTTACTCAGAGTAACAGCCCAAGTCCTTCAAGAACCCACTGAGACCAGGCGCGGTGGCTCACGCCTGTAATCCCAGCACTTTGGGAGTCCGAGGCAGGCGGATCACGAGGTCAGGAAATTGAGACCTTCTTGGCTAACATGGTGAAACCCCATCTCTACTAAAAATACAAAAATTAGCCGGGTGTGGTGGTGCATGCCTGTAATGCCAGCTACTCGGGAGGCTGAGGCAGGAGAATTGCTTGAACCAGAGAGTCGGAGAATGCAGTGAGCTGAGACCCGGCCACAGCACTCCAGCCTGGTGACAGAGTAAGACTCTGTCTCAATACAAATTAATTAATTAATTAATTAATTTTTTAAAAACACTCACTGACTTCTCTCCTGCTGTTCTGCCCCTCACCACTCTACTGGACCCACACTAGTCTCTTTGCTGGTCCTTGAATGGTCCAAGCAAAAGTCTGCCTTGGAGCTTTTGCACTTGCCTGGAACACTCTTCCCTGCATTATCTACTGGCCTTCCTTGCTCCTTTCTAACCAAAAGGCTTTCCCTGACATTCTGTATTAATAGTAGTGGCATTCCTTCCTCCAAACTCCTTTGTCCTTTACCCTGTTTAGTGTTTTTGACAATACTTATCGTCAGCTGGTATATATATATAAAGGGGGACCTAGTAATATTTCACTCTCATTGAAACACTTTGAGCTGAAAGGGTCTCTATTTATAACTATTCTGAGTTTCCAAGTTTATTCTCTGTTGCTTTTTATGAGAATGGAAGCTCCAGGAGGACAGGTAGTTGGTTTTACTGACAGCTATATGGCAAGATTTTCAAAACATCTGAGACATAGGAAACAATAAAAAAAGTATTAAATGAGTGAATAAATCAATGAAGGAGTGTGTTGGCTTATATCTATTCTATTTAAAATAGAATTATGAAAAATGATCTGTGAATTTTTCCCCAGGGAGCATCCTTCCCTCTCCAGATGTCCACACTTTCTATGGAGGAAATTCAATATGGAAGATTTTTTCCCCAGGAAACACAAAACCGGCAGTTTTTACTACTCAAAATAAGGCTGTCAATCTTATTCTAATCTAGAGAAATTTAACTGAGACATCCTAACTTAGAATCCCATTTAAAATGCTAACCCAATATATGCCC
Organism: Nomascus leucogenys; assembly: GCF_006542625.1. Taxonomy (NCBI): domain Eukaryota; kingdom Metazoa; phylum Chordata; class Mammalia; order Primates; family Hylobatidae; genus Nomascus; species Nomascus leucogenys. The sequence continues at coordinate 76,712,249 of NC_044392.1, forward strand.
GTCTTTTAAGTGGGTAAATTATTATGGTTTAATATAAAGAATTTCCTACAAATTCAGCATTTTGTGTTACGTGATTTATTAAAGTATAATTTTCATGAAGCAGTGTTACTTTACAAATTCTTAGTCCTCTGGCTTAAGCTCTAGTATACTACATACCACTAAAGTCAAATCCTTTACTCCTCATCTCAGTTTCAGAACTGAAAATCATATGATGTTTAGTGATCCTGTAGCCTCCATCAAACAGCTGCACAAAGCTATCTGCTCTTCTTCAAAATGCACAAAATCCTAAACCTGTTCCCTCTCTGTAAGTAATGAATGAAATTTACTAGCTGGAAACTAAATGATTATAGTTTAACTAAGACCACCTTTTTTATCTAGCATATTTTGTCTGGGCACAAAAAAGACTAAGATTGAAATGCCTAGGTATGATTACAGTAGATTTAAAAAAGAATAATCATATACTTCACCTGGCCTGGATTTAAATTGAATATTTAATCCTGTTAGTAGTAGAAGTTCATTAACCTTACTGCACTTTGTGCAGTAACAAGCACAAATCACTGCCTTTTCCTTCTCTGATGCTTGCAGTATTTAAAATATAATAGGACATTTTTATAACCAAAGACATTCAGAAAGACAGAAAAACACAAGTAAATAAGAAAAATGATCCTAAATATATTATGATGTTATTCTATGAAATGTTTTAATCTTAATAAAAGAAACGTTTTAAGCAGTACTGCCTAGGCAACTGTACTTTTATTTTTTATTTCACTATGAAGCAGCTCTGAAGTCTTATTATTGCATATATGTGCATGTAAGGCTCCTCAAGTCTTTGAGATGCCATTTCCGGAAACAGTTTAAAGTACCAAACAGATGGAGTACAACAAGGTGCATTCATTTAAAAATGCACACAAATATATGTGAGCATCTGCACAGTTTTGTGGAATTTTTTCTGAAGCACCATAAATCTTCTCTATTTGTATTAGAATATGTGTGAATTTTGAAATTTCTCCTGAATAAAAAAAGGTTTTTAAAAAATGTTTATAGGATTTTATGAGTATCCTGATGTTGTATAAAAATTTAAAAGTTTATATTCCATTTATTACATTTTAAGAAAAGACTTGGATATATCTAATTTCAATAAAAAGTGATAAGTAATATGAGCTGCTACCAATGTAAAATTCTCACTTATATAAGCACAAACCATAACAATTTGTCTTCTACAGTTTTCCCACTACCTCAGTGGTATAATTGTTCTTTTATTAAGCCACTCTAATGTTAGCCATTTTTATTAATCCTTTTATTTGCATTACCACATCCAATCCATAGAAAATATTCTAATCTGGAAATACTAGGCTGCAAGGAATATATATCCATGAAAATAACTTAGGAAGATCAGGAAAGAGGGTTGAAATAATGAAAAAAATATCTAATATATAACAGCTAATATTTGCTCCTCTCCAACTTTCACTTGTACATGATAGCTGTGATATTGACACTGGTTCCAATTTTTTATTAGTCTTAGCTAAGGATCTAATCAATGACTGACAAAAGTTTCTATCTCACAGTTCCACTTCTCATCAAAGAGAATCTGATTTGTTCCTGGTCAGGTAATCAACCTTTTTATTATCCAACCAGATAATTACAGTAATCACATTGTACACCAGGTTTCCCCTTTACAGAGACTCTGTGAAGTTCAGATTCTCTAGACACTCCTAGAAAGGGACACAACAAGTTAAATGAATATCTGCAGAATACTGATCTTATTGAAACAATGGCAATACTCTCATAAAATATTCCTATATAATATCTGCTTAAGTTTTACAAGTAGATTCTTAATCTGAAAGAGTAGCTTTCAAATTTTTGTGATTCAAAACAAAAAGTAATTGCAGACACCTCCTACAATTTATACAGCATATACAAATATTAACAAGTTATTCGAAGAACACATTATACCACAAATAGAAAATATGAATTTAAAGCATGAAATAAAATTTTGCTATAAATGAATGTTTATTACTTCCCCTACATATCCATGATGAGACCACCTTTCCATAATACTTTGGAAATTTACTTGATTAACAAACCCATATATTATACTTGAGATCTGTCAAGCCCTATTCTAAATGTTGTTCAGACAGTAACTCACTTAATTCTCATAACTACTCTATGAGAAAGGTACTGTTATTATTTCTGTTTCGTACATAAGGAAACTGATGCATCAAAGGTTAAATAGTGTGCCCAACATCACAAAACTAGTAAGTGAAACCACAAAAATTTTTACGCTGGTACTATTGTAATTACTACCCTATGCTTCCTCTTGGGAATCACCTACTTCAAGAGTCACAGTGACTCCTCTGTCATAAAACCAATCCACAATTCCCAGGTGCCTCCATGGTCTTTCTCACACATCTCTCCATAATTTAAGTTTCCTTTCTTTATTTTACCTTGTTTCACACTCTGTTCCACTCTGTTGCCCCTTGTCTCATTAGAAGTAAATATCTCCCACATCATTGACAAAGAAACCTGTGAGATCTCCAATAGTCAGATTACTGCAAGGAAAAAGCAATTGTAGAAAATCCTCGTGTATATCACCGTAATGATAAACATGGAGACATTCCTTGGTGGATTGGTCTTGCCATGTGTATTAAGAAGAAACCCAGTGGGCAGTATCTTGGGCGGCATCTATTCTGTCTTTCCTGACTCAAGGGCAACTTAGTGTGAGTTGCTCAAGATATTTTTTCTCTCTCAAGCAAAAATGAGCTTGATAATTCACGCATGATGAGATGTCAAACTAATTATAATTTTACTTTCTCTATTTTCAAAGTAGAAAATATGTCAGAGTAGCTTCAGAAATGGTTAGATGATGCAACAAAGGCCCCTTGTTAATCACCAGAAGAGTTCTGGGAGTACATTTTCCATATCTACTCTTTTTTTGTCTTTATGCCATGCCTGTTGCTTTTTGTTCTTGACATTACTTCTCTCTCCTTGTGAGTTATAAGACTAAATTGCTTTAAGAAAATAACATTTGTTATTATAAGTGTTTCCATGGTCATCTGCAGAGATCCATGTTTTACTTTGAAAGGGAGTAGGCAGTGATTTCAAACACTGAGTTATAAGTACCTAATCTGCCCCATTTGGCTTCCCTACTCTAGAGGACATTGAATATAGTTATTTTACTAACAGCCTTCACTTATCTTCATGTTGTCTGGAGCCTGCTTTTATTTTCTTTGAACATCTTTTCATCTTTTCTACCTAATCCTGAAAACATGTCTCTTAGTTTGTAATAGAACACAACTATAGGTTGATTTAAGAGGATCTTGAGAAGGCAAGAGCCACTTCCTGGTAGTTTCCTAGATAATTTTTACGGCTTTTTACTCAAATGCTCTGATTCTGAATCTTTCCTTGAGTAACCTTTATGCTGCTCTTCTTGCTCTATGAAGGAAAGAAACACCTCAAAGTTGTGGAATTCATTGAAATATCAATTGAGGCGAGGAGTAATTATCAGAATTCTCAAAGTTTATAGACTTTCTGAGTTTTCAGTTAGCCCATATGATTGGAATTGAACTTCTCAAGTTAACAAAGGACTTATACTAATCTAAGTAGAGAGAAAAGTCACAAAAGGCGCTGTTTCTGCCCAAGGGAGATTGAGCCTTCCGCTTGCATTTCAGAAAGACACAGCACATTTGAGGGAAATAAGATTAAGCCAGAAAGGTCAAGAAACTGATAGCTTTAAGAACTTGCCCATAGGTTTCAAGACTTCTCCACTGTTTTCCCTGTAGGAGTTCAGCAGCAATGGAAATAGTCTGTGAATAGGTATTGGCCTCAGATCTTTGACTCTGCAAAGAGAGAGTCTCAAGATGCCAAACACAGCTTCAGGGAAGGTTGTCTTTGATATGTACGTAACAGGGATGACAACAGACATAATATGAAGTTCACAATCCATTCCATACTAATATAGTCCTACAATAAACAGTAAACAGAAAATGAATTTTGGGAAGACCACAGGGAAGGAAGTCTTTCAGGAAGTTATGCTCTGGGGAAGTTGTAAAACTGGAAGAAAGCAAAAAAAGGTGGCTGCAATGGAATAGAAAGAATGGAAATATGTTCTACTTCAAGGCAAAGTTGTTGAGTTTTAAGAGAAAAAGAGGCATGAATTTTAAAGCCTGCAAAACCAGTCCCAAGACATCTGAGTGAGCCAAATTCTAGTGCTTCTGCCTAGGATGCCAAAAGCACAGTCCCAGGGGACTGGGAGGAGAGAAACTAGGAAGTATTTCTTTCAATAAGCCATCTCAGTGTTAAGACTTCCCACATGCAATTAGACTAACAGACTCCCCTTAATGCACTCATTCAATAAATATCTACAGAGTTTCTAATATATTTGAGGCTCTGTGCTAAGTGAAGATACAAATATGAAGAGATGGCGCACCTGCCCTGTCCTCGGGCATCTTGTCATTTGGCAGGGAGATGAACATACAGAAAAACAGAAAAGGCAACTGTTCTAAAGAGCACTGCAGACGGAGAAAATAGACTGAAGGAATCAAGTTGAGTTTCATAGATGATCAAGTATTTGCATTGAGGCTTTAAATATGATTACAAATGTCCTTCATTATTGAGAAATGAGATTGCATTTTTGTCGAAGGGACTAATATGTACCAAAGTACACAAGGATGAGAATGCCTGGCCTCTCCCAGAATAAATGATGAAGACTCAAAGCTATGAGAGAAGAGACAGAAGAACAAACCTGTGAGAGAGTGAAGAAAAGGAGTGTTTTTCAATTTCTTATTTCGTCTACTAAGTGCATGCTGCTTTAAATTTATTAAAAGTTTTAATGTAACTGTTAAGATAGATAGACGATAGACGGATAGATACGATAGATAATAGATAGATAGATAGATAGATAGATAGATAGATAGATAGAAACCTATGATGCATTTCAGATGTTCCCAAGTGAAAAAGAAGATAATCCAACTCATCAGTTTTTCATGAAAATAATTAGTAGTGACAGTGGATAAGAATTCAACAGCACTGTTGTTATACAAGCTAAAAAATAGGAAATCTGAAATGCCTTCTCAAGCATATGCCCTTTTCCTCACTTAAAAATTATTTTATCCTGAATATAGAAAAGAAGAAAGTTTAATGATTCTCCATACAACCATCAATATTTTGTTCCATTTGATTTGGCTATTTTTTAGTTTTGCTGATCTATTTTAAATCCCAGACCTCCTTTCATTTCACTCTTACATATTTCAGTGTATATCTTTTTTAAGAATATGGCATTTTTCCTAGGCAATTAGGATGCCATTATTAAACCTAAAACGTTAGTGATAACTCACTGTCATCGCCCAAGGTACACTCCATAATCAAATTTCCCTGGATGTATTGTAAAAATGTCCTTTTTACTGTTGGTTTACTTGAATCAGAATTCAAACAAGATCTACCTATTTTATTTAGTTGTTTAAAATAAAGCAGGCCCTTCTTCCTGATACCTGTTTTCCCCACATCATTGCTTTACAGCAAAAATTGGTTTATTCATTCTGGAGAATGGCTCATTTTTGGATTTACCTATATTTTTTGTAATATTATTTAAGTTTATATTTTTATTTTCTATTTTTCCTGTAAATGGAAGTTAGCTCTGATGGCTTGATTAAATACAGAATCAACTTATTTTGTGGCAAGAACACTCCATTAGTGCTCATCGACTGGAGCTATTTGTCTACCTTAAAATATACTTAGTAAAATCCAGAAGAGTAAATGTAGAATAATGTGTAATTATTTCCTTGCAATTGCTAATTATCAGAATAAAGACTTAGTACTTCTCGCTTTTTTAAAAACCAAAGCACTTAATATTGTCCAGTCAGATAAAAAAAACTTTTTAGGGAAACTACCAAGATGAGAAAACTTGAGCTTGAGTATATTCCCTTTCTATATTCCTCACTTCTAAAGGTAAAATGTTAAACTGTCAGACTTACTTGGCACCATATTTAGTGGAGTTCCATATGAAAATAAATCCTAAATAAAACCCTAAATGAGTGTACAGATATAATTTTGCAACTAACTAGCAATATACTCCTAACGACCAGTTTTATCATTCTCTCCCACTCTAGAATTTTCATAATGATATAATATTATGGAAAAAAAAACTAGCCTGTCGTCCCACTTCCTATTCACAGGAGCTTAGAAAAAATAAGCAGGAAGTAAGAAAATACATTGTCACTTTCTATTCTGCAATTTTGGGGATTGTGAGAAATACAGATTTTGACAATAGATGTATGGGAATATAGCAAATGCTCTATAATCAAGAAGTGGCATTGCTAACTTTTCACTCTAATCTGGAGAGCAAAAAGATGGCCTTACTACAGGTATAAAGAATTTGGGTGCTTTCATAGGATGACTTAAGGACCGTGCTCAATTACATTTTCTCCAAAGGATATCATTCGTAACTGGCATTCCTAGCTCCATTTTCACCACCCCACAAAGGAAGTCTACAAAAAATAAAAAATCCTATTTGAAAAGCAAGATCATAAATTTCTCCTCCAAAAGATAAGCAATTTCATCTAGGTACAAGATAGCTACAACTATTTTTTTAAACCTGAATATTAATGTGTTGTGAAAAAAGCATGAACTCCATAAGCAGATAGATCATCAACAGGGGGATTAAAAAGCCCTCAAAAGGCTCTCCAAAGAGCCATTATAAATTGTCAAGGAATCAGAAAATTCCATAGTAAATGACCCAAATGACTTTGAGAGATGAAAAATAAGGAAGCTAAAATAGCAAAATAATAATAGTACTTGCTACTTACATAATAGCTTTCTTGAGAGAATTCTGAAACACTTTCCAAACATTAATCCAATAATTTTTTGTCATTAGTCTACACAGCACAAGGGAGCCTTTTCTATTATTTCTCACTGAGCACTTGGGGAAAACTAAGGCTTAGAAAGACAAAGATAGTGTGACTTTAATAGATTTGCTCCTGATGTTGGAAAGTCAGTTCTAGAAGAGAATTCTCAGAGAAAATATAATGCAACTTCATTTTCCATTCTAGTATTACTAGACAGCATTGATTCAGAATTAATTTGATTTGTTAATAAAAAGAACTGATATAAAAGTTTTGTCAATAGTTATCTAAAACTCGAGGAATTCATTAACTTCAAAACAAGCATACCTAAAACGAAAAGCTGGAGAGAATGTATACTCCACATTTGAAAGATATTTTGGAAAAAAAATTAATGGAAAGATATTTACATGCACACATTTTTTGTTAAAGTATTATATTCCATTATGTTCTAAAGCAGCACTTAAGGCAGCAGCTTAAGAAAACAGTTAATATCATACAATTCTAAATGAAAAGTAACTAATAATGAAGAACAAGCCAGGTAACTAAAACCAAATTTCAGGAAAGAATCACAGCCTTCTGGTAATGAATTCACAGCTTCTTTGATACAAACTCACAGTTTAATACAAACAGCAAAGCATCTGAGACTCACAAACTGCTGCTGATGGAAGTAAACCAGGTAGGGAACTCTGCAGGGGAGAACAATATAAACCAGCAGCAACAGGAGGAAAATTCAGTTTGCAGTAGAAATTGTAGCAATACCAAAAAGCATCATACAACGGACAGAACAATCACACAGTAAGGGGAAAAAAGCATGCCTCTTCCTATTTGTAAAGAAAGGCAACTGGGTGAAAGAAAACCCTATGTGCTTTTAAAGCTCATTTCTAGAAAATAAATTCCCTTATTCCTAAAAGAAAACATTATTTTTATGTGCGATATGTGAGATTAATAAATGCTATGAACTACATGGTGAAAAAGGTGACTAACTTTTGAGGTGACATTGTGTGAGTGTGTATGTGTGTGCGCGCACACGTGCACACACACACACACGCGAGAGAGAGAGTGTGTGTTTATGGTAGTTCCCACTTAGCCATGGGGGATACTTTCCAAGTCCCTCAGTGGATGCTTGAAACCTCGAATGGTACTGAACTCTATACATACTATATATTTTCCTATATATACATACGATAAAGTTTAATTTATAAATTAGGCACAGAAGAGATTAAACACAGAAACATAATAAAATAGAATAATTATACTAATAACAATATACTGTAATGAAAGTTGTGTGCATGTAGTCCCTCTCTCTCTCAATATAATATACTGCAGTCACCTATTTTCAGGATGCAGCTGACTACAATCAACTGAGACTGTAGAATGGTGGATTAGGAAGGACTACAGTATACTGAAGGGTGAGGGTGAGGACAAGAGAAAGGAAGGTGTTGGAGATGATTATTCAACAGTCAAGACTCTGCTAGTACACAGGACACCAGAAATCTGGAAGACCTCTCCCTGCCCCGCCAAAACAGGAGAAAAAATAAATTTCTGAAAGATTTTGATATATTTTAAATAAGGAAAGAAGTAATCATTTTGAGTAAATTCTAAGATTGTTAGGCCTCATTATATTGATTTGTAGTTTGGTATTGTTTTTATTTCAAATCTGACATTGAAGATACACCACAACCTTTATAAGGCTTGAGACCTCTGAAGATCGCTATCTTGGTACTGAAGCCTAGTCAGAAAACAAGATCTTCCCTTAGGAGGGAAAAGCATCCCAGAGCACTGGAGATGACACTCTGATTATGATAGCTCCAATTCATAAACGCTGTGCATGCAGTCATGTATGACACATCTTAGAATCCAGCTTAATGACAGGCTTAGGGTTCTTATTCCACTGAGTTTAGGATTTTTTTGTTTGTTTGTTAGAATTGTTTGCAGAAATTGGGCCTGAGAGCCATGAGTTTCTTCTTCTAATTTTGCAGAATCCATGCTTCTTTTTTTGTAGGGAAACACAGGCTCTGAAATCAGACTTCCCAGCTCAACCACATATTAATGCGTATCATACTGGATTGATGAGTAAATTAAATGGGATTAAAAGAGATAATATATATTCTAGCCTTAAAATTGTACCTAAACCATAATGAGGACTCAGTAGTATTAAGTATGAATTGATCAGGGTCTAGGCAACAACCTTTTGTCTAATCTTGACACCAGCAATTGGAAAACATGATTCTTTTGGATTGGAAACAGAGCCCTAGTAGAAATTATTCTTTCATGATTTTAGAAAATGGCTTCCACTTTTCAGACTAGAGAAACAAGCACTGGACACTCATGGTGCCTTTCCAGATCTTTTAAGGTCCCTTTTACAAGTTCTGTGTGGCCCTCCCCCAACACCTGCCTGCTTTGCCTCTGAAGACCGGCCTTTGGTATGGAGGAAATCCAGAAGTGCCCAGAGGTCAGCATTACTGCTTCGGGGCCCTTCTCTTCCCAAGGACCTCCTAGTGGACCAATTGGCCTAAGAGCGCAAACAACCTGCCCCTTTGCTGAGGAGGGAACAAATTCTCAAATTCTAAGGTATGGCTTATACTCTAAGTTGGACTAAAAAAAACCACCAAAGCTGAGCTGGGCTTTTCCTCTTCTCTATTCTGCTGCCTATTCCCTTCATGGTGTCTCTGGAGAACACGTCCTTAATAAAATCATCTGCACCCCAATCCTTGGTTCAAGATCAGCTTCTAGAAAAGCCAGATCTAGGATGGCCTTAATTTGAAATTATTCTGAGAGAAAAAAGCGAAAGGAGGTAATAGAACAGAGAAGAGAATATATATTGCAACTTAGCTAAGCAAAGATTGCACAGTCATAAGTTAGTTTGATTCTGTCTTCCATTCTTGTTTAAAAGTCAGTTTCTCTTTCCTTCTAAAACTTCTTCCACCAGTGGACAGGTAGTGAGGGGCAGAGGCTAAGTGAGTTAGGATTCAATCTAACGGCAAGAAAGATACATCTTTCTAATCCCCTTTTCCCTTCCAGAATGCTGTATAGGGCTGATTCAACTGACCGGGGGAATACAGTGTTAAGGTGAAAAGCACACAGAGACTGAAATTAAATATAAAGTTCTGTCCTAAAGACAGGGCTGAGGGTCAGTTCAGATAAGCATGACCAAATAAGGTGTTTAATAGCAGGACCTGAGATAAGAACTAGAAGTCAAAGATCAGAGCAAAGGTGAGTCACACAGCCAAGGATCATGAAAGGAAGTAATAATAATTAATTTGGTTGGTGCGAGTGCCTGAGGCCCTTCTCAGAGTGGCACAGAGCAAGGTTTCCACCATACTCACAAGCCAAACATTCTAGCAAACTCTGTTGTATTCATGAGGTAGAATGTAAGTGGTTGTACCTCAACTTTTATCCTTAACTGCCTATGAAAGGGGTAGAGGGTAGATTTAGGGGAAGATAGGGCTGATCATAGATTAACTTCAACAAGTGAACCATGCATGGCCTGAGAAAAGAGCATGCCGTAACATCTCTCTCTCCCTCAGATGTCCTAAAGTAGGAATATTCTTCTTACCAATTCCTAGTGTAGTGGAGGTGATCTCAAAAGACCCTACTTAACTAGTCATTTGTCTACAGTTGGTGAAGCTTAGGGTGTTTGGGAGACTGGGAGGTCAGAGAAGTAGCAAGGTTGTGGGTAGCAAGGTTCAAACTTTTTTGAAAGGAAAAAAGCCTCAGCAACTGAATGATAATCCAGTCACACACTCACATACACACACGCACACACAAACTGTAACCAAAACAAATGTTTCACAAAACTAACACTGTCCATTATTTTGTATATACATGCTGGTATTTTATATTTTATTCTATTTTGTATATATAATAAACAAATTTTACCCAGAGGATAAATTCAGACAAGTATAATCTCAGACAAGATACTGTCTGAGATTATACTTACAGCAGGTTTTGGGGACACTAAAATACACCTTTTGTGGATGTGGCATATCTATATGATAAAAAAAAAAAAGCTTCTCTGTATTGTATTAGCCACTCTCTAGCCTTTCTTGAGCCCCTTATCCCAAAAGAATCATTCTGTTTCATCATATCCCTCACTGGCCTGAATTACCTTAGGTCTTCCTTAATATATTCAGCTATTATAGGATAGTAGGAGGCAGACATACAAGGTATGTGTATATTATAACAGATAAGAATGAGATAAAGATAAAAGAACAAAGTGTCAGCTCAGGTATGGGAAGAAAAACATTAGGCAAAAGAAACATTTTTTGAATAACAGTCCTTTTCTCTACCAGAAATTCTTGTTAGAATTTTAGTGTACTTTGAAAGGTATCTCATGTGATAAAATATAATTTATAGTAAGGAATTACTAGAACCCCTAACAAAAAATCAAGTAATCACTTGATTCTCACTGTCTAGGAACCAATTTGAAAATCTCATATCAAACTTATCACTGGATGACAGCCAAATCAATTAATGTACTTTTATCATTAATGACAAGACATAACATGTTTTTGAAATTATCTTTTGGGCCTTTATTCTCCATAAAATGACATACTACAGCAAGCCACCCTTATGGCCTTTTGCATCAATTATTTAAAATCAAAGAGCCATTAATTCATATATCTGTGCATCTGTAATAGTAATGTTTAAAAAGGTGGGGAGTGAGAGAAAATCTGTCAATAAAATCATTGGACCTTTCAAAACTGATATGATTTATATAGAATCATTGCAATTCTATTTAGAGTGCTGTGATCTTAGTGGCTAGGTATGAGGGGGCTGAATTATTCATGTTTTCCTGATCAATATATATTCACACACACAGGCACACACACATACACACTAAGCAGTTCTTCATTTTTAGGCTGCTTGCATGGATTTCTGAATTTGGTTCCTTGTGGAGTGATTCAGAGTCCATCAGTAACAAGCCGTGTTCTCCGCACATGGATACCAACAGAGGCTTAAAAATAGGAGCCATGTGCAACAGAGCTTCTTGTGCCAACCAACAGATTCTATCTGCATCTGCTACATATGGATTGACAGGAGAGGGGCCAAGTATACGTTGGTGTGAAGCAGCTTGCTGCTTCTGTTTTGAGAAAAGCTCATCATTGTACAAGTCCTGAACAAATTAGCCTTCCAATCACAATGCAAGTATATTGAAATAGGGTGAAAAACCTAGATGGTACCAAGCCGTTCTTGCCAAATTAGTAGAGGATTAAAGAAGGGGAAAATCATTTGAAGACTGATAATAAGTAAGATAGAAAAGATGTGAGGGTATGTTCAGCTATGTGACTGAAACTTACATTAAAAAAACAAAACAAAACAAAAAAAAACAACAAAAAAAAACTTGTTGCCACCGGATGGAAAGTAGCTGGAGTCAAATGGGTACAAAATAATACAGAGCTTTGAGTGTTTTTTGGTTGGAAACAAAAGAATTACAGTCAAGGTTGTAAGGGAAGGTTAGGTAAATTTCTGGATCTGGAAGTCATTTTCCAAATTCATTGGGCTGACAATAGGCAATCTAAGGGGAAAATGAGATTGAGTGCATATTAAGACTTATTATTATGAAACAATAGTATGAAAGTGCTCTGTGAAATATAAAACAGTGCACAGATTTACTTCTGGTTATTTTACTATGTGAACATTCTAATCCGTTTATAACTATATTACCTTATGTGAAATAGATAACTTAGTCATTTTCCAAGTGCACAACATAATTAAATGAATAAGTCAAAGAGGGTGTGTGAACAAGGCCCATATTTTCATACATTCTTTTGTCTCCTGAACAAATGGCAAAATTTAGTCTTTGTGAAAATTAAAAGGGGATAATAGTGGATAGGGTCCATATCCCATCCAATTTATTTATTTTACTATTACTATTACATGTAAATTTTCACTTCATATCCCTTACACCTGTATTTCTATCAGAGGAGAATACATATCCTTAAGGACACAGGCATTGGAATATGGCTACTTGCACAGCTAGCTCACTCTCTCATTCATGAACAACAACCACATAAAAATTATTAAGTACCTACAATATACCGCACATTGTGGTGGTCAGCAGGCACACAATGCTGCCTGTCCTGTTAGAGCTTATAGGCTGGAAGGGAAAGTAAAACAAGAAAACAGAGTAATTGTCACAGGGCATGGAGCTGAGACAGAAGAAACAGGATGCTTTGGGAGTACATGGGAGGGAAATCAGCTTAGACTGTGGTGATCAGAAAAGGCTTCTTTGAGGTAGGTGACTGGATTTACAAGTTCACATTAACCTATCCTGGAAAGAACAAGGGAATAGGTGAAAATAAATCATCATCTGAAAGAAATAGGCAGGCATGTTTGTAGTATGAGCAGGACTTGTGAACATTTGGTTTTGTGGCTTGGGGTGGAATTCATAAGGCATCTCACATTTTTTTTTTTAACAAGGTCAAAGGGATCCATGAGGAAACCATGAAGGAATATGGGGATCGTGAGTCTTGTGTATGTCCTTCTACAGATACCAGATCCAAAGGGGTCTGTGGGTTTTCTGCACCAAAGACCATCTAATGGCCTATAGCCTGAAATAATACTTGCATTAATGCTCAACATACTCTGTCACTCTCTTCTTCAAGATGGAGCATTGTGTAAAATATCAGTACTCATAATGAATAGCTAAGACATACTGAGTGTTATGTGCCAAGCACTTAGTATTTTACATATATTATCTATGTTAGCCCTAAGAGCACTGTGTATAGATCCTATTATTATCCCTGTTTTACAGAGAAGATGCAGGGAAGTTACACTGGCAAAGTTAGGCTTCCACTCCAAATCTGTATAACTCTAGAGCCTGCGCTTTTAAACACTCTATTGTATTTCCATGCGATGGTATCATGTTGTTGCTGTTATTATTATTGAGTTGCCATTTTATCTCCCCATAATTCATTTTGGAATGCTTATAAAGTTTTTATAGTCAAAAACACTGATTAAAAAGACATTGGCATTTCCTCATATCTTTTGCATATTACCTCTTTGGAAAGTAGCTAATACTGCAGAGTAAAGAAGAAAAAAAAAAGTCTCTTGTCTGAGTTAGAAGGGATACATACTGTGGCCTTAGTTATTAATTAAATGTTTTAAAACATTATTTATCAGTGTGCTTTTTCACTGTCAGAACGCCTTAGGGCTCCGCACAGCAGGTCTTCCACAGCTTTCAGGGAAGAGCTGCCAAGAGTCCTTGCCCAGTGTTCACGGCTATATTTGTTCATTCTATTACAATATATACTTTGCTTCTCCTGGTGATTTTACTTTAATCTATGTAGCAAATCATGCAAAAACATAAAGATATTTCAGCGGAGTAGATAACAAAGAAATTGAGGTTATGTAAATTGGACATTTTCTCTTCTTCCTCAAGAAAACAAAATATTTATATGCCTGTTCATTAAAAATTGTCCAGAGGAAATTTGCAAGAATACCATTTCCTAACCTCTGCATTTTCTTAGTGATTCAAGGTGACAATTAACCACATATGCAGTAAAAAATGATGTGAATAAATATTAGCACAGGGGCATAATCTCTCAACGCTTCCACAGAGTCTGTATATATTGCAATGATTATTTTTGAAATAGTGGTTGCCTTTCAAAGTGTCATCACTTTTATTCAATGCATTCCTTTGTATAGTTAATATAGTAGCAATGAAATAAAACACTGAGTTGGTCAGCTTGTAAAACTGTCAACTATTATATTATCAATGGAGTTTAACAGATGAGTGCATAACTAGGCCCTATCATCTATGTTGCCATGTCAGCAAAGAGAAGAGAATCTGGCTTCTGCTCTTATGTCAATCCAACTAATAAGGAATTGAAGCACCTGAATTAAACAATTTGCAACCTGTCAAAACTTAGCAAGATCAAGCATTTAAACCAAAATGAAAGTTTTGAGGGGAAATTTTTTATTATTATAGTATTTGTAATAACTGAAAATTGAAAACAAAGTAAAACAAGCCTCTTTCTTAATAGGGGATTATGGATTAGGAGCATTTAACTAATGGAGACTTCCATTTAAGGTACACCATTGAAGAATAAGTTTCCTGTAGGCATATGACTTATGGACACAGTCTTATTCCCTTATATTTACATTTTTTAAATGAAAATTCTGTATAAGCATTGCATACTGAAAGATCTAAGGAATAACCAACCAAAAAAAAGCCCCACATGAATGATGCAAGTAATTAAATGAACTGAAGAATTTTATTGTAAACATGAGGATGCCCTATATTACAGTTGGGGAAAGTCAAGGCTCTTAACCTTTCTATTTAGGGATGTTTCATATGTAAATTTCCACCTAAGCTACCAAGAAAGCTGGGCATCAGAGAAGGGGCAGAAAAACTAAGGAGACTCAGAAGAGACAGGATTCACAGGAGTCTTTTCTCTTGAGTAGCGTGGCTGTGCCTACATTTGTTTCATATCCTATCTGCCTCCCTTCTGAAGCTCAAGTTCACAAAGTGGGCATGGGATTACCAGAACATTTGAGCTATTGAACATGAAAATGAGGTTCAGGAAACAGGTGATTCCAAGTGTCCCACCAGTGATAGGATGGAAACATTCCTCTCCATAGGTAATAATACCATCACTAATTAAATATTTTCCAGCTTGCTTTCATATATTTAATGCAACATTTATATCTCCAACATAGCTAAAATGGATATCATTAAGTACTTACCATGTGACTAAGAAGACTAGCAACTATAACTTTATGAAATGATTCTTCATGTACTTATATGAAAAGAATGCCTACTTTGTTTCTTCTGAGCCTAGCCAATCTAAATTTAACTTCTTTGTGCACTAACAATATTTTCTTATTAGAGGAAAATTCTATTTCCAGTAGACCTCTCTTTCACAATGTGAAAGTCCACAGTTAACATATATAGTAAGTATACCTTTCTTAAAGGAAGTTTCCCACACAACTTGGTCTCTGTCAACAGGCCACAAAAAATAACATAGTGTTAATTAAGTTTAAAAATATTCTTTCCATTTTAAGACTAATTAGCATATAGCACTTTCATCAGGTTTATTGAAAATTTATACCAGAGAATTAGCTTCACAGAACATTGCTTCATGGCATAGAAAACCCCTCCTCCCATAATTCTCCAAATGCAATGCATGGATTTAATTAGTTGTTATCAAATAGAATAAACTTACAATATTTTAATTCCTGCCACTTACTTCCATCTTCTGTGTTAAAGATTTTAGTTCAATTTTGTTAAAAAGAATTCCCCTCAAATTAGTCTTCATGCCATAGGGGTTTATGAGGATGACTTCAACTGCTGTGTTCTGAATTGACAGCAATATTTCTGGGGAGAAGCACTCAGGGTTGCAACAGGAAGCTATTGCAAAATTCCAGGTCAGAGATAATAGTGGCATGGGCCAGGATAAAAACAATGGAGGTGGTTAAATGCATTTGGATTCAGGATATATTTACTAGGTAGGCCTAATAGTTTTCACTAATTGGATACACAGTATGTGAGAAAGAAAGAAGTCAAGCATGAGCCTAAGGATTTTTGGACTGAGGAAGGATGGTATTAGTGAATTGGGAAAGACTGAAGAGAATAGTGGGAGTTGGGAAGGTGAAGTACAGCGACTGAGAATATGCTAAATACCTCTGTTCAATATCTAGTAGACATGCTAAAACTTTAATCTTGGGAGTTGCCAAAAGATAGGTGGAATTTTAAATCATGAGTTAAGTGACATTAAGCGTGAAGCAATAATCAGCTTCAGTGAATCAAGAGACTGACCAACAATAACTGGAGTCAGCAGTTATAAAACTCTGCCAAGGAGATCTGCTAAAAAGAGGGCATTATAAGGAGGAAATTTGAAGGTCAGGAGAAGTTAGGATAATTCTTTTTTTTTTTTCTTTTTTTCTTTTTTTTTTTTTTTTGACGGAGTCTTGCTCTGTCACCCAGGCTGTAGTGCAGTGGCGTGATCTCAGCTCACTGCAACCTCCGTCTCCCATGTTCAACCAATTCTCCTGCCTCAGCCTCCTGGGTAGCTGGGACTACAGGCACATGCCGCCATGCCTGGCTAATTTTTGTATTTTTAGTAGAGATGGGTTTTCACCATGTTGGCCAGACTGGTCACGAACTCCTGACCTCAAGTGATCCACCCGCCTCGGCCTCCCAAAGTGCTGAAATTACAGACATGAGCCACTGCACCCAGCCAAGAATTTTTTTAATCGATTGAGATATATGAGAATATCTGATGCTAACGAGCATGATTCAGTAGATAGGAAAACCTGGTGTTGCAGGAGTGAGAGAATATAACTGAGTCAATGAAAGGAAATGGGACAGGTGCACACGGGCAGGAAGGAGTGGGGAGGGTGGGGCTTTTCCCTATGTAGCAGCATGTTTAGTACACCTTCAGTAAGAGGAGAAAAGAAAGCATATGTATGTACACATGCTGCTAAGTGGGTAAACACAGTCAAGAGAGCTTGTGTCCAATCTCTTCTAATTACTTCCCCTTTCCTATTAAATCATCAACTGAGATGTAGGCAGAGGAAGAAGTTTGAGGGTGGTTGAGAAGGTATGAAATTTTCCTCCAGTGGATAGAAAAGCAAATAATTGGGGGAAGGTTATAGAATTTGATGGAAACCAACTGGACCCCATTTGAAATTAGTTTTCATGAATTTGATGTGAGACAACTTAGCATGGTAGGATGTCTTCGTCTATGTGCAACACACTCCACACCTGCAGGAGCTGACCAAGGAAGGAGTGGATTAGGCCATGACTGGGCTATTGCCAAGTATGTACAAATAAAGCAAGAAGATCATGAAAGTTAAGGATTATGAGTAAAGTATTGAGTCTACTGTTCCATTATGAAGTTTAGAATATGTAAAAGGTAACTTGAGAACATGACGGGGCTGAGAGATAGTGCAAATATGGTAAGATCAATGGATTATGGGTTCTGCCTGGGTTGAAGGATTACTGAAGTTGAGATACCAGAGGGAAAATAGAAGGTTGCAGACAGAGAATTAGATCATTTAAAAGTGAGATGATGGAAGGTTTACAACTGTTATAATGATGAGATGAGGGAATAAGTGAGAGAATTTCTGAGGTAAGGTGGTACACCACTCCCTTGAAGAAGAGAGATGCCAAGGTATTCAAATCATCAGGAACTAAGAGCAGAGTAGTGTTGGACAGGCTGAAAGGGAGATAGTGTTCTCGGAATAAAAAGCTTCAGGGAGTAACAGGCAACAGCTATTGAGTGCTTACAATGAGCCAGACACTAATCTATGCAAATAATGACTCTTTTAAACCTCTCACAACTCTATAAGGTATTCTTATTATTATCATCGTTTTTCAGTCTCAGAAATTGGGGTGCAAACAACTTCAATACTTTACTGAAAGTCACACAGCTAACAGGTTGAACTCATATTTGATCCCAAGCTGTCTGTATCCCTAATTATATTTTTAAACCACTATGCTATGTTTCACAGCACAAGTGAGGAATGACTCATGTGTTGTGTTAGACTGCAGAAGGGGTTATAGCAGGTGGGATATTTGATGGCATGAGACATACATCTGGGAAGACTGGTTTGTGTCAGTGAGGAGCAAAGAGCCCCTGCAGCATGGGAAATATAATAAACTGGTATCTGACTCCTTCCTGGAAAATTCAAAAGTGAATATATGAGGAGCTATCTGATCTGAAAGAAGCAGTAAAAAAAGAGGTGACTAAATACCTCTGAATATTCTCCTAGAATTTTTCAGTGTAATGATGCCTAAATGTTCCTCATTTATCAGATTTTGTCCACATACTCTAAGAGTTGTTGTGAGATTCACATATATCATGCCCCATAGGACTGTCCGAAAGGACTCTAGAAGTAGTTAATGAAGAGGCAGAGAGAGCATCACTCATCAGTAAGATTTCAGGTGACTGGGGATGTAGGTAGGGTTTCTGATTAATCATAAAAGTACTCCAGAAAGGAAAGCATGAGTTCTAAATATCAGCTAGGCATAGAGGGAATTGAGGTACCAGGCTAGTCAGAGCCTTCCTGCCTCAGTTCCCCTTAGCTTTCATTTGTCCCCCTATCTCTCTTACCAGGAAACAGAAACCACACAGTAGGAGGTGGAAAGAAGCCAACCACAATCCCTGCCCAGATGTAGGCTTTGCACCTGCAACAGGCTTGAGCTTTGAATGAAAACTAAGTGTCGATTATTCTACGTGAATGCACATTCTAACGTTAGAAATAATTTTAAGTGAATAAAATTTATCTAAAATTAATCAGAAAAGACATAGAATGGCTCACATTTTCAATGAACATGAGGGAAGAACTTCCCTTCCTGATAAACAATGAAGGGACATGAGAGAAAAAAGGTGCTACATAATTCCAACTCTGAGTCCTGCCTCTTCTCCATGTTCGTTATACTAGTCTGTGTTTCCAATCTTGTCTCCTTACCATCCATCCTCACCCAGTCATCAGAGGGAAGTTTAAAACAGAAAACATATAACAAAGCTAAATTCAGCACGGGTATTTCATTGCACTTAGAAAAAAGTTCAAACTCTTTTCTGTAGCCTACAAGGCCATACATTATTTAACCCATACCTACCTCTCATACCTCATCTTCTGCCACTCTTCTCCCTTCTTTAGAACTTGCTAAGTTCTTTCT
This sequence comes from Nomascus leucogenys, assembly GCF_006542625.1. Classification (NCBI taxonomy): domain Eukaryota; kingdom Metazoa; phylum Chordata; class Mammalia; order Primates; family Hylobatidae; genus Nomascus; species Nomascus leucogenys. Next base: position 76,731,716 of record NC_044392.1, read on the forward strand.
CCTCTTAGGCTTTTGCACCTAATTGTTTCCATCTTCCTGGAATGTTTTCTCCCAAGATCTCTATGGAGGTGGTCCTCCATGTCATTTGTTTCTGTTCGAATGACAACTTCTAAGAGTGCTTCTTTGACCTCTTGGTCTAAAGAAGCTATCACTGCTAGTTATCCTCTCTCAGATCTCCCTGCCGATTTCCTTCATAATATAAGCACTATTTGAAATTATCTTATTTATTTGTTTCCTTTTTGCCTGTTTGTATTCCCCTCTCCAATTAGAATGCAAAAATCTATAAAATCAGAAGCATTTTAATCTTATTTACTATTACATCCCCAGTTTGAGAGCTTTGCTTAGCATGTAGTAGTTGCTCAATAAACAGTATGCAAAAAATCCATAGATTTTAATTTCAAAAGTTATGTTGTATATAATAATTTAATAATATTTGTGAAGAAAAAATCTTTATTAACACAGAAAACTTTGCAATGGAGCAATTTAGAAGACATGGGAGCGAGTCTTTCAGCAGAGAAGCATATTGAGGAAATTGGCTGGAATTTAACATGGAATTTAACATGACAAGTTACATTAGTGTATCACTAATGTGGATTCAGTCAGGGAAGCAAAATGATTATGAACTATGGGATGAGAGATTTGCTGTAGGAATTAGATCTTCCTTAATGTATGTCTGAAAGGAAAAATTGGGAAGCCAGAGAAGTCAGAAATCAGTCAGTCTGAGAAACCACTGATTTCATGTTCAGACACATACATGGAACTGAGTAATGGGAGGTGATAGAGAAGTCTCTGGAAGAAGTCTAGGGGTCTGCCTCCAAGTACCTGGTGATGGACATGAGGCCTTTATTGGTCAGCAAGATCAGCAGCTGGCAAGATTGCTGGATGTGGAGCAGAGGAGATTTTAAAGAACAAGCTGTAGCCCATCAGTTTATCCTCACTCAGTCTGCCACCACAGCCTCAGATCTCATCACAAGACCCTCAACACAACCTTCAGAGAGCAATGGATGCTGGTTTCCTTCTTCGAAACAAATCTCATGCAAGTACCACTTTTAGCCAACTCTAGCCCAGAGCATTAAGGGAAGGGTATTCTGGAAAGCATAGGTCCTGCTTAGCCAAGTGAATGACAGTGAATGACAGGCAGACCCCTCACAGAAATAGAAAATAAAGTAACACCAACTAGATAAATTTATTGTAAAGGATCTGTAGGTATCTCTTAAAACACACATATAGGAAAGATTATTATGGAATTATAAAGCCCTCTATCCATCTCTAACCTTTGTTTCTACTCAGGTTATCTCCTGTCTTTCTCAACAAAAAAAAACTACCTTCTACTTTTTCTTTCATTGAAGGTAAACTTACTTGGCATGATTAGCTTAACATAGGTAAGCCACAGGAAAAGCAACTGAGTACTCTCTATTTTCCTCTTTTTCTCTCAATTTCAAATTCTCAGGAAAAACCTTTGTTTTACCCAGGTTACCTAGATACCAACCATTAATCCAGCCAACTCTGGCCATTGAGAGGAATCAGTGTATAAAGTTGATGTCAGGGACCCATGACTAAGAGATAATACTCAGAAAATAAGCAAAAATATTATAAGTATCCAAAAAGATTAGATAAGTACATGTCAATACATGAATGTTGGTGTGAATATTGCATTCATTATTAAATATAGTTCTATATCTAATAAAATAATATGGTTATGAGCCTTTTTATAGTTTTCAGCAAAGTAAATAAGAATTATAAGTTTAAATTCTGTCCTTCTCTCCATAAAAGGATGATAATAAATATTTTCAATTAAAAGAGAAAAAAATACAACTAAGCTTCAAATTAAGGTAAATACACCTGAGATCCCAAAATGGAATAGAGGAGTGAGCGGAGCTGAAGCTGCAAACCAGATGAGCTTCTGATTCAGAAATAGACTTGGGGCTGGAAGAGTCTGAGGAACAACAAATAGCAAAGTGTCTTATGTTACCAGGGAGACCAGGCTAAGTGATTGAAACCAGTGGCTGGTATGATGAAGCTCCCTATTTTAAAAGAAATCTGAAAAAATGTCTGCTTCCTGGGTTAGATATTCTATGAATGTTACCTAAGGAGGTGGGAGGACAAGACAGAAATATCTCCATGACAGGACCTAAAGAAATATACCAGCTGGCTTCAGGACTAATCACCATGGTGCAGCTGATACAAAGTCTCTTTCTGAAACTGCAGACCTCTGGGAGGCAGTTCAAAGCAACAGGTAATGCCGGAACAGAGATTTAGATAAAGAAGGTGGTGGGAAGGGGTAAAGGGTAGAGCATTTCCTATTCAAATGAGCCTAAACCCCAAAATTACATGAACAAAAAATGTAGTTCTTAGACAGCTAACAAAATCCAATGCAGATAAAATGAAATAAAAACAATAGAAAAGAGTTATAAAGTTTAATTAATAATAAAATAACTAAAGAAATAAAAATAATATTCAAGAAAAGAACAAGAAATACTGAAAGTAAAACAGCAAACCATGAAACAAAAATTGATACAAATATGTATTAGTTTTCTGGATAACAGATTACCACAAACCTAGTGACTAAACACACCATACATTTATTATCTCAAAGTTGCTGTGGTCCAGGAGGCCAGTGGCAGTGTTATCTGTCTCCTCTACTAAGGGTCTCCCACATTGTAATCAAAGTGTTAGCCGGGGTGTGGTCTCATTGGAGGTTTGGGGGCCTCTCCACAGCACATATGGTTGTTGGCAAAATGTATTTCTTTGTAGCTGTGGAAATCATGGCAACTTGTTTCTTCAAGGCCCAGAGAAGAGCAACCCCACTGCCCCCATCTATGACCTCTGGACCCTCTTTAAAATGGTTTGATTGGTTAGGACAGGCCCATCCAGGATAATCTCCCTTTAGATTACTCTAAAGTCAATAGATTAAGAACTTTGACTACATCTGCAAATTCTCTTCAGTTTTGCTGTATAGCAAAACATAATCATGGGAATAATATTCCATCACTTCTGTCAAATTGAATTGGTTAGAAGCAAGTTACAGGTCCCACCTACATTCAAAAGAAGAAGTGTATCTACCAACATGTACATGGATCACAGAAACGACATTAGAATTCTAACCATCACAATATAAAAATAAACAGGCAAATATAAATTTTGGCTATAAAAATGTAGCCATTGTGGCAGAAAAAAATCTTAAAAGATACAATAAAATCTAGCCTGGACACAGTAGCAGACAGATGAGAAGAGATTAAGTGGATAACAGTACTGAAGTCTTCACCCATAATGCAGCATAGAATCACAAAGTGATTTAAAAGAGAACCAAAACAGTTAAGAGACGTAGAGAATAGAGAAGTTCTAGCATCAGAATTCAGATTTTTTAAAAGTGATGGAGACACAAAATGTAAAGGTGAAATGAGTGAGAATTTTTCCAAGTAGAAAGGAGACACTACTTCTGAAATTCAAAGTGTTTTAGCAAGATAAATGAAAATAAACCGACACCTAATTGCATCATTGTGAAATGTAAAAGCATTAAGGATAAAGAGATAACCACAAAAGCTATCACAGGGAAAAAAGGATTATGAACAAAAGAATGAGGATTAATCTGACAGGATATGTCCCATTAGAAGCAATATATAGAATAAAGTAATATTAAAATGCTGAAGAAAAACAACTGTCAACCTCAAATTTTAAATCCAGGTAATAAAAAGCTGTTCAGATATTCAAAGATGAGAGTTTAAGCTCCAGACTCACAGTGAAAGGCTGTTGGAGTGACATTTACCAAACATTTTAAAATGATGGCATACTTAGAAAATCATAATGGGAATGAACAAATAAGGCTATGCTCAGCTGGAAGCACTTGGTCACCTAAAAATCACTGGTTCACGTTTAGGCCTTAGGAGATCAATATTTAACCATCCAGTGTGCTGAGAAACACCGAATTGGAACTATTAAAGGTTATATGTAATAAAAGAAAATTGTGCCCTGAAGAAAAAATAAGTAAAAACAACAGTGAACAGATAAATTAATAAATGCATGCTTCAAACTGTATTTAACTATTGATTTTTAAATGCAATAGTTTATTATTTTTAATAATAAAACTATTATTCTAAATAGCAATAGCAATGTGAATGTATGCATGTGTGCACATGGAATTGGGTGAGCTGTTCAAAGGAAAGTTAAACTTTACTAAGATCTTTGTGGTGTGTTTGTGATTAACAGAGAAACACTAAATTAATGTAGGCCTTGTTAGAAAAATATTTAATTACTCATGTAAAAACAATTGAGGGAAACCTTGCCCCAAATAGAAATTTAACACAAATCCTGTAAACCTGCAGAGGAAATAAAAAAGAATTATTTTTCTAAAGAAGAAAGAAAAGAAAGGAAAATGAATACTTAGAAAATATTACAAAATAAAGTGGTAGCAATGATTCTAAATGTGTTAATATTTATAATAAAATATAAGTGCATCTTTTAAAAATGAAAGTCTAAAACATTTGCAAGGCACCAAAATTGAGCTAAAAACCATTTAAAAGACTAAAAAGGAAGGGGTAAGTGGGGAAAATTACCAATATTACTATCAGACCAAATAGAATTTAAAGCCAAAAACCATCATAGCAACAAAGAAGGAAGTAACACACAAGACTAAGGAATAAACACAGAAGACGTTAATTATCAGGTTTTTTTAATTATACTTTTAAGTTTTAGGGTACATTTGCACAATGTGCAAGTTAGTTACATATGTATACATGTGCCATGTTGGTGTGCTACACCCATTAACTCATCATTTAACACTAGATGTATCTCCTAATGCTATCCCTCCCCCTCCCCCCCACCCCATAACAGGCCCCGGTGTGTGATGTTCGCCTTCCTGTGTCCAAATGTTCTCATTGTTCAATTCCCACCTATGAGTGAGAACATGCAGTGTTTGGTTTTTTGTCCTTGCAATAGTTTGCTGAGAATGATGGTTTCCAGCTTCATCCATGTCCCTACAAAGGACATGAACTCATCATTTTTTATGGCTACATAGTATTCCATGGTGTATGTGTGCCACATTTTCTTAATCCAGTCTATCATTGTTAGACATTTGGCCTGGTTGACCCAGCAATCCCATTACTGGGTATATACCCAAAAGATTATAAATCATGCTGCTATAAAGACACATGCACACGTATGTTTATTGCGGCACTATTCACAATATCATGTTATTTTTTAAAGCCTAAAAATTCCTACCTCAATAACTGGTAGAATTTCAAGAAGAAACTGACAAGACCACTCTTATAATAATAGACTTTAATGCACTAATGTAATCTGATAACTCAAACCCCTATATAAAAAATGAAAGCATCACAACAATAAGACATATCTACATCATATATCACCTGACATGAAGCACAGAGACACCCAAAGATTAAGGTCATTTCTGTGGTATTCTGGCCCAAAATGCATAATCTTAACTTAATCATAGAAACATCAAACAACCCAAAATGAAGATCAGTCTACAAAATAACTGGCCAGGATTCTTTAAAAGTAACAAACTGTAAGCGCCACTGCACTCCAGCCTGGGCGACAAAGTGAAACTCTGTCTCAAAAAAAAAAAAAAAAAAAAAAGTAACAAACTGTAGACTTGGAGAGAATATTTACAAACCATATATCCAATGAGCAGCTTATGTATGGAATATATAAAGAACTTTTTTATGCTTTGGTGACAATAGGGATTGAAAAGATAATTTTATTACCGAGACTAGAGAACTCCCCCCATTTAGCTACAATTAACACTAACATAACAGTTAACACTATTGAGCATTTGTATGAATTGTTAGGATGTCTGGATGCTGCTGTGGGCCCAAGACAGAATGTGATGGCTAATGACAACTATTCCTCTTCCAGTTCTTACAAGGAGAGCTAGACTAAACGTCATAATAACCCTGTCCCTTGAAATTCAACAATAAGAAAATAACCCCCCCCTAGAATGAGCAAAAGATTTGAATACATAATTCCCCAAAGAACATATGTGATGGCAAACAAGCACATGAAAAGAAGTTTGAAATCATTTATCATGAGGAAAATGCAAATTAAGACCAGAATGAGGTACAGATGAGACAATAGTTAGAATGGCTAAAAAATAATAAATAAAAGATAATATTGAGTGCTGACAAGGATGCAGAGTAACTGGAATCCTCATACATTGCAAAATGCTAACAGTCACTCTGGAAAACAGTTTGACAGATTCTTATAAGGTAAAATAAGCACTTAATCTTTGGTATTTGCCTTGGAGAAATGAAAATGTATGCTCATACGAAAACCTGTTCAAGAATATCTATAGCAGCATACTCATAATCACCAGAACTGAAAACAACCTAAATATCTTACCATACCTTACTGGATAAACAAACTGTGGTACATCCATACGATGGAATAGTATTCAGCAAGAAAAAGAACAAATTATTGATACATGAACCAACGTGATTAAATCTTAATCATGAAAAAAACTGAACTCAAAGATTACATATTGTATATTCAATTTCTATGACTTTCTAAAAAAGACAAAACCTACAGGGGTAGAGAACAGAGAAAGACAAAACCTACAGGGGTAGAGAACAGAGAAAGACAAAACCTACAGGGGTAGAGAACAGATCAGTGGCTGCTAGTGTTTGGGAGTAGATGGATAGTTTGTATAGGGACAACACAAAGGGGTTCTTGGAGTGATGGAACTGTTCTGCATCCTGATTGTGGCAGTGGTTACACAAGTCCATTCATCTGTCAAAGCTCACACAAAAGTTTAGCCAAAAGTAAGAACAAAAAAGAATTTTACTTCACGTAAATTAAAAAATACACTTTTCAAAAAATGCAGATGAACCAAAGAACTACATCTGAAAATCAAAGCTAAACTTAGAAAAAGGAAGTATAAGAGAAAATATGACATTGTGGTTTTGATGACTCAACAAATCTAAAAGAAAATAATTATAAATTTAATTCGATTAAAATTTAAAACTTTCGTGCAAAAAAAAGAAAAAGTGAAAGGCAAGCTACACATTAGGAGAATGTGTTTTCAATACCTATAAACAAGTAAAAGGTTCGTATCCAAAATATACAAAAACATCTGCACATGAATAAGAAAATGTCAAAGAACCCAACGGAAAAAAATAAATGAGCAAAGAAAATGAGAAAGAGTTAATGGAAAATGTAAAACAATAGGTCACAAACATGAAAGTATGTGCTATCCTGCTGATCACGACCAATAAAATTTAAAGCAAGATATATTTTGTACACCTTTATATCTGACATAAGACATCCAAAAATAAAAATTATAGATCTACTAAATGTGCAAGCTAAGAATTCCAGTTTTGCATATAACTCAAGAAAAGCTTTCTCACATGTGCACAAATACACATTTTCATGCAACGAAATATTATAATAGCTAAAATAAACTAGCACTTATTTATAGGTATATGTATCTGTATGTACCAATACAGATAAATTTAAAGACCATTATACTAAGCAAAATAAGCAAGCACTTACATAAAGATCATATCACATATAACAATTCTCTTGGAGAGAAAGGGAAGGAGAAAGAGAACTGTTTGTGGATAAATACCTATGCAGATATAGTATAAAGCCATGAATGACAGCCATAACACTGACATTTCAAAATAATTGTTACTCTGGAGTTAAAAGGATGGGACAAGGGACAGGAAGGAATACACAGAGGATTTTAAATGTTTCTATAGTTTTTTATTTTTAAAAAATTTTTAAGAAATTTTGGCAAAATGCTAAGATTTGTCAAAGTTGAATGGAAGCCAAGAGTTACATTATATTTTACAGTAAAAATTTTTCAAAAAAAATATAATACACAGAGATAGATTTGTATATCCCATCTCTAAAGCATGCTATTCTCCACATTTGAGGTAAAGGTAACATTTGGACCAGAGATACAACCCAGACAGTTTATAAGACCATTATAAGGGAAGAAATAAAATGTTTAATTTGTAATCATATTTATATTTCTAACCTTTACTAGATTTCTAAAATTTTATTCATGACAATGTTTACAATTGGTAATTGAACATACACCACATACGTGGGGGATATCAAAAGCTTTACAAATTGGTGGCTGGTCAAATATTTGGAGATTGCTGCACTAGGTTGAAATTCTTCAGCTTCAGATTACATATGTATCATCTGAGGGTGTGTTTAAAATGCAGGTTCTGGTGCCCTGTATTGGATGTTTTAATTTAGTCAGTTTGGGGTTAGACCTTGAGTCTGCATTTTTAATAAACACCTCAGATGATCCTGAGGCAGGTTTCAAGAGACCATATTTGGAAATCAAATTCTCCACAACAGCACTCTCATAAGCAAGTATCACAAGGAGGGAGGTGGCATCTTAATCTCTCTAAATTTCTTCAGTAGAGCAAGCTTTATGCTTTCTATATGATTTCAGTGACAGAATGTCACATTAGGCCACCTAGTTTCTCTTTCCATTGACAGTGCAAAAAAAAAAGAATATGGCTTTTAAGATAATTTCCAGACAAAGAGGTTTTTTTCTTCTATCTACAGAGAAAAAAATTGAGTAAGAACTTCCTACTCTGTGTATATTCTTTTAAAATATGCCCCATGGTCAGAAGGCATAAAATGACATTATTCTTACTCCTTCTGCACCTGGAGACCATTGTGAAATGTGTTCCCTTATATCCTCACAATAGTTTCGTGAGACACGCATTCTCACACCATTTTACAGGTGCAAAAACAGTAACAAGTAGCAAGAGACAGAGCAAGGACAGACCCTCAGTTGACCCAACCTCTAAAACTTGACACTGCAACACGCCCCTCAAGCATTTTTCACAGCTATGCTTAAATATGAGCACTGCTGTTTCATTATCCCCAGTGAAGTCCATGTGGCTTGAAAATTCCACAGAAATCTAAAATTTTTGTAGAAAGGGATTGGATATACAAGCTTTCATTTTGCCACTAGTTACTTCCAAAACTCTTGGGCATACCTTGGTACAGCATCTTCTGAATCCCAAATCAAAATTACATTTATTGGGAATTAAGAGTCACGATTTGGAGGACAAAATCTTTTTGTGCATCATCAAGTCAGCCTGTCTTGAGTCAGCTGCTTTGCTGACTCTGGTATTCTTAGGATTCAGCCTTCTCTGTGGGGTTATCCAGTCCTGAACTTTTGAGATTTCACCACAGGGTCTCTAAAGAGAACTAGATATATGCTTATGAGTCTCTAATATCACAATATGAGAATTATGGGAAAATGAGATATGTTTATTACCAGGAAGTATGGAGTTCTTAATCAGCCAGGTTTTAAAGCATTTATAAATGTCTTGATAGACAGAGTACTTTGCTCAATACTAAAGAGATCATGATAAACAATCCCTGATTTTAAAGAGCTTCTTCAATCTGTTGATCACATTCAGCCAGAATCCAGAATCCCTAAATTCTTTTTTATTATTATTATACTTTAAGTTCTAGGGTACATGTGCACAACGTGCAGGTTTGTTACATATGTATACATGTGCCATGTTGGTGTGCCTGCACCCATTAAGTCGTCATTTAACATTAGGTATATCTCCTAATGCTATCCCTCCCCCCTCCCCCAACCCCATAACACACCCCAGTGTGTGATGTTCCCCTTCCTGTGTTCAAGGGTTCTCATTGTTCAATTCCCACCTATGAGTGAGAACATGCGGTGTTTGGTTCTCTGTCCTTGTGATAGTTCGCTGAGAATGATGGTTTCCAGCTTCATCCATGTCCCTACAAAGGACATGAATTCATCCTTTTTTTATGACTGCATAGTATTCCATGGTGTATATGTGCCACATTTTCTTAATCCAGTCTATCATTGATGGACATTTGGGTTGGTTCCAAGTCTTCGCTATTGTGAATAGTGCCACAATAAACATACGTGTGCATGTGTCTTTATAGCAGCATGATTTATAATCCTTTAGGTATATACCCAGTAATGGGATGGCTGGGTCAAATGGTATTTCTAGTTCTAGATCCTTGAGGAATCGCCTCACTGACTTGCACAATGGTTGAACTAGTTTACAGTCCCACCAACAGTGTCAAAGTGTTCCTATTTCTCCACATCCTCTCCAGCACCTGTTGTTTCCTGACTTTTTAATGATCACCATTCTAACTGGTATGAGATGGTATCTCATTGTGGTTTTGATTTGCATTTCTCTGATGGCCAGTGATGATGAGCATTTTTTCATGTGTTTTTTGGCTGCATTAATGTCTTCCTTTGAGAAGTGTCTGTTCATATCCTTTGCCCACTTTTTGATGGGGTTGTTTGTTTTTTTCTTGTAAATTTGAGTTCATTGTAGATCCTGGATATTAGCCCTTTGTCAGATGAGTAGATTACAAAAATTTTCTCCCATTCTGTAGGTTGCCTGTTCACTCTGATGGTAGTTTCTTTTGCTGTGCAGAAGCTCTTTAGTTTAATTAGATCCCATTTGTCAATTTTGGCTTTTGTTGCCATTGCTTTTGGTGTTTTAGACATGAAGTCCTTGCCCATGCCTATGTCCTGAATGGTATTGCCTAGGTTTTCTTCTAGGATTTTTATGGTTTTAGGTCTAACATCTAAGTCTTGAATCCATCTTGAATTAATTTTTGTATAAGGTGTAAGGAAGGGATCCAGTTTCAGCTTTCTACATATGGCTAGCCAGTTTTCCCAGCACCATTTATTAAATAGGCAATCCTTTCCCCGTTTCTTGTCTTTGTCAGGTTTGTCAAAGATCAGATGATTGTAGATATGTGGCATTATTTCTGAGGGCTCTGTTCTGTTCCATTGGTGAATACCCTTTATTTCTTTCTCCTGCCTAATTTCCCTGGCCAGAACTTCCAACTCTATGTTGAATAGGAGTAATGAGAGAGGGCATCCCTGTCTTGTGCCAGTAATGCTTCCAGTTTTTGCCCATTCAGTATGATATTGGCTGTGGGTTTGTCATAAATAGCTCTTATTATTTTGAGATACATCCCATCAGTACCTAATTTATTGAGAGATTTTAGCATGAAGCGCTTTTGAATTCTGTCGAAGGCCTTTTCTGAATCTATTGAGATAATAATGTGGTTTTTGTCTTTGGTTCTGTTATATGCTGGATTACGTTTATTGATTTGTGTATGTTGAACCAGCCTTGCATCCCAGGGATGAAGCCCACTTGATCATGGTGGAGAAGCTTTTTGATGTGCTTCTGGATTCAGTTTGCCAGTATTTTATTGAGGATTTTTGCATTGATGTTCATCAGGGATATTGGTCTAAAATTGTCTTTTATGTTGTATCTCTGCCAGGCTTTGGTATCAGGATGATGCTGGCCTCATAAAATGAGTTAGTGAGGATTCCCTCTTTTTCTATCAATTGGAATAGTTTCAGAAGGAATGGTACCAGCTCCTTCTTGTAGAGAATCCCTAAATTCTTGACTTACCACTAACTAACAGCTGCTCCTACCTGAGTGAGCAATTTGGAGAAGAAAGACCAAACAAATGCAACACAGATTATGATTGCTTTGTTACTTAAAAAAATATAATATTAGCAAACTGCACTAACTTGGTATCTCATTATCTGATATCTGGTTCAAAGTGTGAGAAAAATTATGTTAAAATATTTGTATATATACACATAGAAAGTTCTCCCTTTCTTGGTACAAAATAAGTTGGAGAACCCCATCCAATAAAGCAAGTTTGAAGGAGTCACCCTAAATGCAAGAATTCTTTCTGAGAAAAATGGAGTGCCCAACTTAAATTTATCAGGGTAGGCTCTTCAAGCTACGGAATAAAGCTATAGAATTTATGGGTAACATTGTTCTTAAACAAATGGAAAGCTATCTGCACAGAGACAGAATATGACTGCATATTTCTTGGTCTTTGAGAGGAGAGAATCTTATCTTCACCATTAAGCATATATGTGTTTTTTTTCAAATGTATATGATAAGACACATGGATATTCTTTTTTTACTTTTTTATTTTTTTTTATTTATTTATTTTTATTATTATACTTTAGGTTTTAGGGTACATGTGCACAATGTGCAGGTTTGTTACATATGTATCCATGTGCCATATTGTTTTGCTGCACCCATTAACTCGTCATTTAGCATTAGGTATATCTCCTAATGCTGTCCCTCCCCCCTCCCCCCACCCCACAACAGGCCCCGGTGTGTGATGTTCCCCTTCCTGTGTCCATGTGTTCTCATTGTTCAATTCCCACCTATGAGTGAGAACATGCGGTGTTTGGTTTGTGTCCTTGCGATAGTTTACTGAGAATGATGATTTCCAGTTTCATCCATGTCCCTACAAAGGACATGAACTCATCCTTTTTTATGGCTGCATAGTATTCCATGGTGTATATGTGCTACATTTTCTTAATCCAGTCTATCGTTGTTGGACATTTGGGTTGGTTCCAAGTCTTTGCTATTGTGAATAGTGCCGCAATAAACATACGTGTGCATGTGTCTTTATAGCAGCATGATTTATAGTCCTTTGGGTATATACCCAGTAATGGGATGGCTGGGTCAAATGGTATTTCTAGTTCTAGATCCCTGAGGAATCGCCACACTGACTTCCACAATGGTTGAACTAGTTTACAGTCCCACCAACAGTGTCAAAGTGTTCCTATTTCTCCACATCCTCTCCAGCACCTGTTGTTTCCTGACTTTTTAATGATGGCCATTCTAACTGGTGTGAAATGGTATCTCATTGTGGTTTTGATTTGCATTTCTCTGATGGCCAGTGATGATGAGCATTTTTTCATGTGTTTTTTGGCTGCATAAATGTCTTCTTTTGGGAAGTGTCTGTTCATGTCCTTCACCCACTTTTTGATGGGGTTGTTTGTTTTTTTCTTGTAAATTTGTTTGAGTTCATTGTAGATTCCGGATATTAGCCCTTTGTCAGATGAGTAGGTTGCAAAAATTTTCTCTCATTCTGTAGGTTGCCTGTTCACTCTGATGGTAGTTTCTTTTGCTGTGCAGAAGCTCTTTAGTTTAATTAGATCCCATTTGTCAATTTTGCCTTTTGTTGCCATTGCTTTTGGTGTTTTAGACATGAAGTCCTTGCCCATGCCTATGTCCTGAATGGTATTGCCTAGGTTTTCTTGTAGGGTTTTAATGGTTTTAGGTCTAACATTTAAGTCTTTAATCCATCTTGAATTTATTTTTGTGTAAGGTGTAAGGAAGGGATCCAGTTTCAGCTTTCTACATATGGCTAGCCAGTTTTCCCAGCACCATTTATTAAATAGGCAATCCTTTCCCCATTTCTTGTTTTTGTCAGATTTGTCAAAGATCAGATAGTTGTAGATATGCGGCATTATTTCTGAGGGCTCTGTTCTGTTCCATTGATCTATGACTCTGTTGTGGTACCAGTACCATTCTTTTTTTAAAGCTTAAGTTCTTCTGGGTCCCTTTTACTGGATTTCATGGTATTATCACAGGCTGTTTTGGATTTTATCATTGGGAGAGAAGTTTCTACTGGCAAAGAAATATAGAATTTTAGAGTTAGGTCATTATTCTTTGTTTAAACTTAGTTTTAATTATGAGCTCTTTCTAGAGAAAAATGAATTTATTTGATCGAAAATATGCATCTTATGTGCCAGAAAAGAAAGCAAAGGCAGCAGAAAAAGTCAAAATGTGTTGTACCTGAGAGAAATCACATCCATCCACTTAGTTTGAGAAGTACATGGATTCTACTACTCACATTTTTTAACAGATTACTTATCTTGAAATAACATTGATTGCTCATTAAGAACGGGGCAGGGGATAAAATACAGAACAAAACAGAAAGATAGTATGTAGCATCTTTATGAAGATAACCTCAGTAATCGAGGGGGTTATTTATTGGGCATGGTGAAAAGTAGCCTATCTTGGAGATGGAAGTCAATTTGTTTCCCTGACCCATTCATTAATTTCTATGCATTATCAAGTGTGTCTATTTCCCCTATTGATTTGCATGCTTCTTTGCATGTAGAGACCACATCATACTCATTGTATACACACAATAACACGTAGAAGAGCGGTTTGTTGAAAACTTTATGACATATTGTTTGTTAAATAAAAATAAATATTTTAAATTTATTGAATATGAAAGAAAACGAGACCCAATTTTATGATATAGTGAATCCAATTGATCAATTATTGGTACTATCTAAATTTATTATATAAAGGAAGAAATTCAAGTATAGTGTCCAATATAATTATTCCTGAAGATAACTGCAGTCATAATTTTGGTTTACTTTGGTAAGGCAAACATGATTTTAACCTGCTGGCTTTATAACAATGTAAATCAACAGCAGTAAAAAAAATTCCATTTGAAAATTATAGTTTATCTGCTTTGGACGAGTAAAGATCTGAATATCCTGGCTGTCTTATCCAAAATAGTGTTATTAAATGCTATATAGTGGATTACAATTTTATCTGTCAATGCATCTTTAAAAAATAAAACATTAAATTGTTGAATCACAAGTTGGAAATTTAAGTCTTGCTTCTGTTGATACCAAAAACTTGAAAGAATACCTTCTTATATATTGATGACCACATCAGATTACATTATGTGAAAAATGGATGATTAAGACTATTAGAGGTGAAAACTACCTATTTCTCAATGTTATTATGGATGTAGACCATATGGTATGGTGAAGAGCTTCAACAATCTTTTAGATGTTTATGACAGAGAAAGTAGCTACCGTTACTTGTAATCTCATCATGTGCTATACCTCGTTTTGAATGTTTTATATAAGTATCCATTATCTATTGAATCTTTACATAATCCCCAGAGATGACAGTTATTATCCACCATTTTATAGATATGAAACTGAGATTCAATGACATAACATGAATAGCCGAAGGCCAACTAGTAGATTAGGGATTTGATGATAAAGGTTGTGCTCTTAAGCTTCCCAGGCAAGGCATAGTTGATAGTAGATTTCTTCTGAAATAACTAGAAACAGCTGCAAAATATGAGTAATGGAAGAGGAAGAAGACTGAGCACATTAGATGATATAATGCATGGAAATACTAACAATGGTTTTGGTTATAAATGCAGAAACCATACCAAGTATAATAAAAGCACAATGTAACTCTGTATCCACTGAAAGTGCTTGCACAATTCCTGTTTTAACATGGAGTACTAAGTAAAGAAGGCATCAAGTAAAGGAAATATTTTTTAACATGAAGTTAAAATCAAAGTAAACCTATTATTATTAATATCTGTCAGTCAGATTGGATTTTTTTTAATTTGTAGTTTGGGGCTGATACATAAAGATAAGTAGCATTTAAAATGTGTTCAGTGGTGTGGGTTCCTCACAGTGAAGCAAAGAAAACAAAAGTAACATTTCCTAATTTGTATTCATTGAAAACATTCTTTTGTATTTACTCCTCCAGATAGCTAATGAATACTTACATGTTCTTACTAGGTTTTTTTTTTTATTTGATGTACTTTGCAGAAACCAACAATTGAAAAGAATATCCAAAAGGAAGAAGAAATAAAGGAGGCATTAGTGTTTACAGTTTCCTGTGTTTTTAAACTTTAATGAATGTACACCCTGTTGTTGTAATGTTTCCTATCATTTAAAAGAAAAATAAAATAAAAAGCACTTTTTTGTGCTTTTAACCATTTGTGACAATGGTTACAAATGCAAACAGTGTAAAACTTATAGAAGTTCTCATAGTATTTCTGATCACTCAAAGGTGATAAAAAAGATTTTTTAAAACTAAGTATTAGTATATTCTAGTTTTCAATTAACTTTTCACTGAAGTACTAGGGAGACAGCTAATCAGGAGCTGAGTTGGGTAATTTGATGGAATACTATGCACAAAGATTATTCACCTTCAAATATCTCTAATGTTTTTTCTTATATTTCCTTGTGTTTCTGTTTTCTGGTTCCAGTCTAACATTTTTTTACAAAAAATCTGTATTAAGTTATTTTATCATTGTCATAGTACCTGTATTACATTTCCTCTATCTGTGACTTATGATGCTATGACAACACCAAGAGAGCGGAAGTAGTTTATCAAACCTAAAACTTAGCCTGTTTCGCAATGGTGAGACCATTATATATTTTATTGGAGGTTTGCATTTTATCAGCCTTTAGCCATTAAAGTATACTCATTTAAAATGCACTTTTGATATTTTTCCACCCGTGTGAGTGATCAGGCTTTCCACCTGATGTCACTTTTCAAACCACACAGGTGGAACCCCTGTGTAGAAAATGGGCTTGCTGAGATGAACAGGCAGATTATACTACAGCACCACTGAAGTGATTGGAATTCTCAAGATGGGGTATTAGAGAGGCAGAAGCTGTGTAAAAGGAGAGGCTGACAAGTCTCACTGAAGGTTTCCCATGAGACACTAATTGAGGACTGAGTGGGTCCTTTAGCTGAAAACTAAGACAAGAAAATATAAGAACTTCCAGGGTTTCTATTGCTTTGGGTTTTACATTTAAGTCTTTAATCCATCCTGAATTAATTTTTGTATATGGTGTAAGGAAGAGGGTCTAGTTTCAATCATCTGTGTATGCCTAGCCAGTTATCCCAGCACCTTTTATTGAATAGGGAGTCCTTTCCTTATTGCCTGTTTTTGTCAGCTTTGTCGAAGTTCAGATAGTTGTAGGTTGCAGCCTTATTTCTAGGTTCTCTATTCTGTTCCATTGGTCTACATGTCTGTTACTGTACTGTGCCATGCTGTTTTGGTTACTGTAGCCCTGTAGTATAGTTCGAAGTTGGGTAAAGCCTATAGCTTTGTTCTTTTTGCTTAGGATTGCCTTGTTATTCGGACTCTTTCTTGCCTCCATATGAATTTTAAAATAGTTTTTTTTCTAGTTTTATGAAAAATGTCATTGTCATTGGTAGTTTCATAGGAATAGCATTGAATCTATAAATTGCTTTAGGGAGTATGGCCACAGTAACTAATTCTTTCTATCCATGAACATGGAATGTTTTTCCATTTGTTTGTGTCATCTCTGATTTCTTTGAGCAGTGTTTTGTAGTTTTCCTTGTAGAGATCTTTTACCTCCCTGGTAAGCTGTATTCCTATGTATTGCGTGTGTGTGTCTGTATGTGTGAATTGTGAATGGGATTGCATTCCTTATTTGGCTCTAGGCTTGACTGTTGGTGTATAGAAATGCTAGTGATTTTTGCAAATTGATTTTGTATCCTAAGACTTTGCTGAAGTTGTTTATCAGCTTAAGGAGGTTCTGGGCCAAAACTATGGGGTTTTCTAGATATAGGATCATGTCATCTGCAAACGGGGATAATTTGACTTTCTCGCTTCCTATTTGGATGCCCTTTATTTCTTTCTCTTGACTGATTGCTCTGGCCAGGACTTCCAATGCTATGTTGAATATGAGTGGTGAGAGAGGGTATCTTTGTCTTGTGCCGGTTTTCAAAGGGAATGCTTCCAGCTTTTGCCCATTCAGTATGATGTTGGCTGTGGGTTTGTTATAGATGACTCTTATTATTTTGAGGTATGTTCCTTCATTGCCTAGTTTATTGACAGTTCTTAAAACGAAGGGATGTTGAATTTTATCAAAAGTCTTTTCTGCATCTATTGAGATAATCATGTGGTTTTTGTCTTTAGTTCTATTTATGTGATAAATCCCATCTATCCATTTGTGTACGTTGAAGCAACCTTGCATCCCAGGGATAAAGATTACTTGATCATGATGGATAAGCTTTTTAATGTGCTTCTGGGTTTGGTTTGCTAATATTTTGTTGAAGATTTCTGCATTGATGTTCATCAAATATATTGGCCTGAAGTTTTCTTTATTTGTTGTGCCTCTGTCAGGTTTTGTTATCAGGATGATGCTGGCCTCCTAGAATGAGTTAGAGAGGAGTCCCTCCTCCTCAATTTTTTGAAATAGTTTCAGAAGGAATGGTACCAGTTCTTCTTTGTACATCTGGTGGAATTCAGCCGTGAATCCGTCTGGTCCTGGGATTTATTTGGTTGGTAGGCTAGTTATTACTCATTCAATTTCAGAGCTCATTATTGGTCTGCTAAGGGACTCAATTTCTTCCTTCAGTCTTGGGAGGGTGTATGTGTACAAGAATTTATCCATTTCTTCTAAATTTTCTAGTTTATGTACATACAGGTGTTCATAATATTCTCTGATGGTTATTTGCATTTCTGTGGTGTCAGTGGTAATATCCCCCTTGTCATTCCTAATTGTGTTTATTTGGACTATCTCTCTTTTCTTTTTTATTTGTAAAACCCAAAACTATAAAAACCCTGGAAGACAACATAGGCAATACCATTCTGAACATAGGAACAGGCATATATTTTATGATGAAGATGCCAAAAGCAATTACGACAAAAGCGAAAATTGACAAACGGTATCTGATTAAACTAAAGAGCTTCTGCACAGCAAAAGAAACTATCAACAGAGTGAACAGACAACCTATAGAATGGGAGAAAATTTTTGCAAACTATGCATCTCACAAAGGTCTAATATCAAGTATCTATAAAGAACTTATTTTTACAAGAAGAAAGCAAACAACACTATTAAAAAGTGGGCATGTAAGTCTTTAATCCATCTTGAATTAATTTTTGTATAAGGTGTAAGGAAGGGATCCAGTTTCAGCTTTCTACATATGGCTAGCCAGTTTTCCCAGCACCATTTATTAAATAGGGAATCCTTTCCGCATTGCTTGTTTTTGTCAAGTTTGTCAAAGATCAGATAGTTGTAGATACGTGGCATTATTTCTGAGGGCTCTGTTCTGTTCCATTGGTCTATATCTCTGTTTTGGTACCAGTACCTTGCTGTTTTGGTTACTGTAGCCTTGTAGGATAGTTTGAAGTCAGGTAGCATGATGCCTCCAACTTTGTTCTTTTGGCTTAGGATTGTCTTGGCAATGAGGGCTCTTTTTTGGTTCCATATGAACTTTAAAGTAGTTTTTTCCAATTCTGTGAAGAAAGTCATTGGTAGCTTGATGGGGATGGCATTGAATCTATAAATTACCTTGAATGTTAGACCTAAAACCATAAGAATCCTAGAAGAAAACCTAGGCAATACCATTCAGGACATAGGCATGGGCAAGGACTTCATGTCTAAAATACCAAAAGCAATGGCAACAAAAGCCAAAATTGACAAATGGGATCTAATTAAACTAAAGAGCTTCTGCACAGCAAAAGAAACTACCATCAGAGTGAACAGGCAACCTACAGAATGGGAGAAAATTTTTGCAATCTACTCATCTGACAAAGGGCTAATAGCCAGAATCTACAATGAACTCAAACAAATTTACAAGAAAAAAACAAACAACCCCATCAACAAGTGGGTGAAGGATATGAACAGACACTTCTCAAAAGAAGACATTTATGCAGCCAAAAAAAAACACATGAAAAAATGCTCATCATCACTGGCCATCAGAGAAATGCAAATCAAAACCACAATGAGATACCATCTCACACCAGTTAGAATGGCCATCATTAAAAAGTCAGGAAACAACAGGTGCTGGAGAGGATGTGGAGAAATAGGAACACTTTTACACTGTTGGTGGGACTGTAAACTAGTTCAACCTTTGTGGAAGTCAGTGTGGCGATTCCTCAGGGATCTAGAACTAGAAATACCATTTGACCCAGCCATCCCATTACTGGGTATATACCGAAAGGATTATAAATTATGCTGCTATAAAGACACATGCACACGTATGTTTATTGCGGCACTATTCACAATAGCAAAGACTTGCACCCAACCCAAATGTCCATCAATGATAGACTGGATTAAGAAAATGTGGCACATAGACACCACTTAATACTATGCAGCCATAAGAAGTGATGAGTTCATGTCCTTTGTAGGGACATGAATGAAACTGGAAACCATCATTCTCAGCAAGCTATCGCAAGGACAAAAAATGAAACACCGCATGTTCTCACTCATAGGTGGGAACTGAACAGTGAGAACACATGGACACAGGAAGGGGAACATCACACACTAGGGACTATTGTGGGGTCGGGGGAGGTGGGAGGGATAGCGTTAGGAGATATACCTAATGCTAAATGACGAGTTAATGGGTGCAGCACACCAACATGGCACATGTATACGTATGTAACAAACCTGTACGTTGCGCACATGTACCCTAAATCTTAAAGTATAATAATAATAAAATAAAATTTAAAAACTGTAAATATAAAAGAAATTGGGCAAAAGACATGAACAAACACTTCACAAAAAAGACATTCATGTGTCCAACAAGCATATGAATAAAAGCTGAACATCACCGATCATTAGAGAAATGCAAACCAAAACAACAATAGCATACTGTCTTACACCAGTCAGAAAGGCTATTGTTAAAATGTCAAAAAATAACAGATGCTTGTGAGATTGCAGAGAAAAAGGAACACTTATACAATGTTGGTGGCAGTGTAAATTAGTTCAATCATTGTGGAAGACAGTGCAGTGATTCCTCAAAGACCTAAAAACAGAAATACCAATATACCCAAAGGAATATAAATTGTTCTATAATAAAGACACATGCACATGTGTGTTCACTGCAGCCCTATTCTTGAACATGCCATTCACAACAGCAAAGACATGGAATCAACCTAAATTCTCATCACTGGTAGACTGGATAAAAAAAATTTGGTACATATACACTATGGAATATTATGCAGCCATAAAAAGAATGAGATCATGTCCTCTGCAGGAACATAGATAGTCTAGAGGCCATTAATCTTAGCAAACTAATGCAGGAACAGAAACCAAATACCACATGTTCTCACTTACAAGTGGGAGCTAAATGATGAGAACACATGGATACATAAAGAAGAACAACACACACTAGGGCTTATCGGAAGGTGGAGGGTGTGAGGAGGGAGAGGATCAGGAAGAATAACTAATGGGTACTAGGTTTAATAGCTGGCTGATGAAATAATCTGGACAAAAATCTCCCATGACACAAGTTTACCTATATAACAAACCTGCACGTGTACCCCTGAACATAAAAGTTAAAAAAAAAATACAAGACATAACAGAGTGGCTACTATAAAACCCAGACTTAAGTGAAGATGTGTAAATTATGCAGGGCTATGAAAAAATACAACTTAGGCCCAACCAGAGTGAAGAAGTCTCACTGTGCACCTGAGGCAATAAGTTGAGACATAATAAGAAGAGACTCTAGGATCAAAACTACAAACAGAGTGAGGCCTATGCCCAAAGACTAAGAAAAAAATAGACCCATCCTAACAAAGCATAAAACTAAGCCTGACAAGATTAGGAGTACCCAACACTAATTTAACAGCATGCTAGGACAAAATAAAACAATTTAAAAATAACATAATTCAGCCTTCCTCTATTATATGTTCACAATGACCAGTATACATTTAAAACTTACTAGACATGTGAAAAAGCAAGAAAATATTCCCAACATCAAAGAGGAAAACAGAGTCAAAACAGACAAACATGAAAGATGACGCAGATGTTGAAGTTATTAAGGAACTTTAAACTGCTTTTACGAATAAGTCCACAGTCTGTAAACAACTCTGTAATATAAGCAGAGAAATAAAAGGAATCAATTATAAATGGCAAGTACAATACGTGAACTGAAAAAAGAAATCACTGGACAGCTGATTGCAACCCAATCTGAAAATCATGGTGGGGAAAGATGAAAAGCAAAATAAATAGAGCTTCAGTAACCTGTGAGAAAATACTAACAGTATAAATATGTATAATTAGAGCTCACAAAGAAGAAAAAACAAAAGAGATAATGGGGCAGAAGAAAATTCTTGAAAAAACAATTGCCCCAAATTTCCCAAATATGATGAAAAATACCAATAAATACCTATAAATCCAAGAAACCCAAAGATAAAGAAATTCAAAGAAAACCACATCTCAATGCATTGTTGTCAACTGATGAAAACCAAAGATGAAGAGAAAATTATAAAAGCAGCCAGAAAAGACGGATATTACATACAAAAAGAATAATAAGTCTAACAGGTAACTTCTCATCTGAAATAATGAAGCCCAATAGATAATAAGGTGATAACTTTAAATTGGTGCAAGCAAACCAAATTTCTACATCCAGTGAAAATATTAATATTTTTCAAATATGCAGGCAGAATAAGGACATTTGCAGATAAACAAAAGCTGAGATAATTTGTCTCATCTGTGCTACAAGTAATGCTAAAGAAGTTCTTCAGCACTGGAGGGAAATGATACAATATGGAAATCTGTATCTGTAACAAAAAATGAACAACAAATGATAAACATGCAGGTAAATATTAAAACCTTTTCTATTTCTTCTTTTAATTTTTGAAAAAGACAAACTACTTCCCAAAGCAAAAGCAATAAAATTTTATTGTGGAGTTTATAATGTATATATATATATATGTGTGTGTGTGTGTGAAATATATGTCTCTAATTCATTTTCTTGCATTCAAGAAAAATCTGATTAGTTTAACTGCTTTATGTGTTTCTATACAGTATTTTCCCCTTATCCACTCCTAGCTGGATTTAAACTTCTTCAAGTGATAAGATTACTACACCTTTTTTGAGATATAAATGCATTACAGAGTACTATAAGTGGAATATATTACTGTAAGGTGATATAGTTTGGATATTTGTCCCCACCCAAATCTCATGTTGAAATGTAATCTCCAATGTTGGAGGTGAGGTGTGGTGGGAGGTGTTTTGGTTATGGGGTGGATCCCTCATGACTTGGTGTTGTCCTAGCAATGTTGAATGAGTTCTCATGAGATCTGGTTGTTTAAAAGTGTGTGGTACCTCCCACTCCCTCTCTCTCTTGCTCTTGCTCCTGCTCCTGCCATTTGACATGCCTACTCCTCCTTCACCTTCTGCTATGATTGGAAGCTTCCTGAGGCCCTCACCAGAAGCAGATTCTGGCACTATGCTTCCTGTACAACGTGCAGAACTGTGAGCCAGTTAGACCTCTTTTATTATACGTTTCCCCGCCTCAGATATTTCTTTATAGCAACACGAGTGGCTTAATACATAACTAATTTATATTTTACAGTAACTCATATAATATTCATTCTAACCACACTGTAGTCAGTTAGAGATGTGTATTGCAATTCTTAGAGGAACCATTGCCTGAAAGGTCAAAAGGAAATAAAATGGAATGCAAAAAATTTGAATACAAAAAGGGAAAAAATACAGGGGCCAAAGAGCAAATAAAGATGACAGACTCAAACCCAATCATATCAATAATTACATTATATGTAAATGAACTAAACACTTCAACTAAAATCAGAGATTTTTTCAGACTGGATTTTAAAAAGCAAGTACATATTTTCTACAAGAGATATTCTCTAAATTGGTATTTCTCACATACCTCTGTATGTATAGTACTCTGTAATGCATTTATATCTCAAAAAAGATGTAATAATCTTATCACTTGAAGAAGTTTAAATCCAGCTAGGAGTGGATAAAGGGAAAATACTGTATAGAAACACATAAAGCAGTTAAACTAATCAGATTTTTCTTGAATGCAAGACACTGAGCAGGTTTTGCTGTTTACACTAATTCTCTTCTTTCTCTGATAGTGGAAATAGCATCCTATTTGTATTGATCCATCTGTAGTAAAATTTATTGATCTTCTTATATTTTTGCTTTGTCTTCTTAGACTATTTCCTTTTAGTTAAAATTACTTTCATTTAACTTTCTTATTATCTTCCTATTTTAAACTTTCTATTATGTTTTCAAGGTGCCAGTTAGGTGTTTTTTAGGCATAATCTGCTATTCTGTCATTACAATTCTATAACAATATATAATTTAGAGGGTATGTTCCAGTGCCTTTCTTATTTGTACTTAAATTACATTAACTCATAGTTGAACACTAACAATTTTTTAATGTACTTTGTTTTTTAGAAGTTTAACATTTACCAAAAAATGAGATAGTGCACAGAGTTCTCATATGCTCTCCATTCGCTTTTTAAAAATTTTAATAGCTCTGGGGGTACAAGTAATTTTTCGTTACATGGTTTAATCATACAGTGGTGAATCCTGAGATTTTAGTGCACTTGATACCCGAGTATTGTCCATTGTACCTCATGGGTAGTTTTTTTATCCTTGGACCCCTCCCACCTTTCGCCTTCTGAGTCTCTAAGGTCCATTATATAACTCCACATGCCTTTGCGTACTCATAGCTTAGCTCCCACTTATAAGTGAGAACATAAGTTTTTTGGTTTTCAATTCCTGTGTTACTTCGCTTAGACTAATGGCCTCCCACTACATCCGAGTTGCTGCAAAATACATTATTTCGTTCCCTTTAATGGCTGAGTAGTATTCCACGTGTATGTATACCACATTTGCTTCATCCACTCATTAGTCGATGGACACTTAGGTTGGTTCCACATCTTTGCAATTGTGAATTGTGCGGCTATAAACATGTGTGCCTGCACTAACTTTTGCATATTATTAACTTCTTATAAGAGTTTTGTTCATTTGTTACAGTTAATGAACCAATATTGATATATTATTATTAAAGTCCATAGTTTATTCATATTTCCCTAGTTTTCCCCTAATTGTCCTTTTTTCTGTTCTAGGATCTCATCCAGGATACCATTTTACATTTACTTGTCATATCTATAAGCTCCTCTTGGCTGTGACAATTTCTCAAGTTTCCCTTGTTTTTAATGACCTTGAAAAGTTTTGAGGAATATTGGTCAGGTATTTCATAAAATGCCCCTCAATTGAAATTTGTCTGACATTTTTCTCAAAATTAGACATGGGTTATGAGTTTGAAATAGGAGGATCACAGAAGTAAAGTTACCACTTTCATCATTTTACATCAAGAATATATATTATCAATGTGCTTTATCACTGTTGATGTTAACCTGATCACCTGGCTGAGGTAGTGTCTATCAGGTTTCTCCAAGGCTAAGTTACTCCTGTACTGTACTCTTTGGGAAGCAGTCACAGTGCACAGCCCACACTTAGGAGTACAAAGCTTTGCTTCCCCTTCGTATCAGTTAGGATTCTCCAGAGAAACAGAACCAATATGTATGTGTATGTATTTATATTTATACATAAATATAATTTATAAGTTTTCATATATGTATTTACTTTAAAGAATACATATATGTATACACATACATACATATATACACAACTACTTAAAATAAATATACATGAAAACACAAATTATAATATACGCAGTTGACTTTTGAACAATATGAGTTTGAACTGATCAAATCCACTTACACACAGATTTTTTCAACAAAATGCAGATTGAAAATACGGTTTTCCAGGGATGTGAAACCCAAGTTGATGGAGGGCCGAGTTTTCATATATTTGCTTCTACAGGGCTGACTCCAGAACTTGAGTATGTGCAGATTTTGGCATATGTCGGGGGTCCTGGAACCAATACCCCATGTATTGGAACAAATACCCCAAGGGACAACTGGAGGGGTAGTGAGACAGAGAGGGGTCACAGGAGAAGGGGGAGGGTTGATTGATTCATATTAAGGAATTTTCTCACGAAATTGTGGTGGCTCACAAGTCTAAAACCACAAAGCAGGCCAGCAGGCTGGGAACTCACGGAGGATTTCTATGTTACAGTCTTGAGGCAGAATTCTTTCATCTTTGGGAAACCTCAGTTTTTGCTCTTAAGGCCTCCAACTGACTGGAGGGAGCCCACCCACATTACTGAGGGTGATTATCATTTACATTAAGACAATTGTTAATCATACCTACAAAATACCTCCACAGTCACATGTAGACTGTCATTTGACCAAACTACTGGGCAACATATCCTAGTCAAGTTGACACATAAAATTTAACCATCACAACCTCCTCAAGTGGTGTTGTATCTACATAAATTATTTGGAATTCTTCTTCATGAGCGCTTTGTCTCTTCTCCCCTTTTTATTTATTGACTTATTTATTTATATCAACATGGATGCAAGAATATCTATTTATACTTGGAGTTATAATACAACACTTATTAATATATTTTGTTGCTCAAATTGTTTTAGCTTTGGCCATGAAAAACCCTTGATTTGCTCCTGTGTCCCTTTGATATACTTCCACTATTTATTTTATTTTATTTTTTTAGCACTTCCTTACTGTTTAGCACAAGATGCTCCAGGCTCATCTTGTATATATTCTTCCCAGACCTATAATCAGCCATTTCTCTAAAGAGCCCTGGTTTATATTATTGAAGAATGGTATTAGAAACAAAGATGCTGGTGCTAGAAGTGTTCATTGCTACCGGTGTTTCACTACTTTTAGGCTTTCTCAGTGGAGGAAGCAAGGAAATATATGCTTGTATACTAAACCATGTATAAACTCATATCTATAATATTTCTATACATAATCATCTGTGTCTATACTAAGCTAAACATTAGTTCATACTGATGTCATCAACTCCAACTTATTATCACACAAATCATTGTAGCTTCCTCCCCTTGCTTCCACTCCAACAGTGAGATACCTGGCTCTCACCATCCACCATTAACATAATTGCTCCATTCATATTTATATGTATACACACACACACACACACACAACACACAAACACTAACACACATATATATAAACATCTATATATATGTAACATATACATATATATCAACCTTTTCCTCATGAGAATTGTCAACCCTTTCCTCATGAGAAACAATTTTATCAACTAGAATATAGTGATTACATGCAAGTACCTTTTATTTTAGTCTTACAGACTACATATTTCCAAAGTTACTTAGTCAGCACCTTTTCTTCCTATCTTATTCACTGAGATTGTTACACTCATTCTTTCTTCTTTTACCATCACATTCATCCTGGGGTATGCTACATCCTAGATGATTTTTTTTTTAATTTGCACCCTCTAAGATTCACTTCTTGTGGTACAAAATTTAATGGGTTTTGAAAAATACAGAATGCCATGTATGCACCATTACAATATCAAACTGCACGATTTCATCACCCTAAAAATGTCTGTATTCTTTATTTAATCTCTTCTTTCTCCCAAATCTACAGGAACCACTGAGCTTTTACAGTTACTTAGTTTTGCCTTTTCCAGAATGTTATGTGATTGAAATCATACAGTATGTATTCTAAAAGAAGACTGGCTTCTTTTATTTAGCAATGTGGATTTAAGCTTCATCTATGCTTAACAGCTTATTTCCTTTAATGGCTGATCAATGTTCTATTGTATGGACATACCATCATTTATCCATTCACCTACTGAAGGACATCTTGGTTGCTTCCAGTTTTTAGCAATTATGAGAAAACTTCTATAAACATTTGCATACAGGTTTCATGTGGACAAAAATTTTCGGATCAGTTAAGTAAATACCTATGGAGTACCATTGCTGGAGAATATATATGTTAAAATTATGTGTAGCTTTGTAAGAAATCACCAAGCTGTCTTCCAAAGTGGATGCACTATTTTGCATTCCAATTAGCAATGTATGATAGTTTCCTTTTCCCTACATACTCAACAGTACTTAGTATTGTCAAGTTTTTCTTTTCTGTGTTTAATTTTAGCCATTTAATAGGTGAATTCCGGTTTTAATTTGCCATCCCCTAATGACGGGATGGTCAGCATCTTTTCATATGATTTTTTTGCAATATGTGCAACTTCTATGGTAATGTATCTATTTAGATCTTTGCCCACTTTGTAATTGGGCTATTAGTTTTCTTAGGATTGAGTTTTAAAAGTTCTTTGTGGTAATCAGTTTTAATTTTAATGATATTTTGGTGCCTACTGGAGAAACTGACAGCAATCATGATTGTCTATTCTCTAATTCTACATTTGGGTTTTTTTTAATTTAATAATTGTTTAATATGATGCACCTACCACCAAGAACCTTTCAGTAATATTTTTGAACATATGCATAATTATTTCATCCCTAATCACCCAATCATGAAACACCAAACTCCCTGACCTCTTAATAGTTTGTCTTTTCTTCACTAAGGAAATACTGTTCAGCCTATAAAATTTTGGCTGTCCTGATACGTGGGTATTGCATACTTCCAGCCACACAGCCTTGAAAGAAAAGCAGAGTAGAATTATGGTTTGTGTCTGGCAGTAACAATCACAGGAGACTTTTTCTTACAAAAAAAAAAAATCAAGAAAGACAGACGTTCACAAATGGAGAAGGTTATTCACCAGTAGCTCTTCAGCCACAAATAATCCATATTTTGATGATTTCATATTTTACAGTCCCCCAAATAATACCTTAAAGTGCTTCAGTTCTTATCCACATCCTCATAAATCACTCTTGCCTCAAACTGCAAAAAGGGAAAGGGGAAAACACATCAGTTGTTTTTCTAAATCTTTACTTACTTTTCTGGCCTGTGAGAGACTGGGGGAACTTTTCTGGACACCTTTTACAAGGCATAAGAGACAGTGTAGCAAAGTGGTTAGAAGTCCAGGCTTTGAGCGAGACTGCTTGTGCGCTCACCAGTTGTGGCACTGAAGTCGTCAGAGCCTGGAGAAAATTCCTTAACTTCCTTGTATCCCAGTTCCTTCATCTCTAAAATAAAGAGAATAACGATATCTACTTCACAGAGCTGACAGGAGAATTAAATTAGTTAATACTTTGTTGTAGAAGGAGAATAGTACTCAAAATCTGGAGTGGAAAAGCTGAATGTATTCTATCCTGAAGTAAGATCTATGCTGGTCAGGCATAGGCTCATTGAGCAAAGCAAACTGTTGAACATTTATTAGGGTACTTGAGAAATGCATAATTTGCAGATGTCTTAGTTACAAAGGCAGGAGTTCTCTAAGTCTCTCTTAGAAGCGTGGTTTGTGTTGTAGGAGCGGGCTAATATCAGAGTCAGCTTTAAAAGTATATTCACTGGAGTAAGTCCACTACTGATTGGCCAGCTTTGAAGGCTGTCATTGGTTGGCTGGCTTTCAGAGACATGTTAAATGAAACAAATTGTCATTTATTCATTAAATAATTTTAAAAACAGTTCTGATATATACTTGTTACCATGGTAAAACTGTCTGTTTCTTTCCTACATGCTTGAGGAATTACTCGTTTTTTAAACTTAGATGCCATACAAGTAATAAGTACTCAGTTAATGTTAGCTACTGTAGGAATTTTAACTTGATTTGGTTAATAATGAATGGTTGGGGATAATACATCTTTAACATATTTTTATTTCTAGGTCACAAATTTCTAATTGCAAAAGGTAGAGCGTGAAGAATTTAAGAGTCTGACTTACAGCCTCCTCCATCATTCTAATAAGTGCAGTAGCCCTATACATTGATACAGCAACTATTTTCATGCAGAAATGCAGGGCTGTACAAATGAATGGGCAGGAAGAAAGGTGGAAAATTGTCATAAGTAAGTAGTATCATGAATTAGAACATGTGATATGCTACATTTATGAGATATCCTCTACCTACACTTTGTGTGAAGAGCAGAGATGTGATTTCCTGTGGGGAATCCCCGTGTACACTGAGGCCATTCTAAACATTCCTGAAGGAAAGGATTCTGCAAAGCCAGAACCTATACTAAAGCTGAAGAGCAGATAGCAGGGCCAAAAGTATGATCTTTCTTTGTATATTGTCTTATTTGTGTATGTAAACTTCATTCCATGAATAAGGTACAAATTGAATCTTTTACTTCTTTGTTTACATTTTTTCAAAAACAGCTAATAAAACCTTGTGGGATACAAAGGGGTGAACAGGTATAGGAGAGCTTACTACATCTGCATTATATCCCAAAGTCCTTATGACTCCTATGTAAGTTGAGCATTATTTTTTCTTCTTGTTCTTCTTTTGTACTCAAATAGTGAAATGCATTCATGTATTGAAATGTACTCTATAAATCTTTTTCAATAGTTTCTCACTAATCATCCTCTAACCACTGAAATGTGCATTAATATTTCCACTTTTCAGAGAGTAAGAAAAGTTAGAGCCATATGTCTAGTGTTAATCTTCTAATAAATTATATAAATCTGGAAAGAGTCGACTTTTTTTTTCTCTTACTGTTGTGAGGAAGTCAATACATTTCATCTTTTTCTTTGGAAAAACATTCCCTGAAGAATTCCCTCCAAAAAAATTGGGGCTTCCTTATCATTTTGCACAATAATCTATGTAAAAAATTACAACTTGATATCACAAGTTGTTAGCCATCCAAAAACAATTAAATATGACTTTAAAAAGAGAGAGAAATGGCTTGACTCTGCAATATAAGACAATTCGAAATCATTTTCCCATTAACATATGTGTATGTGGTGAGTGATAATGAATGTCTAAGGTGATGAAACATAACTATGATGCAGTGAGGTGTTGTCAAGATTTTTTTTTTAATTTCCAATTAGTGTTTGGAGAGCTTTCACTACAATGTCATCAGCTACAGGCCTGTGTGAAGGCATTTTCACTGCTGACGAAACCAGAAAAATATCATGTCTTTCCAAGACTTACAAAAAGTGAGAAATGTAATGTTGCACACAGACTTTTTCAGGATGGAAAATGACATTTTAAAAAAACTTAACTCTTGTTCCACTGACTTTGCATTAACTCTTCTAGGCCACCACTGCTACTCATTAGGAAGGTGGGGCTTAATGAGATAAAATATATTTTTCCATCTTAAAACTGTTTGCCTTATTATTAATTTAGATTTTGCTGACTTTATAGATAAATTTTAGCTTATCCCTAATGGAGCAACAATATAAGGAGTTGGTGTCTAATAGGTCAAGAAGAATTTCTTTGATTTTAGAAGAAGCTAGCTCTCAAGTATCCTTCTATGTTTCAAAAGCTTGCTTAGATAGTTAGCTATTGGTTATTCCCCAGGTGTTGTAGACCACAGACTAGATTCCTAGTAAGAAAGAAAAGCAAAACAAAATATCTCCTATTTACCATGGGAATAATTACACAGATATGCCTATGTCAATATTTCTCTTTAATCCAACAATATATGATCAAATATAACAAAAACGATTTTAGAGAAAATCCAGTGATTTGGCAAAACATTTCATTTTCATATTATTTCAAAGATTATCTTCTAATATGCAAATTGAAGTAAGGTATTAGGGATTTATTTCTTAATCTAAATGTCTGAATTCTACCTTCTAACCCTATTCCAATCTCTATTCTCTTTGCTACATTATTAGTTAAATGCTGAATAGGTTGCCATTCTTCAAGAATAAGATACGATTTTATACGCAACTTGAACAAGATAGCAAAACAATAGGGACCTTATTAGAATATTACATAATTTAAAGGACACATTCAAACCTTTCAACCAACAAGTGTATACTAATGCTTAAATGTGTTTAGCACTGAGATCCATGTGATGCCTGATCTCTTATTTCTCAGAGCGTATAAAATAGAGAGAAACAACAAACACATATGGATGAAATAGTTCAGCAATAATGCAAGGCAGTATGTCCATAACCACCCAAAAGAAAGATAAGTAACACAAATACTGTCATTTCTTTAAGCAGCCTAGAAAGGTACCAAGGTAACAGGAAGGAAAGTGAAGGGGCTCAAATCATGGTTCCTTCTAACTAGTTAACCTTTCTGAAACTCAATTTCTTCTTTTGTACCATGCAGAGGTGTATGTTCATAGTTTCTGAGATCCCTTACAAAAGGTAGATCCATTGGAACTGGAAGACTCAGAGAAGCTGGACAAAGGAGTTAGAATTTCAACTGCGTCAAGAAAGTCGAGAAAAATTCGATTAGTGAGAAGCAATAACAGGAAATGGGATTACTATGAAGAAAATCTGGAAATAAAAGCAGAAAATGCCATGGTCAGAATATAGTGACAAACTCAGAATGAAAATGAAGGTGGGTTGATAGAGAAAGGCTAAAATATGGAAGTTAAAGGCCACGCTGAGGATTTGAACTTTTTCTGTAAGATGTACAGAAACACTGGAGATATTTTAGCAGGGCAGTGATAAAATCTCTTTTAAGACTATTAATCACATGTAATGGGTTGATTGGTGGGGAAAGACCAGGAGGTAAATGAAAGAATAATTGTCTTTGTGTGAACATAAAGAACCAGAGTAAGGTGATAGAAATGAGAATGCACATGAAGCATTGACATCGGAAAATATTTAAGAAAGAAGACAGAGTGATTGATGGGAAGGTGCTAAAAGAGAAGGGAGAGTCAGGAATGCCTCCAAGTTTTTTTATTGTGGGTATATGAAAGAAAGGTGATTGCACAGAGGAAACGGGAAAGAAGTATGGGGAGGCAGGGAATGGTCATCAAAAGATCATGAATCTTCATTTAGCTAACAATCTCTGTCTCTAAACAATTTTAAGAAGTGGCTTGGAAAAAGTCGAGCTATATTAATTATGAAGTAATTATGGAAATTCTGAGGAGTTTTGGCAGAGGTGCAAGGCCAAGCAAAAATTTGTAATATCTTTAGCAAATTTCTGCTTACAGGTTTGAAAGAGGTGCATATTTCTTTTTCCTTGAACCATGGGAAAAGGTATTTTTCCAGTATAAAATTGCTTTTGGCAACAATTACACTGATAAATTTCATTAATTTAAATCATTCTTTCATAAGCATTTTGACTGCAAAAAAAATCAAGTTAAAACTTGGCTCATAGTTAGCTACTTACTACATATAGCATATATTTTGTTAAGCTAAAATAAATCTACATAATTAAGTTTACTAGCAACTTGTGCCATTATATTTTGTCAAAACCAAGAGGTGACATGCAATTAAACTTACTTGGCTTTGTAACTTTTCCTGTTAAGATAGGTCTTTTAAACATGTCACTGGCAACTTTTCTCAGAAGCAGGATTTTGATCTTGTTGAAGCAAATACATACTTGAGAAGACGATATTTGTTAGCACAGAATGTTATTACTTTGTCTTAATGAGACCCAGTCAGTGTTTACTGAGTAGAATTTATTCAGTATACGAACATGAATGCAATTATGCTCTCTACTTGACAGTTAAATGATCCCCTTACCTAAGAAGGCCTCTTATCTAGAGATTTTATCAGCATAAATAAACTAAATCTTTACACCTGTAATACAGCTATTATTCAAATTTTCATATGGATGTCCCAAAGTGTAAAAAAGATAGCAATATTTTCATGGGAAA
Organism: Nomascus leucogenys; assembly: GCF_006542625.1. NCBI lineage: Eukaryota > Metazoa > Chordata > Mammalia > Primates > Hylobatidae > Nomascus > Nomascus leucogenys. Next base: position 76,764,662 of record NC_044392.1, read on the forward strand.
GTGAGTATTCTGTCAGGACCTACTCAACCAAATAGAATAGGTCTTATAATCTCCTTCTACTTCTTTTGGTTTTGCACAATAATAAATAAATGCACAGTGTGTGCTCGATATTTAACTTATGAATTAAAAAGTTCTGAGATTTACTTCTTTGGCATTTATCTTTATATCCAGGGCCAAGTAGTGAACACACAATAGATAAGTAGGTACCAAATAGATAATTTTTTAGACTACCATAGCTAAGGCCAAAGAAATATTTTTGAATAAACGAACATGCTTCTAAAGTTAATCTTCCTATCCTAACTCCTGTGTAATGAGTATCTTATCTCCAGAGAATGATTCTGATAGTGGCAGTGTAAGCATTTGGGTCAGGTTAGTAAGACTCTTGGTAGTTGCTATTTCGACTTTAATAAAGGGTGATGTTTGAATGTAAAACTTAGTATCAATTTTGGCACCAAAGTACCACTAAAAAAGTTGGACCCACCATTTTCCAACCCTTTCAATACTGCCCATCTATGACTAGACATTGACAAAAGAGTTGAAACTAGCATATAGGACAAATCTTACCCAGTTTTGCCCTCATCTCCTCCCTGCTAACTGCTCTCAACCTACCAAGAATGAGACTTCTTTATCCTAAATGAATTAACACAAGAACAGAAAACCGAATACCACATGTTCTCACTTATTGGTGGGAGCTAAACACTGAATTCCCATAGACAATAGATACTGGGGAGGTACTAAAGACAGGGGAGAGATGAAGGGGAGCACGGTTGAAAAAACTCCTATTCATACCATGGTCACTACCTGGGTGATGGGATCATTTGTAGCCCAAACCTCAGTGTCATGCAATATACCCATCTAATAAATCTGCAAATGTACATTTAATCTATAATAAGTGTTGAAATTACAAAAAAAGAATGAGACTCCAGCAACATTACTAGTGTATTTGGGGTCCCAGAACAACCTCCAACTCTCAAAACCAAGGAAAACACAGGCAATGCTTGAGTGGGTAGAGTGAGTATAATTAAAGTGTGTTTTATTTGCAGGATGGCCTGATACCTTCTAGGAGAAATAGATAATATACCCATTTAAACTTACACCTAGGCTTCTGGGTTGCTGAGGAATGACTGCCACTCATTAGCCTTCCAGGCCATGTTCTAAACAAAAAAGGAAGTTGTTCTGATGGGATAGTCAAAGTATCTAGGATTGGTGCTAGGTGACAAAGCAAATAGATAACTTTTAAGGTAGCATACTAGAGTTCATTCCCATCTGTCCTCTGGCATAAATCATCAGACACTTTTACCAAATTCACAACTCACGGGAAGGAAGAAATATAATGAGCTGAAAAAGCCATATCTCCAGATGTACTACAAAATAAGAATTTCCAGAAATGAGCTGCTTCTACCCAGGAGATGTACAGGATAACCTACTGGAATAAGAAATTATAAAATAATATACCACATGTTCTCACTTACAAGCAGGAGCTAAATGGTGGGTACACACGGACATATAAAAGGAAATAATAGACACTGGGGACTCCAAAAAGGTGGGAGGGGAGTGAGGATTGAAAATTTATCTGTTGAGTACCATGTTCACTATTCAGGTGATGGGTACACTTAGGAGCCCAATCCTCACCACTACACAATATATCCATGTAACAAACCTGCCTGTGTACCCCCTGAATCCATAAACATTAAAAAACTAAGAAAGAAATTATATTTATACTTTTTTACAAAATGTAAGAAAGATTATTTTAATAGTATTTATTATACATCTGGACACCAACATCCATACTAGGACATATGTCACCCAGCTTTATATCATATGCAATAGCCCAACATTTGTTAACTCTCAGAATACTGTGATTTACTATATTTTAAAGTGATTTATGGGTTATATTGTCTTCTATAATGAATGTTCATAATTATTTGAAATAAGATAGGGAGTGTATGTAAAAATCTTTTTTACTCTATCTATGAATACTAGTTATCTCCAGACAATATATTTAAGAATTTTCTGAAGTATGTTATTTATTTATATACTTATCTAAATGTATTTGTCCATATCCATATGTCCTCATCAATCTGTATCTATCCATTTATGTATTCATCCATTCATCTATCTATAAAGGTGTATTCTAAAAAACTGTGTGAATTAGGTATACATTCAAAATGTTTGAACACCACCAATATGGAAAACAAACAGCACAAGCTCATTGCATCTTGTAATCTCATGTTGTCTTTTCAAACAAATTGATAGAGCACATTTTCTCTACCTCAGGATGGTGGCAGAATCCCCTGTCAAAAGATAAGATTTTAATACTGAGGAAGCAATAACTTCCTCCAGGAAAATTAAGAGCAATCAAAGGGCCTGGAAACTGTTCTGAGAGGGGGTTGAGAAAAGTAAGACATTTCATGGATAAGAGGGTGAGGATGTTTGTGATAGAAGATTATCCAAGTGTCATCTAAACTTAGAGATAATTATTTCATCCATCCATTCCTTCATCACCCCAAAACTATGCATTTTGCTAGGCCCTGGAATGTGGAAATGAAAATGATACATCCCTATCTTCAAGATATTTATGGTCAATTAAGTTAACTCATCTAAACCAATTTATTTTATAATATCAAGATATGACTATTACTTTAAAAATCAAAATTAAAAAGTGAATATATCGTGATGAATGTTGTTTGCCTTTCCCTTTATAAAGAAAGAAAAAACACAAAGTACAAAAACACCAAACATCAGTTCATAAAGACAATTGTTGTCTGTGTTTAATATTATAAAAACACTGTTAGATGTCAATGTACATTTTAGTAAATTTAATAATTTAATAAACCAATATTTTAAAATGTACTTGTCGATAAGTCATGCTTTTTCTAGCACTATTTACCTAAAGTAAATGAAACAACCATGCTTGACATTTAATTGAAAGAAAAATCAAAATGACTTTATATGTTTTGACTGTTATTAGAGTGTATTAAAATGCATTTAATAGAATATTTAAAAGATACTAATCTGGCTTAAATATTTTAAAATTACTTCTTTGTTATTAAAAAATTAAAGGATGACTTAACTATTCATAAGGAATGGTTAAAGCTATTTCAGGTAAAAGAAAGGAGTAACGAAAGAGAAAAGGAGAAAGGGAGGAAAGAAGAAAGGAAAGAAAAAGAAAATAATGAGCTAAAGGCTAAATTGCAATTAATGTATTAAGAAGGAACACCTAAGTCTAATGTTTATTGAGCACTTTCTAAAAGCCAAACTCTGCACTATAGACCTTCACCTAAACCAATGAAGTCTTTATGTCTTGGTGATGACATAAAGTGGTTCCATCTTGATGTCAGAGGTAGACAACTTTTCCCATAAAAGGCCAGATGATAAATATTTTATATAGATATGGGCCACAGGGTAGTCCAACCACTCAACTTTGCCACTAGAGTGCAAAAAGAGCCATAAACAACCATGAAACATCTGTAAACACTGTTTTTTGCATTAATGACATACTTAACTTTCTCTTAAGCATATTAAGATAGGCACGACTGTATCACAACAAAACTTTTTAAATGGATACTGAAATTTGAATTTCTCTCGCCACAAAATATTCCTTCAATTTGTTTTCAGCCCTTTAATAATGTAAAAACCAATCTTAGCTGGCTGGTCATACAAATCAAGCATTGGGCCAGATTTGGTCTCCAGACCACAACTGCCACATCTTTATGATGTTGTATTTAACACTGAGATTAAGATATTTCTAAACTGTCCTGTGAGATGCATTGGAGCTAGCCTTCCAGAAGTTTATTTGTATGAGGTATTGAGAAATCTTATCAGAGAGGACTTTCATCCAAGGGAAAATTAAATTGGAGAGAAAAGATTGGTCTAAAGGTAGAGGGAGAATTTTTATTTCAATATAATATTTTTTCACATCGTTTTGCCTCATAGCGTAACCTTTATGAAGGTGTGTCTAAATTCTCATGAAGAGCTTAAGTTGAAATGTTTTAAGAGCTTTTTGTTCCTCTAAGAATTTTATAACACATCAGAATAGAAACAGCAGTGTTCCGTTATCTAAGGGTATTACACAAAAAGGTGAAATCAGCATTTCTCTCCACTTGCCACCAAACAATCTGTAAACTTTGGCAATTTGGGGACTCAAGAATAGCTTTGGCACAGATGTGACCCAGTAAAGATGGCAGGGCACAGTGGGTAGGGTGCAGAACAAGAAAGGGTAATCCCATTTTTAACCCAAGCTTACCTTAGGAAACTTGGGGTTCCACACTTAATCTTTACAATAATTATGTGAGGACACTTTTATTCCTCTTCTTATCCCTAAGCTAATTCTGAGAGAGAGTAGGCCTAATGGGAATGACAGCAGATCTGAAAGGAATGCATCCTGCTGCTGTCTTTTTTGTCCACAACTCGCCTTGGTATTATTTTTGCAGCAATGTTCATGTGTGGAACTGAGTATATCTCATCCAAGAATATGTTTTTGATTTGGGGGGTTAGTTTTAGTTTTCTAGTTCTAGTTTTGTTTTTACCTAGTGTTGTTGAGAAAATGACAATCTAAAAGTCTAGATAAATGTTTGAAATCTTGTTGTAGAAAAATATCTTTCAAGATTGATCTTAATATACTTTTAAATATTGATTGATAACTGAGCATTTACAGCTCTAAGAAGTTGCTCTCATCCATTAAAAATGTATCTCTGAACACATTAATAATTGTATTTTACAATTTATTTTTGGAATTAATTTCCATTGGATCATTGTCTCACATCACCCACCAGCCCAGAATGCAAAATTACCATCTTTGAAGTTGTCACTCAGGGGTGGCTTCAATGAACACAGCAAGAAGAAAACTATCAGAAAATCACTTTTTAAAAAATTATTGAAATTTTAGAAATAATTCAGAAATGTACCTTTGTTTTCCAATGCTGTGAGTGAATAAATTTGACTTTCGAACAACACAGGTTTTAACTACACAGGTTATACATGCATTTTTTTTTAATATAATGAAAAATCTTTTGGAGATCTGTGACAACTTGAAAAAACTGAAAGGCAAAGAACTTGCCCTAAAACTACGGGGAAAAAATTAAGAAAAAGTTAAGTATGTCATGAATGCAAAAAATATATTTAGATACTAGTCTATTTTATCATTAACTGCCATAAAATATACACAAATCTATTTTAAACAGTTAAAATTTGTCAAAACTCAAACACTTACAGACCATACATGGCACTATTGGCAGTAGAGAGACGTATAAACGAACTTAAAGATACAGAATTAAGTCATAACTGCATAAAATTAACTGCAGTATATAGTGTATTGCTGTAAAAATTTTGTAGCCACCTCCTGTTGCTATTGCAGTGAGCTCAAGTGTTTTGAGTATCCCCTTAAATCACCTGTGTGATGCTAATCATCTCCAGGTGAGCAGTTCTTCTCACCAGTAAGTTGCATTACGCAGTTAAAAGTGTTCTTTCATGGTTCTCATGTAGTTTTCATCTTTTTTTTTTTTTTTCTTTTCTTTTCTTTTGCAGTACTGCTTTATTTATACCATCGACTGAGGTTTGCAGCTATGGTTGCCCACCACTTTAGATAGACAATGCATCTTGTAAACAGAAGACATACACTTACAGTATGAATACAGTAGAGTACTTTAAATGTATTTTCTCTTATGATTTTCTTAATAACATTTTCTTTTCTCTAGCTTGCTTTACTGTAAGAATATAGTATATAATAGATATAATATACAAAAATGTGTTAATCAACTATATTTATCAATAAGGCTTCCCCTCAACAGTAGGCAATTAGTAGATAAAGTTTTGGGCAAGCTAAAAGTTATACATGGATTTTCAACTTCACAGGGGGTCAGTGCCCCAACCCCTGCATTGTTCAAGGGTCAACTGTATATTGTTTTCAGTTCTAGATAGCAGTTTTTAACTGAGCCACATCAACAGGCAGAACTTTCTAATAATGGTGTGGTGAGAAGCTCCTACTAGGCCTTAATCACTGATCAAAACCCTCATTGCCCTCCAGTTTACAGCAATCTTTACTACTGTTGCTATCGTTACAATGATGACATTTTTCCCATCATACTTGATCTTAGGTTTTTATGCTTGAACTCAATTCTAGAGTCCAATCACGTCAAAAAATAAGGAAGAAAAGAAACAAAGGAAGGAAAGGAGGAAGGAAGGAAGGAAGGAAGGAAGGAAGGAAGGAAGGAAGGAAGGAAGGAAGGAAAGAAGGAAGGAAAGAAGGAAAGAAAGAAGGAGAGAAGGAAGGAGACTCTTCAAGGATGAAACAACGTCTGCTTACAACAAATCTGTTTTGCCTGTGGAGGAGACAATTCATGTTCATAGATTCCAGTCTGGTGCCCATTAAGATCCATCAGTATTTCATTTCCACCAAGACACATTGTGATTCTCTCAAACTCTCTGAAATTGTGGTGAACATGCACAATCATGGGATTACGAACTTCTTCATCCATCACAAATTTTCAATCAAAAAACACACCTAACTTATTAAGTTGCATCTACGGCTGACTTTGTATTCCATTTTCTTCCTGCATTCAGCTGGAAGCATTCACAAATAACAAAATATAATACTTCCCATGTTATGTGTTGCCAGGCAATCAGGGCAGAAATAATTAACACGCGAAAGTGGACTGCCAGTATCCTGCTGAATGGCTCTGGAAAGAGTTCAAATATGACAAACATTCTTAGCTGTCCCTTCTGGGACACGTGCTCTGAAATAACAGTTTGAAAGGACAACTGCCAACTCCAGTTTCAAACAGTTTGACAGCACTACAGAATTTCATTCTAAAATCTGACTCAGTTTTTATTTAAAGGAGAATTCATCTATGCACACTATGTCTTTTTGTGCCCATTTCTAAAAGGGTCCTTCCTGATCTCCTGCCACCTCTGTTCAAGTCCAACTGCCTAATGAAGCTAATCCTGAGCACTAGATCTTTCTATAAATGCAGAATTCACACTGAATTCAAAGGGAGACCTGGGTCTGTGAAGAGCCTTATGTCAGGCAAGCCAAGAGTATCACAGATTTCTTTTTAATGCCCTATCTCACTTTCTCTCTAATTCTGTTTAAATAAAAAACAAGTTGGAAAACCAATCAATTCAGTAAACACGTTCTCACAAAGAAATCTTCAACCAGGAGTACCTAACATGAGAAGCAATGTGATAGATATCTAAATACTTTCAAAGAATCTTAGATGAATTTGTTGCAAGTTAGGTCAATGAACATTTGTTGAGTACTTGTAAGGTATAAGGCCCCATGGTAAGTGCTGGAAACCACTATAAAAACACAGTGTCAACTCTCATATACTTTTACTCTGGTGAGAAAAATACGAATGTAAACAATTATTTCAGTGCAATTCAAAAAATGCTAAAATAGAAGTATAGATAGGGTGCAGTAGGCATAAAGATCAGAGACTCCCAAGCTGATTTAGTTTTATAGATGTTACTTCTGAAAGGGGCCATGGCGACTATCTAGTATAAGTCACACCTAACACAGAATACCACTGATAAAGGATCAAACATTTCTGTTCAAACATTTCAGGTTTGGAAACCTGGGTTCAAGTTCTGTTTCCAGTCATTCATCTATGCAGTTATTAAATACTTATTGATACATTATTATGTAGGTTTGTCCTGAGATATTAAATAAATAAGACAATTAATGCACCTGACTTCATAGATCGAACTTATTATTTGGTGTGAAAGACAGATATTTGGTAAATAATTGAAAGTGTGCTGGCAGTACACAAGAAGGCATACAACTTTATGCTGCCACATTCTTGCCATGCATGTGAGCCTGCCTCTACTTCTCTTGACTTCAATCCCTCACCCATCGCATGAGGGAGTTGAAGCGTATCACTAATGTCCCTTCCAACTCTAAAGATACTATAATTTCTAGAGATAGAGAGCTACTGCTTTGTGAGAGTAAATCTGCTCCTTTTTGAAATCACTGAGCTCTTCTAAAACTTGGTGTAGTGGAAAGTCTCTATCTTTGGAACCCAACAGAACTGGTTTAAAACCATCACACTGATATTTACTAACAGTGTGATCCTGGGGTGATCTGTAATTTCTTTGAGCCTTATCTTCCATGTAAAGTAGGAATAAAAAAATGAGGTTTATCAAGACTATTTTTTAAAAAGATAATATGTGTAAAATAATATATGTAAAACAAGTAGCATAGTGTTGGTACATAGATACAAAGTATTGCTAGATATCTTCCCCTGCATTTTTTTCCACTAGCTCAAAATCAATCACTCAATCTCACTAATCTCTCTCTTAATGAGATTTGACATTCATTGAATTTATTGAACAATTAGATTTATTGAGTGCCTACTTATTTGCCAGGCATTGTGCTAGGTAATGCAGATACCTGAAAAACAAGACAGTCACTCAGTTCCTGCCCTCATAAAAGAAGTAGATAGGTATAATTTTTCTCCAGATGTCAATCTACTTTCTAAGGTAAAGCTTTTGTGGTCCTAACCTGCTTCTCTGGGGTGCTTCCAGAACAAGACTCTGAGTAATGTCCTCAGTGATCCGCAGCCATTTTCACAAGGTACTCTCCAATGATTTGTCTGTGCTTCTGCAGCAGCTCTTCCCTAAAAGCATCAGCCTACCTGGAAAAATACTAAATAAACTCCTGCTTTATGCGATCACAAGGAAACCTCAGCTAGTTTTTTCCAACCTGATTAACTTAAAATGGACCCTAATTGGAAAAAGTTCTCACCTTTGAAAACTTCCATCACTGGAGTATATCTGTTTTTAACTATTGGTAACTAAAATAATCTTGCCTGCCTGAGAAATTGGGGAGGTGGGGGATCTGTGTCTATGCACTTCTAATTTTGAAGTCCTTACAGAGGCTCACATCTTCCCTTTAGTGTCCACCTTTGAAGTTATTTTTTCCAAAGTTGCATCCCCTTAATTAGTTCCCAAATAGACAAAATTGTTGGAGTTACCTTTATCTTCCCCAGATCAGCTGTTTTCAGTTATGGCATTTCTAATTTCCAGAAAGATTCAGAGCGAAAAAATTTGTCCTGATGGGCTCACTCAACCTAATTCCAATTACAGAATGGATTTTTTGACCTTAGTTTTAACAATTAGGTGTCTCTCTTTCTGAAATAACTAAGGTTATGAGTGTATTTCCCTGCTTTAGCATCTTGATATTCTTCCTGGCTATCTGAAATAGATAATAACTTCCTTCTAATGACTTGCCTTTTTTTTCTTTTTAAGAATACTTGTATTGGTATTCATTGGCTATCATTTTAGTCATTTTCTTCAGGCAATACTGTTTCCACTGCTTGTGGATTAACAGACAGTTGCTTCCCCATGCCCCTGTGGAATAGACAATCAGAGAGAGTTGCACTGGTCAATGAGCCCTGATGAAGTGTGATCAGTAAATTCTCTTATCACCATGGTAACTGGTATACTCCTTAGACGCTGCACTATCTTGATACCATGGGGAGAAAGCTTGATGACACATCACTGTGCTCTCCTTCTACATTAACCTTGTTGTTTGACTCGGTTTTTGGGGATATTATTGTTGAAATAATTATAAATCCATAAAATGTCCACATCTATAATTCTGCATGTTATCTATAATATCATAAGAAAATGTGCCAGATGTTTGGATAAGTCAATGTAGGTGATGTCCAAATTTATTATTTGAATGATCTTCTACAAAAAGAAAGGAAGTGATTTAGCTGAATTGTCCCTTAAAATGCCAAACTGAGTCTTAATGTTCTTGTTTTTCATAAGGGCTCACAAAACATTGCTCTAATTTATATCAGAGTTTTCAGTTTCTGGTTTAATCTTGACATACTACAGGCTTTCCTTGATTTGATTTAAAGCTTTTCTTTCTCTATTTTCCTTGAACTAATCAATACAGTTAGCCCATTTTCCAATTTTGTATAGAAGCTGCTTTTCCATGTCAGTTTCCATGTCAGTGGATATCTTTGTGGGATATGACCCAATAAAATTCCTACTGAAACAATCTTAGCTATTAGAATTCTCCATTCCAAGTTTTTAGAATTGTAGTCATTTGCAAAAGAATGTAGCAGGTTAGTTGTAGGTTATTTGCTGGTCTATATGGGGGAGGGCACTAATTGGCTTTTAATTAACTAAGCCAATATGTTCTATGCCTCCAAACCATTGTTTTTCAATTATTAGCAACCTCCAAAAACCATATCTGTTTCTGAGACAGTGACCTTACCCAGGCTCTTTCTTAAGGGCTTATCTCTGCTGGATGATAAACACCCCACAGGTCTTGGGAGTTCACATTTTGCATGCACGATAATGTAGGAAGTGATATACCTAGCCAAGACTAATGGCTTATCTACTATAAACCATAGATGGGCACTGGCAGGTTTTCAGCTTTCCACTCAACATTTTCGCAATTTAAGGCAGACTCAGCATCAGTTGGATGTACTTTTTGCAGTTTACTTCATCATTATTCAGTGCCATGTGATTTCATGTCACGGTCAAAGTGAATAATGGAAGTTTTGCATTATTATTAGCCACAAGCATAACTCAAATGTCCTGGGACTTCACCTGTCTATGGGCGGATCCACAGGAGATGACATTAACAATGCCAAATGGGTTGGTTCATAATCCCAAATTTAGCCACCATCACAGTCATTCTTGTGAATCTAGTGAAAGCTCATGAATGCTAATGACATCAATCCTCTCTCAATGTCTCTTCACTATGGCCAATCTTGCCCCAAGGAGTCACTTTGCCAATGACAGAGTCTCTAGCGTCCTCTGTGCAAAACCACCCCTCTGCAATGTGTGTGTGTGTGTGTGTGTGTGTGTGTGTGTGTGTATTACCAAAAGATTCCCAATGTTTCAAAAACAATCCTGCAAAAGTCTAGTGGTGCTAAATAATACTGAGTTACTTTAATCCCTCATTCTTATAGTACCAACGGATGCCTCATATTTTATTGACAGCTAAGGGGTCAGCTCCAGATCCTGGGTCCAGAGGGGCAGAAAATAACCCTGACCTGTGCATCTCTCTAGTCTCTGACTTCCCAAAAACTTCTGTGCAAAACAACTATTTAAACATTTTTATTGCTGTTATGGATATCAGTGTACCTGAGGGGGTTGTAGCAGCCCAAAGTATCATTAGACACTTTCTCATTTTATCTTCTGTCAGAATATCCTGCTTAAGTAAATGGAGAATATTTTTTAGCAAAATGAAACAGTGGAGAAGATGACAAAAGGGAAATCAGCCTACCTATTCTTTCTTTTTTAAATTCGCAGCCAGGAGGGAAGCAGCTTCCTTCCAAAAACAGTTAAGGAATAGTGATGCTTATGTCTGCTCCAAAGATAAGGGTCACAGCTGGAACTGTTACACAGGCATCTCTTATGACCAAATCACTGTTTAGTGCAGGTCTGTTTCTTTACTCCTAATGAATCCTGGCTTTAGAATTGCAGGAATTCATCCAGCAGAAGAGAGGACTGCACTCATGTGTTATTTGCCCATGAGTGAATCACCTTCGATAGAGTATAAATTCCATAATTTTGTATGATGGATGCTTGAGTGTTTTGTGAGTGGGCCCTGAAAATCAGGATCCAATTTGGAAACATTGGTAAGGACCCTGCAAATGATTGTTGTTACTAAGCACACATTTGTATACTTTAAACCAATCTCAATTACAAAGAATAACATATGTAGAATAAAGTGATAACTGGCAAGATGACAAACACCAAGGCTTAAATCATTCAGGATTACATTAGATATCTGAAACAGCAAATTTTCTAGAATAGTGTTGTAGTGATTTCCATGAAATATACCTTAGTGAAGCAAGGTAATTTTCTCACCATCAAACCATCTGCTGCCATTAATGCCCTTGTTTTCAGAACAGAGGATCAACAATCATATATCCTAGAATGTTTTAAGACTTGCTGTCTTCAGGGCAGATTTCTTTGTTCTCTGATCACTATTTAAATCAAGTATAGCTAAGGCAAATGTCAACTAAACAGGTGTCATAAATGAGTGAACATAATAAGGAGAGGAAGGCACAATAGTGAACCTGTGACATAGTTCCATCCACACCTACCCTTTCAGGGTATATTTAAAAAAATGACTATAAAAAGCCAAATAAATACATCCACAGGCCACACCTTACATCTGCTATGAGCCTATTGGGTGCCTTCTGCAATCTGAGGCCCCGGTGCCAACCCGTACCACATCTGTTTTCACCTTCTAACTTAAACTTATTCATATTCATATTTCCTTCTTTCAAATCACAGACACTTTCTAAATTACAGGTTACACATACTCACATCAATGAGGCAGAATTCACATTGTATTCCTATTTTTGTGAGACTATTTTTGGAAAATGATACAAATAGTAATTAAATAGAACTGTATATAACTAATCCTTAACTCAAGGTCATTAGTTATTTTTAATCTCAAATATGGACTTTTTCATTTTCTGTATGTGCAAAAATTCCAGTCATTGATAAATTCAGATGCCTATATTTACATTATACAAAGTGCAAATAAAACTAAAGATAAAGGAATTTGCTAATGTTGGTTTCAGCTACTAAATAGAAACTTCAGCAGTCCTTTAAGATAATAATAGCAAGTCAATGGTTGCCTTCCAAATATTTTTTAAAAGCTGAAAAAGGTTAATACTCTATTAATGTACTTCTTAATTTGCACATTTCACAGATTTTAACTAGTTATTGCAGCTATTGCATGTTTACATAAGTACAGAGAAGGAGTGTACTCCAGGAATAGAGTTATTTGGTTTTACAAATAATGTAAGATTCAGATAGTTTTTCTATCTCAAAGTTAAGCCTCTTAGAAAATAGTTAAGAATAATGAAATGGTTCAGATGGCAGGATGAATTTTCAAGAAATAAGTGAATGTACCATAAATATTCATAATCATGTTAGCTTCACTTTTTAAACAATTTCTAAGATGTTAGCTTGCTTCAGTGTAACTACTGGTCAAATCAGAGACACAAAGGTTAGGGTATGCTTCCTTCATTAATGATTTGGCTCAATGCACACAGCAGTATAATGTATTTTATGAGTGAGGGAAATGATATTGGTTTGAGAGGTCTCATGTAGCAGTCATATCCTGTCCAAATATAATTTTGAAAACAATCAGAGCCATTATGGCTCATACAGAAAGAAAGATAAAGACAGATAGCTGTATATGGGTTTTTAATAAGTAATTCACCCTGGGTCTTGAAACATCAGATTGCCAAGTAATGTTATTAATGTATAAGCATGTTAGTAAAGTCATGTATTCTTTCCATTGGCTGGCTTTAGATATGTTTCCAGTGCAAATATTGTGTAAATGTATTGAATCCAAGTTATGCAAATCAAGAATGTAATTCATCTTTCAAGAATTTTACTTGATTATTTCACATGCCAATAAGCATTTTTCTGGCAACAGTATACTATTTATATCTAACATATTCCACTGGTGAAATAATGCATCATTTGCTGAATATTGGATATTTATTGTTTAATATATTGATCACCTCTCAATCTTTAAGGTTAGCATCTTGTGAAACTTCTTATTTGAGTCTTCTATAATGAAAGAAAACTATTGGCACTATCAAATTTTTTTTTTTTTTTGCAAGGAGCAATATGTGTGCTCATAAATGGGAACCTCAAGCAAAGACTTGAAAATAAAACATCTTATATCCAGAATGCTTGACCATCAATCATATTGTCAGGCAGATTTCAAAGACACTCCTTCTTCCAACTGGCCACTCTCCTTTCCTCATGCTCATAAAACACAGTGGGTCTCTGTGATACAGTGTGCCCTCATTTTAACACCAAAGTTCCCCTTGGGAACCTTAATGGCTACTCTCATATTTAGCACTACTCAACATCTACTCTGAGCATCACCTTCCAACACAGACCTACACAGATTAATTTCCCGCAGTATTTGTGTGCATACTTATCTTCCTCATTAAACTGAAAGCATCTTTGAGGGCCTTCTTGTATCATATTCATCTTTGACACTTTGCCTCTACTCTGCCTTTATTTAACACTGACATTTGTATGTAGTTAGTATTCATAATAAAGTGACATTTATTGAGCACTTATTATGTGCTAGGTACAGGTCTAAGGACTTTATATTATTATCTCACTGAAAACTTACAACCAACTTTTGAGGCGGGTACTATGATTATCCCCAATTAGCAGATGAAGATAGTTAGACACTGAAGTTATAGTCCTACAGTTAGTAAATGACAGAGTCAAGATTGGAAAGTTTTACTCCAGGACCTTCACCCTTAGCCAGTAAACCCGCCTGTACTCACTATATTCTAAATATTTTAAATATACAATAGTAGTAATAATAGCTAAAACTAAACACTTTCTACGTGCCTTTCCCTGTTCTAAGACCTGTTTCTAATAGTTGATAGAAGATGTAGTATTACATAATGGTTAAGAATTCTGCTCAAGTGTGGGATGATCCTGATTCCAAATATCAGCTCTACCTCCCACTAAAACTGTGACTTTGGCACTATCCCATTTTGCAGATGAGGAAATAAGAAATCAAAGAGTTAGCTGGACGCAGTGGCTGATGCCTGTAATCCCAGCACTTTGGGAGGCCAAGGCAGATGCATCACTTGAGGTCAGGAGTTCAAGACCAACCTGGCCAACATGGTGAAACCCTGTCTCTACTAAAAATATGGAAATTAGCCAGGCATAATTGTGGGCATCTGTAATCCCAGCTACTTGTGAGGCTAAGGAAGGAGAATCACTTGAACCCAGGAGGTGAAGGTTGCAGTGAGCTGAGACTGTGCCACTGCACTCCATCTTGGGTGACAAAGTAATACTCTATCTCAAAAAAAAAGAAAAGAAACAAAACAAAAAGAAAAAAATGAATGAAAGGAAGGGAGGGAGGAAGGAAGGAAGGAAGGAAGAAATCAAAGAGTTAAATAAACATGGTCTAATCAAAATTGATGGCTTGCATCACTTTACAATACCTTCCAACTATGATTATTCAATCAAGAGCTAAACCTCTGCAGATGAAGAACCTCAACTTCTACAGGTGGCACATGCCATCCTTGAGCAGCACAAAGTTTTGGAAGGTTCCTGCTTTATTTAACAGAAATATCTAACATATTATTTCTATCCATTAATTCTAATTCTACTCTGTTAGGTAATGACCATGTTTATGTGTTGGAAATGAAAATTCTAGAACCCACAGTCCAGCCTCTTCTCCAGTCCCCACACTTTTTTCAAAAACCCAGAAAAAGATAATGTAATTTATTTTCTACTTCATGGTCCTTTAAGTATTTGATGCCTGCCCTCTTGGGTGTTTACCATTTTCAGGACAGACATCCTTCTTTCTTCAACCACAGTTATTTAGGAGTCTGTGTCCTCAGATACATTCTACAATTATTTTCTACTTACTAATCCTGAATGACTTCAAACTGTATTTTTCTGACCCAGTAGCTCTCCCACCCTGAGTAGGCCTTGTCTCTGGCTACTGGCCACTATATTTAGCCAGATATATTCTGATTTTCTCATTTGATCTGTTCCTGATGGGGTCTAAATTTTAAAAATAATTTTTACATAAACAAAAAAATTAGAGACTCTCTAATGTTACTTGTGGAGCATCATGGAACACTAACCCTGTGGCACATACATAAATATTTTACAGTTTAACCATTTAGTTTAATCATTGAGTTAGAGAGAGAGAGAAAAAGAAAGAGCAAGAGAGATGCATATGAGATGCATGTAAAGGTAGGCATATGCACATATAGTTTAAAGATATGACTGCAGAATGCAAAACTGACCTTCTATTCAATATTTTTTATATATAGCTGAAAACTTCAGGAATTTTTGGGTAGTTGTATTTATTAGTCCATTTTTATGCTGCTGATAAAAACATACCCAAGACTAGGAAATTTACAAAAGAAAGAGGTTTATTGGACTCACAGTTCCACGTAGCTAGGGAGGCCTCACAATCATGGTGGAAGGTGAAAGGCATATCTCACATGGTGGCAGACAAGAGAGCTTGTATGGGGAAACTCCCCTTTTTAAAACCATCAGATCTCATGAGACATATTCACTATCATGAGAATAATATGGGAAAGACTTGCCCCCATGATTCAATTACCTCCCACCGAGTCCCTCCCACAACACATAGAAATTCAAGATGAGATTTGGGTGGGGACACAGCCAAACTGTATCATTGTACTAATCCCTGGTGACCTCAGTTAACTGAAATTGTTTTCTAGTCACTGAAACCACCATATTTTCCTCTCTTTTTTCCTGGTATCATCCACTTGGTCTGTTTATCAACAATCTCTTCCAACCTCTCCTTCAGCTGGCTTCTCTAATCTGTGGATTCCATTCCCTATAGTTTTCTCTATGATTAATTTTCAACTTACTATACATATTGGCCATCAATTGCGTGCACTAGCTAAAATCTATCATTATAAATTAATCCTTTTGGATTTTGAAAGCTACTTATTTTCAAGAGTACTTTACTAAAATGAAAGTTTTTCAGGTAGAGGAAACTCTTTAAAAAATTATACCATCTGTGAATGAGGCCATAAGGTATGATAACGGCTTACAAGAAGGGAAAGCCAAATATGGCTTGATTCACACCTCTGCATATGGTTCTCTTATCATGACAAAACAAACAAACAAAATCTAAATGATAAAATACTTCCACCTGTGTATGCATTGAATCCTGCTAAAGTTACATAAAAATCGATTCAACAAAAGATCTGTATCTTGACTCCTTACAAAGGAACACAGTTAAGAAAGTTATAGGAGGAGTTAATGGATCCCAAGAACAGGACTAGCATTAGGCTGTAATGTTCTGGAAAAACTTAGGGATTTATTTGGGGCTGGGAGGCATGGCAGGCAGGAACAACATTAAAAAAAACCAGTGAAATTTAGTTTTCCTTTTAGGAAAGGAATGAGAATATAATTTATATATTTTACATATGCATATTTAAGACTAAATTTTAAATTTCCAACCATTCATTGTGAAACAGCAACATAGAGATACCATGGACATCCCAAAATCTAAACAAATCCCAAAACTGAGATTGCAAATGAAACAGTGCTCTACCCACTTTAAAGAGCACTTTAACAGTGCTCTTCACAGTACATTATACAGTCCAAGAGAGGAGAAAGTATATTCTTCCCCACACAACATGTTATTGGTTCTTTATAAAATGCTCCCTTGCAAATAAAATTTCAAATTTGATCATGGCCTACATATAATTTCCAGCTTTGAAATCTTGGTAGGGAGAGATAGACAGGGAAATGAAAGATAAGAAAAGTTATTAATTTTTTTCTATTTTAGTTCAGTAATTATTGAATATAATTGACACAGAAAATTAGCATGCTACATCCTCACCCATGTTTGTTTATCTACTCATTCAGTCAACAATGATTTATTTATTGCCTATTTCATGCCAAGCACTATGTATACATATCTATATTACAAGACACAAACACTATGAAAATGGTGCAATTTTTTCCCTTCTTTAAAGTGCAATTCAAACGCCATTTCCTCTGGAAAGCCTCACTAACTAACCTAAGCAGAGATACTTCAGATTTCTTCTACGGCCCATGGGTCTTTGTCTATATCCTTACTAAAGTGCTTTCCACCATGTGCTATGATTTACCATGTTTTTATGCACTTAATAGAGCTTTAATAAATGGATACTCACTTTTCAGCTGTTAGGCCTTCCATCATATCATACATTAGAGCAACAACAAAAGAAACACTACTTATTTTGCCAAATAATTGGAAGTCTATGGAGAAATTTCTAAAGCAATATTGACATAAAATATCAAAGCAACAATTTGTGCTGATTTTTTAAACATAATTAACCTCTTAAGGAAAACTCAATCATTTTTGACTTAATGATGCCCTAAATCATGGTCCAAATTGTTATGCCTCTTCTGCCAGAGACATGGACTCCAAAGGAGATGAGTTCTCACAGGAATGGAGAATGAAAAGACATATAAAGTGTAAGTGGTACAAAGACTGGAAAAGACGATGGATAGTGTTGGAAAGAAGAGAAACATGAGCACCTAATTTGCCTATCTCCTAGAGGTATTTCATTCATTATGCATATGTGAATCATAGACATATATGACCTTGAAAGAATTGGCAAAACCATAAGAATGCTCACAGTAATCTCATCCTACTTCCATGTATTCAGTGTCCATAAAATGCAAGATCAACTGTCTGCAAATGCCGTGTGAAGCTGGTCCCACAGACGCTGGCCAACAGCGGCTGACTCTGCAGCCAAAAATTTACAGCGTTCTTTGGATTTTACTGGCTTTTTCATGAAATCTAACCTCTCGTTACCAAATGTAACTTTTTTCCTATTCTTTAATTTTCTGGATCTGTCCTTATGTTGCAAGTACATTTATATTACTATGACAACAGATTTACAAAGCATAAAATTGACTTGGTTTCTTATCTAAGATTATATTTTCTAACAAAAATATAGTTTCTTTCAAGTTCCATAAAGAATTCTGTAACTTTTAAAAGGATTGTAAATGCCTGCAATTCTTGATATTAATATAACCATAAAGCTATAAGTACAAGCATAAAGATAAAAAGTATGCCTTAAATATCTAAAATATCTAAATATCTCAAAACTACAGCTCTAAAATATCATTGGGACTTTATTCATTCTACAGACAAAGTGAAATGTCTCTTACTCTTATAATGCTTAGGGAGAAGGTTTAGTGTGGAATCTTCAGAGTTGGGAAAGAATAGGCCTGAATCTGGCACATTATGAAACCCCATAGAAATAGTTCCTTATATTCAGCGAATGCTTCCTTCTGTGTCATTTTTTTGCTTATTTTCCCCTAAACCAATTGATTCCTCTCCAGTGTCACTGAACAGTCCCTGTGTCTCTTTGTCTCTATGTTACACACACACATGCAAACACACATTCACACACAGGGACAGGTTTATTGAGATTTTGACATCTTGTCTTATGAACAAATGAAGTGCTGCTTTACTGTATGGCTCACCAAACAGAAAAGCAAAATGCAGTTGTTACTTATACATTTATATATATAATACTCACTGGAACTCCAGTGTAGTATAAAGAATGGTATCTTACTTAGAACATTGAATGGTTTATATGGTAACACACCTGCCAAGATTACTGAGTATGGAAGCTTAGAATCTGAAGTTATCATTAACATCACCAAATCCAAACTTCACACTTAAAGATGGAAAAGCTGAGGCCCATAAAGGTCATAGAACATGACTGGGGTGATAATACTTCATTATAGATTATAAAAGCATTCGAATTCTGCCAGATTCCTTTAACACAGGATTAATAGCATGCTCTTCAGTCTCCCTTGTAGATGGGTAAGCCAAGAGGGATCATCTTTTGGGATTCTCAGCATTATTAAGGTTATTCTTTTGGCTGGATTAATATATATTTCAAATTGTGGTATTTGGAGCAAGAAACACCAAAAAATCATTAATGACATCACCACCCATGTATACTAAGTGCTGCTCAGCTAAAATTAGGTTTGTATGTGTAGAAAACAGCAGGAAAAAATATCCTTTCTGGTATTTTCATAAGCACATCTCAAAGACATTGTGTAGGAAGCAGATCATTAGGAGTCTATAGCTGTAAACACTGCATAGCCGTTAAAGTTGTCAGAATTGGCACTGGATTTTTCTTTATATTTCAAAGACTTTATTGTCATAAGTATAGTACTAGAGGAGTATGTAACTTTTTCTACCTTCCCACTTCCAGTAATAGAAAATATATGCAAATATGCCAAGCATAGTTAATTTTTTAAAGAAAATAAAATTAACACTTCAATTGGGTAACATAAATTCCAGCTCTGTTTATTCTGGATAAATAAAAAAATTAAATTACATATTACTGATAAATACAATAAAAATAAGATATAGTCTGGGAGTAGCTAGACAGGTGTCACCAGGTTCTCAGGTTCAGGAGAGAGAAAAAAATGTCAAAGCTGGCAGATGGTTCAAAACCTTGGACAGTTGCCCAGTTGCTGTTGCCACTGCTGAACTTCCCTGCCCCCCCAAAATATGGTTCTCCTGACTTAACAAATATTTAGCAGTTTTTAGTCTATTAGGATTGCTGTAGATGGTGTGTTAGTGGCCCCAGAAGAGACAAGACCAACTGTCAAATGTGTGTTAACTTTAAAGACACTCTGAATGCAAGATTTTTAATCATCTGGACATTTATATAATATCTTATTTCCATTTTCATAATATTTTTTATAATAACCTAAAGGAAAAAAACTGAGATCAGCTGCATTTCTGGAAAAGTGTACCAGTTGCACCAAAAAATAATATTTTTATTTGAGACATTTTGCTCTTCACAGATAAAGGGAACTGTTAATTGAAATAATTAAATAGTTTCTTATGTTTAAATTCACTCTGCAATGTCTTTGCAAAGAAGCATTTCAGAACACACAGTATAGAACACTTAATTTAATTACAAGGTGAAAAATATTCAAATTCATTTATTTAAACTGCCTAATACAGATCATATTTAGAAAAATCTACACCATGGATTCAGGAGCGCATGAGAAACCACTTCACTTGCCAGCTGGTTTTGGTGGCAGTGCAGATTACATTCATGACAGAGCTTGAACCTTGTCAGAAATAAGAGATTTCAACAATCTCAGGCAACATCCATAAATCTTTTGCAAAATCCAGCAACTAAAGATAGGCCAGCAGCTATTCTTTTTTTCTATTTTAAAAAGAATGCCTATATATTTAAGTAACAAATATAGGATATGAAACATACAACTTCAATCACAATAGGATTGTTGTTTCATTCAATATGTTCCTTATCTCTGCAGGTCTGGCTGTGCCTGGAAAATATAAAATCACTGCACATAAGCTTTGTAAACAAAAAAATTACTGTCTGAAAACTCTATACTGTATGAATATTGTTACAACAAAGGCTTCCTTTGGTTGACTTAATATACTATTTTAGCCTAATAATATTGGGTGTGCATTTCTTCCAACTAATAAAATTTATTTAACCAAGTGATTCTCTTCATTTATAATTTATTTGCATTTTATTAATTAACTTTTTGAAGAGTTGGCAGCTAATCTACTGCAATTTTTTTAAAAGGCTGAGGTCTCTCTGCAGGCTTTGGTGTTAGCATTAAATGAGGGAGCCTATCCTCATCCTTTGTCCCAGTCTAGTTCTAGTATTTTCAGATTTACACAGTCTATCCTACACTGGAAGAAGCTGGGCCCAGGATAAATCTGGAGAGTTCATTACAGACTGGCAATGTCTCCAAGAGCACTCTCCATTTCCACATCAGTCTGAGAATTCCTGAAGCCCTCTGAGAGGATAAACCAGTTTTGAGGACCGCTTTGATTACAGCTCACTTTGTAGCTTACCTCTTCCTCTACAAGAAAGGCTTGAACTGATTATTGTTCTTCATCCAAAAGGAACCTTCTTTTTTGTAAACAGAGAGATTTTCTTTTTTTTTTTTTTTTTTGTAGTTTTTTTTTTTTTATTATACTTTAGGGTTTTAGGGTACATGTGCACAATGTGCAGGTTTGTTACATATGTATCCATGTGCCATGTTGATTTCCTGCACCCATTAACTCGTCATTTAGCATTAGGTGTATCTCCTAATGCTGTCCCTCCCCCCTCCCCCCACCCCACAACAGTCCCCGGAGTGTGATGTTCCCCTTCCTGTGTCCATGAGTTCTCATTGTTCAATTCCCACCTATGAGAGAGAACATGCGGTGTTTGGTTTTTCGTCCTTGCGATAGTTTACTGAGAATGATGTTTTCCAGTTTCATCCATGTCCCTGCAAAGGACACAAACTCATCATTTTTTATGGCTGCATAGTATTCCATGGTGTATATGTGCCACATTTTCTTAATCCAGTCTATCGTTGTTGGACATTTGGGTTGGTTCCAACTCTTTGCTATTGTGAATAGTGCCGCAATAAACATACGTGTGCATGTGTCTTTATAGCAGCATGATTTATAGTCCTTTGGGTATATACCCAGTAATGGGATGGCTGGGTCAAATGGTATTTCTAGTTCGAGATCCCTGAGGAATCGCCACACTGACTTCCACAATGGTTGAACTAGTTTACAGTCCCACCAACAGTGTAAAAGTGTTCCTATTTCTCCACATCCTCTCCAGCACCTGTTGTTTCCTGATTTTTTAATGATGGCCATTCTAACTGGTGTGAGATGGTATCTCACTGTGGTTTTGATTTGCATTTCTCTGATGGCCGGTGATGATGAGCATTTCTTCATGTGTTTTCTGGCTGCATAAATGTCTTCTTTTGAGAAGTGTCTGTTCATGTCCTCTGCCCACTTTTTGATGGGGTTGTTTAAACAGAGAGATTTTCTAATGTATCTGGAAGTTTTGTCTCAACCTGAATTCCCTGACAGTTGTCAGGAATAGCTTGATTTGAGTGAATGTTAGCCTTTTCTTTTTTTTTTTTTATTATTATACTTTAGGTTTTAGGGTACATGTGCACAATGTGCAGGTTTGTTACATATGTATCCATGTGCCATGTTGATTTCCTGCATCCATTAACTCGTCATTTAGCATTAGGTATATCTCCTAATGCTGTGATGTTAGCCTTTTCATTCAGTTATACCAAATGACACAGAAATAAACTGTGACAACTTGGTGTCACCTTTACACTTTCATATTTTGCACATGGCAATTGATTAATTTTTGTACAAACTATAAATTTTTTTGAGACAGAGTCTCACTTCATCACCAGGCTGGAGTGCAGTGGCACAATCTCAGCTCACTGCAACCTCTGCCTCCCAGGTTCAAACAATTCTCCTGCCTCAGCCTCCCGAGTAGCTGGGACTACAGGTGCGCGCCACCATGCTCGGCTAAATTTTGTATTTTTAGTATAGATGGGGTTTCACCATGTTGGTCAGGCTGGTCTCAGACTCCTGACCTTGTGATCAGCCCACCTCAGCCTCCCAAAGTGCTGGGATTACAGGCATGAGCCACTGTATAACCTATAATATTTTTTAAACCAGAGATGAGTGATAGGTTAGAGATGAAGAAAAAAAAATCATGTTTTCTAAAAGGAATACATAATTTTCTTCCTTCTATGTTTTATTGGGATAATTAAAGTGATTGATATAGCTTATGTTGAACTCTGTGCCTTGTATCAATATTGTTAATTTTTCTACTCAATGATGATATCCAACCAGTATACTAGTGGGAGAGCTTTGATACCATTTTGCAGATGAGAAAACTGAGCACAAATGAGGCTCAGTGTATTGGCCATCAATTTGGTAAAGTATCAGGCTTGAAACTTGAACTCAGTGTAAGAGAGATTTGTATTATGTACATTCAGTCACCCATGATTTGTTATGTATTATGAAATTAATGGGACTGTGGTCAACTATAGAATCTACAATTGATTATATGCACATTTTTTAAAAACAGAAATACTGAGTAAATATTCAGTGTGCACTAGTGTAACAATTTTTAAAAATAATTTACTGCTGGGACCTCCCAGACCTGCTAGCATGTGAATTACATAGCAGTAAACACAAGATTTATTTTCAGATAGTTGGCATATGGTGCTCGTGAGAACAAATATGTAGGTTTGATTTCTCATTTGGGCCAGTTGATGTAATTCAGGGAAAAGACATATTCCAGAGCTGCATGACAATCGCAGTTACACAATTTAAAGGTATGTAATCACAGAGAAATGTAGGTGAGAGAATACTGTTGACTCAGTGAAGTGGGCAAAACAGCCATTCTACAGACCAACTTCTAGTTATCAATTTCATAGTAACAGTTCTTTTCAAAATTCTCTTTTGTTTTATCTAGAAGTTTACTTATTACTTTGGCCTGCAGGTGTTGAAGTAATATCATTGTGTGGATTTAAACACTTGTAGATTTATATTTCTTGAATCCAAGTTCTATGATTGATATTGATGCCACCAAATTTACACTAGATCTTTTTCTCAATGAATATCAGAATTCCAAAGATGAATCGTGATTTATAAATTGTTTCCAATATCATATTGCATGTTTCTAGAAAATCCATGCTTATGTCTAACAATATCATGGATAAAAATCTAATTATTCAAAATTAATGCCAGAAAATCTGGGAAAAAGAAGCTATCACTAATTACTGACCTACTGTTAGTCTTGGTTTCTTGATTGAATTGTGATAACTCATTTAATTCTTCACATCTTTCAATTATGTTATTTATATTTTTGCACTGAGCCATGCTTAATTATATAGCTCTTGCAGACTGTCCTGCACTGGTCCTGAAAGGATGCCAAAGGCAGTAAGGAAGACTGAGGCCACATAGTTGCATTCAATGTATCAATCAGAAAGTTCAGGGAAATATGATTCTGGACTAGAGATTACATGTTTTCTCCTGTAACTTTCCATATTTATGACCTATTTCTGATCCTTCTGTAGGGAACCTCTTCTTAGTTTTATAATTCTTATACTCTTACTTGTGTAATTCTTCCTGCTGCTGAATATCAAGAAACCTCAAATCTTCTCATCGCCTGCCTCGCGTGAACATATAGGCTTCCCGCTACCTAGAATTAGAAACCAATTTCGAAAATTTTGAGCATCTTCTGAATATGTCACTATATTTTGTGGAAATCTGTGCTGAGCTTACTGTATCTGAAGGAAAACCACCCTTTCTAATTGATATCCTTGACACCACCATCAAATGTCTAAATCCTCTATGCTTTGAGGATGAATGAGCTATCCAGAGAAAACCTCAGATACTGTCTTTACAAGAATTACTCTGAACTAATCAACTAGTAGTATCAAGTGGAATCAAAAAAATAAAAAAGAGAATCAAAGGTGTTTTCTTTTCTGCCTACCATACTGTCCAGTATTCTTACAGCATTCTGTGCTGCCCCTTAATGTCTAAACTTGGCAAAAACTAATTTATGACTTTATCTTTTAGTTCCATTTTCAAAATACAGAATTCATATAACATTTCTTTCTGAGTAAAGAACACTTACCTTTCCAAAAATAAAAATAGAAATGTTGCTTTTGGGTAGTAAATAAATTTACTTATTCATGAGAGCCATATCTTCTTTTAAAGCATCACAGTAACATTCCCCAGTTTCTGTTTTAGAATAACGTTTGTTTTTTTCTCCTTTGACACCTCAGTACTATGGCTTTATAACACAACAGGGTACGCTTGGTTGGTGTGTTAATATCACAGTTTGAATGCAGTAAGCCATGAATTCAAAAGAGAGAAACTACAAAGGACCAAAAAGTGTATTACTGGTTGAATAAAGCACATCCTGAAGTGGTAATTCAGGTTTTATTTTGTCACTTTATTAATGATACTCATTATGTTATAGGGTGTTATATTACATAAAAGGAATCATATGCCCCCAACTGTATATGGATAATGCGGTAATTGCATCAAGGCATTCTAGTAATGCTGCAAACTACCTAAGCAAAGCTTGAATAGCTTATTAGCACCAGAACACAGAAAGGAATAATAGCTCTTATTTTATATACATTGGGGATACATTATATACCACAATAAGTATTTATGTTAGTCAGGTGTAGTAAATGAACACAATTAAAGTGAAATTGTGCAAAGAAATAATCAATCATTGCCTTATAAAGAGAATTACCACACAATCCCTTTGGAGCCTCAAATCTCTTTCCATTTCTGTCCATCAAAGAATCAGGAATGGCAGAAAGAGAAGGAAAAAAATGTATCCTGCCCACATGCAAGAAGAGGAATTCTTTCCCCAAGTTAGCAATCTAAATAGTTACTGGAGCTTACAATTGTCTGTACTGCAAGGAGAGCACACCCAGGAGTGTGCTATGTCTCTGTCTGCTCGCTATAATGCTGATGCAGATGGGCATTGCACAGGGCGTCTTCACTCTCTTCTGGGGACCATGCACAGTTTAACACTTTTCCCATCAAAATCCGAGACAACCTTACTGGGTTGAAATATAAACCATAGGACACATTAGCAAGGATTGAGAACAGCAATTGTTCTTCTAGAGTGCTCAGAGCCTGTAAGTTAATGCCTGGGAAATCATGGAAAGAAAAGCTAACATTTACCGAATATATACTATGTTCCCACACTAGTTAAGTGCTTTATATACATCATCTGATTTACTCCTACAACCCTATAAGTAGGCACTATTATTAATGTCATCTGCCAGAAGAGGAATCTACAGCTTGCAGTGGTCGGAGACCTAGATTAGGATCTGAATGCCTGAAAACATGTGAGTCTAAGTAAGCATAAGAATTCTAAGTTGAGCTGGCTTTGAAATCACTGCACACAACCACATAAATGGTACAGGGAATAGTGTTTCCTCCACTTTTCCAGAGTGAGGCGTTATACTAAGAGAAGGCTGCTGAACAATTTCATATCCCTATTTGGTAAGCTTCATCCTCATACCTAAATAGAACACAAAATCACATCATTACATTATGTTTTACCATGTTCCAAGTTCCCCCAATTCTTGGTTCTTTGAAGAAGCCATCCCTTTCCCTTACAAAACTGGAAACAAACAGTCTCTCATAACATCTTTCTACAGGGTTCTGAAGGGAAAGCATGGGCACTCTGACATGGAAAATTCAGAAGACTTGGGGTAGAGAAGCAAAATCCAGGTGATTGGGCCCAAGAACTGTGCTGAGAGTTCTGGTTGAGGGAGATTAAGTGGAGAAACATGATACTTCACCTAGACATATAATGGGTTCAAAGATGGACTTTCAAACAGATAAACCTCAATTTAAACCAACTTTAACAAACACACTAGTTATATGGCTTTCAGAATATTATTTAATATTTCCAAATCTCAGTTTCTTCATATGTAAATATTATCTACTTCAGAATATCTTCATTAATATCACGTAGTATAAGCTAAATAAAGTAAACTGTGTATGCCTGGCATGCTTAAAGCAGGAAATTCATTTACAATTATATAAATGGAAAGATGACTAACACAGGAGTAACTTTTATGATCATTTTTTATTCTACAAATATCAGAGTTACTTTTGTTATATTAAAATGTGGTGGTTCCAGTGAGGATGGCATGAGTAAGAATGCAATTCTGTGGACGATGAACAGATCTTAATCTAAGTGCTAAGTTTGGTTTTGGTGCACATTTCCTGCAGGACAAAGAGTTAACTCTGACACTCTCCTAGTCTTGACCTCAAGGCAGTCAAGAAATAGTAATGTGAGTAATGGTTTTTCTGTTGGCCGTCACATGGTGGGAGATGACAAGCTTGGAAGAAAAGAAACAAAGAAATCACAGAAAAAGAAAGAGGCCAGCAAACCAGAAGAGCAAGCTATGTATCTGTATCAGTACTGTCCAACAGAAATGTAATGTGAGTCATAAATGTGAGCCACAAGTGTAATTTTAAATTTGCTAGCATCCACATTAAAAAAGATAAAAATTAATTTCAATAATATATTTTATTTAACCAAATAAATCAAAAATACTGTCCTTTCTAAATGTAATCATTGTAACAATTAATAGGATTTGTTACATTTTTATGTCTTTGAACTTCAACCAAACAGTGAATGGAATTTGTTACAATTTTATGTCTTTGATAGCACGTCTTTATTCAGACTAGCCATATTTCAAGTGTTCAGTAGTAGCCACAGGTGTCTAGTAGAAATTGGTAGCATATTACCTATGTATCTCTTCTGGCCAGGAGCTACTGGTAAAATCTAATTGTAGTTGTAGTAGCACCCCCATTTCAGCTTGGGTTAATAGCACCCTCACTCGTCCCCATGCCTGGGTTTTAGAATATTATCAGAAAAGCAGTGTCTCCTGATGCCAGTGAGATGCAGCTGACAGTCAATCGGGGGGACTCCAAAAGGAAGGTAAATGTCACAGTGAAGAGTTAGATCCATGGACCACAGAACTCCTCCTCATCAGGAGATTCTCCTTCTAGAACTCTCCTGTGGGGGACAGGAGAAAGTCTGAGCTTTCATTTGGTTAACTAAGGTACATTGCTACAGAGTGTCATCCCATTTTGTGTAATTAAAAATAATAAGCTTTATATAGGGATACTTTATACGCGCAATGTATATATTAGCCTATTTAAAATAGTATATTTGCAGATGAAGAAACCAACATACAGTGAGTTCCAGTAACTTGCCCAAGGCCCCATAACTAGTGTGAGGTACATGTGAAAATTGTTCCCAGGCAGTCCAGCTCCTAACCATGGTTCTATTGCCCCAGTGCCTTAGTCACATGTCTACCCTTTTAACTAACGGCAGTGACAGGAATGACAGCAACAGTGTGTGTGATTCTGGAATGAAAACCAGATGTCCTAATCCTCATCAACCTGGGGCTGTAACTCCTAGTACATGTATTAATATTAAGTAAAATAAAACCCCAGGCCCTTCACTATATCAGCACTTTTTTTTTTTTTTTTTTGAGACAGAGTTTTACTCTTGTCGCCCAGGCTGGACTGCAATGGTGCGATCTCGGCTCACTGCAACTTCCGCCTCTTGGGTTCAAGCGATTTTCCACACTCAGCCTCCCGAGTAGCTGGGACTATAGGCACCCGCCACCACGCCCTGCTAATTTTTTTTTTTTTTTTTTTTTTTTTTTTTAGTGGAGACGGGGTTTCACCATGTTGGACAGGCTGGTCACGAACTCCTGACCTCAGATGATCCGCCTGCCTCGGTCTCCCAAAGTGCTGGGATTACAGGCATGGGCCACCGCGCCCTGCCTGTATCAGCACTTTTATAAGCAACTCTTTCAGCTTAAAAAAATTAAGCTTCCCAATCGTCTCTGCGTATATTCAAGAAGAACACAGCTGTTACATTCAGGAGATACTTGGCGGCTAATGGACAATTCCATAAGAAAAAAAATTGGCTGAGGTGAAACGTCTTCTGTTTTGTTTCCCCCTTCAGTCTTTCTCATTGCCTCTCATATCTACACTAGTGTTGCATGACTTTAAACTTTTTGTAGGACAGTTCCAAAGACACAGAGATTTGAGAAATACTCTTGGTCAAAATGTTAAAGTTCCAGCAAGTTAAACAGGAGAATAAATGGGGAGAAAATGAGACAGAGTCCCCTTTCCAGTTTGATCAATGAGGCCCTGAGAAATTCAAATGGGTATCAACCTATGATCCTCTTTTTTTTCTCTGCCCTGCCCCAATATTCCTTAATGCAAAGGTTGAGAAGAAGAGGGAGGAGAGTTTTGCAAAGAAAATGACCCATTTTCATCCACCCACCCAACCTTCAGGATTTCTAGTGCCTATTCAATGCTACTTTTCCTCTCCAA
Source organism: Nomascus leucogenys (assembly GCF_006542625.1). Taxonomy (NCBI): domain Eukaryota; kingdom Metazoa; phylum Chordata; class Mammalia; order Primates; family Hylobatidae; genus Nomascus; species Nomascus leucogenys. The sequence goes on from NC_044392.1 coordinate 76,793,910, forward strand.
GGCTGTTCGCAGGGCTCAGTAAGTGGAAAAGGAGTGGACTTCAGAATTAAACAAACCTGATTTGAATTGCATCTCTATTTATTTACGAATATTGTGACTTTAGTCACATCACTGAATCATTCTGAGTCTCAGTATGTATCTGCTAAATATGGATAATAACACCTACCTCTCAAAGTTATTGCCAAAATCAAGTGTGTATAAAATGTGTCGAACAGTGCCTGGCACATAATAGCTACCCTTTAAATGATAACCATTAGATATTTTTACGAGTGTAAACTGAAGCATCCTTCTCCCTAGAGATGCTTTTTGTCCAAGTCTGGTAGTTTTAATGCGGAACATCCAGGGACTGTACAGGCACCTATAAAATAAGAGCAGGTGCCGGCCTTCACGTCGCTCTTTTCAAGCATAACTGCTGAATAGTAACGCTGCCTTTATAGATGTGGTCCTATGGTCTTCCAAATTAAGGTGGAAGACAAACCATGTAAGGAAATATAAAATCCATGCACCAGAGTCAATGAAGAGAGTCAGCTGCTACTCCCAGTATTCTTCCACTCCTTTCCAAGTAGATGTAAAGTTCCTCTTGGTGAGGACCTAAAATAAGTATTCTGAAGATACAGAAAACATCCTGTCCTATAGCCCCTTTCCAGCCCCACAAGGTGTGCTAATTGCTTGACACAGCCTCAGAGCCAAGCAAACATCTTTCCTCTCCAGGTCTCTGTGCCCATGAATTATGTCCTCTTCTAACCCATAACTGCTTAATCACACTGGGCAGCCCACAAAGGCCTGCCAACCACAACATTTCTCTCACAAATAAAAGTAGAAATGGTAAAGCAGGGAGTGTGTGGTCATCACCCATGGCTGAGCAAAAGTCAGAGCAGCATCCTGCCCTCTGCTGCTTTGGTGAGTCACAAGAATAGATTGGCCATTTAGAGAATTGTGTCTGCCCCTGCCAGTCTAGGAGGGGTTGGGGTGTTGCGTCTCTTGCCTCCCTCTCCAAGCAGCTTCACATAGGCCCAGTTATGGATTCAGGGGAAGAAGAATTAAGCCCTTAGTCTTCTTCACAGTAGATTTGCTCAACTTTCAAGTGTGCATGATATTGCATGAACACATCAGCATATGTAATATAAGATGTCCACACCAGAGCATAGAGGCCTCCTGATGAAATACTGAGAAATGAAGGGACATACATTAAATTCATCTAAAAATTCAAGAGTGAGGTATTACAAAAGTGCACTCCATTTTTCCACCTCTACTTTTCCTTGCACTCTAAATATGTCAATTATATAACTCTTCAAGGTAAACCAGAGTAAAGAGATTAAATAAAAAAAACCCTTTCTTCATTCAGCAAACACTGATCAAAGATCATTTATAGACAAATGATGGAAGTAAGACATAAGTATTTTCTTTAAGTTTGCTGTCTATTGAAAGAGGTGAAGCCTATATAGTCACAACAGGATACATTACACACTGGGATGAAGGCAACTCCACATACCACTAGGTTAATCTCTACAGGGTGAGTGTAAACTCTGGCAAATATCACAATTTAAGGGGTGGATAATGGAAGAAAATTCAACACCATCACAAATAAAAATAATGAAAAAAGGAACTCCTCAAGAGTCCTACTCCAGTCTCAGTAAATTACCTTTATTTCTACATCATTGAGAAAATCCCGACAATCAAAGGCCATTTCCATCAACTTTTCATCCCCACACAATCAAACTCATTGTTAAGTTCACACAGCCTTCTCCTCTTTCCTCTCACCCCAGGGAATGAGGTGTCCCCTTCACTGTCATGACTACATTTGTGACTTCTACCCCCTATCCCTCCTGTCTTCTCAGAAACACATTTAAACCAACCATCTATTCTCTCTTCTTTACTCCAGTCTCTTTCCCAGCAGTTTCCTACAGCTGATAGAAATGCACAAGACTCATCTAATAAAAGCTCTCCCTTAGTGTCATATACTCCTTTCCTCACCAACTCTCAGTGGGAATACTCAAATATTTAGTCTACCCTGCCTATTCTCTTAACTCCTCACTGGAAGCCACCTTCCATCCTCCCACTTTACTGAAAGTGCTCTTGCGAAGCTCACCAACGACTAATTGCCAAATGGAATGGACATTTTACAACCACTATCTTATAAAATCTCTGCTGCATTTGCCATTGTTCCACATCCATTTCCATTGGAAATCTCTTCTCTAGTCTCTTAGTTTCTGTGGTTCTCCTTAATGCCTCTCTGATGGCTCCTTCTCAGTTTTCCTTCCTGTGCTCTTTTCTTCCATCTGCCACTTAGATGTCCACGTTCCCCAGAGTTTTGTTGGTGCTTCTAGCTGCTTAGCCTCCACCTTCTCCTGCCTGTTTTCTAAATTCCAGAGTTCCAGTTGCATTTGTGACCTATACAACACATTTCAACAACCACTTTTATTTTGGGACAAAATTATCCAGAGTCAGTTTCTACTGCTAGGAACTTAGAATGGAGGAGATCTGGCTGAGCCGCAATTCTGGTGAAAAACAACAGGAAATGCAGCTGTATATAAGGACAACATGAGTAAACTGGAGCCACCTCACAAACAAAGAAGCAAACAACAAAGTAACACAACAAGCACCTTGGTAGACATACGGCATTCAGATCAAATAATGTGATACTCCTACTTTACTCTGCAGTAAAGTATTTTGTCCAGTTTGGGGTATCACATTTAGACAAGCAAACATGTATTTAAACAATGTTTATTGGATTCTACATGACAAATCATACTAAGCAGTGAAAATTAAAAGATTAGTAAGATTCCTGTCCTTTTGATATTTATTCTACTGGGAAAGATAAAGTTAAGTGCCATATTAATATAAAAGAAGTACTGGTAGTGCAGAGGGGGTGTAGCCAAAGCTGCTTTGAGGCACAGGAACAGTAATATTTGAGATGAATATTGAGTGATAAATAAGAGTTCACCAAGAAAATAATGAAAAGGTGGACATTCTACGCAAAATCAATGGCATTCAGAGGAGACTGAAATGACAGATGTTCTAGAATGTAGGGTAGAAGAGACAAGGACACCCCAAGATAAGAATGGAAAAGAAAAGTGGTGTCTAATCAAGAAGGGTCAGTTTGTAAGTCGAGCACTGGCCTTCACAATCTAAATTTTAAAATGCCTAAAAATCATATCTTTATGGGTCAAATAAAGAAAATGGGTTTGTTTTATTGTAAAATGAAGTGTAGAGAACACAAAGGTTGCCAGGCACTTGAAGATATGTCTTTCAAAAGTGAAGTTATACAAACTTTTTGCCTACTTATTTACACAATTCAAAAAGAAATTACTAATAATTGGAACAGCTCTACAATAGAATGGAATGTCTTGTAAAGGAGGTAAGTTCTTTGTTAACTTGCAGTATTATTCAAGCTGGTCTGGAAACTTACAAATTGAATTAACTGGGTAGGAATTTAGGTAATATGAACTTTAAGATATATATTATTTATTTAGGTTTCTACTATTCTTTCTATTAGTTTTGTTGCTGACATATTTGTGTCTTAGGTAGGAAGTTCCATTGTTCGTATAACACTATCTCTTAAGATGCTGGGTCAATAGCAGCAGCAGCCAGTGAAACTACCACTCCTCTCTCTTTTAAGGAAAATATGTTTAGGTCTCAGGAAAGAATACAGATTTGCAATCAGGGTTTTAGATCAAATATTACTCCAGTGATTTTTACCTTCATTGTATTTTAATAATCAACTCCTTTCTATCTTGTCATTTTCCATAATTATTCTAACTTTGAGGGAATAAAAATCCATATATTGGTGTCTGTCCATAATTACTTTTTCCACCACAAAATAAGTTCCTTTACCCCCCTTCAATTTTTGTCCAGAGTTTCTTTTCAAAAGTATATCAGCTAACGCTGCAACGCTTTCTGTAGTTGTCAATCTTGGCTGAGTCCTCATCATGGTAATTACTTAATTTTCCTTAGCCAGCTCATAGTTCCCTCAGTGGATATTCCAAAACTTCTATCTCCCCAAGACGATTTCAAATCTTACCAGATTATCTTGCCTTCTACCTCACAGGCAAGTGTGAAAGCATCTAGTACCCCTCATTTTCTTACCCCAACTTTTAAAATTATTTGTATTCATCTTCATTCTTCCTCTTTGCATTTTTGACTAGGCTATTCCCTTAAATTATGCTCTTAATTCCCTCCCATGTCCCATGTCATTATGAATCTTGAATCATTAACTAACATCTCCCTACTATATCTTCCCTTTCCTCTGGGCTGAGAAATACTCCAGCATTATTTTTTTCATTTTTATATAGATCTCTTAATATGTTACTCATTATGAAGAGAATAGACTTGGAGATATAACAATACAGGTAAGGGACATTTATATTGCTTCAGGAAGAAATCATAAAGATATGAACAAGAAAATGGTAGTAGTGATAGTGAGGTTAGAAAAGTTCAATAAATAATTAGGAGATAAAGTCAGTATAGTGATTAATATTATTACACATTATAAGAAGTACATGCTGTCACTGCCACCAAAAGTGAATGGCTCCTACTAAAACCACTGATGCTAATTGTTTGAGATACCACCATACCCCCTGCAAGATTAATACTTCACTCTCTTTCATTCCTGAGTCACTAACTTCAGATTTAAAGTCTTATACTAGCACATCTGATTGGCCAAGACAAGGTCATATATCTATTTTCGAGCTGCTTAGGAACATTGCCCCAGGAAAGCAAGTTATTTGGTATTATGAGCTTCTGTTTGGAGGAAAACGAGCTCCCCATTTTGGGAGAGGGATTAGATCTCAGGGAGAAAATACAAATGTGAATTATACTCATGCCAAGGCTTTTTGAACATAAAGGCAATTTTTTCAATCAATTCCTATTCAGCAGATTTTCCAGTCTTTTACCCTGTTTTAACCTCTTTATCTTTCTTCACCTTAAATATGTCCCAACATTTTAGTTATCCCCCAAGATTTAAACCACTTACAGATTCAATAAAAATGCCTATCCTAACACAAGCCTCTGGCAAAATTGTGTAGGGCAGGGACCAGAGCCAAGGTCTGTGAAACACCAAGATAAAGACCTTCAAATTTGAAGTTAATCAGCTCCCACTGAGAGTCCTGTTCAATGGGCTATAAAGATGCTTAACTGTGCTTTCCATTTTTATGTTGTTCCTAATTACATAACCAGAATTCTTCTGACATGGTGGCCAACTATAATCTAAGTGCACTGTGTCCACAGTATTCTCTTGAATTACCAGGATGGTAAAACTATCAAAAACAGGGAGGGGGTCATTTTATCTTGGTATTTTTTTAATTGGTAAACCAAAGATGGAAAATAAGAATGAAAAGATGGAGAAATATCTCCTGGGTGAAGTGGAAAATAACAGTCCCAGAGGAGCTGTTAAAGAACATTAGACTCTGAAAGAAATTCGGTAATCCACCAATAGATAAGCAAGATGAGACTGTATGATTGATGATCTTTCAGTTTACCTATTGGTGAAAAGTGCTATGAAAGAGGATGTGTCAAATATAAAATGTGACTAGAAGCAGTGCAACAAAATGTTCACCATAAATAATTGGCCCCAAACTTATTGCTTTGAAAACCAACAGGTGTCAACTAACTCATAACTTCAGAGAGGAACCCAGAACTGCTGGCAAAAGGCCCTATACCTTTAGAGTCACAATTTTTCCCAACCGGGGTCCCCTGCAGCTTCAGAACTGGCACACCAGGCAACAGCTCTGTAGCAAAAGGCTTTTTCAAACTGCATTTTTTTCAGCAGTTAAATCTGAGCTGTAACATTTGGCAGGTTTCCTTGCTAACATTTGGCAATAATTGTTTATCAAATGCTAACAAGGAATGCTGCCAAATGTAACAGCTCCGACTAAACCATCTAAAATATAATACTGAGGCAAAAGTCTACAGACATGTGCTCAATTCTTTCCGACTAATCCTAGAAATAGGATCCTGTGCCCTTGGTCATCAGACCATGCTGCACCACAGCAGGGAGGCACAAGGGACCAGATTCTCTTTCCTCTGCACAGTGTATTATTTCCCCTGATTTCCAAGTGAGCTTCTGAGAGAAAGATGCCTCATAAACAGAGATGGAAATTTACAACAGGACATACAGTGTAACTTCATCAATTTGGATACAAATTTGTGAAATATCAGGCAGCAAAACAAAGGCAGAATTACCTTTGATGGACAAACCATGTTTCATTCATATTAATCCCCCGACTGTGCCTTGCTATCCACATTGAAGGCATCATTTCCGTGCCCATTCAGTCTCTTCCTTCTAGCTCTTTGGCAGTTTAGGTCTAACCTCCCCTGCCTTTGCTGATGCAAATCTTTATAGTTCTAGCTCAAATTCCACTTTCTGTAAGAAGACTTCCCTCCTCCACCTTCCCATTATTCTTGTCCTGCCTTCTTAAGTTACTTTTGTTTTAAACCTGTATTGCCTAAAGCCTTATTTGGCCCTTGATACTATTCCTTATTGCTAGCATTGCTCCCCAGGCAGTTCAGCACCATAAGTCCTTCCTTCCCCAATATGCCTACTAACCCCTTGGGAGCAGGATCTGACTGCATAACTCACAGAATTTCTAACAAGAAACTGCATACAATACTGTACTTATGACTCTTTAGGGCACAAATTATAGATCAAATGATTTTCAAATGGTTTGTAAGTACTCATTTACATACTGATATCTGATATGCTAACTGGAAGGTATACTCAGTTATTCACCAAAATAGGTCATGTCAGATACTTTCCCAGGTAATTTTACCTTATGTTAGCTAAATTTGAGTGGGTACATATGTTTGAAAGGAATCAAACTGCTTTTCTTCAGAATTGAAAATTTTAAACATTCAGTAATCCTTTATTGAGTCTGAACTACGTGCTACTTTGCTAGGCTCTTGGAATACAAAAATAGGAAAGACACTGCCTTATTCTTCACTGCCCTACTCCCCTCCCCTCAAAAAAACATGCTGGAAAATGTCAAAATATTATTTAAATAACCAAAAATAACCCAATGTTATTTGAGGAATAAAAATAAATAACCGACCATTTTTAAATGTTGATTGAAGAAAATTTTCTTTAAAGATATCTCCTCCAGGCTTTTGAGACTATTTCTCATTTTATATAAATACGTACTCACATCAGACATACATACAAGTCACACATAGTACTACAAGCCAAAGGATTTAAAAACTAGTTCATGGGAGTAGAACAGTTAGAAAAAGCAAAATCAAGGTTCTCATCTCTACTATAAATACATGGCAAAAGTATTTCCAAATGCAAGATTTTGGTATCACAGGAAAAGTATATAGATTCTAAGCACTCTCTGCTTTGCCATTTAACAGCCAAGAGTCATTAGATAATTTTATTAGGTTCTCAGATATTCAAATCCCTTGTATAGAAAATGAAGATAACAACGCCTTCCTTGATTTATGTCAAAGGCCTCTGCCAAATACTCTCTCAGAGTCTACATATAAAATCAATGAATCTCTCGTTTAGGAAACTTAGATAACAAGAGTTACAAAGCAGTTAAGAGTAAACTAGAACACATAGTAATAATTTTAAGCTTTTAGATTTTTTACTTAAAATGCATAGTTCCACTCCAGTCTTAAATTGTGCCCAGGAATGCAAACAGATTCCCCTTAACTACATAAAAGGAGACACAGGTAGAGTTTTCCTCATAATATTCCAAAAGATTGTTGGACATGAGTCATATAGAGTTACCAACAACAGGGATGTCTGCCCTGTGCCTTCCTCAACCGTAAGTCCCAGTGAGAAGGATCCAATATTTAAATGGTAACCAGGCAGAAGAGTGAACCTTCGCACAAAGATTTTCAGCCAATAAAGCACCAAATTTGGGCAAGTCTTCTTGGATAGGTGCCAACATAGACTAATTCATAAATTCGTCAGGGCTTGGGACTTCTCCCAGCTGTGCAAGTTAAACCTTTTTAGTGCCTCTCTATGCTATTCCTTCCTGCTGAACCTCACAACATCCAGCTGACATTCAGGCTGTGGAAAACTATATTGCCTTTCCTGATGGAGGAGAATGGAGTTTGCGCTATCCCAAGGACACTGAGGATATGCCGTTTTGCTATAAAAAGAGGCCATGACAGCTTACACAGTGCCTCTGCTCAGAAGAACACCTCCTCATTATTTTTTCAACAGATGTCTTGGTGAAGCATATTTTACTATTTATGTTAGCCTCCTGTAAAACATCTGAGAAAATTCAGAATAACAATAAAAAATGATTGTGTTCACAAAATCAAGTAAATCCATAATATTTCTGACAGAATTGATTACAATAATGTCAAACGCCCCTCTCCACTCTCTTTGAAAGTTATTTCAAACATAAAGATAATAAAATATGTTGCCTGTCACTTGTAAATTGTATGCTCAAAGTCTAAAGAGATAATTTAAAGATTTCCAGGTAGAACAACACACTTGCTTTATTTTATTTGTCAAGGAAATGTATTAGTGGGAACTTTCTACTGTGGAAGTTGGAAACCCCACAAGAGAAGCAGACATTTAAATTACAATATGAAATTTTTTCACGGGTCACATTCCTGAACTGTAGAGGCTTCTTTACAATTGGTGGTGGTGGTGGGTAGAGAGAGAAGCAGATACTTAGTTAATATTTCCATAAAATTTAGGTATAGGTTTTGTTATGGTGGTAGAGCATAGTGGCTAAGTGCATGAATGTTTAGTATTAAAACACCTGGGATCAGGTTCCAACTCCATCGCTCACAATCTGTGTGACCTAAGAAAATCACTTCACCTCACTGTGCTTAAATTTCCTGCTCTGTAAAAGGAGACAATACTAATTACCTCATTGGTATATAAAATGAACAATATGAGAAGTATAAATAACTTTATGGCATGAAACACATAATAATTGCTCAACAATGATAGCTATTACTGAATGCACTGATAGCTATAGTTGTTATCAGATATAGTCCTCTATGTATATTCCTTCAGCTCGATTTCTTGCTTGTCCCCATTTTTATTATTTTCATCCCATAATTACATCACACTTCTCAGAGTCTATACCCCTTCCTCATTGATTGCTCACTAAACTTTGTAATGAGGGGCTTATGATTTTATTTTTGAACTGGTTGATCTTTTTATTCTCTGCTTTCCCTACTATATGTAAACCCTGCGTGGGTATGTCTTGATCTTCACTGGCTCCTCCAAATCTAGCACTTATCTGTCACGTGGCAAGTGTTCAACACACGCAGTTAAATAAATGAGTGCATCATTGTGCTTTATTTACAGATAAGGAAAGTGAGGCCCTGAATAATTCAGTAAATTGCTTAAAATCAAATCAGTTCAACTAGCAAATGGAGGAGCTAAGATGTGGAGACTGGTTTTCGCTATCGGAGCTCACGCTCATTTCCCTGCACTCGCTGCCTTGTTGAACCTAGAGCTGCATGTGGCAGAGCTCTAGAAACCTGACTCACACGTTTTCCTAACAATTTTTCAGAGCACACTTTCCCTCTACAATATTTTTAATGGAATATCAAAGGGGGCTACTTGTAAATCTCAGTTAGTGGAGTCCTTTTGAACACCAACCACTGACATTCAAGCAGTTAGGCAATTATTGCTGCTGGAAATCCAAAGGCCCAACCTGCATGCTACCAGTATTCCATCTCCAGTGAATTTACCACCAGGGACAATAAAAAAGAAAGTAGTGAAATGGTAAAGTAAGTGTCTGATGGTTAAATGTCACAATAACAGATTTCTACAGCTTAATTGTTGTTTAGGGGGTGAAAGGGAATGTTCCTTGGGAAACAGTAGGGAACAGTTGGTAGTAAAGCCAATTTATGCTCATACATTTTCCTGTCATCAACAAAAGACATCGCCTAGATCTGGCTGAGACAGTATTTTATTGCTTAGTTCTTTTAGATACGTAAAATTTGATCTTCATTTTAACACCTTTATCTCTGGATAGTAATAATAATAATACACATTTTGTAGCATTTCAAAATTCTTCTCACTGCTGGTATACATCAATTATCTTTGATATTTACAATATCCTCAGGTTGGCCAAGGAAAGACTTATTTTCCCCATTTTCCACATGAAGTCATTGAAACAGACGAAAAGCTATAAGACTTTGTGCCATCACACAGACTATGACTGACTCAGGACTAGAGCTCATCCCCTGACTCGTAGTCCAATGCTTCTTCTTTAGCGAATATACAAATATGTTTGGGAGCTCCACTGACATTTTGACTTAATTCCAAGCCATTTCAGATATGTCAAAGTCTAGTATTCATCAAAGAGCAAGGAAACTGGACACAATGCGGCTTTTGCACAGCTCTTTTTTTTCTGCAGTAAATTTCAGTTTCTATCAGTACACAGGCCACTTAATATCCTTCCCATATTTATTTGGGAGATTTCATTTTTCTCACTTTCAATAAAATCCCATAGAATTTTTTAAAAACTAAAACCAAAACTCAATAATGAGAATACTTAAGGACCGGTATCCAAATCTGATTAGCATCCCCAAATGGATACTTCCACTTATTTCATAGCCCAGCCTGAACTGTATTTACCTTGTTCAGAGCTAGAATGTCAACATCACTCAAGCTGCTGGTGTGTGGGGTCTGCTGTGAAATCACAGTGAACCCATAAGGGACCGATTAGCATGACCTGCTCTTTATTAGGCAATCATGGCATTTTGACCACATCATAAAAAATCCTTCCGAAGAAAACAGTTTTCTGGCCCTTTGCTACTTAAATCAGGAGAGGGCTTCTTAGACAAATGTGTACCTTGCCTAAATAGCTACCAGTCGTAGTCAGAAAGACATGATAGGCTTCTGAATTTTAAACATCAAAATGTATGGCTGTGAAATATGCAAGTAGTTCACCTTTATGACAAAGCAGGGGATTCTATTTGGACCCCTTTGTTCCTTGCAAAGTAAGACAGCACTTATTAACAGAACTCTTCTCTTTGTTACCAATACTTTGCTAGGCACGATAGGGGGAAATAAGATTAAGGTCAAAAATCTTGACCTGAAAGAAACTGCAGTGTCACTGGGAAGAAAACATCGAAACACTAAGTGCACTCAGAAGATGTTGTTAAGTTAGTAGCCATTTGATGAACTGTCTAGAAATGTCCCACCCCTACTCCCCAGCATAAGTGCTTCCTATTTCAAGGTATATTTTGTTAATAATCCTTGCTTTTCCTGCAGCCAGGAAATTCCTTAAGGGAACCAGTATAACCCAGGGGGGAAGATCCTATGTTATAGGGTTGGACAGCTCTAGATTTGAAACCTGGTTTCCACCTTATATGCTGAGGAATCTTAAGCAATTTATTTAACCTCTCTGTGCTCAGGTACTTCATCTTCAAAGGTGTAGACAGGAGAGTGTCATGCTGGATATACACAAACCAGAGGTGCCACAGAATGTTAATCTTCCTACTCTCTTACATCATGTATTTTTGTATCCCAAGATACCTTGCACTCTGCATTTGTAATTGCTGACCTTGATGTAAAGCAAAGGAACAAGAATGCTATTAGGCAACCACAAGAGTTAAATAGCAATTTTAACCCAAGGAGGAGGCCCTAATTAGATTAATTTTTAGATATGAATGTAGGCCATTCTGTTGAGATGGTCAATTAATTCAAAAGAAGATCTTCTTTTGCAGAAAGACAGAACCCTACCAGAAAACAAATCCCCTTTCATGTTGTTCTTAGCCAAGAGCAGATGTCTGGCAATATGAAAACATAGTGGTTATTTTCACAAATGAGATCTTTCTTTCTACAGGCAGCATTGCAAAGCTAACTCTGGCTCCTATCTGAGGCTCAAAGATTACTATCTGTGCAGTGTTTATAGCAGTATTCCTGCAGCTGCATTAAAAGGTACCATGACATCTTTAAGTACATGAATAATCTTCTTCAATGTGCAGTTGTACAGGTTCGGAATTCATTGCTCTTAAACAACCAGCAGGTTCCCAAACTCGACTCCCTTAGGAAGTTCAATTAGCCTCAGATTATTTGCATATTGATCATTTCTTCCCCCACCTCCCTTTTATTTTTAACCCTACAGCCTTATTCTACTAGTGTGAAACATATATTGAGTTTGTCAAAACATTTTTCCTCCTGATGCTTTATACCAGTACTTATTTGGAAAATGCCCCAGTTTACCTGTGCCCACTTGCTCCTTATGGTAGTAAAGGGTAGCTTTATCTAGCATTAATTATATGGTAATTTCAGGAACTTTATGAGCATGCATAATTCAATATTGCCTTTCCCATTGTTTTGCAGACCAAATTACCCATTGCCTAGGCTGGAGAAATCAGTTCAAGAGCACCAGCCCTGACTCAATTTAGGATGTAGCTCAAGCGAGTTCATCAGCCTCCTCTTTAGATATTGATCGTCACTGCTGGTAGACACAATGCAGTTTTCTTTTTTTTTTTTTCTTTCCCTATTGGGCCCAGCCTTTGGCAGTTTGTTTAGAGAAGCAAAATAATTGTGGAAGAAATCAGGGAGCATATGTTATATGGACTTCATAGAAGGACCCAGATAAATTAGACCAAAAAGCTAAGTCAACCTGAGGCAAAACCCAGTTTTTATACTGTATCCATATTGTATCTGAGTTCAGATCACCTCAATTTACAAACTTGACTTTTGCCATCATAGTCCCTATCCTAATGCCCAAACTTCCCAATCTTCCACTGCCTATCTTTTCTACTTCTAGGTATAGAGCTGTGAAAATTTAAAAATTTGTAAATACTCTATGGGTTTCATCTTTACAACTTTGAAGTTAAAATAGTCTAAGGAGCTAACTCTAAAGCTAAAGCTATCTACCTCAGGAACTGCCACCTCTATTTAAAAATATCTTCTCTAAATCACAAAAAAAGTTTACTTCATTCTTCATACTGCCTGAAAGCCCAACATTCATTCATTCATTCATTCATTCAACAAATAATATTGAAAGCTTAACATATGCCAAGCCCTATGTGAGGTGCTCTTGTACCTTTACGCATGAAATTAATTTGAAATAATAAACCTTCTTTTTAAGGATGAAAATATTGGATCCCTGGCCGGGATGAACTATTTTCCAGCCATTTAAACACCGGTGTGAATTAATTCAATCAGAACACTTTCTACTATCAACAGCTTAGATCCGTGGTATTGATGTGAACTGCGGTTATGAAAAGGGAAGGTGAATTAGGAATGTAGGAAACTCAGAACAGAAAGCTTGGCTTTGGACAGAGAGAAATATTAGAACACAGGGTCAACAAATGTCTGCTATAAAGTAAAAATAGTAAAAAGGTTACTATATGAGGCAAATATATCCATCATCTCATATAGCTATATATTTTTTTAATTTTTGTTGCAAGAATGGCTAAAATCTAATCTACTCATTTAGCATGAATCCCAAATATAATACAATTGTATTACCCTCTAGTCCTCATGTTCATCGTTAGATCTCTAGACTGGTTCAGCCCACGTCTGCTACTTTGTATCCTCTAACCTATAATAGCTATTTAAACATTTTATCCAATTCGGTATAAGATAGAGATTTTAAAATCCCTCACTTCTGCCAGGATCACAGCTGTAATTTCAGCACTTTAGGAAGTGGAGGCTGGCAGACCACTTGAGGCCAAGAGTTCAAGACCAGCCTGGCCAACATGGTGAAATCCTGTTTTTACTAAGAATACAAAAATTAGCCGGGCGTGGTGGCATACCCTGTAATCTCAACTACTAGGGAAGATGAGGCACAAGGATCACTTGAACCCCAGAGGCAGAGGCTGCAGTGAGCTGAGATTGCCCCACTGCACTCCAGTCAGGGCAGCAGAGGGAGACTCTGTCTCATTAAAAAAACAAAGCCAGGCATGGTGGCTCATACTTGTAATTCCAGCACTTTGGGAGGCAGAGGTGGGTGGATCAACTAAGGTCAGGAGTTCGAGGCCAGCCTGGCCAATATGATGAAACCCTGTTTCTACTAAAAATACAAAAAATTAGCCGAGCACAGTGGTGGGTGCCTGTAATCCCAGCTACTCCGGAGGCTGAGGCAGGAGGATCACTTGAACCCGGGAGGCAGAGGTTGCAGTGAGCCGAGATTGTGCCACTTCACTGCAGCCTGGGAAACAAGAGTGAAACTTCATCTCAAAGAAAACAAAAAAACATGGACTATAAATCATGCTGCTGCTATAAAGACACATGCACACATATGTTTATTGCGGCACTATTCACAATAGCAAAGACTTGGAACCAACCCAAATGTCCAATAACGACAGACTGGATTAAGAAAATGTGGCACATATACACAATGGAATACTATGCAGCCATAAAAAATGATGAGTTCATGTCCTTTGTAGGGACATGGATGAAACTGGAAATCATCATTCTCAGTAAACTATCACAAGGACAAAAAACCAAACACTGCATGTTCTCACTCATAGGTGGGAATTGAACAATGAGAACACATGGACACAGGAAGGGGAACATCACACTCTGGGGACTGTTGTGGGGTGGAGGGAGGGGGGAGGGATAGCATTAGGAGATACACCTAATGCTAAATGACGAGTTAATGGGTGCAGCACACCAACATGGCACATGTATACATATGTAACATACCTGCACATTGCGCACATGTACCCTAAAACTTAAAGTACAACAATAAAAATAAAAAGAAAACAAAAAAACAAAAACAAACCCTCACTCTTCCCACCAAGGCTATATGTCCCCTTTGTGCTCTTAGGATTCAGATCATAGGCTAATGCTTTGAGGGACATTATTGAGTTCCTCTAGAGCTAACCTAGATATCTGATCATGGTTTAATTCAACTATAAATCTATTGTGAACTACTGCTATGGTTTGACTGTATCTGCCAATAAAACCTGATTCCCAATACAACAGTGCCGGAAAGTGGGGTCTAATAAGAGGTGATTAGCTGATGAGGGCTCTCCCCTCATAAATAGATTAATACAGGAGTGGGTTAGTTATCGCAAGAGGGAACTTGTTATAAAAGCTAGTTTGCCCCCCTCTTGCTCTCACCCTATTTCTTGCCTTTCTGCCTTCCACCACGTGATGATGCTTTATGAAAGCCCTCACTAGATGCAAGTCCGTCAAACTTGGACTTCCCAGACTCCAGAACAATAAGAAATAAATCTCTGTTCTTTGTAAGTTGCCCAGTCTCATTTATTCTGTTATTGCAGCACAATACAGACAAAGCAACTATTTATAGCACTCTATAAGTAAATGCCTTCCTGGTTCCACACAAACACGTACATGTATATGCTAGAATCCAATCCGCTTACTATCTAGAGGATTTTTGAAGAATAATTAAAATTCACAGGTTCACTTCTTCACTCACTAGGCCTGTGAGTGGTTCAAGATAAGATCTATATTATAAGCATAAAGAACAATTAATTTATTTGTTACTTAGGGGCCTCTACACAGATCATTAATGCTAAATTCATATGTAAAAGTCAATAATGTCTATCAGTGAAAGATAACACATTCAAGTCTCTTAATATAACCATTTTGTAAATATTTACTTTGGTAACAGGAATTTAAAGCGGAAGTTTCACCAAGTCAGATACTAACATACCATAAAGGGTGAATTCCATGCCCAGAATTTAAAACTGAATGGGTGAAAAGTGGTTATTGGACTCCTGAAAACCCTCACCCCCACCAAGGATATAAAATGGCCAAGAGTTTGAAAACTAAGAGGATTTGTAAGGAAAGCCACTCTCTAGAGACAGCCTTCAGTGTGCTGTGAGTAGACAGGGGAGGAGATATCTTCCTCTCAGCTCAAGCTTAAACAATAGGGCCAAATGTATGCCCTGATATGTGCTACCTGGATTTCGGGGGGGCACAGTGGACTGGTGTCTGGCATACACCTGAGAAATCTAAAGGAAAAATGCTCTGCTATCAATCTGAGGGAGCAGGCAGTGAAACAGATTGACATGGGCTACAACAGTGTGGCTACCGGGATTCAAAAGTGTGGCCCAGGGAAGCAAGGGCCAGCCTGGAGTCTGTGGAGAAACTGGATAAAGAGGACAATCTGGTGGGCAAGGTAAGCCCAACGAGGTAGATCCATGGGGGGCTGATAAGGAAACAGCCAGGCAGAGGAAAATGTGCCATATGAGTTCCAAATTACCCACCTCTAGAGAAGTGGGGTCAGAGAGGCTCCTAGTGAGGGCCTCTGAAGAAATGGCAAAAAGCTCATGAGGGAAAGAACAGATTTAAACCTCCAATGCCACTGCACAGCAGTGTCAGCCAAGTAAAACCTCGTCCTCTTCGCCACCCTCCCTTCTGGAATTTCAACCCTGGCAGTATCAAATAGAACAACTTGCCAGAGAGAAGGAAGGAAGAAAGACAAGAGAAAGTGCTGCTGTGCATCCAGCGCTCTGTGAGGACAAAGAATTCCTCCAACTGCGAATGAAATTACAAGTTTTGGTTATTACATAGGACCCTACGCATTTCTAATTATTCAGTGAAGACTACGTTTGTGACTTAAAATGGCTGTAGGGCTTTTTATTACCCAAGAATAAACAAAATTTTAGCCTGTGCGAGTTTTTACCCAGAGTCAGGGGAGGAACTTCTCCCCACTGAATAAATTTCATTAGAATATGGGAGAAAAAATAAAGTTGCCTTTGATTACATCCCATGAGTCTTGCTCATTGAGCATATCAGTTAAACTTCTTAAGATAGAGGGAATTGCTTAAGGGAATACACGATGATTCTTCTCAGCAACTTATAAACAGACTCTAATTCATAAATTTGCTAACGGCTCTTTCCTGCTAGACATTAACAGAGAAAAAAATATCTCTGTTTGGTCATTAGCTTTAATTTAGATATAGCCTTAGAGTTACAAGGAACATCTTGAGGACAAGCAAATGGCTCTAGACTTTATTAAAACCACACTCCAATGAAACACTCTTGAAGCAGTGCCCTTTAGAAATGATTGCTTGAAATAGATGAAATGCAATTCTTTGAAAATTTATCCAACTCTGGTTGCCCTTTGTTTTTCCAGTGCGTGTGCATGATCTGCCTCTTTCCCCCTCACCAGTAGCAAGAAGTCTTCATGCTCAAATGTAGGGCCACTAAGCATTCTCTGATGTTCATCTCCACCATTCTTTCCCCAAAATGACTTATTAAGCACATTTTTTTTTTTTAGATAGGGTCTCACTGTTTTGGCCCAGGGTAGACTCAAACTCCCAGGCTATAAGGATCCTCCACCTCTGCCTCCTGAGTACCTGGGACTACAGGCATGAGCCACCACACCCAGCTTATATTTCTTTTCTTTTCTTTCTTTCTTTCTTTTTTTTTTTTTTTTTGAGAAGGAGTCTCACTGTGTCACCCAGACTGGAGTGCAGTGGTGTGGTCTCGGCTTACTGCAGCCTCCACCTCCTAGGTTCAAGTGATTCTCATGCCTCAGCCTCCCAGGTAGCTGGGATTGCAGGTGTGCACCAACACACCTGGCTAATTTTTTTTTGTATTTTTAGTAGAGATAGGGTTTCGCCATGTTCGCCAGGCTGCTCTTGAACTCCTGACCTCAAATGGTCCACCCGCCTCTACCTCCCAAAGTTCTGGGATTACAGGAATGAGTCACTGCACCCAGACTTATACTTCTGAAACATCAAGTATAGACCAGGCTCCAGGTAGTGATACTAAGATGACTAGAATCTGCCATCCCAGGACTACCAATGTAGAAACGGAGCTAGTCAGTTAAATAAGAAAATTACTAATAGAGAACAAAAAAATACACTGTGGGAGCAGAGAAGCAGAGATGATTAACTCCACTTAGAGAGGTTGAGGAAGCCCTCCCAGAAGAGGTGACAATTTGATCTGAGTCTTGACAAGTGAGTAAGGGCTCATCAGGCAAAGAGCAGGCCGAACAGTGTTTTAGGCATTACCTGAATGAGGGACAGTGAGAAGGAGCATGGATATTCTGGGAATTGGATAGAATTTAGAAAGTGATGAGGGCAGGAAATGACTCTTGGCGATGGCAGGGATCAGAAGAGATTACCTGTGTAGTTTGTCTTGTTGGGTGACCTGTAAATGAAAGGGAACCAATGAAGAATAGTCAAGCTACTAGATCCCTGACTGGAAGAAGACAGAAACTGAATGAAGGAAGTTATGATGACTTTCCATACATACACACAAGAACCATATCTTTCTCTTGTTCTTCCTGAGCTAACAGATTGTGCACATGATATCAAACTGTCTGGGTATTTTAGTGAAACTGCACAGTGGCATCCACCTCAAATTTAACTCAGAGAAAATTCTTCCAGTTTCTGAATTAAATGCAAAAGAAGACAGATGCATCATACCGCTAAAAGAATAAAGTCTTTTAAAAAGGTAACCCTGTGTTACTCCTTAGCGTTCTCATGACACTGAGACAAAGTATTGAATCAGATATATAAAATTGTTGACAACTTTTTGTATGTGATAATAATCTGTTCAAAAATTTAAGTGAGTTATGACATGTGCTTTTCTTTTTTATTGTGTTTCCTTCAGTTTGTGTCTCTCCCCACACCTCTTGCATTTTGGTACTATGAGTTGTACTTTGCTGTTTTTAATGTCAATTATTGTGAATGAAGTCAAGATTATATGCTACTCTGGGTTTACAAATTTATTATTTATTCCAACACTGTTTCCTCCAGAGAATCAAAGCACATGGTTTCAAAAATTAAAGATAAGGCCAAACACAGTGGCTCATGCCTGTAATCTCAGAAGTTTGGGCGGCGGAGGTGGGTGGATCACTTGAGGCCAGGAGTTCAAGACCAGCCTGGCCAATATGGCAAAACCTCGTCTCTACTACAAAAAAACAAAAATTAGCCAGGTGCAGTGGCAAGTGCCTGTAGTCCCAGCTATTTGGGAGGCTGAGACTGGAGAATCACCTTAACCCCGGTGGTAGAGGTTGCAGTGAGCCAAGATCACGCCACTGCACTCTAGCATGGGGCAAAAGAACAAGACCCTGTCTCAAAATAAAATAAAATAGAGAAAATATTTATCATTTCTTCATGAAACTCTTGAGAGGTGAGCATCAAAAAAGCAACAAAAAAACTTAGATGTTTGAGTTTTATTTTCAAGTTTTCTAAAACTATGATCGAGTTTAAGAATGTTAAGATTTAAATGAAGAATAAGGTAAACTGTTTTATTACATAACTAGTATCACAAAATATTGTGGGATTTTTGGTCCTATTATATATTTAAAAGATATTTTATTCTGTAATCCTTGACAGATTATATAATTATAAATATTATTAATGTTATAAATATTATTTATAATTATTTTAACTGATTAATTTATGTGAATCAAAAGTAAATACTTTATTCTATTCTACTTATAGCCTTTCATAGTCCCAATTTTTGTCACTATACATGAGATTGAGTAATTTATAAAGAATAAAAATTTATTTCTTATAGTTCTGTAAGCTGGAAAATCAAAGAGCATGGTGCCGCAGCTGGTGAGGATCTGCATGCTGCATAATTCCATGGTGGAAGGAGGAAGTCCAAGACAGGCCACAAAAGCAAGAGAGCAAGAGGGTGGTGACCTCATATTTAAAACAAGCTCATGCTCATGATAACGAACCCACTCCCTAGTTAATGACATTAATCCACTGATGAGGGCAGAAACCTCATGACCTAATGTCCTTTTATTAAGTCCCACCTCCCAACACTGTGGGATTGTAGATTAAGTTTCCAATATATGAACTTTGAGTGACACATTCAAACCATAGGATGGCCCATAGCACATTTGATTATAGCTTATTTTCTCAGTATAGAATTTTGTTTCTACTTGTACATAGCATTTGCCTGTTGTAACATCTCTTGTAATCATAATGATTTACTGAATCTCTTTCCCTCAAAAGACTACAGCCATTATGAGGCCAGAGGTCATATCAATCTTATTCATCCTTTTATTTCCATACCTAGATAAATGCCGAATGCAAGATAGGTGCTCAGTGAATATCTGGTGAATGACATTTGAATTTGGAATGTGCCATTAGCCATTTTTAAAGCATGGACAAGATAACCTGAAGACCTGTTTCCTTATCTGTAAAGTGGAAATCATAACATAAAATTCACAGGATGGTTTTAATATTAAATTAGATAGCTACATATACGGTCTTATTTAGAACTCTAAGAATTCTGATCTAGTCTATCTGTTCTAATCTATCAGTACCTCCACACAGTAGAGAAATAGTTTAAAAGGGAAGATATGTAAGGGAATGAAGAAGGTGGTTAAATATTTCTGTTGAGTGTAGCTTGACATTACTCTGAAGTATGAAAATGGGAATCCAAAAGGAATTGAGGACCAGATGCATCATCATTGTTAGGTTTTTTACCCACACGAGTAATTCTCTCCCTGTCTTTGCATCATCAATATTCCCCTCTATAATCTGTGAGTGAATTATTAACATCAGTGTGTGGTGAATTATTCACCTCACTATACACCCTAACAATATTTTTTCCATTGGCCTCACATCATCTTCTAGCTACCATTCATTCCGTACATCTCCTGCCCTTTCAACACAACTTCTAGAAGATGTTGTATTTTTTAAAATATCTCCTTTGCCAAACCTAATGAGCAATTTCAGAGCTCATCTTAGTAACCTATTAGCAGCATCTGAAAGAGTTGATCTTTTTCTCCTTCTTGCACTCTTTATCAAAAAAAAAGTTACCCAAGTATCAAAATAATTTTTTTTTTTTTTTAGAGGGAGTTTCACTCTGTCACCCAGGCTGGAGTGCAGTAGTGCGATCTCAGCTCACTGCAACCTCTGCCTCCCGGGTTCAAGCAGTTCTCTGCTTCAGCCTCCCAAGTAGCTGGGATTACAGGCGCCCACCAACACACCTGGCTATTTTTTTTTTTTTTTGTATTTTTAGTAGAGACGGGGATTTCACTATCTTGGCAAGGCTGATCTTGAACTCCTGACCTTGTGATCCACCCGCTTCGGCTTCCCAAAGTGCTGGGATTACAGGCGTGAGCCACCGCGCCTGGCCTCAAAATGATTTTTAAAGTGTACATACACAAACACACACACACAACTATAGATATGTATCATTAGCCCCTCCCTTTATTATAGATAAGGTATAGATAAGTATTTTTTACTTAATAATACAACATGGAGATTTTTCATATTAATTCTGTAAAGAGATTCCTTATCCTTTTCTAAAACTGCATAATATTCCATCATGTGGATGCACTTTACTCTGAATAATCAGCTTCCTATAGATGAACATCAGGTTATATCCAATTTTTTGCTGCTATATAAAATGTTTCAATGAATAGTGATATTCAGTCACAACTTCATATTAGTGCATTTTATATGCATTATGTATATAGTAGAAGTTCCTGGAAGTGGGATTACTGAATTATAAGATAAATTCACTTACAATTTTTTATAGATATTATCAAGTTGCTCTCCAGTATAATACATGAGAGACAGTAGTTTTATTTTGCATTGCTGTTATTCTAAATCACTCCATGCTTGTCAAATATACTGTTTTCACTAGGCTTCCAGAGAAAATTTCTCTCTTGATTCTCTCCTTAGGCTAATGATTCTCTCTTTTTCTGACTTCTTTCTATGACCCAACCTCTAAATGTGGCATGCCCTCACAGCTCAGCCTTTGTTTTCTCCAATGGAATATCCCTAGACTCCAGAATAGCACCTATCACAGGATATGTGTTCAATAAATATGCATGAAATGAATGTAATATTTGCAGAATTTAACTTCCACGAAACCTTGCAAAGTAATAAACAGTAATCACATTTTATAGTTGAGGGCACTAAAATTTAGTAGTTACATAATTTTCCAAAATCACTGCTAGTAAGTGGTAGAGGCTAAGATTAAACCTAGGTCTGGTGAATCCAAAGCTAGGAGAAAGAAAAAATGACAGTTGCAAAGTGTAGTTCAATATTATCTATATTTGGAAAACTGTAAACAACGTAATTGTCCTACAGTAAGGAGTGTTTAAATAAATAAATATTAACATTATTATGAGTCTATTCAAATGAACATTATAGAGACTATGTGGTTACATGGGAAATTCTTCTGATATTAAAATGTACATCTAGATTATGATTACAAATGATTAATAAGCTAAAAGATTTACATTTTTTGTCTAGAGGACTATGAATTTCTTTTTATCTGGCTTCTGTGATTATAATGTTTATTTAACTTCTAAACACATATTAAGACAATAGAAAAATCTTTATTTTAAATCTTGTATAAATATACTTATATTAGGATAACATGTTCTGCTGACTAGCAGACTCTATGATATCCTGTAATTTTTGAAGAAAAGAATAAATGTTGAAGTCATAATGTAAACATAACACACAATTTCACTGCATATATTGTTACAGAAAATATGCAGTAGATATTGGCTTGGGATACCTGACAATTAGCAACCTTAAAAAAAAGCAGGTCATGTACTATATAAATACTATATGTAATAACTTCCTTTCATATCAAAACAGTTTTTTTATCACTTATATTATCATTTAAACTATCTTTAATTTGGCATGGTTTTCTTCTTCCCTTAATAGAATCCTTTATAAAGTGTAATATTTCCAAGAACACAAAATAGAACTGCAGTTGCTATTTAACTTAATACTCTAAAGTTTTTAAACTAACAAAATAACGTTTAGTTATTTGAAAATTAATGATGATATCTCATGTAAATCCACAATTTTATATGTATACTGTTCATATTGTTGTTAAAATATAGCAGAATGCAGATGGTGATAACAAAACTGATATTATCTGACATAAATATAAATTTGTCAGACAAATGTGCTATCTCGCTCTGTACTCTATGAAATATAGGGATAAACTACAGGCACTTTTAATCCAACCAGTAAATTTTTTTAGAGCTATTAATCTCTGGTAGCGAATCAAATAATTCAAATATTTAAACAAGTTAGAAATCAGTATGCTTACATGATCCAAAAGTAATCCAACGGAATTGAGTATAATGCTATCTTCCCAGAACTTGGTTTTTAAACACGTATACACATGCAACAAACATAAAGACTCCAGATAAAAATTGATTTTGATTATGGTCAAATACTGACAAATAGGTTTATCTTCCTTATTCTGCATCTCAAACCATAGTGGAAAAGAATATTAATGATGAAATGTATAAAGGGTTTATGTAGTAACTATAGCAAAGATTGATTGAGCACCATTGCTCCGCGAATCATCCAAAATAAATGGGGTCTTGAGAAAGAGATATTTTTCTGCATCTCAAAGCCATCCCCTCTACTTGGGCTCACAATACTCTCCTCACCTGTCGAGGGATCTGGAGAGTACATTCATAGCCTTTTTCTTTCACAGCTTCATCGCTCCTTCTCCATGGGCTTCTTCCCTTGTGTCTCCAAATATGCATGATTCTCCATTTAAAAAGCAAAAATTATTTCTTTTCATTTTTTCAGTTCTTCTAACCTATTAATATATTCCTTTCCACAAATTTTCATAGGAATCATTTGCATTTTATTCTGGATGATAAAGGCTAGTAAGATTGAGCAGCATGACATGAATTCATTAACATATTTAACACTAGGCAAGGGTCGTATGAGATTCACTGAATGAGTTTAGTAGCCCACAAATCCTCTTCTTCACTTGCTTAAGAACTCAACCATTCTCACTTCTCATTACTGAGCTTCCATTCAAACTAAATATCCTTTGTTCATTCTTCAACTCTTCAACAGAGCACATTTCACTCTTTTTTCATAACAATGACGCTCTGGCTGCTTTCCGGCCTTTCCATACTCTCATTTGAGGTTACTTGCATTGTCCCTCTCTATAGCTTCATCTGTCTGCAAATGCCTCCTACAAGACACTCTTTTCTCCTTAGCATTTACTCTTCTGGAGAATTCATCCAGTCTCATATCTAATCACTGACTCATTCTGCAAACATTCAGAGGGTGTTTATTCTATGCATGCCAGTGTCCTGAGCACTGAGTTCACAAGTATGAGTAAGGCAACGTACTTGTCCTTAGAGAGCTTAGAATTGAGTTGAGGAAAAGACAAAAAAAAGAAAAGAAAGCAGTTATTGAGGTGTAGCTAGGACAATGGGCCCTGCAGAGGAGAGGAAGCCTCCTAGATAAGGGAACATTTGAATCATAACTTAGTATAAGATGGTCAGATGTTTAAACATATATATACATATATACCTATATACATACTTAATATGTGATATATGTTTATATAATATTATATATACACATGTGTCCCACATGCCTAAAACTTACTCCTCCTCTTTTTTTTTTTTTTTTTTGAGATAGTGAGATGGGGTTTCCCTCTGTCACCCAGTCTGGAGTGCTGTGGCATGATCCTGGCTCACTGCAACCTCCACCTCCTGGGCTCAACAGATTCTCACGCCTCAAACTCCTGAGTAGCTGGGACCACAGATGCATGCCACCATGCCTGGCTAATTTTTTGAATTTTTGGTAGAGACAGGGTTTTGCCATGTTGCCCAGGCTGGTCTCAAACTCCTGGGCTCAGGTGATCTGTCCCCTCGGCCTCCCAAAGTTCTGAGCCACTTTTGGCCTGGTCACTCTCTCTTTCTTTAAAACAACTCCCCTCTTCTACTTCACCATTTCTTTAACACTGCAATGGGGCTCTCTGGTCCACTAGACTTGAAAAGCCCATATTCACAGTCTATCATTCTTAGGAAAAATATATTTTGCCCATACCAATTATACTTTTACCATTTTAACTTCAGAAAATCCTGGGTGGGTGTGAGAGTTTGATTTTAAAAAGTACAAATCCTAGGTTTTCTTGCAATCAGTGAATTTAATCAGTCTGGGGCAGCTTGGGAAACAGGTTTTTTTTTTAATATCACCAGGTGACTCCAATGTGAAGCCACTTGTCTATGTTCTCATCACTACAAACCCCCATCTAATCTGTCCCTAATCTGTTTCAACAGAAAACTGTCAAATTAATCTTTCAAAGACACTGCTTTAATCACATTTCTCAGATCTAATATAACTGGAACTTTCTCACTTGATCTCTGCAATTTAAAATTCTAAAAAAAATATGTCTCCTAACAAATATTCTTCATTCATTCATGTAATCAGCTGTTATTCAATATCTAAATGTTAGGTTCAGGGAACTGATAGTCCTCAACTCCTCACAGTCTTCATTCCAGCAAAAAAGACAGACACTATATAACCACAATTAAATGTGATCAGTCTTAAGATAAGGAAATACTAGACTCTAAAGAAACCCATAATAGGAGAAGTTAGCTTAGTTGTCAAAGATGATCTGCTACACTTTAAATTGAAACATCATCAAAAATTTCTCAGGTAAAACGGAGAGGGAAAGGGAAGATTTCCAAAAGGTAGGCCAGCAGAAGCAGCATATGGTGGTTAAGTGAGAGAGATACCTCATCACTTTTGAAATGTGGAAATAGTTTCATTTCTAAGGAGGGTAATTCGTAAGGAGAACTGTTAGATATGAGTGAGGCCAGACCACACAGGGCCTTATAATGCATGCTAAGGAGTCCGGACTTCATCCCGAAGGAAATGGAAAATCATTGAGGACTTTTATGCAGGGAGTCATTTGCAGGTTTGTGTTTTTGAAAGATCACTACAGCAGCAATGTAAGGAACAGATGAAGGGGAAGCAAAATTAGAGTTGGAGAGAACATGTGAGAGACTTGCAGTAATAATGAAAGAGATATGGAATGGATGGTTTGGATTAAAGAAAATTAGATGGATTGGGAAGGAGTTCAGATTTAGAGTCAACAGTACTTGGTGACAGTGAATATAAGGAACAGAGTGATACTAGGGATGACTCCCATATTGCTGGTTTGGAAAAGTTGGTGAATGGAAGAATGATTTACTAAAGCAGAGAATATTGCTAGCAAAACAGTATTTTCTGTGTTGTTGGGTGGAGAAATGTAATTAACTCACTTTCAGATACTTTAAGTTTGAAGTTCCTTAAAAACAAGTTGGCTCTGAGTGAATGGATATCAGAGTGGTGGGACAACAATCAGGAGTGGCCACAGATGCCAAAGGAAAGGAAGAAAGGTAGTGAATGTTGCAGGAAGGGGCTTACTAGATTCGCAGACCCACCAGTTATTGGTAACCTAAGGGGGAAGGCAGATTAGAGTGTGCTAAAGAGTGATAATGAAGGGAGAAAATGGACAGTCAGTGTTGAAAACTCTCCCAAAAATCTGATCAGGGAAGAAAAGAAAGATATTGAAATAATTAGAGGAAGTGCTGCGCTTTATGGTGGTTTGTTTTCCTTGCGTTAATGAGTTTGGTAGGAGTTTTGTTTAGTTTTAAATTTGATAAGTAGGCATATGTTTACATTCTGAAGGAAAGGGCCAGCATAAAGAGAAACACTGAAAATCATGAGGAGACAGTATGTATAACCATGGCCCAAAGCCTATGAGACATTAAGAGAGGGTGAGATCCAGAACAGAATTGGAGCCTTTAAAAACCTTTAAGTAAGGGAAGTTCCTTCTCAATCTTAGTAGGATGGAAACGATTGTCAAATAATAGCCTATTCCAATGCAATTTTAACTGTTCCAGAAAACAGTAAGGACAATAAATTTTTAAAAAAAATTAAAAAGCAATAAAAGCATTCATACTAAAACATGAAAAAAATTCAAAAGCATCTACAGAAAAATCTCACTTGTGAATATCAGTGCAAATATCCTAAGTGAGATGTTAAAAAGCAAAATCAAGAAATGGTTTAACATAACAAGAAGAAAAGAGGTGTAGTAGCTGAATATCTTCAGGACTGCCAAGATGGGAGTTGAATGCCAGTCACTGTTGGCATTTAATAGGAAGAAGGGGGAAGAGAGAAGAGGAAGGAAATCTATGGCAGGTATTCCTCTTCTTATTAGGAAAGCAAATATTCTTCTAAGTTTCCCTGGAAGTCTGCTGTTTGCCATATGGGCCATAATTGAGTCATTTGGCCTCTCATAACTAAAAATGAGGGTGTATGGTGAGCAGTTACCTCCAAACTCAGTGTAGAAGCAGCAAGGGAGCTTGGGATTGAGAATGGCTTGTGACTACTCATCAGTAATCTATGCATAGCATGCATCCATTTCTTTGTATTTTACTCTTTACTGTATCTTAATTTACATTTGCAAATCAAAGTATAAATTGATGCTGCTGTAAAAAATTTAAAACTAAAAAAAGAAGTATTTTAAAATTATAGTACATCACAAGTAAAACAATCAAATCTATTAATCTAATTCACCTAATTGACAGAAGAAAATTATATAGTCATTCCTTGGATCAGAAAAGACATATGACAACATTCAACATCCATTCTAGATTTTTTTAAACATTCATCAAAATGAGTATATATGAATACTTTCTTAACAGTGCATATGTGTATGTGTGTGTGTGCGTGCGCACGTGTGTGTGTTGTGTGTATGTGTCAGAGAGACAAGAGAGAAATATCAGCCCACAAACTGGCATTCAACCTAATGGAGACATTTCTGCTGAAGTTTAAACAAGAAAAGGATAGTCACACTCACCACTGCTATTTAATTTTGTACTGACAAGAGAAAATAATTAGAGATATAACACTTAAAAGAGGGTGGTAAAACTTTTCCTATTTGTAGACAATTTTGTTATTGAAAAACACAAAAGAATAAAATGGAGAAAAACACTACAAAAGCAAGATAATTGAGAATGAATTAAGATAGCAAGGAAAATAATTAATTCATAAAAATTAGTATCAATCATAGGTAGACACAGCAAGTGAGAAGATACATGGAAAAGAATATACATTTACAGTAGCCACAGAAAGATAAAATATTATGAAATAAACTTTGCAAAAATGTGCCAAACCTATATAAGCAAAACCTAAAAATACTCCTAAAATACACCTAAGCATGACTGAAGAAATAGAAAGACATATCATGTCGTTGGATAGGAAGGCGCAACATAATGAAAATATAAACTGTAAGTTAACTTACAAATTATACACTATTCCAATAAAAATATCAATAGATTTGTTGTAGAAATATACAAGCTAATTCTAAATTTATAGGGAAAAAATAAACAAGAGTAAATTACCAGGAAAACTTTTTTTAAAAAAAGAACACTGAAGTAGGAATAATTCTACTAGGTATTAAACATACTCAAAAGCAGTGCTATCTAATAAAAATATAATGAAAGCCACCTATATAATTTTAAAACATTTAGTAGCTACAATATAAAAATTGTTTTAAAAGGTAGAATTTAAAAATATTATTTTATTTAAGCCAATATATCAAAACATTATTTCAACATGTAATCAATATAAAAGTTATTATTAATATATTTAAAATTCTTTATTTAAACTACATCTTTAAAATCCAGTGTGTAGTTTTCAATTACAGCACATCTCATCTCATACCAGCACATTTCAAGTGCTCAATAACCTATGTATTAGACAGCCTAGCTCTAACAACTAAAACAGTAAATTATTGGCACAGGAATAAGCAGACAGGTGAATGAAATCAAATAAACAATAGATCCAAGTAGAAATGTCAATTTATTATATGATAAGGTAGTATCTCAAATCAGTGAGTCAAGGATAAAGTTTTTAGTAATGGTACTGTAACAAACGGATAAGCATCAAAAGACAAATTTCGATCCTTATCAGTAAACGCGAAGTGGACCAAAGACATAAATGTAAAAGGGAAACCATAAAAGTACTAGAAAAAAAAATAGACACATTTCTTCATAGCCTTGGAAGAGCAGATTCTATTTGTAACTCAAAAATCCAGAAACTATGAGGGAAAAAGACTAAGAAGTTGCATTACATTTTTTAAAGAAGTCCACAAGGCAAAACACATCAAAATAAAATACACACACATAAAAAGGGCAAAGCGGAAAAAATTGCTAATTGATGTCAGAAACTTAAAACGAAACCCCTACATAAATAACAAGCTTTAAGATATAGAGAAGAAAAAGACCACCAATACAATAAGCAATTAGAAAAGGATGTGAGTAATTGTCAGTAATAAAAATACAAGCAGTTTTTAAACATATGAATATTTCTCAGCTATCATTTCTCACCTATCATATTGACAAAAAAAGCAAAA
The DNA here is from genome assembly GCF_006542625.1 of Nomascus leucogenys. Taxonomy (NCBI): domain Eukaryota; kingdom Metazoa; phylum Chordata; class Mammalia; order Primates; family Hylobatidae; genus Nomascus; species Nomascus leucogenys. The sequence continues at coordinate 76,822,936 of NC_044392.1, forward strand.
TGTGATAAATATACTCTGTTGTCAAACCTATGGGAAAATAGGCATCAAAATTATTAATTTTCTTTCTTCTTTAACCCACTTTTAGGAACTGACTTAGATATACTTTCACATAAACAAAATGACAAGTATACCAGCAATTCACTGTGGCACTGCTCATAAAAGCAAAAAGTTGGACACAGACAAGAGGCCTACAATAGAGAACTGTTGAACGTAAACTATAGTACATACATACATTAGCACGCTATGCAACTATGGTTGACCCTTGAACAATATAGGTTTTAACTGTGAAGACTTTATACACAGATTTTTTTTTCAATAAAAGTGACCACGTGTACCTGCCTCTTCTGCTTCCCCTTCCACCTTCTCCACCTTTTCCACCACTGCCCTGTCTGAGACAATCAAGACCAACCCTTTCTCTTGTTCCTTCTCCTCAGCCTACTCAACATGAAGATGATGGCATTTACGAGGATCCACTTCTACCTAATGAATAGTAATTATATCTTATCTTCCTCATGATTTCTAATTACATTTTATTTTCTCTAGCATATTTTATTGTAAGAATACAGTGTATAATAAACATAACATATAAAATACATGTTAATCAACTTATGTTATCAGTAAGGCTTTCAGTCAGTAGTGGGCTATTAGTAGTTAAGTTTTGGGGAGTCAAAAGTTATACATGGATTTTTGACTGTGCAGAAGTCAGCACCCTTAACTCCCATGTTGTTCAAGGGTCAACTGTACTAAAATAGCAAATAAACAAAAAATGATAAAAACATTTTAGTGAAAAATAAATACATGTATACATATAATGCTGTTTTTAATAAGAAAAGTAGATATATAAAATACTTGTTTTTTATTCATATATATTTGCACAAAGAAACACTGGAATGGTGTCCACCTACGGGGGTAGGAGGAAATGGGGTGGATAAGGGGGAAAGTGTTGTGATTTTGATTTCAAACCACATGCATGAATTACCAATTCACAAGAAGAGAACATAAGGTCAAATATATATGTGCTTGTGTGTATTTTTGCATGTATGTGTATGTGCATGCACCACTTTTTGAGATAATGGGAAATGGAGATCATTATTGGTAATCAAGAGACTAGTTCTAAGTCTGGCTCTTCTAAAATTAGGCTATTACATTGCCTTTAATTTTTACTCTTGTTCCATAAAAATGAATGAATATCTTTTAGCGTGGTTATTATAATGACATTTTAACATTTTAGTTAAATTATAATTCAAGATAAAATTAGATATTTTAGAGTAGATTGGAATTGGGGAAAAAATGAGAAGGAAGACTTGAAGCAGGTGGAGGATATTTGAAAGAGTCAGTGTGAACAATGTGGGAGAGAGTTAAAGGGAAAAAGAGTAGATTTTGCTAAAGTTTTGAGGGTCCAGCTGAGGGAGGTGATCAAGAATCTACCCAGTTGTATGTTTTCTCTCTGTGTTTGTTTCATCTATGTTTGAACCCATAGATGGGTTCACTCATTGTTGAGCTTCCTATTGAAAGAAACAGGAACTATCACAGGAAAAAGGAGTATAGGATTTGATTAGAGACAGGCTGAGGCTTTGGACCAGAGAATATCAGCTTAATGATGGGGAGTGGAGAGTGAAGATCAGCAGAAGGAGTATCAGAGAAGGAGAAAGCAATGGACCAATGACGTCACTGAATGAATGAGCCGCAAAGATAAAGATTAGGATAAAGATTAGGGTACAGAAATTTTTCCAATGACATGCCATTCATAGTGAGTTTTCCTTTCTCCAAATTTCTCCAGATTTTGCATTTTGTACCCCAAAGTCAGATTGCTTTTGTTATCTCAGACTTTCTTGCTACTCAGACTTCCTTGCTTCAAATCTTTGTTCTACCACTTACTACCTGTGTGGCATTGGACAAGCTACTTAAATTTATGTGCTTCAGTTACCACATCTATAAAAGAAAAGAGTGATGCTGCCTGCCTTAGCTTGTCATTTTGAGTTGAGGACACCATCAAACAATTAAAATATGACAAATACTTTCTTATTACTGGCTGTAAGACAAAATCTGATTTCAGAGATGTTATAATGTAAAAACAAATATGCACCTTGGATTTGATTCTTATTGAATTAGTTTGCTCCTTCACCATAGAACCTAGGACTTCTAAATTAATATTTTAAAGGCCAGATTAAAGATTTAATATAACAAAGTTACAGCCCATTAATGTTCATTACCAACTCACATTTCTCCCAGTGGTTCCTCTAAAACAGTGAAATAAACCAGCCCAAATTGTAATCATCCTGAAAAGGGGGGTAAGATATTTTTATGGCTTGTTTAGGCAATGCTTATTGATAAATGTTTCTAGTAGAACAGTTATCAGATACAATGTGCCCTATATTCTTTGTGTTTATTTAATAATTGCATGTTATTGTACCTGTTTATTTACGACCCTTTAGAAATGCAGAAAAATTAGGGATAATGATGTTAATATCCCTAAATCAAAAGACTATGTATAATAGGAGAAAGAATGTTAATTTGGATTTAAGCTCATGTGTAGCTTTCTCCCACCTCTGTTACTTTCTGTCTGTATGAATTGGATAAATTACTAACCTTCCCAAAACTGTTTTCTAATTTGAAAAATGCGTACAATCTAATAGGTAAAAATACATACCATTTCATAGAATTGTTGGGAAGTTTAAATAACATACTGTCTATAAAGTGCCTAGATACATGAGGCTTGAATGCTTGTCCCTAACCCCCTACATTGATTTCTACCCTGACATCTCTAACAGTATAAGATTAAATAACAAGGGAATGCTAAGAAAGCTGGACCTATTACAAAACAGTTCATACTTACTAAGATCACTCCCCCTCACCCAAGTCATTTAGTCACTTCCTCTTTTGTTTCAATATCCCATTAAAAACAGTCTTTTTCTCTTTAGTTTATGATTATCTGGGAAAGGGCAGTAATGCTCTTTGTGAATAATGCTACATATTGAATTGAGAACAAAATAGCTGAAAACAGTCTGAGGCAGTTCTAGTTGGCACACAAATCAATTATAGATCATCATTTAACAGAAACCAAAACACATGCACACTACAGGACTAATTTTGCCCTCAACCTCTTTCTGAGAGAATATATATATATATATATATATATATATATATACACACACACACATACACACATATGTATATATACATATATGTATAGTATATATACACATATAATTGTCAGCCTTCTCCATTGACTTGTAATAAAAGAAAAAAATCTTAAAAATATCAATATTGCCATTCATTTGAATCAGAAAAGGATTGTCTCTATAGTATGTAACCGTAGGAGTGAGTTACCTGCAGTAAAACAGAACTTAGATTCTCTGCATCTTAACAAAGTATTATTTTGTGTAAACACCGATGCAGAAGAATGGCAAGAACTTTTAGCATAACCACTAATACTGATTCCAAAAAAAGGGGGAAGAGGCATAAATGCTCTCATGTCTGTGTGCACACTTCTTTGCAGTGTGACATTAATGTTCCTTTCATCAAGAGGTAGAGGCAGTTTCTTTACTTACTTATGTTTGGGTCTGCCTTGTAACTCCCCCGATCAATGGAATGTGATGGGTGTTACGTTATCAAGTTCCAAGTCTATGCCTTAGAGGTCTTGCAGCTTCTATTGTCAACCGCTTGAAAACCAAGTAACACTTTCTAAAGAAGCATGAGCTAGCCTTCTTTACAACTGGTGAGGGGTGTGGGTTTTGCCAACAGCCAGACATGTGAGCGAGGTCATCTTAGATTATTTCATCCATTAAGCCTCCAAGTTGCTGCAGTCACGTAAGTGACCTCATGTGAGACTCGCAGAAAAAATATCCAGCTGATCCCAGCTGAAGCAGAATTAGGAGAAATTCTACTATTCAAGAGAATTCAACAGAATTAGGAGAAAATAAAATTATTATTTTATTTTAAGCCACTGAAGTATTTTTTTCTGAAAAAAAGTGGCATATTTTATTAGTGCTCAAAGAAGTTTTTCAGAAGATTAGAAGATTAATAATAACCATTTGAAATATATTATCAGAAATTGCGACTGTTGGGTCCAAAGAAAGCACAGATTAAACCAAGATGAGTTCACTTCATTTCTTCTAATTCATTCATTCTCTACACCTCCTAACTCTGCTGGAGCATGTTTTGAATTTCATATTTCAAAGCAATGATTGGACCAGGACAGCTAGTAAAGAACCTTGGCATTTCAGCTGTACAACACCATTCTCAAATCCTCTACAGGCCATTTCTCCTTTATCTTCTCCAGAGTTGGCCATATTCTAGTTTCTAACAATTTCTCATTTTTACCATAAGTTTTTTTCCAGATCCTTCGTCTCCTGAAGATGCTTCCTCAGAAAATAAGGATAAACCAGGTGCAAAGAAGTCCAAAATTGTTGCATAAATATCTGGCTTCATTAAATGTCAGTCTACATCTTCACTTTCACTTGTAAAAGCAATGAAATCTGGGCTAAAGAAGACATTTTTGACTCCTTCCATCCTAAATAACTGCTTTGCCAGAAGGGAGTAAAATGCTGCAGCTGGTGTGGGAAAATCTATGGTCCTTGTCTCTAAAATTGGTTTTCCTCTAATAAACTTCAAACTGTTGGGATTTGGGGTATGTTATGTTTCACTAAACTTATTTTATATGCAGTTACAACTAAGTGATAATTTCTGGTGAAACAGAAATTGAAACTAAATAACCATACATTTTACTACATCATTGTCCTATACATGTATCAGTTTGTGACATAGTGACCAGGCAGGCAGTTGGAAAAGTGGTCTTAATACATGTTGATAAAGAGGCTGTTTCTTAGAGATATGCAAATTTATCATATTTAACAGAATCACTAGCAAGGCTCTATAGCAATGGCTACAGTTTCCTCCAGCCACTATCATATGAGGTGATTTGTTACCCAGCAGTAGATAACTAATACATCCACCAAAAAAGGCAGTATGTTTTGGTAAAAAGAATACTGAAAAGGCAGATGGTAATCTGGGTTCAAGTCCTAATTACACCAACAGGTTAACCATGTGAAATTGGATGAACCTCTTAACCTGTCTAGTCCACAATTTCTTCTTGTGCAAACAGAGAAAGTTTCAATGGACAATCTTTTTATTATTATTATTATTATACTTTAAGTTCTATGGTACAATCTTTAAAGTCACCTCAGCTATAAAGTTTATGCTTCTAACTTACTATAGCTGACAGCAATTGTAGATCCAAATTAATTGAGCTTTAGTTTTAGAGTATGGGTCATAACTGTCTAGAAAGCCTGGATTCTCACCTGCTAAAAACAATGATACCTCTTACCTTTCTCAGAACAATGATTCTGGAAAACATCTAAGGGAAACTGCTAGTTTGAAAGATACTTTTCTTTTACAAGCTGAATTGATACAATATGATCAGGTGAATAGTACTGGCTTGTATGTACAAACCTAACACAAAAGATGAACTTAGAGAATTTTTAAACTTTCCCCTATTTGAGAGCATATTATTTGTAAAAATCCTTAGCCATGGCAATAAATCCAAATAAAGGAATCTGCAGAAATACAGACGGAAAGTGTTGCACCAAGTTTTCAGAATTTCCATTTCCTAATGTCTTCATATCATTTTAAGTAGCAAGAACTAAAAATGATACGTGTTGTCTAATATTCCATTCTACCATAGACATCATGGAATCTACTTATTTTGTAGCTACCCAAATGTTAACCAAGGATTTTGAATATAAACATTTCCTGAACAATCAAAATATTTGTAATTAGCCTCAGGAAATGTTTGTGGGCTCTGAGAAAGTGCCCGCTATCTGGAGTCTGATATCCAGAGCATTTGCAGTCGGCTTCCTAGCCATGCAACCCTGGGCAAACGACTAACCTCTCTGAGCTGTAGTTTCCACTCTAAAAAAAGGGATGAGGATATCTGTCCTGATTATTTCAGAATGATATTGTGAGGATCAAATTGGAGGAATCACTTGAAAGGTTTTTACAAATCCTCAACTGGTAATATCCAGAGGAAAGGAAAAGTGAGGGGCCTGGATAATTCTCAAAACAATGCAATGCCTGAAAGTTGGCTGTATGTCCATAAAGCTGTAAGGTTTGAGACAGAAATGATTAACACCAGAACTAGACTTTGTGTTTTCTTTTTAGGATCATTTACTTTTGTCAGTTGAAAACTTTTCCATTTTTTTCTTTTTTCAGCCCTTTTACTTTTTGTACCCCATGCCGTTCTCATTCATGTGTTCAGTAACTCAACTAACAAACATTCATTGAGTTCCTAGAGAATGTGGAAGACACAGATGATCGAGACCTGCTCCCTGGCCTGAGGGGCCCAAAGTCATAAAGCAACAAGTCATTCCAAGGCAAGGAGAAACAGTAGTAATGAAATCACAGCCAAGGTGCCAAGGAAGCAGAAAGGAGGAACGACTCTCTTTTCTGAAGGGCAGAGAAAGATACACTGAGTGGCCTCTCCAAAGGAAGTGATTGGCATTTGAGCAACATCTTGAAACATGAGAATTTTTCTAGGTAAACAAGGGGCTTCTGAAGTAAATCATAAGATCACAGCATATGTAAAGCCCTTCAATAAATAATGATAAAAATAATATTAAGAGTTAACATCTAGCATGCATTTGCTATGTGGTAAGAAATGAGTTTAGACTATATTTTTAAAATAGAAGGAAGATATTTTTCACACTTAGAGTATTTCACATAGCAAATATTCAATTCCTGATTTTTTAAATTTACATACTCTTTTGGTGAATTAATTTCTCTAATTGGTGCCTCGGTGACATGATGCCCTCCAATGAAAATTTACCTCAAGGCTATGCATTTAGCAGTTTTTAAAATGCACCCTTTGGTTCAGTTTTGAAGAGAAAATAATTAATGATTAAGAAGTAGAAGTTGTAATAGCTTAACAATAATACATTCAGGACTCTAGTCTTTCTGTTTACAAGGTGTTCACTCTTTTAAAAAATTGCAACTAAAATGCTAGCTATTGGAAGCATTAACAATTTAACTTGCACTTTCTTTGACATCAGTGAAAGGGTATTATTTATCACACTAAGTATATATTATAATCTTCTGTTGATAGTAAAAGATCAAAGATTACCTTGCATCAAACAGAATTATGATGCCATAACATTTTATCTTGTTACAGCTGATATCAATCACTAGGCAACAGTGAGCTGGAGAGCAGATTTTTCAGTCAGTATCCCTGACATGCTCAAACATCTGAAATATAGCAACCAACTTCTATGTGCATTGGTTGTGAAAGTGAAAAATGTAGTATAAACAAATAAGTGGCTGATTGCTAATATCATACATGTTGCTAAATATCACTTGGCTTCTGAGTGAAACCAAGTGATAGTATTCTTACTAACAGCCTCATTAAAAGAGAGAAAAGACAGTGTCAATAAAAGGAAAAGTGGAACATTGTTTTAAATGGATGGTGGTAACATCCTCAATCACAAGATTAGGGCAAAGCCCCCTCCTAATGTAACTCTCCAGAGAAATATATATTCCCTCTCTTTCATCAGAGAGCTATATAAGGCCCTGACTAAAGTCACAAATCTCCCAAGCAAATCGTCTTTCTCAGGAAAGGTCACAGCCTCTTTCTTGAGTCAATTTTGAGTTATATCCTAGGCTCACTCAATGGGTAATCTAGGCCAAGTTTTTCTCTTCTCATGGTCATGTAACTGCATAGGACTTTTCCTCCCTTCTCATTATGGTGGTGGCTTCGCTTTTTAGATAAAGAGAGCAGAGTACTTGAGTTTTTGCAATGTTCAATGTGCATCCAGCTCTCTCAAATACTGAAGCTATAGAGAGGAAAACATTTTAGTTGGAAAATCATTTGTTCATCTTCATATGCAAATTTTACAGCATGCTGATTCATGTCAAAAACTCAGCACTATATTCATCCCTTTGTCGTACCTGCCTCTCTTTTGATATTTTTAAAAAGGAATTACAGATTAAAAAGAGCTTTATTATAAATCCCAAACTTTAACCTTTCCAAGGACTGAGTGAATATTAAAGTATTTAGCATTTATAAATTGTTACATTATTTATATTAACAAAAACAGTCACTCACCCTGTGAATCATAAAATCATTTGCCTGAAAATTGTATTTTCTTTTTTTTCCTGTATCGAGATGGTCATATATCATATTATCGAGAACACAGCAAAACGTTCCCAAACATGCAAAATTATTGGATGGGGACATTCATTTTTATGCAAACTATATGCATATTCATATAAAACAGTTTGAAAAATGTATCAGATATAATTAGCATGTTTATGAATCTATTTGCTCTGCTATTAAGTAACAAATTTGTAGTAACCATGGCAACTGCAACATCACAGGCACAAGTTCTATTTTTGTAATAACATGAGTACTTTTCTTAAAGCAACATTCATGCTCAAACCTCACATTTTTAAAGTATTAAAAGAAGAGTTTTTAAAATATGTCATTTCATTTTTCATTAGATAAGGGCACATTTTATATTTGAGTTTAATTTATATTAAAAGCTGTTTCTTTTTTGATGTGTGTTGTATCCGTGTCTGTATGCTTGTGTTTGCCAAAAATAATATTTAAGTGTAAAGGGGAAAACAACCATGGAATATCAGGGGTATGTTAGTTGACACCTGTGGTTATGAGATTGTTAATTTTTTAAGATTCCATTTCACTTGAAACAATACAAATATATTACTTTTCCAAATTTTTATAATAAAAATGAAAGCCAAATGTGGTTTCTCATTAGGTTTTCATTTAAAATTCTTCTTTAGTTGTAACCATTATGTTTTATCAAAATCTAAACAATAACATTTCTCTGCATGGTCAATTTGGGGAGGCTATGTTTTGGTTAACACTTTGTTAAAATAAAGTTTTACTTATTCATCATCTTAGCAGAACCACTTTCAGACATGTCACCTGGGCATTATCTGTAACGTTTGAAAACCTGACTTTCCTTCACTGTAAACTGGAGATTATAATAATACCATTATTAAAATATTTTGGGGAATATAAAATCAGAAAAGGCCAGCTTGATAAAAACCTTCATAATCTTTAAAAATTATAATTCTACATTCAGATGCATTTTGTTAAAAATATCAAATCTAACCCTGAAATGAAAAGTTACAAACAATACAGGTCCTACAAATATCTGATTTCTGTATCTTCTCAAAAAGCTGCAGAGGTAAAACGGGTGTCTAGGAATTGGGATGATGAGCTTGGAAAAAAGGATTTTGTAAAAATGACCTTTTTCAGTTTAAAAAAAATGTCTGGCCTGGGTTTAAGTCCTTGAATCAATCTCTTACTGAGCCTCACTTTGCTCAACTACATATGGAAATAATACTACCTACTTCTTTGTATTTTTCCATGAGTAAATATAAAGTAGTCATCATATCCTATGATACAGAAGATTTGCCAATAAAAGTAGTTTACTTAATTCCCGTCCTTCATTTTAAAACTTTATTGACTTGAGAAAGTAAAGAGATGGCTAAAGAGAAAGTAAGATGTTCAGATGAATTTGGTCTTTTAGCTGTATACTCTGAACCAAGGATAGGCTGGAAAGAAATTTCTCTGGACAGACCACAGGAGATGGTGTTTGAGCCAAGACTCAGTTGGCTTTGAGAAGAATGGCTTCAATCTGAGCTTCAAGGGCAAAGCTGTATGCCAGAAGGAAAGGACACGCTCATCCTGAGACGGAGGAAGGGACTCTAATCGAACTAGATGGTAAACAGTAAAAGCAAACCCAGTGATACCAAACTTTGGAGCTGGCAAGGTAAAGGAGAACCCAAGAAAGATGGAGAGAGTCTGTGAATCTTTAACTGTCCTCCTCTACCAATAGATTTAATATTATCTTGACCATTCAATGATAAAATTTCAGCCCCATTCAAGACACATCTATTCCCCATTACTTTGCTCTATTTTATTCATAGCACTTATTACATTGAAATTTGGTATATAATTCCTCTGCCTGCTAAGATGTATACTCTAAAGACTTGCATTTCTGTCTTCACTGTTTTTTCCTCAGCAACTACTTTTTATATTGAAACAATAAAGATTCTGCATGGTGTTTGGCTTCTAGTAAGTACACAGTGAAGAATATTTGTTATTAATTTTTTTTACTTTTTTCTCAGAGAATTTAAAATTAAGGTCTTCCTGAAGCTGTTGATAATGGAAATAATGATCTGCCTTATTGTCTTTGGGAAAAAGAACCTAATTTTGCCTAGATCGATCACTAGAAAGAGATCTAAACATCTTATCTTCCAAGTGACTATAATCTGTGGCCAGTTGAATATAAATTAATCCAATAGATTATTTGGTCAACCAGTTTAGTTGCTAAATCAAACAAATAATTATCAATCAAGTGATCATTTGCTAAGATGCATCTAATTTTGCCATGGATTCCATATACATCTTTATCTCTGTAAGATCTATTCTTTATTCATAAAAATAAATAATTTGAAAAGTCTATCCCTTTGACAGTATAAATAGCCCCAAGACTAAGTTGCTTACTTTAGAGTAGGTACACATGTTAACTGATTTGTTATCATTTAAAAATTTAGGAAGAAAGTTAACGATGATGGTATGATTAGGTCTAATTTATCTCAACCAATGCAGTAAACATAAATTCTCTCTAGTCAAAGTCAACATTTGTCATTATGTACCTTGCCTTATTTTGTGTGTGTATTTCAGAGGCATAGAAATAGGAGTCATTTTCTGAGCAATAATGCAGTTAGTGATATACTAAACAGGACTTATAAGCTTTCTAATGATAAGAGATATAAACAGTAAAAACAACAGGGAAGGAGTGTTGCCTATGTCTTAGGAAGAACTGGAAAAGCAACGGGTTGGTCAGGTGTGCTACTAGCAGTTGGTGAGGCAATCTGGAGATTGCAAGGTAATTGAAATGAGAGGACCATAAACCAGTCAGCTGCATTTTAGGGAACTCCTTATAGGAAATTTAGAAAGAATATTTTTACTCCAGTTCTATATATCAAACAGAACAGGGACTATCTGGATGCTCACAGAACTAGTCCTATTTCAGCTGTCTCAACAGAATTGTGCGTCTGTTGAAAACCACATATCATGATGGCTGAAAAGGATCTTATTTAGTTAAACTGTAAGACCAATTGCTCTAATGAAAATATTTCAAATACATCATGTCCCCACTTGATGTTTATTCATTCATTCTAGAAAAAAAAAGTTGTTAAAGTTAAATTTAAAAATAATAGTATACATTGTGAACAATTAGAAGGTTCAAAAATAATATTAACCAATGAAAATACAATTGCAAAGGGCCTTAAAGACAAGAAGAAAAATTGATTTTTATTCCTTCTCATGCTGTGGTGAAGACTGTCCTATAAAATTGGTATCCCAGAAACAGAACTGTAACAAGGCCCAGCAACACTATTTTGTAGCCTCCCTTTCCTTGCCTTTCAATGTGGCTTCATGATTTTTCTCTCCAACAATAGCTTCTCTTCCAGCCAAAGCTAATGTTATGCATAAGTTCTGTTACTTCCAAGGTTGGCCCATAAAGCTCCCTAAACATCCTTTCAGGTTCTTCTCTCCTTACTATGAGTAAGAATGATGTGTTTAAGGTGGTATAGTTCTTGTCAACCCAGATCCTCAAATGATATTCATTCATTCAACAAATATATATTGAGTGCATCATACGTTGCTAGGCACTAGGTACTATATGGTTCTAATAATTTACAAAACTGGACTTATTTTATCAAAATGATTCAAATGTTATTTCAATAAATTCAATCATGCCATTCAAATATGTGATTTCATAATGTATTTAACGATGTGAGAAATGAGTGTGATATCTAAACTGAAAAACGCCAGACATAACACTATCTATATAGTATAATCCTAATTTTGTTTGACGTTATAAGAGTTGCATAGGCTTTTTCACACCCCATTCCACTCCCCTGCAGCATCAGAGGCTCAGAAACTAAAAATGGCTTATTGTATATCCCCTTGTAGCTAGTGCTCCAGATGTGATTTGGATTCTCCTTGATTTGGGTGGGAGTTATGCAGGGAAACAAGGAAAGAAGCAGGATGCAAGGCACCTATCCAGGTTGTTTGTGTGGATCAAGGCAGTAACAGTGAGGTGCTGGAGCCAGCAGTCATGAGGGGAGGCTTCTTAATTTTGCTGATTCCTGTGAGTGGCAGACACAGTAGTCCTCTGGCTTCTGCTGTGCTTTGGAGTCATTTCTGAAAGCTGAGAATAGACACTGATTTTTCAGCCCTGCAAACAATTCTGTGATCTATCCATATTCTCTAGTAAAGTATGCTGTGCTTAAACTAGCTGAAACGGTGTGTGTGTGTGTGTGTGTGTGTGCACATTGTTACATCTGAATTATTGGATTAAAGATTTCTTAAATTAACTGAATCTAACCCATAAGTCATTTGCAATTATTGTTATTTTAATTGCATATAAAAGGCTTATTCTCCGTAAGTACTTTAACTCCAAATTGAATGTTCTAGTTGCTTCTGAAATTACTCTTTAACCGTATTCTTTTCTTATGTCTCTATTGTGATAGTATGGAATCATAGAAACTGCAACTTCTCTAAAAGTGCTGTTACATAAGGCATTTATAGTCATAGCATTAACTATACTCCAAAACCATGTGACTAAAAGCATTTACAGTCCTTAACAAAAAACAATAGTACAAATTATAAGCTCTGAAGATTGGGACTGGCATTAGCCCCAGTGGAGCCAAATCAGTTGAACATTCTAAACAATTTTGTAGACACTTTTTTAAAAACAAAATAATCCAGAAACTTTTCAAACCATATATTTAGATATTATAAGCGCATAGAGCTTTTGTAATAATATTTATTATTATTAAACAGACATTTGTTTTGCCGAGATGTATGGTGTCACTCTGAATTGAAAACGTACTGGCATTTCTAGCATAATCATATGCAGACCTCTTAATGAATATTTGCATAATTGTAATAGTATACTCGATTGGTATTATAAAACAGAAAATACACGACCACATCTTCTTGTTGGAAATTGATAGGCCCTCAATAAAGTAAAATAATAATAATAATTGGTATCAGTGCCTTTTGGATTAACAAACAAAACCTCTGCACTACCCCTATTTCCATACTTTCAACCACAACTTTCAAGACTAGCAAATAAAGGTTGATATCAATTGGATTATGTTGCCTTTTTCATTTGCTTTCAATGCACTTCCGTTGTGCTCTTGCCAGAGAACAATGTTATAATGCCTGTGACACAGTTGTAGTGATTGATTATCCAAATATTTTAAACATCATGTTGCACAAGTATTTCACAATGTATCACTATCTACCTTCAGCCCAGTTTTTATTCTCTTCCTTCCAAATTCCATGTCTTTACCTTGATCAGAACTACTTAAGAAAAGGAAAAGGTCGCAGACTACTTGGGAATGTTTTGAGTACACCCATTATTGCTGAATCGGGACCTGGTCATACCCAGACCTGGTGACCATATTCTGCCAGGGAGTGCAGTCTCACAGGCTGTTCCCAGGCCAGCCACTCCTAGCTGGGGACTCACTCTCTGTGCCTCCTACCATTGCTTTTTGTCTCCCTCCTCAAGTGTGATGTGCCTAACTTTTTACACAAATATTCCTGAATGTGTATACAAATATATATGTATGCATGAAGAGTTCACTTAATTATAATTACAATTCACTTAATTAACATATTCTAAATTCATTTAGAACATAATGCAGTATCTAGTGTGATTTCTGTTATGGTAGAAATGTAAAACCTCTTTTGAATTTCATTGAATTGTGACAACTTTTTTTTAATATTCTAAAGTAGAAATGTTTTTCTCTATTTTTTGTGGTTAAGTAATCTAATGTTTGTCATACAAAAGATTAAAAAGTCACATATAATCCCCCATCCAGTTATAACTAGAGTGAATAAATTAATGTACTCAGGTTTCTTGACAATTTTTGATGCAAATATACACATTTTTAATTAAAAAAGAGTGTTCTATTTATACCATTCTGTTGCTTTCTTTTACAATTTAAAAATATTGGCCAGGCGTGGTGGCTCACGCCTGTAATCCCAGCACTTTGGGAGGCAGAGGTGGGTGGATCGCGAGGTCAGGAGTTCGAGACCAGCCTGGCCAAGATGGTGAAACCCTGTCTCTACTAAAAAAAATACAAAAATTAGCCAGGCGTGGTGGCAGCACCTGTTATCCCAGCTACTCAGGAGGCTGAGGCAGGAGAATTGCTTGAACCTGGAAGGTGGAGGTTGCCGTGAGTCGAGATCACACCACTGCACTCCAGCCTGGACAACAGAGCAAGACTCCGTCTTAAAAAAAAAAAATTCACATGTTCAGGTGAGACAGGTGAGTCATGAGGATCTGTGTCAAGTTTTGCTCTATGTATCCAATATTATCTCTTCATCTCCTTTTCAAGAAAATTTCCAATAACAACCACTGATAGATTCCGAAACAAACAAACAAGAACAAATGTGTCACAAGAGGCATTCTCAGTTCCTGTAGTATAATGTAGTAAAGTAAAACTTCATTTCTCCACACTATGTCGAAAGCGCCATATAGAACAACAAAGAAAGTAAGTAAAACCACTTATCCCCCAGCCTACAGAATAACAAGGATAGAAGGACCACTACAAGTTTCCAATTCTATGTAAATATGAAAATAAATACCCAAATCTAGCAGAGGAAACTCTTGAGTCCACATCAAGCAGAGGGTCTACACATGAATACCCAGAAGGAATATTAGCTGACCGTGGTACACAGTTAAAATGCCCAGGGACATGGATGAAACTGGAAAACCTCATTCTCAGTAAACTATCGCAAGGACAAAAAACCAAACACCGCATGTTCTCACTCATAGGTGGGAATTGAACAACGAGAACTCGTGGACACAGGAAGGGGAACATCACACTCCAGGGACTGTTGTGGGGCAGGGGGATGGGGGAGGGACAGCATTAGGAGATATACCTAATGCTAAATGACGAGTTAATGGGTGCAGCAAACCAACACGGCACATGGATACATATGTAACAAACCTGCACATTGTGCACATGTACCCTAAAACCTAAAGTATAATAATAAAATAAAATAAATGCCCATACCCCCATCCCCTGGCCCAGAAAAAGAAAGTCCAACCTTGAGGTGAGAAAATACTAGAACAAGTCTGAGATCTGATAGATCAGAGCACCATCGACTGGGAAATCAACAGGAAAGGGATAAAGTGCATGAAACAAGAAGCAGGTCCCTGGGAAAGCACCACTTCTGCAAGGAAAATGCCAACGTGCAGAGGATGCTCTTGGAAGCTTGAGAGTGCAGGAAAATATGGAAGCAAGAGATGAAACTTAAGGAGCCTGCACAAACAAAAAAAGAGTCACAAAATCAAAACACGCAGCCCTCCACTATCCCCCTACCCAAGAGAAAAATAAATGCAATCAAAGAAAATCAATTTCACCATATTACAAGATTCTTGGCCTAAGAAACCTAATGAGCCATGCAAGCACGTCTCCTTTGTCTACATAAAACTTCTTTCTAGTCTAAGAAAATTAAACATGTTTAAAATTTTTTAGAAAGATAATGTCAAACAACATTCATGCAAAACTATTTTACAAGAAAAATGGAAAATGCAAATCAAAATAGTTCAGCATATATTCTCCTTAATAAAATGACAATAAAGCATAAGGAAACTGAATTAAATATCCTTAAACAATAATTTGCAGAATTTTTTTAAGAAAAACTTAAATCATAAGTTTATAAACTTCAAAACAGAAACAGACAAAAAAAGCATGAAGATATGAAATAAGAATTGACAGTCAGAAACAAAAGGCATTCTTAAAAAGACAAAAATCATCTTGGAAATAAAAACTAACTTACAAAATGCTCAAGCGAGAATTAATTCAACAACAACAAAAATAGATTATAAGAAATGCTGAAAAAAATGCAAGTATAGCATTATGCCAATGAAAACAGAAAAAAATCAGAGAAATGTAGTTGACATAGAAAGTAAATATAGAACATCTACTATAGAAGTAATATAATCCCCTGAAAAAT
Organism: Nomascus leucogenys; assembly: GCF_006542625.1. Classification (NCBI taxonomy): domain Eukaryota; kingdom Metazoa; phylum Chordata; class Mammalia; order Primates; family Hylobatidae; genus Nomascus; species Nomascus leucogenys. The sequence goes on from NC_044392.1 coordinate 76,839,002, forward strand.
AAAAAAAAAATGAAATAGAATTAATATATAAAATTACAATCAGAGAAAAACATCCTGGAAATAGAAAAAGACATGATTCCCATATTTTAAAAGGCCCATATGTACCTGGAGAAATCACCTAGACAAACTCTAATAAAACTAACCATTAGACTGTATAGGTGAAGAAAAATCCTGTTGGTTTACTCAAAACACACACACACACACACACACACACACACACACACACCAGCTCTATCAATCTAAACAGAAAGAGAAACAGACAAGCAGATAAAGAAAATGTCTATAAAACGTAACATTGATAAATCAAGGTGAATGGTATCTGAGTGTCCATTGAATTGTTCTTTCAACTTCTTTGTAGGCTTAATTTTTAAAATAAAAGCAGAAAAATTATCACAAGCAACACATACAAAAAAGATAATGAGCAATGTTTATGTAAATTATTTCCTAATTTCCTATCATAATGTCATAATATTTTTGGCTGCATAATGTTCTTTGTAAGAATTTTATGCCATTTTTTAAACCAATAAACCCTTCTTTGGCATTTAGGATTTGCTTCAATTATTAGAAATCTTCAAATTTTGAACATGGGTTAAATTTCTTTTACTGAACCAAAATGAGAACAAAAAGTAAACTGGCAACAAAATAATGAGACTGACTTTTGAAATGATTCCAGAAGACAATCTTAAAAAAAGTCTTAGCAATGTCAACATGAACAGAATAAATATAATCATTTTGAAAGGTGAAATGACATTTGCTGTGTAAATTTCATAGTTTGTTTCAAAAAAGAACCTTGAAAATAAGTAAAATTTAAAAGTAGAAGAAAAAAGAGAAAATGTATTACTTTACAGTCACACTAAAAAAAAAAATTGTAGGACTATGGATATATCTCAAGCACCACTTTCCCTTGATCTATCTTTCTTTCTTTCTTTCTTTCTTTCTTTCTTTCTTTCTTTCTTTCTTTCTTTCTTTTCTTTCTTTCTCTCTTTCTTTCTTCTCCTCTTCTCTTCTCTTTTATTTTCTTATACAAGCAGTCTAGTGTGATTAGTTGGCTGACTGATCGAACATTCATTGAAAATGTACCATGGAAAGCATAAATATATGATCCCTTTTCTCGTACCACTCACAAGTTTTTAGGGTACAGGTATATACCTAAGAGCTATAATATGGTAACACAAGCATGCACCTACCATATATAATGTAGGTAATACAGGCATACAAATAACGGTTATAAAATAGGTAAAGAGCAATCTGATATGTGCCATAGCAGAGGCAGAGAAAGTGCAGTGCAGCATAATAGAGAGGAGATGGTGCTTGGTTCAGATTTTTCAGAGGATGCCCAAGAACAGTAACAGAAAGTTTCACGGATGCATAGGCCATGACTCAAGTGAGAAAAGGCTTCCCCAGAGAATTATGGGAAAAGTCTTACAGTCAGAAAAAAAAACAAAAACAAGATTTAGAGATCTTTGAGAATTCTTGGATAAATGCAGGACACAATGTATGACAGCAAATATCCATGAGCTCATTCAAAAGATACTTATTGAGGCTGGGCACAGCGGCTCATGCCTGTAATCCCAGCACTTTGGGAGGCGGAGTCGGGTGGATCACCTGAGGTTAGGAATTCAAGACCAGCCTGGCCAACGTGGAGAAACCCCATCTCTACTAAAAAAAAAAAAAAAAAGAAAAAAAAAAGAAAATTAGCTGGGCATGGTGGTGCATGCGTGTAATCCCAGCTACTCAGGAGGCTGAGGCAGGAGAATCACTTGAACCTGGGAGGCGGAGGTTGCAGTGAGCCGAGATCGTGCCACTGCACTCCAGCCTGGGTGACAGAGCAAGACTCTGTCTCAAAAATAATAATAATAATAATAATAATAATACTTATTGAGCACTACCATGGGAAGACTTGACTGACATGCTCAGGATTTTGAAATTGGTCCTCAGAAAATACAGAGTTTTGAAGGCTTTGAAGCAGTGTGGAATGTGGTGATCATGCAAATGGTTAGTGGCATATGAGGGCCTGTCTCGGTCCAACACTAGACATCATAGTCTGCCTTGACTCTGTACAACTGACATGCCCAACCAGTTTATCTATCACTCCTGTGGCAACATCGTTTCTGCCTTAAAAACACTTGATTTCCTGATCAAAATTAGCAACTTTCTATTACTCTACACAATTAACCTAATGAGCAACCCAAGGTTCTCTAGAGTAGTCATATGGCTGACACTATAACAATAACAGAAGAATCAGCCCTAAGCTATATCACAGTATATATACACATGAATGCTGAATAAAGAAATAACTTTTCTTCTAAATAGCCAAATATGGGTATAGCATGAATTAATCATAGAGAAAGATAAATAGCCCTGTTATTCACTTTTTTCTTCTGAATGTTTGGACATAAAATCGGTTCAATCTAAAGGTTTCTACAAACTCCAGAAACATTCTCCATATGTCTGGCAGAGATATCTACTTTGTCTGATGCTTCTTTGTCCCTTCCAGTCACAGGGATGAAGATAATGTACTACATCAAGAATTATGACTTGATTGGAAGTAAGTGTGATTTTCTAGGTCTTCTGGAAAGTACTGTACATTTGGTTGTTGTGTTTTCACATGATTTCAATTTGAAGCCAACCTTTGAATAAATCTCCTTTGGCTGAACTGCTGTTAGTTTCGGCTTCATTTGATTTAGGCAAAAAGAGTACAATCATGTGCTGAAAGATAGAGCCAAATTTCCTGCACAAGAAAGTAGAGATGTTGCCCCACTCCTCCTGAGGATTAAGTGACAAAATGAAACAAACACTGGATTGGGCTAGAGGACACTTGGATGCTAGGACTCAATCTGTCTCATTCATTCATTCATTCATTCATTCAATAGTTATTGAGCTTCCCATGCACCAAGCACTGAACTAGGCATTGAAAAGAAAAAGACGGCATTGACTTGGAGAAATAATCTTATTCTGAGTTAACCTTCTCAAAAACTTTCAATATTGGGATATCTCCAACATAGTCATGAACTCCGGATGATTTTAAGAACCAAGAGGAGAATATGTGAAACAAGGATGAGAATTGGTAAGAGTGGTGAGGGATCATGCTGTACTGGATAATCTATGCCCCAGCTAGAGGCATTCAAATTCAATTTTTTGAAATATAATATATCAGCAAGGGGGAACCACATATGTGAGCCCAATTTGAAGGGCTTCCAATTTCCCATCCTTGAACTATGTAATTTATAGGATATTCTCTGTTCCTCACATCACTTTCATACTTTAAAATGGAGGAATGAGGCCGGGCCCAGTGGCTCACACGTGTAGCCACAGCACTTTGGGAGGCTGAGGCGGGAAGATCATGAGGTCAAGAGATCGAGACTATCCTGGCCAACATGGTGAAACCCCCTCTCTACAAAAAATACAAAAATTAGCTGGGCATGGTGGTGCGCACCTGTAGTCCCAGCTACTTGGGAGGCTGAGGCAGGAGAATTGCTTCAACCCGGGAAGTGAAGATTGCAGTGAGCCAATATCACGCCACTGCATTCCAGCCTGGTGACAAAGCAAGACTCCATCTCAAAAAATAAAATAAAATAAAATAAAATAAAATAAAATAAAGGAATGAATGAATGCACAAATGAATCTTGTTCTTTAAAGCTTGACTTCTGTTTAGTTTTTCAGACATACCTAGTCAGATACAAATTTTGCCAGGAGTCCCTTCTTCCATGAGTTGGTTCTATAGAAATGAAAAGCAAACTTGGGGAAACGTATGGAAGTAGATAGGAAAAGGAGTTGATGACACATTGGCCCACTTTGCTGTTTCATTTTAGGTTGAACCTACCTATACACCCTTCCACTTCTACACTTAGCCTAAGCTCAGAAGTGCCTTTTAGTCAAAATCTTTGTCTTAGATCTATGATTTAGATTTGGTGCTAAACAAGATACATTTTCAACTTGCAAAGTATTAAGTACAGCATCTGACACATGGTAAGTGTTCCGTAAATGAGAATTGTGAAAAAGCCACACTGCATTGTATATAAGAGCCTTGCCTCATAAATCAGAACTTGATTTGAAACCAGGCTCTACTTTTTACTAGACAGGAGACTTTGAACAAGGCATTTCAGTCTCCGTAGTCTTAGTTCCCTCAGAGTAATTTCATGTGGGCTTGCTGTAAGATGCAACTGGATAAGATGTGTCCCATATTCAGCACAGTGACTGGCATTTAGCAAGAACTAAAGAGGCACCAGCCATTTTGTCAGCAACGATGAAAGTTCTGCTTATTTTTAAAAAACATTCTCATTTATCTTTCTGGAAATTGACATATAAAATATCTTAGGAGCACAGTATTAAATAGATCATTAAAATTACTCTAAAATAAGTCTTACATATCAATTGTAAAAATTATACACATTGGATGGCTCTGCGAAGGTAGCTTGTATAAGCCTAGAGAAAACCAAGTGGCACAAGGATCAATATCAAACTTCAAATTTTATTTTCAAAAGAAAAATCTTACATCTAGAGTTCAGGCACATTTTACACATCAGTGAAAATTCCAATCAATATTTCTGAAACTTGTTGGCTGGCATAGATTTTCTATATAGTTGGAAAATTATATCCAGTTAAATTGTGAAATGTTTAAACAAGGCAACAGAAGTTATGCTGGTATAAATGCAAATAATATTTTAAAATTTAGGGACTAACCAAAGTCCCTAATCTTTGGTCTTACCTAAATCTAGGGAAATTAGTTTGATGATTCTAAGTCCTATTTGTGTATTCATCATCCACATTCTGTTCATTTTTTGAAATCAAAAAGGGACATCCTTTTTTGCATAAAAGCTTATTTTAATCAACAAACAACCATCATCCCACTGAAAATAATTAAATACCTATTTAAAACATAAAAGTCAGTATTTTCAAAAAGTGTACTTTTATCATTTACTTCTGTTTTTTAAAGCTTGGTTAGGATGAGGTGTTTTATTTTTTTGAACGAAAGCTTTTTTCAGATGACACTAAAGGGCTGCCCTCCCTCTCTTCCACCCATATCCATACCAATCATTTCTGTGCCTCAAAGCAATTTCTGACATGAGTAGCATCTCTTCAACATGCTAGCTGCCTGAACCTTAAAAGTAAACACTAACAGTGAAAATAATCTCTCAACTTTTAAAAGGAAAATCTCAGAGGTACCATAATGCTAAGGGAAAACTTCATTTCACCCTGGATTTTATTTAACTATTATTCTGAGTTGTCACTTTTCAAAGCAGGAAACACTTCTCCTTTGGCAATGTTCTAAGCAAATGACTTTATTTCAATTATATAAACCATAAATAAACAGAAATAAAAGAGATTAATGAGCACCGGTGCAACTGAATGACAGTCGTTAACGACAATTTTGCTTTATTGAAAAACCTCTCTCTGACTTTTGTTCCATTAAGACCATATCCTAATTATCTCAGTTTCATTCTGCCATTAATAACCTTATTTTCTTAGAAATAGTACTGATAGATGGGTTTTAAACTGTACTTTTGTAAGTAAGACAGAGTACAATCAAGAAAGGGGTTCCCATGTATAGTTTGTGGGAATACGTTTGAAATGATCACACTTCCTAAATGGTCTTGCAAATCAGACTTCAGCTAAATGTAGTACTCCATTATAAGGGACAGGGGAAAAAAATTGAATGTTGGAGTTCAAATTCGTATAATAATTAGAAGGGACATTTATTTCAAAATGTGGAGGACTTGACAGTAAGAAAATGACAGAAATTCAGCTCCACTGTGAATTATAAATGTCAAATTACTGGTATGCATGTAAAAAAGTATGTAGCTATTAGAAACCATACTCTGCATTCACGTGCAGTGCTTCTGCCTTTATCAGCTTCTTATATTCCTCTAAGGTGTTCTGTCATTCACTGTCAAATTTTCAGTGTAAGATTATAAGACATATGTCAGATCAGTGTCCAAAGCTTTCCAGGTTCTGGACACACCAATGCAGTCCCATATTTTACACAATATTAAGTATATTAAATGGGAAAAGCTGCTCAGTTATTAGAAGTCAGTTACAGAGGGTACTCTAGCATGTGATATCATCTACTCTGAGGAATGCAAAGTGCAGGGAAGGGGGGAGCAGCATGACTCTATATTGTGTGTGGACTCACGATGCTGTCAGAGTGTCAGCAGGATGAACAATGAAAAGGATGTTAACTAAATTTTGATGTGCAAGAACATGTGTTTAATTTGCAAGATGCTTTGTTTAATTAAAAGGTAAATACCATTTACAATTCCTCTTGCAGACAAATTTAGAGCAGCAACAACACCTACAGAGTGTTCAAATTGCCAGCAGAATTTCTTGGATGCATTTGATCAATTAAAAGGGTACACATTTGGGGAAAAATAATTATTTTTTCCATTTGTTTTCAAATAGAAATGGCTTTATTTTCTATAAACAGATTATTCCTAGAATTTAATGCCTAGCTAAGTATGGATTTAAAGATCCAAAAACCATATTATTATGTACCTGGTGCAGAGCAAATGTATCTGAAGGCTAAAAGCTTCTCTTGTCACTCAACCTCCATCTCAAATAGGATTTGTTTTCCTCTTTCTGTCTGTCTGCTTTTCTTTTTTTAGCAGGTTAGTTCCAAAAGGAATGTGGGTCACAAAGACACTTTCACCCCTCCAGAAAGATAACCTCATTCACATTATTTGGGAGCTTCAACAAAATTATTCCATAAACTGTCCAATCTTAAGGCAGGTCGAAAAGATCTCAGATCTCACGTTTTCCTTCATTTAAGATTTGCTACTTTTTTCAGTGACCATGGTGGGAGTGCATGCTATTACTTCTTCAGCTGGCCTCAGGGCACAAAAAGTTGAAAAAGACCCAGACTTCTTTACTTACAACTTCTAATCTCCGTAATACAGGTAGTAGAGATAACAATTCAACCACATTTCTGCAATTCAACACTTTGTGTAGTTGTAGCTTGGTTTTGGATACGCTTGGAGGCAGGAAATATACCAGTGACTCTCCAGAGAACCCAACTTAATCATTTCCCTGGTTGATACCACCACATGACATCTGACAACATGAAAGAGAAATTCTGCAAAATTTCTTCAACATTTCACATGCAGTGAATTGGACTTGGGTGGTCCCCGCTATGTAATAATCATCTAATAGTTTCTTTCAACCAGTCCTGCTTACGTGTTTTGTGTTACATGACTAACATGTAAAAGACTAAAATATGAAATAGGCAAACTATTATACTATTAATATATTATATTATAAACTATATCTGTTACATTAATATATCATCAGAACTCCGAAGAAAATAAAAATTAAACTGGCAGAAAACAGTACAAAAGAAACTTCAATGGAGTAAATGCACTTTTTCCCTTTGTAATATCAGACAAAACCCTCCTCTACCCTGTCCCAAATTAACAAAAGTTTCATTCTGTATATTTGTCGAGAGGGAGCTTCGTTTCACTGCCAAGTCAAATACAGTAAAACACCAGGGGGGAAAAAAGTGCTCCTCTCAAGTGGCAAATATGGATATAAGACAATTGGCAATTGGTCCAAACCTTGACAGGCAAACATTCTTGTGAGGAAAGTGGCAGTTTTAAGGAAGTTACTACATCCTGGTCATTTGATGATTTTTCATTTCAATGTCCAGTATATGTTCTCTTTGTAATAACCAGTTCTATTTTCTAAAAAACACCGTTTTTAATGCATCTCACAATCACAAAACCCAAGATTTTACAGAATTGAATTATTTATACCTTTCCCTCCCCTATTATTCCATTGATGAGGGAATACTACCGTATATCATATTCTAAAAGGGAAAAGTTGAGTTAATCACAAAAACCAATTATAGTAAGCCTTGAAGCTTCTGCCTTAAACTCAAGATAGTGCTCCCTTGCTCTTTGGTTCATCTGTTAGGACAGTCTAACATACATTTGAAAATATGTCAAACATCTTGCTGAATAATTTCCTCTTTGATCTCTTTTTTATTTCTTTATCCCAGCTCCTGTACAAGTCTATGTTTTCTCAAAGGCATTTAATCCCCAATTCACAGAAAGACCCTGTGATGACTCTGGGAAACAGTCCTCCTTTGTCCATGGATGGATCATCTGAGAGGGCTCTACTTACCTGGTTAGGGTTTGCTATGACCATTTACTACTAATTTCCAGTTGGTGATTTCATTATTTGGCGATTTCATTATTTAGTGATGCATTACTTGATTTCATTATAAGTTCCTCAAATTTCTTTAACAGAAAAAGCAGAAGAATATCAGCCTATTTTTGTCTGCTTTGAATTTTATAACCTATTAGAGGGAATTTTTAAGAAAAATGTCTTTATAAAATGTCTTTATAGCCACTGTTAAGACTGCCATTTGATTCTGTCCCACTCCACTGCCAGAATATGTTTCAACAAATGAAGGCCTTTTTTCAGGATTGTTTTATTTTTCCCTCTGTTGAATTCCTAATGCCTAGAACAGTTGCCAAGTTCATGACAATAACTAGTTGTTGAATGAGTGACTGAATCTCTCACAATGAACGAAGTAGGGACGTGATGCTGTGAGAATGCACGGGTCTCAGAGCTTGAATACAGAAAATCTGGGTTCCAGTTCCCATTCTTCCTCTTACTAGATGGGTGACCTTGAGAATTCTGTATTACCTCTCAGGACATCAATTTATTCATCAATAAAATAAAAGGGTTAGACTAGATCATTTCAAAAAGCCTTTCTTCAGGTCTAAAAATCTGTGAACGCATTTATGGTATAAATTCACACAGACAAGCAAGCTTCATTATATAACATAATAGTTCAAAACTGATATTGATACTAAGGGTTTTAATGAGAGATGAGAAGAAAAAAAAAATCCCAACTTGACAATAACAATCATATTCAACTAAATTAAACCTTTGGAAAAATCACAGATCCCCAACATGACAGGAGGCCATGTGGCCAAATAATTTGCACACAAATGACTGAGAAAGCTAAGACATGGGCTGCAGCCCAATCAGTGACTTAAGGCAGTTCGTCTGGTTTTCTCTGATACTTTGAGCCTTACTGAAAATGGAGGAACCCTAAAATCGTTTTTTGAAACATATTCTGAACCTGAGCTACCTTTAACATAAAGGGTAAATCAATTTCCACAATTAACTTCAGTACATCATAAGTGTGTCTTAAAATGTGGATGCCAGTCAAAAATCTTTGGTCAATTAATATTGTATATATTTTTTTCTGTTAAAGTGTTCATTCCAGAGGTTTGTTTTGACATTTTTACTGTAATCATTCACAGTTGCAAAGAAGAAATATATGAATGGAGATGAAAAGCACCAAAATCTTGTTAGTGTTAAACTCCTTTGTGAACAAAAGCTAGCAGAAATAAATGTAATGTGGAATGGCTTTCCTGGAGTAGGGTAGGATGGGTCTTGGGGGGTGGAGAAGACTAAATTGGTACTGAGACGAGCCTTTCAGATATCTTTTTAACTGCTTTAACTGCTTTTCAAGCAAAGCTGATGTAGTTATTTTAGTCTTTTGCCATTTTTGTCATTTAATTCACCACTGAGAATAGCCCTATTTCCACATTTGCATCCTTTCAGTATAAAAAGGTATCCACAATTAAGGTGAAAGAAAGCTTCCTCACTGAGAAATATGGGATTTGGGCTGTTAATGATCTACTGCTTAGCATTTTCAGAAAAACCAAGGATCCTTTTGTGTTTCAGCAGTATGGTTAACTGGAATGGATATAGAACCTGGATCTGCAAGTCTGGTTTTAAGGCCTGGCTATGCACTTTGCTGTGGTAGCTAAATGGATTCATTCTCTGTTTTCTCATCTGTGAAATGGGGATAGGGAGTTCATAACAAACATTTTAAAAAGCAAATATCTCCCTTTGATCAAAGGCTTTCATTCCAGGAAAAGAAAATATTTTCTTCTTTTCTTTATGTAAAACAAGACTGAGACCTGAAATATTAGCTTAGTTACTACCAGTCTGAATTCAATACAACAAACCAGAGTTCTCAAGATATCTCTTTTACTGCCTGCTTTCAGATCCTTGCTCTTCTGCTTACCAACTGTTATAACCTTGGTCAAGTAAATCAATCTTCCCAATCCTTACTTTCCTTCTCTGTAAAATGAGAAACTATCATAGTACCTAATCCATAGGATTGCAGTGGAAATTAAATGAGAAAATGACGGTAAAGGTTGCAACACAGCACCTGGCAACGAATAAGTACTCAACACATGTTAGTTTTTATTGTTATAATTGCGCTTTTATCCTCAGGAGGAGCTGCAACTCTTTAGGACCTGTTCAGATCTCCTGGATTGATGAACACAGAGGAAAGATACTAGATCCCTCTTCATTTCATCCCCATCCCCTTACTTATTAGCAGTTCAAAGATTCTGTCATCCACCTGAAAATACCAAATAAGAAAACAGACGCCATTTTAAAAGATTGTCTCGTGGATCCTGCCTAGATGGAACAAACTAATTCCAGGGACAGTAAAAAAAAAGTCCTTTGGCTTCTTTCCCTAGAAGAGTGTGTGAAGAAAGTAGAAGCAAATATTAATAGTACTGATCACTTACTAGACCTATCTATACTTATTTTTTGCCTAAGCTTTTGAATTTTTTTTAAAAAACTATCATTCTCCAAAGACAGTAAACATCAAGAGGCAACAGACTTTACTAAAAGTCACAATAATCATAGCATACTATGCCCATCTCTAACTCAAGGCTGCCTGAATAGAAAGAAATATTGTGATTTTTAACAACCTTTTCCTGAGAACAGAGAAGCATACAGCCTATTTCACTGTACCACTCAAAGCATACAGCCTATTTCACTGTACCACTCAAAGCATACAGCCTATTTCACTGTACCACTCAAAGCATATAGCCTATTTCAAGGTTAAATTAATTTCAAAACGCCATACAAAACTAAGTCATGAATTGTCTAGATAAACAAAACAATCACTTCCCCAGTTCCATAGTGAGGGGTGGGAACACAGGAAACCTCGCAGAATGGATGACTCTCTCTCTCTCCTCAGTATAAGAATGAAAACTTTTCGGCCCATGCTAGGACTTGGGACTGAAAGCAGGATTCACACTCAGATACGGGAGGAAGGGTTAAATTAAGAGGAATCTGTCTTCCTTTACCCTCCCTCTCCCCAATTCACAGAATAATTATTGGTGTCTACAACCTGAAATATTAGTAAACATTTCCTCCAATAGCTAAGGAAATGCTTCCAGAAACATGCACATCGGTAGTACTCTTCCAGACTGGCAAGTGTGAGTTTGAAGTGTGTGTGTGTGTGTGTGTGTATGTGTGTGTGTGAGAGAGAGAGAGAGAGAGAGATTTTGATGCTTGGAAAACATGTTCTAAAAAGCGGCCATAATTTCTTTTTCAGGGGGGCGGGCCCCTTTTGGCTCCTTCAGACCTCAGCCCAGAGAACCAGAGAAGGGTCAGAGACGCACGAGGGAGAGGCTGAACTCACACTTACCTTTGACCAGTAGACGACGTGAGAGTGGGGTTTGGCGCTTTGTTTGTTTTTGTTTTGTTTTCTGTTGCTTCACGCCCCCAGCGCCAGGGCGCTGGAGGGTGGAGGCGGGTCCGGACTGGGCCGCGCCCGCGGGGCGGAGGGGACCGAGCGCGCCGCCGCGCCTGCCGCGTCCGGCCAGCAGGGGGCTCCGGCGCTCTTCTCCGGGCGTATTGGGCTCAGCCCGCGCGGCCCGGGACTCGGGCAGGGCAGGGGATCTGGAGAAGGGAGGACCAGGGGAGGAAGGCGAGAGCTTGAGAGAGACAAACGGGGGTGAGCCGCACAGCGGGGTTCCCCAAGAGCCAGCGGAGCCTTCTCGGAGCTGCTTAAGACATGACAAATCCTGGAGGAGCCAGGCGTTTTCGTGAACGGGGTCTGAGCCTCCGCCTTACCAAGGCTCCCGAGTCCCGCGGGGCCGTCTTGCTCCGGCCTCCAGCACAGGGCGCCCTTGGCCCGACGGGCAGCCGTCCTCTCGAGGGCGTTAGGGAGTGAGCCGTGGTCCCTGGCCCAAACTCAGGAGGACAGCAGAAAGCTCAGCCAGGGCTACGGGGAGAGCGGTGACTCCCACGCCCCCGCGCCCGCACCAACCGCGCCTCGCGCTTCTGGAGCCGCAAAGCGCAGGCCCACTTAGGAGAGGCAACGGTTTGTCTATGGATGTCCTGTGTAACCACACCTTTGCTTTGGCTTCCTTTCCTCGATCTGAAATCCAAGGTGGTGGTTGATTTTTTCGCTCTCCTACTCTCCCAGAGGAGGCCCCGGTCCGAGCCAGCGCTGGCGGGCAGCGGCTGCTGAAACTAGAGTTCCTGTGGCCAGAATGGTGCCCCTTGCCCGCTCCAGGGCTTCAGAGGAGAGCGAGCCCGGCCCGGGGTCAGGGTGGCCGGCCTGCCCCGCGAAGGCGCGCTGGGCCTGGAGACTTTGCGCTCTTCACTTCGCCAGACGAGAGTTTAGCCCGGGGCCCGTCCGCGACACCTGGCCTCCGGCGGTTTTCGGGACCCTCTCTCAAAACTGCGCGAGCGCTGAGATCACTCTGGTATTAGCTCCCTTTAGATGAGGAAGGCATTGTATCTTTCTAAGGGGGTCTCTCAGACCTAAGTTATTTTGGTCTGCAGTGGTAGTAATGGCCTTGAATTTGTTTAAACTTACTGCCCAGGACACCCTCTCCCCAAATCCCCCCACACCCACACAGTACGCTCCATCACGGCCACCACCACTCCCACTCCATTTGCATTTGAAAACCTCTGGAAACATAAGCGCTTTCAGGATGAACTCTCTCTCTCTCTCTCTCTCTGTCGCTCTCTCTCTCTCTCTCTCTCACACACACACACACACACACACACAGCCCGCCAAGTGGAAACTGAGTTGAATCATAGGATGCATATGAATAGGATTGGATGGTCCTTTGCTTCTGCGGGTAAGAATGTTTAATAACCCAGGATTCCGGCAATAGCAGCATTACAGGGTTTCTAGAACTCTGTTCTGATCCTTTAGAAACTATTACAACAATAGTAATGATAGTAGGAGGAGAAGTAGGACTATGTTTTTCAAGGCACTTGCAAGGAATCTGCTACATCGTTTATGGGAGAACTTAAAAATATTCCCCTTGATTAAGACTCACAGGTCAAATATCATCTCTCTTTTCTAGATGCTAATTAAAAGCAACTCTGTTCTTAGGTATTTGACAGTAATTTGAATCAAGATACTTGAAAATTTCTGACTCAATAGCAATGTGCTTCAGTACACACAATCAGGTATAATCATATATATGTGAGATATGACTTTGAAGAGGAGATGACTTTAAAAAAAAACGCCTACTCAAAGACAATTAGAAATGGCTGCTGCAGGCAACCAGTCACTGTTCTGGCTACATATTTGTGCAATTAATAGTCTCACAGCCTAGTCCAAATCCCCTCTTTACCTGGAGCAGGAGTGTTAATGAACTGTAGATGCAAAGCTCTTAATATATAGATGTAGTGTCCTCTTGAAATTTAACAAGCTTTGAAAATGTAATAAAACACATATAAGTATTCATGTTATTTTTAGTTTGTGTTGGCTTGTTGTGTTTTTAATATTGTTTAAAATATGACACAGTTATCCCCAGTTCCTATCCCATATGTCCCTTCTGGAGGATCCAGAAAACATATCAGTAGTTAGGGTAAGAAAAAATCCTCCAAAAAAGACCCAAGTTTTGCCACTAAACTTTAAGTCTTTATTGAGCATTTCATAATAGCTTTAAAAAAACAAAGTGCAGTTCATGTTACTAGCTACTTTCATACAATGTTGAAATAATACTTCTATAATTTGACTAAGTAAGATTCTTATTGATTGCTAATTTGGTGTTAGAATTGATTATATTTCACATAATGATATCCCACTGCTCAATGAGATGAATATTTATATAATAGGGAAATAACCATTGCTGGTTTCTTTACAACTCAGTGTGAATAGCCACATGGTTGACTTCCAAAGAATAAAAGAATCTTTCCATAAACCTTCTGAAGTCGTTTCTATAAACTTGCTCCACTTTCTAATATTGTGAAAGAGTTGATGTAATTTAATTTCTATTCTGTCAATTATAAATTTATTTCATCTTGGCAAGGTGCCCTATTTGGAAAAGTTGATTGTGGGAATGGATGATAGTATAGCAGGAATATGGAAGTTGAAATAATGTTTCATTTTACAATCAAGAGAAACAGTACAATTGACCTCATCATATCAGGAGCAGGGAGAATCTGAAACGGTTTGATTTGCATGCACTTCATTGAGTCTACCAAAAGCATACTGATATCAAATTGCCCAGGGCTATATATTTATTACTGAGAATTCATAATTCCAATTCTGTTACTTTTTTTTTAATTTTGCTGGATCTTGTGGAATAAGGATAAGGGAAGATGAAGAAAACTATACTAAATGTGTCAAAATGCTCCTTGTATCACAACAAAGTGGATGGTTTACTCAATGCAGCTAAATTCTCAGAAGAAAAACTGAAATCACGTCTTTAAAGAGCATTTTTCTTAATGCACTACCTGTCTGTAAATAAATAGTTTAAACCATAATGAAAGCAAACTTAAAAAGTTGACTCTAGTTAAATATTGGGAGAGACTGAGTAACTTGACTACCATCAATTTCCTGAGGACTTGGCCAAATTCTGCCTGCACTTTCAGCCTAACCTGCAGGGGGCAATAGCTTGACACGAATGACAACAAAGGCTGCTGAACTATTAGACTTGAATATCTGACTATGACCCTGGAATGTTGTGTAGGTTGGAAAGAGTGCTTAATTAATGTATATTGAAACAAAAGATCAGGTAAATTGTTTGATTTGTCTTCAAGCTATATTTTTAGACTAATTTAATTCATAACTGTTAGGTTTTTTTTCCTTAAAGAGATTATGAAAGTTTTAGGAGACACATTCATCTTTAGAATTTTCCTGAACACTAATTGTTTACTATGGAATTTATGTAATGTATGTTACCAAAGAAAAGACAGCAGAATCAAAATGACCATAGTTTTCAGTGTTCAAATGGATGGCAAAATCAGAGGAAATATGGAATTTTTAGATATATTTAATAAAAGATTGTCACATATCTAGATAATAAACTCTGTTTCAATATTTTTTTAAACCTGTAACTATAAATGGGTGGGGGGCAGTCATCCCATTGTTTGCAATATGTCTTCTTTCCATATATCAAACATTATTTTTAAAAACTGGTTTAAACTTAAAATCATGATCAACAATTAGTGAGTTATCTCTTTTATTGCTATATATTTTTCTATTACAAGTGGAATAGAATTTATTGGCTGTTGATAATCCACACTCTCTTTCCCTCCTTCTTGGTATTTCCATTCCCTCCCCCATCCCTATATTTCCCCATCAACTGATCTGGGAAGACTGGAAACAGACCAAAAGGAGTTTTGGCTAGAGAGAGTAATTACAGAATTAGAAAGGAAAACTCTTCTCATCTCCTCACTGCAATCATATTTAACGTTCATTATGTCAATTTTAAATGATACAAAATGCCTTCCCCAAAAGGCAGCCTGGTTTTAAGAAGTCAAAAGGGTACCTGGCATTAAACAACATTGAATCAATCCTGGTGGGATTAACTGGACTGAGTTTCTGTATACTGCACATGCTATGGATCTACTTTGATCATAGTAAGGAAAAAAAATGATAATAGATTTTTTTTTAAAGAATTGCTGCACAGGAGTGTTCCGTTTCTTTTATATGGCAGAGTTTGATCTTGATAAAAACCTTTTAAAACATCCTTTTCCCCCCACTATGGTAAAGAGATCATATCTGTTTTTGCTTTTCTTTAAGAAAAGAAAATGGGGATTGCTTACACGGGGAAAGAAAATTTTATTCTCCAACACCCCCTCCCATTCTACTAAACCATTTTAGTCGACATATGTTTGTTATCAGAGAGAGGTGCTGTGAACACACAGCCATTTTCTTAGCAGCTTTTTGACTGTATGTTACCATAGTCCCACAAGGCATTGGTCCTTTCCCATTGGGAAGTCATGAATAAGAGACTATGAAGCTTGCACGTCAGATCTTCCTCAATTAATCCACCATTAGCATGTTTGGGATCCACTACTGGATGGTTAACAGCAGCTTTTGTAACTGTACGCCGACCATATCCAATTATGCTCTGCTAAAAATGAACTCTTTGCAGACCAGCCCTCTCGGCTGTCAGTGTTTTCCGTTTTCCTATTTTAACGTTTGTGTATAGTGGCAGGCGACAGATGGTGTAGATCAGATCGATTTGATTGCATTAGATGATTTTTTCCCTTCCCCACTCCTTTCTGGAAGCTCGCATCAGCTGAAGGCTATCGCCTGGGACTCCTCGGAAGCATGAGCAAGCCGCCACCACGCGAAGGCACTGGGGCACAGCCAGCGCGAGGCGCCGAGGTCCCTTCCCAGGGCTTGTTAACACTGTAACCCGGCACTCGGAGAGAAGAAGCAGCTCCCACTGCCCAGAGCCTACCTCACTGCACATCAGATGACTCCCTGGCTTCTACACACAGTTGGAGTTCCGCTTGAAACCTGGATTTAGAGGGTAAGCACTTCAATCGAGATGGATTTGTGACAGTTACTTTGCCATACAGCAAGACAAATCTCAGCAAACGTAAAGGATGTAGGATGTATGGGAAAGGGAGACTATGTTTACATCGAAAAATGTGTTTCTTTTTGTGTGAGAACGAGAGTATTATTCAGTAAAGATAAGGTATACTCTTTTTCCATTGATTGTAAGAGTCGACTACCACCCTCCTCCCGATTTTTTCTCTCTCCTTGGTGTTTCCCCCTTTCTACTTGAGAGGGAAGGAGAGAGGGAGAGGGAGGGAGTCAAGGGGGAAGAGAGAGAGGGAGAAGGGGGGGAGAGAGAGAGAGAGAGAGAGAGGCATTTCAGCTTTAGCTTAATTGGCTTATTTCCTCAAACCGATTGCTTTGTCGCGTTTCTTTATGTATTTTTGGTTGCAAATTGCGAAGCGATTAACTGGGATGGGTGTTGGAGTGTGGGGGATAGCATAGGAAAGTACTGGGAACCATCAGTCAGTCACTGTGGCCTTGAGAGATCAAAAGGTGCTGAAAGCCCCCTGCCCGCAAAACACACCTCTAGTTATTGGGGCGCGAGAGAAATGTAGATTCTAATAAACATGGCTTGCAGGAGTCGATGAACAAAGGTACTTAATGCGGACCTAAGCCTCCGCTGATATTGTTCCGCTAGCAGTATCTAAATATTCAAAAGCGAAGTGTAAGTTGATCAACAAACGCCCTGATGGTATTGGGCTTTTTCCCTTTTCTGTTTTTGTGTGGAGGGTGGAGAAGGGGGGGGAGGGTGGATGGGTGGGGGAAATCCGACAGCTTAAGGAGGCTTGAATTGAATATGCACCCAGCGGCAGTGGTCTCGTAGGAAATGGTGTTCTCGTAAGTCAGGCTGCCCCGCTCAAGCACGAGAGAGCTTTGGTTAGAGCTCAGAGCGTCAGTTCTGCTGCGAGTGCTGCGGGCAGTCGGCCCGGGTTGAGCTGTCCACTCGTCCAGGTGCTGAAGCTGGTGGAACATTGGGTAGGTAGGGAAAAGGCTGGCACTGCTACTTGGGTAGAGAGAAAGCATATCAACTGCGTTGTTCTAGTTTCTTAAAGCGTGTGAGTCTGTGGGTCAGTGTGTGTATATATTTTATTTTAATTGTGAGGAAGCAAAACTGAAGGAGACTACTTGGAAAGCATTGAAAAGCTGTATGGGTATTTGTGCTGTGATTCTGATGCCCTGTGTATTGGGGTGTGTGTGTGTGTGTGTGTGTGTGTGCCTCCCTTGACCATCCTTTTGAGTTTAAAACGTTCCATTTAGTAAATCCAAGCCTATCTGTATAGTGTGTTTCTTGTTTTCCTTTTAATATTAGTTGAGATTTAAATAGAAGAGTGCAGAAGCAAACGTACACTTTGCTCATAGACTATTGCATTACTTTCCCTAAGGGCTTTTGTTTCTAGGAGTTCAAGCTGAAGAGAACCTGTCAGCTTTCTGAATTTTTTTTTGTTCTAGCACCAGAGAAAAGCTCCACTTTATACCTATGTTAGGTAACAGCAGAAAATAGTGCTTATTTATTTGTTTTATTGGTATCTGTCTTTTTGTAAGTGGTGTACTTAAGAGTTATCTGAAAATAATGTAAAACAGTCTGGTAGTTGGGCTATATTGGTTTTCTTTCTAGTTATTTTAGGTTCAGACATTATATATTAAACATCTATTCATAAAACCTAGAATTCATGTTGATTTTTCCATCTGTAAGTAACATGTCAAGAAAATGATGAGTTGGTGTGCCTGGAGAAGTATTATAATTTTTTTTTAAAATAAGAGCAAACACAACCTAAGCGCCTTAAATTGCAACCAGGTCAGTTAGAGATGAGTTGTGGTAGTGGGAGAGAGTCTGTTATATAATTACTCCTTGATGAAGAGCTATTTGCACTTACATAATTTGGGAAATCATAATGTCTATTGCCATGTTTCCATATTCCCCCCCATTCCCCTTACATGGATGTACTTTCATGTATTTGAGAGTAAAGGGGAAAGCAAATTGAGAACTTTCTAATGAAGCTACACCATGTCTTGGGTAGTGACGTTGCACTTGTCCATTTTATTTAGTGAACAATAAACCCCCATTATCAGAATATCCACTGCAGGATCTTAAGACAAAGCTTTTCCAGTAAGAGCCATATTGATCATCAAAGAATCACAGAGATTCTCTCTCTGAATGCCAAAATTACAGTCACTTTGCAAATGAGTTTTTATTGGCTTTTTCTTCTTAAAATAATTTTTATGAACACAGAGCTTCAAAGGTTTTTCTGTAGAGGTGTCCACAACAGCTGTACAGCAGTGCATTTATAGTATGTATTTTAAAGGTGTGCTATGAAATTAAACATTGTGGTGATATAAAATGATGCTTAAATCATAGAAAGTCTACCAGCTTGTCAACTCAGTGAGTTTTGACACTATGGAAAATGGGTTTAATTATTGTATGCCTTGAAGCTTTTTTTTCTTTAAAAATCATTATGTTATACAGCTCTAAGGCCTTCAAAGGAAAGATGGCTATTTTTGTACATCTGTAAGTATTTGATTTCAAGTAGTAAATTGAATGAGTGTTTATTTTCCATGATCTTGGGCTTGAGAAAAATGCATTTCCAAAACACACTACTGAAAATTTCACCCATGCATGACCTATCTTTATTTAAGCCTCACTCCTTCCCAAAGCCGTCTAGTCAAATATATTTGTATTTGTATGGGTAACTATTCATGTCTCTTACAGGGTTCTCTGGCTGCCATGGCACTCAATCAAACCACCTAGAGTGGACTGGCCGAGACCAGACTGGGTACCAAGCAGAGAAGTGCAGAGGAAAGCACTGGGAGAGCACCAGGTAAACTGAAGGTTACTTGTCACTCCCACTTGTGCCCAAAGAGCCTTGCCACATCTTCCCTCCTCGCTGGAAAAACAGCACTCTTCTGTGTTAAGTATTTGGTTTTGTGATTTGTCTTTCAGAATTGGAAATAGAGCGGCCATTTGGATTTGGGCAGGAAGCAGCCGAGCACAGCTTTGGATCCTTCTTTAGGGAAATCGAGTTATGGATTTATGGTCCCGGTCAAGCTCAGCCCATCCCCAGCCAGGGGCGGGCTCAGCGAGCAGCAAGAGTTCTGGTGGCGGCGGCGGCGGCAGTAGCAGCGGCAGCGGTAGCAGCGGCAGCGGCAGCTCGGTCCTCTGACTCTCTTCGGTGACGGGTATTCTTGGGTGGATAATACGGATTACGTTGTTATTGCTTAAGAATACGCGTAGTCGAGGAGAGTACCAGCGGCAGGGGGGCAGCGGCCGCCCTCCCCAGCCCACCAGCTGGCCACTAAACGCCCGTGGTTGCCAAGGTAGCACTTTCTTGTTCTTTTCATTTCCTCGGGTGTTTTCGCACTGGTTCCATTGGAAAGGCTGTGCGCTGCGCCTCTGGTGACCAGGACTGGAAAATGGGTTCGCGCAGGGGGCGGGGGCGAGGTGAAGGTGATGGGCGGGGAGCGGAAGGGGGTCCGTTCTCCCGAGGCTAACGGGCGGTTCGGCGTTCCCAGTCCGCTCCTCTCCTCTCCACGGTGGGGTGCGGCTCGGGGGAGAGACGCGGACGGGGCGATTTTCTAAAGTTGGGAACGACTGAAAGGCCTTGAGCAGTTTGGGAGCGTCGCGAGTGAGGCGCCGAAGCTGGGCAGAGGGTCGCCGGGGGCTGCCTCCGCAGAAAGGGCGTGTCCGTGGGCGAAGGTGCCCCCGCAAGCCTGCGGAAGCGCGTGACTTCGCGAATCCCGGGCCCGGGGCGGTGCCGGAGCCCCACCCCCGACCGGCCGCGCCGCTCCGCAACCAGACTTGGCGGCCGAGCTGGGGAGGGGGCGGGGGCCCGGGGGCTGGGTCCCCTCGGAACTTCCAGATCGGAAGTGTGGCGGGTCTCTCAGGAACGCATATTTTCTTTTCGGATTCTCCGAGAAGGGGTGGAGAAACAGGATGGGAACCGGATTGGCTGCAGTGTGGCACAGACCTGGAACCTTCCTGAAAGAGGTTGGGGCAGGCAGTGACTGTTCAGACGTCCAATCTCTTTGGGACACCTCTTCAGCGCTGTCTTCCCTGCCTCTGCCTTTAGGATGAGTCTCAAACACCAACAAACTCAAGGCACGTCCCCCCCTCAGGTCAGCTGCGAAGGGATGGGAGCAAGAGAGAGCCTCTCCCTCCTTCTACTTAGAGTTTTTGTTTGTTTGTTTGTTTGTTTCAAATATTAATGGACGATAAAACAACACGGATTTGTCACCTCCTAGCGAAGAGGAAGCCACCGCCACCACCCCCCTCAAGCATGCCCGGGCACTCCTGAGGACAATCGGACGTGGCAGGAGTTGGCATGCCCAAGATGGAGCTGGGAAGGATGACCCAGAGTGGAAGGCGTGGGCTGGGGCTCCAGGTCTCAGCTCTCACCAGCGTCGGACCACACAGCTTTGCCAGCTTTGCTCCTTGCCTTTCCTTCTTGTGAGGCATCTGGGACCGTCCTATCAAGGCGCTGCAAAGGTGGAAGGACAGAGTGCTGGGGACAAGAAGGTACCAGGCGCCCAGAAGATTCCACTAGCGCGGCCAAACACTAAGACCAGGTTTCCTCCCTGCGTAGTGGTCCTTGGTTGTGCACGGGCTGCGCGAGACGACTGAATTCCTGAGAAATGGAAACTGCAGGAGAAAAATCAAATAAACTTAGAGGCCTGTGAAGCTCTCCCTCTGGTCGCTCTGGGACCGCTCTAAGCTGAGCTGCATCTCAGACACCTTCTCCCCCTGGAGGATGGGCCTTTCTCAGGCACGAAGTGCGTGTGCCCCACTGGGCTCTTGCCCGCAAGAGCAGTCTGAACCCTGGAGAGGCTGACACCGAAGGTGTCTTGAAGGAAGCAGGCACAGTCTCATGCTTCCCCACCTAGGGTTTCGCCTTTCTTCTAATATTTAGGATTCTCAGTGAAGGGTACTCCACACACACCCTCTCCCTACCCCAATCCCACCCCATTGTGTCCGATCCCACAATTACTCCCAGGGTATCTATACTCACAGCTTTTGCGCTCAAAGAACATTGTTGTCTGCAGGGAACGGGTGGAGCCCTTCTCAGAAGCTCCCGGGGGCGAGTCCATTTTAAGAATGAGTTGAAGTAGGAAAGAAAACACAGATGCTGTCTTTGCATTCGACATTCTATCACCAGCAAGAGAATATGTAACTCCTGTTCTTTCCTTCATTATTCCATGAATTATCTTTTTTCTCTAGGGATCCACCAGTTGGTGATTTAGGGCTTTTAAATATTATGCTTGTTATGTATTTAACAAAATGCAATATGTCTACTGGTGGCATTGTTTCCTTGGGAAATTAGAAAAGTAGAAGCTACATACTCTAGTTCCTAGGTGGTCTCTGGAAAGTTGGCCTCATGCTGGTTGGCTAAATAATAAGTGTTTAGGATTTGAAAGGAAGAAAGAGAGATGAAGGCCTGGTGACAGAGTTTGTGAGAAACAGAAGATGTAACACTCTGGCATTTGTTGAGGGGATGAGGAAGAACTTTTGAAAAATAAGCTATTCTATTCAGTTTTGTGCAAATTTATTGCAGTTGCTTCATAGAGGAAGAATAATGTTTAGAATGGAATAATTGCAAATGCTAGTGATGAAATCTAGAGGAAACCTCTACTCATAGTTAACTGAAAGTATTTTTGTTGTTGTTGTTTAAATACTTATCTCATTGCTTTCTTTCCTTTGCAGAATTATTTTCCTATAATAGTTTCCATTAGGTGTCAGTCTGACTGAACTGGTTCTTATTTAAGTTAGGGGTGAAAATGTTCCATCATCAGACCTTTTAAGATAAGAAAGTGGGAAAAATTAAAACTTTATTAAGTTGAAATTACTGGAGTTAATTTTTATTGTTACAAGGCAGCTTTTTTCTTCCCAGAAAAAATAATTTTAAATTACGTCGCCACTGGTCAATGACTGCTTTTGCCCTGTCACTGTCCATAGCCATGATTAAAGAAGTACAAAATGCTTGTTTGTGCTTTTCATGCTAGATCCAAGTAGTGTTAAGTAGTCATAATTTTTGGATGGCTTTTCAATTGATGTCCTAATACTAGAAGGGTAAGCAGCCTTTTCTAATATTTCTTTTGCTTTACGAAGGTGATAGAAATTTTTCCTGAAAAAAAGAACATGGATTCAGCTTAAGCTGTTCATTTGACCGTACTGAGGGCACAGTAAAGCAGGAGGGAGACAAACTGTGAAAATTACTTTTGTCCACTAGTTTTACTTTAATAAAGCCTGCTTAAATACTCAGAATTTATGAACACAATTTATGATGTATAGGTGGGAGATTTTAGGTCACCCATTTAAATTTATATAATGTCTATAAATGGTCAATTTTATACTATAATATTCATTAATAAGTATAAGAAACATCATCTTGATTGGTAGTTTGCTACTGAGTCCCAAGTAAGTAGCTTGACAGAAACTGCATTTTTCAGAAAATTTGCTTATTTTATTCTTTGTATTTGTGAATTCTGTTCTGATGTTGTTGCTTGAATAGAATTGTGGGGAGTGGTGATGGTATTCGTGATTAAAGATCCATAGAGCATCATGACAACCCCATGAACTTTCCCTGAGGCCATTGTGAGCCCTAGAATGATGTGGCTCTTGGTGTCAGAGCAATGCCAATCTAGAACCAGAACAGAGGTCCCAGTGAAAGTCCAAGCAAAGGCAAGCAACGATGAAGTAGCATTTTGATGGAAGGAATATTCCAAAAACCCCATTATCAATTTTTGTCTTATTGTATTCCACATTAGTCATGAGAAATTTTCAAATATAAAAATAGACAACAAAAGTAGAGATGATGGGTATGTTGGGAAACATTTTTGTGTTTTATGTAGGACAGAGGAGAAGTACTAAGGACATAGAAGGAAAGAGAGCATAAGGCCATCACAGTTGTTCACCATCTTGTCAATATGCACAGGTGCAGCTACCATTGTATCACGGAAATGACAGAATGATGTTCTTACTGTGTTGGAAAGTAGTGTATTCTGCATAGGAAACTTACTGTTTAAAAGTAAATTTCTTTTGGATATATTTTCAGTAAGAAGAAAAAATATAATAGTGACATCAGAATATTTAAAGACTTTTAAATCATTTAGTTATCGAATTTATTTATTGATAGCTGTACAACTATAAACACAAATGCTAAGTAGATTTTAAGCAAATAGTTTTGTAGTACAATTTGTTTTTTAAATGTTTTCAGATTTTTATCTTAGTGCTTATACTTTAAATCATGACTTACAAGTCTTGCGTTTAAGTCTAGAAAACATTTTGCATGATTGTATAAAATAAACATTTTAGTTGAGTTAACACTGCAGTTCATCCAAAAAACATAAGCTAAAAATATATAATATTTTAAATTTCTTGAAATGTGCTTATTACCCAGTAATTAGTTGAGTTTGTTGAGTGCAGCCTAACAATAAAATCAGTGTATCTGTATGTTTGTATTGTTGACCAGCTTAAAAATTTATTACCAACTATATCTTGTGAGTTCTGGGTTCTGTTACATCCTGGCTAATAATAATGTGAGCTAAGCAAGGCAGTCTGATCTTCAACACAACTAAAATATTATAATACATATGCAAGGGTAAAGACAACACTTCATTTGCTTTATTTGTGGAAAAGCCCTTTGAGACTCATAGTATTTGAAAATAAAATATATACATATATAGTAGATCAAGCTAGAACCAAATGTTAAAAACCTATGAGTTCTAAAACATGCAGTTCAAAGATTTTAAATAAGGGTTATTGCCTTTATTAATTTAAAACCCATACTGAATCTCATTCAGTTAAATTACAAACTAAAAAAGACATATTGCTGGAATCTGATAATACTATGTTTTCAGTTCAAATGCAATTTGTATCATAATATGCTTTTTAAAAAGTTGACAAATTATATTACAATAGTGACATAATTGCATAATTTGAAAGTAGTGTCTATTTGTAAACTTGAATGAATTATGTGCTTTTTGGGAACACTTTTTCTGAAAAGATTTTTATAAAAATGATACATTTTAACTGGAAAGTTGATATTTCTTGCAATTTTGTTTTTAAAATTTGTATTCAATACATGAGTAAGTATTAATTGTTTGAAGCCTATTTTTGTCTCTCTAAGCTAGTGTAGTCAATTTCAATAACTGGTTCAAAGAAGTCTCAAGATAAACTAAAAATTACTCATTTAAAGTAGCTTTTTATATATCTGCCAAATAGTCCATTCGTTTTTGGATTCCAAGAAGAATGAATGAACGAATGAATGAATGAATGTCATGCCTACTATTCTGTCAGAAGCAGATATAAGAAAAAGACCTTTTCCTTTGTGATAGAAATATATCATGATAAGACTTCCAAATACCCTGGATTGTTTTACAGATGACTACACAGGAATTAAAGTTATAGAATGATTACTTTATGGATCCAGTTTCATGTAGTTTGTTTTCATAACTGTTATTTATATAGGCTTTGGTG
Source organism: Nomascus leucogenys (assembly GCF_006542625.1). Classification (NCBI taxonomy): domain Eukaryota; kingdom Metazoa; phylum Chordata; class Mammalia; order Primates; family Hylobatidae; genus Nomascus; species Nomascus leucogenys. Next base: position 76,864,057 of record NC_044392.1, read on the forward strand.
TTTATTGAGACAAAGCAAATTAGAGAATTGAGACCATTACACGGAGAAATCTCAAATTTCATTTTGTCCCTCAATTACATGATACTTAAGGAGAGAGATATATCCTGTGGTAGAAAGAACTTTGGAATAAGACTAGAAAATCTGATTTCGAGTACAGATTCTGTTGTGAACTATGACAATGGACCTGTCACACAGCTTGCCTTGTCTTCAGTTGTCTCATCCATAAGAAGGGCTAGATTTAGATTCGCTTAAGGCCTTTTTACCTCTTTAGTATTCCATTTCAAATAAAGCCTTTTTTTTTGTATGAATTCTACTCTTCATTTCATGTGAAGATGGTGGACCAACTGATATCACAACTAAGACAGAAGCTTTTAAAAAATATTCACCAACATTTTGTCTTGGTATTAAATAATAAAATGATCTTTAAGGTTTTTACTTAAATTCTTAAAGCATGAAACACACGGAAATATTTGTTGCTTTTTCATACTTCGTTTTTTATTTGAAGTTTTAGTAGGGAAAAAAGCCCCAAAAGAATGTTTTACAGATTCATTCTAATGTGTTAGCATGGGAGTACATGTATGTGTACATCTGTGTAATAAATTTGAAGCTACTAAAACCGTAGATCTATCTTCCTAAGCATTTTAGCCTAATGAGGCCAAATCACAAACAACTCCATTCAAAGTTGATGTATATGGTTGTAGTGGATAAAGAATGAACATGAACACTTGGCCTCTAAAAATGTTTACTCCTTGTGTAAATGTTTATGCTATTAAATTCAGTTACAATATTTGGAAGAGCATGAAAATTACTGTTTTTTTCCATTCTGTTAAAAGAGCCAATAATTGTCTAGGATATTTAATTCTTCTAAAATGGTTAATCTTTTAAAATACCTAGTCCAGTGTTTGGCACATAGTAGGTGCTCAAAATATTTATTAATTTTGTGAAAGCAATGATATCCTTTTGGGGCATACTTGAATATAAATTTTACATTTTTTCATAATTATTTAAAGTCACTATTATGTAAAATGATTGTTGTACAGCATATATTTAAGTTTAATTTAATGTTAACATAAAATTTAATTCTTTAATTGTTTACTAATAGTGCAGTTATTCTTTGCTAAGAAGGAAAATACATTCTCTCTGATTATTTGATATAACTTTTAAATAACGGAAAAATCCATGGGAACATTGCTTTCAAGCTGATATTCTTTTTGAAACTCCAAGTAGCTGTTTAATCTACTATTGAAATAGAAAATTTTAGTCCATGTGAATGTTACCTAATATATTTATTTAATATTAAATGTATAAATATTTGTAAGAATTTATAAAGTTTTAAGACGTAATCAATAGAAATGCACTTTATGCAATATAATAATTACTATGATAGCTAAAGATCTGTGTAAGTTTTTTTAGTTTTAAAAAATTATTTACTAGGAAAGCAGACTAAGGTACAATTTTATTTGAAAGGTGTGACTCTCTGGGAGGTTCAATGTATAGTAAATATAAATTGACTTTTAATCACAAAATAATACACCCATTCCCTAAAAATTAAAATAATATGGTTTATCAGCTATTGCTTTATTCAGATAGTTTACATACTTTCCATTCTCAGTTTAATTATGGGTATAAAACATTATGTCCATTGAAAACTTTGACTCTGATTTGTTTGCTAAATGGAAGCAAGCATAAAAAGAATAGAGATTTAAGGAGAAAAAATTAATTAAAAAATAAAAACTTTGAGAATAAGTTCAATAAAAATTCTACAAATCTTTCAAAAGTAATTGCCTTCAAATATATATCTGGGGGTAGGAATGTGAGGTTTGGAAGCCATTTATTCACACTTTTATTAAAATACCTCATGTTCCTTTTTGTTGTTGGATGTAGTTGTCCGTAAAACAGCTTTGAAATTGTTTTGATATTATATATTAGAACAAAGTCAAAATAAGGAGATTCTTTACCACAAACAAGCAGGTTTTTGTTAGTTGTGAATGCTATGTTTATTAAAAACAGTGAGTGACGTCAAACTTTTGAGGCGGTTTCACATTTACATTTGGTGATTTGTATAGATAACAATTGAATTTGACAAGAGAAAAGGGACAATGATAGCAAGTAAAAATATTAATGATGTGGACTGGTGTGAAGAATGTGCAGATTTTGGTGATGTGTTAAAGTAACAATAATGAAATTCCTGGTGGCTGGGACCAGTACACCTTGAAAAAATATCAATCTTAGGAAACGTTAGAAGAGGTCTTGTTCTTTGTATGGTACCCTTTACCCTGTTGTGATGGGTAGTGTTCAATATTGATTTTAGATAGTTTATCTGTGTAGAAGGATTCTTTCATAGTATGAGTGACAAGTGTATTCCAGAGCTCTTACTTTCAAAGTCATGCTCTGATACAGAAATTTGAATCAATTAAAATAGAAATAAACTCTGAATAAAATAAGCCTAGCTTATCTGTAGAAAATTGAGAAAGGCAAGAAATCTGGATGTTTCTCAAATAAAAGAAAGAACATCAGTCTGAAAAGACTGACTTCTCAAAATTGAGCCTAGGGGGATATGGCTTAAAAGAGACAGCCTTTTAAACAGTTTTTCTATTAGAAAATATATGTGTGATACTTGAATTTATGTTCTAGAAGTAAAGTAACCTAGGAGGATTTGTTAAGACAGTATTTCCTGATATAAAATACAGATACCAAGAGTTTAGTTTTTCCTATTCACTTAATTGATTTAAATTTTAGAGAGGAAATCTATTTGTTAGTTAACCATGATAAAGATAGAGAAGATTGACACGTTTGTCTTTGTCTAACTTGGCCTTTATTTCCAAATACATAACATTTCCACCTGATCATTTGTTTGCTTTTAATATGACTATTTTCCATTCCTATATCCACATGGAATACAAAATTTCAAAAGTCTTTGATAAGCTCATAGTAAACTCATATGATATTTAGTTGTCATTATAAATTTCTATCTCAGATCTAGTTCTTTAGTATGTAATACAATTCCCATGTTTCCCATATGAAGTCCTCACAACACAGAGAATCCAAATAACTTCTCCATGGACACCCAGATAATATTTGGAACCCATTTTCTAAGTCCTTGCTGAGTGTTTTCTTTCTAATACATCACACTAAAACTTCACTAAACATTGAAGTTTTTCTCACGTTACTCTTCCTATTGTCTGAGAATAATTCTTATATTTTTCATACTATTCAGTGATATTTTACCCAAGTAATCTAAACTTTTCAAAAATTCTTATATTGTATAAATAGATGTGAATGTATCAACAGATTCCAAGGGTCTCTAGTGTGCTTGTACTAATTATTTTTTAAATCTTGGAAAATGGTATAGGGTATCTTAATGTAGAAACAGAAAATGAATCATAATTAAAGGAATAACTTGATCTTTTACCCTAGTTGAATATATTTCAGTAAAACAAGGGAAGTGTTAATCACAATTACATCAACTCAGTTTAATAAGCTTCCAAATGCAAATGTTGACTAAAAGATTGGATACAAAAATATTTGTAATGCAGTGTATTCAATGAAAAATTTAAAGTGACACTGTTAAATAATAGTGACCCCATGATGTTCTCATACCAAATAACAGAAATAAAATCACATTTCAATATACAATTTAAAATTATGTTTTCTTTTACTTCACTTTTTAAATGTTCAAAGCTATCTTGTTGAATAAAGAAGGACAGATCAGCTCTTGGATTAGGGCAGAATCAAAGTAAAATTCTCAATTTTGCAGTTGAACCCTGTTCACTTCTGTTGTGCTATTTATGAAAATTGCATGGTGGTCTGCCACTGCCACATCTGGGTTACTTGTAATGCTAACCATTTAGGGGTTTGAGAAGGTGATTTTGCACTGTGGGTTCAACCAACTTATCAATCATGAAGCATGCTCCTCGTACATATGTTGCTTAACAGCAAGGATACATTCTCAGAAACACATCTTTAGGCAATTTTGTCATTGTAGGAACAACATAGAATGTACTTACAGAAACCTACATGGTATAGCCTATTATACACCTAGGCTGTATGGCAGCCTACTGCTCTTAGGCTAGAAACCTGTACAGCCACATGTTGCTATATTGAATAATGTAGCCCGTTGTAACACAATGGCAAGTATTTGTGAATCTAAACACTCTAAATATAGAAAAGGTATAGTAGGAATACAGTATTACAAGTTTATGGGATTACCATTGTATATCTAGCCCGTCACTGATAGATACACCATTATGTGCCATATGACTAGCAAATCATTCCTCTATCATAGCAGTGAGGGTTCACTAGAAAAAGTGGTGTAACTATCTTTGTTTTAAATTCATCAAGATAGAAAGTTGATATCCTTTTGACCATTTAATCCCATTTAATAGGTTTCCTATTTGATTAATTATAAACAATAACTGTAAATAACTATGTTCATTCTTTTTCTCAAGTTTTTTTAAAGGTTGTAGATATAATTCCGAGATAGGTAGGTAGATAGACAGACAGATAGACTGGCTTTTTAAAATGTATTTTCTTGCTCAAATGAAAATAATCCAGTGGAAAAATTGGCACTGAGAAGCCACACCTAAAATAATCAATATTTTGTCCAAACAAAAATATTTTATGGATTCACATAATTTGGCCAAGAACAAAATGTTTTAAATTGTGTAAAGGATAGATTTTAATCCTCATACCAACTAATTAAGCTTCTTCTGTACAACATACAGTTTTAAGTTAACAGTAATTAATACAGCCAGCTTGGAACCTCAGGAAGCTAAAGCCAGCAAGTGCTTTTTGGTTCACTCGAGAGGATGCGGTTTGATTGCTGGCGCCAGTAAACAGGTTGGGAATTGTCAACATTGTAATTAGCAGCAAGTTTCTGGATTCTCTGCCTGCCAGACTAGTGGGCTGATGCTTGGAGCAGTTGTCCCAGTGGGGAGAGTGAAAAACAAAGGAAGGGAATTTGAGCAACCTTGGTAGGCTCTGCCAGCATATGCCACTGGACCAATGTTTTTCTTGGCAAAGTTCTATTTTAAGACATCTAGCAGTGGTTTCCACAAAATATGAAACTCACCATAGCAACCAAAATGGCAAGCATCTCTAGGAACCTTTCCTTGATTGGGTATCAGGTCAAACTGTGTTCAGAGTGATACTGCCTTATGTGCAGTATGCTCTGTACCGTGCACAATGTGGTTATTAACAGTATGATTAAAAGGGTTAAAATCTGTTTTGGCAGCAATCCTTAAATAGTCTGCCTCTGCCAAAAAGCCTTCAAAGAATAAGGTTATGCAAACCTTATTAACCCTTCGTGTAGTACAAATGGAAGGGAAATGTCAACCTGAATACCATCGAGCATCCAATCTTCACTACTTACTTACATCATTTCAATCTAGTTTTCTTAATTCCAAACCATGTGATTGCTATGAACAAAGGTTGTCACAGATTTTAAACCCAAACCATATTTGCAGTGACTGTAATATGAGGACTACATTAGTAAAGTTTACAAGTAATTTATAACCCAACTGAACAAAAATTAGACTACCTTTTGAAACCTGCTTAATAAAAGTTCATGTTATATATGTATAGACACACACATATGTAAAATTTCACTATCTTAGAATATTTTATCTTATCTAAAATAAACAACATGCATACTCTGAGTAGTCACAGGATAAATACTAACCCACCTACCTTGTGGCAAAGGCACGATAACAAATCCTTTGGCCTTTTTTTTTTTTTTTTTTTAAAAAAGGCAGCTCTGTAGTAAATTAATTTTTCTTTCCAGTCAAAAAAAGGTCAAGGTTGCTGAGCATTGCTAAAATACACATATTAATTTCTCCCAAATAAGTGGTTGGAGTCATATCACAGATATTCTTACTGCCACTCTCTATCTTTGCCAAAATGTGAGGAGGAGTTTCAAAAAGATAAACAGCATGCAGAGAGACAAACAAAATAGCTTTCTTTACTGTTTAAAAAAAGTCCTCAAATGGATCAACGTGCTATATTAAGCAATTGCCACGTGGTGATTTCTGCAGGTGGATTATCAAAAGTGCACAAAAATGGCTGTGTAGATCTGGCACCCAGGTGTCTGGTGTAGCATTTAGCGGACTCTTTTGTGGGGAGAAGGATTACTCATTTGTTGGAGACAGTTCAGTTCTCTAATCCTCCTCCACAACAGAATCCATGTTGGAGTGAACAAGCAACACGATTCTTATCCACTCTCTCTAGACTCTGAGGAATGCTCCACAATTATTTATTATTTTCACTGGAATTAGATGCCTACAGGTGGCCCCATAATGTGCCTCCAGGCATACAACCTGCTGTAAATTTTTAAGTTACATTAACTCAGCAGTATGTTGTCTTATAACGACAGTTCATTCAGTTTATGGGGAAAGGAAAGGAAGCAGAAAGGCAGTCTTTCGTGTTAAGCATCATTACAGCTCTTTCCCCGTTCTTTCTTTGAAGTTAGTAAAGGATATTTGGCAGAAGCAACACTCCTGGTGTTTTGGTATGGGCTGTGTCTCCTGATAGATTCAGAAAGGAGGTCACAGGCTCCAGGCCTCTGCATTGTATCCCAGGGACAGATTTGTTAATGGGGTGTCAGTATTAAAAACAGAGGCAGAGCAGTAGGACTTTTTCTTTTTTCATTCTCTTTTTCTCTTACTATTTCCCCTTTTTTGCCTCCCTTTCTCCCTTCCTCTCTCTCTTCTTTCTTTTTCTTTCTTTCTTTTCTTTCTTTGTTCTTTGTTTCTTTTTCTTTGTTTCTTTTTTCTTTCTTTCTTTCTTTCTTTCTTTCTTTCTTTCATTCTTTTTCTTTCTTTCTTTCTTTCTTTCTTTTTCTTTCTTTGTTCTTTGTTTCTTTTTCTTTCTTTTTTCTTTCTTTCTTTCTTTGTTTCTTTTTCTTTCTTTTTTCTTTCTTTCTTTTTCTTTCTTTGTTTCTTTGTTTCTTTTTCTTTCTTTCTCTTTCTTTCTTTCTTTCTCTTTCTTTCTTTCTTTCTTTTTCTTTCTTTGTTTCTTTGTTTCTCTTTCTTTCTTTCTTTCTTTCTTTCTTTCTTTCTTTCGAGTCTCTAAGTGACTTCTGTTACTCAAGTGTTTTGTCATTAGTGGTCTTTCATATTATATTAAGAACAAATTAGTTTAGTTTTATCGAGACATTTGGGCTTATGATGCTGTTGCAATTTCACCCCTGTCACATATCCTATGTTCCGCAATTGTTTTTTCCTGGGTGTTTGGGTTACCAATCAGTGAGAGAAGGAGGGAACTGCTTCACAGCTTTTTGGTCATTGAGTTTTATGCCTATCCTTTCTTTGTAATGTTGCAGTTGTCACTGAATGGATGCAGTTAATTCCCTCGCATATTTTGGGGTACAATTCTCAGAGCTGATAAAAAACAAATATAATATCTAAATTAATATACTTTAGGAGTAGAAATTAGTAGAAACATTTTTAGGGGCAATATACAAGTCGATTTAAGCCTCAGAAGTCCTAGTACTTGGTTATAAAGCTCCTTCTTACAGCCATAACAGAGTAAAATTTGTCTCCCACCATTCTATTGTCATTAAACCTATAGCTTATATTACAAGTAACAATGATGATGTGCATATTTTAAAATATATTTTATGTGTACAAATTCATATCTAAATTATTAAAACATACACAATAAAACTGGTTTTAGTGTTAAAACATTTTTATTAAAATTCCTGTATCATAGACGTGGGCAAACTTAGTAGCCTAAGGCCAACTGGACACTTGCAAAGTTATCTGCCTTAATATACAAACACCTAGACTAGCCCATCTTTTATTTTATAGCAAGGGATGAACTTGCTGAGAAAAAGCAACTTGCGTATTCAAAGGAACTAGGATGTCTTTCAGAATAAATCATTAAATATCCATTATGCATGTACTATTCATGAGGTTTGTGTCCAGGTCTGTCAACATTTCTTAAATACCTACTATGCAACTGGTATTCTTCTAACTGCTGGGGCTACTGAGGAATAATTAACAGACCTTGCCCTTGAAGCATCCATGATGTACGGGACCTCTTACAATTCAGGCTGTTGGAGACTTGGTGGGGAAGTCAAAGGAATGTAAAGCAGCATCCTCCTTTCAAGGAGCAGACTAGGATGTGGTTAATATTAAATATTAAACCGTATGAAAGTGGTTGTTTCTACAAGCCCTTACTGTTGTCTCTGCACCAGAAAATACTTACATGTCACAGATGTAGTAATAAGTTCTTTCTAGAAGTGGATTTGCCTTCTCTTTTTTCCTTTAAAATATGGAAAGTCTTTCAGAACTGAGTAGACTAAGGAAGCACCAGTTAAGAAAAGGAAAACATACATACTTTTTCACATCAAAGCACTAGTTACTGTATAACCTACTATAAGTTATAAAACACCATTTATAATGACACATAATTATATTATCCCAGGACAAATTATTCGTGTATCCATAGTTATCAGAAAATATGTTTTAGTGATTATAAAATGATAGTGCTTATATGTAATTCCCAAATTCATTAATATTTGATTCCAGAGTCGATAAATGTCTTTTGAGAATGTGATGATAGGCTTTATAAAAGAAAGTGCTGAACACACTATGCTGTACTTCAGAAAGTGGTTCTCAAAATGGGGCCTTCTTAGCAGTAGCCTGAGTGTCACCTGGGAACTTGTTAAGAATGCCTGTTCTCAGACCACATAACAGGCCCACTGAATAAAAACTCTGAACCCTAATCTGAGTTTTAACAAGCCCAATTCTGATGCCTGCTAGAATTTGAGAACCACTGCTTTCTATTGATTTTTTTTAAATGACAATTAAAGTCAGGTTCTATGCAACACTGATCCAGTGCTGACCCGTTTTAGGCTCTCTTGTAGATTTAAAGTTACAAGTTATTATTATTAAGTAAACCAGATATCTTAAATTAAAAATTATCACTTTACTTGTCTGGTAAATTCTACATTTGGGAAATATTTTAAGCCCCCATTCTGAGTTCTATTTATGTAAAACTTGCATAGTACTCTTATTAGTGTTATGTAATGCTCACATTGCTATCTTTATAATTATAACATTAGATTGAATTTTTCCAGGACTTAAACCATTCTTTTATTTAATTTATTATTATTTTTGTAATTCCAGTAGCTGTCCCAATTTTTTACTCTGGTATTTAATTATACCCCAGTTTACAATCTAGGAGAATCAGCTTAATTTTATAAAAGGCATACAATATTGAATAAGACCTTTAGATCGTGTGTGTGTGTGTGTGTGTGTGTGTACGTGTTATTGTCTCATGGATTATTATTAAAGTTTTCTCATTCATCTATGACACAAATAATTTTTAAATTCCCGTGGAAGGGAATTACCCTGACAAAATTATTTGAGCACTTACAAAATGTTGTACTATTACAGTATCGTAAAATAAGTTTCCTAATATCTGTATTGGAACTGTATTTAATAAAAATTTACTTAGAACAGAGGTGATTATATAATAGTAAAAACGACTGTTACTGTTTAAGCAATTAGATTATATGGGTTCTCATTATACCAACTGGAAATTGTTTTACAAAACTATAATATGTTCTTACTTCAAACCACAGCTTTTTATTGAAGCTTTCATAAAGACATTAGAAATTCAAAGGCTGGACTGTTTCAAATGCAGCTCTAAAACTTAGTGAATAGTTTCTTGTTTTGCGCTTTAAATTAAAATAGAAAAGAACAACTGTTGAGACCATGTAACTCTGGATTGTAAGACCTAAACTAGTCCTGTGACTTTTACATATTGGCTTTTGTGTTTAACACACACACAAAAATATCAAACCACCTTGAATGTTAACACTGAAGTAACTGGCTGACAATGTCAGTGGGCTTTTTCTCAGTCCAAAATCTTCTTTTCATTAATGAAACACTGTGTTTGCTTATGTCAATGCATGAACTTAGTCATACACATTATAGGACACCAGGATATATAACAAAGAATTAATGATAATATTTTTTAGTAAAAGTGCATCTTTGGGGGGTTTTCTTTTTGTTCAAATCCCCCCAACCCCGACTCTCTATGAGTGAACTATTTTCTTATTCCTTTCTTCTTTCTTGCCTATTAAAGTTTTTGCTCCAAAAAAGAAAAAAAAAGTAGAAGTGCAGCTTTTACTAATATGTGAACACAAATGGTAATGGCCTGAGTAGCAAAAAATTCACCTAAAGAAGAAGTATGTGTAACATTGATTAATAAATTCTGTGGTATTTTACTTTGTATCTCTAACACATTGATGTATTCCATAATACTCTGTTTTCTCAAACAGTTATTTGACTGTGTAACAGATCTTCCCCTCACTAAAAATACATTCTGACTATAAGCATAGAAATGTAAATCCATTTCAGAATATGATCTTATTTCCTTTTCGCGGTAGGGGTGAGTAACACTGTCCAAACTTACAAACTTAAGTTAAGAGAGAGTCACAGTGGTGGAACAATTTATGCACACCCAGTTTAGATGGAATGATTGACAGGAAATATGTAAGAAATTCAAGTTATTCTTATGGAGGGAAAAAAGGTCTATTATTTTGACAGTTAACATTTTAAGATTAAGCACTTTAGATTAACCAGAAAGGAAAATGAGATCGTTTTATTAGGCCTATAGTCTGATGGATTTCGTTATTAAATTAAATAGACACTAATTTAAAGGTTACTACTTCAACCCTTAAACAAAGAGAGTTTTAACTGTATAAAAAGATGCAGATAAAGTACCAAGTAGCTTATATTTAGGCAGAGAAGTTACTTAAAATTCAGAAATGTCAAAAAACAGCTTATTCTTCTCTTGCAATTTAATTAAATGTTTCAGTTTATTTTATCTTTAGTTTATCTTAAGTTGTATGGTGGATTAATTGTACTCAATAATTGTTTTGCTGTTAATGGTTTACATATTCTTTTTTACATTAACAGGTGTTATTTTAAACATTTTATAAAGGAAAGTTTGAAAAGAGTTGTTTAATATCACAAAACCCATTGTGATCTTTCTCAAGTGAATTTATAGATTTGTTTTCTTGGCCACATCTTTTGTCTAGTTGTGGGCCTATATCACTGATCATCCCATGATATAAGTTATTATATTAAGAGCTGGAAATCTTATCAGATGTGAGCTTATTAATTATTCACAATAAAACATTAACAGTTTAACATTTCTCTTCTGGAAAGCTCAACATGTTTTACAAAGTTGATTTATTCATATCTCTTAACCATTTTATTTGCAGAGTGCTACCTTATGCTATTTAGATTTTTTAATATGCTTATAAAAGTAGATTTATGATAGAAAAGAATTCTAAATTACTCAGTTAAAATGTATTCTTTTATACTTATTGAACTCTAATTTTTACATAAAGTTTTGCAGTTTGTAGTATGTGAAACCTTACACTTAAAAAAGACAATATTTAGTATATTTTTAATAAATTACCATTCAAAAATGAATGATGGATTGCATTAGGTTAAAAAGTATTACCAGAATATCTATTTATAATAGAAAACTGTTGCAATTATAATTATATGCTAAATCTATATATTTATAAAATAATTATTGTTAAGCTTAAAATTATTTTAATTTTTAGATGCTTGACATAGGAGTTCATAGTTCTCCTGAATTCTGAATTATATTTCATCTTCTAAAACTTTCAAATAAGATTTATATGATATAAATTCTCATTAAAAAAACAGAATGACCATACAGGAAAAGATAAAATTGAAGAAAGACTTACTAAGGAAATAAAAGTGAAAGTATACTTTGGTCAGGTATGAAGTCCAGGTATTAAAATTAGCATACTAAAATAGAAAATTTTATGTATAACCTGTTTATTAAATCAAAGTATTTCCAATGCCTTTCTTTTGTGTTCTTTCATTTTGATCCATATCGACTTTAATGCCACGACTGGCTCACTAGTAAGTATCAGGCAAGATCATAATTTAGCACTTACCTCCAATTACATGAAAATCGCATCCAAAAATGGCATACTGCAACCAGGTCTACTTTCATGTATCAAAATGGATTGCTGTACATTATAAATGATACTCCCTGATGTTTTTGCAATGATTCATGAAACTATGGGGCTGACATTTTAGTGCAAAGAATTCCATAAATGTTAATAAAGCAGGAAAACGAATCGCAAAGCACTTCTAGATCGTGATAAAGCCAGGTATTCTAATAACTTTAATCTCGTTCTATTACTAATGCCATTTGTAATGCTTAAAAGATATCAAAATACAATACAAAATATTTTTATAGCTAAATGAATTGAAATTAAATGTTACAAGTCAAAACTGAGCTATGATAAAAGATCACCACATGATAATTAAGCTTTTGCTTTTACATCTCTCAGTATAACATAACCACTTACAAAATAGCCAATCTTTAGGATGATTTAGCATCTTAGCCTGATGTAGAAACAATTACAAAATATAAAGAATTATCATTTATATCATTTTGATGTTATGTGATACATTTCTTAAAAGAAACTTTGAATCAAGTTTTAAATTCTGTACTGATTCATCAGCTTTTACCCTAGTTGATGTGGGTTTCTTAATCTTTAAAATGGAATCCCTCATCTCTCACACGGATGCCATTTCTTTAGTTATATGTATTTAGATACATTTTAAATGTAGAGTAATGTTTTTAAAATCTTTCACTTGTTAATTATATTTAATAATTTATTTGAAAAACTAGGCCACTTATGGCAAGGATGCCACTATTTATTTTTAATCAAGAGTTAAAAATGTAGTTTGACTTAAACAATTCTAATATGATTTCCCAAAGTGATATTTGGTACATAATGATTACTGTTTTCATTTTTGTCTGTTTAACTTTATATGTTTTTCAGTAGAAAGTACACTTATGGTAAAAAAAAAAACTATTATTTTGTTTATATAATTTTTTTCTAAAAGAATTAGCTTCATTTTGATTTTTCTCCATTTCTTAATAGGAGGGACATTTATATGAATTTTTTATTTTACCTTTATTATAATATAAAATTACACTAATTTGAGGATTAAAGTTCATATTCAGAATGGGCATTTATTTTATTTTATTTTTATTTTGCTATATAAATAATAATTTGCTTTCTGTGTCCAGACCCAAATGGATATAGAAATTATTTTGAAATAAAAACATTAATTTTTAATATTTAAGTTCCTTTAGTTATATATTTTACAGAACTATTTATGTATTATTAAATGTTATACATACATACATATATTTGATTTACATTGATTTGTGATGATTATTATATTTCCAATCTGTCTTTACTATGAATATTGTTTTTTTCCCAGAGTATCTAGTTTTAAACAAAAAGTAATCTGTCAATGCGAATCTCTTGGTGTAGCATATTTGAAATTTTATCTACAAATAGATGTAGATGGAAGTGTACTTACTTAGTATTTATTATGGTCTCAATTTCTGTGAATTTCATGCTCACTTTTCCCCTTCATTTCTTTTTGCAAATGGCCACTTTGTCATATGTTTTAACTGTAGGAAGATGAAAAACTCTAAAAGTGCTCACCATCAGCATAAAGTGAGGCATTTTGAGCTCTACTGTGCAAAATGAAAGCATAATAGTCACTGCAAGGAAGACTTAAAGTTCTATTATCCTGTCATTTATACTTAGAGGCACTTCAGTTTCTGGAATAGTTTAAACAAAGGAAATTTGGAATGGATTTCTCTTTAAAATTTTGAAAAACTGGAATACTGAGGCTGAAAGACTACGGAATACCTTCGACCACCTTCCAGATAATATCTGGATGGAGGATAATATGTGATGTAATAAGCTATAAATGTCAAGATATATGAGCATTAAAAAAGGAAGCTGATTTTGTGATGCCACTTATATCACCTCCACTAAGGGAATAGGTCAGCACACTGAAACTGATTTCCCATTTCTGCAAAACAGTGCAGTTCTGCTTCAGGCTCTGAATTTGGGATTTCCTGTTGAACTCAAAACTAGGTCTATGCTGTCCTGGGGGGTCAGAAACAAAACAGGTTGTGATTATGGAAGCAGTATCTCTGGGCTCACTGCCAAATCCTCCAATACTCCTGGGTGTCGATTTGACCTGTTATAATAGAACCTCACAGGGTGGAACATCTCTCCTCCATCTTCAGTCCTGATAGATTCTGGGTCCATATGTATGAAGGCTCTATCTTTAAACGGGTATCTTTGAATCAACAATAGAATTGTTTTGAAAGTTTAGTGGTGGAAGAGCCTTAAGTGGTCATTTGGTAAAATCCAACTTATTTTAAAGATGACAAACTGAGCTTAGAGATATTACAGTTTTCTTTTTCCAGTAAAAGTCCTGCTGATAGTAGTAACTCTGAAGTCATGGATCAGTTGAATACACATGTGGTTTGACCTATCAAGCATTTGTCACTACCATCATGATTGTTACTACAAAAGTGATTATTATTATGAAAATATTTCTTCCTCACCTATAGTTTATCGCTAACTTTCCTATTATTTACTCGATCACTGGATATCTTATGGAACTTACTTAATTTATAAGGTATTTTAATGTCTTTATTTGAAGTAAATATATTGTTCAAATGTAACATGACAAACATTGAATTCTTTTTCCGTTTATGAAACACAGAGGCTGGAAGGACAACTCTATGTGCAGTTATTAATGCTAGTATGTATACTAACATTAAAAATAACTGATTTTCACATTCAGTGCATCTACTTGTTGGCATTCACATGATGTCACAATCCCCTCCTTTTCTGTGTAAATCTGATTAAGGGGCTTCTCCTGCCATTATTTTGCACGCAAAACTTCGTTCCATTTTGACAACAATCCTCTTTACACAAGAACCTCAGGGTTGAACACTGAAAGTAACTAACCATTACTGTATATTGAATCATGTCTTTTCACATAAAATTGCAAATATGGTTTGAGAGCCAATTTCTAGATTACTTTGGTTGAGTAGGACTAATTACTTTTAAACTGGGTGCAGCCAGGGTCTGCCAGAACAGTGCTGAATTCTTCCAATGTTAGGCGAGCTCTACCCATCCTGAGATTGTCTCATACTAAAGTGCTGTAAGATTATTCATGCTGGTAGTAATGATTAACTGTAAAAATAATGTCAATTGCAGATGATCGTAATAACAGCAGCTATAGTTTATTGAATGCCTACCATGGGGCAGGCATGGCATATAGTATCTATTATCTCGTTTCATTTCCTCCTGAAAATAATCTTATGTGAGTTTTATTATTATTATTTTCTAAATTTTGTTTAAAAACTGAGTTTCCAGAGATGAGTCGGAGAAAAACATCAGTTTGCGAAGTAGTAGACTTGAGTTCTATTCCTGCTTTTACCACTAGCTGAAATGTGACTATAGGTTCAACACTTAGCACCTCATTTCCCTCCTCTACAGAATTAGGTCATAGAACTAGCTTTAACTTTCTGTGATTTTTAAAAAGCTCAAAGAAGTTTATTATTTTTTTGAGAAAGAAAATTTTTTTAAAGCATTCATAGTATCACTGAACAGTATTTTTCTGGTATTTCCCACATTCTCATCCGATTTCATGGCTTCAAGCACAGAACAAAATCCTCATTAATATAAAAGGAAGTCCATAGTCTGACCAGATCAGTGAAGCACAGAGAAAGATATGAAATTCACTTACAATGGGTCAGACTCTTACAAAGTTTGAATTTAGCAACATGAATTTATTATGCTGCATATATAAAAAATTAAATGGATGATGTGAAGCAAGGTGGGAATCTAGTACAAGCATAAAGGATATTTACAGTATGTGTGATGAAGCATAAAAATACATTTTTCTCCTTCAAAAAGCAAAATGTTGGATATATTCACATAAAACACCTTAGGCTATATCAAGAACACTATACTTAAATACTTAAGTACATTTACATACTATTTATGTAAATGTATTGACTTAATCATAGCAGCTCTAGGGATTCATGATAAGCTGTGAAAATTGTCTATAAAAGATAAATGAATGACCCTTTAAAATAGAATAAAAATTAATTATAGCACACCAGCAATTTTAAGCACATATACGTACCATTTTGAAAATCTGTGCTTTTGCAATGTTAGCAGTTCCTTATATAGTTCTCATAGTGATGCATCCACATCACATATACAGTCTCCTAAACATATTGTATTTTTCTTAGAACATCAAACACCATTATGTCCCATGTCAATTTTGTAATATTTTGAAAGAACAAAATATGGTATAGTAAGCTGACATATTTTCCTTCATTGAAATATTCTTTTGTGTGTAAACTCTTTACAGATTTTTCTCACCATTTTCTCCTTTTCTAAAGTTGACAAAAATGTAAATGATGGCAAAGTGGAAAGAATTATCACTTCTTTCCAAAGTTACTACTCTGTGCTCTCATACTGCTATTGTGTAAATATTGACTAAATTTCACAATTGTTGTATCTGAAATAATAATAAATAATTGCTCCCACTTGGAAAATAGGATTTTTTTCACACATGTACAAATATATCACTTGCCCATTGTGAGCAAGTAAGCAATAAAAAGTATGGTTAAGTTTTATTTCACTCATTTATTTATTTAACATTTATTTATTGAGCTCTACTATTTGCTAGGCACTATGCAAGGCACTGAATGGCATTGCTAAAAAATAAAGACAAAGTTGATACTTAAATGAAGCTTACAGAATGATGACAGAGATGAAAAAACAAACCAATACAGAGAATCAGTGATTACAAATAGTGAAAACTTTCATAGAGGAAGTTAACACCCAAGGAGATAGAGATAAATTAGGGAGGCCAATTTAGATAAGGTAGAATGAGGATCTTTCTGAGATACTAAAAGATAAAAATAAAACTAATGCATGATGAAGAGTGTTCTAAGCCATGGCAATTCCAAGTACAGAGACATTGAAACATATCAAAATATTTTATGAATACATTCTCTGCTTTGTCCTTCAGTTTCATTAATTAGCATGATTCTCAGGAAAATTCAAACTCTTTGCGCAAAGATTTGCCAAAGAGATATCAGGCATTTTTGAAAAGCTGTAGTAATTTGGAAAAATAAAGAAATTACTCTTTAAAAATAGCTTTCAGAGGGGAAAATACTTAATACTTAAAATATTATTCTTCACTGGATATAATGTTTTTAAGAAACTTCAATCTCTTATAGCAATGATCTCTGGATTTCCTGTGTTTGTAATAGCATGTGAGAAAGAGCAAGGAGTTTTTATACAATGTGAATCTTATTCTGATAATTTTTTGTCCTTAGCATAGTAACTGTTTCTTATTTATTTATTCTTATTCTCAATAAATCCATTGGATTTCCAAAATATATACTATATTTGAGGAAGTCAGAAAAAATAGAAGTTATTTGTCAAAAATACCTAGAAGTATTTTTATGTGAACTAATCATTTTAGAAAAAACAAATACATGGACCAGCTCAAAGACTGATTTAATGAAGTATCCTCTCATTGGGTTATACATAGGTGCTAGTTAGAGAGTGCATTATTTTGTCTTGAAATATTTACATTGCAAAAATAAATTAAAGAATGTTTTCTAAAGCCATTTTAGATGTTTTTATGAAAATATATTTTGATCAATTGACACAAAAATTCATGATAATGACATCGTATACCTACATAACTCCATAACAAATAAAAAATAAAAGAAATTTTGCGTGATTTTATGTACATAATGTAAGGATTTGTCTTTTTTGGCCATTCTGAAATTTTATTTGATTCAAATATTCTTAACTGACTGGTACTGAGTGACAAGAATTAAATAAAAATTGAATTAGTTTAATAACTTTGCATTTCCCGATTAAATGATAATGCTACCAGATTTAAACTAAAACTGGTATATTCTATGAATCTTTAGCTGAGTACTTGGAGGGGGTACCACTCAATCTTCAGAATGATTCTTACAGGTATAATTCTCATTTATTTATTGAGACAAGGTCTCACTCTGTCCTCCAGGCTGGAGTGCAGTGGTGTGATCATAGTTCACTGCAGCCTCCAACTCTTGAGAATAAGTAATCCTCCTGACTTGGTCTCCAACAACACTGGGATTCCAGTCATGAGGCATCATGCCTGGTCTCTAATTCTCACTTAAATAATACTCTACAGCACAAATATCAGTTAAATATCATTTTCAATCAGTTTTGAAATAAATTTAAAGCCTAACAGGAAGCCAAACCATCTCTTCTGAGATAGATGTAACACAATCCAAATCCACTTTGAAGAAGAAAAATTCTAGAGCAAGGATTTTGTAAAAGTTGGAGATAAAAAGAATTTCTCAGTAAGCTTGTAAAATAAGACATGCAACAATAGTTTAACTTAAAGGCTAAAGCTTGAAAGACAAAGCTAAATTCTGGTCACATGCTAGAAGTTGTAAAATAAAGCTTTGCCCAAAGAATGAATAGACACCAGATTACAGTCATGAATGTCTCTTCCATTTTTACATAGTATTTAGAAGAAGGGAACAATTCATTCAGATACACTTTATACAGGTATTACACAAATGAACTAAGTTGAAAATTATGTTTCAGTTTCAGTTAAGGTTTACTGTTAAGGTTTTGAGCCAGCTAGACATATTTCTACTTACACAACAAATGATGTCATTGAACATACCTTAGTAATTCTTGTGTGAAAGATCAAATGAAGCAAATTTTTATATGCAGATAGTAATTGAGGAAAATATGAAGGTATCATTGACATGGAACCCACATGGAAGAGTAGGGGTCTTTCCATGGTTTCATATTTCCTTATGAATACCTTATGGTACCTATGACATCAAATGTAATTATTGATTCCCAGACGTATGTCTTCTTCATGAAGAATTTCGTGCATACACAATTTTGGATAACTAACACTGTAAAGGGTCTCTTCTAAATCTCTGGTAGATACTCAGTAACTGTGAAATGAAAGGATAAATGCATCAATGAGAAGAGAAAATGAGGAAATGTAACCAAGATAAAATTAAAGTCAGCTACACATAAAACAGTAGCTGAGTAGAGAAGGAAAAACGATTTTCTTTCATCCTATTTACCAAAACATGGAGAAATGGAGGCTGTTAAATGATACATTAGGAAACTATAAATTTTTGGTGCTCCAAAATTCATTAAAGTTTGGCATGCTTTGGTAGAGAGGCAAAAAAAAAAAAGAGGGTGATAAACCATGATTTCCTTTAAGCATGTTTTATATAGTCACATAAGGATATGCATCACCATTGTCTCACATCTATACACTCTTGCCTCAGATCACATCTATCTTGTGGTGTCATTATGATCTTATTCAATTTACACTAATTGATCCTTATAGCCATGTTGGTCTGCCTCATTTTTCTGCAGAAATTTAATCTCATATGCTTTTTAATTTCAACAGTTGTCCTTCAAGGAACAAAGATGGTCTGTATGTAAGGATGCTGTTTCCGCTAAAATGTCATCTTAGCCAATATAGAAGGGTAAAAATAGAAACAATTTTGGATAACTAACACTGTAAGAGTAGCCATCTGCTTCTTAGAAAGATATAAATGTGTTTTCTTATTTCTTTCCTCAAACTAATCCAAAAGATTTCATTCCTGAAATCTGAGATTATGTTATTTCCCCAATTGAAATTTCTGATATTTTATGACCGAATAATGAACTTGCAAATACCTTGGATGAACTTTAAATAACCCATCAAATGTTGTTGATGGATACTACATAGAATGATCCAGCAGCCATCTGGAGACCCGTTGGACGATCAAGCTACCATTTTCCAGATTGAGAAAGCAATCAAAATGAGGAAAATGGGAAGAGTACCACACCAGATGGTATTCCAGCTGAACTATACAAGTGTGGGTACACAGCAAATAGTGAATACTTTCACCACTTGTTCAAAACCATATGGACACAGATAAATGCAGATATTTGAGGGACACCTATTTCTTAAGAGAACAAAAGAGGGGATATCTTAGGGTACTAAGAGCTACTATGTTAACTGACAGGAGGTAGCTGACTTAAATTTTGTTAAGTTCTCTGTTTTCCAAAATAATTTACTTTAGAATATTATAATCACGACAATGTCCTAAAACTTCAAAAAGTATAATTCATGAAATAGTAAAATAAAAGTAATTTAGAGAATATTTGAAACATATTGAGTTAATTTCAACTGAATTTATTTTTCTTAAGTCAAAGTTAATAAAAATACAAACACTGTAAATTGTAATGTAAATCTCACAACATTAGAATACTTGAGATCATGGTTACTTTTAAATTTTTCAGTGGAATAAAGCAACCTAAAACACAAAATTTGTTGAAAAGCCTAGTATTTAGAATTATTGGGATTATAATATTATGTAACACTCACTTATTTCTATCAGTAAGAAACATTCTAATCTCATAGAAGCAATAGGCAAGATTTTGTTGTTTTGTTTTTCATGTGTTTTTTTGCAGAATGGGGCCTCTGTAAAATATAGCAAATTATTTATTTGCTACTTATTACAAAAAGGCTTGGGCAGGCTCCAGCAAAGCAGGGGACTCTATAAAGATACATTCTTGCATGGTTTTATCCTCTCAAACATATATCAGTACCAGCTTTACTAATTGTGCACCCCATGCAAATATTAGAAAGCTGAGACAACAGACCTCTGAAGTAGATATGAAATAAATGTATGCATAAAGAGAAGACATAGGCCAGATGCAGTGGCTCAAGCCTGTAAGCCCAGCACTTTGGGAGGCCAAGGCAGGTGGATCACCTGAGGTCATGAGTTTAAGACCAGCCTGGCCAACATGGTGAAACTCCCGTCTCTACTAAAAATACAAAAAATTAGCCAGGTGTGGTGATGGGCACCTGTGGTCCCAGCTACTAGGGAGGCTGAGGCAGGAGAATTGCTTGAACCCAGGAGGTGGAGGTTGCAGTGAGCTGAGATAGTGCCACTATGCTCCAGCCTGGGTGACAGAGCAAGACTCTGTCTAAAAAAAAAAAAGATATAGGAGCATTTGATTTTTCTTTATCTACTTTAGTTACTTCTTCCTACTAAGAATTTTATGATGAAGCTGCTTGGAATGCTTTCTATAAATGATACGTAGAGATAACTCCAATAATAATTGAGTCAATGAAAATTTTAAACCCATGCTGTCTTTTGCAGAATGTGTTAGCATGCAATGCTACACTTTTCTCATCTACAATGGTGTAGACTACAAGCTACAGGAAACAGATAGGAAGCTTCTAGAGGTAATTTTCAGAGATAGTATCTCAGAAACATGTATAAATGATAGTTCGAATGCTATGCAAACAACTGAAATCCCACATTTAACTTTACAGGAAAGAAAGAACTCAGAAATATGCTCTCCCACACACATAGTGTCAACATTTCTTAAAGCAAACACCCCAAACCAATTGTAAGTAAAAATTTGAAACCCCAAAGTCATAAAGTCTAATTTATTTTTATGCTGAGACTACCTCGATTTTAATGGTGTTATTATTCTAATATCAAAAATGTATGGAGCATTTTCCATGTGCCAGGCACAATGCTTAGCTTAAACGGAGTGTTTAATTCTCAATCCACTCTGTGAGATTGGCATTATTATTTTTTTCCAGTTGATGTATAGAAAATAGTCCCAAGAGAAGACATTAGAATTGTCAGAGCATGGCTTTGCAGAAAGCAATCTGACTGAAGAGCACTTTTTGAACTTCATCACCATGCTATACTGCTTCCTTTGGAATTATCCACCTAAAACATTCTAGTGCTAATTATTTTTCAAAATGAAGAAAGCACATTTAAAAGGAGTCATGTCTGTTTTTTGGTAACTAACATTAAGATTTAGTTACTTCTGTATGAAATTTTATACAACTGATTTCTCCTAAGAGTTTGGTAAAAAAATTAATGCGCCTAGAGTTCCTGGCATATGTAAATCATATTGTTCTTTCAAGAAAGTTAACTTTAGTCTTATTTTAACTCATACATTGATCAATAAATTCCTATGATGTTTTATTTTTTTGTTTTGTTTTGTTTTGTTTGTTTTTTGTTTGCTTTTTTTTTTTCTTTTTGACACAGTCTCGCTCTGTCACCCAGGCTGGAGAGCAGTGGTGTGATCTTGGCTCGCTGCAACTTCCCTTTCCTGGGTTCAAGCAATTGTCCTGCCTCAGCCTCCCAAGTAGCTGGGACCACAGGTGCCCACTACCACGCCCGGCCAATTTTTTGTATTTTTTTTTTTTAGGAGAGACGGAGTTTCACCATGTTGGCCAGGATGGTCTCAAACTCCTGACCTCAGGTAATCCGCCTGCCTTGGCCTCCCAAAGTGCTCGGATTACAGGCATGAGCCACCATGCCCAGCCACATTCTTGAGGTATTTTAACATTCAAGTGAAGTATTTCTTCATAGGAGATATACTGATAATTTCTAGGTCTACATGAACAACTTATACTACAGATCTGGAGAACCTATTCAAGCATCAGAGTCAATAGAAGTCAAGAAAATTAATCAAAATATTGGCAAACATGAAAATGTAGAGATTAAGACAACTTCTTCATGTTTAAATGGGTGGAATCGCTTATTCAAATATTAACTCTTTCCACCTGGAGAGCTGAATTCCAGCTATGAATCAGAAAAGCACATATGAATTGGATTGAATAAAATTAACATTTTATGATAGGGAGATATTATTACACTGATGAACTAAAAAAAATCTACTACAACCATGAAGGGATATGCTTTTTAATTTATAAAATCTACCTTTACTAGCTGAAAAACCAAGAAAGAAACCACTTTTGTGTCATATCTAACTATTTTGCATGCAGATGCTAAAGTCTGTGGTACTCCACTTCTCGACTTGTGACTGTGTGTGTGTTGACAATTGTCATCCTGAGTACAGTTGGGGCAGAGGTCTTAGATCTGATTCTTGCCTCACAAACCGACGGTCAATTTGTTTTTCGCCTGTAAAATTAGACAACGGGTGTGTTTAGGGACTTTTCTCTTTCTGTTTCTAAGCTTCTATTATTCATGGAAACAATATTTTCCAAGATCACATAGGGGAGAAAATTCTTATATGTTCTATGTTAATTGTAAGTAACAGTCACATTTCCCTAACACAAAAACCTAAAGACTGCTTCTCTGAGCAGCCTTTTCTCTCCCACTTCTCTATTGCAAGGTTTTATAGAATTAGGCTTTTTGTGACATAAATAATATACTCTGAGTTATTCTTGACATCTATTTCCTTTAATGATAAAATAAATGACTTTATGATGCTTGACTGCTCTGTAAGTTGCTGTATAAATGCTAAGTATTTATTTGTGAAGTATATAAACAAACACACACAGCCAACATCTGCTGGTTTTATGTAGATATAGTTTGAAAAACTGTAAAATATATATTCAAATTTTGAAACATTTCCCAAATTGTTACAATTACATATTTGGTCAGAGTAATTCAAGTTCAATAACTCTTTCAGATTTCTAGTATTAAAAAAACTTTCCCCCCTTTTGCTATACTGTTAATTTAAAATAAATGACCAATTACTTCTAATAATGAAACTTTTTTTCAAAACCAGAAGAAAATAGCTTTTGGGTATTTAAAAAAAATAATCCACATTGTATACATACATAAATACACACATATACATCTATTATCTTTTATTTTGTTATGGTAGAAACACAATGTAAGATATAACTCTTAACAAATTTTTCAGTGTATAATGCAGTATTGTTAGCTATAGGCACAATGTTGTGCAATAGGTCTCCAGAATGGATTCATCTTGCATAACTGAAACTTTAGCCCATTGATTAGCAACTTTGTTCACTTTATATTGTTATTTACTTGATATCCTTGAAGTTCATCCATCTTGTCACATATTTCATGATTTCCTTCTTTTCTAAGGCTAATATTCCCCTTGAACATATATACCACAGATTCTCTATCCATTCATCTATTTATGGACACTTGAGTTGTTTCCATATCTTGGGTTTTTGAATAAAGCTGCAATGAACATGGAAGTGCTCATATCTCTTCAAGAACCTGACTTCAACTGTTTTTGATAAATTTCCAGAAGTGGAATTGCTGGATCATATATTAGTTCTATTTTTAATTTTTTTGAGAAACACCTTCATACTGTTTTCCATGGCAGCTGCACCATTTTGCATTCCCACCAACAGTATACAAGAGTTCCAGTTTCTCCACACTTTTGCAAATACTTGTTGTTGTTGTTGTTGTTGTTTTGCTTGTTTGATTTTATTTTTGAGACAGGGTCTCCCTTTGTCACCCAGGCTGAAGTACAGTGGTGTGGTCACAGCTCACTGCAGCCTCAACCTCCCTGGCCCAAGCTATCCTTCCGTCTCTTCCCCCCAAGTAGTTGGAACTACAGGCATGCACCACCATTCCCAGCTAATTTTTGTATTTTTTGTAGAGACAAAGTTTCACCATGTTGCCTAGGCTGGTCTCAAACTCCTAAGCTCAAGTGATCCTCCTGCCTTGGCCTCCCCAAAGTAGTGGGATTACAGGGATGCTCCATGGGGGCCAGCCTTGTTTTTTTTTTAAAAAAAAATAGTCACCCTAAAAAGCGTGGGGTGAAAAGAATCTAGTCAGACAATCACATATATGATCAGATACAGAGGCCTTTAAATCAAGAGGGAGCAGTGTATCTCTGGAAGGAAACTTATTCGTAATAATGCTTTGTTTTAATCTCTGTAATCCCATGACATGCATAAATAAGCACTCAATGAATATTTTTTGTTTGACTAAGTGAAGATTAAATTTGCCTTTTAGCAAGCTCAATGATTTCCATTGTTGAAATATAAGAGAACAAGTATTAAAGGGTACCTCTAAAGGATAGTAGACTCCTAAAATTTTCAATTTTTGAGATTTTCAATTTCCAAGTTTACAAACATAGAAATGCTAGTGCAGCATTGGCTTGTTTGAGTTGAGAAATTCTTTCACTGAAATTTAATCGCTTTTGCCTCTCTCTTTTGAGGATATTTTCTTTCCACAAAGAAACTGAGTTTTCTTGTTTCTTTTAAACAATTCTAAGAGAAACGTTTTGTATGGGCAGAGATGGTTGGAGAACAACAAGGAGCATTGAGCATGATGCTCAGTGACTCACAATACTTACTGGCTAAGTGACTTCTTCACATTACCAGAGTTAAAAGAAAATAATTCAAATTTGGAGTTTTGAAAAAAATGAACATAGTTTTTTTTTTTTTTTTTTTTTGAGACAGAGTCTCGCTCTGTTGCCCAGGCTGGAGTGCAGTGGCGCAATCTCGGCTCACTGCAAGCTCCGCCTCCCGGGTTCACGCCATTCTCCTGCCTCAGCCTCTCCGAGTAGCTGGGACTACAGGCGCCCGCCACCACGCCCGGCTAATTTTTTTGTATTTTTAGTGGAGACGGGGTTTCACCGTGGTCTCGATCTCCTGACCTCGTGATCTGCCCTCCTCGGCCTCCCAAAGTGCTGGGATTACAAGCGTGAGCCACTGCGCCCGGCCGACCATAGTTTTAAAATATCATAAACTTTTCAGAAAGCTCGTGAATAGTCAGATTTCAAATGGTAAATCCATAAACGGCAAAGATCTAATATAAATGACAACTCTCATATTTCTGGAGTCTTCCTAGATAGTATTTCTCCTGTCACTACTTACCAGAGTTATTAAATCTCTCAGCAGTCCTGAAGTACTGCTGAACCAAAAAGAAAAGTCCTGAATCAGTCGCCCTTCTATTTGAGCTACCCTTGTTCATACTTCCATTAGGCTAAATATCCTAAAATTGACTTAATTGAAATACCTGAAGGCAACTTTCCAGTATGTGAAAGTGCTTTGGAAAAAAATGAAGTGCTCTAATATTAGCAGGGCTACTGAAAGATGAGTGACACATCAAAGAAATGTGAGCTGGTTTTTCCATAATAATTTAAGGACTCACAGTCCTCTTAAATCAAATCAGTTCTCCAATATACAGTCTAGTCTAAGATTCAAGAAAGCATCATGAATAGAAATTTTGTGTTATGTTGATTAGTCACTGTAAACAATTAAACTGTGATATAGTTATTTTTTTCTCAAGAGAATTCCTTCAAACCCTTGTAGAATTATAAGGATTAGAATAACTGGAAATGCTATAACCACTAGACCATTTTAATGATACCATGTTCATCATCACCACATAGAAACCAGAAAACATAGAATTATAAAATCTTTTCCCATTTGCTTTGCTTGCTTATACTTTCTTATTACACAGTGACAACACAAATGAAAGAATACCAATATGAAGAGAATAGGAAGAAGTTTGAACCCCACCACAACCTCATCCTCTTTCTTATAGTGTGATACTAAAAGTTACATCTAATTGTAACTTAATTCACCAAAAGTATACTGTGCTTCTGGATTTGATTTCACACACATCATAGAGTACCTGACTTCCATGCTGTTTCACTACTACCTGCAAAACTGATTTGCCTTTGACTGATAGGCTAAAATGCAAGCCTTTTGCTTCTCCATAGTAAAACGGGTATGAATCCAAATAAATAGAGGTGAAGATTTTCTGTTTGCACATTTCTTGGGAGTCATAACAGCCTCAGTGGCTACCTAGAAGCATGTGTTTCCGGCCTACACTCCAGAAGAGGTGTTTGTTTGTTTATGTTTCTTTCTTTTTCTTTTTTTTTGGGGGGGGCATTGCAGCACATGATGCATTATTTAAAATAGCAGTTTCCTATAAACTCTTCAAATTTTTAGGCCAATCTTCTAGCGTTACAACTGCCTAACAGGGGACAAGCAGGTACAGTGTATGTGTGAAGTGGGTCTACTGGGAGTTGTGCTGTGCTAGAAAGTACATGTCTTGTGTAGAGGGAGCAGCTGCTTTCAGTTCTAGCCAATTGTCACCATGTGAGAATGTGGGCCCAGTATTGTCAGAGCTTCCAAATTTTCAAGAGAAAGCTGGAAACTCAGGGATTCATGTAAAAAAACCAAATATCCTGATGTTTAAATACTGGCTTAAATTTTTAAAAAATATTATGCTGGCCAAACAACACATTTGTAGGCCAAATTTAGTCTGCTGGCAGGCAATTTGCAACCTCTGCTACCCATATATGATCACAACTTTGTTCGTTTTATTTACTGATTAACTCATAATTCACATGCTTGAGCACTGACCCAAATATGTCCAGGGGTGGTCTTAATAATCTAGATCAGCATATCTTCATTCGTGTCAGCTATTTGCCAAGGCT
This sequence comes from Nomascus leucogenys, assembly GCF_006542625.1. NCBI lineage: Eukaryota > Metazoa > Chordata > Mammalia > Primates > Hylobatidae > Nomascus > Nomascus leucogenys. The sequence continues at coordinate 76,891,220 of NC_044392.1, forward strand.
ACTCAGTTTTCATGACAAAAAGTAATTTGCCCTATCTACCTCAGTTGTGGAGATATATCTTACTCCACTTTTAAATCCCAACCTCATTTAAATATTCAGATAACAGCTTGATTGTATAAATCATCCTTTAAAAATCAGATTATGGAATACAGTGATAAGTCAGGCACAGTTCATGATGCTGTCCAACCTGGAGAGAATTAAACATTTCTGAGGAATTGAACATGTCACTGCCTTAGCCCAGTGGTTTTCAAGCTTTGTTCCATAGAACGTAAAAAGTTAGAAGTTCCTTATGGGCCACTTTATGGGGATAGCTGAAGGTTGGTATTTGAAATGTGGATTTTTTTGGTTGACATGTAATAATTGTACGTATTTATGGAATACAGAGTGATATTTTGATATACGTATGCAATGTATAATGATCAAATCAGGGTAATTAGTCCATCCATCACCTCAAACGTGTACCATTTCTTTCTGTTGTGAACATTCAGAATTCTCTCTTCTAGCTTTTTGAAAATATGCAATTAGTTATTAACCATAAATGTTATTTTCAAATAAAAAAGCTTGAGAATACTTTTTCATCAGATTACATAATAAAAAATTTTATCTGTAAAGAAGAGTGTCCTATCTTTAGACCAATGGAATTCTAAGTGTCTATAAAAGTGTTTTAGAGGATCCATGAACTACCTGATATATACTAAATTCTGTATGGATCTGAAAATTGCATTTTCTTTTACTTTTATTATATTCTCAAAGGGGTTTGTGCACAAACATAAGATATTGGAATCTATGATTATATATGTTTATTATTATATGTGATTATATGTGAACTGTGAAGTCAGATCTATGTAAGTTATTCATCCCAGACTAATTACAAACTTAAAATTTTTTGTTGATATGTAATAGATATACTTTTGTATTGATTGCAAACTTTTAAGTTTCATTTTGCTTATCGTTAAAATAAGAATAAAATAGCATCTACTTCACTGTGTTGTAGTGAAGACCCAACGAGATAAGCAAGATAAATTTATTCCTTAAGGTCATACATATAGTAAGCACTCTATAAATGCTAATTATTACTATTGTTGTTCAGCAAACTGAAACTCATATAGGGAAAGTCACAAGAAAGTAGTATACTATTATGTTTGCAAAGAAAGTGATACAGAAACACAAGTGGAAGGATAACTATTCCTTCTTGGATGATTCAGGGAAGACTTCCAAAAGATGTGCCATTTGAGCTGGTTCTTGGAGATGAGTAGGAGTTTTACCAAGAGAAGTGAGAGAAGACCTTTCCAGGAAGTGAGTAGGAACAGTATGCATAAGGTGTAGAGGGTTCACAAGGATTAGAGAGCTCTGAGTGATGAGAAGATTGGTGCAACTGAATCAAATCTTGCGTGCAGTAGAGGGGTAGAAAGTGAAGTCAGAGAAGTAAATTGGTGTTAGAATATCCAGGTGAATTGTGATTTGTAGGCAATGTGAAATCATTGAAGGTTTTAAATAGAAAAATAAGTTTTTACGGGAAGATAATTTTTACGATGTTGTCCAGGATAAATTGCAGTGAAAAAGTAACAAATATGTGTGTGTGTGTGTTTAATATGTGCCAGGAATTGTGCTAATCACTTTCTAGCTGGATACTACCTAATTTTCTCAACGAATTTGAAATGCACAGATTACTTCATTTAATAGGTGGGAAAACTGAAGCTTAGAACCATCAGCCATCCAAAATCACATGACCAAGTCATGTACATTTAATCATTTTTGAAAGATTCCAAAGCCCCTTATACTTCCACTACTAAATGTGGTGGGAAAATAGGATATGAAACTTTTGCCATTTATCCAGATGAGAGGTGATATAGGACCGAGGTAAAAGATGGTGATGAGGATTGATATTCAGAAACCATTTTTTGAGGAAAATCAGCAAACTGGGGTAACGAATTCAATATAAAAGAGGAAATAGAAGGCACTACTCAAGGATAAATTAGAGGGTATGAGGTTGGGGAAGTGTTAAAACATGTGGCAGTGTTGAAGACTCAGAATTCAGTAGATGAACCAGGATTTTGGGGGGTGTGAAGGAGCGCTGGTAGAGGGAAAATTTAATGTGAGTTTTAACTGCCTAGAAGACAAGCAGGCGGAGATGTCCAGTACGGAGCTGAAAGCACAGCTCTAGATAGAAGTGTTAGGGATGGTCACTATATACTGTGGTTGAAGTCTTGAGAATAGTGAGATTACCCAGGTAGAATTGAAGTACAGAGAAGACAAGCATTGATATCCAGTTGGAATGATTTACACATTAAATGTCAAAGTCCTCAGGACATTATCCTTATTGTATACAGTTTTGAATCCCTCAGAGTTTTTTGTACAACTTTCTTTCTTTCTTTCTTTTTTATTTTTTGTTTTTTTTTTTTTTTTGAGACAGAGTCTCGCTCTGCCTCCCAGGCTGGAGTGCAGTGGTGTAATCTTGGCTCACTGCAACTTCTGCCTCCCGGGTTCAAGCGATTCTCCTGCATCAGCCTCCTGACTAGCTGGGATTACAGGCATGCACCACCACGCCCAGCTATTTTTTCTATTTTCTGTAGAGACAAGGTTTCACCATGTTGGTCAGGCTGGTCTTGAAATACTGACCTCGTGATCCACCTGCCTTGACCTCTAAAAGTGCTGGGATTACAGGTGTGAGCCACCACGCATGGCCAATTTTCTATATAGTAAATACTTCATAAATGTTCTATGGGTGGATAAATGAGAAGAGTACCAAAAATAGGACCTAAGAAATGGGAAATGGGAAGGGGCCCAGAAAGGAAGTTCAGAAGGATTGTTTAACAGATGGGATGAGATGAGAAGAAGAAGAATGGAAGCCAAAGGAGAAGAGTATTTCAAGATGTAGGAAATGGTCCTATAGATTGAAATGCTTCAGAGAGATAAGTTGGGACAAGAGCTTAAAATCAGCCATTGGCTTTGTCAATAGGAGAGTGCTAGAAAATGTGATTCTCAACTAATTACTGGAACTAATCACTGGGATTTTGTAATACATCCTTTGATGAGCTGGGAGTCAGTCTATATAAGGCAAGTGCCCAAAACCAAAACTTAGCAACATATCTAGAAGTAAAATCTAGCATGAGAGACTAACAGGCAATTAATTGTGCTGAGTTTCATTTCAGATTTCCTAATTGAAAGTGCTTCCTGCTGATAGGGCAGGCTTAATAGATATTAAAGGGAAAAAATGAAAACAAGGTATTTCCATCGCGATTCTTTACCAATTAAAAATTCCAGACACAGATGCATTTGAGAATGCATTGATTCACTTAAAGATTAACATCTTCTCACACTGAAAATGTTAATATAAAAAAAGATAAAAATTGTTTCAGATAAAAGCATATGTCTTTGATATTTCTATTTCAATATTTTATTGCTTCAAATGCTTGTATTTTTCTATGACAAACAACCATTTAAAAACTCAGTCTAATAAAAAACCTGAGAATTGTTCTTGAAACATTAAAAACTCATAAATATACTATAACTTTCTATAAATTAAATATCCTTATTATTTTTCCTACATAGGTGGACTTTTTGGATAAAAAAATCAGATAAATTCAATTTTGTGTGATATAGTGCTGTTATAATATTTCATTGTAATGTTTTGAGAAAAAAGGCACTACAATCAAATAAATAAATGCATTTGAATAGTATAGTTTTATTTCTTAGAAAAATAATGGTAGAAAAGTGTAGTTTCTTGTCAAAAATCAGGATGGTTGTCCTCTAGATATCAGATTCTGTGTGTTAAAATTTTATTTATATATTGTCTTATAAAAATCCAGAAAGAACCAACATTTTTTTTAACCCACGAGAGAATTTGACACCTCTGAATTACTGAACAATCATTGATCAGCATCTAGCATGCACTCTTAAAGCTCATGATAGCTAACAGGAAGTACTGCTATAGGCTATAGAGTTAGGAATTTAAAAATGTCAGACAACACTAATAATTCATGCATCCTGGGACCATAAAGCCAGGAGCATGTCAATAATGATGGCCTGCTCTTTGGAAAACAGGTAAAATTAACATGCTAATGTTTTACCTTAAGAGAATATCATGGAACTTTGATAAAAGAAATCATTTTTCTCTGGCATAGGAGGTTCTGATTTGTGTTCTATGGGTTGCTACTACTTATTATGCCTCCTAGATATGTATCCAAATACAAGGCTACATATACTGTCAATTGACAAAGTGCCTGACATGGCATAATAGCAAAATGTGTAGGCAATAAAAAGAAGTGCACAAAATAAATATCGATAACTGAAGAAATCAAGCATGCTAGATGATACAAGAGATTTCACATTTAGGAAACATTTAAGAAAAGAGGTGACAGACAATAAAGGATACCTTTAGGGAGCCCACTCTTTTGTTAAATTTTGATTAGACTTTATTTTTATTTTTATTATTGCAGGATTGCCTATTTTAGAAATAATGCTTAAAATCAAGGCTTCAGTTCAAGGCTTAAAAAGCTACCGGGCTCTTCAGAAACTGTTGTTTTGTTTTGTTTTTCTCATGGTCTTCATATTTGAAAGAAGCTTTAAGAAAACAGCTACATTTGAAGAGAAACAGAATACTGGACACAGAGAAAAGGGAAATTGTGTTTTATTGAGTGATTTCTTTATTGCCACTCTGAGAACCAAAAAGTGACTATCGCTATCAAATAAGTCTACCTCAAAAAAATCTTTAGATCAATCTTTAATGAGAGAAAGAAAGAAAGATTGTTCACCCAGGTCTTGCTTTATCCACACAATTCTGTCTTTTCCTAACTCATCAATATGCTTGTGGTTATTAAATTTAGTATTTGAATTAAATGCTCAAGAGCCTTGAATGACATTCACCCACCCATTAAAAGATATATAGGTCAATTATATGGCATTGATAAAATCCTTGATATGATTTGTGTCCCTTTAATGACATTTCCTCTAACGTGACAAAATCACAACAAAACATAAGAAAAGAGCACCTCATTACAAAGGAACCCACCATACATTATTTAAATCTTTCCCTCTGAGATAGCAAGAGCTAGAATGCATACTGAGTAACTGCTACTCAACAGGAAATTATTCTTTTTCGTGCAATTCAGACAAATGATTTCTGACTGGTCATTACAAGAAAAACACCATCTGCAAATAATAATTAGAATGTAATACTATTTAAGCTTTTGAAAAGAATATAAAATATGTATATAGAAGCTCTGAAGCTAATAAAAATATAATGCAGATTACTTCAAAGCATTTTGCATTTATATTACTCAACCACTAATAAAATGAAACAATGTTAAATCAATTTTCTTAAGTCCTATTTTAAAAAAAAATCTCTCAGTTGCATCAAGAATGGTTCAGCTCACTTGAAGTTACAGCCTGGTTTAGGAAAATTGCATTTTACTGCTCTTCTATTGATTTTTAGCAAATTTAAAACTGTCACTATCTGCTGATTCTGCTTATCTTTGAATTTAAAATGTCCACAGTATTTACATAGCATTGAAAAATTACTGTTTCAATGTATTGTATTTTTAATGCAGCTCTCTTTTTGTGGTTTATATAGCTAGCTTGCTACCAAGAGGACACTTTGATGTCATCCTCCTTTGTAGCATACAATGAAATCACATTTTTCTTTAATCGGCAATGGCATACTGACGAAAAGTAAAACCATTTCTCATTTCTCTCCTCTAAGAAAATTATCATTATCTCAATTGTTTTGCATTTTTAGTTTTCAATAAAGCATATATGTAGTTTTAATGGGTAGTTCATTACTTTAAAAATTATTTGCAAACAAACACAACATAATCTTCAAATTAGCCCAAGCAGAGACATCAATTTCTAGTTTCTTAGCTTACTGATGACAGTTCTACCCCAAGATAAATACATTATTCAGTTTCTGTTACCCATACAACCACATATCTAAAATGCACATAGAACTCAAATTATAAGCATTTGTTGAATTTCAGTCCCTTCAATTATGCTTTATATCTCTATGATTTAGCAAATGATTTATTCAAAAGATGGTCTTGGGGAATGTTTGAATATCTTCTTAAACAATTAATGTGCATCAATCAATATAAAAACAAGCTTTTTTCCTAGTTCCGGTTGAATATGCTTCTTTTCCTAAAATAGACATTACCAAACAAAAGCTATAGATTCGGTTGCTAAGCATCTATTAAAACTATAACAGCCACGTGTGATGTAAGTCATATCACTCTGGCAAAAATGAAATTTGCATTCTTTGTGCAAATTCATCGTGATTGCAGCTCTTAGTAGTGTAACTGTAGGGGCCTATAAGTAATTTTATTGTAATCATGAAAATATATATTATAGGGTTATTATCTAGGCACATGTAAGAATTTCCATTTCCCCTGAAACTTGAATTTAACAAACCGGCATTGTGCCTACTGACTGAATTTGTTTTACTCTGAAAGTTTTAAAATTATGTTAAACAAAATAAATATATTTTGTTTGTTTGTTTTGTATTATTTTAAACATGAAACCTTCTAGGTCACAGTGCAGATTTGAATTTTTGATTTATCTATCAATTAAGGATTCAACAGAGATGAAAAGGAAGGAAATTGGAGTTCATTAAAGGCCTTTCATTTACTCATTCCTTCCACATTCTTTTCAACTTGTTCCTATTATGTGCAGAACACTGTACTACCATGTGTCTGGTGTTGAGCAAACTTCATACATATTAAGTCAATAGAATTAATTAATAAATGTTTTCCATGCCTATAGTTACTCAATTATAAAGCATTGAAATAAATATCTTAGATGTGATGTTTACCATGAACATAATCACCCCATAGAAACCATTTACCTTCCACTAACCTTAGTTATTTGGATAAAATTGAGCAGTTAGGCCTGCTTCCAAGTTGTGCTTATCCTAAGACAATTCTTCCATTTTCAAAGTTACCAGCTTGGTGTCAATATAAAAAAACCCAGTAATTTCTAGGATGAAAGCAAAGATCTTTTAACAACTCCAAGACTTTGTTTGAAAGACTCTAAGCGAAACTAATAAACTCCTGTTTAGCTTCCAAACGTTACATATTCAAGTCCTCCAAAGTCAATATTGCTTGTAAGAAGGCATGTAAAATGTACGTTGAAAAAAATTCACAGAAAAAATTGCTTATGCTATATTTGATGAATTATAAAGTTCTAATTCTGCATGATTTTATAATTACTTCTTAATTATAATTTTCATACCTTCTTTGAGATTTTTTTAAACTCTCAGCTTACCCATATCATTTTACACTTGACAAAAATGAAGTATTGGAAATTTTATCATACATTAATCTAAGTGCCTCAATTATTGATAATACTTATATGAATCAAGTTATCAAATGTATCAAAATTTGTCACCCAGGAGTAAAAGATGGAATGTTCTAGTATATGGAAGCAGTTTGATAGTGTTTTTTGGTGCATTTCAGACAGGGATACATTTCTTAATGAAGGACACTCCTTTTTCCACTACCAAGGGCTGAGTCTATTTTTTAATAATAAGATTCTTGTAATTGTAAATATAATGTAATCTAATTTTATGCAATTTTGAAAAATTTTAGAAGTGTAAAGAAATTTACAAGAACAAACTGGTCGTAGTCTCTCCTTGATAGCTGTCATGCATTTTAAATATAGTTAGATAGAAAAATAGAAATAGCTACAAATACAGATATGCACACATACAGAGATACAATTCTTCCTAAAATTATGTGATTCTTTTTTAAAGATTTTTTTCGATGGTCAGTTTTGATTGATTTAAAAGCATTTCCCACGTTATGAATAATCTTATAAATTTTAATTATTTGTACTATCTTTTCCTTGCACAGGTGTACTACAATTTATTTACCCAGTTCCATTTTGTTGGATATTTAAGTTATTCCCATATTTTAATACTGCAAATGTCACTGTCATAAACACTTTTCAATACACTTTTAGTCAGTATTCTAGTTTTTTATGATATATTCCCAGAAATAAAATGTATTGTCTCAGATGATACAAACATTTTAAGCTTTTCAGTGCATCTTGCCAAGATGACTTTTAGAGAGTTTATCAATTAATTGCCACTATTCGTATTTTATAGTGTTGATTCTATTGCATTTATATCAACTGTGTGTTCCAATTTCAGTAAAATATTGCTAACTTGATAGCTGGGAAATGGCATCACGTGTTGTTTAAATGTGCAACACCCATCATCTAAGGAGGAAATCAGAGCTGCATTAAACATAGGGACTCGTAGCAGATGGTGGGGTCTTGCAGGTGACCTGGCCTGGCTATAATTTCTCACTTATAAATGTATAGCTAGACTTCCAGAGGGAGCTCAGGGCAACTCTGGGAGTTTTACAGAGCACATGCTTTGGACTTGACCTCCAAAACCCATGAACCCTCTGGGGATAGAAAAAAGAGCTTCCCACGTGCATAGACCAGGACAGAAATCCTTTCTGTCCATACCTTTAAAATATAGACATATATATTAAAATATACTCATAAATTTATAGATGAAGAAGATTCCTCAGTAGACAACTAGAGACATAAGTAATCTATTCATACTGTAGAAGTAAGTTTTAGATGTAATAGTGATAATTATCTTTGCAACATGACATTCAATCAAACTAGTAGTTTTCTGAGTAATTGCTGAATTATTTGGAAGGAATTTCAGGCAATAGTTTAAAAGAAAAGGGCTTATCTTGATGTGACTGCTTTATGTCACTTTCTGTGTAGAAACTAGTAAAAGCTTATAGCAATATTACTAACCATTAGATCAGAAAATTATTTTGACTTTTCTACTTTTTAATGAACAATAGTTTGGTTATTATTCCATATGTTGAGGTATTAGCATAAGTGAATTAAATAGATGAATGGAGCTACATTCCTGAAATTAAATTTTGTGATTTAAACTGATATCACCTTAATGAAAGATCATTTACACTAATTCCATACGATGCCAAAATAAATTAATTCAAATTGGTTATCAAGTTACAGAGAAAACCTTGGACCTACAAAGTTCATGGGAAATGTAGTGTTGTAATTAGCTGATATTTGAAATCAAGAATCTAGAAAAAATTAGCAAGGTGTAATTGAAAAAAATTTAGACTGTAATTCAGAAAATGTGTGTAATTACCACTTGGTAAGAGACTGTTGCAAAAAGAATCATAGATCACAAACAATGTAAGCAATGTAACTTATTTCAACTTGAAATTATAAAATGGCTCGGTAATAAACATCATTTGCAAATGTTATTAAAAACTTATAAATTTATTTATAGGTAAATTTTTTTGGGCGTGTGTCATCTGGAAATTTATTCTCTAGACAGACTTTCAGGGATCACACAAAAGCAGAAAGGCTTTTCTCCCAAATCTTCTACTGCTCATGATTTATTTAATCATTAATTTGGACAAATCTGTGGGGCCTGGTAGCTTACACCTGTATTTCCAGCTCTCTGGGAGGCTGAGGTGGGAGCATTGCTTGAGGCTAGGAGTTCAAGGCTACAGTGAGCCATGATCGTATCTTTGTACTCCAGCCTAGGTGACAGAGCTAGACCCTGTCTCTAAAATTAAACAACAACCACAACAACAACTAAAACATAAAAATCTGAGAAGAAGAATAATTTCCAGTTAATAAGTGACATAACACCAATGTGCCTTATTTATTTTCCCCAAAACTTGGAATAATAATAGTGTATATTTCCTATGTTTTTAATAATTTCTAGACATTTTACTATGTTTAAATCAATTCAATGTTTGCAATAAAAGCCTCATAAATAGTGAATACATTGATATATTTAAAATATTCCCTGTACAATTATTGAGAATCATTAGAAATGTCATGTGAGAGACAGTACGTACTTGGCACCAGCATTCTCTCTAAAACTTCCTAGGACTTTTAAGAGAATGATAAACTTCAAATGTACTTCAATAAGTTCCACAGAAAAGATTTAATGTTGAACAGTCTTCTCTAACTCGTTTCAAGTACAAGAGCTACCATTAAGAAGTCTGGGACAAATAGTTAGAGACTGGGTATTTTTCTGTAATTGTGATCCAATTTCACATTGCTTTTAAGGTCACAAAAACTCAAAGGGTATTCCTGATACATGATCTCAATCTCCAACAGATGAGACTGGCCCTCATGAGTACATGTTGCAATGAGACTATCTTCAAAATTGAAGTGATTACGAAAGTATGAACAGGATAATGTGTCAGAAAATATACAAAGGATTATTAATAAAGCAAAATGAACATAGGAATCAATTGCTTAAGTGTCACAGGTTACTGATATCACAATGATGACATAAAACTTTTAGACTTCACTTTTGTTTTTAAAAGATTTTGAAAGAAATGCAATTGATCTAATCTATCATGGAGAGACAGACTCATGATCCTTTTCCTCTGGAAAACAAGGCAGGCTTTTTTTTCTTGTTTTTTTTTTTTTTTTTAATTTTCCACTATTGGACACTATTTCCAAAGTTTAAGGGCGATAGAGCAAGTGGAATAGCTTTCATTTTATAGTCGTGTCAACACTACCCAATCGTGGTTGTAGAGCTGGTTATTCTTTAACTTCTCTTACACTCTTGGGGCCCTCTGCCCTCCAAGACATAAAAAGAGAAAATGAAGTTGCATTGTAGTAGAAGAGATTAAAGCTACATATAACAATTTATAGACAGGAAGAATTGTTAAATTTTGAACACACTAAGGGAGACTAATAAATCAATCTCTTTCTCTCCTTCCTGCCTTTCTAATTTCTTTAAAGACATTCCTTTCTAAAGTTAAATTGTTTGACAAGCTGCATTCTGTTTTAGTGATTGTTATTATTATGCCCAAGTTAGATGAGAAACATTAAACATTATATTTTAAACTCTAAAAGAAAACATGCTTAAGGCAAAATATATATATCACTTACATAAGTATACAATCTTACTCCTTTCTCTCAAACCATGACTAATTACCTTACATAGGTAAAATTGCTCAGGAATTTAATTTGCTACTTGGAACCCCAAATTTTTCATTGACAATTTCAGGTAAAAGGAAAAACCCAATTCAGTACAAACAGGTTCACATTTGCTAACTGCCTTTACTTGAGACTTAAAGTTCAAATACTTGCCTGACATCAACATAGACATTGAAAACAATCTACTTCAATAGAAAGCTAAGATACAATACAAAATATGGAAATACTTTCTGCTAAACTTTAGGCTCAAGGAAACTTCAAAAAAAATATAGCATTGTGTGTGTGCATGTGTGTGCAAATATATCACAATTTATTTGTCCATTTTCCTGTCAATGAGAATTAGAGTGGGCATTATTTTGCTATTACAAGTAGTACTGCTAAAAATATTATTGTACATATCTTCTGGTGCATGTCTTCTTATACATACACATGTATACACATACACACACATATGCACATATCTTGAGGTGGAATTTCTGGATTGTAGAATGTATGAAAATTCAGCTTTACAAGATAATATTGAATTATTTTTGAAAACACTTGTGTCAATTTACTCTACCACTAACAATGTGTAGTAGAATGATTTATCCACATTGTCTCTAACACTGCTATTGTGAGCCTTCTTTTTGGGATGGGAGGAAGGGTGTTATTCTCTCTTTATTACTAATATGCATTATTTGAAATCAAACACAGAGCTTCCCAATTGGCATGCTAATATACCCCAGTGTTTCCAAACAGGCTGCAGGTTTGCCAACAATAGTGATTCCTGCAGCCCTCAGAGCTTAGGCGTGGGGCCCGGCCTTTTGCTTCCAATGTCTGCTGAGCAAACCCTTCTCTTTTACCCCAGCGTGTAGACAAATACTATTTTCAATGAGTGCCATAATATGGAAATATTTAAGAAATCCTACTGTACAATATACATGGTGGATGGTAGTGTTGATGGTAGTGTTGGGAATTATCTAAATTACAGTGATAAATACATAAATGTGGGGCTCATAAAACCCCTGGAAGCAAAAGAAATAACTTCTCTTTTTAATCTACCAGTTTAAAAAATATGTTTGTGTTTGATAAAGTCATCTTCCAAGGATCCCAGGGAAATGTGACCAATAAAAGAGACTATAAGATGCTCTAAGTCTCTTAAATTTACAACACAGTGATTAGTGAAAATATCCCTCACTCCAATAAATAAGAGAAAAAGGATATTTATTTTGATAGCCTGGCTTTCTATTTTTAAAAGTCAGTTGCACCACCCCATGGACATTTAAGCCACTGCTAATAAAGACCATTTTTCTCTGTTTTATTTTGCAACTATAGGTATGGGTGGAATTTTGGACCCAAAATTAAGGTAGTTTTTCTTTTGCTTTTCTTTGGGGCTGTTGTGTATACAAGAGTTCATGTTTCCTAATTCACATTTAGCGACCAGTGTGTTTCTTGTAGTCCTTAGAAGTAAGTTCACAGAAATCACCATGATATTCTTGGCTCTTGAAAATTCTTCAGTTTTCTAACGCATGCACACTTCTAAAACTTTTTTACTGAAAAGAAAAAACAGAATAAAAAACGAAAAAACCTAGCACACATGCTTATTATTTTGTTTTCAGCTTTTGCATGTGCAAAGTTCTATTTTTAAATGTAACTTATTTCAGTATGGTCTTGTTCTGTCCTTGGATTTAATTTAGTAGACTTTGTCTTTGAATGAATTTTCTTATGAAAATGTAGTAATTTTATGGTATGTATGTACAAAATCTGTTCTTTAAAATGGGAATAGTTTTATATATAAATGAAATATCAAGAAATCTAATTCTTGACTATGATGAAGGATTTTTGTATAAAAAGTAGTAGTGGAAAACGTTGCCTTTCTTGGGGTCGTCATTTTCACTCACCACATTTCATAAAAATATTAGGTGTTCTGAAAAGTTTACAAAGTTTAAAAAAAACTTCTCTATTACCATAAGTGCATATTTGTAAGTTATCTTAGTTCCCTCAGAACTCTCTCTCTTAGTGTGCTGTTTGATGCAGATAAATTACACAGTAATTTTAATGTGTAAGTATTAAATTCCAGGCACTGTAATATATAACACTGTCTTATATCTCATTTAATTGCACAACCTGTGAAATAGGGACTATTATCCCAATTTTACAGCTGATAAAATTGAGTCTCAGGTAGGTTAAGTAATTTATTCATGGTTCAGCAAGTAAGTGGAGCTAAAATTTAGTTAATCTGATTTCCAAAGCCCACAATTATCCCCACTTGACCATCTTACCTCCAGAGCTTGAAATATGTGTGGGTTTCTCAAAATGAGCACAAAAATGCCCAGTTCAAAAGATAAAAATAAGAAATAACATGCCATTGTACTTAAAATGATGGGGACATTTAGGTCAGAGACTCAAGGCTAGATCTGGAATGAACCTTGGCCAATGACATATATAGATCTCACAAGGTAAGAAGTAGTGTCTGATAATCTGAACTCACCTGTTACACCCTCAGAGGACATAGGATACTTTTGGAGTTTCCAGCCAGACTGAAAATCTCCGACACTTTTTCTTTTGATACAGGGTCTTGCTCTGTTTCCCAGACTGAAGTGCAGTGGCACAATCATAACTCACTGTAACCTCGAACTCCTAGGCTCAAGTGATCTTCCTGCCTCAGCCCCCGGAGTAGCTGGGACTACAGGCATGTGCCAGCACGTATCCAGCTAAAATTTTTATTTTTCCTAGAGATGAGGTCTTCCTATGTTGCCCAGGCTGACACTTATTTTTTAACAAGGATAACTATGGGACTTTGAGAATGACCATTTTCAGTTAGCGTAAGAATCAAGTGGCTGTAAAAATAACTCTTAACCACGGGAGAGTCCTAGAGACAAGTGTGGTGAGTCTAGACAAACCAATTGAACAGAAGCAGAGATTATGTGTGTTTTGCCATTGCTATATCCCCAACACCTAGAAGTGTACCTGACACATAGTAGGTATTCAGTAAATAGTTGTTAAAAGATTAAACTAGGGGATTAGGCAAGATTTTCATTAGAACCCTTGAAAATTGGTCATAACTCTCTAGATCTGATGACAGTTGAACTCAGTCATTTACCCCCAAATCCCTCCTATCTGCACTAGTTACATCTCAAATCACTCACCTGCTTCTACACATTTATAAACTATGACCTCCACTAGAATCATAGCACCCAAAACTTCATGGAAGGGAATTTAGGGTCACATAGTTCAGTGAGTATGAGTAGCCATCTAGCCTCCAAATATTAACTACTCTAAGAGCTCTTTCCCAAGTCTCCCTGAACGAATTATAGCAATTATTTTAGAAAATAAAGATTCTCATGTCTTCCTTTGGAAATTCTGACTCCAAAAATCTTTTATTTTAAAAACACATCTCAGGTAATTTTTATGCACAGGCATCTGCAAGAAATGCTTTTCTACAGCACCCATCTCCATTTTCAGAGAGCTCCAATAGAAATTTCTATGAACTAATTCTCCTGCACATACTTTGGTACAAGTGGGCTACTGGAGCCACCTTCCTTCGTTCAATCAAACCACATTTATTCAGCTTATTTAATGAACACTATCTAAGACACTTGGGGGACAGAAATGAAAAGATGGGGAGACCTGTCACACATATGGTACTATGTCTATGCAAAATAACATTGGAATGTAGATTCACAGTGGAAGGCAGGGCAGGCATGGAAGAATTCTGAGAATGAGTGTGACATAAGCAGATTTGAGTATGGAAAGATCATTTGGGAGTGATGTCAGGCATGGTCAGGTGGTGATTCTTAGGTCAAGTAGCTAGTAAGAAGGCTATTTCTGTTGTCCAACCAAGAAAGAATGAAAACATGCACCAGGACAAAGGCAAGTGAGATAGAGAGAAGAATTACTCAAGATCCTTTTCATCCAGTTTCAGCAAATGAGGATATTAAACTAAAACAATTAGATTGAAAGATATATTTACCAGAAAATAAGTAGATGTCAGCAAGTATCAAACATTGGTCAGACATCCCATTCACTCCTTCAAAAATATTAAGCACATGTATTTGTTTGGTGCTGAGTTAGAGATACAAAGATGTACACAATGAATAAGACACAATTCCTGCTCTTAGGGGTCCACTTTTAGCAAGAGAATTAGAATTACACAGGGACAATCATAATAATGTAGTATTTAAAAGAAAGGCTATAATATTGCTATTAAAATGCACCATCAAATTAGAGAGGGGGTGCACTTAATGTTTTAGAGAATATTTATGTGGGAACATAATGAATAAGTAATCCTTTTAGAAATAACAGTAATTTATTGAAGTCTCATGTAAATTATGGGATGTTTTCATATACTTATTTATAGTTTCTTTTTGAAAATGAGTTACAGGTGGCAGGGAGATATTTTATTGGTCACAAAAGACAGGATGAGGCATGCAACTTCAACAGTAAAATTAAAATTAAATTCATCAAAAACACAGACCTCCCAGAATATTATTTATTATTTACAAAAATCATCATGTTGTGAATCAAACTTCTATTTAAATTGCTTTCCCATATTACCCTAGTGAGGTTCCTTACTTAATGAAACATCTAGCAAGGAAGATTTGGGGAACATTTATCCAAAATGCCAGAACTGCTTTCCACTTTGCTCGAATGTTAGCAAGAATCTTTGAAAGTAGAAACACATTTTCCAGACATCATTGTCAAATTTCCCCTAAAGGAGCAATGTGAGTAGATAGTAAGAGAACCATGAATCAGATTGTCAATGCCAGGCTTATGCTACTAAGTTTCCAGGAACATGGTTCTAACTTTGCAGTCACTTTTCCATTTTAGGATTGAATTCTACTTTTCAAATTAATTTTTTACAAATGTTAATCTTATGTGAGCCTTTCATTCATCAAAGTGTATCATTCATTCTACCTCTTAATTGTATGTATATGAGGAATTAAAGTACTTTAAATGTTAGCCAATTTAACACAAAAGTTAATAGAACAAAATTGCTTGGCAACAATTAGAATGCATTCCAAATCAAAACAGAAATAACATACATTGTCTGCCGGATTGTATTATCCATTAGGCTAGATGGTCTCTCCGTGATTCTATATACCTCTGTAATAGATCTGACCACATTGTATTGTTGATATTCTTTTCCACATTTACATAGCACCTTTCCTGCTAGAATAGGTGTTTTTGGAGGGGATGTACTATGACTTATTCATCTTTGTATCTAAAGAAATTCCTGGCACAAAGTAGGCTTTCAATAATTGTATGATAGATGACTAATCAACTGCCTAACTAAATTAACAAATTATCTCTGTCTTACTGTTTTGTGTTGGGCCTATACTCTTTTGTTTATATCAGTTATTCAATTTTTGGACTGGCATAAGATTTGATTTGAAATTCTCTTTTGAAGTTATATATTGACTAAAAGCCATAAATATAAAATATAAAATAAATGTAAATATAAATATAAAAATAAATAGAAATAGAAATACTGTATTCGATATTTTTCATTCTAAATGAATGAGCAAATTTATTAATAGGTGCTTAAATTAATGAGTTTGCTAATAGATAATATTTTTCTGAGCACTTGCGCATTCCCAGAATATTTTTTTAAACAGAGAAAATGACCAACTATAAGCTTGAAAACCTGTCAGGAAAAAAATAGTAACCTAGAGGAAAAATATGTGAGGGTAAAAAGAGAATAAATCAATCACTGAGGCTTCTAGAAATGATAGAATTATCCAGTAATCCTTTTCCAGTATTTATCCATTTGTTCAACAGTATTGTCTTCCAATGTTCTCTGAAGGATAATTATGTAAATACTTAGCATTCTCAAAATAATGATAAAAAGGTATTCTGCCCCTCAGAAAAAATTAACAATGTAACAAGGGAAAGAATATTAAAGAAAAGCATAGTTGTGCCAGATCTAAGGGGAGAATGAACATAAAAGAAACAAGTAACTTAATTAACTAAGATGTCAGAAGGTAAATCAGTGAAAAACATAATTGCACTTTAATCTATAAATAAGACAATGGCCCAAGATAATTTGTACTGTCTCCTCATGATGTCTGCTATCATTTACACTGAAAATAGTACCATATGAAATGCTGTTATTTGTATATGAAGATGGTGCTATGACTCATCAGTAACAAATCTACAGAATTGCTTTGTTTTAGGAGTAGGAAAGGGCTGGCAATAAATTCATTCACACTCTCAGCTGGTCCTCTTGTGAGCAATGGTGTACATTGGCAAGTTGAAGTTACAGCTGCAGTCAGTCAGTGAGCCTAAAACAAAACAAAACAAAAAACCCAGTGAGTGAAAAATCAATTAGATTGTAATTGGTGAATGGGGGAGCGTGAATCTCAGACCTGATATATCAACACCAAATCTCTGACCAACTAAGCTAAACTATCCATGTGAAATCAAACAATGAATCTATATTTAATCAATTTTTAACATCAGATGCTTTTATATTTTAATGAATTTGAAAAAACGTCCCCAATTCCTGCTTAATGTACTGACTCCAGCATGCGCATCACAAATAGAATGTGAGACATCACTCAGTACTGTAACTATGAGAAAATATGTAAAAATGCGTGATAAGTCTCAACTTTTCATGGAAAAACACAATCCAAGTAATATTTTGAGTGGTCTCTTCACATGGACCAGCCCCATGGATAGCAGGTGAGTTTGGTTTCCCCACAAAATAAGTAAGTTGAATAGGAATCATTAAGCTTTTTGACTCAATGCCTCTGGTGGAATGTCGTGAAAAGATTTTTTTTAATGTTTAATGCTTTTAAATGATGAAAGCATGATCTAGCATAGGCTTTGCAGTCAATCATGAAGAGGAACTATCATTGATGTTGAAGTTATGCTGTGTCAGGTACTATACCACTCCTCATGTTGGACTCAGTTCTAACAGTAGAACTATGTGGTAGTATTATCTTTATTTTCTAGATAACAAATTAAATCTTGGAGTAAAAATTTGTCCCGGGTCAAAGATGGCAAAGATTGAATTTGGTTACAAAGACTTACTCTTAAGTCCATGATAACAAAAATATAACCAAACAGCTTGGCTAGAATTTATGCAATTTGTATTATTTATATTAATCAATGGGTATAAATACTTGACCTAAAAACTCAAGGGGCAGAACATGGATTTTTATATGACCATGATTTTTGACCAAGAGCTTTATAAATTTAGAACATATTGTCAGAAATATTCTATTTTCTCAGTTATTTTAGCTTTATCTTAAAGACTTTACTAAACTGGCAGAATTCATGGGTAGTTACAGCTTTCCAGTCATGCTAATGTTTTAAGAGATGGTTATAACCCAGAAAGTAAACATCTGTTGGGTTAAAAATGAAAGTATTTCTTTCATTAATTTATCCAAGACTTTTTAAATGCGATTCTCAGCGTGGCTTATCATGATCCCTATATTAAAGATAGTCCAATATCTATTAAGTTAAACTACATACTCCAAGGCCAATCAAAGCACTTCTAATTTATCATTCTTTATGGGTTTCTCTGTTTAAACAACTTGGGAACGTTATTTTAAAAAGTGTGCGGCAACCAAGGAAGTCCAGCTGCATACATACATAGATACTTTCAATCACTGATATGCATGCATGTAAATGAATCACGGTGAAACAATCTTTTCAAAAGATAACTGAAAGGTTGCCTTAAAGTCTCTTCTTCCACATTGCCATGGCCTACTAAAAATTCTATCTTATTGACCATGTTGTATTGTCAATGCTTTCTTGCCCAACCAGAGTATGAGCTTTATATGGGCAGAGACTATATTTTTTTCTCAATGATATCAGTGCATAACACAGTTCTGGCACTCACTGATTACTGATTGAATAAATAATTGAGTGGTGTAAAGTAAAATATCAAATTACGTAATAGCATCATAGGTTATAATCCACGTTCGTATCCATGAGTGGATCGGATTTTTTCCTGCATACTCTTGAATGCTTGAAAATGCATCTTTGGTTCATCCAGGCACAAATTTTATAGAAGAGAGTTCTATTTAATCATGTATAGATGAAATAGAATTATTACTCAAAAGCAACAGGAGCCACCTATAGTGCCCATGACAGAAGCTGAAAGGAGTTGACTTTCCTTGAATTCTAAGCAATTGTTGCATGCTGGTCCCCGGACAATAATATAAAGCTGGTAAAGTTTGTATTTGAGATGACCTTCAACCTCCATTTTTTGAACTTGTTTGACCTTTTGCCTCTGTTCCCAGGCATCCAAAGCCTCTGGGATGTGTTCTGACTGTAAAAACTCTGATGTTGTGAAAAAAGCTTAAGCTTCGCCTCCACTCAAACCAGGTAACTGGCTTGGATGTGAGTTAATTTCTCTACACTTAGTCCTCTCAGTGTAAGTTTAGAATAATAGTGATCTTCACCTGAAAGGAATGGTGTAGGCCTATATGAAAGGATGTAAGTGAGAATGCTTAATAAACTGTGCAACCTTAAACAGATATTTGATGTGACTCAAAAGAGCCTTAAAATGAGGGAACTTCTAAGGCCCTCTCTCCCCTGATGTATTTATGACCCAAATAACTCCATTTTCTCCCTTCTATAAATTCCCATCTCTTGTTGCAATTGTTGGGACAGAAAATAATCTGACTGTTCCCTAAATTTATTCACCTTAAGAAAAAATGCCTGACAAAGGTGGGTGCGTTGGCTCACGCCTGTAATCCCAGCAAAGGCGGGCTGATGGCCTGAGCTCAGGAGTTTGAGTTCAGCCTGGGCAATGTGGTGAAACCCTGTCTCTACAAAAAACTACAAAAATTAGCAGGGCATGGTGTTGCACGCCTGTAGTCCCAGCTACTTGGGATGCTGAGGTGGGAGGATCGCTTAAGCCTGGGAAGCAGAGGTTGCAATGAACGGAGATCACGCCACTGCTCTCTAGCCCAGGCAACAGAAAGAGACCCCATCTCAGAAAAAAAAGAAAAGAAAAAATGCCTTATGAACATAAAACCACCTTAGTTTGTTGATATTTTTTAAGAGAGTTGTGAATCTAATTATTCTGCAGCCTGTTGGGGACAAGTCCGTCTTTTGTCTAATCTGTTCATCTCTATCCTGAGAAACACAAGAGTCAGAAAGGTGGCATCCCAGAAACAAAAGCCTATTCATATCAATGTTAAGGCTCTGATACATAAAGGATGGTAATTTAATTTCCTGAAATTTGTTAGTCTGAAAGTTTAATTAAGAGAAACCAAGACACTAAAATAGCTTTGTATCAAATATGTAGAATAGCGGGACTTAACTACTAGATGACTTATGTTTCCATACTGATTGTTAAAATGATATTTATGAAAGAAACCAAGCGTAACCATTTTAACAATTCTAGGCATACTCTAAGAGGTAAAATTAAAATTAGGGAAAATGAGACCATTTATAATGGGCCATTATGACTCTGAATAACGATGATTATTGGTTCTGCTTAATAAAACTGTCATCTAACAGAAAATAGATATTAAGCTAAATTACATTACATTATCATTCTATCATCCCACAGAATTAAATGCAAATCTTAAAAAATAGATCCACAAGGAAACAGACCCAATATTAACCTTTTTTACCTATTTCCAATTAGCTTTAATTAGTAAAAGAACCCATGTGAAGAAGTTAAAAAAGTATATGCTGCAAAATGCATATAATTTACTAGAGCAAATGACTAAATATTTATTACTTGTGTATTTTTAAAACAAGATAGCTTTGTTTTAGAACAGGAGGATTCCAAGGCAGCATCAGAATTTCTCAAACTTCGCTCCTATTATTTAACTTTTGCTCCTTCATTCCATAGCTTGTCCTTCCTGTCAGTCTCTTCCTGTCCTATCTGCTGACCAAGTCATGTAGAGGAATCTTTGCTTTACCTTTCTATCATTGCCATTTCTAAATCTGATTGCACTCAGACAGTATTTCTTTCAAGGTACTTCTTTGGCTCTCAGAATCAAAATTTATAGTTTACGTGACTTCACATGTTGTGAAAATACAGATATTTAGATCTCAGACCTAATTAATCAGAAACTCTATGGTGGGACCTATGGATCTACACTTTAGTGTTTTCCAGAGGTGATTTTTAATATCTCTGGTTTGAGAATTACTGTACTTGAACTACTGACAATTACTAAAGGCAACATATTAATATTAAGGTATATTGTTGTGAAGTTTAATATTTACTTGGTTTATATTTAATCCATTACTGAAAACATTTATTGAGAACATACTATTTGCCAGGCTGTTTACTGGGTAGTAGGGCTACCTAGATAATGAAACATCCTTTCTCTCGTGCATCTTACAGTCTTATCAGAGGCATTTGCTCTTTCAAATCACTTATAGCATTATCTCTTCAGAACACTATAGAATCCTGTGTTCCCTGCTCCCACTAGTGTAAGCCAAAAAGAGATTTCAGTCAAATAAAATCACAAATAATTGAAATAAAACAATAATAGAGAGTATGTAGACTAGATGTAGATGAAGAGAAAAATAAGTGAATAGGTAGATCGAAGCATATAAAAATGCAACAGAGAGAGAAAAAGAAAAGAAAAATATTAAAGGAAATTTAAAAGGCATGGAAAAAAAATATCAAGAAGCCCTGGCATATGTCTAATAAGAATTCCAGTAACAAATAATAGTATTGATAGAGAAGAGGAAATATTTGAAATGATGGCTGAAACCTTTCCTGAAAACTGAAGAAAGCAATGAGTAATTATTTTGAAAACTTAAATAGACAAAAAAACCCCAAATTATACCTAGTCACTTTGTAGTGAAATTGCAGAACATCAAGGACAAAGAGAGAATTTTGAAATCAAATAGAGATAAAAGGTAATTTACAAAGGAACAATCAAGTGGATGGAAGACCTCATCAGCATTAGGAAAGACCAAGAGAGAATGAAGGCGTAACTTCAATGTGCTGACAAGATAAATCTCAGTGAAAAGTTAAACATTTAAGAGAGAAGGTGGAATAAAGAAGTTTAAAGATGCACAATGACACAGAATTTCCTACTTTCTCTTGAAAAAAATACTAAAAGACACATTTCATTAAGAAATAAATAAATCAAGAAGGAAGGAGTATGATTCAGGAAGAAACAGTGAGCAAATAAATCAGTAAAAAATATTTTTAAATCTAAGTAAGTTTTGGATATAAATGACATTTGTACTACAAACACTATTTGTTATGCCTTAAGTAAAAACTACAATTAAGTTATAGATAACCTAAATGTTTATAAAAATAGATTGTCAAGAGGCAATTTTATTTTTAACAAACTAATTTGGGGAGATATCAAGAGGCACTTGAATTAACGTTAAATATGTAATCAAAATCAGTTTATTTTCCCTTTATATTATCACTTTAATGGCAACTTAAAACTCAGCTGACATGAAAACAGGTCTTATTTCCCCTAGAAGAGGTTTACCAATTTCCCCTACAAGGATGTTTTCTATTATTTTAAGCAGCAGTTTCGTTGTCTAGTTTTAGCTTGTCAAACTTGTCAAACATTTAATTGTTGAATGATTAGCTCTTCACAAACAATGAAGGCCCAATCTTAAAAGCTTTTTGTTTATCAGAGGCATCCTAACCTTGTATGCCTCGTTTTTCGAGTCATAGATATTAGCAGTATTATAATGGTATTAACAAAGAGAAGAGGCTATATGTGACAGAAAATGAGCAAACTATTTATTATGTAATTTAGGAGTTGGATTGGTGTGCTGCAGATTAATAACTTTCATTTATATTTTAGCTATACTTAAAAAACATGATGGAGTCTTTCCATTTTTTCACTGCTTAGATTGATGGGTTTTTCCCTGAAAACAAAACAAAACAAAAACAAAAACAACTTTTGAATAACATGGCATCTGGTAAAGTCAAGGAGGTAAATTTGTTTTTTTCTTCCTCTTCAAGAGAGAGTTGGCATAGTTTGCAAGAATATTTTCAAGAAACAACAAGGAAACAAGTATGAACTTTCATATTTAATGAGAAATTGAAAGGTGGGTTTATAATAATCTCAGTTCAATGTTTTATCAAAAGTGTTGGCATCAGTAGGCTGGGCGCGGTGGCTCACGCCTGTAATCCCAGCACTTTGGGAGGCTGAGGCAGGTGGATCACGAGGTCAGGATATCCAGACCATCCTGGCTAACACGGTGAAACCCCGTCTCTACTAAAAATACAAAAAATTAGCCGGGTGTGGTGGTGGGCACCTGTAGTCCCAGCTACTCCGGAGGTTGAGGCAGGAGAATGGCGTGAACCTGGGAGGCGGAGCTTGCAGTGAGCCAAGATCACACCACTGCACTCCAGCCTGGGCAACAGAGCAAGACTCCATCTCAAAAAAATAAAAAATAAAAAAAAGTGTTGGCATTAATAATATCAATATATTGTCAACATCTGCTAAAAGTGATCAAACACTTGGTCAGTTCATGCAATCAGGAAAAAAAAAAGTTGTTTGATTCACTTAAAAACATCAAATCATTTAAGTGTGGATAACGCTTTTTGAATCTTTTGGGGGTGTGTGAAAATAAACTGATGAATGGTTTTAAAAATGTTTATGTTAATTGCTACGGAAATATAAATTTTAGTCGTTTTTTAAGAATTCTTTTTCTTACTACATTTCCATGCAATTAAGAAAATTATCATATTATTTCTTTTTTTAACTTTTAAGTTCAGGGGTACGAGTACAGGTTTGTTTTGCATAGGTAAACTTGTTACATGAGGGCTTGTTGTACAGATTATTTCATCACCCAGGTATTAAGTCGAGTACCCATTAGTTATTTTTCCTGATCCTCTGCCTCCTCCCACCCTCCACCCTCTTAAATGCCCCAGTGTGTGTTCCTCTCTATGTGTCCATGTGTTCTCAGCATTTAGCTCCCACTTATAAGAGAGAACATGTGGCTTTTGGTTTTCTGCTCCTGAGTTTGTTTGCTAAGGATAATGGCCTCCAGCTCCATCCATGTCCCGCAAAGGACATGATCATGTTCTTTTCTATGCTGACCCACAATTAACCAGTGCATTCTTCCCTTGGATTCCCTAAGCTTGTGTGCCTGATGAGCTGCTCTCCAGTTATGCCACCATGATTTCCATTACTGAGGGGAGGCTGTGACAAAGAGCCAGGAAAATAGGAGCACCCCTCCTACTCTCATAGTGCAGTGGTTGAGGATCCTTTTTTCTATACGATTTTAAAACTGGAAATACACAAAATGTGCCAACATAATTAAAGGTAAAACTACCATGAAATAGCACAAATATTCTGCACATGAAATGTTAAGAACTAAAACAAAAAAATCTGCTTTTAGTAGGACTACATAAACCTGAACAAAACCAGTCTATACAGAATTGGGCCTATGTACAATTATTCTTGAAGTAATCCAAACACATTAAGTACTCTAAGATATCTAAAATAATCTATGACAAAGGAAATAATCTGAAAGAAAGAAAGAAAAGATGATTGTGGGAAATTCTTATGTGTTATACTTTTATGTGGAGATAAGCTGAATGGAAAAAGAATTATTGTAAAATATTGAGAAAAGATTCGAAGATACGAAATAATTAAGAAAAAGAGAATAGGTAAAAGGAGCCCACAGTGATGAAAAGGCACTGCTCATTTTCTTTTTAAAAAATTTCCTCAAATTATTAAATCCAGGCATTCCCAACTTTTTTTTTTTTGGATGGTGTTTCGCTCTTATTGCCCAGGCTGGAGTGCAATGACATGATCTTGGCTCACCACAGCCTCTGCATCCGGGATTCAAGCTATTCCCCTGCCTCGGCCTCCCAAAATGCTGGGATTACAGGCGTGAGCCACCATGCCTGGCCAGCATTCTCAATTTTTAAAAATGAATGATTGGCACAAATCTTAGAAAGCCATTTTCTGTAGATTTGAAAGCAACGCTATTTACATTGTTACTACTTTCTTGTTAAATCTTGCATGTCTGCAGTATGTGTTGTAATAGAAACCTAAGATTATGGTCTGCCGTATTCATATTTTAAAAAGAAAATTTCAGACTGTATAATCAACGAGTTGATGATTCATATTTGCTTGTACAAAGTTAAAAGTGTAACTTGCCAGAAAAGAAGGAAGCCTGAAAAGTATTCTAAATACATTAATAAGAAGTGTTCTACATGAATTAATTTTTGTTTTACCATCTACAGAATTCCTGCCACATTCTAGGCACTTCATATTTGCTGCAACATTTATTCTGACGTTGACAGAACAAGAGAAAAGAAGTTCAATTTTAAGTACCATGGATTGAAATTAAACTTAGGGAAGATATTTTATAGTATGAATTGTTAATCTGTATTTAACAAGATATTCATTTATTTTGGGTGATTTAAGGATGGTTCCTTCTGGAAACAGGATTACCAACATATGGACCTATTTAGTCAATTTCAACCTTGTGATTTTGAATCTGACAAGTTCTCAGCTGCTTTTACTAAATAATGGATTTTCTTAATAATTACTGCACTCAAGCTTAGCAAAAAGCTCTCACGATTTATAGCCCAGTTTTTTAGTCACACACTATTGTGTCTTGTCAAATTGAAACCATATACTACATTCTTTACTTATTAAGATGGTCTTTCTTTGTAATAATTTTGGAGTAAAGAGTTTACTTATCTAAACCTCTGATTTCTGATTTAGTAGATTTTTGAAGCATTTATTTTCCTTACCATACATAAAAATTGTCAGTTGAGGACAAGGAAGGATTAACCTGGACTACGGTGAATAATTGTTCAGGTTGCTTACTGTGTAACTCCAGAGGAGCATTCATAGGGTAGAATTTGCAGAGTTAAGTATTTATTACAACCATTTTCTGGCAGATAACAGCGGAACACCCTGTTCTAATAAAATTAGTTTATTATGACAAATTGCCTACAGATGGACATAAAGTGTCTTGAGGAAGGGCACCTGCTTTGGACTGAACCCTGTCCCCCCAAAATCATATGTTGAAGCCTAATCTCTAATGTGATGGTATTTGGAGAAGGGGCCTTTGGGAGATAACTAGGTTTAGATGAGGTCATGAGCGTGGGTCCTTCCTGATTAGTACCCTGAAAAGAGAAAACACCAGAGAGCTTGCCCTCTCTCTCTCACCCCACAGGCACACAAAGAGGTCATGTGAGTACACAGTGAGATAATAACTACCTATGAGAAAAGAGGAGGCTTCAGAATGAAATCTACTTTGCTGGTACTGTAATCTTGGACATTATTCTCTAGAACGGTGAGATAATAAATTTATCTTATTTAAGCCACCCAGTCTATGGTATTTTGTTATGGCACCCTGAACTAAGACAAATTTTGTTACCAAGAAATGGGGGTGCTACTGTAACTAATACCTAAACATGGGGAAATGGCTTTGGAATTGGATAGTGAGTAGAGGCTCAAGAATTTTCAGGTGCATCCTAAACATATGAACAAACAGTAAAGGTGATTCTGGTGAGGGCTCAGATGGAATTGAGGAATATGTTACTGGAAACTGGAAGAAAGGTGATCCTTGTTATAAAGTGGCAAAAAACTGAGGTGAACTGTATTCTAGTGTTTTGGGGAAGGTAGAACTTGTGAGTGATGAAATTAAATATTTGACATTTCTAAGCAATGTGACGAAGAAGCAGCTGGTTTCCTCCTGACCATTTCTGCTGAAATGAAAAAAAAAAAAAGATAAGTTGAAGAAGAAATTGTTCAGCAAAAAGGAGCCAGAACTTGAAGATTTGAGAAATTCTCAGCTTATCCATATTATTAAAAAATGACAAAAACTTGTTCTGAAAATAACACTAAGAGTGTGACTGGACAACCACTTGATAAGAGTTTATGAGATTATATGAGCAGAAATTCTTCCAGTTTGAACTGAAGGGGATGAAGATGGGACAAAAAGAATGAAGGCTCCGAGACTTCTGGGTTAGACATGATGAGCTGATTTGCTTATTTGGCTGTGAACCTGCACTATTTTTCAAGGAGAGGAAAAAATGGCCCCAAAGGCAATTCAGAGATAGCCAGAGCCACAGCCTCAGTTTCAACAGGCTGGACAGTCTCCACTCAGCTCTTTGGAGGCAGAACCACTCAGAGGACTCAAGCCCCTCAGAGCTAGGGGGTGGGGCTGGCAACCCCACAGGGTGGAAAGGGTGGGGCTATCCTGCAAATCCATGTGGGTGATGGCTTGGGTGGAATGCTCTGGACTAAACTGTCCTCCCATCCCCTGCTCAGATTCTGTGTTGAAGCCCTTACCTCCAGTGTTATGGTATTCGGAGATGGGGCCTTTGTGAGATAATTAGGTTTAGATGAGATCATGAGAGTGAGGCCCTCAGGATTAGTGCCCTTATAAGAAACCTCAGAAAGCTTGCGAGTTCTCTCTCTCTCTCTTTCTTTTTCTTTCTCTCTCTTTCCGTGCCTCTGTGTGTGTGTGTGTGTGTGTGTGTGTGTGTGTCATGTGGAAACACAGCACAAAGGCAGCATCTGCAAGCCAGGAAGAGGGCTCACCAGAACCCAATCAAGCTGGCACCCCGATCTCAAACTTCCACCCTCCAAAACTGTGAGAAAATAAATTTCTGTTGTTTATGCTACCTAGTCGACGGTATTTTGTGCTGAGCTGACTAATACAGTTCCTTTCCAGAGTGTACAAAAATCTCACATGAATCAGAGCTCACCAGCTCTGGTAGGTATGATTGTTCAGTGTTCAGCATATAGGAAACACTGGGGAAATGCTCATATGTTCAATGAAGAAAATACGCATAACAAGTGATTTAACAATAATGTGATAGTTCATTGGATTACTCTAAAAAATATGAGTTTTTTTAATGGCAAACTCTCCACAACACACTTGATAATAGATTGAGAGGAAGATGGCTGTGTAAATAATTAAGCTGAAAAAATAAGTTACATTTGCTCTCACAGATCAGTGGTCAAAGAGAGACAAAATGCTGAGGGTGGGGTGGGGTGCACAGGACATTGAGGACCAAAAGCACTTGGGATCAACTTCAAACTGAAGGTAATAACTGGAGTCTTAAACACAGATTTTTCCAGGAAAACAAAATGAGAGAAGTCAGATCAAGCAGAGGAAGTTGTATGAACAATCACTAAACTTTCTGACTTATTCTCCAAGTTTCTTATTCCTAAACTACAAATATCTTGATTGCATTCTGAGAACATGATGTGCCTCCCTCTATCTTAGCAGTCACTACTTCATATTAAAATATATTTTGATGCTTTCCTTTCCCATAGATTCTCCAAGTCATAAACAATACCCCCCGCACCTAGCACAGAGCCTGGTACCATGTTGTTTGTCAAATTAGACTGAGCTCTGCTATTGCCTTCTTCACCGGGTGGTCCATACTCTCTTCTACCTTCCTTTAATACACTGGCATATGTTTTGTAAGCCCTCGCCACATTGTATTCAATTGTTTGTTAATGTGTTTGTCTTCCTAATTAGACTGTGAAATTCTTGAAGGCAGAGATTAGGTCCTGTTCATCTTTGCATCATCAGTGTCTTGCCTAGCATATAGTAGGGTTCCCTTAGGGCTCGTTTTTTTATGAAATGAACTAACATTCAATATTTCAAAATTACTGGAAATTAGTGTGCTTTAGGTAACGGTGAGCGGAAGGAAGATGGATAAGATATAAGGCTGGGAAAATATGGGGAAAATCCATGTTTGAGGTTACTTGATTAAAAAGTAGGAGCCTTGAGTGACTTCTGTGCTTGGTGTGATGGTGATATTCACCAAGGTAAGTTATACTAGAATAATAAGTTAGGGAGATAACAGTGAGTTGAGACATTTATGAAATATGCAGGTGTCTAGTAGAGTTGGATAATTAGGCCTGGAGCTTGAGAAATTCAGAACAAAGATAGTGATTTGGACATCATGAGAGGCAGTATACAGTAATAATGATAATAACTAGACAGGACATGGTGGCTCAGGCCTGTAATCCCAGCACTTTGAGAGGCCGAGGCAGGTGGATTGCCTGAGCTCAGGAGTTCAAGACAAGCCTGGGCAACATCGCGAAACCCCTTCTCTACAAAAAATACAAAAAATTAGCCGGGCGTGGTGGCATGCGCCTGTGGTCCCAGCTACTTGGGAGGCTGAAGTGGGAGAATCGCTTGAGCCTGGGAGGTTGAGGCTGCAGTGAGCTCACATCATGCCACTGCACTCCAGCCTGGGTGACAGAGGGAGATCCTATCTCAAAAAAAACAAAACAAAACAAAAACAAAATAATAATAATAATAATAAATATTAAAACACTTTCTAAGTGCTGGGTAATAATTGCTCAGCACATGCTAGTACCCTTAATACTCACATAAACAAACTTTTGGAGATGTGCATAATTATCCCCATTTTACAAACTAGAAACCAAGCCACAGACCTCCTAGTTTATCTTAGGTCGTGCAGATCTCAAACCAAGCAGGATTCCCACCCAGACAGTGACTCTGCTTCTAAAATTCGTACTCAGCGTACACCAGTATAGGGACTGGGACTGTCAGTCTTTCCTTTGCTTTGTGACTTGATTATGTTACCCACCACTTCTGTGCCTCAGTTTCCTCATTTGCAAACTGAGGGAAATAATACTATGTATCTCAAAACAGTGCTTGGCATATGGTAGCACTCAATCAACCTTAAATCATTATTTCCATTAGCCTATTTATGAATGTTGAAATCACAGAGGAAAAGGAGATTGGGTGAATGCAGAGAATAAGAAAACCAGAGGGTCCTTGATCCTTTAAGCAGTGGTCGGTTAGAAAGAAATCTAGTATGGAGGCTGTGTGATCATCCCAAGGTGAAAAGTGAGGCTTCCAGACCTGGGGCCTGGGCAGAATCTGGGATGCCTGGTCCGGTGCAGAGGGCTGAGTATCAGTCATCCACAGCAAGCACTGTGGTGCTAGAATGATAAACTGAGAAGAAATACGCCAAATCAAAAGCCTAGTCAGCCATCCAAGTGTAAAGTCCATCTAAAGGGACTGAGCAAAGAAATATGAAAAAAAAAATCAGCTTAGACAGTATGAGACAAAGCTTGAAGTTTCTTAAGCAGGTGTTAAGGACTTCATAGGATGCCATGACATTGAGAGTTGTCCAGAAGACAGCTTTTAAAGACAGTCGTCTTGCACAAGCTGAGTTTGAAGAATAATCAAAGGGGCAGGAGGGAATAAGGATGAGGCAGGATCATAAAAACCCAGGGAGGAAAAAATGTGAAGGATGTGGGGTGATGGGAGATTTGGTAAGATTCCATTTCTTTCCAGCACCCACAACTTAGTTAATCCCTACAACAATTTAATGAGGTGGGCAGTCCATTTATTCCCGTTTTTATAGTTTAGGAAAATTAGACAACAATAATAACTGGCTTTGGGTTACACAGCTGGTGAGCGTCAGAGCTGGGATTTTAACCCAGGCTGCCTGGCTCTCACGCCCATGCTTGCAACCATCTATTGCATAGTCCTTACTCTTGGCTGATTTCCTCTTTGTCGTGGCTCACTTTACTCCATCCCTTGTATGTTTCTAAAGACAGAGAACATGGCGTGAACCCAGGAGGCGAAGCTTGCAGTGAGCCGAGATCGCGCGCGCCACTGCACTCCAGCCTGGGCGACTGAGCGAGACTCCGTCTCAAAAAAAAAAAAAAAAAAAAAAAAAAAAAGAGAGAGAGAGAAAGAGAGAGAACTTGTTTATAGCATTTTCCATCTCCATCTACCTACTCTACACTCAGCAAGACTGGGCGGGGGTAGGGGAGTGGTACACGTTTAGATTTTAAGGAATTGCCCTCTCAAATATTTACGTATAGTCTGTCTTTTCCATTCCTACGAGGCTTCAGATTTTTTTGAAACAGGTTTCAGAAAAAAAGAAAAAAACTAAATACTTTCTTCTTTCACTTCAGGAACCTATGAAGGAAAAATAAATCAGTTAATATTCCAAAATGAATTAATGGATTGCTGAGTCAGCAAATTTGATATTAATACCATTCAATTACTTTCTAAAACAAGAAGGATTAGTTAATATTGATTGGCTGTTTGGTGAGATGTAAAATGTAAAAAGTACTTTGAAATATGTGTTATATCTGTGTTTAAAGAGAGAGCGAGTCAAAATAATAAGAACATTAAAGTTAGAAATGCCTACTTCAATTGAATCCACTCCCTCAGTAAGTCAGTAAGTGCAGTGTAATGCTCTTTAAATCCTTTAAATCATAGTTAGAGGATTCAAAATCCATAATGACCTTGAAGGTCTTACCAGGGTTCCAGATAATCAATACCGTTAATAATCACATAAGGCGTATTAAGGATCAATACATTCTAAAATTTAAAATAGCCTGATTTGGAATCATGTTGGTACAAATTAAAATTCCAACTTTAACCAACAAAAACATAATCGAATATAAATGTTGGTTAAATGAATAGATAACTGCATGAATAGAATAAAAAACCCAGGCATAAATTATGATGGTTTGCTTTATGGTCCTGTAACATATTCTTTTTGAATATTCTAATCTCAGATAATTACATACAGATTTTAAAAGTCAAATTTTCTATTAAGATCAGTTCTTTCTTCTATGTACATTATCCATTAGGTATTAAATTCCATTGCATAGAGACAGTGAGAAGATTAATTTGGGTGGATTTGATTGTTGGGGTAAATATAGTATATGAAAATTAATCTTAAACTAAATTAAAAATTCAAGTTTCCCCAGCCTACACTTACTCTGTAGCTCAAAAGTTTTTAACTTTGGGTGTACTTCAAATTGTCTGGGGGAACGTTTAAAAATACCATTTAGTGAATCCCACCCAGGGCAATTAAATCAGAATCTCTGTAGGTGGAGCATTAGTTTTCTCAGAATCCTCCCAGGGATTCCAGTGTGCATCCAGGGCTGAGAACCAACATTCTAGTCTTTTTATTAGCTTTATTAGCATTGATCTTAAGATCCCCTACTCTAGGATGTCAGAATTTCAGGGATAAAGAGACGGTCGGTAAAAGCTACCTTTGTCATTTGTTCATTCACCCTGACAACATATATATTAAGACGATGGAATGAAATGTTATATGAAGATCTCAGGAACACCAACCAATAACACAAAGCCCTAGTTCTCAAGTGACTGAGAGTCTAGTATAAGGGGGAAAAGACAGGTGAAATGCTATATTAAAAGATATACAAGAAAAAAATAAGGCCAACCTGATATCCCACCATCACCTCAAAAGCAACACATCCAAAAGCTTCTCTCTTCTCTCCACACATTTTCCTAGTCCCTAGATACTAGGACCACAATCCTAGAAAACTAGGCTTGGATATTAGCCTGGCACTGACTCCTTCCCACATGTCTTGAGTTGACAAATTGTGTGGGTTTTCCCTCAACAGTATTCCTTACATCTGCATCCTCCTCTGGATTCTCACTTTGTGCCTATAGTCTTATTTAATGTTGGTCTAGAATACAAATACAGTGATATAACTTGACTCTCTATACATACTTCCTTATTGCAAAACATAACTCTGGTCATGTCTAAAAATCTCCAGTGATTTTTTTATGT
This sequence comes from Nomascus leucogenys, assembly GCF_006542625.1. NCBI lineage: Eukaryota > Metazoa > Chordata > Mammalia > Primates > Hylobatidae > Nomascus > Nomascus leucogenys. The sequence continues at coordinate 76,923,645 of NC_044392.1, forward strand.
ATAAGAATTTTAAATTACTGATTTTTCAAATTCTAATAACCTCCACTATTTGTCCAAACCATGTAAGTATTTATTCTGGTAGTTTATATGAATACTATTAAGAAGCAATGAAAAAAAGCTAACTAAATATTTTACAGGAACAGAAAACCAAACACCGCATGTTCTCATTCATAAGTGGGAGTTGAACAAGGAGAACACATGGACACAGAGAGGGGAACATCACACACCGGGGCCTGTTGGAGGGTGGGGGGTTAGGGGAGGGATAGCATAAGGAGAAATACCAATCATAGATGAAGGGTTGATGGGTGAAGCAAACCACAATGGCATGTGTATACCTGTGTAACAAACCTGCACCTTCTGCACAGGTATCCCAGAACTTAAAGTATAATAAAAAATAAAAATAAATAAAGATTTCATATATGTCAAATACAAACGTTTATGAATATATTACAAGGAGGAATGCAAAAAGCAAAAATGTAAATTTACAGTACATAGTATGGGAATATTAAACATCGTTCCAATATAAATTATTCATAGATTCAATTAAAGTATTATTAAAATAGCAAACAAAATAGTAGATTAAGTGGAAAAAACAATTAAGATAATTGAAAGCAAAATAATATTCTTGGATTTTATAGATTTGTGATGTAAAGAAGCAAAGCTTCATTTGATCCATTTTGTTGTAATTTTTCTAACTGCTCCCAAAATTCTTTTAACATCTACACTACTCAGGGAAACGCTGTAGAGGACACTGTAAACTATTGCTGCATATTTTCCTTTGATTCCTTCATCTTCAGATGATCCTACTTTTTTCATAAATGCAAGATCTTTGTTACTACCTTTTTTTCTTTTCAAGAACTGGAATATTTTTAATTAAGTTAGACCTATAATTTTTATTTCTTTTTTTTTTTAACATTTCGTTTGTATTTACCACCTTTTGTTTTTTGTACTTGGAGATACCTATGCAGAGTTACCGCTCTCCCTATCAACACTGTCTTAACACATGTGCCATCAGAGTAGGATTATTCCTGCAAAACAAGTTTGCAGCACCACAGTATGTTTGCTTATTATGTGTGAACCATTTGTCTGTCTTTTTTGTATAAATTGAACAATTAAACCATTGATTTTACTTGTATGATGTAATAAATGTCGGAATAATAAAACAATATTATACTAACAAAATTACCAGTACTTTGGACTTCAAATTAATATGACATTATTGAATGCTGAAATACTGAAAGCCTGTATTGAAATCCCTGGATTGCATTACTAATATCACAGTACTTCTTAAGATAATGGTATTTTTACTAGGTGGACTTTTCTAAGTGAGGCACTGTAGGTACAGTGGTCCAAATTTACATATCCTCTGAAATATTCTGTAATTTAATTATTGTGACTCTATTGTAAAGTAATAAAATTGCTAAGATTATATAGTTTCCCATCAGAAGAAGCAATTCCTGTTATTTAGTTAGTGTTTTTGCATTAGATTGAAATGTCAGAAGGTCATTGGAAAGTTTGCTAATATTTTTTAAATTGTTTTTATTCTTTGCATTGTTTCTGAGATTAAAAAATCATTTAACATAATGTATTGTGTTTTATTTGGAGAAAATTCTTTGCTACATTACTGTTCATTTGCAACATTTACATTTCACATATATGACAGTAAATTATATATATATATATATATATATGCAAAAGGAATTTTATTTCAAGGAGCCCAGTTTTAATAACTTACTATCATACTATTGGTGGCAAAAAATTAAAAAAATAAATTTTCATTTTACAATATGATTTTTAGGATTTTAAATTTTATTTATATTTCTAATTTCATATACTTTCTGACATTTCTCTATCAGAACACACACAGACATATTCACACATATGTTTACATAGATGTTCTGACTTTTGCTTGAAAATTTTGTTCTACCCAGAATAACCCCATTCATCCTTTCCATCTTTCTAAATCTTATCCATTCTTCAGAACATTGTATAAATCCTGCCTATGCTTCTCTGGCCACGGTAGCATTAAATCTTCTCTCCTTCTTCTGGATACCTTTGGTCTTTAATATTTGTATCATTAATTTATTAAATATGTTCATTCTCTTAATAGTTCTTAGAGTTATGCTGCTTAATATTTTTTATTTAACTTTTATATGCAGTGATTTAACTGTAAACTTTTTGAGGACAGAGTGCTAAGTTCATCTTTATCAATTTGCTCTCTAATTGCCTTCTGTAAAAACTAGTAAATACAAGAGAAACAAGCAATAAAATATACACTGCCCATATCTTACATTTTATATGGGAAAGCGATAAAATTTAAAATAAATATATTTATTATGATAATGTTGAGTAGGGATGTTAATTCTCCCATGTGACATGTATATGGGTATATATGTATGCTTGTATTTGTAAAGAAACTATTATAACTTAATTCTGATTAGCCTCTTACAGCTTTTCAAAATTCATTCTACTGTGTCTTCTCATGACTGATAACTTGGAAAGGTGAGTGACTGCCATTATAGCCCTTGTTTATTTAGGAGGAAACTGGTGTTCAGAGAATTATAATTTGATAATAAAGATTTGATCATTATTAATTGGCTAAGGAGGTGCCATAATTAGAGTCTAGGAGTCTTCTAATCCAGTTTCTCTCAAAATATCTGCACTGAAAGACCAGCTCCCCACCCACCCCCAATATGCTGCTAACCATTATTTTTTAGTAATATAATTGAATTACTAGAAAAATAAAAAAATAAGTTAAACAAAACACAAGTCCAAATATTTTATTACTAAATTAAACCTCATTAAATTACTTTAACAAATAGCTCTAAGAGTTCCTAAATCATTCATCTCAATGTGCTTATTGTTTTGGTTGGATAACAAATAGCACATGGAACAGCTCCAGTCTCTGGATCACACTTTGAGTATTGTTTGTGTCAATCATGACATATCCCTTCTAAAAGAATCATCCTCATCCAGAACATCTGCCATCTAAATTGCTATGTTTACTCACACAGGATCTAACCCTAACGCTAACCCAACCCAAACACTAAATTTACAGCTGAATGGAGTGGGGCCAAAAAATAGATTGGCCAGCAATTTTTGAACTGTGTGGCCAGGCTGCAAAAGATGAGCTGGGTTCATCAGTATTTTTGTCTCTGGGCTTAGATATAATATGCGAAGAAAAAAATTTTCTGTGAAATTCCAAGGTTTGGGACATGGTTAAAATGTGAACGAGCAGAAACTTTGAGTAATCCGTGAAAGCTAGATGGGGCAGGGCAGAAAGAAGAATATGTGCAATGCAGCTGAGTCATATTAATAGTAGATCACTAAAGATTAAAGAACTGCTGGGCCAGTCACAGTGGCTCATGCCTGTAATCCCAGCACTTTGGGAGGCCGAGGCGGGTGGATCACGAGGTCAGGAGTTCGAGACCAGCCTGGCCAACATGGTGAAACCCCATCTCTACTAAAAATACAAAAGTTAACTGGGCGTGCAGGTGCACACCTGTAATCCCAGCTACTCGGGAGGCTGAGGCAGGAGAATCGATTGCACCCAGGAGGTGGAGGTTACAGTGAGCCGAGATCATGCCATTGCACTCCAGCATGGGCAACAGGGCAAGACTCCATCTAAAACAACAACAACAACAACAAAGATTAAAGAACTGTGCTGAAGCTGAAATATATAAAGCTGCTAGAATTCTAGAATTACCCCCAATACCCCTTAGCCCAAGGAATGAAACATCATTTTCTTTGAATGTCCTAAGATACAGATCCCACACTTCTTACAATGTACATCTATATCCTAGCTGGCACAAATATGTCTCTGAATTATTCAAGAAGCTTAGCTTAACCAGGACATAGTCCCAGGCTTTTCTTATTATACCAAACAAGCTTATTTCAGAACCAATAGAAGCCATATTTGAAAGGCAAGTTACTGGCATCCACATCTCTGCAATGAGACTGTAAACCAAACTGTGTTGATCTGGTAGAACTATCTGTTTGCTACTAAAATCCGTCTCCTGCATACCTGCTTTTCTATTTCTTTGTTTTTAACTTAGTCACAAAAAAAGAATAATTACAACATTTTTCATAGTTAATTATAGTCTGATTTTGCTCAAGGAGGAAATATCTTAAAAGTTATACCAAATTATCTCAATAATGGATGAGCTCCCACAATTCATCTGCCCTCTGTATGTTCTCCGATTTGCAGAGCTTTTTAGAGCCAACCCCTACTCTTTAATAGGCCAGACATGTGCTTTCAGTTGTACTAACCCAGACACATATCATATATTAACGGCTTCTGGAATCACCCCAGAAATCAAAGGTGTAGGTATGAGATTGGGTGCACAGTGATTTTCAAAACATGTTTTATTGCTTGATGCTTTTTTTTTAAAAAAAAAAGGAAAATGTTCAGATAGATTTTAAGTCCTTAGCTATATTAAAATAGCATATTTGCTTCACAGTTTAAAAGTTTGTCTTAGTACAAAAATGAAATCATAGCTTCCTTTTTTATTCTTCAGTAAATTCTAAATTTTAAATTACTGCTAAATTAAATGGTTTGTGTCAGATGTTAACAATATGCGGCTTTAGATTAAAACAAGCTCCATGTAATCTTACTGAGCCAGTAGGTCATAGAAATAAGAGAAAATGTGCTTGAATCACAGGAGAGAAGGGATGTTGGATAGATCTGTGAAATCTTTATGTTGTAGTATCAGCTGATTGATAGCAGTGATTCTCAGAAGGGTTCCAATATTATGCCTTTTAAAAGCTGGAGATTAATGCAACCATGGTGAACACAGTGACATTCTGGCAAAGAAAAAAGGGTCAGGGCTGGCAAAATGTGGCAGGTGTCAAAATAAAAGGTTAGGCTCTATGCCTGGGGACCCATCTGTCAGATAAAAGTATGACAAGGCAATTAATGTGTTTATTTATGTTGCTTATGACAAACCATGCATTCCCTAAAAATGATCAATTTAAACATTATCAACTGTTTTCTGGAAATTAAAATTAATATAAAAATAAAATGCTTAAAATAAAAAGCATGGTGTAATATTGAAATGGATTGTTTATATAACCAAATAAAGTTAACTTGGGGAATTATAGTAGTCTTCATTGAAGGATTAGAACTATTAAATATAACATCTTGACAATATAGAGATTATATTAAGGATCCACAAAACTGATGTTTATGTTGCAAGATAATCTTGGTAGCACTTCTCATAAGTTCAGCATGTTTTATATTCATTGAGCTAAATTTGATAATTTCATAATAAAATGAAGCCAAGAAAATTATGAAGAAATAGAATTTAGATATCCAAGCTATGCGTCTTGCATTTTCTTTAAATGTTTTGTTCACAACCTTGTCATTATTAGAGCTTTCATTTTCACTTTGTGACTAATCCTGACTTCTCTTTAATTTATTTATTATTTATTTAGCTTTCTCACTACTTCTGTTTTACCATCTGTTTAAACTAGAATATGTTTAGATTTAATATTCATCGGTGATACATTTTCCTGCAGATAAAATAAACTACTACAAGCTCCTAAAATGTCATGTGTTTTACTGGTCAATAAAATCTAACCCAGAATTTTGAGAGAAACCATTTACTTCAGTCTAAAGTTTTATGCAGAAACTGATCATCCCCACCGTTTCCTTGAATAAAGAAGCTGTCAATTACCATGCATTAATAAGTGAGGCTCACACCTTATAGTAACAACAAAATTAGAAGAGAAATAATATGTATGTCTAGTGCAATGTGATATGCAGAAGAAAAATTTAAATTCTTTAATTGTAAAGGAAAAAAGCCAATATGACGATGTTATTGCCAACGTGCACTTTCTGTCTGCTGAGCGATGAAATTAACAAGTAAAGCCATTGGAATAGTCAATAAAATCATTTGGCTTTGGAAAGAACAGTGGTATTTTGTTCAATAGTTTTGTTTTCTTTAGGTTGAGGCAGCAATTATGCCATCGTCATCACTTTCCATCTTTTAGAAGGATATTGGTTAAATTTTGAGTTAATGATTTTTTTTTTCTCCCCCAGATTCCTTTCTAGCCCCTAACATTACTATAGTCTTAAACTATCCTCTGTTTGCCATACAAAATGGCTTCTCATAGGACAACACCAATGTCAGGGTAGGAGTTGAGGAAGAAAAAGTAAATAAAAATACACAAAATCCAAACTTTGTTATATGTTTCATTCAGTGGCCTTATACATGATTTACAAATTTTGTTTGCAGTTTAATTATAATTAACCACTATTTAAATCAAATTCACTCCTGGCTGTATTTCCTGATTCAGAGTTCCATATTGCTTCTATTGCTGGTTTTAATTTATTTGAACCTCAATCTTCTAAATTGTCTCTATTTCCTATCCATTTTTTTTTCATTTGCCTAGAGGTACTTGAAAATGCATTCAGAAAAAAAAAATTCTTACTCACCATTTTGTACAACTCTTCAAAACTCTAGGATATGCTACATAATCCACATAATAAAAGTAGTAATTTCAACAGAAAATCAAGATGCCACTCGATTTTGCCATGGATTTATAAAAATGACACATCAGACAACAGGTAAGTTTTTTTAAACTTATTGACCACGGTAATAATCCATTATCAACTAGCTATTTCACAGGATATATTCTGTCTTTACATTGGAAGAAAATATACAATGAAACTCATTTTATAAAAAGAAAAACCAACTTAATTTATACTTTTATATTTTCACAGAAGCATATGAGAAAAATTTGCTGGGTATCTACTCACTTCAATTCAAACATTTGAAGAAATTATGAAAATTCCAATGAGTTTTTAAAGTCTGTGCTTGCTCTGGTGTAGTGTAGCCATGCATTGATCTATCATCACACAGGTATGCTTTCGTAAATTTACCCTCAACCAATCAGATAGAAATTCATACCAATTTGCAAAATTGTTTTTCTTATTTTTCAAAGCTTAACACATATAAGGTAATTTGGGAAAAATAGATTTTCTCATTTATCATTCTTTCAATCCATGATAATGTTAAATGGTATTTTTGAGTACCTTTATTATTTAAACAAAGGATAAAAATTCTTGGTGTAAAATCTGTTAAATGAAGAAAGTACCCGAGTACGATTTTATTTATGTTGTGAAAAAAATGCTATCAGTTTGAAAAGTTCAATTGTTTCCAAATTGTTAAAATGAGTCCCTATCAATCATCAAATGATTTTTTGTATCTGCATCAAATAATTTTGGATCTCATGCATTCTCAAGGTATCATCCCTATCTCAGGGCTTCCATATGTGTTTCTTGTATAGTCTATTGTTTTCATTTTATTTTAGTTGATCAACAACTCATATAGCACAAGGTAAGTATTATGTCATCCCCATTTGCAGATGAAAAATCTCTGATACAGAGTGGATAAATAATTTTTAAAATGTAAGCCCATCTGATATTAGTAATAGGGCTTCCTATCCGTCTTCTTACTTGCTCAAACCAGAATGTTGAAGAACCAACAAGTCAAAATGTGAAAGTTGTGCCATAAGGTAAGAAAAAAATAAATAAATATGTGATAAAAAAGAAAAAAGAAAAGAAACAGCAGCAGCAAACAGTCTAAAACAGCAAAGAAATTTGTTGGGGGCCAAACATAAGAATTTTAAGATGAAATGTGGCAATAAAATGAAAATAAGAAATAACACAAAGAAATTGTGAAAGCTTAAGGAAAAAAAAGAGGATAATGGAATGAAAGAAGCATAAAACTTTTCCTTGACCTCTATCATATAACTTGTATAATTCTGAAAAACCATTTCCTGTATTAATTTCCAAAATAGTGTAAAAAGATACCTGTGTTCTGAAATTAAAAATGTGATTGACATTCATAATTTTTATGATTTGTCAGGTGAGTAGTTTATTATGTTAGGAAGGCATCACTGTATGATGATTTAGAGGATGGGCTTTGTAGACAACTGGTAGCTCAAATCCTGGCTCTCCTACTTCCTATTATATCTGTGATCTTGGCAGTCGTGTGTCAGAGCCACCTCCTACTGGTTTATGATAGCTGATTGTGTGCATCTCTTCCCAACATTGTGCTCAGTGACATAACTGGTAGTTTGAAATCAGCCAAGATGAGATTATTTACACCTCTAAAATTGGCACACTAAATCAGACAATCATGGTTTTATTCCCTATGTACCAGCTTACCAGAACACCACTGGACTTTGGGCAAGTTTCCTAACCTTTATGAACCTAAAGGGATTTTTTTTTTTCATCTGAAAAGGAAAATTAAATATGACAGGTTCACATAAGATTCTGAAAACCTTTCATGGGATGGTATATTTTACATGATTCCTGGTACATAGTAAACATCAATAATGGTGGCACTGTAGTATTTTAATTCAGCCTATTGTATATAGAACATAGAACAGTTTCACATTTCTAACATCCTAGAAAGCGTTTCAAATAGTTCGTCCAAATTCCAGGAGAGGAAGACTTGTAAAAATGACTTTATTGACTTTATAGATGAAACGGTTTCTCCTAAATATTATTAGATTTTTGTAAAGAAGATAAAGTTACTAATACTTGAATAGTAAATTCCTTCTGTATGATTAGTTTAGAAAAAAACTCTGTTTCCTACAGTGATATATATATAAGCTTCTCTCTCTCTGTTTCTCTCTCTCTCTCTCTCTCTCTATATATATATATATATATATACACACACACACACACACACACATATAGAAGCTCAAGGACACTTGAAGTTTTAACCCACTCCCCTGACTTAGATCAAATTCATGGCTTCAGTTTTTCAAAAGTTCTTGATAACTTAACATGAGGACTGATGCTAGCTATACGCCCCACTGTTCAGAAAGCTCTCATAGAAAATTCTGAGCCAGAGGCCACTGTGTCTATCATGATGACAGACAGTATGTGTAACTTGAAACTTTAAAGGTAGGCACTGCAGGAAATAAATTTAAGGAAAGATTAAACAGTCTAGAGATAACCCTGCTTAGTTGCCTACTTAAAAACTCTCATCTAGGTAGTCTTCAATATGAATTATTCTTAAGATCCTTTTTTCATTTCTGGCCTTGGAATTTAATTATTTGTAATATTTTAAAATATCATACATATGCATTTTCTGATATAGCTTATAAATTGTAAAGATCGTGTTATTGTTAAAAAGTATTTTAAGGATCCAAGTAATTTTCTAGTAGAGAAAAAAAAACTACTGAAGTTGAATTGAAATGTAAGCCCTTTATTACTTCAAAGACTTTATGGTAGATTGTTTACAAAGATAATTGAAATAATTTCTCCTATCCCTGTATGCACACATCTTTGCAATATGACTTTGCTGTTCCGCTCATCAAGAGCTAAACTTTATTTCTCTCCCCCTTCAATCTGGCTTTGCCAGCTGACTTGCTTTGGCCAGATGACACTAGCAAACCTGATGAAAGCAGAGGTTTGACAAGCACGTGCACATTAGGGCTTGCTGTCCTTGCTGCCCTGAGACTGCCACGTGAAAAAGCTTGAGCTAGCTGCCGGGAGGAGAGACCACATTGGGTGGAGATGAACTATACCAGCTGAGGCTCCCTGGACCAAACACCAGACATATGAGCAAGGTCACTGTAGCCCATTCAGCCCTGTATGACCTGTCTGCTAACTGGAGTACCAATTTATCACCCACAGACTCATGAGCAAAAATAAAATAAAAATTTTGTTTGGAACTGCGGATTGGCAGCCCATGGACCAAATCCAGTCCACTACATGATTTTGTGTATTGTCTAAGGTTGTTTTCACACTACAGTGGCAGAGTTGAATAGTTACAACAGGGACCATGTGGCCTGGAAAGCCTAAAATATGTACTTCTTCCCCTTTACAGAAAATGTTTGTTGATTCCTGTTTTTGTTTGTTTGTTTGTTTGTTTAAGACAAAGTCCAGGCTGGAGTGCAGTGGCGCAATCTCCGCTCACTGTAAGCTCCGCCTCCCGGGTTCACGCCATTCTCCTGTCTCAGCTTCCCGAGTAGCTGGGACTACAGGCGCCCGCCACCACGCCCGGCTAATTTTTCTGTATTTTTAGTAGAGACCAGGTTTCACTGTGTTAGCCAGGATGGTCTCGATCTCCTGACCTCGTGATCCACCCGCCTCGGCCTCCCAAAGTGCTGGGATTACAGGCGTGAGCCACCACACCCGGCCTGCTGATTCCTCTTTTAAGTCACTAAGATTTGAGGTGATTTGTTAAGCAGCAAGAGATAAATGGCACAGAACTATTTTCCAAAAGGGAATATGTCCCATTTTTTATTAAATGAATTAATTTCTATGCTCATAAAAAAATACAAGCCATACCCACCCTCCCCGCCCGCCCCCCGCCCCCCGCCCCCCGCAGGGCCAATAATCCCTTCTATGGCTAAAGGATTACGATTCAGTTTGCACCTCTAAAGTACAGTTATGGAGACTGCTAGTTTTACACCACTATCTGTTTCTTCCCTTTTTCCACAATTGGAACTGGTCATGCACCCACCCAGTCAGGGAATACATTTCTGAGCTTCTATGTCAATTACGTGTGACCATAAGACTAGGTTTTCACTTCTAGAGTATAAATGGAAATCATGCATGGATTTCTTGGGCTTTATCCATGCTCTTCTTCCCCTCTTCACTAACTGGAATCTATAGCAACCTGACTTACAATTCAGAGAATTAGAATGTCCTAGAGAAAGGAGGAGCACCAATGAGAGGAACCTTGATCACTTAAAAACTATGTAGAGCAAGGACTCTCCCCAACTTAAAACACTATAATGTTGAATCTTCCTTAAGCCACTGAATTATCAATGGATGTCATTTTCATAGCAGGCTACTCTTATCCTAACTAAAGTAATGGTTTTATACAATATACTTTGGCATCAGAATGATTTAGTTGGTAAAACTTTGTATCTTGGGTTAAAAACTCTAGGATACTTTGAAAAACTTTGCCCCAATTTTCTGAGTTGGCCAGAGGCTTGTTACTTACAGTAACTGTGATTTTATTTTCCTAGATAAAAATATACAACTCTAGGTAGGCGAAACAGGAATTTCGAACACTGACCTTTCTAATTCCTAATTCTCCCAAGTAAGAGGGCTACAATAACCGGTGATTGCCCTAGGCATGTGTCATTTTAGTCCCAAGAAATGCTTGTATACCAACATAGTGCCTTAGGGTAATGTAATGGGAAAATAATCAAGGTGAGTTTTTGGCATTTGGACAGCCACAGATAGCTTTCCCATGAAAGGGCAAATATACACCATTTTGAGACAATTAGAAGAAAATTGGGGAAGACTATTTTAGTTACATTCTGTATATACGTTCAATGATGGCAGCCAGTAAGTCTTAAACTTCAGTGTGTATGAAGGGAACTTGTTAATCATGCAAATTTGAGGACTCTCCCACGTGCCCCAGAGATCATACTTCAGTGGAACTAGAGTGGACCCTATAATCTCAAGGTTAAATATTACTTTAAGTGATTCTTTTTTTTTTTTTTTCTTTGAGACGGAGTGTCTGTCACCCAGGCTGGAGTGCAGTGGCGCCATCTCAGTTCACTGCAACCTCTGCCTCCCGGGTTCAAGCGATTCTCCTGCCTCAGCCTCCTGAGTAGCTGGGACTACAGGTGCGTGCCACCACGCCAGGCTAATTTTTTGTTTTCAGTAGAGGCATGGTTTCACTGTGTTAGCCAGGATGGTCTTGATCTCCTGACCTCGTGATCTGCCCGCCTCAGCCTCCCAAAGTGTTGGGATTACAGGCGAGAGCCACCGTGCCTGGCCTAAGTGATTCTTAGATAGTGACCCTTCTTTGAGAAACCACAGCCACAGCAGAAATTGAATTCAGATATTAAGATTCAGTTCAAGGAAATGCAGAAATTGAGATGTGGCAGCAAAATCCTGGTGCAAAAGACTTAACAGAGTTTCCAAATGAAAAGCTTCTAGATTTTAAAATGTTATTTTAGGAATGATTCTATTGAAAAATAAAGAAGTTCAAAACAAAATTGTGAAAATGAAACTGGCCTGTTTTGCCTGTGAACTCGCTACTCAGCCTTCAGTATCCAATTTAAAAGTGACTTCCTCTGGAAGTTGTGTTAGGTGTCACTGTTACGTGCTCTCATCATACTCCATAATTTCTGGTTCAGAGCAAATAGCACGTTGAGCTTAGTTATCTAATTGCCTGCCTTCCCTGTTGAACTAAATACTCTGTAAGGAAAGAAATTGTGTCTTTCTTGCTCACCAAAATATCCCCAGAGCTTATTAGGATGCCAGGAATACAAGAGGTGTTCAACAAATATTTGTTGAAGGAATGAATCTCTGAATGGGAAATAGCTAGCTGATTTTACCAGCATAGGAAATGAACATGAACAATAATGAGACAAAGTGGAAACTGCCTAAAGGATGTGCTTATATCAAGCAGATGACTTAAGCAATATAGACCCAGAGGTGTATTCAGAAGATAATATTGGGCCATGTCCCCTTGTGGGCATTTTACTTTGAAGGAAAGAAAAGTGGTAGATTTTAGTGCAGGGACAAGGATTGGAAGGTAAAATCCTTATTCAGACCAGTCTTCCTGCAGGGACTATACATAGCTTTGGGAAAGGGACTTTGAAACACTTTGATTTTCTTTTCAGTAATATAATTATGGTACTCATTCTTTTATGATATTAAATATTCTTTTGGATAACACTGAGGAAGGGGTGCTTGTGAGAAACAGCACTGGTATTTAGATTTCCCAGCTATGAAGGAAATACTCTTCACAGGTATTAGAGTACAACTGACTCGAAAGAAAATTCATCTCTCCATGGTTATATTTCTACAAGAAGTTGTTTAAATTTAAGTAAAATATTAATATATGTTATTTGTCTAACAGTGAAAGAGAAAAAAATCAAGAACAATAAAACATTAGAGAAGAAAATAGAAAAATCCTGTGAAAAAGGTCCAAATGCAGGCTGCAAAGAGGGGAAGCCAGTCCTAGCAAGCAGCTAACCAGCTAAATGACCTGAAAAAAGTCTGTCAGCCTTTATCTACCTGGATCTCATTAGTAAAATTAGGAGGAAGGATGAAATAATTTATAAGGTTGCTATTAGCTTTAAAATTTTTATGAGTTCAGAGCCTTTAAAAACATGGTGTCTTCAGCAGAAAACACCATTGTGAATTTTTTTTCAATATTCCTTTTAACTATAATGGAAACAAATTAAAAATAATAGGTCTAATGTTCATAAATCCATTAAATATTTACTGGTCACTCTCTTGATGACTATTTTGATTTAATACATGGTATATATAAATCATCAATATTTTCAAGTTCAAAAATGCACAGGGAGGAATTTTATGACTTCTGTGATGGCTTTGAACTAAAGTGTAATTTACTTCCTTGTTTGCGTAAGTGTTTATATACTGATCATTTGTCAGTAAGCCTGAGAATCTAAGCACAATATTATATATGCATGCTAAGTGCTTAGTTTACCATTATGATTTTCCCCTTGAATTGTAAATTGTGTAATGCAGATAATTAAACTTTTCTAGCGTTCCCGTTTATTTTTAAAATGTTAGTGTCCAGGTAACAACCAGAAAAAAAAAAAAACAAAACTCTAAGCCACGTGGTATGCTAATACTGAAAATAAAATGAGGGTTATTTCCCTTGAGGGAAAAGTAATTAAAGATAAAGGGGAGAGATGCCTAGAATAATGACATTCACTATATATAACTAATAAGATAATACTGTTTTAAAATTCTGTAAATTTTTCTTATTTTACTTAATTCTATGTCCTCGCTGGTATTTTTGCTTTTTTCATAAAAATTATCATTTATTTTTCTTAACTGCATATTGCCATCTTCATTTTTTAATTTTCTCACATATTCATAGAATTGTTCTCTGTAATAGATGCTGTACAGTAATTATTTGTTGATCGATTAACCTTTTCAATGCTGCTTCCAACACCTACTTCTCATCCTCCATGTAACAGATACTGTCAGTTACCTACCCTTAACAGCCTTTCCACTCCCAACTTATGTGAAAGGACAAGATGCAATTGTGATCACTGAACATGAGGCAACATCTTCTAGGAAGATATTTCCATAGTCTTCAGACAAAAGGAAGAGATATCTTTTCAGACAATCTTTGAACAATCCTATATGAAGCTTACCTGAAGTTGCTGTAGGCGTTTGGCAAGTCTGGGGAGACTAACAGACACACTGAGGGTAGCAGAAAATAAAGATAGAAACAGCCCAGGTTTTTGGTGAAATTCATGAGCTTCTGAATAACGAACCCCATACCACCCTATCCCTATAAAAGAATTCTTAATATGTGACATAATAAATTTTCTTTGTTATTTAAGGCACTTTTAGTTGGGTCTTCTGTTTCTTGCAGCTGAAACTCATACACTCATCATTCTTTTATTTATATTCTCCATATATATGAACTCTATATTCTTATAGAGTCTGGCTAGTCCAAAGTCTTAGGAAAAATAACAGACCAACACTGTTTCTTTTGAGCTAGAAGCTGGTCACGGATGTGAGCACTAACCCAACCATATAATGATGATGACAACAGCTTACTATTATTGAGTGCTCACAGTGAATGAAAAGGACATCGTGCTATGAATTTTACATATATTACTTTATTTGATCTTCACTACAGACCTCTAAATTGGGGAGTCATAATACCACTTTTGTTAAAATGCAGAAAATATGTCAGAGCAATAATAAAACTGCCATGGTCCCACAGCTAATAAGTGAATAAATTCAAGTCTGTCGGGAACAAGCCAGTAATCGTTATATATCTCAATGCATGTGGATAATTGAGATATAGACTGTATATGGACATTTAGCTGTATGTAGCATTAAAATGAACAGAGTAGCAATTCATGTTCTCTAGGGTTATCACTTACATTGTCGCTCTGTGTGCTGACTATACTAACGGTTTGCAGGTTGAGGACTGGGGTATGTAACAGTATACAGTATATATACATAGCATATGGTAATTCAAGGAAGAATATTTAAATGACATCAAGTAATGCTGGCATTCCTCTATACTGATACATTTTTAGCACATTTTCACTGGTAGTTTCAAAATTATAGTTACATTTGTGACCACAATTAAATAAAACATGCCGAATTTCCCTGGACATTACCATAAAGCCCTTCCATATTGAAAAAAATCATGTAGTAAAATTAGAAAGCAGCTCATTAAATTGAATCAATGTTTATCGTTTTTGAAATTACGGTTCTTTTGACAGAGAATCTAGGAGACTCAGTGTAGTATGATCTTAGACCAAATTAAAGATCTGTAGTAAGTAAAGCTTGGTAACAAAATAGGTAAAACTCATTTTTTGTAAATAACTTTTTCAGTAATTAATGGTTTACCTTGCTCTACTTACTAGACATATATTTTAAAATCAGTTTTTAAATTTTACATATTATTTTATTTTATAATGTTTGATACATAAAAATAATATGTGCAACTTACATAAAAGTAATGAAGCATGAAAATAAAATAGTCACTAACCCTCCAACCAGCTTATGAGGTAGATATTACCAATATCACTGAGGCTGCATCTATGCTTTCCTCCAAATCCCATCGCTCTGCCAACCCCAAAACACAATTAGTATCCTAGATGTTAGGTTTATTGTTCCTTTGCTTTTGAAAATAGTTTCTATTACAAATGTATTTATCTCTAGATTTTGCACTTCATAGTTTGGTATCATAGTCAATGTGTTCTGCAACATGCTTTTCTCACTCAAGACTGTTTCTTAGGTTCATCATGTTGTTGCACATAGCTGTAATTTGTTCATTTTCATGGCTACATAATACTTCTCTGAGAGACTATACAACTTTTCAAGTCATCAGTCAAATGATATTTTGATTCATTCTATGTTTTCAAAAATTGCTATTAGAAATATGTCAGTAATGTGTTTAAATTATCTATATTTCCCAATTCCTTCCTGGTTAACATATCAAAAATTTAAAAAAGTAAATTGAAGTCTCTCCCTGTGATTGAGAATTTGTCACTTTGTTATTGCTGTTTCAGTCATTTTTGCTGTATACATTTTGATGATATTTTATTAGCTGCACACAAAATAATTATTAACTCTTTCTGGTAAATTTGTTTTATATAATTGAGTATTTATCCACCTTGTTACTTATAGTTTTTATTCCTTAAAATCTATTTTATCTCTATTTAATAGAACTACAGTAGTTTTAAAAATTTACTATTTGCCTGCTATATATATTTTCATACTTCTTTCAAATTTTCCATATCCTTAGGTTTTAGTTGTCGTCATTTTAGAATAGCCAATGTAAAATATCATTTTTGCTGATAGTTAGCCCATCTTGCATAAGCTTCCTTGGAAAACAGACCTTGAGGCAAAAGTTCATGTGTTACAACTTTCTTGAGGATAGAATTTTAGAAAAGCAAGAGGAAAGGAAAAATTAAGGCTAAGGAGTATGTTCCTGAAATTTTTTTTCACAGCCTTGCGTCACAGTTGATTGTTAATTGTTGTAGGAAGTCTCCAGAGAGGCTATATGAAACGATTAGAGAAAATAATAATTACAGGAAGGGATGGCAAACATTTATTTGCTGCCCCCCTCTGTTTTCTCCCTTTTATTGGTTAAAGTCTATTCATTTAGCATTAATGCCGCCATATTCTGGGTTGTATTAGCTTGCCCCTTCAGATATATGTTGGAGAAGTCAAAGCCTCCATGTGACCAATACAGCCAGTGGGTAGATTCTGTGTCCCTACGTCAGTAGATGCAGTGTGTGGAGGCTCCTAAATCTGTGATGATGGAGGTGCCAGTACCAGTGGCAGTATCCAGGACATCACAGCTGTAGAAGGTGTGAATCTTCACTAGTGCCTCTCTTGCTCTACCAGAGAGGCAAGTGGCTGAGGTCTCGTGATGTAGGTGGTTTCAGGCAGAACTCAGGTAGCACATAGACTGAGCCTAGTACAGTCCATCTCTGCACCACCTGGATCTGCTTGTACTCAGTTTCATCTGAGTACGAGTGCTCTCACTTTTTATCTGAGAGTTGAGGTGCAAGTCCAATCTTTTTTAGGAGGTAGCCAGTTGCAGCAAACCAAGAAACTTAGAGTGTTAGCAAATCATAGTTACAGTCCGCACTACTGCAGCTGGTCTAGGGCTATAATTAAAGGATTTAAAGAAGAAAAAGTGCATAGAGAGAGAGAAATTCAGAGAGAAGAGAAGATGGCATTATGTTAGGTTTCGAATATTTAAAACTTGTAAGGATTCAGAAGTTATATCATCTCTAGTTTTTTTCTTATTTTCATCCCCCCTCCCACTAACCAGATGTCAAACATTTTCTCCTTATTATGGAATTGATCTTTTTAACATTTATCCCTTCACGAATACTTTTAGAATGAAAAATATATTTTTTAACCTCGCCTAAATTCAGTGAGAATGGATTTGTTGTGTAATTTCTAAAACTGATTCTCTTATGGGCGGTACATCATGCAGCAAAATGCCAATTAGGTAATGAAGTTTCTCACAGTTCTACTCTGAAGGGGGTGTGAAATGAAGCTACTGTAAAAAATGTAAAAAATAAAGGAAAGGAAAAAGAAAAACAACCAGAAAGCTAATTGTTCCAGATTTCGTATTTAATATAAGAATTACTTTGAAATGTTAACCTTAAAAAAGTTTTATGGACACAGCTTGATGAGATGGAATTAAATAGTAGAAGAGAGAATAAAAGGGTTTTAAATATATTTTAAAACATGCTCAGTGGAAGGGGGTTGAGAATAGCATTGTATGTTATAAAGTTATGGGTATAAGTCGAAATTCTTGAACTTTGGAAAGGAACAAAGGGAATAGAGAAACAAGGGAAGGGGACAAAGGAAGTGAAACCATTGAAGGATTTTGTGAAGAGTTCCGATGACACTATTCTGATAAACATTACAAGACTACCACGAAGTCAAGGCATAGTGTTAAACAGGAATTTCAACAATCAGAACTTCCTCCCTTGGCAAAGTATCTGAAAATATGTTAATTATTTTGATAATAGATGTATGCCCAGAAGAATGCCAGGAGAGCAACATCTAGGATGCCGGGTGAGTATATCTAGGATCAGTTTTCACCAATGTGGGAAAAATTATTGTGATACAAAAGTGACAAGACAATTAGGACAATTAGAAAAGCAGTGGCCATTTAACCAGTGGGGTTCTTCTCTGATTGCTGGTTTTCTGTCTGCTTCACAGACACCTTAGTGTTTCCTTTCTTCCAAGCAAAGGAGGGGCTCTGGGGGCAATTCCTGGGCTGGTGTTCTGGAAGAAAGCCTAGTTATTGGGATAGAGTGAAAGTTACTTAAAGATGTTAGAATATAGAGTAGAGAAAGATTAGAAAGTGAAGAATGCAAAGGTAAGCTTGGAATCAAGTAAAACAATCTCAACACGTCCATTTGATGGCTAAGATGCTGAAACTGGGACCAAGACAACAGACCAGGAACCTGGGCCCTAGCTGGAGAGGTTTTTGAGAGCATTCCTGCACACTTTGCCTTGGAGGAAGTTACCTTAATGCTACAAGTAGCAGCCAATTAAGATACTAAGAAACTCTTAAATTTGATTTTTTGTGTGTGTCTTTTTTTCTTCCCTTATTGTGAAAAACTAATTTCAATGGTTTTTCTTACCCATGCATGCTGATAGCTCTCAAATCTAAAATAAGAAAAGAGCTTAGGCAGGGCTTGGTGGCGCATGCCTGTAATCCCAGCACAGTGGGAAGCTGAGGCGGGCGGATTGCTTGAGACCAGCCTGGACAACATGGTAAAACCCCGTCTCTACAAAAAGTACAAAAAAGTAGCTGGGTGTGGTGGTGCGTGTCTATGGTCCCAGCAACTTGTGAGGCCGAGGTGAGAGGATCACCTGAGCCCAGGGAGTTTCAGGCTGCAGTGAGCTGAGTTCATCCCACTGCTCCAGCCTGGGTGACAAAGCAAGACACTGTACAAAAAAAAAAAAAAAAAAAAAAAGCCTCATCTCCTCTAGTTCTTTTTTTTTCTTTTCTTTTTTTTTTTTTTTTTGAGACAGAGTCTCACTCTATCACCCAGGCTGGAGTGCAATGGTGCAATCTTGGCTCACTGCAACCTCTGCCTCCCAGGTTCAAGCGATTCTCCTGCCTCAGCCTCCCAAGTAGCTGGGACTACAAGTGTGTGCCACCACGCGTGGCTAATTTTTGTCTTTTTAGTAGAAGCGGGGTTTCACCAGTTGGCTAGGCTGGTCTTGAACTCCTAACCTCAGGTAAGCAGCCCACCTCGGCCTCCCAAATACTGGGATCACAGGCAAGAGCCACCATGCCTGGCCAAGTCATATTTTCATTTGGGCATCTGACAGGCAATTCAGAGGTAAATGCTACAAGGTTAGGGTCATTATCTTAGAGCCCAAATCTCTCTCCTTTTATTTAAAATCTAGAGCTTTTAATATCAACATCTGCCAAACACTTCAAGATGGAATTATTCTTAATTACTCCTTCTCTCATGTTCTTCGTATTTATTTGATCGCCGATTACACTTTCTGAAATTTTCACGGGTGTTTTACCACTCTTTATTCCTGCCACTCTTGGGCTCATCTCATGTGCTAGTCACATATTGTCTTTAATATTAAAATTTGCTTCCATATTTAGTCTTTATTCATATCAATGTATTCATTTTATGACACTAATATGATTGGGTCAAATCCTGCATGAAAAGTTTTGATGGTTTATCCTTTTATTTATATAAGATAGCTGAAAGAAAAGAATTATTTCAATAGTGTGGATAAAATTCATGTGAAAAAATAAACACATGAGAATATAAGCAAATAATGAAGACTGATGAAGGAGTACTCTGAAAGTTGTCTATTTTAAAATCAACCAAAAATAAAACAAGATATTGAACAAAACTGGAAATATACAACTATAGAATATAATAGAAAGCCCTTTTATAAAAAATGATTAAAATATGTAAAGTATATGTTCAAACAGTAGAAAAGATTTATGATAAGTGCTGTACGGATAGCTACTTAACAGTTGTATAACATCAGTTTAAATTCACATAGTACACAAAGAAAATTATGTAACAATTAAAATTATTTAAAACTAGTGGAATGAAGTATGTTATCAAGACTTTGGTGGGATACGTTTCTGAGAAATTATTTTTTTCAATTCTTTAGTAATCTTTTGATGTATGTAACACATAAAATAAAAGCATAGTCATAAGTATCCTTCTTGATGAATTTTTACAAAGTAAACATGCTTGTGTACCCATCTTCCAGACCAAAAACTAGAACATCGCCAGCACCCCAGAATTACTCTTCGTTTTCTCTTCAAGGATTTAATAACCCCAAGGGTACTATCCCGAATTCTAAAATCATCGATAAGTTTTGCCTGGTTTTGATTTTTATATAATATAGTCATTCAGTGTTTATTAGTCTGGTTTCTTTTAGTCAGCATTATGTCTTTGGGTATTATCCATGTTGGTGCAGGTAGCAATAATTTGTTTATTTTCATAATTTTCTAGTATTAAATTGTGTGATATACCACAGTTGATTTACTCATTCTACTGGTGATGAATATTTGGGTTGTTCCCAGCTTTTTGCTAAAATGAATAGTCATAGCATATGTTGTGATCATTAGAATGTTTGTTTTTGAGGAAGGGTGAATATATTACTGATTTCTGTTGGATATACCAAGGAGTGGAATTGTTGGTAATGCATATATGCAGATTCAGAAGATACTGTTTAACCACTGTCTACAAGGTTAGGGTCATTATCTTATAGCCCAAGACTCTCTGTACCAGTTCATATTCTCACTAGCACTACAGAAGATTTTGGTTGCACCACATCCTCACCAACACTAGAATTATCTGTATATTTCATTTTATGTGAGTGGGTTCGTAGGCATGTCAATCTGGTTTTAATTTTCACTAACTTGATGATCACTGGAATTGAGCATCTTGTATTACAGCCATTGGTCATTTGGATATCATATTTTGTGAATTGCCTATTCAAGTCCTTTGCCAATCTTTCCATTGGATTATATACTTTAAAAAAATTGATTTGAAGATGTTCTTAGTTTATTCTATATAAGTCTTTTGTTTTATGTGTGTCTGTGTGCGTAAATATTTTTTACCATTGTGTCTTGGTTTTGATTCTATGTTTTTGATTATTGAACATACTTAAGCCTACTATAATAAAACTTATACACTTAACTCTATTATCAATTTTATAATTTTTCCTTTATGTAAAATTAGTGTGGTCTGTGTCCTGATTAATAAATCATTGATTTTTCCAACAAAAAATCCATTATTTATATACTTAATCTCTTTGTTTTCATTTTAAAATTTTGGCCTACAATTCTTCTGAGATTTACTTTTCTGTATGGCATGAGGTAGTTGTCAAAAATTGCAATTTTTCTATATGAATATTAAACAGAATCAGCAACATTTATTCCCTCTGGCCCTGCAATGTCATCTTTGTCATGTGGCCAAATGAATATGGGTCTCTTTTTGGACTCTCATTTGTTTCTTTTGTCTATTTGTCTTTTTTTTTTTTTGCCAATATCACACTGTCATATTTACTGCAGTTTGACAATAAGACATGATAACTGGTAATGAAAGTCCTTCTGCTTTATTCTTCCACAAGACTGCTTTGGCTATTCTTAGATCTTGGCAATTCTATACAAATTTTAGAATTGGATGATCAATTTCCACCAGAATAAAAACTTGCCTGGGATTTTGATTGGGAATGCATTGAATCTATAGATCATTCTGTGGAGAATGACCATCTTATACACCGTTATTTCTTACAACTCTTGAGCATGTTGTATTCTATCTTTTATTTATGCCTTCTATAATTTCTGTCAACAAAATTTTGTAGTTTCCAGGACACAGGGTTTGTACGTATTTTATTAAATTATTTCTGAATAGCTTCTGTTTTATGCTGTTATAAAAGTTATATTTAAAATTTTTATATTATCTTTTCTCTTGCTACAATATAGATAAGCAATTGATTTTGGTGTATTGGCCTTGTATTTTGTGACCTTGTTATAGTCACTTATGAATCTCAATAATTTGTCTAGATATTCTTTTGGATTTGCTACATATGTAATCATATATTTCATAAATGATGGCTTTATTTCTGCCTATAACATCCTTCTCCCTTTCACTTCTTTTATCATGCCTTTTTGCACTAGTTGAGACCTCCAGACACTTTCGTCTCATTTTCAGTTTCTGAAAATGCTTTCAACAATTTACAATTAACTATGATGTCTGTAGACACTTTATCTGAAGCTCTTATGTAGAACAGAAGACGTCATCTGTTCCTGCCTTACTAATAGGGTTTTTAAAATAAGTGATATTTAACTTTGTAATCTATTGATATAATTTTATGTATTATTCATCTTTTCTGTTCATGTCGATTATATTAATCTATTTTTATTGGTAAAACACCATTACAATTCATGCAATAAAACCCATCATTTTAATATATTGTTCTATTTGATTTGCTAATATTTTGTTCAGGAACTTTTTTCACCTGTGTTCCTGAAACAGGTTGATTTAATGTGTGATATTAATTTTTTGTAGTATTTTGCCAGATTTTGATATCAAGATTATATTGGCCTCATAAAAAGAATGGAAAGTGTTTCCCCTATTTTTCAACCCTCTGGATGGGTTTATGCTGGATTGGCATTATTTCTTCTTTAATATTTGGAAGAATTCACTGGCGAAGTCAACCTGAAAGAGTGTTTCTTTGTGCAACAGACAGGACCTATAGACCTATTTTGTTCCTGATATTGGCAAGTGGCTTTTCTCTTATTTTACTTGATCAGCCCTGTAAGTGATTAGAAATTTTAATCTTCAAAAACAGAAAGTAATTTTGTATTTTGTTCAGTTTCTCTGTAGTGTGTTTGCTTTCTACTGTAATTCATCAGTTTCTGCTCTTTATTACTTCATTCAGTCTACTTTTTTGGGTGTAATGTGCTGTTTATTTCTTTTACTTCTTGAGATAGAATCTTAGACGTTGATAATCAGCTCTTTTTGTTTTTTATTGTAAGAATTTAAGGCTGTAAACAAGTCTTTAGAAACAATATTTGGTATTTCAAAAGTATTGATATACTGACTGTATCATACTCTAGCACATAAGGTTTTCTATATCCATTGTGACTTATTTCACTCATGTATTATTGAAAAGTATATTGCTTAATTTCCAAAAGTTGGAGATTTTATAGTTATTTATGCTATTATTTTACAATTTAATTCAGTAGTGGCCAAGTGTATATTCTCTGTATTATTCAGTTAGTTAACATTTGCTAATAATAGTTTTTAGTATACACTGAGTATGCATTTAAAGATATTATACATTTTATGATATTTGTATGCACTGGTCAATTTATGACAATAAGTTATTTGTTGTGTTTAGATATTCTTTATTCTTACTTTTTTTTGTTTTATTGTCTAGGAAGATTGGTGAGTTAAATTCTTTCCAGTGATTTTGGAATTCTTTCTCTTTTTTCTTCCGCCAACTTTTCTCTATCTGTCTGTCTGTCTGTCTATCTATCTATCTATCTATCTATCTATCTATCTATCATCTATCTATCATCTATCATCCATCTATCATCCATCTATAGTAACATGGTAAGTTACTGGGTATATACAAATTTATAATTTTATATGCTTCTTTTAGTTTGACCTTTTATCAGCATTTCTCTAGAAATTTAACTAGTCTTAAAAATCTAGTTTGTCTCACATTAATGTAACACCTAGCTTCTTTTTGAGTAGTGTTTTTATAGTATATCTTTTTCACATCTTTTTACAATTTGGCTTTCTGTGTTCTTATATTTAAGATATGTTCCCAATAAACAGCATAGTTAGGTTTTATTTTTTAATCTTTTACTCAATACTTAATCCTTTTTAATTTAACATAATTACTGATGGGGCTTTGATAGGTATTAGCATACTATTTGTTTTCTATATAATCTACCTGTTTTATATTTTTTGTGTCTTTTCTTATCTTCTTTAGAATTAATCAATTATTTTTCACGATTCCATTTTCCCTCTACTACGTTGTTAGTTCTATATTTCTTTTTTTGTCTTATTGTGGATAATTATTAAAACATGAGTATTTGAATATAAGTTATTACTTTCTCACTGCCCAGATGATGTAAGGATCTTGGAATAGTTAGACTCAGTTTATTCCACTTCTGCCTTTTGTGTTATTATGATACATTATAATTCTGTATACATTGTAAAGCCCCCAAGCCATAAGCATGATTGTTATCCAACATGAATATTCATTTATATTTACTTGTATACTTATCCTTCTTTTATTCATTTTCTTCTTCATTTTTTTCCTTTGAGATAATTTTTCTTCTATTGGATTTTTTTTTAGTTTAGTTCATCTAGGAACAAATTCTCTCACCATTTGTTTATGTGAAAATTTGTATTTCATTTTAATTTTCAAAAGATATTTTCTCTGGGAATAGGATTCTCTTTGATCAGTTGGATATTGTTTCATTGTCTTTTGGTTTTATTGTTTCTTTTATGAATGTATTGATGCTCTTTTAAAGCAATGTTTCTATTATTGTGACTATTTGTATGATTGTATTTTTGTTTTTATATGAAGCAGCTTTACTATTGTATCTATCCTTCTCAGGTCTACCAGAACTTCTGAACTCAACAGTTGATGTGTTCCATCATTTTTGGAATATTTGTGGCAATTGTGTATTCAAATACTGCTCCTACCCCATTCTCTCTGTATTTTTCTTATGAGATCCAATTATATGCTTATTAGATCTTTACACTGTCTTACATTTCTCTTCTGCTTTTCTGTATTTTCATTTTTTCTGTACCTCAGTTTGCCTGATTTCATTAACTCATTTTCCAGTTTATTATCCTCTGTTCCACTGTCTAGTCTTCTTTTAGACACATCTTTAAAGTTTTTCATTTCAATTATTGTATTTCTCAGTTCTAAAATTATTATTTATTTATATTTACATATTCTAATTTGCTGGTGAAATTCTCAATTTTTTCATCTGTTTTCTCTTTTCCTCTATTTCTTTTAATATATTAATTATATTTACTTAGACATTCTTGCCTGTTAATTTCTAATGTATTTATTATCTGTTATTCTTTCTTTCAGTTTTTAATCTTATTTTAAAAATTCACGTATCCTTGTTTTTGCCTGTCTGGTAATTTACAACTGAATGTTTGTCATTCATAAATTTTTGTCACTCTGGCTTCTGCATATGATATTATCTTCTTGCAGAGAGGGTTCAACTTTACCTTTTTTTTTTTTTTCTTTTTTGGCCAGGAAGACAGAGTGAGTAAAGTGAGGGCTTGATTTAATCAGGGGCTGAGCTAAGTTAGGATCAGTTACAGCTTTGATATGATTTTTTTTTCTACTTCTGGCTTGTTCTCATTCAGTGTACCCACCTACAACTTTTGCAGTAAAACTTAGTTTATTCACTTAGATTATTCTCTCTGGTAGGCTGTGAAATGATTTGTTGTTGTTGTTTTTGTTTACTCAATTAGGCAAGAGTGCAGAAATCTCCCATCTGTTTTTCAGAAGCTGTTCAGCTTCTTGGCTGTCACCTGTGTAGCTTCAGAAAATGGCAAATATCCGGTGAGGAAAATTTGTGAAGTGTCAGTGTCATTCTATCCCTCCCTTCTTGCCAGGATCTTATCCCCACAGGTCTCAAATTTCATATTTAAGCCTTGGAGTCTACCAAAGCTCTGCTCTTTTCTCTGTCCCTGGAGTTTGTTCTGCGGCAGGTGGAAAGCCTGTATTATCAGCTGCTTATCCTGAAACCAGAATTGGCAAATATCCTCAGGAAAAAACTATGATCAGTCTAAGAGCTTACCACTCTTAACTTTGTCTCCATCCAAAATCTTGAGTCTCCCTACTCCTATTAATGCTTGCAGTTCACCAGTGCCTCCAGGCTGCTATAACAAAATACCATAGACTGAGTGGTTTATAAACAACAAAAATTTATTTTTCACAATACTGGAGTCTGGGAAGTCCATGACCAAGGAAAAAGGTGTCTGGCTTATAGACAGTGTCTTTTCACTATGTCTTCACATGGTGGAAAGAAAGAAGGACCTTCCGTGGGTCTATTTGATAAGGGTACTAATCTAATTCATGAGGGTTCTGCCCTCATGACTCAATCACCTCACAAAAGGCCTCATCTCCTAACACCATCACCTTTTGGGTGAGGACCTCAACATAAAAATTTTGATGAGGACACAAACATTCAGACCATAGAACACTTGTATATTTTTAATTAATAAACTTTATTTTAGAGCAATTTTAGGTTTATAAAAAAATTGAGTGGAAAATGCAGAGTTCATATGCACTTAAAAAAATCACCATTTACTGTTCTCAACAGGAATGTTGGTCGATTGCAAGGCATTCCACCATGCCAATAACTGAATTACATCTGATGAAATATCTCTCAAGGTGATCAATACATTCAAAAGGAAACACTTAAAATCTAACACAAGTTCTCCAAGTTGTAAATGTACACATATATTTAAATAAAAAACCAGGAAAATATTTTCAACAAAAGTAAAAAGGGTGAATATCTGTATATGGATATTGTACATATCTATACAAAGAGGTCATAGAAGCTAATAATTAAAATACTAATATCTCAATAGCTAGTTGGATAATTTATTAAAAAGTTTTAATGAGGAGGTAAATTTAATAACTAAATGTTTAAGAACCTGCTAGGCTGGTGAGCTTATAAAAAATGAGAATGAAAATAAGTATTTTTTTTCCAATCAAATCAGCTCTGATGACTGCTAGACTCTGGACTAGGCACTGGACTCTGATCTGTACTGCTAGCAATTAGCTGAATTTTGCTTTAAACGGAAAAACAGTGCCTTGAAATCTTGATGGTACCACCTACCTTACCACAGGAATTACTACCATCTTGAAATTGTTGCTGACTCTGTTCCAATCTACTAGCTTATACTTTGATACTCTCAGAACAAATCAAGCCTGAGTTTGCCATATCCTTTTCGACCATGATTTGATCTGCTCACCACCATTCTTGGTGTTTACTCTGTGATCAAATGAATTCTTTATACTTTCCCTTCCCATTCCTGATTTTCTTCTCTTTCTATAATAAAATCCTATTATTACTAATATTAAAGTAAATATGGCTTATGATAGTATCCACCATAAATGTGTCAGTGGTAAAACTGGCAATTTCAAACATTGCTAGTGCCAAAGCAAACTAGTAAACTATGTTAGAAAAGCAGAAAAGTATAATGAAAGCAACTAAATATTCAAAAATAAGAGAGTGATTAGGAAAATTGTTTATCAGTTTTATATGTTTTTATACACATTCACTTTTAAATGACATACAAAATATTCCGAATATCATGGATAAAATAAAGACGCAAAACGTCAAATAAAACATGTAGGGGGAAAATAAAATCAGAGCTAATATTAGCACAAAAAACATACATGGGATATTGTGTTACACGGTTTTAGAGATAAACTGGGCTCCACTTTTTTATCTTCCCACCAGCCAAGATGAGAGAAAAGCACAATCAATTATAATGCTCACAAATGTCTGAAAGATAAAACAGACCAGTTGATTAGAAACAATACCGTTTGTCCTGAAACATGAGAGAAATTTCTGCACAGATAGGTTCCCTTCCACATAGATGCAACCATTTTTCAAAAATATTTTGTAAGAATCAAACCTTTTTCAAAAAAGTCTCATACAAATCAAATTCCCATTATTTAAACCAGTAAAATAGATAAAATGGACATATTCGGATATAAGGAACTTGGTAGGATTTTCTTGGGAAAGAGAAGTCTAAAAAAAGAATGAAAAAGTGCAGAGGAAAGAACACCAACATTCAGATTAGGCAGACTAGTACAGACACCAATTCAATCATTTACTGTCTGAGACTGAACCTTTTTAAATCACAGCTTTCTAAGCTTTGAAATTTAGTATTCCTTCCTTACAGGGTTACAAAGCTTAAATAAAAGACAAAAATTATGTAAAACACCTGGTACATAGAATGTGCCAGAAAAAGATTGATTTCCTTTCTTCTTCTCTGCTTTGGTGATTCATATCTCAACATTTTCTTAAGCTGATTTTGTTATTGTAATAGATTTCTATATTACAGGCAAGAGTTTTGTAGGCCAGAGTTTATTCAGTAATTAATTAAGTAACAATTAAGGTCCTAGTACTTATGTCAGGTACTCTGCCAGGCACTGTACTAGGTGCTGGTATGATTATTAATCTTATGATTATTAATTTTCTTTTACAACTGTAGTTATATTCTCTTTTTCATATATAACGTTAAAGATATGCATCTTTTTTATTGATTTGTATTTTCTGCAGTTTATCTTTTTTAATGGTCTGTTGAAGAGCCCGTGTTCAAATTTAATAATTCAACTTGTTTTTCATTTATAAATTATTAAACTACATTTGTATCTTTATTAATTCTTCCTTGCTTTTCTTATACTCAGAAGAATTATTTCTAGCTCCTTAACTTGAATGATAAACTCATTCATTTTCATTCTTTCATGTTTAATATACATTCATTAAAGCATTCAATTTTCTTTGGAGTTAGGTCTGGCAATATTTTACCAGTTTTAAACCTTCCATAATTATACTTTTGATTTCATCTTTTATCTGAGTTAAGAGAAACTTTCTGTTCAGCAGAAGCTACTGGTTGCTTCAGCACCTCAATATCAGTTAATCTCTTCTTATATGGTAACATATTTTTAGCTGAGCACACGACCACCAGCCTAAAGAGTGCTACTTCCCAGGTTCTCTTGTAGCTGGGTTTGCCATGTAACTAAATTCAATGAGGAGGTATGAGTGAAAGTGATGGAATGATGAAACGGTGCAAACTCTTACTCTGAAAGGAAAAGTGTGTCTTCCTCACCTTAATGCCTGAAATGCAGACGTGAAGGAGACAGGAGCTGAAGCAGCTACTTTGGACCCCAGGGTGGAGATGGCTGGTGGAGGTGTGTGGAATAAGCAAGTATTAATAGAAGAAGCCTGGGTGCCTGACACCAAGGAGCTGCCCTATGTTTATAAAATAATTGTTCGTGAGAAAGAAATAAATTGCTATCTCATTTAAAACCCTTTATTTTGAAACCCTACATCAGCAACTGTAATTATAACTAATATGGTTAATAATTTTTAGTTTCATTGCATTGTTATCAAATAATATATAATGTACGAAGTCTGCCTGGAATATATTGAGACATCTTAGGTTACCTCATAGATGATCAAGTTTTGTAAATAGTTCTTGTATTGTTTGTTAGTTTTAAAAGTTATTTAACTGTGTGCATATGTGTAAGTTTCATATGTATTTACATGTGGTTCAATCTATCTAATCAATCACCTTACTACTTTCCATACTATGCTCTCTAAAGCACTGCTTCTATGTAATATTAATAGGTTCACCTCAAAATAAAAAGTTAAATGGTCCCCGTGTGCTCTACTTCCTGTTTTTATTGTAGTGGTAAATGACAGACTCTGGACCATACTGTCAAATCCTAGCTTCCTTAATGAACAGGCTGTGTGAACCAGACAAGTTATTTAATCTTGCTTTTCCTCAGTTTCTATGTATAATACAGAAAATAATAGTACTTATCTGATAGGATTGTTAGGAGGATTTAAGTGTGAAACACTTAGAACAATGCCTGGCAGAGAGTAAGCACATTTTGAAACAGCTATATATTGAGACATTGCCTATAAGAGGTTCTGAAAAGTAATGAAGTAACAGAATCTGCTTAATATTACTTACCCTAGCATTTCCAAAACTTATTTGAGTGATCATGACCAGTTGGGGGAAAATGATATGTTCACGGGAGTATTGGTTTTGGAAATGTTAAACTAGATTATTCAGCTCCGCTGCATATTGGGAATTTTTCACCTAACATGGGATACATGAATGCCATTTAGAAGTTCTTTAAATCCCTGGAAATTGATGAATTCTATGTGTATATGCTTGTTTATCTGTACACATTTTCTGAAGACAAGACCTATGGATTATATCTGACTCTCATATTTCTACATATGTGTTTTTATACTTTACTGAAATATCAGAGACAAAAAATAGTGTAAATCTTCTACTGTTTTAATATTCTTCTGTTTCTGGTTGATCTCCAAGTTCAGCCTGTACATTATTATTGGGATTTTTGGATTTTCATCCTTTTACTATAATTTTAAATTTCATCACCATCCTTTAATATTTTAAGTTACTCTCTTACCATTTCATCTGAATATTCTCTTAACATCGTTTTATCCTCCGTTTATAAAAAATAATGCTTTCTTGTGTACTTTTGTGAGTGCTAATTTTTTTCTAATAGTATTTTTTTCTGGTTCCTGCAGCAAATTATTACAGAAACAAAATTCTTCTACTAAGTCATCCAGAAGCTCTTTCCTTTCTATTATTTTGTATTGTTTTCACATATTCAAGTTTGGCCTTTATTTTATTTATTTTCTTCATTCTTAAAGAAGACAATAACTAATTACACTTACAGTGTGTCAGTTAAGATGGCGAGCAAACCGTTTTGTCCCAGCACATTTTCCAACAGTGATTTTGGAAAACGTTTTCAGACGTAAATTTGACAGGGAGGATAATACATGTATATTTCCCATACATTTCACTTTCTATCAGGTTTTGACTGTTCCCTTCCTCCTTTGAGAGGACATCTTTTTATGCTCTTGATTGATACTCTGATACTCCATAATAATGTAAATATCTTTGTATAACATGTAATTGACTAGGATGCATACTGACCAGAGTTTTTCTGGGTTCCACAACTTTCTGTTAGGACATACTCATAGATTTTATACATCTGAAAACCACTGTGCCATCTCCAAGATCCTATTTCTAATTGTGCGCTTCTTTAGAACTGAAGTCTGTACCTGAATATGGAAAGCTGTAGGTGGGAGGTAAACGAAACAATATTTAGTCCAATTCAATTAACGGTAGCTAAGAAATAGAAAATGGGAAGTGCCTTTCTCCTAAGAGCAGATTTCATGATGTTTCAAGGTATGAGCATTTAACCAGACAGCCCTTTTATTTCTCACATCAATAGCTCCAGCTCACCATAGGATAAAACAACTAACCTCCCCTCCAAAAAAAAAAATCTGTTTCTCTTTCTGTATTCAAAACTTTGGCTTATATATTCAACTTTCTTCAAGTCTTCCACACTTGAGAACTTGTAAAGTAGCGCATGAAGCCATGTGGTATAGTGTGAAGAGCAAGATACTTAGAAGCAAATTATCTGGTTTGAAAATCCAGATCTGAGTCTTTGATTTGCCTGAATCTTCATTTCTAGAATGTTGTAATCTATATAATAATTATATCTTCCCTACCAAGGCCAAATAATTTTCATAGTGATTAAATGGGAACCGGAACTATTTTGAAATTACGAACTTTAGAAAACAAATATATCAAAATTTTCAGGGTGCAGGTAATACAGTTGTTAAAAGGAAATTAGGTCAGGGGTGGTGGCTCACGCCTGTAATCCCAGCACTTTGGGAGGCTGAGGCAGGCGAATTACGAGGTCAGGAGATCGAGACCATCCTGGCTAACAGAGTGAAACCCCATCTCTACCAAAAAACAGAAAAAAATAAGCCAAGTGTGGTGGCAAGTGCCTGTAGTCCCAGCTACTTGGGAGGCTGAGGCAGGAGAATGGCGTGAACCCAGGAGGCAGGTTTGCAGTGAGCCGAGATTGCACCGCTGCACTCCAGCCTGGGCAACAGAGTGAGACTTCGTCTCAAAAAAAAAAAAAAAAAAAAAAAAAAAAAAGGAAATTAACAAATGTTTTTTATTAAAAAAGAAAGATCTCAAATTAGTTATAAATTTCCACCTTAACAATATATAAAAAGATGTACAATTTCAATTCAAAGAAAGCAAAAGAAAGGAAACAATACAGATGAAATCAGAAATCATTGAAATAGGAAACACAAAACCAATAGAGGAAAGTCAGTGAAATTGAAAGCTAATTATTTGATGAGATCCATAAAATTAATAAACTTCTTGCCAAACTGTTCAAGAAAAAAATAGAACAAACACACAAATCACCAATGTCAGAAATAGAGAATATAACTGCAAATGCCATGAAAATAAAGGAAGAAGAAAAAATATTATGAAAAACTGTTGCCAATAGTTTTGATAAATCAATGAAATGGACAAATTCCTCGAAAGACAGAAACTTCCAAAGCTCACTCAAGAAGAAGTAGTTCTATATCTATTAAAGAATTGAATTCTATTAGTGAATTCTACTGAATATTCAAGGAAGAAATAGTAACAATTGTACACAAATCCTTGCAGGAAACATGAGATAGACATTTAAACTCAGTATTAGGTTGGCATTATTCTGCACCTACACCAGACAAGACATTAAAAGAAATAAAATTTCAGACAATATTATTCATGAATATAGATGTAAAAACCTGTAACGAATACTAGTTACTAAGATCTTTACCAATTTTATCTGTTCAAACATCTATTTGTATGTGTAATATTTTTATTTCAGTCTCTGCAACATTATCTACTTCTTGCTTTCCATTCATTCTGTTCTTGTCCTATTTCACAGTCTTATAACGATCACCTGGATTATTAAAACTTTCCAACTTGTCTCCCACACCTTCACTCCATTCTTTTCACTGCCCTCTATCAGAGTTTCCTTCCTAAAACTCAACATCTCTTTTGGTAGTTTTACAGGATTATTTAATATAATTAGAATCCTTTAGTCCAATATTTGAAACTGTATCACTATACTGTTGTATACTCAGTCAGGGAAACTCCATCATCTTATTCCATCTTTCTAATATTAGTGCCTTTACTTCATTATATCCATTACATCAAATCTTAGACTGTTAAAATCTGACTTCTTCCCCAATTTTAATTTCTCCACCTTTAGGTTCCAATGCTACTTGCTTTGAACAATTATCATATTTCACCTTATATAATAGCTGAATATAGCATTTTTGTTTTTGTTTACACATATTTGGAACATAGCAGATGATACCAGAGTTTACTCTCTATGGGTGATGCCTGGCTTTGTAATAAGACTATACAACTTAAGATTGTTGTACCGTATACTTAATGATACTCTGTCTTCTTGTCATTTAACATAGTATTGTACGCACATAAATGTTAGATTATTAATAAATACTTGTTGATGATGAGATCAGACAGATTTAGTGGTAGATTAGAATAAAGCTTGACATATCTGCCTCTTCTTTCAGATGCAAGCATCATTTGGGAATATTTGAGCTTGTTTCTGTCTCTATTTAGCAGCACCTCTTAAACTGAAACCACACGTCAGTATGTGAAGATTTTCCAAATGCCTGGTTCTGTAATTTTCTTGTCCAATGAATAATAAAAGTGTTTTCATACTTGCGGTTAGTTAGTTCATGGCTATCCTTACTTATATCCTTAGTCATCCTTGATCCTATTTTTCCCTTCCCGACTCCAGGCTTGCATAAGCATGCTTCTTCCATACAGTGGAAGAATGTCCTTAATGCCTATAACTATAATACTGCGTTTGAATATTTAAAACATTCTTTTATCTAATACATACACAACTTGGGGCAATGAAGTTTCCACTCAACTACAAGAAGTATTTATTTTTCCCATTTATTGTAAAAGATACACATCACTAATGTAAATATATACCTGCTCACATGCACAGAAGGAACTCATTTTAGCATAATTTCTTATGCTGCCTAGAAAATTCTTACCTTCAGTTTGAGAGGATATAGCTTAAGAAATACCCCTCTAAATATTTCATTTAATAAGTAGGCACTTTCATTCTTTCTTCTATTGTTAAGGTTTACATTCAAAAACCACGTTTAAAGGGTACTATAAAAAAGATAAAAGCATTCGATATACAACAAATTACCCTGGATACTTCCCAGGAATCAGATATAATTTGTACACTAGAAATAGAAATGTTGAGTCAAAATATCGTAAATCACAAATTTAGAATCTAAATTTTAAATTTAATTTTTATTATTTATCTATTTTTATTTCAAAATAAAATCACCAAAAATGGCATTAACATTCATACCTTCCGACTGTGTCTAATCCATAAAATAGAAAAACTAGAGGCCATAATTTTCACCAAGTTCAAATAAGCAGCATGCCCAATAGACTTAAAATTAATGGACATATTGCACTTAGAATTAATTTAAAAATATTTATTGAGCACCTACTATGTGCCAACCATTATGCAGGAGGAGATGAGCATTTTCTTAGTAAAATATATAAACAAATTTAGTTTTAATTTTAAAAAGAACCCTTTACTGAGAAAATGTAATCAGTAATTTGTCTCTCAACCTCAGAACAATTAAGTTGTCCCTGTTTCCAAATATCCAATTGGAGAGTTTCCAACTTTCCTACATCTCTATTATATTATGAATAATGTTTCTAGCCCACTAATTTTGCTGCTAATCAAACACTAAAAAGAGATTCTTTATACTTTCAGATACGCTTTGAAAAAGGACCCCCCCAACATATGCACCAAGGAATTATAAGTTCATTAGTACACTGCTTTTCAAATCTTAGATTCACAGTTCATTATTCTAACTTAGAGATAAAAATACAATTTTACACTTATATGAAACTAAAAAGAATTAGAATTAACATCTGATTATGAGTTTTAATTTTGAAATTAATCTACAGACAGCTCTAATTTAAATATTTCAAATCAAAAACTACCTTTAATATTTTGTCACAAACAATACTTCAAACCTAAATTATACCATTTAGAGTAATGCTTTTCAAAAACATGCAGCATTTCTGGATTTTAAAATAATTTTCATATTTTATAATAGAGTCTAACGTATACAAACCTAAAAATAAATACAGACTTTGCATTTTAGAAACATTCACCATGCTTCTTATTTGATTCATTCTTTACTCAGTTGAAGTTTGTGGCTACTTATTTCTTTTCTATTTTTTGTTTTCTTTTCTGTCTTTTTTTTTTCTCTTTTCCTTTTTTCTTTCTTTCTTTTTTTTTTTTTTTTTTTGAAACAGAGTCTTACACTGTCACCTAGGCTGGAGTGCAGTGGCATGATCGAGGCTCATTGTAATCACGCCTCCCAGGAACAAGTGATTCTTGCACCTCAGACTCTGGAGTAGCCGAGACCACAGGTACGCGCCACCATGCCCGGTTAATTTTTTTAAAATTTTTTAGTAGAGATAGGGTTTCGCCATGTTGGCCAGGTTGGTTTCATACTCCTGAGCTCAAGCAATCCACTCACTTCGGCCTTCCAAAGAGCTGGCATTACACACATGAGCCACTGCGCTGGGTCATGACTACATATTTCAATGGGAAATGGATTACCTGTAATCCAGTGATATGACATAACACTACAAATCACAGAAGCACATATAACATTAATTCTGGCCATAGAAAATGCCTGAAGTGGTTATCATATGCCACTAAATCATAGATCAGCACTGAGACCATTTCATGAAATTTAAGCACTAAGCGCTTTAAAATACTTTACCTAATTTGGAAAGACTTCCCCCAATTTGAGTAAAGTTTTACAGAACAATATATCCAAGTTACATGTTAGAAGGAATCCAAACCTAGCTCATCCTCCTAGAAATATAAGTTGAACTGACTTTATGGATCTGCTTTTCTCGCACTAACTCTGGCCATAACTGTTTACTAGGCACGGTGTCAGACCATTGGATAATATATTTCTGTATAAACAAATTATTTGCTTACAAAGCCTACAGTGGTAGTAAATCCCAAAAAGATATTTTCCCTTAGTTCTTGTGATACAGTCTATGCAACTGCAAATAACAATATGAAGTACATTGACATAAGATACTCTAAAAGAAATTTAGGGCTAAAATAAGAATTGGGGAGGATTTTTTTCATTTTCTTTTTCATCCTGACTCAATTATTTCTTTAGTACCCAACTGATTTTTTTTCTTAAAAATCTTTTCTCCTCACAAGGAAATACAGCTAAATACATAAGATAATGCTCTGCTATTTACTCTCTTGGCAAAATATTAAAAATCATGCTCAGAATAAAAAATTGAAAAGAGAAAAACATATATACATTCACAAAACTATTGCTAAGGAAAGTCATTATAAAATGTTTTTCAGGATATCAAAGGTCATGCAAGTAAAAAACTATACATCTCTTTATTTAATATATCATGGATGAGCTCAGGGGATCATCAAAGTGATTTGATTAAATAATTTGATTTTTGATCAAGAAAATTTGATATTATTATGACATCATATGAAAGCATTTGACTAAACTGCAAAACAAGTGTACTTACTGCCATTTATTTAAATATTTTACATTTGAAAATATAAAATGTGAACTAAAAAAATCTCTTTTGAATACTGGAGAAAGCTACTGAAAATACTGGATGTCAGTAAGTCTTTTAAAGATTTTGTCGAATCTTTCCCTCTTCTACTACGAATTGCTGCCAAATTCATAATTCTAAAACGTAACCTAACCATGTAATTTCCTTGTTATCTTTGAGTAATTTCATAAAAATCCTTTTCACCATCCAGTGTGATTATAAACCAAATCCTACGTACCCTTCTAACATGGCGGCTTCCTCCGTGTTTGTGTTGTTAAAAGAATGTTTGTGTTGTTCTTTTATGCCTGGCTCATTCTGACCCTTTCCTTCCTATCAGTTCCTGAAACTGAGTATGTTGCATCTTTCTTGTACCACACAGGTAAGTCCAAATTTCTTTCTTGCTTGACTTATTGTAATAATTGGAAATTATTCCTTGAAAGATTGCATGTCATGATACCAGGAACACCTAGTAAATTAATATGTTCCCAAAGTTCAGTGATAAGTTACTTGTTGGAAGTTGAAGAATTCATTTGCCTAAAAAATGCTAAATATAATTAATATTCCAGCCATATTTTGGATAATCTGAAATGTAGCTGAAACATATTACTGATAAAAACATAATTTCCAAAATTCTTATGAAAAGATGTATACCTGTAATCCCAGCACTTTGGGAGGCCGAGGTGGGCGTATCATCAGGTTAAGAGATAGAGACCATCCTAGCCAACATGGTGGACCCCCCCACCGTCTGTACTAAAAAAAAACAAACCCACAAAAACTAGCTGGGCATGGTGGCACGCACCGGTAGTCCCAGCTACTTGGGAGGCTGAGGCAGGAGAATCGCTTGAACCCGGGAGGCAAAGGTTGCAGTGAGCCGAGATCATGCCACTGCACTCCAGCCTGGCGACAGAGAGAGACTCCGTCTAAAAAAACAAAAAAAAAGAAAGAAAGAAAAAAAGAAAAGATGTATACCATAATCCAGCTCAACAACTGGAAGTCAAACGTGCATCACTCCTTCATTTTCTATTTTTTGTGCTTCCTTGGCAAATTATGTAGTGCTGGATATACAGTAGGTGCCTTGGTTTTTTCATTGCTTCAAAACTAAATTCTCAAACTTACTGGCTTGAAACAACAACTATTTAATTTGTTTACAATTTTGCAGTCTGTGCTGGACTCAGCAACTGATTCTTCTGCTTGTCTTGCTGCTGGTCACTTCTGTTGGTGAATTCAACTGGTAACTCTGCTGTGGGCAGGTCGGGAAGTTGAGAGAGCTAGGCATCTTTCTTTTTCCATGTAGTCACATGTCCTCTCATTCTGCTTGGTGCTTCTCACATGCCCTTTCCAGAAGCATAGCTGTATTTCTGCCTGGAGGCTCAGGGCTCCTATGAGTGCAAAAGTGAAAACTTCCAGACCTTTTAAAGCTTGGGCCTGGAACTGGCACTCTGACATGTTCTTTTGATTAAGCACGTCATTGGTCCAGCCCAGATTCGATGGGGAAGAATTATACAAGGGGATGAATACCAGTAAACTTGTTCACTGGGGGCCATGAACGGAACAGACTGCCAGAAGGCTTAATCACTACTTACTGAGTTGGCTGCGAGAAATAGAGAACAATGTATTCTATTCTTTAATTGTTGGGGGAAAATGAATTTAGCATTTTGGTAACATGCAAAAATCAACTAAATGGAAATTAAACACTTTGGTATGTACAGAGTGTGACTTGGGTTTTTTGTTTTTTTTTTTTGACAAAGTTCCACTTCACCACAATATCCTACCAATGGGAATTAAATTAAGAAATTTTCATTCTTTTTCTGTGTTAATTCCTGGTTTATAATGCTGAATAATACTTTAGAATACTATCCCACATACTTGGAATAAGGATGCAAAGCACTTGCTTCTTACTCCTACCCAAATATTTGATTTTATGTTAGCTTCAATTTCATAATTTTATGTGACCTCAGAAAGCAATTCATTAGCATCACAAAGAAAAATAATTAATCAAAGAATCTCAAATAATGAGCTTGCCAGGTTAATGTTTAAAGATACCACAATTACTTGTCATTTTTTAACTACAATGCAAATATTAGTTCTAACAGCTTATAATGAATAACTTCAAAGTAAAGTGGGAACTTTAACACCTCCTTCAAATTCTACCCTGTCCATACCTTTATAGGGAAAAAAAAAAGTGTGCTGGTTAGCATCTTTTGACTGCAAAGGCCACTCAGTAAGGTAATCTAAATAATGTTAGTCAGGATGAAGATGCAAAATATAAATAAGAAAAACAGCAATCTCAAAGACTGTGACATATATAGGTCCCAGAGATTATTTAAGTCTCAAAATATTTCTAGGAAGGAGATCTTATCAGTCCCAGAAAGTTGTCAGTTAACCACTATTTCCTTTCCATACTTGTTTTTTCACTTACAAATTTTGAACTCTACCCTTTATCTTTTCTGTCTTTCAGTTTCTGTTGACTCCTACATTTGTCTATTAATTTCATCTGGGATATTCAGTGACATTAGGAATAGAACATTTCTTAATTATGCAAGACTCTTTCACACACTGCACAATATTGATTCATCCTCAGACACTAAATGCTTGTGGCACACATGATCATTGTGACACCTGAAAGTACCCCAGCACCTTGTCATCTCCCCTAGAAGGTGCAATAATCATTTGCACTCAGGGAAGAATAACATAGAGCAAAATGAGTTTTCTATTTCCTCTCTGGCTAACAACTAGCTAGCTATCATGGTTTGCAACAGATAAGAGTTCACAAATATTGGTTGTTTTAGATGATTACATTTATTTGATTGACTAAAAATGAAGAGAACATAATCTTAACACATAATCCAACAATAGTGCTTCTAGGTACTTACCAAACTTATTTGAAAACATGAACGTACAGAAACCTGCATGTGAAGCACATGATCATTAGTCATTAGAGAAATGCAAATCAAAATCTTGAGATATCAAATCACACCCATTACATGGCTATAATAAAAAAGATGGACAATAACAAGTGTTAGTGAGGAGGTGGCAAAATTGAAACTCTCAAACATTGATGGAGGGAATGTAAAATAGTACTGCTGCTTTCAAAAATAGTTGGGGAACTATTCAAAGAGTTAAGCAAAGAGTTACCGTATGACCCAGCAATTAGTCATAGATATATATCCATGAGAAATGAAAACATATGTTTATGCAAAAATGTGTACATAAATGATTATAGCAGCATTATTCTTAATAGCCAAAAGTGGAAACAATTCAAATGTCCAACAACTGATGAAAAGATGAAGTGTGGTATATCCATATAAAGGAATAATATGCAGACATAAAGTGGAATGATTGACACATGTTTACAACATGGATGAACCTTGACAACGCTATGTTAAGTTAAAGAAGCCAGACACAAAAGGTAATGTATCATATGATTCCATTTGTAGGAAATGTCCAGATAGGCAAAGCTATAGAGACAGAAAGTAGATTAGTGGGTCGGAGGCAAGGGAGAATGGGAAATAATTGTTGGGTACATGGTTTTGGGGTGCTGAAAATATTCTTGAATTAGATGGTGGTGATGGCTGCACAATATTGTGAATGTACTAAGAAACACTGAAACATATATTTTAAAAAGATGAATATTATGGTATGTAAATTATATCTAAATTTTAAAAAATTAAATGATAAAGCTGCAAATCAAATCTGCACATGAGTTTTTAGAAGTCTTACATATAATAGCCAAAAACTGAAAGCAACCAAGATGTCTTTCGGTAGGTGAAAGGTTAAACAAACTGTTGTCTATCCAAACAATAGAATACTATTTAGTGATAAGAAGGAAGGAGCTATCAAGTTATGCAAAAATATGCATGAACCTTACATGCATGTTAGTAAGTGAAAGCAGTTAGTCTGAAAGGCTACATAACTTATAGTTCAATGTATATGACATTCGGAAAGGGCAAAACTATAGATTCAGTGAACAGACCGGTGGTTGCCAAGGGTTCCAGGAGAAGGCAGGTTTAAATAGATAAAATACAGAGGATATTTTGGTCAAGAAACTTTTCTGTATGATATTATACTGGTGGATACACGACAATTAAATTGTCAAAACCCATAGAACTTTATAGCCCCAACAGTAAAGCTTAACACATGTAAATTAAAACAAAATCATTTAGGAGATTAAGAAATCCCATGATGGAAGGCAACGTGTGACAGAAGAATCTAACTCTACTACAAGTGAATGAAATAACCTCACTGAAGAAAGTAGGGAAAAAGGTACTGATGGAAGCAACTTCAGAAGTTCGTGGAGTCCACAAAGCTAGAGACAAAAGACACGGTACCTAAACAATATAGTGTAGTTGACAAAGTTGCTTCCCACAGGGTTATGGCTTAAGAATTCTGATACTACCATATATGTACACTGGAACTGAAGAATTAAGTAAATGGATGGTGGGAGCCAGGTTTCTCACTGTTGGAGTGGGAAGTTACAAAAACACTAGGGGTGGTTAGAATGCTCAATGTGGCAATGGGTTAAAGTTGGAGACATTAGTATGAACTCATGTTTAATTTAGCATATTATTTAATTTCCTCTATATATTACAGGTGGATTATGGAAATATTTACAGATAAGTGTACATACAAGGGTTAGTATACATAAATTTTTTTTTGCTCTGTCAGCTGAGAAGACCTAGAGAAATGACACTCCAGTAGCAATAAGCACACCTACTGCCCAGATCTTGGTTTCTAATGTACTTTTCTCCAATTGAAGGAAGCAAGTTACCCTGGGAAAATGGTTGATTCCAAAACTGAGGCTGGGAATATACAAGATAAGCTTGGGGCATATTGTAGTGCCAAAAAGTAAGGAAGTGTTAAAACACACATACACACACAGAGACACAAACACAGACACATAATGATGAGTGAAGGGGGCATATCAAAAGGACATTGGAGCCAAATGAAAAAGCTCTCAATGTCAAATGCTAGAAAAATTTGAGCAACAATAAAAAAATAAAGTAGTGTGGATTATAACTCAAAGTATAAAATAAACATCCATCAGTCCATATTAATATAAATAAATAACTGAATAAGTAAATAAATAGTGGAGAATAAACAGAGCTTTCATGCAGAATTCCAAATAATCTATGTGGGTACTTGGCTATAACTCCCCATCCTATAACTCCCCAGCATAACTCCCCATCCTCTGTCCCTACTACCTATCCAAATCCTACCTTTTTTTCAAAGCATAAATCAAACTCTACTTATTTTATATTATTCTCCAATCTGGTCACTCCTTCCTACCACCACAGATCTTTCTTATTATTTTTTTCTTTTTTTTAAGACAGAGTCTCACTCTGTCACCCAAGCTGGACTGCAATGGCATGATCTTGGCTCACTGCAACCTCCACCTCCCGGCTTCAGGTGATTCTCCTGCCTCAGCCTCCTGAGTAGCTGGGATTACAGGCACACACCACCACGCCCAGCTAATTTTTTTCTATTTTTAGTGGAGGCGGGGTTTCGCCATGTTGCCCAGGCTGGTCTTGAACTCCTGAGCTCAGGCAATCCACCCGTCTTGGCCTCCCTAACTGCTAGGATTACAGGCGTGAGCCACTGCGCCCCACCAATCTTTCTTATTTCTAATAATTATGTGTGGTTTTCTCATAAGGGACTTCATTCTAAAAAATACACTACGAAAAGAAAGAGAAGAAGAGAGTAATTTTACAGTGGAGAAACCTGACAAACAGTATCTCAGCCAGGTGAACAAATTTAATATCAACAGTGATAAGTCATATTGCTATCACACACTTGTATTATGATGGGATAAAAATGGAGCTTTCCTTCTGAAGTCTTCCTCCTAAAAATCTGTAGCCAATCTAATCATTAAGAAATACCAGACAAATCTAATTAAGGGATTCTACAAAATATCTGACCAGTACTACTCAAAGGTCATCAAAAACAAGGACAATCTGAGAAACTGCCACAGCGAAAAGGAACCTAAAGAGACATGTCCAGTAAATGTAGTATGGTACACTGGTGGGATCCTGCAAGAGTAAAAACTATTAGGTAAAAGCCAAGGAAACTTGAGTAAAGTAGGAACTTAGTTAATGATAATGGACTAACATTGGTTCATGAAAGTAATGTTCGTACCATACTAATGTAAGAAGGTATAATAATGGAAAATGGGTGTGAGATGAACAGGACCTCTCTGTACTATCTTTGAAACTTTTCTCTACATCTAAAACTATTCTAAAATTAAAAGTCTATTAAAAGTAAAGAGATCGTCTAGGGATTATACGTTGTAACTATTAAACTTTACTCTTCCACTGCTTGTTCCACTCTTTCACTGCTCATTCCACTCTAACATTTTATGATGGCTGTGGCTCCCGTGGAAGATGAACTTCCTCTTTGCCTGGCTTAGTTGTGAGAGACACTCACCAAGATCCTTGAAACAGCGAAATTGAGTGCTAAGTCTTTACAGGGACCCACAGAGCCTTCTCCTTCTATGAACCTACATATTCAGGGGGCCTCTACTCTGTGGAACTTGTACTTCTTTTCTCCTTTCCA
This sequence comes from Nomascus leucogenys, assembly GCF_006542625.1. Taxonomy (NCBI): domain Eukaryota; kingdom Metazoa; phylum Chordata; class Mammalia; order Primates; family Hylobatidae; genus Nomascus; species Nomascus leucogenys. The sequence continues at coordinate 76,966,482 of NC_044392.1, forward strand.
CTCCTTCCCATTTCCCAATCAGGAAACTCTCTCATTACCCCCCACCCACTCCAACCGCCTCCCAAAACATAAGCCCTCCACTATCCTGGTCCTGTTCTCTCTCATAAAGTGGATTAATGTCTCAAGAAGAAGTGCTTATTGGGTTGAAAAACTATCCACAAAAACGAAAAAATAATCTATTCATCTATCTTCGCTTGATGGGCAGCATGATTAAAAAGTGACTCATTAGAAACACAGTGGCAAGACTTTCTTCTTGGAAACTGTATGTAGAAAGAGCGGGAATTACATTCACAACTAGTGAGTCACCTTCCTCTAATGACAGATAAAATGGCTCTTCTAAAGCCACAGCTAACCAACAAATGACCATACAAATAATAATCCCCTATCCCATCACCACCCCTCTAAAATACATTTAAATAATGTATTTCTGGGAACACTTAAGCCTCCAGGTAAAATACTAAGTTAAGAATATGATTGGGATGCATATTATTAAAGAAGAATTTTGGCTCTGGGATTGCAAATAAACACTGGATAGTCAGGTTTTATTAGATAATATAGTTGCATGGTGCAGAATATGACCACCTTACACACAGGAAACCTGAGTAGTTGGTCAGCAGGTTTGGCAATTTCTCCAAGAAAGGACTTATTAGTTTGGCAGGCACCATTATCTCTTTCAATGTGAACAACAACAACAAATACACACACACACACAAACACATATTTACATACACAAACATATACATGTATCTCTTTCATAGAATGATATTTTGATGAAAGGTATGTATTTTTCAACTTTTTTTCCTCATTTTTGCCTCTACTCAGTCAGTGGGATTATAGCTTCAGCTGAGAGTTATTAAAACAGAAGACAAGTTTTAGAAAAGTCAAATTTTAGCCTCTTGATTTCAAAACCTGTACATCGTAACATTTGGGAGAATATGCAGTCAGCCAATTTCTACACTTCCTATCCTCCCTATCAAGGGAGAAAAACTAGTCACTACTGGGACTCTGAGAAAAGAATCTGAGCCCTGATGTTTTACATCCCCTTGCCAGCACCCCATCTTTGACACATTCAGAGCAGAATATGAGGCCCACACTGGCACAGCAGTAACTGAGAGAGAACACAGTGCTTTGAGAGTCTTGTCTTTAGGCAATAGAAGCTTCTTGTACTCATGCAGATGGACCAGCGAATAGAATAGGTGATGCTCATCTCATCATTCACCATACAGGAACATGCAAATGACTAGGGCCCAGGTGCCTCACTCTCCTTCCTGAAATATGGGCACTTTGCCATCCCCTAAATTTAGAAGAAACTCTAGGTGAATGGGAGAAGAAGTATTAGACTGGCTGAGATTTTGTTTTGCCACTTGGCTGATTAAGGATTCAAAATAGAAATTAACTTTTATTATAGAACACATAAGTTATATTTTGAGTGAACCTAAGTCTGAAGTCTAAAGGCTAGTAACTATTACAGATTTATTAATACTTGAAAAAAGGAAGGATGCCTTTCTTTATACCCTGAACTTTGAGAAAACACTGCTAAATACAAAACTGAGGGACATCTATTTAAGAAAGAAATTGAGGAGGGTTAATTACATAAAATATCCCATGTGTTCCTTTACAGTCTGCAGACCCCTTATAATTAGGCACTGTAATGTAACTTGTTCTGGCCATTGAACTATGAGTAGAAGTGACATATGTCATTTCTTATTTAAGTATTTTACTTTGAGGTGAGAAATTTCTGCATCTTTATAACCACTTGGACTGAGGAGGCCATATGTTCCTGAAGGTGTAATCAAAAGAAATTGCAACCTCTGGCAGCTCAAGTCCCTGTGTATCTGTATAGAGCAGAAGCTTTCTACAAGCCCACATGGGATATGTAACATAAGTAAGACATACACCTTTGTCGCATCAAGCCTCTGAAATTTCTAGAGTAATTTGTTATTGTAGCATAACCTAGCCTACACATACTAATATATTAGGGAATATCCAAAACTTAGAATAATATGAATCTGCTAAAAATCACATTTCAAGTTAAGTAAAAAAGATAACAAATCAAAATTTCCGTAAATTGATATAAATTCAAATGTTGATAGTACAATTACGAGTATTTTGTATTTCCCTCCTTTAATGTTTTGTTTTATGATTTTCTTATCACATATTCAGAAAAAAAAACATGTGAATGAAAGTGATCACATATCTCTTAAAACTTCACTACTAGAAAACCAGGATGTGTACTGTATACAGTCTTAGGTACTGTAATAGGAGCCAGGAAAAATTTTTCTTTCAATTTTAAACCAAGGGGTTCAAATCTCACATCCCTAAAAGCTATTGCACTAACTATGTCCTTACTGGTCCTTCAATTCTTCTTTAGGATTGCAACACTGTGGCAATTGAAAATAAAAGGAATAACAGGATCCCATAATTTTATCAGAATATCAAATCAAAGTCACATGCATTTATTTGTTGAACATTTATTCAGTGCACCATGAGGTGTCATGCAATGTCAAGGACAAACAAGAAGTGCATATATCAATTACTGGAATATTACACTCAAAATCCGACCTAGTAACGAAAGACTTAAACAAGCAAGAGTTGGTGTACAATAGCATATAAACAGCCTTCCTTTTTTCCACTATATATGATAAAATACTGAGTTGAATGCATAAACATAATATTTTCTTGCAGCAAACTTGATATATTGAGGCAGAATCTCAGGCTTGGTCTTTATGTGCCTAACTAGGTAGTGTCTTGGGTCAAGGAACTTAAACTCCTAGAGGCCCATTCTCCTGAACTGTAAAATAAACATAATAATATCTTCTGGATTGATAATTAAGTATTGTATGAGTGTGTATAATGTACATGAAGCACTTAAAGGAATGTGTGGCATAACATAATCTCTTAATAAATGGTGGCTATTTTTATTACTCAGTCTCATCATATCGTTTTACTCATGGGGAAAAAAACATGCAAGTTCAAGGCTGGAAATTACACAAAGTCATAAGGCTAAATTAACTCACAGTATACTTGAAAAATAGTATTAGATGTACCAAGTACCTCAATAAACATATGAAAGTAATATATGTGGGAAATTGGTTGTGAAAGGTAATAGCTATTTAATTTTCCAACCAGAATGCACACTTAACACTTGGGTGTTTTGTTTTGTTTTGAGACAGGGTCTTGCTCTGTCACCCAGGCTGAAGTGCAGTGGCGATCATAGCTTACTGAAGCCTGGAACTCCTGGGGATAAACAATTCTCCTGCCTCAGTCTCTCCAGTGGCTAGGAATACAGACATGCACTACCACACCTGGCTTATTTATTTACTTTTTATAATTTTTAGTAGAGACAGGTCTCACTATGTTGTCCCAGCTGGTCTTGAATTCCTGGAAAATCCTCCCATCTCAGCCTCTCAAAGTGCTGAGATTACAGATGTGAGCTACCATGCCCAGCTGCACTTAACCCATTTTGATCTCAACTAACGCCTGGCACTTTCTATCCACTTTCTCATCTGTCCATTTTATTGTCTCATGTGGGTAGGACTTACTTCCCTATACATTTTTTGTACCTTTCTTGGCATAGGGTGCTAGTCCAGCAAGTTAGGATAGGTTGTGGCCAAAGATGAATACCAGCACTGCAGGTTGTTAGCAGGTCGTGTTTCTAGGGTGAGAAGCCGGAGATTTCCAGGTGAGGAGCAGGATATGGTTTCATATGATGTGGTTAATTAACTGAGGTGAAAGCTGGAAAAAGAAAAAATGAAGAGAGAATAAGGACTGAGGAGTTTCAGAAGAGTTATGGGGACATTGATATTTATTCTTCTGGCTACCACAGTGTCCTTCTACCTACCAATCCTTCCAGCACTATTGACCTTATTACTTACTTGCACTGGTATTGTATCTAATTTCAGGTCGTTGGTACCAACTAAGTTCAAGAATGAGAGAAATCTACCAGTAACAGGAATAACTGGGAGAAGTTTCATGGAGAGGAAGAAGGAATGCATTAGATAATTTAAAGGACTAGATTAAGTATAGAGAAAAAAAATGGAGAGAATCTAGGTGAGGGCAACAGCATAAGATAATGAAGATTGGGGGGAAGGAGACTGGCCTGTGCTTGGGGTAATGAAGATACTGCACTAACTTTGTTCTTATCAGTCCTTCTATTCTCCTCTAGGATTGTCAACACTGTGGCAATTGAAAATAACACGAATAACTGTTTTATGACAAATGGACCTGAACCCTATGAAATGAATTTGCGAGCACTGGCACAGTTCATATATGCTACAAACAACCATCTTCAGACAGTGTAGCCAACCAACTGTGCCAGACTTAAACTGATGACCCTGAGGTGAATCGTTCTATTGTCACAACATTTCTGATCCTCAAGGCTCTCCATGCTCCTAAACTCTTTTCTTTAATATTCTACAGTGTGTTTATTTTCACAGCTATAAAGTCACACTCAGATTTGCAATGATATTTACTACCATATTTCAGAGTGTTTTAACTGATGTTAGTTCAAATCAATTCTGGAGAAACTTTCCAGCCAAGGGAATTGCAAGCTAGCTGGTTGACATTGGAGGTCAAATACTCCAGGGTATGGGTCTCAAATCACTTAATTCTTCACAGCAAATTAGAAACGGGACTCCAGCTGGTGCTAAAGAATAAGACAGACTTGCTGTATAAGGACAAGCTGCTGCTTGGATTTTGAGTCTTTATATTCCTAAAATAAAAAATGTGAGACCCAATTCCCACCCCCCAATCTCATTCTTTCAGAGTAAAAGATTTCTTAACAACAGCAAAAATCTGGCCACCTGATTTCAATACATAAATCTTGCCAAGGTATAAAAATAAAATATGATTTAAACAGCAACCTGTAATCTCCTGTTGACGACCAGCTGTGCCTCCTATTAGTATTAATGGAAGTTACACAGGCATAATAAGAAGGAGGGGAAAATGCCACCTTATGCTTTTTGCACACCTTAACATTTTTATAGCAAGTCTGATTACAAGGGTTTACTTGAGCGGCAATTAAACAATGATTGATTACTTAGTACAATTTGTATTCCAGGCAACATGCAAATGGCAATGAAATTCTCAGATAAGGAATGGAATAAATTCTTCTTACATCAGAGAATCACATCTTTTTAACAGAAACGTTTGCTTATATGGAGATAAGAACTTCAGTATAAGTTTCTTAAATAATACATGTTTACCGAAAGACAATAAGCCTTGATTTGGATTTAGAAAGGAATGGTAATGATTTTTGCAAATTGTACTTCCCACTTCACCTTTAGACTACAGCTCTCTTTCCATGATGACAAACCATATGGATGGAAAGTATAATATTCACTCACAAATATATTGACTTCGACTATAGTCACAACTACAAACAATATTTTTCATCATATTGTGACATTGCAGAAATAATATCTACTTTTAAATTGAAAGTGAAGTGAAAGGTTTATTTATTAAGTGTCGATCATGTGCCAGGCACCATTCTAGGTGTAGGCAACACAGCAAAGAACACACAATACTCATGGTAGAGAAGAAGAAGCTGACAATAAACAAGTATATAGATATAGACACAAAGTCAGTGTATACAAAATTAAAAAAATGATCAGGAGAAACTGATGGGCATTGATGTGTGTATGTACCTATTCATATTCAGGGGAAAATGATGGAAAGGGAAGTCAATGACTTTGCACTTGCTTTTTCCTACTTAAGGAATATCCTGATCCAACATCATTAAATAGTTGCCTGCTCTGTACCATTTTGATATTCATCCAAGTACAAAGAACAGAAAGAACTTAGAATTAATATGCTGGATAAATAGTAAAGCCACAGTGGCTGATGTGGTATAAGCTGGAGTAAAATGGAGATGACATGAGATCACAGATACACAGAGGTATAGTCATTGTAGGCCAATCTAAGCAATGTGTGCTTTACTTGAATTTTAATGAGAATCCATTGATAGGTTAACAGGGGAGTGTTATGACGTAAATATGTTTTTCAACCATCAGTCTAATTGCTGTACGTGTGTTATGGGATGTAATAGAAATGTGACCTACCTTGAAATCTGCATTTTTCCTGAAGAACTGGCTAATATATTACCATTTTCACTTATTGAAAATTTAATGTAAAAGAGAAACTGCAGTTAATATCTTATAGTCAGGTATGTTTAAAACTAAAAATCAGAAATCGCTCCTGCTTTAAGGTATTATTATCATAAAAGGCAGGGATATGTGAAAGGAAAGAGAAGAAAAAGTTATGATGGCTATAAAAACAAAATATTAGAAAAGACTATTAAGGATCACATTGTCCATCAGCTTGCTTTTTGCGGCTGGGATAAATGGCTGTTTATGTTCTTTGTTCAGATTTCCAGGATAAAGACTTCATATCATCGCTGGTAGTCCATGCTAATATTTTGTCTTTGACATAAAGAAGTTATTTTTTATATCCAATTACATTGTCTCAATTTATTAAACCTATTTCATGACCTGATGTCAAAATAGAAAACAACTGCTCACTATTCTGATAAAAATGATTTCAATAAAATAATTTCTTCAAGCTTAGCCAGCTTTGTCTTCTCTAAGCTAAAGGATCTGAAACTCTTTACTCATTCCCTATTTTTATCACTTTAGTCAAATTTTTCTTATGCCCAGAACAATCTAAAGTATGAATTGCTTCTTGTATCAAAGCACGTACAAGTTGATTAGAAATTTATGTTCTATGTTTAGCAATTTAGCTTAGTTAAAATGATGAGAGGAAGATGACAAAGTATTTAACACATTATATTTGTGTCAAAATCTGTGATACAACTCATCATCTAGGCATGGATTTACTATGCGTAACAACTACAACTATACATATTTATTTAGGATGTGGATGATATATGTAATATATTTAGTCATATATAATAGGTATATACATATGTTTGTTTCTTACTGTAACAAGGAAAAACCATGAAATAGATATTATCATTCTTTAATGAGGATTCTTATAGGTCACAGATTAGACTAGAATAGAACAGAGCAGCAAAATAGAAAAATTCTGTAAGGGAACATATTACTCTATTTCAAGGCAGACATGTAAAATAGAAGGTATTGAGTGAAGGAGTCCTGGGCAAGAATCCAAGATCTGCCACCCATTAGCCTTGTGAAGATACAGCATTAACATTGTGAAGCCTCGATTTTCTTAACTATGTGATAATTAATATACAAAGTCTAATAAATTGCTTAGCAAAATAGGAACTCTAAATGTTAGTTCCATGAGTAAAACCAAAATAAAATCCTTTTGGATGTTTATAAAACCAAAAAATATTCTTTATAAAGTATACTGCATTTAAAATAAATAAAATTCACGATATTGTGGTGGTGTTTCAATAACTCCTACCTACCACCCCCAAGAAAGAAATTAGGTATCAGAAACTCCAATAAAATACATAAGTGTCAGTTTCTATATTTTTAAATTCAGATTATTGTGGTAATTAAATCAAAGATTATGTTTAATGTCCTAGGCATACAGTAGATGATCAATAAAGTCAGCTATTTTTATTAGCTCTAAGTAAAATTAATGATTAAGCATGCATGGTTCAACGGAGGATGCAACACAGCAATCAATGGTAGTTAAAGCTAGTACAGATGGGAAGGTGGCTCTGTCCATATACTCTAGTCATTCATTATCCAGGAACAACAAGTGTGGGCCAGGAAAATCTTTCCCTAGAACAATAGTGGATGCCAAGATCCTAACCACTCAATACAATCTCTCAGAAAGAAACATTTGGTGGCCTTTAAATAGAAAGTATCATGCCAAAAGAATGTTTTTGGTTCTACACTTTTTAATCTCCAAATTGAAAATAGTTAAGTTGAAAAATGTTTCTCAATGGAAAGATGTATTATATTCTTCAGGGGGTCAAAGTCAATCCTGAAATATGTTAATGCTGTTATATCCTAAGGTGCTGCTGGTTTGGAAGATGGGCAAAAAAATAAAAAAATTTATAAAGCCTTTAAGAAACAAACGTGTGTGTGTGACACAGATGGCTGGAATAAATTATGGGACTCAAAAAGCAGTTCAATTTGCTTAGTTTTAAAATCCATTTGGACATTTATCAAAGTTCACATTGTGAAATGTATTTGTGCTACTTGGAAGAGTGATAGTAATCAGCACCCCGCAACACCAACCCCCAGAAAAGAAAAATAAATTAAAAAAGGAAAAATCTATAAGCTCTTTTCACTGAAGCCTAAAACAAGATAGTTGAATTAATGAATCTAGTGATGACTCATTTTAAGCAACAATTGGAAAAAGTATGATGAATGATTTAAAATATACATACACACATACATGTATATATCTATATATACACAACACATACAATGGCATAAACACGTAATACATCAGTTCTTCCAAAAGATTGTCAAAATACTTTCAGAATGGTTATTCTGTTTAAGATACAAAGTACCAAATAATCTTTCCCTTAAATTCTGCAAATAAGAGTGAATATTCTTTAAAATTTAATAAAATTTTTAATAAATGGAGAAGAAACTGCTCAGAATATTTAAAACAACAAAACAAATTAAACTATTTGAATGTGTTGAAGGAAAGATACAAGGAAATGGGAAATATTTTCAAATTTATTGGAAATACCAAGGTCCTTTGCACGAATGACTGTATTTATCAAATATTATCAAGTGAGTTAAGACAAGAAGAATGAGAAATGTGTTTCAGAGCAAGCTCTTAGCTTAGAGTTTCTCTGATTGACATACATGATAAATTTCAATTTTTGAATACTTAAAGATGCACTGAGGTGGGTGCTTTGGGGAAAGTACACAAACATGTTGATTTTTATTCCATTTGCTTGTTCAGTCAACATATATTTAGAGCACATCTACTTAAATCCAGACACTGTCTAAACTGAGTGATTCAAAGATTAATAAGATGTAGTCCTTGCCCTTGAACAGCTCTGTCTGGTGGATGAGACAGACACATAAATGTAGAATATTAAATGCTAATACATAAGTATGAAAAGAGACTATAACCTACAACCTGTTTCATGAGCTTTTTCAAAAACATTTATTGAGCATCTACAATATGCTAGGCACTGGTTCAGACACTGATGATACAGCAGTGAACAAAACAGCCTCAGGGAACTTACATTCTATTAGGAGAAGGCAGGCAATGAGCGCACGCATCATTAAAACAAATAGAATGTCATTTGTATTCTATTGCTAGGGAGAAAAATAAAATAGGAAAAGGGGGATAGTGTATGTGAGAAATGTGAGCTGCAATTTTAAATATGGTATTCGAGAAGACCTTACTGAGAAGGTGGTCATTATGCAAATGCTTGAAGCTGATGAAGGGCTATCTGTTGAAATACCTAGTATGGAATATGAATGCAGACCGAGGGAAGAGCAAGTGGAAAAATCTCTGTGGGTGGAGCTGGAGTAAATAAGAATAGCAGAAATGAGAAGGAGAGAAGAAACAAAAAGCTAGATATATACATACATGACTTGTAGGCCATTGTACAATTTTCCTACTGAGTGAAATGGGAAGGCGTGATGGGTTTGGAGCGAGAGACTGACAGGATTGCTGTTTCATAGATTAAATAAATCAAAACATTCAAACAACTATCTTATAATAGGACATTCTCCACATATTTAGATTATTTTGCCTAGTTAGATAAAGCTTAAGGAGTTGCCAATTTCTAGAACTCTTAAAAATAATTTGCCCCAGACTGATGATAATTATTTTGCTAATAATGGACTATAGAATATAGACAAATTTGGTATTCAGCTTTTCATATAAAATACTTCATATAAAAAAATTACAGAATACCTAATATGTGTCTAGGGTGGGAGTAATGAGGTTTTTACCCTGCATGCACAAACATACACATTTATAAAAGGTTTGTGTATTGGTCTATCTGCTCATAGTGCAACGGAGCTTGTAAAATAACTTTTACTTTTTTGTATAATTAACTAATATGTGTTTGTTACTTGTCCATGAATATTTAGATCTTATATCATGTTATTTGATTTATTGATATATATTCTTTATCTATATTTATATATATAATTGCCCATTTTTTTCTGTTAATATTCTTCTACATCATTTCTAATGCCTGCATAAAGTTGAATTATGAATTCACCAGATTAATGTCAGTTATTTATTTATTTTTTATTGAGATGGAGTCTCACTCTGTTGCCAGGCTGGAGTGGAGTGGCACAATCTCGGCTCACTGTAACCTCCACCTCCGGGGTTTAAGCAATTCTCCTGCCTCAGCCTCCCGAGTAGCTGAGACTACAGGCATGCAGCACCACGCCCAGCTAATTTTTGTATTTTTAATAGAGACAGGGTTTTACCCTGTTGGCCAGGATGGTCTCGATCTCTTGACCTCATGATCTGCCTGCCTTGGCTTCCCAAAGTGCCTGAATTACAGGTATGAGCCACCATGCCAGGCCAATGTCAGTTATCAATAATCAGTTATCAATCAGTCACCTGTTATAGGGCATATATATTGTTTTACGTTTGTATGAACAACTTCAGAATGAACACATTTTTGGATACATCTTGCAAAAAGAATATTGTTTTCTTAAAAAAATCAGAAATAAAGTTGATGACTCAGAGAATGCACATATTTACCGTTTGGCTACTGCTCTGGTTTGAATGTTTGTGTCCTTCCAAAATTTACATGTTAAAACCTAATCATCAATGTGAGGATATTATGAGGTGGGCCCTTTGAGGGGTGATTAGATCATGAGGGCAGAACTTTCATAAATGGGATTAGTGCCCTTATTAAAGCAACCTGGAGAGCTGCATTGTCCCTTCTGCCATCTGAGGACACAGTGAGAAGGCATCATCCATGAACTGGGGGGCGGGGTGCTCAACAGACACCAAATTTGCCAATGTTTTAATCTTGGACTTCCCAACCTCCAGAATTGGGAGCAGTAAATGTCTGCTGTTTATAAGCTAACCACTTCATGGTATTTTGTTATGGCAACCAAATAGACTAAGAAAGCTATGTATTGCTCAACTGCCCTGCCTATATACTATACTAAGTTTTTACTCATTATGAAATCTTATGAACCTGTTAATTTTATTACACCCTCCTTTCCTTAAAAAATCTTTGCCAGTTTGATGTGTGAAAAACTCTATGTCATTATAATTTTTTGACATTGCTTTGATTACCGATTGGGTTGACTCAATTTTCACATTTTCATTAACTGCTTGTATTCCCTTTTTTGTGAGTTGGCCATTGATGCCCTTTATCTGTTTGTAAATCACTAGAAATCTTTTCCCCTTAGGCTTTCCACAGTCTCTGTCACGTTGAAAAAGAGTAATGCTAAATAATGATCTGCAATGAAGTTTTAAGATAAAATAGGATAGTTTTTCATAATATTTATTTACCTGCTATGTACTAGGTACTATGTTAGGCATGGAGGACAAAAAGATAAGACCCACTAAAAATTATCAAGGATCTTACAGTGTAGGGGTAGTGTAGGGGTAGGGGTAGTGGAAATCATGAAAACAAACTGCAGAACAAGAACAGCACATCGTTCATTATTCAGATGATTAAAAATTGATGATTATAATTTTATGTAGGAAAATAGGACGAGAGACATTGACTGAGAGACGGAAATCCTTCTGAAGTGTAGGTTTTTCTTTCTGGCCTCTGATTAAAAACAGAGATCTGCCTTTTAAGTGCCACAACATGCTAAATAGCAATGGTGTTAATATATGGTAGAAATGCACTATTTTGGTTTCTAATGGCACTTATGATTACCACCCAGGCTAGCATGCACAGGAAATGACTGAGCCCATCTCCAGAAATCACTTGCCTTGGTTGATTTTCACACATTCAACCAAGTGAGTCTATGAATATGCAATTACACATACATTGCAATCAGAGTAATACTTCAAAATACACATTTGATCATACCATTCTTCTGCTTTAAAAAACTTCCATGGCTTCCCATTTCTTATAGAATAAAGTTCAAAACCCTAAACAAAGACTAAATAAAACATGGCATGCTTATCTTGCAGCTTCACCCTGGGTCACTCTCCCACTAGTTGCTTAAACTCCAGCCATCAGGGCCTTCTTTCCCTGTTTTCAGTATATCTCTGACCCTGGAGCTTTTACACTTTGCTCTCCTTTCCTGGAAGTCTTTTAATAACCTCCTTTTGCCTTTTTAACTGTTACATTGACCTTTAGGTCTCAGCAGTAAGGTCATTACCTCAAGGACTCCATTGACTTCTCAGGGCCCTCTACTATAACAGCCTTTTGTTTTTCATTGATGTTGTTATTTGCCGTAAATATATTTTTGTGTGATTATTTTGCAAATGTCCATCTCCCTAACTCATCTGCATAGCGCAGGAGAATAAGAGTTCACTTTTATTTTGCTCATCATGGTACCTCTAGTGTTTTCCACTGAACCTAGCATGTGTTCGGCACATAATTATCAGTGATAAGAATGAATGAACAAATGCAGAAATACCTCAGAACAATGAAATAAATGACGAGATTTAAAAATATGAGTTAATTTTTATGTCCAGGCATGATGATAATTAAGCATGTACATTTTACATGCAGTATAGACTATTTGTTAATTAACATACAGAGGTAACAATGCAGCTTAGGTTCACTAGGAAGCAGACTTTGCAATAGAAATGTGTGTGCAGGAAGTATATTCATTATTCAGTGCTGTCTGGATGAGGCCCAGTGAGAACAAGGAAATGAAGCAGGATGGGCAAAGGGAGAAGCTGAACTCTATAGAAGTCCCAACATATGTCCCAGCTAATCCCTTGAGGGACCTCTGAAGGTGGGATGGCCCCTAAAAGGTGTCTTGAATTGAGGCAAGGGCCCAGCCTTTAAATTCCCACATCAACTGTCATTGGATATCTGCTACCCCAGGAAAGGGCCTGAACTTTGAGTGAGATGGCTCTCTTAGCCAGGGGCAATTTCCAGAGAGGGACTCAGCAGACAGCTGTCAACCACTAACACTCCCAGGAGCTAGAGAGAATAAGTGCCTCAGTTTTGAATGGGTTGGGGGATGGGTGGTGATCTGTGAAGCACATCATAACATCTGCTACAGATAACCAAAAGGGAAAATACATACTTTAAGGCAAGGATATGAAGAACTTGCTCAAATGTAAATGAACTAGAAATTAAAAAACAATAAAATTCCAGCAATAAAACAAGAAACCACTTTAAATGCCAGTTCTTGGAATTATGACAATATTTGATGGTGAGAGGAAACCAACAAGGCCAAGGAAAAGACCTCTAAGTAGTGAGGCAAATTATTTCAGGGGACATTCATTCTAAAGGATGTTTTCCCCCCACTTTAATTTAGATAAGTCTATAAACTTTCCACTTACACTGCATTTTACCCAAAATCTTTCATAGGCAATCATGCATTAATGGCATTTTTCTAGAACGTGGGAACGTGGGCATTGAAAGATTATATCTTTAAATTTGTAATATTTAATTTATATGACACTGTTCAATTTACAAAATACTATTGCATACATTTTGACATCTGACTCTCATAGTAATCCATTCAGTTAAACCACTCATTTAAAATCACTAAGCGGCAATTTTTGTTTTTCAGTTAGTGGCTAAAGGTTTGTGGTAACAGAGACAATGTCTCTATTGTCCAGGGAGATGGCACTAATGCTTATCACAGTGTCTTAAACAATTGCACTCAATAAATAATTGCTAAATAAATTTATGGGAGAGGTTTGTAGTTTCTCTGTGTTATCTGTGCTTTTTATGGCATTTACATAGTACATGCTGATATACTGCATATCAATATATACAATATGATAGACATGTAGTTGAGCACATTATACTGTTTGTTCCACGAAATATGAACCAACGTATTCCTTATGGTCTTTTTAACAGGAATGCTAGAAATATTTGGGCCTAACTGATCTTTAATCATTATCCTACTGGTCAATATGGGTAGGAATTAATTTGGCCCTTGAAAATCAGACAGTGGAAAAAATGCATCTCATGATCATTCAGCCTCTGACTTTTTGGGAGGAAATCATTTTCAAAGACGTGTCCCCAACCAAAAAAAATTTCTTAATGCTAGACTGCAAAGAGAAATAAAGGCATATGGAAATCTGAATTTTTATTGTGTTTCTAAATTTGTAATATTGAATAACTTTTTAGATGTGAAATTAAAGATGACTCATAAGCCCTACTTCTGACTTTGGTAGTAATAATATTCATTTATGTACTGTAAACTATTAGGTTCAAACATAAGCTGTCTCTCCAAAGCCTACAAAAAATTAATGTGGAACACCTGATATTTCACTGTGCTTCCAGATGGAGGGACAGCTTGACAAACGCTATCATAATTTACAACTTTTAAAAAGTGTGGTGCAAATGCATTTGCAGTAAAAGCTTTAAACAGCTTGCATTATTTACAGGTACAACTGTGTTTAATGTGCAATTTCAATGAATTTAAAATATTAGATTCAATCACTGATCACAGAGCATAGGTGTGGCATGTGAGCAATGTGATTAGATGCCTTAATTAATATGTCAGAACAGGATACATCTGTTTGATGAAGTTGGGGGGGTGGTAAATAGCATTTAAATTTTATATTTGATTATTGACTATCACCGATGAAACTCTTATCTTTGGAAAACCAGCATATTTTGGACTTATCCTCTATGGTTGTTTAGGAGAATTACAATAACAAAATGAATATGAAAATACACTGTATAACTCTTAAAGATAACTTGGATTCTTGTACACATAAATTAACTATCAATTGCTAACTGATAAGATGTATGTTAAAGTGTAACCTGAAAGAGCAATAAGCCTGTATCCCTGTAGGTTAGGAAATTGAACATTGAACCTGACTGATTAAATTGGAGAAGAAATCATATGTATTATAATTATATATATTATATTTGTAAATTTATATGTTTATGTGTATATATCTTTTCTCAATATATACATATGTGTGTATCTGTATGTATGTATTTGGGTGTTTATATGTGTGTTTATATATATAGATTGATAGATAAATAGATATAGATAGATGTATCTATCTATCTATATCTCCAAGAGGATCTAGAGTAAGTAGGTAAGGTGTGGTTGTAGGGAGATGCAGGAACATCTGACTTTGGAACATTACTCCATGAAAAGATAAATAGTTATTTTGACCCATTTTAACTACAAATTCATTGATAGATATTGTGACCTATTTCTCAGCAGTAAGTAGGACAATGAGAATACATGATGCAGCGAAACTAAAGTTTCTAAAATGAACTGCTCAGTGTATGAACGAATGTACTCTGTTCATTCAATCACCAAGTGTTCTTGGTCTCTTATGTTTCAGTCCTGAGCTAGGAACTGAGTATCCAGTAAACAACAAAAGTAGACATGTGCCCCCTCTTCCTGGAGCTTCCTCTCTAAATAGAAGACATATATTAAATAAGTCACATTCAAATAAATATTTAAACAACATTTTAGAAGTCTATGAAGATGAAATAGAATGAAAAAGACAGTGGGTGTAATTTTGTTGGTAATGGGGATGGATCATAAAGGTTTCAGTGAGACCTAAATGATGAGTAGAAGGGGAAGAAGAGCTCCAAGTGGAGGGCAATGTGCAAAGGTAGAGAAGTGGATGGAGGATGAGAAGATTACCTTGTGGTTGGAATATAATGAGTCAGGGCAAGAGTGGCGGAGAAGCAGAGTAGAGCAGGTCATTCAGAGGTTACTAGGGAGTTTGTATTATATTCTGACTGCAATGGACTATTGAAGGATTTATACCATGGGTACCTGGGTGTGTGGATGTATCTTTGTATGGCATGAGCCAGTTAATACTTTTTAAAGCTCAATCTGGT
Organism: Nomascus leucogenys; assembly: GCF_006542625.1. Taxonomy (NCBI): domain Eukaryota; kingdom Metazoa; phylum Chordata; class Mammalia; order Primates; family Hylobatidae; genus Nomascus; species Nomascus leucogenys. The sequence goes on from NC_044392.1 coordinate 76,982,332, forward strand.
GTGGAGATGAGGTAAGAATAGAAGCTAGAATACCAGTAGCTTGGACCATGGTGGATGCAGCAAAATGGAGAAATGAATGATTCAAAATCTATTTAGGAGGTTGACTCCTGAGAGTTTGGGCATAGATTAAATGAGGCAATAAGGATAAAGGAGTCAAAGATGATTCTAAGGTTTCCATTTTCTAGTGTCTCTTATTTGATTCAAGAAAAATGTATCTGTCTTTTAGTAAGTTCCAGGTTCTGGAAGGTAATCTGATGGTTTGTTCAGAGAAGACTTCTCAACCACTCGAGGTACCCATACCCTAGTTATTCTGTCCTATTCTTCTTTTATCTTACAAGCAGGCATCACATTTTGCTTACTTGCTTATTTTGAGTATAATCTCCATGAGATTGATGTGTATTCTTGAAGACTATATCCGGAGAACCTAGCACAGTGTCTGGGTCTGGCATATTGAAAATGCTCAATAAACATATTTGGTGAATAAAACGATGGATGGACTAATAAAAAAACGATAAGGGAGAAATACTTGACTCCAAGGTGTCACTATCTAGCCAAGTGCATGAAGGAGTGCCACAAATGTCCTAACAGAAGTAGAAAGTGTTATGGTAGAAAAGAGGTGGGATGCATCTAACGGGGTGGGGGTGGGGGGATGGGGCGGGGAGAAAAGGAGAGGTCTGGAGTACACATATCCTCAAAAAACGAGGTGAATGTTTTCTGGATTGGGACCAACTCTACAGAAAATCTCTCCCTTCTCCTCAGCAAGCTCTAGAGCAAAAACGAAGAGCAACTTTTCAAAAGAGTTTCACATTTTAGAATAAAAATTATTTTTAAAAATAACCATTAAAATGAGACTTTCCTGCAAAAAGACAACCTTGATAATGTCCCACCTGCAGCACTTCCTGTATGCTGCTGCGGGCTGTGGATGTTTTTGCTCGCCTCCCTCCCCTCCCCGCAGGGGCTGTGAACTCTCAGAAGACCGGTGCTCTGGTATCCTCCACTGCAGCTCAAACCCCCCCCCACCTACTTGGTGGATAGATGGAGGAACATCTACTATTTCATCCTTGAGGAGTTCCTGAAAAAGCAGTTGCCCCTCAAACAATGTATCTACATCTCGCGGGGTTTGTGTGGCAGAAAAGAAAAAGTGCAAGTTGTTGCTTGGAGCGCGGACAGCTTTTACCTTTAATCCCGGGGATCCCTCCTATCTGGCCCCGCCTGCCTAGCTCAGTTTTTAGCAGTTTAGAGAGGAAAGGCCAGTCCCCAGAGCGGGTGCTCTACTCCCTCCCTCCCTTCCGCTTGCAGAAGGAAAACAAGCTTGCAGGCTGGGACGCGGAGCGGGCTGAACCGGGGAGGCCGGGCTGCGGCGGCAGTGCCTGGCGCGGGAGCCGCAGTGCCTGGCGCGGGAGCCGCAGGACCCAGAGCGCAGCCCCGCCCCGGGGGCGTTGCCGCCCTGCGCCCGCTCCGCCCCCGCGCCGCCGGCCCTCGTCTGCCTGTTTTCCACTCGCACTCCGGCTGCTGTCACTTGGCTCTCTGGCTGGAGCTTGAGGACGCAAGGAGGGTCTGTCACTGGTAGACTCGAGACTGTAGGCACTGCCATGGCCCCTGTGCTCAGTAAGGACTCGGCGGACATCGAGGTACGGACTTCGCGCCGGCTCGTGTGGTGGCGGGGTGGTGGGGGTTGCTCTGCTGGTAGGTGCCGGGGAGGCCCCCGCGGCCCCCGCGCCCGGGAGAGTGAGAGACGCGGGAAAGTTTCCCCCGTGGGAGATATGCGGGGGAGGCGGAGGAGCGCGGAGCCAGAGACCCGCGTGGGCAGGCGGGGAGCGGAGGGGAGGACTTTTCCGCAACTGGAGGGGTTACCCTTTGCGTCGGGACCTGTTTACTTCGGAGGAGATTTCAGGAAGCCTGTCTTGTCCTGCTCTGAATGTCAGTGACTGAAGAAACACTGGAGTTCCAGAGAGGTGGACTCTAGGGGGTAGGAGCGCCCATTTCCCACACATTCTACCCCTTCACCTCCTGTATGTCGTTTCTGGACACCTCTCCACTGCCCCCATCTCCAATAGCTGAATCCTGCTATTTGCAAAGGTGAAGTATAGAAATAAAACATCTGTGTGTCAGCTGTAGCAGTCTCCTCTAGCCATAGTATTGTTTATGAAATAATTTAACATGGAGAGAATGGAACGAAGTATTCAGAACATGAAAAATGCAGTGCCCTCAGAAAAACAAACTGTATTTTTCTCTCCTCTCAACGGTTTTTGATTCCCTCTTGCACTCCGTTTCTGTTAAAAAAAAAAAAAAATCTTTTTTTTTTTCTGTAAATAAGGTCCTACCTGAAACGACATGGCATTTCCTTTCTCTCTAGTATCTTAATATATGGGATGAAAAGGATTTAATTATAAGCAGTGGTTTTACACATACTAAACCTAGGTCAGCACTTTTGAGCTAAGACAAACTGCTTTTTAGTTTTCTGTTTTGTTTGGGGCTTTTCTTTATTTGAGTCTTCTACTCTGGTAGAAAATTATGTGTGTGTGTGTTTTCTTTAGAAATAACAAAATTTTCCTTTCGTCAGTCCTTTTGGCGGCTTAAGTAAAAGTTTTGCAAACCACCTGTTTGCAAAATAGCTGCTTTTGCCACATTTTGCCTCTGTAATTGAAGAAACTTTATATTCTGGGAGGAGGTAGTCCTGTTTCCTCCAGGCTCCATAACTTGATTTGAAAAATCATTTTAGTAACAAGAGCCAAAGTGTATTATGTGGACATCTCTGGTTAGTTTACTTTTGGTTTCTGTTATGGAGAGTTGACTTTTTGATATTGAGCAATATGATGTATTTAACAAATATTTGTTCATCTGTGTGCAGGCTAAGAGATACTTGTCTTTTTCTATATTTCATTTAGGGTAGTCTATTCCTTTTTGGTCCTTGTGACTTTGACTTAACTTTTTTAAAAATTTTATTTACTAAGTCAAAAAACAAGCTTCTGACAGTATTAAGGCAGTATTGATTTCAGATATCAGAGTTGTCTTAGGATGGGTGGCTTTTGGCTCTTTAATTTCAGAATGGTGTGTTATCTGCTTAACTGATTTCTTTCTCTGCAGTTGTCTTTGAAATCAGTTCTTACATTCCACTGAGGAGAAAGATGCCAGTGAAATATTGAATGCCAAGCTTGATTTCATGTATTGTTTCAACTAAGAACATTTAAGAAGCCCATCCTTTCCACTCCCTCCACTCAATTCAAACTTAGTCTGTATGGCCAGTTTGCCTAATATTACTTTTAATCTAGATTGCTGGTGTTCAAACACCTTCAGCTCTTAAGTAGTTCATATGTGCAACACTTTAATCAGTAACATCTTTCATCACTCACAGCACCTTACTTTTCTCTCAAAGTAATACCCGTGATTCATGAGCTAAAATACCATGAAATAGCATGAAATTAATCATTAAAATATAATGCAGTGAGGAAAAATACATTAAGCCTAGGGGAGCACATTCAAGCATAAATGCCTCAGTTGATCCTATTGATTTACCAAAGTTCCTTTTTGTGTTGAAGAATTAGAATGAATTATAAACGCTCAGTTTTCCATCAAATTTGAATGCTTTTCTTGAACAAATTCATTACAACCATTGTCTAGAGATTGATCTGATTGTGATCATTGTTTTAGCTTCAAATACATGGATAAGCAAGTAATATTTAAAAAATATTGGTATGAAGCAGTTAATGAATGTGATAAGAACACATTGATAAATGTGAAAACTGCTTGACAATTGTTAAAAGAACAGAAGTTGATGATAACAACCTACTCTAATAGTAACTGACTTTTCCCTATGAGTTAACTACAGAACCTCAGGTTTCAGTGAAACAGCCAAGAAATATCTTTGTTTCTGGGGGAGAAGTTATTGAGGTATATATAAAGGTGCTTTGTGTGCCTGCTTCATAATTTCTAGTCTGAATCCAATATCACATCAGGATTTGAGGGTTAGGAACGTGGAAAACAATCAGATCACCAAACTCCATAGCTGGAATATCCCTAGGCTAGGAGACAGGCAAGGAAAGGATGTGCCACTTGGTAATAGGACCTAGCTCATCTACTCAGAATTGTTGTTGTAATCATAGAAGTTGCATGAGAAATCAAGTTCTTTTCAGATATATTAATGTGGTTCAGAGCCTGGCTTCTGAAACCAGCTGCCTCTGATTGAGGTCTAACTTTAAGCACTTTAAGCTGTGTGTTTGGGCAAGTTAGCCTCTCTGAATTGCACATGGAAAATCTGCTAAGGATAATAAACAAATGTCACAAGTTGACAGCATCTTGTTGGGAAAAAGGACAAAAATGTTAAAAAATAAAGATAACAGAAAAATATATATTATTCTCAGGAAAATCACTTCCAATGAAATGATTAGCATTTTAAAGTCCATTAATAGTAGTTATATGCTTTTAGAAGTTATTTTGCTTTGTGAGTTTACTGTTTGGATACAGTCTGAATTTTGTCAACGATGACTTTAATACAAACTCTGCTGGGATGATTTCAAAGAAGGTTAGTATTGGACATTGGTCACTTTCCCAGGCCTCAGCAGTAACTTAACAGCACTTCTTCATTTAGATTGAATTTACAGCCAGTATATTGTGAATATCTGCACATTTGAAAGGAAATGAGAATTATTTTCAGAGAGTTCTCTTTTGTTCAAGACCTTGTTCCCCTCCACTGGCAAGGATAATGAGAATAGACTTTGAAAGTACATATATCTAAACGAAAATGTATGCAGCTGCAGCAAGCTTTTAACTATTCGAATACTAGTACTTTTGATAAATATTTATAGCCAAACCAAGTTGCTATCTGTTACTGTACTGCTACCACAGTCACAATCACAAGGCCCATTCCTTGAATTATCAGTTAGTGAATGTTAAAGGGTTATAAACTCAATTCACATTTACCCTGAATGAAAAAGGGATTTTAGTCCATTGTCCACAAAATCAAATGCATTTTGAGTCAAACAGAAATGGTTTCTGAATTACTGATACTATGACTTCTATTCATTTGAAAAGGTAATTGGGAATTTTCTGTATGATGAATTAGGAAAATGAGATTAAAAATATCGAATTTGGAAAATAGAAGCATAATGGGAAAGACTTGGAGAATTTTGAAACAAGGAAAGTCATGGGTTATGAATTGGCAGACATGGCAAAAAAATTTTCAGAACATCTTTTATCATAGTTGCCTTTGCTGCTGGGGAGGAAGGAGAATCATGGATCCAAAAAAGGTAATAAAGATTCCACTTTATAGAAAGCCATGAGTTGTTTATTTATTTAAATGGATATATTTTTACTGAATGTGTAAGTAACAGTCATTTCTTTTCTTCTTCCTTTTATTGATTGGGCACTGCAGATCTTTTGGAAATGTATTCTTAAATAAATTAAGACTTTTAAAACTTTAGCTTTTTAAACCTATTTTGAGAGTTAGAGTTGTTGAAAACATGTTTGTACTTCCTACTTTAAGCTGTTTTGTGGGCCATAGTTTTACTTTAAAGTGTTTCTCCTTTCTAAGGAGTTTAGCTGGATAGTAGAAATGTGTCTGATTATCTGATTTCAGGAGTCACTGATTCTAATGGTAGCTTCCTGTAGTTTTAAGGTACTGCATATTTCTGTAGTTGAGTGTGTTGATACGTGTTTCAGTGCAGTTTTTTAAAATAGAGATGGGGGTCTCAGTATATTGCCCAGGCTGGCCTTTTACTCTTGGGCTGAAGCGAACCTTTCAGCTTGGCCCACCAAAGTTCTGGGCAGTTTAAAGAAAAATTCTATCCTTTGCATATGAATTCAGATGAATAGTTTTGGTAGTTTAATTAAAATCTGGGAGATTAATGACTAATGATGGATCTTGATGGAGGGTGATTTTTAGATTGGATCTGCTTAATCTTAATGATAGCAAATGGTGTTGACTGATTGCTTAATTGTAAAGTGTGCTGGAATTTAGTAGCCTCCTTTGTTACATTCTAGAAGAAAAATTCACTTTTAAAAAGATGATGAGTTCATATCCTTTGTAGGGACATGGATGAAGCTGGAAACCATCATTCTTAGCAAACTATCGCAAGGACAAAAAACCGAACACCGCATGTTCTCACTCATAGGTAGGAATTGAACAATGAGAACACATGGACACAGGAAGGGGAACATCACACACTGGGGCCTGTTGTAGGGTTGGGGGGAGGGATAGCATTTGGAGATATACCTAATGTTAAATGACGAGTTACTGGGTGCAGCACACCAACATGGCACATGTATATATATATATATGTAACTAACGGGTACGTTGTACACATGTACCCTAAAACTTAAAGTATAATAATAAAAAAAGATGAATATTAACAGGAAGGAATTGATAAGGACACTAAGAAGATCTAGAGTCAAAATACTGATTCAGTTATGGAATATCTTTAAGCAATCATACCTTTCTTTAACTATTTGAATATAGCATCTTACTAAACTCTGTATAAACTGACAACACAAGGGCTGAAAGCTGGAACCCCAGTAAAATAAAGATGTCTGATCACTGTGGGAGAATTCTAATAATTAGCATAAATGTAAGTAATAGTTTGGAACACTAAAAATAAAAGACAATGAGACTGAAGAAAGATTGTCATAAAATATCATGACAAAGAAAATCAGATGAGATTTGACATAATCCAGGCTTCAATACAGCTAAAGAGGAGATCAAAAAGTAGGATTGGCCAATTTATTTTTCTGCCTCTCAGCTGTATGAATGTATAACAAATATGTTGCAGAGCCCTTCAGTCCTTAAAACTGTAAAGAAAATTTTATTTTGTTTATATTCCACCTTAATTAAAAATATTTAATAAGGCATTGTAAGATTACACCTTTATCTATAATTGGGACTTTGATTTTAAATTGTGACATATTTACCTTCTGGACTTCATTTGCTCATAATCCTCCATATCAAGACAGAAGGTGTTTTTGGCCTCAAATATCAATCGTGTGGGTGCTCGCTGATATCCTGGAGCCAATTATACTACTGAGATAACTCTTAATAGGATTATGTCCTTCCTGTGGTTTATAATTATTACTGCTTCCATTGCTTTTAATTAAAATGTTACACTAGTACATATGAAACATCTGCATTTAAACTCAACATATAACTTTTAGCCAGTTCAGCATGAATACGTATATATTTATATGTATTGAGGAATTAAGTACTTTTGTATGAAGTTATTTATTTTGTATTTCCCCAAATCAAGCTTCCTTTCCTGGTTAGTACAAAAAGAAAACATTGTATTTAAACAGACCTGGGTTAAAATCCTGGCACTATTTTATTTTATTTGTGTGACTGTGGTCAGCTTCTTTCTTGGACTGTCATTTCTTCTTCTGTGAATTGAATTTAATCCTATGTATTTCATGCAATAGCTATAAGGATTAATTGGAGTCACATACACAAAATGCTTCAGACAGCATTTGTCACATAAATATATGCTTTTTAAATTGGTTACACTTATTTTAAATGTTATTACTGCGTCTATCATGTACATTATATAAACATCAATTGGCAAGAATTTGTTTTTACTCTAGTAATCAACTAGTGGTATTGAAGTCTTTTAGAATCTGTGAGAAAGGGAGGAGTTAATGAAGTTAAAAGAATTATGAAAGAGGTGCGTTATAGATTCATAAATGTTGCATATATCTATTATGAAAAAGTTACTGAATTAACATTTGTCAATATTATGAGGGAGATTGGGGAGTTTCTGAAATTCAGATCAATTTGAAGAGACCCATTTCATTTAATTTCTGTTTAAAAATATGTTTTTAGTACCTGTTGTACTGCCAGCCCATGGTGTAAGTTTCAGATGATACAAAGGAAGTATATGGCTTAGGTTTTGTTTATACATGACTATTCACATCTATTACATAGGTTAATAAGATTCAAATCCAGGCTGTCCCCTATCCTTTTTTTACTGCAACATACATATGGATTGATTCTTCTGTGTTTTTCTGAGTGTTTTTGAGACTAGATCAGGGCTAATGCATAGGTAAAAATTATTTTTTGGCATTCTCATTGAAATGTAGAAGGCATTTGACATTAATTTTTTTCTGAAAAGAAATTCCTACATAATTAGAATACCCTTGTATTTCCATGTGCTAACTGGAATAAACTTATCTTCTCTCTAAGAAAACATATTAGCTTCAAAAACAGTTTTTTTCTAAACTTTTAAGCAACCCTAAGCACACTACATTTGCTTATAATTAACTCTTTTAGCTCCTAGGACACAGTTGGTTGGAGATAACCTGTTTTGCACCAGGAAAAGGTAAAGTGTGATCTTACTGAGAGATGACTCATATATTACACTTTTTATACTAGCTATAATAATTTCATTTCTTTGAGAATTTTACCTTGGCTGTGTAACAGCATTTTTGCTAGACTTTACCTCCATCATAATAATTAAAGAGAATCTGTGTCCCTACCTCCCGGGTGCTTGGAAATTGATATTATAAGCACTTATGAATGTCCCCTTGAGGCACTCTTGACTGGGCCACTTTGAAGAAAAATCTCTTCATCAATAATTAATCCCTGAGGGCCACTTCTCAGGGGACCCACACAAAATTACATGTCAACTCCAGGCCTGATTTATACAGGAGGCGATCATGGATGGAGCCCTGACTGCACTTCCTCCTCCCCCGGTGTTTTATTCCTCACCTCTCTCTGCTGGTTCTCCTCCACCTCAACCCCTCAAAGCCCCCAGCACTTTTACTTCTCTCCCAAAACTTTATCCGCCAATCTACAAGTCAGTGTACCTACACAGAATTGACTCACCAGGTAGATCTTAATCTTTATGAAATTCTTTAAGACTGACTTGAAAAATTGTAGGATGTTAAAATTTATAGAAACATTACCATGCCTAATGAAAAGGTCGTGTGAAAATTGCCAGCAAAATAGTAGAATGTATATTTACTATTTGTTAATTAAAATAAGTACATTTCCCAAGATACAGGATAAGCCTGGGGATAATTTTGCTCTTTGCCATAGATCCCTTGCTCTCTGACGTTGTGGGAATCATTCAGCCACCGTGAAGAGTTTTCTGATCTTCAGTGAGTTTGCTATTGATCAATCTTTTAAGGATGGTTTGAAATAAAATATGGCAATGGTGAAATTGTTTGGAAATGTGACCTGGTGTGTGATCATATTAAGGAAATGCAGAGATCTTGGCTCCTCGATTTACATACTTGGTAGGATTGAGTGTGCTATTTATACCAGCTATATGAATTTGATGTATTTATTCACCTGATTTTAAACTTTTTTAATGTCTGCTTGCTGCCTTTTCTTTTTTAATCTGAGGAACGAGCTAAATCTAAATTTTGCCTAAGAATACAAGAAAAGTTCAATCCTACTATATATGGCTGGAGTTGTGTGTAAGGGTGATCTGGAATTAACAAATTTACATTTTGTATGTTTTTAATAATGCTGTCTTTAACTAGAAATTAAGACCAGAGATTCAAAAAAGGAGATGGGACTCTTTATGCCAATTTCTTCAGTGTGTTTGTTGATTGATGATTGTAGGTGAAAACCGTGGCATAAGCAATGGGGTCCCCAGAATTCAAGCTATGCTAATCTGACTCCTTGTGCCACAGTGACCTGAGAGCTTTGCGGGACTTCTTTCAGATATTTCTCTATGCCAGATATTGAGGAGTGCTGGGGTAAAAGTTTAAACTTCTCCACAGTTCAAAGATGAAAGGCATTCAGTTCCCCTCACAGATCCCTAGGGGTAACGCGTGTTACCGTTCACCACAAAATGTTAATTCCTGTTTGTTAACTTTTAGTGTAACCTTAGTGTAATGAAAGTGTTAACTTTTATTACGCTTTCTTTCCCCGATTTGATTTTTAAATTATTTTTCATGATTATTACAGAAGATTTAAAACATACAAAAAACTAAAATCAAAAGATGACCCCAAAGGTACATAGTCATTCCACTCAAGTAATCCATGTAATATTGAGGTAGTACATTTCTTTCCTGTGCACAAGTTAATCTTTCCCTAAATACTTTTAGTCATATATAATTCGATATTTGTTTTCTTGTCCTATCAAAAGCATTTCTTCACATTCTTATTAACTTCAGTTTTAAGTCACGGCATAACATTCCTTGTGAGTGGAGATATCAAAATGTATTCAAGCTTCTCTCATTATCATACATTTACCTTGTTTTTTAGTAGTCAGTTATTAAAAACAGTGTTTCGGCACAATTTTTTTTATTTGCTTAAAGCATTGTGCTGGAAATACACTTGAGAGTGTTGGCTCAATGATATATAGTGCATTTTGGTTTTGCCCTTCTTGTTTGCATGCTTCAACTGAATTAAGTGTCTTTAAAAATATGTTTTAAAAAAGGAAAAGCGGACCATTTTGGGGTGCAAAGACAGAAGGGGCAAAATGGAAATGGAACCAGTTTAACTGTTTGCCTCATCTTCCTAACACTGATTCTAGGTAACAAAACAGGCAGGCATCTGGATGTAGTTCCCTTTGATGTGGATGTGGCTTCCTTTTAACTCAGTGCTGATAATAACGTTTCTTTCTGGAGAATGGCTTGACAGCCTGCATGGTTCCTTATTTTTTCTGCCCTGGGAGAAAAGGAAGAGTAAGGTTGGGCCTCAGGTTGTTATCTTGGATGGAACATTCATAAATCTCAGATTGTTGTCGTGAATGGATAAATCTCAGGTTGTTATCTAGAATGAATAAATGTAATACTAACTGCAGCTGTCTCATCATGTGATGGAAACTTTTATATTATCCCAGCCTTCCCACCCTCACCCCAAGAACAAACCACTCTGGCAGACCAGATTCTCAAATAATTATTTTATCCTAGCCTGCCTTTACTTTGAAGTATGGGTTGTCATGTGTGTGCATGTGCATATGCACTAGCACGTGTGTGTACATTTTCTTTTTTTTTTCCTTCCTGATACTCAGAGAAGAAAGGGTCCATGAGTGTAACTACTTTTGACTCAACACATTTTTCTCCCACATACAAATTAAATGAAGCAAAACATACTTCTTCCTTGGGTGTGCTAACCAAAATGACTCTTGATTTTTGCTACATTTTAAAGCTAAAGTTTACTTGCAACCCAAACTCCAGACATTGGTATGCTTTAGGCTCTGTCTTTTCCGAAAGAGATAAAAACATTTGCAGAGAAAAATTTGTATGTAGCTCATGAAAATTACTGCCCATCACCCCTTTCATTCCAAGACTGGACAGTAAGAAACAAAACTTAAACATCCTTTATGCTTAAGATCACAATATTATAGGATCCTAGAAGGGAATCATCAATGGTAGGTATGACTACTTTAAGGATTTGAAATATTTTCAAGTTGGTGTCTACATGGTACTACTAATTCATATAGCTGCCAGCAGCTGTATGAGTATGTATAAAATGATACCCTTTCAAGTGTTAATAAAAATTATTTTTTAAATAAACAATTAGGTGAAACTTTTGTGAGATTGGTTTAACTTGTATTTGTTTGAATATTGGTAAATTTTAAACATTTTTCCACATTTTAAAATATTTTGGGTTTTACTTTAAACAAATTATTTTAACAACATTTTAATGTAAAATAAAAAAAGTAAATAAGAATACAAATAAGAAAAGTAGAAGTATAACAAATTTTAAGGAAACTAGATGCTAATGTATTATAAAATCACAACAAAATGAATGTTATTTTGGAAACATAAAATCTCCCCAAACCTCAGATAAATTCAGAAACAGCAGCAGACTGATAACCTCAGTCCTTTATAATATTTATTGATAATGAGTAACAGATAATTAATATTTATTCTGATTATAGTGAAAGGACAGCATAGATTTGTGGTTAAGAGTATAGGCTCTGGAATTAGAGTGCTAATGTTCACATTCTAGCTCTGCCACTTACTAGTTTTGACCTTGGCAAATAACTTAAACATTTTATGTTTCAGTTTCCTCATTGTAAAAGTGGGGATAGAAATCATACTTACATTACAGGATTGTTGTGTGGTTGAAGAAAATACTACAGATTCGTCCTTTTTAATAGTTCCAGCATGTGGCAAGTATGCAATTAATATTAAGTATTAAATTATTTATAATGGCTACCACCTATTTTGACTTCAGTGACTTATCTCCTTGACAATATGTTATTTTAGTCTTCTTTAAAACACAGGAATTTACTCTATTTTTTTAAATCTAAAATATTAATTTTTTCCTAATGTGCTAAGCACTGGTCTAGATGTTGGAAACACATTTTCAAACAAGACAGAAAAAAATTCTGCAGTCAATAAAATTGCATTCTAATGGAGGAACAATAGTCAGTAAAAAATTTTTCTTTAATGTACAGTAATTTCGGATAATATTATGAGCTTTTGTAAAAATAAACCAAGAAAATGTGATGCAGAAGGGCTAGTAGGGTCTTCTTTACATGGTAGTCAGAGAAGGCCTCCTGTAGAGGTGACATTTGAACTGAGATCTAGAAGATCATAAGAAGTCTGCTAGGGGCTTTTGAGGAAAAATTAAAGCAAATCAAAGAGGTGGGACTGAACTTAGTTTGGTAAACAAAAAGAAGTAACAGATGTGAGGGACACAAATGTAGTATGTAATGGCATTCAGTTTGAAATCACTATTAGATAGCACAGTAAAGATACCACATAGGCAGCTGAAAGTAAGCTTTTGGGCGTCTGTAAAGAAGCCATAGCTGGAGATAGAAATTGAGGAATTATTGACATAAAGATGTTATTTAAAGTCTTGGGACTGAGTAAGATTACTTAAAGACAGCGTAGCTCGACAAGGAACTGAGGACTTTAGGCATTGAGAAGAGGAGAAGATAGCCAAGAAACCAAGAAGGGAGGAAGGATGTGTATGTAGACAACTTTCTTGTCTGCTGTGGGGAGGGTAAGTTGAGGGCATAAAGATTTCTTTTAACTTGGTAACATTGAAAAAGTGTGAGCTTGACAATAGCCATTGGGGAAAGAAGCCTAATAAAAATGGTTTGAGAAGAAAATAGAATATGAGGAAGTAAGACAATGGCATTGGGAAATGCTGGAGAAAAGTCTTGCTGTAAAGGGGAACAGAAAACAGGGAAGTAGCTGGAGAGGGATAACAGAGCATGCACGTGTGTTAAGGGAAGAGGTGCAGTAGGGAAGCTAGAGTTGAAAGACATAGAGGGGATAATTACTTGTATAAAGGGATTCTTTTGGGGAGAGGGAATAGGATTGATAATATAAGGTTTAGAATAGGTGGTGAGACAGAGAGGTGGCACATTGGGTGGCGGAACAAAAAATAAGTTCTCTCTTCTGATGGATGGTTTTAATTTTCTCAATAAGAGTATGAGGCAGGATTACCAACTGAGGGTGAGAGGAAAACAGGCTATAAAAGTTTGAAGAACAGGTAAAAGTATGAATAGATTTTCTGGAAAGTAGGATAATGAAAATAATAAGTATAGTAGGATTGTTAGGCAGTATTTGTTTTCTACTTGATACTTGCAGTCAAGAATTGAACATGAGAGCAGTGAACATAATTGTGGATTGTTCTCCATCTACTCTTAACTGCTTGGGTTCAGGCAAAGAAAATGTAAAGAGATAAGTTTAAGTGGATTAGTCTTGCTTGGGCAATAAAGTTGGAGTGAGAGAAGAGTAGGGAATTAAGGATGTTGTGAAGAAGTCATAATAGTGTATCATGGGAGCTGATCTGAGGGACGTCAGCATAGGAGAATGAGATGACTACTGAAAACACCAGTGATACGCTCCATAGATTGATGGTTTCAGTAAGGTCAGATAATTCTTGGAAAGTGGAATGTTGTCAGAGGTAAAGATTGGAGTGATATGTTTGAAATAAAGCTTTTAGAGATAGTGTGATAATCATGGTAAAGTCAAGACTATAACCAAGGGTGATGGTGGCTGCAATGGGGTGGAAGAACAAGAATTATTGGTGGTGAGATGGCGAGTAAAAAGAGGCAGGTGCTAAATGAGCCAAGAGTCTGTTGAAGTCACTAAGACTGGTGTAAAAAATAGAGTGGAGTTGAAGACATAGAGAATTAGATGTTAAATTCTCATTGAATCTGGTTAGAGGGTGTGGCGGCAACCCCCTGGGGTTGGTAGATGACAGAAGCACTGAGTTATAGGGAGTAGAACACAGAGGAAATACGATGGGAAGATACATAAGAAAGGACAGCCAGGCCAGGTATGATGACTTATGCCTGTAATCCCAGCACTCTGGGAGGCCAAGTGGTGTGGATTGTTTGAGCTCAGGAGTTCAAGACCAGCCCGGGCAATAGGGCAAAACCCCATCTCTACAACACATACCAAAATTAGATTGGTGTGCTGGTGCGTGCCTGTACTCCTAGCTACTTGGGAGGCTGAGGTGGGAGGATTGCTTGAGCCTGAGAGATGGAAGCTGCAGTAAGCCATGATTGCACCACTGCACTCCAGCTTGGGCAACAGAGTGACACCTTGTCTCCAAAAAGAAAGGGGAAAAAAAATGAAAAGATAGCCATATGACTATGGAGACAGTGATTGAAGTGATGCATCAACAGCCAGAGGATAACAAGGATTGCCAGAACCTAGAAGAGGCAACAAAGAATTCTCCCCTACAGATTTCAGAGGCAATTTGACAAGGTTGACACCTTTACTTTAGACTTCTAGACTTGAGAGTGGGTGCGGCAATAAATTTCTGTTTTAAGCCACTAAGTTTGTGTAATTTTTTTAATGGCAGCCCAAGAAAATGAATACAAATTTTGATGTGAACTGCAAAGGAGCTGGGATATTTGTGGAAGGAAGAAAGGAAGGAAGGAAAGAGGAAGGAAAAAGAACGTAAGGAAGGCAGGGAGGAGGAAGCAGGGGAGGACCTCAGATACTTTGATAGTAGGAATAAATGAGACTGGGGATAACTAACATTTGTAAGAGACAGTATTTATTAAATTCAAATTCGTAGTTGAAGAAAGTAATTGGGGTTGACTATTCCTAAATACGAAGAGTCTTAAATATGCTATTAAGGTCCTAGTTCTGGCACTTCTGAGCTTTGTGAACTTAAGCTAATTTCCCCATCTATAAAATCGAGATCGTGATCCTTGTTCTGTTTATCTTATAATGTTGTTGCTTGGAAGAAATAAATTAAGAACAAATGCAAATGTAAGCTGTTATTATCATGAAGTTGCTTAATTTACAGATATGCATAGTCCTTATATGAAGGGAAAAGATGTTTGTTATCAAATATGGAAAAGAACCAGGTAGATAATTTTTAAAAACCCACACTAAAAATTAAACACAGCAGTTCCCCTTCATCCAATTTTTGCTTTTTGTAGTTTTAGGTCTGAAAATATTAAATGTGAAATTCCAGAAATAAATAATTCATAAGTTTTAAATTGCACGATTTTGGGTAATGTGATGAAATCTTGCATTGTCCTGCTCCTTCCTGCCCAGCCCATGACTCATCACTTTGTCCAGCCAGGGTCTCCACACTTTCTAAGCTCCCTGCCTGCTAGTCACTTAGTAACCATCTTAGTTGTCAGATGACTGTGGCAATATTGGAGTCCTTTGTATTCAAGAAACACATATTTTACTTAATAATGGCTCTAGAGTGCAATAGTAGTGATGGAGACAATTCATATATGCCAGAGAGAAGCAGTAAAGTGCCTCCTCAAGTGAAAAGGTGAAAATTCTTGACTTAAGGAAAGATACTGAGATTGCTAAGATCTATGGTAAAAATGAATCTTCTGTCCCTGAAGTTGTGAAGAAGGAAAAAGAAATTCTTGCTAGTTTTGCAGTTGCACCACAGGCTGTAAAAGTTATAACTACAGTTCGTGAGAAGTGCTCAGTTACAATGGAAAAAGCATTGAAAACAAATATATATGTAGGGTTCAATACTATCTGCAGTTTCAGACATCTACTGGGGGAGTCCTGGAACATATCCCTGTGGATTAGGGTGGACTCCTGTATATATTTTTCGAAAGCTTAAGTTACCAACAAAACATATTATTCCATAGTTCCATTTTATAAGTAATTTTTAAGTACTTGCTGTATCTTGGGAACTATATTAAGTACCATTTAGAGTCTGGTTAGAAAGATCTCCTCTAAATGTGCTTTTGATACAGAACAGAAGATGAGGCAAATTCACCGATAATTATATATCTAGACAGAAAGTCATAAGTACTTGGGGATGATGGTTCAGAATTATGGTGTAAGAGTTAAAATATGCATGTTATAAGTTCACATTCATGCAACTTAATAATTTAGTTTTACACCATTATTTAGATTATATTTAATAAATGATAAAGAGATTCATATAAGTTTTGTTACAGTTTCCCTTCACCTTCACCTCAATATCCAGTAATTTAGGGGCCAGAAAATGAATTAGGTGATCATTTTCCAAGGACAGGTGGAGGAAGGCTGTCCTGGCTGAAATGGCTCAGGTGTGAGGCAGGTCTAAGTATAGGAGCTGGCAGAGCTAGAGTTAATAGGGATCACTGTGGATCTATGCACTCAGAGCATTTTTTTTCTTGTTCCCTACTTAAGAACATGTTTCCAGTCTTAAGAAGATGTATCCGTTTCAGAAATGGTGAAACTAAGGACATAGAAAGGTTAAATGGTTTGATTAAAGTCAGTAGTGAACTGGAAACTAAAATCTATGAATATGAGCTCAGTTTTACATTGCTGTTTATTCAGACATTAAAATACATGACATGAAAATTAAGAATCATAGAGGTATAGAAGTGGGAAGTCCTTCAAAAGTTACCTCATTTTTCCTGCCCGTATGTATTCACTGAGTTTCTCAATAAGATGTTTAATATTCGGTTCTTCAAGGAGTCCTTCACATGTGTAAATGAAGCAAGGTATGAATGGCGTCTAATCCACAGGCCAGATGGTTGCAGTGGAGGGAGCTGATGAGATATCATCAATCACTTCTCCACGTCATGTCAAATGACCAGTTTTGTCCTTTGCCGGCCACTTTGGTGGCTGACAGGATAGAATCTTTATTTGTTGGGGAAATTTGGAAAAATAAATAGGCAAACTGGATTACCGGACTGGAATTGGTTTTGGGATTCTATATCGTGTTTTCTTTTCTTTAAAGTCTGTATACATTTAGATGTGTTATAAAACTGATTCACTGGAGCCCTTGACTGAAGGACATTTTTCTTTTAGTTCTACTTTATAATGATAATGATGTCACTGTCAAGAAAACCAGTTCATATTGAGGACTGAAAAAATATAATGACAAGGATATGATCTAAGGTTAATTTTATATTAGCCTAACCCTTGCTCCCTTTGCATCTTTAGTCCTGTATAATTTTGAATTAATTATGCTACAGGAGCGAATAGTTAGAGGTGCATATTGGGTAATTATAATTTGCACTACAGTGTTCAAAACAAAGCAATTGTAGTCCAGTTTTCAGTTAATCTGAAAGTGAAATAAATCCAGAATCTATGAAATTCTTTATCAATTCTAAAATAGTATACTTCCATAAATACATATATTGGGCTTAAAAATAAATATAAATGTAGGTTTGGTAATTTTAATTGTGTAAGTCAACTTTCCGGGAGAAATTAGATTACATTGACTATGCAGGTGCCCATGCTATTACTCAAGATCAGTAGTGCCTTTTAATACCCATGGCGACTGATTTGGATTGATATGGAATTTTGAGTACAAACTGTAAGGGAGTGATAACTTTCAATAGGTTCTTAGTTGGAACATACCCCTATTATGAAAGATGGATTAACAAGAGAAAAGTAAACAAATTGATTAACATATATATTTCACAAGTACATGGGAGATTCCCAGAGAATGAGTAGTTTTCCCAGAAGTGCTTTTGAAATAGCCCCTTCAACAAAGAACAGTACATTTTTAGAGAACTGAAAAGACAAAGGATGGCAACTTGAGGAGAAGGCAAATGCATGGCAGACAAAAGTTAGTAAAACTTGTTAATATAAATTCCTCTGGTGCTGTTGCTAGGCTGATAAGGGTCTAAAGCTGTCTTTGGTGGTTAATCTTTTTTCTTTTTGGTAGAGGGGGGACAGGATACCATTTTCTTTGTAAATCTATCTACTGCTTTTAGGCAAATAAAGGGAGGGCAGAGAGCTCTCCTGTGTTTCTTCTTAACTGCCTTCAGTGCAATAACCCTTCATATTTTGGGAAGGTATATTCTGGTCTCCCACACTTCCATTATGATTAAGATATTGTCACTGAAATGTTATGATTACCTTGCCACCCAGTGGATCCTGTGTAATCGTTTCTGAATTATTCCATTGTTTTAATAATGACATCTTTAAATGCGTTTGATTTCCATCATGATAGTACATGCATATCATAAACATTTAAAAATAAATAAACAACTTTATGGAATAGTAGTTCTATTCCTCCCAGTGATATGATGGTAAACTAGTAAATGGGAGTTGGGGGAGGGGTGGTGCAGGGAAGGGACATCCTGATGTGTAGCCCTTCCTGATTACCCTGGGGTAAATGCAGCCTCTGTTGCTGATTGTAAGCCCTCCCTAAGAATATGGAGTTGGAAATAGATGTTAGCTATCCTCTCTCCAGTGCCCACTGGGTCTAGCTTTCTCCTCACCCCTCTCCATCTTCTCCCATTTCCCTTTCTAGAAGCAACACTTTAGCTGTTTCTCTTTTAATTCATTTGCTAGTAAAATTCAAATTTTTATTCAGCTGTCAGATTTTTGGACAGTTAAAATGTTGTTGTTGGCCATTTGCCTAGCAGTCTTGGAAAGGCAGCTTTTTAAAAGGCTGCCTAAAGTTTGAATTAACATTTTAAAACTCTGGATATTTGGATTTCTTAGTTCCTCTAGTATAGTTTGAAGTAATTTAAAATTACCAAATAATGGGCCTGAACGTGAAAAAAGATGAATTGTAAGACAGTATCAAGAAAAATTTTCCAAGGAATAGTTTTAAAAGATACTGTTGATACTAAACATACTTATATGTTAATATATAATTAACTTAATAACCAAAGACACTTACTTAGCGTTGTCCATGTTAGATATTGATTTGCTAGACCAACATGTTTTGATCATTTTGAGATTCTGGTTATGGCAAAAACTCGAATTTGGAATTGATAGACAGAACTGATCCATAAATTGTGAGAAACACCATTTACATACATTTCTAAAAATTTTCACATGCTTCATCCAGCTCTATAATCTGCATTTTAGGGGGTTATCATTCATTTGGATTAAAACCTTTAAAAATAAAAATGTATTATGTTCAGTAAAACAAATTTTAAAGCAAAAGAAATCGGAGCTATTTCATTCTTTGTGATATTCTTAAATATAGATTGTTTCTAGTTTTCAAGTTTTAATTTTGCTTCATAGTAAATACTATAAGAGATGTATTAATTATCAAGCCTTTTCTTAAGTCTTAACAAGTGTGTAAATAGTATGAATGTTGCTCACAACCCACAGTGTAATTAATTGGCAAACTTGTTGATTTCCATCACAGAAGTCTCCCATTAAGTCAAATTCTCTTCTATGCCAGCCCAATAACCTTAATTACGATGTAATATTTATCATCCTTTGGAATAATGTTTATATCTTTGAGTAAGTTTAAGTGTTAGGAAGGTTTAAAGAAAGCGTGGAACTATGTAGTGATGGGAGGTACCTCTTTCTAAACACCTGGAAGTTATTGCAGTTATTTAGATTGAAATGAAAAATAATAGCTGTTGGTTTCCTAGTGGTATGCTCCATTTAAGAAAAGTCTTAAAAGTCTTAAAAGGTAGATTGTATGCCTCTTTTGCAAAATATTCTATGTATAAAATAATCTCATTAGAATCTGAATGTTACTAATTTGATGAAATTACCACTTATTGTATAGCAACATACCCATGCTTTTAATTTATTTTCAGTCTGAATCTTTAAAATGACAGAGAAAGTGTAGGAAGCATTGTATTAAAGTGATGGTGATAATTTACATATCTTTGAGATGAATAATATTTCAATGGAAACAGCAAACTTAATGATTAAAGAATTACTTGACATATAGGGATCCTGTAATCTTTCCTATGGAAATTAAAGAAATCCAGTTTTACCCAGTAAATCTGAAACACTGAACTTCTGACCTCTTACGCCTCTCACTGGTCTGTATTATTTATACATCTTCTAATTCTTGCTCTTATGCTACTTTCAAATATGGTTTCTTATCAGAAGTAGGCTCATTGGCAATGTAAAGTCATGGATAATTCAAAATATTTGGGAGCCTCGTTGTAGTGATATTTTTGTATGAGTGTGGTGATGTGATAGAGTTAGGAGACTTGGTTCTAATCTTGACTCAGTCTTTAATACGGGTTGTTCTTTTACTTCACTAGGTACATCTGTAAATAGAGGTGCCTTGTGGCTCTTACACTCCAAGGAGATACAATTCAATTTATTGCAAGTCTCTATATTTATGCCTTATATAAGTTCCTGGAGATACTGAGAAGGGTAATAGCCAGTCATCACACTCAGTAAGCTGAAAGGCTAGTGGGGCAGACAGGCATATAAGCAGAGAATTTTAGACTATGTGGATTTCAATTGGAATACAAGAATTTGAGGGTTTAATAATAGATGTAAACTATTTTATAAATTGATAAATATTAAACCCAGAATTTCTATTTTAATGGAAGTAGCATTACCTGACATTTCTGAATGGTAAATGTATTTTTGATACCAGAGCATCTGTGATTTTTTTACAATTAAAGAAAAATCTTAGCTTTTTAGACAAGATGTCTGAACTTAATTGAAATCCAACAATTAATTGAAAGGCACTGGAGAAATGCTGTATTTCACTGGCAGTTTTTTGTTACTGTTGCTGCTTATATGTCATTTGTAGGATGACACCATTATTCAAGTGATGAGCCAAACAGTACTAAATATTTTTTTCCTAAGCCAGTTTTCTATCCCAACTTTTATTTTCTGTGGATACTATTCCCTTATAATCACAAATTGTTAATATGGGAGGTGTGTTTACTTTTCTGTCTCTTTACAACCTATACTCATTGTTATCAAGTCCTGTTAGAGCTTCCTTAACAATATTTCTGAGGTTTGTGTCTTTCATTTCAAGTAACACTATATAAGCAATGTGTACCAGGAAGTTTGATATATATTGTGGCTTAATCAGCAGATAACAGACTTTTCTTTAAGTCTGACTTATTTCAGGTCTTGTTTCTGTAGCTGCACCAGCGCAAAATTGATTTCAGTATTTACAGTGAATATGCAGCAATCTTTGAGTTATACATTAAAAGTAAAATGAAACTAATATTAGCTGCCCATAGATGAAGTACAGAGTAGTGAATAACAGTCCATAATCTGAAGCCAAAATATGTGGGTTAAGAATCTCTGTTACTTTCTGGGGAAGTTACTCAATCTCCTTGTGATTTTATTTTCTCATCTGTACTTGAAAAACACTTGATGGGATGCCTGGCATACTGTAAGCTCTCATTCAACATCAGGTATTACCAAACAGTCATATAAGAACATTAAAAAATGTTCTTATATCTTTTTTTAATATAACTTTTTTCAAATGAAAGACATTATAAAATTTTGATAAAAAGTAGCTAAACTGTTATATTGTGGAAGTATATATTAGACTGAGAACACATCCAGAAATCAAGTTAGAATATTGATAGAGATAGGGTGTTTTGCATGGTGTATCTTGGGAGCACAGAAATGTGTTATCTACTACGGCTTGATAGGAGGGATTTAGCAGACTGGTTGGAAGTGTGGATTTTGGGGAGGAAGTTGTGTGCATGGGAGATTTTCAAAAAACAGTTTGCAAAGGAGCATTGGATATATTTTATTCACATCATTATGCTATATTGTAAAAATTTATGTCAGTTAAAATGGAGAAACCTATTAGCAGTCAATGAATGGAGATGAAAATGAATTACTTTTTTTGTGCTGGCACAATAAAATTTCCATTGGTCATTCTTTGAAATGAGTAATTTTTGGTTTAGGATTTTTGACATATGATGGATTTCAAGAAAAATACTTAAGCTGATGTGATTTCCCACTTGTCTTTTAAGTACATAAGCCAAATGCTTTTATTTTGAAGTTTCCATGCACCCTGATTTTGAATATTTTGCCTTGTTGATTGGACTATCAGTGCTTCCCATACCTAGTTGGCCACCAGAATCACCTTGGGCACTGTAAAAACCAGGTGTTGGGATATAACATGGGAAAAATTGCTAAAAGCGGCTTAAAGAAGACAGAACTTTATTTATTCCTCATGTAAAAGAAGTCCAGAGATACATACTAGAGTACGTACAGCACCTTTTTGTTATCAAAAGGTTTCTATCTTTCCATTCTGTTATCCTCAAGTTCACCTCTTTGTTGAAGTTAGAAGCCAGAGCTCCAAAAGCAGAGAAGAACAGGAAAAACAAGGTATACCTCTCCCTTTAATGAGACTCCCTAAAAGATACACACTTCTAAATACATATTATTTCCTGGTACTTAGCGGAATGGCTTGTCAAAGCCTGGGAATTATAGTCTGTAGCTGAGAACTGTGGCTCCCAAAATGTAACAGGGGTTTGCTACTAAGAAGGAAGGATGGAGTGCATACTGAGGCAGGAGAGCTGCAAAGTCTGCCACAGACATTTGTTAAACTGATTGATTCCCAAGGCCTATCCATGTATAATTGATAGATGTGTAGGGAAATCTGAGATATTCTGATGCAGCTGATTTATTCAGGAGTATCTGTGATAAGTTAACTTTTTCTACTTTAAAGCCCATGGTCCCACGACCACGTATCAATCTCTAATATATTTACCTAAGATTCCTATATAAAAGTGAGTAAAGAAATTACTTATTGCCATTTTGAAAATTTTTCTGTATTGTTTGTCCAGGTGCTCTATAAAATTAAGCCATGTGAAGGAGTGGCCACTAAAGTATGATACTCTTACTGGAATTCTGCATACACTCAAGGTGGGACACTAGGGAATAGATGTACATTTTGTATTGGGGGTTTCAAGACCACCTTCAGGCACAATTGATTTACTATAAATACCCTCAGGATATAGAAGTTGTTGTATTCATGGTTATAGTTTATTATGGTGAAAGAATAAATTAAAAGAAACAAAGGGAAAAAGGCACATTTGTCGAAGTTCAGAGAAAGTCACCCAAAAGCTTTCAGTTGTCCTCTCCCAATGGAGTTACACGGCACACATTTAATTCTTCCAGCAAATGATGTGTGACAACATGTGAAGCGTTGCCAACAAGGGAAGCTCACCCAAACCTTAGTATCCAGGGTTTTTAATTGCGTGTTAGTCATGTATACATGTAGTACTGTGTGACCGACTTCAGTTATTCAAGGTTCAGACCACCAGAGTAAAAGCAGATACTCATCGTTAATCACACTGTTAATGTAAACTAGCCAGCTGTTACAACGTGGCCCAAGGCCTTTGGCATTTAAAAAAAAAAAAAAAAAAAAAAAAACACACTCTTGTCTGACAGAATAGTCACAGCTTGGTTCCTAGGAGTGAGCTGAGGGCCACTTCTTCTGAAAACAAGCCTTTCTTGGGAATGCTTAGTGTATTAGTCTGTTCTCACGCTGCTGATTAAGACATACCTGAAACTGGATAATTTATAAAGGAAAGAGGTTTGATGGATTCAGAGTTCCACATGGCTGGGGTGGCTTCACAATCATGGTAGAAGGCAAAGGAGGAGCAAAGGCACATCTTACATGGTGGCAGGCAAGAAAGCTTATGCAGAGGAACCACCATGTAGAAAACCATCAAATCTCATGAGACTTATTCACTACCATGAAAACAGTATGGGGAAACCTCCCTGATGATTCAGTTATCTTCACCTAGCCCCACCCTTGTGACATGGGGATTATTACAATTCAAGGTGGGTTTGGTTGGGGACACAGTCAAACCATATCGCTCAGGATTTGAACAACTCAGGCCTATCAGGTTCTTTCCTGTACATGTTTTCACTTGAAACAATAAAAAAGAAACAAAATAAATGAAACAATTATTTTTAAGATACTGACTATCAGGCAATGAAATACAGTGTTCCCTGAGAAACATAAACAAATGAAAGGAACCCTAATATTTTTCTAGTTTATCCTCTTGAGAGAGTTTATAGGCTGCAGCTCAGAAGGGGGAAACCACACAAAGCCTGGTGGAATCCCTCAATTGGGGAGACAGAGCTGAAAGTCTAGGGAGACCAAGGAAGCTAGAGTTTGTAGAACAGAATAACAGAGAGGCTAGAGCTGCTCAGAGAGAAACCTGCAGATCAGCCGAGGGTTCCCCTTGAGTACTCCACAGAGTAATGATTAGCATACGCATGTGGGAAAATGACCCATGGCTGCATAAAGAACAGTCTGACAGAACTAGCACTCACATGGGTCTGGGAATAATGCCTCCTCCCACCAGCCAGACTGGAAAACTTCATGATTCATAGGACATTGGATATTCAGAAGTTTTTTTCCTCAGTATTGGGAAATAATTAACCCCAGAGCAAATGCTGCTTGATTCCCACCTCACAAAGCTTAAAACCAAGACCTGAGAGGATCAAATTGTTTTCAAATAATTCAATTATGTCCTAGAACAAAACTCAAAAACATTTATAGGAATGCAAAAATATCATGTACCCAACATGGTAAAATTCACAATGTCTATCATCCATTTAAAAATAACTAGGCATGAAAGGATGTAGGAAAATACCACCCATAATGAGGATAAAAATTAATGTATCGAGACAAATCCAAAGCTGACACAGATGTTAAATTAGCAGAGAAGAACATTAAAACTGTCATTATAACTGTATTCTATATGTTCAAAAAATGAAGTAGAGGTGTGCAAGATAGGAGACCCAAATTGAACTTCTAAAGATGGCAACTGTAAGGAGATGAAAAACACACTGGATAATATTGAAGACAGATTAGACTTTGCAGAAGAAAAGATAGTTAACTTGAGGACATAGCAATAAAAACTCTAAAATGAAACACAGAGAGAGAAAAAAAATGAAAAGACTATCAGTGAGCTGTGGAACAACTTCGAGTGGCCTCATATACATGTAAATGGAATTTCCCCAAAGAGATGAGAGTGAAGCAGTGGGAGGACAGAAGAAGAAAATACTTGTAAAAATGAATTTGTAAATCCAAGAAGCCCAGTGAAACCTAAGCAGAAGAAATATGAAGAAAACAACACCGAGGCACATCATAATCAAATTGGTCAAAACTAATGATAAGGAGTTTATTTTCAGAGCAGCCAGAGGAAAAAAACAGGTGTACTGGATACAGAAGAACAAAGATAAAGCAATAGCAGATTTATTGTTGGAAATAATGCAAGTGAGAAGACGTTTAAAGTGTCAGGGAACAAAAACTTTCAGTGTAGAATTCTATTACCCAGTGAAATTAGAGTTCAAAAACCAGGCCAAAGTAGAGACTTTTTCAGGCATACAAAAGTTGCAAATATTTATAAGCAGCAGACCCACATTACGAGAAATATTAAAGGAAATCATATCCTTCCAGCAAAATGAAACGATAGTAGGTAAAAATAGGGGTTTGCACCAAGGATTACATAATTGCAAAAATGGTAACTACATAGGTAGATATATGATTTTTACTTACTATTTAAATCTCATTGAGAGAATTGGTCATTTAAATTAAACAGTAAAGTATGGGGTTTATAACACATATACAAGTAAAATGCTATATGGATAATCTTTGAAGACATTATGCTAAGTGAAAGAAACCATTTACAAAAAACCCACATATTGTATGATTCCATTTATATGACATGTCCAAAACAGAGGAATCCAAAGAGTTAGAAAGTAGATTAATGGTGCTTAAATCTGGGGGTTTGGGAAAAACTGGAAGTGACTGCTAATGGGTACATGTTTTTGGCAGGGATATACCTGATGAAATGTTTTAAAATTGACTGTGGTGATGGTTGCACAGCTCTTTAGATATACTAAAATTCATGAATTATATACTTAAAATAGGTGAATCATGTGTAAGTGAATTATATCTCAATAAAGCTATTGTAAAAAAGTAATACTTTACCTATAAAGAAAAAAATAAAGTCACTTACATATGAGACGGGGAGAAGTAAAACATGACAGTGCACAAAGAGTGTTGGGTAACATGCACATCATCGGTGAGACTTGACAAGAGCATTTGCAGTAGTGGTAGGAAAGTGAAGACTCAGTGGGTAGCTGAATGTTTCTCTTTTTCACTTTAAATTGGAGATACGTATGCATTCTTCTGTGATCTGTTCATGCCCTTTTCCTGCTTATCTGATAATATTTTCCTGTTTTCTTATCAATTTGTGTGAGCTTTATATAAGAGACTAACACTATGTCATTTTTGATGAATTTGATTGATACAGTTCAATGAGTGTTTGGAACAGGATTTCTAAATAGGAGGTGAAATCAAATGTTAATCTCTAAGAGTCCTTTCCAACTCTAATATACTAAATCCTAGGGACCCAAAAAAGATGCCGAGTTAATTTTATTAATCCCTGGAAAGAAGCTAGATTAGGTCAAATAGTATGTAATTACAGTGTAAGATTGGGCATTACATTTTTATATCTTGCTTTAGGTATAAACTTAAATTATTTTAAGTGAGATATTTGTTCTCTTAAATTGGAATTCCTAGGTTGTTTTTGGTAAAAAATTGGGATATCTTGATGTGACTCCATACTGCATATACTAGCTAATACTACTGTTTAAATGGAAAGCATTCTCTCTAGGCATTGAAACAAAGTGTATTAATTAAGAATACAAAATATTACTTATTAAGAAAATAAAAGTAGCTTAAATAGTAATTGTAAGCATGAATTTTACATTATTTAAAAATTTATTTAATACATTAAATTGTTTCTAATAGAACTGATCTTATTTTAGATATAAATCTGATTTCTCCTCATTCTAAAGATTACAATAGAAGTCCTTGTAAAAATACACATCCTTTAAATCTGTCCTTTCAAAACTTCACTTCTGGGCTCATGTGGCACCTGTGTATTACTCTATGAACATACTTAAGCCACTTTGTTTTTATTGTTATGACTGCCTCCTGCAGCTTCTTTTGTTGCAGGGACCATGTCTTTCATAAGTTGAAAGTATGTGTGTTGTACAATAAAGTCCAATTTTTTTTTTTTTTTTTGAGACAGTCTCACTCTAATACCTAGGCTGGAGTGCAGTGGCGCGATCTAGGCTCACTGCAGCCTTCGCTGACTCCTGGGTTGGAGTGATTTCTCCCATCTCAGCCTCCCAAGTAGCTAGGATTACAGGCACGTGCCACCACACCGGGCTAATTTTTGTATTTTTAGTAGAGACGGGGTTTTGCTCTGTTGGCCAGGCTGGTCTCGAACTCCTGGCCTCAAATAATCTGCCCGCCTCAGCCTCCCAAAACGCTGGGATTACAGGCGTGAGCCACCACGCCTGGCCTAAAGTTTGAAATTTTGATCCTGTAACACTTTAAGAGTGGATAATACGTGACTCATTTGTGTTCTTGTCAGAACTTGTTGCTGATGTTATATTATCACAGATTACAAGGTTCAGTTTGAAGTGTTTCACTGCTGCTTCAGCAAGTCAGTTGCATGATTAAACCTCCGAATGAAACTGAGGAAAACACTGACCTCATATTTTTGAGTAGTTAATGGTTATATGGCTTGAAATCTTTGTAACTACTGACAAGTACTGCATGGTGTGCCCTTTGTCCCCTGATACAGAAAGAACACCAAGAAGAAAACAGAATTCTATTTGTACTGCTGCCATGACAGTCCTTTTACTCTCCAACAGAGGTTTCTTGCTGTTTTTTGAATGTTTTGCTAAGGAATTTTTCTCATTAACAACCTTAAAAAAATTTTCTCTAGGAAAGTATTTTGCTTGGTTTTGAGGATAGGAGCATATATAAAATACGTACTTGCTTTTGAGAGTTTTACTGACCAGTTTGATGGGAAAGGACATATGTATTAATAATTATTTGATATCATATCCTATATGTCAAATGAATGGCAGTGGCAAGAACTTCTCTAAAAGTTCCTGGGTGCAATCTAACGTAGAGGAAGAGCCACGTCGTAACTTCTGGATGAAATGGTTTTTATTTACAGCTTAAGGAAAACTAGCATTTAGACTGACATAGAGTGATTGGATCCTGGACATAGGGCATGATGCAAACAAAGGTATAGAAATAGAAGTGTACATAGATTTAACAAACAACAAATAGATCAGGGTAGAGGTAGGTTGGAGTGGCAGGTGGGTACCAGATTGCACTGCAAGATGATGACTTTTATTAGTATGATGTATTTAATGGGGAGCCATTTCAGCTTTGTGTACGTGTGCGTGTGTGTGTGTATGCACATGTGTACATTTATGAAGGATATCTGTCAAATAGGAGAGAGAAAGCACAGACTTGAAGTGAGTAGTCTAATTAGGAGAGTACTATTGTATTATGATCCTGGCGTACTGCAAGAAGGATCTTCCATAGGTTAGAGAAGTAGGGAATACAAAGGACCAGCCAGATGTGACTAACATGGACTATTATGTGGGTTTACGGAACAAAGGAGAAGTAATAGATACAGATTGACCACAATATGAGACCCAATTTGTCAGAGAAGTGGTGGTATCATTGACAGAAATCAAGAAGAGTTAAAAGTTTGGGGTGTGTTAAGAGTTAAAAGATCAAGATGGAACACACTGAAGTAGGTTATGTATTTGGCCTTCAATGACGTGGATGACAGTAGATCAAGGAAAGTATCTTGAGGTTTGGGATATAGATATAAAAGTTAACTGCAGAAAGGTAATCATGAATGCCAAGCACTGACTGTTTCCAAGGAAGAAGAGCAGAGGGTCATGCAGTAAAGATTCAAGAACCCGGAAATGTGATTGAGAGGGTTAGTGGAAGTCACAACAGTAAAGCCAGTGAAGAGGAAGAGGAGTCTTAATGCCATGATGATAGGGAAACCAAAGCTGGTGAGTTTTTGGATAGAAGGAATAATGAGCAGTATTGAATACTGCATAAAAATCATGGAGAGTTGTTAATTAAACTAAGATTTAATAGCATAATAATAGCACCTGTTTTAAAATATGGCATTTTCATGATTTTAAATAGTCCAACTCCTCAACTCACCCAATTCCCCAACCCCTCAGCTCCTTGCTCTACTCTGATCCTTCTCAAAAAATAGGTATCTTATGATAATCCTTCAATTAATAAAATCCAGAAATGAAAACTCATTTTTATCATATCAGTTCTTATTTTTAACATAAGTCACTTTCCAGCCCATCCAAATATATATATATATATTTCCTTTTAGCTGTTAACCATATAGATGAAGGGCAACTAGTCACGCTATGATTTATTACAGTTTTGTGAACCTGAAAATCATGCTACTTCCTCTATTTACTTAATTTGTAAAACATTTAAACTCAATTAGCCCAGGCCCTGCTTTCATCTTTCCCTTGAAGTCCTGTTTTCCAGCATCTCTATTTGTTGACTGGTATTAAATAATTTTAGCATGCTGGTGTACACTTAGCCTCTTTTGAACTAAAATAACCCTTGGTCTTGTGAGCAGTGTCTTTTGTAAATGAGAGTATTTTATACACAAAAGGTATTAGATTAAAGGTAAATCATGATACGTTTCATACTACTTGAAAAGGCCCTCTAAGGCCAGTTTTACATAGGAGTCAGGCAATTTCTGTAAAGCAAGTTTTGAGGTATATTGACTAATTTGTTTTGAATGAAGAAAAGTATAAATGCTAAAATATAGATTTGCTTACCCAATGAACTGGTGAATTTTTTTGGTAATGTAATAATCCCTATCAACGTTCTTTTCACAGAATTTTGTCTTGGGATTTTGTATATATTTATACATATGTTCAACTTTGGCAAACGCAAGATATTCCAACATGTATTTTCATAGTTACACATTTTCTACATATTGGTTTTAATTTAAATATGTAATACATGGATGCTTTGCCACATTATATTAAATTGAAAATAGTTTATAATTAAAGTAATAAATTTTAAAATACAATATAGGTTATCCCATTTTATATATTTTTGATATCTCTTTATAAGTGTTTGCATTTGACACTTTATTTCTCAATTCCTATAATAAAAATATACAAACAGTATATATAAATATATATGTTATTAATGTTTTGCTATTTAAATTGTTTAAAGAGTAAAGATATATAATTAATAGCTAGTGTTAAATTATTTGGTGATATTGATTTTCTTTTCTTTTCTTAAATTAAGCAATACTTTAAAATATCTCCTTTGGTTATTCTGAAGTTTCTTCTTGATAAAATAAAATGGCACAGTCAACGTGGTACCATTTGAACTCTTAGGCTAAAGGTGTCTTTAAGTTGAAGCCCAATATTAATAGTATTTGCATACTTCCACAGGTGGTAGAATCCTTTCCTTGTCTGTTATGAACTGTTTATGTCCCCTCAAAATTCGTATGTTGAAGACTTAACTTCCAATGTGTGGTATTTGAAGATGGAGCCTTTAGAAGGTAACTAGGTGTGGATGAGGTCATGAGGGTGGGACCCTCATAATGGGATTAGTGCTTCTTATAAGAAGAGACTACAGAGAGCTTTCTCCCATTCTCATTCTCTCTCTCTGCAACATGATCACACTGCAAAAAGGTGGCTGTCAGTGAGTCAGAAGAGGGAAAAGGATTCTTACCTGGAACCAAATTGTCAGGCACCTTGATCTTAGACTTTCCAGCCTCTCTAACTGTGAGAAATAAAGATCTGTTGTTTAAGCCAGCCAGCTTATGGTATTCTGTTATAAAAGCCTGAACAGACTAAATTGTCTATGTCAGAATTAGTCACTACCTTTGGCATGCTCTGTTCTGTATTAAGAATTGTGAGGTTAATATCAGATGTTATTATTCTTGTGTTTGAATTGTCAATCTTTTCTGAAAGACAATAAAAAGACTTTTTTTTCTCTTAGAGATCATTTGGGCATCTGTTGTGTGGTATGTATTTTAGAAGTGAAGGAGAGTCACACACTGGGCCTTGCAAAGACAGACAAAGAGCTTCCTGTGGCTGATCTTACCTTGTTGAGTGTGAGAGTGACATAATAGACATGATATTTTAAAATGTATAAACTATTTGTGTTAACTCTATGCTCAGTAGAAATGAATCAAATATTCCAGGTGATATGATGAGCATTCTGAAGGGATTCATTTATTTTCAGTTGATAACATTTTTTGATGTTTTACAAATTCATCATTTTTCTTTTTTTTTTTTTTTGAGACGGTGTCTCGCTCTGTCGCCCAGGCTGGAGTGCAGTGGCGCAATCTCGGCTCACTGCAAGCTTCGCCTCCTGGGTTCAAGCCATTCTCCTGCCTCAGCCTCTCCGAGTAGCTGGGACTACAGGCGCCCGCCATCACGCCCAGCTAATTTTTTGTATTTTTTAGTAGAGACGGGGTTTCACCGTGGTCTCGATCTCCTGACCTCGTGATCCGCCCGCTTTGGCCTCCCAAAGTGCTGGGATTACAAGCGTGAGCCACCGCGCCTGGCCAAATTCATCATTTTTCATCTGACATACCCTTCCTGGGAAGGAAATGTAATGTAAATTTACCTAAACATGTTGGGACCAAAGACCCATGAGTTATATACAGTTCTATGGATTATAAAATGATATCTCCATTGCTATATATATATGCGATGGATATTAAAATCTGTTTTTGAATTTCATGACCCTTCCACACTGACATATTAATTTGTAAAAGGCATATTGTATTTTCAGGCAGCCTGCCTTTGAAATTGCAGGGCTTAGGGCAATGATAAGTTCAGAGACCCATGACTCAGTCAGTGATTTGGTTTCCTCTGAGATACATCTCTATTTTTTGTACTACCTTATTTATAGATATTTTCTCACCTGTTGTCTTCGTCCTTTTTCTATATTCCTGTACTTAAAAACATGATTCCCATGTATACATTCAGAATTGACAATATAGGAATATGAATATACATTGGGTTAATAGTGGCTAAAACCTAGTTCTATTACATACATGGATAACATGTGGTAAGCACTTACTGCATGCACCACTCCAAACATCTTTTGCATTAACTTATTTAATCATCAAAACAACCCTATGGGGTAAGTACTATTACTAATCACCATTTTACAGTTGAAGGAGTATAGAGCTTGAGAGTTTAAATAACCAACAAGGATAGTAGAGCTAAGATAGAAACCCAAATTTAATCTCAAACACTGTGCATATTGCTTAGTGAATACTTAACAAAATGAAAGTTGTAAGATTTAGGACGATCAGAGATTCTTTCCTTCATAAATTTTTAATCAACTGCAGTGAGTTACCCACTGTGCATAAAGGGAAAATTGGCCTTTGTACAGAGCTAGTAAAACAGAAAAAAAAATAAGAGAAGTTACTTGGAAAAATAGAACAACCTAGGGGCTTAGAAACCTGTGTCTGGGCAAAGAATGGAAGTACATTAAAAAAATCATTAGGTAAATGTAAGTCTTTGACCAGGACTGATTACCATGGGTTTCTGAAATTTTCAGACTCTAAGGTTGATTGTGTCTCAAGTGTGAACCTAGGATGCAGAATAAAGCTGCATTCTCTCCTCTTCTGTTCCCTACCTAGCAGGAGATGGGCTGTATCAGTTCTGAGCTTATTCAAGAACCAAAGGTACCTTTGTGAATTTCTAAGATATTAATGAAATCACTCTATACTATGACTAATGAGAGACATGGAGAAGGGTGGGATAACTGGCTGAGACTGGGGCTTTTAAACAAGAGACTGTTGAGCAAATAAACTGAAAATTTTAGTTCTCCACTGACCAGCCTTGGTTAGATTGTTACCTGGATAAGGCAACAAATACTCGTCAAAAGCATTAATCAATAGCTATTTCTGTTTTTCTGTTAGCTGAGAATATTTATTGATAAAAAATTGGCACCACAGTAGAATGTTATATTGAAATCAAAGTGTTTATGCCCAATTATGAAATAAATGAGAAAAACATGTTTATTATTATTATTTGTTTACTTGATGCATTGGAAAGTAGTAGATAACTTATAGAGAACTCAGAATAAGCCATTAAAGAAAAATGTAAGCATAATTTAAATAAGACAAAGCTTAGTTTATCATCTTAAGCACGTAAGTACAAAATATCAGCAACATGTATATCATTTTAATGGCTCAGAATTATAGTAAGTAATTACCAGTATTGAATAGGAAAAATTTGTTTATAACTTCAAATGCAAAGGGTAAAGGAAGCTTAATGGTACACTATGTTTGGATAATTACTATTGTGATATAAAACAATACCACATGTTAAGAAAGAGGACATGTTGGTCAAGTAGCTTCCTGCAATTGGAATTCAAGCTCTTGAATAATACTGAAGCTCCAATGTTTTAGGCCTAAGATTTAGTGATTTTATTTGTGACATGAGGGCCTGTGATTGTAATCAATACAGGCTTCTCTTTTTTGCCCTCAGTGGTAATACAGAAAAACTCTCTTTAGATGTATAATTCTAGTTTGTATGTTTCCGCATTCCACTGCTTCACAGAATAGTGTTAACAGACCAAACAGTGACAATATATAACTCTTACTTGATTTCACTTATACTTGGCCCTGGATAATATTCTATCATTTCTTAAACTAGGTAAAATTAGTACAATTAATTTTTTTCTAATTTTGTTTTTCTGCGTCTGGAATAACCAGTATATCTTTATTGTGTTACTGAAAATGTTTGGTAAAGCCAAACAAGTCAAATTCTTTGATGAGAGAAAAATCTCTCTGTATAAGTAATGTACCCTGTATCTGAAAGGGTTAATGGGCTTCTTAAAGTGCTCAATTCATCCAGAGAGGGGACCCTGTGACCTGTTGGAACCTGGCTTTGGCCATTTCTTAGGAAAAATGCAATTTAGAACTCTCCTGTATTATCTGCCAGCTGCTTAGTTATTGATGATATTGACTTTTAGTTTTTTAAAGTCTTGCTTTGGAAAATTATTTCTAACAGCTCTGAACCACTCATGTCACGTATTTTTATTTTATATCACATTTCATTTGGGATATTATTAAGCCAAATCCTTGGTAACCATTTTCCACAATCCAATTTATTTTTACCCAAGATCCATTGAATTCAACTCACTGCCTTTTTGCAAAAGGTTAACCCAATATTTCATGTTATGTTATGCTTTCTACTTATGCTATGTGAAAGAAAAGTAGCTGTGATAAGTAGCCAATAAATTACATTCAGAATGTTTATTCTCAAAAGTTATATTACTATGCTGACATAGATAAACATGATCATTTATCACAATATGGATTATGGAAATAAAAACTAAAATAAATGCAGCCATCTTTCTTGCATGTTACCTGGTTGGTTTGCTTTAAATGTTAGAATAACTACTTTAAAAAAATGTGTCTTTTTATTTCTTAGTTTGAATTAATGGATGAGATTAGTAATGGTTGAAAGCTGAATAGATAAGCAAACATTATATTCTGGAATAAGAAAATGTTTTCACTTTTTTTCTATAAGCATGAGATTACTTGAATCTTCTAATATTGGCTTTGTAAAATAGGTTGTGTTAGTATTATTTCATCATAAGGAATACACCACTTAAAATTAAAGCTTTATTGTATATTTTTATTCAAAAATACACAGATGTCTAACTTGAGAGACTGAAGAAATATGATTTCTGTAATATTTAGGAGTTACTAAAAATAATCTTGTTACATTTATATTGAGCTAATAAAAGAAGTTTTAGTGGTATTTATTAGAGTGAATACAGTATATGGCTAAATCAACTGAATGTAGAATTTAATAGGGTTTTATTTTTGTTAACAGCTTTATTGATATACAGTTCACAGATCAACAATTAACCAATGTAAATTATAGAATTCAAAGTATTTTTTAGTGTATTCAGAGTTATGCCAATATAACCATCATCAGGTTTCTTCACTCCGAAAAGAAATCACATATCCTTTTTATAGTAACCATCTCATTTCTCCCTAATCCGCCAGCCTGAGCGACCACTAATATACTTTTTATCTCTGTAGATTTGCTTATTCTGGACATTTTATATAAATGGTGTCAACAATATGTCATATTTGTAGCTGACATCTTTCACTTAGCATAATGTTTACAGTATTCATCATATTCTTGAATTTTCCAAATTTCTTTCTGTTACTGATATCTAATTCCATTTCATTGAAGAGGGAGAACTATTTTGTATGATTTATTAAGTTAGTAGAGGCTTTTTTTCATCTGGCATACAATATATCCTAGAGAAGATTCCATATAGAGTTGAGAAGAATGTGTATTTTGCTCTTTTAGAGTGTTATATGGATGTCTGTTAGGTCTTGTTGATTTATAGTTGTTGTTCAAGTCTTCTGTTTCCTTTTTGGTCTTCTGCCTGGTTGTTCTATCCACTGTTTAATGTGGAGTATTGAAGTCTTTAGTATTGTTTAAAGGTTTGTTTCCTTTCAAATTTGTTTGTATTTTGGGCCTTGTTGTTAGGCACATATATGTTTATAATTGTTATATTTTCCTGGTAGATTGAGCCTTTATGATGATAAAATGTTCCTCTTTATTTCTAGTAAATTTTTTTGTTTCTTTAAAAGTTTGTTGTTCTGATATTAGTATGGGCACTGCAGCTTTCATGCTGCTGCTATTTGCATGATATGTCATTTTCCATCTTTTACTTTCAACGTATTTATGTCATTGAATTTAAAGTGTGTCTCCTAAAGACAGCACATAGTTGCATCTTGCTTTTTATCTAGTCTGACAGTGTACATTTATACTGTCTATTATAATTTCATAATTACCTATACTTTACTGTTGACCCTTGTTTTTTTCATGTGAATAGGAGGTTATGGTTACTTACTTTCTGCCTGAAGAACTTCCTTTAATTTTATTTTTTTCACTTTTTATTTTTATTTTTATTTTTATTTATTTATTTTGAGATGGAGTTTCACTCTTTTTGCCTAGGCTGGAGTGCAGTGGCATGATCTTGGCTCATTGTAACCTCCACCCCGGAGTTCAAGTGATTCTCCTGCCTCAGCCTCCTGAGTAGCTGGGATTACAGGCACCCACGACTGTGCCTGGCTAATTTTTGTATTTTTAGTAGAGACAGGGTTTCACCATGTTGGCCAGGCTGGTCTTGAACTCCTGACCTTGGTGATCCACCTGGCTTGGACTCCCAAAGTGTTGGGATTTCAGGCATGAGCCATCATGCCTGGCCAAGAACTTCCTTTAGTAATTCTTATAAGTCACATCTGCTAATAACAAATTCTCTTATTGTTTGTTTTTCTGGGAATGTCTTTATTTTACCTTTATTTTTTGAAAGATAGTTTTGTTGGGTATAGGAGTCATGGTTCACATTTTTTTTTTCTTTTAGTACTTTGTCTTATCCCACTTCTTTCTGGTCTCTCTGGTTGTTAATGAGAAATTCACTGTTAAACTTACTGAAATTATTTGTACATGATGAATTACTTTTCTTTTGTTACATTCAAGATTTTCTTTTTGGTATTGACTTTCAGCCCTTTTACTGATGTTCTTTGTGTGGATCTCTTTACATTTAGCATACTTCACATTCATTGAGCTTACTGAAGGTATAGTTCAATATACCTTGTTATACTTTATAAAAAAATTAAATTGGGCAAATTTTAAGCCAGTATAACTTCTGTAGTTTCTCCTGCTTTGTCTTTTCTTTTTCAGGTAATCCCATTACAGTATTTTGGTTTGCTCAGTGGTGTATCACATATCATTGAGGCTCTGTTAATTTTTCTTTATTCTTTTTCTCTTTGGTCTTCTGATTGTGTAATCTTTCTTGATCTGTCTTTAAGTTTGCTGATTCTTTCTTCTGCTAGTTCAAATCTACTATTGAACTCTAGTGAATGTTTTATATCAGCTATTGTATTTTTCAAGACCAGAATGCCTGGTTGTTGTTTTTGTTAAAATAATTTAAATGATTTACATCTGTATATGGATATTCTGTACTCTCTAAGACATTGTCATCATACTTTCCTTGTAATGGCTGCTTTGAAGTGTGTATTAGTCAGTTCTCATGTTGCTGTAAAGAACTGCCTGAGACTGGGTAATTTATAAAGGAAAGTGGTTTAACTGACTCACAGTTGTGCATGTCTGGGGAGGCCTGAGGAAACTTACAATCACGGCAGAAGGGGAAGAAACACGTCCTCCTTCACATGACAGCAGGAAGAAGTGCTTAGCAAAGACGGAAAAGTCACCTCTGAAACCATCATATATCGCAAGAATTCACTCACTATCATGAGAACAGCAGCATGGGGGTAACTGGCCCCATGATTCAATTATCGCCCACCGGGTCCCTCCCGTGACCACGTGGGGATTATGGGAACTACAATTCAAGATGAGATTTGGGTGGGGAAGCAGCTAAACCATATCAAAGTGTTAAATTTGACACATGGGCCCTCTTAATGGGAGTTTCTGTTGTCTGCTTTTTTTGTGTGTCTATATGGATCACACAGTTCTATTTCTTTGCATGGCTCATGCTTTTTTAAATTGAAGACTGAACATCTTACATAATGTCGCTGCTCTTGCTGGACACTAACCCCCCTCTAGAGGAGGGCAACTTGTTACTGGTGACTGGATATACTTTTTTTTTTTTTATGCAGAGTCTCACTTTGTCACCCAGGCTGGAGTAAAGTGGCATGGTCACAGCTCACTGCATCTTTGACCTCCCAGGCTCAAGCGATCCTCCTGCTTCAGCCTTCTGAGTAGCTGAGACCACAGGCATATGCCACCATGCCTGGCTAATTTTTGTATTTTTTGTAGCGATGGGGATTCACTGTGTTGCCCAGGCTGGTCTTGAATTCCTCAAGCAATCCGCTTGCCTCAGCCTCCCAAAGTGCTGGCATTACAGACATGACCCATTATGCCTGGCCTGGATATACTTTTTAGGGATGTACATTTTCCTCCGTGTGAACCACTGATGTCATTCTCACAGGGTGCAGGCTTGGGGATGTGCAGTCATTCTTGGGTGTCCATGGTTTTATCAGGTGTCTCTTTGCCTTTTTCTCTGATCTCTCTCTTAAGTTGTCTGACTGTAGTAATGTCACACCCAGGTTTTAGTTCCAATGGCTTCTGGCTGATTTCTTTATTACTTTTGCTGTGGAATATGAATTGTTCCACAGTGTGATTCAGTTAAATTTGGGCCTTTTTTCAGTGGTAGTTTTTGAGGTGAGTCCTTGAGGTTTTTTGTAACTCCAAGAGAACTCATCTTATGTTTCCTTCCCTGGGTTTCCCTTATGAACTATCTGCCTTATGGTTTAGTTTTTTGTTTTCAGGAAGCTACCTCCCTCTTCTTAATTGTTTGACATGAGCATTTTTATTGTTTATAAGAGTACTCTTAGGTTTGAACTTCCCTGCATACAGGTTCAAATAAAGTCAGTTTCTTTTGGGGGACTTCTCTGTTCTTATGGCTTATGTCTTCTGGGAAAAATTTCTGGGCCACCACTCCGGAGCTGAGGGTAGTGACAATGGCCCACTTCTCTCAGAGTTAAATCTCTGCTTTATGAGCAAGGTACTAGGTATAGGCAATAGCCTCTAGTCCTCTCAGCTTGCTATTCCTTGTGTGCAAACTCTACCCAGTAAGTGAGGTGAGTCAAGGATAATCAGGGCCCTGGTGTTATTGGCATGATATTCCTGAGGTAGAACCTTGGCTCTATGAGTGGGGGCTGGATGGAGTAACAGAACTCCTGACCTGTCAGCTGCACTTTAGTCTCAGCTGCACTCAGTTGCAGTTTTGTCTCTGTGTAGCATGGGGGAGAGAGAAAATGAGAAATGCTGGCATCTTACCCCTCTCTGGGAGATACCATAGCCCTCAACTGGTGGCTGGGGTAGAGCGAGCTCTGTGTTTTGAGCAATACCCATCTGAGGTAGAATGACTGTCACCTGGACTGAAGTGGTGTGGGTTATACTTCAAATGCCATAGACCTTCAATCCTCTTACCAGTTTTAGTAGATTTTCATGTATTATTGTTTCTTCATTTGCTGTTTGCCTTAAGGCAAATTTCCAGAGACTTTAAAGAGTTTTCATTTTTACTATTTTTGCAGTTACATGTTTATTTTTATGGGAGTCAGTCTGCAGAGGTCCTTACTCTGCCATTCCAGAGGTGACCTCTTAATGGTCATGTTTACTGGCTTGCTCAAGACAGGGTTTGAAATTAATTTTTCATTGAGCTACTCAGGTGCAAATTGATATTATTTAAAGATGTGGTTAAAAATGTTTCCTACCTTATATCTCAAAAAGTGACTTTTAAATATAGCCCTCATCTTTGGATCAGGTTCAATATAAGTCCCATACTGAGAAAAACAGAGTTCCAATTCAATTCTTTTTGCATATTAACTGTGAGATCTTAAGCAGGTTACTTAACCACCCTCAATTTATTTGCTCATCCTAAGTATTGAGATAGTAGTAGCTGTTTGTAAGTTAAATTACATAATGGATGTGAAAGCTTTTGAACTTTTAAACTCTAAAAACTTAAAACACAAAGGATTGTTATTACCACTTTAAATCAAACGCAGAATGAAATGAAGTGACTTTTTCTGATTTTATTCTTGTTGAAGAATACTAAGTATAACATTTATTTTAGAAAGTCATTTATGATTTTTAAATTCTTCATATTAGCATGTGATACTCTTATAAAATCAGCTAAGATATCACCTAGAAAATGATTACTTTAGATATGTTGATTGTGGAATTACATTAGTAGAGGTGGAAAATAACATTTTTAGCTTGTGTCTGTTATTAATAGTATAATAATTCTTTTATCTGTTCATTTATTGTGGTCTTTTTGATAGTTCTCTGTGGATCTCAATAAGAGTTCATTTTTATATGTGAAAATGGTGAACGTGACCCAATAATTTTTAAAGAATCATGGAATCTAGATTTGGAAGGTGATCTTGGATTTGGTTGAATCTAGTAGGAATTGCATTCTCAGGTCCCCTGTCAAATTCTTACTTGGCCACTACATGAACAAATCATGGACAGAGGATTACTGTTGCACATAGCCTCTGGATTCCATTTTCACTACACTTCAATTTTTAGGGTGTTTGTAGTTTAGAAAACATGTTGTATCATGCATTTCATTTATTCTTTACTTCTGATTCAGGCGTTGCCCTATTTTGCATGTGAGGAAATCAAAGATTAAAAAGATCAATGGTTTACTCAAAGTTATAAGAGTACTAGGAATTAAAAATTAGATTCATAATTTTTGAATCACTATTTTACAGGAATAAGCATATGCTACCTACCTGGTACTGTATATCATAAACTGAAAGATTTTTAAAAAGTCAGGAATCCCGCAACTCAAAACTTTCACAGTTTAGAAGGGAAGAAAATTCTTAAAGCAGCAGTTACTGTTTAGACTGGAATACTGTGGTAGAGATGTTTCAGTGATCTGGAACAGAAAAATGGATCTAGATTAGTTAGGGGTAACTTCACGGAAGAAGATGACTTTTGAAATGAACATCATTTAAAATGACTGCAGTAATGTCAGCTGGAATGATTTCTAATACAATCTCAGCTGCCACTTTTTAATTTATATCTGAATCCAAATCTTCCTCCATTAATTTCCACAGCCTTGGTTCTGTGTTAATACAAAACAAATTAAATTTCTCTTCCATGTGAAAATTCTTCACCTACTGAAATACACTGTGTCTCTCCCAGATCTTTTCTCCAGGCTTTTCTTCAGCTGTTACATCTAACTTTTCAACACATAATCATTATTGAAACATGGTAGGTAATGTTAATTTGGTTAAACAGAAACATTTGCTGCTACCATGTTTTCCTCCTCTCTGGTGAAATAATAGTATGTTGTTCATTAATGATTATATTTATTTGTTTTCCGTGAAGTTTTTTTTCTGGTCAAGAATTGCTTCTGGCTAATTAGTAGAAAATACAATAGCAATTACTCGATTCATATTTTGCCCAGTATTAGTCTATTAATGTAAGCTGTTTGAGAGCCATGCAACATTTTAAACACATATTTTAGCTTTTTGTCAATGTATAATGATATACATTGATATAATGATGTCATTATATCAATGATAACATTATTCGATTTTTTTCTAAGACAAGTATATCTTCTCAGTTTTTCCATATAAATGTCCGTTGTATTAGGATTTTCCCATACTGAACTTTTTTTTGGAAAACCAAATATAGGATTCCTCACTTGATTTTATTAAACACAATCTTGCAAATTTGGGGTCATTCCTCTGATTTACATGTAATCTTTTTTCTTTTTTTTTGTGATTCCTAAGTTTTCTTTCCTAGCTAACTCTTTCTTTAGGGGCCTGTAGGAGGAAATCCTAGATAAAGTTTGATTTCTAAAAATGCCACCAGATGTGGTGGCTCACGCCTGTAACCCCAGCACTTTGGGAGGTTGAGGCAGGTGGATGACTTGAGCCCAGGAGTTCAAGACCAGCCTGGGCAACATGGCGACACCTCATCTCTACTAAAAATATAAAAATTAGCCAGGCATGGTAGCGTACGCCTGTAGTCCGAGCTACTCGGGAGACTAAGGTGGGAGGATCGCCTGAGCCTGGAAGGCAGAGGTTGCAGTGAGCTGAGATTGTACCACTGCACTCCAGCCTGGGTGACAAAGTGAGAGAGACCCTGTCTCAAAATAAATAAAAATAAAATAAAAATAAGTTTAAACAAATGCCAACATATTTCCATATATTTACACATTGTTTATGCTGTCTTTAGAGTATCCTGGCTTTAAATCCTCGAACACAAACTCATGCAACTCTGCGTTCCACTTCGGCCAAGAAATTAGACAAGAAACATTGGAAAAGAAATCCTGATAAGAACTGCTTTGTAAGTACCACTGATACACTATTTCATGCTGAAAATTATCTCACTCCACACATTGTAAGACAAGAGTTTACATACACTTAGAAATACAATTAGGTATTAAAGTACAGCTGTGATTTAAAAATATTTTAAATATTTAATATTTGAATAAATTCGAAAGTGTATTTTTAATTACACTGCTTTAAAAAATCTCCTGAAATACAAATTATATACAGGTTGAGTAACCCAAATCTGAAAATTCAAAATACCCAAATCTGAAACAAATCTGGTGTCAAGCATTTTTGATAAGGGATATGCAACCTGTAAATTTAGTTTGGTGCCAAAATTTCTTTTTTCAAAATCTTTAAAATTTGTCTTAAAATTGTTTTGCCTAATGACACAATGATACAGAAGAGTTTTCATATTAAAGATATAGTCTAAATGAAGAAAGTTATAGATACACTGGTATCTGTGGACTTTAAAAATACACCCTCACAGAATAAATGAACATTAGATGTTCTATGAACACCTAATATTTCCAGGTGAGGTGTAGGAGCAAAACAGCATTTCTCTGATATTATTGCTAGAACTTTGTTTAACTGTATATAGGAGATGATTATAGAGCCGGAACTGTGATACCATAGATGGGATGTAAGTACAACCTTAAAGGCGATGTTAGAAATTCTATCTTAAGGTTATATACATTTTTAAATTTTGAAAGAAATGCCTTTTTACCTGATTTCCCCAAATTACCCCAAATTAATATTCCCAAATTAATGAGTGAGACAGTAGTATTAGCTTAACATTAGCTCTGTTGGAACTTTGTATATACTTTCTTATAGAATGTATGATTTTAGTTGATGTACTTCTTTCCTCCTTCTTACATTATGAACTCTTTGAGGATGAGAATTGAGGGTGTGTGCTCATGTGTGCTTGTATTTATCTAATTTTTAGTTTTTCTATCACCAGCCACTGGGCAAATTTTTTTGAATGAAAAAAGAAATAGAAACAGAGAAACAATGTTACATGAAAAGATCCCATAGTAACTTAATTACAGACATGGATTTTGAATTCAGTTTTTCTTGGTCCAGTTTTGGGAGCTTTGTTTTCTATCATGATGCTTCTAGTAGAGGTCTCTAAAAGGAAACCAGTGTGATTCAGATTGTTCAAGGAATAGGCCACTTACAAGCCATGACCCAGTTTAATGATAAGAACAATTGAATAACACTTAAAAAAGAATCATAGAATTTTAAACTTAGAAAGCCCTTAAAGACTATCGAGCCTAAATCTCTAATTTTTAAAGGTCTGAGAACTATGATCAAGAGACACTATTTGACTTCCCTAATGTCTTGCATTTATAAGTTTTCAAAGTATTTATGGTCAGGACTTTATTTTGAAATGGAGACTTTATTTCGATTGCTCTTGTTGTTATTTTATGGAAATTAGCATTTGTATCTCATAATGTGATCCTATAAATTGAGTTTATTTTATCATTTTAAAAATAATGACCAAGGTGCAGTGAGGTCCGCTTTCTCTGTCAAATATATATTGACCCAAATATTTATAAAAGCAGTTTGACAATATATTTGACAATATTCATTTGGACCTGTGATGCTATACCTAGGGATGCTGTTTATGCTTACGGATGCTATAAGAAGATACCACAGGCTAGGTGGCTTAAACAACAGAGACATATTTTCTCACAGTTCTGGAGGTTAGGAGTCCCAGATCAAGGTGATTTCTTCCAAGACCGTTCTCCTTGG
This sequence comes from Nomascus leucogenys, assembly GCF_006542625.1. Taxonomy (NCBI): domain Eukaryota; kingdom Metazoa; phylum Chordata; class Mammalia; order Primates; family Hylobatidae; genus Nomascus; species Nomascus leucogenys. Next base: position 77,025,840 of record NC_044392.1, read on the forward strand.
CTTGTAGATGGTGTCTTCTCCCTGAATTTTTCACTTTGGGTTTGCTTGTGTCCAAATAAGGACATCGGCTATATTGGATTAGGACATACCCTAATAAACTCATTTTAACTTAATTACCTCTTTAAAGACTCTCTCTCCAAATACAGCTACATTTTGAGATAGTGGGAGTTAGGACTTCAACATAAGATTTTTGGGGAAATATAGTTCAGTTCATAACAATACTTTTAAATTATCAAACACTTACACCAGTAATTTATTTTCTAATAACATATCTGAAGGAAAGAATTAGGAATATAGGTAAAGAATTAAGCACAAAGAGGATTATCTTAGGCATTATTTACTCAGTGGAGACAAACGTAGGGGAAATCCCACTGAATTCCAACCAGTGGGTCATGGTTAAGCAAATTAGAGTAAATTAATTCAGTGGCATATTGTGCAGTTTTTAAGATGTTTTTGAAATAATAATCTGGATTAATTCTATCTGCAATACATGGAAAGAGGATTTAACATCACTGTATTCAATAGTGATTGTGTACACTTACACATAACCATACTTATATATATATATATATATATATGCACAAAAGAACAAAAAAAGGAAATATTAATATTGATCATACTTTTTGGCACTTTTGTATATTTCAGTTCGTCTATAATGAATATTAGTAGAAAAATAAAATGAAAGCTTTAGATCTATGTTAAAATGGTGATCTCAGTTTATAAGATCAGATTTATTGCACTGATGTCTATTAGTTTGAAGACTGTCTGTGACATTCATGAATTTCTCAGAGCAGTGAGGTTTATTCCCAAAAGTGAAATATGAAGCTAGGGTTGAAAGTTATTCTCAGTGTGGTTAAATAATGCTGCTCCTTACCTATTTGTTATTATCCTCTTCATGCTGGCATAAATAATTGAATGAAAGTGTCACCAAAACATATGGTTTGTTTTTCAATTCATAAAGACCCAAGTAGGCTGCTGGAACTTTTATCCCCACTAGCTAGCCAGTAACCAGTAACTGATGAGATATGAAAAAGTTTTCTTCTTACCTCAGTGACATCTCCTTCTTGTTTTTCTTCACTTCTTTGTTGATTATTTCTCCTCTCACCCCTAGATATTTCAGTGCCCAGAGCTCAAACTCTCTTTCTTTCTTTTAAAATAGTCACTACATTGGTTATCTCGTTATCTCCTTACTGTTAATACTATCTTTAGATTGAAGATTCCTTTATATTTCTAGCCTGCATTACTCTCAATCTATATATTGATATATATACGTGTATCTCTCTCTATATATAGATATATGTCTATATATAGGCTATATGTTTCTTATGTTCACTTACCCAAAACAGAGTTATAACTGGACTCAACAATTAGAGAAGTTTTTCTTGAGGCATTATATAGTCCTCTCTTACTATCTGCCTTCTTCCTTTTTTCTATTTCTTTGGTGCTCGAAGCATCTTATTTCAGGCACTGTATTGAATGCTACTCAGAGGTGAATAAAATCTAGCAAAATAAGTAGTCTAAAATCGTTTATTAAAGTAAATACAAATTTTGTTTAATAAGTAAATCATAGGCTTCTTAGAAAATAAGCATCTGTTTGACCTGTAAAAGTGCCTTAAGAATGGCAGTTCTGAAATTATTGCCCAGGAATATCTTCACTTGGTAGTTTAATACTCTTCTAGTACTAATTGGAAATTCTGACTTCAGTAGGGGATTTAAACTGGCAAACATGTTTATACTGGTTAATGAAGCACGAAGCAGTTATTTCCAGTATATTTTAAGCAGGTGTTCTGTAACTGCTGTTTATTTTTGCCATTTTTGAAAATGTTGAACTATCCTAATTACATAAATATTTTGCACTCATTTTTCCTGAGCAATTTTTGAAGACCAGAAAATATTAAAAATAAGAAAACTTATGCCAGGTGAAAATTAAAAGGAAAGGCACTTAAAGACAGCCAATGAGCCAATTATTAGACATGTTTTTAAGAATTGTAGCAAATTTGTTCTAAATGCATGACATATACAAGGTGCTTACCATAAAAAAATACAATGAGAATAAGCTATAATGTATATTAAGAATTTGCAATGCTTTTTGTGAAGTAATTTATTTAAGCTTCAGAAGCACCCTGTCAGGTATATATTATATTTTATCATCCATTCATAGATGAGGGAACTGAGGCACATGGAAGCATAAGAAACCTATTCACAGTTCCACAACTGAATGGTGGAACTAGAAAATGAACCCATGCAATTGCCAGAGAGCTCTTTTAGTAGAATTGTTTTGAATAAGGAAATAAAATCATTGACTTATTTTCCTTGTAGACAATGAAAATAACTAAATAATATATGGGTTTTGATAATTTTTTTTTCTTGCATGAGCTTCACAATCTCAGTCACTCGTTTGTTTCACATTTATTATCTGTGCCACGTGCCACATTGAAATTCATGTGACATAGGCCTTGCCAAGAAGTTCTCACATTGTTTTGAAGAAGACTGAAATACCGATAAATAATAATAATACTCTTTCGAAGGAAGAACAGTTAAGGAGTTTTAATGATCAGGGTGAGTTGATCATATTTGCCTTTAGGTGAATCAGTCTAGCTTTCAGTGTGGACGATGGATTTAATGAAAAGATGGGAGGCAAGGTCTCTGGGACTGGGTTTAGAAAGCTGGAAGACAAATGATGAAGACTAGGAGGGAGGATGAGCTTGAATTGATTTAGGAGATAAAACACATATGATTTGGGAGTTGACTTTATGTGTATGTTTACTTGTTTATAGCATAAGTTGAGGGTAAATACTAAACTCACTTTTGGGTTATTTGAGGTCTTGTGCCTGTGGATCACTGCAAAAGCTGAAGATTAATAAAGGGTCTGGGATGGAGATAAAGAATTTTGGAATCTGGCTGCATAAATGTCTTCTTTTGAGAAGTGTCTGTTCATGTCCTCTGCCCACTTTTTGATGGGGTTGTTTGTTTTTTTCTTGTAAATTTGTTTGAGTTCATTATAGATTCTGGATATTAGCCCTTTGTCAGATGAGTAGGTTGCAAAAATTTTCTCCCATTCTGTAGGTTGCCTGTTAATTCTGATGATAGTTTCTTTTGCTGTGCAGAAGCTCTTTAGTTTAATGAGATCCCATTTGTCGATTTTGGCTTTTGTTGCCATTGCTTTTGGTGTTTTAGACATGAAGTCCTTGCCCATGCCTATGTCCTGAATGGTATTGCCTAGGTTTTCTTGTAGGATTTTAATGGTTTTAGGTCTAACATATAAGTCTTTAATCCATCTTGAATTAATTTTTGTATAAGGTGTAAGGAAGGGATCCAGTTGCAGCTTTCTACATATGGCTAGCCAGTTTTCCCAGCACCATTTATTAAATAGGGAATCCTTTCCCCATTTCTTGTTTTTGTCAGGTTTGTCAAAGATCAGATAGTTGTAGCTATGCGGCATCATTTCTGAGGGCTCTGTTCTGTTCCATTGATCTATGTCTCTGTTGTGGTACCAGTACCATGCTGTTTTGGTTACTGTAGCCTTGTAGTATAGTTTAAAGTCAGGTAGCGTGATGCCTCCAGCTTTGTTCTTTTGGCTTAGGATTGACTTGGCGATGCGGGGTCTTTTTTGGTTCCATATGAACTTTAAAGTAGTTTTTTCCAATTCTGTGAAGAAAGTCATTGGTAGCTTGATGGGGATGGCATTGAATCTATAAATTACCTTGGGCAGTATGGCCATTTTCACGATATTGATTCTTCCAACCCATGAGCATGGAATGTTCTTCCATTTGTTTGTATCCTCTTTTATTTCATTGAGCAGTGGTATGCAGCCAGAAAACACATGAAGAAATGCTCATCATCACTGGCCATCAGAGAAATGCAAATCAAAACCACAGTGAGATACCATCTCACACCAGTTAGAATGGCCATCATTAAAAAATCAGGAAACAACAGGTGCTGGAGAGGATGTGGAGAAATAGGAACACTTTTACACTGTTGGTGGGACTGTAAACTAGTTCAACCATTGTGGAAGTCAGTGTGGCGATTCCTCAGGGATCTCGAACTAGAAATACCATTTGACCCAGCCATCCCATTACTGGGTATATACCCAAAGGACTATAAATCATGCTGCTATAAAGACACATGCACACGTATGTTTATTGCGGCACTATTCACAATAGCAAAGAGTTGGAACCAACCCAAATATCCAACAACGATAGACTGGATTAAGAAAATGTGGCACATATACACCATGGAATACTATGCAGCCATAAAAAATGATGAGTTCGTGTCCTTTGTAGGGACATGGATGAAACTGGAAAACATCATTCTCAGTAAACTATCGCAAGGACAAAAAACCAAACACCACATGTTCTCACTCATAGGTGGGAATTGAACAATGAGAACTCATGGACAGAGGAAGGGGAACATCACACTCCGGGGACTGTTGTGGGGTGGGGGGAGGGGGGAGGGACAGCATTAGGAGATACACCTAATGCTAAATGACGAGTTAATGGGTGCAGGAAATCAACATGGCACATGGATACATATGTAACAAACCTGCACATTGTGCACATGTACCCTAAAACCCTAAAGTATAATAAAAAAAAAAAAAAAGAATTTTGGAATCATCAGGATATATGTAAATAAATAAAAGCCTAGGGGGAGAGTTACCCAGGAAGAGTGTGTAAAGTGGGAAGAGGGTGCAGGTTAGACCTTTGGGATTAGGGCAGAAATTAGAGTGAGGCAAGTGAGGCACTGGCCTGAGGTGCAAAATATAAGGGGCTAACAAAGACTCAGTAATCTAGAAAAACAATAATAATATATATAGGCACACACCTTTTTCCTTTTGCCTCAGGCTCCAGTGTGGCTCAGCATGGCACTGAACATAGCACGGAAAAGGCAGGCAGAGATGAGAATTTAGCTATAAGCACTATGAGAGGTGAGATGAGAACCACAAGAGCATAGTGGGGGACTTCCATGGAAGAAGGATAAGTTAATATGTTTTTCTAATAATATATTATTTCTTATGTTCCAAATACGTTTAATTTATATACTTTTGGAAATTATACTTAAGGTTTGTCTTGTCTGCTGGCACCATTTTTCCTTCTCAAGTTTACATGGCTATTAAGAGATGAAATCCACTTAGTTAACTACAACTAGCTGTCAGTCTCATTCACGTTTTCATAGATAGCCAGCTACTAGGATCTGTTAAATTTGATGGAGAATATACGTCCCTCCACTGACATATCAAATTCACAATATGAATTTTTATTTTTAAGCTCCAAAGAAAATAAACTTTTCACCAGATACCCAGTAAGAAAGCAATACCTGTTCTACCCTTGCCTCTTGTTATATGATATTTGAAAATACTTTCTCAAGCATGAGCTTGCTTTTTTGATTGTTGACAATTATTTTCTTCCAAAAATAGACAGTAGTTGAGTTCCTGAAATAAAAAAATAAAAACAGATTCTTTGCAACTAAATACCTCTTTCAGTGTGTGAAAAATGCAGTGTTTGTGTAGAGCTTGCAGATATCCAACTAGAAACTCAGGCATGCAGGTTGCATGACCTCTTTTATTTTCTTGTAACTGAACTTAATTCTACTGTAAGTATCTGCGAGAGTGGAAACCTGTGTGTCACTTGTAGTATTCATTTTTCCCTGCTTGTGCCCCTTAGCTGATACCTAAGTTTTATGAGGGTTGGTGGCAAGTGTGGGCTGTGAGGTAAGCCCAGCTATTTTTCATGCTATCTTCCCACTGGTCACCATCATGGGGACTTTGGATTCATCTTTCATTTTCATTCATTAGAACCCTTTCTATCCCTTGCTTCTCTACTACTTTGAAGCCATTCTTGAAAAGATGACAGTCATTCTGATGTTCCACTCAACACTGGGGCTCAGAGAAGTTCATGGTTCAATCTACTCCCCCAGGGCTTCATTTGTCGATGAGTCACAGATTCTCCAACTTTCATTTACCCACACCTGGTATTTGTCAGCCCTCTGAGAATAGCCTAAGGAGCCGGGCATTGATCCTCTTTCTCCAAGATCTGCCAATATCTCTGGACCTTCACTTTGCTTTTGGTCCTCATTTTGTCTCTCTGTCCATTAAATATTTATATAGACTGGGTGGGAAGGATGGGAGTGGAGGAAAAAAGTTACTTTTAACTTATCACCCATTTCCTTCTAAATCCACTGTCAATCACTGAAGTCCTTTCAATTTTTCTGAAAACGTGACTTCTAAAATTCTAAGCCCAAAAGAAACACCCTTTGTTTCTCTGCTTTGTGTAGTTATATTATTTCCTTCAAGAAATGAAAACCCAGTGGTCTCTCTGCCTAATAGGTATACATTTCTAGGTGGAATGGGAAGGGATGGTAGCAAAACTACAACCACCCCATAAAGACTGTTTTTGAATTTGAATTTATCATGATTGATGATCATCTCCTGCCCTCTGTCCAGCAAGTTCTCAAATGAAGACTGTTGGAGTGGGGAGAGATGGCAGAGTAAGTTCCTATTTGGGATGGGAAAGATTATAGAAAGGTAGGTGAGGGCAGGCAATGCCAGAGGAACCCCATGTTGGGAAGCTGGGACATTACTAGCATGATCCTAAAACTGAGTGCCAACTTAAATGTAGTGCCACAGTGCCTCACTTACTTCACCCTGTTACTGGCCCAAAGGGCTTCCACTGTCCTGAAGGTACCAGCCAGCCTCAGGACCCAGTAGTGTCTCCACAGGTGTTTAAACTTCAGTAGCAACTGCAAAACTGCAGTAGCAACCCAGATGGATTTGGATGTCCAGGTTGAGTCAGAAGTACTTGCTGGCTCACTCTGTGGGATTTCCTGGTCATTACATTAACTTCTGAATTGCACTACCAGTCATGACACATTATTGAGTGTTTTGAAACACTTGATAATGATATGATTTTACTGTTAATAATATATTACTAAATATATTATTATTTTCCTATCCCCAAATTAATTTAACTCAAAATTGGTAGATACTTGAATAAAGAGATCAGTTTGCCTATGACATCTTGATTTGAGAAAAACCCTGTATTCAACTAGTTCCGCAAGTAAATTATGTAAACATAAATGGCGTATATACATTTTAAAAACAATCTTCCTGTGGCATTTGTTGAGAACATTGCAATGAATTAGAAAAATAAAAGTTTACTTTGAAGTAAGTATATTTTAAGTGATCATTACTGGGCAATAGCTTTCTTATTTCTAACAAATGTTAGATATTATTAATGTGTAAAGTTAATAATTCTGCGTGTATGTGTTAGGAAAATTAAAGAAAATAACACTTTAAAGAAAATGCAAGCTTAAAATTTCAGCAGAGAGAAAAAATTAGAGAGGGAAACATATACTGTGAAATGTGACCACCTAGAAATCCCTTCAGAGTATAAAGCTCATTTACACATACTGTAGACCTTGTAATTTTGAAGTTGAGGTGGAGTCTTTCATTGTATGAATTCTGACATACAACTAGTATTTATTTTAAAATAATAACTGGCTCCTTATGCAAAGGCATTTTGGGTAGAAAGTTTGGAGTCTAGTTGTAGATTTCAAGATGGGAACAGTGGAAAATCTCAATTATGCCTCTCTTGATAGCTACATTCACTCCATAGTTTTAATGCCCATCTATGTGTTTATTAACAGCCAAATGAATATCTCCATCCAAGATCCTGTCTGTATCCAGATGCTTCTTAAGATAGTTCCACCTAGATATTGTATTGGTTTCTGACTATTACTATGTCAAAAACCGAATTATTCATGCCTATTCCTGCCCGGCTTTTCTTTTGCTATGTTGGTAGCAAAAATAATCACTTTGTCATCTAGGCAAGAAAACTTGGGGCAATTCTTGACACTAAAAAAGCTATTATCGACAACACTGTATTATAACTAACATAGAATAAAAGAAGATTCATATAACATACATTCATTTAATATTTTTATGCCATTTGATTTTCATTTCTGTATGGAACAATGAATCAGTATGTCATTGTGGAACTTGCCATATTTGCCATGTTTGGTCAATTCTCTGATGCATATTTTATCACAGTTTCACATCTCTGGAATTAAGATTCTTTTTATAGTTAATCTGATAAGAAAGTTTGTATCAGTTTAATTAGCAGTTTTTTGTTGTTGTTAATATATAAAAATAACATCTTAAAAATATGTGTTGTCTTTGGCACTATAAAATAAAGCATGTACGGAGAGAAGGCAGAAAATATTTTGACTGAAGCAAATGTTCTCCAGTTTTTATTAATGTTGTTGGTAGATGTGATAGCTTTCCATAGCACTGGAAATTCATGAAAAGGAAACTCACTGAAAATAAAAACATAGGTATATGGACAATGGTCCTAGTAACTGCAAGATTGCAGTTCAACTTAGTTTAGGATAATTTTGTCTTGTATTTCCAGAATAAAAAGCAATTCCTCTGAGTGTCTGAATCACATCATTTTTAAGGATTCTCAAATATATTATTTTCCTGTCCCAAATTAATTTAACTGAAAATTGGTAGACATTTGTATAGAGAGATCAATTTGCTTATGGCATCTTGATTTGAGAAAAACCATGTATGCACCTAGTTCTGCAAGTAAATTATGTAAACATAAGTGGCATAAATGTTGATGATCTGTAAAATATTTGTAGTTCTCCTTCCTTATGAATGTATGATATATTTAATGTACACAAACCATTTTTGAGTATCTGATACAAATGCCTAATTTAGATTATATGATTCAGTTTCTCATATATTCTTTCCATCTCTGTGCTGAGAAGCAAATACATTTCACTTATTTTTTTCTGAAGTTCTATGATTTAGGGAGTGCATCTAACAAAGGATTTAGCTGTGTGACACAGTGCCATTCTCTGTAATAGTATCTCAAATAATAGTGGTGATAATGGTGATGATGAAGACAATGAGGATGGTGGATAGTGAACCAGGCTGTTTATAATACTAAATTAGTTGATGAACAACTCTATGAAGCAAATATTACTTCATGCATTTACTCCTTATACTCCCTTTCCTGCTTTATTTTTCTTCATAGAACATATTGCCATCTAACATACTATTTTTCATATTGTACTTGTTTGGTTGTTTAGTTTTCTCCCCATGAGAATGTAAGGTCTATGAAGACCTATTTTGTTCACAACTGTATCTTCAGCTCCTGAAATAGTGCCAGACATGCAGTAAGTATGCAATAAATAATAATTAATTGAATATTTACTGAAATCTCAGTGTGTGTTAAACACTGCTTTTAGTGCTGAGAATACAACTGTGTACTTTATTCTTCCAGAACTTATATTCTGGTGGATGAGAATTATTACTGTTATTTTGTTAATTATTATGATTATAATCCTCTTTTTATTAATGGGAAATATGAAGCTTGGTGAAGATAAGTGAATTGCTCAATCTACACGTATATAAAAATGTATTTTGATATTCTTTTGAAGAATTTTTATATAGTAAGTTTTATCTACTAACATACACCTAGATTTCTATAAGAATACAAAGTATACCCTGAAACAGCAAGTAAAATATGAAGCTATTGATTGGTTTCCATTGTTTATATATGTATATGTGAAGTATGAACTCTGAGTATCATCTCCTGAATATTTTTGGGCATTAATTCAATTGCTGGAAATAAGTTACCTTCCGGAGTAATGAACCCACTTAAAGAATTAATTTATTGCATCACACTTTTCAGTATTTCTATAACACCACTATATATAAATTATTTCACTTTGAGACTTATATAGTATAAATATTTGAATCTAAATTGTACATATTTATTAATTACTAAATATTAATGGAAGATCTAACATGTTCCAGCCACTGTGATAAGTGATGGGAAAGGGACAAAACGGTTTTTGCCCAGACAGCTAAGTGGGCATTTGCACAGGTGTTAACCTCATTTCACAATCAAGTTTTGTCAGTTCAGCCTTCCATGGGAGTTACAGCTGAAGTACCATAGCCTGGTCTCAGAATTCAAGGTTGGCCTCCCTGAGGAACCAGAATTTAAACTGAAAATAAAGATGAAGGAGGGAAGGAAGGAAGGAAAAAGAGGAATTTCATGAGAGTAGAAAACTTGTATCTGAAAGTCCGAAGATGGGGGAGCATACTGATTGAAGTTAAGGGATTGAAACAGTTTCAGTACTGCATGGCTAAAGTCATAGACCGGGGCATATAGAAAAGTACCAAGAGATGATGCTGAGGACCTCTCCACAGAGTAGTGACGATGATGATGACAAATATTTTTTTCTCGAAAAGTTCTATAGTCTGGTTATTTCATTGAGAAGTGCATGTTATATGTTTTAAAGTCACATTCTTTGTTTGTGATATGCTGTAATTTAGAGTTTTGATATATATTAGTATCCCTCTTTAAAAGTATGTGTTTTCCTAGTGCTTCATTCCACACATGGACTAGTATTGTCAGAGATTTATTTTCCAGGCAAAAATATGTAATAAGATGGTAATTGACTAAAAGGAAGAAAAGTGTTAACTCTTAATTTCCTGAGGCTGTTACAAAAATGCTTTGCTTTAATTATTTATTTCAGACTAATTGCAACTTTCTCCACATCCATGTGACACACAAATTAAACTCGTTTGTAATTGTCAGCCATCAGCCTTGTTACTTTTATTTTGTCCATCACTGGTTTGAAATTTTAATAATGGTTAGGCAGGGTGCTCTTTATTTTTTTAAAACAACTTTATGGTTAATGGAATATAGTTATCTACTCAGGGTTTAAACTGATCTGGAAAAAACTTTCCCCTAAGTAAGGTATATTTCAATTAGCTTTATTTGCAAAAGAAGGAAAATTTTCCCTTCACAGCTTCCTTATCTTTGAGGTTGGGTGTTTATGAGGGAAGACAGTGGAACCTAAAGAGTTCAGTTGTCAGTAGAGAGTTTGGTTAAGAGAGTAAGTGCTAGAGATAATCTGCTTAGCTCCAATTATTGGTTTTGCCATTTACTAGACTATGACCTTGAGTAAATTTCTAATTCCATTACTGTCTCCATTTCCTCATCTCTAAATGAAGAGAATAATATCTACCTGATAGAGTAAATGAGTCAATGTTCATAGTATTCTTAAAATCGTGGTTGGCGTATATATATGTGTATATATATATTACCTTATATAAGTATTATTGCTTATCATTATCAGCATTTATAAGGGGGATGCTCCGAGGTTTCTGTTACTACATATGGAAGCCCATCATGATAGTGGATAGAGAACAATGTATATGGAAAAACCATGGAGAAGTACTGAGCAGCAATATACTGAGGATGGTAATGAAGACAGAATATTTCCTCTATTGCCCAGAAATTTCCTAGTAGCATATTTCTACAGAAACAGAAAGAAGAGAGAGAGAAACAGCCACAAAATTTTTTTGAACACTGTCTTATATGTGCATATGGACGGATTCTTTTTCTGTGATTTTTTTTTTTTTTTTTTTTGCCTGTATTTCTCCCTTCTCCAAAAAGCCTCAACATGATGCCTTGGTCTTGGAGAGTTTTTATCATAGGATAGAGGTTTGTATTGTCGTGAGGAATTCCACTCTGGCCGAAGCTCTCTTGTGTGAGCTCCTGCAGGGCTCCTGACTGCTAACCTGAAATGTGTTCCCTCTCTTAGAATGGCCCTAGAGTGAAATATTTATTCTCCGTGTCTGACAAGGAAATTTCTCTTGGGAGAAGAAGTTGTTCTTATAGACTACGTATTAGTCCAAGAATATTGAGAAGGGATCCAAAAGATCTGGAACCAAATAGATTGAATTTGTTTACACAAAAATTCTTTGCATAATCATAAATATTAAACTGGAATTGTATGATGTATTATAGGTCAATAAGTAGTATATAATAAAGCAGATGTGTGTTAAGACTATTTCTATAAAAACAAAATATGTATATTTTAAAAGATATTAATGAAGCATATTACTGTATTTGCAAATAAGAAATATCTTTGCATATGGGAAAATACAGTGCTCTGAACAAAAGAAATCAGCAAAATTGTCTTTAGAGTCTAATGGTATATTTTACCTTTGCAAAACATTTATTTGGTGCTCATAGCAAATAAATATGTGAGTTTTGCTGTTTTCCCGAATGGGCATACAATGGCAGCTGTCTTTCTAATCGTTCCCCTATTCAAACACTAATCGGTGGAACCCACGTAGAATGCTAGACGCCTGAATAGGTAGACAATGGCAGCAGCGTTTTTAATCACAGTCCCATTCATGCACTAATCGGAGTGATGATTAAAGGACATTAGAGGGAGCACTTTGACATCTGATCCTTTGAACTGACGTCTGTGCAGGCTGCACTCCATAGAGCTCACTTGGCTAAACTGATTTCCTTAAATAAAGTGCTGTGATTTCCAGTGTAGGAAATATTACATTAGAGCCTATTGAAATGATTAGGAATTGAGGAGCTTTTCTTTAGGTGGGAATGTGGTGTATGCTGTATACTCACAAAAGTGAGATCATTAATATTGCATGTACTACTTTGAATATCAGGGACCATAGAGAAATAGCATGAGAAACACCTTCCTGCAGTCATGCACTTAAAATGAATATGAACAAAAATGTGGAACTCTGCTGTCATAGCTCTCCATTATTGAATTTTATGAATTTTGAAATATTTGTATTTTTATATAACACGATAAAGATCCACACATCCTAACTGCATTTCATATTTTTGTTTTCATTAAGCCAGGATATTTTTAATGTTACCTATCTTGAAGTTGCTTTAATTACAAAAAAAATGTGTTATACCCTATTTGCATGGTCATGCTTTGATTCCTTAGTCGTTAGTGAGACAGAATGGAATATTTTATTTTCTCTTTTCTTTCAAATTTCTAATATCTATTTAGATTTTACTAACCTGTTCCCCAGAATATTTCATGTGATTTATCCTAAAAATGTTAATATCTATTCAGCATTTGCAAATTGAATCAGTAGTTAAAATTCCAACATCAATATTTGAATATGGAGCTCCAAATATCAGTAACTGTATATACTACATTTATGTGTAATGTATGTAGGGGAAGAAAAAGCTTTTCCTTTAACCTCTTATGTTCAGTGGCTGGGGCATGTGAATTAAACTGACAAAAGACAGATTAACAGGAGAACATGCATACACATTTTATTTGATGTTCATATTTTAATTTATATGTGCACAAGGCCTTCACGTGCAAGAAATGAAGACAGAAAGAAGCAGTTAAACCCAGGGGCTTACATACCATTTTAATAAAGGGAGATAAATCGTGCAGAAGTGATAACACAAAGCAAAAGGGGTTTGGGATTCTAGGGGTGATAAATTGTGGGAAGATAAATATATGAGGGATACTAATGGAAGATAAGGGCTATTTTAGCAAGGTTTGTTTGTGCAAATCCATCTTGGTGCCAACTTTCTGTATCCAGTGATAAGGATTTTTCTCCTCCTGGTATGGAAGAAGGGAGGGGAACACCTTCACAAAAGGAAATTTATGTCTGCTTTTAGGCAGATAGGGAGAGAGCAAAGAGCACAGAGCTCTTTCTGCAGTTTGTTGTTTCTTAAGTGCTTTCAGCTCAAAATGGTCTTTATGCCAAGGTGGCATATTTTGGGGTGACATTCTGACCCCCTCATGTACAGCCTCTTTGGATTGTTTCCTTTGTTTATTATATTTCTTATTTATAGGATTCTTTCCTAGAAGATAGGAATATTTATCACAAATTCTGGATAAATTTGACTGTGATGTATACTTCTGAAGGTACCTGCCACAGAAATCCACAAGTTTATTGGCATAGACCCTCAAAGCTTTCTTTGTACCACCTAACTCTGGCCCTCATTCTGGCCACTTGAATCTGATGGAGAGAACTGACCGAGGCTGGGGAAATCAGGTTCTCTACTAGATATCTAGGACAAGAGATCCTTTTTCATTCTGGGCTGTTTGAGCAGGAAAAAAATGAAAGCTTGGTGCTGCAGGGTGGCCATTTTCCACTTGCAACTTGTACTGAAAATCAGAAAAGGCCAGGCTGAGGAGAGAGAAGATAGAGGCAGTCATAGAAAAAGAAGCTGCGCAGGTTTCTCATGGCTTTGTGTAGGGAGAGTTTTGCAACTTCGTGTTTTGTGAGATACTCTTGGATAGACTCTTTTTATTGGCTTAAACTATGTAAATCATGTTTGAGATATAGACAACCAAAAAATCCTAAGGAGCACAGTGCTATATGTCAAGTCTTAATGACCTAGATAGAGGTGTTTTATTTTTATAGAATACGTTAAAATTACGATTAAGTTGTGCGAGGCAGTAGGGTATAATATAATGAGCTCTGGCTGAGAGACACATGCCCAAACTGAAATCTTCTCTACATTTACTAACTTGACCTTGGGTGTGATTCTTCACCTTAACTAGCTAGCTCTAGTTTCTTTCACTGTTAAATAGAAATATTGATAATTATGGAAATCTAACTACATTATTTTGAGAGTTAAATGAACTAAGGAATTTTAAAAGGGTATAATACAAAGTTTAGCACATGGTAAATGCTCCCTAAGTAGTACTTTTTATTATTAATATTTTAGTTTTACCTAAATATTGGTAATGACTTCTGGTTCAGATGATTAATCATTTAGCTTGGATTTCTTCGAATAATATTTTATCTTTTAGTAAGAAATTACAGATATTCTTTGAAGTCTTTTGTGATAGTTCTTGTTATCAAGAGAGTATCTTGTTATTAAGAGTGTGTGTGAGAACCCTTCCTTTATGGCGTAGTCTGACCCCATTTGTCAAGATATTTAATGCCGTTGACTCCATTTAGATTTTGACAACTTTTACACTTTTTGTTTCTCTTCTTCAATTGTTTTCTTCAAAGATTTATAGTTTTCATGATGTAAATAGTTTAACTCCTTGGATACATTTATTCTTAATTATATATTTTTTAGCTACTTGTGAATGGGATTGTTTTCTTGATTTCTTTTTTTTTGGATGGTTTATTGTTAATGTATAGATATGTTACTGAATTTAGTATGTTGATTTTGTATCTTGTAAATTTACAGGATTTGTTTATTAGTTTGAACTGATTTTTGGTGTTGGCTTTTGGGTTTTCTATACATAAGACCATGTCACCTGCAAACACACAATTTAACCTTTTCCTTTACGTTTTGGATGCCTTTTATTTCTTTCTCTTGCCTAATTGCTCTGGCTAAGACTTTCAGTACTATGTAAAATAGAAATGGTAAAAGTGGGTATCCTTGTCTTGTTCCTGATCTGAGAGGAAAAGCTTTCAGCTCTTCACCATTGAATATGATGTTAGTTGTGAGCTTGTGATACATGGCTTTTATTGTGTTGACATACATTTTTTCTACACCTAATGTTTACAGTGTTTTTATAATGAAAGGATATTCAGTTTTGTCCAATATTTTTTTCTGCATCAATTGAGATGATCCTATGGTTTTTGTCCTTTATTCTGTTAATGTGGTGTATCACACTTACTGATTTGTGTATGTTGAACCATCCTTGCATCCTGGGGGTAAATAATGCTTGATTATGGTGAATGATCCTTTTAATGTGCTGTTGAGTTTGGTTTGTTAGTGTTTTGCTGAGTAGTTCATTTTGCTTTTTCATTTACCTAAAGGCTTCTACAACTCAAATCTTTCCTTCATTTCAAAGCAGTTTTCTTCTCATGTCAACAGTGGCATAACCCACAATTATTCCTATGGTTCTTCCTTTTTTGAGTACATAAGACAGAAGATGTAGAGGAGTGTTCACTGCAGACTGAACGGTTGGTTATGAGAACTGAGGTCCAGAGTTAGGACAGAGTTTAGAACTACGTGAGCTCTTAATACCAATATCAGACTGACAGAAGCAGGCACTTGTTTAATAAATTTATTGTGTTTGTGTTTGAGATATGGAGATTCTCCAAAGTGACCCTCTGTTGTCCATGTCTAATGATGGTATTGAACTCTAATATTCTCCTATCTGGTGTCTCTGTCTCTCCCCTTGTCCTCAGACATTAAAAAAATATGCAACTGTATTGTTATTTTGAAACCTAAAATAGATTATGTTTTCCATTGTCATCCTATGTCACTCAGAATAAAACCTGGTCCTAATATAGCCTACAAGCCCCTATCCTCGTCTCCTGCTGCTTGTTTTCCCAGTCTCCTATTCACTGTCTTCTGGCTTCCTTGATTTTTCATGAACACTTCCTGCAGCCTTCTGCCTCAAGGCATTTGCACTACCTTTTCTTTATGCTTGTTTTATATACATACTGCACTTCCTTACTTTCATCATATGCTGGCTAATCAGTGTGAATTTTCCTAACACGCAACATGATATGTAACATTCGTCATCCAGCATTCCTTATTACTTCTAACCACATTTTATTTATTACTCCTGACTGCATTTTATTTTCTCTACAGAATTTATTATCATCTCTATCTTTACTGTTTTGCCTAATTCCTCTTTCCGTCTCTAGGGTTCAAGTTTCCTGAGAGCAGTAGCTCAGTCAGTTTTGTTCACAACAGTAACTTCAGGGTCTACAATACCTGGCACCTCGTGGCTACTTAAATGAATGAAACAAAGATGCCAGAGACTAAACTATGCCACTATCTCAAATCTAATCAATGATATAAAAAATATAGTCACACAATATAAAAATTGAAGTTCACATTTAAAGTCTGGTTTTTCAAATTCATTTGCTTCTTTAAACACATCCATCAGTATCTGTTGTCATACCTCTACTCATTAACAGAATGCCAGTAAAGAAGCTCTCTTGTGGAGCCATACTTAGCCACCACGTGAGTAATTGCTCTGCACGAGCCCTCATGCGGCATCTCTCAACTGAACCAAAAGTCTTCCACTTCAAAGTCTATGGCAAGGTGGTTAGGAGAGTGAATGGAAAATAAAGGTTTATTTTAGATATACTTTTGGAATTAGTTTTTGAGGATTTATCCCAATGCTAAGTAAGGAAGTTATCTGTCTGTGGCCATGTAACTGCATGCATTTCCATCTCTTCTATTATCAAATTAGAGAAAACCTCACAATGTAGTAAACTCTTCTTAATTCAAAGATAATTTGAGTTACCAGAGGGTAGGGAATTGTGTATTGTCTTCTTTGCTTCACCTATGTGTATATAACCACTTATAGCTCAATAGTTTAATGAATAAATGAAAAAGTAGAAGTTGTCTTGTATATATTAATTTCGAATGTATGCCACTGTTGATATTTTCAATTCATTTAGGTACTTGTTTGTATTAGGCTTCTTTTAAAAGCCTAGGGTTTTAGGCAGAGACATTTAGGGCATAGTTCCATCAGAATTGCTATTGCTCAGAGTCTTCATGGTCTGCCCATACAGTTCTGCCAATTACATATTCATAGTATAATTGGCATATAATTGTTATTGATCTTTATGCTCATTTGAGATCTACCTCTTATACTGTTAAACACACACATTTACTGTTATTTTTAGAAAAAAATTTACTGCCTATATATTGTGAAAAGAATGGAACTATGTGGTTAATCAGAGGGTGAAGGAGGATGGCTTGAAGGAACAGAACAAGATGGAATAAGAAAATGTAGATGGAAAGTCAATGGTAGCTTCTCCATCATATAAATGAATGAATACCCAGTATTGAATAAATCATGGATTTTAGGTCTTAACATTCCATATTCTTTTAAATAAATTATTTTCAAATATCCCCAGAGATATTTCCATATTTTCAGAAATATTATCTTAGAACAACCACAAGCACAGAGTATATAGAAACTTGAGAACACCTGTGGTGAGAAAAATTAAATGCGTCTCATGTGGTTCAGTCAACAAGCTTACTCTGCTTGTTAGAGCTGTTTATTTTAAATTTCCTATAAAATCCAAATAATAGGCAGACAAGTCTTTACCTGACCAACTTGTTGTGTAGGTTGTCTTATACTGTTTGCTTCTCAAACCCCCTGGTGAAAACGTCCCAAAGCCTGTGGAAGAAGCAGACATATACAAGGCAGTAGACATTTTTTCCCTCTACTTCTGCAGCAATATTTCCTCCTCCACAAACACATAGCCTAGGTTTGTTACTTCAAAAAAAATCAGTGAAAGTATGTTATTACAACTAGAAGCATTCACAGATATAACCAGCTAAATAAATCTCTTGCCCTCACCTAGAATCAGGCTTCAAAAACACTATCCATTCTCTAGAAACGCCAGGCTCTCATATCTTACTCTTAAACCCACCATAATGTGGCTTTCACATCCTCTGCTCTGGTGAAACTGCTGTTATGAAGGTTTCAAATGACCTCTTTGTTACTATTAATAAATCCTGCGAACATATTTCCAGGTGTTTCCTTATCAGAACTTCGTATAATTTGGCACTGTGGATACCCTCCTTCTCAAAGTGTTTTTCTTCTTAGAACAGCTTCTCGAGTCACCATCCTCACTATTCAATATTCCTTCTGCCCATCTCTTCCTTGGCCTCAGTTTTTGTCTAACATCTGTCTTAAGCTTTCTCTTATCAAGATTTATCTACAGAGGTGGTGGGGGGAGAGAGAGAGAGAGAAAAGAGAGAGAAGCCTACTGGACTTCTTTCAGATGTAACTTCATTTCTTCCAAATTAGTTCCACTCCTTAGTGGCCCTGAGTCATCTCTTTGACTCAGGCCTGAAAACAATCACCATTCAAATACGTTTACTGAATCCAATCTTGACCTTCAGGCTTCAACTAAGTTTTCATACCTTCTGGAAAATGAATCTTTCCCAGGCCCCCAGCCCCCTGAGCCTCCCTCTAATATAGCCCGCTCTGTCCCCTTCTGCTTTTCTTTCTCCTTTTTTCTTTCAATTAAGCGATCTCTGTCGAGGGCTTATTAAGTGCCTAGCACTGCCTTAGCATTTGGAAAACAACAAAACAGACCAAAAGTTTTGCTTCATGGGACTCTCATTCTAGTCACGGAAAGACAGACAACAGACACTTACAAATAATTACATTATACAGTTTTAAAACTTACTTACATTGTATTAATATTGCTCGTTTACTTGTCGTTCTTCCCAAGGATATAAGTTCCTTTACCTACTAAGTGCCTGGCATTTTATTGTATGGTTAAAAATATTTATTGACTCTGGAATCTGCCTTTCACACTAATCAGTGAGTGCTCTTGCCAAATTAGGCTGGTCTGTATTCCAGGGTTTTATATAAATTAGCTTTAGTCCAATGTCACCTTCATGCTTTATTAAGACTCTAGAGATAAGTTGCCCCTGGACAGATCCATATTACTGTGTTACATGCATTAATTATTTTATTTTTATTCTAGTTTTCAGGGTATTTTAATTGGTTGCTCTCCAATATTATATATAATTATATGTCACATTGTAACAGTATTATAATGAATTGTTCATCATATAAAGACTTCTAGAAAAGTCTTCTGCTAGTTGTTACATAGAAAGCAGAATTTAACTGATTTGTGGGCAGTACATATTGACCTATTCCATTAATTTTAATGACTGCATAATCTATAATATACATATGTAATTATATATTTAATCATCTTTTTATAAGGACACTTAATACTTCCAAGTCTTTACCATTGCAAACCACGTGACCGTAAACTTCTCTGTATATATCTTCTTTATGTATATATCTGCATGGTTCTCTAATATAGCTTCCTAGAAGTGGAATTGTTGGTTTCAACAGTGAATGCTGACAAATTATTCTCTAGAAAGGCATTACCAATTTATAATCTCCCAAATAGTAACTGCTGTTTCCCTTCCCTTTTTCAGACCTTTACTTTATAGATATAAATGCTGTTATGTGTGTGTAATTTTCTCATATTCTGATGATCATATGGCATTTCTTTATCAAAGAAAGGGGAGGGTAACCTCTGAATCTGTGGCCTAGGTCATGTTCCTCTGCTGGATGCCCTCAATGCATACCATATCACATTTTATCCTAATTATTAATATCATTATTATTATATTTCACTATTATCATTTCTTGCTTTAATAGTCATAACTTCTTGAGTAAAATACATCACTAAGATTAAAAAAATAATGATTACAGCTTGGATAGGTCTTGGGTATAAACATTTTCTCATTTTATTTTTTTGAAAAGTATTTTTATTATTACAGTTTTGCCTAGTAGATATTCGAGAGTGATGTAATGATTTTGTCCAAATGGGCATATTTTTCCCGTTGTTATATTTGTTATCATTTTCTCATTCACTTACATGGTAGTGAGAACGTATAGAATAATTGCCTTTTTTGAATTGACTATAAAATGTTTGTAATTTGATATAATATTAGGTCATTATTTTTTAATGTTCTACTGTTGATTGAGAGTAAAGTATATCCCCTAACTGTGGGATATTATGTTTGACATATACCAATTAATTTGAATTTTTGAGTTATATTGTTTAAACAATACTGTCAGGTCTCTGAACAAGTCATATCACACAGTGTGCACAGTCTAGATAAGGAAGATGAACAATAAAGAAATAAACAAATAGACAAAATTTTAGATACTGGTGAATATAAAGTAGGGAGAAGTAAGAGTTGTTGACTGGTCAGGGAATTTAGGTTGGATGGTCTCCAAAGGGGTATCTTTTTTCATACTTAAGTAGTATATTATTGTGGCTTTTGTTTTTGTTTGCTTATTTAATATATTTTTTTCTGTGGTTTTCTCTTTAATTCGATTTCTCAGCTTGTGTCTGGCTTGTTTCTCCTTAGTGTATGTTTGAATTTAAATATAATTCAAGGTGAAAAATATAGTCTATTATTGATGACTGGAAACCATTTAAACGTATAATAATAAATGATAAATTTGTTTTCTATCAAGTGTTAAATGCTTTTATGAGTTTGTTTTTAAATCTTTTTACTGTTTTCTATTTTGTCGTACATATACTCTGGTGTATTTTATTGTCTTCTGTAGTGATTTAGGAGGAAAAAATTAATAGTGGTTATCTTTAAGACTTTATGAACTATATTTAAACTGAGATTGTTCTAATTTTCTAAGTCAGTAATTAAATAATAGTAAGGATTTTAGTATCTACACTTCTATTCATGAATATTTTCATTGTTTTGCATTTCTTACTTTATGACATCTTTGTTTTATTTACGTTTATACATTTCTCCTGGTACATATGTGGAAAAGAGTCTTTAGAGTGTACAGGGTCATAGAGGCTGCAAATGTAGAACACTGTAGCAGAATGTCAAATTGTTTATGCTATTTATACTTCCACAACAACATTTTAGAAATAATCTTAATCCCTTTCCGCATTGTCTCCAACAATTAATATTGTCAGCCTCTAAATTTTGGTTCACATTGGGGTGTAAAATTATATCTCAATACATTCGTAATTTGACTTTTCCTATATTACTAGTAAGAGATGAATCTAATGAGTTTGAACATCGTTTTATGCTTAGGGCTTTGCATATTTCTCTTGTGTGCCTTAACTCCATGTCTTTTGTCCATTTTTTTGTTGTTATATTGCCTTTTTTATTACTTATATTGAAGAGCATTTTATATAACATAAATTATATAATTTTTACCTTGTGTTGCAAATATCTTCCCTCAGTTTGTGGCATATCTTTTCACTCTTTTTAAATTTTGATGAATAAATGTTCTTATTTTTAATTTGGTTGAATGTATCACCCTTTTATTTTACAGTTATTATTTCTTGTTTAAAATTCATTGAAGTTATATCTCAAAATGATATTTTCCCACTAATTTTGTGTAAAACTTAAGTCTTTACAATGATACAAAGTCTTTTTTTCCTCCTGAGTTAAGGAGCATCTTCTTTTGCTATACTCAGCTTACTGTTTCTGCATCATTTGTTATGTTTTATTCTTTTAAGATATCCACTGTCCATATATTGAATTTCTTTTACTAGTACAAAATAGTTATCATTTTCCCTTAGTTTATTTTATGTCTATTTTTGCAGTGTATTTTGAGAAATGATCTCAAATTGATCTGTGATACTAGTAAATTGTCTTTCTGTCTGTAACGTCAGTTCTATTTTCTAATGCTTACAAAGGATTTGTGTTTCTATTATTGCATTTTAGTTTTCTGTAAGTGCCTTTCTCTCATCCCATCCCCACCTTATTTAGCTAGATTTTATCTCAAAAGATATATAAACCTTAAAAAATGTTATCCTTATCTCTTTTTTAAGTTCCTCCTTTTTTTTTTTACCCTGTAGCTTTTTGTCTTTTGAGAAGACAAAACATTTTCTTTGTGTATTAAATATCTTTAGAGTAATGCTTTCCAATGATTCATATAATGTGATTTTTTTTTATTGCTCGAGTTGTTTTTATATGGCTTTTGTTTGCAGTATTTTAGGTTAGAAATAGTTTTACCCATTTTTTTGTTAACTGACTTTGTATCTGTTATTTCAGTTGCAAATTTCAGTTTCTGGTTTGTCATTTGTATGGAATGTCATTGTGCATTCAGAATGTCACTGGTTATATTTTATTTTTAACTTAAAGATTTGTCCAGTACTCAGGTGCCTCATATTTACTGGAATTTATGTGTTTAATTTTTTACTTTGTGCGTAATTCTCTGCTATGTGTTGGTTTCCACTATAGATATGTTTTATTTCATTTGTTTTAGAAAATTTCATAATACCTTATGTCCCACAGTAAGCTAATTTTATGTTTTCTCTTTTATACTTTTTAGTACAAATATGGTTTACATCTCTTTGTAATTGTTTTCCCATAGTAAATAAGATATGTTTAAATGTGATCTCAAAAAATGTTTAGAATTTTATTTATCTGTGTAGAGACAGGGTCTTCTTGGGCTCAAGTGGTCCTCCCATCTCAGCCTCTGGAGTAGCTGGGACTATAGGAGTGCATCACCACACCCAGCTAGTTTTTGTATTTTTAGTAGAGACAGGGTTTCGTTATGTTGCCCAGACTGGTCTCAAACTCTTGGACTCAAGTGATCCGTCTCCCTTGGCCTCCCAAAGTGCTGGGATTATAGCTGTGAGCCACCGCACCCACCCAGCCTAATTTTTAGAATTTTTATCTCCCATACTTATGAAAATCTGAGGTATCTTATTTGATCTATCAGAGAAAAATATGGAAAAATATTAAATTGTTACAAATATTTATGTTCATAATGAGCCACCACACCCAGCCTAATATTTAGAATTTTTATCTCCCATACTTATGAAAATCTGAGGAAAAATTATTAAATTGTTACAAATATTTATATTCATAGTGGAACATATCTTTGTCATTTATATCTTTGTTTACATTTATAATGAGTAAATACACAGTAAAAGAAAGGTTTTGCATACTAGTATACTGAAGAGACTTAGAGAAAGGAATCCTTATTGTTGTTTGTCTTGTTGGAGCCTGTTGACTTCAGTAGTGATAGCACCATGTTCAAGAGACCAAAGAAGAGACCTGGAGCCAGTGAAGGACACGTAGGGTTTACCAAGAGAACTTACATATAGGGTGGTCCAGTGGTGGCGGGCTGGACAGGAGAACTGCTACTGCTTGCAAAAAACATGCAGTTTATATAGCATTTTCACTTAACGTTCTCTCCGTAGCATCCTCCATCTGACAACCTTTAACCTGAAACAAAGGGTGTTGATCCCCTGTACAGCCCATGTTCCCCGTGAGGGGCCAGGTTCAGATGTTCTTTATAGATAAGGAATGAATCTCCAGGTTGATCATTCCTGGATTCCTTAGCTCGGAACTCCAAATAAACATTAGTTATTGCTTTCAGATGCATCTGCCATACGCTGCTCTTTATTGAAAAGGGTGGTGAATGGTGTTGCTAGACAACACAATCCTACCATAGAGATTCTTTTTTTTAAGCTTACATATTTTATATTTAAAAAGAGTATTGCTTAGAGTTATTTGTGTAATAGGCAAACAGATAGAAATCTTAAAGCTGAAGAATAAAACATGACACAAAAAATCACTTATTTTTAAGAACAAAGAAGGAAATGATTCAAAAAGGAGGAAAATTATCAAAAATTACCACTAGAAATAACAGAGGAGAAAAAGTTGAGTAAAAATTCGAAAACCAAGTAAAATTAAGTAGTAGATATAAAACATTGTAAATTCATAGAACTGTAATATACCATGTTATGTTGAATCAAAATTAAGTACTACTGCTACATAATATTTGTCAAACACATTCTGCATTTGGGATTAAAGATTTCATGTATATATTCATTAAGCATATATTATGACTACTATTAAAATTGTTTTGACAGTAGCAAAGATTTGATAATACTTAATTGAATGAAGTACTAGATAGTAATGCCTATTTTTTCCCCAAAGGCTTGTATGTTTACGTAGTTTCATTTTTTTTTAAGCCAGTTTATTTTGGTAAATATATTAGTCTCATAACTTGATTAAATTTAGTCTTTGGTATATAGAAATAAAGTTTGAGTTTCAAGCGTCTTAACTGAAGACTTCCCTGAGAAAATTCTTATTGCAGCCAGTGTTAATGGGACTAGTCGAAGAGCAAAAACAGATGTACTATCTTTATAATATCTGGAAGTAGAAGAAAGGAAGCAATTTATTCATGAAATTCACTTTTAAATAAGCTGCATTTATTAAAACACTATCCTAGAATTGTAATCCTATCAAGTTTTCATAATCACTTAAATAGCCATAACACAAAAAAACAAAAAAATCATAATTAATTTTGAAGACACTGGTTGTGTTTCTGGATTATTTTAGCAGACTTAACAAAAACACTTGAATTCGTGGCCTACAAATCAAACAAGATTGAGGCAATTTAGTTATACACGTCATATATAAATAATCATCCAAAGTTATAAAATATTATCTTACAGATTCCAATCCTGTCAAGCTTCCATTTGAGCCACTGTATCATCACTTAACAGGAGAAGAAATAAAAGGGAAGAAGTTAAAATTCCTTAAGTAAAGAAAGGAGAAAAGTGTTTTGCTATAATTCTGAATCATTAGAAACAGACTCATTGGAAGAGGATCAACTTATGTTTCAGAAAAACTCCCAAACCAACGTTTGTTTTTCCTCTGCTCTCATACAACACAGCAGTCATCCACACAGAAGACTTGTTTTACCAAGAAGCCCCATACACCAAGCAGTAGACACCAGCTGAGTCTCTTCCTAGTCAGACTGACATTATTTACCTGGAGATAGTGTTAGATTCCACAAGCTAAAGGCTCAGGCCTCGAGACTGCACCCCTTTCAGACACTAGTATCAAGTTGGATCTCCAGAACTTCAGTCCAGCTAGCTTCAAATTGGGATTCCCATGACCACCTCTTTGGGTTTGACTAATTTGTTGAAGCAGCTTACAGGACTCAGAGAAACACTTGTTTACATTTGCCTGTTTCTTGTAAATGATATTACAAAGGACACAGATGAAGAGATGCATAGGGTGAGCTACGGAAGAAGGGGTGTGGAGCTTCCATGCCCTCCCTGGGAATACCACCCTCCATGAAACTGCATGTGGTCAGCTATGTAGAAGCTCTCTGAATCCTCTCGTTTTGGGTTTTTATGGAGGCTTCATTACATAGGCGTGACTGATTAAGCCATGGCCATTGGTAATCAGCTTGTCCTTCAGCTCCTTTTCCCATCCTTGGAAGTTGGGGGGTGGGGCTGAAAGTTCCAATCCTTTAATCATGGCTTGGTCTTTTTGGTAACCAGCCTTATCCTGACGCTATCAGTCAAATTAGTATACAAAAAGAAAGCACTTTGGAGATTCCAAGGATTTTAGGAGTTGTATGCCAGGAAACATGGAGGAAGGTATATACTCCATGATAGCTAGGAAATTGACTCACTTCTATTTTCAGTGTATGTCTGTTAAGACATGTACTCCATGATAGCTAGGAAATTGACTCACCTCTATTTTTCAGGCTATGGGTTCTGAAGACAAAATCCAGTGCTGGTATTGAGACCCTTCTTGTTGTCAGGGGAAGATGTACTGGGCGAGGCAAGTTTCTGGGAAATAGGGTTCTTGGAGAGGTTCATCTTTATGGAATAGGAGGTTGGGGAGAGGATTGTCTTCTCAGTACCTGCCACTGGGGATCTCTTTGTAATAGCTACCGTTTAACAGAATGAACGATAGGATAGATTCAGAGCACCAGAACCTGAACCAGAAACTCCACATCAGTGGGACAGTTGAGCCCAAAGGAGGTCTGCAGCATCTGCCAATGCCAGAGATACCAGGAGAAACTCAGTTTTGCGCTTATGGAGGACCTCCTATGTCAGGAGGGAGTGGTCTGTTGGAAGGACCCTACTTATGCAGTCCTGAGCCTGGGCTGGGTAACGGGTGGCATCCGGTCCATATCATGCATGAGGCCTTGCATTTGCACACCCTCACAACTTGATACTCCTCCTTCGTCAGAGATCTGATTAGCCAGAGTGTGCCCTGGTGGTCCTCAGAAGTCTCTGCTAAATGTTTCACTTGGAATATCAAGGATATTAGGATATTTTTTGAAACATGTAAATTGTTAATAATTTGTCTTATGTGCAGGCATTTTGTTTTCTTACATGATTAAGGTTTCACTTAGACAACAGAACTGTCAACCTGTTATTTGAGTATTTTGTTCATTGAAAAAAATCTGGCTTTGATAATAAGCCAATGACCTTTTTTTTCTAAAAACTTTTAGGCTTATATTTTATAGGTGTCCATCTCTTCACATGCATGACTGATCTTTTCACCTCCCTTGGGAAAATTATCCTCTATCTTTATGGGGTAAACACAGTCTTAATAGGCTATTTTGTGAAAATATATTTCATTTCTTTGATTCAGTTCAAAAAGGACTTGAAATTTCCACCAGCAATTTTGCCTCTCCTTTCTGTGTGCATTTTCCTGTTAGTTTGTTTCTGAGTGTGATGATTTCCCAGTTTGCAGACTTTTAATATGACCTTCCCTCTTTCAGTTAATTTAGTGAGCATTCATGTTTTTTGAATCAAGATTTTCTAAATAACTCAGCTGCATTAGTAAGATTCTTCAAAATTTTGATTCATCTTCTAAGATGTCTCCGTTTTCTGTTGCATTTTGATATCCAAGTTCCTACCATCCATGTTGTCGTCTCCAAGAACAGTAGCCCAGTCTCTCACCTTTAACTAGTGTTCACACAGAAGCTTGATCAGACTTGTCATATTTTAGAACTTGTTTCCTACACATTTTAGAATTTTCTAGCATTTTATTCTGCTTAGTATGTTTGCTCCCTCTTCCCTTTTCCACTCTTCAGCTTCTTGTGAAAGCAGCTCTGTGTTTCCCTGAAGATTGGAATTTTTATCCAAAGTGTCTTTCAGTGCTGTCTGAAGTTGTTCTTCATTGTTCTGATGTATTTTGAAGGCTGTTTTGGTTGCAGCTATGTGAATTGTGTTTCGATGAATCTCCTAAAAACTGAAACATTCTGTCTTTAAGCTACCAACCTAAGTTGTTCTAAACATTTAGATTTTTTTTTTGGTCCTTTTCTGAGAGTCTTTAATATAAGCCCAAGTAAAGAGTTGGGGCTTTCTAGTGCTTTATTAAAGATTTCCAGTTTGTGAATTTCTAATAATTTGTTCTTAAGTTGTCTTCTACCAAAGTTGATTTAAGGCCATTTTTTTTTTGAATGAGACAAATCTTCTCATAAATATGTTTTTTCTTCCAAAGTGACAAAAACTCCAGTAGTCTGTTATTTGTCCCTACTTGCATCCAGCAATCTGCAGGGACCTGTGCCTGGGCTTAGGGCCCCTGGCAGCACTACCGTCACCTGTCATAGCAGTTCCAGGACCAGCTTGACACAGAGCACCATGGCCAACAACACGTTCTCTGTGACTCCTGAGGCCACTGCTGAGCTATCTCAGGTCACCAGAAGCCTGCCTACCACTATGAACTTTTGAGAACACATGTATACAATTCTTCCCTGAACCAAACAAGTGCCTGGCAATGAGGACAGACCTCAGTGGAGGTGGGGAAGGGGAAGCAAACAGTAGAACACAGCTTTCCCACCTCTTTCACTTCCTGACACTCAGAGACTATAATAGAATCACCTGGCCCCTGAGATATGCAGGAGGCTGAGGTGATGGGCTTAGCTGATGGGATCAAGGTCTTGTCATACCCATAAAGTATTCATGGGTTCTCTGTTGGGAAGCTTAAACTACGTTGGATTTGCAGCTCCTAGGCTTGGCCAGTGCTCCTCCATCTCTTAATAACCTTTTCATTCTGTGGCCATGGACATCTCACCCTGCTCATGATAGACACAGGAATCTCCTGACCCTGTACCCTCTTTTGTCTGTATTTGGCTGGCCTTGAATGTACATAAGCAGGGGGTATGGGAGTGGTTTGGAAGACTGAACCAAGAGTTTCAACTTACTTCACTAATACCAGCTTTCAAAACTAAGGAAGAGAAGTATTCAGTAGAATTTTCAAACTTTTCACATATCAGCAATGTGCTAAGTTCATTTTAAACTCTTCCTGAATGTGATAAAATGTTTTCTGACACAAAAGCCTTTCTACATGCTAGTGTTCAGAATCTTAAACTCCGGGCATTTGATACTGAATAGAACTCTCTCTGCTCCCATGGTAGGAGTGTTGGGGCACCTGAGCTTCTTCCCAGTGTAGCGGATGGCCCTTTGAACTATAACCATGTATTGCATAAATGTATTATCTGTTATTTTTAGCTACTATTGAGTATCAGACAGATTGGAGAATATGCAATAAGCTAAATAAACTTTTGACAATTGATATATGATATTAAAGATGCTGCTTATTAAAGTCTCAACATCTGTAAAAAAGATCTGTGAATACAGATATTTTCATGAATTCCATTGCAGAAATCTCTTGTGTTTCTAAATTTGTCAGAGAATCTTGTACATCTCTGTCTTTGCTCCAAAATTTATTTGCATAGAGTCTTGAAAAATCAAGAAAAAAAGGCAAACAATTAAATGACATGAATGTTTTCTTTTTATGTATATATTTTCTGGATAATAGAAATGGTGAATTGGTATTTCCTTTTTATTCTGAAGAGTTAACAATATAATCAGCAGTCAAATGTGTGAGCAACAGACAAGAAGATGAGACAAAGCAATATTTTAATTCTGTTCCTATAAGAAATGTCTTTTCATTTTTTTTCTTATATGAGATTCTTTTTTGGCCATAAGTATTTTTTGCAAGGATGAGACAGATTTGCCTCCACATGGACTGGTTTATTATAACATTTTCCTTTAATTGTCTGAGTATAGTTTTGTAAAGCAAAACAATACTGGAAAGTGGGAGAACACTATTTATGTTAACTACGCAATCTTAGACAGGTCACTTGACTTCTGTGCATTATCTGATGATCTCTTGTTATCTGATCATGTCCTTCATGTCTACTTCCTAGTAAAAGTGTTAGTCTGAAGATAATTGAAGATGATGTGTAAAACATTTTGGAAAATAACTAAATTTTAAATAAACCGTAGCTGTTAATTTATTCATATGGTTTAATAGATTTACTGAAAATCTTCATTTGGGTAATATTCTAGTTATAGACTCTAGGCCACATGTAGTGTAATATGTGTCACACTTGGTTAGGAACAAAATCAGCCTTAAGGTTGTGCTCATCAATATCATAAAGACTGATGCTCATCAAGTAAGCCCACATTTGGCAACACAAGCTTAATTGTTTTTATCAGAGCAGTTCACCTGCTTCAGAAACTTAGTATGACAATACCCAGGGAGTTTATTGAATGAAGATATGCTTAAGACTGTGCATAACTAAACTAACAGCATAGAAGTTTCTGAAGGATTGATTTAAGTATAAATCAATCATTAATTCAGTACATTGATATTGAGCATTAATTCAGGAAACTGATATTACCATATAATAAACTACGATAGAACAAGCACTGGGTTATGCAATAGACATTTATACATAGAGGACAGTTCCTGCCCTCATAATGTTTAGTGCAGGAGGGAGACTTACAGAATGCTACAGTAAAACAAGAGAAACAACTTGATAGATGCCCAAGTGCTAGGGTGCCCTTCTGTGCAACTATTACTCAGAATGGGCTCCCTGGGTATCAGGGGAGATTTCTGCCTAGAAGTGATGTCATGATACAAAGGGGTTTGGATATTGACAGCCAATTGATTTTCAATAATAAATTGGTGAAGTATCCCTGCGGGAAATATATCTGAATAGGTCTTGCTAAAATAGCTTCCAGTGTGCCAGCTTACCAATTTATAATGAGGAAAATATGTATGAGTATTTGAATTGCGATGAACATCATTTTCTGCCCGTGTTTCAGCTTTATGGGGTAACACATCATCATTATAAGTATGTTGTTGATTTAACCTGAGAAATCATCATCCCTGAAAAAGAAAATCTATTGGGAGTCAAATTGTATTCAGAAAGTTGCTATATGAGCATCAGATCAGTTGTATTTGAGTAAGATGAAAAGTAGTTGGCATTATACAAAGCAGTTTAACAATGGAAATCACTGATAAAAATGCAGTGTTCATCGCTCAATGCCCACACTCCACTTGTACAATTTGGATAACATCATCATTAATACAATAAGAATTATTGTAATAGAATCCATGTTATTATGTTTTATTCTTCAGTTTAAAGATGGGAAAACCGAATTTTGGAAAACTACCAGCTCTGTGATACTGGGGAGGTTACTTCAACTGTCTAGTCCTCAATTTCCTCATTTATAAAATGAAGATGAAAGTAATATATACTAATATTAGTAATAACAGTAAATAATAATAGTTATGTATGTGACTCCGTATGTCTGGCACATAATAAGCATTATTAAGTTATAATAGGACTTATCAGGTATGATTATCCCACCTAAGAGAAAATAGAAAGTAAATTAAAACAGAATTCAAATGATTAGTTTTTAATGTAAGGATTTCTGATTTTTTAAATCTAGGTAATAGCTACTTGAAATTTCCTAGTGCTGGTCCTTGAATGCTTGTGAAAACTGGCTTAATTTCCACATTCTTTCATTTGTTTTCCTTCAGGCATCATGTAGCTGCACTTTCTTTTTCTTTCTTTTCTTTTCTTTTCTTTTTTTTTTTTTTTTTTTTTTTTTTTGTAAATTGCCCAGTCTCTGGTATGTCTTTTTTTTTCCTTCTATACTTTAAACTCTAGGGTACATGTGCACAACATGCAGGTTTGATACATAGGTGTACATGTGTCATGTTGGTTTGCTGCACCTTCTGCCTGGTTCAACGATGCAAGCTTTAAGCATTTTCTTTTTTACAGTCCTGGTTTCCCTGAATTGGACACAAACACAAACATGTAGACATATGTAGACAGAAAATCCTCTTGTATAGTGCATTATAATTGATAGAAAACTTTCACATATATTTGTTTAGAGCCTAGGGCCCAGTTTCTTTTTTTTTTCTTTGCTACTGTCACCATTAGCCAAGGTAGAAATTTGAAAAGTTGGCCTGGTATTTGCCGAGTTTGGAGGACTAGGGTTAAATACCATATTTGGACTTCGGGACAGAAACTTTCTGTAAAATGTTACGATTATGTAGAGATTTGAAAAGACTACATAGGGGAGGTCCGAATGCCCCTGCATATTTAAATTATAACTATATTTTCTTGAATTTCCATGATGCTGTATGCCATTCATGTGTTTTCCTTTTATTTGACTTTGACCTTATTTGCAGTATGTGCATCTAGGAGATTTAATACATATAGTTGGTGAAAGGAATAAAGAATGAAGTGACATATTACACTAACA
Source organism: Nomascus leucogenys (assembly GCF_006542625.1). NCBI lineage: Eukaryota > Metazoa > Chordata > Mammalia > Primates > Hylobatidae > Nomascus > Nomascus leucogenys. The sequence continues at coordinate 77,057,452 of NC_044392.1, forward strand.
TAAAAATAAGGAGAATCCTAATCTGACCTCATCATAAGCAATACTTTCCACTTACTTATTTGAATAAGAGTATTAAATAAAGGGCAACAGAAGTGACATATATGGTAATTAGACAATGATAATTTATGTTCCAAAATTATAAATTGTTTGAGACTTATCATAGTGTATGAAAGTCTAAATGAAAATGTCCTTCCATATATATTTTTGTATTAATAGAGATTATGGCTATCCCTTCTTCAAATAGTATCTCCTTGAGCATCATTGCTTTGTGAAATGATAAAATATTATGACATATTTAACTTATGAAAGACACTAAAGTTCTGTTTTGCCCTCAGCTTTTCATAGTATGTGTTACTGTGTTTTATTACATAGACAATTTAAGAAACCAGAGGACAATTCATTTTTTTCTGTGAATTAGCAAATTGGTAAGGAATCATGGGAGATAATATATCATATTCTTAAAAAGGACATGTGTTTTAAAAATCACCATTGATATGATTTTTAATATATCATTTGTAGAACAGATGGTGGAGTTATAGTTATAAGCAATGAAATACAAAAATCACCTTGCTGGATGGTTTTTTGTAGGCAATTTGCTGGATCAAATTAAGTTGGAAAAAATAGGTGACTGAATTCTATAGATGACACTATTGGTAGTTTTATTTTTACTGTGATCTCCTGTGTTTTTATCTGTCATGATTGTACAGCACCTTTATGTTCTTCTTCTTCTCATTTTTCCTTCTATTCTGTCACTCTGGTATTCTGAGGCTGATATTTTAGATATTTAAAACCAGATTCTGCTCCAGAAAATCCATTTGTTTCAAAGAATTCATATGACATAAAAGGACTGTTGAATCAAAGGACCAAATAGTTCATTAAGAAGCATTGTAAAAGTGAATAATGTCCCAATAAAAAGTTTTATACTTCATTTTCATATCTAAGAATTTAGTTAAGCATATCTTAATTTACTTCTTTAATTAATACCTACTTTAGAAGTTAAGTAACAGAGAAAATTGGAGATTTAACCTACATTTTACCGTTTGCAAGAAAGGTACAAAAATATTCTATACCAGCTGTAATCATGCATGACTTTAATCAGATATTTGGAGACCTGTTTCAATTGCCTGCGGTGTTAGCTATTCAAACTCAAAATATTCTGTAAGATTCCCTTATAACTTGAGAAACAGATGACTCATTTCCCTTAGACAGCTCAGCTTGTGCAATTTTAGCTGTGGAGAATGAGCTGTCCATTACTTTTTATCACCATTCTCTGCTGAATGCATTTGCTCTTTCTTCCTTTCCATTGCTTGTGTTTGTTTATCTAATTTGGATTATTAGCATGCCATAATGGTCTATAATTTTTTTCTCCTCAGTCATTTACTTGTCAGGCAGGAAATTTCTTAGTGCTCCTGAGGACAACAACACAACAACATGTGATATTTTGTTTTTGTTAAAGTCACAAAATTAAAAGTTTAGAAGACACTCATGTCTTCAGGAAAAGCTCTATTCAAACACTGCTGAGGAATATTGGCCAGTATTGTTTCCTGTAATTTTGTAGAAATAAAATTTGTAAATTTGTAGGAATAAGGATAGAACTGATCTTTGTTATGAATGGCAAGTGTGGCAAACTTAAAATTAATCAAATATTTTCCTTTATTTTTATCATTATTATTAAGGTTCTTTGGAAATTATGAAAGATAGTACAGTTCTTATTTGTGGAGTGCTTGGAGTGTGCTGGTTCTGGTGCCAAACTTCTAAGACTCACATCTAGGCTCTGTCAGTTTCTACTCAGGAAACCTAGGCAAGTCATTTAAGCTCCGGGCTTCAGTTTGCTCAGCTGGCGAATAAAAAAATGAACGTAGAAATAGCTCTTTTACAGGGCTGTTGAAGTGTTTACAAATTAAGACATATAAAGCACTTGCTTAGAACAATGCCATATATAGAGTAAGAACTCAGTAAGAGTTAACTGCTAAGGGATTTTTAGTGTACAGAATTTAGGAAATACATATACATAGAACAAAAGCAAATAGAATCACTTGAAATCCTACCACCTAGAAATGAGTCAATAACATTTTGAAATGTGTTCATTTAATCTTATTCTATATGTCTATATTTTTATTTAAAAATGAGATTGTAGTGTATATTCCTAGTTTGTAACTTTGTTCATTTAAAATAATATGCAAATGTTTTGTGTAATCTTGTATTATACTACACATTATTTAAGTGACTTCAGTATCACAATAATATGGTAATTTAGTTATCTGATGCTCTAAAGCTGATCATTAAATTTTTATACAGGGCTTTTTTTGTTTGTTTTGTTTTTTGCTGTCATAACCAATGCCTCAGTTGGTGTAATTGTAATCACTATCATTTCACGTATTTAAGAGTATTTCCTTAAGATATATATAGGTTTTCTTTCTAATATTTAGACTTCAGTTATTACTTACAACTCAAACCATCTGAAATTGATCCAATTTCAAATGTTTGGAGACATATGACTCCTATTCTCCTTATAATACACAGAAAAAAATCCCGAAACCTTTCTTCATTATTTTCCTCTGAAAACCTTTGTTCTTTATTTGAGCTTCTCTAAAACAAGTGTAATACTCAAGATGCTGGTTAATGGTGCCATGCAGAGGGAGATTCTGCTTATACTTAATTATACAACATAGTCTTTCCTTTATAAGTGTGATGCAATAGCACCGATTCATATCAAATTAAGCATTATTGTATATCATAATTGTGCTTGATATTTACATGCTAGATACACATAAAACTTCTAATACATCTGTTGCCCTAATAACATAAAATATAATTGCATTTCACAGTCCAACTTCCTGAATCCTCTAAAGTAACACTTTCACATCCTCTTAAAAGATGAACTGAATTTAATTTACTTCACTCAATATGACATTTTTGGAAAATAGTCACTAAAAGTCTCTTAAATGTTTTTAAATAGAAATAGTATTTGTGCAGCCTGTAATCCCAGCACTTTTGGAGGCTGAGGTGGGTGGATCACGAGGTCAGGAGATTGAGACCATCCTGGCTAACACGGTGAAACCCTATCTCTACTAAAAATACAAAAAGTTAGCTGGGCGTGGTGGTGGGCACCTATAGACCGAGGTACTAGGGAGGCTGAGGCAGGAGAATGGCGTGAACCCAGGAGGCGGAGCTTGCAGTGAGCCAAGATCATGCCACTGCACTCCAGCCTGGGCGATAGAGCGAGACTTGGTCTCAAAAAAAAAAGAAGTGATATTTTCTCTTGTTTGTTAGAGGGGTATAACAATTTTAATTGACATTGAATATTTTAATATTTTAAATGCTGTATTTTCACCTCAGTTTCCTATTATTGTATGTTCTTTGTGGGTTTCACCATTTATGAATATAAAACAATCATGTGCTTTGCATTCACATAGCCCATCCTTTTATTTTTAAATTCTGGCATTTGATATAGAGGTATAGCTTGTATATGACAGAGTAAGCCTTATTTGCTTATTTTTGATTCTGAGAATCTTTTCCTTTAATAGAAAAGTTTAACCTTATTTTTAATTTACATATTTGGACTTGCATTCAAATGCTGTATTAGCTCCCAGGCCCACCCCTACCATGTCTATGGTATTTCTTTCTTTTGTTGTTTTTCCTGAAATTTTAAGTTTTTCTCCTGATTAATATCATACACTATATTTTGATTCTGTAAGTACTTAATACTAAATTTTAAACATAATTGAATTGTTTTTTATAATTGTCAATAAGTATCAGAGTCAATAAATAGAGTCAGGCTCCATTGAGTCCTTTCATTTAAGCAGATACATTTAGCATGCCTTTATTCCGTGCCTGACAATACCTTCTGTTATTTTGTTAGAATTGCCTGTGTTTGAAATCTGTTCTACTTTTTATTTTTTGGCACTAGGAATCCTTTTTCAAAGAATGATTTTAAATATTTTTATTAAGCTTCATAGGTATGTTGAAGACATAATACCATTTGCTTAAGTTTGTAACACTTTTATTTTTCATTTATTTTCAGTTTGTATATTACATATTCCTGCTATTTGAGAAATTATGTAAATGGAGAGAGTTTTTGTTTGAGTAATTATTTGATGTGTTTTTGTAGAGATTATATTCTTATTTCTTAGCAGTCACTATATTCCAAATGTATTTTGTGGTTCCTGGGAGGAAAGACAATTATTTTGAGGAAAAATATAAAACTCCATGTCCAGTTCTAAATTCACATAGTCCAGTTCTAAATTCATGGCAGTCCGTTGGAAACAAATGACTGATTCCTAGGTAAGAGTTCCCAAGTGTAAGTGGTATTTGAGGGTGAATAGCTAAAAATGATACCTGGGGCAGCCATCCCTCCCTCCACTTCATGGTTTTGAATTTCACAACTGAAAAGTGCTGTTTTTTTGAAGATATGTACTTCTTACTGAATATTTCTGTTATGAAAACATACGATGAACTAATGTTTTATTAGTTCTATATTTTGAGAAGTTAAAAATAGGTGAACAAATAATAGTCATTAAAAAATAGAAAGTATGATGTGATTATTTTCCTGTGATTTTAAGACAATGATGCTACATAACTATTTCCCTGTAAAGACTTCATATTGTAATTTGAATAAATGCAAACATTATCATTGTTGAACAAAATAAACAAATATTGTTTCTTCTTTATATTCATACCAATCTCAGTACTTTACTTCTAACACCAGATGTGTAGGGTTTTCCCACCCCAAGTAATTCTCCAGTTCTCTGAGGACACCAACTAGGTGTTCTGCAACTTAATTCTGACACTGTCTACCTGGATTTAGCATCACATCCTGTGGATTATGGGCTCAGTCCCACAAGACGTCCCCCGAGTCAGATGCCAAACACAAGTCCAGGCTGTCTCTGAACAACTGTCTATAAATCAGATGTTGCAACAGCACCTTCCTTGGGTTCAATCATTTGCTAGAATGGCTCAGAGAACTCAGGAAAACAGTTTATTTATTAGATTCCCAGTTTTTTTAAAATAAAGAAATGCAACATAGGAACAACCAATTGGAGGAGATGCATAGAGCAAGGTATGGGGAAAAAAGACATGGAGCTTCCATGTCCTGTCTTGGTTGTGCCACCATCCCAGTGTCATGTGATCCTTGAGTTGTCACTTCACCAGCCGGAAACCTCTGTGTTCAACAATGCCTTCTGCCTGAGTATTGCCCATGCCACCTGGGCTCATTCTGCCCACTCGGCCCAGCAGGCTGTTCTTGGCTCACACCACCAGTCTGGATCCCATACCCGCGAAGGGCAAGCCAGTTGCAGAGTGGCAAGAGGTGTGTGAGTGTGTGAGTGTGGAATCCACCCATTGCACACAGCCAGGGATGCTGGCTGCTGCGGCCAGGCGGGCAGCTCCAGGCACTGGCACAGGTCCTGGCTCCATGTGAGGCTGCAGCTGGACCAGATGTACCACACGCGGCTTCTGCTGGATGCACCCACATGTGGATGAGGGGAATGTGATGGTGCCTGGAAGCTTGGAGACGTCAGGAGCCACAGAGCCCCAAAGAGGATGTGACAGCCTTGGCTCAGGTAACCCCTAGGTCTGGCCTCCCTGAAGGGCCACAGCTCTCCTCTCCTTCATGTCTCCTACAACCTGGCAAGCAGTAGGAGGGTTCTGTTTCAGCTGTGTTTTTGTTACTGCTCTTTCAGTCCCACCATTTGGCAGGTCCTGAGTTCTTGTCCCATGTCCAGGAAGAATGAGGTACGGGGGCTACTGGAGGGAGAGCAAGGTAGAAAGGAGCTTCACTGTGTGACAGAACAGCACTCAAGAGACCCATAGTGGTTAGCTGCTTTCCACAGGCAGGGCATCCTAATGAGTGTCTAGCTCTCAGCAGAAAGGAGACCTGGAGTGTGTAGCTTCTTTCTGCAGGCAGGTCATCCCAACTAGTGGTGAAGACCCAAATTGGGTAGCTCCTTTCCACAGCTGGTTGTCCTGATGTCTGTGAGTCTGGCGGAGTCCAGAGGTTTTATGGGCTTCAGAAGGGAGTGTGTGCTCATTGGTCCATAGGTGGCCGTGGGCAGGTCCAGAAAAAGCACCATAAGTTGTAACTACAGGGACTCCACCTGGAACTGACAGTCCATCCCCCATGCTTCAGGAAGTCCCTGGCTTGAAGGTGGGGCTTCACTGGGGACCTGCCCCTTTCCATGCTTGAGGCTGTCTGCGTACTGCTGCCATTAATCATGTAATCTACAGTGCCCAGGCTATTTGTGCCAAGAGTGCCTGTAGGCCCATGCTGAGCAGCCCTCAGCACCCCCTGCTTTCCACTCTTGCTCATCGGTACCCAAAGTCCAGAGGGGCACAAGGTGAGAGACAGCTGGCCTGTCAGCACTGCTGCAAATGTGTGCACACCCAGCCAGGTTGCGACAGCACCTGGGCTCAGCCACAGCTTTGCTCCAAAATCAGAGCAGGTGCCGGGGTGGGGAGAGACCAGGTAGTGGGAGCAGGCACTTCTGAGCCTGCAGGGACAGTGGGGGGTTTCCCAGGCCCCTGAGAAGGCAGGGTTGCCCAGGTCTGGAGCCACAGCTGGGTGGCTGCAGCTGCACCCAAGAGGGCAAGGCTCCCACCCTGCCAATTCAGAAGGGAGTGGGGCTCCCACCTGTACACGGCTCCTGCTGGCCCTATGGCGGGTGTAGCGCTGGCCACGCTTCCTTCAGCCATACCTCCCCTGCTGCAGCTGGTGTCTTCACAGTGGCCACTCCAGATAGACCACTGCTGTTATCACCAGCACCTCCACATGTTCACTGACCCAACGTCTGTGAGCCCCTTTCTTTTGTTTTTATAAGGGTTACATTATGTAGGCATGATTGATCAAATTATTGGTCATTTTTAACTCAAACTTCAGCCCCTCTCCCTTCTCCTAGGATAGGGGATGGGGCTAAAAGTTCCATCTGTCTAATCACATGGTTGATTGACTGGCAACCAGCCCCCATTCTGAAGCTGTACAGGAGCCTCCAGGCATCAGTCATCTCATCAACATACAAAAAGACACTTATGATTTCTGGGATTCCAAAGCTTGTAGGAGCTGTGTGCCAGAAAACAGGGATATGTATTTTTTATTATATTGCAGTATATGTATTTTTTATTATATTGCAGTATCACAGTGGTTTGGCAAGATTCTCTGTGATCGGAAACCTGTCTCCTATTTTTCCTTCTACCATTATGTACCTTATTATCATATTTTAGGCATACTGACTCTCTTTTAGGGTCTTTGCAGTTCCTTTTCCTTTGTTAAGGTCTTAAAAATGTCTTCCCTGACCATTCTGTTTGTAGTAGATCTTTATTTCCCTATCACTTTATTCTCCTTTCTTTCCCTGTAGTGTTTAACACTATCTGATAAACTCTGATAGTATCTGAGATTATCACATAGTGTTAAATGTAGACATTTGAAGTATGTATATTTTTCATATTTTAAAAAGATATTTTAAGTATATATTTGTATCATCTCTCTCCTGTTCATTAAAATGTAAGCTTATGAGGGCAGATGGCTAGAATATTTAGAATATTTAATAAACTCTGAAAGTATTGTAAATTTTTTTCTAGGAAATTCATACAGATCAAATTCATACAAATGCTGTACATATGAAAATAATTATGGAGTGTTTAGAGTATTGCTTACTAAATTAACGAACATTTGACTTCTTAGGGAAAGAAACATGACTATCCTTTAATCTGGGTATTCCATCAAACAAGGTCAGTCTGATTGTATGCTATAAATAAGTGTTAAAGAAAACCAAGTTCACATTTCTAACTTGCCTAGGAAATAAAAGTTCTCACACAGTCAATATTGTAATGTCCACTGGGGATTGTTCAGAAGGCTCCATAGATGATGGCTTTGGGCCAGACAATCAGATTATGCTAAGGGAAATTAAGATAAAATCCTGTGGACTATACTGAAGAGAGACATATTATTTGCTATGAGGTAAAATAGCCTTTTCTACTGAATCTGAATGTTCTAGTGAGTTGAAGTGTTATTTATATTCAAAAGAACATATAGATAGAGAGGTGTAGGGGCGAATTATTGCTATAGTGAGAAGCTGTAAAGCAATATTTTGTTGATTATGGTAAAAATTGGTTAAATGCATTGGGTAACTTTTCCAATTTTAAGCTCAATTAATAAGGAGGGAAGTTGAGACCCTGAATAGGTTTTCTGAGATAGGCGTCTGTATAAATTGAGATTTAAAGACAAGTCAGAATGATGAAGGAAGACTAAAGGATTGGATTGTTCAGGCTTGAGACTAGAAGAGTGGGGAGTTAATAACCGTCTTTAAGGATGAAGGGTTCTTATAAGAGAAAGAAGACTAGCTGTTTTCCATCTCCAGTGAGTACAGAACAAGTAGATGGGATTTAACAAATACTTATTGAACATCTCCACCAAGTGCAGAACAAGAGGATGGGAAGTATAAGTGCTTTAGATGAGAACTAAAGAATGTACTAAAATGAAGATTTTAATTCCTTGAGAGGTTATGAATTTTGTTTTTTAGAGATCTTTTAAACAATATAGATTTTTCTCTTCATAACTTTATAAATAGGCACTAGTGTCAATTCACTTTAACAAACGTTTATTGCATTCTTAAAGCCCCTTCCAGTTTAATGATTTGAGCAATGTGTCAGTGAATAGAGGGCTGATAACTTAGTAGAACTAGTCAACATTTAAGCTATTTAAAATAATAATCATGATGTTAGTTATAATAATTAATGAAATCAGTAGAAGAGTAAAAGGTATTAATAGTTGCATTTAGTAGAATCATTATGCAATATAAGTTCCTGTATGAATTGTAGAAAGCATTAAAATATTTGGATTATTCAATTGTATTAAAATGTCTTCTGATGGAAATAAATACATATTAGTGAGAGAGGAAATCAGCTTGAATGCCATCTAGTATGATCTTCCTTTGAAAGGCCATTTGAAAATTAAGCTCTAGAAGAATATTTTCCTCTTTGCGATTAACATATGCACTGACAATTTAATTTTATTATACTTGTTATTCTATTGATGATTGTAGCCAATATTTATTCTAACAAGGATAACAATATAGCTATTCAGTTCAAGTTGAAATATTTAATATGTTTAATAAAAATGTTACTTTATATATCGCCAAAGTTGATTAAAAATAAAATTAAAATATGCTTAACATCTTTCCCTGTGTAGCAAGTCAGTTTTTAAGAATTTTATCAGCAAGGGACTACATATCAAATTTTCCAGTGAAATTCCACTAATGGTAAAAAAAGAAGCCTCTGACTACTAGAGAAGATCCAGGCCCTTAGCCCACAAAAGGCAGCATCTATGAAGTCTTTGTTTAATTTTAATAATAATGCAAATTTTGTATTCTACATATAATATATTTTTTATTCCTTGAACGTCTAGAATGTGTCAGATTCGGTTTAAACCCTTCAGATACAGTAGTGAACAAAATACAGGAAAATTTCTTGTCTCCTAGAGATTGCATTCTATTTTAATAAAATTAATAATAAAAACAAACAAAAAATAAGCATAATATTCAGCATGTTAGATTCCTATAAGATTTGTTCATTTTGACATTAAAATGTTACATGAATTTTCCATATCTGGGAACAAACATTTTTTTTTCCCCTGCTACTCCGTTTGGGTAAATTGGTGGGATACTGTTTCTATGATCCTGTCAGGTTCGGGAAACCGGTTTGAATTAAATACTTATGTCAGATACTCATTTCAGCAATGAGGCGATTATCATTCTTGAGCTGTCATAGCATTGAAGATTGCATACAGTCATGTGGGGAGAGATGCCATCAGTTTCCTTTTTCACTGCTTGTAAAATATATCAACATAATCACTAGTAAGAGATACTCAGAATTGAGTCAAAGAAGCAGTACAGTGCAATATTTCCAGGCTGTGTTGATAGAAATTTTGATAAGTATATTTTTTGATGACAAGTTAAGCCACTTGTGGATTATGATGAGATGAAAGGGTCACTAATCTTTTGGTCAATCTTCTCTTGTCTCTGTGATAATCTCATAAAAGGATCAGTTCAGGGAATAATGATGAGTGATAATGCCATTAATTTTAAAACTGATACTGTAATTTTCATCACATGTAAATTATCTGAGCCTTGCAATCTACATAATCAACTCTCTTCATTCAATTTTCAAATTTCATTTTCATTGCAGCATTTTGGTCATGTACCATAAATATACTGTTTCTTTACATTTTTTAAAAAATGAATCATGCCCAAAGTTGTAAGAATACTTAAATGGGCCAAATGTGCAAATGTCTGTGTTAGGGTGAACAATGAACTTAAGTTGTTTTACTTGTAGTTTTTAACCTCTGATGCAGCATCATTTTTTCTTCATGGAGAAGGATTCTTATACCTACACTTTCTTCCAGTGAAGGTCAGAAGAGCAAACTATCCACATTCATGTCCATTCGATTAAAATGGACTAAAAGATATAATTTTGGAAACTTCATATATATATAATTCAACTGTTTTATCACTGAAATAAACCTATTGAGAGAAAATAAACTCTTGGAGACAAAGTGTAATTTGAGAGTGGGGATATTTCTCCTTGAATTTGGAAAGTGGCCAGGCCTAGATGCAATGAAATCCCCTTATACTTCTGCCTTTCATGGATTTCACATCATTTGTGCACATAACTCCATTCATTTTTCCAATTAATGTCATATTTGTTTAATAATTAAAAAGGAATGACAAAAAACTTACCCTACTGACATTTTCTTCACATATTTTGACTTTAAATATTTGAGAAATGAAGACATTATAAAAAATAATGGGATGAAATGGTGAATGTGGCAAAGAATAAGGAAAATTGTTGATATCCATGCTTTAATCCCAGAAAAATACAGTATCTGGTTAACCTCCATTTTCAACCAGTTATTCAGAAATTATTTCTATGTATTAAATTTTATGGTTTAGACTTAGATGAATAACAACCCCATTTTCTGCGTGGATGCTTCACTTTGGCCCAAAGCAGATTCAACCAAAATATTACAGCATTGGGCTTAAAAAATTGCTCCTATTTCATTGATCAAGGGAGAGGGTGTTCTGGGTTTTTTTTTTGTTGTGCATTTAAAAAAACACTTTATAATTTTCAGTACTTTATTGTTGTCTCCTAATTTATATTTTGATGCTATACATTTTCCTCTAAAAATCCACTATAGCTTTATCTCAAACATTATGTCATTTTTTGGTTATTCTTAATATCCTTTAAAGAGAAACAGCAAACTATTGTGTGGCCAAAGTTACCCTACACGGGTGAAGGGAAAATTATTGAGAATATATTTGTAACGTAAATGACAAAAATGGCAAAGGATATGAATAGGCAATATCTAAAAATAAAATGTAAATAGCCAATAAACACATGAAAAGATGCTTCACCTCATTAGTATCCAGGGAATTATAAAATGCTTTTCAGTCTCCAGTTGGCATAGGTAGATTAATAATACCTAGCACTGGCAAAGTTTCAGGCAACTAAGCACTTTCATACATTGCTAGTGGATTGTGAATTACTACAAACTTGTGGTGAATTGTCTAGTAATGTATATCAAAATGGTTAAAAAAGATCCTGTCATTTTCACTATAAAGAATTTATCCCCTAGTAAGAGAAGTCACCATCACACATGTACAAGGATATATTATAGCATTATTCATAACAGCAAAATTCTAGGGAAATAAAACTATGTTTCTATTATTAAGAAAATTGTTAAGTAAAATACGTAATATTGAGAAGTTTTTGGAATTTTATAGACATATTTATTGACCTGGTGATAGATCCACCTATTTGTGGTACACACACACACACACAAAGAATTGCTGACTGATGTTTTTAAGTAAGTAGACCCCACTGAGAAACAAGTACACACACATACCCCACACAAAAAACTGCAACATAAAACGTGTTATGTGAGCATGGAAAACTATAGAAAGGTAGTAATCTAGCTCACTGGAGTTCAATTAGATGTTAGGTTGGAGACAGAAAATTATTGTTACATAACTTTGTATTCAGTTCTTATAAAAGGGCATATATTACTTTTGTAATTGAATATATTAAGATTTGAAGTTAAAAAATTAAACCGTTTAAATATGCATAATTTTCAACATGCTTTATATATTGGGGAGTATACTGTGAAAGGAAGGAAGGTTAGTAGTATGTGTGTTACTAAAACATTTTTTAAAGGAAGTGGTTTTGGAAAGAAGTGGATGTATTTTGTAGGAGAAAGTTTTGTTTGCTGGTTGGTTTAACCAAGGTGTAAGGAAGTCTGATTTAAGGCTATAAACTTATTTTTCAGAAAATTGATTCATGAGGATCTGCAGAAATCACTGATTCTAGTTCCTATAGTCCCTGTTGTTCTAGCATTGGCCCTGTTCATTTGATGTGATTGAAAAGTTTATAATGTTAATTTTAGTAGTAATACTCAAGTTATATTATTTTTGAGTTACATAACTGTTTCTACTCCGAGGAAACACACAATTGGAAAGAACACAATATTGAGTAACTTGAAAAATATGACTGTTGATTATAGTTGATGAGCAAAATTTTAAAACCTTTTTCCAAAATAGTTTGCGTGAACCTAATGTTCTAGGAAAATATATTCTGTTTTTCATTTGTCTTTGAATATGCACAACTCTGAGCCACATACCGTTACTATTATATCTGGATTTATATGGTTTTTATAATGAACCTGAGTTTGATATGCTACAGCATTAAAGTATTTAGAAAACTGGATTTTTTTATCTTTGCGAATTCTGAAATGCTTGATAGTATTAGAAACATACTAAACAAAATGCTTAGCTAATTTATTATAAAGACTACTGTCTGAGACTTGTTTTTAACATGATTACTGAGCTTATATAAAAATTATATTTCTGGTCTAATCTGTTTAACCAGAGAAAATCAAAACATACTTAGAATTTTTGATATTTGGATGAAAGTGAGAAAAATCTTTTTTATTTTGTATCTTCTAAAATTAGGGTCAAAATTTTATATACTTAATAAGAAATACAGAAAATTGGATAGTAACAGATGATAAGCAACTTGATATGTATTTCAGACGCCTGTGTTTCAACTGTCTGTGCTGTTGAAATAAAAAAAAGTGGACGCCTTAGAATTCTATTCAGATCCCTGCTTCTATTTGCCTACTATCTGCTGTGTTAGATTTTTACCTAATTAATATTTTTACAAAGTCATTATCACATTCAAGCATTTGGTTTCTTAGGATGGAGAGTTTATGAAAACAGAGTTTATCTTTTCCATATTGATCTATTTATTGCTAATACTTAACAATTTTATAACTGATGATCACTTATTATTCTGGGAAATATGAATTATTTATTCAGTTCCAAACTTTTGAAATAACTGTCTGGTGTTTTAGAAACCAGAAACAAAAATTATAATAGGAGTTTAGACTATAATATATTGCTGCAAGGATAATTATTAAGGGAAAACACAGCTGACATTTTCTGATTTATGCACACAATCAGAGATGGAGTCCAAGGACTGTGACATAATTATCTTCATGCTAACAATTTTTGTAAATCTCTTGACAGAATTTTAGCTAATTTTAAAATGCCTTCTGAAGATTAGCACTTAAAATTGTTGGGGAAAATAGCACAATTTATTAGCAAGGGTATAATTGTAAACCTTCTAAATACTCATTGTGAATATCATTTAGACAGTAACTCCTGCTTTAGCAGCTGGTACATAAGACACCCGTTTATGGAGTCTTGAAACAACAGAGAGTGGAATCTAATTAAAGAGGATTACATGCCAAAGAAAAAATTATTAAAAACAGACTAATAGACAATTGTTATGAATTTAGAAGTCTCTGCCAAATTCTCTTTTTGATACAAATTCATGTAAGTAACTGTCAAGTAAAAGCCTTTATTCCTCCAAAACCAGAGGGATATTAGAAGGCTTTATCTTTTGTGACTTAAAAATGATTGCTTCTCTGAATTTTAACTTAACACAAAAACTTAAATGGTACTATTAATCTTTCCTCATGTATTAAAATGCACACATGTGCTTTTAAAGATAAATGATCAGAAATACTATTTTAGGTTTTTTATTTGATATCTATCTAGTACCAACCATTCCATAACTGTGTACAGTATACGGAAATCTTAGGCGTATTTTTTCTTTGTAAACAAAAATCAGCTTATCAACTTAGGCACTATTTGTTGAGACTTATGTTAAATTGGCTTGCATATTTTTCTTTGTAGTGTACATTTAAAATTCATGATACACCAAAGATTGTTAATTTTTAGAGCCCTAATCTAGTAAATTCCTTGTTTCTGTTTGAACTGACCCACTCCACTGTGATCTCAAGGTTTTTTTTCCAAACAGAGAATTGAGGTAGCTTAAGGTAATACATATTCAGATGTTAATTGTTTTTTAAACAACATATTTTTAAAATAAGTGATCCTCTTAAGTATGTTCTAGAGAAAAGACAGTTTACATCTGTGAGTTTACCTGGTGTCTAACTTTACATCTTACACACACTGGGTGGTGGTATTACAGTACGTCATGCATTGCATTACACAGCCATACCATCTAAATAGACTTTTGTGTATTTTAACTAAATTAAGTGTACATTAAAACTTGATTTCCGAAGACTAAGAATAACATGTTTTCTGTGTTACTAATAAATGCATGAACAAACTCATTGGATTGAGTAAATGAGACATTTAATATTCTTAAGTGAGTGATAGTCCTATAAACATAGATGAAAAACTTAACCATCAAAAATTGAGACATAGAGGAACACCACTGATGCTCAAGTAGTAACAGTGGATTTATTTGACTTTGCTACTCCCACCCCATCCCTGATACCAAAGTTTTCCTCATTTGCTTAGACACCACTTAGTCTAGCAGGGATTGCCAGATGCTTCAGGAAAACTCCATCAAGGACAAGGGATTGTTTTAAGTTTAAAGCCTCTAGATTACATCAAATTTTTTATCCTTATAGGGATAATATCCTAGAGAGCAATTGTGTAGCTGTGTTTCCCTGTGGTGGTAATTAATTTAGTGGAGATGGGTCAGATTGTTTGGAGCTTAAAGGTGAGCAGGCTTCCCTGGTTGAAATAGTAGATTTTCATTTTTAAATTGCTCTTGGAGAGCCTTCCCTCTTGTCAAGATTAAGTGAGTAAGTAAATTATAATGGCTTCCAAAATAGTAGATATCAATATTTGTATAATCGTTTGTGGTTGGCAGTACATGGGACATAGAACTCCACAATATATCTTGAAATAATTATACTGTGTTTCGTTTGATTATCATGTAAACCATATGAGACTCAATCAAAATATAACCATACATTACGCAAACAAACACATTATAATTTTAAATATGAAATTATGATTAAAAAGCAAATACTTTATCCTGAATTTTGTTGGCCTCTCATAGATATAGGAATGAATTATCAGCGGGTAGGATACTATAGCTAAACTTTTTATTTTAATTTATCTCAAAAAAGTACTAAAATATTACTTAATTCTTACTGTGTATGAGAGATGAAATCTTAAAATATTTCAAATAAAATACTTTCAGACTATGAAGGCAGAAATGAGATTCATTCTATCTTTTAAAAAATATGTAATAATGTTTGAACAATGCGTATATTTTCACATACATGTTTTTATTTACTTTAATCTTTACAATAACACTTCGAGTGGGTAATATTACTTTCATCATCTTCATTGATACCTTCATTTTATGAAGGACTATTTGCAGATTGAAATGTTAAGCATTTTTGTAAGAACACATAAGCTGTTTAGTTGTGGAGATGAAACTCAAAAACATTTTCTCTCTGCATAGCTCCTACCTCTCCTACTGCATTATATTGTATTTCACTGTGACTCATATAAGATTCTCCTAGACAGGGCCTGATTGTAAGCTGGCCACAATTAGTGAAATGACATTAGCTAAATATGATTACCTCTTAATGTTCCCTGAAAGGATTAGACTAGTTAAGACACACCAAAGGGAAAAGCAATTATCTATTGAAATATGAATCTGTTGATTAGAACTGGAAATCATATATTGATAGTAGAATGTTCATCTAGAGTTAAAAAATATGAATATAGTAATTATTTCTTACTTGTAAAGAACTTCATCAGGGCTAGTTTTGAGACTTCTTGTTGAGTGCAAAAATCAAGATACAACACTTTCCAGGAAGAGTAAGTTCACCTAATTGACTCAATTTTTTTTTTTTAGAGGAACCTAGACCTTAGGAAATTCTAACTACATGAGAAATGCATATACTTGTATTACCTTTTCCCAATTTACTTTATGTCCTAAAGAAAAGCTTTGTGTTAACCAACATTGAACTGTCTTAGAATTGTAGCAGTACATGTTGGAGTGTGCCATTTTACTTAAATATTCCTCATATTTTAAAATATGAAATTTATCATTGCCTTCATAAGAGTGGTGGTTTCCCTTGTGATAATTCTCTGAGGTTCCTTCAAAATTTAGTATTCTGCAGGTTTTCAACCAGCTGAGATTTGTAATTATTGCTGATATATCACTAATACATGGCAATGGATGTGAGGCGTATTTACCTTATAGCAGTTACTCTATTGAATTGGCTATTTTTTTTGAAAATAAGGAGTTAAAAAAAGGTTTTAAACATTGGTATCTCAATGATTAGCATACTATCTAGCACCCATTATGTTCTAAATAAATATTGAATGAATGAATGAGTGAATGACTGGTTTTCATTTCTAGCTTGGCAACAGGATTGACTTTTGTGTCTTTTTTTAAGTTAGCAATTTGATGTTTGAACCTAAGATGCTTTATTGTCAAACAGCAATAGAAATTTGCCAACTTCCGGACCCCTTGTTTCACAAGGTTCTTGGACTGCTGATTATATTTGTAACTTCCGTTTTTAAGCTGTTTAGGTTCATTGTGAAATCATCCTCCCTGATACTAAAATTTGGTGCACATAGACGTTGGGCCATAGATGGGCTTCAGGAGCTGTATTGGCCCACTGAAATTGTATATAGCATAGCATATTGTGTACTTGTGCATATGTACTTTTGTGAAAATGTAATTTTTTAAGGAAAAGGATCATGGTTTTCATTATACTCTCATAGGAGTCTTATGACAAGAAAGTTAAAAAATTCCATAAAGACTTTCTTTTACTTTATTATTCATAAAAATCACCTGGTAAACATGAAAAATGCACATTTTTTTTCTGTTTCACCATATGAAATCTGATCCATTAGGATTGAGTTGGGGTTCATGGATACTCTTCTTCTGTTTATTCTTTCCTCTTTTTCCACCTTTATTGAAAACATCGTTGCTGAATGTACTAATGGATTTACATATATTATCTCATTTAATCTTGTTGATAGCTCTAGAAGGTAAGTATATTTCACATTGAGGAAACTGAGTTAATTAACTTGCCTAAGGACTTAGCTTGTAGACAGTAATGGTAAGGTCTGAGGCTAGAGCCAATTTTACTACCTTAGCCCTCCCCCTTTTTTTCTCTTAATCTGGAAAATTTTAAATCATTTCAAAGACACATTTGGAAGTAACAAACTCAGTCATCTCTTGTTCCAAGAGAATTATTTCCTTTCTCTCCTCTGTATTCTTACTACATGTGAGCAATTTGAGGTCTTGTCTTATTTACCTTCATATCCCTGTGCATAGTATTATCCCTGACATGTAATAGATTTTCAGTATTTTTTTTTCTGTGCTGAAATTTAATTCATTAACTCGAGCCTTTGTTACTTAGTAATTCTGAGACTTAAACTCCAATAGCTATGCCATTAACTCTTTGTGACTTTTCATTTATTAAAATTGGTTTCCTAATTTATTCAATTTAGGTTTGTATATAAATTTTAGATCTGATTTAGTTTTAGTTATCATAATTATAACATAAAAATGCAGTCCCATGGAAATAAAGTCCTGTGGAATTATCAGTGATTTGTTTTATTTAATAATTTAATTTGCTAGCTGTTTTTTTTTCTTTTTTTTTTTTTTTGCCTCTTTCTACCTCCATCCAGAATCAGTAGATTTTTGGTTGAACTTTTTGATTTTTTTGGTATAATTTGAGCGAAGATAACTCAGTGAATTTTATTTAAAATTCTCAGCGTTCCGAAATCTCCTTGTATATTATTTTCTTTCATGTGACTGTTGGTGTTCTACTTGTTTCATTATACTTTTATAGAATCCTTAACACAGATGAGATATAAAACACTATGAAATCTATCATAATTGAAACTCTAGACCTTCCCTCAACCCATGGGGATTCATTTGGCAGGAGGCCACCAAAACCAGTTCTTTTTGATGCTTAGTTTCCAGTTTCTACTTTAATTGCTGCCAAAATCTGAACACTTGGGAATTTAATTGCTCATTATATTTGTCACGGTGGTGTCACAGACCCAAATAAAGACTGTTGCATGCAAAATATTTATGGGTATTAATTTGGCCTAAATGTGTATATTGGATTCCATATTTTTCTACATTATAAAGTATAGCACTTCCAGACAGATGTAAAATAGAATCCTGCAAGAGCTTCTGCTCCATTTGACTCTACTAGTAAACTATTTTCCATCCAGCTCAGTATTTAAATTTGATGACACCTAGAGGAAGGCCTATTCAGAACTTTATTATATTCACTTATGCAGTTTACTCTTTAAAAGTGGACTCGTGAGGAGTTTGAGTCTGGCTCTGAGGCTAGACTGCTTGGGTTCAAATCCCTGCTTTATCCCTTGCTAACTATATAACCCTGGGCAAGCTTTACCTTAATCTCCCCTGTGGTTGTTTCCTCATTTGTAAAATAGGAATACATACGGTTGTCATGCAGATTACATGGTTAGACTTCCTAGAAAAAGTACCTAATCCAGAGTCACTACTCAATATTAAGTGGTTTACTATAATTAATACACACACACACACACACACACACACACACACACCCCACACACAATACATTATATATTAAAGCTATAATGTGTACCATGGTTGCTGATACAAATTTTTCCAAATTTTCAGCTTTCTACTAAATAATTAGAGCTAACCTGTGCCTGTTATATTACATGGCATGTCTGGTCGGCATTAAATTTAATACCTTTGTGACCTTCCATTTTTCCTGTGTATTACCACTTTCTTGCTCCACATTGTCTAGGCTAGCGGACCTGCTTTTTGTTCCAGTATTTTATTACTAATCACGGATTATTTTTGTTCTTCTGCTTGCCGTTCTCAGGAGTAGTTTATTAATTCATTCTCTCTGTCCCCTTTTCTCTTTGTATCTGTTGCCTTTTCCTTTCTTCTGCTGTGATGGTTGTAGGTTTCTCTTGCGATTATATTGGTCAAAGGAAATTAGGAGGCACTTGGAGGGTGGAAATCACAAGCCACTACCACAGATAAGATAATTTTTTTGAATTTTTGTGAACTTTCCTATCCTGTAAAGTAAGTCCCCTATGTCATACTTGTCACTGAAATCGTATTCCGGGACAGTCTACTAACTTACAGAATCCCCAAGAATGAATAACTTGTTGATTACAAATAATTTACAGTTTTTCTCAGATCCATGCTCATATAAACTGGGCTGAGAACAGATTTTGATTGGAGGCCGCTGGCTCAATTTTACCTACAGTTGTCTCTAATGTTAGAGAGGTGTTATTGGTGGTAAACGTGCAGTGAATCTGTTTGCCCTTTACTCAGTGGATGTTTGATGCTTACTTTTATTTATGGAGAAGTTTGAGCAGATAAAGATGTTAGTTACTTGAAATACTTATTCTATATGGCAAGAGCCTAATATTGTCTTAAATATAATTCAAATCATGTGTCTGTTACTTAGTGCTTCTATATATGGTCCTTGAAGCATAAAAAATAGATTTGATTTCAATTTCTGTATACAGAAGTATTTTTAGTCAAGGTAATAGTTAACTGTTTAAATGCTACAGTGCTTACTTATTTCCTTCATTGTTCTGTTGGGCATAATAAACTTTATGCAGACACAAAGTATAAAACATGGAGCATTCGTTCTTCTGTTAGTTAGCCTAATAGTCATTTTGGGTTTCCCATGCTACATCAAGGCAGAATATGCCATTTTAACCAGTTCCTGATAAAATTATTATTAAGGTTGGAGCTTCTACTCATTATAGTGAAGGTACTCTGAAACATGATATTTCAGCTAAATCAGAAATTTGGCTACCTTCAATTCCTGGCATCACTGAGCGCTCAGTGTGGCTACTCAGTGTGGCTACTACAGTCTCTCAGTGTCCACGTGTCCACTTTCTCTCTTTCTCTCTTTCTTTTTTTTTTTTTTTGAGACGGAGTCTCACTCTGTCACCCGGCTGGAGTGCAGTGGTGCGACCTCCGCCTCATGAGTAGCTGGGACTACAGGTGTGCCCACCATGCCCAGCTAATTTTTGTATTTTTAGTAGAGACGGGGTTCACCATGTTGGCCAGGATGGTCTCCATCTCTTGACCTCATGATCCACCCACCTCAGCCTCCCAAAGTGCTGGGATTACAGGCATGAGCCACTCGGCCCAGCCTTCTGTCTCTTATTTTAATCCAATAATGTGTTTGTCCCCTGTGTCTGTGGCTAGAAAAACTAGATAGTCAAGTAATCTTCCAACCCTGCTGTTTATGCTAGGAATGGACCTTAAAAAATTTATGTCCAATAATTTTGTTATTTCTTTAATTATTTTATGAACTTGTTCCTCTGCAGTGGTGGAGGCCCAAGTAAAGTTAAAAATTACAGTAGGATACACACATATGTTTATTGAGGCACTATTCACAATAGCAAAGACTTGGAACCAGCCCAAATGTCCATCAATGATAAACTGGATTAAGAAAATGTGGCACATATACACCATGGAATACTTCGCAGCCATGACTTCACGTCCTTTGCAGGGACATGGATGAAGCTGGAAACCATCGTTCTCAGCAAACTATTGCAAGGAGAGAAAACCAAACACCGCATGTTCTCACTCATAGGTGGGAATTGACCAACGAGAACACATGGAAACAGGGTGGGGAACATCACACACTGGAGCCTGTCTGGGAGTGGGGGGCTGAGGGAGGGATAGCATTAGGAGAAATACCTAATGAAGTGACGAGTTGATGGGTGCAGCAAGCCAGCATGGCACATATATACCTGTGTAACAAAACTGCACATTCCTGTACCCTAGAACTTAAAGTATAATTAAAAAAAAAAAGAAATAAAAAAAAAAAAGATTGCAGTAGGATTGGCAAAGAGGAGGAAGCTAATGAGGAATTTCAGGGCCAAAAAGAAACAAACAAAAAATTATATATATTTTTTCTTAATGGTCTCAATCAACAACATTTATAACTTTGAGAAAGTTTTAAAATTTCTTAAACAGGACACAAAAACAGTGTACTTAAATTAGAAAACTAACAAATTCGATCTCAGCTTAAGCAATTCTCTTCATTGAAAGACACTTCTAAAAATGTGGGAAGACAAGACAGAAGAGGATATTTTTAATGTATATACCCAAAAAGGACTTTTTGAAAAATATATAATTTTAATTATTTTAGATTCATTTTGGTAATTTCAAAGATTTTAATTATAACAGCATATACCTGTGTGTGTTTGTTAAAAGGATCTTTGCCTTAATTTGACTTAGTTTTAAAAAATATCAAGGTTAAAAATAGTGGTTTATATACCAATATATTTCAAATCAATTCTTGTACGTTGGAAATTATTAATATAATTTCTGTAATTTTGTAAAATTCCGGATACTTATTCAAGAATAGAAAGAACATATTAATACTAAAATTTTGTTATTTAGTTTTTCTTTCTGTAAAGTTACCTAATACACTAAATCTAGTTATTTTATTACCTAAATACTAGTAAATTCCATAAGAAATCTAGGGTGCCAAAAGATTCATATATATATATAAATTTAAAATTTCTACAGTTTATGCCCTCAAAACCTATTTGGGTTCTCTCAGATTAAGTGAGTTTTAAGTATACATAATTATATTTAGAATTGTAGTAAAAATTTTTTAAAGTACTTTTAGAAAACTCAGTCTAGTATTGCTATTTTACCAAAAAGTAGAAACACTTATGAAATTTAAACTGCTTATGTCGTATTTACTCAGTCTTAAAATTCTTCTAAGAACCTGATCTAATCTAATTTTTACCTAATTTTAAGATTTGAACTTTAGTTTCAAGTACATAAATATATATGTACAGTTGTAAATATTACACATAAAATTGTTAAAGATCTGATTATAAAATTTTGATTCAAAAATTTTGAAACTTTTATTATTATATCTGTGCTCTATCCCTTCATCTTAGTCAATGCTAACTTATTTAGAACTTGGTATTTATTGTATACTGTTTATGGTGATTAAAAACTTACTGGTTTTCTCTTTTGAGTTTAAATTGGATTTTCTATACTTAAGATTATTTTAGAGAACTAATTTTTATTCTTCCAAACTTAAGAAGTTTTCCTACTTTTATACATTCATTTCTTCTGTTTATCCACTTTGAAAAATTGATAACGAAACTCCACTTTGAAAAATTGATAACGAGACTTCTGTGACAGCTGTATCATAAAATGTTTTTATTTTGTTACTGTTGTATTTAACTGTCAATTTTAATGAATGCTACCCAATTAAAGTGGTATGCATATTTTTCATGAGTCCATGATCAATATAATCAATTATATGTTTGCATAACTGCATAGATATAATTTTTCTCAGGATCTTAGAGAATTAATGCAATTTTTAAATATGTTGCAGAATTGTGAGAAGCTGGAGAATAATTTTGATGACATCAAGCACACGACTCTTGGTGAGCGAGGAGCTCTCCGAGAAGCAATGAGGTAAGTCTGGGTCACCATAGCAACAGTCACAGATGTGGTAAAGAAAAAGTCATTCTTCATTATTTGGGGAACAAATGAGTTCATTGCCACCATTCAGCTCTGTTCTCTAAGGTATTAATTTGTCAGTGGAGAGACTTCCCTTGAGGCTGTACTTTGGTTTTGAAGCTGCATAAATGTTAAGCCTCAGTGCACAGTAAAAAATGTAAATGTTTAATTTGTTACTTAAAATGCTTAAGGGGTGTCTTGTTTTATATTTATACTAAACTGTGTGATTGAATGAAAATATTGTTCATCTAAATTCTGCCTGTATATAAAGAAATAAACATTGTACAATGGTGCTTTAATTGAGTAGTATTTCCTCCTAATTAATATTTAATTTAAAGAGAGGTACTTACATTTTCATCTTCTATAACATTTTATAGGATTATATTATATTATAGTATTTTTAGTGATTTACATTTTTACACTATTACAAAGCATATAATTAACTTCCTTTTAACTATAGTGGTCTATAATGAGCCTGACTTTTTTTCTTTTTTCATTTCTTAACATCAGTAATTCTGAATATTTATATGAAATTGCCCCAAATTTGATGCCTTTTAAATAACTTTTAGTGAAGCATTTTTCAAATCTATTTGATCAGAATCAAGAAAGGCTTTTTATTAGACATTGAAAATGTGTGGGAAATAAAACTCATCATTCTTAGAGTGAGAAAACAACAAATGATAGTAGTCTTAAAAGTTCTGAGCTTGAATATTTGAGTAGCATAATTTCCAATATATTTGTAAAGAAACAGTATATTTATATTTATTTAGCCTATAAAATTAAAATGTTTTTAAAATATGCCTTCTTCTATCTTAATGCTCATTTTTCAAGGATGTTAAGGCTAAAAAAATTAAAACGAGAGAAAGGATAAACCTAAGAGGCTTCCTAGAAAGGTAGTTTAGATACAATTTTGTTATTGCTAGCACACAGTTACCATATACTTTAGTTTAGAAGCTGCTTTCATTTAGTAACCTTCCTTTTACCATGCAAGCAGCAGGAGAAAGTAATTAAATTTAATAGAAGCTGCCCTCATTTTGAAGCCACTTCTATTTAAAACCACAGGGGGAGGTAATTAAATTTAATGGAAACAGTAGCTTCTACACAAAGATACATGGTACTTCTGTATAGATGATTATGATGTCACAAAAAGAGGAATAATATATTACTAGTACGAGAAATTACCAGCTGGAGCAAGTGAGCCTATTTTATTGTTAATGTCTTTACTAATAAAAAAGAGGGAAAAATAAAACTGAGTGCACAATAGAGAATTTGAATCTATATAAAATGCAATCAGATATTCTCAGAAAGTTTAAGTTATTGAAAATTTTAGCAAATTAAAAATAAGGTGTAAAATACTTATTTTGGAAAAGGCTAATGCAGAAATTGTGAATGAATTTCTAATTTTCACCATACATAGTGGTTTATCCTAAAATTACCACTGCTATAAATTTAACATTTTTTGTAAATGCTCATTATGATAAGTTTAAATACAGTAAACATGCATGCCAATATTTACTTGGAAAACTGCAGTTATTCTCTATATTTTTATATCTATTTATTTTGAAGTAAATACATAGACAAACAGGAAGACAAAGAGGGTGCCAACTCTTATGCTTTGAATAAAAGAACTGAAGACCAAAAGACAGAAAGAACTGAAAAGAGGCAATGTGAATGAAAAATGACGTGAATAAGGAAAATACAACGAACAAGGAAAGGATATGTAATCAGTGTAGGAAATTTGTCCTCAAGAACAAAACAAATTGAATTATAAGAATTAATTTCATATGAAGAGATTATTAAATTCTGCCAAATTTTGTTACACATAACATTTTAGAACATATCAGGATGTCCTGTTTTTTAAAAAACTAGAGATGAACTGATGATAAAAACAAGTATTACCTGACTGGAATAACTTGCCAACCACCCATTCTATGAGACAAAGCAGTAGTCTGGATAATTTACATGAGAATTTAATTTTATGGCATAAAATGTACTTGTTTGCTTAAGTTATACATTTTACTTACACACACACACATTATTGGTAATGTCTGGATTCATTAAACACAGTGGAATAATTTAGTAATTAATAGCATACAACAATTTAGTATATGGTGGGTCAGGTGCTTTTTAAAATGTGTTTGGAATATGCTTGAGGTGAAGACCCAGAGCCTGAGTATTTCAGTCTTTTCCCTGGCCCAGAACATTTCATGGTAGCTTCTCTATTAGTCCATTGGCCTGGCGTAGCTTGACTATGGGACCATCCCTTTTTCTTTCTTTTTTTTTTTTTTTAATTATACTTTAAGTTCTAGGGTACATGTGCACAATGTGCAGGTTTGTTACATATGTATACATGCGCCATGTTGGTGTGCTGCACCCATTAACTCGTTATTTACATTAGGTATATCTCCTAATGCTATCCCTTCCCCCTCCCCTGACCCCACGACAGGTCCCTGGTGTGTGATGTTCCCCTTCCTGTGTCCAAGTGTTCTCATTGTTCAATTCCCACTTATGGGTAAGAACACGGGAACACGGAGCATCCCTTTTTCTTATTAGCTTGATCTCTTTAGCAGCCCCTAAGTGGCTCCAGGTCCCCACAGTGGTGTTCTTGTCCTGAGTGTGTCTAGCCAGGAGTAACTGGCACAGAGCTGGACCCATATCTGAAGATTGTCCTATTGTGGCTGCAGTGTTGGGGGGCCTTTCGCCATCTTGGGTACCTCCTTATTTATTTAGGTTTTATTATTTCTATGAGCTTAGAACAGAAAAGAGAGGATTCTTAGCCACCTCATCCAGTCTCTCTTTCTGGCCAGTCTTTGCTGTGCAGTCTTGAATCTGGTCTTTTGTCAGTATCTGAGTTTATAAATCACTTTAGATCCCTCCCATGCTTCCTTCTGATCCCAGTCTTAAGGATGCCGTGAGCCTGTAGCCCTGGTGTGTAAAAAAGGATGAGGGGTTACAACGTTCTCTGGAATATGCTAGCTAAAGAAAACGTTAAATAAATACATTAATTGAAGTAGAGAGAAAAAAAAGAGGATTAGTGAAGATTTGGGTTTTCAGGTGAATGTGAGATAGCTAAGGTTAACTCATGTGTAAATGTGCAATAGGCAGAGGGAAAATATAATGCAACAACTCAAGGAAAAGACTGAGAGTTGATGTGCACATTTGAGACTTGTTAGTATTTTGATACTTGTTGTAGCCAAGGGAAGGCATATGATTTCCAAGAATAGTGCATTGGGATAAGAAAGAAGGAGAGTCCAGCCAGATGTCTAAGAAAATACAGGGCTTAGGAAAATATGTGCCAGGAAAAAACATATTTTGGGATTTAAAATTCTGTATAACCTTCTCTAACAGAGTAAGACTAGACTGAAATATAATGTGCCTAAGAAGAAAAGGACAGGGGAATGGAATTCCTGGCCGTTGTTCTGTGGC
The DNA here is from genome assembly GCF_006542625.1 of Nomascus leucogenys. Classification (NCBI taxonomy): domain Eukaryota; kingdom Metazoa; phylum Chordata; class Mammalia; order Primates; family Hylobatidae; genus Nomascus; species Nomascus leucogenys. The sequence continues at coordinate 77,083,753 of NC_044392.1, forward strand.
TCTTAGAGACATCTAGACCAATGTTGCCCAGACCTTTCTGTGATGAGAGAAATGTTCTCCATCTGTGCCATTTAGTGTGAGAGCCATCAGCCACATATGGCCAGTGAGTACCTGAAATGCGATGAGTGTAACTGAAGAACTGAATGTTTAATTTTACTTAATTTTTATTAATTTAAATTTAAATACTTATATGTGGTTAGTGGCTGTGGTTTGTTCTGTGCTGCCCTAAAGGGATGTTTTTGTGTTGCTAATGTGACACTTGACTGCCTCTCACTTAACAGAGTTCTCAACAACGGAGAGGCCGGAGTGAAGCTAAACCATGTTCACACACATCACACATAGACACACTTACTTTCTTAGAAAACTAATAGTAAAAGGTAGATCCATAACCTGGTAATAGATGTAAAACCAAAACTAGAAAGTGTGATTTGATATAGAGGAGACAAGGTAGCTCTTATTTTATAAAAACATAATTTATACCTAGAAAGCCCAACAGAATTAACAACAAAACCTCCCTAAGAATTTGACATCTTTTAATGTGATCATATTCAAAATGAAGATGGAAATTCTGAAGTTCTTCTAGTGTTACTTAAAACAGTGTCTGTAATTGATAATAGATACTATAAAGATCTGATGAAGTTATTATATGATGAAGTAACCCAAGTAGTTCAGGACATGTTCAATCACCCAATAAATGGTATAAAAGGTTTTTTGTTTTTTCTGCTTACTTGTTTGTTTTTGCTGTTTGGACAAAAAAAAAAAAAGACTTTATAGTCTCACTTCATATGGCCCAAAGGAAATTTCATGCATTTTTAAAGAGCTAAGGGAAATAAATGAAACAGCTGAAGTCCAGTGGAATGTAGAAGTGACTCTTGGAGATTGAGATGGGGGAAGAGATGATACACTAACAAGTAGGTGAAGAAATCACTAAGCTTTGATTCCATTAAAAAAAAAAAGCTTCCATCATTTGCAACAGCATGGATCAACCTAGAAAATGTTATGTTAAGTGAAATAAGCTAATCACAGAAGGGCAAACACTGCATGATCTCACTTATATGTGGAATTTAAAGACTTCATCTCATAGAAGTAGAGAGTAGAATAGTGGTTACCAGAGGCTTGGGAGAGTAGTGTGGAGTGGAAATGAGAGGTTAGTGTTCTATAGCACAGTAAGGTGACCATAGTCAATGGTAATATATCGTATACTTTAAAATAACCTGAGAAAATTTGGAGTGTTGTCACAGGAGATGGAGACCATCCTGGCTAACACAGTGAAACCCCGTCTCTACTAAATATACAAAAAATTAGCCGGGTGTGGTGGCGGGCGCCTGTAGTCGCAGCTATTTTGGAGGCTGAGGCAGGAGAATGGCGTGAACGGGGGAGGTGGAGCTTGCAGTGAGCAGAGATCATGCCACTGCCCTTCAGCCTGGGTGACAGAGTGAGACTCCATCTCAAAAAAAAAAAAAAAAAAAAAAAACAAAACAAACAAAAAAAGACAAGTGTTTGAGGTGATAGATATGCTAATTACCTTGATTTGATCATTACACAATCTAATATGTATTGAAACATCACACTGTATCCAATAAATATGTGCAACTATTATGTGCCAATTAAAAACAAACTTATTTTAAAAAGCTTATGCAAATGGGGACAATCACAAAATTAAAAGACATCAGTGTACTATTTTGCCATATGTATGACAGATTTTAAAAATTGGGAACTCAGTAGATAATTGGCAAAGTATGATTAAGTAACCCTTGGAAATATTCAACTCTAATGGCAAACAAAAAGTGTAAATTTCATAAAAAATACACCAATCTCTTGCTTATTGCTGCTAATGCAGTTTGGTGGGAAGTTTTTGAGTGCTAGAGATGGAATAGCGAGACAGCCATTCTCACAGATGGCTAGAGATGGAATGGTGAGACAGCCATTCTCACATTCTCAGAGGACTGAAAATTACTGCTGCATTTAAGGAAAGGATTGTCACTAAGTATTAAGAGACTTAAAACAAACATACTTTTTTGTATTAATTTACCTTCTAGGAATATATTATGCAGAAGCCATAGAAATTATGCATAATATGAATGTGATACTCAAATTATGGAATATAACCATGAACAAATTTTACAGAAACTAATTGTCTACCATTAAGACAATAGACAAGGAAATTATATGTATATAACATAAATATATATAAATGTATATATTACATATAAATATATATTATATATTCATATTTATAATTTTAAAATATTTATAAATTTATAAATTAGATAAAATCTGTATATATACAGATATATAATATATTTATATTTACAGATATATACAGATTTACATATATTTAAAATAAATCTGTGTGTGTGTATGTATATATATAGAGAGAGAAACAAAATTGCTTGTAGAATATTATCTCAACTGAATATAAAAAATGCAGAGAAAAAATAGGAATGAAATTTGGCTATTACATCTGGCTGGTTGGCATAAAGATAATTTTTTGAGGCTTATGCTTTTCCATTCTATATTTTCTGTGATGGGAATATATTATGAATAATTAGAAAAACAGTGAAGGAAAAATGGAGAAAACTAAAAATATGAAATAAATACTAGAATCAATAGTAAGAATCAAATTTGAGACTCCAACTGTAATTTTAGGTAAATTAATTATTTTATTCTTACTTTTTTGTAAAATAGGATTTAACATCTCCTAGGATTTATATGAGGAACTAGGATATATAGGAGAGAATGCTATGTAATTTATGAAAATTAATAAAAATAAGATATAAAATATAATGTTTGTATACATTTTTCCTTTTAATGATGTATGCGCTTACAAGAATTACATGTGTAATGTATAAATAATGGAATTCAATGGAGAAGTTTACTGCAGTCTTAGCATATAGAATACTAGAAGCAGTATATCTTGTCCAACTTCTACATAGTCTATTGTAGTGCCATGGGTGTGGAAATCTTATACAGAATTTCTGAAAATGATAAAGAAAAAACATTTTAAGGACAGGAAAAAAGTACATCATCTCTAGGTCAAATCTCTGGTTTATACTATGATAATGAATTTAGAGGTATAATTCTCTTCTTTTCATCATATTTTTTCTTTGTCTTGGTTGATTCAACTCTCTAATCATGCCAAGGTGATTTGATTTCTTTGCTATCATATTCTGTACCTGTTTTAGCCCCTGTGATAAATCCTGAACAGTAAGGGGAAGGATGGGGCCACTTTCAACATTGTGTTGCATTTTTTTTTTTTTTTTTTTTTTAGATGGAGTTTTAGTCTTGTTGTCCAGGCTAGAGTGCATTGTTGCGGTCTTGGCTCACTGCAACCTCTGCCTCCCACGTTGAAGCGATTCTCCTGCCTCAGCCTCCCAAGTAGCTGGGATTACAGGCGTGTGCCACCATGCCTGGCTAATTTGTGTATTTTTATTAGAGATGGGGCTTCACCATGTTGGTAAGGCTGGTCTCGAACTCCTGACCTCAGGTGATCTGCCCTCCTTGGCCTCCCATGTGTTGTCTTTTTGTCCCTTTTCAGTCTCACAGGCAGTAGAGGGCTATGGGTAATAGATATATGCAATTGGAAGGTATTTGAATTGAATAACTTGAGAAAAGGTGACGTCAGATTCTGAAAAAGAAGAGGTACATATAGAATATACTCATTAATAAAAAAATAAAAATACTATTGGGAGTTTTTTACAGTGTCTTTCTTAATACACATAAAATATAGACTGTTAATAGATTTATGAGTATACCTCTATGGCAAGAATACAAATTGTTTTTGGAGTGCCAACATTGCCAATTAGGTGTTATTTTATTTGCAGAGCCAAGTCTATTCAGTGAGATCTGTTATATTTACATTAGTACTATAAAGATGAACTACCGGTACATAATGTCTCTGAAATGTATTCTTTTTCGCTTGGCTTCATCACGTGTTAAGAATTTTGTCACTAGATGGTGATGTTGAGTTGCACAGTTTATCTGTGCTGGCTTTTTTACTGGTGTGTGTATACTATTTGTAGGCATCATAAACAGCCATATATACAGAGTTAAATATAAAAGTATAACCATGTAAACTTGGAAAGTAGCTTTTAAGAGGTCTAACATTTCCAAATATTATTTGAGTCAAAAGGTTAAACTTTAATGTCATTGTTTCTTTACCTTCAACTCAAGGACTTTTTAGAGGTGGAAGCAATATAAATAGCAATCTAACTTTTTATTGAAAGGCTGAGGTCTGAAAAGAGATCCCAAGACATTTAAAAGAGGTAGTTTTTCAGCTCTTCAGATATGTCCCGTCTGTTTGTATTAGCCTAATGTATGTCTTTAATTTCACTCCTCTGTTAGTATTCAGTAGTACTGGTGTTGACTACCATCTGACCTAAGGGTTGTGTTACTACTGGAACCTAGGTATTATTTTAGCTGTTTATGATTTGGGTTATGTTAATATTGCATCTGTTGCTAAATATAATGGTTGAATTACACTGATACTTTAGCTGATACTTCTACATGAACCATGACTCCGACTAAGCCGTTATTAGTAAATCATGAACCGAGTAATTTTGTTCATCTGAAAAAGATTTAAAGATAAGAATATGATCATTATTCTACTTTATCTTATTCTTAGAGATTTGTGTGTGTGCATGTGTATGCATATTTCTATATGTGGTATGTATTATATAGATATTACATGTATCTATATGTATGTATATATTTCTCTATAAAATCTCCCCTTTGCAGTCAAGGAAAACTTGCACTGTGACAGCATTTGGAGTTTGGAGTTCCCTTGCCTTTCAGGTGTATTCATTAGGATTACAAAGATATAAGGAAGTTCTGTGAAATTCTTTTAAAATAGTTAAAAATGGGATAGGGGAAGGACAAGGCACGCTAAGTATTTGAGATTAGCGAATTGATTAAGTAGTTTACAAAGTAAATATAAAGCTATGAGGGAAAAATCAAAGTGGCATTGAAGAAGAATATAAAATAAATAAAATGAGAAATGTTAACAAAATACTTCCAGTGAAGTTAGCAGGTTGTTTAATAGTATGGAAAGTAAATAATTTTTTAAACATTCTGAAAATGTTATATAATGGTGGAAGTAATAATAGATGATTTAACATTTGTAATTTATTTTTATTTTTCAAAGTGTTGAAAAACAAATTCCTTTATAATCAGAAATGCCCGTGTATAAGGGTATATTTTAACTACCTGAAAAGTCTGAGCAGTGAGATTGGATTCAGAAGCAATGTTTCAACTCTTTCCTATTTTAATCATTTCTAAAATTCTGTCTTAATTATGTTTTTCGAAGTTTTCTATCACTAAATAGATCAGCAGGAACCTCCTGAAACCCCTACTCCCCAAATCAGCAGAGAAGAGTATTCTCTTGTCTTCTATGCACACAGAGTGTGTTATCTTTATCATTTCTATTACAGAAAAACATATTTCACCATGTCCAGAGCAGGTTCCTTGATTTGGTTTATGCCACCTAACACATGAATAAGTCAATCAGGATGAGTACTTTCAGATGTTGTTGAAATCAAAAGACAAAAGTGCATCATTACTTTAGATAATCATGCACCTATCCTAATAAATATCATTGAAATACAGGTCAGAAAATATATGTAATTAGTTTTATGTAATTTTTGTATTGTATGTAATTAATTTCATGTACCTTGAGTAATATGAATGTATGTATATGTCTTTATACACCTATATACACATGCACATACATGGATACACACATTTGGTGATTTATATAATTAGTTTCATGTACATTTTGTAATATGAATGTGTGTATATGTCTTTATACACCTATATACACATGCACACACATGGATACACACATTTGGTATTATCTGTTTGCCATGTAAATTAGGAATATTACTTCCATTCATTCACTTCAGGAGTGAGTGAAAGCCAGATTTGACACTCAGCTTCAGATGGCCCAAATATAATTTAATTGGGGAAATAGAAGAAAACTATTATATTAGCTGTTACCAGTGTTTACTAAAATCAGCCATATGGTCGGCAACAATGCTTCTGGATTATTTATGGATTTGTTATTGACTGGCATTTATAAATACAGAATTCTGTCAATTTAGAATCTTTTCCTTCACTTTCAACTTGAATTAGAATTCAAAAGTGAGAAATATTGATTACATAATTATCAAGTACAAATCTGGTGAAACAATAGAACAAATGAAATCAGTTAATAGGTTAACACGATTAATTAAGTTATTAATTATTTATTTATGAAATACATTATAATACTCATTAATCTAAGCATTGGTTTGTTCCACCTGGTGCCTAGTAGGTACTAGGTGACATTTGTTCAAACACAGTATTTGCAGAAAAAAATCAAATTAATATTGCAAGTGACAGTTTGATATTTTTGGAAAGATAAAACCAGAAAAGAAAATATGTACCATTGATATACAGAATGTATCTATTTGAAACAACAGCATTGGCAACAGCAACATGAGTAGGAAGCTCTGAGCCAAGCAAGGTCAGGAAAAATTGCATTTTCCCCTTAGTATCGAAAGATTGTATATTAAAGACTAGGAAAGAAGGGATGCAGCTTTTGTTTTGCTACCAAAGGAAAGTGCAGAGCTAAGTCATTACTCTAGAATGCTTATCATTTTAGATACAGACTTTGAATGAGCAGCTAATAGCTAAAATTATTTAGGAGATAAAAATTGGTACTGTGAGGATTAGCTTTAATTTTAAGTATCCATAATTGAAGTGCCACATTATGATTTTAATGTTATGATAATCTTGTTAACAAGCTGTTGTGTATATACTATCATATTTTAATGTAGTTGCAAAGCTTAAGTAAACCATAAAGTAAATTGCTTTTTGAATCGGGCTTTTAGAAGTGGAAAATTAGTGGTTTACATGTTTTGAATAAGTATTTTGTAATTATATTTGTCATTTTCTACAACTAAAGAAGACTAATAGAATAGATTTACAGATAATAGATTATTGTTTATAAGCACATTGGTATTTTTTTTATTGCTCATTCTAGTTATTTGTTATATATGTCACAATATACTATAATAAAATAGCTGGCCCTAGTTTTTTTGTAAGTTATCTCTTCTGGAAGATAGACATTGACATTTAGTTATAATATTTCTCATTTCTCTTATATCAGCTTCTTACATTTAGAAGAAAATTAATACAATTTCTTATCCAGCATTTCTACATGTTATTATGATGTGTACTAAATACCTTCCATTGAAGGTATTTGTGTTTATTTTATTTTGGGGAAAAAGGTCTCCCATTCTGACAAGTTGTTTTTAAAAAATGTGTTGCCTCTTTTGAAAATCAAGTAGAAGTAAGGAAACATTTTATTGTAAAAGGCCAGATAGCATATATTTTTAGCTTTCTGGGCTACATAATTTCTGTCACAACTATTCAATTGTGCTGATGTTGTACAAAGGTATCTGTAGACCATATGTGAATGCATGGGTATGGCTGTGTTGATGTGGCTGTGTTCCAATAAAATTTTATTTATAAAGACAGGCAGCCATCTAGATTCATCCCTTGTGTTGTAGTTTGCAGACCCCTGGTTGAGAGCAAATATGACTTAAGTCCATTAGAATAAATTTCAAATAATGTTTGGAGAAATATATTAAGAATTTGTGATTTTCTCTGATAGATTAATACAAATACTATGAAGTCCTTCCAATTTTATCAATGAACATGACTATAGAACTTTACTGAGGTGCCCTATCTACTAATTTCTAGGCTGTTCTTTGAAATTGAATAAGTTACATTTCCTGGATTACTCTTTCAAGTAATTAGTGTGATTAAGAATTAAACAATCTAGCTTGTGAAATCACCAATATGCAACAAACATGAGACATAGGTACCAGTGCCACTGAATTAACTAGCATTGATTATTCATGTTTATGTTTTATAGTTAAAATGTGGAATAACCACCAATGAACCATTTACATTATGAAACAGTATAATGTTGCTCTTAGTTGGACAATTAGCTTTCTATAGTATGGTACTTATAAAAGGACAACATTGTGTTATTTTAGTTTACTTATGATTCTTTTAAGTAGATGAATCATGGTATCTATACTAAGACACATCTATGATATCTGATACCGATTGAAAAAATATTGATTGTGGTCTATTATTTTAATGCCTTTGTAAGTTTTATACCCATGGAATTATCTAAAGAATTACTTTTATTAAAAATTTAGTCAATACATATTTAATAAATTAGTGAATCTTGAATACTTTTCTTGTAGTCTACAAAGAGAGTTTTTTGTTTTTGTATTTTTTTTTCTCTTTTTTTGAGTGAAAGGAGATGGCATATAGGATATTCTAAGCTCCATTTAAAAAATGTGTTTGGCACCTGTAGTCCCAGCTACTCAGGAGGCTAAGGTGTGAGTACTACTTGAGTCACAAGGAGTATGAGGCTATAGTGTGTGGTGTCCACACCTGCGAATAGCCATTGCACTCTAGCCTAGGCAATGTAGTGAGAATCCATCAGCTAAAAAAAAAAATTTAAAAATTAAAAATGTAAATGTTCTGAGTGTTTTCTTGATGTGCAAGATGTTATTTGGTGACAACTGTTCTGATATGTTCAGATATGTAGTGAACTGGGAATAAACCCTAATTTCAATGGCTCCATATGATGGCTGGAAAGGCCTTGCTCCTGTCAAAGGCCAACACTTTCACTTGTGATCTGGATCCCATCTCCTCTAGTCTTTTCAAAAGTTTCCCTTGTGTAAGTACCGTCTCTCTCCTGAAACACTGATTTTTGCCTTTTTTTTTTTTTTTTTTTTGAGACGGAGTCTCGCTCTGTCGCCCAGGCTGGAGTGCAGTGGCGCAATCTCGGCTCACTGCAAGCTCCGCCTCCCGGGTTCACGCCATTCTCCTGCCTCAGCCTCTCCGAGTAGCTGGGACTACAGGCGCCCGCCACCACGCCCGGCTAATTTTTTTTTTTTTGTATTTTTTAGTAGAGATGGGGTTTCACCGTGGTCTCGATCTCCTGACCTCGTGATCCGCCCGCCTCGGCCTCCCAAAGTGCTGGGATTACAAGCGTGAGCCACCGCGCCTGGCCTAATTTTTGCTTTTATATGATTATTTACATCTGCATACTTGCATATTGTGCATCTTAAAGACAAACAAATAAATGAAACCTGTCTACATTTTCCTCTCCAGGTGCCACTCCATTTTGCTCCTCACCCTCAAAGTCTAATGAAAGAGTTGTCAATAAAGGTTTTTCATTTTTTAATCTCCTTGTCTCACCTTAATCCACTCCACCTGGACATCTCTTGCTGTCAGTTCAGTGAGAATGCTCTGTGTTGCCAAATCTCTAATTTATACTTGATTTGTCTGCAGCATTTGCTTCAATTGACTCTCCTTTCTTGAAACATTTTTCCTCCTAGGCTTAAGTTACTCTACATCATTTTATTCCTCCCCTGCTTCATTGGCCACTCCTTTTAACTCTCCTAGGCAGCTATGTCCTCCTCTTTTCAATGTCTAAATATTGACATATTATAGGACATAATATTGGAATGCCTTGTTTCTACTATTTTCCCTTCTGTTCCTGGGTAGTTATCATTTCTTTCCTTAGATAACCATCTATTTGATGATAACTGCCGTACTTTCATCTCTGCTTTTGATGTCTCCCCTGAAAAAACTTCACCTTTACACTTCAGTCAGACACTTGACTTAGCCACTTCAGTATGTAAATAACAACTCAAATTTAACATATCCAAAGGTGATATCTGGATCTGGACTTCTCTTCCTTTCTTTCTTTCTTTCTTTCTTTCTTTCTTTCTTTCTTTCTTTCTTTCTTTCTTTCTTTCTTTCTTTCTTTCGTCTCTCTCTCTCTCCTTCCTTCCTCCTTTCCTTTCCTTTCCTTTCCTTTCTCTTTCCTTTCCTTTCCTTTCCTTTCCTTTCTCTCTCTCTCTTTCTGTCTCTCCTTCCTTCCTTCCTTTCTTTCTTTCTTCCCTCTTTCTTTCTTTCTTTTTTCTTTTTGAGACAGGGCCTCACTCTGTCGCATAGGTTGTAATGCAGTGGCATGATCTCAGCTCACTGCATCCTCCCCATCCCAGATTCAAGCGATTCTCATGCCTCAGCCTACTGAGTAGCTGGGACTACAGGCATGTACCACCACACCTGGCTAGTTTTTGTATTTTTAGTGGATACGGGGTTTCACCATGTTGGCCAGGCTGGAGATTCCTGGATTTCTCACCACAGTCCTCCACTGAACCAATTCATCCACTAGTCTTTCTATCTGAGTAAATGGCAGTAGCATCATCTTTAGTTATTTGAACTACAAATCTGGAATTTATGGAAAAATTTTTCTCTCTCACATGGCATCTAATCAGTAAGAAAGTTGTATAAAAATTCCTGTTACAGCTATATCCTTGGAATCTGTCCAGTTTTGTTTCTCCCCTGCTACCCTCCTTACCTCTCATCTGAACTACTGATTTCCCTTTTTACACTCTTTCTTTAAAAATCCATTTTCCACAGATCACCAAGATGAACTAAATTGTGACCTGTCTCTCCAAAGGCTTGCTATTTTACTTAGAATAAATGACAAATTCCTTACTCCTAACTTGTCTTGCAAAAACCTTTGTGATCTTCCTCTGACTCATTAACCATATGTCCAACCTCTTTCAGCCTTTCTCACAAAGCTTCTGACCAACCATCTTTCCATCCCTAAAACTTTCCAGGCTTGGACCTGCTGCTTACCTGGGCTCCTTCTTACATGGGCTCTTCCATGCCTTGCTGCTTCTTGCTATTCAGCTCTTAGCTTCAGTGTCATCTTTTCCAAAAGGGGTCAGTGAAGGTTAGGTGAATAAAAATTGAATGAAAGAGGTAAAGTAATTTGGGCATATGGCACAAAATTGAAGGAGCCAGAATTTGAACCCAGACTCATTCCTCTTGCAGAACTCATTACCTCTCAGAAAATTTTAGGGGTGTGTTTGTGCGTTTGTGTGTTTCCTATCTAGGCCATGGGATATAAGTACTTTGTCAGTACACTTTATGCACATATTAGAGAAAGCTTCATTAAAGGAATAAAGGAATAAAATGATAGATATCATGAAATTATATACAGATATTTAAAGATCAGTCTTCCTAATGTTTCCCAAGGGGTCTAGGAAATTTAGTTTAATTTAGTACATTTTCTAACTTCAGGCTTATAGCTCTGTCCCATTTTAAGGGCCATTACTTTGGCTGGGGAATAGAAGAAGTAATAGTAGTAATTTTATTTAGAGATCTTCCATAACATCAACTTTTAGTGGAAATGGGTGTTTGTCATTGGACCACAGAGGTAATACTTTTAGTTGATATCTGTGCTATGTTTACAAACCAATTATCTTGCTAGCATCTTTCTCTATCTTTCAGGAGAGTTTAGAGTAATTCTTTTTTTTCTTTTAGATGGGGAAAGAAAAATGATTTACAATAAGGTTAAATTACTTACTGGCATTATATTTGTCATTGTCATATTTTTTCTTCATATTTCATTTCTTCCTTCATCCTCTTAGATGATGTTTATAATTTCATATTCTGGGAGGGGATATTGCTTGAGACATTTCTCACCCAGAGGTAAGAATTGGGTTGAAATTTAAACAGCTTGGATGAAAAAGCTGTTTGGGGAATCAGATTTTTTTTCTTTTTAATAGTGAAAAAATGATAAGAATTTTCTTCCTATGAATGAAAATAATTACTAGTTTTGACACATAATTAAAGGTAAATGATTGCATATGAGGAAGCTATATTAAATAATTTAAATACATTGGGTAGCTAGTTTGAGCCAGTCACTACCATTAACTGCAGTCTGAAAGTTGTTCCTTGTATGGGGCGTTCCACCAAAATGAAAGTCTATTGTTCTTTGGCATTAATACAAGACTTGTCCTGCATTTTATATTTACTCGGGATTATAATCTGTTCATCTGAAATTTTTTGAGAATTGATTGTTCTTTCAGTACTTCCACCAAAGTACCTGTGTACCTGTCTGTTTTTAAAGAGCATGATAAATATTTTTGTCATACATATTTCCATAGATGACATAGTTATTGCAGAAGGGTTTCTTGACTATATCAATACTAACATATACTCTTTGAAACCTATATTATATGAGCAAACTGATAATTTCTAGACATATCTGAATCATTATATGCCTGTGATTATGATTTTTCTGCTTGTTTATAAAAACAAATACATTTTAAATATGATGATGCCTAGAAATAGAGTATTTTTTAAAATGCCAAATAGTTTAGGACCATTAATACCTCTCCATAAGCCAAGTTTTATATTTTATATCCTCATAAATATATAACATAGTAGATTAATTTGACTTGGCTAAATCTAGATTATTGTGTTACTGTTAGGGTACTCAGTCTTAAAAATGCACTTTGGAAAAAAAATCCTTAGTGTTTGAAGACATATATAAATATACACACACATTCCTTGTACCATGATTCAAATTGAATATTTTTGAATGGCTTATCACATTTCAGGTTTATCTCATTATACAGAAAGTGATTGTAGTTACGATATATGTTTACTAAAAACAATATGAGGCAAATCTTTTTCTGTTCTTGATCATTAAATTCAGTTCATTTATGAGGCCTGTCAAATACCAGGCACAAGGCTGGGTGCTAGAGTATAAGAGTGAACAGCCCTCAATTCCTGCTTTCAAAGCTTAGTGCCTAGGAGTAGATTTACTGTCAAAAGAGGTGGTTTTTTGAAAGTATTTAGATGGAAGCCAGTGATGTGCATAAAATGTTTTAAGTCATCAGCATGCATTTATTAATTCTAAAATCATGAGGGAAGATTAAAGCAAAACCAGTGGGAAAGAAGCAGTGGGTAAAGGAAAATATGAAAATAGTCACAGCTATATAATAACTGATAAGGAAAGAAAGAAGTTATCACCAGAAGGAGATGACTGTTGTATTGTTTTGTAAAATTTTCAGTTATAGTGATTTTCTAATCTTAATGATACCTTCAAATGTGTATGTATCACATTTTCATTTATAGTTTTAAATTAATTTCTTTAATGACCTCAGACTCTTTATCTGTGATTGATAATTAAAGGGTATTAGGCTTTATAAGAACTATCTGTAGCTAAGAGTTACAGTGCACCATCATATACACTTTGAATTTCAACCTACAATTTGGAGATTATAATAGAGGAAAAGTTATATATGTTTGCAACATGATTATGTATTTTAATACAATTTTAAATTTTAGTATGTGTATTAAGATGGAATTAAGAATACTGATTGATTGTAAAACTGAAGTTTAGAAACAAAGTAATTTTTTATATGCAAGGGGCTGAGATCCAATCTATGACATTTTAGAGGTTTTCTTTAAGAAAGAGGGTTTATTACGTTGAAATATTTACTGTTTTGAGCAATGTTTGTATTTGTGAATACTACTAGCATTTATATCTAAAGGATGACTCTAGTTTAAGAATTATAGTGTAAGGCCATTGAAGGCACAGTGGCATTGAAGATTTGTGGAGATACTCTTACATCTGGTTTAGTCTTTCAAATATTTATTGAGTTCTTACATATGCAAAGTACAAGTAGAAACTGGAGATACAGTTATGAACAAATTTTCATGAGCTTTATCCTCATGAAAATTGGATAATGGGCAGGCAGGTGGCACTGATCAAATAATCACACAAATGTATATAAAATTGTAACTAAGATAATTATACAAAGAGGAAGAAGGGTTGCTAAGGGTGTAAATTATAGGAAGATTTGACAGGGGAGTCTTCAACAAGGAGTAAATCAAGCTGAAGTCTGAAAGAAGGGTAAGTGGATATAGGCTAAGAAAATAGGCCAGTGTATAAATGAGAGATTTCTGATGTAAAGTATTTGTGGGCATGGGGTAGATGAAAGTAACTGAAGACCAATATGACTAAAACGCAGAGGGCACGGAGTTACATTGTGGGAGATGAGGTTGAAGCTATAGGTAGGGGCCAACCTTGGGAAACCCCACTGGGAAATTTTGTCTTTATACTAGGAGTATTTCGTATTACTAAATACTCTTTATACTAGGAGTATTTCATATACTAGGTAAGTATGTAAAATAATTAAGCTTTTGAGATATATCCCCATAATTATAGAATTTTTAAAAATATCACTCTGGCTGAAATAAAAAGGTTCAGAAGGATCTAAAATGAATACAGAGAGCCTGCATGAGAGGCTATCATATTGATTTTGGTAAGAGATGGATATGAGAGCTCTAATATGGATATTAGAGCTCAAGTAATGTTGCAGGGATTGGAGAGATGTTTAGGATGTAAAATGTGAAGGATGGGAGAAGAGAACAGTCAGGTCTCTGGCGTAACTGGATGGATAGGGAACTGTATTGGTAAGAGTGTACATTAGTAGAATATTTCTTTGCAGGTTTATTTGACAATATCAAATTTAAATATTCACTCCCTTTAATCTGTAATTAATGGGAAAATAGGATGATATGCTATGTAATTATTTAATACATGATGCTGTTTTCTCTTCACATCTGTTGTACTAAGTGAGGTGGGTAAGTGCCCTTTTTATTTCCCGTTGATGCTTCTCTTTTTTATTTGAGATGGAGTCTCGCTCTGTTGCCCAGGCTGGAGTGCAGTGGTGCGATCTCGGCTCACTGCAAGCTCCGCCTCCCGGGTTCACACCATTCTCCTGCCTCAGCCTCCCGAGTAGCTGGGACTACAGGCACCCGCCACCACGCCCGGCTAATTTTTTTTGTATTTTTATTAGAGACGGGTTTCACCATGTTAGCCAGGATGATCTCGATCTCCTGACCTCGTGATCCACCCACCTTGGCCTCCCAAAGTGCTGGGATTACAGGTGTGAGCCACTGCGCCCGGCTGATGCTTCTTTATTTTACCTTTCTCTTCTGGAAATCTATAAAATGTGATTCCCATTACATCATATTGCTTGTTACCCATCCTTCCTGTAGACACCTATGGATCTTTTGGTCAAACTCCTTATTCTTTATAAAGTTTGTCTCTGGGCTTGCTTTGTCCAACTTTTGTCCTGATTCTTTGTTAGTTCAATAACCCACATAGATGAGGCGTTCAGTACCTGACCTCTATTCTTTGAATTCTTCTCCTCTAGTATTTTTGGTTCTCCACCTTAATCCAGTCACCTACTCTCACAGTTACCTCAGACACTTAATTCTGTGATACTGTGTATACTACACCGTACCTCAGCCATCCTACATTTCCTTGTGACCACTGATTTGTCTTGTAGTTCAACAGAAGTTAGCTTACTCCCAAATTTTAGGTAGTCCTTGACTCTCCTAGGCTTTTTTAAATCATCCCTCGTATTCTATGCTCAGTCAATCAGAAACTATTGTTGACTCTCCTTTAAAACAAATCATATTTCTCTTCTGTTCAAAACCCGCTAGTGATTTCAAACTGCACTTTGAGTAAAAGTCAAAATTCTGACAATGCCCTATGTGATCCTGATCCCCTCTACTGCCTCCATGACTTTATATTTTAGAACTCAATTTATCTCTCATATTTAGCCATACTGGTCTAAACATTGAGAAATTAACACTTTTCAAAATAACCATAGGTCAGAAAATAAATAACGGGAAATTAAAAAAAAATTTTTGAACTGAACAATGAAATTAATCATGAAAACTTTTCAAATGCAGTGAAAGAGTCACTTAAAAGAAAGCTTATGGCCTCTTTGGAAGACAGTTTGGCAGTTTTTTTACAAAATAAAATTACTCCATATATTTATTATATTTTTTAAAGATTATGGCTATATAAATAAATATTTTAAATAATAAAAAGATATACACCCCAATTTAAGACCTGGTAAGATTGGGAACAAGGCAAGGATGTTCATTCTGACCACTACTTTTTGGCATCATACTGGCAACACTAGCTAATGTGATGAGAAAGAAAAGAAAATAAAGGTGTACAGTTTGGGAAGAAATAAATGAAACTACATTTGTCTGCAGATGACATGATTGTCCATGTAGAAAATCCTAAAAATTGACCAAAAAATTTCCTAGAACTAATCAGCAATTATTACTTCGTTACTAATAAGCAAGATTGCCAGATACAAGATTAATATACAAAAGTTAATTATTTTCATATATGTCAGCAATGCATAATAAGAATTTAAAATTTAAAAGATAATGTCATTTAAATTAGTACCGAAGAAAGAAATAATAAATCTCATAACATAGGTACAAGATCTATATGAGGAAATCTATAAAAATATGGTGAAAGAAATAGAAGAAAAACAAAATAAATGGAAACATCTTTTGTGTTTCTGGACAGGAATACTCACAATTCTCAAGATGTTGGTTCTTTCCAACTTGTTCCACAGATTCAATGTAATTACAATCAAAATACCAGGAGGTTATATCTTGCTTAATGACAAAATGATTCCAAACCTTATATAGAAAAGCAGAAGACTCAGAATAACTAACATAATATTGAAGGAGAACAAAGTCTGAGAATTGGTAATACCCAAATTTAAGACTTACTATAAAGCTGCAGTAGTCAAGGCAATGTGATGTTATTGAAAGGATAGACACGATCAATGAGCTGGAATACAGAGCTCAGAAATAGGCCTACATAATCAGCTTGTCTTTGACAAAGGTGCAAAGGCATTTCAATCGATAAATGATACTGGAACCACTGGGCATACACATGCTAAAAAAAATCTAGACACACTAGACACAGATCTAACACCTTTCACAAACATTGACTCAAAATGAAGTATAGAACTAAATGGAAAACACATGCCTGCTTTATTCTGAGAAGATAACATAGAAAATATAGATGTTATTGGATTTGGTGATAACATTTTAGATACAACTCCAAAGGCATGATCCATGAAATAAACAATTGATAAGTTAGACTTTATTACAATTAAATACTTCTGCTCTGCAAAAGACAGTCAAGGAAATGAAAAGATAAGCTACAGACTAGTTAAAAATTTTTATGAAAGAAACATACCAGATAAATAAATAACATAAAAATATAAAAAGAACCACTAAAATCCAACAATAAGTAAATAACCTGATTTTAAAATGGGCAAGAGATCTGAACATACACCTCATCAAGAAAGATATACAGATGGCAAATAACCATGTGAAAATATGTCATTAGGGAATTGCAAATTAAAACAACAGATACCGCTACACAATTAGAATGGCCAAAATCCAGAACACTGACACCACCAAATGTTGATGAGAATGTGGAGCAAAAGGGACTGTCATTCATTTTTGCTGGGAATGCAAAAATAGTAAAGCCACTTTGGAAGGCAGTTTGGCACTTTCTTACACAATTAAACATACTCTTACTATCCAGTCCAGCAATTGCATTTTTGGCATTTACCCAAAGTAATTGAAAACTTATGTCCACACAAAAACCTGCACACGGATGTTTACTGCAGTTTTATTCATAATTGTTAGACTTTGAACTAACCAATATGTTCTTTAGAAGATGAAGGCCTAAATAAATTGTGGTACATCCAGACAAAGGAATATTATTTAGAGTTAAAAATAAATGAGCCATCAGGTCACAGAAGACATGGAGTACAGTTAAATGTGTATTACTAAATGAAAGAAATCGATCTGAAATGATTATACACTGTATTATTCCAAATGTATGACATCCTGGAAAAGGCAAAACTAAAAGACAGTGAAAATATGAGGGGTTACCAGGGGTTTAGGATGAAGAGATGAATAGGTGAGGCACAGAGGATTTTTAGGACAGTGAGAATACTTTGTATGACACTATCGTGATAGATCCATATTGTTATACATTTGTCAAAGGCCTTAGGATATACAACACTAAGATTGATTTCTAATGTAAACTATGAACTTTGTGTGATAATGATGTGTCAATGTTAGTTCATCATTGTAATAAGTGTAGTACTCTGATTCAGAATGTTGATGGTGAGGGAGTTTTTGCTTGTGTGGGGGTAGGAGAAATATGGGAACTCTGCATTCCTTCGAATTTTACTGTGAACCTAAAACTATTCTAAAAAAGGAAGTATATACAATTTTTAAAAATAGTCAAAATATCTGAGTAAAAAATGTCCCAAAAGATGATATACACACATCCAGTGGAAACATGAGAGTGTGCTCAACATCATTAGTCAGCAGGAAAACACAAATTAAAGCAACAGTAACATACTATTTTATACCCACTTGTATGATGAATATTAAGAACACTGGCAAAACCCAAATTTTGGTGAAGATGTGAAACAACTGCATTTTCTTCTAGATTTTACTGTTATTTACTTCTAATTTTCTTCCATTATGGCAAGAAAATAAAATCTGTAAGATTATATTTTGAAACTTGAGTTTTGTCCCTGCGCGTGGTCTATTCTTGGTGAATGTTTTGTGTGAACTTGACAAGAATGTTTATTCTGCAATTGTTGGATTTAGTGTTCTATAAGTAGATTGAGGCAATAGATAGATTTATCCAGCTCTTCAGTATCATTACTGTTATTTATTTATGATTCTGATAGAGGGTTGCTAAAATCTCCAACTATGATTTGAGTTTGGTCAGTTTTTTTCTTTCAGGTCTGACAGTTTACATTTTATGCTTCTCCTGAACCCTCATTCATTTTGTTTATTTCTGTATTTCGGAAGCTTCTAGCCTCTCTTTTTTAGCCTCCCACAAAACTCTTGAATTCAGTGTGTGTCCAATGGGGAAACAGACGTGTTTGTTCTCTTAATTTTCCAATTATAACACCCCTCCGCCTGTGCTGGTGATCATTAAACGTTTTGCTGATTTCTCCTTAGCCCATCTTAAGAAAGTTCTCCTCTCTTAGGAACTTCCGTTTGTCTACTTCTCCTTGCTTTCTCAGATCTCTTATGCCTCTAAAAAATATGGTGTTGTGGTTTACCCAGCTTTTTCTAGATTTTAGCAGAGAGAACATTCACTGGCCTCCTGTGACTTACTACATTATGCCTAGAAGGCAAAATTCCTTTCTGTGTCTACCTCAGTACATTGTTTTGGCAATCAAGATCATGGACTGATTGAATATAAGCAACTACACATCATTATGTTTAAAGGAAGACAAAACTGTGCTTTTTAAAATAATTTACTTTCTGTTTTGTTTATTTCAAGCAAAATATTTAACCCGCTGTCTTTTTCCCCTGTATTTTCTTTAAAATCTGGACATGTAAGAAAGTTTCATGCCTGGTCCTATTCTCACTCTAGGTTCATGTTCTATTCTTTGGCTCTTAACCACTATGTATATCAGTGTCTCTCAAGTCTGCGTTCTCTGCCCTGGTCACCCTCTTGAATCTCAAACTTACAGTTTTAAATGTTTGTTTGACATTTGATTGTTCTTCAAGAACTTCAGACTCAACATTTCAATCCCCAAATTCATTTGCTTTGCCTTTCAGTTGGTCTCCTACATTCCCAGGGTTCTGCATCTGGCTCTGTCAGTGGGACTGACTGTAATTTTTAGTAAGCCCCTTAATCTCTGTGATCCTTACCTTTCAATTTATATTTCATTTAAACGAATCAAAATATAGCTAGATTGCTTGTTTTAACAAAATATTTTATCGAGTGCCAAATTAGTATTTATCTTTTTTATACAACCATAATAGAATTGCTGCTACTTCATATGTAAATGAAATAATTTATTACTTTGGTAAGAATTAGTTATTAATTGGTCTAGTTAAATAAAGAATAATTAAGGATAACTTTGTCCTGTCAACTCAGTTCAATGCTCAAAAGAATAGGTTTACAAATCCTAAGAGATGAAGTTAAATTAGTTTTAATTGAGCTTTTTATATGACCACTTAAACACCTATCCTAAAGTGTCTGTTTTTACAGCTAGAATATGCAACCTGTTATCTTCTAATTTCTTTAATTCCCTCTTTTCTCTGGAGAGAGTTCTGTATCATTGAGTATGCTATTCGTGGGTGAACACAATCAAATGACTTTTACTTTGGTGTAGGAAGATAAATATCAATGAGCTACTGTAGGGATAGATAAACTCAAAAACCGTGGTAGAACTTGTCTAATTGTTTTATGAAATAAATGTTTTCATTTATTTTTCTTAATGAAATTGTATAGCATCTTAACATCTTGAGACCTCACAAATAGTTTTAGGACTTTATATTATAGGAAGTAATTTGCATGATTATGTTTAATTCCTTTCAACTTTTTTACTACTCACAAGCGTGTCTATTTCTGAGAAAATTCCATATGTGTCTTTATGTAAAATAAAATCTTTTAGTATTCTTGTAGCTTGATCCTTAGTAAGTGGTGATAATACATAAAGAACAGGCATTATTTATATAAAATTCTAAATTGGATGTTATATCCCACTGCATAGGCTCTTGTTTTTCCCTCAGAGATATTCATAACAAATGAGAATTAGGGTCAAGAAAAATAACATTTAATATAACAACAAATTTTGTTTTTTTAATATACTGTGATGAGACTTTTCATTATTCACTAGAAATGAAATTTCATTGCTATTTAGCACAATTGTTCATAAAACTACTTCGATTTAAAACCATTTAAATGAATTGTACTGCTTCATTGACAAAATATTTTCAAAGTTATTTTCACTTTAAAAATGGTCTTGATATTTTAAGTCCAGGTAGATATGAGGTGGAGTTGCCTAGTATTTTCTGAATTAACACTTTAAATTCATCAATAAAGATAACAGCACTTTTCATAAAAGTTATTTGCTTTGGCAAAACTAACCATGTAACGCATGGTAATATATAAGCATAATGAAATATAACCCTAAGTCATAGTTTACAGGAGTGAATTTGAAGACTCTTTTATATACAAGGAAATTTTGACTTTTCAGCCATATTTCATTTAATAATCAGAAGGGGAACTTTGTAGTCTTTTAATAATGAAATATATGCTGTTAATCTTTTTCTTAAAAATTGAAGAAGTCACATTTTTCAAAATATTTCTTATCTCTCTGTTTTTTTGTATAGTCCCATTTCATAGATACCTGGATAGAAGTATGTGTGTACATGTTTTCATTCTCTGAATATACATTACATCATGTAATTAAGAGCAATCACCATTATCAGTAGTTTTAAAACACGTTTTTGATTAATGTCTCAATTTTTTTCTGCCATACTATTTTTACCCATGACAAATGATAATTCAGAAATATATATAAAGGAAGAGCATGAAACAAGATTATTATAGTAACTTAGTGATATATTATAAAGAAGAGTATTTCCTGTAGGGTAGTCCAATTACAAAATAGTAAAACAGGAACAAAACACAATAAAGTGTTTTTCCTATTTGTTTCAGTAAGTTTAGCACAGCAGGAGTCATGGCATTCCTCCTGACTGGTGCGTCAAATCGGCAGTTTGAAATGTAACTGCAAATGGGAATTATTTTAAAGACACCATATATAAGCTAATAACCTTAGCCATATAAATGAGATAATTATACAGCATTTAATATATTTGTTTTTAGTGTAATAATTTCATACCTTCAGTTTGAGAGAATATGTTCATTTTGAAAGATTAATAAACTTTTATGTTGAAGGCATGTAAGAAGTAAACTTTGAATCATTTAAAGGCTGTTTGCCTTTATAAGTTTTTTGCAGGTATGTTTCTTGCCAGTTCAGTTTAGTTTGAGGAAAAGATGCTGTGAATTAAACGAACAACAAACATCACAAAAAAATTGACATAGGATCCAATAGAACTTTTGAAAAATAATCTAAAATTACTTCAGAACAACATCTTGGATTATAGCATAGGAGAAAAAGGATTGATTTTGTGGATTTGTGGAAATTTGACACTTTTTTTAATGGCAAGTGATCTAGATTTCAGAAAGGTCAACCAAGGCAAGAAGGATAAGTGGGAGAACTGGGACTTCTATACTAAGGGAAGATAAGATCTCAAAAGTCAGGTGTCTCTTGACAGTGACTCTTGAAAAGATATAGTTGGGAGTCTTGGTAAAAGAAATATCTGAGGGATAGATCTGAGGCCCCAAAAGGAAAATTGTGCTTTGAGTAGTACAAGCTGCTTCTGACTCTGTAGTTCCTTATATATTTTTTATTGTGTAAGTCCAAAGTTCCTACTGCAGAAGAGGTGACCCTAAAACAGTGTGAGAATGTGCTGAGTGATTGCTGGTAGTATGGAGCATTATACAGTCTGCAAATGTGGAGACTGTAAAATGAGTTCAGACAGGAACTTTTAGTCTTGCCCTCTGACATTTTGGCAGTTCTTATTCAGGCAGAAGAAAGATTTGTCTTAATTAAGGCTTATGTTCATATGTTCATAATTAAATAGTTTTAAAAACCTGAAAGAATTTGCTAGAGCCAACTGTCAGAATTGTGCTGTATCCAACTACAAATTTATCTGGAAGGCATTTCACTGCCAAGCTTTTTGAATATGTAGTCTGAACAGCGTGACTCCACGTCTTTACCTCCCAGTCATACCTCAACCCACTACAATCTGGCTTCTTTGCATCATTTTTTCTGTTAGACATAGTGCCCTTTACAAAGTTAAAGCTCAATTGACACATTGATGTATTTTAATTTTGTTATTTATATTTTATATCCTACTTCTAAAATATTAAAAGGAGATATATTAAGTTTGTATGAAAATTAGACACTACTAGTCAAATAATAAAATAAATAATCTTCATCACATTTTAAATTAAACAATTGAGACAAGAACTACAGAAATTGGGGAAAAAAACATGCTAAAGCAGTGAATAGTTAATCTACATGGTTGAAATTTCAATAAGGGAGAGGAGGCAAACCATAAAACAGTTTCACAGAATACAGGAAAAAAGAAACATGAGAGAGAAAAATAATAGGCCTTTCCATTTGCTGTTCCCTCTGCCCCCAAATATTTGCATGCCCCCAAACTTCCTCTCATCCTTCAGTTCTTTCCTCAAATGTTACCTTCTCAGGTTTGCCTTTTTTGGCTACCATATAAAATTGGAACTCAACTTACAGCATTAACACTTCTTATCCGTTTTTCTAACTTATTTTTCTTCTGAGAACTTACAACTATCTAATATGCTATATATCTTACATTTTAAAAATCTTTAGTGCATCTCTCTCAGTAAAATATAAGCTCGTGGCAGGGCCATTATTAGTGACATAAGCTGTATCCATTTGAGGAGTAGGAACAGAAGCTAAATTGGTGTTTTGGTCAGTTTTGGCTGCTATAGCAAAGCACCATCAATGGGTCCCTTAAACAACAAACATTTGCTTCTCACAGTTCTGGAGGTTAGGAGTTTCAGATCAGGGAGCCAGTAGAGGTTCTCGGTGAAGGCCCTCTTTCTGACTTTCAGAGTATTGTCTTCTTGCTGTGTCCTCATATGGTGAAACGAGACCTAACTAGCTTTCTGTCCTATTTTTAGAAGGACACTAATCCTATTCATGTTGGCTCCACCATCATGACCTCATTACCCCTCAAAGTCTTCACATTGGGATTAGGGCTTCAACATGTGAATTTTGGTAGGCACAGACATTCAGTCCATAACAATTGGAATAGGTTGTAGAATGAATGGACGGATGAATGCAAAGAAAGGAAATGGAGATTGTCACTATAGATTTCAAACTTTTTCCCTACTTTTTGGCTGTGCAGAGGAGGAAGGAGATGTAAGACTCAGGGAGAAATGTTATCAGATTGGAACAATAAAAAAAATTAAATGGTATTAAGGAGGCTCCAAGAAACAACAGAAGAGATGAAAGTTAAAAGCATGTGACTCTACAGAAGGTGAAGGAGATGGAATCTAGTTACACTTGGGATTCCTGTTTACTAGGAGGAGGGTCAGAAACAGCATCATGGTAACAGGCAGAAAAAAAGACAGTGACAGTTACAAATATGTCCACAGAGATGGTGGCAGCACTATTTGGGAGTGCCACTTGAAAGCTTTGTTTTGTCACAGAAGTAGAAAGAAAGGTTATCTGGTGAGGATGAAGGAATGGAATAGGACTGGCTTGGAAATTGGAAGAGAAAGAAGAAAGTTTTAAAGAGCTATTCTGGGGAATGGGAGAGTGAGAGTTTGACCAAAGAAGTTAAGTTCCATTGCTGTGCAGTGATGAGAGCTCGATCTGTGACAGAGGTTAGACCATGAGGCTAGTTTTCTGCATGAGTTTTCACCGTGGACATGGATATTTTCATCTAGAATTACGATATTCTAAGAAAGGCATGATGGAAGAACTGCAAGGGGGCTCTTTATAAAAAGTTATTTGAAGTGATGAAAAATAGAATTTGAAGAGTAAAAACTTGAAGTAAATAGATAAGAAAAAAATAAGAGAAGTCAATAATAATAATAGCTATAATATAATAATAGCTCACCTATGTGCAAACAACTTTTCTCAATACTTTACATATATTTACTCAATTCTTGTGACACTCCTATGAAGTAGGTATTAATACTTAAATTTAAACTTATTATTACTTTAATTTTACAGTTAATATCATGAAGACATCTACATTTATACAAAAAATAAATGGCAAATATGGGATTTGAATGTTTCTATAGTCTAGTTCTGGTGCCTTCACTAAAAGACTTTGCTACACAGAGATCCTGAGGAGCATAAATATCAGTACTAATGGGGGAACTGAACAAGCGAAATGGGAGGTTTGGAGATGTGCATCGGAAGAGTAGGATGATTGAATTAGAAAATTCAGAAAGAATATACTTTAAGCTAACAACCAGATTCTGTTCTAGGCAACGTGAACTTTTTTCCCCCGCTACCCTCCAGTGGAACAATTCAATGCTGCAGGCATAAAATACTTTACCTGCATTTATTGAAGGTTATCTTTTTCATGTATCATTTTTGAGACAAAAAAAAAGTTTTGATAAGACATTGAGATCCTAGTAATTTTGTTATGGATTTTTAAGAAAATAGATTAAAGTATTCCCAGTGAAAGCTCCATGGGAGAGCATCTTGAGGTAACAGTCTCAAGAAATGGATCAGACTGGGATAAAGACCAAAATCACATAGTAGCAACATACGTTTATTTCAGGTTATGATAGATCACATAATTTGTACTTCACCTTTGTTATTTCAGATAACTAGCATGGAGGTTCAGAAGGTGATTTTTTTTTCAGGATGAAAGCTTATTCATGTGGGTATATCTTTGGCTCTAGAAATTACTGTCATATACTCAGTAACCTTTTTGAAAATTTGCTGATTGATCATACAAATCAGGGTCATCATTTGTGTTTCTCAAAAAATACTGAAGCCACTCCAATAAATAAACTTGTTGTTTTTACTTGATGTAATATGACTGGCTAACCATGGTATAATGTCTCTGTGCTTCCATTTTGCATTCTGTAGGGCTAGAGGAGGTGTACCAGTGTGGAGCAGTGTACAGGCTTCCAGGCCCACCTTGATATAGGAGCAAGCTTGGCCTAAAGAAGGCAGTGTGGATGAAGCTTGGTGGAGGGAGATGAGTTACAAGACTATACAGGACTCATTTCCTTGCCATAGAAAGGAATATGAATTTTAATTTAATGATAAGAAGCAAGTAGAGACATAATGTTTACCCCTTATTACAGATAGAAAATGGAGATTCAGAAAAGTTCCATAATTTGAAGATGGGACTCTCATAAGTGGCAAGGCTGGACTTTAGACTCCTGTCTGCCTTTTACAATGCCTATTCTTTTTTCAATACCACCTTTATTATCTGGTACATAGATACTTAACAAATGTTTCTGAACATATATGTGCTCTGTGATATGGCAGATGAGACTTTAAATAACTGTAGTGAATACATTTAAAAATACTTTAGATGCATTTATTAAATAAAGTATAACAATAATATCAAGCTTTATTTTGATCATTTAATTTTTTGATAATGTGTTAAATACTTTGTATGGATTATCTTATTTATTCTTAATAACAATCCTGTGAGGTAGGTACTATTATTATGCCCATTTTGTATGAACATGGACAAATAGCTTCACCTCAATACTGTGAGGTAGGTACTATTAGTATACTCATTTTATAATAACTACTATCGAATATTTAACAAACATTGCAAATCTATACTTAAAATGGGTATAATAATAGTACCCGCTTCACAGGATTGAGGTGAAGATATTTGCCCATGGTCATACACTGAGTAAGTGATAAATTCATAATAGCAGAAACTATTTCACTATTTACTTGATTGTCACAGGGAATTCTTTGAAACCATGTTTATTAGCCCAGTTTGTGGTTATTCTGTGTATGACTAGATGGTTATAAAAGTTTAAAAATTAATTTCATAGTTCACATTCTTAATTTTCTATAGCAATTCAGAGAGACTATCCAGACATATGAATTAGGAGAATAATTCTGAAGAAATAGATGTCACAGCAAAGGACTCTAGTTATAGGTTAGGAACATGTTCTTTTTGGGAAGATGGCCAAAAAAGAATTTTGAGGATATTTTTTCAATTATTTAACAAATATTGAAAATCTATTATGTTCCACTTGGAAAAGAAAGAATTGGTGGGTAGGAGCCAACTAAGATCCAATAAACTTTTGTCTGTGTCTTAACTCTTCTGAAGTTGTTAGAACGTTATGTTCCCCAGAGTTAGTTGTTTTGGTTGACAGAAATCTATGATATGCCAAATAAAGACTTTCTAGTTACTATTAACTTTGCCTTGCATGTAGAAAGAAAATATTACTCATCAGAACTTATCATAAATCTTAGGATGCAGTCATATCCCTATATATATTTTGATTATTTCAAAATCAAATATATACTTTATAAAAGGCTTACTATGTTTTGAAAGGTTCGTATTTTCTTTTTTTTTTTTTTTTTGAGACAGAGTCTCACTCTGTCGCCCAGGCTGGAGTGCAGTGGCGCAATCTCGGCTCACTGCAAGCTCCGCCTCCCGGGTTCACGCCATTCTCCTGCCTCAGCCTCTCCGAGTAGCTGGGACTACAGGCGCCCGCCACCACGCCCGGCTAATTTTTTTGGTATTTTTAGTAGAGACGGGGTTTCACCATGGTCTCGATCTCCTGACCTCGTGATCCGCCAGCCTCGGCCTCCCAAAGTGCTGGGATTACAAGTGTGAGCCACCGCGCCCGGCCCGTATTTTCTTTCTGAAAAATGGAAAAATAGTGCTGGCCTCATGATGCTTGGTTTAGTACAGGAACATACATACTAATATAAACAGCATGCCCAGCCAATTCATTATCATCCTGGAACTATATTCAGCCTGGCTACTATCATGAAAGATGAGTAGAAGCAGTGAGCTGGCAAAGCTGGCCTCTGCCTCTGGTTGTTAAGCCGTTGGCAGCTCAGGATGCATGACCTTTCAAATATACGCTTCTAATTCAGGACTTCTTGTGATGTCATGTAGTTATGTTCTTCCCTTTTAGTGTATTCTCTCTTCAAAATTCTGTGCTGAAAAAAGGAAAAAAAAGAAATGTAAGCTACTGTCCTTTTGGCCAAATGTTGAACTTTTCCTTCTGTAACTTTGTAGGTAGGAGACAGCAGAGTAACTGATCTTCCTACCGAAATGAATTTCCTTGAGCAAAATTATTTCAGAAAATATGTCTGGTATCTTTGTTTATACCTCAGGGTTGCCGAGCTATCAGCTGCATGCCTGCTTTTCATTGAAGCATATGTATATTTGTGTATATATGTGTTTGTATGGCTTCTAATAACATAGTAATAATTTCAGGGGAGGAAATAGAAAAGAAAGCAAGTTAAATGTATTACATTTTTGTATTTCCTCCTTGCATTTTTTTAAAAGATAAGACTCTGTTGTAAAATATAAACCGGTAATTTGATCATTACTTGTTATTCATTTGAACTAGTTCAGTCAACAGATAATGGACAGTGAACAGAGAGACCTCTTTTGGTAAGCCATGTAGTTTTTCCAGGGGTGATTGTTATGCTATGTGTATTTACATAGAAGCTTTTCCCTGTGTAATCAGCTTGCTGCTGCCCATTTTACTGCCAAACATTCCTTCTCTATGGTAGCATAATACTGTTACCAAGGGAACAGCTTATGGCCGACACATACAGTAGTGCCACAAATTAATTTCACAGTTATCAGGATATAAGGTGATAACAGTAACGTGAGCTACTGTGAAATTACCATTGTTCCCACAGAGTTACGGTGTAATTATTACTTTTGTGGTAACTTAGCAAATAATTCGCTTCACTACTCCTGGATGTTTGTTCTCTCTTCTCTGCCTCACCCTCCTTCTTTGTCTTTCCCTTTCCTTCCTATATTTTCCTCTTTTGTTGATTCAGACTCTCTCCCTGAGTCTCTTTTCACAATTACCAATTAATATAGAGTATGTTTTATATTGGCATTAAGAAAGAGTTTTATTGAAGTGGAGTGAAGGCATTTCATATATGTAACTCATGGGCATAATTAGGATGTTCACTTCTATCAAAGATATAAAGGACTAAAACAGTGTATTGAGAGGATACATTCAATTTGTGATCATTGTAGACTGAGAGATTACAGTTTTATTTTCATAGAACGTTAACTTCATATGTTGAATAGAAGGATCCGTTTAATGTGATTAAAAGCAGGGAGAAAAATTAACTTCCCTAATTAGCTGTGTAGCTTAGGACAAGGAAAACAACTTAAGCTTTAGTACTTACATCTGTAAAATTGGGATAGTAATAATGCCCACCTAACAGAATTGGTATGTGGATTAAAAGAGATAACATGTGAAAGTGAATTTTAAACTGTACAATAAAAGTTTTAAGCTATTATGATCATTGTCATATAAATGGGGATACATCTGTAAAATGGGGTTAAGTATATTCATCTAACAGAATTGCTATGTAGATAAAAAGAGATATGTGTAAAAGTGAATTTTGAACTGTACAATACAAGTTTTAAGCTATTACCATCATTGTCATATTTTAATGGAGGCATCTCTTGATGACAGCCTACCCTCATTAGGAGAAAATTTATAAGGAGAATTCAAAATAACAGCAGTAACACAGGGAAGAACAGTTTTTATTGCATTTTATTATAATAAAAATAGTGTTTCATTATACCTAGGGCACAACAAAATGAGATGTTATCATTATAAAATAACAGTAATTTTAATAATGAAATTTTCCAGAGAATGAAACTCATATTTTTTATTGTTTTTATTGAGTATATGTATATGTTAATTAAAATTTCAGCATTGAAATATAAAATAATATTATAGGAGTGTGTATAGTATGTCCATTTTTTTTAAAAAGCTACAGTGGTGAGTACATGTGAAATATGAATTGTTCACTATGTCAAAAAGTGAAGTTGCTAAGACAAAGATAAAATTATAGAAGTGAGTTGAATTTATGAAGGAATGTTTGTTTTTAATTGCGTCAATGTACATTATGATCTTTGGTCTCCATTCTATGTTATTTTGCTTTTAAAATGTATTTTATGTATTCTGTTAGACAGCATATAGCTAACAGTATCTGTCACTAAATGTTGAGTAGTTGATTATGTATTTATTTATCATTCTAACACTATAAATTATACACTTTTAGCAGTTAGAAAATTGATACATGATAGAATAAAATGATTTGATGAAATTTGTAGGTAGGTGTATTTGTTGAATGAATGAATTAAATATGGTTAATATGTAGTAAACTGCCTCCCATTGCTAAATGTCTTTTTAGAGAGGGTAGGAAATTAAAAATAATTATTTTCTCATATAAATTTTTCTGCCACCCATTTTGAAGTTACCCAACACTGGCAACTTTACGTAAAGAAGTATGACTTTAACTGGGCTCTCTGCTCATCCCATTAGTTAAGACTGCTTTCTTGCATTATTATTATTTTGGAAATAAGTAAAATTATTTTTATTTGCTACTCTTATTTGTTCTCTACAAAGAAAATCTAATGTGATCTACAAAAAGATACCAGAACAAACAAGACTAGGTATATTGCAAGATTGATATACAAAAATCAAATATATTCTAATCACTAACAACAAACAATTGAAAATTCAAACTTAAAGCAATACCATTTAAAATAGCATAAAAATTATACAATACTAGGGATAAATCTGACTTGTGAAAGATGTGAAAGATATGTGTACTAAAAATCTATGTACCCTGCCCTGAAATAAGTGAAGCATGGCTTCCCACTTTTTAAGTGTGAAATAGGTGTAGTGACTTTTTTCCGAAAAGTATAATATGTAAAGAGTTGGAAAAGAGTAACTTTACAGAAGAGAAGCCTGAAAAATACTACCTAGCCAGGCAATCAAGATTGACATCAATGGTAGTAAGTCATGTTGATAATATGTACCCTTAGGTGAATGGAATATAGGTCAAACAAGCTTTTTAAAATAGAGATTTAAAAACAAAAGTAATATATGTTAACTGTAAACGTGTATGATCAGACTTTAACATTTTTAATTTGCTTTTCTATAATGGTGAATGATGTTGAGTATCTTTTCATGTGTTTTATGCCATCTGTATGTCTTACTTGGTAATGTGTCTATTTAGGACATTTGTTTATTTTTTTTGGTCGGCTTGTTTCTGTTATTATTGATTTTTTAGAGTTTAAAAAATATTATGGATTCAAGTTCTTATCAGGTATGTGCCTTGAAAATATTTCCTCCTAGTATGTGGGTTGTCTTTTCATTCTCTTAAGAATGTGTTTTGGCCTGGCCTGGTGGCTTATGCCTGTAATCCCAAAATTTGGGGAGGCTGAGGTTGGTGGATGGCTTGAGCCCAGGAGTTTAATGCTAGCCTGGGTAACATGGTGAAACTCTATCCTTACTAAATATACAAAAATTAGCTGGGCATAGTGGCGCATGCCTGTATAGTCTCAGCTACTTGGGAGGCCGAAGTAGGAAAATCACCTGAGCCCAGGAAGTTGAGGCTGCAGTGAGCCATGATTGCACCACAGCACTCTAGCTTGGGCGACTGGAGTCACACCCTGTCTCATACAAACAAACAAACAAACAAACAAAATACAACAACCAGGTGTTTTAAAGAACAGAAATTATAATTTTTGATGAAGTTAAATTTATCAATTTCTTGTGCTATGATGTATATTTTGGTGTCATATCTAAAAAAATCTTTGTCTACCCTAGGGTTGCAAAGATTTTCTGCCATGTTTTCCTCTAGAAGTTTCGTAGTTTTGTGTTTTACATTTGGCTCTAGGTTACATTTCACATTAAATTTTATATATGGTATGAGTTATGGATCAAAGTTTTGTTTTGTTTTGTTTTCTTTTTGTTTTTTCATATGGGCATCCAATTGTTTTAACGCCATTGTAGAAAAGACTAATTTCTCCACGGAATTGCCTTTGCACTTTTATGAAAACCAGTTGTCAGTATATTTGTGGGTCTCTTTCTGGACTTTGTATTCTGTGACATGATCTTTTTTTCTATATTAACACTGATATCATGTTGGCTTCACAGTTAGTCTTGAAAGCAGTTAGTTATAGTTCTCAAAGTTAGTGTTCCTTTTTATAAGTTGTTTGGCTATTCTAGGTCACCTGAAATTCCATATGAATTTTGGAATAAGTTTGTCTATTTTTACTAAAAGCATCTGCTAGGATTTTGATTGGGACTGTGTTGACTTGATACATCAATTTGAGGTGAATCACCATCTTAACAAAATTGAGTCTTCTGACCAATGAACATAGTATGTCTTTCCATTTTATAAGGACTTTAACTTTTTTTCTCAGCATGGTAGTTTTTTAAAATATATTTTAAAACTTAGGAATAGTTTTAGGGTTACAGAAAAATAGCAGAGACAGTACACTATATAGAGATTTCCCACCTACACCAAGTCAGTTTCCTTTATCTTTAACATCTTATATAAATGTGCTTTGTCACAATTAATGAACCATTATTGATACATTATTATTAACTGAAGTTCATACTTTATTCGTATTTCCTTAGTTTTTACATAATGTTCTTTTTCTGATTTAGAATTCCATCCAGGATACCAAATTAGATTTACGCATTATGTCTCCTGAGGCTTCCCTTGGCTGTGGCAGTTTGTCCAACTTACCCTGTTTTTTATGACCTTGACAGTTTTGAGGAGTATTGGTCAAGAATTTTGTAGAATGTGCCTCACTTAGGATTTGTCTGATGTTCTCCTCATGATTAGACTGGGATTACTGGTTTTGGGAGGACAAGAACTGAGATGAAGTGTCATTCTCCTATTTTCATGAAATTTTATGGGCGTTTTGATGTGATTGAGGCTTAGTTTCATCATCTGTAAAGTGGAGATAATGATAATGGCATGCAGTAAACACTAAGTGAGAAAACTATGTGTATAAAGTATTTAGCATTAAGAAGATCTGATGCAGACTAAAGAGCTCAGTAGCGGCCGGGCATGGTGGCTCACGCCTGTAATCCCGGCACTTTGGGAGGCCAAGGTGGACAGATCATCTGAGGTCAATAGTTCAAGATCAGCCTGGCCAACATGGTGAAACCCCATCTCTACTAAAAAATATAAAAATTAGCTGGGTGTGGTGGGTGCCTGGAAGCAGGGAGAATTGCTTGAACCTGGGGGGCGGAGGTTGCAATGAGCCAAGCTTGCACCACTGCACTCCAGCCTGGGCAACAGAGCAAGACTCTGTCTCAAAAAAAAAAAAGAGCTCAGTAGCAGTATTTTTCTCTTTGGGAGATGGGCAAGGCCATATGACTAGTTTGGTGTCAGGAGTATCTATGATTAAGGTCTTCCTTCCTTGTGTCTAATGGGCTTACCAAAAATAGTTGTTAATGGAAATATCTTCACTCTGTACTGCATTATGATATGCATAATAGAAGTTAGCAGGTGAAAGGTTCTCTTGGAACAATTAAGAAGCATGAATCCATTCCATCAGCTAAAGCATTTAGAAATATAGTTTTTTTTTTTGTAATTGGTTTCTCAAACTCAAAATATTATGAGCACTGTACTTCATGGAGCAATAGGATATTGACAATATTTGGGTTTTTTCTTTTTTACCCATTACTAGCTTCCTTTCTATATTTCTACTTCTTTGTCTTTTCCTACAATGTAACATAAAAAAAGATCCATTACAATATTGGTGTAGCTGAATATTTGAGTGCACAAATTTTAGTGATCAGAATAGCTTTAGACAGGTGTATAAAATGCTTGTTTTTTTCTCCTCAGTGTGGGAAACTGAACAGGATAAATTAGGTTAGTCAGTACACTAGCATTTAATTATTCTTTATCTCAAAAGAAAGAAGTTTTTAAAGTAGTAAAAAGAACTGTATCTGAGGCCAACTGATTCACAACCAGACCATCACATTTAGTTACTAGAATTAAGCATGGCTTCCCTGGAGACATTCTGTGTTATCAAAAATGAAAATTACTCCTTCAAAAAATTTACACATAGTACAAATTTAGCACACCTGTAGTATGAATCTACACTAGACCACAAAACTTGTTCCAGTACTCTAATGCTACAGTTGCAAAAGCACATCATTATGGTTTCCAAATTAAGCAGAGGTTTCAGTGGTTTTAATTTTGTGAAGATGTTTTCCTTTCTGAATCAGATTGTGAGTCTAGCAGTTCTTAACTGGGGGACTGGGTGTTCCTGTCTTTTGGGGGACGTTTGGAAATGTATGGAGACATTTTTGATTGTCACAATGATTGGTAGGTTCTCTGACATTTGATAGGAAGGGGTCGGAAATACAATACATCCCACAATGTTGTGGAAAACATTTAATAAAAGGGAAGCATTAAATATTCCTTAAAAATGTGAATCATGCCACTTGAGAACTGTGGGTAATCCTGATGTCTTATGAGAAAAAATCTGTGTTTATGTACATTGTTCATTAAACTCTTATTTAGACATAACTTTGGATGAATCAACTGCCTTTTTTCTTACTGAATATGTAAAAATTAATAAAGAAGCTATAAGCTCAACAGAGTAACTTATCTATTCATAAAATGTCTTTCAATAGTTTAATAGATAACTGGAAATTTATTTTTGATAGCAGCTTATACTAAAGCAAATAAGGACATGTGAAAATTGTAGATAATCTTTAATCATGCCTACAAATTTGATTAAAATCACCTGTTGATTTTTTTTGGCTAATTGAATCTTTTGAACTCACCAGAATGTCTTTCTAGTAATTCTCCTTTTTCCAATATGTGACCTAACATGAGCCTAGTCTTTTGAAGAATTCTAAAGATGAGTAAAAAAGAGATGTGAAGAGAGTAAGAAATAATATCCAAATGGTGAGAACACAGAAAATAACCACACTGTTTTTACTTTTTCAACATATGGTATTATCCACATTTTGCAGAAAAATAGAATGTATTCAAGCACGTTTTCTGAAACAAATGTCAGAAAAGTAAGAGAACCATATAAATCACATTGTTGCAGACTATTCTGTGCCCTCCATGAAAAAATTGTATTTTTGTTTGAAATATGTAAATTCTGTAGAAAATCAGTTCTCTCTAGGGTCGTCTGGTGTAGAATCCCTCTGGGCTTTATATCATCCTTTTCAATATGTTTAAGAAAGAACTATTAGAGACTAAAATATTAGTATCATTGCTCTCTTTCTTACGCAAGAAAAGTGACCTCTTTCAGCAGCAACTTTTATTTGTAAAAAGAATGTGATCTTGAAGTCAGCTGGGTCCATGAAGAGTATTCGTTTTGAACCTAGGCCAACTTTAAGACAGAATTGATCATTTTTCTCCAATACCAGAAGGAGTTCGCTCTTAGAAAATGGTAAGCAGTGTGGGGATTCCAGATGATTTCTTGAGGGAAGTAGATGAAAAGTTTACAACGTAGGTCCCAGGTTTCTGTTAATGTGGCTCCTCATTAGACTTGTTCCTTCCCCAAAGCTGCCCCACCTCCCACAAATACCTCAAGTGATGCTATTGTGGTTTTTCTCTGTTCTATAACTTGATATTTCTCCCTTGCAATCTTGAAGGGCTTCCTTTTTTGTTTTTCAAAACTATCAATCTCTAAGTCTATCAAAGACTTAAAGCAGTATATAAATTAATCATATTGTGTTAAAGCTGCATGCTAATAACTAGCTGAGATCAGCTGTACTCAGCGGTTGAGCATTTTGATTTGAGGAAGGGAGCTGAGTGATTTATGGACATAGAGTCTTTCAGGAGGTATATCTAAGAAGACATATTTATTTTATTCTTAATTTTGTTATTCAAATACTGCTTTTGAGAAAATTATGAAATAGCAAAGGAACTTAGGCCAGCATGAGGTCATATGGGCTTGAAAGGAAGTGTGGGAGGTGAGAAAAAAAGCACAGAAAAAATAAGGCTATTTAAAATTTTCCTTATCATCTACAATAAATAATGTGATTTATTTTCTGAGGGTGAAAGCCTAAAATTCATTTTCATAAAGTATTTCCCAGAATTTAAACTACTAGAATTTACCATGCAGGGTTTTGTATCTTACTGATCAATAGTAAGCATGCAAATAATAGCTTGTGATTCAATTTTGCAAAAGAAAGAAATGCTGTTAAATGATCGATGCTCCCAGTATAGCCAGAAGCCATATCATTAAACTGTGTCTCATATAAAGCATTTTTGAGGGAGGGTCAGCTCATGTGATCAGTTATATTTGCTTCTGAAATATGTAATATATGGATAGTGCTTTCAAATTGTAATACTGGGTAATTAGTAGATTAATTTTATACTCAAATTAGGGCTGTTATGTGGACATTAGCCAGATTCGGGGTCACTGTGAATTTATTATTAAATGAAGGTACTAATGTTTACCCCAGTGCAGATTATTTCTTGGGTTAAGGTTTTATTCAGCCACAGGTGTTTGCATTAAACAGCTTGTTCCCAGCACTTTGGGATGCCTAGGTGGGCAGTAGACCGCATGAGCTCACCATTTTGAGACCAGCCTGGGTAACGTGGTGAAACTCCATCTCTACAAAAAATACAAAAATTAGCCTGGCATGGTGGTGCATGCCTGTAGTCCTAGCTACTCAGGAGGCTTAGGTAGGAGGATGACTTGAACCTGGGAGGCGGAGGTTGCAGTGAGCTGAGATGGTGCCTGGGTCATAGAGCCAGAGTTTGCCTGGAAACCAACAACAACAACAACAATAAGAAAAAGAATACAGCTTATATTTTTGCCTTTGCAATATTATTCAATCCTGGATGAGAATTCAGGGGAAATGCCTTTCTGTCCTTTATTAGCTGATTAGCCTTGGGAAAAATCAGGTTAGATTCTATAGGCCTATGTACTCCTTGATCACTTTTTCCTCACTTCATGTTAGTTATCGATTGCTACATAATCAACCATTCCAAACCTCAATGGCATAATGTAATAACAACTTATAATTTTTTTGCAGTTGTGTCAATTGGCTGGACTCAGTGGGTAGTTTGTTGGTCTTGCTTGAGCTCATTCAAACTATTTCAGTGATGTGGGAGCGCTGCTGATGCTGGCAGGACCAAGATGGTCTCTCATGTAGTTGACAGTTGATACTGATTGTCAGCTAAGGTATCTTTCTTCTCTCTCATGTGGCTTCTCCTCCTTTGGTAGGCTAAACTAATATCTTACAGCCTAGAGGTCTGGATTCTAAAAGAGCAAAAGTTACCAAGCTTCTTTAAAACCAGGTTCAAAACTGGTACAGCATCACTTCTGCCATCATTTTATAGGTCATTGGAACTCACAAAGTAGTCCAGATTCAAGGGAAGGGAATGAAGGTCCCAAGTCTCTGTTAATGTGGCTCCTCTGTAGCTTTGTTTCTTCCCCAAAGCTGCCCCACCTCCTGCACATAGTTGCTGTGGCAGCTCTCTATATATCTTCATGGGATAAACATCACGGACATACAGGGATGGGAGGGTTTGTTGGCACCGTCTTATTACAAATTACAAATAAATATTATTATTACTTATTACAAATAAAGTAGTTTTCACATTGTGTTGCAATGATAATTTAACCTGTCTACCTCTCTACTACAGTGTGATTTTTCTAGAGGAAGCTTTATTACTAAATCTTGTCTCTTATATGTATGCAGCAGGTGACCGATAAAGGTCAATGGTAGAATGATCTCTATGTTGAAGCTGTTGATTACGACAATATCAATGTTTATATATGCTTATATTTTAGCACTTACATGTAAATATCTTCACCTCTTTTCAGAAAAGATGATTTTGAGATTAACTTGGTTTTTAAAAGTGCTCTATTGTTATAGCCTTGTTCAACGGAACTTCTGTGTGTTCAGAATTTCCCTTA
This sequence comes from Nomascus leucogenys, assembly GCF_006542625.1. Taxonomy (NCBI): domain Eukaryota; kingdom Metazoa; phylum Chordata; class Mammalia; order Primates; family Hylobatidae; genus Nomascus; species Nomascus leucogenys. The sequence goes on from NC_044392.1 coordinate 77,120,839, forward strand.
AGATTTAGCTTTTTTTTTTCTTTTTTGTGAACAAATGGAGGACATCATAAAAATTGCAGAAGGATCATTATTTTAAATGGTGTGCCTTAGACTTGCAGTCTTTGCCAAGAATTGTTCTTTAAAGTGTTTGCTACTTCTCTGCCTAAGGGTAAGTTGAATCTTGTAAATAGACCTCTTTCTTCTTCTTCATGTATTACAGACTAGCAGGGGGACTTTGCCATGGATGACTGCCATTATTCTAAATGCAGGCTAGAAATGCAGGTTGACAATTTAAGCCAGCAGTTGTGATATAGCATCTTGAAACTTCTTTATTTCCAAAGTGTTTTCATTATGATCTATTTCACTGTTTAGGATAAAAGTCTCACTTACTTCATTTTACTTTAGATGTTGATGCAATTATGGCTTATTAAGTTATGCTTTCAAATATTTTCACTGCCAATATCAAGTATCCTACTGGGAAATCTGTGAAACAAGATGAGAGGCTTTATTTTCTTTCTGAATTTAGGTATTATTTGTGTGCATATATAACTTGAAAATTGTAGTAGTATTTTCTGTAATTGACCAAATGTTCCAGTTTTTTCATTACTATTGTATGGAATATAGGAAAATGCATGAATATTTTAAGGACTGTTCTTAGTTCACAGTGACCTGTGTTTTTTTTTTTTCTCAAAGCCAGAGAAATAAAGCATAAAATATGGGGCAATGGTTAACTAGTCTAGAAGTTAGGAACTTTCATGCAAAAGGAGAACAATTTACACAATTTTCTCCCTCACTAGTTATGTAATAATTAGCTTTTTATTTCCACTCAAATTCTTTCAGATATATGCTATATTCTAACAAGCTTTCCCTTTGCAAATTTTTGCTATTTTTAGGTCAAACAAAATAAGTAATAACTCATTGTTGCCAAGATAACAAGTTAACTCATTGACTTTAGAATGTGTAATTTAATACTGGCCTTCAGAAATCACACTCTTCAGCCTAAAAATAGTGCCGCTCTTTAGGTGTAAACTTCAGGTGTCTATTCTGTTTTATTCAGAGACAAGCTAATAAAATGACTCATACAAATGTCTCCTCAGGTAGGGCCCTAATCTTGTGTGTGAGCACATTTCCAGGATGAGAAGGATAAATATTTAATGGATGGTCCTTTGGTATAAAATAAAATAATCTTTGATAGATGGTGGTTTTAAATGGGAACATTACAATAATTCAGAGTGGACTAAGCACATTTTATCTTTGTGCTTTTAAAAAAAATCATTTGTAAGGGTGATGTCTTTTGTGTAAAAGTGAAGGCCAATTACACGTCACAAATGTCCACATTTTTACATATCACACGTTTTTTCATCTGTACATTAAAAGAATCCATGAATTTCATCAGAAATATAAATTTTCTAAGGCACCAATCATCAAGTTTGTTAGAATTGGTAAAGTGTTGATTAATAATAAACATGTAAAAGAGAAAGGAATGCTTTTCTAAAATTTACCCTTGTTCTTTTTAGAGTAATATGATTTAATTGCCATTCATCTTCTCTGATTGTCTTAAATTGTGTATTTTGGGAGAGAAGTTGAATCCCTTTTCTTTTTTTTTTTTTTATTTGGCTGAGGCATATCGTTGACCCAAGATTTAAAGGCCAAATTGGGAAGATACCATTGTAGTCAAGAGTCAGTGGCCCGGCCGGGCGTGGTGGCTCAAGCCTGTAATCCCAGCACTGGGAGGCTGAGGCAGGCTGATCATGAGGTCAGGAGATCGAGACCGTCCTGGCTAACATGGTGAAACCCCATCTCTACTAAAAAATACAAAAAATTAGCCAGGCATCATGGCCGGTGCCTGTAGTCCCAGCTACTAGGGAGGCTGAGGCAGGAGAATGGCATGAACCCGGGAGGCGGAGCTTGCAGTGAGCAGAGAACGTGCCACTGCACTCCAGCCTGGGCAACAGAGTGAGACTCCGCTCCAAAAAAAAAAAAAGAGTCAGTGGCCCAAAAGAAAAGATAATCTCTCTTGTGGCCAGCGTAAAGATCTATTAATAAACACCGGGTATGTGATGTGCTTGAAACTCACTGCATATTTAGGTTCTATTCATGTTTGGAGAACTGCTATAAAAACATACAGCATTGAAGACTGTTGATGGATGAGTGTCATTGCCTGTTGAAAGCTTCAAATCACAAATATGTGTGTAAGTAATTATTTTCTTCCATTTGTAAAATACCACTTTAAATATATATTCAAATTGGATAATATGCATAACATAAAACAGTGATCTAAACTGATTCGTATGACAGTATGAAGAACACACAGATAGAGGAAATCTGTGTGGTGCATGTTGTATCTCAGGGAGATAGATTTTTACCTTTCTCATATTCAGTAAAGTACTTTTATATGTTATACATTATCAAAATAACATGAAATATGCATAATTATTAAATGAAATGTTCAGTGGACTTTGTGGTGTTTGAAGCTTATACAAAATGCAAGTATATTTTGCTATGCTGCTATGTTTTTCTCTTTCTACAAATAAAAGTTTTTATTAGCTATATTCTCATTTAATGATTTTACTAAACAACAGGATGTGAATAATTTTCATTAGACAGCAAAAATTAATAAATGTATTTGTGTTTATTAAAATCAGAACACCATGAAATTATAAAAAATTATAGTTTACAAATAGCTTATTGTCTTTCTTACTTTTAAGCACATTATATCCTGACACAAAAGTAACCAGTGCAGGAATTGTTTTCCTGGCTTCTGTTTGTCATTAAAATTCTTCTGGACATGCAGTTTTATGTATCGGCTACCTTTGTTAGTGTCTATTTAACTCTATAAAAAATGGAGGCCTTAAGTTGATATAGATGACAGTCAGAATCACAGTCTCATAACAATGCCACATTGGATAACTCAGGTTAATCTGGTAATATGCATCCTTTACATGTTTTTCACAGTAGTTAGAAGAGACCGTCTGAAAAGGAAGTAGGAGAGAGGTAGGTAGATTTGAACACAGATCATTTATGAGAGAGAGTGCTTCCATAGTGCCTGTGTGAGTAACAGGAAATATAAACTGGATTTCCTTTCTCGGTAAAGTAATCGCCTATTTTGTTAAATGAGAACCACCCAGAACATTTTGTACTACACCTCTTGAGAAAGATAGTTTAGTCTTATAAAACTACATATATTTACATTTGTTTAAAACACTTAGAGACTTAAGTGTGTTCTCTTGTTCTTTATGTCCTCTTCATCTAGAGATCTACTTCATATCTCCCCTAGAGCTTCTTGCCAGGGAAGCTTGGTTACTAAGTAGATACCTACACTCTCAACTGTTAGTATCAAGAGCTGAGAAATTGGTTTTATTTACACTGTAAGAGTAATTTTTTTTTTAAAAAAAGAAAAAGCATGACTTATGTCTAAGGAAACACTGTTGTTTAGAGAAGTAATGAATGGCAATTAGCAGGAATCGTCATGTCCCCCATTTTGCTTTTTAGTATTCCTCCTATGTTGAACACTGATAGTCTCTTTGGAACAGAAAATCAAATGAAGTCAAGTATTGCATATTAGATGGCTGATAATGTGATTCATATCTCTTATAACCTATTACTTCTATTATTAACAGCAAAAAGAAAGTGAGAGGATAATACTGCCAGTATAGTTTCCTCCCTGCTTATTAAGCCAAGATATGTTTACTGCCTCTACTCTGAACTTGCCTCTGCTGAGGTAGCATCTATTGTCATGGGAACCATTATTTTATTGGAAGCATGGGAGATTGCAGCAAAAAGCTGATGCTTTCTGTTACCATGATGTTGGGTTAGACTTGGGATTTAGAATAAATTACTGACCATAAGAAAGTGTAGCCTTTCTCTGAATGAGTTGTCTTCCGAATCTGCAACTTTTTTTGTCTTTTCCAGTTTTATGACCTCTAGTGAATGATGCCTCCTTATCTTTGATTAAAAATAAAATAACAAGGCTGGGTGTGGTGGCTCACACCTGTAATCTCAGCACTTTGGGAGGCCAAGGCAGGTGGATCACCTGGAGTCAGAAGTTCAAGACCAGCTTGGCCAACATGGTGAAACCCCCATCTCTAAAACACAATAATTAGCCGGGTAAAAAAAAAAAAAATTAGCCGGGTGTGGTGGCGGGTGCCTGTAATCCCAGCTACTCGGAAGGCTGAGGCGAGAGAATCACTTGAATCCAGGAGGTGGAGGTTGCAGTAAGTGGAGATCACACCACTGCACTCCATCGTGAGCGACAGAGCAAGACTCCGTCTCAAAAAAATAAATAAGCAAATAAATAAACAGTAAAATAAAATAACAAAGCTGTATTCTTTCCTTATTTGGAAACATCTCCCCTGGGATAGCAGTCCCTACTTGCCAAACCCGATAAAGCACATCTGATTTTCTGTGGTGTAAGTCATCTTGTATAAAAGTATTACTTTAAGTAGGATGATCAATACCTATTTCTGTACAACTAGGGCGTGGAGTTCTTTTTCATTTTGGAAGAGACCAGTTATTTATAGTCATGATCATTCGAATAATAGTTTTGTCAAAAATCCGTTTTTTATCTTTTTCTGTTCAACAGTGTTGGCTCTGTAAGAAATAGAAAGGGGACATTTGAGAGATGAGTAACACAGGGATTATAACAGCTAGCATTTGGTGCTTCTCTCCAACACACTCCTACCCCACGCTTTCAGAATTCTCCAGTGCCCACCACAGCATTGCACATTCCCCTAGGACTGTGCCTTCACTATGTCGGCTCACATGGCTGGCTCACATTAGGGTGAACCATGGTATCACCCTGATACTGCCACCTGATATCCAAGGAATACTTTCTCAGTCCTGACTCCTACAGGCAAAAGTAACAAAGGACTTTGACCATTTATTCTGTCAAAGGTATCAAAGGAAAATAATTTACTCTTTATAAATGATTTAAGACATCTGATGAATACTAGTAAAGGTAGAAGGGATTGTCATATAAAGTAGCACTGAATTTGTGGTCAATTTCTGAGTTATTTTTCATTCACTGGTCTTGCCTTTATACTACTTTTACTTTCTGTGCTTTTACTGAACGTTTTAAATCTAAACAGGGAAATGAATAAAATTAGAATACAGTTTGGTAAGATGGGAAGTAAAGTGAGTATGCATGGCAGTGCCCCCAGCAAATGTGTAATTCTCAGTCCTCTACCTGCAGATAGGGAAGAGCTCTCTGTGATGGGGTCCCATGATCCAGGAAAGGCAGCTGTGAGGGATGTGGACTTCTGTAGAACATGCTCCAAGCAAGGCCGCAGTGATTGCTGTCCGTTGTGCTGCAAAGACAGCTGTCTGGGGCCACAGAAGACAATGGGATAGTGGGTTTGAAAGAAAAGCAAATCTGTGGAGAAATGAAGATAATAGAGGTGGTATAGGCTGGTAGCTCTGCCCCGTGATTTATGTAATGCGCAGGGAACCAGGCAGTATGGAGAAAGCATCCTCCACAGACCTTTGTTTGCAGTGGTTTAATCTTGTATCTATTAGTGTGAGAGGATGAGGGAGAGAGAGAGCAGAAAAAGGCGTCTGAGTTTACTTCCTCAACAACTTAAAATTTCTGTCCCTACATGGTTACCTTGTACTAATACCTTCCAGTGTTGCACTTTTCGGTCTAAGAGATTTACCACAGAATAAAGGATTGGAATGAGACACAGGCCTGATGCTAAAGTGAATCAGTCGGAACCACCATATCCTGTTTCTGTGTGATCTTAAGCAGCTTCCTCAACCTTTGCTAAGACTCAGTCTTCTCTGTGGACATGCATGTGGTTATTGAGCTAAGCTGTATCTAAATTTATAAGCATTTGAAATATTATTTAGTGCTGATTAACCATATTAAAATGCATTATTGGTATAGAAAAAATGTGAGTTGACTTGTTAAAATCATTTGTATAATTTGTAGGGTTTATTTAGAAGATAGGTAAATAATGTCTATCATTTAAAGCTGCTAAGAAATTATTTGTAGCACAGTTTTGGGAGATGTGTTAATGGATACTCTCAGGAACTCAGTGATCTTTATCACATCATTAGGATCACATATACATTTAGGATGTGATTCAGGTTGATATAAATCATTTTGTTTCAGAACTTGCACGGCATTTTTTCTACCCTAAACAAGACTCTAGTTGTTAAAGAAGGGTTTAATGATTTTGAAAGGATGTCTTCATGTAACTAAACATGCATGGAACATGTTATACAGTAGGTGCTCAATGGATGCTTATATGTAGACATACAAGAATAGATGAGCAAATCAAAACATTCTCTGGGGGCATCTCAGAAATAGTAATGCCTACACTCTAAATATGAAATAACTACATATGTGTAATTTTATCAAACAAATGGTGGTCTTAAAATCATAGGTAATTTTTGTACCAAAAGTATAAAGCAAAATTATTAGTTTTTACTTTTGTATACATTTACAATGAATATTTCCTCAAAATGTTTAAACATTTATGGTAATCACATACAATGGATGGAAATAGAAGTCTATAATGGAGATACAGGTGGAGGTTTAGCCAACCATAGCAGTGTAGCTAAGACTGCTATATCATGAGTAATACAGCTTGTTTTCTTGGTTTTCTGTGGCTGTGTGCTCCAAGCAGATTGCCCCGTTAACTGTCGTGAGAGCTGCAGTTGTAGTCATTCTGGACATTATGAAGCTTCTAGAATAGTGCCTATTGGTTATTTGTTCTGCTGTTATGTTAAAGATATGTTCATATTTTCATTGTCTTTACCTTGGTGTATTCTCTTAAAAATATGATATTGTCTTTATCTGAAATAGTATCAAGCATCTTTAGTTTTCTTTAAATGTCAGAGAAATTACTCTGCAAATTGAGCGACCAAATTTTTAATGGTGAACACCCAGAGATCCATGCAATACAATTTATAGTAATTCTTCATTTGCAATTTGACAAGTTGCATGTTTCCATCTGGCTTCTTTTCAGTTAAAAGAAGGGACAAAGTGAGGTTTTGTAGAGTACTACTTGCTTGGTAGAACTTAGAATATACCTCCTTCTGAGTTGACAGCTGTTGCAGTATGTTCAGGAAGTATCCATGATTTCTTCCCTGTGGCGTCACCAGGTGCTGTAGTGCCTGGAGGAGTTAAACGTGGCACTAGCTTTTACAGATGTCATCATTGTTATCCACATGTAAGAACTCTCGATTAAAACTTTGGGCAAACAGCAAATCAGTAATTAAACTAAGCATTATGTTATTGTGAATGACTTTTTAAAAAATTTATTGTTCCTTTGTCCATGAAGTTTAAACAAGTTTTAGTGAATTTTCAGTGTTCATGACATATGGAGAAGTTTAGTGAATTGTCAACTTTTTTCTCAAAACAGCAGTGTCGAAGTCTTAATCATAGCCTTTATTTGTTCAGCAGTTTCTAATTTTTCCCCATTTATGATTTAACTGCAACTGAGCATTTTATTGAAATGTTTTTGTTAGTAATTCTGCTTAGTTTGAAAAGAACATGAAGGTGATTACAAAAGTACAGTGCAATAAGTTAATACTCTTTTTCCTCAATTCCAAGACATCATTGATTTAAAAATTGCTTTTGTGGGAGAACACAACTGCATTGAATGTAATTATAAGACATAACTTGATTTTAGAAGCTTCACTGAAATCAAACAATGTAGAAATTAAGTTATGTAAGTAGTCGTTATATATTAGGCACCCAATAAATATTAGATATCTCCAAAGATATTTTTTGTCACAACTTATGAATAGACAATCTATAGTTTATCCTAGAGACGAGGTAACTGATCATGGCCCTACAGCTAGTAAAAGTTAGAGTTGGTTCTAGTTGTTTAACTTCTAAATTCTTATTTTTCCATAGAACCAAGTTGTTACATAAAGTAAATGGTACTACCAGGCGAAAGTGAAAATAAGGCCGAAAAAAAAAGATGCAACCAGGAGTGATAATACTGTACAGAATGCATGCCATAATTTCTTATATACTTGATAAAGATGAAAAATAAATTATTCTATAAGTACTTTAGCAACTAATGCAAAAAGGGAAACAGAGAACCCATTACAAACATGAATCACTGGATCCATAGAGAAAAATAAATCAGCTCCTGTATAAAAACTTCATGTTTCATGGTACAATGGAAATTTCTACTGTGGATACTCAAAAAGAGGGTTATATGTAGGCAGGTACTTTATTTTGTAGTAGTAGTAATTTTGTAGTACTGTTTCATTTTGTCTTGTAAATTTCACATGCTAATATATTTATGTTTACAGTCATTTTTCAATTTTAGTCTTTTTTTCCCTGTACTTTCTTCAAATTTAAGCTATTGCAGCCTGTAAGTGTGTGTGTGTGTGTGTGTGTGTGTGTGTGTGTGTGTGTGTGTGTTTGCAGAATTATAGAGACAATAAGGGCAAATACTTGAATATAACTTCTTAAACTGTTATTGGAAAAATAGATTCTAAATTTTAGGTCAGTTGCCAGCATATAATCAGTTACATGCCTGATCCTTGGATTTAAAAATGCTTGTGAAACCATGTCAAAATTATTATTTTGTTCAAAATCTAAAAATACTCTTTTAAATGTAGTGTTTTTCTCCCAGGTTGCTTTCAATAGAGCTAATAACTTAAAAATTTCAAATAAATTCCAGATAATTTCTAGACATTATGGCCATATTCCTAGTGAAGGTTTATTTTTATAACAGAATATTCTGAAAATTAAGATATAAAAAGAATTGTCATAAGGTGGCAGTATGTTTCAATGCTAACCGTCAGTATAGAAAGAGAGCTTGTTGAACCAAGTGGTTCCTTAGCTAGTTTGAGCTCTGTGTGAAAATTCCCTGTAGATTTTTTTGAGGAAAATTGAGCAGCTATTTCTTAGGTAATATGTGTGAAATTATCAAAGATACTACTCTTTTGATTTTCACTATTACTTACTGGTGCATAAAATGAAACCTTTTCCTTCACCCTATCTATGCCTATATATAGTGATACAGCAATGAAAATAAATGTCTTTTGTTATGGTCATTGATACATTTAAGTGGTAAATGAGTTTACATGTTTTAAGATATAACATTTTAGGTTATAGTCCTGTTGAATATTGTGTAATAGTTATAACTTTGACTTTGGTAGCATTGAATGCAGAAGTATTTTGGCAGGGTTTAATAAATAGCATTAGTCTATGGAGAAGTAATAGAATTTAAGCTTTTTAATGAAATAGAGTAAGTTTAATTTCTTGCCTTCTCACTCATTAGCTTTGCAAACTTGAGCTAGTTACTTGGGCTCTGGATTTTTTTTCTTGTTAATAATTTAGAGATAATATAATGTTTACCATGCAAGACTGTTGAAGAATTTAATGAGATGATGTTTATGGGTATGCTTTCTAAATTTTGAGATGTTTTCTAATTATTATTATAACCAAATAATATATTCAGTCTTCCTTCCCTCCCTCCCTTCCTTCCTTCCTTCCTTCCTTCCTTCCTTCCTTCCTTCCTTGTTTTTGTTTTTTTGACAGGGTCTTACTCTGTTGCCCAGACTGGAGTGCACTGGCAGAGCCTTGGCTCACTGCAATCTCCATTTCCTGGGTTCAAGCTGTCCTGGTGCCTTAGCTTCCCTAGTAGCTGGGACTATAGACGTGTGCTACCATGCTTGGCTAGTTTTTGTATTTTTAGTAGAGATGGGATTGCACCATGTTGGCCAGGCTGGTCTCAAACTCTTGGCCTCAGGTGATCTGCCTGCCTAGGCCTCCCAAAGTACTTGGATTACAGGCGTGAGCCACTACACCTGGCTCCTATTTCTATTTTCTGATGTAATCTTAAGAGAAAAACTTGAGGGTTGTTGCATTTATTTGCCACATCACAGGTTAGTACATAATGGCTACTTCACCACACAGTCAAGCTAGAACAAAAAAACAAAAAGCATGTCTTGTTCATCATCCATCACATATCAACATTAAAGCATTTTTAAATTTCCTACCAATATTATGTGTGTGGAGGAGGTTACTAGGACCCAGAGGACATGATATCTGTCCTTAAATACCTTTCTGTTTGGCTGAAAAAACAAAACTAGATGAGAAATGGGAAGACCTGTGTTCTAGGGTTAGCTGGCTTTGAAATCTTGAATAGGTTTCAAAGGTTCTGTGGTTCCAGTCTCTCATTTGTACATTGAACTTGATCATCTGTAAGGTCCCTTCTGGCACTTTTATCCACAGAATATTTTGTGTTATGAATTTGCTAATAAGTAAGCACCATACAGTAGATTTTCAAAGGGAAGAGAAATTAGTGTGGCCTTGAGTATTTGCAGTCTCTTTGGCAAGAAACAGCTTTGTAGTTGCTCATAAGTGAATGGATAGTCATTTTCATGACTAAATAATCTTGTCTGTATGGTAAGTGAAAAAATATACATACATAACATTTAAAAGCCTGGAGCATATTACTTTTTTTAAAATTTTAATGTTATAAATGAACTGGGTGAAAAAGTGAAACATTTAACATTTACAACTAGGTGTTAGGTAGTAAATAATGAATACTCCAGAGAAGAAAAGACATACAGATAAATAATTGTTGCAGTTATTAGTAGTTCCATCATGGTAAATGACATCTACACTTCTTATAGTATTTTTAGATAATTTCACTTAGAATATATAACTTTTGTCAAAAAGTTTGAGGACTACTTTAATTAAAACTCACATTTGTAGCTTTGTGCCTTTATGAATTCTCAAATACACTAGAAAATGTCTAAACTTGTAATAACAATAACAACTAATTTTGACAATTAATAAAGTCTTAAATAAAAATATACTAAGTGTACATCAAAAAGAATTTCCATAAGAAAACTTTAAGCAGGTTTCCTATTTTTGTTGTGCTCCAAATTTACATCACAAAACATGGACTGCCTAAGACCAAGGAAGGAAATGCTTCAATACTCTGCCTCTGCCTGGAGAATTTACACTTATGTTAATGAGGAAGCTGAGTATCAGTTTCTGTGTCTTTTTCTAGATTGTGCAAAACAGAGGACTTTTTCCTGGGTCTCCACTACTTCTTCTTCTACATGCAGGCAGATCTTGAAAAGCATAGAAAAACTAGAGAGAACGTCCTGGGAAAATAATCCAGTCATAAGACGTTTTTAAGAGGATCACCTCAAAAAATAAAGACTTGCAGGTTGTATGATACAGATGAACCCTGGTAGCAGTGCCTGCAATTACTATGCACTATATTCTAACATCCTGGAGCATACTGAAGAATATTAACCTTTGTGATAACTTCAGAGATATGGACACACCTTGGCATAATTTTAGGGCTTCAGCACAGTTCATGAAAGCATGACTTCTTTGAAAAAGGAGCAACATATAGACTGAGATAAAACAAAAGACAGAGATAAGACAGAATGAAGAATCTAAAAACATTAAATAAACTCCACTTTGCAGGCATTCATGAGTAGAATTATAGCTAAAGAAAAATACAGTCAGTGGTAAAAAGAAAAAGAAGAAATTTGATCAGCTCTTGACAAAGCAGATGAAAATGATAAAGCTTAAAATTAAGTGAGACACTCTGTTGTGCTATCAAATGCTAATTCTTATTCATTCTAGCTACGTTTTTGTAACCATTAACCATCCCCACCTTTCCCCACCTGCTTTCTCTCCCAACCTTATCAAACATCACATGTAGCCTATAAATATATACACCTAATATGCACCCACTGTAAGTAAAAATGAAAAAATTAACAGAAAGTGAAACACATCATAGAAAATTATTTTCAAAATTCTAAATGTAAAGTAACATACAATAATGTGAGACAAACTCATTAATATTCAGGATAAATGATGACCCAATGTGGGTTTTCTTGAATTCACTAAAAAACTATTTGCATTCTAGCTATGGTGTCATTCAGTTTTCTGGAAATACAGCAATAAACATTGCACCTGCTGTCACAAAGATGACATCCTGAGGAGGGAGACAGATTATAAACATTAGGACACAAGAACATATATAACATATTGGGAGATGATAACATGTTGAGTAAAAACAGAGCAGAGTTAAGATTCAAGAGTAGGGAGGCAGAAATAGGTATACCCCAAAGAGAAAGTTAAATAAGTATAACCAATAATCAGAGATGTCGTAGAAGAGTTTTTTGTTTACCTGAATGTGTAACTCCAAATGATTTATTTTCCTAGTTTACTGTTAGCTAATCAAGTTATTAAACTACAACAATTAAGAAAAGTCCTGCCAATAAATATGTAGGTGAAAGGGACGGATAGGTTACCAAGAGCGGGGTTGGAAATTTAGGTGGCTTCACCTATTCACTTCCATATATCAGAAGATAATATAAAAATTTTGTCTGCAGAATTTTAAAAGAAATTATGTTGTGGGCTAACAGTTGTATGTAGAGGCAAGATAGTTAATGTATGCTGGTGTATAAATATATTCTTAGACATTCAGGGGTTCAGAAAATATACCATTTATCTAACCTATTAGGAAAAAAACCTGGAAAATATTTTACACTTGAATGGAAAACAATTTAGAAATCGAGAGTACAAGTACAAGTGAATATAAAAGACAAATATTTTTTTAAATAGTAGATAATAGTATGAGTCTGGCAATATAATGATGATAATCTACATATAAACCCCAGACACTGTCACAGACCTGGCATTCATAGAGCTTCTTTCTTTTTTTTGCCCCTACTCCAGTTTGGCATGCAGTGAGGTGACCTTTGAGGATGCTATTTCTAGCAAATCATTGATGACGATTTGGACATTCAAAAGGTTTTTCACTTGTATGTTTTCAAAGATGTTCTTTAAAATGTTCAAAATCATCAAACTGTTTCCCACAGTACTGACATACATGAATTCTTTTCCTAGTTCTTTCCCAGTTACCAACTTCTTCAAGGTAGTACAATTTAGGTGCTGTTTCCATGTGCTCTCCAGAAGACACTTTTTATTGCATATTTCACACTTGAAACTCTCAGTAGAATGTGATTTCATGTGTTCCTTAAAATGGCAAAGCAATTTAAAGGTGGCTGTTGGGCATGGCCTTTGCATGCTGTGGACATGCCCAGGCACCCGAGATGGGAGGGGAAAGAGTAAGGATAGATACCTGGAGCCATATTTGCCTGTGGCTTTTTAGGTAGAGGCTGAGTCGGTGTACCTCTACAGGTGGTCTGATTTGCACCTTTGGCGGCTGAGTGAAATGCTCATTTTACTTAGTAACATTGCCACAGCCTCTAGCAAAACTCTTAATATCATAAAGGAAGAGATAAGAGCCTTTCAAACAGTGAGAGAGAGAGAGACAAGAGATGAAGTCTGGGGTGTTTAGCCAGCCTGGTTAGGGTGGTTAAAACTCCATGAGGGCAAACAGCCTTTTACTCACAGGAAAGAGAGGTGGCAGTGTTTAGGAAGGGTGGCAGATCCTACAGTTTTGCACTCACACTCACCTTCCAGGATCCTGGACGAGCCCCCAGGTGAAACAGGAAAAGTTCTCTTATCCCCCTCACAGGACATGCAACGGTGGTATGGCTCACTTCTTCATTGTCCCAAAGCTCAAACCCTTAGGGGGAGCATGCATATGGGCAGGTAGTGGGGAATGTGGACCCCACGGCAGCATCTAGGGTTGGGTGTTTACAGCTCCTGAAGCCCCAGTGAATGTGTGTTGCAGTGTGCTCTTTCAGCTTAGGTGTCCACAGGCGGCTTGTGTTAATCAGCCCAGTTAGACCTTCTGCCTTATCACAAGGACAGAGGGCCTTCTTTCTGTATCCTGGGTTCTTGCCTTAGTGTACTGAAAAAATCAGATCACATGTGGGCTTGGAAGATGGGTGCAAAGTTTTTTATTGAGTGGTGGAAGTAGCTGTCAGCAGATGGATGGGGAGCCAGAAGGGGGATGGAGTAGGAAGGTGGTCTTCCCCTGGAGTCGGGCAGCTCAGTGGCCAGGCTCTTCTCTGACCACCCTCAGCCAAATTCCATGTAATCTGCATTGTTCTGCCATCAATGGCCGTGTCGTTCTGCCATCGATGGCAAACACAGTGTCTCTCAGTGTGTTTTTCTGCTGGTGTGTTCCTCTCAATGTCCAGCTGCCTGTGTCTGTGTGCCTCCTCGTGTCTCGGGGTTTTTATAGGCACAGGATGGGGGGCATGGTGGGCCAGAGTGGTCTTGGAAAATGGAACATTTGGATGTGAAAATAGGAGTGCTATTCTTACTTAGGTCCATGGGCCACAGGCCTGAGGGTGGACCCTCACCAGGGACAATGCCCTTCTTTACCCAGCACTTCCCTGCCCTTCTCCTGTATCATTAGTAAATATGAATTAAACTTATTTACTAATATCCTAATATGTCTTGTGGAAATAAGCTCAGAGGAAATATATATTCATGATTAAGAGTGTTGGAATTAAATTTCCTGGATTCAAATTTTACTTGAAGCACTTTCTGGCTCAGTTGTCTCATTTGTGCAGTCAGTTGATGAATGGCATTAGCCTCCCAGGATTGATGTAAGAATACGTAAGTTACCCTATTGAAAATTAGCAGGGTATAGACATTGTAAGAACTCAATGTTTATTTCAGAGCCATTGTTAGAGATAGAATAAAATTCTCACATTTCTTCCATAGGGCTCTGAAAAAGTTAGTTCAAAACAAATTTAAAATTTCTTAGCTAGTTAATTATTTAGATTCCTGATTTTCTACTCTCCAAGTGAATCTCCTGCAGAGGCCATGAAAAATCATCTGCATAGAGCTCTATCAGAGACCATCCATCCTCTTCAGAAATGTGGCCTCTCAGTTTTTCAACTTTATTAGAAGAAATATTTCTATTCTTTGTAAGTTTACTTTTAAGGTACGCCTTCAATCAAACTAGTTTACCTCCTTTAGCACCTTGTTCCCTCACATATATGTTTGTATGTTGTTGTTGTTATGCTAGATTCTCCATTCTCCTCTACTTACAAGTTTCCTCCATTCATAAGCATGTATGAGATTCTTCTACACAGAATATGCTTTGGCTCAACTTTGCTGTTCTCCCTAGTTATCATTCTACTTAAATTATTTCTTTCACAAGTCAGCCTATTTTTAACAAATCTGCACATGAAAACAATGCATCTGTTTCCTCATCAAATGCTTACTTCCAACCTGTGAAATTACACTTCTGCCTTCAATGCGATCTATTGAAATCATACTTTTATAGATGACTGTGGAGTTCTCCAAATTCAAGTAGCTTCTCTACAGTTTTCTGTGGAGAGAAGATAGGATGAGAGGTGGAATACTGCTGTTGTTAACTGAGCAGGCTGGATAGCTAACTTTTCCTTTAATAAAAGAAAGAAAGAAGTACAATTTCTGAGTTCTTTAAGGTAAAACATGGATTTGACTCGTCCCCTGCTGTATCCTCATGACCTTGTGCAGTGCTGAAGACTATGGAGGACACTCAAGAAGTAGTTACTGAATACAGAGGATGCTGAGTGGCAAAATTGAGAGAGTCTTGTCTTGTTTTCTCCATTTTCCTTGTATTCCCTGATGAGAATGAGGAAGTAAGAGAGTAGTTTAAAGAGATAAAAAAAACGTAAGACAACATCATTGGGCAGAAAAAGTGAGAGGACTTTAATAAATAAAGATTTATCTTTTATTTTTGTATGATATAATAAAGAATACAAGAAAGAATATTAAAAATAATTCCTTTCACTTATTTTTCTACTTACTAAATTTTATAGCCTTTTCCTTTTATTAAGAAATGGAAATAAGTTAAGCATAATAAAAGCCCATGTAGTAGATAATATTTTATAATATAAAATGTTTTGTAAGATAAAACAAAAGGTGCTTAAAATTATTCGACTATGTAATCAAGCACACAAGTTATTCATTTTGAAACAGCAGTGGCTTTTTTCCTTATCCATTAAATATGAATGTTTTCATAATTATTTAGAAAATCTGTGGAGCTAATATACTGTCTATCATATTGACAGATGAAGTCAGAAACATTCCTAATCCCCAAATATGGGTTATGTAATGCGTTTTAAAGAAGATTAATGCATTCATCTAACTGTTTTGAATCAGATGTAAGGGAATATGATGTAATATACAACTATTATTCAGAATCATACCATGATTTAATTTTCTTTCTTTAGAATGTGTGCTTTTAAATAAGATATACTGCTTTACAGTAAAAATATGCTTTTTTGTTAATTTCATCTCCTTCATTTATTTGAAATCTGTATGCATGTCTTCTTGTGCACATACATGCATGTCTCTATGGGATATATTACTAGAGATCAATTTCTGGTTAAAAACGCAGAAGTATTTTTTACTAGAAATGTGAAATAGCTCATTGAAGTTGATGCAGCTGCTAACAGCATATTAAAGTACTTATTTCTCATTTACTTTCCAACATTAATATTTTTCTTTTTTCTTTGTAATTGAGACAAAGTCTTGTTCTGTCACCTAGACTGGAGTGCGGCTCACCGCAACCTCTACCCCCCGGCACATGCCACCACACCCGGCTACTTTTTTTTTGTATTTTTAGTAGAGGCGGGATTTCACCATGTTGGCCAGGCTGACCTCAAACTCCTGAGCTCAGGTGATCTGCCTGCCTCAGCTCCGCAAAGTACTGGGATTACAGGCATGAGCCACTGCGTCCAGCCTATTTTTCTTTTTAATGTTAGCAAATTTCATGTGAGAAAACATACATTTTGATTTAATTTCCTTAATAACTAGATTACACATTTTTTCATATGTTGGATAAACATTTGAATTTTTTCACAATGACTAGTTTATAATACTTATGATATTATTGTCTGTTTTAGCTACATATGCACAAACACATCCTGTGTATATGTGTGCACATATCATTTTAAGATTATAATAAGATATATTAAGGAGCTAGTGAATGTTAAAAACTAAAATATTTGAAAGAGACTTGTACAGCAAATAATTTGTTACAGTGAAATTTTTTATTTGCAAGAGGATTTGAAGTTTCCCAGTGTAATGAAATAAAAGTAATTGTTATATTATCTAGTCAGCCTGTATGGAATCTATATCAAAAAACACTTATGCAAACTTAGTATGTTTTCTAGCTACTCAAAACAGTTTGAAAACAGTTTGTTTTCATGTACAGTGTTAGTCACTACAATTATTATCTTTATATTCCAAAGTTGTTCTCATTTACATGCAGAGCATTCACTATTCAAATGTTGTTTTCCCTTTTCTTATTTGGAAACTCTTGGTACTCATAGAAAAGAAAATATGGGAAGTTTTTTTTTAAAGGCCTTGAGTTTTGTTATTGAATTAATTTATTGAAAACCATTGGGCATTTCTTTGTTTACATAACCTAAATCATAACATCTTATTTGTTTCTAACAGCTAAAATCAGTATGTGCTGTCATATATCATACCCCTATTAAGTGGCCAAATTTGTGTTTTAATTAAATAATAGACTTTTGTGAATTAATTGTTGAGATGGTAAAGCCATACTGATAATAATCTTTACACCAAACAACTAGGACATGTGAGCTTCAAACTTGGGCAGGTCGCAGTTTAGTTGTGGATGCACAGCATGAACATATTAATGAGCACTGGCCCTTTGCATTTGCAGCTCCTTCTGCCAAAATGCCCTTCCTCTCAGATCTTTCATTGAATGGCTTTTTAATATCATTCAGGCTTAGTGTAAATACTGGCTTCCTACGCAAAAACCTCACTACCTAATCTAAAGGATCTCTGCTTCTATAAATGAATCACCAAGTTTTTTGTTCATTTCACAGCACAATCACAGGTGAAATAATCTTGATTATTCATTTGTTCACTGATTTGTTCCCATGTCCTCACCACCTTGTATTCCCACCCTAAATGGTACTTCCGAAGTGGAAAGATAACTTCTTTTAAATGTTTCCTATAATTTTCTATTTTATTTCTTTGGACAGTGATTTTTAAAATAATTTATGGAGATAGTGTTTGCAAATTTTTAAGCTATTTTCACAGGTAGAATAAACAGCTAATATGTTCAAGTTTGATAATACATGTATTTATATTTTAACAGAAATATTTCTAAATCAACTTCACATTTTACTTTGAAATATTTTCCACCAAATATTTTGAGGAATAGTTCTGAGATCTTGTCCTACTCTTTGAAAATGTTTAGAGTGAAGCAAAACTGTTCCTCTAATCTAAAAAATAGAGTGTTTTAACCACCACAAATCATCTTATAATTATTTAAAATGAAATTATCATTATATAATGGCAAATGTTTTCCAGCATGATATGTTAAATGGTGTTTTACAACTCAAATACATGATAGAGATTATTCTCTGGTTGAAAAATGTTAAAAATAGTGTTTTTTCAAGGTAAAGAAGAAGCCCGTTACCACCTTGTTGACTTTTGCTTTTCCATTGCCTTAGAAAAAATTGTATGATTGTATCCAGATCTTGTATTCTTTGAGAATGAAAATCATTATGCCAAAGAATACTTTATTGCTTCCAAAATGTCCTTTTCTTTCCTGCGGAAAACTGCTACTTAATGGAAATCTAGGCAAAACCAGCAATTTCTAAATAGTTTGTAAGGAATCTGGGATATTCTGTCAATAGAAAGATGGATAGCTATAGAAAGACCCCTTGTAAGTTATATCTTAGTAAATGCCTTTCTTTTTGTAATCTCATATGAAAAACCAAATGAAATTTTCACTTTTAACATTTAATACTCTTGAGTTTTTTTGTGTGTTTTTTTCTTTACTTTGTGGAGATTTTGTGATTATATCGTGGTTAATATTATAAATATAATTTTATTTCCCACTTATTTTATTGCCAAAATATGACAAATATTTATTGTATCTTAAAATTGTGTTTTGTGAAATTTGTTTTGCTATATTTAAGAGCTCTCTCATTTAGCCTTTTCATTTAACCTGGTAGACTAATGTGGGATTTTTCTTATTTGGAAAAGATGCATTTTGAAATAATATTTTTGGGTTTAGAAGCCCTACATGCATGAAAATCAGTTTTTAGCCACAGCAAAAAATGTGGAGCATTTATGCATCTTGTAGCAGGAATTTAGCTTTTATAATTGAATTATTCCAATTTTCACATCACAATAACTGTTCACCTATCTAAATTACAAAGAAAATGACTAAGTTTGGAATGTGAAAGAATACTTAAAGTTATTACATTATCATCACAGATCTTAATGTATCTTCTAAAATGACAATAAAAGAGATGAGTGAATTTCTTTTTCTGTCAATCAGTGATTTGTGTGAAATTCTTACCTATATAATTATGTTGGGCAATGCTTGCAAAAAAGTGTATTTAGAATCAATTCACATTGAAATAAACTCTGGCAAGGGCACATTCAGGACACGAGTTTGTTTTTCCTGGGTCCCAGGTCTATGGCCTCATTATAAGGAAAATTTTTAATTTTTTTTAATACACACAAAGATATACATACAGACATACAGCAACTTTCAGAAATCTGTATATTATATGGCTCCAAGTATTTAAAAAAATTCAAGAAGTATTTGAATATTAGAGGCTGCTTGCTCAAGATATTTCATAATTAGGAAGAGATACATGTACATATTTATGAGAATACTACTCAGATTCCCAAAACTTTGGAGGACATGATTGTTGTCTCTCAGGGTTATGTCCTTCTTTACTTGAGCATTGTAAACTTATTCATGGAAACATTTAAGTAAAAATCAGATACTCTTCTACTGCAGTAGTGGATTTTCTATGAACTTTGACAAATCTCATCATTTCCTTGGTATTTTGGCAGGAAAAACACAGTCAAGTTGAAAGAACCTAAAATGATCATCTAGTTTTGGCTCTATCTAAAGAGAGGATTGCCGAAATTAATTCTAGATATTTTAAAAATTTGGATGTTAGTTAATGTGCAGTTGATATTTGCAGGGGATCATTGCATGTGTTAACTGCTGCAAAAAAAAAAAAAAAAAAAAAAAAAAGAAGGCCAGCCCCAAACTCAGTGGCTTCAAATAATAAACATGTATTATTACTTGAGTATACTTACGCATCCTGTCAGGGCTGAATTGTGTAGGTAGTTCTGCTTATCTTGACTGAACTCTTTCACACATTTGGGATTTGCTGCCTGTAGAGTAGTCTGTGGTAGATTTGGCTCCATCACGTGGACTCTTCTCCGTGTCGTCTCTCATCCTCCGTCAGACAAATTGGGAGTCGCTCGCATAGGAATGGCAGGGTTCCAGAGAGGAAACAGAACATGTAGAGTTTCTTGAGGCTGAGGTTCAGAATGAGCATACCATTATTTCTGCCACATTCTCTTGGTCAAAGCAGTTTGTCTCAGTTTAAATTCACAGAGTAGGGAAAAAGCCTATCCTTTGATAAGAAAAGCTGCAAAGTCCCATTGCGAAGGTTATGAATACAGGGAAGGGTAAAAAAAAATGGACTCATTTTGTCTCAAGTGTATCAGAGACTACCATCTCTGGTCTTAGTTATACATGTCTCTCCTAAAGGAAAAAATATGCCCAATCCAAACCCAGAAATTGAATCCAGTTCTAATATCATGTTAATTCCAGGGTCTCCTATACTACCTGAAGTTCTGATGTGGCTTCTCAGATGTAACTCCAAAAAGAGGAAAAACAGGAGCTACCTAGCAATCACCGATCAGTAGTAATTCTGAAATCATGCTAGAAAAATGTTACCAAGTCCCTCATCTACAGAATAGGAAATGTTTCTTAAATCCTGCTTTTGCTCCCTGGGAGTAACTTCCCTGTTTATTTTTTCACGTGATACCCTTTTGCTCTACCCTCTATGATGACCTTCATATTCTATCACTTTCCTGGGCTACTTCTGAAGAAATGGTCTATTTGGCACCTGATTAGTTTTCTTGCACTTATTCTTTCCTATAGAAAGTTGTAGACAATTTAGTTGATGGCTATTTTACCTATGAAACTTACTGTAAAACTTTGTGGGTTTTCTCCAAGTCTGGTTATACTCTACTCTCTGCTGCAAAATGCATACTACAATTATTTTCAAGAATGCTTCTTTGTACACAGTTAACTACAGCTATTTAGGGATTTGACATTTATGGGACCACTCTTTAAGATTTCTAGAAGCACCCTTCCCCTTTCCTTTCCCCTATTGGGCACCACGTAATTCTTTCAGAAGTGTTAACAAAGGGTTTTACGGCCACAGCCTTAATTTGATCATAGTCTTTAAGCCTCATTTTACATGGATGATCTTTTGCCAACTGGGAAAACTATAAGGAAAAACAATTTTATTTTCCAACTCAGCAATCCTTGGCCTCTCTATATTCCCTCTAAAATCTGCTTGCAAATGGGTGAGTGCTGTTTTGATTCTCTCCTTATCAATATACCTTATCACATGCAACTGACATTCTGAATATAATGTCTAAAAAATTATCTTACCATACTTCATAAATCCATTAGGTATATTATCTTACTTTAAATTTACCACAGGCAACAGTTACTTATTTATTTTTTTTGAGACTGAGTTTCTCTCTTGTTGCCTAGGCTGGAGTGCAATGGCCCAATCTCAGCTCACCACAACCTCCATCTCCTGGGTTCAAGCAATTCTCCTGCCTCAGTCTCCCAAGTAGCTGAGATTACAGGCATGTGTCACCATGCATGGCTAATTTTTTGTGTTTTTTTTCATAGAGTTTCTCCATGTTGGTCAAGCTGGTCTTGAACTCCCGACCTCAGGTGATCCACCCGCCCTGGCCTCCTAAAGTGCTGGGATTATAGGCGTGAGCCACCATGCCTGGCTGCAACAGTTTTACATTTGCTGCTGCATAACACAGGTCACCATTCTTCCATCACACATAATCTTTTCATTATTCAGCCTTTGATAATAGTTCACTTGTCATCTTTCTAGCTTTTGCATCAATTATCAGCCTCTGCTTACTACCTGATCCTAGAGCCAGTGCCACATATTTTAGGTTTGTGTTATGTATTATTGTACTTGTAGGCACAGTCTTTCATCAACTAGCTATTGTTGTAGATCAAACCACTCCCAACCCAGTGGCCTAGAACAACGTGCATGTATTACTGCTCACAAGTCTAAGGGTGAGGTGGACAGTCCTGCAGGTCTACACTGGGCTCAACTGATCTCAGCCAATTTTCTGATGAGTTGCCGTGCCTCCTAAGGAGTAAGGCTGTCAAACTATTCTGTTCACTTCCTAAACCCACCTGGGAGGTGTGAGCTGTTAAGTAAAAACAGAGTATGGAATTCCTGGGGTAGATTATCTGTACTGACTGTCCTAGCTGCTGTCTTACACAGCTGGTTCTGTGTCCTGTGAGCTTATACCTGAATAGCTCCAGTGATCTGCCTCAGAGTAATGGCTGATGGGCACAGTGCTCTAGTGGCCTCTCTGTATAGCCTTAGACCAAAGAAATGTATTAAACACAAATTTCTGAAAACACTTTGTTGATAAATGGATTAGATATCCAAGCAATGAAACATAAAATAGAAAAGCATTTCCTTCCCCAAAACTCTATAAACAGCTCCCACAATGAGTTTGTGACAATGCTTGAAACTAAAAGTAAAACTCAAGAGTGAAGGCGTTGTGTAGAATGTTAAAATCTGTGACTGAGAAAGGTCAAGGCGTTTGTATTTTTAAGCTTTAGAAAGGGTTGGTCCTCTTAATGTTTAGGAAAGGGGCAATACCATTGTGAAATAAATATTTAAAGAAGATTCGCCTGGTAGTAATAGGTAGATTCGAATGGAAGAAATACATACAAATATGTCAAACATATGAGAATATTAGTTCACATAGAACTTAATCAAAGTATACTTAAACTATAACATCTCACTTATTTATTCCTTAATTCATTCAACAAATATTCATTGAATATGTAAATTGTTGGGCACTGTTCACAGGATGAGATATGTAATATAAATTAAAATTAATATCGCTTTCAAATAATTTTCAGTCTACAAGGAGAAGTACATAATAAATCTCTAAAACAAATATGGTACATAAAATATGGTGAAGCTATTTATAAGTCAGCATTGCAGATCATAGTAAAGTATTGTTAAAGTTTATTCTTAGGAAAAAGATATTTTCCCTAGAGTTTAAAAATTCTTTAAAGTGTAAGTTAATTATAAATAGAACTAGTTTACTTCTTTTCACATAAAATATGGGAACTGAAAATTGGACAATTAACTTTGTTTAAAGTGATAAAGTTAAAAGTTTGTTTTTTTGCTTAGAACTGAAAGACAAATGCTAGAAAGTATTCATTATTATTAACTGGAACATGTAGTGCAGATGTAATGTCACCTTTGTACTAAACCAAAATAGATAGTCAAAATCTAAATACAGATCTCCTTTTAAGTATTTTGGAATTATACAAGAATTTCTTAGTAGGGAATGGGAAAATATTAAAAAGCTCTTGTGTTGGGAAGACAGTCATTTTACCTTATACTATGTTTTAATTTCCTAGTGCTAGAATTTTATGGATCTAACCATGCATTTAAAATTTGTTTCCTTCTTTATTCTCTAATTTTCTCTTTTCTTGTTTTTCTCTCTTTATGTAAAATCTTCCCTCCTTTTTCACTTTTTGTTTTATATTTACCCCTTCATCAGTTTTTTTTTTCCTATTCAGTTTGCTTTGATCCTTGTTTCCTCTTTATCAACTTTGTCTTTCCTTGCCTGTTTATGCCGTCCTTCTTACCACAAAAGGTTCTGTCAGCAGTGTCATTATTTTTTGAATACAGTTATGACATCCTACTTTATGTTCATTCTGAATTAATAAAATATGTAGTAACTTTTAGTGCAAACAATTGTGACCTGACTGGAAGAAAACGAAAATCCTTGACGATGTTTTCACACACAATAAATGCATACCAATTAAGCTAGTATGAAGCTTCACATTTAGAGAAAAATAAGATTCATAATAAATGTTTGGATGAATATTGAGAATTTTGATGCTTTTTTTATTTTAAAATAGTCTTTTCAAATACCCTAACATAAATAAAAAATAATCAAATTAATAAATCACAATAATTTAAAAGATGCATTACCTTTTTATATGATACATTTTACTGCTATGCAAGAACTATTTTAATCAATAGGCAAGATTATTCAGGTGAGTTCAACAAATTTGAATTCCTACTGTCTATGACAAACTAGGCTAGCACAAGAGTATGTTGTTGGATATAATAGTTAAAATCCTTTTGTTTTCCTTTCTCGATGGAGGAGTTCAGAGAAGGGATAGGTGAGCCTTGATGGACACAATGAAGGTAGATTGGGTATGCTTTTGCCAGAAGAAGAAAACTAAAGGGAATGAGAGAAACAGAAAAAAGAGGACGAGAAGGTAACAATAATTTAAGAAGTTTGTATTGTGCAATTAAAAAAAAATTGGTTGCATGTATAGGCACTGAGTGGAAGATAAATTAGACTTTATCCTCAATAATTTGTTAATCTAACATTTATTAAGCCCCTCCTATTAACTGGGCACTGTGCTAGAAATATAATGATACAGAAAGGAATACAATATGGGCACTGCTCTGAAATGATTTTAAAATTTAGGAGGGGGAGATAGATGTGTACGTAAATTAGTTTAATCAAATATATAAACAGAGAAAGGTAAGGCACAATGGAGGTGTTGGTCTTTCTCCGTCAAGAATATTAGGAAATGCCTTTCATGCTGGGTGTTAATGAGGATAGCAAAATATTTACTGGACATTTACTACTTTACAAACACTTTGCTAGACTCTATAGAGACTTAATCTCCTTTCTTCCCCATAATAACTAGGAAGAAGGAACTTTTTATGCCACTTAATACAGATTAAGAAAGTGAGGCTCACAGCAGTTGTGACTTGATGCATATTTAATATGTAGAATAATCAGGATTTGAATCTAAGTCCATTTTACTTTTAAGAGACTGCTATTTCTACTACCCTATTTCGGGAGTGTGAGCTTGATTTGACAGTTCTTTGAAAATGTTATGGCTGCTATGCTTAAAACAAATTGGAGGTGTACATAGTTTTGGGGAAAAAAAAGACAATTCTAGTCAAGAAATACTGAAGTTCTCTGCTAAGTAGATTGGAAAGAAAGGATGAAGACAGGAATAAATGTGGACAGAGAATCTAAGGCTAAGAAGGAGAGGATTTAGAGAATGACTGATCAAGTTTTAACAAAATCTGAGCAGTTTTAAAATATAAAGGCTGACTTAATGAAGTTACAGAGAAAAGCAGGGGAAAATAATGGGTCTCTTTCCATTCCTTCTATCAGCTATTTGTTCATGACTTTATCATTCCTTGGCAGGACTATGACAATAACCTGCTACTCATTCCTTATACTGACACCAGAAGTGAGTTTCTACAGCATCCTCTGAATAATAACCTTAATGGCTCTCCTTTATCTGTACAATAATATCTAAAATTCTTATCCTCGGATATAAAGGTGTTAATCTTGTCACTCTGTGGTACATTTTGTATGAGTTATCCAGTAACATATTACAATTCACTGAATTTTTCTCTGACTGTGTCCTCTCTGGAATGTACCTCATCTTTTACTTTTTCATTTCAATCACATAATTTTCTTTTTTTAACTTTTATTTTAGGTTCAGGAGTCCATGTGCAGGTTTGTTGTTTAGGTAAATTGTATGAAACTGGGGTTTGGTGTACAGATTATTTTGTCAACCACGTAGTAAGCATAGTACACGATAGGTAGTTTTTTGATCCTCACCCTCCTCCCACTGTCCACCCTCAAGTAGGCCCTAGTGTCCTTGTGTTCCTTCCTTGTGCTCATATGTACTCAGTGTTGAACTCACACTTATAAGTGATAGCATGTAGTATTTGGCTTTCTTTTCCTGTGTGTGTTTGCCTAGGATAATGGCCTTCAGCTCCATCCATATTTCTGCAAAGGACATGATTTCATTCTTTTTCATGGCTGCATAGTATTCCATGGTGTGTATATATAACACTGTTTAAAAAAATCCAGTGTACTGTTGATGGTTAGGCTGATTAAACGTCCTTGCTATTGTGAATAGTGCTGCAGTGAACATATGCATGCTTGTGTCTTTATGGTAGAATGATTTATATACCCAGTAATAAGATTGCTTGATTGAACAGTAGTTTGGTTTTCAGTTAAGGAATTGCCACACTGCTTTCCACAATGATTGGAACAATTTACACTGCCACCAACAGTGTGTAAGAGTTCCCTTTTCTCAGCAACCTTGCCAGCATCTGTTACTTTTTGGCTTTTTAGTAATAGCTGTAATGTCAGAATTTTCTATCTTTAGAATTTCTGCTTGGCTTTTTTTAGTACCCTCCATTTCTCTTTAATTTCTGCTCATTTTGTTTCATATATTCTAGTTTTGTCATTAAGGGATAGTAGTACCTCCTTTATTTTCTTATGATAATTTTAAACAGTAATTTTAAAGACGTTTTCAGATTGCTCCTTTTTCACTTTGTAATAAATTTGTTTCTTATAATTGGCAGTCTTTTTTTGGTGTTAGTTTTTCCTTGTATCATTTTAGAAATTTTGTGAATTTGTGCATCTACGGTGATTGTTGTGTTTGTTTTTATCTTGATGAACTAACAACTCTGATTGCCTCAACATGGACTTTAAGCCACCTGATGTAGAATCATGTCTTAAACTGGTGGCTCTGGGAGTAGTCCCGTTGATAATTGTGTTGATGTTTTATCTATGGAAACCACACGAGGGGTGGTTGGACCTACACCTTAGGTTCAAGCTACATCTGTGTTGGATTCCTCCTTTCTCTTTGGCATACAGTTTTATATTATCCTAATTAGCACGACTGTCAATGTTGTTTTAACCCCTTGCATGGGAAGATGAGTCCTATCCACCTGGCCCATGATTTGAAGCAAGGAGCTTAACTACAGTCCCCCACCTGAGGCAGGGGACGTTTGGTCTCAATTACACTAGCGGAGTTGATTCTAGGCTATCTCTGCTTGCTTCAGAACCTGGAGCACTTCAGACCTGTAGCTTCAGTTATGCTTGCTACCCTGTGTCTGTGTTTCTTCTCTGATCCCTGAAGTGTCTCAGTTGTTCTTTGGGTGCCCTCTGTACTTTGACATTACAGTCATCCACCAAGGTTCTGTGATCCCCAGTGATACTGAAATCAGTTGATGTTCAAGTCTCTGATATAAAATGGTTTAATAGTTGTGTGTAACTTACACACATCCTTCCACATCCTCCTGTATACTGTAAATCATCTATAGATTACTCATATACCTAAAAAATGTAAATACAAATATAAATAGCTATACTATATCTTAAAATTCATGTTATTTTTATTGTATTGCTATTTTTTATTTTTTGAAATTTATTTTTGAATATTTTGCTTTACAGTTTGTTGAATCTGCAGATGTGAAACCCACTGATATGGGAGGATCAACTTGTATACTTGTGGGGTGTGTTTGTGTATGTGTGAGAGAGAGATTCAAATATGGCTGTATATTTGGAATGAAGATGGGCTTCCAATAAAAATTTTGCAACAAAATTCTTAGAGGACTAGTAAAACTGAGTTCCAATACAGACTAGAATTTCATTCCAGCTACCCTCTCTCAGGTATCTGTTATCCTAACTCTTCTGAGGAACAGAGATTTTTCCTGAGTGCTTTACGTACTTCTATATTCTATGCCTCTGCCCATTCTGCTTCTTCACCAAAACACCTCCTGTTCTCTGTCGAAGACATCGTTCTTTAAGATGCATCCCAAAAGCCACTTTCCATGGGACATTTCTCTTGTTTCTTCCCATTCCTTTCTTTGTATTTTTAGAGTCTTTTGCACATGCTTTTAGTTTATCACATCCCATATATCCATAATTGGATATTTAAGTATTTGCTGTCCAATAATATGGTTATTATGTAAGTTATGGATCACATTCTGCTCATCTTTGAAACTCTGGTGCATAGTATAGTGTTTGTCCCATTGTAAGTATCTAGGAAATGTTCGATAAATAAATATGTAATTATTAAGTGAATTAAATCAGAATCATGTCTTTAGTAACAGTATATCAATTTAGGACAACAAAAAAATACATAAAAGATTGTAGAAGGTGGCAATACAATGTAATATTTATTTGTTTTACAAATATTCATCTAAAACAAAGCACAGTTTAAAAAATACCAGTATTGAATGGTTTCTACACAATAATAAACAAAAATATACTTGTCTTCTAAGAGAAGTATTTCAATGTTACTTTGGATAAGTGCTGTTTTCCACTGTTATGTGTAACTTGATGGCTAGTAGGAAAAAGAAATATCAAAGATAGTTGTGAGGTTAGAAGCAGCCATATGGATAAATTTGTTGGATTACCTAAGAGTAGGGGAGCATAATATTAAAAGCTAAATGGGCAGTAAAGACTCAAAAGCCATGGTTTTAGCAATTTTAAGAAGCATTAACCAGAAACATGAAGAGAAGTAGGACAAGAGGAATAAGAAATCTGACCTAATGATTAGTCAACAAATGCCTTAGGCTTTTAGAACTTTAAGATATTTAGTGAAATATTTCTGAACACCAATGCAGCAAAGCTTTGTTTTGGAACGATGCAGTAATGCTGGTATACAGACTGGGCAGCAAGTAAGCAAAACACAAGTCGAAAAATTTAGTCCCACAGAAGTACACTGCAGGTAAGGTGTTGGTGGAATGGGCATGAACACCAGCAAACCATGTATAAGTGAATAAATAACTGTGTCTTGAATAGCTGCTTGCCCCAACACTTTGTGTACTTTATTGGATTCTCATGATTCTAAGGTAAATATTATCTCATTTCCCAAATGGAGAATGTTAGAAAGATTAAGTGGCTTAGCCAAGCCCTGAAGCCTCCAAGTAGCAGGGACAGGATATAAACTCTTATTTTCTGGCTCCAGACCAGATCTTTTGGTTATTCTGTCTTATACTTTCTAGAAAGAAGCTTGATGTTTCCTGTGCAGGAGGCTAAGATGACATGATAGGGATAGAAATAAATGGGAAATTGCTGACTGTAGTGAAGGTCAGTGCCTGATTCTCAAAATTGAACTTAAATAACTCTCTTAAGGACTTATTCCAAAATTTTACTAGTTGGACTGCCAAGAAATACAGGGTGGAGAAACTGGAAACATTCTATATCCTAATCACTTAATGTAGCCAAATATTTTGGACCAGATTAGCGTTGTCAAATATTTTACCTTTTTTACTGCTATGGATTGGATTTCATTCAAGTTACTCACATTCTTTTTAAAATAAGCGTTTCACTGCTAATGAAATTTTAGGAGAGGCCTCAACTATGTTCTTATTGAAAGATTAATGTCTCTCATGTAAAGAAACATTCAGAGTTTAAAATTTTGGTGATTATCAATTTCCCCCTAAAATGAAACTACGTTTTTTTTTTTGCTCTCATAAGGTGATAACACTTTTGACATATGTGAAGAGGACATGGGGTCATGGCCCTTGTGTGTTGGAAGGCACTTTAAAGACCACCTAATCATACACCCATTGCTCATAGCTACAAAAACTGAGGTTTCAGTTAGCAGAGGTTAAGTAGTTTGTTCAGGGTTATATAATTTGTTGATAACAGAATGGCAGCCAGATTGCATTGTTTGTCCAGTGTTTTTTCAATGCAGAGGGACAATTATGGGTTAGATTTTCTTATTTGTCTTCCCTCAAGAGTTTATTTTTAGGTATCTTTGATTGCCCTATGACTGAAGTATTTTGTGATGGGAGATGTCTATAAATGAGATAATCAAAAAGGGGCAGGCGCTCCATTTCTCAGGCAGTGCGTATTATGGGAATTCAGTAGTGCAGACAAAAGAAATGGTTAGTGCCAAGCTGCCTTATTGGGTATTCATTTGGTAACACTATGTGGAAAATGATGATCATTTTTTTCCTAAAGACATTGTACGATTTACATCCCCTTGGATCCACAGTGAAACTTCCTACATATTATAAATACTTGTCCTGGAAGCTGATGTATGTAAGATGTGTGTTTTTCTAGTTACTTGCATCATAAATACTTTATATTCTGTATTTAATACTGAATTATAGCTGTCTACATTATTTCTAAGTATATGAAAAGGGGAAAGTCTTAACAAGGCAAAAATGTTCCTATTTATAGTAATGGGAGTTAAATTACTTTCTAACAATTTCAGTTTTTTCAAGATAGGAATGCATATCCTCAAAAGCCAAACAATGGCATAGTTATCTTTGTTAGTATTATTATTTATTTATTCAAAAAGCATTTGTTGAACACCTGGTGTGGCTGCTGCTGAAAATGCAAGACTAACCTGGCATTTTCCTTGCCCTCATCAGCCTCCCTGGACTCACCTCCTGCTTCAGTCACCAGGGCCTTCTTTCAAAACCTCCAAATGCTGGGCCTCCTGCCATCTGATGGTATTTGCACATCTCTTCTGCGTCTTTCACTTGTCTCCTCACCTGGCTAACTCCTGCTTCTTCTTGACTTAGCGGGAAGACTTTCCTGATCTCTTGATCTCACTGTGCTGTGCTATCATGATTTAAACTTAGTCTACAATGCAATGTTTGTTTGTTCACTTGTTTAATTCTGAGTTACAGAAAGAATCTGTCTCTGTATTACTTGCCATCATTTTCCCTTGACCCTCGACCTAACAAGTACTAAAACAATATTTGTTGAATGAATGAATGTCCTCCTGAGACCTATCAGGCTATTTGGGGATACAGTTAGCTTACAAATTAATTATATTATAGTTTGAAAAATATGGGGATATGATTAAGAAAAAAATAACATTTAGGAGGAGTGGGGGGTAGTTGAGGAAAGCTTCTCAACAGGAGATGACACCTAATGCTGTGTCTTGAAGGATGCCCAGGAACCTGCCAGATAGGGAGTGGGAATGAGCAGCCCACATTTCTATTGAGGGAAAAGCAAGAGTAAAGGCAGGAAAATTGAAAGAATATAGTATATTTAACTGAAAATACTGCTTTCGTATTAGCATTACCAAAAGCAATACTGTGCTGTCGTCTTATATATAGAACTTTAACAACACCTCCTCAATATGAAAGGATTTATGCACCCATGATGCTGGGAGAACAGATTAATATCTTCCTAGCTTGCAAAGCAATTTCCTCTCTGTGGGGTTGTTCTGAAAAGTTCACCTTAAAAAAATACCAAGTAGGGAGCAGGTGAGAAATTTCATAGCTTAATGAAAAGGTGGCACATAAGAAAAATTTCTGTAATATTATTTTAAAATAAGTTTCTCTTCTTCTTCTTTCTGTTTAATTAAAGCAGAAATTTTAGTGTTGTCTCATCATATCGGAGGCATTCATGTTTTGGAAAAATACCCATTTTAGATGTGAGGAATAAACGAGGCAAAAATCAAACTTCCATCAGAGATCTTCCCTTGACAATGGGAGACTCATTGGCCTCCCTGCCTGCTCCTACCACTCTGGGCTATAAGATAATGATTGCCAAGTCATTGTGTAATGTAACTCATCATGCAAATGGGATATCTATGGAGATCAGTTTATGTTTGGCTTTGTGGTATGGCTGCATTATAATCCTAATAGATGCACATGGCATTTACAATTTTATTCTTATGATCTCTTTGGTTACACAGTTTATTTTTATTCAACATGATACTACTTCCCTTCTGTGTTCCCCCTTGTTTGGCTTGGGAGATTAAGACATTTTTCATCATGTTTCCTAGTTAACATTTATTGAGCAGCTACTATAAATATGATGTTGGTGCTTGTCCTAATTACCTCATTTATTTTCACAGTAACTGATGTGGTAGTCACTGTTTTACAGTTTTCACCATAGCTCTATACTTCCCAGTAGCTATTAAAAAACAGTGCTCATTTCCCACTTTGTATTCTCCATTGTTCCTAGATTATAATACAAATGATTTACATTATTGAGCACTCATTAATGGCAGGAACTGTTCCAAATGTTCCACATGTATTATTTATTTAATCCTCCCTATAATGGTATGATGTCTAGACTATAATTAGGAATTTAGATGAGGAAACTGGGGCACAAAGGATTTAAATAACTTTCTCAAGATCACAAAGCTAATTATAGAGCTGGATTTAAATCCAGAATCCATTAAACCATACTGCCCTTTATGATATTGTGTTGTGGTGGGTATCAAATGTATGGTGTGTGGATAAAAGAAGAGAGATCAGTTGAAAGAAGGGATGATTTGTTTACAGTGGGGGTGAATTAAATGTAGTTGGGCAGAGAGCTCTGTGAAGCAGATTCATGGTGCACTGTTACCAGCTTGTCTGAGTCTGGTGAGACAAAACATGCTACATGCAACAAGTTGCATGAAGCAGGTTTATTACTTACAGATGGACAGTAGGGAAAACAGGAGCCTAAGACTCATTGTGAGCCAGTCTTCCAAGGTTTAGGAAAGTTGCCCAGGCGTGGATGATATCACTAATGGGGGCATCCCACTGGCATCACGGCTGAGGGACTCAGGGAAGCAGCCTGCCCTGGGTTTTATACCCCAGGGTCATAGGACATATTGGGCTAAAGTGTTGAAGGTCTCTCTGTTTCTAGGGGAGACTAGAGCAGAGCTTGATCTGTTCTACCTTGTCTCTTCTTAGCTTAGGGTGCTGCATTTACAGCACATGCTATAGTTGTTCTTGAGACCTACAAGCAGGAAAGAGGGGAGAACCGGGTTGGTACAAGGCTGTCCATAGAATTGTCCTGCAACCTCTGTGCCACTTTCAGTAGGATAGTATCAAGTGCTTTCAATTCCTCACATTCTGTGTCTTCTTAAAGCCATGTGTTACTTGGCCTGTCCACAAGACTCTCTCTCTCTGTCTCATTCTTCCTGAAGAAACAAATAAATACCTCATTCATTTAGTCAACAAATGAAAATTGAACGGTCATTGTGTCCTTAGCATGATGCTAGGCTTTGAAGATAGAGGAGTGAACAAATGAGTGTACCTCTGAACTAGGGTTTTTATTGAAGAAAAAAATAGACACCCTGTATCTCTTATCTTTCTATTACCCCACCTCTACATAATCTGAGGATGGGCATTTATTTATCTGACTCCACCACTGTGAAGATTCTTGACGGCAGAACCTATAACTTACTCATCCTGTTATCTCCAGCACCTAGCAAAATCTCAAGAAAATAGTTAAGTGCTCTATAGACATTTGTTGATTGAAGGAAAGAAGAAAACAAAGAATGAAGGAACAACGCAAATAACATGTTAAGATTCTGCAGAACACAAACACATTTAAGTACTATTACCTTGACTCAAATTTTTCATTCAGCTTTCTTAAATTAATGGAGCATGTCACGTACTGTGACAGCATTGTCAGTGCTCTTATGCATTTCATTAGGAGCATAGTGGAGGGAATTTTCCATTTTTACAAAACTATATATTATTTGCCCTTAGCTTTTTTATTTTCCTGTTTTTCGAGTTTAAATCATATTAAGCTGTAGACAGCTAATTTTAATGACGTTATTTAAGATATTATTTCTGAACATTGTGTCCTTTAGCTTCTAGGCTAATTTTCTCAAAAAATCTTCTCTTAATGAATAGATCATCTTCATATTAGTTCACTTTCCAAGCAGTGTCATTGCCCGAAAACGTGGTCTACCTTATGATATGAATTAAATTGAGAAGATTAAACATTTATATTCTTATCTGTTTTTCACCCATATTCATTAATTTCCTGAAATTTCCACGTATTCTTTATGTGCAACATCAGCATTGATTCTTAGGCATTAAATGCCTAAGAACAAAAATCATGTCTTAAGCCATTTCATACAAAAGCTTGCATGAGGTTATAGTGGTCCCACACAGTAGTTTTAATGGGGACAATTTTGTTCCGAGCTACTTTTTTGTCATTTTATATAATATTCCAGATGCTGGATAGGGTTATAATTAGTTTAGAGTCATGGTTATGTAAGTTGGATATGTATTTTTATTTTATCTATTATATATGTATTTTTATTGTATCTATTATGCCTTATATTTCTGATAGTTATAAATGTTGTTTCTAATTGCTTTTATTTTGTCTAGTATTTCTACCGGAAAGATTGGTCTTACTGATTTCTGTAGGTAATTTACATACGAGAAAATGCTTCGCAAATAATTACATGATCTGCAAGTATTTTTGCTGGGTTCCTAGTAAATAAATGAGGAATTTTTGTTTGCTTGTTTCTAAATTCAGTCATATATAAAATATATAGTAATGACTATGTTATGCTTGGTTTTAATGTGCTATTTCAGGAAACTTTCTCAAGTTCTCTGGGATTACTGGCTATCATTATGAGAACTATTGCAGAAATGAAATGATGATCCACACAGGCTGGTCTGTAGAGCAAGTCAAACCTGGATAAGAGTCCTGAATCTGCCTTTCACAAACTGTGAGACAAGCCTTGATGTCACCATACTCTGTTCTGAGGAAGTGGCAGAGATAACCAGAATTATAGATTTTTAGGAGATTTTTATTAACCTCTTGATGATTATCAGGGTCATACAAATAGGCAGTAACATATTTCAAACCTAAATCAGAGGAGCAAATTTTGTGCCTTAATATCTTTTTCTTTAGAATGAGAATAACAACAGTATCTACCTCATCGGGTTTTTATAAACATAGGAGTTAATATTTATATCTACCTCATTGAGTGATTATGAAAATTAAATGAGTTAACATTTATAAAACACACAGAACAGTGCTAGTATATAGTAACCCCTTGCATAAATACCTACTAAATAAATTAAATATAATGTTTAAATTGTAAAGATTTGTTATTTACATAAATTTGAAGAACATTTATTAAAAAATAATTTTTACCAAACATTAACTGTACGAAAACTGGATTATTGCCAAAATTCTGGCTTTTTCATCTGAATTCAAATTAATCTATTTCCAAGTAGACTAACCTCAAAGACAAAGGAACCCAACCATTTTCTCACTGGAGGAGGAAATAGAAGATAGACCAGAAAAGTGAATCAGCTGTTACAGTCCAATGTGATAATTGCTTTGATAAGGGAACCCACGGGGTGCTATTAGAGATCAAAATGGCTCCAAGCATGATAGCCAGGGGGTTTCACAGGAGACATCTGAGCTGAGTTCTGATCAAAACTTGAAGTGCAGCTCTTCAGGAAAGGGAAGAGCGTGTGGAATGCACAGTTTGAAAATGACCTACACATGGAACTATGAGCAGAGTTCTAGCATCAGGCAGGTGTTGCAGCTCTAGCTGTGGAAATGCAATAGAAGCCGAGGCCCACAGATGATATTGTACCAAGATTCTCCCCTTAACGAGAATGTCATGATCAGATAAGGATTTTAAAAAGATCACCAGGATTGCATTAAAACTTTAGAAAAAAATTTGTGCTGAATAAATTATCCTTTCACTTGGCGTAATCAACATAGATTTAGCTGAGTAAAATGAAGGAATATTTAAATTTAAATTGAATTTAAATTTAATGTGTGTGTGTGTGTGTGTGAAGTAGGTTTACTTTTTATTTTTGTAAAAGGGAGAATGGCACCATTTTTATGGAATAAAACTACCACATAAACTTGTATGGATGTCACACATGAAACTCAACAGTTCTAAGAGGAAGACAATTCATATATGGACATTGCTTTCCAAATGTGCTATTTCATCCTCTATAATAATGGCAATCACTGTTGCACTTTTAAAGAAAAAAACTACACACACACAAAAATCTTTTTTTAGGCCAGGCACAGTGGTTCACAGCTGTAATCCCAGCACTTTGGGAGGCCGAGGTGGGCGGACTGCCTGAGGTGAGGAGTTTGACACCAGCCCAGCCAACATGATGAAAGTCTCTACTAAAAATACAAAAATTCGCTGAGCATGGTGGCGCAGGCCTGTGATCTCACCTACTCGGGAGGCTGAGGCATGAGAATTGCTTGAACCCAGGAAGCAGAGGTTGCAGTGAGCTGAGATGGCACCACTGCACTCCAGTCAGGGCGACAGAGAGAAACTCCATCTCAAAAAAAAAAAAATTTGTTTTTAGAGACAGCGTTCTGTCACTGAGGCTGGAGTGCAGTGGTACGATCATAGCTCACTGCAGCCTTGACCTTCTGGGCTCAAGCAACCTTCCTGCCTCAGCCCACAGCTGTGACTAAAGTAGAGACCACCATACCTGGCTAATTTCTTTCATTTTTGTTGTTTTTTGGTATAGACAAGGTCTTTCTATGTTGCCCAGGCTGATATGGAACCCTGGCCTGAAGTAATTCTCCCAAAGCATTGAGGTTACAGGTGTGAGCCACTGTCCCATGCCATATATATGTATATGTGTGTGTGTGTATATATATGTATATATGTGTATATATATGTGTATGTATATATATATATATTTTGAAAGCCCTCTCCATGAAGTATGTGTCCAATATATTAAGTCATCATCTTCTAAGTAGGTTCCAGTAACTCCTCCCTTTTGCCAGCATAGAACTTAGAACACAGAACCTTTTAATAATTTTGAGTTGAATTATTTCTGTTGTTCAATTATACCTACACAGCTAATATGTGGAGACATTTATTTACTTCAAGATTCTATTATTGGTGAATACTATCTTTTAATTTTAAGGTCAAACTTTTTTTTCACTATTGTTTCAGCTTAATTAATGAGTGCCTCCAGCACTTGCATTGTCACTCAGTATTCTTTTCATCCACCTCAGCCCTTTTTTTTGATAGCTTTACGAGCCACCAAATACTCAGAAATATAGTCATCCTTTGGTATATGCTAGAGAGTTGCCAGGACCCTTACATATACCAAAATTTGCACATACTCAAGTCCCTCAGTTGGCCCTCCATACAGGCAAATTTTGTATCCCACAAATACTACATTTTGAATCCTTGTTTGGTTGAAAACAAAAGCCCATGTATACTTGAGCCCAGCAGTTCAAACCTGTGTAAGTTGTATATCCATTATGGTCACTCTATTAAAACTCTTAATTGAATTCTTTCTAAGGCTTTGGAGGGATTTTGAGAAAGGAATTTCATATATGGGAGTATCATTGGTTTGCTTTTGCCTGGTTGATTCATATGACCAGTGCCAAAAGTAAAAATTACTTAGGATAATGTGATTTTAGTCAACATCTATGTCTTGTTTTTAATAACATAAGTTATACCTACTTATTGCAAAAAATGCAAACAATGTAGCATTGTGAAAAGTAAAATCTATCCCAAATCTTAGTCCACATTCCCTAAGGTGGGTTTACATATTTGTCTACATACTGTTTTTTTCATAACAAACATATTCCATACATCTAGGAATTGTATAGGAACAAATAACCTATTTTATTTATGGATTTAACAATTTGACTTCCTTTTTCACATCTTTTTTTAAAATTTTTATTTTTATCTTAAGTTCAGGGGTACATGCACTGTAAATCTATATGTCAGATTACTATTACTAATATATTATTTCTGAAATTGCCCACAAATATGTCATAAAATATAGAGCTTTCTCAGTTTTGAAGTTTGCTGAAAAGTTTACTTCTAGGGCATCTGTGAAAAATATATATTAGTTTTTTAAACTTTTCTAAAGGGGTTTCATTGAAATTAAGATAAACATACAACAGCTGTTTCAAAAATTAAGAAGATAATTTGCATAGCATGTGAGTATACAACACAAAATAATTTCTTTTTTTTTCTATGAAGCCTGGAATAATTATTTGATATAAATCAAAGAGTTTATGATGCTAGTGGGGTAATGGTCCAGGTGAAATAAGATTACAGTGCAGTAGGAAAGCTGTAATAAAAACTGTTAGTACTGTCATCAAGGTCTGTGAACGATCAAAAGTGTATTGAGCATCATGTAACAGCTGTCTAGAATATGAAGGAAACCATAGTTGTGGTGAGCACGGAACAATATCTTGGTTTGCAAAAAAAAATTACATATGGCTTGTTATTGTTAAATTAAAAATGGTAACTATAAATGATTGGACTGTAAAAAATACTCTGAACCTTGGGCTTCAGAATATGGCTACGCGTTAACTAAATGCATAACTATTCTCTATTATGGATATATGTGGTTACATTGATGTAAACTTACTCAAATTAATGTGGTATATAAGATATAGGTATTTCTCTATTAAAGCTATTAACTGAACTCTTTAAAACTCTTCAATTAAAACTCTTCTCTATTAAAACTCTTTAACTGAATTCTTTGTAAGGTTTTAGAAGGATTTGGAGAAAGGAAATTCATATATGGGAGTATCATTGGTTTGCTTCTGCCTGGTCAATTCATATGACCAGTGCAAAATGTAAAAATGGTTGGACTGAACACTTAAAGCATATGTCTATGTTTGTCAGATGTCTACTATGCTTATTGTGCATAAATAATTGTAAAACATTACTCTGACTCTTCACTAATTCCTTCCACATTAAAGAAGAGAAAACAATGTATAACTTTTACAGAACTTACAGAAAGAGAGACCATATTTGTACATGGATAGCCTATTTTGTCAGGGAAATTTGCTACCCTACCCTGGAACATGAGAAATATTTTGTTGCCATCTCATTAGATGATAACAATTGAAACAGGGAAGGGAGATAGGCTGTACAGAATAGATAGAGATAATGTGTGGAACAGGAATAAAGGAAAGCATCTTTTGTCATATATATTCTCATACTTACCAGTTGCATCCTTCAGATACTTTTCAAACATATGCAACCATAATAAAGATCAGTCACATTTTTAGCTAGAATGTAGCCATTTTCAAAAGTACAAGCTTCACAGTACATGTGTTGTCCAACCTGTCATTTTTAATTTAATTATTTTAGAAGAATATTTTTTACATCATACCATTACCATGGGGAAACAACCAAAAGCCTCAAGAACTAAGGATTCCATATACAATACACTGTAAATAATATTGGACCACTGATGAGATTGACATGTGTTTTTGTTGTTTGATTTCCTGATGTATAGTGACTGAGAAATGTTTCTTAAACACATATGAGCACTTATATATGTGCCAGCTAATAGGATATGCACTGAAAACCAAAGATGAATTATAGTCTTTCGTTTTATTTATTCATTTGAGATGGAGTATTGCTCTGTCGCCCAGGGTGGAGTGCAGTGGTGCA
Source organism: Nomascus leucogenys (assembly GCF_006542625.1). NCBI lineage: Eukaryota > Metazoa > Chordata > Mammalia > Primates > Hylobatidae > Nomascus > Nomascus leucogenys. Next base: position 77,159,763 of record NC_044392.1, read on the forward strand.
ATTTCAGCTCATTGCAACCTCCGCCTCCCGGATTCAAGTGATTCTCCTGCCTCAGCCTCCTGAGTAGCTGGGATTACAGGCACGTGCCACCATGCCTGGCTGATTTTTTTGAATTTTTAGTAGAGATGGGGTTTCACCGTGTTAGCCAGGGTGGTCTCTATCTCCTGACCACGTGATCTGCCCGCCGTGGCCTCCCACAGTGCTAGGATTACAGGTGTGAGCCACCGTGCCCGGCCAAATTATACTCTTTGTCCTGGATGAACCCGTAATCTATCTTCATGGATTGCCTTAGGCAATAGTTTCTTTTCCCTGTATTTTTTTCATTAATTCATTCGTTCTTTTCACATTATTGAGTAGTTAAATGTACATGGTGCAGTGGCACTGGCATAATCTATTTTAATGGATTGCATTAGGCAATAGTTACTTTTCCTTGTATTTTTTTCATTCACTTGTTCATTCATTTCACATTATTGAGCAGTTAAGATGTACATGGTGTGGTGGCAGCTGCTGTGTAAAATAAAAAGAAGAACCATATAGCATTGATAACCTGCTCTCAGTATTAAGTTCTATTATACTAATCTCTACATGGTCAAATCCTACCTGTTCGTCAACTTTCAGCATAAGTTTCTCTATCTAAGAAGGCTTCTCTGGTTCTCCTGAGAGGAAAATAACTTTTCCTTCTTCTGAAATCCCGTATGGAGAAAATGAACACTTAAAGCATATGTATATGTTTGTCAGATGTCTACTGTGTTTAATGTACATAAATAATTATAAAACATTATACTTTGACTCTTCACTAATTCCTTCCACATAAGAGAAAGCCATATATAACTTTCAGAATATATTGAAGATTGTAGAGAATACCTGTTAAGTTACTAAAGAAATGCATGTAAGGGTATATAATCTTTAAAAATTATCGCAACAATTTGATGTACAAGTTATCCCCATTTGCAAATGAGAAAAGTCATGTCAGAGAGTTTAAGTCCTTTGCCTAACGTCTTAAAACCAGTAAAGTGAAGTCAACAATTAAATATGGGCAATCAAGCACCAGCACTTGTACTCTTAACCTCAATGCTACGCTTTCTGAGTTAATACACTTAAAGGCTTTGGATGAGCAAGCACATTTGAGCACTCAATATTAGCATACACGAAAGTCTGGGTGCATGCACACACTAAATACATATATGCTATGTATTATCTGACTGACTTATGCTAAATATAGACAGATTCTATAAAGCATCCTATCCGAGGTACATGGCTTATCACTATTTTCCTCATTACTACAGGACAGAGGAAACTCTGATCTTCTTGAATCTTGCCATCTTCCTCAATCCCTTTAAGTACATACTCTCAATCCCCACCATCTTTAAGGCGAATAAAGAATGGCTTCCTAGGAGAGGGTTGCTAACAAGCCCGTCCCTCCAGGACATAAAGCAGAGCTTTTATCTATGGTATTCTCTGGTTTTCTTGATTAAAGTGTACCTCACTTGTAGCTGCAGGTGACAGGGATCAAGTTATATCAGCTATTTTAGTGCCCAGATATCTACTGGGCAGGAAAACATTTAATGAATGTTTTTACGTATTTTTTCCTGGTATTCATTGACTTTACTGTTACTGTTTCTGTATTATTGATATATAAAAACTGGTGAATAGCTAATATTTAATTACTTCTAATAGTTGTAATTAATAACTTATTTTTTGTTCAGTTTTAACAATTCAGTTAATAAACCACAATCTTATGCTCCATAAATAAATTTCTAACAGAGAGAGTAGTCAGAATTGGGACACTTTTCCTTCATACGGCAACCTACAGTAATTTCATTCAATCCCATAATTTTCAGCATAATTATCAGTACGTTCGTTTAGCAACAACAACAAAAACAAACAAACAAACACCACCACCAACAAAAAAAAACCCCAAAAAACAAAAAACATTTTCTTTTGGCCTTTTGGTCATTGTTGTTTAGTGTTACTATTTAAATCTTTTCATTTATATATCGTTTATATTTCCAGTAAGTGAGAGCCCCAGTAGATTCAGAAATTGTTAAGTACTGATGCTACTTTCTTTATATGGGCTCTGTTCTCTTTTCATTCCTGGTTATAACTGTCTGGACCTGTATTCATGATGTGTGTATTTTCTTCCAATGACTGCTTTGCAGTTATTAATGTATACAATTTCCATCACATCTTTCATGTTCCACCACTGTATACCAAAAGCCTTCTTCTTTATCCAAATATCTTTCAGGGTAAGAAAGCAAAACAAATACATTTAAGAGCAACAGTCTTCAATAATCATAAATATATTTTTTCCTGTATAGTAAAATAGGACAAGCTTTGTTTAAAATTTTATAAAGGGTGATATGTACTAAGTTTTTATGAAGGTATTTTATTTGCTTGTAAGACAGCACAAAGTACTTGATTGAGGTTGTGGTTTCTTATGCTATTGAGGAATTTGTAGCATATTTAATTTTTAATAAGAATATGCTAATAAAAGTATATTTCCAGCACAAACCGCTAAATCACAGTTGCTTAAAATTGTAATAAAACTAGCTTCCTAATAATAACATATGAATTAGAAGAAAATAAATGTTACAGACTAGAACAGGCAATGGATTGAGTTAGAAAAGCTTGCCATAAACTCTGAGGAAGATTTAGGACAAGTCACTTTCCTTCTCTGAGTCATAGTGCCTCAATGACTACTAAGGTTGGGTAAGTCTTCAAAACTGCGTGATACTGTAAAACCTCAACCTTTTCATCTGGACTTGAGAAGCCTCTTGAGGAGACAGTCAAGACTACCTTTTAGTTTTTTTTTCCTAAACTAAAATTGGACTCCAGGAGAGATAATACTGTAGTCTTTTTCTAGCTGTGACTTCTTAACTGCTTTTTTCTCAGTCTTCGCATTACTGTGGCACGGAGGCACTGATGTCATCAAGAGATGGGGTCACTAGAACACCACCTTTTAAAATTCTAACCTGTTTTTGTACGTAGATGGGATAGTCCTGGGTGTAAGATACTAAATGTGTTTTAGTTATTTCCTCCACTGCCTTGGCCACTGGTCTTTTATGCTTGTGGGAGATGACTGGAGCCTCATCTATGAGGTGGAGATAGAAGTAGTCTTATAAATTTTTAGGAATCTGTTATGGATGAAGAGAAATAATGAGTATGGAATTTAATGTAAGTCCCTTCATTTAATTCAAAATATGCAAAAAGTATAAACTATACATTTTAAAGCTATTATATGGTAAAACCAATAATCCCCTGACATAGACTTCAGAAAATACTTACAGGAAAGTTCTCAACTGTGTTTTATTCCCGGCTTCCTGGTTATTATCATCCAACAAATAATTTTGAGCATCAGTTATGTGAATTGTGTTCTGTTCTAAATTTGCTTCTCTTGAATTGTTTTGAAGCACCCATGTGCAAAAGGAAATTTCTAGTAGGTAAATAGCTCTTTAAAATTATGTTTGGTATTAACTTGTAAATACAAATAAATATCAAAAGCCTCAAAACATGAACATCACAGGTGTGGTTAAAAGGCGAATCGTGCACAGCATTAAAAATTCAGTTATTTTCATTGATGTTATCATAGCTTCCAGCTCAGTATAATAGAGACTGAGCCAAGATGCATATTTAAGAATATTCAAAGTTAGTTCCAGATAGCCCTAAGCTATTAAGAACCTGTGGTGTAATCAGAGAAGCAGAGTCAGAAGTACATAGGAAGGGCTGTTAATGGATTATTAAGAGAAGCACAGAGGTATAAATAGGCAGATAATTATTGGAAGCTGAGGATGGCTTTTGGCTGTTTTGACTGCTTAATGGATCAGAGCATGGAGTTAGTCCTATCCTGTTTTAAAGATACCAGCCATCTTTCTTGTCTCCTTTTATTATGATAGGGTCTGGAAGCAAAGGATGAGGATAAAAGTTGTGGAACTCATACATGTATGACACTTCCAACTTCGATTTCTTTATTCATATTTCTTTTCAGCCTGATAGTTGATTCTGCCCAGTTTTCAGTAGACATATTGCACCATTGAGGAAGATATTAAATTATGTATTTTCCTACACTGGTGCTTATAGGGTAGGGAAACAAGGTTTTGAATCCATCTGATACATCTAAATTAGGTAGACTTTCCAAATGATGATATAGAACATTAAATATCTAAGGAAATGCAATATTAATATTAGGAAAATATTTATATTTTAATATAAATACTTTCTTGCTTAATGCCATTATATATAGATTAATGTAGATTTACATAGCCTGATGAAACAATGCTGACTCAATTAAACCAAACTCTAGCAAAGCTAAGACAATGCAATGTGAGTTTTAAGGGTTTCAGATAGATTTGTGTGTATGCGTTTTTTTATTATTATTTTTTATCTGAGAAAGAAATTAATTCAGCCATTTAAACTCATTGAGTAGAAAATTCTTTAACAAGCATAGGTTACAATTCCAAATGCTGTGGGTGGTTACCAATAAAAGAAGCAGGCATCTGTTCTCAGATGTGTGAAGAATGAAATGCCACTTGTTTCATTACTCACTATAATATTTTTGGTGTCATACTATGGAGTCAAACTGTCTAGCCTCACGGATATTTGGGAAGAGGAATCATGTTTCTCTTTCTCTAGAGAAATATCATGGATAAATATATCTTTAATAGTTTTTGGCCTTTAAGTAAAAGTACTTAAGTTTTCGTACATTTTTTATGGTCATGTCGAATCATAAAAAATTAACGTTGATTAAGTATTGTATATTTTGCTCTTCGAGAAATTAATTGTTATGCTTTGTATTAAATATGAAAATTTAAAAAGTGTATGCCTAGTGAAAACTCTTAAGTTGGTTCCTTGTAGTTTAAAAAAATCAAATACACTTCTTTAACTTTATGTATAGCAACTATTTGGGGGAAAAGTATGACATAATTGTTTCTCTGAATTAATTTTTGCTGCTTATGCATTTAAAAATAAACTGCAGTATAACAGAGTAACTTTGAAAGGTAAAAGGGGAATTAAATGACTAAAGATGAAAACAAGTGTAATTTAAATGTTACTTTTAAGGAGAAATTTATGTGGAACTGTGGTTTACAATAATTGTTGACATATTTCCCTAAGTACTGTGTCTGTGATTTTTCATGGTATCAATCATTTAAAGCAATTTAGGTAATAACATTCTGACATGCATTTCTGCTATTTTATTTACACCATTTGCCTATATCATTGTAATGCAGTACCTTTCTGATTTGGTGCAGTAAATGCACTCTGTAATATCTATTATGGCATGGTCAAAGGATAATTTATTGTCAAATAGGAAAATAGGTCAACACTAATGTCACTTGATGATCAACCCCCACCCCTCAAAGTTTAATAAAACATCTCACCAGTATGCATTCCAGTGCAGTGGTTGATATTTTATTAGGACTACCTGGCTATAGCAGTAGTGTAATTACTGAGCTGTCAGAGTGATAAGTGGGATTAATGGCAGCCTGATGCACTTTAGTCTGCAGAGCGCTGAGAGAATTGCAAGATGGTATTATTATCAGAGTCTGCCCATTCTGGCATATTCATGACACCAAAGGAAAAAAGAATGCTACAATTCAGGTTTGCGTGGCCCTGCCTCATTAACATCTGACATTTTCAACAGCTGTTATTTGTGAACTAGCTCAATAATAAAAGGAGAATTATTTGGTAAAGAGGCTTAATAACCACAACTAAAAATCCTTACATTGTCAGTGCTGTTAAGTGAATCTGTTTATGTTGAATATAAGATTTCTCTGGAAGAACAGAAAAATACACTGCACATTAATTTGGTTCCCTTATATCTGCTGACATTAAAACTTTATTTTTTAATTGTGTTATTATTCAAGTTGGGTGTTAGAAAAAAGAAAAGCAGGAAACTTGTGACTTCATAGAGATAACCAGAATCCATATGATGTGCCATATATACGGTGTGTGTGTGTGTGCTTACTCTTGTGTAATGGCAGATATTTTTACAACTGTTTAAAAGACTTTTTTCAACAATAAGATGATATTTAAGTTGGCATATTATTTACTTTTTAGCTATTTTATATTGCGACATTAAAGAAAATCCTTTCAAACCACTATTAATGCTCAGTATATTTATCTGCATGACAGTTACACATATAAATATCACCTCATTTTAACATCAAGGACCAAATAGGCCATACATTATGGAGTTTTTTTATTGTTTGCAATGTATGCTGCAGATTATACTTTGAAAAAATTATTTTTGAACTCAGTAATAGTGTTTCAGGGAAAAAATGTTAAGTATGAGCAGACAGGAGTTCAACTAAATGATAGATGTGAATCTAACAATGGCATTTAGAGAAATGATAGGGGAGAGGTTTAATGACTACATTTCAGAGAGGACAATTGATTATGAAAAGCCTTTGGTACTCATTATGTAAAATTTAATTTAGAGAGAAGGCTAAGGGCACAAACCAGAGAAAAGAGATCATATTTAAAAACAAGATATTAATTAGGTACTGAGAAATTGGTTCAGACAATGAAGAGGGCTCTCTTACTCACAAAAGAATGACAAGGAGACTGGTATTGTTTTCATGAAGGAAATGAACCGAGGTCTATACACGTGGAAGTGTATAGAAAATGAGCTAGCTAGTCACCTTTGTCACTGAGCAACGTAGGATTCATTCTTAGTGAAATTCTTGGAGAATGCTGTTTTTCTGACACATGTGGCAGTAGTATATTTTCTTTAGTTGTCTATCTCCACACTCATTTCTTTCTACTCCCACTCTCACTTTATGCTAGACCAAATTCATTAGTTCACCTACCCTGTCACGTTCTTTTCTTTCCAGGCACTGGTGCATACTTTTTCTATTCTTGGGTAATTATCCTGAGTGACCCTGCACTCAGAATCCCACTGTCATTTGCTTTCCTAATGTCCACTCATTCTTCAAGCTTCTATTTCAATACTATTCCTCCCAAGAAGCCTGTCCTGACAACCTCCCTCCAGGACTACTGTCTTTCATCTGTGTTCCCTTAGCATGCTATATTTCACCCAGATTCTCATTGACCACATTGACCAGTGTGTGGCTTTTTCTGTGTCTGTACTTCATTCAAACTACATGTTCTATGATGGCAGGACCATGGTGATATTTTTCCAACACTTTTATATTCTCATATCCCAGGGTCTGCTATGTAATGCAGGCTTATTAAATATGTATTAAATGAATGAATAAATGAAAAACACACATAAGTTAATGTGCAAATAAAGGATGAGTCTGGCCATTGGTTTTAGTTGTCCTGAATGAATAATTATAGAATGTTCTAATGTTCTAATAATGTGGTTCCAACTATGAACACTAGAATCACTTCAGAGGCCCTTTTCAAAATGCAGATTCCCAGGCCAGTAACTTGGACTCAGTAGGGGCTCCTCTGTGAAGTCTGTGCCATTTATCAAGCTTCCCAGGTGGTTCTTAGGTGCAACAAAGTTCGAATATATCTCTGGCCGGTCCCCCGGAGAGGAGAATCAGATGAGATTAATATGCAGGAAGTTATGTGCAGGTTAACATCTGTAGAAGAGTGAAGGAAATGGGATTGAGCAAATAGTCACAATAGATGCTTCAATGGCTCCTTGCAGACTAGTTCCCCAAATATGGGAATGGGTAGAGAGCCTCTAACCCCACTCACTGACCTTGAATTGGATGTGTGCTGCTACTGGAAAGGAGGCTGACCTTGTTGGAGCCCATTCTCTTCAGCAGCAGAGGGAAGGCAGCTGTGGGAATAAAGCTTTGGTCCTGAAGGGGGTGGATCTGGGCTATGCTTTGAAGCATCTATTACAGAACTCAGTTGTCCTGTGAATGGGATGGAGGCTGAAAGACTTCAGAAAATTGGAAAGAGAGAGAGAGGTAGAGAGGGAAGCTGGAAGGAAGGAAGAGTGGAAGAAAGGATATTTCAAGTGGTAAAATAAGACTTTACCTTTGATCTTTGCATTTGTATAATAGGGCGCGGTGGCTCATGCCTGTAATCCCAGCACTTTGGGAGGCCGAGGGGGGCAGATCACGAGGTCAGGAGATCAAGACCATCCTGGCTAACATGGTGAAACCCCGTCTCTACTATAAATAGAAAAAATTAGCCGGGCACGGTGGCGGGCGCCTGTAGTCTCAGCTACTTGAGAGGCTGAGGCAGGAGAATGGCATGAACTCGGGAGGTGGAGCTTGCAGTGAGCTGAGATAGTGCCACTGCAGTCCGGCCTGGGCGAAAGAGCAAGACTCTGTCTCTAAAAAAAAAAAAAAAAAAAAAAAAAAAAAAAAAAAAGAATTACAAACCTTATCATAAAAAAGTGCATGCAAGTATTGTCAGCATAGTGAAGGATTAAACAAAACTGATAGAGTGAGGGAATGGTATGTCCTAAATAAGTATGATTCTCTTAAAATCAAGAAGGAACTCTGAGAGGAGGGGCAGTTACTAGCCAGCATGATTCTCATTTATGCATCCCAAGAGGAGTGCCAAAGGTGAAACACAGAAACTTTGTATTTATTGCTTAAAAATGTTTTGTACCTAAAAATGATATAATTTTATTTTTACTTACTAGACACGGACTCTGAATGAGTATAAGGTAGAAAATAGATTATCTCACTTATCTTGTAGTTTAACATAGTTATTTTATTTCCTAGATGCCTGAAATGTGCAGATGCCCCCTGTCAGAAGAGCTGTCCAACTAATCTTGATATTAAATCATTCATCACAAGTATTGCAAACAAGGTAAATTCAGATTTAACTCTGCAAATGAAATAATAACAGTATTTGATCTTGTTCTCTATTATATGTGGGTACAACGTACAGCTTGTCTTAGCAAATCCAGTTAAAGCATTAAATATGACATCTATAGGCATTTAAAAATGTGGCACATTTATTAATTAAGCACTTCTAAGTTGCGATTTGTCATGAAAATCCAGGTTCATTGTTTTTTGTTCTGAAAATTAGTTTGTGTTAAAATGAATGATTTTTAAAATTCAAGACACTGAAAAGATTGATTTTAGTTTATGCTTGCTAAATACTAATAGACAGGAACTGTCATTGATCATTAAAACACATTTATGATTTGTGAAATATCTATGAAAGTGTGCTTTGATAGTAAGTCTAGCGCATAGAGATATCAAGGGAATAGACTTTTTTTAACTAAAATTCAGTTAATTTGTTTGACTCGAAATAATTCATAATGACTTATAGAGTTGTAGCAAAAAAACTACACAACAAAAATTAGAAGAAAAGGCTTATATGGGCATGAGTAGAACAAAAGGAATTTTGATCTTTAATTTTTTAAAAAATCAATGTAAGTCTAAGCCCAGTTTTCATTCACTAAGTGAATGGTTCATTGATTGAATAATTAATAGTACCTACTGTTTTTGTGAAGAGAGCATTGAGAGCTCTTGCCCAAGTGTCTAATCCTTTAAGGATGAGCAAAGGCTGAACAAAGTCTCCCATAAAGATACAGAGAATCCTTTCACAAGGTTTAACACTTATTTTCTAAAATGCTGTAAAGATACCTTAACTCCTAGTTCTTCAACAACCAGGTACCTTTTTACATATAAAGATTATTTCTTAATATTTCAAGTACTTAAAATAGATAATTTAGGAGAAAAATGATAAATACTTTTATATCAATTTAGGGTTTTGAAAGAATTTAAAAATTATTCCTGCATGGTCAGATTTATTAGGATTTGAAGTCTGGTTTGAATTTTTAGATAAACCACTTATTGTGAAAATGGGGATAATTACCTCCTTACTTTCACTTATGAAGGAAAGGTAGCATCTATCTTACAGAGTTGTAGTATAAACTGAATAATATTTTTATATGAAAATGTCTAATATAGTGATTACTCAACAATTTTTTATTTGGAATTATTAGTTTCCCTATTCATTCAGTATGGTAAATACTATAGAAGTGATTGCTGATTTTGAAATAAATTGCTATTTATAAATTCACATTTTTTAATAAAGATCTCATCAGTAAAGGAGCGTCCAAAGTTTGAAGTCTAAAGTATTTTCGCCAAAAATATATCTAAATTAACACTCTTCATATCAAGCATGAGGAAATATGAGAATTATGATGGACTATCTTAGAAGATCCATGCTACCGCAATTTTTTCATAGATATTTCAGAACCAGTAGTTATTTTATGAGTACACACTTCATTTATTCAAGGTCTACACAAATATATAGAAAAAAAGACAAAAGGGATTCTTAGAGAAGTTTACAAAATGTCTAAGCAAGATCACAGTCATCTCTATTTTTGGAAATCTACTTTCTGTTTCATTAATTTATTCATATTCTTTACCTAATGGAACATTGTGCTTAGATATCTATTTAAAAGATTTTTATATGAATATGAGATATTTGAAGATGATTAATTGAGAAGATAATATGTTGTCAAACCTCAAAAAAAAAAAAACTCCCATAATTTTTTGTTGAAGGATCACTGTAGCAATCATAAAAGGTCAAAGGTTGTTCTTTAAAGCCTGCAGCTTTTTAGATATTTACCAGCTGTGTACAATGTAGGCTGTCCCACATTGCTTTGCCAGTGGACCTCAACGCAGGAGGGGAGTTCTTTCCAGGTTGAGAGGGTAATTGAATCGCCAGACTCAATGAGCCTTGCACCTCTTTGAGAAAAGGATGTCACTTGTTTTGTATTGTGTTAGGCTTCTGTGATTCAGTGGAGTTTAGGCCAATACTTCCATTCTTTATTTTCTTACAAACTGGATTACAGCTCTGGTTTTGAAAGGTACACTCAATTCTATTGTCCCCCCCTCAGTCAGTTTTTCTCTGTTTGGTTTGTGCAGGCTGTTGTTTGCAATTGTATCTCTCAATTGGAAGTACACATTTCAGATTCATCAAACTGTGAATACTGGGTTATATTTCTTGATAGGTTTTCTTTTAAAAAACGCTACTTTCTATGAGAATGCATGAGATCAGTCTATAAATATAGTGAAATAAATGGCTGTTTTAAACAGTGTTCCTTGATTTCGTGATCCTGTATTTAAAACAATAGAGATATGTTCTCTTTAAAACTTTTACATTAAAGTGTAAGCCATCAATTTTTCCATGATTTTGCATGTGTTTATAAAATCTGCGTACTCAGATTAGTGTGGCTTTTGTGTATAGATAAATAAATGTATAATATATGTTACAGAAAAGCTGACTAAATTACACAATGTAAAAGAAAAGTTTTTTCTTTGTGATAGATCCTTATTAAAAGTAACTGGAAGTTAAAGGAACAACAAAATCGAAGTAGCAGAAATATTGATAATAATGTTTGCATTTATAAGAAAGTTACATTGATATGTGTGTGTTTGTATGTGTGTATGTATGTCTGTGTGTGTGTATATATATATGGTTGAGAGGGATATATGTTATATATATATTGTACACACACACACACACACACACCCATATTACAGCTGTTACAAAGCAGAAAAGCAGAAATGTAACCAATAGATTTGGTGCTTTCTGCTTTCCAGTTTGCCTTTCAGTTTCAATGGCTGAATGGTTTATACTCTTATCAAACAAAATATTGATCATTTCCAGAATAACTTTGTAAAGCTTTGCTCAAATTCTGACTTCCTTGCTCAGTAACTGTAGTTGCTCCCCAATGCCTAGAAACAAATGTCCAAATACATAGTCTATTATGTAAGTTGATTGGGGTTTCTCCCACTATTAAAGAAGTAAATAGAAGAAAAAATGTTAGAAAGTCCGTAATTTATCACCCAATAATTTTTTAAAATGTAAAGATTTAGATATATGCAACAAAAAGTAGTGATAAGATTTCAGGTTTCCCTTGGTACACGAGGTCAGTTTCTTCATCTTTATTGTTGGATAATAAGTATTTACCCCTCTATCCATTTAAAGAGTATTGACTTATCTATCTGCCGTAAGATGGTGCTCAAGAGAACAAAGCTTTAAAACGAAACAAAACAAAACAAAACAAAACCTCTATCTCCTTTGACCAGCATGTCTCCAAAGTTATAGAATTACAGTTAGGAGGAATATTTTAGAAAATGTCCATAATAGACAAATATTTAGAAACAGAAAGTAGATAAGTGATTTCCTGGGACTCCGTTTGGAGAGTTGGGCAAAAATAGGTGAGGAGTATTTATAAAAGTGGGTAATGACTACTAGTGGTGATGGAGTATCTTTTTTGAGTGATTCAAAAATCAGTGTTCTAAATTAATTGGTGTACATATGCTATGTGAATTATATCTTAAAGCTCTACACACACACACACACACACACACACACACAAATGCACACACACACACCCCCACCTCTATCTCTGTTATATTCCTAGAGGGTACACAAGACATAATCCTGCAGAGCTGCTGAGTTGAGTATGCCATGTGATTTAAATAAGTAATTCTGAACTCATGTGCCAGTTTTCATTACAGATGACCTGCCAATTTTGGTGTATGTATTATGGGTTGGCTTGTGTCATTTAGAATATCAATGTGAGTGGGTTTTGTGTCATAAAATAAGGTTTAATTCTAATTACCTCTTTCCATGTTACAAGATGTTCTGTGGATATTAATTCTCTCTTTTAAAATTTGATGAGAGTAGTATAATTGCTTTATTTAGTCAATATTGGATTAGCTTTATTCACATTTTTGTCAATTTTTTCAGTGCTGCAATTTCCATGTGGAAGCAGTTCTACTTGGAATAAATAAAATTTTATTCAGAAAGGGTTTTTTTTTGTTGCCAGACTATCTTAATTTTTGTTTCTGAACTATTTTTATTTCCATTTTTTTACTTTTGAAAAGTTTTTCCACTAATTACAGAATTCAGGGTTGGCAATGATTATTATTATTTTTCCACTTCATAGAACTTAGCATTTTGGGGCCTTTTATCATACAATGCTACTATTGAAAAATGAATGGAAGTCTAATTATTGTTCATTTGAGGTTAATATGCCTTTGGGGTGCTGTTTTAAAGATCTTTTAGTTTTTGATGTTCAACAATTTTACCATGACTTATCTAAGTCCATATTTCTTTTTATTTGTCCTACTTATTTTTCTTTGGAATTATTGAAACTCGATTGATTTCTTTCATCATGTTGGGAAATATCTCACTGTCTCTCTTTATGAAGCTCTTATTAGATACATGTTAAATCTTTTTACTTTGTTCTCAATGACTCTTACATTTCATACGTTTGTCTTTTTATTTACAGTATGGGGGTTTCCTTATAGATAATTTCCTTCAATTCTATTTTGAAGTTTACTAATAATTTCTTCACCAGTATCAAATATGCTGTTAAAATGGTCCATTGAGTTTTGAGCTACAATTATATCTTTCATTTCTAAGAGTTTTTGTGCTTTTTTTTCTAATCTGCCAGCTTTTTATTAATCTTTTCAAGACTTTTATTTTATTTATTTATTTATTTATTTATTTGAGACAGAGTCTTCCTCTGTTGCCCAGGCTGGAGTGCAGTGGCGCATTCTCAGCTCACTGAAAGCTCCGCCTCCTGGGTTCACGCCATTGTCCTGCCTCAGCCGCCCGAGTAGCTGGGACTACAGGCGCCCGCCACTACGCCTGGCTAGTGCATAGTGGCGGGCGCCACTTTTTTTTTTTTTTTTTTTTTGTATTTTTAATAGAGACAGGGTTTCACTGTGTTACCTAAGATGCTTTCCAACTCCTGACCTCATGATCTGTCCGCCTTGGCCTCCCAAAGTGCTGGGATTACAGGCCTGAGCCACCGCGCCTGGCCGCCTTTTATTTCTTAAAACTTAAAATATTTGTTTTCATATTCTGTCAATTTTACTATTAAAAGTCTCTGCGAGTCTGATGATACTGCCTGTTCTATCTGTTGCCTCCACTGAGTGCTTTGTGTTCCCTTGTACGTTCATTGAATTTTTATTATTTTTTTTTACTCTGCTCATTTGTGTTGATGCCTTATTGGAGGAAATCCCCTGAGAACCGTGAAGCATGCATGTTTCTTTACAAGGGATTTGTATTTGCTTCCCTCAGGCAGTGGCTTTACTGCCAGTCCTCTGGGACCACCTTCAACTAAATTCCTCACTTAATGTTTTTTTCCAGTCACCAAGATTGTGTGAATCAGGCCAAAAATACAAATTATAAATTTAATTTGCTAAGGACATTATTGTCCCTCCTTTTCTTGTGTACTCGTTTAAGACTGAAAAGTTTCTGTGCAATTCCAGGTGGGACCTAGGTGGGATTAATTTTAATTTCTCTTTCTGGTGATGTGGACTTACACAATCCTAGCTTTATGATTGAGTCTTCTGTTAGACTCAGACTTTAGGTGGGCCTTGGACTTTTTTTTCTAAAACCTATGTCCTCAGAGACCCTTAAAACAGAAGCCTTTGTTTACATGGTTTGGCAAATGCCTTTAAGATGATTCCCACTGATTTCTCTGGTCTACTTACTGCCTTGTTATTTTCAGTCCTTGGACATGCCTATTCATGACTTAAAAGCTATTTTCTTATAATTTTAATTTCTAATTAGAAGAGTCATAGCAGATAACTAGTTTTCAATATGCCCTGGAAAAGTGCAGTAGATATTGAAGAATGAGTGGATAGTCTAAACTGATGAAAAACCCAGAGATTTTGTAGGAAAATATAGGAGTAGCAATTGGGGAGATATATGGAAGAAAGAAACTTTAAAAAATAAAGACAAAATAGATTTATTATATCAGATACTGATACTATAAAGCTACTGTAATCAAAACAATGTAGTATTGGTGCAGGAATATACATTTCTCAAACAGATGAGAGTCTATAAATAGAACCAAGTAAATATGAGTATATAATATATAATAAGGAGGACATTTCAATTCAGTGGAAAATGAATTACTTCTTCAATAAGTAGATCTGGAATAATTTTGACTTTACTTTTAGACTCTTTCATAGGCTATCTCCTAGAATACTTTTCAGGTAGACTAAACTTCTACACATTAAAAGTACATATTTAAGGATAATTTTAATTACAAGCAGCTGTAAAATATAGGAGAGGAAATTTTACTACCTGCATTTTAAAAATATATTTTAAAATAAAAACTAACCACACTTGAAACCAAGTGAAAAATTATTTGCCATGCATGTTTCAGTCCAAGTGTTAACATCTTCGTTAATCAAAGAGCTCCTGAAAATTTATATGAGAAGGATAACTCAGTGCAGGCATAGGCAAAAATTTTACTATTATAGAAGTCATATAAGTGACTATTAATCATATTAAAGTTAGCCTACTTGCATATTAGTAAGATGTAAATGAAAAGATGAGATACCAGTTTTCTCTCATCAAATTGTTGAAGTTGAAAAGTAAACCCCTATGTTACTCAGCAGGAAGGAAAGAACTTTTATATGATGGGTATATATTTGAGAATTAAAAATATATGTACTGTTTCACCAGCGTGCTTTATTAATTTGTTCTACCTAGAGAAATAAAGTAATTACAATGTAAAGGGACACATATACGAGTATATTATTTAAAGCAATTATAGCATTGTTTGAAGTAATAAAAAACTGGTGAAGACTTTAGTATCCACTCAATATATTAGGCTATATTTATATTATGGAAGGTTAAGAAGCAATTCTTAAAATTGCGTTTTATATTTATTGGTCTGAAAGGATATTTGTAGTAAGTGAGAAAGGACAAATTGCATAGTAATGTGAAAAGCATGACACTGCTTTTAGAAAAAAATTTAATCTGTATATAAACAAAAAAGGGGAGGATGTAATTTAACTTTAGTTTCTTCATTTGATTAGGGTTAGTGTAGGGTGAAGTTAGGTTTCTAACATTTTCCTTATAAATCTCTAAATTACTTTGCTGCTTATAATGAACATACGTTTTATAATAAAAATAATATATTAAAATTCAGTCGTAATATTAAATAAAATAAAGCTGAGAGGTTTCACAATAGCACATGACAGACCCTATTCTAAGTTTTCATTGTGGTGTAAGGAGTGAGAGAAATATCAAGATTTTCTCCCCAAATTACTAAAATAGTTCCAAATATGTTTTTTGAATAATTAGTATACTAATGCCACCTTTATTGCCTATTTGATTCCATATTTATTTAGATCTATTTTCAAATCTTCTTTGTCTTACCTATCTATATGTAACAGGACCAAGCTGTTTTAATTTCTATGCTGTGTAGTATATTTTGTTATTAACTGAAAGCATCTCCTTGATATTACATTTATTTTCAAAGTATCCTAGCTTTTTTCTGCATGTAAAACTAGCTTTGTAAACTGAAAGAGTTCTACAGAATAAATGTTGAGCACCATGTTCAGACTATAATAAAATATTAATTTCTAATTATTAATGTAAATGTATGCCCACCTTGACTCATTCATTTATTACTAATGTTACTGTAGTTAATGTAACTATTAACTAAATTTTCCAGAATCCAGACTTTAATTTTAATAAATAACTTCCTAGTCTTGAATCTGGCAAATTGTGGAATACTAAATTTACTAGAGTTAAAGACAAAGGACTGGGGTATTATTGTTAAAATATCACATCTTAATTAATGTATGGTGTGAAAAGGATAGATGGATATAACATTATTTATTGAGTCATTAATGCTTATATAAAATGTATCTTGCTTCTGTTTTGATACATATATACCTTCACAAGGTTACATTTTTACTTTTTTTTTTTTTTTTTTTTTTGAGACCGAGTCTCGCTCTGTCACCAGACTAGAGTGCAGTGGCACAATCTCGGCTCACTGCAACCTCCTCCTCCCGGGTTCAAGCCATTCTCCTGCCTCAGCCTCCCGAGTAGCTGAGACTGCAGGTGTGTGCCACCACGCCCAGCTAATTTTTTGTATTTTAGTAGAGACTTGGTTTCACCATGTTAGCTAGCTAGGATGGTCTCCATCTCCTGACCTCATGATCCACCTGCCTCGGCCTCCCAAAGTGCTGGGATTACAGCTCCTGGCTCATTTTTACTTTTAATCACAGCTGATACAATGTGTAATGGTCACTGATTTTATTCACTTTTGCTTTAATAGAGGAAGTTCAGATTTGAAAAGCCTGTTGCTCAAAGCAAATGTTAGTCAATTATAAGTTATAAAATGTAAAATAAACAACTATAAGTCCAAGAGTCATGTTAGTATAAATGAGAAAGGATTTTTATTATACATCTTAAGCCGATTTTATATGAAACAAGTAACATCATATTGTTTGTGGTTGTGTGTAGTATAGACAAATTTAAACATATGCTTTTGTAAATATTTGATAAAATTGAAATTATTTTTAAAAAACACTAATGATATAAAAACTAAATATATATAAATGAAATTGGAATCACAACTATTTTCTTTCACAATATTAAGACAAGGAAAAATCTGTATAAAGAAACACGTAGAATACTAGTTTGGGTATTTTTAATATTAATAAGTAAAAGTCAATGTAACAGAATATAGACCAAAAGAAAATGTAATTGAACTAGGCATCTCATTGTATAGAAAAGACATTGGAAACCCAGCAAAGCTAGTGACACAGCTGCTTGATAGTATAATTGAATTTTCTAGATTTCTTGTTCAGTGTGCCTTTGTATTACACTATGCTATCGATATTAACAAAGTACGCAGATTATGAAATATTGTTAAAATATAAAAGGCTGGAACATTTGCTATCATGACCAAATTTTGTAAGTGCTATTAACATCTTGAATATTGAGTAAAAAGTATAATGTAATAGACTTCATGTTAAAGGAATTCGGGTTTAGTTTTTTTGAAAACTACTTTGAAAAATTAAATTATTATTATTATTATTATACTTTAAGTTTTAGGGTACATGTGCACAACGTGCAGGTTTGTTACATATGTATACATGTGCCATGTTGGTGTGCTGCACCCATTAACTCGTCATTTAGCATTAGGTATATCTCCTAATGCTATCCTTCCCCCCTCCCTCCACCCCACAACAGTCCCCGGTGTGTGATGTTCCCCTTCCTGTGTCCATGTGTTCTCATTGTTCAATTCCCACCTATGAGTGAGAACATGCGGTGTTTGGTTTTTGTCCTTGCGATAGTTTGCTGAGAATGATGGTTTCCAGATTCATCCATGTCCCCACAAAGGACATGAACTCATCATTTTTTATGGCTGCATAGTATTCCATGGTGTATATGTGCCACATTTTCTTAATCCAGTCTATTGTTGTTGGACATTTAGGTTGGTTCCAAGTCTTTGCTATTGTGAATAGTGCCACAATAAACATACATATACAAAAGTATAATAATAATAATTTAATTTTTCAAAGTAGTTTTCAAAAAAACTAAACCCAAATTTCTTTAACATGAAGTCTATTACATTATACTTTTTACTCAATATTCAAGATGTTAATAGCACTTACAAAATTTGGTCATGATAGCAAATGTTCCAGCCTTTTATATTTTAACAATATTTCATAATCTGCATACTTTGTTAATATCGATAGCATAGTGTAATACAAAGGCACACTGAATAAGAAATCTAGAAAATTCAATTATACTATCAAGCAGCTGTGTCACTAGCTTTGCTGGGTTTCCAATGTCTTTTCTATACAATGAGATGCCTAGTTCAATTACAATAAATCATTACACATGTGCATGTGTCTTTATAGCAGCATAATTTATAGTCCTTTGGGTATATACCCAGTAATGGGATGGCTGGGTCAAATGGTATTTCTAGTTCTAGATCCCTGAGGAATCGCCACAGTGACTTCCACAATGGTTGAACTAGTTTACAGTCCCACCAACAGTGTAAAAGTGTTCCTATTTCTCCACCTCCTCTCCAGCACCTGTTGTTTCCTGACTTTTTAATGATGACCATTCTAACTGGTGTGAGATGGTATCTCATTGTAGTTTTGATTTGCATTTCTCTGATGGCCAGTGATGATGAGCATTTTTTCATGTGTTTTTTGGCTGTATAAATGTCTTCTTTTGAGAAATGTCCGTTCATATCCTTTGCCCACTTTTTGATGGGGTTATTTTTTTCTTGTAAATTTGTTTGAGTTCATTGTAGATTCTGGATATTAGCCCTTTGTCAGATGAGTAGGTTGCAAAAATTTTCTCCCATTCTGTAGGTTGCCTGTTCACTCCGATGGTGGTTTCTTTTGCTGTGCAGAAGCTCTTTAGTTTAATTAGATTCCATTTGTCAATTTTGGCTTTTGTTGCCATTGCTTTTGGTGTTTTAGACATGAAGTCCTTGCCCAAGCCTATGTCCTGAATGGTATTGCCTAGGTTTTCTTCTAGGGTTTTTATGGTTTTAGGTCTAACATGTAAGTGTGTTATTATATTCTACAGTGGACATAAAAAGGTTTTTCAAAAAGGCCTCCATTCTAAGTACATAATTTAAAACCATTAATAGCTTCAAAATATAATTAGTATCGATTCTAATTATTAGAATTATATTTTGAAGCTATTAATGGGTTTAAATTATGTACTTAGATTGGAGACTTTTTGAAAAACCTTTATATGTCCGCTGTAGAATATAATAACACACTGTACTACGCATCACAACAGTCTGTCAATTAAGGAATTGCTCATATTCTTGTCAATAAAGAGCAAACTCTCACAAAATAGTCTGAGTTTTTGTATAGAACAAATGGTGTGATATTAGAGTCTAGATTTAATGGCATAAATAAACATGTCTTTTGGCATGGCATAAATAATCATTAAAGAAAAAGTTTTCGGCATTTTATATGTAAGTTATATATGTTTGAATATATATATATATTTCACATTAATATGAGATTCTTTGATTAATAATCTTCACCTTTCAATAATTTCTCAAACTTAAACATTCTCATTTGCTTGCAAGCTGTGTAATGTTCACAAATGAAATTGTAGAATTCTTTCAATGCCCAATGCTTTTTTTTCAACTCTAATGATGACTAGCTTTGACGTCTTTGTTTTTGTATTTGTATTAGTGTTTAGATGTAGAAAAGTATCCTATCTATTTGAAGCAAATTATACAAACTCTACTACACACTAAATAAAAGAGTATTTTATCTTTTTCTCTCTTCAAATTTCTTAATAACTTACTGGAAATGAAAAACTTAAGCCTCTAAATTTCTTATAAAATTTATTGCATTTATAATTATTTTCCCTGGATAAAGTGGGGCTTTTATAATTTTAGAACATATATTCATGTTATTTAATTTTAATTGATAATTCAAAGACTATAAAGCACTTTCTTATTTTTGCCTTTTATAGAGATGTTCATTTTCAATATTAAAAGATAAGTAGGCCAGGCGCAGAGACTAACACATGTAATCCCCTCACTTTGGGAGGCCGAGGCGGCTGGATTACTTGTAGTCAGGAGTTCAAGACCAGCCTGGCCAACATGGAAAAATCCTGTCTCTACTAAAAAAATACAAAAATTAGTCAGGCGTGATGGTGCATGCCTATAGTCCCAGCTACTCGTGAGGCTGAGGCAGCAGAATTGCTTAAACCTGGGAGGTGGAGGCCACTGCACTCCAGCCTGGGTGACAGAGCCAGACTCTGTCTAAAAAGAAGACGATAAGTAGTCATCAGTAGTTCAGTTTCTAGTATTATATACGTAGTTGACTACATGCTTACAGCCAAAAGGGGTTGATTAGACATGATCTCTGACCTTAATAAAACAAAAAATGAGACACATCATAAAAATATAAGACTACCGCAAATATATATTAACAAACACAATCATCAAAAGGCTGTTGTACAAAGTGCTTTCTGGCATTATGCTTCCAATTGGAAAAAAGCTGAAGTATTGATAAAGGTCTTTAAAAGAAATGTTATCTGAAAAGAATGGGTTTTGATACAGATGAAAGTTTTATTTCATTTAGCTGGAACAATATAGAGGCAACAATATTGATTCTTCATTCATATCTAGTGCTTACCAAAAGCACTCTCACATATTTGATGAATAAGGAATTGAATACATGTGCACACATAGACTAAGTTATTTTGACTAACTCATGGGGAAAATTGTAGGTTCTCAAGTTCATTAAATAGAGCAGGGAGGATAGATGCAGAAAATAGGAGTAATAGAAGTGACTTAAAATTTATATAGGTTCTATATAAAAAGTTGTACCACCATTTATATGCCCCCATGTCGTTGATTTTTTATGGTTTGGTAGATTGGTGACTTTCTCTACATACATTTTGCTTCTTTCTTTCTGTATTTCTTATTCTACTTCCTAACATGGAATATTTATTTTATATTTATTTAGTAAATATTAAAATCTTAAACTCACAGTATTAACATTTAACAAAATCTTTTTAGGGACAAAAAGCCTAAAGGGGTAGAGTGGGAACCTAAGTTCACTGAATCTATTGTATAGTACATAATGGAATAGGCATCTTATCCATTCAAAGTTAAAAAAATACATAATATAAATATGCCTGACGAAGAAAGAATTTTGATCTTCATGTCTCAAGTGATGAAACCGAGGCTGAGAGATATGACATTTCCCCAGTCATATTGCTTGTGCATAGTATAAGCAGAATTCAAATTCAGTTGATGGCTTCAAAGCTTGTGTACATGTGTGTGTGTGTGTGCACGCGTGCTTGTATGTGCCTGTGTTTTTGTTCCAGTTAAATGTCTCAGGATCAATAAAAACTTTATCTTCTACAAGAATGATTATTAATTTCCTTACATATATAGGCTTAAACGAGGCTCACTGAACTAAATGTATAGTTCTAAAAACGAATCATATTGTATAAAACTGATCTAAAATGTAGTATATCTAAGATATGAAAAGAGAATTTTTCAGAATAAAACTAGTCAAACCTATTCTTCTGTCTCCATTTTTTTTTCTACGAGAGTGTCAGTACGATGAGGGCAGGAATTTTCGTGTGTTCTGTTCACAATATATCTACATTCTTCTTTGCCAAATATCTGAGGACCCACAGGTTGTTCATTGAGGGATGGTGACAGCTTGACAGAGTGTTCTGTGTGCATGTACTTTCTGTCTGTGGTGCTAGAGACATTTTCTATTCAATTAATGTACATCAGTACATTCACCATTACAGCTTGAGCCAGAAATAAAAGTAATGTTAATTCACCCTTCTCACACATGCAAACTTCTTGAAGTTTAGCCCAAGTATTTTTTTAAATGCAGCAGATTGGAGTTTATCTTGGAAGGGTGCTTCCATCTGTGAAAACTGTCATTGGAAGAAGGAAGAACACTTTAAAATAAATCCACCAGCTGTATTGATAATCTTGTAGTGATATGAAGACTTGAATATGATAGGACTATTTGTTAAATTAGTTATACCATATGACAGGGTAGCGGCTTGCGAGTTTTCCATTTCTTGATAATGACTTTGGAAATCATTAAATTGTGGAGGAATGACACTAATGCAGTTTCATGCTGTAATTTTAAAATAAAAAGCAAAGTATAGAAGTTAAATTATTTTAAAATTAACTCACCTAAATGGCATATGTTGTGCCTATGGACATGCTTTAAATACCCCAAGGACTAATAGAAAATTCAACATCTGCAAATTGTGGGTAAATTAGTGGGCCAAAGAACATTCAATGCCTAATGTGTTGATTGGAAAACCACAAACATTTCAAATATTATTTTTGTCTTTAGATTTTTGTTAGAAGAAGGATTGAAAGTCCTAATGTTTTGTACATAAAATATCTCTATGCACAAAAAAATCAGATATGTATTTTGTATCCCTCCTGACATAGCCCTGTACATTTTTTCCTCACATGACGGAACACTGAAATGCTTGTGACTGATTGAATAACATGAACCAGTTGAAGTAGTGTGTATTTTCTAGAAGGAGACTGCCGGGGTGTCTATAAAGTACCCTTCTAAATTTAAATTTTCTAGCCTTTACTTTTAAAAAGAATGAAGAGCTCACGGAATAGAAATCAAACCTCTTATGTAGAAGGAGGATTCAAGAAATCTTCCCACTTGCTATGAGAGACAAAATTGATATTGATCTTGACATTCTCTGTGGGAAGAATTGAGGAGGTGTTCCCCTTCTAATAGGTTTCTGAGTGTCTTTGGCTCTGAGTACTAAGATCCCTAAACAATGGAGTTATCTACCATTTCTTCAAAGTTATTTGTAATAGATAGATTGCAAAGGTGACTTCTGAATCATTGCTTAATATTGCTCAACCCATTTTCAAAATCATGCTTCTTTATTCTATGAAACATGCCTATGCTTTCCTCTTTCTAGGCATCATTGTTTAACCTCTCTCAGGCTCCCTACCTTTCCCCTTCCTTTCTGAGAATTTCCACATCATCTATTCAGTATTTTTCTTAGTTAGTTTCTTAATACTGGAACCCTTCTATTAAAAAGCTTTAATTAAATACTAATCCCTCAGCTTGCCAGTCAGAATCCTCCATAATTTGGTTCATGCATATTTTTCAAATATATCTTCTAATAATCTTTCCCAAGTGAATGAATTACCTCAGCCAAATTGCCAAGTCATTACACCAAGCCCTATTGTGAACTTTCTTGAATATTTACTCATATCAATCAAGAATGATGTGGCTATGATTCTCTCTTGTCTTAGACAAGTCACAACCAGAATCATTTTTACTGTTACCCATTTAAAGCTGATGCTGGACACCTTAACCTGAGATGACTTCTTACTCTGATGCTAAAGCATCTTGATATCAGGAAGCATATACTTGTTTTTTCAAAAAAATAAACATACACATAACGCTTTATATTTAGAAGACATTCAATAAATTCTTACTAACTTAAAACAATTTTTTAACCTCCTACAAATTTTATTTTGGTGAAAGGGTTACACTTAGAGTCATGAGAGTGTTAAGAATTATTAGACAATTTCATGGCAGTAGTAGATCAGGCACTCGTAGTTTGACAGCTATAGAAAAATCATGAGCCATAAGTATAACTTTAAATATTTTATTTGTTGAAATTTTTCAAACGTGTCTCTTTTTCTTCTTGTGATATCATTTTATGTGCAATCTTGAAACCAATTTGGGGCCCATGAAACAATCAATATTCTTGTGGAAAGATACTTAAGCGTTTAATTGGATTATGTTTTTTTTCTCTGCTTCTTTACCCCAAGTATCCTTAAAAGTGGTCTACCAATTGCAGATCACATTTTTTTTTGCATGATACTGTTTTTATATTACAAGGAAACTTCTAATTATACAATGGGAATTTTGAGTCATGGAGTCAGTCAACAAATATTTGTTAATGAATCACGTCAAGTGTTTCTGTGATATCATGTAGGAGGAGGAAAGAATACTGACAGTGACTTTGAGATTATTTCTAACAGTGATGACCTGCTCAGTTGCTTTTACTAAGTGAAGAGATCAGTGGGCTTCAGCAGGAACTAAGTATGTTTGCTTAGGAATAGACTGATTAATTCTAAGTTAGTAATTTCTCATTTTCATTATTATTAAGTGAAATTATCCAAAACCAGAAAGTAAGGTCAAGGACATGACTGTGTCTTTTTATTATCATACTAAAGTATTGTTTAAATACAAGGGAACAACTAAGTACTATTTAGTTTTCTAGGAGAAAGAACCATTGGCTCACTTCTCTATTTATTCTTAAAAATTCAACCTATGAATGTACATGTTAACTAGTAGATTTACGTCAAGTAGAGATGCAATTTCTATTCAGAAGAAAAATGACTCCAAAAGTTATGTTTTATTGCCCTACAGGTCATTGCCCAGTTTTGTGTATAATCTGGCTATTTTATGCAATTATTCCTTTATTAAATTGAGTATATGATTCCCACTCCTTTAAATGCATGCTTTAAAACATAACAGCTTTTATTAGATATTTTCACTTCCCATTCATTTGTTCATGTAAGTGAAGCTGACAATTCACCTATGTCTAGTACATTTGCAGTTTCAACCATCACCAAAGTCAATTTGAGAACAATTTTATCACCCCTAAAAAAACCCTCCATACTTATTAGCAGTTATTGTCCATTCCCTCTCAGACCCCCACATCTATGATTTACTTTTAGTTCATTTTTGTGTTTGGTGTGAGATAGGGTCAAACTTCATTCTTTTGCATGTGGATATTCAGATATTCCAGCACCATTCATTGAAATGAATATTCTTTCCAATTGAATTGTCTTAGAACCATTTTCAAAAATTAATTGAACATAAATGTGAAGGCTTTTATCTGGACTCATATTTATATCACATTGATCTACATGTTTATCCTCATGTCAGTACCATACTATCTTGGTTATGTTAGCTTTACAGTAACTTTTGAAATCAGGAAGTGTTAGTCCTCTAGCTTCATTCTTATTTTTCATTTTAGCTATTCTGGATCCTTTGGATTTTCCTGTGAATTTTAGGATCAGCTTGTCAATTTTTGCAAAATCAGCTGGGATTTTAGTAGAGATTGTATTGAAATTTTAGATAAATTTGGATAGTATCATCATCCCAATAATTAGTATTTTGGCCCATGATCATGGAATGTATTTTCATTTGTTTAGGTATTATTTAGTTCCTTTCAACAATTTTCTGTAGTTTTCAGAGTATAAATTTGAACTTTCTACAGTTTTTAATACATATAGTTCTGAATAATTTATTTTGTTTGTTGCTCTTGTAAATGGAATTATTGTCTTGATTTTATTTTTCGTTTGTTCATTACTAACATATTGAAATACAATTAATTTGCATTTTAATCTTGAATCCTGTAAGTTTGCTGTACTTTTATTACTTCTCATAGTATTTTAGTGGATTAGTTAGGGTTTGTATATACAAGATCATTTTACATGGAAATAGATATAGTTTTTCCCTTTCCAATCTGGATAACTTATCTCTCTCTCTCTCTCTCTCAACCAATCTCTCTTTCTCTCTCTTTCCCTCCATCCCTCCCTCTCTCCCTCTCTCTCTCTTCCTCTTTATCTCTATCCCTCCCCACTCTGTCACTTCCTCCTTCCTTTTATGCCTAATTATCTAGCAAAAATTTCAAGTGCTATGGTGAATAGAAGTTGTAAAATTTAGTGTGATGGCTGATTTTATGTGTCCGATGGATTGAAACTTTGTGTGCCCAAGTATTTGGTTAAATTTTATCCTGGATGTTTCTGTGAGAGTGTTTTTGAATTAGATTGACATTTAAATCAGTAAGGTTAGTAAAGCAGATAGCCCTCCCAAGTGTAGGTGAGCCTCATCTAATCAGTTAAAGGACTGAATAAAACAAAAAGGCTAGCTCTACCCTGAAAAATACATAATTCTTCCTGTCTGACTACCTTTGAAATGGAACATTGGCTTTCTCCCCTACTCTTGGACTAGAACTAAAACTAAAACTTAACTGGTTCTCAGGCCTTCCAAGTGAGACTTGAACTAAAACATTGGCTCTTCTGTGTCTCCAGCTGGCAGACTCAAATTGCAGATCTTGGAAATTTGCAGGTTCCTAATTGTGTACCAGTTTCCTATAATAAATCTCATATGTATGCACACACACACACACACACACACACACACACACACACACATACACACACATATATATGTATACACACACACAAACACACACCCCACATACATCCTATTCGTTCTGTGTCTCCGGAGAACTTTGACTCCTTGATTAATGCAGTGAACATTCTTTTCTTGATATTGGAGGAAAGCATTCAGTTTTCACCATAAAGTGAGATGTTAACTGTAGGTTTTTGTAGAGGCCTTTTATTAAGGTGTTGAAGTTTCTTTCTGTTTGTAGTTTGTTAAGAGCTTTTGTCATGAGAGATGTTGAATTTCTCAAGTGCCTTTTCTGCGTCTTTTAATATGATTGTGTGATTTTTTGTCTTTTATTCTACCAATACGGTATATATTTTGATATAAACCAACCTTGCATTCCTGAGATAAATCCCTCTTGTATGTTCTAGAAGTATTTGTCAGAAATTAGCATAAATTTTTATTATATGTTTTATACAATTCACCGATTAAGCCATGGCAGCCTCAAATGCCCTTGACTCAGATTTTACTATCTTTATTCTGTTTGTTAATGAGGTAAATATAACCTTTCACACATTTTTATTCTCTGTGTGTAAGATATTTCTGTGTTAACTTTTGGATATTATACTTTGACAGCTTAATGATTTATTATTAACCTCTTTTAGACACTACCGAAGACTCTGACAAACACAATGGTAAATCTGATCCAATTTGGGGGAAGAAACAGATCCTCATCTCTTGATTAAAAGAAATAGACTTTTAACTTATTAAGCTTTTCATTGAACTGATGGAAAGACCACAACTAAAAGAACTATGTAATAAAAACTACTTAATATAAAGTGTAATGAATCTAATGGACTAGCTATATGTCCTCCAGCTTATATTGAAAAGAACTTTTGTGTGTGTGTATGCATGTGCGTGTGTGTGTTTACATCAAGTTATGGACCGTAGCTGAATAAGATCACTGTAACTAGATTCTATAATCTATTGATCCATAAACAGTATACTTTAGTATGAATCCTGCCTCTGCCACTTATCTGCTTTATGATCCTTTGCTAATTATTTACCCTTTATATTTCAATTTTATTGCTTGTGAATTTAATTTCATACCACATTCTTACTATATATTCAGAAAATATATGTAGAAGAACTATTCTTATATGGCAGACGTAACTGTTCATTGCTGAAGGGACACTGAACAAGACAAATACTGTTAAACCACCACGAATGCTGTGAAAGCTGTGCATTAGCTTTTATTTTAAAATGTTTATTTAGTTCTAAAATATCAGTTTGATTCTTTTTAAACAGATTCCAGTATTCTGGTGCTATTATTAATTGTTTCTTTGTCTTTTCTTTTCCTGAATTTTCATCAAGGTTATTTTTAAAAGTCTTTTTTTCTGACTTAAATTTCTGGATTACCTAGGAGTTTGCTTATTTTATTTATTGTTTTCTTATTACTATCAGGCATTTGGTCCTGTCTCTTCTTGCATCTAGGAATTTTTGATCGATCAATGGACATCCTATATAGTGAGAGATGATAACAGTAAATAAAATAATTGGTGCTAAGAGTAAATAAAAGTCTTTTAAAGTGCTGGAGATATGTTAAAGGGTCAATAAATAGTAAATGTCATTGTTACTTTTTGTTATCATCAGTATTCTGTAATCACCAGGAATTTGTACTTATGTCTGAGGCTTTTCATGGAAGCAATGTCTGTGCTTTCAAAGACCTTCAAAATTATTATAAATAAAAGCCAAAGGAAAAATAAATGCAATATGTTTGTATTGTTAAGTGCATTCTATCAGCTCTATTCTTAAAATGTATTTTAGAGCAGTTTTAGATTTATGGAAAAATTGTGACAGTAGTACAGAGAGTTTCCATATGCACTCATAATTACTCCTATTATTAACACCCTACATTAGTATGGTACATTTGTTGCAATTAATGAAATAATATTGATACATGATTATTAGCTAAAGTCCCTAGTTTATTCACATTTTCTTAATTTTTACATTTTTTTCTGTTCCAGGATATCATAAAAATCACCACAATACATTTACTTGTCATGTGTCCTTAGGCTTCTCTTGTCTATTAAAATTTGCCAGACTTTTCTTGTTTTTGATGTACTTGATAGTTTTCAGGAGTACTGGTCAGAAGCAATTCTTCCTTTTGATTAGAGGAAAACATTCTCCCAGATATTCAGCTTATTATTCATTCTTTTTTCAGGAAATAATATGTTCCAAAAATAATGAAAGCTCTGGCTGCTTTTAATTTAGTTAAGTGGAGGATAACCTGAGTACAACCATTTTTTGTTGTTTTAAAGTTTAGGTTTTGAATTTGTTCAGACAATGCCATCCAATTTTCATTTGTTAAAAAGTGAAACGAATAATTTTTGACAAGATATAGTTAGATGACTTGTAAATGAAAACTATTTACAGAACATGTATTATATTTTAAACTTCAGTTTTCCAAAATTGATTAGTTATTCATTTATCAACATACTGTGCATTGAATATTCCTATGTGTCAAATACTCTGCTAAGTTTTAATTGATGGTTCCTGATAGTAGTATTGAAACCTATGTGTCTTATACACATCATTATCTTCAATCTGATTACCTAGTAGAAGAAATAATGTTTGTCATAATTTGGCTGTTTACAGTATATTTTTAAGTAGTAAAATTTTATTTTGTATTAATTTTGCAGAACTATTATGGAGCTGCTAAGATGATTTTTTCTGACAACCCACTTGGTCTGACTTGTGGAATGGTATGTCCAACCTCTGATCTTTGTGTAGGTGGATGCAATTTATATGCCACTGAAGAGGGACCCATTAATATTGGTGGACTGCAGCAATTTGCTACTGAGGTATGTATGATATACACGACATCCCCCCACTACCATCACCATGCAAAAATATCTTAAAATAACTTTAATCCTTGGTGCTCTGTTGATACCCAACATTTTTAGTGTGACACACAGCTCAAGTATGTTTTGTACAACAAACTTTATTTTTATTCAGCAGCTTGGCTACAAAAATGAAGTTTATAAAACCATATGTCAAATTAGTTGCAATCCCAGCAGGTTATTAAAATACTTTGACTGAAATTCTATAAATTAGATGATCCGAAAATAGAACTTATTCATTAACTTTATATGGAAGTATGGCAAGGAGACCCTCTTACGAAAAGACTATCTTTCTTAACGGATTATTTTCCCTGAAACTCCCCTTAATCTTTAAAGCTTAAAATACAGCATATTTCATTGTATTCTTTGAGTAATAAAGGTTAGAGAATTTTCAAAAACCCTGAAACTGAGTAATGTTATTTAACCACATTAATAATGTCATTAGATTTTGTGAACTTATAGATTGGATATAGTCTTTTATTTGGGTAAAAAATGTATAATGAAATAAAATGAAAGCACTTTTTTTTCCTATTTATCCCATAGACTTTGATCCTGGCTTTCTCTTTAATGAATCATTTGTAAAAACTTTGATTCTCCAGACACTCTTGGGCTCTCTGAGGTCTCCTATTTGGAGTCAACAAGCAGGTTAATTCCCATGTATCATTTAAATGATCAGCTTATATGAAGGGTATAGTAAGATTTTATAATCTTTGGGGACTAGTTGGCTAGAAGGTCAAATTAAAGTGCCCGTCAATGTGTTCTTTCATTTTAGGACCCTTCCCATAATATTCCTCAAGCTTAAGTCTCACTTTGCTTTTAGTAATAAATCAGGGTTATTCCCTTCCTGCTTTCTGACAGGTTAATTCTAAAGAAGAGCTCCTGGGAATAAGAAAATAGAAACAATTCAAGGTTGTGGATTGTTGCAATAAATTCTGGGATTTAATTTCTTTTCTTACCAAATTCAAAATTGCATTAGGCTTACCTGACCAGTACGAAGTATGATCTTTACTGCCTGTGAAAATCCTTAGTTGATGGAGAAGATTCACTTGAATTCCTCCTCACCTTTCTTTGGGGACCCATTGCCTCTTCATTAAACCAGGGCAAGCTTTCACAGATGCACTCACATACTGTGTATATCAACTAACACAGCATTTTAAAACAAAATGAATTAAAATGATATCATTAGTTAGTAATTGATCTGGTCATGAGAGGTGTGTGTGTGTGTGTGTGTGTGTGAGAGAGAGAGAGAGAGAGAGAGAGAGAGAGAGAGAGAAATACATTATTCCTCTGGAAACTCTCACATGGTTTTAATTCTTTTCTCTGGGAACACCATCCCTCTGGGAACTCTTACTTGGTTCTACCACTCCCTTCCCAGAGCAGAATCTATTTAAGACAGAGACATGTGCCTTCAGAACAGAATTTGTTAGAAACTCACTAAAATTTGAGAGTGGTCACACTTAGGTCTTGCCATAAGTATCACCTAATGAAGAGTTAGGCATAGATTAGGACTGCAGTAGATGCATTTTAAGTGCATCAAGGAATTTAGAATAGGAATGTATCTGCCTATTTCATTCCAATTATAGTTTGTATAACTGTGATTTCAATATCAAATTATAAATTAAAAATGTCCTTGTGGGAACTACTGAGAAAAGCTTTTTGTCCTTTTTTTTTGGGGGGTTGGCCGATTATGGTGCCTGATTTTAGAAAGTCCTGTATTCCCTAGGTCAGTGTGTGGTTTACTTAAATTTGCCCAGCTGTCAAAGTTGTTAGGAAGTTTAAAAAGCAACAACACGAGTAACTACTTTTTCACTGATATTCATGGAAAAAAGTACAAAGTGCAAAATGTTATTCTTTCAAACTACTAAACTATTGACATGAGTATTTAAGTTGAAGTGCAATATGATGCAAATAATTTTATGTTTTGATTGTTTGATAAAACAATGATTGTTTTTTGACCTTTAAAGAAATACAAATCTATTTTTTCAACCAAATTAAGCAAAGGTTAGGAAAGCAGATTACAATAGTATGGTATTTTTCAAAATTGTTTTTCCTTTGACTTACAAGTGATTTTTAAAATACCAACTCAGTAGTCTGCCATCATTGGTTAGGTACATACCTTATTCTTCTCCAGTTTAACATGAGCGTGTGATTTGGAGGGACCATAGTGGAAAAGGAATAAATCACATGATGCATAGCCTTACGTAGAATCAGGAGGCCAGCTGCTTTTTTTTTTTTTTTTTTTTTTTTTTTTTTGTGGGGTTGGGGGTGGATCTTGTGTTGTCATTCCTATTCAATCTTTTGCTGTTTCCACATTTGTGGTGTGAACAAGCGACCTTCCTTCACACACTGGTGTGTTCATGTAGTAAACAGGCTACCGGGGTGATTGTGACTCACTCTAGGAGGCACTTTTTTTCCCTAGTAATATTTTAATCCTATCATAACATTGTTTCAATAAAATAACTGGGAAATAATAGTTTGGTTTAGATTTTATCAGTCACATGATGGTTTTTGAATTTCTCTGCACAAATATAACCCTTGAAAATTTTATTTTGAAAATTATTTGTGTATTTATTGGAATTTTGAAAGAATTATATATTATTTACATTTAATAGGCCACCTAGACTCTCACTGCCTCTGAAATTTAATTAATGCATTGTTGGAAAAGCAGAAGGAGATGAGAATGCATCTTTTTACCCATTGCCTAAAGTTGGAAAAAAATGATTTTACATAGAAAATTAGCTGCATGTCAAATCAGTTCTCTTCTACTGATTAAAAAGTTATGGAGGCAATTTAGAAATATTAAAATTAAAAAACCCCAGTCTTCCAGAATTTGTGTGTCAAAATGAATGAGAGCTGGAAAATTTATACTTAAAATTACCACCTCAATTCTGAATTTTTAGGAATATACTGGATTATGATATTGACATCTAAATATAGAATTTGTTTCACAAAAACATTTTATAAGATTTTTCTAATATCTATGAAATATACCATTTTATGGTATATACCTCTTAGCACTTTACTTGTATTTAGATTTTATACTTTTATTGTACTAGTACCCAGAATCTACAAGAAACTCAAACAAATCAGCAAGAAAAAACAATCCCATCAAAAAGTAGGCTAAGGACACAAATAGACAATTCTCAAAATAAGATATACATATGGCCACCAAAAATGTGAAAAAATGCTCAACATCACCAATCATCAGGGAAATGCAAATTAAAACCAGAATGCAATACCACCTTACTCCTGCAAGAACGATCATAATTTAAAAATCAAAAAGTAATAGATGTTGGCATGGATGTGTTGAAAAGGGAACAAATGTAAACTAGTACAACCACTATGGTAAACAGTGTGGAAATTTCTTAAAGAACTAAAAGTTGATCTAACATTGGATCCAGCAATCCTACTGCTGGGTATCTACCCAGAGGAAAAGAAGTCATTATGTCATTATATGAAAAAGATACTTGATCACACATGTTTATAGCAACACAATTCACAATTGCAAAAATGTGAAACCAGCCCAAATACACATCAGTCAATGGTTGGATAATGAAAATGTGATACACACACACACACACACACACACACACACACACCATGGAATACTACTCAGCCATATAAAGGAACAAAATAGTGGCATTCGCTGCAACCTAGATGGAGTTGGAGACCATTTTTCTAAATGAAGTAACTCAGGAATGGAAGCCAAACATCATATGTTGTCACTCATAAGTGGGAGCTAACTTGTGAGGACACAAAACCATAATAATGATACAATAGACTTTGTGGACTTAGGGGGAAGAGAAATGGTGGGTGGGAGGATGAGGGATGAGACTACCCATTGGGTACAGTGTACACTACTTGGGTGATGGGTACAGCAAAGTTTCAGAAATCAC
Organism: Nomascus leucogenys; assembly: GCF_006542625.1. Classification (NCBI taxonomy): domain Eukaryota; kingdom Metazoa; phylum Chordata; class Mammalia; order Primates; family Hylobatidae; genus Nomascus; species Nomascus leucogenys. Next base: position 77,192,934 of record NC_044392.1, read on the forward strand.
TACTAAAGAACTTACCAATGTAACAAAAAGTCACCTGTTCCCCAAAAACTAATGAAATATTTAAAAATGTAAGAAATTGCTGTTGTTTTAAGCCAAAAAAGAGAATGGAACTGACATGCAATTCTAGATGAAATCAGGTGACTCATTCAGAAAAGAGTTGTCTTTAGATTTTCCTTTTTTATGTTTCTTAAATTTTTTTTTTATTTTCCTTTTTGGCTCTCAGCAAGTTTCTAAACTATCACCTCTCATTTGACTTTACTCAATCCTTGTATCAACATATACTATTTGCAGTAATGCAATAAATACTTTGAAATATACAATAAATGATTAACACAGTTACACTATTGTGCTACTGAACAGTAGATCTTATTCTATGTAAGTGTATTTTTGTACCCATTAACTATCTGGAATTGAATTGGATTTTTCATTAACACAAATAAATGACAAATGCTTGAAGTTTTGGATATCTCAAGTTACCTTGACTTGATCATTACACATTGTATGCATCTATCAAAATTTCACCTGTACACCATACACATTTGCCACTAATATGTATTCATAATAATTAAAAATAAAAAATTAAAAATTGAAGAATTTTTTTCATGTAGTATATAAAATGTATTTTATTTGCTTTAGATTGAACATATATTATAGATAAAATGCTAAAGGCCATGATATTCCCTTCCCAAGTCAAGCACTCTGATTAATTGATGAATCTTGTCTATGTTTTATATTTCCTAAGAAATAATTGTACAAATAATGTGGAATTCTCAAATGAATGTTGAAGTTTAGAAACTTTCTCATCTGTTTATTGACCATTCATCTTCCTCATCTGTTTTAAAAAAATTTATTCTTTGTACATTGTGTCGTATGTGTGGTGATGGAGGGATCTAATGATATAACACACCCACCCTGGATTCTCTACAGAAAGCCCGTTAACTCAATTCCATTTATTGTGTAGTTTGTTGTTTCCAGACTGATTTGTAATAACTCTAATTTTATATAGTAAGATCGTATGTATGGATTTGTCTGCTTTTGTTTTTTTTTGGCAGGGTTCGGAGCTCTTTATTTTTTCTTTACATTGATCTATTTACGCATCCATTCACTGATACAAAATGTATTAATTGCTACAGTTTTATATTTTTATATATGATGGGGTGTTTTATTCTTGATTTACCATTTTCAGAATTTTGTTAACTATTCTTATGCCTTGATAACATGAAGATGGGATATTTCTTAAGGGTTAAAGAAATAATATACTATATATTCCAAGGGACTGTAAACATTTATTTCTATATTTTATCAAGAGTAGACACAGTTAGAGTTAAATTAGTCCAGTAAATATACACTAATACAATTAAAAATGTCAAGTCTTATGAGACTACATTAAAGAACATTTAACAATTATTTAAATTACATCAACGTTTATGTTTTGCTTAAACACGATAATAGTTTTGAAGAATTGGGAATGGAGAAGGAACTTGTTCACTCAAATTAGTATATGATTGTTTTAATAGAGTAAATATTACTTCTACCATATCTTCACCTTGGATATGGAAGTCACTGAAATTCTTAAACTTTTGTATTCTACAACTATATTTTAGGAGAATATAGAAATATGTATTCTAATGAACAATAGAGTATTGCAGGTGTGCTCTGAAATAATGTATTTCTGTGATAAATTTCATCTGTCAAATAGAAGAGTGGAGACAGAAATATTAAGTGCAAGCCCCATATTAAAAACAATCATCAAAAAGATGAGTATTTGTGCATAAGCTGAAAAGTGAGGTTGGAAATACTCTAGCTGTGTATTATGTTGATTGCTTTATAAGTAAGATGATCAAATGACCGAGATAGGTTAGAGAATGATCAGGACATTATTAATAATCAGTCCAGTACAGCAGGAGTAAACTAAGACCACCCCAGGCAAACTGGCTTATGTGAATACCCAGTGTAATAAGAGCCCACTAGGTAAGGATTCAGCTAATCAAACTAACATTGATTGGGCATCGATCAGCACTATGTGTTGTTGTAGACTGCTTCTTTACTGTAAGTCCTAGGAAACATTATAGTTTCTCAGGAAATAATCAAAGCCAAAAATTGAAATAATGTAGTAAATGAAATAAGACATATATCTTTACATTGGCATCCTTGGACTTACTGTCTAATCTTCATTAATTTTTGTCACATGGTTTTGGAGGTGATTAGACCTTAGTGCAAAGGAATGTATCAGGCAGGGAGAAAATGCAGTTATATTGTACTTGCATAGTGCTTCAGTGCATTTTTGTAATATCTCACTCTAAAATGCTGATAAACAACGCTGAGGGCATGCAAAACAGGTAATGTTTTTTCCATTTTGTTCGTAAGGAAACTAAGAATCATAGTGGTTACAAAATCACAGCTAATGCTAAATAAACTCCCAGTGTCCTGCACAATGTTGAGTACTTTATTTAGAGCTTGATTAATCCTCAAAATAAGTCTCCAAGTAATGTCATTATTTCCATTTTACATATGAGTAACAGGAAGCTCCAGGAAATTAATTAAATTCCACAACATCACATCTAGTGAGAGGCAAATCTAGAATACAAACCTAGTGGTTTAATTTTCATTACTTCGCAAACTCTTACTTGCCCCAGATAATGTTACTAGTCAAAGACAGAGGCTCAGTGTGAACCCTGGTTTTCTGGCTGTAAGGCCACAGTAGTATCTGTTGCATCTTCTAGACTAGCCAAATATACTTAGTCACCCTACCTCACAAGTCCTTGTTTTTCTGTTAGATATGAAGCTACTACATTGAAATAGGTTGGGTAAGACCAACACATATGGCTTAGTTTTTTTTTTTTTTTTCTTTTCTTTTTTAACTTCTATAGCTGGGAATGAATCTAAGTTTTATGGGGCTTCAGATAACAAAATGTTGGGTTCATTCTTTAGAAATTACATTACAGCACTACTGAAAAATTTAAATACAGGGCCTTAGAAGGGGTCTATACGGGCCAGGCGTGGTGGGTCATGCCTTTAATCCTAGCACTTTGGGAGGCCGAGGCAGGTGGATCACAAGGTCAAATCAAGACCATCCTGGCCAACATGGTAAAACTCTGTCTCTACTAAAAATAAAAAAAATTAGCCAGCCATGGTGGTGTGCACCTGTAGTCCCAGCTACTCACGAGGCTGAGGCAGGAGAATCACTTGAACCCAGAGGCAGAGGTTGCAATGAGCTGAGATCGCACCACTACACACCAGCCTGGCGACAGAGCGAGACTCCATCTCAAAAAAATAAAAATAAAAAAAGGCGGGTTCTATGTGACGAGGGACCTTGAAGCGTTAAGTGTTTATCTGCAGTTTTATTTTATTTTGGAATGCCTAAGTATGATTTTGTGAAAGCTGTTATACAAGTAAATTTAGGAATAAGCCTAGCACATTTATGATACAGTTTGACAAACTGATCGATAAAATCTATCAGTTCATTATGTAATCTAAAACTAAGATACATTATCATGATAATGAAAAATTAATATATATAGCTAATAACTTTTTGCAGGTCATTTATAAATAGGATATAGATTAAACTATAGTTGTTAGATTAATGATATATCACACTTGCCCTATTATCCCAAAGTTTTATCACTTTAAATGAGATTTCTCTATACTACTTGTATTTAAAATAGTACTACCAATTATTTGTGAATGTTTTTTACCAACACCCAACCCTCAAACACAAAGGTGAATTATTTCTGAGGGAAGTAAGATATAGATGAAAAATATGCATTAAGCACTAAGAAAATAAGTATTTTTTACCCTGGTAAAATGTGTCTCTCTGGAATGCAGATACAAGTAACATCTTTGAAGACTTGATTTGTGTCTCTCCTTTTACTCTTAATGCAATTATTAATAGAAAAGAATAACGTCTTGATAGAATTCACTAAATATCTGACATTCTTCTCCAAAAATCTTTAGAAATCTATTAAAATATTCCTTACTGGCACAGTAGTTTATAATAGAACTGTGGGGCCAGATGAATTGCTAGATGATTTTCATCACAATATTTTAGTTTGTTTTAAAACTGTATCTTAATATCTAGAACTTAAAAATAAGCTACAGTGATTTGGGGGCAATAACTTTGAAATTTACCAAAATTGCATGGTTAAAATTATTTGCGGTTACTTTTTTTCTACATTAGTTTTAAAAAATAAATGTAAATATATACAATTTCGTGGGCAATTTACAGTTTTAAAAGATTCATTGGTTTAAGCTTCAACAACTTAAAAATGTATATACTTTCATAAAAATATTTGATGACTAATAATATAGAGTGGTATAAAGCAATATTATTGTATCAACATGAATCACTTGTAAAAGGCATGATGCTATAAGTTAACATTTAAGCCACCCATTTATCTTCAAATAATAATGATAAATAAAATTTAATTGAAGTAGAAAAAAGATTAAGAGGTGAACTGAAAAACAAATATAAATACCTTTTGGGCCAGAAATGTTATAAAAACATGGGGACTAGGTTATTCTCTGCTAACTTCTGCTGGGAAGTGGTCTAGGGTAAACTTAAGCGCCAAAAACATCTTGCATGGTAGAGGACTGGACTCAGCTCCACCTCATAGAAAGTTCAATAAAAAAATAGGTGCAACTGCTGTACAGAGCTGAGGCTTATAGAAAGCTGCAGAAAGAAGCAGAGAAAGCTGTACAGCAGGTATTGTGGGCATGTGTCTATGGTACAGTGATGTGGTTCTGTGATACCTCTAATCACCTTGGACTGGAGCCCTGCACTTTAAGAAACCTGTTTCTGCAGTGGGAGAGAGGGATAGGAGTATTGTTGATTGAAGGCCACCACATACCTGATAGGAAGCCGTAGGGAGAGTGCACCAAAAGAGGAAAAATTCACTCAACATAAATGAGAAACAAAAAGGTGGAAACTACGTTAGGAAAGATAATCTATTAGTGATAATTTAAAGACTTACCTGATGGTACCTGACTTTATCCTAATGAAACACAAATAATATTATAATCAGGCCTTTAAAATTAATATGTATAAAATAATATCCTAAAATGAGATAAAATAAAATCAACAGTGAGTTTAATATAAAAAATAGTTGACTGTAAATTTACACTATAATGACAATCTCAATAGAAAAGGTCAGTTTTGGGCTGGATAGAGGCACAAATTGCAGAACTAAAGAAATAAAAAGTAAAAATATGGTCTGGGTATTCAACCAGAGCACAATAAAGAGATATGAATGAATGAAAAGTTTAATAGAGAAGTTCAGAAGCTTCTAAGACTCCAATACACATGTAAGAGGAGCTCCTAAAGTAGAGAGAGAGAGAGATTGGCACAGGAGGAGCCTTAAAGCAGTTATGGTGGAAAATTTTCCAGAAGAAAGGAAAGATGAAAGGTCTTCACCTAGATACAGGGTTGTGGTAATATTGTGCAATACTAAACATAATGAGAATCAGAACTTCAAGATAAAGGGAAAACAAATTACTTGAAAACCAAATGACAATTACTCTGACCTTAGATTTCTCATCAGCATCTACTAACAGTTATTCTTTAGAAGGAAGGAAACAAATGTGGAAAGAAAGATAAAAGAAACGATGTATAAAAATATGGTTGTGAATATAATTAAATATTGATCCCAGAGTAATTATAACTTATTTTGAGGTTTTAAAAATAAAGATGTAAAAAAAGGTTTTATAATACTGACAAGGAAGTGTTTTGGAAAATAAAAATAATGAAAAAATCTCTTAAAAGATGTAATATTCATAAACATTTATACACATGACAACATAACTTTACTTAAAATTTGTAAGATTTATTTGTATAAAGTTTATTAGATTGATTTAAGATATCTATACTTTTCTGAGCCTAACGTAGAACAAGTCCATTATTTTCATGCACTTGCAGAACATTTATCAAAACTGACCATGTACTAAAAAACAGTGCCTTATAGTCCCCGACTTACAGTGATTCAACTTAGGATTTTTTGACTTTAAAATGGTGTAAAAGTGATACACATTTAGTAGAAAACTTACTTCAAATACTCATTCAGCTACATTATTTTTAACTTTCAGTACTGTATTCGATAAATTACATGAAATATTCAGCACTTTATCTTATAACAGGCTTTGTGGTAGATTATTTTGCCTATCTGTGGGCTAATGTAAGTGTCCTGAGCATATGATTTTGGATAAGTTTCTCATAACCAAACTATAAACACTTACGTTTTCAACTATATTTGGTCAGTTTTAACCACTCTATTCAATTGGTTTATCAAATATCCAATATAACTTTTGTATAGTCATAATAACATGGACTATGATCTTATGAGTCAGTTCCTTTGTATAGAAAATGAACACTCATACCTAAAGTCAAAGATTTTTAGGATTGGAGATACAAATACTAAGTTCCCCAGAGAGTGCCTTGTAAAGAGAAGGCATTCATCACAAGAACTTATCACCATTGACTCTAATCTTCACAATAAATTGCTGAAGTAATCATTACTCTTTTAACTTTCAGAGTTGGTATTTAGAAAGGTGAAGTACTCTCTAATATAACATATATATTTTTTGTTGTTGTTTTTAAGATTTGGCTTAGGTGTCAATTTCTCTTCCGGGTGGGTTTACCTTCTCAAATACTCTGAGAGCACCATTTGTGAAAATTAACACTGTACCAGACAGGCTGCATAGTAATATAGTTTATTAAAAATATTTAGGACATATGAGTGCTCTGTTATCCAGGGAGCTACTTACTGGAGAGTCTATGTTTTTATTCATACTGGTGTCTAGGACATAGGAGGTACATAAACAATACCTACCAAATTGAAAAGGAAACTGAATGAAAGAATATTCTGATTTCAGCTAACAAAGTATTTTTAACCTGCCAGATGTATCTCTCAATGTCTGTTTTAATAATATGAAAATTATGGAAAAAATCTTTGAGAATTACTAATACAGTAATTTTGATAAATAAAAATTTGACATGACGTGAAGTTTTTATCATTTTTAATACATTTGAAACACAGTTCTCACTTTTGGTGTTCCTGGTCTAATTGTTGTGAAGAAAACTATTTGCCAAGAAGCCCAAGTATATTTCTTTTCAAAGAATGAATGCTGTGATTAGTATGTACTCAGTATTTCCTTTGACTTGTTTTACAAAAGGAAACAAATAACAAAGAAAAATTACAGAGAAGCATCTCCTACAAGGTATGTAATTTGAGGTAACTTACTTTTGGATGCACAAATAGCAATCTTTCTTCATTCAGGCATTCAAAAGGTAACAAGACATTCATCCCACTGATTAAGTAACTCAAGAAATTGAAACCAGCAAAAGAAAAACTGATGTATTATTTTTATTAAGATTTATGTTAGACCTACACTGATGAAATAACATTCCTTTAGAAATTACCAGAAATTATTTTTATTTTATAATGAAATCAAGCTAAACACTTGCAAGAGTATAATCCTCTTGTGAGGTACGCAGAATACAATCATACTGTTAAAATTTATCCTTCAACTAGTAGAGATGTTCTAAAATTTCCAAGAATATTTTACTTCTCATGACTTCCCTATAGTATATATTTGCTATTGTTTGGTTAATTAGAACAAACAGAGTAATTGAGGAATAATTACAGCTGTCAAACATTTATGTTTATTTTCATTATATACTCTTTTAGAAAGCAAGAAAAGTTAAAATGAGCGAGAGTTACCCTCAAATTTGAATTGGTAAATATACTTTTATTTACAATGCTTTGTCCGTTTTCATTTATAGAACACTATATAATGATTAGAAAATTATACTATTTCTGTCTCCAGAAGGTGAGGAGACTTGGGAGAAAATCCTGTGGCTCCTCTCTGCATTGCAATCTTTCCATTTTAAATATCAGTATAATCTCTCCCTTTCTTCAAAGTAATGTGAAAATTATGGAGAAAATGCTGGTAAAGTCAATTTGGAGTGGTGAAATAAATGCACTTTCAAGATGAATATACAAGAAAATTAATATTAAAAATGTTCCTCAAGAATGTACTATGTACCCACAATATTAAAAAATTTAAAAAGTAAAATTAAAAAAAAATACCATGTACTTACAAAGTAAAAAAATTAAAAAGTAAAATTTAGAAAAGGATATTCACTTGTAGATAATTCTTCTTCATTACCACTGAGGTAGAACTGTTTTCCTTGGTGAATTTTACTACTTTGTTTAAGCATATCACTGGAGTCCAGGAATTTTGAAATTCATCAAAATCTTGAGTGCCTATTAAAATAATCTTAAAATAGTCCAAGTGATAACAATATTTGCAGGGAAGGGAACACCTTAAAAAGAATACAAATGCAATGTTATAAGACAAGAAAAGGAAAGGAAACATATACAGAGAAGGAAGAAATAAAACTGTCTTTGTTAGCAGATGACAGAATTGTCTATGTAGAAAATTCCAAAGAATCAACAGAAAAACTGGAACTAATACAGAATTTTGACAAAAAGGTATATAAGATTAATATACAAAAGTCAGCCACTTTCCTTTACAATAGCAATAAATGATTAGAATTTGAAATTAAAAGTATACCATTTACATTTTCATCCTTAAAAATGAAATACATAGATATAAATCTAATGAAATATGTATAAGATGTATATGAGAAAAACTATGAAACTGTGATAAAATAAAAAAAGCTAAATAAATGGAGACATATTCCAGGTTTCCAAATAGAAGACTTCTTATTTTCAAGATGTCAGGTCTTCCAAATTTGATCTATAGATTCAGTACAATCCCAAATCAAAATCTCAGGAAACTATTTTATAGATATTGACAAACTGATTGTAAAGTTTATATAGAAAGGCAAAAGATTAACCAACATAATATAGAACAACAAAGTTGGAGGACTCAGACTACCTGATTTTAAGACTTACTGTAAAGCTGCAGTAATCAAAACAGTGTGGTATTGTTAAAATAATAGACAATAGATCACTGAAACAGAATAGAGAGCCCAGAAATAGACACGCATAAATATAGCCAACTTATCTTTGACAAAAGAGCAAAGGCAATATAATGGAGAAAGGGTAGTCCTTTCAACAAATGATATTTGTACTACCCTACTTCCATATGTAAAAATGTGAATCTAGAAACAGACCTTACACCCATTGAAAATTAATTAAAGATGGATCATAAACCTCAATGTAAAATGCAAAACTACAGAACTCTTTGAAGATAACATGGGAGAAAATGTAGATGACCTTGGGTTAGACAATGACTTTTTAGGTACAACATCAAAGGCAAGATTTATAAAATAAATTATTGATAAGATAGACTTCATCAAATATAAAAAATTCTGAGCTGGGTGTGGTGGCATGTACCTGTAGTCTTGGCTACTCAGGAGGCCGAGGGAGGATTGCTTGAGTGCAGGAGTTTGAGACCAGCCTGGGGAGCATAGTGAGACTCTCATCTCAAAACAAACACGGAAAAAAAATTAAAACTTCTACTCTGCAGGAAACTGTCTTGAAAGAAAATGAAAATACAAGCCACAGACTGGGAGAAAATATTTGCAAAAGACATACCTGATAAAGAACTGTTATGCAAAATGTCCAAAAGTCTCTTACAACCCAACAATATGAAAACAACCCATTTAAAAAATGATACAAAGACCTTCGCAGATATCTCACCAAGAAAGATATACAGATGGAAAATAAGCATCTGAATAGATGCTTCATATATATCATCAGGGAAATGCAACGTGAAACAACAATGAGATACCACTATACTATTAGAATGCTTAGTCTGCTCAGTTTGCTACAACAAAATAGCATAAACCGGATAGCTTATAAACAACAAAAATTATTACTCTTGGTTCTGGATGCTGGGAATTCCCAAAGTGTTTGTAGATGTATAATATGCTCATAAGCTGCTTTCTGGTCATAGGCAAAGGCTTTTTACTGTGCCTGTCTCACATGTGACAGGGGCAAGGTATTTCTCCTGGGGTTGTTTTTAAGGGAACTAATCTAATTGAGGAGGACTCCTCATGACCTAATCACCTCCTAAGTCTCTCATGACCTAATCACTTTTTAAAAACCCCACCTTTCTAACATTTGTGGTTAGTTTTCAACATATGAATTGAATGCAGTGGGGGCGTGGACACAAACTTTCGGAGGAGACCAAACAGCCAAAATGCAGAACACTGACATCACCAGATGCTGACAGGATGAGGAGAAATAGGAACTTTATTCTTTCCTGGTGGGAATGCAAAATGGTACAGCCAATTTGGAAGACAGTTTTAACAGTATCTTGCAAAATTAAACATACTCTTATCATATGATGTGGCAATTTACCCCAAAGAGTTGAAAACTTACGTTAACATGCAAACCTGCACATGGATATTTATAACAGCTTTATTCATAATCACCCAAATTGTTGAGATATCCTTCAGTAAGTGGATACGTAAATAAACTATGGTACATACAGATATCGCAATATTATTCAGGATTAAAAAGAGAGGAGCTATCAAGCCATGGAGAGACATAGAGAAAACTTAAATGTATGTTACTAAATGAAAGAAGCCAATCTGAAAAGGCTGTATATTGTATGATTTCGACTGTATGGCATTCTAGAAAAGGCAAAACTATGGAGACACTAAAAAGACCAGTGGTTGCTGGGGAGAAGGTGAGAGAGGGATGCATGTGGAGATTAAGAAGATTTTTAGGACAGTGAAAGAAACTATTGTGTATGATGCTGTAGTCCTATGATGCTATTTTCATAATAAATTTGTGCAAACCCATTGAAGGTTCACTGGTTGTAATAAATATACTGAAATGTACCACTATGGGGAGGATGTTGATAATAGGGAGGCAGTTCTCTTAATGCACCAACTACCTTAGTTCTCGGGTGGCGGGATAGCATGGTGGGGAACCAGATGATGTAGTTCAGTGTTTTTTAAATGCTTCATGAACAATTCTTGGTTTGTAAAGTGAATTTATTAATTAAAATAACCAGCTATTTTTGTTAGTAGATTGACTAGAATATATCAAAATATATTTTATCAGAATGTATGAATTTAATATATTAAAATATAACATTCTAAGTGGGTTAGGAATGACAAATTCATATAATTGTTTCAGTTATAATTTCTTATTGAAAAATTAGAGATATATAGTGAAATTTTTAACGATTACTGTGAAAATGTGATAATAACAGAGTTTTTTCTCAAACAAATTTACAAGAAAAAAACAACCCCATCAAAAAGTGGGTGAAGGATATGAACAGATACTTCTCAAAAGAAGACATTTATGCAGCCAAAAAGCACATGAAAAAATGCTCATCATCACTGGCCATCAGAGAAATGCAAATCAAAACCACAAGGAGATACCATCTCACACCAGTTAGAATGGCAATCATTAAAAAGTCAGGAAACAACAGGTGCTGGAGAGGATGTGGAGAAATAGGAACACTTTTACACTGTTGGTGGGACTGTAAACTAGTTCAAACATTGTGGAAGTCGGTGTGGTGATTCCTCAAGGATCTAGAACTAGAAATACCATTCGACCCAGCCATCCCATTACTGGGTATATACCCAAAGGACTATAAATCATGCTGCTCTAAAGACACATGCACACGTGTGTTTATTGCGGCACTATTCACAATAGCAAATACTTGGAACCAACCCAAATGTCCAACAGTGATAGACTGGATTAAGAAAATGTGGCACATATACACCATGGAATACTATGCAGCCATAAAAAATGATGAGTTCGTGTCCTTTGTAGGGACATGGATGAAGCTGGAAACCATCATTCTCAGCAAACTATCGCAAGGACAGAAAACCAAACACTGCATGTTCTCACTCATAGGTGGGAATTGAACAATGAGAACACATGGACACAGGAAGGGGAACATCACACACCAGGGACTGTTGTGGGGTGGGGGGAGGGGGAAGGGATAGCATTAGGAGATATACCTAATGCTAAATGACGAGTTAATGGGTGAAGCACATCAGCATGGCACATTTATACATATGTAACAAACCTGCACGTTGTGCACATGTACCCTAAAACTTAAAGTATAATTAAAAAAAAAAAAAAAGTTCAGGCTTTGGAGTCAAGTAGCCTTAAGATAAAATCTTTTGTATGTGAACCTGACCACAGTTTTCTTACCTAGGAAATGGATCTGATAATTGTACCTCCATAAAAGGTGGATTGAAGACGAAATGATAGAGATTTAACATAAAGCCTAGCACATAGGATATATTTCAATAAATACTCGCCTTCTTATTATTGTGGGGAAATACATATTAGGTATACTTTTCATTCATCTTTAAATACTTCAGTCACTCTCTTCTGATATTAACAAGTTTATTTCATTTATTACATTGTTTTGGCAGTTGACCCTTCAACTTAAAAATTAAATCGTTGAATATTAGTTAGTTGATGGACAACTGACATTTGCTTTAACGAAAAAGAGAGGGGTCTTTCTCACCGAAAGAGCCAAAATATTTTATAATATTTTTGTTACATTATGAAACAATAGGGAACTATATTCTAAGAAAAATCTCTTAGGAATTTGATACTGTAAATAACTGGACCTAATATATCTTTTATGTATAATTTGTTTGTAATTTTATGTTACACTTCTCTGAAGACTGATGTAGTTTAATAAAAGGAATGAAAAATATTATTTTTGAAAAATATTCTTTGCATTTGTGGACACTTTAAATTGTATAATTTGTTTTAACTAACTTTTGTAAACTTTTATTTTTAAATTTAACAAAATTAAGTTAACCCTCTTTTTAACTTACACAATTTATTCATTAGCAGTTTAAAGTGTTACATTATTAGTTATTTTAATTTACATTTTTCATATAATGCCAGCTCTAGATTTATAATTGATTTCAATTTTCATAGTTTCATAATATACTTAAATACAAATCACTACCCCCCATTCACCCACAAAATATTTTTGAAGCTATTTATTTGGCTTTTTGTCCATTTGCCCTCATTTTGTCGTAATCAGGCTACATTCATGGAAGTATATTGTGTATATATGAAATAATCCATTATTTGTATTTCAGTTAAAAAAGAGTTAGTTGCTGATGTTTTAAAGGGATAGAGGGCCACTTACGCCTTCAAGTCTCTATTATGTTTGAAAGTGTAACTTACGTATTTCAGAATTTAGGGTTGATGACAGAAAAATATTAGTGGCTAAAAAAACATTGAATGAGTCCTCATATATTGCCAAGGTGCAATAGTGTGCTGAAGCCAGCTAGGAACAGCTCTAGTGCTGATTAAATTTTTAGGAATTTTGTAAACGGGTTGTGAAACATAGTGATTTTGAAAAATTAAAGTATATAGACATGTAGTCATAAAAATCATATTAAAAATAACTAAAATACTACAAACTCACTGCCTCTAAATTATTTATTTCCCATTAACTATGCTCCTGAGATTATTTGTATCTATTGCATTGTATGTTTGAAATTTTAATTTTTGCAGTGATGGATGTGTTCGTTTTATTATCCACTAGCCACATATAGTTATTGAGCACTTTAAATATGATTAGTGCTACTGAGGTCTTTGCATTTTTAATTTTATTTAATTTTAATTTTAATTTGAACTTAATCAAATGTGGCTAGTGGATTCCGTCTTGATCACTATGAGTTTAGATACATTCTGTCTCATGGAATTTGAACACTAGGTGAAATGAGAAGTAAATAACATTTGCTATATGGGCAGACAGTTTCCTAAAGCACTTTCCACATATAATTAGCTCATTAAATTCTCAAAACATCTCTATGAAATATATTTTATTAATCCCACCTTATTAAGGAGACTGAGGCATAGAAATGTTAAAGGACTTGTTCAATTCCATACATCATGAGACTGATGGAAGTCAAGACTTAACCCCAAGAGTCTAGTTTCAACGCCATACTTCTAAAAATACACCACCTGTTGTGCTGAAATTCACAAAAATGTGGTTCAGTTATTTACTTCCTTAAAAATTGCATCAAGGTTGATCCAAACTCCTGTAAAACTCAGGGGGAAAACCCAGTGCAATAAAAGGTTTAAATAAAAAATCCCAGAACAGAGCAGGCAAAGGGATACCAATTGATAGATTAGTGTATTGAGCCAAGCAACATAATGAGTATGTATTGAACAACTCTTAAGCTGCAGTGCCTGTGCTTGAGCAAATTGGGCTAACAATTTGCATTCTAGTATGTGCACATGATGCTATGTGTGCTGAGGAGTGTGCTTGCTTTCATTTCTTCAAACACTGTAAGAGTCTTTAACTCTGTGTTGGGTACTTAGTAGGGATTCTGTAAACATTTTTTAAAATAATTCAATGTTTGCATTTGATAATTTTTTTAAAAGAAGGCTTAAATTTTTATTCAAAAATATTGAAATATTTTAGGTGAAAATACATACATATTGTGTATTATTTGGTAGTTGCTACTTTATTATTTGCTTGCCATTAGCTAGAATTTGTGTCAGATATGACTTTATTATTTGCATGCCATTAGCTAGAATTTGTGTCAGATATGCTAGGCGTTTCAGAACTTACCTATTTCTTGCTTCTGAGTGAATTCTGAGCACAAATTCTATTCCATTTGGTTATCACACTAACTTCATATTATAATGAATGCTGTAGCCTTAGTAAATTTAAATCTACTTCCATTGTAAAAGATGTCAGCAATAAATGATACTTTTAAATAAATCATAAATGTCTTCATTTAAGATTTGTTAAAATGCAATGTTATTTGTAAATGTTAGCAGATTTTAACATGAAAAAGTTAAATATTTAATTATTAGTTCACAAACCTAAAATTATTCAACTAAATATGAAAGAAATTAGCATTTGTTTAATCCCTAAATAAAATTAGCTATATCTCTGTTCCCTGATCAGAGATACTTGATCATGTTAAATGTATGTTTTAAATATCTCTTTATGAAAAGTATGTGAAATCTTTCTTTGGGGAAATATAAAAAATATATTTTAACTATATTTTAATTAATGATCTAATAAAATATATATTTATGAAAAGTATCTGAAACCTTTCTTTGGGGAAATATAAAATATATTTTAACTACATTTTAATTAATTATATAAAATTATTTATTAATTTAGAAGTAGAATTTAGTTCTCTGTTCACATTGCTTAGAAAGGAATAAAAGATAACAGTATGTGTTGATTCAAAAATAATATGTAAGAAAATCTGTACTGTTTGGATAGCACAGGGAAGAGCAGGAACACATATTAATGATTTGTAAATTATACAAATTGTAGCTGGGAATAAGAAATTGTTGTATTACCAATTTAAACTCATTAGTTAACATATATTCCCCCTTATATCTAAAAACACTGAATATTAAAAGATGAATTCAAAGATGTTGCCTTCCCTTAAATATTTTATGGTCTAAGAGAGGAAACAGATAAGTAAACCCGTAAAAGTGACAAAGTATTAGAATGAAAATGACAAAATATTATGAGACCATTTATGAGGGCCTTTCATCTCATGCTGAGAAATTGACCCTATAATATTTGTTGATAATACCATCTTCAATTTTTTAAAATAAGATTGTTTGGATGTTCCTTATGTGTTTGGACTTTATTTACAGTAGTTTGTGGTATATGTGGGATGAGGTTAAGAAAATGTAAAGTCCTGTCACCTTTATTCCTCATTCTTAAGAAAACTTACATTTATATCTATTGATCTCTGTCTGGGTTTCCAGGATGGAAAGTTACTGCTTTGACCTATTAAATGCAAATAACTGTGTGAGCCAATCCATTGGATAGCATAAATAACTTACCTATAATATGGATTTATTCACTGGCCACTTCTATTGGTAGTCAAGTTTTCATAAGAGTAGAATAATGAGATTATTGTGATTTATTTCTTCTACTTTTAGTTCTATCAATTTCGCTTTATATATTTAAAATTGTACTTTAAAATCTTGTTGAAAAATTGACCATTTCCTTGCTATGAAATGTTCTTTAAGTTTAGTAATGCATCTTGCCTTAAAGTCTAATATTTCTAATATTGGTGTATATATATATTATATATATAGTATATATATACTATATATATGTACCAGCTTTCTTTTGATTAGTGTTTGCATTGTATAACTTTTTGTAGTCTTTAACTTTACACTTACCTATCTGTGCTCTTATATTTAAGGCTTTTATCTTCCATAACTTTTGTCTTTTAATTGGAATTTTAGTCCATTTACATTTAATATAATTTATCATGTTTGTTTATATTTACTGTCTTACCATTTGTTTTTTTGTTTCCTACCCTCTACCACCTATTTATAATAATTTTAATTAATACATTTTAATAATATATTTTTAAAATCCCACTCCCTCCTTCCACATTAGCTAGTTATGTTTTTTTGCTAAATATATTTTACTAAATGTACTTAGTAAATTTAATTTTTTTATTTTTAACAAATTCCAGTTTTTAATGAAGTTTACATTCTTCTTACATACTTTTGAACATATTAATCATAGTTATTCTAAAATTTATTTTTGAAAACCACACTTTAACTAGATTATGTATGTATCTCTTTCAATTTTTTTAGGTTTATTTTTCTTGCAGGCTTGGACTTTTTAAAATAAAAACCCAGGCATTTTATAAAAACTTTGTAGAAACTGTGGTTGACTTATTATTCACAGAAAGTGCATTCTATCGTTTGGTAGATAGATAAGAGTGAGGACTGATCACTGTTATTTAAATCCAGGGCTGAGTTGACTCAAGGCTGGGTTGACTGTTTACCCCTCATTTGCCCTACTTATAGAGTGTAGCCCTCCAGAAGCTTCAGCTGTACACTGAGGTGTTTACTAGGGCTCTTTCTTATTTAGTCACTCCAGTTTTTGTTTTTCCTGGACCATAGGGTTTTCTGTTTAGATCCTTAGGTTTTTGTCATATGCACTTTAAGAATTTATCTCACTTTTCTGCACTTTATTTTGCTCCAGGTTAATGGCCTCCTACATTTCCAAAACTCTGTGTCTCTCTGGTTTCAAAAGACTGCCAACATCTCTTTTCTGAGCTGTGGTTCTCTTCAAGATTCTTCGCCTTCCTCCCTTTGGTAAGAAGTCGCAAATCCCTCAGGGGAAAAGTGACTTCTGGTCACTTAACTTTGTTCTTACTTTCTCTCTGAGATGTTAGCCCTTCCAAGATGCCTGCGTCAGTAGTTCTTGAATGTTTCAACTATTTTTTTAAATCATTATTCTCCCAAAGTTAATCTATCATAATCAAAAGCAGAATTCAAGAAATTATTTATTAAATGTCTACCGTGTGCCATCGCAATGCTAACTCCTATAATGCAAGGGTAATGTGGTTACATGTGACATGTTTTCTGATTCGGGGAACTAACGTTCTGCTGAATGACATCATAACACATGCCACAGATAGGTTGGTAAGTGATTATGTTGGAGACATACAGATTATGCTGTAGGAGCTTAGAGGAGAGGCACTTAACTTACCCTCTAGGTGGGAGTAGGGAATGTGCCCCAGGAGTGTTTCCCAGAGGAGGCATGACTCTAGAAAGGAAAGATTGAAAGTTAGCCATAATTCCTTATGTACTTGACACAATAAAAGTTGTAAGTATACCATATTAATACTGAAAATATACTGCTCATTGATATTTAAAACAAGAATTCGTTTGAAACATCAAAAATATGTTTGAGGATGTAAGCTAGTTTCAAAATTTTAACCATGGCAATTGATTTCTCCGTAGGTATTCAAAGCAATGAGTATCCCACAGATCAGAAATCCTTCCCTGCCTACCCCTGAAAAAATGTCTGAAGCCTATTCTGCAAAGATTGCTCTTTTTGGTGCTGGGCCTGCAAGTATAAGTTGTGCTTCCTTTTTGGCTCGATTGGGGTACTCTGACATCACTATATTTGAAAAACAAGAATATGTTGGTGGTTTAAGGTAATGCCTACATTTATTTCATGTTTATAGTGTCAGAAATGATGGAGCAAAACAATTATGAATATTGTTGGTTCATAATCATATAGAAACTTCAGGCTCACAGATGGTATTTTAAATGTTCTTTTTCCAAATGTTCAAATTTTGATTACATTATTCACTTTAAAATTTGCAGTTGGCTTGAAGCAATATTTATTTAAGAAATTTTCTCTCTAGTTCTGTGAATTTAAGAGAAATCACTGCAAATTATTTTTTGATTATAAGAACCAATCATGTGAAAAATGGTTTTAGCCCTGTGAATATTTCTTTTAATGGAGATATAACTGAAAATCATGGATATTAGTGATGGGGGAAAACCTAGATCCGTGGAATATTGGACTATTCATTGTGTTGTCTACACAGATATGTTGTCTTACATATTTTCAGTTAAAAATTTCTTAAGTCTTACTTTTGATTAAAATTTTGTCAGCATGTACTAGAAATGTATTTAAATATACATTTTAAAAATCACATGATCATATTATTCCCATGAAAATGTATACATGGAAATGGGAATATATATTGAAAATAAACAGAACTCTATACTGGACACATATTTCATTATCATAAAGAAATAAAATTTATTATGATTAGGGAATAGATATTGCTTAAAACATTTTATACAAAATAAAGAATTTGGATGGTAACTGAATAATATTACTCAATTGATTTTTATTTTCTCTATGTATATTATAAAAAAAAATCATGGTTTACAAAATGTATCCATTTGGAATATCTGTTTCTATGCTTAACATTTAAATTTGTTGTGGCTACTGCCCTATGTGTAACAAATAAATTAATCATACCCAATAATCACAGAGGATAAATTTAATCAAAGTTGTTACTAAAATTTGTGAAGTTTCTTATGTTTTTCGGCACCTGTGAATATATGTTAATAAATGTATAAATTGCAATATTAACAATATGCTAAGCCCAAGATAACATAAAATTATCAATTATCAATTATTTGTATAATTGATATAAATATGTTGATATATTTATTAACATAAATATTGATGTGTAAGCTATCATTAATATAATCTTATTTGACTGAATCATCAAGCAAAAATACCACATTTTAGGAAGACCCTTTAGTGTGGATATGAAACATAAATAACCTGATTATTAAGAAATAATTATTCTTCTGTACTGACACTCCACTACTATGAATTTCAAGAGATTACATGTAAATGAATTTATTTTTCTGGAAAGTAAAATGTCCTATATATTGTTTTGCTGGAGAGATTTAGAATATCGTTTTAATGGCATTTACCACAGCTTTATTAATTAGAAAAAACATAATCTATTAACAATATATGTATAAGCATTGTGTGTCGTTTTCACTTATACACATCAGTGAATATCTGAGTCAATTTTTAAAATATGAACTTAATTGTGTACCGTGGTAAACTAGGAAAAACCTGTTTGCCACCTGATTGCATTTTCACAAAAAGCCTAAAATGGAACCAACCCTGTTTATAACTTATTCTGTATTGCCAATGTTGGTAGATTACTGTTGTTAGCCTATCTCTTTTTTAACTCAAATGCAGGCTAGACATTTGTAATTCATATAAATTAGTACTAAACTTGGTTTTTTAAATTTATTTGCTGAACATTTTTTAGTGAGACAGAGTTCTCTGGATCCAGACCAAACATGGTGGTTTTTCTTTTAAAGTTGTTAAATTCCTTCTTTTGCCTTTAATCTTTTCAGTATGTAGAGACAATATGAAATATTTAATCAATCTCATTTGTACCGTCCCATGGTAGAGGCAGTCTGTGTCACTGTTACAGGATTATAAAAACTGATGCTGGAATTTAGCCGGAATTATAACCACAAAACTTTCCTGTTACTTTATTTTCTACTTATGGCTGCCTCTCATTCTCTTGTATCTTGAAAGTGGCTAAAAAAGATTAAATTAGCTTTGTATTTGAAATCAATTTCTTAATGAGGTAATGTCAAGTTTTATCTTTCCTTCTCCTTTGCATCCAAACAGATTCTTTTATCTCTGGTGAATTATTATCACAACCACTTTTTAAGAAATCACTGGAGTCAGTGAAAAATATCTAGGATTTAATCTCTATTGCATTGAACACATCAATTATTTTTAATGTTGCAACAAATTTATAAAATAATCAGTAGTTTTGCTTTCCCGTAACAGTGGCTTTTTTTTTAGGACACGAGTTTAACAGGGTTAAAAGGGCTTGATATTATAACAAAGATAAACAAAATAGTGTTAATAGATTTTCAAGAATGTATGAACATATATACTTTCTGATTTTTCTCTTATAAATTAATATATAAGGATTATGATGTTATTGTTAGGATAGTGAGGCCAATGCTGCCCTTTGCTTTACCTCTTTCAAATTTTATATTGTTTTCATTAGGCCTATTGTTTTTCTTGTTGATTGACAATAAAGAGAAGTGGGGTCTAGGTGACCTAGTTATAGCAATAGGAAGTATTTTGGGAATGTGTGATGTATTACAAATTTAAGTCTATTATCTCTGTAGTAATAAACTGAAGCATACCTCTGTCAGAGTATGAGAATTGTGCTTTAAAAAGAATGGAAAGTTGTTATATTTCATCACACAAAAGAAACATGAAAATAGAAGAAATTTTTTTTCATGTTGTCTGACATTCCACTGACTATACTAAAGGACTTATGATTACAAGAAATTTTTTTTTCAAAACCTTAGATTGTTACAGGAGCACAGATAGAAGAAAAGTTTGATTTCCTAAGCACAACAAACTTGGAAAATAATCATTACTATTAAATTCTTTCTGTCCTTTTATCTCCTTTCTCACCATGCAGTCTTCAGAGTAATCTCATTTACTCTCATGGTTTCAATTACCACCTACATGCAAATTTCTTAAAAATCCATATCTGCCCTGACCTCTTTCTCCATTCTGAGCAACAGATTTATACATTCAGGTCCTAGACATCTCTGTATAACTTCATATCAATGATCAATGTTGCTTCTCTTCCTGAGTTTGCCGTCTCAGAGGATGGCATCACCAAAATGGGGATTATCTGGGCTACTCTTTAATGTCCTGGCAATTCCACTTTATGAACACTCTAAAAAAATGTCCTCTGATATCCTTTACCTCTCAGTTTCCTTTTTTTTTTCTTATTTACTTATTTATTTATTTTTTTTGAAAGAGTCTGGCTCTGTCACCCAGGCTGGAGTGCAGTGGCGAGATCTCAGCTCACTGCAACCTCCACCTCCCGGATTCAAGTGATTCTCCTGCCTCCGCCTCCCAAGTAGCTGGGACTACAGGCATGCACCACCACTCCTGGTTAATTTTTGTATTTTTAATACACCAGAGAATTTTTTTATTTTGGCAGAGGACATTGTTTAGGATATTAGTGATATTATTTAGAATTACTAGCTCATGAAAATAAGACAAAACAGGCTCATTTTAGTAAGTTTTATAATGGTTTTTAAATTGTCTAAAAAGAACACACCCTTTTACTTTACTGCCTGCATCTGGGCTTGGTGTGGGGCTGGAAAGGGAACAGTGTGTGATGGTGGAGTTTAGGTCCTGAGCAACTCATAAAATGGGGTTGTCTGAGGACCGGTGTTGGGATGCAAGAACCAAAGCTTACTGTTAGGCATGATAAATATGAGATACCCGTTAGACACCCAAGTGAACATAAAAGTCTGGAATTTAAGAAGAAAAATGTGGAAGCCATCATACACTGATGGTATTTTAAAGTCCTAAGACATTTCCTCTACCCACTTATCTCATCCCACAGTAAGCCTTCCCTCCTTTGAAACACTTGTTCACATTTAGTATTTTACATTTGTCATGTTGTTCTGCTTATGTATGTGTGTATGTGTTTCATCTATTTGCTGACTTCATCCATTAGTGAATATAAAAATGTCACACTTTTCACAATCAGTAATTTCCACCTACCCCCACCTACTTGACTGTAACCAAATCTAACATTTCTCAGTATTTCACGTTTCTCTGATTTACTTCAGGAGATGCTGGGAAATGGATTCTCTCACACTTATTCATGTGACACTGTGCTAAGTGTTGGTGACAATGGTTTCAGAGCAGCATGAGGTTTTAAGCAGAGTTGCTGAACCCCAGCAGCCTGGCTTCCATTTTCTCTGGTGCCTACATCTGCATTCAAAGTTTTACTGCCAAGGGTGGTGGCTGCCCCTTCCTCCTTTCTCAGGTTTCTTCCTGCTAGGTTAGGTGTTCCTTCCTTTATTTTTTTCGGACCAACAGAAAAGTCGTCCCCGCTTTTTATAACATGCTCTTTCAGAGTTTTTTTCTTAAGTCAGAACCACTGACTTGCACTCACACTATTTTTTTTCCTTTTATTCCATCTTCTACTTATATCCCATAAAAATCCAAGAGTAGGCCTGTCTCATTGGAATGGTCTCGGCTTCACAATGTGTCTGGATGTATTTAAGATTCTCATCTTGTAGTTGGTTTATTTGGCTGGAATTCTTTGTTCATAGTCCATTGCTTTTGCTTTCCTGTTCAACCTTTTGAGGATCTGCATCAGTGCTCAATTTTAGTCCATATTTAATCTCTCTGTCATGCAGCCCCATGTCTATCAAGTCTGTGTGTCTGTTTGTGTCCACATACAGTCCATAGTTGTTAAGAATCTTTCTACTTAGACTTTGAAGGGAAAACATTCTTGGTGCCCAGAGCATTCTGGCACATTCTTGTTACCTTGAGGTAATGTGTGGCTGGAGTTCACAAGTTGGCTTAAGAGATTTTTATCTCTGCCCTATGCCTGAATTCATTCTTAAACATAATCTCGTATTTCTAACTAGAGGGAGGCTCCTTTAGTGTACAGCTTTGATTTTATGGTGTTTGATACCTTGCATTTTCTTTTCTTTTTTTTTGAGACGGAGTCTGGCTCTGTTGCCCAGGCTGGAGTGCAGTGGCGCGATCTCAGCTCACTGCAAGCTCCGCCTCCTAGGTTCACGCTATTCTCCTGCCTCCCAAGTAGCTGGGACTATAGGCGCCCGCCACTACGCCCGGCTAATTTTTTTGTATTTTTAATAGAGACGGGGTTTCACCGTGTTAGCCAGGATGGTCTTGATCTCCTGACCTCATGATCTGCCGACCTCGGCCTCCCAAAGTGCTGGAATTACAGGCGTGAGCCACCGCGGATACCTTGCATTTTCTATAGCATTGTGCATGATGTCTTGCTGATTGATATATAAAAATTAATTGCATAATCAAGTTCTTAAGTCATCAAAGAATGAAAAGGCTGCACTTTGGAAGATTTTTCAATTGATGATCCAGCAGATTCATCTTCAACAATTATTTATTTTACAAATTAATCTGTATAATATATAAAATATAATTGCTATTATATATATATATACACACATTAAAGATATAATGGATATACTTCTCTCATTGTGCATCCCACATTCTAAATGTAATTATCTTTTGCGTACATTCCCTGATCAGAAAGAGAACTTATTAACAGTGGGAATTTGGTAAAATTCACCATCAAACCATTGCAGCTTACACTTACCTGGCACTTTGTAAACACTGTGCCTGGCACTATTCACTTTTAATTAGTAGGTGAATGAATGATTCAACAAATGAATGAATGAGTGGATTGCTATGTATTCATGGACATACATAGCTTTTTACTTGTTAACAAAACATTGGAAAGTGTTTTTAGCTTGCTTTTAATACTCTATTATACTACTAAAATAATAGTTCTATAGGCCTCATTATTTTTTTTAAATGCAGGCAATAGGCATTAATATACAATAGGATTGTTTTTTAATGACTGAACTTTTGGGATACTCATTGCTTTCAGAGAAGACTAATTTATTGTAAAAATGTTCTATAGATCACATGGAACTGATTTTGTAATATTCTAAACAGTATGGTAATACAGTTACACATTTGCATATCAACAAGCTGGACGTACATTTATAGAATATGTATATGAATGTTAGTATATATATGTGTAGACATATATTAAAATCTATATCTCCATCTAGCTTTATTAATAGATTTTAAGATTTTTTATCTTAGGAATTTATAGAATTATTATGAAATAAATCAACCAAATACTTTTTTTTTTCCAAATACTTTATTAAACTTAAAAGTATTGAAATTGCTTTTGGACAGTTTTATATTTATCATTTTCTATTGCTGTAATTTAGTTATTTTTATATCAGTTTCTACTGTATCTTCACGTAACATGTTTATATCAATAAGAATGTAGATGTCCTCATGCATATCTTATGTGATATATAAATATCCTTAGAAGAGATATTTATTTACTACTAATCCATGAAGACATGTTACATTTTTTTAAGATTGGTCAAAGATTGGTCATTTTTCTACTGATGCCTGTTTTTCTTTTTCCTTTTTTTTCAGTACTTCTGAAATTCCTCAGTTCCGGCTGCCATATGATGTCGTGAATTTTGAGATTGAGCTAATGAAGGACCTTGGTGTAAAGGTAAATGAAAAAAACACCTCTCTGTGTACTGCTCAAAAAGAAAGGAGTAAGCTCTACACTAAAGATTAACAGCAAATGTCATGCATTTTAGGAAAGAACAATTAAAAGCTACACCAGGCAGAAGCAGAAAGATGCTTCCCCTTGCTTAGGGCATTTGTCTGTCTACTGTCTGAATGCCACTAGCCTGGAAAAGGGCAATCAATAGTTCTCATCTGGCATGCCTGCATGTGATTAATTGTCTGTAAGAAACAAATTCCTAAATTGCTTTAGGGGTTCAGTGCAGCTAATAGAAGGATTTGGTTTCCTTAATCACGTTTTTTCATGCAAGTTGTGTGCACTCTGAAACATTAGTATTTCACAATTTTGAACATAATTTCTTACGGAGATTTATTTTATTTCTTATATTCATCATGTCAGTAGTGTGAATGTGATAATCCTTTCTCAACACAAGCAGTAAATCAGTGGGATAGAAAGCAACAGCTTCGTATTTTTTATTATTTTGTTAAATAAATATTGTGTTATTCTTTATGAAATGGTTGAAAATTTGACACATCGTTATTTTTAGGATATAGCTTTAAATATTCCTCTTCTGTTAAGAGCATTATACTGTAGCTCTTCACTTGAACATATTGCTATTTTGTTTCAAAAATGTTAATTTTAATAATAGATATAACACAATAGATTAGTAATGTACTGTGATTTACATAATACATGCTGTAAGTATATGCAGAAGATACTTTGAAAAGTCATTAACAAACTACTTATACCTTTTGCATTTACCAATAAAACTTAAAATGAATCAATAAAAGAGAAAACACTCAAAACAATATTTTGTGGTTTATATTTATAATTACATTTTAATTGACAGTGGTTGGGTGATGAAACATTCACACATAATGACTAAACAAGATGTCTGGGAATAAAAACACATAGTATAGATTTGGGCAACTTTATAAAAACTTAATGTTCAAAATTAGTGTTCAAAATAGATAATTTAGAGGTGATTATTTTACAGAAGTATATTCTGAAAAGTTTTAAAATGTCTTTCATTTTGAATACAAGTTCTTCTCTAAATCTCATTAAATATGGAAATGATTATTGAAATTTCCAACTATTAGATTTGGTATTCTGAATTGAAGATGAATGTTCCCAACACAAAGACATGGGAAATATTTGAGGTGATGAATATCCTAATTATCCTGATTTGATCATTACACATTCTATGCATGTATCAAAATATCACACATACCCCATAAATATGTAAAATTATTATGTATTAATAAAAAAATAAATTAGGCTTTATTTCTCCATTTATCTTATACAAAATTGCAAAATTGCATTCAGTTTTCACAGGACCAGATATATTACATAAATTAGAGCATACCCATTACTCTTATTTGAAAACTCATCAAGGTGCAGTAGTAGGCAATATACTGAGTGCCAAGAAATATTTCTTAGCTATAGTCATGCCACTTCTTATTTTTTGTCAGATATCTTTGGCAAAGTCTATTAATATCTAGAACATTGGGCAAAATCTGCTCACATAAAAAGTATGCTACTAATATTTGAAGAAAATATAAAAATATTTGTTTATGTATGCAAAGAATATCTCAGAAAGATATAAGAATCTGATAGAACAGATTGCCTTTGAGAAGGTGTGGGACAATTTTTTCAACATTTTGTACATTTGAATTTTAAACTGTGAATCTGTTACATTATTGAGGAAAAAAATGGAACCTAAATTAAAGAGAAAGCTAACAGTACTGTCTTGTCCATCTCTCAAGCTGTTTTAAGATGTGAAGGAAATGATGTTTTCAAATTTGCTTTGTAAACAATAAACTGTATATACAATTCTGAGGAAAGATAGCAGTGAGATTCTTTTTCACTCTGAGGATTTGTATCCTTTGATGAGATACTCTTGCAGCTTTTATGATTTACGAACTTTAGCCATAAGTGGGTACATTTTGACAAAGTGGTCTGTGCTTATTACCTCCTTTTGAAAAGTCATTACAGAGGTTCTTTTTATAATTTGCCTTCTGTTTGTCCCTCTCAACTAATATATATTTTAAAGTCAAAAATAATTTCCTGGCAATGAAATGAACTATTTTTGTGGGTTCATACTGTTTGACGCCCGTGTAGCATATGATGTAAAAGTTCTCTTATATATGTATGTATGTATTTTGACTTTCATGACCTAGCATTATCTTGTTTATTCTTCTACTTTTTCTTTTACTTCCCAAATAGGTTTGTTTCACTTACTCAACAAATAATTGTTCAGAACTTATTTTTGCCAAGTAGTATGCCAGGACTAGAACCATGTAGAACCATCCTTCTTTTGAACTCCAGTCTTGTGTACTTAGTAGCATATTAATTATCATCCAAATAACATAACCTGATTATATCCAGAACCCAGTTCACTTTCTTTATCTTCACTCTCAACTATCTTTTTTTAGCTGCATTTCCTATTGAATATTTTAATTTCAATTTATCTTATACTTATTAGCCAATCAGTCCTTGTTCGTTCTAAGATTAATTTTTCAAGTCAAATATCATGTTACAAGAAAATAAAGATAATTTTGTTTGTTATTTGTACATTATTTATATTTTTCTTCCACAATTTCAATATCTAGTATGTTAAAAAAAGGAGGTATAATACATGGAATTCTTTTTCTTGTCTCTCAAATGGGATTTTTAAACATATTGAATAAATATTTTTCTAGTCTTACATTAATACATTTTATTAATTTAAAAAGTTAATAAAAAGTGTGTTAAATTTTTCAATTCCCCTTTGTAAATACTTACGTTGAGTTTATATGTTGAATTATACTAATTATTGAATTTCTAAAATTTATCAATTTTGGCATCATGTTTATTTCTGTACATGTAATTCAGATTCAGTTGGTTAGTATTTTTAAAGTTTTTCTTTTGCATTCATTTATTTATGTAATGGATATTAAAACCAGAAATATAGCAGGGAACAGTCAAATAATATTGTTACCATTACAAGTTTTAAATGTACAAAGACTTTTTGTTTTGTTTTGTTTTGTTTTTATTTGTTGTTTTGTGAATTTTTGATAATAGAGTTATATCAGCCTTATAAGATTAAACTTCTAAGCATTTTATTATTTTCTCATTGGTAAGAATATTATCTTGAGACATCTTTTTTACTAAATTTGGAAGTTGTCATCTTCTCCAAGCCCTCTTATGAAATAGAACTATGACCATTTTTCTTCATATCTTCTGTAAGTTTTTTCCACTGATTTTATTCTCATGTCAATTTTGCCAACATATTTCTAGAAAAATTTCTGCTTCATTGAGGTTTTTGAATTTATTAGCAAAAATTTAAGTCTATTATTTCAGTATACAGTAAAAATATTTCATCTTTGCCTGTGATTATATTTGCTCTTGCATCTCTAAATTTTCTTTGTGTTTTCCTATCTAGTTAATATTTTCTTTAAAATAAACAGTTACCAAAGTTTTGTTTTTTTATTCATTAATTGCTGACTATATCTTTATTAATGCTTTTCCCTGCTATTCTTGTTAGTCTCTTTTTTAAATTTATTTTTATTTTATTTTATTTTACGTTCCAGGATGCATGTGCAGGACATGTAGGTTTGTTACATAGGTAAACGTGTGACATGGTGGTTTGCTGCACCTATCAACCCATCACCTAGGTATTAAGCCTCACATACATTAGCTAATTATCCTGATTATCTCCCTGTCCCTGCCCCACTCGACTGGCCCCAGTGTGTGTTGTTCCCCTCCCTGTGTCCATGTATTCTCATTGTTCAGCTTCCACTTGTAAGTGAGATCATGCAGTGTTTGGTTTTCTGTTTCTGTGTTAGTTTTCTGAGGATAATGGCTGCCAGCTCCGTCCATGTCCCTGCAAAGGACATGATCTAATTTTTTAATGGTTGCATAGTATTCCACGGTGTATATGTACCACATTTTCTTTATCCACTATATTATTGATGGGCATTTTGGTTGATTCCATGTCTTTGCTATTGTGAATAGTGCTGCAGTGAACATATATATACATATATCTTTATAACAGAATGATTTATATTCCTTTGGGCATATACCCGAAAATGGGATTGCTGGGTCAAATAGTATTTCTGGTTCTATGTCTTTGAGGAATCGCCACACTGTCTTCCAGATGGTTGAACTAATTTACATTCCACTAACAGTGTAAAAGCATTTCTATTTCTCCACGGCCTCTCCAGCATCTGTTGTTTCTTGACTTTTTAATAATCACCATTCTGACTGGTGTGAAATGGTATCTCATTGTGGGTTTGATTTGCATTTCTCCAACGATTGAATGATTTTGAGCTTTTTTTCATAAGTTTCTTGGCCACATAAATGTCTTATTTTGAGAAATGTCTGTTCATGTTCCTTACCTAAGTTTTTGTTTGTTTGTTTGAGGTGGAGGCTGGAGTCTAGCTCTGTTACCCAGGCTGGAGTGCAATAGCACTATCTTGGCTCACTTCAACCTCTACCTCCTGGGTTCAAGCTGTTCTCCTGCCCAAGTCTCCCAAGTAGCTGGGATTACAGGTGGCCGCCACCACACATGGCTAGTTTTTTTATTTGTATTACAGATGGGATTTTACCATGTTGGCCAGGCTGGTTTTGAACTCCTGATCTCAAGTGATCCGCTTGCCTTAGCCCCCCAAAGTGCTGAGATTACAGACATGAGCCACCATGCCTGGCCTCCTTTGTCCACTTTTTAATGGGGTTGTTTTTTTTTTCTTGTAAATTTGTTTGAGTTCCTTGTAAATTCTGGATATTAAACCTTTGTCAGATGGATAGATTGCAAAAATTTTCTCCCATTCTGTAGGTTGCCTGTTCACTCTGATGATAGTTTCTTTTGCTGTGCAGAAGCTCTTTAGTTTAATTAAATCTCATCTGTCAATGTTTGCTTTTGTGCATGTGCTTTTGATGTTTTCATGATGAAATTTTTGCCCGTGCCTGTATCCTGAATGGTATTGCCTAGATTTTCTTCTAAAGTTTTATAGTTTTGGGTTTTATATGTAAGTCTTTAATCCATCTTGAGTTAATTTTTGTATAAGGTGTAAGGAAGGGGTCCAGTTTCAATTTTCTGCATATGGCTAGCCAGTTTTCCCAGCACCGTTTATTAAATAGGAAATCCTTTCCCCATTGCTTGTTTTTGTCAGGTTTGTCAAAGACCAGGTGGTTGTATTGTGTGGTCTTATTTCTGAGATTTCTATTCTGTTCCATTGGTCTATGTGTTAATTTTTTTTCCAGTACCGTGCTGTTTTGGTTACTGCAGCCTTATAGTATAGTTTGAAGTCGGGTAGCATGATGCCTCCAGCTTTGTTCTCTTTGCTTAGGATTGTCTTGGCTATGTGGGCTCTTTTTTGGTTCCATATGAATTTTAAAGTAGTTTTTTCTAACTCTGTGAAGAATGTCAATGGTAGTTTAATGGGAATAGCATTGAATCTATAAATTGCTTTGGGCAGGATGACTATTGTCATATTAATTATTCTTATTCATGAGCATGGAGTATTTTTCCATTTGTTTGTGCCCTCTCTGATTTCTTTGAGCAGTGGTTTGTAGTTCTTCTTGAAGAGGTTTTTCACTTTCCTTGATAGCTGTATTCCTAGGTACTTTATTCTCTTTGTAGCAGTTGTGAATGGGAGTTCATTCATGATTTGGTTCTCTGCTTATTGTTGGTGTATAGGAATGCTAACAGTTTTTGCACACTGACTTTGTGTCCTGAGACTTTGCCGAAGTTGCTTACAACTTAAGCTATTGGGCTGATCAGTGGGGCTTTCTAGATATGGGATCATGTTATCTGCAAACAGGCATTTTGACTTCTTCTCTTCCTATTTGAATACTCTTTATTTCTTTCTTTTGCCTGATTGCCCTGGCCAGAACTGCCAATACTGTGTTGAAATGGAGTGGTGAGAGAGGATATCCTTGTCTTGTGCCAGTTTTCAAGGGGAATGCTTCCAGCTTTTGCCAATTTGGTATGATATTGGCTGTGGGTTTATTGTAAATGGCTTTTATTATTTTGAGGTATGTTCATCAATACCTAGTTTATTGAGAATTTTTTAACAGGAAAGGATATTGATTTAATCAAAGGACTTTTCTGCATCTATTGAAATAATCATGTGTTTTTTTCTTTATTTCTCTTTATGTGATGAGTTACATGTATTGATTTGCATATGTTGAACCAGCCTTGCACCTAGGGATGAAGCCAACTTGATTGTGATTGATAAGCTTTTTATATGCTGCTGAATTTCATTTGCCAGTATTTTATTGAGGATTTTTGCATCGATGTTCGTTAGGGATTTTGGCCTGAAGTTTTCTCTTTTTGTTGTATGTCTGCCAGGTTTTGGTATCAGGAAGATGCTGGCCTGATAAAATGAGTTAGGGAGAAGTCCCTTGTTTTCAATTGTTTGAAATAGTTTCAGAAGAAATGGTACCAGCTTCTATTTGTAATTCTGGTAGAATTCAGCTGTAAATCCATCTGGCCCTGAGCTTTTTTTGGTTGGTAGGCTATTTATTACTGCTTCAATTTCAGAACTTGTTATTGGTCTATTCAGGGATTCAACTTCTTCCTTGTTCAGCCTTGGGAGGGTGTATGTGTCCAGGAATTTATCCATTTCTTCTAGACTTTCTAGTTTATTTGCATAGAAATGTTGATAATATTCTCTGATGCTTGTTTGTATTTCTGTGGGTTCAGTGGTGATATCCCCATTATCATTTTTTATTATGTCTATTTGATTCTTCTCTCTTTTCTTCATTAGTCTACCTATTGGTGTGTGTGTGTGTGTATATATATATATATATATATATATTTTTTTTTTTTTTTCAAATAACCAGCTCCCGGATTCATTCATTTTTTTGAAGGGTTTTTTGTGTCTCTATCTCCTTCAGTTCCGCTCTCCAAGTTACATGGCACTTACTCTCAAATCGATCACATAATTGGAAGTAAAACACTCCTCAGCAAATGCAAAATAACTGAAATAATAACTAACAGTCTCTTAGGCCACAGCACAATCAAATTGGAACTCAAGATTAAGAAACTCACTCAGAACCATGCGATTGGAAATTGAACAACTTGTTCCTGTATGACTCCTGGGTAAACAATGAAATTAAGGCAGAACTCACGAAGTTCTTGGAAACCAGTGAGAACAAAGAGACAATGTACCAGAATCTCTGGGATGCTGATAAAGCAGTGTTAAGAGGGAAATTTACAGCGCTAAATGCCACTTCGGAAAGCTAGAAATGTCTCAAATTGACGCCCTACCATAACAACTAAAAGAACTAGACAAGCAAGAGCAAAATATCCACAAAGCTAGCAGAAGGCAAGAAATAAGCAAGATCAGAGTGGAACTTATTTGTTATTTGCTTTAAAATCTTGAGTTGTAAACTTACTTCATTTTCATTTTATAGATTGAATAATGAAAACATTTCAAGTTATTAGTTTCAGAAAAATCTGTCGGCGTTCATGTGTTTTCATTATTTTATTATTTTTCTTTTTCTTTTTTTTTTTTTTTTTGTGATGGAGTCTCGCTCTGTCGCCCAGGCTGGAGTGCAGTGGCGCAATCTCGGCTCACTGCATGCTCCGCCTCCTGGGTTCACGCCATTCTCCTGCCTCAGCCTCTCCGAGTAGCTGGGACTACAGGCGCCCGCCACCATGCCCGGATAATTTTTTTTTTTTTGTATTTTTAGTAGAGACAGGGTTTCACCATGGTCTCGATCTCCTGACCTCATGATCCGCCCGCCTCGGCCTCCCAAAGTGCTGGGATTACAAGCGTGAGCCACCGCGCCCGGCCTTATTTTTCTTCAGAAAGTAGGTTTTTTTTCCCCATGTAGACAGCAGTTATGTAGGACAGTGTTTTCATTTGCTTCTGTATTCTTGTGATAGAATTCATAATTTTTTCACTTTATTAGCCATATTTGCATTTTTTAAATTCGTCAAGCATACTCTCAATTGATTTTACACCAAAGGATCATTTATAGTGTAATAAAATTGTGTATTCCCTTTAGGAGAAATGGCTTCTTAGCTGATGTTTATTTTTAGAAAACTTCTTAATTTTATAAAAAAAATTCTAATATAAACCCCTACAAATTATTTTTAAGCTAAGATGCACTTCAGTAGAATCTCCTGTGATATTTGTGTCAATGTTACAAATCACTTAAATACTTTTTTTGTAATGCAACTCAGAATTTAAATAGAAATACATATTTTTGTTTCATGGTCTTTATATCCTAATTTTTCAAAGTTAAAAGCATAAAATATGAATGAAGATATTGCATTTTTGCATATTTAAAATATGTATATTTGTCATTTCCCAAAGTATTCTGATAGAATTCTAATTGATTACTTTAATGTGTAATTTCTATACATTTCTTCTGCTTCATAGTTTGAGATGAAATATCTAATAGAGGTATTATCTTTTTCTTAATAACCTCTTATAACATCTTGTTTTTCACTATAGTTATTTGAATCAAGAATATCTGTGATTATGAGATAGTATTAGAAAATAAATATAAAATCATATTATTTCTCTCCCACAAGGAAAGAAACATGTACACTAATAGCTAATAAATAATTTTCATTTCTAAAGATAGCTAAATACTTTCAAAATTTCTTCATTTTATTTTCTATCTTAGAGCTTCTGGAAATATTTGTTCTATTTAACCAAATTTTCTATTAGAAAACTGTGAAGAGTATATATGTTTTTATTTGATTTTTAAAAATAATGGGCATCACCTATTTTATTTGAAGATTTATACTCCACAAAAAAGTTGTAAGCCTTTATCCTGCATAATAAATGTTATTATGTATATGAATACATATTATAGTATATAAAGAAAGTTTTCATCAAATCCCTGAGACTATTAGATGGAACTTTGGCTCAGGGTATATGACACTCAGAACTGCTGGAATAAAGTAGTGACTATTACACTGAACTCGAAATAGATTGAATTTGTATTCCAAATTTAGGTAGGAAACATCTAATAATATGCTACTAAAGTCATTAGAGGAAGGTAGAATATATACTGTTAACTATATTTAAGAAAATCAAGATGGAAAATATTACATATGTAAAAGTACAAGGAATAAAGAAACAAAAACACCAAACACAATGCTCATAATGTGATTTTTCTAGCATCATATCTATTTAACAAATAACATTGAGATTTCATAGCTTATCAGCCAAGGTGATGTTCTGATAGCTGTAGTTGTCTCGCAATTCTAGTTTTAGTTAACACACATTTCATTTCAATTTCCCAAGGCATAATGTAAGCAAAGTTTTACCTTTGTTGTCAAGGAATTTTTCTTCTAATTCTTTCTAAGAATAGATTATTTCTTGCATGGCAAATATTTGGGGCCTCAGGCTTTTAGGAAAGGGAAATTTGAATAGGTTCCCATTCCCGAAAAGGAAGGAAGCCTTGTGCCTGTCACTGCATGGAATGTTCTTATTATGCCTTTGTCCTCATTTCTACTAGGGATCTGCTGCCCAGTGATGACCATCCTCCATCTTTCCCACAATGTCTGTCCATGGTAAAGTCAAGTCTTGCTGGTCTCCATCCCAGTAAATTCACATCAAGATCAAGATACTTGTCTTTGCAGCTTTCCATACACAAAAGGAAAACTCAACTGTTTTCCATCCCCATTTGCACACTATTGTGTGTTAGAGTAGAATCAGACTGTATAAATACAGAATGTCTGAGCATCTTTCTTATATATTACAAAATCAAAGACATTTTCACTCTGCTGTGGCGGAAGAATTAGGATGTCTTTATTCCTCTTTGATAAATCACAAAAAGCCACTATTAAACTAAACTATTGTGCCTTCTCCCACAAATATCCACCTCAAAAAGGTTGGGAGGTCTTCTTGAATCTTCCTGCAGAGGCACTGAATAAAGTAAACCTAAGTTTAAGTATTTTGAGAACCACCTCCACCAATTAATTCATTGGCATGGCATTCCACTGCTCAACTTTGGAAATGGCAGACTTACTCAGTTTGCTAATATTCTATTAGAATGTTTGGACCTGGTGTTTTCTTTTGTGTCTAACCTTTATTATATATTGGTATGAATGGTATGTGATTCGTAAAACAAACAGCAAAATTATTTTTCTTTTTCAATAAAATATTATTTAAAAGTTAGAATAAATTAAAGTTCTAAAGCCTCACTATTAGATAATTTTAATAGCATCGAATTCTACTAATTCTGATAGTAATACTATTACTTACTATAAAATGCTTTGAATAATACATATTTAATTAATGTTCCAGTTTAATGTTTTTTGATACATTCCAGAGTTCTGAATATTCGTTATTAATCTCACCTTGGTTGTCCCTTGTTACAAACTTTCTGACAGTTACCATATCTGCCAATATAAAAACAATTACTGTTTTAGGAAGACAAAACATGGCCCTCTATGATCCAGTTCCAGTCATCCTGTCCTCTCCAACTTCTTGCTCCATTGCTTGCTTTGCACTTTATACTCCTGAAACACAACCTTTTTAGTAGGTCTTCACATACAATATGCTGTTCTTTGCCCTTGAGGATGGTGCCAGCTCTGCCCTCTAACTTCAAGAGGCACAAGAGAACAGCAATTATGCATGTTGGCTCTGAAATTAGACTATATATGTGACTGCTATAAAGGTTATATAAGCTCTCTTGTCCTTTAGTATCATTATCTGTAAAATGAAAATACTGATAACACTTCATGGGGCTGCTGTGGGGATTAAATGAGTCAGTATATGCAGTACTTAGAAGAGAGCTTTACACTTAGGTGCACTATTCAGTGTAGCTGTAATTACCAGTTCATGGGTATACATTGCTCTTCTTCTATGACTCAGCTTAGAGACTGTTTTTAGGAACACTTTGCCTTCAGAACACAAAAAACCTACCAGGCATTGTGCTTCCTTTTATATGGCAGGAAATGTGAGACGCAGCTATTTGTCTTTTACTTTCAAGGGGACTTACTGGCACATACTTGACAACTGGATCTCTAAACTTCACTCAAGAGGCCAGTCCCTGATCATAGAGTTCATCTTCCACCCACTGGAGTGCAGATATCTTAACAGTTTCCAGCATACTCACCACCTCTTATTCATGCTGTCTGATCTGCCTGATGTCGTCAATGTAATGAATCACTGTGACGTTCTGTGGGATGTCCAGATTGCTTCAGATTACATGTATTATTACTGAAAAGAGTTGACATATCCCTGAGGCAAAACTGTAAATGAATATTCTTATCTATACTCTGTGACTCTGAACTATTTCTGATCTCCTTCTCTAATTAGAGTGGAAGGAGTATGCATTTGCCAAATCAATGGCCACATGCAATCTATGTGTGGCCTTATAAAACTTCTCTAGGAATAATACCACATCTGTAACAGGAACTGAAATCAGGACTACTCTTTAGTTAAGCCTGCAGACATTTATAGTCCTCCTCCAGAAATTCTCTGGTGTTGGCAGGGGACAGGCTGGTGGATTAAATGGGGATATGACAGGGACCACTACCATCTCTCCCCATCCCATTGCACCCAGGATAGGATATTATCTTTGATTTAGTCTCTTGGCTGGATTTTCAGATATTTTCATGTGGTCTTCCCAACTATGATAGCTTTTATAGCTCTTACTTCACAGACCAGAGACCCAATGCAGGGATTACTTCAATTGACAAGTGTAACAATTTCAGTTATGCTCTTAGAGACTAGGAGAACGATCACTGACTGAGTTGTGGTTTCAGTGGGCCCACTGTGAACTAGACTTCAGTCAGGCTCCATTTTTTACCTCACCCTGTAAGTACCCACTCTTGTGTTTCCAAGTATCAGTGTTACTGAAGAACCAGTGCTTAATAGTCCTTGAAATGTCTGATCATTCCCCTTTTTCCAGGGCTTAGTTGCTTGGATAAATGACCATAGTTTACTTTGGGAAAGGACTAGGGGAA
This sequence comes from Nomascus leucogenys, assembly GCF_006542625.1. Classification (NCBI taxonomy): domain Eukaryota; kingdom Metazoa; phylum Chordata; class Mammalia; order Primates; family Hylobatidae; genus Nomascus; species Nomascus leucogenys. The sequence goes on from NC_044392.1 coordinate 77,229,284, forward strand.
TCACAGTATTTACTTGTAGGGATGTTTCAGGGTCTTTCTTCCTAGGGACCCTGACACCTCCCTGGTCAGCAGGTTCCAGAAGTGAAAATTGTCTCATGTCTGGGAACTGACCAAGTATTGTGACTTTTACTAGGGGTGACTACCCTCTGCTTCCTGACTTTATTCATTTTCCCTTGACAGTGTCCCTTATCAAAATCCTGTCTTTTCCTTTTAAAGGCCCTATTGAAATCCCACTTCTTTGTATTCTCAACCTTCTACGTTTAGCTATAATGAATCTCCCCAGCCTCTGAACTCTCATACACATGTGGTGATCATAGCCTGTTTTATGTTATATTTATTTGTGTATATCTTTTACCCCTACTTGACTGTACATTGGTTCTGGAAATATGTCTTATTTATTGTCTTATTATTTAAATGCCCCACATCGTGCTTTGAACATATTTTGCAGGCTATGGAAGTTTACTGATGGTTTTAATGACACTGGCTTTTCTTCTGCATTTAGCCCTTAATAGAACATGTTCCTGTTCTATTTATATACTATTTTGTTTATGTAAACCTGTATACTAAAAGACAAAAATGTTGTCACATTTTATATGGAATCTTATAGAATTTTTGGCTGACTTTTGATTCTTTTTGATGTTAAATATTAGGATTTTAATTAATCATATGCCAAATTTTCTTATGCAAAATATTGTTTCTTATAGATAATTTGTGGTAAAAGCCTTTCAGTGAATGAAATGACTCTTGGCACTTTGAAAGAAAAAGGCTACAAAGCTGCTTTCATTGGAATAGGTGAGTAGTTTACTCTTAAATATATTTATTTCTAATGTATTTTTTATTTCCTAGCAATATCCAGAAGAATGACTGCCTTCAGACGTTTTCATGATGAAAGTTATATTTGTTCAGGGAATAACAGATAGAAATGGTTGGCCAAGTAACTAAATTTCTATTTTATAAGTAGGAGTGCTGTTTCACCTTAATTATGGAGAGATTTCAGCAAGATGTTTATCTTCCCATTCTTTCACCACACCATCATTACCAGTGAGAATCTCTAGGAAGAAAATATTTTCAAGTCATACCACCAGAAACTCAGAATCTGTCTAGAGGCTGTAGCTTTCTTTTTATGATAAAAACAATTGATTAAAGTGATAATAAAGGATGGAGTTGGCTCGTTCCCTTTGCTCTTCATTTTTCAAAATTTTCCAAAGACTTTTCTTATTTGGTTGAATTTTTTAAATGTTCCATCAGTGTTCTGAAAGTCCCTTAGACAGTGTTATTACTCCTGAGGCACTCAGTGTATACTGTTTTCTCATATTTTGCCTAAATATATTATGGAGAATGAGTTTTCTAACATTTTTCTTCCACTTAGTATTTACTGAGAGACCAGAGAGAACAAGTAAGTTGGCTTGACTTAGTCTTTGCCTCATGAATGTCATATTCATTCTCTTATATGATTTGTACTATGGGCAATTATGGCATATAAATTGAGTATGTTAAATTGGGGTCCCCAAACTCGGGGCCATGAACTAGTACTGTACTGTTAGGAACCTGGCCACACAGCAGGAGATGAATAGTGGGCAAGCGAGCATTACTGCCTGAGCTCTGCATCCTGTCACATCAGCATTAGATTAGATTAGAATCTAATGGCATTAGATTCTTGTAGGAGTGCAAACTCTTGTGAACTGGGCATCTGAAGGATCTAAGTTGCATGCTCCTTATGAGAATCTAAAACTAATGCCTGAGCTCTGCATCCTGTCAGATCAGCATTAGATTAAATTAGAATCTAATGGCATTAGATTCTCGTAGGAGTGCAAACTCTTGTGAACTGGGCATCCAAAGGATCTAAGTTGCATGCTCCTTATGAGAATCTAAAACTAATGCCTGATGATCTGAGGTGGGACAGTTTCATCCTGATACCATCGTCTTTCTCCAACCTGGTCCATGGAAAAATTTTCTTCCATGAAACTGGTCCTTGGTGCCAAAAACTTTGGGGACCACTGTGTTAAATTGTTACTCAATTTTAATATAAACTCATCGTCTTGTATTTTACTTTGTCTGTCTCTTTGGCAGTTCACACTCAGAATATGAAGTTCTAAATAATATCATCTCTTTAAGTGATCACACACTGAGTAATGTTTGTTTTGCAGCTGTCCTTTTTCATTGCCTTTCTGGAGTGCAATCATCATTAATGCTTCTTTGTCTACTAAACTTTTCTTATCAATATGCCATTTCTAAGACCATGCCTGTCAGCCCCTTTATTTAGGTGAAAAATTAGGAAAGCAATATAAATTTTCACTGTCTTCTATCTCCTAAATGACTCAACTGAACCTCCTTCCTTTCAGAAAATTTTGGGTGTCATTGTCATTAGTATCTGTCTATATGATCTCAATTACAATATTATATTTATTGTGTATATCAAAAGTAGGAAGGAGGCAAGATCTGATATTTTCCCTAGGTTCTATTTTTAGGCATCCTATATTTGACTTTAGCTTTACTTTTCAACATTACATTTGTATTGAGAATTTAATGTAAAGAAATTGGTCAGGTGTCTGTAAGTTCCAATTACTGTCAATAAACACATGATCAAAAATGCTTGGTCAGTAGTTAAGTGGAAAATTCATCAGGCTTTAGGTCTGCAATACTGATAATGTTATCAAATAACTATCTGAAATTCACCAATGTACTAAAAGATATGTTTTCTATTATTTGAGTATATACTAATACAATTATTAATACATGTATCTGTAAGAACTTCGTCTACAAAGAATTTTTGTACTGAAGAAATATGGACCAATAAAGTAACCAATACATTGAAATACCCAAATTAATTACATAAGAAGCAAATTATTCCAAAAATTTGGAATAATTAAATTGTTCATCACTCTGAGTAGTTATAACCATGAAACACCTTCTAACCGAAATAATCAATAGTGTTTCAGCTTTTTTATTTAATTTTATTCTATTAAGTCCCCTTAAGTATATTATTTGATAATGCTATACTGGCTCACAATACAGTTGTCTCCATTTGACTCTGCACTGAGGTGTGAATACAGCATTTAGAATGTAGAGTCCTTTCATATTTATGTGCTGTGCATTTTCATGCTGAGAAGTGAATCTTTGACATTTTGGTGTAGTGATGTGAGGAATGCAGTTATGCTCTATTTCAGTATTTTGTATGAAACATATACAAGAAAAATTTCATCATGTCAAAAAGAAAAGCTTCAGTCTGTGGAAGACAAGTAGCCGTATTCTCTAGGAAATGTTTATTTGACACTCATGAGTGTCGATTTGGGAATTTATGACCTTTGTATTACCATATAACTGTCGGTTACTTGGACAGCCACACATCCTTACATGTTTTTGTTCATTAACCTTGCTTCCATATTCTAATTAAACTTTACTCACTTATTTTATCTACCCTTTCTCACTGATTTTGTAGGAGGAAATGTAGAATAGGAATTCCATATTATTTAGGATATACGTTTGGGCACTTTCAGAAAACAATAGAGGGTAAAACAATATAAACATTTAGTTCTTTCTCATGTAACAACGTAAGCCATTTTCAAACCTGAATTCCGTCTTTGGTCTATGGGTAGTTACCATGTTCACATTCATGCTAATAGAAGTGGGAAAGAGGGAAGCAGCTCCTTCAATCTTATATTTATGAGCCAGAAGTTACACAAATCAATTCTTCTTTCATCTCATTGTCTGTAACCTAATCATATAAGCATGGCAACAGCAAAGGGTGCTGGGAAGTATTGCCTTTTGCTGGGTGGACATAATCCCCATCAAACGTCTAGAATCATAGGGAAAGGGGATGACAGATATTGAGAGAGGATAGAAATGAAAGTCTCTGTTACAGGTGTGCATCATCATTAGTATTTGACACAGGAGATCAGTAAAGTACTTAGTAGCAAAGAAAACACTCTTAGTACCTGGTGCATACATGTTGGTTACATAGGTAGTTTTTAAAAATGGAGATGCTAAGCCAGGCGTGGTGGCTCACACCTGTAATCCCAGCACTTTGGGAGGCCGAGGCAGGTGGATCGCGAGGTCAAGAGATCCAGACCATCCTGGCCAACATGTTGAAACCCCGTCTATACTAAAAATCCAAAAATTAGCTGGACGTGGTGGTCTGCACCTGTAATCCCAGCTACTTGGGAGGCTGAGGCAGGAGAATCACTTGAACCTGGGAGGCGGAGGTTGCAGTGAGCCGAGATCTCACCACTGCACTCCAGCCTCCCGACAGAGCGAGACAATGTCTAAAAAAAAAAAAAAAAGAAAAAAAGAGATACTTTCTCTTTCTGTAGTTGGAAATGCCATAGTTATTAATCTTGTGTATTTATAACTACCATCTTATTATATGTTAGATTGTGTAAAATAAAAAATATTTTAAATTAACTATGACATAATGAAGATAGTTCATTAAGCCCATTGTATTAAGATAAGTCTGTTCACATGTTTCCTGATTTTAACTATAGTGTGTGATATTGCTTGTGAAAAGTCTCTCACTTTTAGAGTTTTCTCTAATACTACCAGAGTCCATTAAGGAAATTATCTCATTGAATGTACATCATTGTTACTTCTAAAGACTTATGTCTCTTGAACCATGAGAAGTTTAGCTTCTTCTAAGTACTGAGATAAAGCCCTATGTCTTATTCAAAATTAGTCTGTTATCTTCACAATAGCTGAGTCTTTGTTAAAGACTCTAAAATTTTGGTAGTTTTACTGAAATCAAAGCACCTGGACAGCATGTTACTGAAAATATTGAGAAGTAGAATTGGAACATCTACTATTCAAGGCTTTTAAAAAATATTGGATGGCTCTGGTTGGTATTGAAATTGACATAATAGGTTATAACCATTGTTTCTTCCTTTTTATTTTATAAAAATAACCAGAAAATAATAGAATAGAACATATCAAAGTGTGTTAGCTATGGTTAGGGCAAGTGTTATTTTGTGAAAAATGTTTTTCAGCTCTGTGTATGTGTGTTTGATGTGTGTGCTTGCACATTCACACTGCATTAAAATAAAATGTATTTTTTAAATGTGGCTCTAGTTAAAGTTTGATAGCCAGTGCTATACAATTTAAGGACTCTGATGGACTAAACACCTTTTTCCCATAGTATACTCAACACCTGTCAATAAGTAGCTATTAGTGAGTTAAATAAGTATTGAATTACTACAATCAGTGTCCCAAACACTGTGCTAAGAATTTAAAAAACAATAAAGAAATCGGAATTCATTGTTTAGGTTGGTATTAAATTGAGTCAGAAATATCCTAAGACATACAAAAAGAACCACCGTATTGCACAATTTCAGGAGTGGGACGTAGTAGGGTAGATGGGCTGGACATGGGTATAGTTCCTTTTTTTTTTTTTTTTAAGTTCTGTGGGTAATTTTATTCTAGAGCCAGGTTTAAGAATCACTGTTATAGATAACTGAAGAGATGGACCCTTGGTCTTTGTTTTAAAGAAGCCCATTTCTTTTTCTCTTTCTGATTGTCTATCTTCTGATAGTTTTCATTTCATAGCCTCATAAAACATGATAGTGCCAAAAAGGTTAAACAAGCATGCAAGGGAAAGAACATCCAGTAAGACACATTTAGGTAACTGAGCATACTTTATATATTCTTCTGCCAAGTTTTTCTTTCTTTGAATTTATGTTTTTAGAATGCATGAGAAAGAAGGGGTTAAAGGGAAAATGCAGTGAAATCCATTATAATAGTCACAGTAGACACTATGAAACAGGAACTACAGGAAGGTGTTATAGAGATGAATAGTCACTTTTTCAACACCAAGTGCTTTACTTGTGTCCACCCAAAAGATTTCCCTTGAACTTACTTCTTGCTACCACCACTCCCCTCACTTAATGCCACTGGAATACTGCTGTGGCCTCAACCAGTCTCTTTGGCCACTACTGTTCACACAACAAAAGTAGTAATCATGCTGAAATCAGATCTGTTCATTATTCTTCACTAAAACTCTTCCATAGCTCCATATTTCCTTCCAGATAAAGAAAAGTCCCCACAAAGGTTTTCAAGGCTCTTCTTGATTTGGTCACAGCTAGGTCTCTAGTCACTTCTCCTATTGAATTATGTGATTCAGCTATTCTGAACTGTTTTTAGTTTTACCTTATCTGAAGTTTTTTAACCTCAAGTTTTGGACATGGGCCTAGAGCTATCTTTATTTTCATATTTGTGTGCTTGACTTCGATGCTTTTTTTCTATTTGATACAATTATTTTACTTGTGATGATCTACTCCCTACCTTCATACTTTAGCCTGGATTAATGAATCATCTTCCTCACCCCCCCGCCCCACGCAAACTCTATGTTCCTGCTCTCTTTCTACATGTTCAGACTGACTTTTTACTGTAGTATAGCACTTCTTCACCTTCTTTATTATAATTGACTAGTTACATGTTTGTTTCCACCACTAGAAGTTAAGCTTCTTAAAGACTGTAGATTCTGTCTACCTTCTTCATTGACAGATGTTTGGTGCCTAGCAAAGTGGCTGGTACGTAGTAGGAACTTTATACGTATTTTTAGTTATTGAATTTAAAATGCAACTCTTTTGACTGTTTTCCAAAATAAAGTAAATTTATAGGTTGCTTAACAAAGTTGGCAGTTTTGGAGTATTATAACATTGCCCAAACCCAGGGGGAATACATTTTCCATTATTATAATTTTGGTATTACACTATTAATGAAATAAACAAGTAGGAATAGTGATATTAGCAGTGGTGATATTGGTAATAATAGCAGTAATAGTGAGTAATATTCCAGGCTCAATTCTTAACATGATCTATCCTTTTAACTCTTGAAATGGCCCTGGAGGTCGATATTCTTAACACTCTTTGATGGATAAGAAAATTAAGACTATCAAAGGTAACAGAAAAGAAGTAAATGGCAACTAAAGCATGGAAAATGAGTTTTATAAAGCAAGTAAAAAAAAATAACAAGTGCAAATATCCATACCTCAATTGTGACTCGAAGCCGACATGACTCTGTCTACATTTCAGCATCTCACTTAAGATTCTTGAAGAGGGTAAGCTCATACTCAAGAAGAATTAGTCTTTATATTTAGCCTCATTTTTCTCATTGTTATCACAAATTGGTTTTCTTTTAGTTACCATCAGAAAATAATATTTTTTAAATGTGAAGATTCCCAAATATTATAACAGACCAATAAGAGATAATTATAATTTAAAAAATCCATTGAGAGATTGTGGTATTAAATTTGCTACAGAGTGGCCTTTAGTTAAATCTCTCATGCCTTCAGAAAGCCAGAATTCTTCTCTATAAACGTTATTCTTAATTGGCTTCTTAATCAGGAATTTCTAAATTGTACATAGTTGTGTATACTTTCTATTTATTCAGAGAAAAATGCAATAAAGTTTTTAGACCATTTGCTTTACTTGTGTCCCCAAATAAAAATGTAAATTGTTTAGTCACTATCCACAACTATGAATAGATTATTTTAAAAAATAAACCTGACTTAATTTTAAGCAAAAAGCAAGTCTTGAGTATTTTGCCAATCCACTTTTTTATTTGTAATATTGTTTAATCTAGTGTCACTTGTAAGTACTTCGGTATAATTGTAAAATGGCTCCCAAGAATTTGGAAATGAGGGAAATAGAATTCCAGCTGAGAGTTCATTAAATCATTACTTAATGAGTTCATGCAAAGCCCCAGAAGGAGATAAAATAGATGTAGGGCAATTATTCTTTGATCATATTAACATATCTATAGAAAGCACATATTAATCTGCAGAAGCAGGCAGTGGGGGCTGGTCATCTTTAGAAGTATTGAGGAAGAAAAGGAACCTGCAGAAATATCAGCAATATTGACAGTGTCTGTTTTAAGGCACCTGAATCAATGGACCGGGAGTTCTTTGAGCCCAGGTCGTAAGATAGACAGAGAAGTCTATTTTAGAGACCTCTCAATTTTCTTGTTCTGATTCCAAGCTCACCAAACTGCCACTGATTCCTAAATAGTTTGATTATGGGAGATGAGTGTGGGAAGGGGAGGTTGCAGTGAGGTGAGATGGTTCCACTGCACTCCAGCCTGGATGACAGAGTGAGGCACCGTCTCCAAAAAAAAAAAAAAAAATTACATAAAAATAAATAAATAAATATATAAAAAGAAAAGAAGACAAAAGACAAAAGAAAAGAAAATAAAAGTTTATTCTGTGTTCATATATAATGAAATATATGTCATTTATAGTAAAGAATATAGTTTTCCTTTCGTCATTTTTGGTTGTGTGCATATATCCCTCCCCTGTCACCGACACAAACACAGTATATTAAACATTTATGAGAGTTGGTGTTGGTTTTTATCCTTGAATTGCATAATTTCAGCACATTTCTTAACACATAATACAACATCAATAAAGTTTTTTGAAGTTAAGTAATTGGAAAAAGAAAAAAAGGAAACAATGGAATAAATGAAAAGCAATGTAATAACTTGTTGAGAAATTTTGAGATTATACTTGATTACTTCACTGCTTAAAATTCATGGATCTTTCCAAGCATCCTCTTTTATCTTTTTTTGTTTTTGACAAAATGCAAAGACATATTCATTAGTTCTGATTAACGACTCAAAGACACTCTTAAGTCATTCTTACTTTGATGCCTTATAATTATGTCAAGTATTACATTACTGTGCTGAATATCAGATATTTTCTTTAAGTATTTTTGGTTAATTTTTAATGGTAGTATTCGCTAGGGTATTTAATGAGCGTTTTGTGATGAAGATGGTGATATAAGGAAATATTTTTTTAAATCATGGCTTTTTCTACTGGTAGAAGTCTTTACATGTTGTAGATCAATAAATATCTGTTGAAGTATTGATTTATTAATTATTAACTCTAATTAACCCTATTAACTCACTGTGTCTTCCATATTATTGTAAAAAAGTAGATAATTTATTAATCGCTAAGGTGATTTTAACATTATATAGCTTATATTCTTTTTATTTTAAAAAACCTTTTATAAAACACAAATTATATTTTAAAATATTTTATCTTCTTTGCATTTACCTTCTTTGTGTTTATCTTCTCAGTATTTGTTTGGATGGAGACATGGAGGAAATTTTATTATATTTTTCTATATATGTTTCATGGAATAAAGACATATTTTACTTATGATAGTTACCTAAATTAGAGAAGTAAAACAGTTCTTTTTGGTCTTTTCATTGTTTAAGCATTAATTTTCTTTTAGTAGTTTCCAATAGTTTAATTAACTCTTAAAGTGAAGTTGATAAGAGAATTGGAAAATTACTGAACTAAGAAAAATGTTGTCTTTCAACTGCTATTTATGGCTGCCAGTTACATTTTTTTGTGGGAGATAATTATCATTTGAACCTGGAAGGGGTTATTACTGAACATATACTATGGGTATTTTCTTAGTCCTGCTGCTATGCCAAAATAGCATAGACTGGGTGGCTTCAATAACAAACATTTATTTTCTCACAATTCTGGAGGCTAGAAGTCTGAGATCAGAATGCCAACATGGCCGGGTTCTGGTGAAGGCCCTCTTCCTGGCTTGAAGATGTCTGCCTTCTCCCTGTGTGTTCCTATGGCCTTTCCTTGGTTTATCCGCATGGAAAGAGAAAGACCTCTGACGTTTCTTCTTTCTATAAGGGCACTAATCCCATGATGGGGGCCCCACCTTCATGAATTTAACTAAAACTAATTACATCCCAAAGGTCCTATCTCCAAATACCATCATGTTTGAGATTAGGGCTTCAGCGTATGACATTTGTCCTTAGGATCATCATGAAGTTTTGTTTTGTTTTGTTTTCCGTTTGGTAATCATACTATAGGTCTACATTGTCCTCTAGAGGTAGAATATTGATGTTGAAGGACAGATTTTAGGATACTTAACAAAATTAGAAGTTACCGAGATAGTGGATATTGTCAAGAAGACTTTTGGAACATCACAGTTCACAACCCTTCCCCTCCGCCCCCTGTAATTCAATGAAGCTGAATGTGGAGAATTCAGGACTACATTGTATTCATGTGCACAGTACACAGTGGTTTTCAAATAGAGCTAGATGTACTATTGGATAGTTATTTTCACACTACAAACCACACAACTCTTATCTTACAAATTGCTGCTATGTAAAGTTTGGTGAACTGAAGAAGACATACACAGAAGAAAAGAGCGGTTAGTAAGAGAAAAGGAAAATGGCATGGAAATGGCAGGAATTGATGCAAGTTGGCGGAAACTAGGCATATTTCCATATATGATATATATTTCTTTCTAGAACAATCTTACCAAAGTACAGAAATGTGAAATTTTGGAGGATAATTTATGTTTTATCTATTCCTTATTTCCTGTTTATTCCAGTTAAGCTATGCCATCTTTCGTTAGCAGGATTAAAGTGATCTAATAATCTCTTTCTTTGTCATTTAAACAGCTTTTTTGACTTTAAATGCTTAACACCTGTATACTCTAAAGCAAGACCAAAGCTTTTAAGGGACTGCATTAAATATTTTAAGTAACAAATCTATTTTAGAAGCAATGCAATTAAAATTTATATCAAATCAGTGTTTCTTCAGATCTTGCCTTTGAATGGTTTAAGGGGTGTCCAAAACAGTCATATTGTTCCCAACTTCCCAAATACAATCTAGTTTGGTTATATTACTTTTTCTGTTTCTTAAACTCATATTAGTTAGTACTATCATAAGTTATGTCAGGAATTAATATATGGGAAAAACAATACTGCAAGAATGATTACAATATGAAACATAAACTCTTAAAATGCATTATTAAGCATTAATACTGTGGACATCTAAGAAAGTTTTATTTTTAAAACAACGTTTTGGTTTATTTACTTTCCTATCTCAAAATATGTAAGGAATCTTGATGTGTGTTGTCATCTTCTGATTAACCATGCAGTGCCACCTGGTGTGCAGATGGAAAGAACATTACACATCAGAGGCTGTGTTCACACCCACCCCCACCATATACAAACTTACATGGCAGAAAGTTAACAGATGTTCATTTTGCTTATGTTACTGAGATGCGTTGTGCATCCAACTCTTAATTCATAAGTTAAATTTGGAGAATAAGATACTGATATTTGGGTTAATCAGTCAAAGATTATATTAATACATCCATTATGAGAATAAAGTAATATTTAATTAGAAAATTGCTTCTTTGGATCTTTAAGGTCTTATTTTGTGTTTCTATTCTTTCTTTTTTTAAAAAAAAATACTTGGTAGTTTTGTCTATTGAGCCTTATCATCTGTATTTTACTGATAAATTTATCATTCCTAGAATGCTGTAGTTTAAAACTGATTGCTATTTAATTTCTCTGGTTAAGTTTCCATTTTACAGGAAAAAATAGCCCTTCTTTTGTCATTTATGGAGATTGTATCACAGTCAGGTATTTTTCCACTTCTGTTACTCTTTTAATGCCACTGTTGGTTGATCACATTTTAAAGTGTATTTTTAAGCTTCTGCAATATACCTAGCAGTGTGCTAGCAATTATATGTTACAGAAGAATTAAAGAGGTTATTATATATTTAGAAAAGTAATTAATGCATTTTAGAAATAAGAACTTTGTGATATAAATATAATAAATAGAATAGCTACATTTATTGAAGTTATGTGCAAAGTCATGTTTAATTCTCACAAAGTAATTGTGGATTGGTATTATTCATATCTCTATTTTACATTTATGTAAATGGTGTCTAACAGATGTTAAGTAACCTTCTCAAGTACTAGAACCTGGATTTAACTGAGGTCCCTCTGAAACCAAAGCCCTACCCTTGGCTAATACATTAAGTTGGCAGAATTTAAATAATCATTTTTTAAAATTTATTTATGCTTTCTTAAAAAATATTTTAAATTAATTCCTTTTAAAAAATTGTGGTAAAGTACACATAGCATAAAATCTACCACCTTCATCATCTTTAAGTGAATAGTGGGATTAAGTACGTGCACATCGTTGTACAACCATCAGCACTATTCATCCACAGAACCCTTTTCATCTTGCAAAACCGAAACTATACCTATTAAGCAACAAATCTATGAATTTGACTATTCTATGTACCTCGTATGGGTGGAATCATACATTATATATTTAGCGTGTGAATGGCTTATTTCACTTAGCATAATGTCTCAACCTTCATTCATGTTGTAGCATGTGTCACAATTTTATTCCTTTTTAAGACTAAATATTTTTTATGTATATATCACATTTTGTTTAACAATCAATCAATGGACATTGGATGGTTTCTGACTTTTGGATATTGGGAATCATGCTCCCATGAACATAGGTTATACAAATATTTCTTTGAGTACCTGATTTCATCTCTTTTGGCCACACATCCATATGTGGAATTGCTAGATAATTTGGCAACTCTGTTTAATTTTTTGAGGAGCCAACATACTGTTTCCAAAGTAGCTACACCATTTTATATTTCACCAACAGTGAAAAAAATTTGCAATTTCTTCACATCATCGCCAACATTTGCTGATTTGTTTTTGTGTGTTTTTTGATAGTAGCTATCCTAATGGATGTAAGTAGTATATAATGATGTTTCATTTACTTTTCATTTGCAGCCTGCTTGTTACCAACAGAAACTTGCAGTGATAATATATAGATAAATTTTTTTTATTTCTTTAAAGTATATAAATATATGATTAATCAACAAGATGAATTAGACAATAAGAACCTCTCCTATAAAAATTAAATGGCATTCACATTTTTTGATATTTTGAGGGCCTCAATTAGATTATATGCCAAAGGGATGAAGAGAGAGGGCCAAATTCAGCAGGAAGACCAGTTTTGAATTGGCAAATTATAGAGAGGACTATTAAGAGATAGCAAAATATCTTATACTTAAATTTCTAACTAATAAACAAAGTTAAGTGAGTTGTCTACAAAATTTGTCTATAAATGAACAGATATCAAATATTTTATATGTTGTGGGCTGTATGGTCTCTTTTGTAGATATTCAGCTCTTTACCTTTGTAGTATGAAAGCAGCCTTAGAGTGTATGTAAACAAATGAATATGGCTATGTGCCAATAAAACTTTATTTAAAAAATGAGTAGAGGGGCAGATTTGCACAGCAGATGATGCACCAAAAAATTACTTAAGAACATTAGTTGCTTATATTTTCTTCTTCTTTTAAGGAAAAACATTTTAAGTGGAAGTCTAGTTGAAATATAAATCAAGTGAACTTTTGTCTAATAGAACCTAACTTGTTTTGCGTGCATGCATCTGTTTGTGGAATTTAAGAACACCAACATAGGTAGCAGAAGAGGTATCTATCACTGATTATTTTGTACTAGCACTTTAAAATAGCTGAATTTTTGTGAAATCCCCCACGGTGAGAAACCAACCTTGTTTCTCACTCCTTAATTACCATTTTAGCAAATAGCTTATTTGAAAGGTGTATCCAAAAATATATTTTCCTGATACCATGCTTGTGTTATTTTTTTAAAATATTACTAACACAAGCTGCTGCTTTTATTTCTAAAGCGTAGTGTTTTATCCTTTTAAAGTACATCTTCAATAAATAAGTTTATACTTGATTTTGTAATCAAAGAAAAAACACACACACACAACCAAGAATTAAAACACAGAAGGGGCAAGGTAGGGTAGTTCATGCCTGTAATCCCAGCATTTTGGGAGGGTGAGGCAGGAGGATTGCCTGAGGCCAAGAGTTCCAGACCAGCCTGGGCAACATAGGAGACCTTATCTCTACAAAAAAGAAAAAATTCGCCATGCACAGTGGGATGTACCTATTCAGTAGGCTGAGGTGGGAGAATCACTTGAGCCCAGGAGGTCAAGGCTGCAATGAGCCGTGATTGTGCCACTGACAGAGCGAGATTCTGGTTCTGAAAATAATAAAATAAAATAAAATAAAATAAAATAAAATAAAATCACAGAAGGCATAAATGAGAACTGAAATTAGTCAGTTTCTATAAAGTGACTGATTGTTCTAAAAGTATATCTTAGACACTATTAATGAATGGTTTTATTTTTCTTATCAATTTTTGATAACTTAAGAAAAAAAATATACATATACAAAAAAAATTTGTCTTAGCCTCTAGGCTAGGACTTCTTCTATAAAACCTCTTTAACTTTTCCTTTTCACTTTATTGTTCTGTCTCTGGATTCTTCATGATGAATTCTAACAATTAGCACCTATTGACTTCAGCCAGGAAATAACAAAAAGCCATCCAGAGCATAGTTCCTTTTATTCAAGGTGCTCAGGGCAGTACACTGGAATTATTTTAGAAGATGTCCTTAACTTTTTATGCAAGCATATTCATCATCTTGCTATAAATGACAAGTATGCATTTGTTATGTAGCAAAATTTGTTAAAAACCATAAGAAAAGTATTACTGATAAATTAATTAAAGATAGACTCATCTGAATACTGAATAAGAAAAATACCTGGATATTGAATAGAATTTGTGATTTTTCTTCATTTAGAAGATAATGTGATTGGGTAGAAATGCATTCTTTTGTGGTGGATCAAAACACGTTAGTTAAAATCTGTTTGATCTATTGTAAAAATATATTAAATTCAAGACTGACTAATTCAATTTTTTATTCCTTTTGCCTTAAACTGGATTCAGGTTGGCCTTTGTGACACTTAGAAAAATGCAAAAAGAAAAAGCAAAAATAAAAACAACAATGTGAAAAAAGATTGATAATGAAAAACAGTATTGTTATTTTATGGGAGGCATGATCACTTATTATATTAATGTCTATTTGTAATTACTAAAATATAAACATTTTAAGTATATGGACTCAAATTATTTTCTAAAGCAAACCACTCTGGCACAGTCAAGTAAATACATTATTGAGATTTTGTGTGTATGTTTGTTTTCCTCTCCTCTTGACTGTAGAAATATTTGGTTAATGGAGTACTCTAGGGCAAGTTGAATCAAGTTGTGCCTTTTTTCCCATTCTAATGTGGTTTTGGTAGCTATATTACTAGAATTTCTGACAGAAACATTCTGGGTGATAATACAAGATCATATGGGGCTTAGAAAAGACAGAGTATTAATCTCTAGTGATTGATCTATCTGTGAGGTTTTCTGCTACAGTGGTAGATACTGAAATGTGTTAGACTTTTAGTGGTAAAGCAATCTTACGTTTTTCTGCAACTGCCTTCCACTATATTTAAGTATGCTCTTTTTTCCCCTGTGTATGTGTGTGTGCGTACATGTGTTCTAGCTTCCAGCGTTTTATAACTTATAGTCATTTTTTCTGAAAACTGGAAGCTTGAGGTGGCAGAGTAAGGAAAAACTAAAATTCATAAAGGCAGCATTATCTTAAAGTTATTTTCACTCAAAGACCCTTGTTTTTGTAGGATCAGAAAGCAGCCTAAAATCAACAAGTTATATGAGAAGCAAAATTCCCTGAAGAGGTTAAAGGTTTTGGACTACTAAGACCTCTAATAAGAGGAAGCAAAATAAGGCAGTGATTAAGAAAACTTTTGACTTATAGTTTTTATACCCAAGGTATAAAACTATAGTTATATACATATTATGTAGATATACAATATATACATGTATATTTGTGTGTGTGTTTTACTTAATTATGCCCTCACAACCTTAAAATACCATTTGAAATAGAACTTTAAGCTATAGTTTAAAATACTAAACTCATAGCTATACATGTATATATGTAGACACACATATGTATGTTTTGAATAGTTTTATACCTATAGCTATATATATATACACACACACACATAACACACATATATATGCACATGCACACACATATATATGCCCTCATGACCTTAAAATCCTATTTGAAAAATCTAATGTTTTTAAGTTTCCTTAGAATCCAACTTTATCATTGATAAAATATCAACAGTCATGTGCTTAAAGTAGTAATAAAATAAATTATCTTCATTCTCATAATTTTAATAATGCTAAGGATTTCACCCACACTATTGCTTATATAACTTCATTTACTCATTCAGTAAATACAAAGTTCCTGATCTGTGATTAATATGCCCTTGTTATCAAGAGGCTTACAGTTTTGGGGAGAGACAGACATGTAAATATTTTCTAATTTGTGACTTTGACTATTCCTTGTTTCCCACAATATATAACACAATATGAGAGCATCCAAAAAATTTTGTTCACTTACATGTATATATTTCTATTCATTCATCCTAGACTATAAGCCTCTGTAGGAAAAGGATAATTCAGGAGACATGCTGGGGCAGGGATTAGGAGTGCACCCAGATACAGGGAATGTCATATGTAACAGCTCTATATTCTTGCTAGAGTTTTCACTTCCAGAGACATGTGCTGACAAATAGGGACAAACAGATAAACCAGGGCCAGATTCAGGAGACTTCACATGGTAATGCAAATGTGTTTAGTTATCTATAGTTATTGAGTGTTTACTTTGTGCTGTGGAAAATGAAGGATTTTGATGTGAGAGGTAAGAGATGAGAGAGATAGGTTTGGTTGCACTGTGAAAATGGTTTGTAGAAGAGCAAGACCAGCACTGGGTGATTTTTACATTGTGGCTATTGGAATAATTCAAGCAAGAGAAAATCGAGGACCTGAGGTAGGGCTGCAAGAGCTGAGAGCAGGAAACAAACATAAGGAAATACAATGAATGAGTCTTAGTTACTGATTAGATACTGTTAGTGAAGGACAGGAGTCAGAAGGACTAGGCAGAGTAAAGATCTAAGAAATAGGTACAAGTCAGGGGATGTTTTGAACACTTCTTTTGACCAAATAAATGGATGGTGGTGACAATTACCCAATAAAATAAAATAAGGGGAGATTATGAGATCTTTTCTGACTTCTTATGTTTGAGATTCCTGTGACAACCTGGTGGAAGTATCCAGGAAGCTCTTTGGTGTACCTGATTAGTTCTGGGGAAACCATATGAGAAGTGTGGGCAGGAGAGGTAGATTTGGTATCCTTGGCTGTGGCAAATGATGCTAGTGGCAGTATCTCCTCACTGTTTGCTAGTATAAATCTTGAAGCTAGTTAAATTCAATCAGTATGTTATAGTTCGTGGTTGCTGGGAGTAATAGAAATAATATAAACTACCTTTTCACTGAAATTGGCACAGAGTAAGATGCCATGGCATTGACGAGGTCATGTATTTAGTTTTCATAACAACCCTATGCAGAATGAGGAAAAATTATAGCCCAGTGAAACTGTGTGACTACCAATTCCACAGAGTGTGATATTCACACACACTGAAATGAATAGGCTCTAATTCCGTATCTAAGAATATTATTTCAACATGATTTATTCATAGTGTGTTTTGGTGTTGCCATTGCCCCATCCTTATTTTCACCAGATCATATATTAGATAAGTCTGTGTGGCTAGAGAGATTTTCATGATAATAGGGCAAAAAAGGTTAGTCCACATGATGATTAACTTTTGTTAGCACTGTGTTTCGTTTTTGTTTTTGTTTTGAGACAGTCTGGCTCTGTCGCCCAGACTGGAGTGCAGTGGTGCGATCTTGGCTCACTGCAACCTCTGCCTCCTAGATTCAAGCCATTCTCCTGCCTCAGCTTCCTGAGTAGCTGGGATTACAGGCATGTGCCACCATGCCTGGCTAATTTTTTTGTATTTTTAGTAGAGACGGAGTTTCCCTATGTTGGCCAGGATGGTGTCGATCTCTGGACCTCCTCATTCGCCCGCCTCAGCCTCCCAAAGTGAGTGCTGTGTTTTAATATTAGCTGTTTGATGTACACAGCTGATATTCATGAATACTATTGAGGCTGCTAAAGAGTTGACTTGGGGCCGAGTGTGGTGGCTCACACTCGTAATCCCAGCACTTTGGGAGGCCGAGGCGGGTGGATCACGAGGTCAGGAGATCGAGAGACCATCCTGGCTAACATGGTGAAACCCCATCTCTACTAAAAATACAAAAAATTAGCCGGATGTGGTGGCTGGTGCCTGTAGTCCCAGCTGCTAGGGAGGTTGAGACAGGAGAATGGCGTGAACCTGGGAGGTGGAGGTTGCAGTGAGCTGGAGCCAGGATCGCGCCACTGCACTACAGCCTGGGTGACAGTGCGAGACGCTGTCAAAAAAAAAAAAAAAAAAAAGTTGACTTGGAAATACTAAATATTTCCTATGTGTGAAAATATATGCCTTCTAAAATAGAACTTGATATTGTGTGTGTATATGTATATATACACGTGTATATGTATGTATATACATACTTAAAAGGAGATGAATGGGAGAAGAAAATCTTTTACTTAAAAATATTAGATTGGGGTGTTTTAAAAAACAAATTTCCTTAACATTAATTACCATGTAGCATGTTTTATAAAAGTTGATGAAGATTTATTTCATAGAGACATGTTCATCATAAAAGTGAGATGTAAATTCATTCCTTTTTTCTTACTAACCAATAAAGTTATTCTGCAAGAGAAATTTCAGTATTTATTGTAATTTGATTGACTTTAAGTTTGCTTCTTCCATAGAGCTTTGTTCCTGGGTTTCTATATATTTTTTTATTTTATCAAAGCGTAGTATATGTCTTAACACATTTAAAAATTATCTTATTTTGGCAAGTATCAACTAGACGGGTCTCTAAAATTAACTTTTTCCCATAGTCACAGTTAAATATTGTATTCTTCTAAAGTAGGGGAGGAAAATATGCATTATGCATTATGGAAACATAACATCAGTCCTCCTCGATTCTATATGTTTCCATAATGCGGAATAATTGAACATATGTTCTCTACCATTGTAGGCTAATTGGTATACACACAAGAAAATGAGGGGGAAGGGAGTGGAGAGAACATTGTAGGCAAGTCTTTGATATTGAGATTTATGTTTACCCTCTTCAAATGAATTGGTAATAATGAGTTCATTACAACTCTAATATGTATACCTACATATGTGGTATATGTTAAATCAAATGAGCAGATATTTTTAAACATAACTGGCATTATGCTAAATTATTCCTCCTCTAATATGTAATAGGACAGACCCAGAAACCCAAACCTGTGGTTTCCTCAAACTTCCATGGTACCTCATACAATAATTATGGAGCGGTAAATCATGATACAGTGGCTTAAGGGAGAAGAAGAAGTGAGAGTTTGTCGGTTGGGTTTTGTTTTTCTAATAGAGAAATATGAACACATTTTATGGGAAGATAAAGAAGTGAGTAGAAAACAGATGTTTGAGATGATAATTAAATTTAAGTGGGGAGTGAGCAAAATAGGAAGAGACCAGAAAAGAAGAACATAGGCAGAAATGTACGCTTTTGAAAGTTGAAAAGATACTTTTTCCCATTGACACGTAAATAGTGAAGACAGAAAAAGATCTAAGGTGGAACATGTCAGCCAAGTGAGTTCACTTTGCTTTAGCCTCTTCTTAGTGAAGTAGTAAGGTTTTATTTAATCCTTTGAGTAGGAAGGCTTTACTAGAAGCTAAAGGTTGGTGGGGAGGGATGAAGAGAGAGAGAAAAAGAACCTTGAGTCATCTCCAGGAACACACGGAACAGAAAGTGATAAGTAGTGTGAAGAAACTGTACAACATAGTAGAGAAGTATAGACAAGGGACATTACATTGTTACTTAATTAATTTTACATTTATGATGGGTCTTAATACTAGTTTACATTTATGGGGTGGAAGGAAGCAAAGAATAAATAAAGCATTTTATTATAACAGAGGGAAAAACTAGGGATGATACCTTTATTGAACATTAGTTTTATTGTTTATAACTAAGATAAAAGTAATATATTTTGTACTTTTTACAATGAAATTAGGATTATTTATCAAATGGATATTCTAGGAAACCTACAAAATTATCACCACTTCAAGCATATAAAAATAAAATCAACAAACACACAAAGCTGGTTTGAGCCAGTTTTATCCAGCTATAAATAATACTCAGGTTGTAATTAATTGCTTTGAAAAGAAGTTAATCCTATCAGGTCATTAAATAACCCCATTAGTAAATTATTGTGACAAGCATATTAGTTGTTAAAATACAGGAACAGTAGCATTTTAGCAAATTGTTAGTCCTTAGCAGCTACTTTTATTTTGCCTAAATATAGTGATAGAACCAACCACCATGCCATTACAGAGTATTACTGTTGGAAAGAATATAGGGCATTTTCTGAGTTGAAAGTTGAAGATGAATTCACCTGTAAGCATATTATGCTATGTGCACTGGGTTTATTTCAAAATCAGATGACCATATGAATATACAGTACTCATATATAGTGAGGTGGAAATTGAAGAAATGAAGGTGAATGTGAAGAAACAAAAGAAAGCAAGAAAATGTATATATGATTCAATGAAGGGCAGTGTAATTTAGCATTCATTCAAAAACTTTTGAGTTCTTATACTATGTGCACTTTAAAAAATTTCAGGTACACTTCATAGCATTACATGAATAAAATAGCAAGTTGAAAATTTAACTTGCTGTTTTGAGGAATGAAGTAATTCATTTTAAGTTAAACTTTTAACTTCAGTTGGAGGAAGAAGTGAGTACAGATTTCTGTCAAAGACTTAATTAGCCATATATTAAAGAACAATAGTTCAACATACATGGCATGGAAAATACTCCCCATTATGGATTGATATTTTTAAACTATAACTGCTCAGAGTAATACAAATAACCAAATAATATCCATCACTGAATGTGTTGAGCTGATACCACTCTTATACAAATGTGCAGACTGTATTTGTAATCTAAAAATTATCATGAAAGCTTTCCCTTGAATTTCCAGACTGGTTGGACATATGTAATTATATCAAATTTATATATTCATTCTGCCAGCATTTACCATGGTCTGTCCTAGGTACCTGTTATTAAGCACTCAATAAAGGGGAAAACATTTTCCTTGACTTCACAAAGATCAAAGATTCATTGGGTGTAAGGTAACATAATTATAACAAAATATGGTAATAACGTAAGTAGTGATAGATTCCCAGAGATTTCTGGGTGCACAATGGGTAGGTCCAACATTCCTGGGATTACTTTTAAGTATGAGGGTGTGTACCGGGGTCAGGGAGGGAGCCATAGAAAACTTCCTAGAAGAAATGGTGTCTTTACTGAGTTGCGAAGATAATTAGGAGTTAGCAGGAAAAGAGAAGTTAGAGGGAGAAGGTTTTTTTCTGAAAGATGGTTCCAGAAAGCCGGGTGTTCAGTGAACTAGCATTACAAACCTCTAGTGTTTCTGAATCTGTGACACTCCAATTTTTGAGTCTTTAGGCTGAAGTGTAAGGCAAGAAGCAAGTCATACAGTCATAGAGGGCTTGTTAGTAGGTTAGAGAAGTTGGGCATTTATTCTACTGAATATGAAAAGTGATGAAACGGTTTTATGCAGTGTAGGCTTTCTGGGTAGATGATGAATTTAAAAGTGATGAGACTGGACATGTGGAGATGGGCTGGGCAGAGGTTATACAGTGCAGGAGAGAGATGATTGGAGATTGAACTTGGGCAAATGCTGAAGTAATTAATTAATATTTAAGTCTAAATTCTTAGGTCTTTTTTCCTTATAATTTAATATCAGGAACTTTAATAAGAGCATTAAAAAATAAACCACTAGTAAGAAGCTGTTCGAATTACACGATGTTTTAAATTTGTGTGGCTTAGTGTTTTCAATGTTGTATTTATCCCTGTGTACATATAATCAAATCTAACCATTATCATAAAAGTCAAAATAATTATTTTCATCCTAATAAAGCTATATTTTCCCAGTATTGACATTGTAGAAGTGATGTATTTTGATCAGCATTTGCAGATTATGTAAGATTATTCCTATAATTGGTTTCAAAGCATTTTCTCATATTTATCTCCTTGAATATTAAACCTCATTAGGAAATATATATTTAGATATGTAGAGAAGACTAATTTATAAAACTAAAACATAAAACTATTTGAAGTGTATAGTAGAGCATTAACAACCATTGAATTCTTGTATAACCAAACAAGATGTTTTCTTGTTGTTTTGGCTTATTTGCTGCAAACTGTGGGTACTATCTATAGAATAAAACTAGTACTCATGAATAGAAACAAGCAACTGAATACCTTTTAATTTCTGTAGTTGTGTTCCTATAGGTCTATTTCAACTATCTGTTGGTCTCGAAAGTGTTTGAATTTTCATGTGAAATTCAAAAGCAAAAGCTGCTGTTTGCTTTAATGATTATTCAGGAATAATTCTAATTAGCAAATCTGTGGTTCCATTGTTTCTAGCGCATGGTCTCTGAGAAGAATTTCAGAAACCACCAGTCTTCAACATTTTCCGCTAGTTATATATTTCTAATTGGAATATATTTCTAATTGGAACACGTTATTGATGTTGAATTATCAGTTTTCTGATACCATTATTAAGATAAAAATTGCAGCATAAACTGTTATTTCTAGACGCCCATGGTTCCTTTGTTAGGGAATCATCTTTTATCGGATATATTTATGACTACAAGAAGATGGATGGTTGTTCATTTACACACAATGTATTAAAAATAAAACCAGTTGCTTAGTCAGTAATGGCAAAAGAATGTGTTTTCACTGATTGAGAGGAGATCATTCAACACTGTCAAAAAATAATTTGCTTTATATTACATTTGCCCATAAAAAATATTGACAACTTTATAAGTCATATGAGTGAGGCAACTGATGGGCAAGACTGCATGTTTTAGAATTTGGAAATTTAATTTAAAAATACAAATTTTAATATTCTTTAGAATTTTTAGTGAATAAATATCTACAGAAAGTCATAACTCATTTTTTTTTTCCCCAAGCCTTGCTTACTGGCAGGCTAATTGAACAGTGAAGGTCCTAAAGAATACAGGCTGGGCACAGTGGCTCATGCCTGTAATCCTAGGACTTTAGGAGGCCGAGGTGGGTGGATTACCTGAGGTCGAGAGTTCAAGGCCAGCCTGGCCAACATGGTGAAAACCCATCTCTCTAAAAATACAAAAAATTAGCTGGGTGCTGTGGCTTGCGCCTGTAATCCCAGCTACTGTGGAGGCTAAGGCAGGAGAATTGCTTGAACCTGGTAGATGGAGGTTGTGGTGAGCTGAGATCACGCTGTTGCATTCCAGCCTGGGCTACAGAGTGAAACTTTGTCCAAAAAAAAAAAAAAAAAAAAAGATACAATTGTGCAGCAGAGTTAAGAAATTGAAGTTGAGTTTTGAATCAAGCCCAAGTTCATTCTTGGAATATTGACCATTCATAGTAAGCAAAGTCACACCTGGAAATAAATCTCATAGATCCAGTCAGTCTTTTGAAAAAAAAAATTAAAAAACTCCTAAGTATTGAGACAAAGTATGATACAGTTTATCGATGGAAATTCTTCTTTATAAAATTAGTTTAATGAGGATTTCATTTAAAAATGGCAGACCAAATGCAAGTGTATCTCTATATCCTCTCCTGGATTGTCACAAAAATGTAAGCAACAGGATTTGTCAAAAATTATAAGCCCAGAAGGAAAAAAAGAATAGAAAGGAGCAGAAATGACAACATTTTGGAAGTTGAAAAGCAGATGGCTACATGAGGTTGGACTTAGCAGACCCAAGAAAGCTAAATCCTTAACCAGACTGGAGAAGTATCATAATGTGTACTACTGAACCTACTTAAAGTTTCAAGATTGGTAGTACCAGGTAGCTGTGGAAATAAGAGTGAAGACAAGGCCAAAAAATAGGGGATTTATGTAGAGTCTATTAAAAAAAGTAGCTAGACCCCTTGATTCCCTCATTCATCTTGAGTAGCTTGAGAATTCTGTTGTTCAGTAAAGGGGATAAACCCAATGTCTAGACCAGAGGACACAAGACAGAAAGATCTTCCATGAAAAGAAGGGATTAGTGCATTTCTGCATGCTACAAGTGGAGAACATTATTTTCCTTCTTCTTGCTGGGCTGCCAGAACAACTGCTCCGTAGGTAGAATATGACAGTTTGGCTTGGTTATTTGTTGCATAAGATGTGTTGTTGTGAATTATAAGATTGCTAGTTACTGGAAAATGGTACATTTAGATTTACAAATAAAAGTGGAAATATGACAAAATTAGAGCTCAAGAAATGTAGGTATTTTGAAAAGTCCCTCTTGTCTTCTAAGCCTTTATTTTTACATAATAAATAATGATGTTCTTTAGCAGTTATATTATTAAAAAGTAAAAAGTAAAATGTGTCCTTTTTAGTTTCCTAGGCATGCTAACCCCTTTTCATCCTGATTTCTCCCAAAACAGTGAAAGCTAAATGACTCAGAAAGAACCTTTAAAGTCAGTATTTCTGTTAACTGGCTCACAACACAAGCTAACATGAGTTCATTCAAATTTATATCAAATGTGCACAGTTTTTAAAGTTTTTGTTTCCCTTGGTTGGGGCGGGATGGAGGCAGAGTCTTCTGCAGCAGTGCTTTGTGTATTCCTATGCTTGTTATTCTAATTTGATTGCTTCTGCTATAAAAAGACTGTTTTTAAGTATTTTAACTTTTATTGTTGTCACCAAAATTTTATTTTCCTTGTCCAAGCTGAATTTTAGAAATCAACTTGTTTAAACAAAAGCAAAGCAAAACAAAACAAAACAAATTTAACTCCATAGGAAATTACTTCTATTACTTTGGATCTAGGAAGCTGGATGTATTTCAGCAGGCAACAGTGGAAGGAACTTGCAAAAAGCATCTTCTGAGAGCTGAAACAGCAGCCACAAATGTGTCTCGCTCTATTTGAGGCTTAACAGAGTAGGAGAGCTAAGCTTCAAGAGACCATGTCTTAGCCTCTAAGGAAAAAGATGTACATGCTTCTGTGTGAGCTGTGCAGTAATTTTAAAAATCAGATCCATGACACTTCATTGTGGGATCACAGAGGATTTTGTTCATTTTCAGAATTCCTCTTCGCTAAATTAATTGCCAAAGTTTTTTTCTTAGGAAATGCAAGGGTCAAGTGTACTTGTGTATATTCAAGTAGGTCACAACAGTTAGAAAACTATTTCTGTTATGGTAGCTGATATGGTTTGGCTGTGTCCCCACCCAAACCTCATCTTGAACTGTAGTTCCCATAATTCCCACATGTTGTGAGAGGGATGGGGTGGGAGATAATTGACTCATGGAGGCGATTTCCCCATACTGTTCTTGTGGTTATGAATAAGTCTCACAAGATCTGATGGTTTTATAAGGGAAACCCTTTTCTCTTTGTTCTCATTATTTCTTGCCACCACCATGTAAGACGTACATTTCATCTGCTGCTGATTGTGAGGCCTCCCCAGCCACATGGAACTGCGAGCTCAGTCCACATAGAACTGCAATTCCATTTTTCTTTATAAATTACCCAGTCTCGGGTATATGTTTATCAGCAGCATGAAAACAGACTAATACTATAGCCCATATTTGATTTTTATTGACTATTTTCATGTTATTTTTAATATTATTTACCATTTAATAGTATGTCTTTATTTTTATAAAGGACATTTCTGATAAATAGAACAATGTAGTGATCAAATTATTCTTTCTAATAGTATGCTTTTGCTGCTCATGTCAAAGAATACGTATTGGAGATTCTATACAGAAAGATTATATACAATAAAATACCTCACATAATCATGAAAATATATGGAAATATGTATTATTTTATTAAAACTCCCTAAACTTTTATGAATATTAAAGGGTCACATAATGAAATCTTGTATCTTTTGGGAAATCACTATAAAAATTATATTGGTCAGTAAATCTTTATATATTGGCTGATGTCATAGAATTCCTTAAAGAATTTTGTGATAGGAAAATAGTTTGGTTCCTAATGAGTCAGTAAGCTTTCTTTCATCAGATATTGATATCTATGTAATTTCTAATAATTTCATTTTACTTCAATGCAAAAAATCTCAGGGTTAATTTCAGTGCTCAATCATTGTAATTATCTATCCATCATATTAGATTATTTAAAATGCATTATGGAAGCAGGAAAGTGTATATTATAGCTACATATTCTGTAATCTATTTGGCCCTGTGCAATTCTGTGAATGTCATCTTTACTTAACTCGTTAATTTTTGAGATTGTAGGGTTAGCTAAGATAAGGTGGGGGTTGTAAACTGTAGAGACACCTTGATAAGTTATTGTGCACATATATGGAGAGCACATGCACAATATTGATCACTGCTAGATACAAAGTTCAGACTTCAATAGAGATCTGATTCTGATTTTTCTCCGTCACTCTTCAGTCTATACTCACAGTTTCATAATTAAAGTCTTATTATTTAGTATAAGGACCATACCTTATGTTTATCCTTTGTTAAGTGTGTGTGTGTGTGTGTGTGTGTGTGTGTGTGTGTCTGGAAGGATAGCATTTTAGCATTATTACTCATTTAACACTTAGTACAAAAATATTGCAGACCCTTTCCTATAAAAAGGTGAGAGGAGAAGGTAGGGAGAATAGAAGAGAAGGAAAAGGGGGACACTGGTCTCATGAAAATATAAAAAGACAAGAAAAATTATCATGAGAATACAAAGACAACAGAATATAAGACAACTAAGAAATTGAAATTTTGGCTAGGCGTGGTGTCTCACACCTGTAATCCCAGCACTTTGGGAGGCCGAGGCGGGCAGATCACGAGGTCAGGAGACAGAGACCATCCTGGCCAACGTGGTGAAACCCCGTCTCTACTAAAAATACAAAAATTAGCTGGACGTCTTGGCACGTGCCTGTAATCCCAGCTACTTGGGAGGCTGAGGCAGGAGAATCACTTGAACCCGGGAGTTGGAGGTTGCAGTGAGCCGAGATGGGACCACTGCACTCCAGCCTGGCAACGGAGGAAGACTGTCTCAAAATAAAAAAAAAAAAAAAAAAAGGAGAAAGAAACAAACTGAAATTCTGACTACGAAAGGCCACTTTTACCGGATTCCATTCTTTCATTTAATGATTTGTCATATTTTTGAAAGGTATTATTTGTCCATGCACTATACTTGTCCTTCAGTGAAGAATTTAGGCATACTCTCTTCCCAGAGATGCTCATCGGTGTTTAAGGGGAAAAATATTATTGTAGTGAAGTACAAAGGGAGGACAGAGAAGATAGATAAATGAACATCTAGGGGGTTGAGTCTTTAATCTGCAGGGGTGGGAGTATGTTAGATAGAAAAATTGAAGCAGGATCATCACTGGCAGATAAAGTGGTGTCCACCATGACACGGAGACTTGAAAGAAGGGGGCGATTTTGAAAACTGTGATACTTAAGGGATGGCGTATGCCTAGGAAGCATGCTGAGGGAGGGAGAGAGTAAATAACAGTAGATAGGACATGAGGGTAGGAGACAAATAAACAATTATGGGTCATATACTTGAGGTTAAGAAGTTTACAGAGTTTAGATTTATTCTAGAGACAGTGAAAAAGCATCTGAGTTTCTTGATTGATATCATAGGAAACTGCCTTAGGCCTACCATGCCTTTATATGGTAAGGATGTTCAGCATATAAAATACTGCAATAGCAATGTCCCTCACCCTTCTCCCCTCAGATTGAAATTATGTGGGTTTTATTGAGACCTAAATGAAATCATGATAATATGCTTTGCTTTTAGCTTTTCTTATTTACTCTGAATTCTTCAGATCTTTTTCTGGAAAATTCTCCTGCACAAATTCACATAATGTTTATTATAAATTTACTGGGAAGGGGACCATATCCATGTCTAAAGTTATTAGCACTATACCTTAATGGGAGACAGTTTGTGAATAATCAGTAATGATACCAATTCATAATGATGAAACAAAATATTAATAAACTATTTCCTTTTTATTCAATTGCGTGGCCATTTCTAGTTTATGAATTCATTATCAGGTCAGATTTTGAAGTGAATGTTAGCTTTATGTTCTTATAGGTTAGGAGATGTTAGTCAAAGAGGATGAATAACATGAGAATTTTTTAAGAGAAAATGAAAGTGATTTCTAAAATTCTCTTCTGCGGCATCTGTACTCTTGAGCTGTTTTTAAGGCAGTAAAGCAATCTAGATTAAATCAGTTGTCCTTTTTTTAGGTTATATGACTATTTATAGAATGAATATAGTGACTCGTGATCCGTAAGATCATCTTGATTTCTTGTATTATAAATTGATCATTTTCTGTTATTTATTTACTTAGAGAATAAAAAAAATTAAGATTTTACAGTTGTCTCTCACTTTGTTCCATTTTCTTTTGTGGGCTTAAAAATTATAGTAGGTAGATATATTGCCTTTCTTTAGCTTCTGAAATTTAATAGCTTAAGCTAAATTAAAAATATGTATATCTCTGAATCTTTGTTCTGGCAATTTTATGTGTTAGATATTAAATATATTCATAGAAAAAGAGTTTATGTTATAAATTTATTATTATTGTGGACCTAATTTTAAATGCCGATTATGACTGCATTTATTTGGCATTTTTAAAATCTGGTTTGATTTAGCTCCCGATAAAGCATATTGAATTCAGAAAATATAATACCATTTAGGATTTTTTGCTGCAAAATCTATTACGCTGTAGGAGGTTTCACATTTCCAAAATGCAAGCAGTAAGTATTGTGGGGTCAGGGTGTAACCAGTGAATGAAAGTCAGAACTCAAAATGAAGTGCCTTTTCTGTTTAACACTGGGCACTGATAGAAAATGATAATGTTTGATTAATGAACGGCAGCCTTGCAGTGGGTGAAAACATCTGCAAGAAGTGATTTATTATTTCAAAGGTATTGGAAGCTTGCGGTATCTTGCCGATTTAAGTATGTGTGCCTGAATAAAATAAATGAGATGCAACATGTGAAAAATGAAAACACATTACTTGTAAAGGATGTGTCACAAGCAGGGTATTTTTGTTCAAGTACACTTTGTCATGGGGATTTTTAATGCTGTTCTGAATACAAATCATTTAGCTGGTTCATAAAATCGCCTCAGTTGGAATTCTTGCATCTATCATCCAAGACATAAATGAGGGTTAAACTTAATGTGGTGTAACATTCCTTAAATGTTCAAATTTTGTATCATATACAACTATTAAAATTGTACATGTTTTATGTATAAAGATGAATAAATTGTAGCTAGTTAAAATAACGGTGCCCAAAGAGGAACAAGGTTTGAGGTCTTAATTGAACGCTCATCAAATACTCAGAGCTAAGGCTTTTCACTGCAACTATTGTGGCTAGACATTTGAATAATCTATCATTTTATGATTGAACAATTTTTAGTTAGGTGACATGTTATATGACAAATAATAGAATATAATGAAGGGAATGGTACTATCTTAAGTACTGCTATTTAAGCTCTCCTGTGTGTGTGTGTGTACACACACCTTGAATTATTCACTGTGGAAACTGAGATAAGATTTAAATTTTTTTCAAGGAGCAAGTAAACTGATAATATTCATAATAGGAATGATAAAGAATGTGAAAATAAACTTGGAATAATCTATATTAGAGTTATGCCCTAGGGACTACTAATTCCTTCTTTTGTGGTTTATGAGATGTATCTATCTGTTTGTTTAACTTACCTCTAAAATGCACTTTTGTGAAGTTGGGTCTTATAATTATGAGCAAGCTCCTGTCCAGATCAACAGAATTTAGGAAAATATAATCACCATCATAAACTAAAGTCTATGAGAAAACATGTCTTTTTTTTTTTTTTTTTTTTTTGAGACAGAGTCTCACTCTGTCGCCCAGGCTGGAGTGCAGTGGCACAATTTCGGCTCACTGCAAGCTCCGCCTCCCAGGTTCACGCCATTCTCCTGTCTCAGCCTCTCCGAGTAGCTGGGACTACAGGCGCCCGCCACCACACCCGGCTAATTTTTTGTATTTTTAGTAGAGACGGAGTTTCATCGTGGTCTCTATCTCCTGACCTTGTGATCCGCCCGCCTCGGCCTCCCAAAGTGCTGGGATTACAAGCATGAGCCACCACGCCCGGCCGAAAACATGTCTTTTTTAAAATTAAAAACTTTCAAATTGCGTGTGTAATTGTTAATAACTTAGAAACTGAATTGGAGCAAGGTTTATGTATCTCTTTTGACCATTGTAGCCTTAGGTCTTAGCATAAAACTAAATCTTCGCTAAATGTTTTGTTGAATGATTGAATGCATTACAAGATTAGAAGAGGAAACATTATTCTCAGCAGTTTTGCTGCTTTTTCTACTGGAGTAATGGAGAACCTGTTCTATGCCAGGCAGTGAGCTGCACTTGAAATATAACAGTAAAGAGGACAGGTAGTGTCCTTGTTCTAGAGGAGCTCCTAGCCTGTGGGAGACAGACATTCAGTACACCACATCACATAATGAAACATTTTGAAAAGCAGAAATGTAAGGGGCTATGAGGGCGCATTCCAAGGGAACCTCCCCTAAGTGGAGGGAGGAGGGATCCTGCAAGCTGAGTTTTGAGAGAACAAAGAAAGGAGGCAGTGGCAGGAGATGGTAGATAGCTATGTTGGGAAGTGAAATGATCAGATTTGCATTTGGAAAAAGAATTACTCTGTCGGCCTCGGTGGATGGCAGAGTAGAGGTGGGAAACCTTTTAAGAGGTTATAGCAAGGGGGCTGTTAATAAGAACAGGAGGTAATGCATTGATTCTAATCTATCCAGGCATACAAATCTTTGCCAACTATGGTACCTCAGTGTTTCGCCTGTGTCCCAGTTTCTGTTTTCTTCCAGGAATGGTCATGGCTTAAAAATAAGAGTGTCTTTCATCATTACTTTTTGGAACTTCCTACTTCCCTTTCTTATATTAAACTTTCAAATATGCGAGTCTTAATTATCATTTAAGTTAAACACAGTGGTATTCTTCTGGCAATAACACAGTTCCAATAAGATTTTATGTTTTCCAAGTTTTGACTTCACTAAAATGTGAAAAAAAAATTTTATTATCAAAGAGAAATACATGATTAATTGTAGTATGAGCAGATTTAAGCACATTATTATTTCCAACCACAAAATCATTCAAAATAGAAAACAAAACATATTTTCAGTAACTTATTCATGTGCAGATAGTATCATAAGTAGGACAATAAATATGAACAAGATTTAAAAACGCATTTATAAAAAGAATTTCTACAACCTTTCTATTTTCTAAAATTTGCTAACCCTCACTGTCAGGAATATTTCACTCATCTTTTGTGCTATCATATAAATCCAGTTTTTAAATGGAAATAGTCATGATCATCTTGAGAGCTCCTTATGTAGCTGAAAATCTTTATTAAATTGATTTTTAGTATTTACTTCTCTAGGCTGAATAATTACAGTTCCAATTAATTAAAGACTAAAAATTGCTTCCTCAATTACACTGCAATATGTAGGCAAACATAGGAAAATATAAACCTTCTTGATTTAGGAGTTTTTTAGAGCTCCTCACTTAGATGTTAAATATTAATATAGCCTAACATGCTTAACATCAAAGGACATATAGAGATTTGTTCTTCTTACTAATTATGTAGATATAACATATGTAAAACAAAATTAAGATCTGGATGTACTTACTACAAATATAATACGAATTTAGATTCAATATAGGACACTGAGGGTCTATAGAGGATCTTCTAAGGGGAATCTTCTCTGACTGAAATGAGGTAACAGTAGCTGTCTGCTTATATATAGTTTCAAAGAGTCTTAAATTCCAAGTGATTATGATTAAAAAGTTACTTAATGATTCTTTGTTCTATTTTTTAAAGTTAATTATGAATAATCATATAATTTGCCTCACAGGATCATTGAGAGGATTAAATGATTTCGCACAGCGAAAATGCTTAGAGTAATGCCTGGCATAAAACAAATGCTTAACATGTGTTAGCTATTATTATAATGTATTCACACCTTTCAATAGTGAATAAAACTATGTGTCTTTATAGGAGAAATCAGTGTCTTTCCTAGTTATGATTCCACTTTTCCTTGATTTCTCTTTTTTTTTATAAAGTGTTTTCTTTTAGTAACTATTTCTAAACCTCATTGTCAAAATACTAATTTTAACTGTAATCATATAACAGGAAATCAAAGTTTATTCCCCAAGTATTTTAGCTTCCTATCTATTGAGATGATCCATAAACACCAAATTGCCTGTAAGTACCACGGTCTACCTGACTGGGTCCACTTTTACTTTAGTTTTAAGTCAGTTTGCTTATAATGCCTTAGACATTTACT
The DNA here is from genome assembly GCF_006542625.1 of Nomascus leucogenys. NCBI lineage: Eukaryota > Metazoa > Chordata > Mammalia > Primates > Hylobatidae > Nomascus > Nomascus leucogenys. The sequence goes on from NC_044392.1 coordinate 77,261,328, forward strand.
CTAAGCCCCAGAGTGATTTCCGTAGTCATACTTTCTAAGGTTACATGTTCTAGATGATGACTGCTTGATTGAATCCATATTTAATCTCACTGTCTAGATTCCTTACCATGATTATAGTGAGGCTATCAGTATAGTTTTCTGATTGCAAGACCAAAACTATGACGATTGACTCAAACTATCACCTAATAATGCTTGCACTTAAATCCAGACTTGACATTCAGTAGGCTTATTATGACTACAAGGTTCCTTTCAATAATAACTTTCTGCATTTCTGTAAGGCTGTAGCCAAGGTGAAAGTTAATGAAAATCTGATTTGATAGTAGCAGCAGGAATGAATTTAAGAAGATGGATGAGAGAGAAAGGGCAGAGTTGAGTCATCAGTAATTGGCAAAATATCAGAAGTATGAGTTGGGAAAAACTAGAAGAGACTCTGCAGTTAGTAACTTTTTATTTTAGTAGCTCCTTTTTGGACATAATTTTGGTTATCATACAGCCTTGACAGTTTAGTGATCTTAATATTTTATTAGGAAAAACTTCAAATATGAAGTAATTTTATATATCTGTTTTCTCAGAAGAAGTTATACAATTATAAAAAGATACTATGCAGATATAATATGGTTTGATAGCAAGTCAGTAATTAGAGATAATCTTTTTAGCTCATTCAGAGAAATTATAAAGATATTTTTGAATGAAATTATGCTCAATATTATTTTATTATACATTGTATATATATTTCCCTTCAAAAACATATGTGATTTTGGATTTAAAGTTGTCTGCTTTTAGTAAAACACTCATGCTGGATAAATACTTATTACATTAGAATAAAAACTGTATATTATACTGGTTCTGTTATTGTTCTTATTATTGTTGTTTTCTTCATGATCTCCTACATGTTATTTCAACCCAAGAGAATTTATCTTTCATTTCTAATCAGATAGACATTTGGCTCTGTACTCATCTCCCCATCACTTTGGGCCACCAAATATAAGATTACTTATAAGAAAATGTATAAATGTTAAAATTTAAGAATATTTGTGTATTTAAATTTTTATTTGTGGAAAGGACACCAAAATATTTAAACTTATATTTTCTAGTAAGCTAGTTCCCATTTCTCCTTAAAGTCAACAGCCATATCAAAAAATGCATTTTTTTAGGAAATCAGAAAACAAATACAAGTGGTATATTCTGATGCAGTTTAGGAGCTTCCAGAGCTGATGAAATCAGGCAATAACTGCAGATGAGAAAGTGAAAATAAGTATTTTAGAGTCTTGGGAAGCCCAGGAATGGTATATCTCAGATAGAAGGGCACTTTGTTCTTCTTTAAATTGATGGGTATGGGAACTGAAATGAGCAATGCTGGTGAGGGGAAGAAACAGGAACAACCAAGAGCTTTCTGAACTTGATTTTGTTCAGAAAAACAGAGTAGGTGAAACTACTCAAGTAATCCAGTACAAATAAGCCATATTTGCAAGTGGCGTCCTATCCCTGTGGCAGCAAAAAAGGAGAGAACTCTGTCCCTCACCATAACCACCTCTGCAGGAACATCTTGCAAACAACCAATTAAGCAAAGTTAGCTCATTACATGATGAGTGATAAGATATTCTCATGGCATTAAAAGAAAAACACTATGGAAAATTTATGGAAAAGAGGCAATTAATTTACAAAGAGATAAGCATACTTTCCAAAAAAAATTGCAATGGAACACAAAGAAAATAACAAAACATTTTGAACTTATTTAAAATAAGAAAACTTAATCTCGTATTACCATGAGTGTTTTGAAAACCATAAAGCATAAGCCTCAGAACAAAATAAGAAAAAATAGGAAATAGAAAGTGAGTTGACAAAATATAAAAGAAGATGTGCATTAAAACAACGTAATCACTAAAATCAAGACAAAATGGGAGAAGCATAAGAATGAATAAAGGTAACAAAGCCCTGTAGAGGACATCTGATATGGAAAGGAGAAAAATGAAAAAAAAATAGATACAGATAAAAGTAAAGAACAGGGAGAGAAAATAATAACCAAAGGAAACAAAGCAGATTCAACATATGCGTAATTGGAGTACTGCAGGAGGATTCTGCACTGCACTGGAACAGAATAAATATTTGAAATTATAATACAAAAAATATTTTTGTGTGAAATGAAATGTTTGAAATTATACTTTGAAAAGACTTGCCCTGGGATGCTTTAGACAGAAATATCCTAGGAAAACGTTTGTATTTTACAAAATAAAACTTCCTTGGACATATAGGGAAAATGATCAAGTCATACTGAAGAGAAAATATTAGACTGGCTTTACACTCCTCACAGCATCATTCTGTAACAGAAAACACTGAAACAAAACTTACAAGTTATTTAGAGAAATAAAGCGTGAGCCAAGTATTTGATATTCAGCTAAGATTTTCTTCAGATATAGAATCTAGAAGTAATTTCTCAGAACTCAGAAAAGATTGTTTTTTGGAGACTGTTCTTGGTGAAACTGTTAGAGAAAAACTTTAGTAAGATTGGGGTTCAAAATTATTGTACAGAGATCAATAGCTTTTATATATGCAAACAGTAACCCATCAGAAGATGTAGTAAGGAAAGACCATATTTATAAGAACAACAAAAATTAAATTATTTTGGTATAAACCTAACATGTCATTAAGCCTCATGAATTAAAATAATATGGCATTAGATCATGAAAACATATATTAACAGAACAGATTAGAAAAAAAAAACAGAAACAGACACAAATGCATACAGAGATTTAGGATATTTAAAAAGTAGCATTTGAAATCAGTGTAGAAAAGACAAGTTATTTATTACATGGCATTGATATAACTGGGATATCCTCTGTAATGGAGTTGGATCCATTCACTAAGATAAAATAATATATTTCACGAAAAAGGAAATTAAAATGACTTCTAAACTTTTGAAGAGATGCTCAACTTCACCCATAATAAAAGAAGTGTAACTCAATACTCCCTGACCTACCATTTTATCTATCACACTGAAAAATTGTTGACGAGGCTACAAGGAAATAGACACTCCTATACAACTATTATATAAAACCATCAATTCCACCTCTTGGAAATTACATACATGAAACAATGTGTATAAAAGCTTATTAACTGCACTACTGTTTATAATAGCAAAGTAATGGAAACAACCTAAATGTCCATCAAGAAAAACTAGGTAGTAACTGATAAATAACTTACAGCATATTCACGCAATAGAATACTATAAGTTTTAAAAATATTTAAAGATCTTTAAATACTGATGGGGAAATATCTCTAAGATGGAACAGTACTGTGAAGAAAGTTGATGTAAAACCATATGTATTATAATTTGCGTGAAAAAGTAAATTTTTTCTTGTGTATGCATTAAAAAATTATAGACACAAGGCTACCCAAGAAAACTTAAAATAGAGGAGACAACAGTTAAGGGTCACTTTTCATGGTGTGTGTTTTTGTATCTTATCTTTGCATATGTGAATATATTAATTATTCCAGAATGTATGTGTGAAATATTTGCCATTAAAAACATGTAAAATTGGCCAGGTGCGGTGGCTCATGCCTGTAATCCCAGCACTTTGGGAGGCTGAGGTGGGCAGATTATGAGGTCGGGAGTTTGAGACCAGCCTGGCCAATGTGGTGAAACCCTGTTTCTACTAAAAATACAAAAAAACAAAAAACAAAAAACAAAAACAAAAACAAAAAAAAAACAAGCTAGCTGTGTGTGGTGGTGCTCGCCTGGAGTCCCAGCTACTTGGGAGCCTGAGGCAGGAGAATCTCTGGAATCTAGGAGGCGGAGGTTGCAGTGAGCCAAGATTGTGACACTGCACTTCAGACTGGGCAATAGATGGAGACTGTCTCAAAATAAACAAACAAACAAAAAAGGAAAATTCACTTTATAATGTATTACCATCTGATGTATATACTCAAATTATTTGCAACATATAGTTACCTGAAACCAAGGGTCAGAAAGCTATGGCAAGAATTTTTAACATGATTTTTGGTAGGTATATAAAATTACAGTTTTATTTTTATTACTTATTGGAGATAGAAAAGCTTGAAATTTTCTATTCCAAGTTCCCCCATATACAGACATAGCATTCAGTACAGATGTTTTCTGTGATTCTCAGTAGAAGGCTTCTGTGCAGGAAACCGTTGCAGTTAGCTCAAATAAAGGATGATTCTTTTTTTTTCAGATTTTAAAAATACATTTTTCTTTTTCTTTTTTTATTATACTTTAAGTTCTAGGTTACATGCACAGAACATGCAGGTTTGTTACATAGGTATACACGTGCCATGGTGGTTTGCTGAACCCATCAATCCCTCATCTACATTAGGTATTTCTCCTAATGCTATCCTTCCCTTAGCCCCCCAACCCCCGACAGGCCCTGGTGTGTGATGTTCCCCTCCCTGCATCCATGTGTTCTCATTGTTCAACTCCCACTTATGAGTGAGAACATGTGGTGTTCGGTTTTCTGATCTTGTGATAGTTTGCTGAGAATGATGGTTTCCAGCTTCATCCATGTCCCTGCAAAGGACATGAACTCATCCCTTTTTATGGCTGCATAGTATTCCATGGTGTATATGTGCCACATTTTCTTTATCCAGTCTATCATTGATGGCCATTTGGGTTGGTTCCAAGTCTTTGCTATTGTAAACAGTGCCGCAATAAATATACATGTGCATGTGTCTTTATGGTAGAACCATTTATCATCCTTTGGGTATATACCCAGTAATGGGATTGCTGGGTCAAATGGTATTTCCAGTTATTGATACTTGAGGAATTGTCACACTGTCTTCCACAATGGTTGAACATTCCCACCAACGTGTAAAAGTGTTCCTATTTCTCCACATCCTCTCCAGAATCTGTTGTTTCCTGACTTTTTAATGATCGCCATTCTAACTGGCATGAGATGGTATCTCATTGTGGTTTTGATTTATATTTCTGTAATGACCAGGGATGATGAGCTTTTTTTCATAAGTTTGTTGGCCACATAAATGTCTTCTTTTGAGAAGTGTCTGTTCATATCCTTTGCCCACTTTTTGATGGGGTTGTTTGCTTATTTCTTATAAATTTGTTTAAGTTCCTTATAGATTCTGGATATTAGCCCTTTGACAGATGGATAGATTACAAAAAATTTCTCCTATTCTATAGGTCGCCTGTTCATTCTGGTGATAGTTTCTTTTGCTATGCAGAAGTTCTTTAGTTTAATTAGATCCCATTTGTCAATTTTGGATTTTGTTGCCATTGCTTTTGGTGTTTTAGTCGTGAAGTCTCTGTCCATGCCTATGTCCTGAATGGTATTGCCTAGGTTTTCTTTTAGGGTTTTTATGGTTTCAGATCTTATATTTCAGTCTTTAATCCATCTTGAGCTAATTTTTGTAAAAGGTGTAAGGAAGGAATCCAGTTTCAGTTTTCTGCATATGGCTAGCCAATTTTCCCAACACCATTTATTAAATAGGGAATCCTTTCCCCGTTTCTTGTTTTTGTCAGGTTTGTCAAGGATCAGATTGTTGTAGATGTGTGGCATTATTTCTGAGGCCTCTATTCTGTTCCATTGGTCTATGTATCTGTGTTGGTACCAGTACCATGCTGTTTTGGTTACTGTAGCCCTGAAGTATAGTTTGAAGTCAGGTAGCATGATGCCTCCAGCTTTGTTCTTCATGCTTAATGTTTTCTTGGCTATACGGACTCTTTTTTGGTTCCATATGAAATTTAACTAGTTTTTTTCTATGAAGAAAGTCAATGGTAGCTTGATGAGGATTGCACTGAATCTGTAAATTACTTTGGGCTGTATGGCCATTTTCACGATATTGATTCTTCCTCTCCATGAGCATGGAATGTTTTTCCATTTGATTGTGTCCACTCTTATTTCCTTGAGCAGTGGTTTATAGTTCTCCTTGAGAAGGTCCTTCACACGCCTTGTAATTTGTATTCCTAGGTATTTTATTCTCTTTGTAGCAGTTGTGAATGGGAGTTCACTCATGATTTGTCTCCTGGTTTGTCTGTTACTGGTGTATAAGAATGCTTGTGGTTTTTGCACTTGATTTTGTATTCTGAGACTTTGCTGAAGCTACTTACCAGCTTAAGGAGATTTTGGGCTGAGACGATGGGGTTTTCTAAATATACAATCATGTCATCTGCAAACAGGGACAATTTGACTTCCTCTTTTCCTAATTGAATACCATTTGTTTCTTTCTCTTGCCTGATTGCCCTGGCCAGAACTTCCAATACTGTGTTGAATAGGAGTGGTGAGAGAGGGCATCCTTGTCTTCTGCTGGTTTTCGAAGGGAATGGTTCCAGCTTTTGCCCATTCAGTGTGATATTGACTATAGGTTTATCATAAACTGCTCTTATTATTTTGAGATACATTCCATCAATACCTAGGTTATTGAGAGTTTTTAGCATGAAGTGGTGTTGAATTTTATCAAAAACCCTTTCTGCATCTATTGTGATAATCATGTGGCTTTTTGTCATTGGTTCTGTCTATGTGATGGATTACGTAGGAAATGAAAGCGGAACTGGAAAATACCAGGAGTAGAAGTAAAATCCTTCTTTATTTGGTGGTCAGAAAGTCTTTTATATCTGATCTGTCACTTTTTGTTTCTTCTGTCTCCATCCCCTTCCTCTCCTCTGCACCTTTACATGTGCTCATTATGTATGTCTCCAAAAGAAGTTCTCAGTCCTGTACTTTGCACCAGATTTCAACCAAATTCCCCACTACTCACCGTGTACAGTATCTGGGTGGATTTGTCAGAACTCAGGAACTAGATTAGGCATTCATCCCCCATCCAATCAGCTGTGTCTAAAGAAATGATCATTTGGTATGTTCCCCCATGCAAGCCTGAGGACAGTCTCAGCAGTGCCATATAGCTGTTACACTCCATCCATGTGCCAGACAGGTAGTCATATCCTTCATCTAAGAAAACCTGGGAGCCTATGGCTCCCTTTTCAAATTGAAGAGGAAAAGTTTATGCCAGAAGCATTTTATGCTAGAAGGCCCACCCATTAAAGTCATAGCAGGCAAGAATAAACAAATTACTTATACTAAATGTCATATCTTGGTGCCTCAAGCAACAGGGCCAAGTATGAGTCATGCTTTTCTTCTATCACTGTTTTGGCCTCTGTGACTTTTCTATTGAAGTGACCATTTTTTTTCACCCAGGGGAAATTTTTATGATGGACCACTTGTGTAAAGGGGCAGGAACTTCATGGCAGTAGCAGTTGTGGAAAACTCAGGCTCTGTCCCACCTTTTGCCCATCTTTCAGGGAAAGCCCTCAAGCTGGTTAATCCACGGTGTGGTTACGTAACTGTTACAATTACAGACTGTAATAATCTAACAGAAAGTAAATAAATTGCCGGGCACGGTGGCTCACACCTGTAATCCCAGCACTTTGGGAGGCTTAGGTGGGAGGATCACCTTAAGTCAGGAGTTTGAGACCAGCCTGACCAACATGGTGAAACCCCACCTCTACTAAAAATACAAAAATTAGCTGGTCATGGTAGCACGTGCCTCTAATCCCAGCTACTCAGGAGGCCGAGGCAGGAGAACTGCTTGAACCTGGGAGGCGGAGTTTGCAGTGAGCCGAGATGGCACCATTGCACTCCAGCCTGAGAGAGAGACTCCGTCAAAAATGAAAAATAAAAATAAAAGAAAATAAAAGAAATCTATAAGTAAAAATGCTTCTACAAGAAGCTGGAAGCAATACTAAAAAAATCTTAAATGCAACAATTGGATTTGGAAAATGCCATTTTCTTAGAAGTTTTTTCTTAAAAACAAATCGAAGAATTTGTACCCTTTAAATCTGTAAGTCACTATGTAACTTGACTTCATTCGTATGTATTTAAACATTTTAGTGAGTTGTCAGTTATATATGAAGACTAGATAGATTTTCTGATGTCTGATTAACTTTAGGTTGCTTTTGTTTTGAAAATTAACTTCATATTTGTGATGTGGCAAAAACACCATTTCTGCCCCATTGTTTCAGTTAAGTTGAGTAGAATAAAGGCCAGCTTTCACAAGATTGTTCATCAGTGTCGCTCAGAAACCATGTTGTCTTGAATAGGAATGTGCTGCATCATCTGTTGATACACGTGTGTTTGAGGATCTAATTTGACAATGTTTTTTAAAAAAATTGGTATTAAAGCCTCCATAGTTTCTAGAATTAACAATGAGATAATTAAAATCAATGTTTTATCTGAAAATCTTATTCCTTTGTTTACCTACCAATTATATGAAATTAAGTTCACATACACACACCCTTCTAACGCTGAAGGACCCAGCTTCATAGACTATTTATAAGATTGGCGTCTTGTTTTTAAATGAGACCATTGATTATTTGATATAGCACATCACCTTAATGATCACTAGGAAGGAGATTTTTAAAAACCTCTAGTAAATTAAACTCTTATTTATACTTTTAAAAATGTATAGTGCTTACAATTTTTTTTCCCAAAATTTATATAAGAAAAATATAAGATGAGGGAAAGCAACTGAAAATACACACACAAAATAACAGTTAATAGTGAATAGAGTACAATAATTTTTTCCAGTGTCTGAGCCATGGAGCAGTAGAAAACAAAAGATAATAGGATATTATTTTTAACTTAGCACACACACGTATTTTGTAATAATGGCATTATCAATGAGTAAGCAATAGAATTTATTAAATGTTTACATATATATACCAATCATCTATAATGTATTTTTAAGTCATTATTGCAATCCTGAGAATAGTCTTATTTCTGTTTTGTATATGGAGACACCAAGATTATTTAAAACTGTGTGCCTTACAGTTAGTAAATGGGTAGAGCTGGTTCAATGCAACCCAGTGTCTGTATATCTTCTGCCTCATCAACTGCCTACGAAGAAGATTTGCCTTACTACACTGGTGATGGATAACATAATGAAGGACTGTTTTGTGGCTAAAAATATGTTTTTAAAGCTTCAATAATATATATTGAAACCGTTATGATACCATCTCCAAATGATATGGTTTGGATGTTTATCTCATCCACATCTCATGTTGAAATGTGGTCCTCATTGTTGGAGGTGGGGCTTAGTGGGAGGTGTTTGAATCATGGGACTAGATCCCAAATGAATAGCTTGGCGTTGTCCTTGCATTAATGAGTGAGTTCTCACCCTGTAAGTTCACATGATACCTGGTTTTTAAGAAGAGCCCGACACTTCCTCCTTTCTCTCTTGCTCCCTCTCTCACCTCGTGACATACCAGCTCCCCCCGGCTTCTGCCATGATTGTAAGCCTACTGAGGCCTCACTAGAAGCGTTTGATATGAGTGCCATGTTAGCACGCCTGCATGGGCAAATAAACTTCTTTTCTTTATAAATTACACAGTCTCAGGTGCTCCTTTATAGCAATGCAAAATGGACTAAGTCATCCAATATGAAGATTTTCTCTCACTCAATACCAGGAGCTTTAAACTTAATTCTTGAATTTTCATAATGGCCTAAGTCTATATAATCAATAATAAAGAGTTGGTAAGCTTGTTGATGGCCATTAATTTAGAAAGTAGCTTCTCCTAGGTGACATAATGATTTGCTGCAAGTACCCACATGTGCAAAAACATCCCTGTCTTATTCTGTCAGGCATGGCTTCCCAGGGCATAGTTCTCTGTGGAAATAAATGAGAGCATAACTTCAGGGGATGTGCCAATGTACAATGTACATATGTCTGTGTGCTTCTCTTGACCAAATCCTGGTATGCTGAGGGTGAAAACCCTCACTGTACATACATTTTGAAAATGTTATCCATGTGATTCTCATCTGTAAAACCCTCTGCCTTCCAGATGAAAACTTGTTCTCTTCCTTGGTCTCAACAAATTGGAAACACAAGTTCTAGACTTGTTGAGGCCAAGGAATAGAGCAGGCTTTTATGAGAACACCATTAATATTTAATGTTATGTGAGATACAGTACATGTGCTTAGAGTGAACACCAAGGGCTCATCAGGCAAATTCAGAGAAATGATGCTGGGCACAACATATTGCATTTAGTGCACCCTTCAAACAAAAGAGACCTTGTCAACAAAAGGTCTTGGTTTATCTGTTCTCTATTCCATCCTTTCAGAATGATCCTTAGTATAGATTTTCACAAAATCCATCAGTAAGGTTAGTATTTTCCTGAAATATTTTAAAAGAATTGGAAAAGAGATGTATAGTAAAGTAATAAAAATATTAATTAGAAAGCATAATAGGCATCACTATTCTTAAAATATTCATTGGCTATCACACTTGTTCCCTTCGTGGAATTACATCTCACCTATTTCCTTTACTGGCTTCTTTCTGCCCCTTCTCTTTTCTCACTTCTTTCTTGTTTGTCTTGGAACAAAAAAATATGTATGTCTCCTGGTCTCAGGCAAAGCTCTTTAGTCCTTTGCCTGGTTTTCTGGGTGCTTGCCAACCTTAGGGTATTTTGTGTTGTTGGGGAGGGAAAACTTTTCCTGTACTCTCTTATATTAAGTGTCTGGGGGGGGGTCTATAAAATAAACCGCCAAAAGATATTATCAGGAGGAAAAAAGGTTTATTCATATGCATAAAGGAGCTAACAAAAGAAGTAGGTAGCTGGATAAATGGTTAAAGTTAAAGCCTAATATACCCAACTTAGCAGGGGAGTGGGGGAAGTCTTCTATGGGAATAACAAGTAGGTTTCTTTAGGAAAGACAAATTGGTTTTGAGGAGAACAAATGGGAGATAAAGTTTGTGATCATGTTCATTTATGAGGTGTGTGTGGTCTTTCCTTCTTCTTCATGGCCATGAAACTCTCCTGAAGAGAGGATTTATGGTAGCTTTACTCTTAGTCTTCTTCCTGGGAGTAGAAGCCACCCAGAAGAGGGAATTTATGGCAGCCTCATTTCCCAGAAGTTTCTGCTTTTAGTCAAATTGGGAAAGCTCCAACAATGTTTTTTTCTGCATTGGTTGAATCTCAAATACCTTCAATTTAATTTCTTATACCAACTCTGGGGACCTGAGTGGGTTCCCACACAGTGAATCAAGGTCCCTGGCATTTTGCAAGATGGTATTCCTGCCATCCATGCTCACAGGATTTCTTACTGACCCTGGGTAGGTTTGTCAAGGCATTTCTTGGGAGAGACAATGCCCTCATTCACTGAGTGAACTTCTCATTTCTAGTGTTAAGATAATATGAATAAGAACTTTTCACTTGTTACAGAAATTAAAGAATTCAGACATTACTGGGGAAGCATTCAAGACTCTTCAGTAGAAAATAACATTGTAAAGCTGTGTTGATCTCAGAGAAGTGGGGAAGCAAAAGTTTGTTATTAATGATGATTTTAAATAATTATAAAAATGATAATTCACATATTATATATCTTCATTTGCCCATGTCCTCTTTCATATAAAAATGAAAATGCAAGTAATCCTGAAAGTGTTCTTGTCAGGCACTAAGAAACGTAAATAAATCATACTTAACTTTGCACAATTCTATTTGGTGGATTTTTATCTATATTTTATTTATAAAGATCATGAAATTAGAAAGGTCAGGTGACTTGCCCAGGGTAACACAGCTGTAAGCGGTAGGACCCAGATGTGATGACTGTAATCTAGGAGTAAGAAATAGAGACCCAGAGAAAGGTGGGGCCAGCTGAAATGGAAATGAAAATGGAAAAAAGGGATGAAATGGGATCAACAGTATGACTTAATTAATTGGTATTATTACTTTGATATTATTACTTTGATGATTGACTTAGTAACTACTATATGCTTGGAGTGAGAGATAGGAATGAAGCCAAAAATGATGCTAAGTGAGCCTGGCTTAGTGATTTTTTTTAATAGAAATTATGAGGGACTATGACTGGGTGCAGTGGCTCATGCCTGTAATCCCAGCACTTTGGGAGGCCAAGGTGGGTGGATAGCTTGAGTCCAGGAGTTCGAGACCAGCCTGAGCAATATGGCGAAACCCCATCTCTACAAAAAAATACAAAACTTAACTGGGCATGGTGGTGCATGCCTGTAGTCCCAGGTATTGGGGAGGCTGAGGTGGGAAGATTGCTTGGGCCTGGGAACTCAAGGCTGCAGTGAGCCGTGATCACACCACTGCACTCCAGCCAGGGCAACAGAGTAAGATCCTGTTTCAAAAACAAAGAGGCAAACGAATAAAAACAATTATGAGGGACAGCAGAATATCTAGTTTTTGGGAAGGATGACAATTTCTTCAACTTTAGACATTATGAGTTCAGTTAATGACAATGTCAGTATCTTTCCTTTTAAATTGTTTGACATTAATTTTTGAATACACTCTATGTGTACAATATAGACACTGAGGATAGTTGAATAATTTTAGCAGACATATTCCCTGCCCTTGAAGAATTCCATGCTAGTTGATTAAGAAATGCATCCATGTATTTAATAGCTAGAGAATAATTTCAGTGCAATTTGTAAGTAAATTCATTATTTAGGCAAGAAGCACACTGGTGGTCTTAAACTGTGGGTGCCAATTACATCGTTAACACATAATCCCATGGTGGAGCCACTGAGGGAGAAGTAGGCAGTACATTCATCTCCCATCCCAAGAGGTGCACCCTGGCCACCCCTAGCTCTTGTTGTGTATACATGTCACTCTGGGGATGGAACACTAAGGAATAGGCTGTGCCTCACAAAGGCCCTGGAAACAGGTTCCACCTTTTGGGAATGGAATTCCCACGATTAAATGGGAGGAAGGAAGGTGTGGGCTTGAGGTGGGCATATATATCAGTCCCTACAGAATTCCTTATCCTAAGGTACAGCCAAAGAAGAGCAGTGTCCTCTATGGTCAGTGCCTTTTAAACTCTGGAGCCAAGGATCAAGCTAGCCTGGGCCTGAGGCAGTGCCACTCCAGTCTTTCTCTTCAGAGGCATCACTCTCAATGGCACCTCTGTGCCTCCTCACTGTTTTCAACACTCCATTTAAGTAAACAGAACATGAACTGAACACATTTTTTTCTCCCTGGTTATTTGCATTTTAAGCCCTTTATCTCTAGCTATAGATTGAAAGGCTTTGTCTGTAGTTAAAGGAATTTCAAGCAATTGCATCTAGATGGATAAGATTAGATTTGGTCCTGAGGGGCTTCTCTTTGTCCCTAAAACTCCTGGTATTGTAAGTTTTACTATATCCAGACAGTGAATAGGCTTTGTTCTGATGCTATTCTATAAGCCTTGCAGAAACTTGTATGCCTACTGTGGCCACCAGTGTCAAATACTGCACAATGCTCACCTACAATTTTTTCAAATAGTGTTCCTCTTTCTATTTTATTCTTTGGTGCTTATAAGACATCTGTTGATATATTTTGTTTCTTCCACCTACTTATTCCTGGCTTTTTCCTCTACCTTGTGGATGAATTTCTCGGTATCATCACTAGTTACTGCTTTGACATCTTCAGAGTAAGAATTATCTTTTTAGTTATTTTTATTTTGATGATTATATATTTTTTCTATTGTTATATGTTAGTTATTTTCTTCAAATCTGTTGTTTTATATTTAATTATTTTTCTTTTTGTGTCGTAAATTGATGCTTCATTTTGATAAAAGCCAGTGTGTTTCCATTTTAAGCATTGACATACTTATTTCAAAGTTTTTGTTGGTGTTCCTTAAAATTAATTTAAATTCTGTGAATTCATGATTCACTTATTGACTTACTTGGTTTTTGTTCTTAGCATTAGAATCTTTTACAGGATTTGAGTTTGGCTTTTCAGGCTTATTTTTAATAGGAATTTGTAAATTCATATTGGCTTTACTTTCTTCTCTCCCTTCATCTATAAACTGTCCTTCCTATCTAGTGGTTTAGCAGTTTCTTCACCTATTCCTTCAGGACTCTAGTTCTTATCAGGTCTTCAAGGAGAATCTACTGCAAAATATTCTACTTTGGCATAAGGATGATTTTGAGCTGAAGTCCAGTTGAGAAGCAGAAGATGCAGGAAGAGTTATCTGCTTTCCCCTTATCTGTCTAAAAGCAGGGCATAAATTTTCCTTTGTGAAGGCTCTCCCTCCCTAGGCTGGCACCAAGAAGGGAAGAACAACTCTTATCACCGCGAATGGGGAGTCAACGCTGAAACAAGTTTGCACGAATAAACCTTACTAATGTAACCCCTGTATTCCATTAATTCCCCCATATATTGTCTAGCCACTTCCCCATGAGTTGTCATCCCTTGAAGCCCAATGCCCCCTTTTAAAAGGCATATAAACCCCTGAATCTAACCACTTGAATTTCACTTCTTTTCTGTGAATTCCTATCCATGTAAATATTAATAAAAATTTTAGACCTTTTCTCTTACCTAGCTTTTGTTAGTTTAATTTGCAGGCCCCCTTGACAGAACCTATGAGGATACGAGAAAAGTTTTTCTTTTTTTTTCCCGACGTCTTAATAATGTGCTGGGGGGCTTTTTCCCACAGTGATGTCTAAAATGGTTGATGATTTGGTTTGATTAATAGTGAAGAGGCTGTGTCTATGCCCTCCCACTCTCTCTAGGTTCCTATTTTAAAATAAAGTCAAAGTTCCAGTCACTGTGTTAGTAACAGTTTTGGCCACTTATCTTTGGCAGCTTAATACTACCCTAGGCCCAGGCTTTCAGAGAAAACCTGGTTCCAGATCCCCATGACATTTTTAGTCTCCTTTACATTATAGGGACCTTAAGATTGCTTGCTGCTTTACATTTCTGTCTCATTTCATGGTCCAAAATAATCTTTATCTCATATTTGACCCTAAGTCTTTTTCTTTCTTATTGAATATAACTTATTGTTGTCATATCCTATCTTGACCCAAAATCCTTATAAACATGGTTTACTTCACATTTTAGGTTCACCTTTCAGGTCTCTCAAATATTATTTTTTGGAGGCTTTTAATCAATAGCATGTGATTAGCAGGAAAACTAAAGAAAGCCATGAGGCCTGGGCAAATTTGATACAGTTTGAAAAGTATGCCCCATTTTTCTGTGTTAGATTATGTGTGTTTCTGAAACTTGGAGAGAAGCCAGGGACATTTTATTTAGTAATGTGAATGTTGGCTCTATCTTTAGGCTCTAAAGACCAATCTAAGATTGACCAGCAATTGTAAAAATGTTGAGTGATCTAAAACAATTTTGTCTAATTTTCGTCTTTTAAAAAACCCATCTTTTAGCCTTTTTATCTGAGGATACAGTTTATGCAAATGAAGGTAGTGACACCTGTAAATATATTAAAAATCCTGAGACCACTGTTTTAACGGAGGTCCTTATTGACCATTTCAATAAGGAAATGGTTGCTTATTTGCACAACAACATCTCAATCAGTTGAACTTGGGGAAGTCAGAAGTAAGATTGGGGTCATTATTTGGCTTAAAACTTTTCCAGTGAGAGTCAAAATATCATTGATGAATAGCAATGTACGTGTATGATTAATATTCCAAGACAGATTTTGTAAATGTATTGTGTGTCTTAAAATATTTGTTACTCTCATTCATGTCCAGGTTTTCACAAGTTTAGAAGTACATTTGTATATCAGTAGTAGTATGACTAATTATCTCTACATGTATTTATCATTAAATAAACCTCACAGGAGACAGAAAGATTGTTTACTTAAGCAGTAGAATACTGGGGATGGTAGATAGCTCTAGAACACAGGATTACATCGCTGGAATGGCACTATTTATTAAGCTATGATAACACTAATGTTCCTCTTTGATGTATAGCATGTGCGACTTCAGCTGAACTTGTAGAGAGCCTTAAGGATGTTTCATTGAACATTTAGTATGGCAGCCAGCCAGAATACATTTAGCCTAAGCCCAGATGACGGTCTGGTAATGAGGTAGTGATTGATGACCACAGCTTCCTTATGAAAACCTGCTTGATATGCTGGGGGGGAAATGCATTGCCAGCTCTTTTCATTTCAGTCCCTGTTACATTAGTAATTTTTACTGTGAAGAAGTTACATGGGCTTCTGCTTATGCACTCTTGGCATCCCTTTTAGATTACAATCGAACGGTGGTATAGAATTTTAGAAGTCCAGCCCTGTGGCTATATTTATGTATAATTCAAATCTCAATTTCAAAAGGGTCTTTAAAAATCATTTTTAAAAACTATAACTGTGTCATCCATAAAATACTCTAATATTATTTTTATGCATCTGTTTAATGTTATGGTTTCTCTGACTCCTCTATCCCCCATATCCCCACACAGTGTCATAAAGCTCTACCCACTCCCGTAACTTTAAAGAACAGACATTTGTTCAAATTCCTAAATATGTTTCAAGAAGACTCTGTTTTCAATTATTCTTACATTTTTGTGGTATGTATGTCTTTTCCTGAATAAAGCATATAAAATTAATTCATATAAATTTTTATGTATGAAATTCCTCTGGCTTAGTTCCTTTGAAGCACTTTTTGTTTTTTGTCCATCTCTTTTTTGCTTTATGCATTTGCTCTCTTACTCTTTTGTCAACATAAATCATTTCTCAGATTGGGTTCACATAAGCACTTATGATTGCAAAATGCCACTTGCTAGAATGACCACTTTGGTTGCCTACTGACCTGGGACAAGGTAGAGCAAGGCCCAAGATTGACATTTCACCCATAATAAGTCTTGCTCGTTGAAATGCCAACAACAAATAGGGTTTGCTGAGATTGACAAGAGAAAATAAACTATGCTTTAAGCCAGCTTGATTGTGGCTGGCTGGGCTTTCAATTTTGCTAGTCAGAGAGAGTCTGTACCCTTTTATGCCTTGCAGCCATCACTCCTTTGGGCCTGGAGTAGCCATACAGAATGCCTGAAACTCCTGATCTCAATCCAGTCACTGGGGCAGCTCAGACAATGACAGTTTGAAGTGACTGGGAAATCCTGTTGAGACGCCATAGCCCACATTTGGCGTGGTGCCAGCAAATGAAAATCAGTAAGCTTGCTCTCAGAAGCCTGTTACGTGCTTATGTTTTTGTTGTTTCAACTACCTCCATTTCTTCAATTATTTAAGTTATTAGAGGACCTGGAATGAAACAAATCAAGACAAAGGAGTATTAGTATCCTTTTGAGGTTTGGCTTATCTCTCGAAGCTTTTGATAATACTTCCTATTGATGGGCTTTGTAAAGGGCAGGAAGTTGTATTACCACTCTAATTCTTTACTTTGCTCCGTATCAAAAAATAGTAGCAAAATAAGAGTTGTACCAAAGTGGAAGGCTTATCCCTTCCTATTATAGAACTTATCTTTTATTAATAAGTTGCTCACCACTATTACCACAAAACCATACTTTCTTACTGGAGATAAAGAAACTTGTTATTTACTGGGAAAAGTTTCTGGTAGCAAAACTTGACCTGAAATGAATTATTTACAAGTTTAGAAGAAAGACTTGCTAAGTCAATGCTACAGCTGAGAAATAAGCCAACACTTTCTCCAAAACAGCTTGAAGCTGACAAAACACTAAGCTCTGAGGTCCTAGAGAAGCAGCAGTTCAGGGTCTTGTTAGCTTCGAGCTGCAGGAAAGACAACACTGGCAGAGTGCTCAGAGGAAGGAGCGGCCCCCCAAGAGGGGGATGTGGAGGGAGCTAGAAACAGCATTAGAGAGAAGGCATGGAGAAATAGAGCAACACCAAATTAAACACTGAGAGATGATGAGGCACATAAAGTACTTAAAGGAGTTTTGGAGGTAAAAAACAAAACAAAAGTAACTGGTTAGGAAGGAAAATGGGAAATGAAATAAAACAAATTGCACAGAAAACTTTAGGGCAAAATATAAAAGATGTCCAATGTAAGAATAATACATTTGTATTATATTTATATAGTGCTTTATATTTGTATTATTTTATTCAATTCTCACAACGCCCAGTATAAATTTCATTACTCCCATTACATAGGTGAATAAAATTAAAATGATTGCATAGATCATAGCATTGTCTAAATCCTAATTTCTAAAATCCACTCATAGAATTTGCTGAATATATTGATATAGGGCAAAGATTTCTAGCATTTTATGCATTTTTTTTTGTTTGTGTGTTTTGTTTTGTTTTTGGAGAGACACTATTTTAAATAGGATTATCAGAAATGGCATGTCTGTGGAGGGACCTTTGAGTAACAAAAGAAGTGAGAGTGTCAGTTATGTTGGCTGTATTCTGATAAAATATGGCTATATCAAACTAAGTAAGGGGGCAAAAGGGATGGCAGCATTGGAGGAGGATGTGTTAAAAGAACTAGTGCCTCTGTAAGCAGGCTTCAAACAATGAATGATGCCCCCTTCATGCACCAACTGCCTGACCACTGGGGTAGGATAGGTTTGAGGTGTGTGTCCTACACTGGCTCCTAGAATTTTTAGCATGACTTTTTAACACATGCTTTACTTTGTTTCCTGTCTCATTCCCCACTCTCCTATTGGTGTTTCCTGGGATTATCTCCCAAATAAATACTTGCATTTGATTTCTTAACTCAGGCTCTGCTTCTGGAAGAACCCAAGCTAAGAGAATGGTAGCAATATAAGTGGTAAGAATTCATCAGAATCCGCATGCCATTTAGAAGCGAGACCAATAGGATTTACTGATAGATTAGATATGGGGTAGGAGGAAAACAGAAAATCAAAGAAATACATGACTTATTTTTAATGGTAATCATTAAAAGGAGCCATAAAAACAACCAACTTGTGTGATTGTTTACTAATTGCCAGGCACTCACCTAGTCCTGCTGCACATGTTAAATCATATGAGTTATCCCTAAAGCCCCATCATTATGAGTCTGGGTTCCTTTATTTAGCATGTAGAGGCTGGGATTTGAACTCAAGGTATCTAGTTTTAAAGTCTGAGCACATACGTAACCACTGTCCTCTTTTGCACAGATACTACATAGGCTATAAAACAGCATGGTCATACATTCATATTTACATACATATATACATGCATATCACTAGTACATATTACATTCATATTTACTAATTCTGTTTGCATATAATGAAGAGGTGGTGCTGAATTTTTCTTCTAGCCACTTTTTTTTGCATGTATGCATATGTATTTTGTAAGTCTAAGTAGGACTTGGCTATCATTTCAAAAATCATGACCCTTCTCATACAAATTAAGAGGTAATATTACTATTATTATTATTATTGGCACAATTTCTAAGTTGTACTGAATTTTCTATAATTAACTGTTATTTGATAGAATTGTTTGAAAATATTACTACATGCTTGATTGCAGGACCTAAAACAGCAGGCAACATATATATGATGCCAAAGGCATCTTCTCTTATCACTAGCTGATATACAAATGATAATTTAACTGTTAATGTCTGAGAATATTTTCTCTTTCCCATATACAATAAGAAAAATCACTGTGTACACTGAGTGGTATCTAGGAATGTGATAGGTATTATTCAAAGTTTGAGTTGCCTTGAAATCAAGGTATAGGGAGGAATGACGAGGACACATGGGAAGAATTTAGAAATAGGTCCTTACAGCAAAAAGTCCACCTGGTCCCTAGAATATAGATGGAGGGTACTGGAGAGCCTGAGCAATAGAATGAATAGAGCTGGGAAACAAGTACTTATCAGAGGAGGATTTGGTCCATGAAAGTGGTCAAGATTTGGAAGACCCTTTCCCTTTCCCCCAACATCCAGGCAGTTTTCATATCATGATGATTCTGTGCCTCAATGTCTCTGAAATAGGAACCTGCCTTTTCATTCCTACTATCATTATCTTTGTCCATGCGATTGTCTTTTTGCTAGTAGATAGTTACAACTCACTTTCAAACTGGTCTTTTTAAGGATAGCATCTAAAGTCTTTATACCTAATGATAAATGACAAGTTAATGGGTGCAGCACACCAAGATGGCACATGTATACATATGTAACAAACCTGCACGTTGTGCACATGTACCCTAAAACTTAAAAGTATAATAATAATAAAAGTAAAAAATAAATAAATAAATAAATAATAAATACAGTCTTTAGCATGGCTCAAAAGGCCCTTTGTAATTTTGCCTTCCTGAACCTAATAGTATTATACTGATATTTTTTTGTACATATATAATGTATGTGTTTTATATAATATTAATATATGATACTATTAGTAATGTTATATCAGATGATAATCTGCTAATGATGTTCAACTCCTCTAGGTCATCTAGGCTGGAGAAATGTTTCAAAATAGAATACTTGGAAGAGAGTCGGTGTTATTTAGAGCAGTATTTTCTATTAAAAGCAAGGTGGAAATTGAGGAATTTTACAAGTTGCTAGCCCTGTGGCAGATGGTAGCATAAGTGGGTAAGATAAAGGCCTCCTAATACAGTGTCTTGTTCTTTGTTAACAAGAAATGAAAAAGAAGCATACATTTTTTGGTTCTTAGAAAACCTGGGGAATTGCAGAGCAGGAGGGTGATATAGGGAAAATACCTGAAACAGAGTGAGTTGCCACAGGCTGGCTTCCTCGTGTTCTCAGTGCACAATGGAACACTGGGGATTAGGCGGTAGCATCAGTTCTTACTTGGAAGAGATAATTGAAAACTCTTCTGTTTCTAGAAATAATGTTTCTTAAATTGTTGTTGGTAATATTTACATATAAAATGTCATTAATCCTGGAGGCAATATGTTGTAAGTTAAATTATATAGGATTTGAATCCGAATCCTGGATCTGCATCTCAGCAGATGTTTTACCTTGTGTTATGGACTGTTTATGTCTCCCTAAATGTGTATGTTGAAATCCCAACCCTTGATGTAGTGGTATTAGGAGGTGGGGTCTTTGGGAGGTGATGAGGACCTGAGAGTGGAACCCTCATGAACTGGATTAGTGTCCTCATAAAAGGAGTCTCAAAGAGCTGGGCCTGAAGAGGCCCTGCACCAGATCCAGGCATGCTGACACACTGATCTGAGATTTCCAGCTTCTAGAACTATGAGACATGAGTTTCTGCTGTTTGTAAGTCACACAGTCTATGGCACTTTGACATAGAAGCCGGAACTAAGATACCATGGAAAGGTATTTCAGTCTGTTTAAGCTCTAGTTAGTTCCCTTGTGGAAAAAAAAAAAGAAAGAAAGAAAGAAGAAAGAAAGAAAGAAAGAAAGAAAGAAAGAAAGAAAGAAAGAAAGAAAGAAAGAAAGAAAGAAAGACTACTAATATATTTTACTGAGATGCTTTGGGAATTTAGTTTAAGTCACTGAGAAAATACTTCGCATGTAATATGTATTTCAGAAATTAAAGTTCCCCTCCATTTTCTTTCCTTACTATGTCTTTTATTTTTATAATGGTCAGGCTAATACAGAAGGAAGACATGCTAAGACTTTATCTTTCCCACCTATGATAATCAGGCAAATAATAACTGATACTGATTTAACATTGTTTTAGAAGACCAATGTTTACTTTGTGAAATGTATATATCACATTCAGAAACTATAGATGGGAGTAGAAACTTGAGGCAAAATGTGAACAAATTTTCAGTTAGGCAGAGGAGCTTGCCTCCTTTTGGAGGAAATGGGAAGTCATTGTGTGTTTTTTTTATGTTGTTGTTTGTTTTTTTCTTGTCTTTGGAGTAACCAGTTGTAGTCATTGGAAATATTTACTCCCAATTTAAATCGAGAATAAAATCTTCTAAAAAAGAAATAGTTGAAGTAACTGAATATTTATATGAATTTTTTGTTTATATTAATGATTTTCTCATTTATGTTAATATCATTGACATTTCAGAATAATTGCAACTTAGATTAGAGCCTAAGACACTTTTTCCCATTGATTTAACAAACATTAATGAAACGCTGACAAAATGCAAGAGACTCTGGACTTGGCACCGTGGGAAATAAGAGTTTATTCATTTAACAAATAGTTAAGTATTTAATGCTGTATTTCAGGCATCACGGATAGAGTGAACAATTAAGAAAGAAGTGGTCTCTGACCTCACTTTGCCCATAGCCCAGTAGGTACAAGAGTCAAGAGGACAAGCTTTCCTACCCTTGATATTTGAAATGACCCGAAAAGAGCAATGATTTATTTGTATTGACAGATTCATCATCTGCTAAAGCCCCCGTGACCTTTTCTTTCATTTGTCCAGCCTATGTCAGTGATGTCACAATTATTGTATAAGGTTGCAAAGCTTCAAAAAATAAAACTGAGTGTTTTATCATCCTATTAGATTGCCAGGGCTGCCATAACAAAGTATCACAGACAGGGTGGCTTAAAACAGAAATTTATTTTCTCACAGTTCTGGAGGCAGGAAGTCTGAGTTCATGGTGGCAGCAGAGTTGGTTTTTCCTCTGAGGTGTCTTTCCTTGGCATTGTAGATGACCATCTCCTCCCTGTGTGTTTACATGCTGTCACATCTGTATATGCCTATGTCCTAATTTCCTCCTGTTTTTAGGGCACCAGTCATATTGAATTAGGGCCCACTCTAACTAATGGCCATAATTGTAATTACTTCTTTGAAGATCTTATCTCCAAATACAGATGCGTTGTCAGGTATTCGGAGTTAGGACTTCAGCATATCAATTTGAGGGGATACTACTCAGTTCACAACAGTTACCCATTGATATATCATCTATAATCATTCTGTCATCATTTTACATCCAGTTATTCTATTGCCTCTGATACTACTCTAATCCAGATGCTTATAAACAACAGTGTTTTCTTTTAAAGGCAGACTCTTGTTCAGAAATTCTTTACATTTAATCCTTCTAATTAGAATTATTTCTCAATAGTTCTTTTCTTGATTTATAAAAGTTTATTATAAATTGACAGTTTATAATTGTATACATTTATGAGGCATAAGATGATGTTATAATATTGCAAATAGAAAGTGGTACAATTAAATCCAGCTAGTTAACATCCCCATCACCTCAAATCTTAACTTTTTTTGTGGTAAGAACATATGAACTTAATATCTTAGGAATTTTGAAATGTACAGTATTCTGTTATTAACTATATTCACTGTGCTGTGCAGTATAACTCAAAAAAAGAAAAAAGCATACACTTATGGTCTGAGATTTTAGACCCTTTGACCGTCATCACCCCATTCCCCAACACACAAGCTAACCATTCTCCTCTTTGTATCTATGAGTTTGTTTCAGATTCCACATACAAGTGAGAACATGCAGTACTTGTATTTCTATGCTTGACTTGTTTCGCTTAGTGTAATGTTCTCCAATTCCACCCATGTTGTTACAAATAATAAAATTTCCCTTTTTTAAGTCCGAATAGTATTTCATACTGTATATATACATTTTCTGTATCCATTTATCTGTTGATAGATAGTTTGATTCTAAAGTTTAGCTTTTGTGAATAGTGCTGGATTAATACCCAGAAGTGGGATTTCTGGATCACATGGTAATTCTATTTTCAGTTTTTTGAGGAACTGCCTTTCTGCTTTCTATAGTGGCTCTACTAATTTATATTCTCACCAACAAGAGTGTTTTCTTTTCTCCACATCCTTGCTAACACTTGCTGTCTTTCATCTTTTTGATAAAAGTTATTATGACAGGTGTGAGATGATATTTCATTGTTTTAATTTTTATTTCCCTAGTAATTAGTGATATTGAGGATAATTTTCATATATTCTAGGCCATTTGTATGTCATCTTTTGAGAAATGTCTATTTAGATCCCTTGCCCATTTTTAATTGGGATTTTTGTTTTACTGCTATTGAGTTGAGTTTCTTAAGTATTTTGGATATTAACTCCTAATCTGAGATACAGCTTTCAAATATTTTCTCTCGATCTGTAAGTTGTCTCTACACACTGATAATTGCTTCCTTGGTAATGCAGAAGTCTTTTAGTTTGATGAAATCCCATTTCTCTATTTTTGCTTTTGTTTGCCTGTGCTTTTGGGATCAAATCCAAAAAATCATTGCCCAGACCAATGTCATGTGGCTTTTCTCCTATCCTTTCTTCTGGCAATTTTAGAGTTTCTGGTTTTATGTTTAAGTATTTAGTCCATTTTGAGTTGGTTTTTATATGGTGCAAGGTCAAATTTTGTTCTTCTACATGTGGAAATCCAGTTTTCCCAATAGTACTTTTTAATGAGATTATCCTTTACCCATTGCTTATTCTTGGCACCTTTGTCAAAAATCAATTGACCATATATGCATGGGTTTATTTCTGGATGCTCTACTCTGTTCCCTTGGTTGATGTGTCTACTTTTTTTGGCGAATACCTTTCTGTTTTAATTACTCTCGCTTTGTTGTATAGTTTGAAATCAGGTAATGTGATACCTCCAGTT
This sequence comes from Nomascus leucogenys, assembly GCF_006542625.1. NCBI lineage: Eukaryota > Metazoa > Chordata > Mammalia > Primates > Hylobatidae > Nomascus > Nomascus leucogenys. The sequence continues at coordinate 77,285,472 of NC_044392.1, forward strand.
TTGTTTTTTGCTCATGATTGCAGTGGCTATTGAGGGTTTTTTAATGGTTCCATATGTGTTTTGGTAATGTTTTCTCTATTTCTATGAAAATTAAAGTTGGAATTTTCATGGGGATTGCATTGAATCTGTAGATTCCTTTTGTCAGTAGTTATTTTCATTATATTATGACTTTGATCAAAACCCCCTCATTAAAATGTTTCTATCACTATGTCTGACTCCCTGAGGCCGTGGTAACAATTGAACACTGTGTTCCCAAATTTATTTCCTGTTATTCTGCAGTGAATTATCTTTGCTGAAGACTGAACATCCTTTTTACTTTCTATAAAAGACAACATTTAACAGCCTGCTCTAGCTTTATGAGTAAGATTATGTGTTTTCTCCTTTGTGGGGAAATTCATGAGGAATCTTTACTGGCTTGTCTTTGTTATTCAGACTGCTCTCTTCATCTTGCTTTTTTGTGGGGGACACCCCTCAGTTTGCACCTAATTCTTACCTCTCTGCTTCACAGTCTTTGGTTATGATTCTTGAGAGCATCCCTTTGCTTCTTGAGTCACTGGTCATTGCCGATATCCTTGGACTAACTCCATTCACTTTCAACATTGCCCAGCTTGATGGAAACTAGAATGACCGGAGTACTATCTCATACCCACTTTCTTGAGAAGTGGTTTTAAATAATTTTTGCCTGAAGTCTTTGCATCTGTTTTGCCCTTCAGTATTGTGATATTCCCTTCTCAACTTCACATATGCAAATCTTAGCTCTCCTTATTCTGTGTAAACGCCATTCTTTTCATGAAACTATTTCCTGATTCCTTCAGATCTTGTTTGCCTGCCTTTCTTCTTCATTTCACCGCACTGGAAACTGCATAAAATAACATCTAATTATATACAGTCTTGTATAGAAACTCATACTTCATGCAACTTAGTCTTTTATTCCTCAGTATCTTTTTAAATAAACTTTTTTATTTTAGAACAGTTGTAGATTTACAGAGTTACTTTAGAGACACTACAGAATCGCTGGAGTCCACATTCAGTTTCCTCTATTGTTAGCACCTTACATTAGTATAATATGTTTTTGTTACAATTAATGAACCAAAATGAATACATTATTATTAACTAAGGTCCATACGTTTGCTAGATTACCTTAGTTTTTACCCAGGGTCGGTTTTACCTAGAGTCTGTCCAAGATCCCAAGTTATATTTAGTGGCCATGTCTTCTTATGCTTTTTTTGGTTGCAATGGTTTTTTCAGACTTTCCTTATTTTTGATGACCTTGACAGCTGTGAGGATTACTAGTCAAATATTTTTTTAGAATGCTCCTCAAATGACATTTATATGTTTTTTCTCATGATTAAACTGGGGTTATGGGTCTTTGGGCAGAAGACCACAGAGGTAAAGGGTTATTTAAATCGTCTTATTTTATATACTATCAATAAGCTTTGTCATGATTAATGTTAACCTTGATTTCATGACTAACATAGTGTATGTCAGGTTTCTCTACTAAAAAATTACTCTTTTGTGACTCTTTGCATATCATGTTCTTTGGAAGAAAGCCACTATGAGCAGGCCACACCTAATGAGTGGGGAATTATGCTCCACTTCCTTGAGAATAGAGTATCTACATAAATCATTTGGGATTCATCTGCATGGGAATTTGTCTATTCTGCCCATTTATTTATTCACACACGTGTGTGTGTGTGTGTGTGTGTGTGTGCATTAGTGTGTGTTTGTGTTTTAGCACTTAATTTCTGGACCTACAAGATGCTCTAGGCTTATCTTGTATATTTCCTTCCTAAGTCCTAGAATCAGGTGTTTCTCCAAGGGGCCCTGATTTCTTTTATTGGATAATGGTATTAGAAATCCAGATCTGGGAGCTAAGTTTGCTCATTGCTACTGTGATGTTTTTGCTTGTTAGGCCCTCCCAGCTGATGGGTAAGGGAATATATATGTGTATACTGACCTATGCATATACATATATGTGGACATCAGTACAAAATTACTTATTTATGTAAAAATATGTTAATTATTAGATAGCTGATTTTGAATAAAATGCTAATACATATATATTTCTTTAACCATATTTATCTATGTTAAACTAAGCATGCATATATACTGATGTCTTCCACTCTAATTCATCACCACATAGACCATTGTAGCCTCTCTCTATCCTTTTCTTCTTATTTACATTTAACCTCCCAGTACAACGGTGAAAACACCTGACTCCCATAATCTACCATCAGTTTTCTTAATTATTCAATTCTTATTTACATGTATTAAAATTGTTAATTCATACCACCATTCCAATTCATTATGTTTAAAATGATATAAAAGTGCCGGATACTTAGCATGTTTCTGTACTACTGAAAGGACCTAGAATAATGATGAATTTATAGTAGGTCCTATATGCTATTGATGGGTCTCCAAAATAGTTGATATACTCAATCAAATCTAAATTTCTTTTGATATTCAAAAGGCATTATAGCCTCTTGCAGTGCTGACATGGCCATCATTATAAAATTAGACAGACTTGTACAGTATATGTACAAATGTGCTGATTGTTAGATAGCTGAGTTTGAATGAAATGCTAGACTGTTTTTTATTTCATGATAAATCTCTTAAGAGGATGAAAGCATTACCTAATTATCGAATTGTTAAATAAAGCTATAATCCATTTACAAGTAGGAAGCTGATTTTTTAAATTAAAAAATGATTATCAAAATGGAACCAGAAGTTGCTAAAACAATGATTAGATAGGGGCAGGAGTATGAAGGAAGGCTAAGAAGAGTGGACTTTCACACTTTGGGACAGTGAAGAATGAAAGAGCCTATACTAATAGAATTTATAAAATTATGAACAATATAAAGGTAAATGTGGATTCCTGGCCAGATATCAGAAATTGTAAGCTATCTGAAACTTCACTGAAATAAATTTTGGCCAACTATGTTTAAAAAGTTAATTTTAAGAGGACAAATGGTTAATAACCTATGAGATGTTGCCAGTAAGAAATCTAAATGTGAGAGTGGGTGCCTTGGCTCACGCTTGTAATCCTAACACTTTGGGAAGCCAAGCAGGAAGGATCAATTCAGGCCAGGAGTTTGAGACCAGCCTGAGAAATATAGGGAGACCTTTATCTCTACAAATAAATAAATATATAGTGGAGTGTGGTGGCATGTGCCGATAGTCCCAGTTAGGAGGGAGGCTGAGGCTGGAGGATTGCTTAAGCTCAGGAATTTGAGGTTATAGTGTGCTACGATCATGCCACTGCACTCCAACGTGGTCAACAAAGTGACACTGTCTCAAAAAAATTTTTTTAAAAAGGACAAAAAGAAAATGTAAATGCCTTCAAAATGGGTATGGGAGCACCAATAAATGGCAGAACATTAAGATGAATGCCCTGTGTATCAATTGGAATAGTGATTGCAGCCAAATCTTACTGGAATCTGAGCGTAACCCAGGCTAATAATTACAAAGTGCCTATGTTTTTTTTTTTTCCACTTATACTAGGAGATTTTGCCGAACTTTAAAATTAAATAAAAAAGAATGGCTAAAAACGGTTCTTACAGCTTTCAGCTTTTTTGTATTTAGAATCAGTCATGGCAATCACAGATGTTTGAATTTGATTTAACTTCCTCAAATCTATTTTTCAACATGAGAAAAAGCTGTCAAACAGTATAGGCAAAATGCCACTGGCAATACTTTAAGGCCTTAAGCCCAGAAAATAATATTTTCATATTAAATATATCCATTTTAAAAAGTTACCTTCAAATTTCCTAGAAACTAAGTGAAATTAGATAGTTTGTATAATGGTAAAGTCACAAAAGATACCAAGAGCAAGGAAAAAACTAACATTTTTCAAAGTTATAAGAAGCATGATTGCTTGACTTTTTATGCTAGTCAGTATTATAAAAATAGAAGCAATGGTCATTAACATTAACATTGTAACCGGTGTTTCCCTTGCATTGATAAAAGGGTGGATGCGGATTTAATATATGCAATACATTTGAAAGAAAAGCAGATTATTCCTTCAGGATTCTCATGTGACATTCTGAACAATTAAGTACAAACATATGAGTAAGTCCAATTTCATGGAAAGTTGCTAACTTGTTATCTCTATATATTACTACATGCTAAAGACAAGTGAATCAAACAGAACATGGTATTTTCTCCTGTCAACCAGCATTCCATTTTGATCATAAGCTAGTAGTTGTCAGGTTGATATAAATAAGATGCTTAAATATAATTTGGTACAAATTGTTTAAAGTAGAAATAATGTTATTAGGCATCTCTAGCAATCCTAAAAGAAAGGAAAATATTTTATGATTTATCAAATGATTACCTAATTGATTTGAAACTAAACAATTGACTACGTTTTTCCAGAATGTAAGATTTTGTAAATTTTACCAATCTGTATGAAATAAAACAACAAAATTTTACCAAAGTATATAATCCTTATAACAACCTGATTATGTGATATATTATCCCCATTTACAGTCCGGTGGATATCCACATCAAATAGAAACAAAAATCATAAAAAAAAATGAAGATAAATAAAAACATCTTCACCAAGATTACTTACTGTTACTGCAGAAATGAGACACAAGATTGCATTCTAGATGTTTCTGGTGCATTATTATTTCTTCTATCCACACTGCCTTCGATTTTATGTGGTGAGCTCACCAAAACTCCATATTAAGCTATGAGCGAGAAACCCCGTGCCCTTCATTAGTCTGTGATGGTGCCTTGGTTAAACTGTTGGTTTTGAAGCCTGATTGCCTGGATTAAAATCCTGTGTTTATTTCTGAAGTGTGGCTACCTGAATTCGAATTCTGTATCATCTACCTAAATTCAAATTCTGTGTCATCTATAGCAATGCTGCTGGTTGTGTAGCCATAGACTGGCGCCAGACTCTGAACTGGTTATTACTGGTCTGTAATGAGATAAGCCCACACACTGTATTTAAAAACTTTTATAGAAACTCGACAGAGTATACAAAAAAATTAACCGGGCATGGTGGCGCATGCCCGTAATCCCAGTTGCTCGAGAGGCTGAGGCAGGAGACTTGCGTGAACCCGGGAGGCGGAGGTTGCAGTGAACCGAGATCATGCCACTGCACTCCAGCATGTGTGACAGAGCCAGACTCCATCTAAAAAAAAAAAGAAAAAAAAAAGAAAAAAAAATCCTTGACAGAGTAATTACATGTCTAATGAATCAAGTAATAAAATGTCAGGGTATGCTATGCCTGTGATTTTTTTTGTCAGTTTCTGTTTCTAGTAATTTATTTGTGTTTTCTTAAAAAATAATTGAAAAGGATTGGAATGAAAGACTAGTCCCTTGCCATGGAGAGTCTGAGAAACACTGATCTAGAACAGTACTAAGGCAAAGCTTTAATGTCCTTATCATTCAAATTGGACAAAAAGGAAAGCAGGGCAATGATTTTATACCTTTCAGGTGACAACACTAAAAGGGGTCTACCGTACCATATAAAAATTGTTTCTCTACATACTTGCCCTTTTGGTTTCTTATGTAGTTATCAGACCTACAGCAGATCTGACCCTGGTATGACTTACATTTTGGGGACCCAAGTGGCAAACTGAGAGAGTTTTAAAAGAGAAGGCAGCTTGAGACTTTTTCCTTCTTTTCATAAAAGTTTCTCCTTATTTCGAGGTGGTAACTCATGGCTTAATAGTTCTTAAACTTTAATGTGTATAGGAATCACCTGGAGATGTGCATCCATCTCTGACTCTGAGGGGTGGAGTCTGAGTTTCTGCATTTCTCACATGGTGCTGATGCTGCAGATTTGCAGATCTTGCTTGGTAGCGATGATTTGACAAGTCTTGTTTCCCAGGTATGCACTCCACCTAGTGCCTGTCAGCAGACACCCCTAACCCTTGCATAGCACCTCTCTCAGAGATAGAATCTCCCTGCAAATATTTTGTAGGTATCCCTAGTTCGTAGGAGATGTTTTATCCTCACCCTGGACTTACTCTCAATGTTGGTATTTTTCACTGGACCTAGAGACCACCAGAAGCCAAAGATCCTGCAGAGCTAAAGTTCTAAGAATTCCAATGTAAATATAATTTTATTTAAGTCAAATAGCTTTTTAAATTACTAACTTACAAATATGAGTAGAACAGGCTGACTGGTCTGACACAGCCACCGTTGCTTATGTGTTTTGTAACTCTTGTAAAAATATATTTGCCTGAAATCAGTAGTCCCTAGCCAATTACCTTTATTTGGGCATGGATAGTTGAGTGTTTTTGTATAGACATTTTAGAACAGTCTTGTGGTTCTGATGAAGAACGTTTGGAGGTTGTAAACACGAACGGTGTGTTTGTGTGTGTTTATGTGTAGGTGTTTGTGTGTGTGTTTTCTTCATACTTATGCCCCATCTGAATATGTGGGAATTAGATCCTTGGATCATTTACAAAAGAAAGAAAGAAAATTTTCCTAGTAGCTTGGACTACATGTGCGCACCACCGTGCCCAGCTAATTTTTGTATTTTTAGTAGGGATGGGTTTTCACCATGTTGGCCAGGATGGTCTTGCAGTAGAATCACTTGAACCCGGGAGGCGGAGGTTGCAGGGAGCTGAGATCCCACCACTGCACTCCAGCCCAGCAACAGAGTGAGACTCCGTCTCAAAGAAAAAGAAAGAAAATAAATAAAATAAATCACTACTCTAATAATCTTAGGAATTTTAATGCAATAGTGGAATATTCATTCTTAAAGTTTTCTTTTTGTACATAACATAAACAATTGAAATTAAAAATTATAATTGCTGTGTTTCGTACTGTACAAGTCATTCACCTAGGATATATATTTCTTCTTTTTTATATGAACTAGGTTTCTATTTTTTGTGTTATCACAGTTATCTAAGCACTTAAGTAATTTGAGCTACATGGTTAGAGATGGTTTTTAATATTTGTGATTCTTGGGTTTATAATATTAACCTGCTTGCAAATCTTGGTTTTAGTAAAACATCCAAGTAGTTTGCATGAATAATTAAGTGAACAATAGGTAAGTATCCAGCATCTCTGTATGGTCCCTCTGGTCTTTGAATGTAATCCTATCTGTCTCAAAAAGATAATATTTTGAGTAAGAATTTTATTCTTGACTTAGAATAATTTTCAATCTCATTATCCTAAATTACATTTGGATCCTTGGATATTTAAAAAGAAAAGGATGATTTGTTCACATATGTGTGGAACCTTTCTTTTATGATGCTGAGAAAAGTGTGACAATAAATAAAAAATGAACAAATGAAAACTGAATTTACCATTCCTTCATTAGACTAACATTAATTGAATACCTAGTATGTCCTAGGCAGAAAGAATGCCAAGAAGAACAAAGCAGAAACTCCGTAAAGAGTTCCCAGTCAAAAAAATAAGAAATCATTTATTAGAGTGCAGTGTAAATACCAATAAAATAGTCTCAAACCCTGGGTGTAAGGATAATGAAGAGGAGGAACACATGGTAGGAATCTGCTATTTCTGTTTGGGGTAGGGAGTGACAGTAGTCTGTCAGTCTTCTCAGAGAAGTTAACATATCATGTGCTTCATAAGGATCAAGGTAAATGGAAGCCAGGCAAAGGAGGGAAGGAGGGGCATGCCAATCAGAGGGAATCTTAACTCAGGGGTAATGAAAGGGAATGTTGTATTCAGTGCACTATAGGACAGAATTCAAATTGGTTTATCAGAAATGAAGTGTAATTGATGAAGGGGTGGGGGAGATGAGACTAAGGTTCAAATAATGAAGGGCCTTATATTGCTTGCTAAGGAGTGAAACACTGGGGACTCCCTCGAATTTTTCATTTTAGAAAAACTTATCTGCCAGCATGATGGGGAATGATACCAACAGAGAGGAAAGAAGCAGGAAGATCAGTTTGGGAGGTTATTTTTTTGTCAGTCAGGATAGAAATGATAAGGGCCTAAGCAATATTAGTGAGATTGAGAAGATTAATTTGAAAGATTATTAAGTGAAAAGAATAGGATTTGGTGATTGTAGAAATGAAGTTTGATGGACAGGGAGATGTATAGGATGGTTCTGTTTGTTACTTGGTAATCTGCATAGCTGGTATGTAGTTTGTACTTACCAATTATTTTGTCATGTTTTACATGAAGGTCACAATCACCCCACTGTTGGTCAGCATAGATTCCTGACACCCAGCATAGTGTCTAGCTCATAGTAAGTGCTCTATGAATATATTTTGAATCAGTGATCATCTCATAGTTCAAAAGACAGAAAGTGGGAATAGTGGAACATTTGGAGAAGAAAATGAAGAATAGCATTTTGGACATCTTGAATTTGTTGTGTTACTAGCCCAACCAGTGGGAGATGTTCAGTAAGCAGTTTGGACAATTGGATATATGGATTTATGAATTTTTATTTTTGTAAACAAGAATTGTGTCTTACTCATGGTTAGAGACCTTAGCAGTGTTATGTAAGTTTCCAAATGTGTGCTAACTTTAATCATAGTTAGCACTAGTATTCAAAGAGTATTGCATAGTTTAAGAGTAAGCTAGATCTTTTAGGCATATATGAAAAACTAGATATTGCCCTGGATTTTAAAAGCCTACAGTCTTAAGGAATAAATAAGGCAGAGAAAAGAGGCGGCTTTGATTGTAGAAAGAGCATTGATTTTTCAATTAGAAGATCTGTAAGCCTTAACTTTGCTGTTAACTAGATTTTAGTCTCTAAGAATTGTAAAATTTTCTAGACTGCAGTTTCCTCAGTACTAAAATGAGACAATGATATTTCATGGTATCTAATGTCTCTTCAACCTGTAACATTAAATAATCCTGTACATTCATACTTAAACATGATTTTAAAATACATATTGAAAAGTGTGCATCTTGATGGGTGGGGAGGATGTATAGTTGATTTATATTAGTGAGTAGTCGTGATGCTTCCTTCCATTGCTAATGAAAATGAAGTGGAACTTAGAATTAACTAACTGGATTTAGGCCTCGTCTCTGTCAATAATTAGCTATAAAATTTTGGACTTGTTAAGCCCCTTCTAGGGGCTAATTGTCCTTGACATACCTTTTATCTCTAGTCTACTATGGTTTGATTAAAAGTATTTATGTGTGATTTTATCCTGTCAAACTTATGGGGGAAATCAACTCAGTCTTATAAATATCATTCGCATAATATCTATTAAGGCAACACTTGATCTACTGAAAACACAGAGTAAAAGTATTTAAATTATTCATCAGAAACATTGATGTTAAACTAATTCTTCTAGCTCAAGTCTCTAACTCTTGTGGTACCTTAACACCTTACCTGTATCTATAATTATTCTTTCATAAATAAAATCTGGAGTTATCCTAATTTAAGTGTGACATTTATTTTTGTATTATTATCTGTTTGATACACCCTGTCATAAAACTTTAAAAAAATTTTAAGCAACTTTGAAGATTTGCCTCATTTAAAAATATTAATTAAGTTTTAAATCACCATATCCCAATACCATGTGTGGAACTACGGTAGCTGCTATATGAAATTTTTCAGTTACTTGAATATCAACTCAATGAGAGAAATTGCTGAGATTACAAGTAAGATCCATCCCTCCCCCTGGCTCTTCAGGAGCCAGATAATTAGATAAAAGGATGAGCTAGTAAAGGAAATTCAAAGACAGTTATAATATTGTGTGTATGCACAAAGGAAAATAACATGGTAGAACTGCCACTTTTATGGTCTCTGCAGCTACTGCCACTATGACATTATCCTTTCTACTTGTGCCTTTACTAATTGTCGATGTTTGCTGATACATAATCATACCCATTGTTGTCTGTTTATCTTATTTCTGTCATGTCCTTTGTGCCTAAAAATCTATACATTAGGATTCATTTTATTACATAAATGCTATATTCATGCTCTAGCTCTTTCCATTTATAATTTTAATTAGTAAATATATATTGAACAAATGAACAAATTTAAACACATATTGGCAGATCATGCGTTGAAAACAGGTGTTTCGGAAAGTCTCACCAGCACACTCAGTATGCCCCAGATTTCTAGATGTCACATTTAAGGACTTTTTGTGAGTGAAACCACCCAATAGTTTATGTAAAACAGATGATAAATATGAGGATGCAGAAGAGTAAAAAATTTATTAAAGATTTTAGTGACATGTCCACTCTTTTTCTAATCATTTTCAGAGAGGTATGGTTGATTTTTACAAGCACACTGAACAGAGAGTGTGCTAAAGGAAATACTTTCCTTAGGAAAGAGGGTTCCCAGACTTAAACTCAATTGACTATTAACAACTAAAATTATCTTTTGACTGTACAAATGGACTTTACATTCAATTAGTATATGATTTAAACAAATTTAGATAACTTGCCTAGAGAACAATGCCTGTTACAGGAAGGCTGCTTAATAAATATTTATTGAAGGAAGGAAGGAATCAAGGGCAGGGCAGAAAAAAGGAAAGAGAGAAAGGGAAAGAGAGAGAAAAGACATGTCTGCCCAACTTCGTTTCAATATTTTTATGCTACTATTTAGCATTTTAGGGTAGTAATAAAAATCTGATGGATAACATTCATTCTAGATTATTCAAAACTCTATAATAATCAATAAGAAAATTTCAAAATTAGATACAAACTCTTAATGGAAAAACATCCATGTAGTGTTGCCCTGGCCTTGATTATCTCAGTATTTCAGAGAAGCACATGCTCATAGAAAGGAAGCCTCAGGTAAATGACAACTCTTGCTCAGCACTGGGGGCAGCATAGAGGATGAAGGATTGAAGAAACAAGCCCAACTACTATGGTATAATTTGTCCTGGGGTTTTGGAAGACATTTTGCATATAATCATTAAAGCTAAAATTAAAGCCAAAATTAAAGATATTATTTGCTGCTTAATAAATGATATATGTTTTATAACTTCATTAAGGATGGTGCCATCCTTAATTGTTGCATCCATGAGATTTTCAGTGAGGTGCATATTAACTGCAGAGATAATAATGTTTCTATATGTTAATAATTTTAGATGGCAAACATTTGAGCTATTTTGCAGCCACATGGGAGGAATCATTTACATCTTTAAAGGCTTATTTTACCATTAACCCCTTCATTTGAATACAGTGGATAGCCATATGTAAAGTATTAATTTTTTTTTACATTAGTGCTAACAGCAAGTATTTTAGACCCACTTGTGTGAAAAGATTACAAGCCACAGCATTAGGCATGCACCAACATTTCTGAGATTAATCCTTGTTAGACCAACCTAATGGGAACATATAACTTGATTTTCTATTTATTGATCAGATGCCTCCTGGTTCTTTTATCGTGTGAAATGAAACTCCACAGAGACAATAGTATATTGCATTAATATGCTGAATTTAAAAATGCAACATCATATTAAGTTGGTCTATTTTGCCCTTTCTACTTTTAATACCACTTAATATCAATACAGGGCATAAGGGGATCTGTGGAAATAGGATACATCCTAAATATTTGTCATTATGGCCCAGATTACACATGAGCCATTCATGCATCTTTTAGTCATAGACTAATGCTTGAAGCTTATGTTAACAATAAAGTTATGAGAATATTTCCTAACTCAGTCCTTGCAACATGGGGAGTGATGAATGTTTATGAAAGAATGAATGAATGAATCAGAATACGTTTTACTACAACTAACACCTGTGTATTAACTATTAAGTACCACAAGCACTACTTCTAGGTTTGCTTATATTATCTCATTTAATCATTACAAAAAATCCTAATCTCAGTGCTATTAAGGATCTTATTCTTGTTTTGCAGGTGAAAAAATCTGTCGTAAAAGGTGGTATACTAACTTGCTGTAAAGTAGCAGAGTCAAGACTCAAACTTAGGTTCTGGCTTGGATTTGTCTAGCACAGTACACAATGCATTGTGAATGTTTGAAAACTGCTGTGATGATGGTGGTGATGATGTGGAACTGGAAATGTTATCTGATGTGTAGAAAAAGTTATTTAATACTAATTATAGAATTTTCAAATTACAGTTGCATGGATTGCCCCGTAACCTCCTAGAACACCTTATATTTACTTGATTTTCAACAATAAGACATTTTATTTTTTATCTCTATAGAAAAATAAGATTTGTGCATTTTTGCATAAACTCATTGATACGGTTTATCACCCAAATGAAATTCTCTGTCCTCACCCAACTCTCATCTTATAGCTCTCATAATTCCCACATGTTGTGGGAGGAAACCAGTGGGAAATGATTGAATCATGGGGGCAGGTCTTTCCTGTGTTGTTCTCCTGATAGTAAATGGGTCTCACCAAATCTGATGGTTTTAAAAGCAAGAGTTTCTCTGCACAGGCTCTCTTTTTGCCTGCTGCCATCCATGTAAGATGTGACTTGCTCCTCCTTGCCTCCTGGCATGATTGTGAGGCCTTCCCAGCCACGTGGTACTATAAGTCCAATAAATCTCTTTTTTTGTAAATTGCCCTGTCTCTGGTATGTCTTTATCAGCAGTGTGAAAATGAATGAATACATCTATTATCATATGTATGTTTGTACATACATACACAGACACACAGACACACACACACATATATATACACACACAAACACACGGATATATAGTTAACAAATAGAGATATGAAACTAAAACTGGTAATATCTTTTCTCTTTCTGACATCACAGTTACTTTGCATTTTAAAGCTCCCCAGATGTATCAATGTACTTGGATATATGTATTTTGTAAGCAGCTAATCATGATTTGAGTAAACAATGAATTCTTTAATTGCTTAAAAATAGGATTTTCACATGAAGAAGTTGGGAAAAAAATTGTAATCTTTATAGAGAAATCTGAAATCTGAGATACAAAAATCTGATTCCATCTGAAATCATGTACTGAAACCACTAAGGAATCTGTTTCTGTAGTTAGTTGATCATATGTCCACGAAGACAGCTTTGCTTTTTAACCCATTGTGTACACATTTTTCAGTATTTAGTTCTGTCATTGGAGGATCTGGAAGCAGTGAGGGTAATGAGGAGGAATGATAGTTTAGATGTATTCTTTCCTGAAATGACAGTTGAATTAAATCTTTCATTCCCACTGCAAACATACAAATCTATAATCTTCTTTCAAGATGAATCCAGAATCAGGAGTCTGCACTCTTTTATTCTTGGTCAGGAGATTAAAATTGATCACAGGCCACACAAGGGAGTTGGCTGTAGTATCACAGCTCAATGTGGTTAACGAGGACAGCACTTGCCTTCTATTCTCCTTAACTGTGCACTTATAAGTTACAAATATTATTGATTCCAGGGGTCATCTGAGGGTATAGGGAGGTGGTGTGACTTGACAATATTTTGCTGTTTTTAAGGGGTAAGAACTATGAGGCCTGATAGCATCTGGGACAGGTATAGTTTAAATCTGACAAATGAAGATTTATACTTTTTTGAGATGGCAAAATCCTTCATGTAGAAATAATGAATGAAAATTTGATAGTTGATTTAACATAGGTCAAATGACTTGCAGTGAAAGAAGAAAAATAACACTTTAATTATTACCTCTTTCTCAAAATGAATTGATGATTTTTGTCATTGTGATCTGTGCTTTAAACAAATGAATAGTGCTTAGAAGATACTTTTACAAGACGCCATTTAAATTTAAGTGGGTGTGGTTTACCTAAAATCATTCCAAAATGTAGTGTAGGTGGGATGATAAGTAAGTAATTACTTAGTAATCTTTAAAGCATATTTTTTCTTTCTTATGAATAAAATAGCTATATTAACATTCAAGAACCGCATAGCATTGTATGCCACATTTTCAGACTAGGTTAAGCCTCTTTTTTTTTCTCTCTAACAATAAAGATTAAATGCTGCCCTAAAGTATATTTTATGAAATGATGGAAGAAACAATATATTTAACAGTTTTCGCTATTTTAAATCTGACTTTGCCACTTGTCTGTGAGATTATAGAAAGCTTTTTTTACTGCCTTGAACCTCAGTTTGTCATCTGTAAATGAGCATAAGGATACCTAGTCCATAGGGTTTTTGTGGGGCTCAAGTATATAAGAAATATTTTAAGTAATAAATCACTTTACAAATGCAAAGTTTTAAAATATTTATTATTACTGAGCTTGTATAATGTTGAGCTTATATTTAAGACAGTTAGTGGTGAAAGACCTTCTGAACTAGATGCTCTCTCTTTTTCTTTATCTTCTGTAGAATACATTGACAAAACAGCAAGTTAGGGTTTCAAAAGAGTCTAGATTGTGGCTGGAATGTAAACTGATTGGACTAGACTTCATTGCCAGTAGTGGCCCTTTATACAGCATGGTCTAAGAGGACAAATCACATAGCTTAGCATTAGAATATGCCTTCTTTAAAAAATGTAAACGTATTTACAAATGATTAAAAATGGCCCTAAAACCATATGTCATCATAGAAATTACCTATTCAGAAACTGAAAAGAAAGTATCAAAGCAGACTGCTCAGTTTATTAAACCAAAGGCATTTGGAATGTAATTCATTATTTTACATTGACTTTAAAAATGTGAGATTTTTATTGATTCTATCAAAATGTATGCTCTCTGTACTATCATTAGAGTGGTTCAGATGTTAGTATAATTCGTGAATTGGTATATATTATATAGTTTACAGTGAACTTAGTTTCTAAACAGCAACTGAGAATTTCTGTTTGATCTCCCTAAGTAATCCACCATGAACTATTGCTATAGATTCTTCACCTAGTAGTGGGATAAATGAAAACATGACTGTTTGCCAATTGCACATTAATATACATTTATATGTGTATTATTAAATTTATATTAAATGCATATTAATGTACATTTTAATGTGCTCCAATTAAAATGAAAATAATTTTCATTATTATTAAATTTCTCATATCTGTCTACGTATTCATAATTCAAGAGCACTTAAAACAAGTCAGGTGAGGAAGCACTAAACATTTCATTTTACAGGTGAGGAAACTAAGGCACAGGGAAGTAAGCTAATTTGCCATACATCACAAAGCTAGTAGGTAGGGAAACCAAGAGCAAACCTAAGTGTTGCTACCTTACTCATATATTTCTACTGTCTAGGAGTCTTTATTTGGTTTTGGTTTCAGAGGTCAGAAAATCTATGGTAGGGTGAACCAGACGTGAATGTACCCTTTTGTGGGATTTCCAAACCCACTAGTAGAAAAACAACACCTCCATTGTTCAGGGCTTTAGTTTTGATGTATTTACTTAAGATTGTAAGAGAAGATTTTCTAAATGTGGTTTTTAATCAAACAAATATTATACAAATTAAGTTATGTCCCTTTTATATTATTTAATCAGGATGTAATTGATGTGCAGTTGCCATTACTGACTTAATTTTTACTTCTTGAGAAAGCACTCCAGTGCGAATATATTCTCCCTTATACTGATTCCTGGGAAGTCATGTGATGTATTCTCCCTCTGGCCAATTCATTCTTTTCATACTTTGTCCGAGATTACCACTAGAATACTTCCCCATGTGGCTATTATAGAGTTTTCCCCTTTCTTCTTCTGAGTTGGCTCATTTAAATAGATTCTAATAGTTACAATATATGTATTTGTGTTTTGTTGCTTTTGTTCTGTTTAATATTCTCTTTCAATAAATTTTTTGTTTATATTATTTCTAAAATCAATTGTAGGCTAGTGGCCTTGTATTGTACTGAAAAATCAAGAAAGATGACTCCTAAAATCAAAAGTGTTCTTTTGAACACTGTTTGTGCTTTACAGTGTACATAGTGTTATACACTGTATAATGTTTTAAATTTTTGCATCTGTTTTTCTTCTGTGATAACAAGGAAGTTTGAGCTGATACCTCTCTTTTTTTGGCTTCCGGCATACCACTTTTTCCTACCCCTCCTCCTGATTGGTCCTTCTTCAATATCTACTTTAGCTTCCTTTTCTCTTTCCTTCCTTAAGGTGTGTGTGTTATCTTGTGCTCCCCTCTTGGCCTTCTCTTCTGATTGCTGTATACACTCTCCCTGGATTAGCTCATTAGCATCTCTGACTCCCAGCACCATTTTTTTTGCTAATAATTTTCAAATCCGTTTATCTAGACTGGATTTCCCTCCCGAGCTTCAGACGTTTGTTCCATACTCTATTAAATATGTCCAAAAAGGAACAACACTCTTCCCTTAGAATCTGCCCCTCTTCCACTATACTGAATCACAGTGTAGTAGGAAGAAGGACATGTAATAAAAAAATTTAGAATGGAGCAAGACATGTGCTATGAGAGAAAGATGTATAGGCTATTGAGATACAAAAGAAAGCTGAGACTCAGCTTTGACCTTGCCATTTATAACCACAAGGGACCAAATCCTATGAAGTTAAAGCCTAAATATATTGAGATTATATTTTTATTCTTCTGCATCCCCACTGTCAGTATCTTAGTATAAGTGCTATTTTTTCCCATTTAAGTTACTGTAATAGGAGAAGAGAATGAAAACATACCTCTAGGGAATCTGGAGGCACAGTTTTGAATGCCATATATAGAATTTCTTTGAAGTATTAAAATTTCATTCAAAATTTGCATTTCATTTCTCAGTCTCTCTACATTTGTCTTAATATGTACACTATTATTTAAATTACTTATCTTTGAGTGAAATTGTTGCCCCAGGAGGGTAAGCTGTGTTTGTACTAAGCTGTGGATACCCCCTGCAATGCCGTGTTGGTGGAGGTTACTAGTAATCTTGGTTAAGAAGAAGAGAAGTTTTCCTTTCTTATCTGGATTTATGCAGTATCCCCTTATATCCACCTTCTTCCATTCTTATTTTCTGAAAATTATTTCTATATACTGCTACCAATTTGTCCTTGCTAATATACAAAGCTGATTATATCATTTCCTAAAATGTTTCCTCATTGTAAAATCCAAACATCCTGGTGTGACTTGAATGACCCCTCATAGTTTGGACTCTGCCTATTTGTCAAATTTCACATTTTGCTTCTTCCTGTCTCCTCCTATCTACTCCCCTCATCATACCCCAGTTCTTGTCAGATTGAATTCATACCCCATCATGCCCTTGTATATGAAACTTATACTCCCCCTTTTTCTATGACTGGAAACATTAATCTTTTAAGACTCAGCTTTAGAATGTTGTCTCCAGTCCAGGTGAAGTGCCTTTGTAACTGCTCCTGTGGTAACCTATACATCCTTCTCTCATAGCAGGTGTCTTGCTCTATTCTAAATTTTTTTATTACATGTCCTTCTTCCTACTACCCAAGAAGCTATTTATCTATATATTCCCAGCACCTAATATGGTGTTTATCACATAGTAGGTACTCATCTGTGTATCCTCATCACCTAATATGGTGTTTAGCACATAGTAGGCGTTCAGTAAATATTAATGAATGAGCGGTTAAATAAATTAAATACCTAGAATTTGTATTTACAACTGATTGTACTCACGATTCTTAAAAAATCAAGCTGGTTTCCAAATCCAAAAGTTGAATATGATAGACTATTTTAAAATAATTTTATATAACAAAAATTTCAGAACTAGATATATAATGATTATGCATTGAAACTGCCAAGTTTTGTATGCTTAATTGCCAATACTCAAGGAAATTTCAATTGGGACTAAATGTTTTAAAGTGTCCATAGTTTTCATTGTTGTTAAAGTTGTTGTTATGGTGTTTTATGTAATAATTGTGTTAAATATCAAGGAAGAAAAAATATCAAGAAAGGTATGCATATGAAAATAATAGGTTTTTTAAGTACATCAAGATCAGTTCATCTATTAACATTTTCCATATGCCAGTCAGTATGCTAAGCAATTATCATATTATTGAGATATATTATCTCATTTAATATCCAGCAAAGCAGGTTTTATAGTTAAGGAGACTGAGACTTAAAATTTAAATAACTGTCATTATGCAAGGTTAAACAGCTAGTATTTATAGTGAAGTAGTATATTAGTTGGTTCTCACACTGCTATGAAGAAATACCCAAGACTGGATAATTTATAAAGGATAGAGGTTTAATTGACTCACAGTTCCACATTGCCGGGGAGGCCTCAGGAAACTTACAGTATGGCAGAAGGCAAAGGAGAAGCAAGCACCTTACTCACAGGGTAGCAGGACGGAGTGAGTGCCAGCAGGGGAAATCACAGATGCTTATAAAACCATCAGATATCATGAGAACGCACTCACTATCATGAGAACAGCATGGGGGAAATCACCCCCATGATGCAGTTACCTCCCACCAGGTCCCTCCCACAACACATGAGAATTATGGGGATTACAGAGATTACAATTCAAGATGAGATTTGGGTGGGGAAACAGCCAAACCATATCACATATCGATATGAACATAAAGATGTCTGATGTTAAAAACTATTGCTTCCCCTTACACTGGACCCAATATTCTCACAAATTCTTTTATAAACAGGTATTCTTTCTGTTATAAACAGGTATTCTTTCTGTTATAAACAGGTGTGTAGTGATTGTTAGATGTGGAAAATTGCAGTGCATTTGGCATTTTCAACCACAGTCTGTACATTTGAAAAGACATTTGGATATGGTATAGTGTAATTGATTTAATATTAGAGTGGGGAAATGTGATTCTTTAATTATTTTTGAGTCACAGGATCCTAGGAGAACGTCATGAAAAGTGTGAGCCCTCTGTACACAATAAAATGCATACTTATAAAAGGTACTCTGTTTTAATATAGTCTTAGAGTCTCTAAAAAACATAGACAAGGCCCAGAACTCCACTTGTAGATGATTTACCTATTTTATTGATGACGAAACTGAGGTGCAAAAGGGTCAAACATGTTTCTGGAATTGCTGACCAAGTGCATCCATCAAGAATGCCCTTTAGAAAGTGATTTTCTTGTGAAATTTTCTGAATTCCTAGAAAAGTACTGTGATTTTAAGTCTCAGCAACGTGACAGTAATACTGAATATATTCCAAGTATATTTATGCATGAAAATAATTTAATATTTTCTAATATCTAACATATTTCTTGTAAAAATCTATTGAGAACAGTAATTTTTTGGAAAACTTATAAAATTACAGTAATGACTCAGAGTAAAATAAAATAAATTTGCACAGAAGTTTATCATTTAAAGAGGAAAATGCAGAATTAAAATGAAATGACACTGATCGGTGAATATTATCAGAAGATAAAATAATTATATGGTAGCACGACAAATTTCTATGTTTGTGAATTACATTTTCTACCTATAAAATCAGTTATTTCAGTATGACAGAGCTATTTTATGCCTACTTGTCCACATAACAGTTCTGTAAGGAAATACGGTTTTGTAGCTTCTCATTTTAAAGATGAGGAAACTGAGGCTTAAAGTGTAATTATTTATGCTTGGATTTATAGCTATATAAGTAACAGAGTCAAGAGCTCATTAGAGAGATCATATCCTTCTGAACTGAGCAGCTCTCCATCATTTCACATATATGCCTGGAGAAAATCACATAGATGTAGAAAACAAGTTCCAGCAGCTAAGAGAGTCACAAGCGCATTTGCTACATGTTCTTTATTTTAAAGCCTGCCACTTGCTTCCTCAGTCTTGTATTGTTTCACTTTGCAGAGCTCTGAAGGCCAGAGCATACATGAGTAATTCAGAACGACTTAGCTTTCATTTCCGTTTTAATCCATGACCCTAACTCATACATTGTGTTTCACCTCATTTTATTCCAGTACTACAGCAAAGGCTAGTTTACTTCAAAGGAAACTGTTTAAATGCCATTATCAAAATGCATGGTATGTTAACAATTATTACATAAAGTTTTTCAAATACAGAATATTTCAGTCTCACAATATGATTGTACAATTTGCTAGAACAATTACTGATAAAGAGGTTATCAGTGCCTGTGTTTAAGAATTTACTTGAGTAAAAAATGTAAAAGTACAATTTTTAAAAACGCCTTCCAGAAAGTAACTAATACAATACAATGAATGTGAGGTAGATTTACTGGTGATTAACACATTAGTAATACTTTTGAGATTACATTTTTAAAGGGGTCTTCTTTCTTCTACGGAATGTGTGTTTATGGTGGCAGCTTTAATGCTGTTTCCTACTGTGCAGTTCAATAGAGTATGTTTTTAGGTGGTTGGTTGAGGGTTTTTTTCCGTTATGTATGTCGATGGAGATAAGTGTTTTAATTACTTTTTTAATGTCTGTGCTTTTGTATTTTTCTCCTCTCTTCCCTTTTATTTCCTGCTGTTGAGATTACTGCCTCATCTCCACAGCAGGTGGCTGTTGCAAATTTGTTTTCTTTGTAAGCCTGGAAGATTTATTTCGTAATATAACTGTTCCTTTTTAGTATTTTATTATTAATGATTTCTTTACTTTGGGATATAGTATACTTACACAGTCCTAAACAGTAATTTCCTAACACTATCTAAGAATTCCAATCATTAAGAAAAAAAATCTTTGCCTGAGGCATATTGTTTGAGATTTTTGCTTACCCTTACTTCACAATGTGGGGATTAAAATTTAAGGAAATTGTTTTATAGCAAAAACCAAATGAGAAAAAGAAACAGAGAAAATAGAAGGGAGGGAAATAAAGAAAAGGAGAAGAGAAAAGGCTCAAGAGACAAAGTATACTCTAATAAATAATACCATAAAGCAGAGTAATGAGGATAATTTTATGGCTGAAATATGAAATTACATTAATATCTTTTCTAGAAATGTTTTAACTAAACCAAATGCTTATATTAAAGTATAATTTCAATTATTACAATAACTTCTACTAATTATAAGCAAATTGCAATATTATAAAGTAATAATGAAGAAAAAAGTACTTCTTTTTTTTGTCCAAAGGGTTTGTTGTTCTCATTGCATCATAATGTCCTATAGATAGAAGAAAAGATGCAACAGATCCTAATATAGACATGATCTGTTATGAAAGTACAATATACTCAAGGATATTTTATCTGTCTCTGTAAAGAAAGCCATAATTTTATTAAACAAAATAAAATCTATGTATTTTTTCCAAATGTATAAAGGAAGTAAAAAGTATGAGACCAAAAATGCATGGTGAACCCATATTCTTATTTTGTTTATATTAAATCACTGGACATTTATTACAGATAAAAAAATCCTCTATAAGAATTTCAACCACTCAAATTCAATTCATATGTGTACTTGTACTTCTTAATACATTCATTGCTTTGTTATAAAGAATATGTTCACATCCTTTCTCACCTGTAGATATTCTAAATTGAAGTCTGATAGTAAGTTCTAATATGAAGTTAGATGAAGTAATTACATTGGCATGATAGAATTTGTGTGTTTTCTGCATGAAGTATAGAAGCCAATTGAAATACTTTATAACTTCATAAAAGTTCTTTAGTTATTTTATTCTCTTTTCTAGTGCTTTTTAACATTGTACTGTACAATACATTAAATACAAAGAGAAATTCAGCATGTATCAGATTTTCAAAATTATATAATAATACTCAGTAATCCACTTGGTTCTGGACTTATTGTTATGTGCTGCTGTACAAAAAAAAATCTTGTGTAATGGGAAAAATATTATTTAAATGGTGTCTCCATTCATAACATTTTTTAAAATCTTCTTGTTACTCTCTAACCAATTGTGTGATACACACAATTAATGTGTGTGGTCACATTTAGAGAAAGAGTATAGACAGCAGTTATATGAAACAGATGTTTAATGGGGATTTCAAAAATCAATGAAATGAATATTATTGTGATGCATGGTGATCTAATTTCATATGTGTTATATTGAATCACTCCATTTTTTTCTGAATTCAGTCTGAACACTCAGTACTAAACGCATTTACAACGACACATCGGGAAGAAAATGGGGAGTTTTATTGAGAAAAGAACCACAATAGGCCATCATTGATCTATTCTCTTTCTCATCAATATATAGATCCTAGAGTGATAACCCATATGGCACTATTGTCCCTTAGAAGTAAGACATAAATCCTTTCAGTGATCTTTAAGTGACAGATGAAACACTTTATAATCCATTGTGGAATTGCGACATGCTTAGTTAGACACTTGAAAGGAATATTTTACTTCCATATTGTAATCTCAACTGCTTGGGCTTGAATCAGGAATAGCTTATCTTCTCTAATACATATATAAACATATATATACGTAGATGCATATATTTGTGATTTTCTACCTACTTTTACACATCCTGTATACAGCCACCCAAATGGCTTATGATTAATTGCAATATCTTCTTTATTTGAAAGTGTTTATTATGAATCTCTTTATCATGTAAGCCTTTTTCCCCAATAGTTTTTATACTTTACCCAAGACAGTAATAATGACTTACATTTTAATGTTATTTTAGATTTACCAGCGTGCTTTATGTGCACTTTTCTACCTAATTTTCAGAAGAACCCTGTATAGTAAGCAGGGTTGTCTGCATTCTAAAATTCAAGGAGTTTGAGAGCCACAGGATTAAGCAATTTTATTCAATTACAGTTAGAAAATGGAAATAATGAGATTAGAACCCAGTTCTTTAGACCCTAGGTCAATGCTGTCTGAGACATTATTTTGTTCTTAATGCTCCAGTTTGAATGACACTTTGAACAGGAGTGGGCTTTTTCTTGCTACTAATACTTTCCTTGTTTTGATGCACATGTAGCTGGAGTTCATTGTAGTCTATAGAATGAATGAAGTTAGAATAATACTCTTATGTGGCTACAGCCTTTCATTTTAGCCAAAGATGCTAAGTTTCATGGACTGTGATACTACCTATCCAATACTGACCACTTAAATCTGTAATAATATAAACTGTATATATCATGGATTAGATGATCATTTAACTTATATCTACTCAAACGTATCATTTCATTAAATCAAACAAAGGCTTTAAGGAAGCAAATGAGAATTAAAGGAAACATTTGTTTCACATCTATGCAAAGAGCTTTATATACCTGTTTTTTTGTGTTAATTCTCCCAACAGTCCTATGATGAGGCTGCTGTTGCCCAGAAAGTGTAATTTATTTGGCCAAGGTCATAATAGCTAGTAAATGCTAGAACTAGAATTTTAATGCAGGAAGTCTGACTTCAGAGTTGTCAGTCCTATCCAGTATACTGTTTACAAATAATTGTACAAAAAGGTCAGTCGGCCTTAAGATTTTATAAGATTTAATAAACAAAAATAAAGACAAAAGTTGTTACATGGATTTTTCTTTTACTAAGACAGGGGGAAGTTAGCCTGGTTTATTCCATAAATACATGTTTAATCTGTATGGTTTAAGACTGTCCCTAATGCAGCACCATTTCCCAAGCCAGCATTAGAAAATAAGGACTGAGTAACATAACATGTGAGATCTCACATACAAAAGTACTTTGGAAGGTGAAAAACTTACGGTATTTGCCATCAGCTACATTTTGCTGATCTCATCCAGAAAACTTGAGAGTAGTGACATAATCAGTGTTGTTTTATTTGTCTACCAAAGTCTTATTGAAAAAACACCTGTGTGAAATAATAATAATTGGTGTTCCTATAGAGTTCAGTATACTAGAGCATTGTCCATTTGTTTTTGTTTTTGTTTTTGTTTTTTTTTGAGACAGAGTCTCTGTCACCCAGGCTGGAGTGCAGTGGTGCGATCTCAGCTCACTGCAACCTCTGCCTCCCAGGTGCAGCAATTCTTGTGCTTCAGCCTCTGGAATAGCTGGGATTACAGGCATGAGCCACCACGCCCAGCTAATTTTTGTTTGTATTTTTTTTTTTTTTTTTTTTGTAGAGATGGGTTTTCGTCATGTTGGTCAGGCTGATCTTGAATTCCTGACCTCAAGTGATCCACCCACCTTAGCCTCCGAAAGTGCTGGAATTACAGGCGTGAGCCACCGTGACTGGCCAGTATCACCCATTTCTGTGAGCCACAGCCTTTGGCCAGGGACCTGAGGTAGTTTCTCGGTGGTCTGTGCTATCTTCTTCACGCCTGGGATTTGTGAGTCTATCTCCAAAGATGACTGTCTTTCTCATGATGGCTTAGCTGTCATTCAGGTGAATCCTTTCAAGAGCAAGAAGCATCACACAAGTGCTTGCATCATTCAGTTAATACTAAACAAGTGGTTTGGTGAAGTAACACAAGCAAACATTACAGAATCTGAGTAATTCTTAAACATGCCCTACAATAGCTATGAAAGCAAAGCCTTAAAAGCTTTTTTTCTCTTTTATTACTTCCTAGATTTTAATATGTAACAGAACATCTAATATCTTGTTCATGTTAACTGAAGTTGTGCAAAACTTTATGTGAGCACAAGGACAGAATTTACTATATATACTGCTGTTATTTATTCTGTAGTTGTTCCAGAGGGAGGTGCTTTGGCAACAAAGCAAGGATACACATTTCAAAGAATATCAAATAGTGAAAAATAACCAGGATATACCCAAGAGGAATTCACTTAAGAAGGAAAACATTTCAGAAAGGAATTGTACTGGAGAAAATAATCACAAAACAAAAATGCCAACAAGAGAAGCAGCCAGTCCTTGCTCTGTCACTAGATCGGAACCTGGCTGCAGACACATCCTGTGAGGTATGCATATCTGCAGCCTTGTAGAGAAACTTAATACATACATGTTGAATGATTACTTTAGATAGGACTGGTTATGTAGCTTCACATTATAACCTGGCCTAGTTACAATCTTACACATGAAAAAGGCAGCCATTTTGAACTCATAACATAGACTCTACAACCAGTGTCCACGTTAGAAATTGGCACTGCTGCTTACATGTTCTGTGATCCTTCAGCGAGTTACTTAATCCCTATATGCCTCAATTTCCTCATATTTAAAATGTGGATAATAACATCAGTTGTCTCATACAATTATTTTGAGAATTAAAATGAGTTATATAATAATCACCTGGGGGCCAGGCATTGAGTAGTGTCTGTAGTCAATAAAAGTTAATGTAAATTTTCTGTAACATAATCAGGATCCTTCCTTCCTTCCTTCCTTCCTTCTTTCCTTCCTTCCTTCCTTCCTTCCTTCCTTCCTTCCTTCCTTCCTTCCTTCCTTCCTTGCTCCTTCCCTCCCTTCCTTCTTTTTCAGAGAACATGAAAATCACCATTTAAAAATAATTCTTAAGGAGGTGTTCCTTTGTATAAATGCATGCTAAAACACCAAAAACTTCAATAACTATTCTAAAGAAACAAACTATCTGGGCTCCTTGAAAGACAAAGACTATACATATATACTATGCTGAACTGTTTTGTTTGTCAAATCTTTGTCAATTCATCTTTATTCATAAACTCTCTTTTTCACACTGAAAGGTGAATTAAAAAGTCATTTCAGTGTCATTTTGAAATCATCCTGGTATAGACACATACCTTATTTATTAATATGCCACCTACTCTCAGAGAAGTCTTCCTTTGATAGATGACTATTTGCAAGTTTCATTTTCTTTCATATTTCACTTAAGATTGCCTCATTTTTCTTTCTTTGTAGAACTTTATTTACATTTGCTAAGGTTTAATACTTTTATTTAAGCTTTTATTCTTTCCTTGCCATGCAATATGAAGTATGAAATAATTGATAAGTTACAGAATAAGCCTATCTTAATATTAATAGCTAATGTTTAATGAGTATTCACGATGTGCCAGCTCTCAATTATATATATGATTTATCCATATATATTTTAAATATTTTTATAATTTTATAATATTTTTAACATTTTAAAAAAATCTCACATCCATGAGAGAAGTATAATTATTATCTCTGTTTTTAGAAATGAAGTAGTGAAAAATCAGATCAGATTAAGAAACTCAATTTCAGGGTTCTCCAGAAAAACACAATTAGTAGGATGGACAGATGGGTAGATAGAGATGACTTATTTTAGGGAATTGGGCTATTTAATTATGGGAGCTGGTAAGTCCAACTCCTTAGGGCAGGACAGGAGACTGGAACTCCCAAGTAGGAGCTGATTGTGCAGACTTAAGACAGAATTTCTCCTTCCTCAGGGAAACCACAATTTTGTTCTTAAGGCCTTTTGATTAATTGATTGGATAGGGCCCACCCACATTATTGAGGCAATCTCCTTAAAGTCAAGTGGTTGTAGATATTAATCACATCAACAAAAGTCTTTCCCAGCAACACCTACCTTAGTGTTTGATTGACTAACGGGTGTTATAGCCTAGCCAAGTTGACACCTAAACCTAACCTTCACAGGATTCACAGGAACTTATACAATATCACAGAACTGGTAAATACCAAAGTCTGTCTAATGACAAAATCCCTGCTTCTGATCATCCCACAGCACTATGATTAGCATAGACTATCAAAGTATCCACATGGAGACCTTCAGATGCACTGTCCCTGGCCAGAAGAGATGACCTGTCACCCAGGTAGAGGAGGAGGGCTCCGTGGACCTTGAGGCCCTATGTGTGACCTGGGGTGTGGCTAAATAACCTGCAAAGAAAAGCTAATTATATGTAGCATAGGTATATGTTGGTTTGAACAGTCAAATGTAGACCTAACTTCAGTCTTCTTTTAACAGGTTTCAGAAGGAATCATTTTATCATTAGAGAGCCTTTAAGAACATATTCAGCTATTTTTACCAACCCCATCCCTCCACCCCAGGTTTTCTAAAAGAATCACATAAACAGCCACCCATTTATATAATCGTTTCTGTTACTAATATACCTTTTTATGTCATAAAAGGGAGAAACAGTCTTCTCCCCATTTCCTTCACAGAGAAGCTGAGGCAAAGGCAGGTGAGGTGGCTCCCTTAACTATGCCACTACCTAGTGGAAATCATTTTGAAAGCAAAAGGTCTTTTAAAATCGTTTATGAGCAAATGTTATGGAAAAGGAAATTCAGGGGGTGCTGGATGGAGAAGAAAAAATGTTTGGTTTAATCTGAAGAGACAATGGTGGTTTATTGCTGATTACACGCAACCCACAGAAACCTTCAGCTTTCAGATCAGATATGGCATCCACCTTATCTCATATGACAAAAGTCATCCTTGGGCTATGCTTGTTACTCTGTGTCTACCAGCAAATGTCCATTGCCCTTCATTTCATTGTAAAATAAACTCCTGCCTCTCTAGAATGACCCATTGGTAGAATGAGTCTTAGTAATAAAATAAGACTACATGTTTTCTCCTGCATTTATGGAATTGAGATGAATTATTTCTCTACTTGCCTTGGCTTGGATGGGGTGACTGCTATCAGATTTGCTTCATTTACACTTTGGAAAAAATTTAGTCTGCTACTCATTTTCCTTTCAAAGTTTTGGTAAGAATTTACTAATTTATAGTTGATATATGCACAATGTAGAAAATTTGGAAAATAAGGAAATAATAAAAATTGGAATATCCTTAATACCACCACCCTAAATGATCTCTGTTTGGATTACATGGTTTATATTAATACATTTTTTAACAAAATTTGAATTATACAGAGTTTTGAATCCTGCAGGTTCATTTAAGACTGTATTTTGATTACAATCTTATACCATATTTCTCGAATATTCGTTCTGTTGTCTTTTTCTTTTATATGGTAAAACTAACTTCTTCATTCACCTGACGTTCTGGTACTCTCTCATCTTATTTTCCTCTTTCTGTATTAATCATTTTTGCGCATTAAACCTTTATTTGCATGTGTCGGTATTTTCTTAGGATAGATTTAAAACTATTTTCTAGATATTGAACACCAATGTATATTTCCACCAAAAGAGTATGACAAGTTCCATGTCTACCATTGCTGTATAGTTTAATTTTCTTAAATATTTTTCTTTTTATAGAGAAGTTACAACTGTATTCTTTTAATTTGCAGTTTAATGACTCAATGGAGTTAATATTTTTAGTGCTTATAGGTGATTTATATTTTTTCTTCTCCCAATTTTTATTATTCTTTATGTTTGCATTGAAAAGCTAATATGTTCCTTACTGATTTTGAGAATTTATGCAGTAAAGACATTTAATTATTAAAACATTTTCTTGGTTAATAATTTTCATTTTAATTCATTTATATTTTTGAAATCTAGCAGTTCTCGAATTATTGTGGCAAAATACATTATTTTTTCCTTTAATTTTTTTCCTTCATTAAAAAAGAAATGATTTTACTTATTCAGGACTTAGATAAATATGTACCCATTTTTAACGCTTTTTTATATTCAGTACTTTAATATAGCTGAAACTGACTTATTTATGACATGAGGAAAGAATATAACCTGATTTTCCCTGTAATGTTATATATGTTTATGTGTGTATATACATGATATGTTTCCATATATTTATAGGTATACATTAATGTGTGATTTACGATATGTGCTTGGTTATATATTAAAGATATACATGATATACTCTGAGATCTGTTAGACTGTATTATGTACATTTTATATTGATTTGCTTACAGATGTTTTCCTCTAAGAATGACATTATTTCAAAGATTAAAGTTTTCTTTTTTGTTTTAATATCTAGTAGGAAAAGCCCCTCCTCCTGCTAATGATATTTTATAAATTTGATTAATTAGGTTTGCCAGAACCCAATAAAGATGCCATCTTCCAAGGCCTGACACAGGACCAGGGGTTTTACACATCCAAAGACTTTTTGCCACTTGTAGCCAAAGGCAGTAAAGCAGGTATAACATATTGTCTTTTATGCTTAATAGTGAGTATGCTATTTTATTTATTGTAAAGTAATATCAAAATCAAGCTCAGCAGCACATTGTTCAGATCTCACACCCAACCTTGCTTAAGACCCAAATGTAAAGCTTAAAAAAAAAAAAAGGCCGGGTGTAACAGTTTGCCAGAATCGTCTGTTTGTTCATTCTTCCGGTAAAGTATCATCATAAGGAATTTTCACTGTAATATATATATGTCTAAACTACATCATGAAAAATTGCTTCAAGGTAAGCAAGTCCTTAACAAACATTGGAAGATGTTTTTCAAAGAAATGGCACGAATCATCGCACATCTTACATGATTTGTATCTACACAGGCAGAAAGATTGACTGTCTTGTCTTAAACAGTAATTTTATGAAGTTAAAATAAAATACTTTGATAGACACCCTATCACTTTATACACCCCAAAAAGAACCACCTGAATGAAGGTTGTACCTTGCTTTGGCCTGACCAGAGTCATTGTCTTTGGGGAAAATTGTAATATTTTATCCAAAGCTAGATAATCTAAATCCTTCAAAGGTATATTTTTAAAGAGGTCTGAGCCACAGCTATTCCTACACTAATTACATGTAGAAATGATACAAAGTTTTATGCTTCTCCCAGAACTTAAAACAGTAAGAAACTTTCTATATTAAATTATTCTTCAGAAGTTTACAGCTAAAGATGCATACCCTCTCCACCTTCTTCCTCTCAGTAGAACTGGATGTTTGTATGTCTGAAACCCTTTCTGGGGAAGGTCATAGTGCACCTAGCTTATATTTGAAAATTACAGACTGTCCCAAATACAAAATCTTCCAAGCAAAATGATTACACTTATTGAAATTATAGATTTATTCTATTCTTGGTACCATTTTAAAAATTATAGTAATTTATCTTATGAACAGTTTTAGTGCTACCTAACACATAAAGAATACTTGCATTTTACTTTTTTTACAAGGATCTTCATATGAACAGCAAATCTTAATAGAGATGACCTTGAGAAATGGATGCTTAGAAAGTCATATTTCTTTCACTGCCCAATTTCACAAACAAAACCAGAGGAAAGCAGTGAAAAGGAGAAAGGTTTATTTGAACTATTTCAAGAAAATAGTTCTCAGAAATTCTTCAGTTACATAAAGGACACTTATTCAGCATGTTAATATTCAAAGTTAACAAAATATATAACAGAGGTATGTGTTAGAAATTATATAAGGTAATATATAAAAAAGTATTATAATGAAATATTGCAAACCGTTAACACAGATCATAAGGATCACTTTTCTCTTCTAGCAAAAAGAAAATTCTGCTAAGTTAAAGATAGATATCACAATTTTGACGAAGAGAGTTTTAATTGATTGATTCCAGTCTGTTATGACCTAAACTTCTCAACATGTGTTGTAGGAATCCTAGAAGAAAAAAGAAACTAAAGATACTGACTATGAAATTACATATATGAGCATATTTTTAAAATGGGAATAAAACTGTCTTTCAATGAAGCAGAATAATTTGATAGTGACACTTCATCCTGGAAAACTGCAAGATGCAATTTTACACTGCTTTGAGTAAAGTATCTTTTGAGCTGTCATGCAGAAATGGTTTCTCTACTTGAAAATGGGGTTTTCCTTTCATCATTCAGGAATGTGCTCCTGTCACTCTCCATTGCCATCGATACGGGGAGTCGTGATTGTACTTGGAGCTGGAGACACTGCCTTTGACTGTGCAACATCCGCTCTACGTTGTGGAGCTCGCCGTGTGTTCGTCGTCTTCAGAAAAGGCTTTGTTAATATAAGAGCTGTCCCTGAGGAGGTAAAATGGAACCATCAGAAAATACGGAGTTGTACTCCAACAGATTTTAGGAGATGAAACTGTTAATGTTTAAATCGCTAGAATGTTGAAATTGTCAAATTCAAGTTTAAAAATTTCAGGGCTACACATAATTGTTTCTTTTCTAATTCAGACATTCCAAGTAAAAGAAAATTTGTAACACTGATCTGGGTAAAATGAGAAATTTAATCTTTGTCAATACTCAAGTGCCTCTTGTTAGTGTTAATATGCTTGAAATGTATTCTATTTAACTAGTAACAATGGAAAGTGCTAAGTCTTCCATATCCTGAATAGTAGGTACTCTTCACAAAATGTATGCATATTAGAAGAATGTGGTAATAAGACACATTTGGAATTTTCCATAAGCCAATTTACAAACTGCATTCTAAGATGTATGCCTTGGTCATACTTTCAGTCAGTTCATTATTTGTGAAGCAAATAGAAAGAAAAGGGTGTCATGTATATTTTTAAAGTGCTCTAATATAAGCACTACTCAAAATTAGTAGTTAGTTAGCACACTAAAAATAACATGTTTGGCTGGGCGCAGTGGCTCACGCCTGTAATCCCAGCACTTTGGGAGGCCAAGGCCAGTGGATCACAAGGTCAGGAGATCGAGACCATCCTGGCTAACACGGTGAAACCCCGTCTCTACTAAAAATACAAAAAAATTAGCCAGGCGTGGTGGTGGGCGCCTATAGTCCCAGCTACTCGGGAGGCTGAGGCAGGAGAATGGCATGAACCCGGGAGGCGGAGCTTGCAGTGAGCCGAGATCCGTGCCACTGCACTCCAGCCTGGGTGACAGAGAGACTCCATCTCAAAAAATAATAATAATAGTAACATGTTTAAAATCATTTTATTCTTACCAGTGACTGGTGAGTAGTCTTGGGTGAGGTATCAGCTATTTACGTGTACTACACACTTCTCAAATTTTAATGCTATTAGAGAAATATAATACCTTATAAAGAATATTAGTTCTGAGAACAAGAATCAAATGTATTTATAGAAAGATAAATTACTCATTTTAATCAAGTCAGTATTATGAACTTGACTTGCTTTGGAATGCCTGAATATGTTTGGAGTCTCTGTACTAGGTAAGAATTATAGCTGTAGTCAATAGGTAATTTGTCATATGTAGATTACCCACATTACAAATTAATCTTACCAAAATATCAGGGTCACCATTGGTTCATGGCTGAGTTTCAAATTCCACGTTTATTATCTGGACTTTTCTCCATCCAATCTACCCTTTTTAGGCTTTTTTATAAAATCCAAGGTAGTTTTATGATCATAGTTTTTTGTTTTTTTTTTCCTGGAATGCAGTCTTAGGCAATAATTAGTGTAATCATGTTTTTTTTTTACACATAGAAACATTTTGATCTTTGTATTCCTGTGCATAGCACAGGACCTGGCACATAGTTTGTACTTGAGAAATAGGTTTTAAACTAAACATTTTAAATATTAAGTCTTATCCTTCTGATTCCAATGTTAGAAAATTTTCATTACCAAAGGTGACTTCTTGAGAGTTGGAAGGGGAAGATGACACTGATTGGCAATGTCAATTTACTTCTCATTTTATATCATAGTCATCTTCCATTTGCAAGGGTCACTGGAAAATGAATGATGGTTATTTCTTCTTAGGCAGAACTAAGACACAAACAAACTGACACCAGATAAGAAGAGGGTAGCGGTATGAATTTATTCATTCATTCATTAAAACTACATTTATTGAGCACCTATTATGTACCAGGTATTGTTCTGGGCAACTTAGATACAACAGTCAGCAAACCAGTTAGAATTTCATGCCCTCGTGGAATTTATACCTAGTGAGAGAAGATACCCAATAATTAAACAAATAAACTGTCACATAAATAGTATATTGAAAAATAATTAGAACTGTGGAGAAAAATTAATATAGGAGTATAA
This sequence comes from Nomascus leucogenys, assembly GCF_006542625.1. Classification (NCBI taxonomy): domain Eukaryota; kingdom Metazoa; phylum Chordata; class Mammalia; order Primates; family Hylobatidae; genus Nomascus; species Nomascus leucogenys. The sequence continues at coordinate 77,317,759 of NC_044392.1, forward strand.
TCAGTGTGTGAGAGAGGAGGAGAATGGTGGAAGAGAAGGCAGGGTTTGCCATTTTAAACAGGGTGGCCCTGGAAGACCTCTCCGATGAGATGATTTTTGAACAAAGAGATGAGGAAATTAAGGGAAAGTAGGCATCCAGGAGGTAAACATCCCATGGCAGGCTAAATGCTTTCACCCTTTATTGAGGAAGTCTTCTGGATTTGTGGAATAGAAAAAACGCCAGTATCATCAGCGTAGAGTAAGAGATGACAGAATGTGGCTGATCGGATTATGTATTGTAGGCAGTCATAAGACCTTTAGGTTTTACTCTCATTGAAAGAGAAAAATCACTAGGCTGCTTTGAACAGAGAAGTGCCAAGCTCTGATTTAAATTTTAAAATGGCTACTCTGCTGAGAATTGACTATAGTGGAGTGGCATCAGAAGCAGAGAGGCTAGTCAGGGGCTAAGTAAAAGAGTGAGCTATTGGTTAATGTGAGTAGATTACAAGAAGCACAGGATCAGAGTAGAGGCATAGCACCTTGGAAGGCCAGAGCTCAAGTGCCTGAACCTTGATTACCAAAGTGTTGAGAAGCAACAGATCCTTGAGATAATAGGTAACCTGCCTGCAGTAGAGCTTAGTAGAACTCAAATGGGTCTGGTCTTAATTAAAACTAGAAGAACAAATGTTTGAATGTTTGAATTATTTTATTATTAGTTTACAATTAACCAAATTTTTATATGATATTAAAACTAATTGACCTTGAGATTCATGTGAGAAAGGGCCATGATTGTCTCTCTGGGTCACTTTTACCTTCCGCTTGTTTAGCACATTGGGTGCTACCTATAAAAGATTCAACAAATAATTGTGAAATGAATGTTTACTGGAGGGGATCAGCACCCAAGGCTTTCTAGCATTACAGGGGCTAATACCTTCCAAGTTAGATAAACATTATAACAGAAGGCCTTTGAAGGTTCATCTCATAATTTTAGGCAAAATTTCTTGGAGAGATGGAATAATAAGTAATATATGATTAGATTATGCAGAGTTTTCAGGATTGATTCACTTACCAGGGGTAATACCATGTAAGGATTGGGAACTTTTGGCATTCATAGAAGTTTCAGTGTTAATCCTTTATGGCCATTGCTTGGTTTTGCATGCATCAAAAGAGGAGCCAAAATATTGCAGTGCTAACACTCATGAAACTGGAAAGTCAGTAGAGTACAGTTCCAATATCATGTATCTACTTTAAGATACAGATTTTGAAAGGTTAGGTCTAGGACGTAATTTTTAGCCAATATGAAGAATTTAATATTGGCCCTAATTTCTTGGGTAATTGTCTTCTTTCTCCTACGCTGTCTCCCCTAGTACAAACTTCAGCCACATTTGGTTTCTTTAGAGTCAGTGAAGATTGAGGAACAGAGACATTTAGAGATGTCGTCAAATATATGTGTTATCTAATGGTCATGGACTCTTGGGTGTAATTTGGAAATAACATGATTTGTCAGTAAAATGCCTCACCATTAGGCATGTCAGCATGTATATGTCTGATGGTGCAGTCTAATTCTCATTCTTTGAGTGAGGGAAATACAGAACAATATAAAGTTTTCTTACCCTTTAGTGACAAATATAAATTATGACAGAAGCCAGTTACATTTAACATGGTGTATTAGTCCATTTTCATACTGCTATGAAGAACTGCCCGAGACTGGGTAATTTATAAAGGCAAGAGGTTTAATTGACTCACAGTTCAGCATGACCGGGGAGGTGTCAGGAAACTTTCGATCATGGCGGAAAGCAAGGCACCTTCTTCACAAGGTGGCAGGAAGGAGAAGTGCTGAGCAAAAAGATAAGAGCCACTTATACAATCATCAGATCTGTGAGAACTCACTCTCCATCATGAGAACAGCATGGGGGAAACACCCCCATGATTCTCCCTTTACAGGTGGGGATTATGGGGATTACAATTCAAAATGAGAGTTGAATGGGGGCACAAAGCTTAACCATACACATGGAATTGTTTGAGACCATGTATATTCTGTGGTTAGTAACCAAGAACTATATGATTAGACTCAGGAATGTTTTAATCCACAAAAGTAGGAGACATCATCCAACAGACTTTGTAGTGACAAACACATCCCGTTTCTCTAATGTAGAGGTTTTCAAACTTTAGGGTGCGTTAAGTCACCTAGAGGGCTTGTTAAACATAGATTGCTGGGCCCTGTCCCTAGAGTTGCTGATTCAGTAAGTCTGGGGTGGGTCTGAGAATTTGAATTTTTAACAAGTTTCCTTGTGATGCTGAGGTTGCTGGTCCACTGCTCTGATGTATCATCAACGTGCTTTCCAGCTGTCTAATTAGAGTCACAAACAGTGTGCTGTGTGGAGGTACTTTGCATCTTGGCTAAGAAAGCATTAATACTAAAGGATATAGGTTTGATGAAATGAAGATATGCAGACATCATCAGCATATTGATGTAATTCTGATTCCAAGTGTCTTTCCAGCTCCCTTGTGGCCTCACACACATGCTAAATAGGATGCTACTGACAAACTAGCGCTTCTCAGCCATGGGTCCTTAGGGAAACCAGCCAATCACTCGGCACTATCCTCTAAGAAGATGAGGGAAAATCTGTTAATAATTCCCTCCAGTACTTTCTGCAAGCTTAAATAGGTGAGATTAAATTTCACGGGATAACAGAATCCCCCAAAATGCTGGTATTAAAAGCTGTTGACAGATCAGATAGAACTGCAAGGATGCTTTAGGCAGTTGGGAATCCCTAAAAGGAGGCATGAAGGTCAGAACTCAACAGACCTGCTAGAGTTGATAAATTTAAAGGATAAGGTTAGAGAAGGACTTTATAGTTCTTATTAATTATTACTGAGAAGAGGATGGTTTCAAAATTACTTTTAATAGCACAATCCCACACACAAAGTACATTTCAAAGATCTGTTGTTCACATATTCAATTTTCCGATAGCAGCAAAACATGATTGATCTTTAATTCTGCTACATTTTTATGGGGACTGCATGCTACTCCCTGGGATGCCTTAGCTTCCCTTTATTTGTTTGTCAAAATGGTAACTGATTTAACTTTGATATGTCAGTTTTTACATATTTTAGCTATTCAGAGGGTTAACTGTTTTGATAATTAATGCTACTTTATTATTTTAATTAGAAAAATAACAATACCAGATTGCGCAGTCTGTTTGTCAAATTTTTCTTTATCTGGTACTACAACTTTGAAATAGCACAATGTTTAAAGAATGTGCCTTTTAACTGATTTTTTCCATCACCACACAGCATACCCCATAACAGATCATTTTTGTGGCATGACCTATAGGCCTCTTCTCAGATATTTTTAATATCAAAAGACCATGTTAAAGCTACGTCTATAGATAGTTTTATCATCAATTTCTTGTGGTTAAACATGCATTTTTTTTTTTTTTTTGGAGATGGAGTCTCACTCTGTCGCCCAGGCTGGAGTGCAGTGGCACAATCTTGACTCACTGCAAGCTCCGCCTTTTGGGTTCACGCCATTCTCCTGCCTCAGCCTCCCGAGTAGCTGGGACTACAGGCGCCCACCACCATGCCCGTCTAATTTTTTGTATTTTTTAGTTCGAAACAGGGTTTCACCATGTTAGCCAGGATGGTCTCCATCTCCCGACCTCGTGATTCCCCCCTCCTTGGCCTCTCAAAGTGCGGGGATTACTGGTGTGAGCCACCGCGCATGGCCTAAACATGTATTTTTCTACAGGTAACTGATGCTTTCTAGTTTTAATTTAATTACAACAAATATGAACCTGGGACTATTTTTAGAAAGTAGCCCCCATAAGCTGACAAATTTAATTTTATTTACTAAGGGTGATGCTTACAGCAGTTCTTCAACGTTTGGCACCTGCACATCATTTGAGTTGGTGTTCTTCGTGGAAAGTAATCAGAGACATGGTGACATGATTTGCTATCTGAAGGTAGCTGAAAACAAACACTCACACAAAATCTTCTCTAGGCACAAAAAGCTAATTAATAGTAGTTAGGGGCTCCCCTGCTACTAAGATATTAAAGTACACCTTTAAGACTTTATGATGACAGGGTGATGACATATTCCAAGGATCTGTATATATTTATCTTTTGGAAAGTTGTGAAACTTCATGTAGTATGAAAAGGTAGAATGGAATAGTCAAAAAGGAATTACAGTTGGAGCACTTGGTTCTTGATTTACATTGTAGTCTGAGTATGCCCATCTATAAAATTAGTGTTGTAATTATATGCTTCTTAAAGTTTTTTACAAATTCCTCATTTTATATTTTTAACATTCAGAGAAATATATATGAATGATGTGGAATCTGGACAGGAAGGCTCTATTTCTTCACAAAGTGACAACTCTATACTGAAAATTTTAGCAATATGTATAAATATTACACTTAAAACAAATTGCAATTAATGTATCCCCAGCCAATTGGTGAGGTAAAATCTACCATATTCAAGACATGAGTATAAAGAAACTGACAGGTGAAATTGTCAGAATTCTGCAGTACATGTGATAATTCAGATGGTGAGTGGAAAAAAAAGAAGATTGCAAATAGGCCAGAAGCCAACAAAAGCTTGTGCCCATTTAAGATTACATATTTTAAAAGCATAACTATTTTCAAAATTCTGAAGGAGGTTGTTGCATTATGTTGACCAGGAATATCTGAGGAACTGAAAATTATACGCTTTTAAAAAATCTTTACTAATCTTCTGTCTCTCTCTCTATATATATTTTCTCAGATACACCCACAGATTCATTAAAAGTGAACATTTTTTACCTGGTGTGTCACCGTCAGGCCTTATTTAATAACAACAAATTGTTATTACTCTATTAATTTTTTTTCATTTTAGTAGTTTGTAATGAAAGTTGTATATAAGATTACTTTATTCCTGCACCATCTCTATCTTTTCTATCTTATGTTTGTCCTTTTCCTTTCCCACTTGGTGAGATTTGGCTTTCCATTCAAGGATCTTTTGTGGGTTTTTTTCACTTCCAGCCTGGTAACCACCTTGCTGGGGCAATGCCCACATGAATAGTTGTCCTATTAGCCCAGTCTTTTTCTGCTGCACCTGTTCAATGTAAATGACATAATTCTTCCTGTAACCTTGGACCACTTTGCCACCTTGCTGAACTTTTTAGTGTCCTCACACAACCTGAACTTCATCATCCTTTCAGATGGGCATGGATCAAACATTGTACTTCTATCTCAGCTCTTTGGAAAGAGGGGAAGACATAATTGTTCTGTGAACATGGGAAGGTGCATTGAAATACCTTTTATGGCTCTTTCTTGCTGTCAGAAGTCACAAAGGAGTTGAACTTCCCTTTGGCCACTGCCTGGCAATAGTTGAAAGTGGGAAGAGATCTGTATGCTCTACTTCATTCATTTTTAGGTGAACATTAGAAGCCCCTCTTCATTTAAAAATATTCACCTCCGCTTTTCAGTATATTTTCTTGTCCTATAAAATGAAAATATTAAAAAGTAATTTGTATAATCTATTAAATACACATTAGTCAATGTATATGCTATTCAAAAGACATAAATGAAAAATACACATGAATTAACATAAAAACAAAGAATTATCATTCTTTTAAAAGTGATTTTTTAAAAAAATTTAAAATTTTTTTCTAAAATTCTAAATTCTAAAATTCTATTCTACCTTTTCATACTATACTTTTCTATTCTACCTTTTCATACTATACAATTTTCAAAAAGATAAACATATATAGATCCTTGGAATGTGTCATCCCCCTGTCATCATAAAGTCTTAGAGGTGTACTTAATATCTTAGTACCAGGGGAGCCCCTAACTACTACTACACGTGAACTCATCCTTCAAGGTCTGCTCCAAATGTCATTTTCTCTTGAAGGCTTCCTTAGTTCCCTGCCAATTTAATTTCTCTTTTCTGTGGGCTTTTTATGCTTCCTGCTGTTAATAGAATTTATCACATAGGGTACTTATTACTTTATACTTATTCCATAAACTGAAATACAAGCTTCTTTACTGGATTGATGAATTCAACTTGGTATCTGACTCAACATATAGTGCAGTCCTTGATTCAAGGTGGCTGACCAGTGAAGCATGTTGAATTAACCAATATATTAAAGGCATTGAAAACTTTGTAGGAAGACTTTCATATGAAATTTTCAGAATATATAATTTTATATGTATACATATAACTCAAAATTATTTCTGATAGCTTTTAAATAAGTACACATTTTATTTTATTTCTTTTTTATTATTATTATTATTATACTTTAAGTTTTAGGGTACATGTGCACAACATGCAGGTTTGTTACATATGTATACATGTGCCATGTTGGTGTGCTGCACCCATTAACTCGTCATTTAGCATTAGGTATAGGACCTAATGCTATCCCTCCCCGCTCCCCCCACCCCACAACAGTCCCCGGTGTGTGATGTTCCCCTTCCTGTGTCCATGTGTTCTCATTTTTCAATTCTCACCTATGAGTGAGAACATGTGGTGTTTGGTTTTTGTCCTTGCGATAGTTTGCTGAGAATGATGGTTTCCAGCTTCGTCCATGTCCCTACAAATGACATGAACTCATCATTTTTTATGGCTGCATTAGTATTCCATGGTGTATATGTGCCACAAAAATTAATTCAAGATGGATTAAAGACTCACATGTTAGACCTAAAACCAGAAAAACCCTAGAAGAAAACCTAGGCAATACCATTCAGGACATAGGCATGGGCAAGGACTTCATGTCTAAAACACCAAAAACAATGGCAACAAAAGCCAAAATTGACAAATGGGATCTAATTAAACTAAAGAGCTTCTGCACAGCAAAAGAAACTACCATCAGAGTGAACAGGCAACCTACAGAATGGCAGAAAATTTTTGCAACCTACTCATCTGACAAAGGGCTAATATCCAGAATCTACAATGAACTCAAACAAATTTACAAAAAAAAAACAACCCCATCAAAAAGTGGGAAAAGGATATGAACAGACATTTCTCAAAAGAAGACATTTATACAGCCAAAAAACACATGAAAAAATGCTCATCATCACTGGCCATCAGAGGAATGCAAATCAAAACCACAATGAGATACCATCTCACGCCAGTTAGAATGGCAATCATTAAAAAGTCAGTAAACAACAGGTGCTGGAGAGGATGTGGAGAAATAGGAACACTTTTACACTGTTGGTGGGACTGTAAACTAGTTCAACCATTGTGGAAGACAGTGTGGCGATTCCTCAGGGATCTAGAACTAGAAATACCATTTGACCCAGCCATCCCATTACTGGGTATACACCCAAAGGATTATAAATCATGCTGCTCTGAAGACACATGCACACGTATGTTTATTGCGGCACTATTCACAATAGCAAAGACTTGGAACCAACCCAAGTGTCCAACAATGATAGACTGGAATAAGTGCACATTTTATTTTAAACTGTTAAAAAAATTATTTTGTCACATTTTTATGTCAATGTAACATTAAAAGTAGACAAAAAAGTAAATTATCCCTAGTTTTCAGTCTCTTAAAAGACAGCTGAGAACTAAAAAAAAAAAAAGGAAATACGAGCAAGTAATATATAAAAAAGCAAAAATTAATAAAAATTACTAGAATCCGAGAGTATTAGCAAGTGGCGGGAAACAGATGATCCTAATTTGTAAAGAATTTGTACATGGAGGCATTTTAAGATTAAAGGAGGAACTACAAAGGCACCAAGTTACACAGAACGTAGTTTTGTGAGATACTCCAACAGCTGCCAGGAAGGCTTGAATCCATCAAAACCTAAGATGAAAATAGGTGTTAGGTTTAAGAAAATGTCATCAGTAGTAAATGAATAGTGTTTAAAAATTCTCTTTTTGGCCAGGCGCAGTGGTTCATGCCTGTATTGCCAGCACTTTGGGAGGCTGGGGCGGGCGGATCACGAGGTCAGGAGCTTGAGACCATCCTGGCTAACACAGTGAAACCCCGTCTCTACTAAAAATACAAAAAAATAGCCAGGTGTGGTGGCGGGTGCCTGTAGTCCCAGCTACTCGGGAGGCTGAGACAGGAGAATGGCGTGAACCCAGGAGGCAGAGCTTGCAGTGAGTGGAGATCACGCCCCTGCACTCCAGCCTGGGCGACAGAGTCAGACTCCATCTCAAAAGACAAACCACAACTACAAAAAAAATCAACTCTTTACTTGTTAAAAGAGATGTATTTAATGATAGTTGTGTCAAGGCATTTTAAGTCTCTAAATTATTCCTTACATTGCATATCTGGGTTTTGCAGCACAATAGTGACACAATAAAATTAGTAAGGACTCAGTTAAGGGACGACTATATTTATCCAGTGTGTAGTACAACTCTCATTTGGAGAAATGTTTCTTTATATTCAAGATTCTTCAACTTTAAAAAACTTGAAATGAAAACATTCTATATGTGAATGAAGCCTGTAATACCATACCAGGTACTAAAAGAAGGAATGTCAATTTGTGGTCTCAGCAAACTTTTTTTGCCTAATTAAAAGAATAATTGCAGAATTTGCTTTTACAGGCCAGAGATTAATTAACATATGAAAATTGTTCTGCATTTCACCACTCAAAATAAAATAAGTCAAAAATTACTAAATATTAAAAAACTGTTTAGTAAATTAAAGAATATGAGATCAAGTGTGAATGGGCCAAGTTTAATGCCTTCCTTCATGTCCTTGGTAACCAAGATAACTAGAAGATTGGATTGTGAAATCAAACTCATATGAATTAAATATCACTCTGTATCAAACTTTATTGTTAACTTCAAGGATACAATTAAAAACAAACTGTCAGGTAAACAAGAAGTGCAGGACCACTGCCCACAGAGTTCCTCAGGTTCTATCTTGCTGCATTAGGATTTGCTCTAAACCAGATTAACATGTGGTCTCTAAGTCATGTAAGTAGCTCCATCACTTAGATCAAAGAAAGTTGTTTCACTTATGAGACATCTAATTTATACTCAGATAGTTATGTAACTTGCATTACTCTTTATAGTGATCTATGCCCCTTAAATTCACGTTTCCAGGTTTGTTTACTATAGCAATCCTAAACTAACAGATATGCCATGCCAAAAGCATTCCATTGGTAAGGACTCTTCCACTTATAAATGACAATAGTTTGTTTCCCATTAGGATGTTTATATATTACATAGAGCTTTAACCAAGCTGCTTCCCTTCTTTTCTTCTTGAGATAAACTCCTTTACCCTTCCACACCCACTTCTTCAAAGAGAGAGAATGGATCCCATACAAGAACTTCCTAGTAACTAATTCCTTTCCAGTGATTAATTCCTACTTTTCTTTCAAGGATATAGGACTTTTTCCCTGCTGTCCTTTCTTTTTTTTTTTTTTTTTTAAGACAGGATTTTGCTCTGTCACCAAGGCCGGAATGCAGTGGCGTGATCACAGCTCATTGCAATCTCAAACACCTGGGCTGTAGAGATCCTCCCACCTCAGCTTTCCAAGTAGCTGGGACTACAGGCAGATGCCACCATACCTGGCTAATTTAAAAAAAAAAAATTTAGTAGAGATGAGGTTTCTCTATTTTACCCGGGCTAGTCTTGAACTCATAGCCTTAAACACCTCGACCTTCCAAAGCACTGAGATTATAGGCCTGAGCTACCGTGCCCAGCAGCGCTGCCCTTCCTTGATCTGCACTACTGCTAAGTGAAATGCCCATTTATGTGCCATTCAAGTACACTGCCTTTACACATGACAAAGATTCCTAACTTGGCCAATTTTTTTTTTCTTTTTTTTTTTTTTGAGACCGAGTCTCACTCTGTTGCCCAGGCTGGAGTGCAGTGGTGTGATCTCAGCTCACTGCAAGCTCCGCTTCCCAGGTTCATGCCATTCTCCTGCCTCAGCCTCCTGAGTAGCTGGGACTACAGGCGCCCACCACCACGCCCGGCTAATTTTTTGTGTTGTTGTTGCATTTTTAGTAGAGACAGGGTTTCACCGTGTTAGCCAGGATGGTCTGGATCTCCAGACCTCGTGATCCGCCTGTCTCGGCCTCCCAAAGGCCAAATTTTAATCAGGCTCCTAAACCTTCTCCAAGGCCCACCTGTGTACTTCCATGTAAAGTGCGGTTTTAGCAAGAACCCTCCATTATCAATATCTGATGACACTTTTTATCCCCCAAATGAGAGTTAAACTCCAAATACAGAATGCGGAGGTAGGAAGTAATAGCCAAGGAGTAGGTTGCGGGTGAGTAGATAAAATATTACTGAAAGGAAACATTAAGGTAAGACTTAATCCTGTTGGCTAAATCAATCTAACAGGATTCTTGCAGAAGACAGGCGAGGGTCAGACATCACCTGGGTCATAGTGGAGGATGAGGTAACTGATGAGATATTGAAGATGATTAGATATCAAGGGTGAGGGATTTTGCTAAACTAACTTAGCAGGGTTATTGCTAAATCTGGATTTTACAAAAAAGCACACAAGTGGGCTTAGGAAAAGGTTCAGAAACCTGACTAAAGTTGGGTCAAGCAAATAATGTTTGTCATACATTATTACCTACAAATGCTGATTTTCTGCTTCTGCGAGACTTTTAAGGCAGAGTTTATTTTAACTGTAGCTCACAGCACTTTTTTTGTACATAATATTTAACAAATGTTTGGTTAGATCTGTGCATGAAGGGTGCTCTTACCACATGGCTCTGAATGTTTCTGGTACATCCAATAATTTAACAGTGATGAAATGAGATAATATTTTCTAGGTTTATCACTGGCTAAAGTGGACTACTAAACAATTTTTCTTCTAAATAATATTTTTAGGTTTTTGTGTTCATATAGAATGGATAAATGGTCAATTAGTATTAGAGGGTAATCTTTACAAAGAATGTTGTTTCTTCATATTGCTTCTCAAACTTTGGCTTATTAGAAGTTATCCCAGAATTTAATATATGCTGGTTTTGAGCTCTGCTCATTATAGTTTATAACCTATTCTTGCTTTGCCTATGTGCAATCTAAAAATGAGTTGACATCATGCTTTTAATTATAGAAAATTAAGTTGTTTCATAATTTCTAGAGTATGATGCCTGTAATATTAATCAGACCAAATCATCACATTACATAAAGTTAATCATTAAAATGGTGATCATTATTGCATGCTTATAGCATGCTATTTTTATTTCACTCAGCATCAGCCACATATCTTTCCTGAATATGGAGGTGAAAATCAAAGCTGAGAATTTTTTTTAACTTTCCCACTGCTGTGTAAAAAGAAAGTGACAATCTGATTTGTCAAATGTAAAAAAGGACCCTTATAGCTGCTTACTAGTTTATTGGTGGAGATTAGGAAAAGAGAGGTTGGCATGTTTGCTTGATATACCAGTTGTCCCTCATAAAGATATGCTCCATCAAACAAATAAATATATATGGGTGCCATGAGGAGAAGCATTCATATCCAGATTCAGAGTTACTGATTATTAATGATTATTGACAAACACTAGTTGTTAAAAGGCACTAACCCTGACATCTGTGAATTACTTGTCACAGAAGGCTGGTTAATTTAAACATTAATGCTGCATGTGGTTAGACTACCGGTCAATTTGGTCCATGTTTTCTGATAGCAGCATAACTTGACAACTGAGGAGGAACACCATTTGCTTTTTTATTTCAACCTTGCAACATAGGATGATCTGGGCAGGTAGCATGTCTTCTGCTGTGTCCTGTTACTTACATTGGGATGGATGTTTAATAGCCATTCACTCAGTATACTACTAGTTGGTTGTACTTTCCTTAATTTGAATGTCCTTCAGATTTTCATAATAATTTGTCCTTCTTTCTACTAAACAAAACTGTATTCAGGGTCTACTGTGTGCCAATCATTTTGATAGACACAGATAGGGCTGTGACCAATCTTGATGCCCTGTCCTTCCATGTGACATTCACTTGATGCCTCTTCATTGGCTTATTGACTGGCATATATTCTGATTTACTGGGTGTCTATCTTAATGTTCATGTTGTTGACTTATCAATTGTTGACTATTTTAATATCACTCTTGGACATAAAGGATAGAATGTTAAATGAGGTATTCTTCCTCTAAAGAGTGTTGAGAATGAGTTTGCTATTGAACAAACTTATTTAAATTCTATGTTAGTTTTTTAATTTTATATCTTAAGATAATATGTTCTGTGTACCTAATATCCACTTTGTGAAGTAGTACTTTTTGTTCTAAATTTACTCTTTATCTAGATTCAAGGTGTCTCTATTAACTCGTTTACAATATTGGGTTCATAAATCCATCATGTGGTTCCTATATTTCATGATTTTATAGTACCTGTAAATGTGCTTAGATTGGGAAGCCTGAGTCTCCTCTTCCCACAAAAGGGACCTATGTCTAGCCAAGCCCTTCACCTTTAACTTTAGCTTTTCCTTTTCTACTTTGCTTTGTTTGAGGTTCAGCAACTAGAATCTTACAGTCTCATTATTTCAAATATACTACAGTTGCTATTCTTGGACATAATGAAGACCACATAGGATTTAGTTTCAGCCAGATCCTAATTTCAGATTTCTTCATCCCTTAATGTATTTTTGGCTTCTCTGAGCCTCAGTTTCTCCTCTGTAGGAAGAAAATAATGCTTGTCCACAGATTTTTTTTTTTCTTTGTGAGGCCAGCAAGCAGCAGTGTGCCTAAGGCTGTATGCTAAATCTGTAAAATCATGATGATGCCCAGTGCGGTTTTGGCTTTTTGCACCACAGCAGGGAGACAAAGTCGGTTTGAAGCTAAATACTTTTTTTTTGTAACAAATATACGGGTGTCATAACATTTTCTGTCTGAAGATTGAGTTACATGTAAAGCATTATATGTATTTTCTGTATGAAGATTAAGTGAGTTTTATGTAAAGCACTTAAAATAATACTTTTAAGTGTTATAAATACTTATTACCATTATTATTTATCTTCTTATAAAACAAGATTTATGGCCGGGCGTGGTGTCTTACACCTGTATTCCCAGTACTTTGAGAGGCTGAGGTGGGCGGATCACTTGAGGTCAGGAGTTTGAGACCAACCTGGCCAACAGGGGAAAACCCCATCTCTACTAAAAATACGAAAATTAGCCAGGCATAGTGGCAGGTGCCTGTAATCTCAGCTACTTGGAAGACTGAGGCAGGAGAATCACTTGAACTGGGGAGGTGGAGACTGCAGTGAGCTGAGATCTTGCCACTACCCTCCGGCCTGGGCAACTGGCAACAGAGCGAAACTCCGTCTGAAATTAATTAAGTAATTAATTAAAATAAAATAAAAAATAACAAAAATAATAAGACAAAATTTATAACAAGACAAATAATAGATTTGTTAAATAGTGAAAGTAAATCCTTATGATGTCCAAAAATATTTCAAAGTATATTTCACTTCACATGTAATGTCACAATTTTCATTTAGGATCTTTAAGATGAGAGCACTCTTTCAATGATTGGGACAGGCTCAAGATGGAAATAAAGATTTTCTTACTTACAGTTCCTGAAGGGGTACACATCATGCACAGAGGCCACACACACGGAGGTCAGGTGTGCATGGAGAGAGAGAGAGAGAAAGAGAGAAAATGGGACCTGCAGGCCAGTGCCTTTATTTATGGGTCCAGGGCGTTATCCAAACAGGTTTCTCGTGGGGAATTTTAACTGGTTGGTTTAAAGCAAGCAGGCACAACTTCCAGGACATCAAGCATTGGCTGAGAGGCAGTCACTGTGGTGTGTCTGCACAGTCCATGCAGGGTGGAGGGTCAGCAGGACCAGTCCAGCAGGCTGCATCTACTCGTTTCATAGGGATGTGGTGATCAGGGAGCAGGTGTATAAGGCAAATATCTTGATCCACCACACTGAGAAACGGGGGTGCTGCAGGGAGGTACAGTATAGAATTGGAAACTATGTGTGTCAAGGGTGACTGAATCTTTCTTCTGCTATAACAAAATCCAACTTATATTTAAAATAGATGCCAAGGCAGCATAAAATGGTAAGCATTCACTATACAAGTTTACCTTGTATTTTCATTGTCCTAGTATTTCCCTATTTCCCAAGATAAATCTTAACATGATCTCACTCTCCCAATATTAATACTTTCCCAACAAATATATATATGCAAATGATATTACTATTTTTTCTTTAAACAATTTTCCCTTTCTTATGTAAAATGGAAAATCTAGCTATGAAGGAGCAAAATAGCAGGAAGTGGTGTGATTTATGTCTGCTGCTTAATAGTCTAATTCTACATGTATTAGTGAGTGAAGAAAATCTCTAAAGTTTCAAAAGCAAAAATGCAGACGAATCTCTGTGGGGTCCAGTGTTCATGCCATCCCCAGTGCACTGTCGGATAATTGGTAAGACTGCTAGATATTTGAATACATGTAATCAAACCTGGTGCACTTAGATGAGCATATGCTAAAGCCAGTTTTTTAATGTTTATAACTATATATGGTTATACAAGGTCCTCAAAAATCAAAACCATGGTGAGAACATTACTAAACATTACTAAAACATGCTCAGGCATTCAGTGATTAATAATCTTTATTTTAAATTCATAGAAGCTTTTGATTTGTTAGTCATGTCCAATTTTTGTTTCCAAATTTAATGCCAAATTTGCCAAAATGTATAAGAGATTATCTATATGTAATAACAGATACTGTAGAGGTATTAATAGATAGCAAAGATAGAGTGGGATCAAACAGATCCTAAATCAATCTGTAAGACATATTCCCAATAGGTACAGCATAGTTCAGTGTTTCATTTCTGCCCTCCACAGAAAACAGTACTGTTATAGATACACATCGTATATTGATTTATTCAAACCGTAAACATCTGGAGTTGTTATTCAATCAAGTGTGGCATTATCATTAAAATGTAGCACCACTTGACATTTTGAAACACAATAAACTGGTTTATATTGATGAGTTATAAGGTGATATGTGGCACAAATGTGACAAAAGCGATACAGAAAACATATTTTACATATTGGAATCATATTTATTTCGTAATTTTAATTATTCAAGGAATAGTTTGCCTTCCAGAAATCATACATTTTTATTTTGTAGAAAACTAAAGAGGAGTCTAAGGTTTGTCTTTGTCCTGCCTTTTACTAACCTTTGTTATTGGGCCACCTTTCTCTTGAAATCACAATCTTATTTCTAAGTGATATTGAATAGCTGAAGAATGATTCAGAGAAAAAAAAAGTGAATTCAGAAAATAGCAACTATGAGTACATAGCCTTCTATATGCTAAATTCTGCTTTAGGCATTTTACATTTTGGAGTTGTTTTAAGTAACACCACACATACTGATTAATGAGATGGTGTTCTCCCCATTTTATATATAAGGAAACTATCCCAAATAAGCAGCAGAGCAGTTTTCAGATTTGATTCAATTCTGCTTACCTCTAATCTTCCTGTCTAAGGAGTGAGCAGTTTTATATCAACTGTTTTGTATATTTACCAGCATAACATCCCACATGTTATGTTTTATATTGCTAATTTCTTGATTTTCATAATATAAAGGGAAAGACTGTGTAATAATTTTTATGTGGTTCCAATTTTTAAGACTTTAATGACAATATTAAAAATATCCTAAATAAGACATAGATTGAATAGCTTCATAATAATGTATAGTATAGGTCAGTGTTTCCCAACCATTTTCTTCTTACCCTTTTTGGGAGTATCTTTAGATTTTTTTCTTAATCCTCCCTGCTATAATTTTAATACCATAGATATACTGTATAATTGTTTACATCCTTTAGGTCTTTGAAGGGACCAGACCATTATGATATCTAAGGATTTTTTTCTTTCCCCCAAGAATTAATTTTTGCTCCCTGGGGCAATATTACTGTCTTTGAAAATGCATCATAGAGACCAAATGCTGAGCCAGTCAGCTATAATCTAATAAAGACAGTGGTTAACAAAGTATCATCTGTGCACTAGAAGCATAGCATCACCTTAGGCATTTGTTAGACATGCAAATCCTCAGGCCCCACTTAAACCTCCACAGTTAGAAACTCTGAAAATGGGCCTGCGTCATCTGGTTTAATGAGCCTTCCAGGTGATTGTGATGCATGGCACTAGTTCTGGATAGTTTGTTGAAAGATGGGCCCATGGCTTGATGACAACATTGAGTTAATTATTTTATGTCTCAGTTTTTCCATCTTGACAAAGCCCAGATAACTCTTAGTTTGATGCCTCATACACACAACCTCAGTGGAAACATTACTCAGGGATCCTATTGAGAATCTGCCCGACTTTCAGAGTGAAGGAAAATAATGAGACTGAACATCCCAAAACACTTCAGTAGGACATTTTTGCATTTTTTAAAAAAAGAACATTCAACATAGTACTTCTGATTGCATTGACAAAGGCCTGGATTTCTCCAAAAACAATTAATGGAAAAATAAGCAAATGAATAAACATTAATATTCTGTCTCAATGAACATTCCATTATGCATATGAAAACAAACAGAAACCGAGGTATCCAGATTTTATGGCAGAATGAATTACGTAGGAAATGGGGAAGAACTGGAGATTCATCAGGAGGACGTGCTTGTTTCGCTGTCCTCAGTTTTTCATTTATAGTATTTGTTTCTGTGGTTTTATAAAAGGAAGAAAAAATGTTTTTTATTTCTTAGTTCTACAGTTTCTCTAGTCTTTTTCTCCTACCTACCATTCTAATCATGTACTTGCACAGATTGGCTCACCCACTTTATTGACTTTTTTCCAGCTTGGATGTATGCAACCTGGTAATAAACAGAAGTATTTCTTTTAATATGCAGCATGATTAAAAAAAGAGAGCTTAATCTACTGAATTGAAAACATAAAAATAATAGGCTACTATGGTCAGAAACCTCACAAACTACCAAATGTAGAGCATGCAGTACTTAAAACTTGAGAAATACCTTATGATGCCGTGATCTATAAACGTCCACATTACAACTCCAATTCAAGGCTCCCTGAGTCAGTGATTTACAAAATGCAAATAACTGGTAACTGAAACTCAGATTTGATGAAAGAAAAAGCTGCATATTGACTTAATATCATAAGCTTTAGCATGTATAATTCAATTAGAAATCAAATACTGTGTGGAATAAGAAACATTTTCAAGTTTCTTCTCTGTTTTGTTTTAGATGGAACTTGCTAAGGAAGAAAAGTGTGAATTTCTGCCATTCCTGTCCCCACGGAAGGTTATAGTAAAAGGTGGGAGAATTGTTGCTATGCAGTTTGTTCGGACAGAGCAAGATGAAACTGGAAAATGGAATGAAGATGAAGATCAGATGGTCCATCTGAAAGCCGATGTGGTCATCAGTGCCTTTGGTTCAGTTCTGAGTGATCCTAAAGGTACAGTGCTGGGAGCTGAAATGTGTGATGCAATTGTCTGTTATTTTAGTGCTATCATAGTTTCTAGCTTTCAGGGAATTGTTTTTCATTTTAACATTTATTTTCCTCTTCTAGTTAAGAAGTAAAAGCAATCTTGATTCAAAAAGCTTAGAAATGTTATTTAATGCTTATACAGAATTATTTTTAAAGTGGCAAGAATTGAAAAGAACATTAATCTTTCTTTTAAGTTTATAACCAAAACACATATTCTACTCTATAATGATATTTGCCTTGTTTCTTATAGAAGAATGACTTTTTCTTCAATTAGACTAGAGTAAGAAAATGAGGCAGAGTAGTTGGAACAGCCAGTCTTCAATGATTCAGACAAATTAAAATCTGATGAATGGCCAAAAATAGAATTTGTGTTTATTACCATCCTTGTGCCAGATCATCACTTCAGACGTCAGAATTATCAAATTAGAAAGTTTAAATGTCTGTCATTTTCACCTGGATGACATAAATGAAATGCTAAGAAAAACAAAATGTTTTTTAAAAAGATAATGAGAGAAAGAAATGCTTTATATAACATTTCAATTGAATAATGATTCAGTCAAGTAAGACTACTTTGTGTTATACTTTTCCCACATACAGTGTTTTTGTGGGTCCTTGTAGATGAAAGCTTATGTATCTAGGCACCTTCATTTTACAAATCCTTTTACCTTTTAATTCACATTGTTGAAATGACAACTCTTTTGTTTTCTGAAGGGAAAATAAAATGTGTTTTTCTAGGTCAGAGATTCATTAAGAACAACCATACCAAAAATCTCTCTAAACTTGATGATTCCTATGACTTCCTACTATATCCATGCTAAAATTACATTTTTTGTCTGAAGTTGGAAGAGATATGTACATGAAAATGTATATTTTTATGCCACAGATAAGTAAAGGATTCAACTAGTCATCAGATATTTTATCTGCAGGGCATCAAACATCTTGGTATTTGGAAACATCCAGATGTTTAATGTCATCAAGATAAATGTTTTCAAATAGCTGGATGATGGCCTAAATTTGTCACTTTTTATCTAGACATTTATGTGGTATGTAGACACAGTCAGAGTATAGTTTATTTATTTAACTGAATTCAGGAAGGAAAAAAGAACAATATGTAAAGTGCTTGTATTATCTTAAAAATCTCATTCTTATTATTATTAAATACTATGTACATCACCAAAAATTGAGTAAAATGTTGAATCATGTTTAACTAGCAATTCTGTTGATTATTTGCCTAACACTATTTAAATTTATGTTCCATAATTGGCAATCCTAATATTAATAAGAATTATCTTTTCCTAAACAAACCTAAACAGATTTGACTCAGAAAACAGCTTTTGCAATCTCAGATATGATTTTATAAGCTTGTGCTTGTGTGTGTGTGTGTGTGTGTGTGTGTGTGTGTGTGTGTGCGCGCGCGCACGCGCGCAGGCATGTGTATTTGTGTATATATGTATGAAGAATAAAAGATTTAAGTTAGCATATAAAATATGAAGAAGGAGAAAATTTGATCTATTCAAGTTTGACTAGGTCATTTCAGAATTTATGCATTTTATTGCAGAATTTACTGTGTATATTTCTTCTAGTACTTCACATATGCCACCCTTTATACATTTAGAGAAGTCAAGGAAAAAAAAATGTTTCTTTGCTATTTTTTTTTCCTCTTCTGATTTGAAATAATAAACTGCCTGTAGAAATTATCCTTAAGTAGAATTACTAACTTTACCAGGAGCCTTCCATGTTGACATTAATAAGAAGTTATTCTCCAAGTGAGAGGGGAGCTGGCAGAGCTGCAGTGTGAGATAGCATTCATTCCTGGACTCCCATCCAAATGTTTTCAGTACTGTTCTTTTGGATGGAAAACATTAAAGAAAGGAGTCACAGAAGCAGTATTTGTTAGAATTTGATCAAGAAGATCTTACTCAATAGGATTTAAAATCTTAATAGTTTCAAAGTCAGAAAACTGTCATGTGCACACATATATGTAAAATAAAATGAAAAGCATTTTATTGGAAGCAAGTTGTCCATTTGGGTAAGAAGAGAAGATATTCATGTTAATCCTCTTCTACCATAAATTCTGCCCCATCCTAACACTACATGATGTCATTTCTGCGTGGCACCTAGTAATTATCACATATGTGATACCTGTTTTAATGCATTCATCTTTTAAAATGTTTACTCCTCTTTCCACCCCTCCACTTTTCTCCTTTTCAACCTTACGTTGCCCAGACTTCAGTGAACTGCATGTCAAATGCAGTGACATCCTTTCAGTCCTTACTATATTTTCTACATTTTATGATTGATAATGTGAAGAATTCTGTTTAAAATGCTCTCCTCCAAGTCACTTAAACTTTCTGAGGCTCAATTTATTTATCTACTAAGAAAAGTATAATAATACCTTATCTTTCTACCTCTCAGGACTATTGTCAGAATTAAAATGAAATAATGTAAAAGACTTGGAAACAAAACTAGAACATATTCTTGTTTGTGACACTCTATTACCTTGCTTCTTCTTTTAACTATTCCTTTCCAAGCCTATCACTGTCTGCTTTTCTTCCTCTAGCTTTTTACTTTCCAAAGTTCAGAATTTATTCATTTTCTTTCCTTAACATATTTATTTCTTCAGTTAACTGAATGTCTTGTTCGTTCTTTCATTTATCCATTCATACGTGCATTCATTCCTCAAGATATATAAATGAACTTCTGTGTGCCAGACAGTGGCTAGACTTAACAGTAGGCACTATTTCCTTTTTGTGTAAAAATGACTCTGAAATCTAGTTTTCCACTCCCCATTTCTCAGAAGACCTCCTTTCATCCTAAATTTTTGTTCATGCATGTGACAAACATTTACTGAGTACCTAATGAATGCCAAGTGCCAAATTGTATTCTAGAGAGTATGAAAATGAGCTAGTCATTGCATGGGCTTTAAAATTCGATAGACTAGGGGTGGAGGCAGATCTGTAATCAATTAATTTTATTACAAAGTGAGGAATGTGTACATTAAAAGAGATTTGCACAAAGTAAAAAAAAATGTTCACCTTATGAGATTTACCTAAAACAGATCTTTTCTCAAATTCACTATTATTGCAAATGGTACCATTAGTACTCCCCATAGCTAAAGTTCAAAATTTTACCTCAGTTCAAATTTCTAATTACAATATTTATTAAATGTACCAATGTTATCTTATACTATGGTATAAAGCTTCCACTTCTCAACACTTGAGAACATCAGCAAATGGCCTTATATACATTCTGTGTATCCACCTATATTTTCTTCTGTTCCCTGTTGAATTATTCCTGCCAGGGAACATTCCATAGTGGCAACACAGAAAATCTTTGGTAAATGCATTACATAAAGACATACTGAAAAATTCAAGTAATGAAGTTAACTTGACAGAGTACATATAAAGTACAGTGATAAATTACACTCTCAACAGTCGCTGATTACAATAATATTTTAAATGAAAATACTTTTAAAATCTCAACTGTATCAATAATAAGAACTTGAAAAGGTAAGCTAATTAGAAAATTGAAAAGAGATTACATTTCTAATGTCAGTTTTTTCTGAAATATTACACAATCTTTGTAAGTTTCTAAATTTGTTTCACAATGGAGAATGTAAAATAACTATTTTAGTGTTATACACCTAATATATCTGTAATAAATATTCCCTATCATAAAATGATAAGTGCCTCAACAGCTTATAGAAAAGATAAGTATGTCATTTATAAAATCAACTCGGATAAGATTTTGGGATTATAGTTGCTAATTAATTCATTGCCACTAAGGATAATAAGAGTGATAAGTAATCATCATTACTTTGCATAATTCTATTTCTTCCATCACTTTTTGGATTGTACCAGGGAGTGGGAAGTAGGAACAAAAGACTACGTATTCCATATCCATGTGCATGGAATATGTATGTGCTGATCAGCATAATTTAATTGAATACTTCGTTAAACACTAGCTCAAATTTTAAAGGCAATGTTGTCCAATTTCTGACTCAGTTGATATAACCTCAGCCTTAAATATCTTTCTTGCGAAAAACTGGAAATGGTTCTACTTTTAAAAAGTCTCCTCTATTCCCTCTAAGAATGTATGACTCCAGATCACATCACATTAACTTGGGATTTTATTGTTCTAGATAGACTGTAAAGGCTATCAGGAGATTAAGCACAAACTTTCTGTAACTGCATTTCTACTTTACAAATATTGTCCACTCACTGGAAAGTTCTAAACATTTATTTAAAATGTGTATATGTATATTTTATTATACATATATGTATAATAAAATATAATATAAAGATATGAATATATATTTCTATATAAGATATAAATATATATATTTCCTAATATAGGACGTTTCCTCTTCTGCCAAACACTATTTTCAATACTTGTTGAATTGAATTGTGTTTCTTCTTGTTTGTTGGTACAATATCAGGTTTAATTGATTTATTGTTTGTTTTATAGTGTATCTCTCCTTCTCTTTCTTGTTGGAACCAAACTGCCAGTTGTTAAGTGGGCCCAAATTTCTGTTAGTTTTGAATTTGTAAGAATTCTTTCACCCTTTCACTAATCTCATGGCTTCATTTTTACAACCAAGGCAATAAGGTTGCCTGTGTCCTCAGATTCCTAGGAGATCTGAATGACATAATTTTATGGTTTGTCGAATATGCTTTCAGACAACTCAATGAATGTACTTGAGCTCATTCTGTGATTCTGTGCCTCCTCCATACCCTGTACCACAACCACTCTTTCATTATATGAAATTTTGACTTTGTAAAGATTTATGTTCTGTGATCTTCTGGAATCTATTTTATTTTCAAATTATCCTATAAACCCCAAGGAGGGCAAGGAGTGCACCTTAATACTAAATTGTAGTCCCAATAGCAACTGACATATTAGTGCATATTTGACTTAACTTGCTTCATGTTAGGGTATTAATTTTATTATGAGTTACCATTTTTTCCTATGATGGGATCTGCTTGGTTTATTTTTCTTTGAAAATGTAAAAGTTAGAAAAATAATTCTATTATTCTATTGCTCTGAATTTTTCCTTTGTTGTGGCATAAATTATTGCATTTTTCATAATACAATAAATATTACACTAATTAGAGTCTATCTGGTATATTGGCTGAGAGCAGGGTCTCTGGAGCTAGGCTGCCCAGCTGAAAACCTGGCTCTTCTCCTTCTAACTTCATCGTCTTAATGAGTTACCTAGTCTACCTGTTCTTCATGTTCCTCATGGTGTAAGGGGGATGACTATAGTATCAACATCCTAGAGTTATTTAGAAGAAATGAATTAATAATATATGTAACTCATTTACATACAGGCCTAGCATATAGTAAGCTTAAGTTACAGATGTTATTATTAATCTGTAACAAAACAATATTTTAGTAATTAAATTGATTTATATTAACTTTTATGTAGCTCTTCATGTTGTTTAGGAATAAAATCATTTGAATATCAAGACTTCATCAGGAACCTTGGAGGCTCTGTCAACATGACTTTGTAAATAAGTGAAGCAGATGCTCATACATTCATGATTTTTTTAATGAGAAAATGTTCAATATATATGGTTAGATTTTTCCTGAAAAAAAGATTGAACAGTCTGTAACTGTATTATTTATTTTTAAACTGTTATCAATTCTAATGTTTTTCATGCCATCAAAAACAATTCTTCAACTATTTTTAGTTGTTAGAAATCTCCATTTTGCCAAATTTTCTTGATCCAGGTGCAGCACACCAACATGGCACATGTGTACATATGTAACAAACCTACACGTTGTGCACATGTACCCTGAAACTTTAAGTATAATAAAAAAAAAGAAATCTCCATTTTGAATTTCTGCAAATGAGGTATGTAAAAAGCACATATTTTTAAATGACTTTGGTTCTTCCTCTTAGAAGTGATGAAAATTGGACCACATTTTTTTGTTTAGTATAAGGATCATTCATTTGTATTTTAAGAAAAGAAAGCACTTTTGAATTTTCAGCTAAGTTTGAGATTTTAAATGCTTGAAAATTATGGGATTACATAACCAAGATTAAAAACCCATGTTTTGGGAAGGAATACGTTAGGATGAATGGTGATGGACTCAGCATCATGTTGCCCCACACTGCTCAGTAGAGCGGAGACAAGGTGACTGAGCCCAGGGCACAGCCAGGGAAGATACGACCCTTCTCTTAGGAAAGGAATTTCTATACTTCACCCACTGCCTACATTTTCTTTTAGCTCACTCACTGGGAACTAGAGATAACAAGGAAACACAAAACCTAGATAGTTCTGAATCTGTAATGCAACTCTCAGAAATCAGCTCCCTTGATAACATTGATTGCAATTAGTTCCATAAGGGAGTGTTTTCAGGAAAAAAAAAAAAAAAAGTTTTTAAATCACTCATCAGTTCCTCTTATTAGAAGGACCTCAGAAAAGTTTTTGAAAGCCCTCATGGGGTAAATCAAACATTCTGTCAATAGCAGCTTTGAGTGTAGCTTTGATTCACTTGCCCCCATACTGAGAAAAGGTGCAGGCCATGGGTTAATTTGCCTTGTTCTGGCCTAACTCAGAACTAGAAATTGCCAGTTAGGCAAGAAATGGCCTGCTAAGATTCTGACGATACAAAAATTCAAGAATTTTTTAAATGTGTCCATTTTTCTTTTCTCAGTTGTTTAGGTGTTGGGAAAAGCCTACGAAAAATGTTTTAATGTTGGCACTAGATGAGATTGGTATTCAGAAATGGCAGTTACCTATGTTTTAAAAGACCTGGAATCAATATGTTTGATTTGATTTACTCCTTATTAAAATGTAACTTATTTGGTAATTTATAATGAAATTGAGAATGCTAGAACATTTTAATAAACCCCAGTTTTTGGTTAACATCATGTTCTATTTTTCAAACAACAAAACATCTCTTATAGAAGCTACTGGTAAAATTTTCTTTGAACAACTGTCCACTCTTTATGACCTTCAGCTTACGTAATTTCTCGTATCAAAAATAAAGGGGAAGGGGGAAAAAATGGAATACTAATTTGAGAAACTATCATAATTGGACAAATTTTCACTGTTGCATGCATTTTAGTAAACAAATATTTACAATGAAGTTTCAAAGAACAGATTAAAGAATACTGCACTATATTGCTAATTAGGATACCTTTTTGACTAATGGCAAAACATTAGAGGAAGTAAGAACGAATGACATTCTTACTTAATGTTAAGAACTAAAGTAATCAGTTCCATATAATACACTGGGTACAATACAATAACTTGCATTAGGAGTTTCCTTATTTATATTTCTGAATGTGCTAGAAGGGACCTAAGAGATCATATATTCTAATCCTCTCACTTCACAGGTTTTTAAATAACATATGTTGGCTAGTGCAGGCTCTTTTTTAAGGTAGGTTTCAGGGATAAAGTAGTGAAAAGAGAAAGGCAAACTTTGCCTCCAAGAATGCACATTTTAACAGGGGAGACTCACAATTACAATAAATTGTACTTTAAGAAGTTTAGATTCCCGAGGAAGCACAGAACAGAGTCTAAGCATTCAGGGAAGCTTCCTAGAGGAAGTGGGTTGTAAATTGAAGTCTGAGTGATGTGTAGGAGTTTCCAGGTGGAACGGGGGTGGAAGGGAGGGAAGCCACAGGGAGATTATGCAATTTGCTCAACACCACACTGTTAGATTAAATAGTCATTTTACAGTCATTTTAAAAAGCTGTAAAAAAAATATGTCTTTAGAAAGTTGTCATCAGCCTACTTACTTCATGCATGTTCTCATCTTCGTAAATGAAGGTCTGAATTTTTCATTTGTATTTCTAAATAGAACTTTTTATTTTATGATTTCTACTATTCATCCTCTCATTATTCACCATGGAATGAACATTTCTTGATGCACAACTGTGTTCCAGGCACTGCTCAGGCACTAGGAATACAGACACAAGTAAAAGAGTCATTACCCTTCAGGGACCTATAGGCTAATGAGAGAAATAGACATGTAAGTACATATATAGCAACACAGTGTGCTAATTTGAGATCACATTTGGAATGGGTTTTAGAGCTTGAGTAGGAGTTTCCCTGTTACAGAGAACATCATATACAAAAGTATGGGCCGACAAAATGACCTCATATGCCCAGACAACGGGGAGGCATTCTGTTTTGCTGGACCAGATGGTGTGTAGTTACATAAGGGTAGGAAGCAGGTAGGGATAAGATGGCAGGAAATATGGCTAAAATATATGTGGAGTCAAAGGATTATATGCTAAAGTAGGGATTTTGAATTTTATGCTGTAGACATGCAGGTGACAAATGAGGAGGTTTAAATAAGGAAGAGCTCTTTGTCTTGAATGAGGTAATTCTAGCAGGTGTTAGAGCTTCCTTCTCTCTGCTTGGATTTTGCACCATTTGTAATGATCTTCAAATAGTTGGGGGTTAGAAAATAAGCAACCACATTTTGAGATGGTTCATATTAGTAGGCAAATGCATTTTCTAACATTTGGTGCCTCAATTAGGTAGAGTTATTCAGTCACAGGCTATGATCCCACACAGTAAATGCTGTTATGAGAAGCTGACCCGGCAACATTTTCAGTATAAGGGGAGAAAGAGAACCTGTGCTCAGATGGGCTGCTCTCAAGTTATAGGTTTGACCAGGGTGGATTATATATGCCTCATTTCTTCTTCCAGATTCACTAATTTGAATTCTATTTTAGTGTTTTGGAGAGAGGCGAGAAAGGTGCAATGCGACACCCTGAATGTTATACAAATGATTGTTTCCTTACATGGAAGGCAACATCAGGAGTGTGGAACTACACAGTGTCAGTAATTTTGGGAAAGATGGCCTGGAATTAAGAAAGACTAGTTAAAGGATTAAAATAATTTTTTCAGTAGTTACCATGACTAAGTTAGAGGAAGTGGAAATACAGGAGAAAATTCGAAATCAAGATATATTTCTTAAGTAGAATAGTCAGGATTTGGTTATCTGCTTGATAAAGAGATTACATGTGGGGTAGCTAGCTGGGGGGTAAACAGGTGTTTATAGTGCTGACAGAACTCACAAATGTAGAAGACAGAAGAGATCTGAGTGAAATGGTGGTGTGTTGAATTTGGATTTGCTATTGAACAACTGAAGCAGGGGACTAGAACTAAGGAAATAGAGAATGACTGAAAACAGACATTGGGAATTATTACACATCATCTTCCTGTCTTTTCACTACTATACTTTAATGCCTACAGCAGGAGCTATTCGTTGATTTAATTAATTAATGAAAGGTGTTATAGCCTATCATTTAAATAACAGCTTCTTAAAAGTGTGATTAAAGAGTATATGTGGCATTGATTCTGGAAATCCAGAAGCCTGTCATATTCCATAATATGAAGAGAAAAAAAGTCAGCTTTTGTCACTGTTGATTTTCTGATGGTAAATATTTTAAGGAGGTTATGACATCAAGGGACAATTTTATTCCATGGTACTCTCTCTACCGCCCGTCCGCTTTTTAATAATACACACGATTCCTCATGTGCTGCCATGTTGTTTTAAAATGTCCGAATAATAACATTGATAGATCCTGTGTACCGATGGCCAAATGATGAAAATGAACTATTTTTGTCTTCTTCGTACAGTGCTTTGCTTTTAATTATATTTTGGGCAAGAAGAATTTTCAGGAACCTAACTGAAACACTGTACATGTTTCAAAAATTTTTCTGATTATCAGAAATATTTTTGCTTCGTTGAAAGATTTATCATCTTTCTATTATGAAATATGCTGTGCAGGGTGAGGATGAAGTGGTGGAATCTAGTGTAAGTACTGGCATTTCTGCAGAATAACTATCCAAACTAATGGAATCCTTGCACAATTTTTCTTTGGGATTATTTTGAAAGGGTGGAGATGATGAGGAGGGAGGTCAAAATGATAACCGTGTTGAACGTGATGGGGAATCAACATCACATCACTTACAACTGCCTTAGATATCCATTTGAAGCACAACATGATATTTCTGTAATTATTTTACTTCCCTCTAATAACTGCATAGGAATAGGTTTGTTTCCCCAGTGAATAGCTCTGCTCAGAGCCTTTCCTTATCTTTATTTTCCAGGTTTCACTAGTGGTTGATATCATATGCATTCTTACAGGAAGACAGTGGATAAATCAGTAGTTTTCCATCAAATTAAAGATTACATACAATAAGTAGAGCAGTGGCATGTAACAAGTTTTGTTAGGGAAAGAAGGTAGAAAATGGAAAAAAATAACGTAATTGTTTCAGAGAACAGAAATCATAAAACGTAGCCGATGGTTTTGAACACACAGTGAGTGTAATAGATGTATTTAATGTAATAGATACAGTGAGTATAATAGATAAACTGAGCTTTATTGACCACAGCCTATAATATTTTTCTTTTAAAAACTAGTTAGCTTATAGTATAGTAAAAGGTTATTCTGAAACCTAACATGCTGGTGAAATGTTAAACTAAACTAAGCTGCTATGAGATGTAAAATCAAGATGTAAGATATAATTAAATTATAAAATGATAATATAGAGTATAGTAAGGTTCTTAATGATATGTACTTTGTATTGCAGAGTGAGATTATTATTGTTAATTACTTCGTGTTTGTGTTCTTGACTCAAAGCACAATATAAATAAGACAACATCCCTATCTAAAATATTCTGGTTAAATTAGACATTTGGCCGAGCATGGTGGCTCACACCTGTAATCCCAGCAGTTTGGGAGGCTGAGGCAGGTGGATCAGTTGAGGTCAGGAGTTTGAGACCAGCTGGCCAACATGGTGAAACCCTGTCTTTACTGAAAAAACAAAAATTAGCCAGGTGTAGTGGCACGCGCCTGTAATCCCAGCTACTCGGGGGGGCTGAGGCAGGAGAATCACTTGAACCCAGGAGGCAGAGGTTGCAGCAAGCCAAGATCATGCCACTGCACTCTGGCCTGGGCAACAGAGTGAGACTCCATCTCAAAAATATAAGACATTGACCTGCATATATGCTACCGTATAAATTGGAAAATTACATTAAATCTTATTCAATATCTACTCCCAAAGTATGGAAGCTACTCAATTCAAATGTAATATACTGCCATTGTTGGAAGAGGAAACCAGTATTAATGTTAACATCCATTTGGGGGTCCTGCCTAACAGTATGTGGATTAATGCTAACCAGTGCTAATCTTTTTTTCCTCTTTAACAACCATACTTGTTATATTTTATAATTCTAAATCTCTTTAAAGTGTTTTCAAGACGTACCTGACCATTTTTTCCATAAAAATATGTGAAAGAACGGCAAACATATTGTATAGTAAGTGTTTGCCAAATATCCAGTGATTTTCCAAGCCCTCCTCAAAGTGTATTTACAATTCGTTTGGTTTAACATGACCCAGTGTTTCTCTCTATATTTGCATACTGTTGCCAAATGAACT
Organism: Nomascus leucogenys; assembly: GCF_006542625.1. NCBI lineage: Eukaryota > Metazoa > Chordata > Mammalia > Primates > Hylobatidae > Nomascus > Nomascus leucogenys. Next base: position 77,346,511 of record NC_044392.1, read on the forward strand.
TTACATCACCAGTCTCATCACATTACTCTCATACTTTGGAATCTAAAACTATTCTTCCCTGATGGTGGGATTAAAACCAAATGCTTCAATTTAATTTTGACATCCTTCTAATCTGCCCTCCTACATACTTGTGGGATGTTACTTCCCATTCTTTCATTCTGTATTTATTATATGTGTTTTGTATTAATTATACAAGATTCTTTTAGGTTCTCTAAAGTTCACAAAAATGAATACATTGTCCCCATCTGCAGGAGCTTGCAGTCTAATAAAGGAGGAAAGATGCATGCAAATAAAGTTACCTTTAGGTAGAAAGTGACTCAGGAGAAACAGATAAATTGCTGATGTAACATACAGGGTAGAGAGATGACTTCCAGCAGCAAGAATTGAAAGGTTTTGTGGAGGCAGTGACATTTATAATAGTTGAGGATTGGGTAGGAATTAGGAGAACAGAGACAGGGATTGAAAGCACATTCCAGTTATAGTAAACAGGCTGGATAAATACATGGGGGAGTTTCTTTGTCTAGATTATAAGGTATATGAGAAATAATAGAGTAAGGGTGGAAAAACATATCATTGCTAATTCATGAAATGTTTTTAGTGTTTAGCTATGTGAACTTTATTCCAGAATTGTGGTACTGGAAATCTAAAGAGGCATGTAGATTAAATATGTTTGCTACACACACATAGGGACCATGTAGTTAAATATGCTTCTCCTTTTTGATTCTTGCTCTTCTATTTTCACTCTGTATATCTTATATATTCTGAAGTATATTGACAGTACCACTGCAGGGTACTTTATTTAACCCAAAGATCCAGCACAGTCCTTAACTCAATAAATATTCACCAAATGGATGAATGAGTGAAGAGATGAATAAATGGTTGAATGAAAAGAATGAAGTGACTTATTCTAAATGTCTGTACTGAAAATTAACAGTAAGAGCAAAATCATGTGAAAGTGTTGTATTTGTGAGGTGTCATGAAGGCCAGCCAGCCCTCCCTCTGTTCAGGGAATGGTCAGACGCTGGACGCTTTCTCTTTGCATTGAGAATGGTTTCCTAAGACTGGTCATCCTGCTTCTACTCTCACTTCCATATAATCCTACCAGAATGAGCTTCTAAACAGAGATTATTTAATTTCTTTTTTTTGTTCTAAACCTACCAATGCTGTCCTATTTTATTGTAATAAACTTCTTACCACAATTAATAACACGCTTCTTGGTTTGGCCCCTGCCTATTTCTCAGACTTCCTCTCTTGTCTCACTTGCTTTCCTTCACCCACATAAAACCTTCCTTCTACTCCTCACGTGCTATAACTGCATCTCATCCTTAACACCCTTGCCACCGTTCCCGCTTCTTGGAATAATCTGCCTGTAAGTCATCACGTGACTGGTTCATTCTTATCCTTTATGTTTTAGCTCTGATGCCATCTCATCAAAGAGGTGCCCTCTGACCCTCCATAATTGCTATGATCTAAAGCTCCCCTTCTGCTTCTCACATCCCTCATCTTATACTAGTCTCTTTCATGTAACACTATTCATAACCATTTTCACTATCATGTAGTTCACTTACTTGTTTACTTTTCATTTTTTATCTTCTGCCAGATGAAATTGACAACACGCAAGGATGGGTCTCTTATCTGTGGTTTACTACAGTGCCTACAGCAGGATTTAATACATGAGAGACCAAAAAAAAAAATTTTTTTTGCTAGTTGAATGAATGAAGGCAAGGTAATGCCTTGCTTTTTTTCCTATTAAAAATTATCAAACACCTAGGAAGAATAGCTTGTATACACTGTCTTATGTCTTTGCCAGATACTTGGTCCATAACTTCAGAATTCTGTTTTTTGCCTTTACCATTTAACTGCAAGTGTCACCTTTTTATGGTTCATTGACCTCCACGTCATCAATCTATTTACCTACATTATATTTCTTTTGTATTTGATACTGTTGAAATTACCTCTTTACTTGGCTTGTGTGGCTCAGAAATATTTTGATTCTCATGTAACTCTGAGGAATTATTCTCTAGCTTTAGTTCAGGTTATGCTTGCTGACACTTTAAAAATAAGTGAGTGATTCTATTGTCACCTGTTTTTGCATTCTTTCTTTGGTAACTTTACCCAGCCTTGTGATTTATTTGATCCTAAGTTGCAGTGCCCTCATCTGAGGTCTAGGCGTGTATCTCCAAATGCTTCTGTGGATTTTTCAGGCATTTTCCAACTACAAATGTGGTTGATTTCTAGTGAGGTTTAAATACTAAGGGTGTGACCTCGGTGACTTATCTCAGTCTCACATTCCTCAACTATAAAATTGAGATATACCTATTTTGTGAGGATCCAAAGAGATAGTATATACAATGCCTAGCCTAGAACCAGCTACATGCTGATGAAAGCACTCAATAAATGTTTTCCGTTATTACCAGTTTTATCCCCATTAGATATAGCCTTTGCCAATGTTGATATTTGTTGAGTGCATGATAATACAGCTAGTTCTCTATATAAAGAAACTATACTTTTGAATTGCACATTTACTTATGTACTAAACTTGTTTAAACAAAATTCTACTGTGTGTTTTAAGTTTGCATTGAAGTGTGCCTACTGACGATTGACAAGGAAAAAAAAGCCATAAGATGGATATCAAAAAATAACATTAATGAGCTGCTAAAGCTAAAATTACAGGAACTTATGAAATTGGTTAAACATAAAAACCATTAAACTGTTTACTGAAGCTTCACAGATATACTGCAGCTAATGAGCATTTCTGCTATTTAAATAAGCCCAAATTGAACACACATTACATGGATACATAATTAGTCATGGCAGTCAGACACACATAGACTTACTTTTAAAGCTCTATTTAGGGAATCTTTTCCATTTGATTTATTTTGTTAATTAAAATATTTTTCAGTGTTCACTTATATTTTAATAATATTGTTTTCACAAGCAGTATAATTTACTACTGGTTTCCTATTTGTTTTTATTTTTCCGTTAAATGCAGCAAATGGGAATTTTATATGAAACATTTTTCTTAACCCCTTTCAGTAATTGTTTATATCATTTGATGACATAATTCAGCATTTAAAAAATTTTGTTTGCTGAGAAGTATACAAAAAATATTTCCATACCCTTTCTATTTTTTCACTGTCTCATAATTATCAAGAAATATTAAGCACCCAAATGTGCATAGAATTATAATGATTATGGTCCAAACCAGATTAAAGGATGATCTATTCCTTCAAGGAGTTTGCAGTCTTAAAGAGATGGTATCATTGAATTTAAATAAGCAAATCAAAGGACAGCATTTGGGAATCCAACAGAGCATTTGAAAACAATTTCCATATATTTACTTCAAGGACATTGACCTCCTGAAGGAGATCTCTTCCAGGTAAAATGAAATCCAATGTTCAAGGAGTTCAGCGTCTTAAATAGATAGAATTATTTCAGAGAAATAAGCAGATCAAGGTGAAGTGCTTGGACTATTTTAATTCTGAATTGGTTTGTTGGTCAGTTTAGGAAATGAAAATGAAACTTCCAATAGAATACAAATAACACAAAAGGAGTTGCTATAGGCTATTATTGACATCCATCTTTTCCATTCAACTTGGGGAGCCTAAGTTTATCCTGAACAGGGTGAGGGAGAAGATCAGATCTGTACTTTACCCTGACTGAATTCTACTAGCATATTCAAACTGAAAATTATCTAACCATAGCAGCAGGAAAATCAAATAGTTAAACTGATCAAAAGAAATTCACTATGTGCCCATTCCTCCCTAGTCAGTATGTTTGTCAGTGTAGAAACACTTTTCCTCTGCACACTGAACTGACTCTCTAATTGTGAAAATAAGACCTATAAGAAAAATAACCAAGATGGAATAATATGAATGCTAAATAAATGGAATGGACAAATACTACATTGTTTGACCAAAAGACATATATTAGATTCCGCTTATATGCCAATTATATGCTGGATGCTGGGGGGAAGTAGCTGACTTAAATAAGTTATCTGAACTTAGGAGTAGTAGAGGTAAAACAAATAACTGAAAGAAAGTCACATAGTGCCTAGTGTAACAGAAAGTTGTTAGTGGTTAATTCACCAGAAAGGGGGGGAAAAAAAGGTTTCATTGGAAAGAATGCTCTCAAGGCTGAATCTGTGAAGCTAGCCAAGACTAGAATTCTTTGCTGTTCCTGTCTTCATTTTAGTTATTCCCATGATCCCCAATGCTGAATTTTAAGAGACTGTGGTGAGTCTATTTATTCTGGCTTTCTCTTGCCCTCCCACCCAAAGTCAGAAGCAGCAGGACTTTGGAGACAGAAATAATTGGATTCAAATACTGCCTCTGCCACCTCTTGGCTTTATTGAGGATGATAATATCCACCTTCATGGGTTCTTTTGTGATCTAATAAGATATTCCATGGAAATATCCAGCAGTATGCCTGCCATGTACTAGAGATCCATAAGTGCTGATTGATTATTTTTTCTAACATTCTTCTTTAGTTGACAGTGACATTAATGGAATGTAAGAAGTAACTAGGATAAAATTTTCATTGGATAGATTGGCACAACATGTTAACTGACTGGATGTTGAGATATTTGGAAACAAGATTCAAGGATTATACTAAGATTTGTAAGCTCTATTTTTAGTTTTGAAGAAGAGAACGGGGCCAGATGCGATGGCTCATGCCTGTAATTCCAGCACTTTGGGAGACCGAGGCTGGTGAATCACTTGAGGTCAGGAGTTTGAGACCAGCCTGGCCAACCTGCTGAAACCCCATCTCTACTAAAAATACAAAAAGTAGCTGAGCGTGGTGGCAAGTGGCTGTAATCCCAGCTACTTGGGAGGCTGAAGCACGAGAATCACTTGAACTTGGTAGGTGGAGGTTACAGTGAGTGGAGGTCACACAACTGCACTCCAGACTGGGCGACAGAGTGAGACTCTTTCTCAAAAAAAAAAAGAAAAAGGGAATAGAAAAAAAGCAGCAATGATGATTAAAAACTCAGCATGAGGACCGGTGGGAAGCAGAAAGTATGATGTCATGGAAGCCAGGCTAAAACACTTCTATGAGGAGGAAGTGGTTATCTGTTGAATTTTGCTGAGAAATCAAGGAGCACAACAAGGGGGAGGCACATTAGGTGCCCGTCGAACAACTTTGCCTTTGCATGACCCTGAGAGTAAGGACCTCCTTAAATTTTGTTCATTGTCTGCCTCACTCACCTCACCCTATTTCAGGCTCTGAAGCAAGATAATCACTGAGAAGAATCACTGGACTTGGCAACCTGGAACCAATTAATCATCTCAGTGAAAAGAGTTTTAGTGAAGCTTTTGAGGCAAATGCAGATCTAGAATGGTTTTAAATTGGGAGGTACTACTGTACATGTATGTACCTACATATAGGAAACCTCTAATTTGTAGAGAGTGACTGGTAATAGAGAAGAGAGTGGATATAGTGTAAGGGGCAAAATTCCTACCAGGTCAGAGGAGAGGATTCTTGGGCCCATGTGGAGAGACTGGCTTCTGATAGGAGGGAGAGTTCCTTAGTGGTATTAAAAAGGAAGAGAGAGATTGAAGGTATAGATCCAGTAGGTTTGTAGTTTTGCTGATGGGAAGACAAGAGAGTTCTCATGTGATAGCTTTTATATTCTCTGTGAAATATGAGAGAAGGCCTTCTCCTGACAGTGGGGGCAAAAGAAAGGAGTCGAGTCTGTAGAAGGTTTGGGGAGTGAAGCAAAGGTAAGATGTGTTCACAATGAGTGGAGGAGGTGAAATAGTAAGGTCACCAATAATAAATCATGAGATGGGAAGGCCCAGAGGAAGCTTGTGAACTGAGTTTTGGATGTGATGATTTGGAAGGGACATTAGAGCATACAGGTTATAATCTTAAACAGGCATCCAGAAGTTCCAGAATAAAAGGAAGAACTCAAGGGAGAGTTTGAGGCCATCTTTATAGAGATGAAATTGAAGGCCCTAAATGACTATGATTTCTGACAGAGAAAGTGCAGTGGACTGAATATTTGATAGCCGAGAAAAGGAAATTGAAGAGGTGAGAAAGGGCTAGAGCCAAAGAAGGACAGTTTAAAGATAAGCAGAGCCAGGGTAGAGGAGCATTCTGCAAATCAAAGAAGATCAAAATTAATGCCATTCAACTGTTGGATGCTACAGAAAGGCAAAAGAGCTGAAGAATAAGGTCGCAGAATTTGGTGACCGTGGAGACCATACTTTCATTCGAGGAATAATTTGGTGGTGAGACAAGTAAGCAGTCCAAGTATATGACTGAGAAATTCGGTAAAGGAAGATATAAGAATGGCAGTGAGAAAAGATAACCATGTCAAAAACAAAGTTTTTCTCAAATTGGAGAGGAGAGGAGAAAATGACACATACAATATACTAAAAAGAGACAGTATTTGAGGACCTGGAGGAGCAGGAAGGTGCAGAATCAAGGTTACCTTCTGAGAGACTGGCAGAAGGAAAACGATGAATCTTCACTGTGGAGAGCATACTGATTAAAGTACTGAGAAGTGAAAGGGAGATGTGAAGACAAAGCTCGAGCCATCCAGACTTGATATTCTTAGTTGGAGGCATTCTCTGGTTCTGGCCCTTCCTTACCCCAGGTTATTCTATTTAAACAGAACTCTGATATCCTGGCCTTGTAATTCGAATTTATTTTGATTTTGCTGAGATTTTGCTTTCAGCGCTGAGTTACTGAGATTACTGCCTCAGCTCACCTTTTAGTTTCATTGTGATTTGGTCCTAGTGGGTAATAGGTTATGCAAAATTAAACAACAAGGACATAGATGAATTCGTCTATGTTTTCAAGGTATTATTTTATTGTAAATGTTGAAAGTTTTTATTCCCCCCATTGTTTTATAACACATCAAACTCTCCAAAGAATACTAATAATCCTTCTTCATTATGATATCTGTTGTATTATTTTATTGTTTATGGAGAATTAATTTATATTTGTGTACTAAAATATAACATTCTTGACATCTTTTTATAAAAACTGAGAAATATACTTGTCATATGCTTGTGGGTTTCTCTTTTACATATATGACAGCACAGCTACATCAGTTTAATTGACCTTGGCAATCTGCATCTGCTAGTGATGTGTCCCTGAGGGACGGTTTCTGCAATTTTAAGCTGTGGCTTATTGAAGAACTTGTGTGTCACAATACCATTAAGTCTGTATAAAAAATCATTTCATGCATAGCATTAAATTGACTAAAAGTTCCAATTTCAAAACCATTTCTTGTTATAAAGCTACCTCAGAGTGTCTTTGTTTTTTAAATAAGCTCATTTGAACATAGTAGTAATTAAAGCAGAAAATTAACATAAATCTTGAATGTTTGGTATGAATTAAAGACGTTTTCATTCTTTATAAAGACTGCATAAAATTCCAGGCACCATATCATTTAACAAATTTCTCTTCCAATTGCAGAATAATATAGACTGTGAATAAGCATGTTTTGGGATTCTTTTTCAAGTTCTTTTTCTGTTCAACTATGGAGCTCCTGGGACATATGCCACAGTCTCCATCAAGATGCAATCTCATGGAAATCTGAGAAAGCTGTGCATGAACATAACAGAAAATCCCCCCCATTTTATAAACAAGAAAGGAATAATACAATCCTTTATTAATATTCATTTAACACTTCAGAGGAAATGGCAAGCAGTTATTTGGTTTGCAAATGTAAATATACATTTTTCATCCACTTATGCTTTCACTCCTTCCAAGCTGGGTAAAGACAGAACAGAAGATTTGCTTCTGAGATTTATTTTTATTGTATTCCAAGTTAAATTATCAGCAGAGATGTAAAAGAGCTCTAAGGAGTTCATAGAAGAACAGTTAGAATGATGAGGATGATAGTTTTCCTCATAAGGAGCAACTAAATAAATGAATTCCTTTCTTAGAAATTATGAATAACATGCATGTGGATTTTTTCACTGAATCCTTGATTTGAGTTCTAAGCTTAAAAAAATGATTAAATAATTAAAATAATGGCTATATTTTAAAAGAATAGTTGAAATTAGGAAAGGTATTTAGCTCCATAATCAGATCTAACAAAGTTTCAGTAAATTCATATATAGTATGAATCAAAAAATTCATGTTATATATGAATATTACATGTCCTTAGAGTCTACTATATGTACAAGGAAATGATCCTAACCATTTGATGTTCCAGTTGTGATACAGTCATTCTTGGTGCTTAGGGCTACTGAAAGAAAACATTACTGACCCACTGTAGCATTGCTTATATTTATAAATGTTGTCCATGTTCTACTTTCTTAGTGATCTTTTTGTAGATATTTGATAAGCCAAATATTGGGTATTAAAATATATACAGATGGTCTCTATTTTGATTGATGTTAGTAACCTCATAACCAGCTGTGTGATCTCTCAGCTTTTTCTTTTTATTTCTGGAATGAAATTAGAACATGTTAAACTTGAAGGTCTCCAAAATGAGCAGGAGGAAATTTGGTAGTTAATTTTCAAAAGGAGACTGAGATGATTTTTAATATGAAAGAAAATCCTTTTTCTATTTTAGAATAGAGTATCAAAGAATTGTTTGATTTTTAATGAAGTTAGCTGGATATTGCAAATGATAAAATAATTAAAACAGTTGATATTCAGGTTTAAGACTTCAAAGGATAAATAAATCAAATATTGAGGAAAGAAAGCTTATTTTTAAAAGTATACATGAGTATTATGAATGTTTAGGGATACATAATAACACAGGGCATATACAATAGAAATGCCCATGAGCAGAAGAGTGCTTTTGAATTGACAAATAAATGCCCCTAGGGTGGCTTATGATGTTGGTGCTAAATATTTTAAGAAATGTAAAGTTACTTATTAAACTCAGAGTAACATTTCCTGACTACTTATTGACCGCGTTTGTGACAGGTGGAGTGTTAAAGCGAATTGTTCTGTGTACATTTTTTGCATCCTAAAATATGGTAAAGCACATTCTTCAAGAACTTCAATTTAATTTGTGAACCATTTGTTCAGCACCTCCTGTGTACAATTCACTGTGCTCAAGTGAAGATTCAAATTTTATGAAGCCTGAAGTGTATACAATTTGAGAGCTCTTCTTTAAGAAAAGAAAAATTCATAGATTTGAAATTAGGCACAAGGCTTTGAAAGAGTCCCATAAAGTGAGGGACCCTACTTAAGCTTCAGTAACTTCACAATAAAGTTATCCCTTCACATCTAGGGGGGCTTAGTTCCAGGATCCCCCATGGATACCAAAATCCATCTATGCTCTCAAGTCTGTTATAGAAAATAGTATATTATTTGCATATAATCTACACATATCCTCCCATATACTTTAAATCATCTTTGGATTACTTATGGTATATCTAATACAATGTAAATGCTGTATATGTAGTTGATATACTATATTGTTTAGGGAATAATGGAAAGAAAAAAGTATGTACACGTTCAGTAAAGACATAAACATTCTATTTTTTTCCCAAATATTTTCAATGCACAGTTGATTGAATCCTCAGATGTGGAACCCACAGATATGGAGGGCTGACTGTAAACATGTCTTTGACTCTAATTGATGTTGTGGGACTCAGAGATAACTAAGGAATTATTCCTACCCTGCTCAAGCATAGAATGAAATCCGTACTTAAATTTCAAGGATATTCCTGTGAAACATGAGATAAATGTAAAAAAAAAAAAAAAGCTTTGATCTCGTAGTGATAAAATTTTGAATTTCTTATCTTTTTATTAATTATCTTTATTTCAGATCTCTTGTAGGCCAAAGTTTTGGAAACATAAGGTCATTTCTGATAGAACAGAATTCATTTTTACCCCTTGCCTCTATTTCTAAAGCTCATTACATATATCATTCAATGATGATGTTTTACAGTTGCCATTATTAAAATAGGTTGAATTGATGAGCCATACTCACTATTGACTTTCTTGCAACTCAAGTAACTGTCAACAGATGGTAGTGATGATCTGTTATGCAGTGGGGAACAAATGATAAAGGTCTCTTTTCATGTGACCTTTAAAAACATTAGAAAAATTTCCTTAAAATGCCATTCTGCTTTGAAAATAATTACATAATATTTAATTTTCCTTTCAATGAAAGATGAAAAAACAAATAGAAACAGTAGAAGATTTTAAAATAAAAACCTGAGTATGATAGCATTGACCCATCTGCTCATTCATTCATTCATCCATCAATCCAGTTGAGTGTCCTCTGCTCCAAGAACCGTAGTGTGCTGTGTAGAACACAGGCAAGCAGTGTGGACAAATTCCTGTTCTCATGGAACCTACGATCTTGTGGGAAAAACACAATCAACAGTAACCCCTCAATACCTTTCTACAACTCTAACATTCTTTAAGTAGAAAGCTACAAATATATACCAATGTTTATTTTATTTCTATGTTTTTTTCCTCGATTTTACTCAGAAGAAACTGGTTTTAGGTGTCAAAAATAACGTTTTTTATATTTGGCTATTTTGTGTTATACTTGATTCATAAATCAATTCAACAACTAACTTTTCTGTTCCCAAATCTCCCAAGCTCTCTTCCTTTAGTTTAAGTTGTTACTAATATTTTCTCTTTGGAGTTGGAGTAAAGAATAAGGCCCTTAGTCTGTCTCAGATGCTGTGCTTAAAAATTATGACATTGCCTAGAGAGAATATTTTATCCTAAACACTGGCTTACTCAGTTTACTCCATCAAATAGGGTGTTGTCCACCTTTCTTCATTTCTTCTCTTTCTCAACCCTTTCTCTAAATTGCATCCATTGATCTCTTCCAAATGTCAGGATTATGATTTCAGAATGTTCGTTAGATATTTTTCTTAAAGAAACACAACCTCCAGTTTTTGCCCATTCAGTATGATATTGGCTGTGGGTTTGTCATAAATAGCTCTTATTATTTTGAGATACGTCCCATCAATACCTAATTTATTGAGATTTTTTTGCATGAAGGGTTGTTGAATTTTGTCAAAGGCCTTTTCTGCATCTATTGAGATAATCATGTGGTTTTTGTCTTTGGTTCTGTTTGTATGCTGGATTACATTTATTGATTTGCATATGTTGAACCAGCCTTGCATCGCAGGGAGGAAGCCCACTTGATCATGGTGGATAAGCTTTTTGATGTGCTGCTGGATTCGGTTTGCCAGTATTTTATTGAGGATTTTTGCATCGACGTTCATCAAGGATATTGGTCTAAAATTCTCTTTTTTGGTTATGTCTCTGCCAGGCTTTGGTATCAGGATGATGCTGGCCTCATAAAATGAGTTAGGGAGGATTCCCTCTTTTTCTATTGATAGGAATAGTTTCAGAAGGAATGGTACCAGCTCCTCTTTATACCTCTCGTAGACTTCGGCTGTGAATCCATCTGGTCCTGGACTTTTTTTGGTTGGTAAGCTATTGATTATTGCCTCAATTTCAGAGCCTGTTATTGGTCTATTCAGAGATTCAACTTCTTCCTGGTTTAGTCTTGGGAGGATGTATGTGTCGAGGAATTTATCCATTTCTTCTAGATTTTCTAGTTTATTTGCATAGAGGTGTTTATAGTATTCTCTGATGGTAGCCTGTATTTCTGTGGGATTGGTGGTGATATCCCCTTTATCATTTTTATTGCGTCTATTTGATTCTTCTCTCTTTTCTTCTTTATTAGTCTTGCTAGCGGTCTATCAATTTTGTTGATCTTTTCAAAAAAACAGCTCCTGGATTCATTAATTTTTTGAAGGGTTTTTTGTGTCTCTATTTCCTTCAATTCTGCTCTGATTTTAGTTATTTCTTGCCTTCTGCTAGCTTTTGAATGTGTTTGCTCTTGCTTTTCTAGTTCTTTTAATTGTGATGTTAGGGTGTCAATTTTAGATCTTTCCTGCTTTCTCTTGTGGGCATTTAGTGCTATAAATTTCCCTCTACACACTGCTTTGAATGTGTCCCAGAGATTCTGGTATGTTGTGTCTTTGTTCTCATTGGTTTCAAAGAACATCTTTATTTGTGCCTTCATTTCATTATTTACCCAGTAGTCATTCAGGAGCAGGTTGTTCAGTTTCCATGTAGTTGAGCGGTTTTGAGTGAGTTTCTTAATCCTGAGTTCTAGTTTGATTGCACTGTGGTCTGAGAGACAATTTGTTATAATTTCTTTTCTTTTACATTTGCTGAGGAGTGCTTTACTTCCAACTATGTGGTCAATTTAGGAGTAGGTGTGGTGTGGTGCTGAAAAGAATGTATATTCTGTTGATTTGGAGTGGAGAGTTCTGTAGATGTCTGTTAGGTCCACTTGTTGCAGAGCTGAGTTCAATTCCTGGGTATCCTTGTTAACTTTCTGTCTCGTTGATCTGTCTAATGTTGACAGTGGAGTGTTAAAGTCTCCCATTATTATTGTGTGGGAGTCTAAGTCATTCCCTTTGAAAATGGGCACAAGAAAGGGATGCCCTCTCTCACCACTCCTATTCAACATAGTGTTGGAAGTTCTGGCCAGGGCAATCAGGCAGGAGAAGGAAATAAAGGGTATTCAATTAGGAAAAGAGGAAGACAAATTGTCCCTGTTTGCAGATGACATGATTGTATATTTAAAAAACCCCATCATCTCAGCCCAAAATCTCTTCAAGCTGATAAGCAACTTCAGCAAAGTCTCAGGATACAAAATCAATGTACAAAAATCACAAGCATTCTTATACACCAATAACAGACAAACAGAGAGCCAAATTATGAGTGAACTCCCATTCACAATTGCTTCAAAGAGAATAAAATACCTAGGAGTCCAACTTACAAGGGATGTGAAGGACCTTTTCAAGGAGAACTACAAACCATTACTCAATGAAATAAAAGAGGATACAAACAAATGGAAGAACATTCCATGCTCATGGGTAGGAAGAATCAATATCGTGAAAATGGCCATACTGTCCAAGGTAATTTAAGGATTCAGTGCCATCCCCATAAAGCTACCAATGACTTTCTTCACATTATTGGAAAAAACTACTTTAAAGTTCATATGGAACCACAAAAGAGCCCGCATCACCAAGTCAATCCTAAGCCAAAAGAACAAAGCCAGAGGCATCATGCTACCTGACTTCAAACTATACTACAAGGCCACAGTAACCAAAACAGCGTGGTACTGGTAACAAAACAGAGATATAAACCAACAGAACAGAACAGAGCCCTCAGAAATAATGCCACATATCTACAACTATGATCTTTGACAAACCTGACAAAAACAAGAAATAGGGAAAGGATTCCCTATTTAATAAATGGTGCTGGGAAAACTGGCTAGCCGTATGTAGAAAGCTGAAACTGGATCCCTTCCTTACACCTTATACAAAAATTAATTCAAGATGGATTAAAGACTTAAATGTTAGACCTAAAACCATAAAAACCCTAGAAGAAAACCTAGGCATTACCATTCAGGACATAGGCATGGTCAAGGACTTCATGTCTAAAACACCAAAAGCAATGGCAACTAAAGCCAAAATTGACAAGTGGGATCTAATTAAACTAAAGAGCTTCTGCACAGCAAAAGAAACTACCATCAGAGTCAACAGGCAACCTACAGAATGGGAGAAAATTTTTGCAACCTACTCATCTGACAAAGGGCTAATATCCAGAATCTACAATGAACTCAAACAAATTTACAAGAAAAAAACAAACAACCCCATCAAAAAGTGGGCAAAGGACATGAACAGACACTTCTCAAAAGAAGACATTTATGCAGCCAAAAAACACATGAAGAAATGCTCATCATCACTGGCCATCAGAAATGCAAATCAAAACCACAATGAGATACCATCTCACAACAGTTAGAATGGCCATCATTAAAAAGTCAGGAAACAACAGGTGCTGGAGAGGATGTGGGGAAATAGGAACACTTTTACACTGTTGGTGGGACTGTAAACTAGTTCAACCATTGTGGAAGTTGGTGTGGCGATTCCTCAGGGATCTCAAACTAGAAATACCATTTGACCCAGGCATCCCATTACTGGGTATATACCCAAAGGATTATAGATCATGCTGCTATAAAGACACATGCACACGTATGTTTATTGCGGCACTATTCACAATAGCAAAGACTTGGAACCAACCTAAATGTCCAACAATGATAGACTGGATTAAGAAAATGTGGCACATATACACCATGGAATACTATGCAGCCATAAAAAATGATGAGTTCATGTCCTTTGTAGGGACATGGATGAAGCTAGAAACCATCATTTTCAGCAAACTTTTGCAAGGACAAAAAAGCAAACACCGCATGTTCTCACTCATAGGTGGGAATTGAACAATGAGAACACATGGACACAGGAAGGGGAACATCACACACTGGGGACTGTTGTGGGATGGGGGGAGGGGGGAGGGATAGCATTAGGAGATATACCTAAGGCTAAATGACGAGTTACTGGGTGCAGCACACCAACATGGCACATGTATACATATGTAACAAACCTGCACGTTGTGCACATGTACCCTAAAACTTAAAGTATAATAATAATAAAATTGAAATAAAAAAGAAACACAACCTGATTCCTCTTCCATGACTCTTAGATTCATTAGAATGCAGCATATTTAGCAAATAATTGCAAAACTACTTTACAGAGCAATTTCCACAAGGAATTAATGGTAATGTTTGCATTTGTTGCTTTTAACAAAGCAAAGCAGAAATTGCTGGCTAAATGTAACTATATACTGGATCCATTAAATTGCTTAATAGTAAGTGCAAATAATTTAATGAAAATGTTATATATGTTGTCTCATTTTGCTTTATAAAATGTTTTGTTGTAAAAGGGAGATTAGCCATTGACCTGAATTCATGATGTAACTTTCAAAAGTGACACACATGAACAAGTTGGGGATAATATAAGTAGTTAGAGATTTGTAAAAATGATGGCTATGAATAAAGTTTTAGAAAAATGTATTTTGTATTTATTTAAAAGGTTGTACTTTCCTTCTTTATAGATCCATACTTCGCAGACATAAATGTCCACTCTGAAACATTGACCAAATCTGTGGTCTTTAATTCCTGTATGTGAGGTGTAAAGTTATGTCAGTGCACTTCAAATGTGTTGTTAACTCCAATATTTCATTAGCTTTTCATTTTTATAGTTTACTAAAAACAGTTGCTTGAATCCCTGGAACAATAATTAAACCATTATTTTTCTTAATTTTAAAATTATTATTATGGAATTGTCTGTTGATTAGTCATTGTCTATTGTTTTTCACTTGTTTTTTCTAGTGAAAGAAGCCTTGAGCCCTATAAAATTTAACAGATGGGGTCTCCCAGAAGTAGATCCAGAAACTATGCAAACTAGTGAAGCATGGGTATTTGCAGGTGGCGATGTCGTTGGTCTGGCTAACACTACAGTGGAATCAGTGAATGATGGAAAGCAAGCTTCTTGGTACATTCACAAATATATACAGGTAGGCATTTGCCATCATTTCCACTTAATTCTTTTCCAATGGATAAGTGCTTCATTTATTTTTGATACTCATCTATAATAGCATTTCTGTTTGGTATATAATAAGCATATGTACAATATGTCACATACATAGTTGGATAAAAATGTTTAAATGTAGACTAGGTAGTAGAACTGTTTAGTTGATTAAAAATTGGACCAGATGGGCGTGCCACCTAACGCCTATAATCCCAGCAATTTTGGAGGCTGAAGCAGGAGGATGCTTGAGCCTGGGTGTTCAAGATCAGCCTGGGCAACATAGTAAGATCCCATCCCTACAAAAAGTAAAAAATTAGGTGGGCATGGTGGCACACGCCTGTGGTCCGAGCTTCTTGGGAGGCTGAGGTGGGAGGATCTCTTCAGCCCAGGAGGTCAAGGCTGCAGTAAGCCATGATCGTGCCACTTGCACTTCAACCTGGACAGCAGAGAGACACCTTGTCTCAGAAAAAAAAAAAGAAAGAAAATTTATAATGCATTTGTACTATTTGAGTACTGTGAAGTCATTAGTCCTGATGTATTCAAAATATTTATTATTGGCTTAAATACATATATCATACACTTATCAAATCTGATGGTATATAATATTATAGGATATATACTAGAATCTACATTAATTATAATCTTACATAGTCCAAAAAATGGTTTGATCTGTTCATTTGGACCAGATAAGGTCCTATTTTCCAAATTCTATGCACCTAAGTGGAAAGGAGACAAACATTTGATGAATTTCAGTTGTAATTTTTATTTTTTAATTTAATTTAATTTTTTTATATTTTTTGAGACAAAGTCTCGCTCTAATGCCCAGGCTGGAGTGCATTGGCACGATCTTGGCTCACTGCATCCTCCGCCTCCTGGGTTCAAGCAATTCTGATGCCTCAGCCCCCAAGTAGCTGGGACTATAGGTGCATGCCACCACACCCGGCTAATTTTTGTATTTTTAGTAGAGATGGGGTTTCACTATGTTGGCCAAGCTGGTCTCAAACTCCTGGCCTCAAGTGATCTGCCCACCTCAGCCTCCCAAAGTGCTGGGATTACAGACATGAGCCACCGTGCCCAGCCTTCAGTTGTAATTTTTAAAAACAATTTAGTTTTTAACAATTTAGGATACAGAATGTGAAATGATGAGATGTGAAGCTGAGCATACTTTGCCACAGCGACTGTGGTCTTGAGGAAGAAAGGTGTAACTACCAGATCTCAGTAGCTTACTTTACGACTAAATGCTTTGTTTTCTTTTTGTTCTATGATTTAATTAAATGTAGATACAGTTACCTCATTTATGTAAAATGTTCCTGGAAAATTTGCTCTTGTTAATAAAATTTTTATTCTTTCTTTCCTATTCAAGGAAGACTGCTCACACTGTGCCTTTTTACCACTCTTGTTTTGGTTCTCTTGTTTGTTTCCCACATGCTAACAAAATTCACTTTATCTTTGATGCTTCCTTTAATTTCTTCCTCTTTTCCATGACCATTTTGTCTATTCTAGTTGTCCTCATGTTGGTGTAACTAATGCAGGGCCTTCTTATTTGCTACGTAGGGCCTGGACTTGACACTGATTATATCATCTTTTAAAAGTTTGATTCACCTGCCTGCTTCCGCCTCCTCCTTGGCATCTTTGAGTAGTATGGCTTGAGTTGTTGGGCCAAACCATAGTGTCCCACAAATGTAGGAATCTCAAAATGAATGAGGTAATTGGGAGACTGAGGTGGGAGGATCAATTAAGCCCAGAAGTTGGAGGCTATAGTGAGCTATGATCACACCACTGCACTCCAGCCTGGGTGACAGAGTGAGACCTCATCTTTAAACAACAACAACAACAAAACAACGAGAGAGAGAGAGAGAGAAAGGAGCCTGTGGATTTTGCAAAGAGACAAAGCTTTGATTTAGGAAATAGCATCTAGGGAGATGCCAAATCTAAAATTTTAAAACTTTAAAAAGTTATACATCAAAAGGGACTAGGCTAGGCAAAGAAAGGAAAAAAAAAAAAAAGAACACAATTTAAATGGAGACAGACACTGGGAAACCAAAAGGAGACAAGTTGGTGAGTGGTTCAGGCTCCAGTCTCTGCAGTGACTGAAGGATAGATAGCAGCACTATGCTTTACCAAGTGTTCATGGCCTCAGACAGAGGAAGCAGCAAAGGACAGCTATCCACTCAGGGAGTGGATGGTTCCCTACTTTGCCTCCTTCTGCATTTCCTGTACCCCAAACTATCTTCCTATTATTTCTTATTTTCAGAGTAATTTCATGGTTTTTTTTATGATAACAAAGGATTTATTATATTTGCAGATGAGATAAATGCACCATCCCATACTTGAAATATTTCAATAAGCCTTAACATTTTTCAGGTTGTACCAAGGCACCACCACTGCCTAGTTATATTATGCACCCATTTCTAGATTAAAAAACTACACCTCCCTTAACATCAGTTCTGTACTGTTTCTGGTTTATGATACACTTCCAAAACAGCAAAAAATTGCAAGTATGTGCAAACACTGTGGTCCATTCAGAGTACTGCTTGGTCATCATCTTCCTCTTCCTCCTCTTCTTCCTCATAGCTATCTTCAAAGCCCTCACTGTCCTCCTGGTCTTCATCCCCCTCTATTGCTGTATCCCACTGTGGGTGATTTTCTGGCACAGGCTTGGCCTCATGAACTTCCAGCTTCAATGGTTTAATCTGATCCAAACCCATATAGGAGTCTGATCTCAGAAATACAGTATACTGATAATTTCCAGGCTTGCCTGGTGCAGGAAACTTCAGCTCTACCTCCTCTGTGTCTTTTCAGTGTACACACATGATATGGCATGGATATTCATGTCTGCTCCTTCCTATCTGCAATGTAAAGCCACCACCATTCTTGTTTTTCCTCAGGAAAGTAAAGGTTATACACAGGATGTGTTATTTTTGATTTGGTTTCCAATAGAGCTCTCTCTTTTTGCCGTATGCTTTGTTGTAATTCTTGCCACTCTGCTTCATCATCTTTGTTTTGTCTTTCATCTTGCTCTCTATCAGAGTCTCTGTCACTACCATCATCTTTCTCACTTTGGGAATCTCTATTGGTTTCTTCTTCTTCAGAATCACTGCCCTTATCTGAAACTTCTTCTTCATCTTCCTTTACTGCAGCTTCATTCCCAACAACTCCATTTGCCTGCTTTTGTTTCTGTTGCTTTGACTGTGGTAATAGCACAGGTGTAGGTTTTTTTTTTAAAGGTTTCTTTTTTTTGATTTAGCAGTTTTCTTGGGTCCTTTACTCTTCTTTTGCCATCCTCCTTTTGTCCTGTTCTTGTTAGTTTCACCCTGCCCATCTTCTGCTGGCTGTTCCTCTTCAGCACAGATGGACTGCTCCTTTTCAAATACTTCAGCCATTGTTTGCCTTGTCAACTTAACCAGCACTGTAACTAAGGATCCTACTGTGATGTTGTTGCTGTCTTCATCATCTAACACCTGTGATTTTATATTCATGGTCACATATGGAAAACACCCAAGGACAGCCATAACCTCTTCATATTTTTCATCTTCAAGGAAGTGCAGTGGAGTATGAAGATCTGATTCTTTTAAACTCACCAAATCATGGATAGTTTTAATTTTATACTTCTTATGATTAGAAACCCGTCTAAGACTGTCCTCTTCAATGTGAGGAAGCTGCAGAAGGGGAGACTTAAATTGCTGAAGTCCCTGAATGGCCATCTGAGAAAGCTTCATGCAGTTTTCTAGGGATGCCAAAGTTGGAGCACGAAACTCCCTTTCTTCATGGTTCGGGGCCATTACTATTAGTTGGCAGTTTTTAGTTTCACAGTTTTTAATCTTACCTCCTGCTGTATCTGTACCTCCAACAGGGCACTCTCTTGCATTTTCCAGCAGTCCACTGAATATCTTCCCTTGTGTTTCTAATCTACTTTTCATATTCACCAAACATCTTCATGTAAATGTCTTTCCTACATTTCAGATTCACTGCTTTTAAGTCAATCATTCCTTCCCAACTTGCTCCAACTCTAATATTTAACATTTTTTTTTTTTTTTTTTTTGAGACGGAGTCTCCCTTTTTCACCCAGGCTGGAGTGCAGTGGCTCAATCTCGGCTTGCCACAAGCTCCGCCTCCCGGGTTCACGCCATTCTCCTGCCTCAGCCTCTCTGAGTAGCTGGGACTACAGGCGCCCGCCACCACGCCCGGCTAATTTTTTGTATTTTTAGTAGAGACGGGGTTTCACCGTGATCTCAATCTCCTGACCTCGTGATCTGCCCGCCTTGGCCTCCCAAAGTGAATATTTGACATTTTTTATTTCCAGGTTCAAACCTACTAAGTTAATGGTCCTCATAAATTACTCAGAATAATTAAAATTTCAACATCGATTTGGAAATCAATACAATGCTGATGGCTTCTTATTTTACAGAATAACAATATTAGAATAAAGGAAACTGACGTTTATTTACATAAATTAATAGGACACTTTATGAAAAAGTTAGGAAAGGCTAGAGTCTCAGAATAAGAGATATGCTCAAGAAAGTACAGTTAAAAGATTTACATTGGTGCACATACACAACACACACATAATTTTTTTTCATTATAAGACAAAACTGTACATAGCTGTATTTGCCAACTACTTATCTAAGTTTTTATTCTTCTCTCTTTTGTATATAACTGGTCAATTCTTATTCTATCTCTTAAAAACTCTTTTATACCCTTATTTTATTTTGTTTATCTTTTGTGTGGAGTTATAATTTTGATTGACCAGAAATCTTACTGAGCAGCCTGCTAGCTCCTTTAAGAAATGAAAGTGGAATCAAGGGATAAGAGATAAGGTTTTTGTATTAGGCCAGATGAAGCCCAGTGAATGTGTGAATTTGTAGTGAAAATGGTATGTGGGCAGAGAAGCTAAAAAGATTTGAAAAAGTAAAATTGAACACAGGTCAGTGGAGGATTTTGTTTTGTTTTGTTCTTATCCTAAATATTTAAATGCATTTATAGATTTTAAATTAAAATGAATAAACAATACTTAAATATATTTATTTATGATTGTAGTTTGGTAGTGTTTCACAATACCATTCTAAAGGACTGTTAATGTTATTTTTTTTCTGATCATTTCACTGTTATCTTTTAACTTACCTGAATCTAATAAATGTGTACTGGAAAAAAAAGAAATTATTTTACTTCCATGTAATGGCAAATAGGAAATTTGAATAGAAATCTGATGTATAGAGAAAGGAGAGAAACAGACCTTTAGGTATAATGAAGAAGACATTCATGTGCTTTAAAAACACATATTGCTAGGAATGATAGTGTTTGAAATATAAAATAAAGGTTGTGCCATGTAAGAGTTTTGGATTTGGCCGAAGGATTCAGACCTGTCAAACTAAGTGTTGAATTACATGTTAAAATGGAGTAGAGAGGGAAGGTAGGTAAAAATCCCTGTCAAGTAAAATCAACATTTCCACCTTCCTGCCAGGGTGTTGGATGTGAAGTGCTAAGCAGCAATAAGGCTAACAAGGTACATGTAGACAAAGTGGGATTTTTCTCTCTCCACATTGTCATTAACTTAGTTCTGGCCTCTATCACCTCTCTTGAAATTGCCTCCACTTTCTCTCCTGTCAAATCCAATGCCCCTACACTGCAGCCAGAGTCATCTTTCTAGATTATCAGTTGAATCCTAATTTGCTCATTTAAAGCCCTTCAATGACTTTTCCTCAAACTCAAGGTAAAGGCCAAACCTCTTATCTTTGAGATTCCGATTTGAATGTCCCCAAGCGTACCAAGATTTCTCCTGAATCTGGGCCTTTCCCCCGCTTCACCCATTTCCCTCTGGTTGAGTCCCACTTGTCCTTCAGGGTTGGCTTCCTCCTCCTCATCCAGGGAGTTTGTGACATGAACTTCCTGTGTGCTCCTTATTTGAAGCCTGCTTACTGGTCTGTCTCTGCACAAGCCAGGAACCATGTTTATGTATTACTGTACCCTCAAAATAAAGTATTCATCTATTACATAGGAAAAATATGCAGAAATCATTTATCTTAAATACATTTAAGGAGGAGTTAAGAAAACTAATGAGTTTGTTATATGATAAGTTCATTAGCACTATAATATTGTTTTCTCACAAATGTAGCATTTGTTAAAAAAAATTTCTGTAGTTTATAGCTGGTTGGTCAGCAGCACAGGTAAAATAACCTGAGGCTTGTTGTTGGCATTTGAAGTGGTAGGGGGCAGTTTTGGGGAATGAGCTCTCAACCTGTAGAAACTGGTGCTATCATCAGATAGATAGTGTCAGAACTGAGCCGAATTAGAAGACATTCAGCTTATGTCCACTACAGAATTGATTGCTTTCTTGCTGATGGGGAGCAATTTGCACACACCTGGTGTCAGAAGCGTGTTGTGAGATTTTAGTGGAGAAACTGAGTTTGTTTTATCCACTCACACAGCATTCAGAAGGCGGAGCACTTGCTTTGTTCTAGTATTAGCATATAAACAGATTTGGTTGCAAAAAGTGGAGAGAAAAGGGCTATATGGATATCATATCGTCTTATGTCCTGCCACTGAGAAAAAACTTGGAGATAGAACACAAACTAAATTATTCTAAATTATAATCCCAGATCAGAAGTTCATTGTCCCTTCAGTAGTCGTGGTAGTTCTGAGAAGGAGCTCTTATAAACATGGAACATTTTGTCAAATATTGTTGATCTATATAGAAATTATAATCACAAAACTAACTGGTTTGTTACATCATGAGAGTTATTTTTGCCATGTCATTATTCTTTTATTAAGAATTGTTTTCAATTCTCTATATTTTAGATGCAACATTTAAAAAGCCACAGCATTTATTACCAGTAATGGAAGGGAACAACTAAATGTACATGTTGCTGCTACAAAAGTACTTGTGGTAGAAATATATATATATTGAGAGACAAAAAATAAGAGTTATTAATAGAAGAATAAATATGGAATCAACAGATAGAGGTAGAAATCCAAATAAAATAATTTCTATAGAGCACCATTTTAAATATAGGGAAGAAATGAAAAGGAAAAGATCTGTTTTCTTCCAAGTAGGATTCATTCCATGAAAATCAAACATTTAGGGGAAAATGCAAAGTGTAAGGATGGAGGCATCAGGGCATTAAATTAAAAAAAAATTTGAGTACATATTTCTAAGTGACTTCAGGAGTCACTGCCTACTTAGTTACGTACAGAATAATTGCAGTAGAATAGTTATAGAATATTGTTTATTGGCAGCCAGCGTTTGAAGTTAACCTTCAACAACAATAGAAACAACAACAAAAAGTTAATTTTTTCATTCTTGGCCTAGGTTCAATATTTCTACTACCGTGTATATATATATGAGTTTGCCTAAATATATGTTCCTAAATACTATTCTTCTGTTTTCTTCTGCAAACTTATTAAAATATGCTGTATTCCTATAGTAAGTATCCACGTTAAGGTGTTTGATAATGTTTTGATTATTTCATTTATGAATCTATATTATTTCTTCCGATTTGTCAACCCCCCTCTGAAACTAAGTTGTGAGGCAGAATAATTTTAGAATAGATACACAAGACACACACACAAATATTCTGGAGTGATACTGAATCTAAAATACATTCCTTAACCCTGTAAGCTCATGAAGCACAAGTATCTTCAGTTTCTCTGCAGTGTTTTTCAGCTTAATGGTAGCTTATGTGAAATACTATTGAAAGTTATAATGAAGTTCTTTAGCAGTTACTGTGATTCTACTCAGATGCATGTAGTATATGGGTATATTTTGAAATAGGTGTTTATTAGGTTCATCAGAACTATCATAGATGTCTTGCATTGGTGACCTACTTTGCTACTGCTTACGATTTTTTCTGTGTGTATTTTCTTCTGGCTTGACTGAGGCACAAAAAAATCACTAGTGGTTGAGGGAACTAAGTATCTCAGGGGATTGGTAATGAGATACAGAGCCTTTAACCTCTTGGTCACTAGTTCAAATCTGCCCCAGGTCAAGAGTGACAGAAAGTCATTACCATCTGATGGCAGTTCAATAGGCTATGTGAAACGAATTTGTGATTTCAAGACCTGGTGGAGACAAATTCATGCCATAGACCTGCAGTAGAGTGAGTACAAATGGTAGCTGTGGTTTTGGTTTGAAGAGAAATGAGAAGTCCAGTCATTGCTAGATATTCCATCTTCTTTCTGTGAGCTGAGCTTCCTTGTGGTGCATTCGTTAATGGAATGGCATGAGAAAACTAGGTTTATGCCGTGATTTGGAGCCAAGAGGAGCACATCCATAGGAATCTTTGTCTGTCATTGTTGCTAATGAGGTACAATTCAGCATCAGCATCACTAAATTGACTTTTTTTTTTTTTTTTTTTTTTTTGAGACAGAGTTTCGCTCTTGTTGCCCAGGCTGGAGTGCAATGGCGCGATCTTGGCTCGCTGCAACCTCCGCCTCTCGGGTTCAAGAGATTCTCTGGCCTCAGCCTCCCAAGTAGCTGGGATTACAGGCATGTGCCACCATGCCCAGTTAGTTTTGTTGGTCAGGCTGGTCTTGAACTTTTAAAAAGTGATTTTAGTCTCAGATGATGATGAATTCAAGATTGAAAGTTACATCATTCATGTCTTCCATTTCTTCAATGCCCTCAACGTATATTTTTTAAAGGTTTCAGTTTCCTTTTTAATCATGACATTAATTTCATCTAATTTGGACATATGACTGAACATTTAGGGAAGTCTGTTCATTCTTTTTAGTCTTTCACTTGAAAGATACTTAGTTAACAAACAAGAACAGACAATTATAAAGACTATTAAAGATATGGAATTCCAAATTGAGTATCATGGAAAAAGATCATTGTGATAAAATCTAATTGAATTGTGTGCATTCATATCAATAAATGAAATTTTTTACATTCTGTTATTTTTTGGGTTGAGATTATGTGAGGAATTCTGTCTTTCTGTTATCTTTAATAAACTGTCATTTTATTAACAATTTCTGATTTGGGGACATTTTAAAGGAATTATCTTTCTGAAGAGGAAAAAAGGCATGTTTATACCTGAAAATTTTATAAGACGACAGCATTTTAATAATAGCATGTTTACTATTTTATTTTATGTTGGGGTCAGTGATTTTTGAAATGAATCCACAATGCTGGATTGTAAGAATTTTAAAGCTACCTTGAATAATGCTTATGATGTGGGAAAAAACGTAAAGAATGGTAATAACTCTGCCTCATGTTAAAGATTTCTGCTCTGGACAAAGATGAACAGTTGTTGAAAATATGACAGTCAGGGATTTTAGAAAACAAACTTACAAGAACTTCTCTGTGTTGAAGTCCCTGTTACTTAGAAGACCTTCAGTCCCAACTTTAAATAAAAGACACTTGTTATCATTATCATTGCTTAAAATATCACTTTAATTCCACATCTTCAAAGGCATTCTTTTGCCCTGAAATATACCAGTGATTTCTACAATATCTGAAGAACTATGATTCGAGAATTAGAAATTTAAATTGCACAGGCTTAATATTAGAGTATTTCCGTTACCCTTTGCAGGTTTTGAGGCAGCTTATTCGACCTTACAGTCTCACCAGGAAGCTAATGGGAAAGCCTTGCAGCAATCTTCACAGGAAAGTTTCCAAATGTCAAGTGTCATCTTTCCAGCTGTTAGATGAATGGGTAGCCAAGAGGCATTTATTTGGGTGTGCAGCCCCTGTGAAATCTGGGTGAGGCGGGAGAAAAGGCTATGATTTGGTGTTTAGTTTACCAGCATCAGTATAGTTGCAAATCTCCTAGCCAGGCAAAGGATTTCATTTTGTGGTTTAATGATTGACAGCCAGCTGCACTGTTCTTGCACTTAAAGAATAAAAATGCCTGAAGAAAGGGCATCATCGATATGTCATACTAATTTTTGAATCCTCTACTGCTTCAGATAAAAACAATCTTATCAACAGAGCTGCCTTCTTCTTTTCTAAACCCCTTTCCAACTGAGAAGAGGTAGGCTTTTGAAATGACAACTGTATTAAAATCTTGAGACTTATTGAAAAAGTGTCCTTCAGTTTAAGATATATTGTAAACTCTTTAATTCCTGTGTTAAGAGAAGATTGATATAAATCATTGGCCACTGTCAGGTTGAAAAACAATGAATATCAATAAAAAGACAGTTTTAAATCATAATGGGTTTAGTTTGAGATAGTGATAGCCTCCAAAAAATAATATTGAAGTATGTCATGGCTAAATGCTCTTTCCATGCTAAGTTTTGCCACTGGGTCAGGATCATAGTGTTGAGATGACTTCAGGTCAGTCTCATTGGGAAACTGAGCCTTTAGACTTAACTAGTACCAGCAATGTATGTGATCTCATCTTTATCTCTCGCAATGACAAGTAGTAAAGTCAAATTTGCTTACAGTCATTGAAAAATGAAGTCTTCTTCAGTTGCTTATAAATAAACATACATTAAACCCTATAGTACTCTCCACATAATTTCCCTCTTTGATAGTACATTCAGGTTAAATTGTGATGTGTTCTTCAGCTAATATTTTAAAATTATTATTATGCATCACAGACTTGACACTTTTTCTATTAAAAATTATATTCCTAATAATGTGAAGTTTTTTGTGTATAAAGGAGAATTTATTTTTTGTAACATCCGTATGTTCTAAAAGGAAGTCAAGGAAAAAATGAGCATTGAGGCTGTACCTAATGGAGCTATCAAAACGAAACTGTCTAGTTGGTGATAGAGAAAGAAAATACCATGACTAATAAGTAATTTTAATGCCTTTTATTGACTTTGTATAGGTTCCAAACTTTTATTAAATGGCAGTGTTTGACCTGAAAAGTAATTTAAAATGAAATTGTCTCCATAGAGACAGAGTATTTCCTTACCCATATAGCAGTAGATTGGTACTTCAGGCAGAGATAACTGAAGATTAGAATGGGTAGAAATAAAAAATAACTGAAAAATCTGATCCGATACATAGGGAATCTAACCTTAGTTCATGTTGATGGAGTATGAAAGAAATTAACCACTGCAGTATCAATTGGTCCAAATAGACTAGAAGTGTTATGCATCCCATGCCAAATTTTCAGCACTCTAATGCGTGGGGCCCTCTGGGTCTAATGGCAATGTAGCACAATAAAACAAAACACCCAAAACCTTTAGTTTGCTGTGGAAAATTTAAATACAAAATAACCTAATTAGAAATTTTGACCAGAATGGTGTTGTTCTGAATTCAGTGATTTAGTAAAGTTGGATCTCAAACAAGCTGTAAAGGATCAGATCAAAAAATATCCAGGATGGTATAATGGCATCCTGAAAGTCAAGCAGTCTGGGTTCAAGTCCTGAACTAATTGCTCAGTAATTCTGCCTTCAGACTTTTGGGAATATCATATTGCCTTTTTGGTTTTCTCACTTATGTCTCTGAGACAGAATATTGTCATCATAGAGGTAGAATTCCCAGCTCAAGGACTTAACAACTTTTAAAGTCTCCAGTACGTTATCTTGAACCTCATTATTTTCATTCATGAAAGGGGTAGAATTATAATTTTATATGGTTCTAAAACTCAAATAATATATATGTAAAAAATTAAAAATCGAATTTATTGAATACCCATTATGGTTGATTGTTTTTAGAGGCTTAGCATTCACATTGTATGCAAAATTACCTCTGGATTAACTATTTTCCCATTTAAAAAAATGGAGAACTATACTGGATTTGGTAGAGATGTAGTTGGCCATGAGTTAGGAAGCTGAGGAACAGGATTTAAAAGAGTAAATTCACATAGTAAGATAATTTACTCAGAAGAATACAACAATAATAGAATTATCTGAAAATGCTATAAAAATTGTTAAATATCCTCAAAGAGATAAAGACAAGAATAACATCCATAAAAAATAAAAGAAAAAAATGTAATGCTTTTCTTAAGGTGTTAAAACTAGTTAATGGCAATGCTGGGGCTAGAACCCAAGTTTTTCTGTTCTCGATTCTACTGTTCTTTTCAATAACCAGCTTACTTTTTCCTCATGATGTTCTTTTCTCTTTTTCTGAGTTGCAGCTGAGCATGTGGAAGTCAGAACACATAAGTAAGTTCCTACCAGTTATCAGAGAACTCTGCTCCAGAGTGGGGACAAGTATTGGACTTTTTGTGATTCTTATAACCAATACTCAAAATTCTACCTTATTTCATTTTAGATCACTTCCCATATATTGAACAGTCACTATATACCAGACAACATCCTGTGAGAATGTAGCCTTCAAGTAGATTTTTAATCAGTTTTGTTTTCTGTTGTATCCCTAGAACTGGTTACTTTAACGTGGTTACTTTAACGTTGGTGGTTGGCCAATGAAATGCCTGCCATGTGTAGGCACTTAATAAATACAGTTGAAACAATGAGTAGGTTTTGGAAATGTTTTAGATTATGAGGACACTGAGTTTAGGAAATGGATTTTATAAGTTCACATGGCTCAGTGGTGATAGATACTACCTTAGACTACTAAAAGATCTGGTGCTTGTTGGTGGGGTAGAGTTACCATGGAAACAGAAGGATACAAATGAGCATGCTTGGGGTTTGTAGTTTTTCTCATTTGATCTTCACAATCATCCTTCCCTATAGATATTGTTATTTCTATTTTGAAGTGACCTCTGGGCAACCATACTGGTTTTCTCTTCACACTCTATCCTCACCTTAGTCTATTTCAGAGAATTCTCCTTCTAGAAATATAAGGGTTAATAGGTTAACACAAGAGCAAGTATTGGCTGATATGTTGTTGACTTACAATTTTGAGCTTCTTATTCCAAGGCTTAATATTTAACATCACTGCTGTCACCTTTCTTAAATGTCAGCTTCTTTTATTTTCCTTCGTCACTCTCACCTTGATCATACTGACTCCTTTATGTTACATGGATTTGCTGTCAGGCACCACCCTGAGCTGGTCACCATGTTTTTATTACTTTAGTCATTGACATCTTGTCAGCAGTATCACCACCTTTGCCCCTGGGCCTGTCAGTATGGCAATTGTTACCTTTTTGATTGACACTTTTGAAAATTTGTCAACATATTATTTACTATTTTAGGGGGATCTCTGTCTAGCTTAAAGTCATTTCTTAAAGTTAATTTACTGTTTTATTCTTTGAACAGACTCTTTGGTTTGTATGCAGTAGAGGCTATAATAGTCTACATGCTATTATATTAACAGATAATATTATAACTAGTAGAATGTAAAAGAAACCAACATATTACTGTAGTTCAGTGATATGGTTTAGATCTGTGTCTCCACCAAATCTCATGTTGAATTGTAATCCCCAGTGTTGGAGGTGGGGCATGGTGGGGGGTGATTGAATCATGGGGGCAGAATTAGAGTATCTCTCAGGACAAACTAAAACAAAAACACAAAATACCAAAAGACTAATAAAAAAAAACTTATGCAAGAACAGTGCTAAGAGATGTTTTATAGCAGTGAATGTCTACATTAAAAAAGAAAGATCTGAAATAAATAACCTAACTTTAAACATCGATGAACAACAACAACAAAACAAGAACAATAACAACAACAAAAAAAAACAACTAAGCCCAAAGTTAGCAGAAGGATGGAAATAATAAAGATTAGAGCAGGAATAAATGATATAATGAATAAAAATATAATAGAACAAAATCAACAAAATTAAGAATTGTTTTTCAAAAGATAAACTTGACAATTTGTTATCTGAACCAAGAAAAAAAAGAGAGGATTCAAAAATGAAATCGGAAATGAAACAGGAGACATTACAACTAATGCCAGAGAAATAAAAAACAAGACCATAAGGGACTATTATGAGCAAATTTGACAACTTAGAAGAAGTGGATAAATTCCTAAAAACATACAACCTATAAAGACAGAATTAAGAAGAAATAGAAAACCTGAAAAGACCAATAACAAATAAGGAGATTGAGTCAGTAATGAAAAACCAACCCAAACAGGAAAGCCTAGGACCAGGTGGCTTCACAGGTTAATTTTACTGTACATTTAAAGAAGAATTAATATCCTTTTTTCCTAAAGGCTTGTAAAAAATAGAAGAGTAAATACTTCCATACTCATTTTATGAGGCCAGCATCACACTGTTACCAAATCCAGACAAAGACACCACAAACAAAGAAAACTACAGGCCAATATCCCTGATGAATATGGATGCAAAAACTTTCAATGAAATATTAGCAAACCAAATTCAACAGCACATTAAAAAGATCATATTCTATGACCTATAAATCTATATAAAGCAAGACTTATTCCTAGGATGCAAAGATGGTTCAACATACACAAATCAATAAATGTGATAACACTGCCTTAACAGAATGATGGGCAAAAACCATATGCCAAACCAAAGAAATAAAAGGCATCCATATCAGAAAACAAGAAGAAAAATTAACCATTTGCAGAGGACATGATCTTACACATACAAAACCCTGAAAACTGCACACACACACACACACACACACACAAAAACTGGAGATCTAATAAACAAATTCAGTAAAGTTGCAGGATTCAAACCAACATAAAAAAAGCAGTTGCATTTCTGTATGTCAACAATAAACTATCCAAAAATTTAAGAAAAAAATCCATTTACAATAAGACCAGAAAGAATAAAGTACTTAGGAATACACTGAAACAAGGACATGAAATACTTTTAAAATAAAAACTCTAAAATACTGCCAGAAAGTAAAGCAGACAAAACTGAATGGAAAGACATCTTACATTCTTGGATTGGAAAAACTAATGTTAAAGTATCCATTTCACCTAAAGCAATGTACAGATTCAATGAAATCCTTATCAAAATTCCAAATACATTTTTACAGAAATAGAAAACGTAATCCTAAAATATGTATGAATCCACAAAATACCCAAATAACAAAAACAATTTTGAATAAGAATAAAGCTAGAAACATTATACTTCCTGATTTCAAAATAATTACAAAGCAATAATAATCAGAGTATTATGGTACTGGCATAAAAAAAAAACATGTAGAGCATTGGAACAATAGAGAGCTTATATCCTACAGCCATGTCGTGTATGGTCAACTATACAACATATACAATGACTTTCAATATGAAAGTCAAGAATGCATAGCGGGGAAAGGATTGTCTCTTCAATAAATGTTACATTGGGAAAAGTGGCTATCCACATGCAAAATAATTAAATTGGAGTGTTATCTTTCACCACAGACAAAAATTAACTCACAATTAATTAAAGACTAAAATGTAAGACCTGCAACTGTAAAACTCCTTAGAAGGAAGCATATGGGAAAAGCTTCATGACACTGGTTTTGGCAATAATTTCATGGATATGACACCAAAAGTGCAGTCAACAAAAGCAAAACAAGAAGTGAGATTACAACAAACTAAAAGAACTTCTGCATAGCTAAGGAAACAATCAACAGAGTAATAAAGCGGCCTTTAGAATGGGAAGAAATATTTACCATTAATTAATCATCAGTTAATTTCCAAAAAATATAAGAAACTTTTAAAATTCAATAGCAAGTTATTTAAATAGTCGAATTTTAAAAATTAGCAGGGGACTTGAATAGATATTTTTTCAAAGAAGCCATACAAATGGCCAACAGGTGTATGAAAAAATGCTTATCACTGATCATCAGGAAAATGAAAATCAAAACCACATTGAGATATCACCTGACACTTGATACAATGACTATTATCAGAAAAACAAAAGTTTGACAAGTTTATGGAGAAATTGAAACCCTTATACAACTGTTGGTGCAATGTAAAATGGTGAAACTGCTATAGAAAACAGTATAGATGTTTCTCAAAAAATTTAAAATAGAACTATCATATGATCCAACAATCCCACTTCTAGGTATATATCTAAAATAACAAATCATTATCTCAAAGAGACATCTGCACCCCCATGTTCACTGCAACATTATTCACAATAGCCAAGATATAACCTAAATGTCCACTGATAGATAAATGGATAATGGCCAGGCGCGGTGGCTCATGCCTGTAATCCCAGCACTTTGGGAAGCTGAGGCAGGTGGATCACGAGGTCAGGAGATCGAGACCATCCTGGCTAACACGGTGAAAACCCGTCTCTACTAAAAATACAAAAAATTAGCCTGGCGTGGTGGCAGGCGCCTGTAGTCTCACCTACTTGGGAGGCTGAGGCAGGAGGATGGCGTGAACCTGGGAGGCGGAGTTTGCAGTGAGCTGAGATTGTGCCACTGCACTCCAGCCTGGGTGACAGAGCAAGACTCCGTCTCAAAAAAAAAAAAAAAGAAAAAAGAAAAAAGAAAAGAAAAAGAAAAAAAAAAACTTCTGATTTATACATCCAAGAGAATATTAGTCAGACTTAGAAAAGAAGGAAATTGTACTGTTTGTGAAAGAATGGATAGACCGGGAAGACATGCCAAATGAAGTGGCCATCACAGAAGGACACATACTGCATGATTCCCTCTATATGAGGCATCTAAAGTAGTCAAATTTGTAGAAATAGACAATAGAATGATGGTTTCCAGGAGATGGGTGAGAGGGATGTTGGGTATATTGGAAAGAAAGAAAGAAGGAAGGAAAGAAAAGAAAAAAGAAAATAAAAGAAAAGGAAAGAAAGAAAGAAAGAAAAGAAGAAACAAGGAAGGAAGGAAGAAGAAAGAAGGAAAGAGGAAAGATGGAAAGGGAGGACAGGAGGGAAGGAAGAGAGAAGAAAGAGAAAAAGAAATAAAAGGAAAGAAAGAAAAAGAAAAAAAGAAAAAAGAAAAGAAAGGAAAAAGAGAAAGGAAGGGAGGGAGAGAAAGAAGGAAAGAAAGAAAATAAGAAAGAAAAAGGAAGAAAGAAAAGAAAAAAGAAAGGAAAGAAAGAAAAGAAAAAAGGAAAGAAAGAAAGGAAGAAAGAAAGAGAAAGAAAGAAGAGAAAGGAAAGGATAAAGCAAGCAACAATAACAAAGGGACACAAGGAAACTTTTGAACGTGATGGATATGTTTGTGACATGGATTGTAGTGATAATAGCATGAGTGTATGCATATATCCAAAGCACTGAATTTTATACATTAATTATGTTTATTGTAGACTGATTATACCTCAATAAGGCTGTGGAAAAAAAGATGTGTAGTAATACTGCTCTCAGCGTATTAATATATAAATAACAAAACAATGTTTAGTGAAGCCATTTTTTAACCATTAATAAGTAAAATAGACTACTTTTTTAAAAAAAAGAAAGAAAAGGTACTCGTTAATTGTTGTGTTCCTAGCACCTGGACAGAATGCCTGCCATATAGAATGCACTTGATAGATAAATTTTATATGCTAAGGAAATATTTTAGATCATGAGACAAATGGGGTTTAGGAAGCATATTTTACAAGTTCAGTTGGCTCATTGATGATACTACCTTAGGTTGCTAAAAGAGCTGGTACGTGGCAGTGGGAGAAGAGTTTACATGGAAATAGAAGCATGGAAAAAGAATATGTCAGAAAGAGAAAATAGCAAGTGTAAATGTCCAGTTAAAGGCAGAGTTTGGTAGAAGGCACATGTGACTATGATATATATATTTATAGAGATTATCATAAGGTAAGTTTGGATAGGTGGACAGGACCATATCATGAAAGAGCTTGTAGGCTATCATGAAAAGTTGAATATTAACAAAATCCAGTGGAAAACTAATGAAAAGTTTAAGCAGGTGCATAACACAATCAAATTTCTGTTTTAAAAACCCTACTCTGGTACAGAGTAAAGAATAGATTTGAGTAGGAGGCAAGGAGAATGCAGAAGTCAGTAAGAAAAAGTCTCAGTAAGAGATAATAGTGGCAAAGAGAATGGAGTCAAAAATAATTAGATTTGATGTAGAATAGAAATGAGAGTTGAGAGAGAAGAAATATAAAAAAAATACAATTATCAGGTTTTAACAAGCTTGATGGATGGTAGTGTCATAAAGTAAATGGGGGAAAACTGGGGAGGAATGGTTATTTTTTTGTTGAAGGAGGAGGAGTTTTTGCATGATACTACATTAAGTTGTTAAAGAGCTGATAATTGGGGGTAGAGGTAGAGTTTAGATGGAGAAAGATGGGACATGGATTTGAATTAATACCATTTAATTTTCAGAGTCCAGATATGCTGACCATTATGCCATGGAGCCAATTGTTATTTAATTTTCTAGTCTTATTTTATGCTCAGATTACAGTATAGAGGAATGTGAACATAGTCTTTTAAAGAAATGTGTAAAATGGAATCATTATTTTGTAGAAACTTCTGAAGCCTCAAATCAGAAAAGATTTTATATCAGAAAGAAATTTTATTATGAATAATAATTTCTCAAAGTGGAGAATGAAATCTGTTTTTATATTATAATTGTAATCACTGGAGCTAGGCCTTTCCATCATGGAAACAGCTAATCCAAATTAATTTTTACCCTGTAAGATTTTTCCCTCAATAGATATTTCTTCAAAGAGCGAAGGAACTGATCTTGAGTTAATTAATGCATTAATCCAGTCTGTGAATTAATCTAGCCACAAGCAGCTACGCAATGTTATTTATTCTTTTCCTTAAAATAATTTCAGAATGGATGTTTCTATAGCAGCTGTACTCCAAGATAGGGCCCGTTGTAGCATATCACAATGAAATATAAACAAAATGAATAAGTGAAAGCTGTTTAATTATTTTGAATTGCATGGAACATAGTGATGGCGATTTCTTCTTCAGTCAAATGTAACGAACACTACCACTAGTATTGCTTTTAGTAGTGCTTTTCTCTTCCTTTTTTTTTTTTTTTTTCAAATTTCATTCTAGCAAAGCAAATTAGGAGAAAATGCAACTGGGATATATACTTATCATGTGAGTTACTTTTTCCCAACAACATAATCATTACACATCCAAATGTCTCTGCTATAATTCCATGACCCAACCAGGTATAACAGATGAAACCAGTGGTAAAGAGTAATAATTTAATAATAAAATAATGGGTTATTATAGTTTGACTGTATTTTTATTTCTATTCTTTAACTAATGGCATTATGATTGTCTTAATGATATTTGAATAGTGTATGGTTTTTGTTTTTGATAAGATTTTTCAATGTGTGTATATGTACTCTGTGTGTTCAATCAAACCATCATGAATAACTTTTAGGTTAGTTTCTTGTTTTGAGGACATTAATAATTTAGAAAATTCATGTTTATGTTACATGGGGGCAGCAGTCAGGCGCGGTGGCTCACGTCTGTAATCCCAGCACTTTGGGAGGCCGAGGCGGGTGGATCACGAGGTCAGGAAATCAAGACCATCCTGGCCAACATGGTGAAACCCTGTCTCTACAAAAAATACAAAAATTAGCCGGGCGTGATGGCAGGTGCCTGTGGTCCCAACTACTCGGGAGGCTGAGGCAGGAGAATGGCGTGAACCCGGGAGGTGGATCCTGCAGTGAGCCGAGATCACGCCACTGCATTCCAGCCTGGGCGACAGAGCAAGACCCCGTCTCAAAAAAAAAAAAAGAAAAAAAAAGGGGGAAGCTTGATATAATGTAGTTAGTGTAAACTTTCAATTCAGGTCTTGCTCTACCGTTTATTAATCTTTGGACAAGCAGTTTACTTTCTTTGGGCCTCACTTTCCTCATCTTCAATAGGAGAATAATGCATACCTTAAAATCGTGATTAAAAAATACCTATCACTGGTCTGGTATAAATATTACTTGCAAATGGACAACTGTCTTGTTGATTTTAAGTATAAAATAGAAAAAAATTTAAAGTGTCCTATTTTTACAGTAGACCTTAACATTTGGACAATGTGTTGATGCTTGTCAGAGCTGACACTTTATTAGCAGATGAGAGGTCCACATGAGCACCTTTTAGACTACGTTTCGAACTTAAACAGTCTGTTCTCTTGAACAGACCCCCAGTAGCCACGTAGTTGAATAAAATAGACACCTAACACAATATTGGCCAAGGCTGAATCTCTTACTTGAGAATTAGGAACTAGGAAAAGAACTCATGTTACTGGAGAGGTGACCTCATCCTTGAATGCTCTGTGTAATTTCTTGGAGGGATTTTTAAAATATTTTTAAAAATACAATTATTTGAGTCCCCCTCCAAGGGATTCTGATATAATTAGTAGGAAGGTACCTGGCCTAGACATCATAATTTTTAAAACTCTCTACGTGTTTCTCGTAAGTATAGAGTAAAAAATGACTGGGCTAGACCTACACAATATTAATCATTCTGGATAAAGAAATAGAGGAAGCCAATTGGAAGAGGGGGAAGAATAAAGTAGCTGTGCTAGAAAGAAAGAGGACAAAGCACGAAAAGTCTTCTTACTTTCCTCGAGAATTCCCAGCTCTTCTGGAGGCCTGGCTGAATTTCTGCATGAGTTTCATGAGATCCTCCTGTAACTCATGATAAGTATCTGAGGCCAATTCGTTACTTCCTACCAAAGGATTTCGTTCTAAATTGGAAGTCAGAATTCCAGAAGGGAGAAAAATGCTCTATTTTAGGCAAGACCTTGGCAAAAGTGTGATGTTGGTGAATCTTTATGTCATTTAATGTGACTGAAGTATAGAATCACACACACACACACACACACACACACACACACACACACACACACACACACACACACACTCTTAATTACCCAGGGCAATTACTTACTCTTCCCACTAGATGGCTCTTGGAGAGACTGGCCTAAAATCTGCAATCTTCCAGAGCTTGAATGCCACTCTACATTAGAATCAGAATAATGGGCTTTTATAGATTTGGAATAAAGCTAATGATTATTTCATCTAAACTGATTATCACCTTACTGGGAACTAATTTGAAAAAGACACTAAGTACCCAAGGTCACTAGTCTAATACATTCAGTAAATATGTTGAGTATCTCTGCCAAGTCTTATGCTAGGGGCTGAAATTAAATCAAGCGGGAGGTAGCATATATGTAAGCAAACAAGTACAGAGTATGATTAGGAAGCAGCTTTGCTTGTGGGAAGCTGAGGAGGTTTTTTTTTCTTTCTTTCTTTTCTGTTTTCATCAGCTGTACTGCAATATGATTTGTATATAATAACATTTGCCAATTTCCATTGTACCATTTGATGAGTTTCGACTGATGTATGGAGTCGTGTAACCATCACCACAATCATTCACCATAAACATTGAGTAGGAATCATCAGCCTACTGTGGTTCCTGTGCTGGAAAAGACTGAAACATGAAGCAAAGGGATGAGTTAAAAGGTTATTGTGGTAAATTCAGTGAGAGAGAACCATGCTTAGACCAGGAGGTAGTAGTGGAGATGAGAAATGTAATATATTTGGAAAAAGAGACAGTAGATTTTTCTGACAGACTGGCTGTAAGGTGTAAAAGAAAAGGCACAAATGATTGTAAGGTTTTTGGCCAAAGGTATTGGAAGGATACAGTTGCCATTCATTGAAATGGGCAAGGCTGTAGAAGAAGCAGGTTTGGTGCAGAAAATTTGCATCAGGGGTTTTCAGTTTAAAATGCCTAATAAATATTCAAGCGTAATAAGTTTAAAATACAAATCAGAAATATCCAACTGATTGCAGTAATCTAATCAGAGGAGAGGTCTGAGTTAGGGATAGAAATTTGGGGGTGTAAATTATATCCCGAATAAACTGTAATGTGTCCATCAAGAAGGGATAACATCCTAGGGGTGTTTGATGATGGATACAGACTATTTTCAAAAAAAGAAAGAAAAAGAGATGATTAACACACAATGTCCAGAGGTGAGGCTTCCTGGATGCTCAG
Source organism: Nomascus leucogenys (assembly GCF_006542625.1). NCBI lineage: Eukaryota > Metazoa > Chordata > Mammalia > Primates > Hylobatidae > Nomascus > Nomascus leucogenys. The sequence goes on from NC_044392.1 coordinate 77,383,595, forward strand.
TAACTGAAACATCCAGAAACATTCTTAGGTTATATATTGGTAAGTTATCTTGGCCTCAGAACTTTGTGGGAATATATCTTAGACCATGACTAGTTCTGATTTTTGAATAGGCCTTTTCTGAGTTGGTTGTTCTACACTTTACCACAAGCCCCTTGTGGAAAAGGTGCCCAGCCAAGACTTCAGAGTTTATGGTGATAATGATCACAAAGTCATGGAATTAGGGCTTGGAAAATATCCTAAAGGTTATCTAGCTCCAACTTCACACCCATGGCATGACTAATAGATAATCTGAGTCATATCCAATGGAAATGAGCTCACATCTCCCAGGACAGACCCTCCCCCTAATGGACAACTCTATTTCAAAATTCTTTCTTATGTGAAACACAAACATACCTCACTGTAGTTAATTTTCTTTTCTGCATCTAAGGGACCCCAATGACTATATTCCTGCAGTTTGAGAGTTTCAACTTGACCATAAGTTTCTTGGCTTTCTCCCCTTTACAGAGCCTGTTACACAGTTTAGGTTTTAAAACTTCAACCCTTGGCCTTCACTACACCTTTGCAATATCTTCTGTCAAGAGGCTTCCTAGACTTTTTTTTTTTTTTAGTTTAAAATAATTATGGTTAAACTGTGATAAAACATACATAATATAAAATTTGCCATCTTAGACATCTTTAAGTGTACAGTTCCAGTGGCATTAAGCACATACATCATGTTTCTCCAGAACTTTTTTACCTTGCAAAACTAAAACACTATACGCATTAAATGATAGTTTATCATTTCCCCCTCTGTCTCCCTTTTTCACACACAAGGAGGATTTTTAGTGGAGAGGACAACGGGACTGACTTTTGAAGGCTTAGTTGGAATTTTCAAAGCATTAACGCCAGCAGGAAAGAACATTCTAAGCAAAAACAAAAATCAAAAGCCAAAATGCAAAGATGCATTAATGATATTGTTTTATTTGAGAAATTATAACTAGTTCAATAAGTGGAAGCAAAAAATATTTTGAAGGAGGGGTAGGAGATGAGATTAGAAAGGTTGGGGAGGGAGAAGGGTCCAGATGACAATTGGGATTATATAATGCTGAGGTTCTGCTTTATTCTGTATGTAGTAAAGAACGTTGAAGGAATTTGCAGATGACAATGAAATGAAAAAAATTAAGTGTAACGCATATATATTTGGGACTCCTGATGGTCTACACTTGTCATGGAGTTAATTTTTAGAAATTTTATTGTAAGTGAATAAAACCTTTACTCAGCCTCCCCCCAAAAACTCTAAGGGTGAAAAAAGCAAACTTTAAATAAATAGTCTTTAGACATCCTTGTTATTTTCAATTTCTCTTATGTCTAGGAAGGACTTCTAAAAAGGAAAGGTTACTCTTTATCTTTACACTCTAAAACTTGGACATTTAGCTTTTCCTTAATCTCCATTTTTACCATTCTCATCTCAGTTCTTTAGGACTTCAGCTTCTTTTCCTTTTGTAGTTTTCTTTAGTTTTCATTGAGTGTATTTTGAACAATCAAAGAGGTCATGATGATGTCCAGGTTATAAAATGATTCTTGCTTTACAATGGGAAGGGAAGGAGGGAAATGGCAAAAATTCAAGTTCTCATTTTTAACCTTCTCAACTATGTTAGCGGATTCCTCAATTTCATAGCATATAGGTAAATGAGATATCTAACAAAGGATAACTAGAATACTAAAAATATTTTGTATTAAAAATAATTATTAAAGATAAAAATGTTTAGCCTAGAGAAAAAAAAGAGATGTAGGAAGTATATGTTAGTTCTGCAAAATATACTTGAGGAATGCCATGTGAAAAGGTGATTTTATTTATCTGTATCTCTACAGAGGAAAGAATTGCCTTCAAGAATAAGTATTTTATATAGATGCATTTTTTTTTTTCGTGACGGACTCTCGCTTGTTGCCCAGGCTGGAGTGCAGTGGCATGATCTCGGCACACTGCAAGATCTACCTCCTGGGTTCATGCCATTCTCCTGCCTCAGCCTCCCGAGTAGCTGGGACTACAGGTGCCCGCCACTATGCCCAGCTAATTTTTTGTATTTTTAGTAGAGATGGGGTTTCACCATAGCCAGGATGGTCTCGATCTCCTGACCTCATGATCCGCCCACCTCAGCCTCCCAAAGTGCTGGGATTACAGGTGTGAGCCACTGCGCCTGACATACGTGCATATTTTTAATTGCAATGGAGATAATAATTTGGTTAAGATATGTTTGGTCACTGTCCTCAAGGAGCTTATGTTGTTTCTGAAGAGAAAATTAACATGTACCGACTATGATGACAGCTGAGTAGCAGCATATTTTAAACTGTGGAATAGCCGCATAAATGTCTTCTTTTGAGAAGTGTCTGTTCATGCCCTTCATCCACTTTTTGATGGGGTTGTTTGTTTGTTTTCTTGTAAGTTTGTTTAAGTTCTTTGTAGATTCTGGATATTAGCCCTTTGTCAGATGGATAGATTATAGAAATCTTCTCCTGTTCTGTAGGTTGCCTGTTGACTCTGATGATAGTTTCTTTTGATATGTAGAAGCTCTTTAGTTTAATTAGATCCCATTTGTCAATTTTGGCTTTTGTTGCCATTGCTCTTGGTGTTTTAGTCATGAAGTCTTTGCCCATGCCTATGTCCTGAGGTATTTGCCTAGGTTTTCTTTTAGAGTTTTTATGGTTTTAGGTCTTACATTTAAGTCTTTAATCCATCTTGAGTTATTTTTTGTATAAGGTGTAAGGAAGGGGTCCAGTTTCAATTTTCTGCATATGGCTAACCAGTTTTACCAACACCATTTATTAAATAGGGAATCCTTTCCCCATTTCTTGCTTTTGTCAGGTTTGTCATAGATCAGATATTTGTAGATGTGTGATATTATTTCTGAGGGCTCTGTTCTGTTCCATTGGTCTGTATCTCTGTTTTGGTACCAGTACCATGCTGTTTTGGTTACTGTAGCCTTGTAGTATAGTTTGAAGTCAGATAGAGTGATGCCTCCAGCTTTGTTCTTTTTGCTTAGGATTGTGTTGGCTATACAGGCTCTTTTTTGATTCCATATGAAATTTAAAGTGGTTTTTTCTAATTCTCTGAAGAAAGTCATTGGTAGCTTGATGGGGATAGCATTGAATCTGTAAATTACTTTGGGCAGTATAGCCATTTTCATGATATTGATTCTTCCTATCCGTGGAAATGTTTTTCCATTTGTTTGTGTCCTCTCTTATTTCCTTGAGCAGCGGTTTGTAGTTCTCCTTGAAGAAGTCCTTCACATTCCTTGTAAGTTGTGTTTCTAGGTATTTTATTCTCTTTGTAGCAATTGTGAATAGGAGTTCACTCATGATTTGGCTCTCTTGTTTGTCAGAAGACATTTGTGCAGCCAACAAACATGAAAAAAAGGTCATCATCACTGGTCATTAGAGAAATGCAAATCAAAACCACAATGAGATACTGTCTCATGCCAGTTAGCATGATGATAATTAAAAAGTCAGGAAACAACAGATGCTGGAGAGGATGTGGAGAAATAACACTTTTACACTGTTGGTGGGAGTGTAAATTAGTTCAACCATTGTGGAAGACAGTGTGGCGATTCCTCAAGGATCTAGAACCAGAAATACCATTTGACCCAGCAATCCCATGACTGGATATATACCCAAAGGATTATAAATCATTCTACTGTAAAGAGATATGCACACACATGTTTATTGCAGCACTATTCACAATTGCAAAGACTTGGAACCAACCCAAATGCCCATGAGTGGTAGACTAGATAAAGAAAATGTGGCACATATATACCATGGAATACTATGCAGCCTCCAAAAGGGATTAGTTCATGTCCTTTGCAGGGACATGGATGAAGCTGGAAACCACCATTCCCAGCAAACTAACACAGGAACAGAGAACCAAACACCACATATTCTCACTTATAAGTGGGAGTTGAACAATGAGAACACATGAACACAGGGAGGGGAACATCACACACTGGGGAGTGGGGGGTTAGGGGAAGGATAGCATTAGGAGAAATACCTAATGTAGATGACTGGTTGATGGGTGTAGCAAACCACCATAGCATCTGTATACCTATGTAACAAAACTGCACATTGTGCACATGTATCCCAGAACTCAAAGAATAATACTAACGTAAAATTGTGGAATAGTAAATAAAAAAGAGGTAGCTATTTCAGAAAAGTGTATAGATGGTAGTAAGGAAATGTCCCAACAAGTATATGCTTGAATGAATCAGTTGAGTTTGGAAGGATTATGAAGAGTTTATTGCATGAGTAAAGTCTTAGATTTATTTGTATTTTAGGCAGGTAAAATACATGTAACCATGTGATGAACTATTGGTAGTTTAAATTTTGTGTTTGTTTGGTGGTAGGTGGTAGATTTATTTGTATTTTTTTGCATATAAATGTCAGAGACCTTGTCTGTTTTGTTCATCTTTTTAACCCCAAGTTCTTAACAAATACCGGCTGAATAAATAAATGAATGAAAATAGTTCTATATGAACATTAATAACTGAGTCTAACAGGTATATTGGCACTATGTTATAAAAGAATCAGACTATGCCATGCAAAGAAATTTTAAGTTGGTTTCGTGAAAAATATGGGGAAGTTAATGCATTTTAGTACTTAAACATATAACCAAATATTTTCAAAGTAATTAATAAATTAAAATAATTATACTTTTGTGATCTATAAGTGTCTCAGATAAAATAATTTCTCTATAATGACAAGGGAAGAACTTTAGAATGGGTAATTTTCAGCAGATGGAGAAGAAAGATGGAATGTGAAAAGTGCAGAGGTAGGGAGGCATAAAGTATTTTTGAGAAGGAATGATTGAAACATTTTATTTCTGAGGGGTGGCTTAAGAACATAAGCCAACAAGACAGCAAACTATATATTTTATTGTGGCTTTACCAGTAACTGAGCAACTTACAGATATTCATTTAGGCTCCTTTGACTTTAGTTTTCTCTTCGTAAAATAAAGCTTTTAAAGTAGATAGTCTCTTCGATTGTTCTAGCTCTACATAATAATAAATAGAACTGAAAAAGTTGACTCAGGACACTCTATGGAGGAAACTAAAGAGCAGGCTCTTTACTTTGAGCTTCACTTAATGGGTTTTAGACTATCATGGTGATATGGTTTGACTGTGTCCCCACTCAAATCTCATCTTGTATTCTCATGTGTTGTGGGAGGGACCCGTTGGGAGGAAATTGAATCATGGGGGCAGGTCTTTCCTGTGCTGTTCTCATGATAGTGAATAAGTCTCACAAGATCTAATGGTTTTAAAAAGAGGAGTTCCACTGCATAAGCTCTCCCTCTTTGCCTGCTGTCATCCATGTAAGATGTGACTTGTTCCTCCTTGCCTTCCACCATGATTGTGAGGCTTCCCCAGCCACATGGAATTGTAAGTCCAGTTAAACCTCTTATGTTTGTAAATTGCCCAGTTTCGAGCATGTCTTTAACAGCAATGTGAAAATGAACTAACACACATGGCTTCTTTTAAAAATTGTTTTAGTATACCTTCAAATCTATCTCGTCAATTAACTTGTATTTATTGTTGAAAATATGAAAATTATAATAAGCAAAAATTTAAAAATTAAATGTCATCTAAAACTCTGATTCTGAGATATAATTCTCCTAGCATGTTGATGTTTATCTTTTGTGATCGATGGATAAACAGAAACATACAGCAAAATACATATATATGTTTTTCCACCAAAAACTTGGAATTTACATATAATATTATAATATTAACTCACTGTTTTACTTTGTACATAATAAACCCTCTTTCATGTCAATAAATTATTTTCTTCTGTATCATTTCTGATGCTAGCATAGCATTCCTTTTTACAATATAACCATTATGGAACCTATCCCCATTGTTCAACACCTAGGTTGTTTCCTTATATCTGTTATTTACTAACACTACTGGATGAATGGAAAAATAGAATTGTCTGAAATTGAAAATCTAGATAACATATTCATTAGGAGGGAATATGATGACATAAAAGAGTTGAGGTTAAAGTGTAAGAGCAAAGCATCTACATCCAAAGGCCTTGAAGTCTCTTGGAAATCTGAGTTTGGAGATTGCAATTGAGATTTGGGAGGAATTAACCTTGTGATGAGAGCTGAAAGTAGATATGCTTGAGTTCCCTGAGCAAGGGTACAGAGGGGGAACAGGCTTTTAAATTTCAGAAAAGGAGGTGTACATTAGGGCATGGATGTATGATGAAGCTGAACAGACTGAGTTGCTATAGCACGACAAAGACAAAGCTAAAAATAGCCCTGGGTTGCACAGTATGAAAAAAGACTGCCTATGAGAAGTGAAGGTTTTAGATTATATTATAAACACATATACATAGTAGCACTTTTGTGAATAAAAGAAAAAATATATAAGAAGCTGTATTTCTCTTTTGAAAGAATTGTGTGTGTGTGTGTGTGTGTGTGTGTGTATTTTATTATTGTTTGCTTTGTTGTGTTTGGTTTTTGTTTTGTTTTGAAGCTTAAGGAAAATCTTGCAAAATTTGTCCAAATCATTTTCTTTCTAAGTATTAAGGCAGCAATGTTTGTAAGAATTTCAAAGCAATTACTTATTTATTTAAAATACATAAATTAAGCAATGCAAGTTGAACTACACGTACATATCTGCCTCCTTGGGCTGTTGCCTACTGCCATATATAGCTACAATTATGAACAAACCAAAATTCATCTGTAAGATTGAAAAAAATAGATATTTCAACCCACAGCCATAAAAAGAGAAGAATATTTGCAAGGTCACTTATTTCACCTTGTAAAGTACAGATACGTAGGACCATGTGTAGTTCTGCTGTATCAAAGGCAAGTTGGCTCAACGTTGTTTCTAAGACAGAGAAGTTGTTTCTATACTTTTACTGATATTAATCAACCTGTAGTGTCAGGAAATTCTTCTTTAGTCTAACCCTAAAACTTGCTTGATTCGGTTTATATTATGATTACACAAAGCTAAGAAAATACCATCAAGCAAGGTTTCATAAATTAAGTACAAAGAGGCTAGTTAGTGGGACCAGGAGAAAAATTCTGAAATTATTCCCTTTTGTGTTTGAACTTCAGTATGTTTTAAATAAAGTTGTTTGTTTTTTATTTAATCGATAATACTCTCCATACTGCCTTTGAAATTTAAAAAGGATGGTATTGTATGTATTCAGTTTACTGCTAACTGACTTTTTGCCAGTTTTTGTCATTGTAAACATCCATGTGGACACATATACATACACACACCTCAGATTAACCTCCAATTTCCTATATTTTACATTGTAGCTTTTGTAATAATAATCCTTTTAATAGTATAGCAGTCCTATGTGAGGACAGAAAAATTAGGTTCACACCCAGACTAACCAATATTCAGAAATGTGCCTTGAAGCCCAGAACGTCCCTGGGAGAAGGTGCCTGCCATAGCTGAAGCCTGGATCCCATCAGGCATCTCTTTGCATGTACCAGAGACACATTAGTGTTTCAATTGACAAGTTTGATGCCTTTTTACATATTAAGTGAACTTTGCTTTGCATTGTAAGTGGTGGAGGGCCAGAAATAATTTCTATGCAAGTCATGGCAATCTTTATCTACACAAGACACACTCCTATAAAATTAAAGTTCTGCTCAAATAACTTTTCTTTTGAGTGATGATTCGCAAGAGAAAGGATTTCTACTTTTGAATTAACTAGCCCTGTCCATTCAGTAACTGCTTTGGCTGAGAAAATTCATCCTTTTTATATTTTCCGGTGTTACTTGTCTTTTGGAGATAAACAGAGAGAGAGAAGGGGAGGGAGGAATGGAGAGAGAGAGACACTTTACAAACAAAAGACCTGATGCAATCTTTAATAACCTCCCTAGTCAGAAAAGGAGACAACATTTAGCAAGCACCTATGTATGATGTTTCAGTGTGCCATGTGCTAAGAGTGTTTTTATTAAATCGTTCCAATAATCCTGCAAAGAAGCATTATCACCATGATCATTTAACAAAGGTAAATTTACAGTTTTGAGTGCCAGTCGAAGATTTTGACATAAATTATTTGGGACCTATTTGGTTTCAGAAAAAAAGAACAAACCCCCATAATGCACATGAGAACACTACCCACTTTCCAAATTAAATGTCTCCCTGCAGCTTATGATTTCCTGAATTTTCCAGTCTTCCTGTGAGGTAGAAATTAGGCAAGCAGCATTCCTGCTGCTATACTGAAAACTATAGAGAAGAAAAGACAGGGGCATATTAGTTGGCTTTCCTAAAATCACCTAAACAGTAGTGAGATTACTGGAAATTGAATTTAGGCCTCCTGACCTGCCGTTGCCCATATCTCTGAGCACTAAAGGTATTTTCATAAATTAAGTAGAAAGAGACTGGGTTGGACCAGGGAGAAAAATTCTAAAATTATTCCATTTTGTATTTGAATCTCAGTATGTTTTAAATACAGTTGTTTGTTGATTTAATTGATTTTATTTCTGCTAATACTCTTCATACTGCCTTTGAAATTAAAAGGGGATATTATATGAATTCAGTTCACTGCTAACTGATTTTTTGCCAGTTTTTTTCATTGTAAACAGACTGTTGTAATCTATATTAATTCGGATGCTGTGTTAAAGTGATTTTTTTTGTAAAATATTATATGGACAATTTAGATGTAATATGAAACCAATTATTGGTTTGTATTTTGCAGTCACAATATGGAGCTTCCGTTTCTGCCAAGCCTGAACTACCCCTCTTTTACACTCCTATTGATCTGGTGGACATTAGTGTAGAAATGGCCGGATTGAAGTTTATAAATCCTTTTGGTCTTGCTAGTGCAACTCCAGCTACCAGCACATCAATGATTCGAAGAGCTTTTGAAGCTGGATGGGGTTTTGCCCTGACGAAAACTTTCTCTCTTGATAAGGTAAGAAAATATTATTGAAGTCATATAGAAATGTCTATCATATATTTTAATTAAGGTATAAATATTATAATGGATTTTTTTACTAAGAAATACTACTTATTAAACTATTTGACAAGACCTATCATTACACATTAATCTTTAGTTCCTTTCCTTCCTTCCTGTCCCATGGAAGAAGGGGCAGGCATACATTGGTATTGTCTAGGAAGCAACAAAGATATAAATATTGCAAAAGTGACTTTTTCATTTAATAATCACAAACTCTTATTTTTGTATTATTAATTGTTTGATTGTTTTTGGGTGCCTCAGCTCAAAGATAGGGACACGATTTGGTTTGCACAAAATTCTGGGATTCGATTTATGTTGAAAAGAATCTCAGTGTAACTTACTGGTATTGGTAATAAGATAGATTCTTTATAAATTTGGAATACAGAAACCTTTCTCAAAAACAAATACCCTGAGTTTCATTTAACATTATGACTTTGTACTTAACCAGAAGTGGACATCTTATACTTAGTAGGAAATAAACTACGTATTAAAGTTGAGATTGAGTCTTTAAAGTACACAAAGCATATAAATGCATGTTTTCAAAGTAAAATGCTTTATACAAGAGAGTTGCATCCTTATATGGTTTTCAATTAGAAAAGAACAACAGACTTTAACATTTTTAGACCATTTATTGATAAATTACAAATGCTAAACCTTTCAATGTATTTAATACTAACTGGTAGTAATAATTAATGTATATGAATGCGTGAATTTAGGACTAAGAAAAGAGTATCATTATTTGAATCAGCTTTATCCTTAGGCAAAGAAAATAATAGAGAACAAACATGCCCCATTAAGCACATTCTCTCTTTCTTTTTCCTCTTACTAGGATCAATAGCTGGCATTATTATGGCTAAAACATTAAGGCTGTCTTATTCTGACAGCTTTACAAGATGCAATGTGTAAGTGTGGTCAGGAAAATCTAGAGAATTCTCAAAAGTTAGAAAAAAAACAGTGCAGGAAAAGAATCCTTCGTAAGATTTTTTATATTTAAAGAGAAGTTATTTTTTCAAATAAATCAACTGAATATTTTATTAAACAAAGTGTAAAAAGTAACAGAATATACTAGATTCAGCTTTAGAATATCATGAGTCAATAGTTTATAACCTTACAGAATATTGATAGTGTATTTGTCTTTGTTTCAATTGATTCTTTAAGAATTACTGAGAAGCTATAATCAAATGTTTAATCTGTTGGAGAAAACTGAGTCTCAGGTAGCATTTATTGACTATATTAGTTATGCTATTAAAAAATATATATGTAAATCGAAATAGGTGGCTAATTGGGCACAAGTGAAGAATTATAGCTGAAAAAAAAGGTGTTTGCTGCTTTGAATTTGATGTTTTCTTCGCTTGCGATAATTGAATTCTGATTAATCAGAGACATCAGTCTTTACACTGTTGGTGACATGCATTGATTTGTGATGCTGCGTCTTTCAGTAACCTAGGAGCACTTGCCTTTATTAGGATCACCAGCAGAAATAAATGTGGAAGCTAAGTTCCTTCTAAACCTCCAATTTGAATTTAATCTATCAATTTAGAAGTCTGTGATGCTGGTTCAAAAGGGGAGTATGAACAAATGGAAATTAAATTTGGCACATGAAATGTAACCATGCGGGGTTTTTTGGAAACCCAGTTTTACTTACTTTGATGGTGGGTACAACAAAATATTGTGCAGACTATTTTAAACATGTCTGTGAAAATTGCAATGACAAAAATAATGAAGCCACCTTGGGCTTATGTAATGCCATTTTCACAAAAGATTATTTTCCGTACGTGATTTTGCAGAGTAGTCCGTTTGCCTCATAGAGGTCTACTTTTTTTGTTTCCCTATCTGGTTCCTAATTAGTGATTAAATTTGTGAATATATAATTACATCTTATGTGTTTATTTCTATGTTTTCCTATTGATGAAATGTTGGTAGTATACAACTCAGTAGTATGAACATACTTTTTTTCCCCACAGCCTTTTACTAAAGACGTCTATTAAAATATTACATGTACTATACATTTCTGTGACATTATAGTATACTAATTTAGATTAGCCTTATTATAATTTATTACGGCAATTGAAGAATCTATTTAAAGTGTATTAAAATTCAGAAGCTTGACATTTGAAATTTGGATGCTCTTAATATGACAAAGGTTATTCTATGGGGTTTTGTTATCATATGAAATATTAATATTTCACAATACAATTTTGATGAAGTACAATTTGCCAAGCTTGCATATGATAAAGAAATTAAATGCTTACCAAGGGAGTTCAGTAAAAATTAGAGCCCTGACTGAACATCTGCTAGAAATTTTATTATCCTGTCCTACTGACAGTGTGGCTCCCTCGTTGTTTTTCTGGATTGACAGCTGAATATTGCACTGATTTCTGCAGCAAATATGTTTGCGTGAACTTTGTTTCCCTTTTTTTATTTTTTTGGGAGTTTGGAACATGCTTTTGATTTTCATCCTCTCTCTATATATATATATTTTATACTCTTGACATTTGTAGATGCCAGATTAAGGTCTAATACGCTGTAGCACCGATAGACCATTGACTTACAGTGAAATGCCAGTTGATATCTCAGTAAACAAATATTATTATTCTTTACTGTGCAGTCTATATAAAAGCTGTATGTGCTTTCTTTAAAAAGGCAAATGATCAGATTTTTAATGTCAAATATAAAAAGATCTGTTTGCTTTTGTGTTAAATAACATCAAAAATGGCTTTTATTAACTATATTCTTCCTCTTCAAATCTGTCTTTTCAAGAATGTTTCAAAATAACAAGATTGCTTTTCTTGAGATTCTATTTATGTTTTATAAAGATAATAAAGTCATATTTAAAATATAGTTATGAAATCATTTTTCTATATAAATGTATATCGGCTCCAAGTTTAAATTTTGAAAGGTGGGAGAGAAATCGATCTGTCAAGCTTGATTAAAGCTAAATTATCATGACAAAACAGAGAAGTGATCTGTTTAAGAGGGGATATTAGAAATGGTTTGGACTTCACATAAAATAACCCCTTGACCTGTGTTCACATTATATTGATAGGAAGTAGATAAAAACATTTTGTTTTCATTAATCTTGTCCATAAATCTTGTTCTCTTAGAGAGCTACATATTATATTACTGCAAATCTATAACATGAAACTGCAAGTTGCATAGCTTTATTACTACACAGATAAATAAACTAAGAAGTATTTATATCTATCCTAAATCAAATCTAAACCCAAGCAACAGTTCACTTCACTTGTAAGCCCTCTCTATACATAGATTAACTTGTGATTCACTTTAATTATGAAAATATCTCGAATGAATACATTTTGTTTTAATAAGTATCAAATTAGGTAAATAAGTATCCATGTAATAGGTCTCTCTTATAAAATGCTAAGAAGTAAAAACTGAAAATATTTAAGCCTCTTTTTTTGGCATCAAAGTATTTATGTAGCTCTTTCTGTAAAATACAACCTTATACCCCGTAGCACAAAGCTTAATGTATAGGAGAGGGCTTGATAAATGTTTCATAACTATTCACTGGATAAATGAATACATAGATTTTTTTGGCAAGAGCATATTGAGTTTATTTTTTTCCCAGTATATGAACAGACAGTTAACACATAAAAGAATTGACTGTTTTGAGTATTGATCTCAATCGAAGGAGAAAAGGTCAATTAAAAAATTTTCATATTCTATGTTGCTTTTCTGTAGTGCATCTATACATGTCTAAAAATGAAAATGTCAGTGAAATTTCTAAATGTATACATTGTGGTTTAAGACTTAGGTTGTTGTATAAACCTTTAAAATGCAGAAAATTTTTGAGAAAACAGGGCAAGTTTCACACAATATTAGGAAGATACATAAAAATCGGCTGGCCTAACTTTCTAAGTGCATGTATTGGTAGTCCTGAGAGAAGAAATGTAACCTGTTCTTGAATGCTTTTAGTGACAAGGAATATACATCTTTAAGGCAATACAACCTGTATGACTGTAGAAAGATCTGTTTTAGAAATATGTTCCTTTTATTGACCTCATATCAGCCTTCTCATAAATTTCATCCATGTTTTATATATAGTTCTGCCCTCTGATACGTCGTGGAATAAATAAGAGTAACAATAATATAAATGAATTGTTTATTTAAAATAAAATGTTGTTGTTGTTGTTGTTTTCCACAAGTAAATAAATACCTTAGAGAAAGTCTAACAAATATGGAGAAGCAGTGTAGTGTGGGGGAAAAGTACTTTGGCCTGGGAGGCCCTGGTCTTAATCCAAATCTGCTTCTAAATCACTATCTTGGACATGTGTAATATTGTAGGTCATTGTTATAGTTATCATTATTCACATTATTAGCTATCCTATATTCAGTGCTTAGGCTGTATAGACTAAATGTTTTTATAAGTTATTTCATTTAATCCTCACAATCTGCTTATAAGATAGATAGTATTGTTTTCAGATGAAATAATAGTCTGAGAAAGTGAAATAAATTGTCCATGACTTAAGACAACAATTATCTATTTGACTATAGTCATGTGGGTTGGCAATTTGGGCTCAGCGCGTATGATCAGTTCTCCTACTTCACAGGGTGTCAGCTGGCCTCAATCATGCATTTACAGTTGGTTGTTGGGATCCCTGGGGATCAAGATGTTCCACTAATGTGTCTGGAGCCTCATGTGAGACTGCTATAATTGCGGAGATGGCTGAGCTTTTCTCTCTGTCTCTTCATAATCTCTCTTGCCTCACAATGTCTTATCAAGGTGGCTGGTTTAGGTTTGATAAGGCTACTTCACAAGGCTGGCAGTGTTCTAGGAGGACAAGAGTGGAAGATGAAAGATCTCTTGACACAAAGACTCCAAAGTCTACACAGTGTTACTTCCGTATTTTCTTCAAAGCATGTTACAAAGTCAATGTATGTTGATGAAGTAGGTAAATACCATCCGCTTGTTGATGAAAAGAACTGCAAAACCACATTACAAAGGGACATGCATACAAGTAGGGAAGGATTATTGCAGCCATCTTTGCAAACAGTCCTAACCTGCCCTCTGGTTAGAGCAGTTCACATCCCTCCCAAATGTAAACTGCATCCACTCCTTTCCAAGACACCCAAAATATCATCTAATCATGGCATTAGGCTCAAGGTTCATTATCTTATGATCTACATCAAGTCCAAATGCCTATGAGATTATTTGGGTTTAGTTTCTTTTTATTGAGGATTCTGTGATATAGAAAGACATGTTTTCTATCTTCCATACACCCAACACAAAATGATACAGTCAAGAGAACCACAGTAGATAAAATCTCCTTTAGAAACAGGAGAAATGGAAGGCACATAGCAATCACTTGTCCATAGCAATTTTGAAATTCAGTTTGGCACATGTTTTCAGGGCCTCTTGCTCCAGCGATGGAGAATCAGGGTCCATTTATGCTCCTTGGTAAGGATGTCCTAATCCATTGTTCCTATCTACTATTGGCTCTGCCTTCTGAGCTATTGATTATCTCTGGGCTACTGATTTTCTCCTCTGAGTTTTTTTGTTGTTGTTGTTGTTTGTTTGTTTGTTTCATAAATGGCTGATGGCCCCTGTTGACAGCTGAGTAGCTTTGTCAGCCTGTTCCTGCCCAAATAACGTTATAGCACCCTATTCCTCTCTTTGTTTTGAATTGTTTCTTTTAATCCTAACTCATGGTGATATCATCATAAAACTCTCTTAACATAATTTTGAATCTATTAAGGACTAAATTGATGCCCAAAGTCACATCCATAATTCTTTTTAAACAGATTTCTTTTATTTTTGGATATGCCTTGCCGTTGTGGTACAATGTCTTTAGGAATGTTAGAAGCCCTGAGAGAATCTACTAGGACCTGCCTTAGGTCTTTCTAAAGTCTTAACAAACTGTCTTACTGCAATATTCTTGAGATGATCTTTAAGGTACTTTATTTTGAGAATCTTTTTTCCGTCTAGGAGAGAACAAATATAAAGAATAGTTAATTTTCTGACCCAGTGTGTCCTAGGTCCTGACCCAGTGTGTCCTTGGATTCTGTCTGTTTTGCATGGCAAATTTAAATATAGCCTTATTTAGCTCTTTTCTCTCATATAGTACCTTATCACACTTGGGTAGAAACACTCAACTGAACACGTTCAGTGTTCTGTCTAGAGATGTATTATGTTCACTTTCTGTTTTCCAAATTATCACTGCTGACGTTCTTGCCAATTGTTCTGTCACCACATAATACAGGCCACTTTTCCAAACCTCCAGTAACAATTTTCATACCATATTTTAAGCCTCTACTATCAGTTTGTTCACCATTCTTCCAGCCTTTACCAAGATCTTACTCTTGATTTTTCAAGGCTCTGCCTGCCTCACAATGCCAAAGCCAGGGCCACATGTTTTATATTTTGTTATGCTAGCAGACGTAACCTATTTCGGCATCATGTACCTATTGCTGCCTATCAGACCACCTTACCAAAAGCAGCAACACGTTTTCTGCTCTTGTTTCTACAGTTTGGCAGTCTGGCCAAGGCTCAGCTGGGTTGACTTGCCTTTGCTCCACATGATATTAGTTGTTCTCACTCATGGATTTGCAATCAGTTGACAGACTGTTTGGTGGCTGGCTGGTGGCTGGTCCTGGATGATTTCACTCACATGCCTGGGTCCTCAGCTGACATGACTAGGCCTGTATCTCCATATGGTCTTATCTTCAAAGAGACTACACTGGACTTGTTCACAAGTTGTCAGTGCTACAAAAAAGGCAGGAGGAGAAGTTGCAAATCCTCTTGACGCCAAGGCTTGGAAGTTGCACAAGATAATTTTCATTGTGTTCCATTCTTTAGGGTACATGACAAGACCAGATCAGGTTGTAACAGCGTGGAAATGGCCCCTCCCATCAAAACACTGAAATCCACCACGTCAGGATTTGAACCAAGGTCTATTTGATACAAATCCCTGCAATTTCCACTATATCATGCGTTTACATAATGTATCCTCTCTGGACCACATTACTTTATGTCTAAAATGAAGGCAGTTTGACTGCATTCATGTCTTCAGAGACTTAGAGTTCAGCCTGAGCATTTACACTGAGGACTTTCTACCCACTGCTTCAAATAGAGTGGCACCTATGCTTGTCTTTCTATGGAGAAATATAAGTTGCACAGAAATTTTATATTTCTATGTGCAATTTCAGAGAGAATACAAGAGAGCATTTTGATTTAACAGCTTCTGTGAATCTGCTGTTATCAGATGCCAATTTTTTGCCAGCCACACTGGCCCCCTTTCTAGTTCTCCAACATGGCAACTTCCTCTCTGTCTTAGGACCATTTTGCTCGGTGTTTGATCTGCCTGGAATGTTCTTCTCTCAGATATTTATATGACTGGCTCTTTCTTCTTAATCAGTTCTCAGATCAAAAGTTACCTCCTCAGAGAAGCTCTTGTTAACCATTCAAAACCCAGGCTCTCCATCCCACATTACACTGGTTGTTTTTTTCTTCACTGCACTTATCACCATGTGAAATTGCCATGCTCTTGGTCATCTATTTGTTTGCTTATTTATGTTCTGTTTTAGCCACTCGAAGTAAGCTCAGTAAGTAGAGAGGTATTGTCTTTCTTGCTCACTACAACATGCCCAGTGCCAAGAACAATGTCTGGCAGATAGAAAGGACGCAGTACATACTTGTTAGATGAATGAATAATTATAGTATTCTAATTTGAACCACAATTCCACATGACAGCTCTTCAGTTACTTGGAGACAGCTCTCATGTCCTATCCATAAGCCTTTTCTTTTTCCTTTCTAAATAGTTCTGTTTTTCTTTTCATAATAAGGTTTGCAGACTTTTTACCATGTAGGTTGTCTGTTCTCCCATGTGGATTCCAAGAACTTGTTTCAATCCACATTATCTTAATTGAGAGGAAGTTGCTCCTACATTTGCACAAATTGCTAGCACCTATCAACGAGACGAGAACTGAGGAATAACATTGTCAGGACTGTAAATGCTAAAGATAATATTTAAAGTTGAAAATTTCACAAACATGTCATGTAATAATATTTTAGAGCCTGGGTAATTCTCTATGGATTACAATACAGAACATCACAATTTATTTTTGTAACTCATTTTGGAAAGCCTTATTAGAAATAAAGATCTGGATTTTTAAAAAAGATTAAATAAAACTGATTTACTTAATTATTATTAAGAGTTTAATATTACCTCATCATGAACGTCTATGAAACAACAAATTAACAATAGTCCAGTGCATTATTTTTGCTGCTGTAGTTCTAGCTTCCAATTTTGTATATGATTATTTTCTATTTATTGCATAATATTGTTTTCCTGATAATATACTTATACATTAACTAGGAGTTATAATTGTTTAAATAAATTCAATGTAAGCTTTTTATCTGGGAGACTTTTAACATGCCAAAAACTGAGATGACTTCTGTATACTAATAGTTTATCACCTGGCTAGGTTTTTTTTTTTTTTTTGAGACGGAGTCTCGCTCTGTCACCCAGGCTGGAGTGCAGTGGCGCAATCTCGGCTCACTGCAAGCTCCGCCTCCCAGGTTCATGCCATTCTCCTGCCTCAGCCTCACCGAGTAGCTGGGACTACAGGCGCCCGCCACCACGCCTGGCTAATTTTTTGTATTTTTCAGTAGAGACGGGGTTTCACCGTGGTCTTGATCTCCTGACCTCGTGATCCGCCCGCCTCGGCCTCCCAAAGTGCTGGAATTACAAGCGTGAGCCACCGCGCCCAGCTGGTTCTTATAACTTACATTTATTTTATTGAAATTCATAAAATCAACTCATCCTCAAATTATAAAGAATTAGTTTATTAAATGGCTACCGTTCACACATAGCAGTCCTATGGGAGATTTCATCCAAGTGTTCACTTCAAGACTATTTAGCAAGCTCTTGTATGACATAACCCTCATTTCTTCATCAACAAAAGAACGTGTATGTGTGCTTGCACACTCGTGTACACATTCAATATTGAAGCTAAATCTTGCAAGTTAGAATCTAATGAATACACCACTGTCTGTCCTTAAAGTTTTAAATCAGTCTCTGTTCGCAATCATACCATGTTTGCCAGACTTAGTCTGTTAAGTAGAAAATATAGATTAAGATGCTTTCAAACACAATTTAATGCATGTATTTCTAATATTAAGTAAAAATCTTTTAATTATAGCCAAAGTAATATTTTTAACCATGAAGCAGACTAATCAATTTTCCAATATAACTACATCTTCACCACTTTCCCATTTCAGGCTGTGATTTCACACCTGTTAATTAGTTAATCATTTTGGTAGAGTGGACAAAGTGAAACTCAAATAGACTTTTTAATAATATAAATTGACATGTACAATTTTGATCTGGGTTAGCTGGTAGATGAATCTAACTTGTAATGGAAAGTACCTCTTATTCGGTTTCCTTTTTTAAAAAAAGCAACTGGTGTCAAGGTTAATGGAAAATTCTCATAATTATGGCTAATGGAAATTTCCTTAAAGTACAGTCTTGCTGTTTGAGAAACTGATTTTACCCTTATTCTGTCTCACATAATTCTTTTGTGAATTTTAAATTTAACCAGTTAAAAATCTCCATATTCTGGGTATGTTTAGATGATACAGTCTTTGGTTAAAATTAGTTGGATTGAATTCCATAATATTCTCCTTGCCTTTGTATTTTCTTTATTGCTTTTTAATAAGATTCTAGTCATTACTATGTAATGATATTCTTTATACTCATTTTAAATACTTTATACCATGATTACCTTACTGTCAAATTTTTATTAAAGGCATACCTACATTGGCTATTTTGTTACAAGACTGACTCTGTTTTAGTAAAATTACAGTTCTCTGTATGCTCCTTTTTCCTAAAGGACTAGCAATGTGCTTAATGTTCAAGTACCACTATTTCTGAAATGAGGTGTCGTAAGAAATAAAGTGTCACTAACTCAAGGAAGTTACTGGTCTGTTAGGGAAATATTCACTCAAACTGCCCTATCACACACCAGTTACCTTTTCTTACCCCACTGCCTCATCTGCTTCTTTCACTTCAGCTAAGTCCATTGCCCTTTTCATCCGGCTCTGCTTTTTTCATTTGCATGTTTTTCTACAATATCTCATGTGTCTGAAACAGTTTCTCACTTCTATCCTGCCAAATTTACCCTCTATTTAAGTGAAAAATTAACTTAAAATGTCATTAAAGAAAGTACCATTTTTAGGTATCTGGGCAAGATTTGATGTATTTTGAGAGCTCTTATAATGTCCTTTTATGTATACTATTTTTCGAGTGTGTGTGTATGTGTATGTGTGTATGTATAGCATTTACTTTAGAAAACTTAAACTGTAGTTCAGAATATATATACACCAAAAGATATAAGATGACTTAAGGCCACAGGAATTCTTAGACTAAAATGTTACTTAATACTAAAATGTTACTTAATATGCAATATTTTATTTTTAAAATTATTTTATAATTTTAATTTTTAAAAATTTTTTTATTTTCAATATTTTATTTTTTTATTTTCTTCACATTTGAACTGTCTTTATGTGAGAAGGGATAGCATGGATAGTCATGGTCATGAGAGAACCGAGCATATGTAAGATGCAGCATAATGTCTTATGAAATGGTATAAGTAGCTATAGAGACAGTGAGAAAGGCCTGTGGGGTTAGGAATTTAAATATTATTGTATAAACAGGGAACCTGTTGTTAAGAGGTTTAAGCAAAGAAATTACATAATTCAATTTGGAAGAGACTCTTAATCATCATACAACTGCTGTTTATCATTTCAACAATAACTTTCACTTCTCTCCTCATACAAACTCTTTTTTTTCTGACAAAACTGGTTTTATCACCAGGTTTATGTTTGCATCATCTATACCTTCATTTTACCATTCTTTATCCATAAGAAGACATTTATTGTTATTCAAATATTAAAAGGCCAATGACCACCCAAGTCCCCTGAAGCTACATTAACCAATGGTTATCTTCTCTCCATTGTCTGAGCTCTTATAGAATTTTATTCAATGGACACAAGAGGGAGTGGATTCCTTTTAAACTCCACCCCACCCCCGGCCCCTTTCCTGAATGGAAGCCTTTGGAAATCAAACCTTGTGACCACCAGGCCCTGCAAATGGAACCTGCTGACTGACTACCTCCCTCCTCTTATCAACCAGTTTTATTTTGCAATGTAATACATTGTTCAGCAATATAAGGAATTTTAAATTGATAAATATTATTACCTCTTGAAGAATATTTTCACTTTCATGGCTAAATATAATTTTGTACAGCTATAATATTCCTCTTTAGGAGACATACTTTTGTTTAGACTAATGTTTATCTAATGAGTACCTCCAAGCATTCTTCAAAAATACTTCCCATCACTTGGGAACTCTTCCTTATGGTGCTTTTGAATCTTTGGTCATAGCTTGCTCTCTAGGAAACTCCTAGGAAGCTATTGAGTTACTTAGCTTTTCTCTGCTGCAACACATTTGCCTTTCCAAGGGACCATATTGAACAGAGCTTAAGGTGACTTCACATTCCTTATTTAAATATGGGTCCCTTAATTGGTCCACAGGAAAATCTTACATTTCCTTTCCCCTGACAAATTCTAGGAATACAGGCTAGTTGCTGTACAGTTGCATCTCTTTTAGCTCATCTTTTAGTAACAGACAACTCAGACCTTTTCGATATATCAAGCAGAGTGGAACACTGTATACGGTGCACCAACCTCCAAAAAAGAAAATAAAACTGCGGGGAACACATATAAAGTGCTCTGAAGGGTCCCTTTTAAAAGCTGTCTCTCGGGATTTGGGATGACAGTGGGACTCATATAATCCCAGAAGCATGCTCCAAAGAAACCACGTCATAATCTCCAACATCCATCCCTAACTTTTTGTTAACATTTTTTTTTCCATATTGGAGTGAAGGGTTTAAGAGTTCCCTAAGCAGATTTTTGTTATCTACTTGAACATTTCTGTAAGGGAAAAATTTATTTTTGTGATTTATCTCAATGCCCCTTAAGGTCTCAGCCAAAATGTGTATTTTAATATTCTGTTGCATTAATAATATCCATATTGAATTTTAATTATGGACATTTAGTATATGAAAATGCATTATTTAAAAACCCTTAAATTTCATACAACTATTCACATACAGAGATTTTTTTTCTGGATTTTGTCAGTAACATGTAATTTTTTAATATGGCAGCAGGTTTTAGTCCAGATCTTCCAAGAAACAGTTGCCAAGATGTGATTAAACATGCATGGATTTGATTAGGTGAAATAATTGTGGGAGACAATATGGAGGGGATTGAGGAGGACTGAGAGAGCCATAAGACAGCAATAGAAGTCAAGCCATAAATTGGGGAGAGAAGAAAGAAAGGTTGAGTAGGAGCATCATAGAGTGCCTTGCAGACTAAGGAAGCTTCGACAAAGCCATCTGGAGTCTTTGTGTCTCTCAGGAAGGGGCCTGCTTAGTATCTCTGCCCTGCTCAGTCATTGGCTAAGCCACAGGAAGCATGGCTGTAGTGAAAATGCAGGTGTGGATTCATTCACAGCACAGCAGCTGAGGTCCTTGCTCAGTTATACTCCTGATAGTTGGAGTTACGTGAGACTGCCACAAAGATATTTGGATCTTTTACAATACTCAGCATAAGGTAGGCAGCCACTTAGTATATGGCTTTTAAATGGGGGGAATAAACAAACATTGGTGTGATTTTTAGACATCTCCTGTTGATCAGTATAAAGAGAAATATTATTGTATAGACAACAGAGATCCACGGGTAAATAAAATGTATACAAATATTATCTTATTAAGTATTATAATATGAAAAGAGAAAAACAAGCTTGCATGCAGAAGGCTAGAGAAGCACAATATACTCTTAAGTTTTAAATTATGGTTTTCACAGTGAATCATACTAGTTATTATTGAAATGTTGCAGTTGTCTCCCTTTGTTTTGAGAAACGTATTGAGGGTTACCTCTTCTGTAAGTAATTTGACTGTTAATAAATTAGTTAACTTATCTAAACTTCCACATGTTCAATTACAAAATAGACCATAATACCTGCTCTGCCTTTTTACAGTATTCTAGTGAGGCTTAGATTGAATTTTTTTAAATAAAGATATTAAAATGATTCGTAACATGTAAAACACCCTGTCAATAAAAGTTATAATTCTTATTACCATAATCTGTATGCCAGACTAAAACATTAATAGTTAAGGGTAGAAAGTCACTTCCCATCTCCACTGGTACCACCTACATCACAGCCCCCATCATTTCTCACAGAACACTATACCAGCCTCCTAAAAGAGTCTTGCTACTTCTACTCTTATCCTAAATTCCAGCCTCCACACCACCGCCAGAGTGGTCTTTGACATCTTAAATCAGATCGTGGCTGTTTGCTTAAAACATTTCAATGGCTTCTCTTAGCCCTTAAAATAAAATCCAGAATCTTTGTACAAATCATGTCATCAAACAGCTCCTGCCTGTCTCTCGGTCCTCATCTCATTCTACTTTACCTCGTACCAAAAAGGCCACAATGGACTTCTCTAGTCCTCCAACCTGTGGCCTTTCAATAACTGTTCTTGCTGGTAATTTTCAGGCCCTTACATTCAAAAAGGAAAACAAAATTGCTACTAATGGCAAAGTTTAGATAATGCAGAAATAATTATGTTGTCATAGTGGTTTTATACTTATGGAAGTTTATCAGGTGTTAGAAAATGTATATGGCAGTTAACCAATTAAACTATGAAGGAGCGGTCACAAATTCCTCCTGTTCTTTTTGGTTAACAGAAGATCTTATGACTTTTAAATAATTCAATAAAATTTATCCTCTTCTGTAATATTTCTGAAAAGAAAAGTGATAAAGGATCATTCTTTGTTACAGTTGTTGGGATCTCATTAGTTACAAGTCATGAAATCTTGAGATAATGGAAAATATTTTATATGGTTCAGAAATTGCATTACAAAGAGCAGTGGGTATTATATGACATATACGTGACCTCAGAGGAATACATTTGTAAACATGCTTTTCTATATAAAATTAATGTGTTAATTTAAATGTTAAAATCATGTAACGCATGTAAAGTGTTAACATAAACATTAAAATGCTAAGGTGTGATTTCTTCGTAGCTGACTCAAAGAAAACTAAAAAACGCTTCCCTACCCCAGAGCACTTTTTATCAGTGTTTGTAGGATTTGTGTCTACAACTGCTATTAACATGAGTCAGATTTCTTTTTTTGAGACAGGGTCTCATACTGTCATCCAGGCTGGAGTGTAGATTCACTGTATCCTTGAACTCCTGAGCTCAAGTGATACTCCTGTCTCAGCCTCCCAGGTAGCTAGGACTATAGGCGTGCACTACCACACCTGGCTAATGTGTTTCTGTTTGGTTTTGTTTTTAAAGACAGGTTGTTGTTATGTTGCCCAGGCTGGTCTCAAACTTCTAGGCTCAAATGATCCTCCTGTGTCAGCCTCCCAAAGTTCCTGGATTATAGGTGCAAGTCACTGCACCAAGCTGCATTAATGGGATTTAACTGAGTAGCTCTCTGATACACTGATTGAAAATTTACTCAAGTTACTATAGGCAGAGTCAATCAGGGGGTATAATTCATAGTAAATTTAAAGTGTTTTACATTAAAACATGAAATAGAACATATTAAGAAGTTGGCTCTATAACCATTTTGAAGCAGATATTAAAGTAGTTTTAATGTTAGACTTCTGGTATTAAAGACACGTTTATAAACAGTTCAATAATTGGACAGGCTCCATATTGATTTTTTTCCTTTGTTATATAATATTACCCACTTCTCCGTCCAGAACTATGTCGTACAGGGTTTGAGAGTGCTAGAAACATGGTCGCTGTTGTGTATTGGAATGTGCAAAGACTGAAAGGCTGTCACAGCAGTCAATAAGATCTGAGAGGTGTTGACTAATTGCCTGCTAATTACACAGTAAATTGTCTAATTAAGCTGATGGTTAATTAGGGTACGCTTGCACAGCAGTCTTGTGGAATTTGTGTCTGATGTCTGGGAAGCAGCTTGTATAATTGGCAAACTGGTAAGGACTGGCAGAGAACATGACTGGAAAACTCCCTGCCAGTGGATGACAGAATACGGATTTAGTGGAAACAAAAGGGTTGTCATTTTTGTACTGAAGGTTTTGTTTCAGTTCTGCAGCTATTCTGCAGTGAGCAATTGAGAAATGCATCTGAAGCCTAAATTACGTGAGTAAAAGAAGGCTTAAAATGTGCGTCAGAATGTAAAATATGTTGCTTGCATGGCATGTATCACCTCTGATACACTGTCTCACATTATATTAATCTACACATTTTATGATTCTACAGTTCCTCCTTTTAACATACATATTTGGCAAAAAATAAAAAAGGATAATCCCATGCATATAAAACAATGCCTCTTTTATGAAAATATAAGATAACAAAATGACTGATTAGAAGACATTTGAGATAAGAGCTTTGAATTCATTATTTAATTATTAATTTATATATCACTGAATCATAAAAATATTAGACATGATACAAATATAAGTTTGGATGATATTTTAACTGAGTAAAAATTATATTTGTAGTGAGAGCATTTTTGTTTTACTGTTTATGCAGTTTTGTCATGCAACTGGATTTTGCTTGTAGTTTAAGATATAAAAAAAATATTTCAATACATTATTAAATGTATTTGATTTCTGTGTGGATGTGAGTGGTGTTTGATGAATTACCTGTAAAATTTGAGTGCCTTTAAAAATAACAGTTCTAGAAGTTTGTTTTGTTGTTTTTGTTGTTCTTTGTAGCTTAGGAAGTTTAACTTTTCATTTCAATAAGTCACCTATGGCTGAAATACTAACATAAAAATCCACCCTGCAAATAAATTAAATGAATCCACTGGAGAATATAGGTCCTTTACAGATGATGTTAGGTACATACACATTGCCTCTTCATAAGAGACCTGAATGTAAATGATTGCCTCTATTACCATTTGCCACCCAGATTCTATCATATTTTGAGGATTTTGCAACAAGATTTTGAATAGAACATTAGGTTGCAGTTGTAACAAAGGACCACAAGTTCACAGTGACCCTTGGATTGACTTACACTTTTGTGTAAATAAAACATGAAAAACTTTTCAGTATTTCCAAACTAGATCACTAAATAAAAATTGTATTTGTAATGAGATAAGAAGGCCTAAATTAAATTATAGTATCAAAAATTTTTGTGACTTTCTTATTAAATAAAATAAATCTCCCTTTGTTTTGAGAAAAGTGTTGAGGGTCACCTCTTTTGTAAGTAAGTTTTGTAAGTAAGTCTGTATGTGATTAGATAGATATGGATGTTTTTTTGTTCCCGCTGTTCTCCAAGGAGAATCTGAAATTGTATATATACTATATATGTTTTTAGATAGAGAGAAATACACATTATGCAGTCTCTGAAATGTCTTTGTCTTAGCATTAATCTTGGAGATATATGCATAGTAAACAAAAATATTTACTGTTTTAACACAAAAAGTGTTTTTCAGTGTTTCAAAATACTAGTTCTCAGACATAAAAATGGATGTAAAATAAAAATATTTATTTCAAGAATGTAGAAAAATTATATTCATTCCATTTGAAGTATAGATTACAGTCTTGGAAGACTTCATAAACAAAGTATTCAAGATAGCAGAAAAATGAATTTATCAAATTTACCAAAGGAATATAAGGCTAAACACAGAAATTGTTTATTTAAAGATATATCTCCCGAGGGAGAAAAATCAGATAGAGGTCAGTGCTGTAACTCCAACCCATCTATATTTTGATCCAATCAGCTTTTCATGTTAGTCCTCATGAAAATAACTTCTAAAGTTATTTATTATAAGTTATAAAGGCTTACATAAAAGAAATATCAAGTAGATCTATCAGTAAAATTAAGGTCTTAGAGAAGAACTCTTTATAAATCATAACTTTCAAGAAAAAATATTTCTTTATGTTTACAAATAAATTTCAATGTTGTTTTCTATTAAATTTTAATCTATTTAAGTACATTGTACATTCATTATCACTAAGAATAAATTTCTAATGTTCTAATGATAAAAAATGTTAAATATTTGAGTTGATGGACACGTTTGAAGTGATATGTTAAATGGTTTAATTTAATCTTTCCACATCGTATTCAAAAGTCATAACACCACTTTTATACCATACATATATGCAACTATAATTTATGAATATATAAAAAATGTAAAATAATTTTTAAAATGTAGCTGGCTTCCATTAATATATAGCCATCACAAGAGTGAATTCTGTATATCATGATTTTATCTGTTGAGAACTTCATGTAATACTTTACTTTGGCTTTTAAATAAGTACACACACACACACACACACACACACAGAGAGAAAGAGGGAGAGAGGCAAAAGTACTCTGTGTGTATATTTAGTGTAAAGACAGTTTCTCTTTTAACCCCTTGGAAAGCTTTATCTCTGTAATTTAAAAAATTCAGAATAAGAAAATATAATATTTAGTGTTCTTAACCATCAACTTCATCTCCAGAATTATTTGTTTTTATAGTTTACGTACAAAATCCATTCTTTAAAGTGTACCCTTTCATGGATTTTAGTATATTCACAAATGTGTATCCATCACTACTATCTAATTTCAAAACATTTCTATCACCCTAAGAAAGAAACTCCATACCCATTAGCAGTTACTCCCCATTCCCCACATCCCGCAGCCTCTGGAATCCAGTAATGTATTTTCTGTCTCTATGGATTTACCTATTGTGTACATTTGATATAAACAAAATCATATAATATATGACTTTAGTGTCTGGTTTCTTTTATGTACTTAGTATAATATTTCAGGGTTTACCTGTGTTGTAGCATTTATTAATGTAATGCTTCATTTCTTTCTGTGGATATACCACTTTTGTTTATCCATTCATTAGTTCATAACTGTGGGGTATTTTTCTACTTTTACCTATTATAAAGATTTCTTCGTTTATATGTAAGTTTTTGAGGGGAGATATATATATATATATATATATATATATATATATATTTAATTCGCTTTGGAACATAGTTAGGAGCGGAGTTTCTGGGTAATATGGTACTCTATTTTTAACTTTTTGGGAATTGCTAAACTGTTTTCCAAAGCAGCTACCCCAATTTACATTCTCACCAGCAATGTACGGTATTTCCAGTTTCTTCACATACTCGCCAGCATTGTTGTTCATCTTCTTTATTATAACCTTCATAGGGGGTATGAAGTTGTTTGCCATTATGATATTGACTCCTAGTGTTATTGATAACTAGAAAAAGTAAAAATATGAAGGCCTAATAATTTCCTTAATATTCTTATTAACAATCGTTGTGACAACTGGTTAATATAATTGACAGTTAAAGTAGCTTCCACTTTCCATCTTTTTTTCCCTTGTTCAGAAAGTGTGGTCATCAGGGGCAGTTTGACCCAGTTCTATTGGAAGCATGATGTAATAGCAAATCTAAAAATAGAGTCTTGGAGTTACAGGCAACTTCCGAAGAATATCCAGTTATATAGGTTCTTTGCCTTTGGAAGAAAGTGTTACAGGATCATCTATATTCAGTGAGTAGTCTCTTACTGTGTATATATAGTTCAAAGAAATGAATAAATATTCCCAGCTAAATTTTGAGCAAAACATACAGAATTAGAAGCCAAAAGGAAAGATTTAATATACTGTAGATAGCAAGGAGAAAGATTATTACTCTAGGAGTCTGAATCAATTGTCGTTCCCTGCTCACTTCTGCCCTGCTTGGTAATTTTATCATTCTAGATATAATAGCACAGACTGTGAGTGTTAAAAAAAGACTTGCCTCAGATCTAGCTTGAGTCTAAGAGCTTTCATTTACAGACAATGAGAACTATTCTTTAATCAACAGATTTGTTCAAGTTCATTTGGATGGCAATAGAGTGCTCTTAAACCACATACTTGGCCCCCTTAGCATTGTACTTTTTATAGTATTTTATACTCTGTGTAGTTTGTTCGTTTTTATAGACCATGTATAACAATAAGATACAATCCTGGTTCTCAGAGAACCTAAAATCTAGATGTGATATGCATGAGAAAACATGCTATGAGAGAATTAGAAACGAAGAGCTATAAAACTACAGAGGAAGCACCAAACCAAGCTAGAGCAAGGGATGCCATTGGAAAAAAGATGATACCAAACAGTTGCCCTGCATAGTCCCTGTCCAAAGAATAGAGAATACATTATGGATGAATATCATCAGCAAAGTCAGGGAGAAAAAGAAAGCCCTGTAAAGATGGGTGTTTACTTTCACTGGAAGGATGATGTAGTGAGAATGAGAATTAGAATGGAACCACATAATAAAGGCCCTTGTTTGTTCACCAAAGAGAGTTTGAACTTTGTCTTAAAGGATAATGAACTATATGCAAAGAAGGATAAGACAGGCTTGGATGTGCATTTGAGAGAGGATTCTCTGATAATAGTGTAGAAAATAGTCACAAGAGTGAGAGCAGATGAACATGTTCATTGCACAAGTAACTGATGACAAACTATTTCTACGCAGCGTGCTTGGGTGTTGAGGATAGTGGAGAGGAATATAAGGCCCTAAATTCATGGAGCTTACAGTGTAATACAATAGGGAAGAAAAGATATTGGCTCAAGGTTGTATCTAGAGCAAAGTGAACGTATTTGACATGTATAAAAGAGAGTAAAGCAGCAGTCCTGGTGACTGATTGCATGAGGCTAGATATGGGAAGAGAGAAGTTAGGAAAAACTCTGGTATCTCTGACTTGCCAGCTGTTTATTATTGTTGTTTTGCAAAGGAGGTGAACATAAGATGAGAGAAACATGGTTACTATGTTCTATGCAGTCACTGAAGCAGGACCTTTCAATATCAAAAGAAAACTGTCAGTAGGTACTTTTATTCTCCAACTATAATGATGTCAAATATTTGGAAAGAAAAGGTCAACCTAATAAAGGACCTGCAGTTATTAAAATTGATCTGAAAATGTTAATAATCTTTCAGATGTGATATAGGCACTAATGCAGAGTTCTAAATTTAAAATTCAATTTAATTATTCTAAAATTAGATCTAAAACTAACATAGAAAGGGGAAAAGTTAAATAACAGAACAGGATGTTAAATCAATATGATTAATTAATTTGATGTAAATAACTTGAGTATTGCTATGTTTATCTGTAAATCATTTATCATGGTACCAGCTGTAAAAGAAAATCTTAATAATAATGATAATGATGTGTGTCATCCTCCCACCCAGCAGAGGTGTCATGAAATTGTTAACAAACTGTCTTACAGCACTTCACAGATTCAAATGCTAATGTAATAATAATATAATCAATAATAACAAAATCAACAGTATAACAAATCATTTTGATGTGGCTTGGAAAGAGAAATTTATTAAAACATTGAGTTCACATGAATAAAGTTGAAAAACAGAATGATTTACCCTTTTAAGTCTATATTTACATTTTGACTTTTAACTTTCAATGAAGGGAAGAGGGAGCACAGAGAAAGGACACTGCCTGAAACTCTTAAAACTCTGATTTCTGTAGTCTTTCTGGACATTACAGAAATTAATCTACATATTTTTATCCAACTATATCTCCCCAAAGTATGTTTTAACATCTCTCTCTCCTGCTTATCTGCAGGAGAAAGGCCATAAATCTTAGCGTGCCTACAATGCCCTCTCTCATCTTTCTCTTAGTCTTAATTCCTCCCACTAACCTCTTCCCATAAAGGAGACACAATAACAGAAGCCTTAACATGTTTAAAATATTTGTCCCTTTGGAACCTGATAAAATTTCTCAGACTTCACATGATGTTTTTATTATTCAGTCCACAAACTATGCTTGTGCACATGGATGTACAGACCACTCACTACTCAAGGTAAAGCTGCCTGAGGGTGCCATGCACAGTCTCTGAAGATGGCTTGTGCTTTTCTGCCCCAGCACTTGTGTATGCAATGTGCTCATATCTGAAAAGCTCTGCCCAGTATCTTGCCTTTTGAGAATGCAGTTCATCCTCAGGAGCCAGCTTAGATGTGACCCACCCTGGAAGCTTTCTTTTATCTTAAAATTGTGTGTGTGTGTGTGTGTGTGTGTGTGTGTATGTGTTTTCTTTTTTCAGACAAACTTTCACTCTGTCATCCAGGCTGGAGTGCAGTTGTGTGATTACAGCTCACTGCAGCCCGATCTCCTGGGCTCAGCCTCCTGAGTAGCTGGGACTACAAGAGTGTGACACTATGCCTGGCTAATTTTTGTATTTTTCATAGAGTTGGGGTCTTGCCATGTTGCCCAGACTTAAAGTTGTTGTTCTTATAAACTGTTGGAGTCCTAGAACCGCCTATGTTAAGAGGAAAAAGACAGAAATTGCAATGAAATTGCAAACCTGTCACTAACACACTATGAAGCCTTTTAAAATGAGATAGGTGAACCAGCTATCAGTCAGCTCTTTTCAGTTCTATCATGCTGAATTTAAATTCATTTTTTTAAGCTGAGCATGGTGGCACATGCCTGTAGTCTCAGCTAATTGGAAGGCTAAGATAGAAAGATCACTTGAGCCCAGGAGTTCGAGGATGCAGTGAGCTATGCTCGCACCTCTGCACTCCAACCTGGGCAACAGCAAGACCTTATCTTTAAAACAAACAAACAAACCAAAAAAAATTAAAACACTTAAAATTTTTTTAGAGTTATCTGTATACCAGGTCCATTTTCCTCCGTGAAGCTAGCATTGGGTATTTATTGTGTATATATTATATGTCAAGCATTTCGAAACCATATAATTTACATTTTCTCTTTTACTACTAGCAACTCACTATGGTAGATGTCATAATCTCCACTGCATGGATAAACTGAGCTTTAATACTTTCGAATTCCTCTGTTCTGTCTCTCCCTACAGTCATATCTCAGTTCCTTGAACACAGCAGATGCTCAACGAAGACTGAATTGCCCTCTTCTATCTTGTTAGAGTTTTTTGCATCCAGATGGAAACGTGATATGACTTACCACATGATAGAAATCGATCAATAATATTTGTGTGCTATCATTTTGCTGCAGGTAGAATTTAGGTTTCTGTAGGCTTTTAGGAAAGAAATGAGAAACTTGTTAAAAGGTTTGCTATGGGCCTCTTTTTAAGTCCATTATTTTAGGGGACCAGCTTTTTCCCTTAAGAGTCCTATAGCTCATGGGACCGTGTTTGGCTATTCATTGACAATTATTGTTTTGTTTTCTCCACCTCCCTAGTCTTCCCTCCAGTAAGATGTTTTACATCCCATGAATCATAATTCCCACCTGACATTAACCAAGTTTACTAGCAAGATCCTGTATTAGGTAGAGCAAATTCAAAGCCAGGAGCCCTACAGAGAAGGCAATGACCCTGATCTCACACCTTTACTTCTTAAATCTTTAAAGACAAAAATAAATTTCAAAGGCAATGAAAAAGTTTTTCTGAGTTGAACTCCTCTGGGCTCTGGATTTCCATGGCTTCCTTCATGGCTTGTGTTTTAGTACAGTGGTATGAATATGAAAACTGTTAGTACTAGGGAATTATCCTCTCTCCAGTGCTCTCTGCAATATTTTAAAGGTGTCCCAACGTTATAGATTGCACTGAAATAATACAGCCTACTTGGTATTACATTCTGTATTCATATTTACTATAAAATGTCTTGCTACAGCATATTCCTTAACTTCCTATAGAGAAGGATGTAATGTACAACAGAGAAGTACATTTTTTAGAAACACTGAAATGAAAGTTGTTGATTTTAAAAGACATCTTGTCACAGATGAGTGAGGGAGAAAGAGATCAAACCAGCAAGTCTAGCCAATCCAACGTTTCATTCATGCATCTCTTCGGCTTAGTGCTTTCCCCTTCGGTATCATTAGCATTTTCATTTCGAAAAATGACAGTCTGCAGTGGAAGCAGTAAAAATGTTCAACCTGTGGTTTAAATTATTGATTTTTTAGAATATTGAAGCAGTATTTCAAATGGATTTTGTTAGAGATACTTCTGGGTGGGGGGCTTCAAAGGTAATTTGATACCCAAAAGCCTGTATATTTCAGAGTTTCCATTTCTTTGAATTTCTTTAGACTCTGGATTATTGGATTAAAATGTTTATTATCTTCAGGATTGTAAGTAGCAGATCATTGCTGCTTGAACTTGAAACATATATTTGCAGACTGTGCTCTTCATGATTTATTGTGCATGCTCATTCTGTGATCAACTGGCAAAATAAATCTTCATTTAGAAACAAAAGCATGTTAAAATAATGGAAAAGATACTATGATTTGCATACATAGAATGTCAGTAGTCCAACTGATAGCTAGTTTACTGTAATAAAGCATGCAAGGCGTGGTTCTATAAGAATAGATTTTAATGAAGCTCCTCAAATTGTGTTATGCTAATAGGGAGTAGAGTGTGACCACAGAGATTTTCCTTAAAGTCATTTTAAGTCTCTCACCACAGTCAATACTTACATATGAACAGAAAATGTTTTGACAAGGACCAGGATTACTTACTGCTGTGTGTATGCTGTGCAGGTAGTTTGCTATTTGCAGCATGTTTCTCTTTATGGAAAAAAGCTACTTAAAAAATTACATTATATCAAAATGCCTTGATCTGCAATCATTCCACAAGTCCGAGCCCTACTGAAGTCAATGAGAGCTTGGAGTACAAATTTATGACTATATCAAGCTTAATATTTGGAGAGTTGCATTATGTTTTGTAATGTCAAATATCACACGGCAATGGGATGACACAAATTTGAAATAAAACCTGATATCCCCCTTTGACAAGTGGAAATGAATTAAAAATACAGTATCATAAGAGATCTTTTTGAGGCATTGAAACATAAAAGGGAAACCTGCCACAGAATACATGAGATGTATCCATAATAAGCCCTGTAACATTTAAACCAACTTGTAAATGCCTTTCCAAAGGCAGTGCTACCGTGAAAGTTGGTTGGAGAATTGCTGCATTTGCTACTATTGGGGGAAAACATGTTTAATATGATGGTGCAAAACTGTAAGATCAAATCTTTTTGTATGGCAACCCTCTTTTCATCTAAAAACTTTATATAATAGACAGTATGATTAAAATAGTTTTAACGGCCTTTAGAGATAGAAGTTTTAAATATTTTCATATTGTTTATATTGTTATTTGTTGAAATTATAGTTAATAAAACTGAGGCCCAGAGAATTAAGTATACTATTCAGCATCATTCAGCTATTAAATAAGGAAGCCAGCATTCTTCCTTGATTTGTATAATTCCAGAGCCAATGCTTTTCTGCTACACGACTCTGTTTCATTAAAGATGTCACTTAAAATTGGCCTCAAAAGCAGCTTAAAAAAGGAAATGAAGACACAGAAAAGGAGTGAGCCCTCACGGTTACACAGTATATACAAAATTTAGTTATTTTTCAGTTTCAAGGGTGAAGCCACTCCTATCTGCTCCCTTCCTCCATTCATTAGGTGCATCCCTCATTTAAAACTATTCCTGTGCACTTATGTCCCAGGCACCATGCAGGAATTAACTCACTGAACCTCTGCAACAAATCTATGCAATATACATTCTATTGATATTATTATTATGTATCATATTATTAGTGGTATATAATATACAAATATATAATAATATACTAATTATATTATAATATACTATGAATAATATATATTTTATTATATAGTATCTATATTAAATAATATATCATTAGGTTAATATATTATATATTAACAAATTTTTACATATTTATATATTGTATATCTTTAAGTCGTTAGATCATTTTATAAGAGATGGAAATACAATTGCAAATTTTAATCTTAGAAGTATATGCAGAATTTTATATGCACTATATATATTCACTATTTAGTTACATCTTTTAAATACTAAGAAAAATAGCAAATCACTTGCTTACTGCAGAAGAGTAAATGTAGGAAAATAAGTATTTAGTGAAAGGTGTAGCCATCTTCTAAACTTGAAAATCAGTTTTTTTTTTTTTTTTTAGCATTACATTTCAGGGCAATAGTATTTCAAAGTCTGAATCTTAATTTATTCAGAGAAGAAATTAAGTTGAGGAATTCCACTTGATTGCAGATATTAACCAGTTGTTGGCAGTAGACTTTTCCACTCATGTTATGCTTCTTGAAACTGTACACCTAAGTTCACCTTCTGGTGGGGGCCCAGATGTAGCAATTTGTGTTTCTATTTTTTCTTTTCTTTCTCTTTTATTCCAGATATTAAACATCAAACATTCCCTGAGATGCATCCTCTTTTTGCCTTCTCTCTGCAGCCTCTAAATATAAATAATTCATATTATATTATTAATATAATTATTAGTAATTATAATAACACTTACAATATACTATTATAGTATATAATTAGTATGTTATATAATACTTATACAATTATTAGTGTGTTATACTAATATAATATATAATTGTAATATATGTAATATAATATATATTAATAATATATATGATAATATACTATGTAATATATAATATATTATCAGTATATTCTATATTATATTATTAGTAGTATAATAATAAAGGATGAAGGTATGAGACAGAATGGTTGTTCTTGATAAAACTGTTAGTAAGTGCTACAGCAGATGAGATTTCTACTATAAGGAATTGTCAATATTCAGTGAGTTGATGATGACAGTGACAGCTTATGGGGCATTTATTATGTGGCAGGCAGTATTTTAAGCATCTTTCATATGCCATTTCATGTAAATTTTCACAATAGCACTATGGAGTAGAGGTAGTATAATTATTAACACTTTACAGGAAGGAAGCTGAGTCACAAAAGGGTTAGTGACTTGCGCAACCAGGAACACGTTGTTTATTTGGTGGAATGATGAAAGTACTAAATACATTTCTTAGCCTCTATTGAGTCCTCAAAAAGTATTATAGGTATTAATGTTAAAGGCTATTTCTAGAGCAATAATCAAGTATTAATACTTGTTGAATGAATAACTAATGAATAAAGCCCACCTCTGCAATTTACTAGCTATGGAACTTTGTGCCAGTTTTATTTAAAATACTAAGTTTGGTGCTGGGAAAAGTGGCTAGCCATATGTAGAAAGCTGAAACTGGACCCCTTCCTTACACCTTATACAAAAATTAATTAAAGATGTATTAAATACTTACATGTTAGACCTAAAACCATTAAAATCCTACAAGAAAACCTAGGCAATACCATTCAGGACATAGGCATGGGCAAGGACTTCATGTCTAAAACACCAAAAGCAATGGCAACAAAAGCCAAAATTGACAAATGGGATCTAATTAAACTAAAGAGCTTCTGCACAGCAAAAGAAACTACCATTAGAGTGAACAGGCAACCTACAGAATGGCAGAAAATTTTTGCAACCTACTCATCTGACAAAGGGCTAATATCCAGAATCTACAATGAACTCAAACAAATTTACAAGAAAAAAACAACCCCATCAAAAAGTGGGCGAAGGACATGAACAGACACTTCTCAAAAGAAGACATTTATGCAGCCAAAAACACATGAAAAAATGCTCATCATCACTGGCCATCAGGGAAATGCAAATCAAAACCACAGTGAGGTACCATCTCACACCAGTTAGAATGGCCATCATTAAAAAGTCAGGAAACAACAGGTGCTGGAGAGGATGTGGAGAAATAGGAACACTTTTACACTGTTGGTGGGACTGTAAACTAGTTCAACCATTGTGGAAGTCAGTGTGGTGATTCCTCAGGGATCTAGAACTAGAAATAGCATTTGACCCAGCCATCCCATTACTGGGTATATACCCAAAGGACTATAAATCATGCTGCTATAAAGACACATGCACACGTATGTTTATTGCGGCACTATTCACAATAGCGAAGAGTTGGAACCAACCCAAATGTCCAACAATGATAGACTGTATTAAGAAAATGTGGCACATATACACCATGGAATACTATGCAGCCATAAAAAATGATGAGTTCGTGTCCTTTGTAGGGACATGGATGAAACTGGAAAACATCATTCTCAGTAAACTATCGCAAGGACAAAAAACCAAACACCGCATGTTCTCACTCATAGGTGGGAATTGAACAACGAGAACTCATGGACACAGGAAGGGGAACATCACACTCCGGGGACTGTTGTGGGTTGGGGGGAGGGAGGAGGGACAGCATGAGGAGATATACCTAATGCTAAATGAGGAGTTAATGGGTGCAGCAAAACAACATGGCACATGGATACATATGTAACAAACCTGCATATTGTGCACATGTACCCTAAAACCTAAAGTATAATAATAAAAAAAATAAATAAATAAAAAATAAAATGCTAAGTTTGTTTTCTTATTTGTAAAATTATTATAATGAAATAGGAATATTGTAATTTACTGAGTTCATGCATGTGTCAAGTACTCCTGTAGCATGTAACAAAAGTAAAACTTTAGCAAGTACTCAGGGCATAGTAAGTACTCAACAAAGGCTATCATTGTTAATGTAGTTTTTCATCCTCATTTTAATAGGACAGGAGTAACCAGGACAGTAACCACCCGGTCAAGGCTGTGGTGTGTCCTGGTGTAAGTGTACCATGTGTATTGTCTACCACAAATATTGATGTTGATAAAATTTGCCAATCTTAGAAAATTTTCCAGTATTACTTTTATTCCTTTGTGTGTGTGTGTATTTAGGTCTAGACAGTTTTATCAAGTGTAATAATAATAAGGATGGAATCCTCTGGGAGTATTGTGTATAGGTGAGCATGGCTGGTCAACATTTTCCTACCTTTGTTGTGCTAAATTCATCCATTCCTTAGATTTGAGCTTTTTGTCTTAACTTCAAGGTAGGAACATGAGCTCAGGTGTTAAACCTGGTGCGCTTGCTTAGTGTAGCACATATCAAAAATTCTGTGGTTCCCTGAAAATATATTTTTCCTTAACAACGATTACTCCTAAAAACAGGATTCCTGATATCACTAAGCTATGGGTTGTCTCTTCAACTACATTTTTTGTACTCAAACAGTGGTGATGATGCAGGTCAGGCAAGTCCCCAAATTGGGGCTCAGCCCACGAGGGTTCTTAGCTTTGCCTAGGAAAGAATTCAAGGGCAAATGATTCTGCACCATAGACTTCCATGGTCACTAGGAAAGGGACTGATTGATGTAGTCTGTCAGTTTAGGGAAACCATCACCTCGGGAATCTATTTACTCTTTGTTACCTTGCTAGTCCATGACTCCCCTCAGGGGTAGGAATCTAGCTTTCATTCTCTGATGTAACTGTATCTCCTTAGTTATAGATTACTTAATAATCAAACTCAACAATGTATAGGTATCCAGTGAGTAGAGTGTAACCTCAGCAGGACTCTGATTTATCTTGGATCAGGTATTCACTTTTTGAGTTATTGTTGCAAGGAGGATTAGGCCAAGGAGGATTAGGCCAAAGGTCAAGTCTTTCACATCTCTGAGACTAGAGCAGGGGTCAGCAAACTAACGTGCACAGGCCAAATTTGGCCACTAGCCTAGTTTTGTAAATAAAACCTTACTGCGACAAAGCCATACCCATTGGTTTATATTGTCTATGGTGGATTTCATGTTACACTTGCAGAGTAGATGTGACAGACAGATCCACAAAGAGTATTTGCTAAATGGCTCTTTACAAATAAAATTTGCCTACCCCAGGGCTAGAGGAAAGGCCACAACTCAGCCGTTAATCCTTTTCTCCCATATATCAAGAACATTAATCCATGCTATCTCTATTTTGAATTTTTATTTAGTCTATTTTTCTTTTACTCATTAATTTGTTCCTTTACTTATTTATTAAGTCATTTATTTATTCATTTATTGTCACTGTTTTTATACTTAAAAGTTTTCCAACATTTAAAGTTGAGGCATGTGTTAACATATGTTTTCTACTACTTCTTCTGTTTTATCTTTATGTTTTTAATATATCTAGAGTTTATTTTGGTATGTAGCAAATCGTCATGATTTAACTTTGTTTTTCACTAAATTATCAATTATCCTATGTCAGTCGATGAATAACTCATATTTCCCCATTAATTGAATATTATAGCCTAACTATGTGTCAGATTCAAACATGAATGAATGCCCACAAAAATGATGCCCGCAATCATTGCCCTGCTGTTTTGCTCCATTGGTCTTCCAGTTTCTTCTTGTAACATAACCATACTGTTTAAGTTACTGATTTTTATTACATGTGCTAATATATATTATTAACTTTTATTACATTTTCTCACATATTATTGAACTGTATTCTTCTTTTTACATTTTCTTAACTTTTCTAGCAACTTTTATAGGTGTAAGTATAAGATACAATTTTTATAGATAAAAGTTGGAATTATTTTTTCATAATTGCAAAAGTCAATGATAGGAATTTATGTCAGAATTGCATTTTATTACTTATAGAATTCTATATAAAAGTTAGATCAAACATTTGTTATAACATATATCTCATTCAGATTAAATAAAATTAGGAAGAATATTCAAAATGCCAAAATTAAATATCTACATGCATTTTCTACATTATATGCCACCACAAGTTTGTTCTTAAATAGGAATAACACATAGCTCCTGTGTTTATCATTTATTTTAAAAAAAAAAAAAAAAAAAAAAAAAAAAAAAAAAAAAAAAAAAAAAAAATAGCTCCTGTGTTTATCATTTATTTTTTGTTTCTTTATTAATCTTAAACTGGTACAGAAAAACTGAACCTTAAGTTGTTATTAAATGAATTATTTAATTAATTAATAAGTATATTCTGGTACAGAAGTACCAAATACTGGTACAGAAGTATAAACTGGTACAGAAAAAATTAACTTTAAGTTGTTATTAAATGAATTATTTAATTAATTAATAAGTATATTCAGAATATCTAATATACAATTACTAGGAGTAATATTAATCTGTAAGTCTGTATTAAGTTGATTTAATACCTAAACTCTCTTTTTGAAGGATTTTAAATATTTAAACATTATTAGAGACATTCCCCAGAAATTTTAAATGTGAAATATGTCTGACAGAACACCTGATCTGTATCTAATTGTAAATATATCTTTGGTATGTTTTCATATGTTTAGTTAGACACCCAGAGTATGTATAATGGGCTATATTGGCATTTACATTTCATTGTGTTAATATTTATATTTACATTTAGAATACACATTAATTGCATTTCTGGGTAAACAACATTGTTCATCGTTAGAATATTTTATTGTAGACTTTGTGTCATTTTGATTACCTTGCATAAGTATTTAACCTCTTTTTTAAATTCAGTAAATGATTTCATTCTCTTTTGATATATACCCAGAAATAAAATTGCTGGATCATATGGTAACCTATTTTTAATTTTTTGAGAAACTTTTATAATGTGTTTTCTTTTTTCTTTCCTTTTTTTTTTTTTTTTTTTTTTTAAGACAGTTTCTCACTCTGTTGCCCAGGCGGGAGTGCAGTGGCATGATCATGGCTTGCTGAAGCCTCAACTTCCTGGGCTCAAGCGATCCTCCCACCTCGGCCTCCCAAGTAGCTGGGACTACAGGCATGTTCCA
This sequence comes from Nomascus leucogenys, assembly GCF_006542625.1. NCBI lineage: Eukaryota > Metazoa > Chordata > Mammalia > Primates > Hylobatidae > Nomascus > Nomascus leucogenys. Next base: position 77,423,062 of record NC_044392.1, read on the forward strand.
CCATGCCCAGCTAAGTTTTTTTCTATGTTTTTTGTAGAGATGGGGTTTTGCCATGTTGCCCAGGCTGGTCTCAAACTACTGGGCTCAAGCAGTCCGCCCACCTTGGCCTCTCAAATTGTTGGGATTACAAGTGTGAGCCACTGTGCCTGGCACATACTGTTTTCAATAATAGCTATACCAGTTTATATTACTGCAAATAGTGTATGAGGATTCCCTTTTCTCCACACCTTCACCAATACTTGTTGTCTCTTGACTTTTTGATACTAGCCATCCAAATAGGTGTGGGGTGATATCTCATTGTGGCTTTGATTGCATTCCCCTGGTGATTGGAACTATTGAGCACCTCTTCATATACTTTTTGGCTCTTCGTGAATCTTCTTTGGAAGAATCTCTATTCGAGTCATTTGACCATTTTTAAAGAGATACCTGCACTCCCATGTTGACTGCAGCATTATTCACAATAGCCAAGATAGAAAAACAACCTAAGTGTCCATTGATGAATGAATAAAAAAAGAAAATGTGGTATGTATGCCTACACATGGAATATTATTCCGCCATAAAAGAAGGAAATCCTGATATTTGGGGCAACATGGATGAACCTAGAAGACATTATGCTAAGTGAAATAAGCCAGACCTAGAAAGACAAGTACTACATTGTATGATCTGATTTATTTGCGGAATTTGAAAGAGTTGAACTTGTAGAAGCAGAGAGTAAAATGGTAGTTGCCAGGAGATAGGGGGAAGCAGGTTGGAAGTTGGAAGATGTTGATTAAAGGGCACACACTTACACTTCTAAGGTGAATATGTTCTGGGGATCTAATATACAGGATGGTGACAATAATAGCATATATTATATTTTTGAAATTTGTAAAAGGAGTAGATCATAAATATTCTCACCACAAAAAAACAAAGGCAACTCTGTGAGGTGATGGCTGTGTCAATTAGGTTGATTATAGTAATCATTTCACAATGTTTGAGATATGAAATCATCACATTGCATATCTTAAATATATACAAGTTTTGCCAATTATTCCTCAATAAAGCTGGAAAATCAAAAGTTCAGTAAATAATTAGGGGAACATTTTATCCTATATTTTTCTCTCATTATGGCTATTTAGGTTAATATAATTTGAGAAAAGTTTATGGCTTTATAATCAAATTCCCAAATCTTGTCCTTAAAGATAGATGTTTACTAAAAGTGAGTAGTCACACAAATACGAAGTATCAGTTGGAAGTGAACTTACAGGCTTACTGGCCATCATCTGCTTACTCTATTCCCCAATTTGCTGCAATTAGTGCCCTGGCTAATATGTATGTAAGTTTTGTTTTGGTTGCACAACTGAAATCCAAGTGAAAAATATAAGGAGATGTCCCTCACATCCCAATAACAGTAAAGCAACTTCCCTAAGGAAGAAAGTGTACTAAAAATTGGAACCATATATGGACTCTTTCTCAGGTTGTTGCCTCTGAACCTATCCAAAGTGATGCGTATACGGGAGATGAAGGTGTGGCAGAGGCTGCAACCAGGTGGATGAAGGAGAGAAAAGGCAATTCTCAGAAAAGGAGTGCTGGGTAGTTAATCCAGTAGGTGTCTACTACACTATCCTCAAACACTTTAGTCAAGAGGAACTTCAGAGACTGGCAATTGCCTCTTTAAATAGCTTTGGATGTTTGAAAGTACAATTGAAATGCTTTTGAGTAGTTTCTAATTATTGTGCACGTTATCCCATCTTAAGGTGATTCAGAAAAATTTAAACCCCCTCTCTATGACTGTTCTTCAGATAAGTAAAAATAGTTTTTTGTATGTCTCTTCTTTTCCTTATCCAAGCTAAATATGCTTGTTTCTTTTAACTGTTTCTCGTATGACCTGACTTTAAGTCTCTAAACCTCTGTTTTTTACATTTTCCACTTAAAGTATTCTAGTTTGCTGAAAACTGGAGGCACTACTTTGAGCATCTCTGAAAAAGAGGGGGACGGGATGGGCATGGTGGTTCACGCCTGTAATCCCAGTGCTTTGGGAGGCCAAGGTGTGCAGATCACCTGAGCCCAGGAGTTTGAGACCAGGATGGCCAACATGGTGAAACCCAGTCCCTACTAAAAATACAAAAATTAGCTGGGCATGGTGGTGGGCGCCTGTAATCCCAGCTACCTCGGGAGGCTGTGGCAGGAGAATCGCTTGGACCCGGCAGGCTGAAGTTGCAGTGAGCCGAGATTGTGCCACTGCACTCCAGCCTGGGTGACAGAGAAAAACTGTCTCAAAAAAAAAAAAAAAAAAAAAAAAAAGGAAAGTGGGATGATCACATCTGATACTAATTTACTACGAAAATAAAAATACTCATTTCTCTCTTGACTATATTAAAATATAAGCTCCATGGTGTTTTATTAATGTTTTCAGCTGATAAACTGTACTGTCTCTATCTTGTAGTTGTGTGGTTGCAGTTTTAGACCACAAGTTACATGTTAATTTGTTAAAGTAAGTCCATTGCTCTGGTCCATCACAACATCTCTTTGGATCTTGATTCTGTATCCAAGATATTTGGTCTCCCTCCCTGACTCTTTGTTTTTGTTTTTCAGGTTTTTTTTATTCCCTGTCCTGGGACCCCCATCTTTGTTTTTATACTTTCCCTATTGACCCCTTTAAAACATATTGAAGATACAGACAATGAAATATGAAACTTAGAGGGAAACTCGTTTGATCTCATTATACATACTGGCATCAGTGAAATAGGCATATAAGGCTCTGTTCTTACATTACATTTTCAGAAAAGATGTATGGCCTAGACCTGTTCTGCATTGTTGTTCTGCATTCTGCACTCACAATCTCCAGCTCAAATCCTTTCCCTTTACCAGATCAAGCAGTGTGGATAACTAATTCAGAAACCTTTTTTTTTTTTTTTTGAGATGAAGTCTTGCTCTTGTCACCCAGGCTGGAGTACAGTGGTGCCATCTCAGCTCACTGCAATCTCTGCCTCCTGGGTTCAAGCTGTTCTCTTGCCTCAGCCCCCTGAGTAGCTGGGATTACAGGTTCCCGCCACCACACCCTGCTAATTTTTGTACTTGATGGGGTTTTGCTATGTTGGCCAGGCTGGTCTTGAACTCCTGACCTCAGGTGATCTGCCTGTCTCAGCCTCCCAAAGTGTTGGGATTGTAGGCATGAACCACTGCGCCTGGCCCTAATTCAGAAACCTTATAATTCTTTTGTAGGTCTAACTGTATCACTAACATGGGCAGCTTCAGCAAGTTAGCATTTGGAAGCCCTCCTAAAGATCAAAGTTCTCCCAGTATCCTTGTGCAGTTATACTGCTTACAGCTATATACAACCTCTGAAACACCCAGCATCCATTCACCAAAGATAAAGTATACATCAGTATTATATTGCACATATTACATCCATAGAGAGGGTAAAAATGTTAATGCATGGAAGACCATGAAATCATAATAATCATTTGTATTGTGCCACACATTATTTTAAGCATTTTAAACATCCTTTATTTTACCTTATCCAAACTAAATACACTTTTTTCTTTTACCTTATTTAATGGCTGTGTCAATTAATTTTTCAGATGTTATCTCTGACTATCTTCATTTCACTAATGAGGAAAGTGAAATAGAAAGAGGCTGTTTACTTGTCTGGGTGGCACAGATAGTAAAATAAAAGAATCAGTATGTGAAACAGCTAATTTAACTTCATTCTCTTTTAAACAATACACCATAATGCCCCATCATATCAAAAAAATGATTCCAAAAATGCAGGGGGAATGGATGAAGTTTATGAGACTCAATATATACCTGTATCTCTTAATCTGGTCCCTTAGTCCATTGGAGCACCTCCTAATTCCTCTAAATAACGTCAACACATTTAGTAAATATGATCTGCTTATGTCTATAATCAAGTCTATTTAGCTATCCATTTGTTATGTGCAAGAACGATGAAAATGACCTGGCCGAGGGCTTTTATATATTAGGAACACTTTTCCATGTGAATACACAATCATTTAAGTATTTTTCTCTAGCCCATATCCTCCATGTTATCTAAGTAAACAATCAGATACTTTGCTTGCAATTGTTCAGATACCTGGAATCTTTCACATTTCTCTGTATATTAGATTTGTAGCAATTTAAAAAAATAAGATTACTTTGAAATTACTTCCATTACAAAATTGATCCAAGACATCGTAACCCAATTATAAGATCAGAATATGGTGTTATGGTTAGTATCTACATTCTAAGTTGTGAACCTTTAGTATAGTTTAATTTTATCAGAGAAACAGAAACTTATCAATATGCTAATGAATGAATTTCAACATACTCTTTTGTATAGCTAATATGAAACAGTGATGCTTGTACCTATTGTTTTATTTTCACTACCAGAAAATTCAGTAATATTAGAACTGTTTTTTAAAAAATCAACTACAACCAAAAAGGTTTCTGAGGAAAGACTGGCATTTTATTTATCTGTCTTTTTTTTTTTGCAATTTTAGCTTCCCTTAGAGCTATTTTAGCTAACAAGTTGGAATTCTGGAAGGCTGCAGTGTATATAAATCACTCATTCTTTAGCCTTTGGTTATCAGAGCCATGAGGTTTTATTACACTTAGATTTATCAGATAAAAGGCTTCTGGAGACCTATGATGTTTGTGTAACCCTCACCTAAATTTGAAAATAATTATATGTAGTGCTATCAAACATTACAGATATTAGGACTATATTGTGTTCCTAATGAGCTTGATATATTAAATGGCTGTTCCTTTATACCATTTTTGCAGAAACAATTCCTGCTGATAAACATTAATGGTGACTATCTACAGAGGGCCATTAGGATCACAGAGCCAGCTCTGATAATTTTGGAGTTTCCTAAAAACTTGTCAAAAGTGCAATCATGTTTTAAATAACGTTTTGAACTCTTTCAAGAAACTAATTTTTTTGGAATCTGTTATTATGCATTGGCTAGCTGCTAATTTCTTACTGCTACTTATTATGAATAAATTCAAGACTTATGCCCTCCTAACCTTAAGAAACTGAATCATTCGTCCTTCATCCTTAAACTTAGCAGGAAAATCAAAATGCTGTTTCAACTCATCCTCTGTAGTCATCTTTGGTCTTCCTCTTTAATCTACTCCTTCATTCTTAGGACAAGGAGTCTGCAAATGATAGCCCCATGGGTCAAATCCAGCCTCCCACCTGTTTCTGTATTGCCTATGAGTTAAGAATGATTTTTACATTTGTAAATTGCCTTAGTCCATTTGGGCTGCTATAACAAAATGTCATAGATGGGTTAGATTCTAAACAACAGATTTGTTTCTCACAGTTCTGGAGGTTGAGAAGTCTAAGTTTAGCGCACTGGCAAATTTGGTGTCTGGTGAAGGCACACTTTCTGTTACATAGATGATGCCCTCTACCTGTGTCCTTACATGATGGAAAGGACAACGGGTCCCTCTAGGGGTCTCTGCTATAAGGGCACTAATCTGATCCATGAGGACCCCACCCTCATGACCTAATTACCTCTAAAATGCCCACCTTCTAAAGCTATCACATTGATAATTAAATTTTAAAATATGAATTTTGAAGGGACAAAAACATTCAGACCATAGTATAAATGGCTGGAAATAAATTAGAAGATTTGTTACATTTGAAAATAATATGAAATTAATATAAGCAGCAGTAAGAAAACAACAGCTGATTAATACATACATACATATGGAAGTCAAATTTTAGTGTCCATAAATAATTTTTATTGGAACATAGACACACTCACTCATTAATCTTGCCTATGACTACCTTCCTGTGACAATAGCAGAGCTGAATAGTTGTGACAGAGACTATAGTGCCTGTAAACTCTAAAATATTTATTATCTGACTCTTTACCATAGGAGTTTGTCAAACCCTGCTCTGGACAGTCTTGTCAGGGCAGATTTTTATGAGGTTGCACCAAACTAAATAGCTTCTTTTCTAGATCTGTTCCGTCCTTTTGCACTCCAGAAAAATCTTGTTCAATGCCCATTGTGGGTTCAGATATCCCTAAAGCATTGGGATATGGCAAGAAAGTATGAAAATATTTATATTATTTGTCTCTTTTGTTCTGATTTCTATTTTTGTAAATGTTCTATTGGAGATGCAGGTCAAAAGTTTGCTTTGTTGATGGAGTACATGATCAAATAATTTTAGAGACCATTGACCTACGTAAATACATCAGAAGCCTGCTCACCTGGCTCAGCAAGGACAAACACTGACAACCCGATAGCAGCGAGAGACAGTGAAACATTTATTGCAGGGCACCAAGCAAGGAAGATCAGGCAACTCACACTTAAATCCTGACCTCCCTGATGGCTTACAGATGAGGATTTTTTAAAGCAGGGGTAAATTTCAGGAAAGCAGAAGTTACAGGCAAAATTGTAAATCAATACATGGAGGTTTCGCATTGGTTTTGGCCTAAAAGGGCAGTATATCATGAAGCAGGGGCTTACAGTTCGTAGGTAGATTCAGATATTTTCTGATTTGCAATCAGTTAAGGAAGAGAAGCTTTGTTTTGAAATTCACGGTCAGCAAAAAGAATGTTAGCTCTGGTTCTTGGGTTTGACTTTCTCTAGGTACCTCAGAAAGAAATGTAGAACAAAGAACTTTGGTCAAAGTTCAGCCCTTAGTTCTCCCTTATCTGAGGCCTGCTTTCAGGCAGATCCATTTGGTGGAGGTACAGATTTCTGAAAAACAACTTAGAGACGTATTTTATCGTTAGTTTCTATGAGAGAACAAAACATCCTGTGATTATAGCTTCCTTACCTATTGTTTTAAGCTACTATTACCTTCTTGCTTATCAATTTGCTTATTTACTTCTCAAGGCTAGTTAGGTGCCTGGAATTTTTCTTGAAGGATCTCAAGATTTTCCTTTATTTCCATGCTTGGGCTCCCACCCTCCGCCCCCACTGCAGGCCCCTAAAGGGGGTTCTTTCTCTAGCTCAATAACCTGTTTTCTGTAAAATGTTAGTGTTATTTGGGATATTTATGGGTAATATATGAAAAAAAACTTTTAGAATCCAAAAGGTTTGAAGGATAATGGATTATAGAAAATTATGCAGGTAGGTTTAGTACTGGATGCCTGATGGCCTTTAATATGCTTAGATGCCTTGTGAGTCACCAGAAGGAGGTCTCTTTGGTGTTTCCCCAAAATAGTGTAGTCACATAACTTCCCATTTAGCCCCAAATATCTCAAAGAACATTTTTGAAAAAGGTTCTCTCATTTCATAGAATGTTTCAGAATGTTAAATTTTATTGCATGTGTAAAAGCACAAATGATAATTATAGAGCACTATAAAAATATCAATTATCATTTGGAGATGCTTTTATCAATCTTGACACCCAGACAGGCATCTAAGTGACTGACTCAATTGTTACTTAAAATGTATTTGTTGTTGTTGTTACTGTTGCTACTTAATTAATTTTGAGTATATACTTGAAGTCAGACTGTGATTACAGCCCAAAAGAAAACTGCCACCATGATGATGTTCCTTATAACCATCTAATGATTTGCAAAGCTGCTTCAGCAAGCTAGTGGTAGGGTCTCAATCAGTATTTTAACCAAAGTGATAGGAAGATTTAGATTGTAGAACCTTCTGCAGGGATCAATTTATTTTTAGGTCAACCAATAAGAATATTTTGTGGATATATCCAGATTTTCTATTTGCCAACTTTTTTTGTTGTTATAATTTTGATTACACTGTAAACCAGAGTGTATGTGAGACATGTCTCAATCAATTTATGTATTTATTTAAAAACAGGGTCTCTCCGTGTCACCCAGGCTGGAGTGCAGTGGTGCAGTCATAACTTACTGCAGCCTCTTCCTCCCAGGCTCAAGCCATCCTGCCACCTCAGCCTCCCAAGTAGCTGGGACTGCAGGCATGTATCACCATGCTCAGCTAATTTTTGTAGAGACAAGGTTCCCCACATTGCCCAGGCTGGTCTTGAACTCCTGAGCTCAATGAATTTAGAAGTTTATTTTGGTGAGGTTAAGAGCATGCCCATGACACAGTAGGGCTTGATGACTTGTGCCCAAGATAATCAAGCTACAGCTTGGTTTTACACATGTATTAGTCCATTTTTACACTGCTAATAAAGACATACCTGGGACTAGGCAATTTACAGAAGAAAGAAGTTTAATGTTCTTACAATTCCATATATCTGGAGAGGCTTCATAATCATAGCAGAAGGCAAGGAGGAGCAAGGCATGTCTTACTTATGTGGATGACAGTAGGCAAAGAAAGAGAGAGCTTGTGCAGGAGAACTCCTTTTATAAAACCATCAGATCTCATGAGATTTATTCACTGTCATGAGAACTCCACAGGAAAGACTTACCCCCGTGATTCATTTACCTCCCACAGGGTCCCTCCCACAACACATGGGAATTCAAGACGAGATTAGAGACACAGCCAAACCATATCGTTCCAGCCCTGGCCCCTCCCAAATTTCATGTCCTCACATTTCAAAACCAATCATACCTTCCCAACAGTCCCCCAGAATCTTAACTCATTTCAGCATTAACTCAAACGTCCACAGTCCAAAGTCTCATCCAATACACAGCAAGTCACTTCCACCTATGAGCCTGTAAAATCAAAAGAAAGTTAGTTACTTCCTAGATAACATGAGGGTAGAGGCATTGGGTAAATACAACCATTCCAAATGGAAGAAATTGACCAAAACAAAGGGACTACAGATTCCAAGCAAGTCTGAAATCCAGCAGGGCAATCAAATCTTAAAAAGTTCCAAAATGACCTCCTTTGACTCCACATCCCACATCTAGGTCATGCTGATGCAAGAGGTGGGATTTCATGGCCTTCACCAGCTCCATTCTGTGGCTTTGCAGGGTATAGCCCTCCTCCTGTCTGTGTTCATGGTCTGGTGTTGAGTGTCTGCAGCTTTTCCAGGTGCATGGTGCAAGCTGTCGGAGGATCTACCATTCTGGGGTCTGGGGGACAGTGGCCCTCTTCTCACAGCTCCACTAGGCTGTGCCCTAGTAGGGACTCTAGGGCACTGATGCCACATTTCCCTTCTGCACTGCCCTAGTAGAGGTTCTCCATGAGGATCCTGTCCCTGCAGCAAACTTTTGCTGCCCTGGGCATCCACGCATTTCCATACATCCTCTGAAATCTAGGCAAAGTTTCCCAAACCTCGATTTTTGATTTCTGTGCACCTGCAGGTTCAACATTATGTGGAAGCTACCAAGGCCTGAGGCTTCCACCCTCTGAAGCAACAGCCTGAGCTGTTCCTTGGCCCCTTTTAGTCATGGCTGGGGTTGCTGGGACACAGGACACGACACCAAGTCCCTAGATTGCACACAGCAGAGGGACCCTGGACCTGGCCCATGAAACCATTTTTTCCTCCTAAACCTCTGAGCCTGTGATAGGAGAGGCTGCCACATAGGTCTCTGACATGCCCTGGAGACATTTTTTCAATTGTCTTGGGGATTAGCATTTGGCTCCTCGTTACCTATGCAAATTTCTGCGGTCAGCTTGAATTTCTCCTCAGAAAATGGGATTTTCTTTTGTATCTCATTGCCAGGTTGAAAATTTTCTTTTCTTTATTTTATTTTATTTTATTTTTTTGAGGCAGAGTCTTGCTTGCTCTGTTGCCCAGGCTGGAGTGCAATGGTACAATCTCAGCTCACTGCAACCTCCACCTCCCAGGTTCAAGTGATTCTCCTGCCTCAGCCTACTGAGTAGCCGTGATTACAGGCACCTGCCACCACACTAGCTAATTTTTGTATTTTTAGTAGAGACAGGGCATCACCATGTTGGCTAGGCTGGTCTTGAACTCCTGACCTCAAGTGATCTGCCCACCACAGCCTCCCAAAGTGCTGGTGTCACAGGCATGAGCCACCATGCCCAGCTAGGTTGGAAATTTTCTAAGCTTTTATGCTCTGTTTTTCTTTTAAAACTGAATGCCTTTAACACCACCCAAGTCACCTCTTGAATGCTTTGCTGCTTAGAAATTTCTTCTGCCAGATACCCTAATCATGAACTTGAGAGAGATGTCTCTCAAGTTCAGAGTTCCACAGATCTCTAGGGCAGGGGCAAATGCTGCCAGTCTCTTTGCTAGAACAACAAAAGTCACGTTTCCTCTAGTTCCCAACAAGTTCCTCATCTCCATCCAAGACCATCTCAGCCTGAATTTCATTGCCCATATCATTATCAGCATTTTTGTCAAAGCTATTCAACAAGTCACTAGGGAGTTCCAAAATTTCCTACATTTTTCTTTTTCTGAGCTCTCCAAACTGTTCCAACCTCTGCTGTCTATCCATTTTCATAGTCACTTCCACATTTTTAGGTGTCTTTTCAGCAGCACCCCACTCTACTGGTAGCAATTTACTGTTTCAGTCCATTTCGTGCTGCTAATAAATACACATGCAAGACTCGGCAATTTACAGAATAATGAGGTTTAATATAGTTACAGTTTCACATGGCTGGGGAGGCCTCACAATCATGGCAGAAGGCAAAGAAGACAAAGTCACATCTTACATGGATGGCAGCAGGCAAAGAGAGAGTGCAGGGAAACTCCTCTTTATAAAACCATCAGATCTCCTGAGACTTATTCACTATCACGGGAACATCACAGGAAAGACCTGCCCCATGGGTGCCTCCCACAACATGTGAGAATTCAAGATGAGATTTGGGTAGGGACACAGCCAAATTATATCAACACATTTTAGGGAGACATAAGACATCAATCATTACGTGCAAGATATACATTGGTTTAGTCCAGAAAGGCAGGACAACCTGAAGCGGGGGAGGGTTCCAAGTCACAGATTCAGAGATTTTCCAATCAGAAGTTGGTTGAAAGAGTTTATCTGAAGACTTGGAATCAATAGAAGGGAGTTTCTGGGTTAAGATAAAGGATTATGGAGACCAAGATTCTTATTATGCAGATGAAGCCTCCAGGTAGCAGGCTACAGAGAGAATAGATTGTAAATGTTTCTTATCAGCCTTAAAAATGTGCCAGACTCTTAGTTAATTCTCTCCTAGATCAGGGAAAAGACCTGGAAAAGGAAGGGGATTCTCTACAGAAAGTAGATTTTCCCCACAAGAGACAGCTTTGCAGGACCATTTCAAAATATGTTAAAGAAATATAGTTTAGGATAAAATACTTCAATTTCTTTCAGAACCTGTTATGTGATGCTATACTAGAGTGAGGCTGGAATTTGGTGTCTTATTGCACAAAAAGTTTTTTTCATCAGTCTTAAGATCTCTATTTTAATGTTAATACTAATAATGTTAAAATAATCTCTATTTTAATGTAGAATGAGGCATGTCCGGCCTGACCTTCCCATCATGACCTGAACTAGTTTTTCAGGTTAACTTTGTAATGCCCTTGACTGAGAGGAGGGGGCCTATTCATATTATTGGGGACTTAGAATTTTATTTGTAGTTTACAACACCTTTTACAGAAAGAGAAGCTACTCTGATTAAAGTAATTTGTTAAGTAATTTAAATGATGAAATTCTATATATCATATTGTCTTCTGAAGGATAAAGTGAGAAGTGTATTATCTTAGAATTCTGGGTTTGAACTAACAACTCCCATTTGCTTTCAGATCCCTCCTCCATAAGTCAAATTTATTCACTTTTTTCTATAGTAATGCCTGAAAAGTAGTGCTGATAGAGTACTATTATGAATAACACATTGTGAAATCTAGAATTCTTAGGGTTTCTTTGTTTACTTGGTTAATTATTTTTGTTTGGTTTTGATTTTAACTTCTGAAACCTTACCCTGTGAGGGCCATATGGATCACCTTTCAGGTATAACATGATTGTCTCATAAAACTAAAAAAAAAAAAAAAATAATTTGAGAAGACACAGACAGGAAGTTTTTCAAATGTCCTTCAGTTTACTTGTTTTCGGTTCCCCAAAAGAGACTGATGCAAAGCAGTTTGGAGTTTGAATAGCTTTGAAAGCATTTATTGTTCCAAGGCTAATTTTAACCTTGTGATAAAGATTGCTTTTTGTATTCAGTTGAATGTGAGATCCAGTAATTGTTTGTCAAGGCTAAGTGCTGTAGGACATAATACATTTTTTAATAGTGTTTTGTAATTATAATACAAGCATCTTTATGGCCTAATATATGAAAGAATGCTATTGAGTAGGATGATGAGAAAACAGACTTCAAATTTTATTATTTTAATTATTATATCTCATAGCTGCTTAACTTATATTTAGGGTAGTTTGACTTTGTATGTATGCTCAAATGAATGATTTTTCATTAGCTGAATAGTTTCATAGATTCTTGGCAGAAACAAATTTTTTATCCTCCTCATTTTTGTCTTTCCGTTTTAGTCAGTAGGATATTGGTGAGGAAGGTTCCCTAAGGTAGCCAAAACAGAGGTGTGTGTTGCCCGAAATGACTTTAATATGAGTTTGAAATTACCTCTATAGGGAAGTTTTACACTTTCTCTGTTTTCCAAAGTTTCTATGATTGAAATCTCTAGAATGAAGTTGAAAGTAGACAGATTTAGCAGGAGAAAGGGCATACAAATTTATCACCTTCATATACACGGAAGTCCCACAAAATATGAGACTCTAAGGAGTGCCAAATTGTGGAAGCCTAAATAATATTTTGAGCTACAGAATGAAGTAGGGGATTGGGGCTTCTGAGGGGAGGTGGCAGCACAAGTAATAGAAGGGTGAAAGGAGGAACTGAACTGAAAACAAAGGTTGTCTTATTATGCAGTTAAAGTGTCCCAGGTAGTAGCCCTAAGAATAGGTGAAAAGTCTAAGTGTGATCTCTTTTTTTTTTTTTTTTTTTTTTTTTTGAGATGGACTTTCACTTTCGTTGCCCAGGCTGGAGTGCAATGGCATGATCTTAGCTCACCGCAGCCTCCACCTCCCAGGTTCAAGTGATTCTCCTGTCTCAGCCTCCCGAGTAGCTGGGATTACAGGGGCCCGCCACCAGGCCTGGCTGATTTTGTACTTTAGTAGAGACAGGGTTTCTCCATGTTGGTCAGGCTGGTCTCGAACTCCCGACCTCGGGTGATCCACCCACCTTAGTTTCCCAAAGTGCTGGGATTACAGGCAGGAGCCACCGTGCTGGGCCGTGTCTCTTCTTTTGCAAGGAGTTAATCTTTACTGGTTAATGTAGATTCCAGGGAAGGAGTTCAGGACAATGACATTTCTTCAGGAGGAATTTCCTTTAGTCAGATAAAAGAAACTTCTGAGAAAGCCTCTCCCTGCACTTCAGGAGAGAAAGGATCAAGAGATGGGGGCTGGGAGAAGGCCAGAGAGACCTTGGTTCTGAGGCTATTCCTTTAGTTCAAAGTACTCAGCGTATCAACGCACCATACTTCAGGGTATCGTTTTTTGAGCCTCAATGCCTCTAAATCATAAATTTGTGCCAAGGGTTTCAGATAGCAGTATCTCCAATCTGAAATGTTTCCATGTTGTATGTTTTGTAGTTGTATAGATAAATGACTTTGAAATCCTCATCAGTGGTAGATTAGGGATCCACCAAGGGATCTGTAATCCCAAAGGATCATGTCATACAAGCTCATCATTTTGTTAGTGGAATGCCTAGAATCAATATTCTTTCTAAAACATCATTCAGAACCATATGACAACAGAGGTGGTAATATTGAGGCAAAACATACAATCTTAGAGTTAAACACTGCTATCTTCAGATTTGCACCTGCTTTTTTTTCTGCTTAATGAGTTTGTTTTCATTTTTTACTGTAAAAATTGCATACCTACAAAAAGTATATAGTTTAAGATATAGTAAAAATGAATACCTTTTTCTCATTTCACAGAATAAGAGAACATAAGATATTCCTGTACCTTTGATTCTATGTGTGCCTCCTCAATTATATTCCTTTCTCTTGCCTTGAAAGGTGACTATTTTACGTTTTATGATAATAATTTTCTTGCTTTTGCGTATGTTTTTCACATAATGTTTTTCTAAACAGTGTACTATTTAGTTTTGTTTATTTTTTTGCTTCATATAAACATAATCACACCTTTATATTTTTACACAGCTTGCTTTTTTCTTGTTATTGTTCAATATTTTGTTTTTTCACATCAATCCTAGTTGCAGAATTAGCATTAGTTCATTAATTTTCTCTACCATATACTATTTGCTCACAATTCCTTTTGTTGGAAATGTCTTTATTTTATCTTTATCCTTGAGTTATAAGTCTACAAGGTATGCAATTCTCAGTTAACATTTCTTATTCATATAAAATATTCTACTCTCTTCTGGTTTTCATTGGTACTGCCAAGAAGTGAGCTCTCAATCTGCTTTTTATTTTTGTGAGTATTTTTTTCCTCTGGTTATTTTTTAATTCTTCCCTTTCTTATATACTACAATGTATGTAGATATCAGTTTTTTTAAAAACTTATTTTCCTCAGTTTGTTGGTGTCTGGAATCTAAGAATTGGTGCCCTTCATCAATTCTATTAAACCCCTGACAATATCTTTGGAAATAGTGCCTCTCCTATTTCTCTCCATTTGCTTCTTGTGAACTGCAATTTGATTTTTCCTTTACCTCGTTAAGCTATTCTCCGTGTCTCTTAACCTCTCGATCATGTTTTGCATCACATTTGTTTGTGCTTTCAGGTAACTTTCCCAGATATATCATCATATCATCCCTAAACCATTAGGTTTTAATTTTCCATATTTTTTTTTATTTCTAGAAATTCTATTTGCTCATATGTAATATCTTCATGATAAACTTTGAGTTTCTCATTATTTATACATTCAAGTCTCTCTTGTATTTTTAAGCATATTAAATTTTTTATATTTTACATCCAGTAATCCCATTATATACATTTTTTGGTAGATCTGATTTTGTAGCTTTTTCTTTGCACTGGCTCCCACCTATGATATCTTTTTTCTCATGTCATTAGTGGTTTTCTTCTCTGGTGGGCTCACATTCCTTGAAAATGTATTTATGGGAATTTATAAATATTTGAGGTAAAGTAAATTCTTTCAGAGAGGGTCTGAGATTGCTTTTACTAGTTATCTAAGGATATCATGACTAGGAACCACTTTTAAACCAAATTTTTAACCTCGCAGTTTAAATTTTGGGGCTCACACAGGTTAAGATTCTTAGAAGAGACTTACCTCCTTGATTACTAAAGCTGAAACTGACGCATGACCCGCCATTGCTCTCTAGTTATTTTCTAGTGAGAGCATCACTCTTTCTTGGTCCTATATTTATGTGGAGATTTCTACTCTACCTAACAACGTAGTCAGTCCCAGACTTTGTCTGCTGTCTCAAGTGTTTGTAACTCAGTTTCTAGGCCACCAGGGATGGGCAAAAACCTTGAGGTAAACACCACCCAACAGTTAGTTTGCCCTTGTGAATCTCTGCTTTGTGCTTATTTCTGATCTCTCAGAAATTTCCTTATTTTGATACCAGTACAGCTATGCATCTTTTAGAAAAAAACATATCCTGTCCAGTAGGTTTATCTGTATTATATTGCAAGGGATTTCTTTCAATATCTTGTTAACCATGTTGTAGAAATGGAAAACTCCTCTCTTGACTCTTTTAGATACTCCTTTAAATAGTAGTCATTTCGTTTGCAGTCGACTGTAGAGCCAGAGATTTACACAAGTTTTCCTAAAAGTAAAGATTTTAAAAAATATTTATCACTTCCAATGAAAATTCTGCTCTAATACTTGAAAATAATTAATAATTGTTAAAACTGACTCATGCTTACACCTTCACAGCTGCTATTCTGGGCCTTAAAAGATTTCTTCAAAGCATATCACACGATCATCTTATAAGCAGGCCAACAGAAATTTCTAAGTTAATTACAGTTTGGCAGAGTGTATCCAAAACCTCTTATCTGAACAGTGAACCCAATAATTTAATCAGTCTGTCTGTTGATTAATCACGTTCTAATCCATCTGATATCAGCACTAAAAAAGCCCTTCATCTGTTTCTTGTAAAACTTATCTCTATGAATGCACAGCTGCTGTGAGCTATTGGTATTAATAACTTGAATAGGAGACAGAACACAATGGATTCTCAAAGCCTGCAGAAAAAGTTTGAACTCCTTAAAACAGTCATTCAAGACTCTGCAATCTGACCCAACTCTATTTAATCCTCCCATCCTCATTTCCGGTTTATTTCCCAGCTTTAGCCGTGAACTAGTTAAAGCCAGTCACCTGAACTCTTGCAACTTTTGTTTTGACTGTTTCTGAAGCTAGTGAGTTGGTGAATGAATAAACATTTATTTATCAAATACCACATGCCAGTCATGTGCTGTATTGCTTCATTTAATATCCTACAACTTCTCCGTGACAGAGTGATGGTTATCCGGATCGGCAGATGAGAAGGTCAAAAAACAAAACAAACCACTTTTAGTGTCTAGTTTACAAAATCATAAGCTCTTTGAAAAAGGGCAAGAGGAAAAACAAAAGGCTACATGATTATGTGAGCCAGTATTTTCATCAGTCAGACATAAATAAAATTCAGAAAATTAATCTCCATATTTCTGCAGTATAAGACACCACATGCTTTATATATGTGACACACTATCCAAGAGGTGAGGAACATTTGGTGTTGGGTGAGCACTGGAGAATATGTGAGTAAAACTCCTTCCTTGACATATAGCAGACATTCAGTCTGGTCAGTTTTCATTTATTATTCCCCTCTTTTAAGCCTAACCAGGTCATACATTTTTTCTTATTTATTTTAGAACAATGTGCTCTTCTTTGTTCTTCCTTTACTACTTCTTCCACTGTCTTCCCTTCTTACGTAGAATATCTATCCATTCCATCAGTTCAGCCTAGGCCAAGACTGAGATTAAGTACACACCGTGCCATTTTGTGTTGACAGTCTTCAACACACTAACACATGATAATGAGAGAGTCCCAGTATAGTCTAAAACACTGGAGAATGTCAAGGCATTCTTAGAATTTTGATCTTGCAAGGTTTTGGGCCTCAGGAATAGGAAATGGACCATCTTGTTTGATTCAAGACTATGTAGAGTTTTTATTTCACTAAATGATAATTATTTTGCCTGTCTTACCACCATTTTCCTAGATAATTATCCTTTATCAGTGTCTGTATATTTTCTTCTAAAGTTTCTAAGGTGAATTTAAATCTACTGGTCCTGGTGTCACAGATTCCTGTAATACTAGTTGCCCGGCTCTCAATTACGCCATGGTTGTTTACCTGAGCATCTGTGTGAATCCTAATTAATTTTATCCTGCCAGACATAGTTCATTAAACAAGGGATGACTAACTAATGCAGCTTAAGCCCATTAGGGCCTCTGTCACCAGAGGTTAAAATCTGGCTAAGAGATTACAAGTTTGGAGGAGTGTCTTTCCCTACAACTTGTAAACTTGGGACTTGTCAGAGAGCTATATTCTATCATGTGAACTGAGACAAAGGAGGCCCTCTGTGGAGAGAAAGAAAGAAAAATGAAGAGTTAAGCCAACAGAAGCAGAGAGGAGACACAGAGTGATTCCTAGCTGAGGTGTAGTTGCATATTTGTGTGTGTTATGTGAAATACTCCTTTTCCTTAAAATAAATAGACCACACCCCATTTTTTAAAAATTTAACTTATTCAAGTTGATTTGTTTTTCTTGCAACTAAGTTCTAATTATTATTATGTATATTAAATGTTAAGAGGTCACTAACAACATTATTATTATCCATATCACATAAGCACACCTGAGTTCTAGTCTCATCTCTAATGCTTACTAGATATGCAACCATGGATATAGGTCGTGATAATTTCAAAAGACTGATATATGTGAAAGATTTGTGCTATACATATCTAAAATATTATTATTTCTACAATGTCAGTGCTACAACTTCTCTGATAATTTGTCTTTTATTTCTAGGATAATAGTGCTATTTTTGCTTATTGTGTTTTCAGTGTATATAGGTCTGAAGTTCCTGATGACAAAAGGGCAAATTCTGTCACTAATTCAGATATTGAGTACTGTCTTTATATAAGATACTACAAGAGAAAAATATGATTTATTGAGAACAAATACTCATCTTGCCCACTTTGCCCCTCCAAGAAAACCAAGTGGAGATTATTCTGACCATTATAAAGTTTATTCTGTGGAGGAATCAAATATTAATATACTTAGTTCATGAAGAAAATAAAATGTTAGCGAGTTCTTTCATAGTAGTGCAATTGTTCTAGAAACTGGGCCACACTTGAATTTTATTTTACTTTTAGCTATTCCCAGGGTATCAGTATGTTAGATTTATAATGATGGAATCCGACTCTGTAACAAGATATTTGTTGTTAGACTTCTCTGTAGAGTGATTTTCCTCTTTTGTGAAATAATGTATGGTTGTGTTGTACTTATCTCAGTAGGATTTTATTAGGAAAGTGATATATTTTAGGAGACAGTTTGTCATGAAGTACATTTAATTTTTGAACTCCTAGTTTATAAAACCAAATAATTAAAATATTTTTGACAAAATATTTGCAGCAGAATCTTGGAAGTTAAGAAAACAAAACAAATGTTTCTTCGATTTCAGTTACAGGTTTTCAAGTAAACTGATAAGACTTTATCAGCAACTCATAGCAGTATACACTATGTTACCACATAACTCATTGAACAGATTTCTCATTCTGCCACACATTTCTGCAGTTCAAGAGTGAAGCTTCTTTATAATTATATATCACTAGTACTTTCAGAAAGCCCTCCTTGCTCTACCATTTCCAATTTCTCCTCCAGCATCTACCTACTCCAAGAAGTAACTTCTATCTTGAATTATTTTTAGTTGTTACCTTACTTATATTCATAGTTTTATCCTATCAGTATGTTTCACTACATAATATATTGCTTTGTGTTGTGTGTCATATTCTATATATTTTTCTAGAACTTGCCCTTTTCGTTCAACAAGATGTTTATAAAATTCATCCACTATGGTATATGTAGCTATGATTCACTTTGCAAATTTTATTTCTTGTTTTCATCCAACTTTGTTTGACCCCATTCTTTTTCTAGCCTCTTACTCAGACATTTCTGCAAAGTTTTCTTTTTCTGTTCATTGTGGCCATTGTGACTGTTTTAATTCAGTAGTAACCATGGAAACATCATAAGTTTTTATAATAAGAGAGGTCAAGTAAATGAACCTAAACAAATATAATCAGTCTGCTTACCATTTAAATCTCTTTTCTGATAGAGAAAAAATCATTATCATCACTTCAAATGTTAAAAGGTCACTAATACTTTATGTTATAGTGGTAGTTATAATATTACATAAAGCAAAGCTATTACCTAACACTTCCTTTTCTATAAACATCTGTTTTTAAAATATCTGAATATCGTTAATGCACTGAAGATGAGAGCTATGGCAGTTTGTCTTTTTTATTATAGAGAATGAACTCTTATCTACTCTAACTATTCTTGAATATGTTTATTTTGTTATATTAACTCCCTTAAGCAATGCTAATAAGAATTAGCCATTAAATATTAAAGCAAAATATTCTCTTATGAAATCATGCTCAAATTCTAGTCTTCCCAGGTCAAAAGCTTTAGTAAGTTATTGTCCAATTATTGAAACTCTAACTCTAGTTATATAACCAAAGATAATTGGTTATATCTTTGTTTTCATTCATCTTTCACTTAATTTAAAAATTCTAAAAGTCTCAAGTCAGTGGAGAAGGTTTTTGGCAAAACAATAGCAAACATGACTGAATTTGGGAAAGAAAACCTAGAATAAAATTTGTATTACCGATTTATTACTGGATGAATACATTGGAATTTTGCACTTTAGTTGAATTTGGAAAATGTTGAATTTCTATGATGCTAACAAATTCCTTACAGATAGTTAACCCGTTCTACGACAGTAGGCATCTGCAATTTGAGAAGTTATAAAGGGCCTTTTATCTTTGGTTGAATTAAGGAATGAGAAAATTGACCTGTTTAAATAAACATTCTCTATTATAAATCAACACAAAGGAAAAAGCATTCTCTATCATAAAGCAAATAAATTTTCCTTTGATTTGGTTTGTACTTCCTGTTCATTATCTTGATTAAGGAGATCATTGATAACTCTCCTATGCTGTATTTACAGTTTAACACCACATCATAGAAGAGAAAAATAAACCAGCTCCAACATTAACAAGAAACTTAACTCATAATACACAAAGAAAGAATTGTTAAAGGTAGAATTGTAGGCTTTGAGGTATTACTGAGGGGGGAAGTGCTTAAGAAAGAAGCGTTTTCTTGACTGTCTTCCAATTAAATACTGTCAGCTTATTGATCCTTTTGGCGAATGTGAGATGGTGGCCTTGTGGTTATTAGTAGGTTACTGTAAATAGCATATAGCATATAGCTTAGAATTCCTGAACCATGAAGATTTTTTCCTTATTAGTTATAGGTGAAATTTCCATTCTGTGTCTTTTATATTCTATGAGATTTTAAAAATTCCTATGAATACTGTGAAGATGTGTTCTTAGCATACAGGACAAACGTAAAAGACAACCGTAGTTGGACAGGCTCATTAGCTAGGAAATACCGTAGGTGGTCATGGATCAGGTTAAGAATTCACATCCACATGAACTAAAAAAGCCTGGGAGTTGGATTGTATCTGAATGGGGGCATTCTATTTAAATCCTAGAGATCAGCGATACCCAGCAGTTAAGAACTAGCAACCAGGAAGGTCTTAGAAGCTGCAGTGAGATGAAGTTCAAGCATGCTTTCTGTCAGGGAGTCGTCACAGTAGGCTGCGTGAGAAGGCCTCTAGCAGTGGGTGGTTTGTATCACAGCACTTGGTTCAGGGATCTATCCATGGGAGGGGGTGTACTGAGTTGTAGAAAAAGGGGTCCCTGAAGGATCAGAAGAAGCAAGCAAGAACCCAATTCTAGACAAATGGACTAGAAGGAAAAGATCTAAGCATAGTAATAAATCCTGAACTTTGAATCAAAGCCTGTTTTTGCTATAAAGACATACCTGAGCCTGGGAAATTTATGAAGAAAAATAAGTTTAATTGGCTCATGGTTCTGCAGGCTCTATAGGAAGCATAACAGCATCTGCTAATGTGGAGGCCTCAGGAAGCTTCCAATCAAGGCAGAAGGTGAAGGGGGAGCAGTCACATCATATGACGAATCAGGAACAAGAGAAAGAGGGGAGAGGTGCTACACACTTTTAAAGGGCCACATCTTACAAGAACTCACTCACTATCATGAGGACAGTACCAAGAGGATGACACTAAACCATTTATGAGAAATTCTCCCCCATGATGCAATCAATCATCTCCACCAGGCCCCACCTCCAATACTGAGGATTACATTTCAACATGAGATTTGGGTGGGGTACACCTCCAAACTATATCAAAGCCCAAACCACCAGTCTGTTCAGCAGCAGAATGTGGCCAACAATAAATGTCTTTGGTTCTCATACCTCAGGACAAGACTTATTCTAGTGCCTATGGTTTTAGTCTAGACTCATTCAATATACAATACTTTATTTTAGCACCACTAAAGGCCAGGCTGGAAGCTGGGCATGTAATAGTAAACAAAATATAGTTTCTTTCTTTACAAGTCTTATGCTGTAGTGGAAGGTACAGTCAGGAATATAGACAATCACAATAAATGGTAGTAAGAATGCCAATTGGGGAAGGTATATATTGTTATGGTGGCATGAGTCAGAGCATGTTACTAAGACTCAATGGAGTTGGAGAGAAAAGAAAAACTTCTCAAAGGAACTGAAGTCTAAGTGAAGATATGGAGAATGGGCAGGAGTAGGGATGCTGCTAACATGCATCAGTTTTGTTGAATAAGCAGGAAGCACCTGTTTCCAGGTGACCAATAAATTAAAAAATGGTCGTCAAAAGCAGATGCCCCATTATTTGCTCGCCAACACAGTACCAGGGCTCTTGACTTGGTGAACTAAATACAGACTTCACTCCTCCTTGGCTAAGAAATCCTGTGTAGAGAACAACTTGTGACCTAGGTTGAACTTACTTAGGTGAAGAGCACTTAGAGTAGGGAGTAAAGCAGAGGAAAGGAGGGTCTCAAGGTTTAAAGGGTATGGCTCTTAAAAATTGGAACACAGAAGAAAACCAGCCTCATCTAAGTGAAATATTTCAAGAATTGTCTTCTCAGACCATGAAAACACCAGAGTACCCAATGGATGAGCTTCACAGAGCCACCTGTAGGGACGCAGAACATACGTTTAAGCATTTGCCAAGATGGAAATTGACCCACAAGGCTTGAGCTTCGTGGAGTAACTCTGTTTGTCATTTTACCCATTAAGATTGTGAAACATGGTTTCACAATAGCAAATCAAAGCAAGGCTGGTGATGTTGCACACAATTACAATAGAAATGGAATGGCTTAATTAGTAAAAAATTAACTGGCATGATTCCTATAAGTTAAAATGTACATATTTCAGGAGGCTTATTGTAACATTTATACCATTTATTTTATAATATACTAATTCGCATGTAAAAGTGAATGTAAATTACCAGAAATTAACATGCAATGTGAAGAAAAGTCCTTTTATCCTCTGCAACTGTAGCATTTGGCAGATTCAGGAATAAATAATCTTTTGTGGCAAGGGTATGCCTTATCAAACATATGCAGATCAGCACTAATTAATGCTAATTAAGGTTTCCTGTCTATCTAGTTGGAAAAACGTCCAAATGTTATGAAATCCAGTTAGTATGCCTATTACGCTAATTGTTTTATATGGGGTGGTTCTTAATTAAAATATGTAAATTGACCTTAATTGCTATATACTAATGGGGGTTCATGTTATCTTACTAAAAGTGACAAGATGGTGAGGAGGGGTACTTAAATGACTAATTCTGATAAATCCTTAACTAAATGACCTTTACTCAAAATTAATTTTAATTGGAAGTTGGCAAAAGAAACATTTTCCTTCTTTGTTTCTTTTTAGTTTTAAGTAATGGAAGAATGTTATTCTTCTTTGTTAATACAGCTTTAGAAGCAGTTGTGGATTGTTAATTACACTTAACAAGAAAGTTAATTTTACTGTTTACTGTTTATAGGTATCAGGAAGTTATTGATATACTCCTTTCAGTCTTGGAGAAAGTGACTTTCTTCTCATTGAATGTGAATATGTAGTTATAATCCTATAAGTAATTTGACCTAGCCAGTTTATTAGAATGTGTGTTAATGGTTGATGAGCTAGTAATACTAATATGTATTCCTTCACTGATTTACATCAGAGTTACTTTTTTTAGAAAAAAAAATATAAACTTTTTACTGACATTAATTCTTATTGGAGTTAGACTATGATTGGAGATACCTAGATTAAATAGACAGAAATGATAAACTTTTGCATTTTACCTATCATATTTTTATTATTTAATTGCAAACAAATTAAAATGAGTATGCCCTAAATGAGTGTTAATGAATATAAATATTTTTATTTTTGCACTGTTCTAAACCTAGAATTACAAGAAGTAATTTAGCTAAAGCTAACAAATACTTTATTTTACCTTTTTATTTGCAAGTAGTTTATGTTCAATTCTAATTTAATGTATATTAAAAATTCCCCTGCAAAAATGTGAGAAGGGACTTCATAAAATATTGTCATATGGAAATTAGCAGATAATAAAGATTATAGCTTTTCTTTGTCAAAAGGCGACTCAATATCTTTACTCTTTCATCAGGACATTGTGACAAATGTTTCCCCCAGAATCATCCGGGGAACCACCTCTGGCCCCATGTATGGCCCTGGACAAAGCTCCTTTCTGAATATTGAGCTCATCAGTGAGAAAACGGCTGCATATTGGTGTCAAAGTGTCACTGAACTAAAGGCTGACTTTCCAGACAACGTAAGTGTGATTTAACATCTAAAACAAGAGAATTGGCATAAGTTGGTGAATGTTTATTTAAACATCCAATTCATAGGCTTATAAATATTAATGTGTATATTTTATTAAATAATCTGCCAGTTGCTTTGCTGATGCATAGAAAGATAAAAAAGAAAGAAAAGCTCAAGAACTCATAAAAATCCACACAATGTGAAGCTTTGTTATAAATGGGTGCCATGTAAGATGGAAGAAGTATCTACATAAGCAGAAGGAAGAGAAATAAAATGCTCATTTTATTGAGTTGGCTTTCACTGTATGTGGCTGGTATTTATGAAGGTGATGACCTTAGGAAGAAATTGCAGACTATAAATCATTTTAAATATAAACCTGAGGCAGAAGCAGCATATCTTCCTATGAAGTTTATATTTTTTCAGTGGGAAATAATTTATTAAATAATTTTAACACTTCTATAGTAAATGAGTCAACTATCTTGTATAAAATCTTTTTTTCTCTTAAAAGAACCATGCCTAAATATTGCAGTAAAATCAGGCTTAAATATAATAGATAATATTTTCTCTTCAATAATCTGGTTAGGGTGATCCTTAATGTCATTCATTTATTGTCCCTATCCCTCCCACCTCCCTCTCCCACTTCCTATTTTTTTCCTACTCCCTCTTCCTCTTTCTCTCTCTTCCTTCCTCCCTTTTCCCCTCCCTCCTCCTCAATTCTCTGTCTCTTTCAGATACACACAACTTATTTCTCTTTCTTTCATTCTTTCTTTCAATGAATTGTTAGTGAATGGAGGTTGAGGTTTGCAATGTGTGTGTTTATGTCATCGAAAATATTTTTTTACCTACATGTGTCTTTCAAAGACAAAAGACAACACTGAAGTATACTAATGATAAATATTTTTAAATCTATTGAAATTGGTGGATGTTTGTCTACAAACTGATAAATTGCAAATTCTTACAAAGGAATATAGAAATCACACGATTGCCTTGCCCATCAAGTTTTTCTTCTGTTTTAGACAGCTCTAATTATTTCAAAATTATCTCTTGATAATTTTGAAATAAAATACATGCACATAGAAATAAAATAAACTTGAAATAAAATATATGCACATAGAACTTGACATAAAATACATGCACTTGAAATAAAATACATGAAATAAAATAAAATACATTAACTTGAAATAAAATACATGCACATAAAACGAATGTAATTTATCTTCCTCAAGATAGTCGTTTGGATGTGAAGGGAACTATCATGACCCATCTAAAATCTGTAGTTTCTGCTTATTAGGAATTTTTCCCTTCCTGAGCTTGACGTGAAAATTATCCCTGTTTTCACATTATATAATTAACTCTATATAAGAATTATGCTGAGCTATTTGTTTATTAAAGGACCCACATCTTTTGGGAAGCCTTTCTCAGAATGATAAGGACTAAAAAAAAAAAGATTAACTCTAAAAAGAAATAATATATTTGTAAACCTGATCTACACTACTAAATATTAAATACTCTGCCAGGTACTGAACATGCAACATGATAATAATGGTTATAATATATTATGAGCACTCATATAGCACTCACTCTGTGCTAGGCACAGTTACAAAAGTTTTATTTATTTTAAGCTCATTTGAACTTTTTGAACAACTTTATAAGATAGGTAGTATTATTTTCTCTATTTCACTGATGAGGAAACTGAGGCACACAGTGATTAAGTACCATATCAATCGTTACACACGTAATATATGGTGAAGCTAGAATTTGAACTTGAAATTTGCTTTTATCATCCATGCTCTGTCTGATAAGAGTGTTCTCTGATCCAGTGCATTTGCCTATGTTGTCCTTAAATATTCAGTATTACATTTTTTTTTAACTAGAGATGGGTCCCCCGCACCTGACTCTGTAGCCCAGGCCAGAGTACATTGGCTCCATCATGGCTCGCTGCAGCCTCCAGCTCCTAGGTTCAAGTGATCCTCCCACCTCAGCCTCCCAGGGCCTGCAGGTGCATGCCACCATGCCCGGCTAATTGTTTAATTTTTTGTAGAGATGACGTCTTGCTATGTTGCCCAGGCTGGTCTTGAACTCCTGAACTCAAGCGGTCCTCCTACCTCAGCCTCCCAAAGTGCTGGGATTACAGGTGTAAGCCACTGTTCCTGGTCTAGTACTACATTTTAATGCAACATGAGAATGGTATGAAATATAATTTCCCAAATACTGATTCCATAGTATCTAGATAAGCTAATGTGTCTGAAAAAAAAATATTTTCCTAAAAAATAACTTGTACCAATGGATTGTCTTAGCTTCATGTGACACTTTTTCTCTTTTTTGGGTAAGAGTAAGTTGTTGTAATAATGACCACCAAGAAATGACAGTAAGTGGACAAGAAAGCTGAGAGGAAACCCTTGCTTTGTGATTCTACAGTCAAGTAGAAAGAAGAGACATAGTTAATATTCTTTTCAATTTCCCTGGCAATAATTTTCTTCTCTTAGAATGCTTTTTCTTGAGAAAACAATGCATACTTTTCTTGTTTCTGATTCTTTCCCTATTTAGACTATACACATTATTCTTTTTCTGTATTCCTAGAACTAATTTCTAACATTTTTATTCCTTATATCGAAGATAACATTTTAAATACCATTAAAATGGCATTCCCATTTGAACCCATAGAAATAATGTGTGTGCACCTCGATATTGCCATGCTGAGAGTAGACAGTCCCCTGCTGTTTTGGAATTATTCTGATGGGTTTGCCCAATGAGCTGAATGAAAGAAGGTGACCCTTCATTTTCCAAGTTTAATTATCACTCTTGCTGGAGTTTTTTCACATCATTCTCGAGTGCATGGCTGCCACCTTTAATGACAGGGACTGGACAATTCAACCCACTGTGGCAGCTTCTAAGCAAAAGCTAACTTTTCTGATAAAAAGAATTGTGCTGGGTGTGGATATAGGTCAGCTAATATCAGTAGCTAATGTCTCTGTTTCCAGAGAGGGTGAGCACCAGTTGACCATGAACCAGAGGAGACGGCTGATGAACTTCTTGAATGTAAAGGCAGAGAGACCTGTGAAATATATTGTGAGGGCTCATCTCTGAATTGTCACAGTTATACCAAAGCCTACATTCACACTAGACTTCTGCTTGGCTTTCAAGGTTTCCTTTTATTTATCCGTGAATTAAATTTGGCACATTGATCATTATAGTGACAATTTATTACTGACTAAGAGCTTTTTGTTCCTAAGTTGAGATTTTGTAATGCTTATTATTAAATGTACAGAATAACTAGGGCTTGCAGAAGTCAATTTTTAGTGAATCCTTTTATTCTCAATGCAAAAGCCTTATGAATCATATATTTCGGGCCGGGGAAAATTTTTTTTAACAAAAAATACATGCTGCACTTTGAATGCACTGAATTAGGAAGCGAAGACTGAAATTTTTTATCATTTGTGGCAGCTAAAGTAGGAAGCAGAAGGTAGGGCTTCAGCAGTGAATCAGCTAGTGAAGATAGAAAAGGAAATGATGGCTTTGTTAGAGAAATTAATAAGGAAGAACAATTGATATGTAAATATACATCTATTACAATACACCTCATTTCTGTAAAAAACACTTTCTCAGTTAATTACTGAGAGATCAGCATTGTACACATTAGGTTCAAAGTGACTCCAAAGAAGTTGATCTACATCAGCACTCCTGAAGGTGCTTTACTGACAACAATAGCCTCTAAATATTGAGTTCTTAACATTTCATGTGTACCAGGGACTCCTCAGGCACTCTGGCGAAGCTTAAGAGCCTCTTTCCAGAATATTTTTGAAGGCATAATACAAAATTCATAGGGTTACAAAGGATTCTATCTCACTTAAAATATACGATATAGTAATGTATTTTTTTTATTAAGGCACTAAGTAACAATCTAGTGGTGGGTCTAATAACTACTAAAATTTTGATGTCGTGATGAGTATAAGTACTTGAGATTTCTGCAGCAACTCTACTGTGATTTTCTGTGATTTCTTTTGGTGCAAAGTGACAGATATCAATAGTGCCACTATGGTTTATTGCATTTGTCATCTTAAAAACATCAGACAATTGGCTGAGTGTGGTGGCTCATGCCTGTAATCCCAGCACTTTGGGAGGCCAAGGCAGGCAGATCACTTGAGGTCAGGAGTTTGTGACCAGCCTCACCAACATGGTGAAACCCCGTCTCTACTAAAAATACAAAAAATAGTCAGGCGTGGTGGCAGGTGCCTGTAATCCCAGCTACTTAGGAGGCTGAGGCAGGAGAACTGCTTGAACCCAGGAGGCAGAGGTTGCAGTGAGCCAAGATTACGCCACTGCACTCCAGCCTGGGCCACAGGAGTGAAACTCAATCTCCAAAAAAAAAAAAAATCAGACAATTTATACATTTAGAAAGGAGTAATACTTAGAAAGTATTACTACCTGTGGGCTAGGAAGCAGGCTTCTGGCCAAAACCAGAGACAGAAACTTCAAGGGAAGAAAGGTGAGACAGGAATGTATGGTGAAGGGGTTGGCTAAGTATACATACTAGGTATAGGTGAAGCTATGAATATTCATGAAGGGGGACTTAACATTTAAGTTACATATTAGGTTATAGGAGAAGCTATGAATATGCATGAAGGGGTCTTAATGCATGTGTGCTGAACAAACATGCATGTTATATACATGCAATGTTCACTTTGCAGTGGAGACAACATTTGAATGTATTACAGTTGGGCTGTATACATCAAAAGGTGAAGCAGAGACATGAAGGCACTCAGTGCACAGCCTCTGTAAACTGGCCAGAACCAGTCCATGGTTTGTAATCCCTTATCAGGAGAAAGTTGCTAAAATCCATCTCTTGTCCAATCAAACCTGTAGTTATGACTTGTGGAAGAGGGGAAGTCAGTCAGCATCTGGTGATCAGTGAGCTGTAATTGTTTTTATATTGCTTATCTTGAGGCCAGTGCTTGTTTAACTGCCAGAGAAAAAGAAAAAAAGATCTTTGTGGCACTGAGAACAGTTTATTCTTTAAGTGCAGAGGTGCTTGTCTTTACCTTTGCCTGGCATGGCCTTAGGTCTCCTTTATAATTTGGTATCTTATTGACACAAAGAGTCCATTCTGTCTCACCTGAGGACCGAGGGGCCTTATTTTTAATTTATACATTCATGATTGAAAAATGTCAAAGTTTAGAATATTGGTAAAAATAAAAGTCTAAATGTTTTCTCACCCAAGTTTATGGATTTCTGTATTCTATAAAGAGTTTCTGGACTGCAGGTTAAGAACCTGTGTCCAGTAGCTCTCTATTCTGTTTGGATATTGGAATCTCCTGAGAAGCTTTAAAAAAGATATTTATGGTTAGGCCCTATTCTGTTCTATCATTTCAGAAATCTCTTGTGGATTCAACGAATATATATGTATGTTTGTGTGTGTATATATATGTATATATGTGTATATATGTATATGTGTATGTATATATGTGTGTGTATTTTTTATAAAGTTCATCAGTTGATTCTACTACATACTCAGCCAGCGTTATTTATGGCTCTTGACCTATATTATTAAATATTTTTAAAACTCCCATATCAGAACAATTTATTAAGAGCATTTCATATGTTTCAGGCACTGTGCTAAGGGCTTTGTGTATCTGTGGAGCAGAGATTTGTTTTCCCATTTTAACACATGATGAAACTGACAGAGATATTGCATTGACTGTCTTGGGTAACATAGCTAATGAGTGAAAGCACTAGGCCAGGAAGGCTTTCCATTACACCTTGAAGAAATATTTCATTTGGCCCTAAGTAGCCTGAGAAATTAAGAATATATGTTATTTCAACCCTCTTAAGTGGGCAATCTTAAATATAAACTTTCAAAATAAAAATCAAATAATCTGACAAAGAAAGAAGATATGTTATCAGCCAAGCATTGTTTTGCTCTTAGTCCCAGCTAAGGACATTTTATGCCCAGCTCTTAATGCTTTACAAGGATGTAGCTGTCTATTGAAAATAGTGTCAGTGGGACTCCATTTGGACTTGGATTTGAGCTGTTACCTGGCCTCATCTGACATTCTGTATTCCAAAATGGGGGAAGTCAGGGAACTGAGTCAAATTTAGGTGTCCTGAAAGCGAGGAGGATGCTTATTGCTTATTTGATGGGTGTACGTTAGTTCACAGCCCTTGTACAGTCTTCTTGCCATCTCCATGAAGACTACCTCTGCAAAAGTAGGCTTCTATTTCTTCGAAGTTTTTATAATTAAGTTTCACTTATTAGAAATAGGGGGATTTTTTGTCACTCATACAACTTGTTTAAAAAAATAAAATTTAGTAACAGGTGAAACTATATCTGTTGTCAGGCCAGCAATGGCTAGTACAAGATAATTACTTTTGTTGCTTATTAAAGAACTTCGAGAGCGTGAACATCACCTTAGTTCTTTTGCCTTGTACCCCAAAGAGATATTCACAAAGAGAAATGTAAGAGTCTCTATACTGGAGGGACTCCTCCTTTGTTCCCTCTGAAATTTTTTGAGCTTGTCAAGTCCTTGTTTCTGTTGATTTCTACACAGTCCCATGCTGATTTATTTTAAATAAATTAGGAGACTGCTGAAGCAACTATTGAAGGGAAGACTAGTATATCCCCAGGAAACAGTTCAGTTTTTTTTGTACTAGAGCTTACGTAGTGATTTTCTTATATTCATGAATTCTAGAGTCAATATATACTTACATCCTATCCTCCTTTCTTTGCCAAAATTCAGGGCATATTTTAGCTCAGATTATCTAGTGACATTATTTTGTGGACATTTATATTCTTCTAATTTAAAAAAAAAGAATATATCATAATAGTAGTGGAAATTTAAAATATGAGTGGTTAAGAGTAAAAACATCCATGCCCACTTATCCTAACAAAATTCTGTTTTTCTAGAGTTGTAGTCTAGGAGCTAAAGGCAGAGGGCTTAGAGTCAGAACAGATTTGAATCTCAACATCTCCTCTGACTTGTTTTTTATGACACGCTCAGCCTCAATTCCTCATCTGTGTGACCCTCAGAGGTTGTTGTAAACATTGTGAAAGATTACGTATAACATTTTGACACACGGTAATTATTCACTACCATAAATTAGATTGCATAGAATATTTATGCATTTGGTTTTTATACCTATTTTTAAAATAATATTTTTATATGTTGCGAAAGGGAGATTTGGCAAGTCAAAGGTAACAGCATGTGTATAGCTTTTAAAGTATATTGCCCAATTGATTTTCAAAACTTGGTGAACTAGTGGTTTTATACAAAATACTTCATTTCAGAAATAGTTACCAATTTAAAAATTAAACACTAACTCGCTAAATATGTTTTTCAGTGATTCCTTCAATTTGAGTTCACTATATGTCCTATATCATGTAAGTTTTTGGACTCCTTGTTTAATGTTTTATTTATTATACTCCCCTGCTTTAATATCATTCATTCATTTTACTTCACAGCCTCTCATTAAAACACTTAAACAGTGAGCTCTTTTCTTGGTATCAGCATAGAAGCAAAGAAAAAAAATATATATTTAATTTCACAAAACAAGGGTAGCAAAAAATGAATCAGAATATGTAATATGGCTCACAGTTCTGTGATTAGTTTACGGCTCCATGTAGCCAAGTATTTTCTTGACATAGGACATTCATAGTTCTTTAAAATAAAATGTTAGCGCATCCTAGATGGAAATGGAGACTGGATTTACCCTCCCAATGGAAACAACAACAAAAATCTTAAAATGTACATGAAACAACAGCTTTTAAGACCTGGAACATCAGGCAATAAAGGAGAGTGGTCACTGAAAGACAGAAAACAAAGGACTTGCCCCAGGCCCTGAGTTGAGGAGGAGGAGCAAGTGGCTAGAATTCACAAGATAAAGTACAGAAAGCAGAGAGCTGCATAAAGAGAATTCCAGAGATCTGCAGGTGTTCTCTTGAGTATGCAGCAGAGTACAGATCAGCTCATGCATGTGAGTAAACAAAGAGACTGGAAAAAAGGAGGAATGACATGGACTACTCCTTGGTTCTTACATATATCTGGGAATAGTGACTGATCTTGCCAGCCAGATTGGAAAACCCTATGACCACAAGCATTGAATAGAATATAAATAAGACTCTTAATTAAGTATTGGGAAATAATTCGCTCCAGGCTGGGCACTGCTTTGGTCATGCCCAGCAAATGTTAAAGGTGAGATCTGAAAGGATCAACGTGTTTCCATATAACTTAACTGCAACCCAGAACAAAGCTGAAGAATATTTATAGGAATACAAAAATACCTAGCACCAAAAAAGGTAGGATTCACAATATCCAGCATTCAATAAAAAATTACCTGTTATGTAAATAAGTAGAAAAACATAAGCCATTATAGGAGGAAAATTTATAGATTAAAACCATCCTAGAACTGACAAGATTAGCATTAGCAGACAAGTACAATAAAGCTGTTATTATAATTATATTCCTTATGTTCAAAAAGCTAAGACATGGAAGATAGATAAAATATCTAAATAAAATTTCCAGAAATGAAAACTACAATGAATAAGATGAAAGGTACACTGGAAGCTATGAACAGCACTTCAGGCATTGCATAAGAAATGATTAGTAACCTTAAAAATATAACAATAAAAACTATCCAAAATGAAACACACACACACACACAGAGAGAGAGAGAGAGAGAGAAGTAAACATACCATCAGGGAGCTGGTGACAATAAGTGGCCTAATATATGTGTAATTAGAGTTCCCGAATGAAGTTGTGGAAATACAGAAAAAAATTTCAAGAAATAATAGTGCAAAGCTTCCAGTTTTGCCTAAAACTACAAACCCCCCAAAACACCCCTCCACAAAGAAAAAAAACCCAAGAAACTTCATCAACTCCAAGCATAAGAAACATTAAGAAAACCAGGCAGTATAATGTAATCAGATTAATCAAACCAGTGATAAAGAGAAAAATCTTAAAAGCAGCCAGAGAATAAAGACATGTTCTGTACAGAGAAACACATGTAACAGTTACTAGTGTGATTAATTGTCAGAAACAATCTCAGCTACAAGACAGAGGGGCACCATCTTTAAAGTACTAAAAGAAGAAAAGGATGAATGTTAACCTAGATATCAAAATCCAGCCACATACCTTTTAAAAATATAAGTGAAATAAATAATTTTCAAGCACAATAAAAGGAGGTCTACACTATGTAATGTTAAACTGTTTTAGGCAGATGGAATATGATGCCAGGTCAAACTGTGGTTCTACACAAAGGAATAAAAACCACCAGAATTGTAACTACATTGGTAAATATATGATGTTTTCCCATTAATTAACTCATTTTAGAAGAAAATGGGTTGTTTAAACAAACAATAAGACAATATGGGGGTTATAGCATACATAAAGCTAAATGTATGACTATAGTATGAACGTTGTGGGGAAGAGATGGAAGTATACTACTCTAGAGTTCTAACACCTCTTATAAAGTTTTCTGTTACTTGGAGGTGGGCTGTGATAATTCAAAGATGCTCTAAGAGTATCTTAAAGATACTCTAAAACAATCACTAAAATAAAGCTGCAAAGACTTATAGCCAAAAAACCAACAATAAATATATAACGGAATAATAAAAAGTACTAATCCAAAAGAAAGCAGAAGAAGAGGAAAGAGGAATAAAAAAGAGATGAGACAAATAGAAACCATATAGTATATAGATGATAGAGCTAAACCTAACCATTAAATAATCTCATGAAAAATGTAAATGGTCTAAGCACCCCAATTAAAGGGCAGAGATTTTCAGATTGGATTTTTTTTTTTTTTTTTGAGAGGGAGTTTTGCTTTTGTTGCCCAGGCTGGAGTGCAATGGTGTGATATCGGCTCACCACAACCTTTGCCTCCCAGGTTCAAGGCCTCAGCCTCCCGAGTAGCTGGGATTACAAGCATGCGTCACCATGCCTGGCTAATTTTGTATTTTTAGTCGAGACAGGGTTTCTCCATGTTGATCAGGCTGGTCTCAAACTCCCAACCTCAGGTGATCCCCCCAACCTCGGCCTCCCAAAGTGCTGGGATTACAAGCGTGAGCCACTGCGCCCAATTGGATTTTTAAAAGGTAAGGTCAATTGTATGCTGCTTATAATGAATGAGTTTAAGTATAAAGACATAAATAGAAGAAAATTGAAGCAATCAAAAAAAGATATATTCCCTGCTAACACTAATCCAATAAAACATATTAATAGCATATATTAATAGCAGACAAAGTAGATATAAAAGCAAGGAATACTTCCAGGGGCAAAAAAAATTATTTTACAACGATGAAAGAGTCATTTCTTCCAGAGGTGATAACAATTCTGAGTATTTATGCATTTAATAACAGGGCGTCAAAATACATGAAGCAAAACTGATAGAACTGTAAGGAAAAATGGAAAAACCCATAATTATAGTTGGGGATTTCCATACCTTCCTGTCAATAAGCAATAAAACTGCCAGACACAGTGTCTCACACCTGTAATCCCAACACTTTAGGAGGCCAGGATAGGAGGACTGCTGAGCCCAGGAGTTTGAAACCAGCCTGGGCAATGTAGTGAGATTCCTTCTCTATTAAAAAAAAAAAAAAAAAGGAAGTAATAAGACAATAGTCAGGCTATCAAATATTTGAAAAATGCTATCAACCAACTTATCTAATTGGCATTTATAGAACATGCTGTTGAACAACAATAGAATACAGTCTTTTCAAATACATAGACAATATTTAATAAGATAGAAAGACCATATTATTGGTCATAAAAGCAGTCTCAATAATTTTAAACCAGTTCAAATCATACAAAGCATATACTCTTACCACAGTAGAATTAGATTAGTAATCAACGACAGGAATTTATTTGGAAAAGTCTCAAATACTTAGAAAATAGACTTCTAGATAACCCTTGGGTGAAAGAAAAAAATCATAAAGAAATTAGAAAGTACCTTGAACTGAGTGGAAATGAAAATACAGCATGTCAAAATTTGTGGTGTGCCATGAAACATTATTCATGGGGAAATTTATAGTACTAAATGCATGTATCAAAATGAAAAAAGTCTCAAGTTAATACCTACATTTTTACCTTTAAAAACTAGAAAAAGAGCAGATTAAACCCAAAGTAAATAAAATAAATGATATAATAAAGATCAGAGTGGAAAAGCAGTGAAATTGGAAAAAGAAAAATAATAGAGAAAATCAATGAAGGTAAAGCTGGTTCCTTGAGAAGACCAAAAAATTGACCAAACTTTAGCCAGACTGATCAGGAAACAAAAAGAAGAAACACAGATTACCAATATAGAAAATGAGAGGATAACATCACTGCAGATTCTACAGATATTAAAAGGAAAATAACATCATATTATGAACAACATTATGTAAATGAACTAATCAACTTAAGTGAACTGGACAATTTCCTTGAAGGACACAAACTATAAAAGCTTATTCAAGAGACAATAGATAACATTAGAGAAAATAAAACTTCAGGCTCAGATTGCTTCACAAGTAGATTCGCTAAACTATTTAGAAAAGAATAGTGCCAGTTCTATACATGCCTTTCAGAAATGTAAAGTAGAGGGAATACTTCTCAACACATTCTATGGGGCCAACACCCTGATACCACAATTAGAGAAAGAGTACAAGAAAAGAAAACTGAGGACCTCATGAACACAGATGCAAAAATTCTAAACAAATGTTAACAAATCAAAATCAACAATATATTTTAAAAATGCATCATCACCAAATGAGGTATATCCTAGGAACTCCAGATAGGGTTAATACTTGAAAGTAACATAGTTCATATTGTTATAAACTAAATAGTGATAATCACACAAAATATATTATCTCAATAAACCCAATAGAAAAAAGAATTGAAGAAATTAAAAATCTATTTCTAGTTAAAATGGAAAAATCTCAGCAAACTAAATAGTAGGAAAATTCCTTAACTTGATGAAGGGTATGTACAACAAAGCCTACAACTAGTATCATACTAAATAGTAAAAGACTGTATGCTTCCCTCCTAAGTGAAATAAGGACATCTGCTTTCACCAACTTCCATTCCACATTATGCTAGAGATTCTGCCCTGTCCGATTAGAAGAAAAAAATAAAAGACTGCAAAGGAAGATGTAAAACTGTCTTTATATACAATGTGATTATCTATGTAGAAAATCCATGGAATATACCAAAGAAACAACCAACCAAAAATATCACTTAATTTACAGGAACAGTCAGATAGCCCACAGGCTGTTGTTTTTAGATTGTATTTTATTTTTTAATTACAGTAAAACACCTTATCTTCATTACTGAGACTTTTGCCATTCCCTTAATTTTTGCGGCTGAGATAAATACCTAACTTGCCTATCCTAGATTTGGCCCTGTCAAAATACTTCACATAATCAGTGAGTTTGGCAAGGTTGCAGGATATAAGATTAGCTAGCAAAAATTAATTGTATTTTTATATGCAAGCAATAAACAACTGGAAATTGAAATAAATATATCATTTACAGTAGCAGCAAATCATGAAAAACAGATAAACCTGACAAAAGATGTGAAAGATAAGAACACTGAAAACAACAATCCATTTCTGAGAGAAATTAAAGACAATCTAATAAATGGAAGAATATACTGTATTCATAGATCAGAGGAGCCACTATTGTTAAGATGCCAAGTCTTCCCATTTTCATCTATGGATAAAGTGCAATCCCAATCAAAATATTAGCAAACCTTTTTTGTGGAATTTGACAAGCTGATCCTGAAATTCATATGGAAGTGCAAAGGACTTACAAAACAACTCATGAAGAACAAAGTTGGAAGTCTAAAACTTTTTGATATCAAGATATGTTAAAATTACAGTAATCAGATAGTCTGGTGTTGGCATAAATATAGGCAAATAGATTAATGTGGCAGAATAGAAAGTCCTACAGACAACCCACAAATTATTTATATGAACAACTGATTTTTGACAAAGATGCAAAAAGGCAATTCAGTGGACAAAATATAGTCTTTTCAGCAAATATGCTGGAAAAATTGGGTATTCTTATGCAACAAGAAAGTAAGCCTCGATTCAGATCTCACATGATATATAGAAGTTAACTTAAAATACTCATAGACCTAAATGAGGAACCTAAAACTATAAAACTTTTTGAAGAAAACTTCTGACCTTTGTTAGGCAAATATTTGTCAGATACCTACCAAAATTACTGCCTTTGAAAGAGAAAAAAAGGATATATGTGATTTGATACAAATTAAAAACATTTCCTCTTCAAACTCATTATAAAGAAATATGAAAATACAGACGACAGACTGAAAGAAAATAGTTGCAAATCATATATCTGATACAGTACTTTGGCCGGTGTATTTTAGAAAGTTAAACATATACCCATCGTATGACCCAGATATTTCACTTTTAGATATCTACCCAAGAGAAAACAAAACATATATCTATACAAAGACTTGTACGGGAATGTTCATAGAAGTTTTATTTGTAACAATAACAACAACAAAAAAACCCTGGGACCAACTCATGTTTTCATCAACAACTGAAAAGATAAACAAATTGTGGTATATTCCTACTATGAAATATCACTTAGCAATAAAAAGAATGAACTATTATACATACAACAAAATGGATTAATCTCAAAATAATTATTTCAATTGAAGGAATCCAGATTCAAAAAAAAACCCCACAAAAGTACATATATTATTATGTCATCCTAAAACTCTAGAAAATATGAACTGATCTATAGTGACACAAAGTAAATCAATGGTTGCCTCGTGGACACAGGGGTTATGAGTGGGAGACAGGAGTTATAAAGAGTCACATGGAAACTTTTTGGCAAAATAGATACGTTCATTATCTTGATTGTGATAATGGTCTCAAAGTATTACATATGTCAAAATTTATAAAATTGTATACTTTAAGTATGTATAATTTAATAAATTATTATTTTATATTTTATATAACATATATAGAATTGTACTTCCATAAATCTGTTTAAAAAATTGGTTTAACTTAAAAATTATTATAGCCCTTTTCCTGGAATGCAGCTTGGGAATTACTTTTAGGTTGAGTTGAATCGCTAACACGCGGCTACCTAGCTCTTCATTCCCTACCCAACTCTTCAAGATACCAGTCAATTAACACCCTGTAGCATTTTGATCATCCTCACTTTGATACTGAGTCATGGGAATTAACATGAAGTTAAAAATGACCTTATATAGTATTAAGAAATAAAAGAAATATTGGTTGGATTTTTAAGCTTCGGCTTTGCTGAAGATTAAAATGCTGGTGGTTCATGTCATTCAGTAAAAGAAGAATCTTGAGAAAATCCATCAAACCTTTTAAAAGAGTCATTTTACAAGCATTACTGGCTACAACATACTCTTTCTCAAATTCCCCTTCATTTTGTAATTTGTCAGGCTGCCTTTTGGGTGAGAATATCGTCTTTCCACATTGGAAGTACAGCATCTAACACACTGAACCATGTGAAAGAGACCCTGGGGATGGCAATGATGCAGTGAATGTGGAGTCTTTCTTGGTATAAACTAGCTCATGAGAGAGGCAATGGAAACAATTTATAAATTGCTTATGTTTGTCACATACCCAGTTCATGTCAAAAAATGAAAATAAAATTCATATTCAAAGAGCTGAAGAGCTTTGTTCAGTAGGCTCGCTTACATAATATCAATTTAGTAATATTTCATAACAATTGGTGTTGAGATCTCAACTCCAATGTAATCTTAGTATCAATTTGGTACTGTTTCATAACAATCAGTGTTGAGAACTCAACTCTAATGCAATCTTCTCTTAAAGGGCTGGGGAAAGAAGGAGAAAGAAAGGATAACGTGAAAACTGTAACAATTATTTTCCTCCTACTTATCCCCTCAAGCCTTTAAAATGTACCTTTTTTTTAATCTCAAAGGGCCCATTTAATCTGCTAATTTGTCAGCAATTTCAGAAAAATGTACAACTGTTTTATGAGAGGTTTAAATGTAGGAGGCAATATACAGTTTTTATTTAGCAGAATATGCTACAAGTATATGTGTTTCATTAGCTTTGTTACAAACTATTCATTTCATTTTACTCTTTTTTGGGCTTATTGATAACTATATATTTTTTTCTCCCCCAGCTTCCCTTTTTGCCAGTAGCTAGTTTATTCTTTTACATTGTACCCTGTAGGGAATACTCTTTAGATATTTATTTTTCACAAAGAACTAATTTCATATTTTCCCCCTGAGGTCTTCTAAGATATTTACTTGAAAGCATCCTCTTTATTGTTTAAAATAGCTTCTAAAAAACAAATACTTAGCACATTATTGTTTTAAGGGTTTATATACTGTATTTTAATGACTGCTTTTCTTTTTTAATCGTTATTTTTGATTAGGTAATTGATTCAGTTTAAACTATATCTGTGATCCACAAATATGATCCAATTAATTGTAAATCAATTAAAAAGAGACTGTTCATGGGAAACACAGGACTACTAGCTTAATCACCAGGCAAACCAGACATCCTTAAAATAAGACAAATGAAGTATACTTTGATATAAGTTAAATGTGTGTAATGAATTCTTTAATTTACTGAAAATTTTACTATGTGGGATATGTCTTCATTTTAATAACCAAAATTTATAAAAGTACAAATTAGAATGAGGGCCATTTTGGTAAGAATATATACTAATACAGGTAACTAGTAGTTACCCATTTAAATAGGAGGCAGGGAAGAATCAGTGAGTGAAATTTGTTGGTAAAGGTGTAACCATATTTCTACCAGTCTCTTCAACCTTTCTACCAGTGTATTTCATAACCATGTTAGAGTGAAAAGGTACAATTTTTTAAACAGGAGCAAGGAAGAAGAAGAAAAAAAGAGATATACTTTGGCAATGAGCCTTTTCCCCAAAGCAAACTGATTCTTAAGGAAAGTAGAAGAAACAAGAATTGACAAAGGGGTTTTACAAATTGAAAACATAACAATTTCTTAGTTTTGTATAGCCATTTATAGGATACAGATGTGTATTTCTCTGAATTGATCTCACAGTAGCCTCACAAAAAAGATACGAATATCATCCTGATTGCATGATAAGACTGATATCTGGATGAAGGCAAGGAATTTCCTACGGATAGTTTTTAAATAGTAAGTGATAGAATTTCAAATTGATAACAGAACATCTGACCACACAGTCCCCACTGTTGCTAAGAAACTATTTTCTTAAAGCTATACATATATACTTACGCACAATAAAAAGATTGTTTTTTAAAGCCAAACATCAGATTATTTAGAATTATCTATGAATGATTTACTTTTCCTTTTCAACTGGATTTTCATTTCCTTTGGTGGAGGTGCTAATGAGCAGAGAAATGGGAAAGGTAATCAGCCAGAGGGAAGAGAAGAATCAAAGACCTAGATAATTCACAAACTGGAAAATGAGCTCCTAACTAATCAAGACTGGATTGTAAATAGGATAGAAAGAATTTATGCATCCCTGGTATTAGCCTGAATAGCATTTGTACCCAATCCAAGGAAAGTATTTGTGAATTTCTGAGTTGGCTATTTTTTCTCTCTGAGATTCTTTTCCTGAACTAATTATCCATTGTGTACATGAAGCAAAGAAATAACTTATCATTAAAGTCATTTTTGAGGTAGATATTTCACTTTGCATGTTGTTAAAATGCCTAGAGCATTAATAAGGAATGAGTTAACTTTATTAATACATCTTCTTTGGGGAGTTTCTGATCTATATACTGATCAGCCAAAAGGAAATTTTCTGTAATATTTTATTCATGCAAAATTTAGGGAAGCAACCAGATTGACTAATCTTTCCATAATAAATAATTTAATTTAACTTTGTGCTGCTTTTTGCATTTTAATTTTTTCATAATGTGTCCTTTAAAACCTTCAATATTAAAATGATCAGTGACTGTTTTGTGCCTGATTTAGTTTAAATTGTAAATTTAGTTATGGCTCTTGGGTTACAAAGTATGGGTGGGGAGATGTCTTAATATAGGAAATGAACACAATTAAAGACTGGAATGGCTATGTGTACAATAAGTTTTTAAATGAATTACTGGAAACTGTGTAGCAATCAATATGAGAAATGACATATAACACCATATAACAGTAATTATTATTGTTACCTTGACTATAATTATTCCTCAAATGCTTTACATTTCATATATTTTCATACATACTATTCAACTGCAGAGTTGTATGAAATGTTTTATGACTCACAGTTGTTGCCTAATCTCTTGCTTAAAACCTTCCAAGGCCTTTCCAATTCAAACTCAGACTACTAGGATAATAGATACCATATGGTTAGCTTATGACTTTGAAATTCAGGCAGGACTTCTGCTTCTAGTAAGGATGTAGAAAGCTATAAGAGATTATTACTCCTACCCTAATAACCATAACAAAAGATATAAGCCACAAAATCAGGCTTTTAAAAAACTCACCTGAAATCTGAAAATGCAAATAAACCTAAAGGAACTAAATTTCAGAAAGTGACAAAGAGAGCAGAAACTCACGACTGCTTTGGTCCCCGGAGAAACGGTGAAAGGAAGATGTCACCACAGAGACACCAGTTAAAATTGTAAAGAACTTTTAATGAATGTGTTTGGAGTTGTGTGATGTGTGAAAACCCCAAGAAGCCCAGGCACGGACCATCTCTGCACTCACCAACCAACCGTCTCATGGGACTTCACTGAATTGTCAACCAAATGTAAAGCCAAGGCAGCCAAGCTGAGAGAGA
Organism: Nomascus leucogenys; assembly: GCF_006542625.1. Taxonomy (NCBI): domain Eukaryota; kingdom Metazoa; phylum Chordata; class Mammalia; order Primates; family Hylobatidae; genus Nomascus; species Nomascus leucogenys. The sequence continues at coordinate 77,464,544 of NC_044392.1, forward strand.
TCCCCCCTAAGGCAAGCAGGACCTCCTCCAGTTAAAAGAGGTCTGCGGAAGGCTAAGGCAGGGAAAAAGCCTTGAGAGAAATCCCCCCAGTGCATTCTAGGCCTTCACTAGTTGTACTGCAGTGGCTCTTTGGAAGGTTAGAGGAAGGGAAGATCAGTAGAAAGATATCCTGAAGCACAAAAAGCCATGGTGAAACTACAGAGCAGAGAGAACTACTGAGCAAGCGAAAAACCTAGGAGCTGGCCTGTAGAGCAGCAAGAGGTATCCCTTGGTTCAGAAAGTTGGTTACTGGATTAACAATAAGTAAAGAGATTCTAGAGTCTTTCTGGGACTCAAGTCCCAAGTCCTGCTGAAGAGAAGGTTCTGCTCTCAACACATTTGAAGGCAATGAAGAACCGAATCTACCTAAGCCACGGCACAACCCAGACTCTGCTTAACTATAGACTTAATCCACTCAGTCTCCTAATTAGCAGCCTAATAAGAGAAGTGCTGTACCCTTTTCTGGGGATTACTATTATTTCTGTAAATTTCTATTGTTCTTTTACAGAAACCATCTGGCACTCAATAAAATTATAAGACATGAGGAAAAAAAAGTGTGGCCCAAGATCAACAGAATATTCTTGAGAGTGGTCCATAGAAGCAGATCCACACATAGAATTGGAATTATCAGATAGAGACGTAAAATAACCGTGATACATGTGGGAAAAAAAAGATCTAGTGGAAGAGGTGGAAAAACAGTCATTTAAAGATGTGGAATTTTATTAGAGAGTTGTAAAATAAATATTTTAATAGATCCAAAGAGAAATAAAAGAAGTGAAGACTACATTATGAGAAATGAAGAATTCATTGGCCAGGCTTAAGGGAGACTAGACAAGATGGAGGAAGGAATCAGTGAAGTTGAAGACATAGTAATGTAAATTAGAATAGGCACTATGGAAAGCAGTGTGGGTGTGGGGGAGGGCTCTAAAAAAGCTGAAAACAGAACTACCGTATGACCCAGCAGTCCTGCTGCTGGGTATGTATCCAAAAGAAAGGAAATCAGTATATCAAAGAGATATCTGCACTCTCATGTTTTATGCCACACTATTCACAATAGCCAATATGTGGATTCAACCTAAGTGTCCATCGGTGGATGAATGGACTAAAAAGGAGTGGTATAGATACACAATGGAATATTTTTCAGCCATAAAAGGAATGAAATTCTATCATTTGCAACAACATGGATGGAACTGGAGAACACTGTGTTAAGTGAAGTAAGCCAGGCACAGAAAGACAACATTTCATGTTCTCACTTACATAGGAGTGATAAAAAACTGATCTCATGGAGATAGAGAGTAGAATGGAGATTACCAGAAGCTGGGAAATGTAGTGAGGAGGGGAAGGGGAAGGATAAAGAGAGATTGGTTAATGGTTACAAAAATATAGTTAGATAGAAGGAATAAGAACTAGTGTTCAGTAACATAATAGGGCTACTATAGTTAACAATAATTAATTGCACATTTCAATATAACTAGAGGAGTGGAATTGGAATGTTTCTAATACAAAGAAATGATAAATGTTTGAGGTGATGGATATCCTAATTACCCTGATTTGATCATTACACATTGTATGCTTGTATCAAAATATCATAGATACCCCATAAATATGTACTCACATTGTATGCTTGTATCAAAATATCATAGGTACTCCATAAAAATGTACAATTATTATATAACCATAAAAATTATTAAAAGAAATTATTGAAACTGACGAATCAAAGAGAAAAAAATATGCCACAGTGTCCAGTACCTGTGGAACAATATCAGAAGTTCTGACATTCATATAATTGAATGTTATAAAGAGATAAGAAGGAGGTTGGAGCAGAAATCATCAACTCACTTGGTACCATCTCCTAATGGCCTTCCTTGGCCATCATTTTAAAAGCAGGCCCCTATGACAGACTCCAATCATTCTCAATCACATTGCTAGGTTTTAGTGCCTCAATAATATTCATTACTGTGTAAATTGTTCCTTTATTTTTTCCTTTTATTCTACCAATATTTATTGAATGTCTGCTAAATGCCAGACATTATTTTAGAACCTAGTATTGAACAAGACAGATGGAGTATCTTTTCTCACAAAACATTTTTTCTCTATGTGTAAGAATCTTTTTTCTTTGTTTTCTCATTTACCCCTGAATCTTTACCTCCTTGAAGAATGGCTGGTGCATAAGGGGAGCGCAATAAATATTTCTTAAGAAAAAATTAATTAATTAATTGTCCTGCAGGTTAATTCTAAAACCCTATTTTTTAATTTCCTCCACCAGGATTGTCTGGAAAAAACTGCTAAGCCTGTTCTGCTATCTGTTATTTTTTTTTTCCCCTCTAAACTCAGGCTCCACTTCTACTAAATTCTCAGTAGGATTGGTTGACATATAGGAAATGTTTACAAATTGGTATATAGATAGATATAAAAAGTATATAGATGTAGAATAGTATTTTGATAAGAGGGATCAGATGTTGGGGAAGGATAATCATACTTCTATTAATGCATGAATCAATGCATCTTGTAATTATGTGCATGTAAGACTGCTTCCTAACCGGACAGCAGTCTCGCAGTGTTCCTAGGGCCAAGCCCCATGCTTAGCACAGTTCAACTGCTTCTCTTTTATGTGCATCATAATATTTTATTAAATTTCACGTGAAAGAGGACTTTTTTTTTTTTTCTGAGACTGAGTTTCACTCTGTCGCCCAGGCTGGAGTGCAGTGATACAATTTCGGCTCACTGCCACCTCCACCTCCCGGGTTCAAGCATGCTAAATAATCTATAAAAATCAGCCTTATAAATAAAGGACACATGCCATAAAATGTTTCTTTTTTTTTAAAGGCAACTGTCAAAATACTTTTTAGAAATTATTCTTCTCATTTAGAATCCATGTCCCGTAGGCCTTGTTAGGCAGAATCTGAGAAACCAATGAGCAAATCTGTCAGTCTTTCAGTGACTGGATTACTAAGTATATTTCAAGTCACACACTAGACTTCTCCAAGGGTACGACTTCATTCTCATAGTTCTAACTAAGGAACTGCTACACATCTCCTGTGATTTTCTGATTTATGTTCTGATTTACTCCCAGCCATCACTGGAACAGGACAGTCTTAATGATAGTAGGAAACATGGGAGTTGCCATTATTTAGCATTCTCAATAAACGTAACTGAATTATTAATCATAGAGACACTGAATGCCAGAGAAACTTTGAATTAATTATCAAGCATTATATGACTTAGTCTGTTTGTTTACCAAGGGAAAAACTAAGGGTTAAAGAGATTGGTTCCAAACTTGTGCAAACTAGTGTTCAGTTTGTCCACATTTATTAAGCACATCATACTTCTTTTCTTAAATATGTTTTTGATTGTTGATTACCCCCCTTCTCCACAACCCTCTTCTACACATCCCTATTCCTCTTAAATCCAGAGAAAACACCAGAGTATGGCATTAAATTTCAGATGCACATCTTTTAGAATTATATGTTGCCAATATCGATTAGTCAGGGTATCATAATTAATGATGACTAAATTCGTTAGTAGAAGCTACTTGTTTTTGTGCAAGTTACTAGGCTGAGTAATAGACATAATTTATCACTAATTCTCAGCACAATTTTACACAGGAGGTATCATTATCCTTACTTTACAAATATGGAAACTAATCCTAAAAAATAAGAAGTATCTTACTCAAGATAAAAAGACTAGAAAGTGGCAAACCCAATAATTGAACCTCAGAGTTTTCAATCTCTCCTATATACAAAACAGTTAAATGTAACATATACCTAATCATATTTCCTGACCTCCAAAAAAAGAATAAAGAGAAAATAAGATACTTCTTTCTGTTTATGATTAAGGCAGATGAATGTATGCCGAAGTTATTTCTTAAGTAAAAATTTATTTACAGGTACACTATTGATTTAAATTTAAGAAGCATACCACTTTTTTAGGTAAAACAAAATCAAATTATGCAAAATAAAGCAACTTAGAAAGCATACCAATGTTTCTACTCCTACATATGGTACAAAAAAAAATTATATTATCCCCTTTAGTAAAACAAATGATAATTCTTCATTAACTCAGATTTACCAAGATGTATATCAGGTTACCCTGGTTAATAGTTTGAGATGAATGTTTAACATTATCTCTGTACAATTATTAAGACTACATAATAATTTGTGTTGTAATTTATAATACTCCCCAAATCCAAATTCATGTCTAATGTTCATTTCTAAAAATGCCCACACTATTTTAATGCCCACACTAATTTAAGCTGTTAAATTTTCCTGAACTGATATTTTGATTTTATTTGAATCCTTATAAAACTTTTTAAATGATTTAAAAAATGTAATACCCTATTTACCTAATAATCTATTAACAAAAAGCCCACTTTCTCAGGCTAAATTAACACTACAGTTTTGAAATCTTTCTTACTGTCACTCACATGAGCAAACATAAAAACACCTACACATGCTCAAAAAAAAAAAAAAGAAAGAAAAGGACTTGCTGAATTTTGGACAACGTGTTCATTTTCAATTTATCTGAATCATTTGTGTCTGTAAGAGATGTTATGAAGTTTAATTTTTAAAAATCTCAAGTAGATTTTGTTATTATTGTTTTGCTTTTTAGTGGCTGTTGTTTCTTGGCCGGCTGATTGAATTTCTTGGTCTTAGCTGCCTACTAGCATAGGATCTCCCTGTTACTTCTAAATAATGAGCTCAAACTCTGAAACTTCCCAGGAACAAAACCTACTGTTTTCCTGCCTCTATTGCTTCCATCTTACTAATTTGTCCTATAGTATCTGATTCATTGTATTCATTTACATAAGTACTCACTGGGTACTAAATTTTTTAAAAATTCTTTTTCATGTTCAGAATTTGAAGAACTGCCTATCTTTCCAAAAATAGATTTAAAAAACTGACTTATGTATTAGGAAGTCTGTAATTTGTGGGATTGTTGATGTTATGGGGGAAAATCATGAAGCATATTAAAATAAATGATTAAATACTGTACCATGATCTTGAAGAACTAGAGCCTTTCATGGCTGTGTCACCAACTATATGAACTTGGGCAAGTCATAATCTCATCTATAAACAAAGAGGTTGGGCAAGGTCACTCTCCTAGAGATACTACACTTCTGACAATGATTTGATTAAATGGACCTCTCACTGAGGCTCAGAAATCACTTTCGTAATGTATAACTTTTATTGTATTGTTACAGTGTGTATTGAATAGTAGAAGAAAAAGCTTTTATATTTTAACTGAACCATAAATACTTAGCCATTTTTTAGGCATCTTTGAATTGCACATAAGAGAAACCAGTGGGATCTCATGCTTGGAAAATATATGAGATCATTCCAGAGGTGAATACATACTATTTTCTATTCCCTACTCCATTTTAGTCATATGTAATGAAATGGTTTGATGGGAGCAACATAGAAAATTACTGAGAATTTTTATATTCTGAGGTTCTTTGACTGTTGGCTGAGTGGGCAAAGGGGCAGGATTAATATCTATTTCTGGAAAAAATGTTTGAGACGGAGGTGCATTTTCAGGGAGAGATTTTTTTTTTGCTTGCTTCATTGGGCAAGAAAGCTTTATCTTGTTCTGTGAGGTTAACTATGGGAACAGACCACTGCTGGGAGCTGGGGAACACAAGGCCGAAAGAGGAAAGGAGAGAATGCTCTGTTAGTTTCCTGGCTAGACGGGTCACATTGCACTTGGGGCATGAAGATTAGGGTAAGAGTTTTAAATCAGCTGTGAAATTATTTTGGTACCTAGTATAGAGTGAAGGATTGGGGTTATGTTTTCTTAGTAATTTCCTACAATAGACACACAGGAGTTTTATATTATCACCTGTATATGCTGAAGGTATAGGTCTTTAGGTAAACAAAAAGGTCAGTCATTTGGCCAGGCAGAAATAAGAGTAGGTTTATGTTGGCTCTTGAGATAATAATCAGAAAAAAAAAAGTGAAGGTCATTTTTGTCTGATCTTTAAGACTTCCAATATCAGAAAACTTACCTTTTGATGGATAGTACCAACAAATATTTAACTTCATAAACAGATAATTAATCTCAAAAACAAACAATAAAAGATAAATCTTTGGATATATAGCCCTCCTTTTGGGTCATAGTATCCCAAGTTAGTAGTTGTAGATATGAATTTTCTTAAAGGACTTATTTGAAGATTAACTAAGAAATACTATAGGTTCAAAACAACTTAATTCACATATTATATGCTGCATTAAAATAAAGTCCTTCTGTTACCAACTCTGAGTCTTAAATCTCTTATGCCATAGAAATTTGCAGAGACATCAGATAAAATAAAATTCTAGTTTGGCCTAAAAAGTTCCTGACATTATAAAAATCATGCATCATTGCTTAAGGTTAATATTCTCTAATCAGTTACCACCCAACAAGAATAATTCTCCTCTTTTCTAGAGCACCTCCCTTTTGACTCTGCTCTCTGAAACATATCCTCTTAACATCTCTTGATAACCTAAATTTTTTTCTAGATCCTAGTATCTACCTCTTTGCCTTTACTAAAATATCTATTAGCCCTGAAAAAGAGGAGTATTCCTTAAAAATCTCTCGAACGGAAGTCACTGTTTTCCATTCTCCCTGCCTACCCTTCTTCATCCCACCCTACTATAGAGCCACTCCTCTATTTTTAAGCCAATAGTTGCATCCAGTACTCTTCCTGCTTCCCAGTGCCATTTGGAGAGAGGTAGAATCAGCATTCTATGAGACTAAGCCACACTCTTTCTATCCTTCAGCCTCGTGGGTCCTTGCTCTGCATTTCTTTCTCTTCTTCCTCCTTACCCCCAAATATTCATGAGACCTTTGGTATATTACTTTTAATCTTTGTCTGCTGTCAGCATTTATGGTCTTTGCTACCACCTATCATCCTCTAGTTACTTTTGCCATCATGTCACTGACTTTCTTCCGTAGACAGCTCCTGCCCTTCTTTTCCCAAATAATTTTGCCACCTCTGCAGTCTTGAAAGCTGTGTTCTTGTCATCTGAACCGAAGTCCTTATCTCTGTATCTCCCACCACGTGTACTTTTGACAATTTCATGACCTCTTGCCTCGTACCTCCTTTCTGCTCTAATTCTCAGCCAATTTCTGATTCTGCTACCCTCCTTTTCCAGCCTATATTTAATGAACAGTAATGTCAACTAATGCCTTTCTTTTAATTTTGAAAAAATGAAAAATAATGAAAATTATTTTCGTAAAATAATAATATAATAACACCTTTACTTGGAACCACTCAGAACTGGCAAATGTTAAGTTTTTTTTTAATGTTTGCTTTACTTTCTTCTTTGATTATAGTTTTAAAGAGTTAAGATGCAGATTTTTTTTTTTTTTTGGTAAACCGAAGCTGAAATGTATAATATGTATGAAATTGTACAGCTAAAATGCAAACAAGTGAAATTTCTGAAAAAGGCATTAATGAAAAGAATGCTGTCAGGGTTCAAATGAGAACTTGTTTACAATCCTATGCAGGGGCATTGACCAGAGTTGGGGGATTTAGGTGAAGCCATAGCATGATTGGATAAAGTCTGTTTGCAAAATGTCAGATGTACTTTTCTTGCTATTGAAGTTCAACTATAGGTGTAGGATCCCAACCATATATGAATCATTATAGATACCTTCATAGACATCTGTTTCTATAAAAGACCTTTTCTAAATTTTCCTCTGGTGTAATGAAGTTCTGGGTCAGTAAAGGAGACTAACATTTTGAAAAGTTGTAGTTGTAAAAGGAAAGCAGAAATCTCTAAGTTTCCCTTCTTTCTTCATTTTTACAGTTTTGGTAACAATATTCTCGGTTGATATTTAATAGGATAATAATTGTTCGGTCTACTTTGATGGTTTTTGCCTTTATAATGTTATGCTGAAATATCTCGATTTGCTTAATTGTGTTCTACTGAAAGATTCTAAATAGGCAAATCATCGGAGATCACTTTCATAATCTGTTATATTATATTGTTGTAAGAGGGAGACCTATGGCAGATATTTTTTATTTGTTTTTCTTTAGTTGAAATGTGGTAACATTTATTTATACTGCTGATTTTCTTATAGGCTTAAAAAATAATATTGATGCCAGAAGCACACATATTTATCATCTGGGGATTTCAAATTAATTAATCCTTTCTAAAAAAATGTTTATCAATATTTTATAATGCAGTACCCTAAGCATAGTCATCATATACCCTAGGTTTTCTAGGGCACAGTCCATGAAATTCATGTGATATTATTGTTATAACTTCATATATTTTTAACACAAAAAAATTTTCAGATCTGAATTGATTAAGCCTGTCCTTAACTAATTTAGAACATGCTAAAATAAACGTAATGTGAGAAGCTGACAATGGTCAGTTTAGAAACTTTTAATTGCTTGGGTTTATATGTTGTGGAAAACTCTGAGAAAAAATTAACCTTCAATAAAACAGCATTCAGAAAAGGATTTTTTTCAGTTCACTGTGGGCAGAAGAATCCAAAATATAATATTCAAAGGTTCATACTAGCTCAGATGCTAGTATCGGTGTCTGGAGAAACATCGATCTTATGAAGGGGACAAAAGGTATCCTATAAGAATTACTGAGCCCGAACTATATAATGAGTGTTATAGAGAAATTCACTATAAATATTTGCATAAGAAATGATAAAGACACATAGCAACTATAGTCAGTGTTCATTTTCTCCTTACTGTGATTCGAGTGACATTCTTTAACCTATGGGAGTAAAGGATGCTTCTTTCATATTCTAGCAGGTCTTGTTTTCACACTGTGTTTCTGTGTCTTGCCTGAACAGTGTGTCTATGTTTCCTTTCCCAGTAGTATTCTGACCACCACTCTCAGTTGTCTTTTCTACTCAGGAGGTTAAAGAGAAATTTCTACGCTGTTTCCATCCTGCAGCATTATGGTTATTTCTGCATAAACTACCCTATCAAAAGTTCTAGAGCCTCACCATGTAACCACGAAACACCCATCACTATAGGTGTAATGGGTTTTCACATATCCTTTCCACATATCCTTTGATCTGAAGAATATTAAGATCTTTCAAGATATCATTTTTAATTAAACTTATGAACAGCTTTTAATGCAGTTTTGTTTAATTGTCTGGCTTTAGATGTTATTGGAATTGTCTCTTGTTATCATTAGTAGATGAAAATAAATACAATCATTATATACTAAGAAAGTTCTACCTAAAAAGACAAACAGATGTGTCATAGTGTCGGTGTGTTAAAGAGGTGCAAATCTGAGAATCGGGAGGACTAGGTGTATTTTTGGTTGCATATTTGGTTTTATAGTGGGTTTATTGGCAAGATTTTGAACTCACAGGCTAGTGGAAAGATGAATGACAATATTAATTTCTTATTTTATAATCAGTGTCAAAGAAGCTTTTCAGTGCAAAATGTCCAAAGGGAGAACAGGACTAGAAAGTAAAGGGTACATTAAGCTGGAACCTGAAGTGACAGTGCTGTGTTACATTGCAGAGATTCTGCAGTATGTCAGGGGGTTGGTGATTCAATTGTCTGAATGCATGATTTGGTGGGCCAGTTTAGACGAGAGCAAACTGGTCCTGTCACTGAAATCACAATGGGTAAAAATGGACCTATTCAATCTGCCTCTCAATGCCCCAAATTCTTCCTGGTTGTAAATTAGAGCTTTAGGACAATGCATTAACTCATTCAGGTCACCAGGGTACTATGTCGGCTCAGTGCTCACAATTGCCCATGACCAATTCTCCACTCTCCCCAGCAGGAGGGATGCAATGTCATTTTGTACTCACTTCTTTAGGATAATATCAGGTCTGAAAGGGAAGGAACAAAGGAAGTTGCTGCTTTCCTTCCACCTACCCCACTTAGCCATAATCACGCCCCTCTTTCCACTTGGCCAGACTATGAACCAGACAGAAAATGAGCTTAGAGGTTGTGTGGTTACTCAAAGACTTGAACAAAATCAAGAATTCAGTGCTGTTCAGCTCCATCTTCAAGTCAAAGAAAATGGGCATATGGGCAGCATAGGAGAGCTGGAGCGTTTTCTACCTCATCCCTAGTAAAATCATTACAATATGATTTCTCTTGCTAGGACCAACATTTTTATGTGGCTACTGTCTGCTTCCATGACAGCATTTCACTCCATTCCCTGCTCAGTCATTAACATCCAGCAACACTGGCTTTTTCTGTGTGTTTAAACATGCCTAGTTCTCACTGCATGTGGACCTTGATGTATGATATTCCCCTTACTTGAATTGAGTCATTGTTCACCCAAAACAGATTCCACCTCATCTGTGAAATTTCCATTTTCATGTCACTTCTACATGGAGACATTGCCTGAAAGGGTGAACTGTATTACAGGCCACTTATTTATTTACTCATTCATTTATTTTGGATAGCGTCTTGTTTGTAGCACTTACCACATTTTGTAATGTATACCATTGTGTTAATGTTCCTTGAATGTTTCTCTTCTCCACTAGATCACAAGCTTGAAGTATGCAAGTGTCACATATGTTTTCATGAATACTATATTCTCAGAATCTAGTCCAATTCCTGGTCCATAGTAGGTGCTCAGGGAATGAACTCCCAGAATCCACCACCCTGTCATGTGCTCAAGGTCCTTGTTGTGACCTGTACAATATGAAGTAATACTAGTGACCCAGTAGCCCGTGGAGGTAGGAAATGAGACATCTGAAATCCAGACCAGAAAAATACATTCTAAAAAAGGTTACTCTACTTTACCTCTCCTTCGTTTGGTACATTCTTGGTCTTCTCCGAGGTCAGTCTACTACAATTTCTAGTTAGCAGCAAACATGTTTTCAGAGTAAGTCTGTATATGTGACCTTAGCTCTCTAATTGAAAGTCATTTGTCCTCTGAAGGCTTCTCTAGTCATTACCATGGTCCCTTGTTAAGGACTAAACAATTAAATTGTGTAAGTTCTCTTCCCTTTAATTATAAAACTGTCTCTAATAAGTGCATTATTTTATTTGAAATGCACATTTTCTAAACTGTAAACAATTTCATATTCAAATATTGCTACCTTTATTAATATTTTAATATAATAATGTTAAAAATAATTCCCAAAACCAATGCTGATAACTAAAAGATTGTTAGGTCTTTGCTTTTTTAAAAAAGTTAATTCCTAATATCACTTTCAACTATTGGTGAGAACAATTCCATATCTCTTGCTTTCTTGAGGTAAAACACAAGGTGTAGGAATAAACAACAGTTTCAGGGGTATTGTAATACAGAACTCCAATCCCCACTGCCCCTATTCTGTATTTCTCCGCTCCTATCCTCAGGGGCTAGTGCTTTATATGCCTGACTATTTTACTTATACCATTTCAGAAACTCACCTCTGTCAGAAATTCCCCCCATATCAGTTTTTGGACACATTCTTCCTAATGCTCTTGCCATGGGGTCTTCGAAGCTGAGAATTTTCCACCAGAGATAATAGTCTTTAAGATGCTCAGAGTGTTGCTTTGCTTTTTGAATGGTGTGTTTTCACCTCCCTGAGGAGTTGCAGTAATATCCCCCTGACATGGAGACAGAGTGCCTGTATCTCACCTTGGGCCACAGTACTGGTCCATATTGATAAGCAGCTGCATCCCAAACTAAAGCACATACAATACATTCTTCCAACAAATATTTATTGTCACCTGTTATGGGATAGGCACTCTTGTATACTCTGGATTAGGCAATAAGTAAAAACTGAACAAAAACCCATCCTTATGTTTTTCAAACACCCAAAGTTTCTGGGCAATCACTTTTTTTTGTTGTTGTTGTTGTGTTTTTTTTTTTTTTTTTGCTCAGAAATTTTAAGCTTGTTAACCTCACGAGTCTTAGTGTGAGGCCCCAAAACTTTTCACATTTCTCTAGGGAAATATAATGGTTTTTCATGCAAATAGTTAATCTCTGGAAGTAAGATCCTTGGTGGTTTGATACAATACATAAAAATTTAACATTTCTTGACCACTTGTGTGCCAGACATACGCCAAGAGCTTAACTAAAACTAACTCTTAAGGTTGTTGTGAGAGTTAAAAGAGTTAATATTTGCCACACCCTTAGCACTAATATTGCATCCATTTTATAGCTAGGAAACTTGGAGAAATTAAGGGGCTTTACCAAGTACACATGGCAAGTTAGTGAAGATACTAAGATAATATATAGGCCATAAGACATCAGTGTCTGTGCTAAATACTGAAGAGAGAAATGAATAAAGTGAACAAGGAACAAACCCCTGCCGTCACAGTGCTCACAGTCTCAAGGGGGAAGGCAGCAACTAAATAGGTTCAGAAAACTATGTGCAGATGAGAAACACACAATGTCACATAGTAGTTCAGAGTATTAAGTACCTAACTCTACCACAAGAGCAAGTTGATTAGGACCTTCCAGAGGAAGTGACTCTTGATTGACATCTTGAAGAATGACTACAAATTCAACATGTGGGCAGAGAAGGCACTGGCATTACCAGCAGAGTGATGCAGTACCTTTCAAGTTTGAGAAAATATTTCACAACTGGGAACTACAAATGGCTCCGTACTGCCTGAGTGCCGAATACCGATGGGAGAATAGCAGACATGATGGTTGGAAAGAGATCCCTAGACTGCAGGAGCCCAGTTACGAAGGGCCATTTATGCTTGCCTAGGAGTTTCAGTTTTACCCTGGAGAGACGGAGAACTAGTGAGAGATTTTATGCAGAGAAATTATATGATCCTGCTTGCATTTTGGAAAGATCCATGAGTGGGTCTGCAGAAACTTGATGGAAGGGAAAGCAAGGATAGAGACAACAAAACCAGTTAGCCAAGGAACAAATAGGAGTTCAGAAATGAACATGGCGAGGTAAAAAAAACCTACAAGTTTTCACATTAAACACAGACTGTTTCGTCTTCAACCCCAGAAAATTACGAAGTGTTCTCAATGTGTTCAGTTTGCTGCTCAGATCCACTCTCTTCCCTTCGACACAGTACCTGCATCTGGAAGATGGACCTACTTCAGTTGGCCACCTTGCCCTCTAGGTTCCAGTTGGACTCAGTCAGGACAGATCAGAGAGATTGAGGAAGGGGAGGCCTCCTGCAGGGTCACTGTGAAGTACCTGTGGATGCCACTGAAATCTCAGTTCATGTCTGGTGGCCCGTTTTGCCAGCCTCTGGTCTTAAGATGGTCCTGGGTCCTTACTGCCACTTCCAGTGTCCTCTACTGTCCCTTGTGGGGACACAGCACAAGGCTATATCTTTGTAAGTAGTTACATAACATTTATTCATTTTATCTACAATTGACTGTTCTTTCTATTTCCTGCTAGGATTCTGAAGAGTATGTGAGAATAAAGGAAAATAGGCATCGTCAGAATCTGTTAGTAGGATTATAAATTTGTACATTCTTTCTACAGAACAATTTGAACATAGCAATAAAATTTTTGAATACATGCACTCTTTGACCTAGAAATCTCTCAATTAAAATTTCACTCAGTGGCTAAAATTGCCAACATAGGTATAAACCATTGTTTACTGTGGTATTTTTTAATGTAGTCCAAGTTGCAGAACTGTATGCATAATATTATCTTTTTGGTATAAAAAATATATTTTTATAAAGATAAACAACGTTAATAGTGTTCACATATGTGGAAAAGGCCTGGAGGCAGAGGGTGGGGTTATAGGTAGATTTTGTCTCATCATATTCAATTCTTCTAAACTGTTTCAATTAACTTTTAACAAAAATTATTTTTAATTTTCAAAGATATCGTTAAAATTGGAATATTGATGCCTATTTCACAGGGTGGTTGTGAATAACCAAAATTGTATTATAATAGTGACTACGTACCAGGTCTATAGGAGGACCTGGTAATAAGTGGGGATAACCGAAACTACAGCAGAGTAATGGAAGTGGAAGAGGTGATGAGTTTTTGAGTGGTATAGGAGTTGGAATTACCAGAGATGGTGATTATTCAAGTAGCAAGAGTAGGGCATATATTGCATATGAAGAAGAAAGTATTATACAGTGATTTTCCGTTATCATTTAAGCAACTGTATGTTGGATGGCTCCATTCACTAAAGGTAAAATGCACCAGGAGGTAGAGATTTGGGAAGGGAGATGAAGAGTTTGGTTTTGCATAATGGAGTTTCTGGTGCCTGTGGGATATCCATTGGGTTGTCTAGGAAGCACTTAGATAAGAAAAAGTCAAATGATCTCATGGCAAGTAGGCCCGCTCTACCCTGAAACATCATTGTCTGGGAGTAACAGTTCAAAATCTAGAGGTTATAAGAGCCTTTTCTTAGAATCCCTGCTGCCACCTTGGATTTCTTTTCCTTTTTTCAATATACTTATTTTTCCTTTTTCAGTCTTTAGGGTAAGTGTCATTGCTTCTAGGCTTTGGCTGAAACCTGTGTCCATTAATGCAATTTAGTCTACTCTAGCAAACTAAGATACACCAACACATTTTGGTAACTAACAATGCAATTCAACTTGTTTCTTGGTTCTTGCTTGTTCTGTAATACAGTGTATTTTTGCACTGAGAAGGTTTTCATTATGTTCTACTGTTGTATATTTCATTGATATATTTATGTTGATAATTTTTACTTTCTCTTGTCATATTTTCTCATGGGAAAATGTGTGATACTTTTAATATAATAAATCATCTTAGGCTGGGTGCAGTGGCTCACGCCTTTAATCCCAGCAGTTTGGGAGGCTGAGGACGGTGGAATACCTGAGGTCAGGAGTTCAAGGCCAGCCTGACTAACATGGTGAAACCCCATCTCTACTAAAATACAAAAATTAGCTGGGTGTGGTGGCAGGCACCTGTAATCTCAGTTACTCGGGAGGCTGACGCAGGAGAATCACTTGAACCTGGGAGGCAGAGGTTGCAGTAAGCCGAGATCGCGCGATTGCACTCCAACCTGGGTGACAGAGACTCCATCTCAAAAAAAAATCATCTTATATCTATCTCAATTAGAACTAGAGGCAATTTTAATGCAAAACAACAAAAGTAAGCTGTGTTTTGAAGAAAGCTTGCCAAAGCAAATATTGGAAATAAATACATTATATGTATTTCCCACATCTCTATGTAGTTATTAATACTTTATTAATTTAGAACCTCAGGAACATGTTTGCATGTAACTTATGCTAAAGCACAAAAAGGAAGTAGATGAAAATTTGTTAAATTATTTACTAAATCCTTCCACAAAATACTTTTTTAAAATAAAGGGATTATAGATCAGTAATGTCAAGATATTCTGCATAGCTTGTCTTTATCAAAATAAGGAATCATTTTATTAAGGCAACCCAGGAAGGGTAGATTTATGGATTGAAGGGAGTATGTTTAATATGTCTGTATCCATCTAGATTGACAGTTCTCACAGACATGAATTTCCCCAGAGAGACAGTGTTACTGGTGTCAGTGGATGGCATCATTTACTTCAATGTTCCATTATTAAACTGATAACAAGATAATTCCTCTGCTTCTCAGAGACATGACAGGGTTTACAATGGTTAACACTCTTATTGTATGGGACTCAATTTTCTAGGTAGTTTTTAATAAGAAGCTTATTTGTATTTCAATATTGAAAAAATTAAAGTGAAAACAACATCGTAAAATAAATTCAAAATCAAATATATCAGGCAACACAATATGGCTATTTAAAGAATTTTTGCTTACTATGTGCAGCTTTGTTGAAAAGAAATGTACATTTCCTTCAATTTTTCAGCTCAGACAATTTTACTAAACAGTAAAAAGCATATATTAGAGTATGTTATTTGTTGAAATTGAAATTTACATATTTGGTTGATTATCTGAATACAAGAAATATATAATAATTTTAGATAATTACAGGGGCAGAGGAAGTAGCTAATATTGGTTGAGTGTTTTTAAGTTTTCACTTTAAAATACAGATATAAAAGAAGCAATGGAGATAGAGATAGCAATAGAGACAGAGATATAAATAGACAAATAAACAAATAGAAATGCTTTAAAAACCAACTCAACAGTTCACTAAGACCACTCTTACTAACCTCATGTTACAGCTGAAGAGACTGAGGCTGACAGTGGTTAGTTAACTTATCCAAGACATTATGAAGCTTACCCAAGGTCCACAGCTAGTAAATGTGAAAGCCCATGCTTTTTTACTAGATTATACAGCCTCTCTTGTAGGGTTTAGGGAAATATGTTCATTTTTAAATAATTAATAATGTGTCTTAATTAGTAATAATTTTAAAAAGGAACATAGTTCTCCAGCTAGCAAGCAGGGGAAATAGTAGTCAGACTTCCCTAAATCTGGCTCCAGAACTTTCCAGACACTCTTTTGAAAATTGAAATTGTTTAATTAATATTTGTGTGGCTATATTTTATTTGAGGGTAAATGCTGAGAACTAATCCTTAAGGCTGCACATGAAGCCAGGGTCTACCTAAAAGGGGGTTCGATGAGCACCTCTGGGTTGAGGATATCTCGGGAGGACATTAATTAATCCTGTCATTCCAGTGATGAGTGGAGCAAGACTTTTGCATTTGTTTAAAATTGTGTTGTGTTTGCAAAGAGCTTTATAGGTCATGGATCCCTAATGATTTCCAGATAGAATTCTTTTCTGTTTCACCAAGAATAATGTGAAGCTTTCTACCACAGGCAATGCCAACTGCTGACTACCACAGAAATACTTCAAGAGAAGTGATATATCAGTTGCTTCAAAGTATTCTAGGATCCATTTCTGATGGAAACATGTCACTGTATACCTTGGAGCTAAAACAGAATAGCATTTTCAAAGTTAAAAATGAGAGAAGTCCAAACATTTGATATCTAATGGATAAAGAAAATCAGAGAGTAAAACATTTTCTCAGCCATTGATTCTGGAAGGATATAGCACCATACACAGTCACTGGATATATTTCCTTTACCTATCCCAAATTATAGCTCCACATGAACTATTGACAAGACTATAAGTTTCTGTACTACATTACATGAATGAGAGATTAATTTATGTGAATTTATTCCTTGTTGGCAAATGGAAAGACACAGTTTGAAGTCCTTTCCAAGCTATAAGGAATTAGATTGCCCTTTTTGTAAAGGATTCTATATTATGACATGTTTTTCCAGATTCTTGATAAAAAGCGATTTAATATCAAATTCTGACAAATGAGAACTGAAACATCAGTGGTTCTTAAGCATTAATATTATTGGATTTCTCTTGCTAGACATGTCATCTTCATCTTTTTTATTGTAAGACAGGTATTATTGAATAGTTACCTTATCTACTAATCAGGAGTATAACTCATAAATGTATAAGACATTATATACGAAAAAATAAAACTTATAAGAAAGAGACGCCACCATCAAAGGAGTATAAACTTGTTGGGAAGACCGGACAAACACATAGAAGTTAACAATTAAGTTTAAAATGATATTACTTCATAAAAGCCATACCCTATACAAGCTGCATATATGCTATAGAAGTAAACATACCTGTTAGTGTACCACAATCCATATCACAGAGAATGGATGATGCACCAGAAATGTCCAAAAAATTTATCAGTAATAAAGCATGGGAAATGCCACATTCTTCATAACTATCTCATTCAAATATGGACAACTCAGGAAGCATAGTATTTTTTAATAATTGTAAATGAAGGCCAGGCATGGTGGCTCACGCCTGTAGTCCTAGCACTTTGGGAGACCAAGGTGAGTGGATCACTTGGAGTCAGCAGTTTGAGACCAACCTGGCCAACAAGTGAAACCGCACCTCTACCCAAAAATACAAAAACTAGCTGGGCGAGGTGGCCTGTGCCTGTAATCCCAGCTACTCGGGAGGCAGAGGCAGGAAAATCGCTTGAGCCCCAGTGGCGGAGGCTGCAGTGAGCCGAGACTGCACCACTGCACTCCAGCCTGGGTGACAGTGTGAGTCTCTAATAATAATAATATAATTGTAAATGAAGTGTTATTTCATTGAGGCTGGAGATTGTGAAAAAGATCCTGATTCATTTAGATAGGATCATGACTGTGCTACAACACTTGCTTAAATTAAGGAAGTCTCTGAAAACTATGTACATTGATAGTAATTTTCCCAGCTTTTCATTCTACCAAGGTCCTAGAGTTTTGTTTGCCTTTGTTCTGGTTTTGTAGTTTTGTTTGCTTTTGTTCTGGTTTTGTTTGTTTTTCCCTTAAGGAAAGTTTTCTCCTTCTTCTTTTATACCTTTAGGAAGGGTAGCTTCATAGGAAGTAAAAACAGCCATGCTACTTACACAGAAACTCATTTGATAAAGAAAAAATAAGCTAAAAGTGAAATAAGTTAATGAGTTATTTTAAAAAAAGAATGAGATAGTCTAATAAAGATTATTTGCAGTTGCCTAAAAAAAAAGATTTGCTGATAATGTTATTTAGGATGAATAGATGGAAGAAGCTGCCCCTGCAAGCCAAACTAAAAGCCAGACACAAAGCCAGGCAATATTATTGCTTCAATACTGCTTACTGCTAGGACGCCTAGTAAGATATAGGCTGTGACCCTATTTTGCACCTAGAAAGACTTAACTAAGACATTTTCTAGCTACAGCATATTCAGTGAAAAATACAATCTCTTCTACAAACAAATAAGAGTCCAGTAAGAAATGAAGTGGGACAGACTAATTCTATATAAGAATAAACACTGTTAAGGCAAGAGTATATTTAGAAAGTGAGCATCCTACATTTATGGTTAAAAACCCAAATGAATTTTCTATTCTGAGTCCCCTCTGATGTGCATCAGAAAAATGGCACCATGAAACCACTGCTCGACCGAAACTGTACACGTCCTATAATACATGAAATGTAGCCACTAATTTATTTTGAATAATTTTTATGAGATTTCTTCAAGACAATAAGATAGGGATAATATCCCATATTACTGAGCTTCACAGCATCTACCGTGTATTTGCCTTTAATGGTATTTTGATACAGTGAGTCCTTGAATGGAAATTGTCTACTCAACCAAGGCTGATAACCAACTGATAGAAAGACTAATTGTAATAAATTATAATTTGAAAAGAAGGCATTTTCCTAGACTAGAAAAAAATTTACCATCAAGTGTGTATATTGGTATGTCTCCTTCCAACTTGTAGGATTTTTCGTGTGTGTGTGTGTGGGTGTTTTTTTTTTTTTTTTTTTTTACTGTGCTTTTAGATTTTTGTTTTGTTTTATTTCTTTTTGTTGAGTAGTTTTGTCTCATAGGTGGCTATTTCTGATTGGAGTCACTGGAGCAGTTGGTTGAAGGAAAAGTGCATATGTACTTGTATCTATTATAATCTACATATAACTTCTATGTATACTATGTATACACATGTATGTATTATTTACATATAATTTGGTGTGAGTATGTTGTGCACTTAAGAAATGCATAAATCTCTCTGGCTTGGCTGATAGTTACCTAATGAGAAATAATACTCCAAGTCATGAAAATATGTTGAAAAAAAGAGGATAAGAAATTGCTTAGCCTGATCTAGGGGCATAATTACGAGTAGCTTGAGGGAGAAATTGAAAGACAAAAACTAGCTTGTAATCCCAGCACTTTGGGAGGCTGAGGTGGGAGGATTGCTTGAGCTCGAGTTCAAGATCAGCCTGGGCAACATGGTGAAACCCTGTCTCTACAAAAACAATACAAAAAATTAGGCGGGCATGGTGGCATGGGCCTGTAGTGTCTGTAGTACCAGCTACTTGGGAGGCTGAAGTAGGAGGATCCCTTGAGCCAGGGAGGCAGAAGTTGCAGTGAGCCGAGATCCAGCCACTGCACTCCAGCCTGGGTGACAGAGCCAGAACCAGTCCACAAACAAACAAACAAAAAAACAACGAAAAACTCTCGACAGTAACTACCTCTACTATATTGTGAATTCCTCCTAAATAAACAGCAAAAATCCTCATTACTGTTAGAGCATACTGATGGAAACATTTAATGCTGTACTGTAGTGAATAGTTCTTTACTAGGGAAAAGATGGATTGGGTGACACATGAGGTAGACTACGTTGATATCTCCTTTTTTTTCTATCTGTCCCTCACTGAGCAGAGAAAACGCAGCATGGTCTCAAGAAAGAACAGCATGGTGCCAAAAGAAGTTTCCACTCAGCCTTTACAGTCTGCATTCATTCTTTTATTTAGTAAAATGTAAGAGGTTTTTGTTTTGCTTTCGTACTTTGTATTCCAAATACGGAACCAGAGACCATTTACCCTTTGTTCTTGGTAGTTGAAAAGTGTAGCATATGGTAAACCATTTCATTGAATAGGCATTCACGATCATGCATGTGAAAATGCATTAGAAGAATTTATGAGACATGTGAGGACATAGGCTGCATCTGAGACTAAAATCCTCATCACAGGCTTTTATGGCATTCTACTATGATGACTTGTTTAGGGTGGTGTGGGGGAAGGACACCTTTCTGTTCTTTCATTAAATGATAGACCTAGTGGAGTTGGTTGTAAATAATTCAAAAGGTTCTGAACCAGAATTTGTCTTTTAAATCAAATGATTCTAGAGGCTATTCTTGCTTTATTCTAATTAATGAAAACAATCAGTGCTATCGATTTTATAATGCTCTTTGAAAATACATAGCAACTCTCAAAACAGGATGCATTTAATGACCCCAAACTGCAGTCGTACACTTTATTCCTAAAACTTAATTGTCCATACTTTCATATAATAATTTCTAAGACAAAGGTATGCTTATACATTTATATTTTAAACAAACTTCCAAATTGGCAAATTTTTCTGGTAGAAAAAATACATAATCTACTCTTTTTTTTTTTCTTTTTTTTTTTTATTATACTTTAGGTTTTAGGGTACATGTGCACAATGTGCAGGTTTGTTACATATGTATCCATGTGCCATGTTGATTTCCTGCACCCACCAACTCGTCATTTAGCATTAGGTATATCTCCTAATGCTGTCCCTCCCCCCTCCCCCCACCCCACAACAGTCCCCGGAATGTGATGTTCCCCTTCCTGTGTCCATGAGTTCTCATTGTTCAATTCCCACCTATGAGTGAGAACATGCAGTGTTTGGTTTTTTGTCCTTGCAATAGTTTACTGAGAATGATGTTTTCCAGTTTCATCCATGTCCCTACAAAGGACACGAACTCATCATTTTTTATGGCTGCATAGTATTCCATGGTGTATATGTGCCACATTTTCTCAATCCAGTCTATCGTTGTTGGACATTTGGGTTGGTTCCAACTCTTTGCTATTGTGAATAGTGCCAATCACAGACAAACAGAGAGACAAATCATGAGTGAACTCCCATTCACAATTGCTTCAAAGAGAATAAAATACCTAGGAATCCAACTTACAAGGGATGTGAAGGACCTCTTCAAGGAGAACTACAAACCACTGCTCAATGAAATAAAACAGGATACAAACAAATGGAAGAACATTCCATGCTCATGGGTTGGAAGAATCAATATCGTGAAAATGGCCATACTGCCCAAAGTAATTTATAGATTCAATGCCATCCCCATCAAGCTACCAATGACTTTCTTCACAGAATTGGAAAAAACTACTTTAAAGTTCATATGGAACCAAAAAAGAGCCCGCATCGCCAAGTTAATCCTAAGCCAAAAGAACAAAGCTGGAGGCATCACGCTACCTGACTTCAAACTATACTACAAGGCTACAGTAACCAAAACAGCATGGTACTGATACCACAACAGAGATATAGATCAATGGAACAGAACAGAGCCCTCAGAAATGATGCCGCATATCTACAACTATCTGATCTTTGACAAACCTGATAAAAACAAGAAATGGGGAAAGGATTCCCTATTTAATAAATGGTGCTGGGAAAACTGGCTAGCCATATGTAGAAAGCTGAAACTGGATCCCTTCCTTACACCTTATACGAAAATTAATTCAAGATGGATTAAAGACTTAAATGTTAGACCTAAAACCATTAAAATCCTACAAGAAAACCTAGGCAATACCATTCAGGACATAGGTGTGGGCAAGGACTTCATGTCTAAAACAGCAAAAGCAATGGCAACAAAAGCCAAAATTGACAAATGGGATCTAATTAAACTAAAGAGCTTCTGCATAATCTACTCTTAATTTAGAGGACTGTAACCCCATAAAGTTACTTCATTTTGAAAGGATACGTTTCTCCTATTTGTTTTGTAAGTTTCAAAAACCATGTAATTATGTGTGGGAGAAGGGAGAAAAAAGATCGCAAAACAAACCCCTTATTGTAGTTTCTTAGAAACAGCATTGATATCAACATTTGGGCATTTGTGAGCAAGCTGGAAAGTATGAACAATGAGAAAAAGGCACATTTAAGAGAGTAAGTAGTTTGTTTTCAAGCCTTCAGTGTATTATCTTGAAAATGCGTCAAGTTTTAGACTATGAGAAGGTCCTTCAGAGTTTGCTTTAGACTACAACTCCTAATGCATTGATTATAGTTAAATGTGACTTTAGTTCAGCACTTGAAATAGCTAACATTCACATTAGAAAAAAATTATGAAATGACTAGTTAAATTGAAGAAATTGGGGAATTTTCCTCCCGGTATGCTTAATGAGGTGTATACCCTTTGCATGCATTGTAAATATTAGTGCATATGTATTATCATAGAAGTATATACATATGGCTTGAATACCATTTCTTGATTTTAGTTAGATCACATTGCCTTTTGAATATCCTTATTTAAACAGGTAATGTGAATTTAACAGGAACTTGTTGTACACTCTGTTTTATTTTTATAGTATGCAAATAAGAAACAAATGCCAACACATTCATTATGCTGTTTAATGTCTATACCAGAAAGGTTCCAATCACTTTGAAAAAGGTCCTTTCACTACTTCTACTGTAAATCAAACTTTGTCATGCTTCTGAGAAGAAACATTTTGAACTGAAATCTGTAATGAAGATTAAACCCTATGATGTTTTAAAAATGTGGGAAACATTTTTGCTTGATCCCTAAGCATCAACAGCATATTAAGGCAAAGGAAAGATTTATCAGTATTCAATGATAAATGAATGCTTTATTTTTTTAGTATCATTAATCATTATCCTAAGTAGTGAGATGTGTTAGAAGTTTTTTCTTTTTTTTTTTTCTATTGCTGTTTACTAGGGTGCCCATTGTTAGCAGGATTGGCAGCTCAAAATGGAGGTGGAAGCTCATGAATTCAAACATGGAAATGCCTTCTTGTACAGAAAGATCTTATAGAGATGAGGGAAATTGTAGTGAGGATGGAATATGATAAAGTGGGAGGAAGGAGAGCAGAAAAAAAGTGAAGTTGATTTGTGCAGGAATAGTACACAGGATCATTAGTTTATTCCTTCACTATTTACACTGAGCTTCATTATTGTGCCAGCTCAGAGATGGGCATTGAAGATGCAGTGCTGAAGGAGATGATCTCATGGGGAAAAAGAGGATGATTATTATTGAAGTGCATAGGAGACAGATAAGTGCAATGAAAATCTTTGTCTCATGTAGAGCCTGGATTGGAAAAGAATCATCCAGCTGTGTGATCAGAATGCATACCCTTTAGACCATTCAGGTAAAGAACATGATTCCTGGTTTCGACCCCACCGTCCGTTCTTTCCTCACCCAACATTGCAGCCATTCCCAGCTCACTATTCTATCTTTGACGTGGTATCTGTTTGCAATAGTGCCCTCTATGGGTCCTTCAAATCAGAGAGGCACACATGTCTGAGGCTCACAGTTCTAGGAACTTTTTCTGTGTAAATAGGACAAAAATTTTTAATATCAATTCTGCTCAAGCAATGTAAACTAGCAAACAATTTACTAAAAAGTGGTGTTACGTATTAGTGAATTTTCTAGCATTTTGGCTAAATCTAAAAATAATTTTAAAATATTTATAAAATATAAATATATCTATAAACTTTGGTTCTATAGCTCTACTTCTTTTTTAAACTGTATTAATTTACAAATATAATATGCCCACAATGTGACACTACAGAAAGATCAAAGGAGCATATAAAGATGATGCTTTTTACCCTTTCCAATGACATATTTTTAAAAGTCTTACCTCTGGATGTTTAAAACCAAAGTATTCTGCTATTTCAAAATGTCATTGTTTGCACTCTAGCTAAATTGTAGAAAAAAGGCAAATCTGAATAAGACATTATTCTTTCAGTTATAAAAAATAATCATTGAATTTATTGAAAACTAATGTCAAATATATAATACAATATAATTCTAAGAACAGTCCTATGAAATAAGTATTGCAACCAAATTATTTTCATTTTATATATCGGGTAGCTAATGCAAAAAGACTTTCAAATGATACGTTAGTGTCTATTCATTCCACAAGTATTTACAGGGCATCTGCTCTATGCCAGCAGTATTCTGTATCCAAAACAAAGATTCTCAATTTATTGGAGCTTACATTCCAGCTGCAGAGAGAAAGACAATAAATAAATAAGAAAATGATATAATAGAAAGTTCTATGGAAAATAAAATAGAGCTGGGAGGAGGTCGTTTGTAGTTTTTTTTCTTCTTTTTCTTTCTTTTTCTTTTTCTTTTTTGAGACAGACTGTTGCTCTATCACCCAGGCTGGAGTGCAGTGGAGCCATCTCAGCTCACTGCAGCCTTCACCTCCCAGGTTCAAGCAATTCTCCTGCCTTAGCTGGGATTACAGGTGAGCACCACCATACCCAGCTAATTTTTGTATTTTTAGTAGAGATGGGGTTTCACCATTTTAGCCAGGCTGGTCTCAAACTCCTGACCTCAGGTGATCTGCTTGCCTCTGCAAAAAGGTGTGAGCCATTGCACCTGGCCCTGTAGTTTTAAAGAGTGCCACTGAGACAGTGACATTTGAGCAAAGGCTTAAAGAAGATGTGGAAGAACACCGTGTGTATGTCTGGGGAAGAATGTATAAGGTTGAGGAGGCAGCCAAGGTAGAGTCTCTCAAGTGGGAGGGTGTGCAACATGTTTCACAGTGAATGAATCTAAGCTTTCACTTAGAATTTCTGTGAGGTAATAGGATAGACATAGTTGGAAAAGAGTAAGTTGTGTATTTTTACAAGTCCTTGACTTTTTAAAGCATTGCATTTAACAAGCATTAATTGCATCTCAATGATTCTTTCATTTGTTCTTGATTCAGCAAATATTATCTCAGTTCCTAGTATGTATCAGGTACCTTGATAAAAAGGACCAGCAAATTACCGCCCACAGGGACATGAGATAGAAGACATAGCCCGTGTTCTCTAGGAGCTTACCATACATTGCCTAAGACACAGTACCACTATTGTACCCACCAGGATTATCTAACTGAACATGCATTAAACTTTCAATCATAGTTAATGAGAGCAAAGAGCTACATCTCATAAAATAATTATAATAACATTATTTACATAAAATCTTATTTGGGGAATTTAAAATCTTTACAGAAAATGTTTTAATAATCTTTACAAAACCCATGTGCTTATATGTATTGTATTAGTCAGGGTTCTCTAGAGGACAGAACTAATAGGATAGATGTATATCTGATGTAAATATGAAGGGGAATTTATAAGGGAGTTTTGACTCACATGATCATAAGGTGAAGTCCCACGATAGGCCGTTTGCAAGCTGAGGAGCAAGGGAGCCAGTCCAAGTCCCAAAACCTCAAAAGTAGGGAAGCTGACAGTGCAGCCTTCAGTCTGTAGCCAAAGGCCCAAGAGCCCCTGACAAATAACTAGTGTAAGTCCAAGAGTCCAAAAGCTGAAGAACTTGGATTCTGATGTTGGAGGGCAGGAAGCGTCCAGCATGGGAGAAAGATGAAGGCCGGAAGACTCAGCAGGTCTGCTCTTTCCACCTTCTTCTGCCTGCTTTATTCTAGTCATGCTGGAAGTTGATTAGATGGTGCCCACCCAGATTGAGGGTGGCTCCGCCTCTACCAGCCCACTGAATCAAATGTTAATCTCCTTTGGCAACATCCTCACAGACATAATTAGGAACAATACGTTGCAATCCAATCCAGTTGACACTCAATATTAACCATCACAAGTCCACCCCTTGTCGGCATGAACCCATACACATCTCCTGAAATCATACATAATCTCCAAATAAAGACAATAATAAGGTCATAATTACACAGCTTATGCACTGGGGAACCAAAATATGTGAGTGACTTGCTTTATTGTGATACTAGTTTTAGTGCTGTGATCTGAAATCAAACCTGCAATATCTTCGAGGTATACCTCTAAATGTCCATGGGTGATTTCATAATTGGCCAAGTGTTCCTGTTATATGGTGCCTTCCCTAATTCACAGTTACAAATGATTACCCTTTCTTTGGCTCTCATTTTATCTTGGTTAATTTTTTTTTGTATCAGTTTTCATGTTTCCTTTATTAGGCCATATGCTTTGACCATTCCTTATACATTTAGACAAAAGGAACAGACATTTGATCAAGAGAATTCAGCATGCAAAGTACACTCAGAAAGCAAAGCAATTCAGTGTGGTCAAAGCAAAAGTTGCACTATGGTCTTGTGTAGCCTATTGTTTTATCCTGAAATTGGATTTGAAGCCAAAGTGTGATATGAGGAGGTTTGTCTCTTTAGAATAATTTGGCATAGTATACGCTGAAATCAGATATGGGGCAAGTAATAAGGAATCTTCTGCAGTAATCCAGGGAAGAAATAGTGAGCATCTTAATGCAGCCACAATGACGAACCTGGAGATATTTGGAAAATAAACTAGAGCAGTGCTTCTCAAACTTCCCTGTACTTTAGGACCACCTAGAGAGCCTTGAAAAACTCTGATGCCTGCACCTCACTCCGTACAAAGTAACACAGAATCCTTGGAATTATTATTTTTTAACTCTGTAGGTAATTTCAATGCTCAGCCAAGTACTTGGTAAATCACTGGATGTGGGCGACAAAGATAGGATATTCCTAGTTTTCTAATCTGGGACAAAAGAGTGAAACATAAGCATATTTAGTGTGGATAAATAAGCAAATTTAGAGTGGAGAAATTTAAGTTTGGTTTTGGACAAATGGAAATTAAGTGCTAACATGTAGTCGTATATGCAGTTCTTGCACTTAGGGAAAAGATGCAGTTTAGAGGTATACACTTTCAAGATTTTCTGCATGTATTAATAGATATTATTTACAATCATTGCGAATATGATGTCTAGTGAATGCATGTGAAATGAGACTAAAAGAGGACTGTGAGTGGACCCTGGGAGCATCAACATGTGAGAAATTGGCAGAGGTAGAAAAAGAACACCAAAAAAAAAAAAAAAAGGAAAAGTAAGTGGTATCTCCAAAGCTCAGTTAGAAGAGGGGTTCAAGAAGCTGGAGGTGGTTAGTAGTCTTAAATGCTGAAGAGAGTTTAGTACGGATCTGGGCTGTATCTAGTATATTTGGTGAGGTCACTGTTAACCTTAGGGAGATCAGTTCCTAAGCACATTGTGGACAGAAACTAAATAAAAATATATTATGGAGTGATCAAAACGGGAGGAAAAAGCAAGTTACTGTAGCTCCTAGAGTGGTACAGTGGTTGTTTCCTGTTGTGTTGGAAAACATCTCTGATTTTTTATAGAAACTCTTGTATATTGTTTAACTTTAAATATTACCTCTCTGTATTTGAAATAGTTGTGTAAATAAGACATTTGTCAGCCCCAAAATAAACCAAAAAATGATGAATTTTTAAATAATTTTAAAAGACAACTTGTAAGCATACTAGTCTCATTTATGACCATTAAATAAACAATGAACAAATAAAATTTGAAAAGCTTATTATTTTCACCTTAAATGTCTTATAGTCAATGTGTATATTTCAGGAATATTGCACCAATCTCACTTTCACTAAATTTGAACTAAGGCATAAAGGACATCTAAAATTTGAATGTTGTATGGTTAATTAACATTTAATAAACTTATTTTCTTTGTTTAAATGTCTTTGAAAATCAAATGTCTCATGCTATTTTTTCTCATCAATATAATCCCAGTAGTCTTAGGAATGATTTTGTTAAATTGTTTGACAAAACCTAACTTGGCTACTTGTAATTTATAGTTGTTCACCCCTGTCACTTTGCAGTTTTACCCTACTGAAAAAATTTAGATTGTCTTGAAGCTGAATTGTTGACTGGATTTCCTATGTAGTTCACAGTATGGTTACAGAATACCAAAACAGCATTGTCGATGTGTTTTAAAAAGCATAGACTTGAAGTCAATGGGAATTTGACAAGACAGCCTGCTTATTATTGTAAGCCATTTGCAAGTTTTATGTTGTTCTTCACCTTAATTTTTAATGTGTAAACTTTAATGAAATTCAATTTTTAAAAGCTACTTAATTTTATTTATTCCCTAAGGAAATGGAATTGTCAAAACAAAAAAGTTGACCATTAAATTTGATTTAAAATTTGATTTTATTTAAAATTTCAAAGGATGACAATGGAAGCCATATAGCACTACTTTTTTTTTTTTTGCCAAGTAGGCATCTGCACATTGTTTTTCACCTTTGAGATACCTTTTAGAGAGAAAGAAATATGCAAAATTTGATTAGTAAATTATCATACTTTGCATTTTATATGCTTCAAAATGTTAATGTCTCATAGAAATTAGATGTTTACAGAAAGTGTATACATTTTCTTAAGTTGTATTAGTCAAAATGAAAGTCAAAACTATTAAATATTCCAATTTAAAAGTATTTTCTACAAACCAGAATTCACTAAAAGAATGGCTTTTCAGGAGCATATCAAATTTTAATGACGTAAGCACTAAAAAGCATCTTCATAAGATGGGTCTCAACTCTAAGACAATCTATTAAACCCAATTTCATATTTTCAGTAATATAAAGGGGACTGTAATCTGTGTTCCAATTTTGTAAATCATCTTGTCCTTTTATTTTTACTAATTAATCATATTTTCATAAATATTATCAACACTGATTAAATACATTTGCCTTTTTTACCTCGTAATCATACCATGTTCTAGTAAATTTGCTTTCCCTTTCTTTTCTTTCTTCCTTTTTTTTTTTTTTCAGGGACAAAATCTCATTCTGTCGCCCAGGCTGGTACAATCATAGCTCACTGAAGCCTCAAAACTCCTGGGCTCAAGCCATCCTCCTGCCTCAGCCTCCTGAGTAGCTAGGATTACAGGCATATGAGCCACCATGCTTGGCCCATTTTTAGAGACTATTTCATACTTTACCTCTTCCTCATAGTCACAAACCCATAACTAGTTCTCTTTACTCTCAGTAAGAGACCTTACATCCTAGTTCATAAAGAAAATGTAGATACCAGGAAGAATGGTTTTACTTTTTCCACATCGAATTTAGAAACCTAGATGTATCCATACTTATTTTTTTCTCTCTCTGCTCGTCTTCTATCCTGTTAAATAGAAACAATGCCACTGCCTCTCTTAAAGCCCACTTTCTCCACTTGTACTCTTGACTCATCATCCCCTCTTCCCTTCTGAAGAGCTTCTTCTTTCTCTTTCCCAAATCATTTTCACTAGTGTAAAATCATACTTAAATATAATCCATTAAGAAAACATCATTAGTCCTCCTATGACCTTGTACAGGCTGCCTTCATTTGTCTTTTAGCTAGCCCAAGAAAACCTTTAGAGAGATTCATGTATTGCCTCTACTTCTTCATATTCTATTCACTCAATTCATTCTAGCCTGACTTTTGTCCCTGTCACTTCCCTGAAACCCCTATTATAAAGGTTACGAATGGTTTTTGTCTCTTCAAATCCAGTGGACACGTTTCTGCTCTTTGACGCAGACTTTCAGAAACATTCATCATGGTTGATTGTTCCTTACTTTTTGGAACACTTCCTTCTCTTGGCACGACATCACACTCTCTTGTGCCCCCAGGTCAGTCCTAGGGCCTTTCTTTTTCTCTATATTATTTCTTCCTTTTGTGAAGTCATCTAGCCTGGTGACTTCAAATACCATTTTATTTTGAAGTCTCTAAAACTTGCACCTTTATCCTTGACCTCTTTAGTGAATTCTCCACTCATATATCCAGTGGCACAATTGATGTCTTCACGAATGCTATGCTTACTAGACATATTAAATGTAAAATATTAAAATTGCACCTCTTCAATACTTTCTTCATTAGGCTTTATTCTATCTCAGTAAATTGTCTACATTCCACAGTTCAGTAGTTCAAGCCAAATATCTAGGATCATTCTTAATTTCTACTTTTCTCTATGTCTCTCTGAATCTAAGCATTCACCAACTGGAACCTCAGAGCTATCCACTTCTCTATATCTCCATGGATATTATGAAAGCCACATTATTTCAACATAATCAGACTCCTTGCTTTCACCCTTAACCCCCTTATCCCATTCCCTATAGTCACAAGCATCTTTTGAAAATGTACATCAGATTATTTTATCACCCTCCTTTAAACCTTTCTGCGGCCTCCCATTACACCTACAATAAAACCCAATCTCCCACAGGGTTCAGAGCTCCCAGAGATCTGGCTATTGCCTGCTTCTCTCATTTTCTTTCATACTATTCCTGTCCTGTCATGAATCTACAACCACAAAAGCCTTCTTTTTTCCCCTTGAACATACCATGCTCATTCCCACCTCAGTCTTTGCACCTGTAGTTACTTCTACATACCTGGCTGCTTTTACTCACTTCCACATTTTATTTAATGTGAGGTGCCATCTCATCTCTCAGTTTTCAACTCAGGGAGCTTTTTACTGACTATGTATCTGATATGCATTTATGTATTCTGGTGATCCTCTGTCATGCTCTCCTCCTCTATTACTACCTTTCTAACAATAATACTACAGATAGGTCTAACAATTGGAACTGGAAATGGTCCAATTAATATATCTTTTTTTTTTAACTCATTATGACATTTTCCTCCCTAAAATGTAAGCTTCAGGAGGGCAGGGACTTTTTCTGTCTTGCTCATCACTTCTGAGTTAGAACAGCTGTTGGCATATAGTGGGGCTCAAGAAATATTGGTTAGAAGTTGAATACATAAAGATGCTAAGTCAGTGTCTCAAGCTCCTTTTTGTGTGCCGTTTAGTTCCTCTTATATTAGATGCTCAATTTGCTTATTAATCAATTAGGTGACATTGAATTTCCCACCAGACTGTGTAACATAAGACACAGTTCAAATACTGTTCAAATACTGGGGAAGACAAAGTTCAAACACTATGTAGCATCTGGGTTTCACTCTCTCTTCATTCAATAATGTTTTAAAATATGAGCCATAAAAAGTGAGCA
The DNA here is from genome assembly GCF_006542625.1 of Nomascus leucogenys. Taxonomy (NCBI): domain Eukaryota; kingdom Metazoa; phylum Chordata; class Mammalia; order Primates; family Hylobatidae; genus Nomascus; species Nomascus leucogenys. Next base: position 77,495,698 of record NC_044392.1, read on the forward strand.
CTAGAAATGGCATAAATTCAGTGAAATATTGATATAGAACAATGTTGCTTTTATTTAAAAATATATTTCATTGGGTATTTATTTCTAATAACATTGTATGATGTTTCACGATATAAAATATCCATCATTCTGTTTTATTCTTAGGAAAAAAAATCTGTTCCCTCCTGCTTGATTAAAAATGGAGTACAGCAAAACACTGAAGGGCTTTCTAATTATCAAATAAATATTAAATTATGTCCAATGTCCTTTTACTGTTAATGTCTTTTAGCCTGACTCTCTGAAAAATTGCTCTTTTAATAAAAAGTAAAATTATTTTTTGGTCATCTTTATTTCTCAGAAATAGAATGCTACCACATATTTTCACAAACCATCCTCTGGTTTTAGATAAGGATATTTAGAATCCTCAGACCATTTCACATTTTAAAAATAAATATAAAGTCATTTTTTCCCGAAATGTAATTGATTTAAAAAATTGCTTTGAAAATTTCTTCAAAAAATGACAACTTTAGGTTTGCATGTAGTAATTGTCAAGACTCTTAAATCATAGAAACAAGAACGTAAAAATAGAATTTCCTTAAGCCAAAATGTGGTATTATTAGTTTAAATATGCAGATATGTTAGTAAGGCACCTGGCCTTAAAAGTGGCTGCAAAGGGGATCTCTCTCCATCTTGTGTGTTTGTCTACTTTCTCCTGTCTCTGTTTTATTTTCTCCCAGTGTAGTAAGCTTTGGGATAGGAAAGTGGTTAAGTGAGGAATCAGTGATCACCAGCAGCTCTGAATAAACTTCATTCCAGTTTAATGACCAACAAGAAAAAAAAAAAGCTTTAACTTTCCCAGTTCCACTGAAGGATTTTGATAAAAGCAGAGTACCTAATTCCTATGATTAGTGCAGATGGGGATACTTTCTCATTTTTCTGGGCAAGAAGATAGAGTCTGCTTTCAATGGATAGGGAAAGGAGAACAGGGTAGTGCTTGGCTGCTCAGAGCATACAATGGAAACCTCTGCTTACCATAATATATCTCTCCCATCTGTGGTCACCCCTCCCCAGTCAGAGGCTGCCCCACCAGCATTTGATGGCATGATTCTCGCAATGTCCTGAACAACTCTCTGTATGATATTTATTTCCCTTCATCAAGCCCAATTGTAGTGCGTCATGATTCTCAGCGACCTACAGGGTGAACAATTATCTTAACCAACTTGGCACAGTCAGTATAAATTTGAAGCAAAAATAGCTCTGTTAAAATTAAAATTGGCATGTAAAAGAGAGAAACAGTGTTAGTCCCTACTTGAGAGCACATATCGTATCCTGCTGTCGAGGCTGGTAAACTTTGCTTCCCTGGTGTAGATTTCTTTGATCAACCCATCTGCCTGGCTAGATTCAGCCCATGAGAAAGGTTTTTCTTGTCCTCCATGGAACCCTGAGAGGGGAGCTGGAGAGGGAGGTGCACATGCTGTGACTGCGCTGATTGAGCAGCCACTTCATAGTTGCATGAGAATGTGAATTGGGGGATTATTTTGTTATGCTAGGAGGTGGAGGTTTTGTGGTTGTTGTTGTTATTGTTTTATTTTTTTTTTAAGAAAAAAATTTTCTAAAAATCTATGCCTATTGCTTATCAGTTTCACCACAGGGTAACTAGTATCTAATAGCTCATTTTTTTTTTTCTTCTTCAGTCTGTATCTTTGTATGTGTCTCTGCCCTTGAAGTTCTAGCAACAAGCCTCAGGGCTCTGCCCATTCCCTAAATTCTTAGATTAACTGACTGTTTTTTACTTGACCTCTGCCTTGAGTCCACTGAAGACAATAGAATGCTGTCACCTCCCCAGGCAGCATCCCAGTTGATTTTTCCTTTCAAATAAGGTCCTTAATCTCTCTCTCTCTCTCTCTTTTTTTTTTTTTTTTTTTTTTTTTTGCAAGGAATGCCTACACCAAGAGGTATTAGGTCTAGTCCTGGAAGATCTGGTGCCCTCTTTGAAGTTCTCCCTGATCTTTTTTCTAACTGGAGAATAGGGCATAGCATCCCTGAGCTCTTAGATTACTTGCAAAGGGCAGAAAGCATCTCTAACTGAAGCTGTGTAATTACATGGTGCCCCTTTTATGCTTGCAAATGAAGCTTGGAGTATGACTTTTCACTTCTTTTAGCCCCTGGAAAAAAAGGCCATGGAACAAGCATGCTTACATTTTTCTCCCCAATTCTGAAAAGCTATAGTTTCATTAGATGAAAAAAATTGAATCCTAAACTCAATGAACAATAATTTGGCATGCTTAATTTTCCTTCTCTATCCATCATCTATTTTTACTTTCTTCTCTTTGTTCCTCTCTCTAAGGAATCTATTCAAAATTGCTGTTTCTCCTGGCTTCCATATTTCGGAACATTGTTCAACCTTTTTGTGACTAATGTTCTGCGAATTTCTCAGTGACTTTGATTCAGACTCTCAGATCTTTTGCTTCCTTGTTTTTAATTGCTTCTCTAGTTGACTCGTCCTGTGTATTTTAATATCTGATTATTTTTTCATCACCAAGACAGATACCTTCATCAGCCCTAATCACTCTTCACTCTTACTCATATAATCGCCAGCAGTTTTCAATTGTTTATTTTTCCCTTCTCTAACTTATAGTATCCATTTCTACTTAATCTTCTTAAAAGGGTAAGCTGATAATGCAACCCCTTGCTCCTAAACCTCTGGTGACCTCATTCATTTATTCTTTCAGTCTTTGATACCTGCCAAATACCATGCTAGTTATTGTAGATAAATGATGACTAATGCAGAGCAGCTCCAGCTTTCATGATGTTTATAGTCTATCCGAAAAAAAAAATTTAAAGACATGCTTCTTTCCCTGGTTTTTAGAACTCTCTCCAGTATGCTCACAACTTTCTATCCTCCTGATGAAAACATTTATCTGACTTTTACAGCATATCTTTGTTTTTTTTTTTTCCTATGTAGTGAGAGCACAGTGGCTTTTTAGAGGACTCTTACCACTAGACTCTGCAACTTTAAGCTTGGCACAAACTCTTTGTGTCTCAATCTCTTAGTCTTTATTTTTTTATTTTATGGAGATAGAATCTCACTCTGTTGCCCAGGCCAGAGTGCAGTAACACAATCATAGCTCCCTGTAACCTTGAACACCTGGATTCAAGTGATCCTCCCATCTCAGCTTCCTGAGTGGCTGGGACTACAGGGGCAGGGCACCACACCCAGCTAATTTTTCTATTTTTTTGTGGAGGCAAGGTATTGCTATGTTTCCCAGGCTGGTCATGAATTTCTGGGCTCGGGCCTCCCAAAGTGCTGGGATTATAGGCATGAGCCACTGCACCCAGCCTCAGTCTCATAGTCTTTAAATGATAATGATAGGAAATAATTACTTACATGTATCAAGTATTTGCTTTGGGCTGGCAAATCCTAGTGGTTAAAAGCACAGACTCTCGGTCAGTCACACTGCCTGGCTCTGGGTCCTGGTGCTGTTCCTTATCAGCTATATGACTGTCAGGTCTCATTGCCTTGGCGTCTTCATCTGTAAATTCATCTGTAAAGTGGGGAGAATAACATTGGGAATGATTAAATAAGTTAATAAAGTAAAAACCATTGAAACAGTGCCAAGCACACTGTAAGAGCTATGTAAGTGTTAGCAATTTCTGTTATTACTTTTTTTTTTTTTTTTTTTTTTTTTTTGAGACAAGAGTCTCGCTCTGTTGCCCTGGCTGGAGTGCAGTGGTGCGATCTTGGCTCACTGCAACCTCCACCTCCTGGTTCAAGCAATTCTCCTGTCTCTGCCTCCTGAGTAGATGGAATTACAGGCACGTGCCACCACACCTGGCTAATTTTTGTATTTTTAGTAGAGATGGGGTTTTACGATGTTGGCCAGGTTGGTCTCTAACTCCTGACCTCAAGTGATCCACCTGCTTCTGCCTCCCAAAGTATTGGGATTACAAGTGTGAGCCACCACGCCTGGCCAATTTCTGTTATTACTTTTCTTAATAAGTGGCACTATTATTCATATTTTACCAATTAGGAAACGAAATACTTTGCCCAGGGCCACACGTAAGTGACAGAGTCAGGGTTCCAACCTGGACATCCTAGTTTCAGAGGAGGCATTGGTAATTACTACTCTATACAGTCTCCATTATGGGATTTCTGTAATAATGTAGTTAAATAATCAATATATAATAAAATTTAAAACTGTAATGCACTATGAATATTTCAGATATTATTATGCATACTATAGTGAGTTATGTTTGAGACACTAATTTTTTTTCTTTTCCATCGCTTAAAACCTTTTCACTATACCAGTAATTACAAACAACATTTTAATGGCATTGTATAATTAGACAATCCCTTCACATACATGCATGTATTTACATTGCTACTTTCAGAGGATGGCAAAGTCAGTAAAATCATCTGTATTTTGAAAAAGAGAATGCTGAGGATCAGAAAAGTTAAGTAACTTGCCCAAGTGTTCACAGATAGTAAATAAGAAAATCTAATGTAATTCCAAAGCGCCAAATGTCATCCAGTGTTTTGCTATCTTACCCTGCTGTTTTCTAATGATTTATTTTTTAACAGTTTGAAAACTAATTTCATAATATAGTTTACCGTTATAAATTTATGTAAATATTAATATATCTTTGTGTACAACTGCATAACTAGTTGAACTTATATTCTTTTCTTTTTCTTTTTAAAGATTGTGATTGCTAGCATCATGTGCAGTTACAATAAAAATGACTGGATGGAACTTGCCAAGAAGTCTGAGGTAATGGTTGCTTTAGTATATATTTATTTTATTTCTTCTCTCCTATTTTTATTAGTTTTAAATAAAGAGCTGCCATGAAAAATAATACAATAGAAGTAAAATTGAATTGAAAATGTAACTTAAAACATTTCTATTATAATTTGTTTACCCTATGTTTTCATTAAAATGATGGAAATGTAAATTTAAAAGGAATTTATTCTATAAAAGCGGTCTCTTGGATTTCACACACTACCTAAAAATCCTTTATTCTCTGAATCCATACACTCTTTATTTGCATGTTAAGCAAACTGTATATTGTGATGGATGCCATGATAAAATTTAATTCTACCTTTGAGAGTCTAACTTGATCTTACCTTGCCTTTAGGCAAACTAGTTTGACAGTAAGAGAAGAAATTTTGAATATAAAACGCTTGAATATTTAAAGTATAAAAGGTTCATTTAATACTATTCTAGTTTGAGTACAGACATGCATAAAAGAGTGGGACAGAATGCTTCTGAATGGAACACTAGTCAGCAGGTTTTCCATAATATAAATTGAATCCTGCACAAATGCAAACAAGTAACCATGTGCTTTAAATTTGTATTTCAAATAGAAAAATACATACTTAAAATTATACACTTATGTCCATCATGCTGTCATGGAAAATAGTCTGGAGAGTCTTAGCTGGGATTCCTTGAAAACCTCTCAGTAATGTAGAAGACTAAATCTAACTATACCAATGAACTAATTGACGCTACATTATAAAATATTGCAAAGCTGCCTATAGTGTTCAAAAATGTTGATTATACATTTTTTTGGATATTTTAAAACTGAGAAGGGAAAAATTACTACTGGGACTTAGAGGGGTGAAGTTAAACATGATCAGTAATTGGCCTCGTGATCTTCCATGCTGGGTTCATTTGATACATGTATTTACCTAATTGACCATGAAATCTTCCACAGAGCCCGTGCTTGGCATGAGCTTTGCCAATTTTAAGCTGACTATGATGAATGGCTTTATCATGCCACTTGCTTCTCTGCCTTTCTGTAAGAACAAAATACTTTTCAAAATTATTTTTTTCAATATTAGACATTAATTTTTAAATAGACAAGATTACTTTTTATAAGTCAAAAGCCTTTAATTATAAACAAACTAGCTGACCTAAAGGTATTTTTCACATTTCATATTTTTCTTTAATTTCAGTTTTATTTAATATCACCTTCTAATTACTCTATAGCAAAAACATAAATAAAAAGAAAGGAAGAAAGAAAAAAAAGAAAGAAGGGAGGAAAAGGTATGCCTTTTGTTCAGTCAAAACAGTCTGCAAAATCTCTCCATAGCAGAGCAGTCTACATAACAAGAGGGTATGATAATGTCAATTAAAAAATAAAAGTCTTCACTATAATCTTAAATCTGGACTAGCCCAGGAGATGTCATATGAAGGAAATATCCCCCAGGCCTTCACAGCTTCTAGGAGGGTAGGATTAAGCAGTGTGATTTCATCACGGCTCATATGGAAGGCACCCAATAACGTTTTGTAGAATCAGTATTTGGTTTTGGTTTTATGAATATGCTTCAAAACAGGTTAAAACAGATTTCCTTACAATGGAAAAACCCACATTAAAACAAACCAACAAAAACATATTCAAGTCAAAATTACTGTACTACCTAACGTGTACATTTCTTTTGGGGTGGTGATATAGGGATGTAAGAAATCAGAGTCACCACACCAGCACTCTAGCATGGCACCTGTTTTAAGTTTAGCTAATGATGTGATGTGATGATGTATACTAAACCTTAAGTTTATAAAACCCTCTTTATGGCAGATTAATTCTTGAATTACACAATAGAGAGCTGAGGAAACTTGCTATCAGCTTTTTACTACTTTATCTGAAACAGAAATGACACATAAGGAGCAGTAGAACCTTAGAATGCACATGCGTTTCCTGTTGTCTTCTATATTCTTCAACCTGGTTTGAATTTGTCATGTTTTTGAGCACCATAAAGAAGTTTCTACTACTTGTGTCAAATCAGTAGCATTGTTAGAATCTAGTTAGTTTTCTTGATCCAGGTACCTGATCACAGGCTGTCTTGCTTTTCTGGAACCTTGGTAGTCTACTCCAATTCTATGCAAAAGAAGATTTATGAAACACCTACTATGTATAAAGTCCCTGGCTAGCCAAAACAAAGATGAATAATAGGGAGCAATCAGATATGCCAAATTGAGCCATTACTGAAGGTTCACAATATTCACTTGTAAATGGATCTTTAATCCAGTGTAGTCGATCTTGAATCAATTTCTTTCTTAATTTGTAATCAGCCTTGAAAATAGAGCCTGAGTAAAAGTTAATGTGAAAAAGCTTTATTGAAGTATACAATCTCAGAGAAGTAAGACTGAGGAGAAAAGAAAAATGAGATAGGAAGATGGGAAAACAAGTGCAATATGGTGCATTCCAGAGCTGGCCACAACTTCACAAGGAAATGGAGCCAATTGCTCAGTCATATGGGACAGGGAATAGCACATCATTTCTCAAGATGATAGAATCACCCATTCGCTCATCACTTTCTAGGAAAGGAAGTGGAAGGAATGAGTCTACTGGCTCCTTCAGTCTCCTGTCTCTCACTGGTCCCATTTCACTCCATAGGGCTCTACTTTCCTCTGAACTTTTGAGTGGCATGTCCTGCCCCTTCAGGGCAGCTGCTAGGGAAGCTAGATTTCCTAACATGGGGTGTGATGCTTCTTCTAAACCCAGAATTGTAGGGGAAGGCCAGAGCCTCCTGACGGGGCCTGGGCACTGGTGCTCCTGGAGCTCTCACTTTGACAGGCTCAGTGGAGGTTGTGACACAACCCACTCTCATCTGGAGAGAGTCTGTGAGAGCGGACAGTTACTATAGGAGATGTGAAGATAGCAACAGGGACTGGGGCTCCCCTTTAACTAGTGGCAAAATTCCTGGGTGACAAGTAGGGCCATCAAATTTGAGGAAGTGTATAATTGGCTGTGGTCCAAAATGCATCATTACCAAGTTTAACTACAATAGCTCCACTAATCTTCTTGCTCTCAACCAATCCAAATTCTTTCCATCTTTCCTAATTTCAGAACCCTTAACTTGACCATTAAGTGCTACTTGGCCACTCCCCTGCCTGCCTCTCCCCAGTGTCACTGTGGGTCTGTTTTCTGCATTCCAGATCCCGCTGCCTTCTTTTCCTCCTCCAACACGTTCCCAACTCAGAGCGTTTGCTGTTCCCTTGACCTGCAATGTTCTCTCTTCCTCAATCCTGAGCCTTTGGCTATGTAGTTTAAACCTCCCTGTCCTATTCTGTAAGACCCTGTCTTCAGAGGCCAGTTGACCAGATGATTAATGAAGCTTAAGCTTCAGGGCATTTACTTGCATGGGCCACTTCCAAGTCCCTATACCTAATTCTGTGTTTACAATGTTTGATTATTGTTTTTTCCTTAAAGAGGGTTTTCCAAATTATTTAAGCATTAGGCTCCCCAAAATCTGGATCTGCCTCTGTCTGTGTTTTTCCTCTGTAGCATATAATAAAGTGGTGATTAACAGTTGTGTCATTGGCCATTACTAATAGTTCCTCTGTCCTGCTTGTTAGAAAGCAAGTTCCATGGGGATCGAGACCCTTGCATAGTTCACTGCTTAATCCTCAATTCCAAGCACAAGGCTTTCTCTACCAGCAGATATTTGTTGAATGAAGTAAAAAAGAAGTATACAGTTCGAGTATTGCCATGTGACAAACAAAAAGGAAGCCATTACAGAATAAATGGGAAGAATGGTATTTTATTTGGCACCCATGAACTTGAAGTGTTTAAAATCCAATGATGATGATTTTAAGTCAGGTACCTGATGAGAGATTGCCAAGGTTCTGACCACCTTTGGTAGGAAGAGACAAGGAAGGTCCAGCAGAAAGGCACAGGCACTAAAACCAAGTGACCACACTATTCCCAGCGGGGCCAAAATAAAACACTAAAACACTAACAAGCCAGGTTCCTATCAGTTTTTTTACCTGAATCTGAGTAGCGATATGTCATGAATTAACTAGCTATGAGAGTTAGAAATCTCAAATAGTTTGAGGTAAAAATCAAACAGAGGCACATTACAGAGATATGTAGGACCAGTTGGATGTTAAGTCTCTGAACAGGGACAATAACAGGACAGAATGGAATCACAGGAGATAGACACGCAGCTGGAGATGAGAGATAGTAACTGACTTTTATGTCCAGTGGGGCCCAGGTCTATCTCAGAGAGGTTTAAGATCCCAGAGAATTTAACTCCAGTTTTGGATAGTTGAGACTAGAGGATAGCATTGCTACTTGGAAAGTCAACATCTGACCCCATGTATTCATTTAACAGAAGTTAAGAGGGAATCCAATAATTGTGCCTTTCATGCCCCAGTACAGTACACTGTTCTCACCCTACTTGAGCTCTGATGTCCTTTGTCAGCCCCTGTCACCCATGGACGTCTTCCCTTCCCACTTGGACCGTGGTATACCGCACCATGCCACTGGCCATGTAGACATCCTTCTGGCTCTGCTCCGCTTAGGCTGTAACATCCCACACTGGGCCCTCATGGCTCCTCCTCAAATGCTCGTGCTCACCTGTCTTGCCCTGCCTGACCAATGACTTTAGAGCTGTATTGATCAGGAAGGTAAGAGAAAGAAAGGAAGAGGTAAGGAAAGAAGGAGAAGAGAGGAGAAATGCTTTGTGCCTGATTTCGTTGTATATGTTGCACAAGAGTTTGTGATTTTGCCACCTTAGTTTCTCTGGGTGTTTTTATAAAGTGGTTCAGAGAATTTTAAAAATTATACCACTGCCGTATTCCAAGAATTTCTCAGGATAGTTTTCCTTTCCCTCCTGAGGTATAGACAATGTAGGACCAGGTGAGTTATCTTAAATCATTTTCATATCAAGGCAGAGGAAGCAAAAGTCAGAGGTCTAGTTGGATGGATAGGTAAGTATTTAGATAGATAGATGATTGATAGGTAGATAGATAAAGTATTTAGATAGATAGTATACATCTTTATAGTATTTACTACAATCCAGAAGTCATTTACTTTTATCAAATTTATTTTTTATCACTCCTCTTTAAATTTTATATATGTTAAAGCTCTTATTTTTCTTTTCAGTTTACTTAAAACTGTAAAAAATAAACTTTCTTTTCTGGCACCTCTCATTTCCTGTATTAGCCTTGGAAACATTTAAAAATACATCTCCCTAGAACTCTTCTGTGCAAATATCAAGTTTATTTATACCTTATAACAACAACTCTGTGACTTAGTTCCACTTTTTAAATATATTTTAATTTTTAATTTTTAATTTTTTTTGGAGTTCTAACTTATCACTGACTTGATCTTTTTCTTTTTTTTTTCTTTTTTTGAGGAAACTAAGGCCAAAAGTAGTGAAATAATGTGTTCAATTTCACACAGCTAGGTTGGAGTGGGATTCAAACCCATAGTTTGGCCCAGAGTCCACACCATATATATATATATACACACACACATACATATATATATATATATATATATATATATATATATACACACACACAACACACACACACAAACTCTCTCTACTGTGTATAGATGGATGATAAATAGATAATGTAGGAATTAGTAACAGTGTTTTTCCTATGTCACTGCCATCACTAGGATATTTCATTTTATAACCATTTAGGTGAGTTAGAATAAACTCCGGGTAAGTGACTAAACTAAAAAGCTTGTGACTAACAAGAATCAGAATGCATGCCCAATTTCAGTTAATTTAACATTTCATGCTAATTCAGCAATTAAGGCTTTTTGAATGGTTAGAGTTGCTTGGAAATGGAATTAACTGCCTTTTAAGGTGGTGTGCATCCTGAGACAGGAATTTTCAAGCAGAGGCCACATGAGTGTTCCTGTTCTCATGGTGTCACCTTGAACAGCATTGTCTGTTTTTGAGGCTTGGATGCACATTTCAAAGGCCTTTCCAGGTGTGTTTGGTGAGTGGGCATTTGTATATGTGTATAATGTTGAGGAAATTATAATAATTAGTCATTGAAAAAATTTTATATTGGACAGGTGATTTTAAAATATTTTAATTTTTACTTCAAGCTTGGAAGCTGTAATGATATCGAGCTGTTATGTTTTTCATAACACACTATGACAACTCCAGCCATAAAATAAGTGATTTGTAGTAAATTATAATAGTGGGTATAAATGCAGGTCCTGGACTCAAAATGCTTGGGTTCAAGACCCTACTATCAGCTATAAGCTGTGGGATGTTGGATAAATCACTTGAACTCTTTATGTCTCAGTTTTATCAATTGTAAAGTAGAAATAATGATATATCCTACCTCTTAGAGTTGCTGTGAGGATAAAGTAAGATAAAACATACAAAGGACATAGTAAAGTATCTGGCATATTGTAAATGCTCAATTAATGTTAGCTATTATTATGTAATATGGTAGCTAGGTGTAAGTATGAAATGAAATATGCATAATGTAAATATATATACAATTATGATGCAAAGCCTTATTTAATCCAAAATGATGTTGAATTGATTTGCTGTTAATTGCTGCATTTCAGTTAAATAGAGGTCTAAAGGAAATATTTGAAGTAACCAGGAAATAAGAAACATGTTATAAGTGTATACTTGCATTATACAATCTTTTCGCTAAGCTGGTAATTACTGCATGGCATGGTTTTGAGACAGGTCATATTATCCACAGTTGACACTTGAGCAGCTGGAGACAAAGAAGGTTGACTGACTTGTCCAAATCATCCCCAATTCCTTAGCTACAGGCGTAAGATTAGAACTCAAGGTTCAGCAGGCTGTGCTTATCCATGCTCACTACCATACCATCAAGGAAAGAGTAGCATGGTTTTCAGCAATTCTCAAATAACATGAAGACTTTTAAAATCGGATTAGGAAAGCAAAACCATAATGAAACCATGTGAAAAAACAGGCTCAATGATCAAACGGACTTTAACAAATGTGCAGAAGAAAAAGCAGACTCACTAATCAATAAAGATAGGCAAGAATATCAACCGATTAATGACTAGCTGGAATTCTTAAGTTTGTTGAGGTCCTACTTAAAATTCATAAAGCAGAAAAAAATAGGCTAAAATCTTAAACAATTAGGAAGGAAAGAGAAAGAAGAAACAACTGTTGCCCTAAAGAAAGGTCTGGTGTACTTAGAAAGTAGTAAACTATTTTTTACTATTTTTTAAGCCTTTGCATGTGATAAACCTGTTAAAATACTCTTGTAACCAATTCAAGCTTCTAGTTGGCCTTACCGAAAAATAAACCGCGGCACTGGAAAAATTATAGAAGTTAGGTAAAAGAATATAAAATTTCAATCGGCTAGTTCATTCCTCTATCTCTAAAATTACTACAACTTTTTTTTTTTTTTTTTTTTTTTTTTTTTTGGAAATGGAGTCTTGCCTGTCACCCAGGCTGGAGTGCAGTGGCGTGGTCTCAGCTCACTGCCACCTCTGCCTCCCAGGTTCAAGCCATTCTCCTGCCTCAGCCTCCCAAGTAGCTGGGATTACAGGCACAGGCCGCCACACCCAGCTAATCTTTTGTATTTTGGAAGAGATGGGGTTTCACTGTGTTGCCTGGCTGGTCTTGAAATCCTAAGCTCAGGCAATCCTCCCACCTCGGCCTCCCAAAGTGCTAGGATTACAGTTGTGAGCTACTGCACCCGGCCACTATAATAACTTTTTTTTTTTTTTTTTCTGAGACAGAGTCTTGCTCTGTCGCCCAGGCTGGAGTGCAGTGGTGTGATCTCGGCTCACTACAAGCTCTGCCTCCTGGGTTCACGCCATTCTCCTGCCTCAGCCTCCCGAGTAGCTGGGACTACAGGCGCCCACCACCATGCCCAGCTAATTTTTGTATTTTTAATAGAGACGGAGTTTCACTGTGTTAGCCAGGATGGTCTCGATCTCCTGACCTCATGATCCGCCTGCCTCAGCCTCCCAAAGTGCTGGGATTACAGGCGTGAGCCACCATGGCCAGCCTATAATAACTTTTAAAAGTGTTTCGTTTATTCTTTAAGTTCTTTACAGAAGACTTCCCACGAATTCTAAGATTCTCAAAGTACTCTAAGAATACTTAGAATGAATTATGTTGTTCATTTATACAAGGTCTATTTGTATACCAAGGAATTAATGATTTAAATAAGAAGGATTCCTATTAAGTAATTAAGACAAAACTATCAATACTTCCTATTTCTTAGATAAACTGTTTTTAAGTATAATAATGTTGATTTTCAGTTAAAAACGTTTTACATTTTGCTTATTCATTCTAGCTAGCCTACTACATTTTTGTTTGTATGCCTACTCCCAGCGTCAGTTATCCATAATTAGTAAGATTTGTGTCCATACAAATAGAAACTATTTAGGAAAGAATAAATGTGATGTCAAACAGATCTGAGTTACAATCTCTACTGTGTCACCTAATAACTAAGCTTGTCATTAAACCTCCCTATGCTTCAGTTCACGTGCCTGTAAAATTGGTAGCATAATAATACGAAGATTATGAGAATTAGAGGTAACAAATATAAAACATATAGAGCAGTGAGTGGCCCCTTATGAGAACTCAGCAAATATTTGGTGTGTGATTGTTGTGGTGGTGGTGGTTGTCATATAGACCTTAATTTGATAGAGTTAGACTGTACCTCACAAGATAGCTGTGATGCAGAAAACGATAGTTAACACTTGACAAATGTGACTTTTGTTATCAATGGTGAAAGCCTATTGGTATATAAATAAAGCTTTGCCTTTTATTTCATTTTCCTTTCTTGTTTAAAGGATTCTGGAGCAGATGCCCTGGAGTTAAATTTATCATGTCCACATGGCATGGGAGAAAGAGGAATGGGCCTGGCCTGCGGGCAGGTAAGGACCTTGACAGCTGCCACTAAGTATGTCACTGTGACATAACAGGCCCCTGTATGGATAGTTACTATACCTTAGGCAATGAGATGCATGGATCAGATGACTGGCTAGAGACTTCCAGGTCTGCATTGTTTAAATATTTAGTGTTTAAAAAGTGGAAAATGAGGGAAGCTGAAATTATAGCAACTGTTTAGTTTTATTGAGGAAAATATCACATTATGTGCTTGACAGGAAGTAATATCATAACAAATAGTTTTTAAAAGCGCTGAAGCAGAATTAGCTGATTTCAAATGCAGTGTTCTTTATTCATTCCTGATGCTGATCCAGTTTCCCTGGAGCAATATACTGTACAAAATGCATTGTTCGTAGTGATTTTGTAGTAAATGGGGCACAGCACAAATTGCATTTTACATTTTTTAGCATATGATCATTATTCACTAACTGTATTTGGGGAGTTGCAAAAAGACTTTGATGCTATTTTTATTTTTGGATACAATAAATGGAACCTTCATACTAAAATACTTTCAAAAGCCTAATGAACAAAATGTGAAATAATATGTTAATATATAGAAAACACTGCATCTTTATGTAACTAGTTAAATGTTCGATGTTAAGGAGCACTGTAAAAACTTAATGCTAAAAAGGTGAGTATTTTGCATCTCATAATTTACCTTTTAAGCCCAGAAGGAAATGGTGTGAATTAAATAATATGAAATGTAGTAATTTCTGACAGATTGTCTAGTCCTGGAGAGTTTACTTTTATCTCCACATCTGGCACAGGGCCTTGTACTTAGTAGGTACCCAGCTTTTTTTTTCTCTCAAGTCATCAAATTGATTTGAATTAAACTCAGAGGCCCTTAATTTGGGAGGGCAAACATTTCTGCTTATTCAAATGAACATAGATTGCTATCTTTGTATTAGCATTCAGGAAGAATTTTAAAGTACTTTGTAAATATTTAACATGCAGAATAGATTTGTGACTTAAGGAGAAACCATTTTTATGTAACAACAAGAAAGGAGGGTCTAGTCAAATATTCTTCAAATATATTCTCTGTTCCACTCACAACAGGTTGCCCAGAAGATCAGTAACTATGATATATGATAACAGAACCAAGACTCAGAACTACCCAGTATGGGGAAAACCTGACATCGAATCGTGACTTTTATGAGTCACATGATTAGATATTAGCATTTAAGTAATGTGATTAAAATGAGAAGGATTCCTTAAAGGATACCTGGAATGGGGGCTGAGTTAGTATTCTTTTCCCATCTCAAGTCAAGATTGTCCCTCCACTTGTTTCACAGTCTCTGAATCTCAGAACGAAAATATTTTTTAGCTACATGGATAGAAACAGCTATGGAGGTTTTGAATCTATTGATTGCTTTGTTAGGGGAGAATGCAATTCAGTATTTCTCTCTTACCACAAATATGACAATTATTTTGAAAATGTTGCCCTAGTCCCACCTGAGTTTATTTTTTGGAGTAGGCTTTTGCTATGTGAGCACATCTGAATTTACTCAGCCATTAAGTGTCTTAGGTGTATCCTTTCTAGAGTTATTTAGCCACATAAAGTTTTGCACAGCCTTTGGCTGAATGAGAATGCCAAATGCTAAAACTTTGCAATCAGAGATATCATTAAGCTTTCTAAAAACTCTTAGAAAACTCATGTTCCAAAAACCATGATATCTTGGCCGAAAAAAATTTAGGAACATTTCCATTTCACTTATTAGTTATAATCTCTACAACTGAAACCAATTCTTCATATCAGCCAAGTTTAGAAATTTTCTTTTGAATGATATTCTCTTGTAAATTATATAATTGAAGAATAAAGCTAATTTAATCATTTTTGTTCCAACATATTTTAAATGATTTCTCTGCCTGAGGACACATGAATGTTCCATATTTTAAATAAAGGCAAGGCAGAATATTAGTGCATTTTAAAAAATGCTTTTCTGTGACTCTGACTTTCCGAAGTGAGCACAAACACACTCAGGCTTATTTGCCATTTCCTCTAGTTCCTTTTACCCCTTCTCTGCCTCCTGTTCCCATTGCTTCTCCCTTTACCTCCCTAAGTTTCAAAGTCTTGAACACTTGCCAATTGGTGGGATGGAGAATTTATACTCAGTGGTGGGGGACTGAAGAGTCATTCTAGTCTCTCTTCCCCATTGCTATGTGATCTTGCATTTCATCTGTTGAAAACTTACTATGTGCTAAGCACAGAGCTGCATACATGGCCAGAACCTTATCAATATTTGCTTCACGAATTAGACATGCTATTGGTTCCATGGCTCAAATATTTATCTGACAGAGACACTTTCTTGTTCAGTACACATTCCTCTCTAAATACTTGATTTTTTTCTCCTTTATCTCAAATATTTTCTGACAAATATTTAATGAGTGAAAAATGATGCCTTTGTACCTAAGTAATTTGCCTGTGTGTAATCAACATTATATAGATCTAACACTGATATATATGCATATATATAAGCTTATATATACACATCTATATAAAATAAGTGATTAAAAATCATGAAATTTGTAAAGAGGGAAGGCCATAATCCATACTGTACAACATTATGGGTTCCATATTTACTTATGAAATTTATAGAAACAGAATCTCAAGCTGACCTTGGGAAACTGCATTGTGTATTCCTGCAAAACAAAGCTTCATATCAAATCTTAAAACACCTCAGCATTGCTAAGTGTTTAAAAGTAGTCTCTTATATTCATTCCATCAGCCATCTGTGTCACCTTTATCAAGCCACTTGCTCTCCTGAAGGATAAGTGTCCATCTCTAAAATATGGGATTTGAACTAAATTATCTTTAAATCTCCTTTAAGCTTTAATATTCTGTTAATGTTAACATTAAAAATAGCAGGCTACTGTTATTTTTAAACTACCTTTAAAGAGCATTGTTAAAACAAAAACAAAGAAATATACAAGTGCATATTGTGTTGCTCTTTTTTAAAAAAATTTACTAAGTTCTGGGATACATGAGCTGAACGTGCAGGTTTGTTACATAGGTATACATGTGCCATGGTGGTTTGCTGCGCCTATCAACCTGTCATCTAGGTTTTAAGCCCCGAATGCATTAGGTATTTGTCCTAATGCTCTCAGCCTTCTGACCCCCCTACCCCCAACAGGCCCCGCTGTGTGTGATGTTTCCCTCCCTGTGTCCATGTGTTCTCGTTGTTCAACTCTCATTTATGAGTGAGAACGTGGTGTTTTGTTTTCTGTTCTTGTGTTAGTTTGCTGAGAATGATGGCTTCTAGCTTCATCCATGTCCCTGAAAGGCACATAAACTCCATTTTTTATGGCTGCATAGTATTCCATGGTGTATACTGTGGAAGACAGTGTGGCGATTCCTCAAGGATCTAGAACCAGAAATACCACTTGACCCAGCAATCTCATTACTGGGTATATACCCAAAGGATTATAAATCATTTTACTATAAAGACACATGCACACGTATGTTTATTGCAGCACTATTTACATAGCAAAGACTTGGGACCAACCCAAATGCCCATCAATGATAGACTGGATAAAGAAAATATGTTGCTGTTTTTAAAAATACTAACATTTCTTTAGCCTGCATTAAGGCAGTATTTTACTTAAGTGATTCTTGTTTTTACTAATGCTTACCCTAACTAATGCTGCTCGCTTTTTGGTATATTTTACTTTGACGAATGAGAATCTAAGCAGCAGTTGCTCAAAAAGGCTATGATTGGTTAAGTGGACATCTTGTACTTAAAGTGGCTAGAATAGAACTCTTGGTCTTTTATACTAGAGGCTGTGCTTCCATTTTAGTTAATGGTGTCAACAACCCTGATGCTCAAGCAAAGGTGAAAATATCATTCGGTTTTGGTTGCATTCATTCCAAAGAATCAAAGTTGTATTACAGCATGAAAAATAAAATATGACTCTCCTTCCATTCCCTCCCAACAACCCTCTGAAGCCGGTTGAGTTTTTATTCCATTTTTCACAAAGCAGAGGCCCTCGAGTTTCCCAGGTCAAAGATTTGGTCAGTGGCTTCTAGACCTGCACTTTGATCTGATATTAGCCTGAATAAAGGGAAGTTGTCTAGAACAGTTCCTAATAAGTAGGTATTCCAATATCAATGTTAAGTATCAATATTATTAACTGAAAATTAAGTGCAGGATTACATAAGCTCTAAAGTTTTTTTATAATTCTATTTCATTTCTCTAAATATATGAAACTACAAGCAAACCTGAATCCACTATTTAGGTTCTGTCTCCTGCGACTAAAGGTGCTTCTCTGGTGTATTAACATCCAGATTTAAAGTTGTCTACATGCAATTTATATAATTCCATTTTCTGTAACAGCATATTACTTAATTGATGTTATTTATTATAACCAATTCTATAAAATTCAGCCAAAATGACACCTTTTTGAGGTCTTCCCCTTTTCCTACATGCTACATGTTCTTACCACGTTGAGTACTAACCTTCTTTTAGCCTACTAAAATTACATTAAATATTTTTACTTCCGTCCTGCAGAACCTTCTTACCCAGTTCAGGCTAGTACCGAATAGACCTCGAGTAGACCTTTGTATTGTGGTGGTTGTTGTGTTTTTAAAATTATTGCCAACAATAGGTGGCAAAAAAATCCTATTATTTCTGTTAAAATAATGACAAGATACGGCCTTCCCTGGCCTGGATTGTCATGCAACAATAAGAAGGTAGACCTTAATTAGGCTCCTCTGACACTGTTTCTGGTACATGTGAATAGTAGCAGACATTTAACTAAGAATATGTGCTCATTCTCAAACATGAATTTGGCCAGTATATATCTTTCTGATTCACCTTTTAATATCAAGACCAACCTTCCCCAGGAGTTGTACTGAACCTCTGAGTTCCTGACATTGTTGTCTTTGGGCTGCCTTCTTTGGCCAGCAGTACCTTTAATTCTTAGACCTTCCATCAGCTATCAAAAGAAAAATAGTTGCCCAGGAGTTGGAAGTGGAGTGAGATATGTGGTAAGAGGCCTTGCCTTCCTGTTTTATCTTCCATATGGCAATAAAGAAGAGCAAGACGCAGCATGCTCCACAGGACTTCTCAATGCTAGTCATATAATCCTCTTGGAATGATTTTCTTTTTCCTGCCATCAGAAAACCTAAAGCTGTTTACTTCTTTTCCTTGAGTTGATGATGGGGCATAGTAAAGCACAGAATTTTGTGACTGAGAAGAACCTTAAAGATTTTCCAATTCATCTCCCTTACATACAGGATAGGAATTAAGGACCAGAAAAGTGCCTAATCTGCCTTAGCCTAAGGTAACCAAGTAGCAAGTCCCACAGCTTTAGTGCCTTTGTTACTGACCCCTGTCTAGTGCTCTGTCTGGTATTCCCAACTGTGTTATTTTGGTGTATCAAAGTTTCTGGTCAAGCAGGAAAAGTCAGTGCACTGCCCTGGCTACTCCCTACTATACCTTTTTGCATACAATTATTATTCCTTCTGCTTGGAATTTATACCTTCTCAGCTGAAATTATCCAAATGGAAATCACCTCTCTAATTCTATTTCAAATGACATTCTAATTCATGAGCTGGGTGTATATTATCAGTCAACCAAACTTTCCACGAGGAAGGAAGAAGAATCTATGTGAAAGGGTTTAAAGGTAGAAACCCAATGCATACTCACATTTGAATCTGTAGTGACCTAGAACATGAATCACTGTCAAAGAATTTGATTTCTTTACCTAACAGTTCCAAGAGGCTACAAAGATGTTGTTTCCCTAGCCCTCGATGAATTCCAATTGTTCAGTGGTTTCAATGCCTTCATTGTAGGTATGATTGCTAAAGAGTGAACAACTATTTAGTGTACACTCATTTAGTAATGATTTATTTGGATAGAAAGTTCAAAAATGATAGTATAATCAGAGAGAATACTGCCGTAGCTTTACAGGGAGTAAGGACCTGAACAAAGATGGCAATACCACTGTTATCATCTGTTATATCTTGTCACCTCACAGTCCCCTTCCTGCATTTAATCATATTGTTCAGTTCTATGCATAGAATTTTTAAGTATTAGAATGTTCAACTCAAACGGTCCAAACATTAGTTTTGTCATCAGGGAGATGTATGAAGTCATGCTTTCATGATGATTTAGCTAAGCAAGAATAAAACGTTTAAAAGTGGTAAACCTTAAAATTGATTTTTAAAGATTATTACTCCAAATACCACCCAGAGCAATACTTTGATAATTCCTTCACGATCTGTTCTATGTTCAAACTTAATTCGCACAAAACTGTATGGTTTTTTTTTTAAAAGAGAGAGGCTTTTGTTTCTGTTTCAACATGCCAGCATTTTTTCATTAGACATTAACCACAGATTATTACTCTTACCCTTGCCAGAAAGCAGACGTCTGTCATCAGGAAGAGAATCCAAACCAAGTGTGAGGACCACAGTGCCCCAGATGTGCTAGAATTTCCCCTGGGAAATAAAGTCTTCCTTCAGCAGCTGGGTTAACAGACCCTCTATCTCATACGCAATGCAGTGTCCAGGGAGCAATGACCACAGCCCTGCTTGGATCAGACCCCCATAGATGTCTGTGGAGGAGACAATATGAAGACACTCTTTTAAAACCAAAACAGCTGAAAAGTCATAGTATTTTCCATATTCCCCAGAGTTGAAACTCAGGAGTTCCGGAGTATAAGAAATCCCAAAGGTTAGAGAAAAGAATGTGGCAGCCCCAGCACTTGTAAAACACAACAAACTTAAGCCACAGTAGCCTCCCTGGCGTCTCATGGGGAATCTAAGGTGAGGATCACTGCTGAGTTCCGTTCGCTTTTTGATACTGATTAGGTATGTGCTCCTGAGACATCTTCTGCAGGTTCTTGATTCCTCTCATTCCTTGTGACTTATGCCTCTATGAGCTATGTATGTGGAGAATTATCCTGAATGTGATGTTTAGTTATGCCGGAATCAGCACGGACACATGTAGGTTTGGGCTAGAGAGTTGGAACTCCAGGTCCATGATTTGACTGGATAAGTATGGGATAGACTAGGTTGGCCTCAGTGGGATGATCCCCTGAGACATCACTGTTAAGGGTTTGAAAATCATTGCACTGTGAAATAACATAGTTCCGTGAAACATGAGAAATGACTGTGTGGTATAAGCTTCTGCAAAAGTGACTAAAATCTGATGTTAGCCGTATTCATTGGATTCATCCTATTTTATTTTCCTCATAGCATTATAATTTTTGAAGTCTTTAAAATAAATTACCCACTTGTTTATGAGAAAAACTATCTCTAATCAAAAAAAAATTTGCTTAATACTATATTATGTTGCCTAACTTTTTATTTGATTTTAATTCTCAGCCATTTGATAGATGTGGGTGCTTACATAAGTAGATAAACTACAGGAAATCTGTAAGAGACATTTATATAACTGCCAATATTTTGCCTACAGCTGGTTCTGTATGAGTTTTTCAATTATAGTTATTAATGTTGGTAATGATATAAAAATTTTTGCTTCTTTTAAAAATTGTAATTTTTTTAGTCGAAAGCAACACCGTTTAAATCTAACTGAATTATCAGTTCTAGGTCAGGAAATATTGTTGTTTTTGTGTAGCCCAACCATTATGCGGCAGTGAAAAACATTATATATAGGCCAGGCATGGTGGCTCATGACTGTATCCCAACACTTTGGGAGGCTGAGGCAGGAAGATTGCTTGAACTAAGGAGTTTGAGACCAGCCTGGGCAACATGGCGAAACCCCGAGTCTGCTAAAAACATACTAAAAACAAAATAGCTGGATGTGGTGGTGTGCACCTGTGTTGTGTTTCCAGCTACTTGGGGGACTGAGGTGGGAGGATCACTTGAGCCTGAGAGGTGGAGGTTGCGGTGAACTGAGATCACACAACTGCACTCCAGCCTGGTGAATGTTACAGGAAAAACAGCGAACTATGTATTTTTTAACTTACTTGGTTTTTGTTGTTCTCATCATTTGTTTTATTCCAGAAATAAGCAGCAAAAGTATTTTTTTAAGCTTTTTAAAAAATCACCCTCAAATATTTGTTCACACCACAATGAGTTTGAGAAATACAGCAGAATTCTCTATGTATTTGTTGACTATAGCATAAGGATGAACTAAAAATGTCATAGAGAGAGACAGAGACAGAGGTGAGATGGAGGAGAGGCTATGGTCTTAGTTCATGATTTCATGAAGAGTTCAGGTAATGTAATGTCACAGAAGAATAATAGAGATCGTCAGGGCAGAGTAGAGACAAGGTGGGAAACCAAGATTGCTAAGAAATGAATATTGGCAGCAAAAGGGAGGGTCTAGTTATGTGATCCAACTAGCCTAGAATATTGGAAGAACTGGTGGACAAGACTGAGTCATGTATTAGAAGCCACAAAAGACTCGAGAATAAAGGAGACTGCATGTCAGGCTGCAAAGCAATATTGGACCAGAAAACTAGTAAGCACTCAGCAGCTGAGAGTAGAAGCATCAGAGTTCAAGATAAGGCAAGAGAGAAAATAAGGAATAAGACAAGTTAAACGAAGGCATCAGAGGCACCACCTTCACAAAGACCTTAAAATTAAGGTACTTCTACCTCAGAGAGAAATTTGTGCACACTTCCTGCTGAGATAG
Organism: Nomascus leucogenys; assembly: GCF_006542625.1. Taxonomy (NCBI): domain Eukaryota; kingdom Metazoa; phylum Chordata; class Mammalia; order Primates; family Hylobatidae; genus Nomascus; species Nomascus leucogenys. The sequence continues at coordinate 77,517,925 of NC_044392.1, forward strand.
AGTCAGTCTTTTACGGTGCAATCCGTTTAAGTTTTCCAACTGGGATAGGTGAGCTGTCAGGAAGGAGGCGTGTGGATTTGCCTGACTAGAGAAGGAGATAAGGTAAGTCAAGGAAAATAAATTTATTAAAATTATGGCATTTTACAACTTAGGAATATTGGGCTGAAGACTGAAGGCTCTGTGCCTTTTGTCATGATCATTAGGGAAGCCTTATTCTCTGAGAACTATTACAACCCCCCAGGCAAACATGAGGTGGTGCTTATTGATAATCACAGATTTTATACCAACATGAAGTCTCTCTTGACATTGTTTATATTGCAGAGATCTTATTGAAAATTTTGTTTTATAGCTAACTTTGTTTTTGTTCTCTCACCAAAAGCACTTTAAGTATCAGTATGCTTAATGAATATAAGTACTCTACAAAAAAAAGTTATGTTTAAGGAGAAATCAATTTAAAGCATGAATTACAATTTTACTCCCTTTGAGATGTATTAAACACCTTTGACTCTTTCCTCATGTTATTTGTTATTTATTTTTTCTAGGGTTGATTGCTTGAGTTTTTCCCCTTTCTCCCTATTTGTTGCTACTGAGTCTATTCAGTTTTGAAAGTCCTCATAGATAGGTTGCAAATTCCATTAACCTTAGTATGTGTTCATGATTCATCAGAAAAGAACATGCAGCTTTCTTCTCTTATTTGTAAAACGTCTAGCCCCCCATTAAGTGAATGGAAAACTTTGTTGCAATTTTCGTTTGCCAACTTTTTTTCTTTCCTTGACCACACCAAAACTGTAAACAACATGGCAGGCTTGCCACTCCTGTTTTTCCTGTAATTGTGTTTTGGGTAACATGGAAGCAATTGATATATGAAGGGATAATAGTATCTCTTCTCTTCTAATATCTGTATAGATATAGATATAGATATCATGGAATACTACTCAGCCATAAAAAGAATGAAATAATGTCTTTTGTAGCAACATGGATGGAACTAGAGGTCATTATCTTTTTATATATATATGTATAAAGTTCTAGGGTACATGTGCACAACGTGCAGGTTTGTTACATAGGTATACATATGCCATGTTGGTTTGCTGCGCCCATCATCTCATCATTTACATTAGGTATTTCTCCAATGCTATCCCTCCCCCTGCTCCCTACCCCATGACAGGCCCTGGGGTGTGATGTTCCCCGTCCTGTGTCCAAGTGTTCTCATTGTTAAATTCCCACCGTGAGTGAGAACACGCAGTGTTTGGTTTTCTGTCCTTGTGCTGGTTTGCTCAGAATGATGGTTTCCAGCTGTATCCATGTCCCTGCAAAACACATGAACTCATCCTTTTTTATGGCTGCATAGTATTCCATGGTGTATATGTGCCACATTTTCTTAATCCAGCCCATCATTGATGGACCTTTGGGCTGGTTCCAAGTTGTTGCTATTGTGAATAGTGCCACAATAAACATACGTGTGCATGTGTCTTTATAGTAGCATGATTTATAATCCTTTGGGTATATACCCAGTAATGGGATCGCTGGGTCAAATGGTATTTCTAGTTCTAGATCCTTGACAAATCGCCACACTGTCTTCCACAATTATTGAACTAGTTTACACTCTCACCAACAGTATAAAAGCGTTCCTATTTCTTCACATCATCTCCAGCATCTGTTGTTTCCTGACTTTTTAATGATGGCCATTCTAACTGGCATGAGATGGTGTCTCATTGTGGTTTTGATTTGCATTTCTCTGATGACCAGTGATGATGAGCATTTTTTCATGTGTCTGTGGCTTCATAAATGTCTTCTTTTGAGAAATGTCTGTTCATATTCTTTGCCCACTTTTTGATGGCATTGTTTGTTTTTTTCTTGTAAATTTGTTTAAGTTCTTGTAGATTCTGGTTATTAGCCCTTTGCCAGATGGGTAGATTGCAAAAATTTTCTCCCATTCTGTAGGTCGTCTATTCACTATGATGGCAGTTTCTTTTGCTGTGCAGAAGCTCTTTAGTTTAATTAGATCCCATTGTCTATTTTGGCTTTTGTTGCCGTTGCTTCTGGTGTTTTAGACATCAAGTCCTTACCCATGCCTGTGTCCTGAATGGTATTGCCTAGGTTTTCTTCTAGGGTTTTTATGATTTTAGGTCTAACATGTAAGTCATGAATCCATCTTGAATTAATTTTTGTATAAGGTGTAAGGAAGGGATCCAGTTTCAGCTTGCTACGTATGGCTAGCCAGTTTTCCCAGCACCATTTATTAAATAAGGAATTCTTTCCCCATTTCTTGTTTCTGTCAGATTTGTCAAAGATCAGATTGTTATAGATGTGTGATGTTATTTCTGAGGCCTCTTTTCTGTTCCATTGGTCTATATATCCCTTTTGCTACCAGTATCATCCTGTTTTGGTTACTGTAGCCTTGTAATATAGTTTGAAGTCAGGTAGCATGATGCCTCCAGCTGTGTTCTTTTTGGTTAGGATTGACTTGGCGATGCGGGCTCTTTTTTGGTTCCATATGAACTTTAAAGTAGTTTTTTTCCAATTCTGTGGAGAAAGTCATTGGTAGCTTGATGAGGATGGCATTGAATCTATAAATTATCTTGCGCAATATGGCCATTTTCACAATATTGATTCTTCCTGTCCCTGAGCATGGAATGTTCTTCCATTTGTTTGTGTCCTCTTTTATTTCATTGAGCAGTGGTTTGTAGTTCTCCTTGAAGAGGTCCTTCGCATCCCTCGTAAGTTGAATTCCTAGGTATTTTATTCTCTGTAGCAATCATGAATGGGAGTTCACTCATGATTTGGCTTTCTGTTTGTCTGTTATTGGTGTATAGGAATGCTTGTGATTTTTGCACATTGATTTTGTATCCTGAGACTTTGCTGAATTTGCTTATCAGCTTAAGGAGATTTTGGGCTGAGACAATGGGGTTTTCTACATATACATCATGTCATCTGCAAACAGGGACAATTTGACTTCCTCTTTTCCGAATTGAATACCCTTTATTTCTTTCTCTTGCCTGATTGCCCTGGCCAGAACTTCCAACACTAGGTTGAATAGGAGTGGTGAGAGAGGGCATCCCTGTCTTGTGCCTATTTTCAGAGGGAATGCTTCCAGTTTTTGCCCATTCAGTATGATATTGGCTGTGGGTTTATCATAAATAACTCTTATTATTTTGAGATATGTTCCATCAATACCTAATTTATTGAGAGTTTTTATCATGAAGGGCTGTTGAATTTTGTTGAAGGCCTTTTCTGCATCTATTGAGATAATCATGTGGTTTTTGTCATTGCTTCTCTTTATATCATGGATTACATTTATTGATTTGCGTATGTTGAACCAGTCTTGCATGCCAGGGATGAAGGTGACTTGATCGTGGTGGATAAGCTTTTGATGTGTTGCTGGATTTGCGTTGCCAGTATTTTATTGAGGATTTTCGCATCGATGTTCATCAGGGATATTGGTCTAAAATTCTCTTTTTTTGTTGTGTCTCTTCCAGGCTTTGGTATCAGGATAATGCTGGCCTCGTAAGATGAGTTAGGGAGGATTCCTTCATTTTCTATTGATTATAATAATTTCGGAAGGAAACTGTTCTGGTACCAACTCCTGTTTGTACCTCTGGTAGAATTCGGCTGTGAATCTGTCTGGTCCTGGAGTTTTTTTTGGTTGGTACGCTATTAATTATTGCCTCAATTTCAGAGCCTGTTATTGGTCTATTCAAAGATTCAACTTCTTCCCGGTTTAGTCTGGCAAGGGTGTATGTGTCCAGGAATTTATCCATTTCTTCTAGATTTTCTAGTTTATTTGCGTAGAGATGTTTATAGTATTCTCTGATGGTAGTTTGTATTTCTGTGGGATCCGTGGTGATATCCCCTTTATCATTTATTATTGCATCTATTTGATTCTTCTCTCTTTTCTTCTTTATTAGTCTTGCTAGCGGTCTATCAATTTTGTTGATCTTTTCAAAAAACCAGATCCTGGATTCATTGATTTTTTTTAAGTGTACTTTGTGTCTCTATCTCCTTCAGTTCTGCTCTGATCTTAGTTATTCCTTGCCTTCTGCTAGCTTTCGAATGTGTTTGCTCTTGCTTCTCTAGTTCTTTTAATTGTTCTGTTAGGGTGTCAATTTTAGATCTTTCCTGCTTTCTCTTGTGGGCATTTAGTGCGTAAATTTCCCTCTACACACTGCTTTGAATGTGTCCCAGAGATACTGGTACGTTGTGTCTTTGGTCTCATTGGTTTCAAAGAACATCTTTATTTCTGCCTTAATTTCATTATTTACCCACTAGTCATTCAGGAGCAGGTTGTTCAGTTTCCATGTAATTGTGCAATTTTGAGTGAGTTTCTTAATCCTGAGTTCTAATTTGATTGCACTGTGGTCTGAGAGACAGTTTGTTGTGATTTCTGTTGTTTTACATTTGCTGAGGAGTGCTTTACTTCCAACTATGTGGTCAGTTTTGGAATTAGTGTGTTGTGGTGCTGAGAAGAATGTATATTCTGTTGATTTGGGGTGGAGAGTTCTATAGATGTCTATTAGGTCTGCTTGCTGCAGAGCTGAGTTCAAGTCCTGGGTATTCTTGTTAACCTTCTGTCTCATTGATCTGTCTAATATTGACAGTGGACAGTGGGGTGTTAAAATCTCCCATTATTATTTTGTGGGAGTCTAAGTTTCTTTGTAGGTCTCTAAGGACTTGCTTTATGAATCTGGGTGCTCCTGTATTGGGTGCCTGTATATTTAGGATAGTTAGCTCTTCTTGTTAAATTGATCCCTTTACCATCATGTAATGGCCTTTTTTGTCTCTTTTGATCTTTGTTGGTTTAAAGTCTATTTTATCAGATACTATGATTGCAAACCCTGCTTTTTTTTTGCTTTCCATTTGCTTGGTAGATCTTCCTCCATCCCTTTATTTTGAGCCTATTTGTGTCTTCTTTGCATGTGAGATGGGTCTCCTGAATACAGCACACTGATGGGTCTTGAATCTTTATCCAATTTGCCAGTCTGTGTCTTTTAATTGGAGCATTTAGCCCCTTTACATTTAAGGTTAATATTGTTATGTATGAATTTGATCCTCTCATTATGATGTTACCTGGTTATTTTGCCTGTTACTTGATGCAATTTCTTCCTAGCATTGATGGTCTTTACAATTTGGCATATTTTTGCAGTGGCTGGTACCGGTTGTTCCTTTCCATGTTTAGCACTTCCTTCAGGAGCTCTTGTAAGGCAGGCCTGCTGGTGACAAAATCTCTCAGCGTTTGCTTGTCTGTAAAGGATTTTATTTCTCCTTCACTTACGAAGCTTAGTTTGGCTGGATATGAAATTCTGGGTTGAAAATTCTTTTCTTTAAGAATGTTGAATATTGGCCGCCACTCTCTTCTGGCTTGTAGAGTTTCTGCCGAGAGATCCACTGTTAGTCTGATGGGCTTCCCTTTGTGAGTAACCCAACCTTTCTCTCTGACTGCCGTTAACATTTTTTCCTTCATTTCAACCTTGGTGAATCTGACAGTTATGTGTCTTGGGGTTGCTCTTCTCGAGGAGTATCTTTGTAGTGTTCTCTCTATTTCCTGAATTTGAATGTTGGCCTGCCTTGCCAGGTTGGGGAAGTTCTGGAAAATATCCTGCAGAGTGTTTTCCAACTTGGTTCCATTCTCCCCATCACTTTCAGGTACACCAGTCAAATGTAGATTTGATATTTTCACATAGTCGCATATTTCTTGGAGGCTTTGTTCATTTCTTTTCACTTTTTCTTCTCTAAACTTCTCACTTTATTTCATTAATTTGATCTTCAATCACTGATACCCTTTCTTCCATTTGATCAAATCGGCTATTGAAGCTTGTTCATGTGTCACATAGTTCTTGTGTGATGGTTTTCAACTCCATTGGGTCATTTACGTTTTTCTCTACACTGTTTATTCTAGTTAGCCATTCGTCTAATCTTTTTTCAAGGTTTTAAGCTTCCTTGTGATGGGTTTGAACATCCTCCTTTAGCTTGGAGAAGTTTGTTATTACCAACCTTCGGAAGCCTACTTCTGTCAACTTGTCAAATTCATTCTTCATCCAGCTTTTTTCATTGCTGGTGACCAGCTGCGATCCTTTGTAGGAGAAGAGGTGCTCTGGTTTTTAAAATTTTCAGCTTTTCTGTTCTGGTTTCTCCCCATCTTTGTGGTTTTATCTACCTTTGGTCTTTGATGTTGGTGACCTACAGATGTGGTTTTGGTGTAGATGTCCTTTTTGTTGATGTTGATGCTATTCCTTTCTGTTTGTTAGTTTTCCTTCTAACAGTCAGGTCCCTCAGTTGCAGGTCTGTTGGAATTTGCTGGAGCTCCACTCCAGACCCTGTTTGCCTGGGTATCACCAGCGGAGGCTGCAGAACAGCAAATATTGCAGAACAGCAAATATTGCTACCTGATCCTTCCTCTGGAAGCTTCGTCCCAGAGGGGCAGCTGCCTATATGTGGTGTCTGTCGGCCCCTACTGGGAGGTCTCTCCCAGTTAGGCTACATGGGCATCAGGGACCCACTTGAGGATGCAGCCTGTCCGTTTTCTGAACTCAAACACCATGCTGGGAGAACCACTGCCCTCTTCAGAGCTGTCAGACAGGGATGTTTAAGTCTGCAGAAGTTTCTGCTGCTTTTTGTTCAGCTATGCCCTGTCCCCAGAGGTAGAGACTACAGAGGCAGCCAGCCTTGCTGAGCTGCAGTGAGCTCCACCCAGTTCTAGCTTCCCCAGCTGCTATGTTTACCTATTCAAGCCTCAGCAATGGCAGATGCCTCTTCACCTGCCGGACTGCTGCCTCATAGGTCGATCTCAGACTGCTGCGCTAGCAGTAAGCAAGGCTCCTTAGGCTTGGGATCCACTGAGCCAGGCACAGGATATAATCTCCTATGCAAATCTCCTTAGCAAATCTCCATTTGCTAAGACTGTTGGAAAACCGCAGTATTTGGGTGGGACTGTCCTGTTTTTTCAGGTGCCATCTCTCATGGCTTCCTTGGCTCGGAAAAGGAAATCCCCTGACCCCTTGTGCTTCCCAGGTGAGGTGATGCCCCACCCTGCTTCAGCTCGCCCTCAATGGGCTGCACCCACTGTCCAACCAGTCCCAATGAGATGAACCAGGTACCTCAGTCAGAAATGCAGAAATCACCCATCTTCTGCATTGATCATGCTGGAAGCTGCAGATCAGAGCTGTTGCTATTCGGCCATCTTAGAATGGAATCCTAGAGGTCATTATCTTAATTGAAATAACTCAGAAACGGAAGCATTCTCACTCATAAGCAGGAGCTAAATAATTTTTACACGTGAACATAGACAGTGGAATAATAGTCATTGGAGACTCAGAAGGGTGGAAGGGAGGAAAAGGGTTAAGGTATGAGTAACTACTTAATGGGTACAACATGCAGTATTTGGGTGATGGCTATACAAAAAACTCAGATTTCACCAGTATGCAATATATCCATGTAATAAAACTGCATTTGTATCCCGTAAGTCTATTTTAAAAAGATAGTATTGGAAGTCCTTACCAGACCAATCAAGCAAGAGAAAGAAATTAAATGCATGCAAATAGGAAAAGGAGAAGTCAAATTGTTGCTGTTTACTAACATGATCTTATATGTAGAAAATTCTAAATATTCCACCAAAAAAAACCACTGTTAGAACTAATAAATTAACACAGCACAGTAGCAGCATACAAAATCAATAAACAAAAATCAATGATGTTTCTGTACATTAACAATGAACTATATGAAAAATAAATCAAAAGGAATCCATTTAACCAAGGAGGTGAGAAACTTACCCATACACTAAAAATTGTAAAACATAATGAAAGAAATTGAAAAAGATACAAAAACAAATACATCTTGTGTTCATGGATTAGAAGAATTGGTTTGTTAAAATGTCCATATTATCTCCCAAAGCAATCTACACAATCGGTGTAATACCTATGAAAACTTAAGATAATTTTTCATAGAAATAGAAGATATAATTCTAAAATGTGTATGGAACCACAAAAAAACCCTGAATAGCCAAGTCAGTCCAAGCAAAAAGAACAAAGCTGTGGACATCATACTAACTGATTCTGAACTCTGCTACCAAGTGATATTAGTTAAACAGCATGATGTTGGCATAAAAATAGACTAATCAACCAGTGGGACAGAATGGAAAACTCAGCAGTGAACCCATTCATATATAGTCAATTGGTGTTAAATAAGGGTGCCAAGTATAACCATTGGAGAAAGGACATATTTTCAATAAAGGGTTTTGTGAAAAATGTATATCCATGTGCAGAAGAACAAAATTAGATCATTATCTCACAGCATTAACAGAAATCTTATCAAATGGATTAAAGACTTAAATGTAAGACCTTAAACTGTAAAACTACTAGAAGAAAATATAGAAGAAAAAGTGCACAATATTGGTCTAGATAATGATTTTTTAAATTTGACCTCAAAATCACAGGCAACAAGTGCAAAAATAGACAAATCAGATTACATCAAAATAAAAAGCTTCTGCACACAAAGGAAACAATTAACAGAGTGAAGAAGCAACCAATGGATTGGAAGAAAATATTTTTGGGCCATAAATCTGATAAGGGGTTAATATCAAATATATATAAGGAGAGTAAACATCTCTTTGGAAACAAAACAAATAGTTTGAATAAAAAAATGAGCAAGGGAGCTGAATAGACATTTCTTAAAAGAAATAACACAAATGACCAATAGGCATATGAAAAAATGCTCAACTTTGGTAATCACTAGGGAAATGCAAATTAAAACCATAGTGAGATATCACTGACACCTGTCAGAATGGCTGTTATCAAAAAGACAACAGATAGTAAGTGCTGGAGAAGATGTGGAGAAAAGGGAGCCCTGGCACGCTATTGGTGGAAATGTAAATTAGTATACTTATTATGGAAACACTATAAAAGTTCCCCAAAAAACTAAAAGTATAATTACCATATGATCCAACAATCCTACTTCTGGGTATTTATGCAATAGATTTGAAATGAGTTTGTCAAAGAAATGCCTGCATGCCTATCTATGTTCCTTGCAGTACTGTTCACAATAGGCAACTTATGGAATCAACCTAAGTGTCTATCAACAGATGAATAGATAAAGAAAATACGGTATATATACACAATGGACTACTATTCAGCCTTAAAAAAGAAAGAAATTGTGTCACTTGCAACAATATGAGTGGAACTAGAGAACATGTTACATGAAGGAAGACAGGCCTAGAGAGACAAATACTGCATATTCTCACTTATACGTGGACTCTAAAACAACGAAACAATCTAAAACTAAAGAAACAGAAAGTAGAATGGTGGTCACCAGAGGCTCGGGGTAGGGAGAATAGGGAGAAGATGGTCAAAGAATAGGGAGGAGGTGGTGAAAGGATGTAAAGCCTCAATTAGGAATAATAAGGGTTCTTTTTACTATGAGATATATTGTAAAACATGGTGAATATAGTAAGTAATCATTTATTGTACATTTCAAAATTGCTGAGAGAGTAAATTTCAAATGTTTTCACCACAAAAAGTATTGTAGGTGATGAATATGTTAATTAACTTGATTTAATTTTAATGAATGCATTGTATTCATAAATTATAATATCACTTGGTAACTCAAATATATACAATAATTTTTCAATTCTAATTAAAAAATAAAATTAAAAGTGAAAGATGTTGAATATTAAACATATACATATTTTTCCTATAGAGATGATAGATTTAGAATACATAAAGTGAAATATAGTTTCCCTTTAGGTAGTAAACAAGTATATTTTAAGGTGATTGCAATAAAAGTATAGTTATCATGATGTAAATGTATCCCAAAATAATAAATTCATAAATGATTATTATGGTGATTAGAAACTGATTTTATTCAGTCAGTTCCCATTGTATTCTAGGCATAGTGCCTATTTCTACACATGGGATCACATTCATTCCTCAGTCAACTTTGAGGGGGAAGATAGCATATTCTCCACATGAAAAATAAAGAAACTGACGCTAGAGTGACTTGTTCCCCATTGATTCTCCAGGGATTAATGTGATTCTGGCACATGGCAGGTATTCAGTAAATAATTTGGGGATAGATGAATGAATGAATGAATGAATGATTGAATGAATTCACCTTTGACACAAAATGTCTTTTCCTGTCATTGGCAGCGAGAAGATCCTGAGAAGGATTGTTCTTGAGTATGACCCAGGAAAGTAGTTCCTGATTTTTTTAAATTGAGAACTTACATTTCAAATTAATTTTCTTCCTTCTATGACCACTCTTCGTAACTTGTTCTGATTTTTTGCTATCTTTCCACCTTCTACTATTTTAAGCTTCACATGTCTGATTTCTCCAACCTAAATATGTTTGTCCAGAATTACATACTACTTATATATGCATATTATTAACAATTTTCTGTGATCTGGACCATCTTTTTCAAAATATTTTATCTTTGGAAATCAAAAATCATTTTGTTTAGGAATGAGCATTTTTTGCATTTTGCATTTTACTATAGGAGTTTGGAGGATGAAAGATGTCAAAACAGCTGACTGTGACTTCCTTTTACACATCTATTATCCTATGTAAGCAAGGGTTGTATCCAAGGATCAGAGGAGAGAGAGAGAAAGTGCACTGCCTAGCCTGGCCTTCTGTGGAATTAAGGGATGCACTTTTCAGCTGTCTGTATGCCTATTACCAAACGGCGAACGGTTCTGGATTACAAATGCCCTAATGTCCCATCATGCTTTGTTGAGAGCAGGTACAACAGCTGACACCTGCTGTGCTTTTTGTTTACCAGGCTCTCACCCAAGGGCTAATTCATTTAATCCTCACAGCAACTCTATGATATATTTACTATTATTGTTCCCATTTTACAGATGAAGGAACTCAGGAAGTGTAAGTAACATGGCAGGGTCACACAGGAAGTCAATGGTCTCATCTGGACCCAAATCTCGGCCATCTGGCTCAAGAGCCTGTGCCCCTGACCCTCAGACATGACTGCCTCTCGAAGAATTTTAAAGAAGTAATCCCTGGCTTTATCAATCACAGAAATTACTGATAGATATCTTAATGATGCATTTCTGTTTGAAGATACTGCTATTTGTGGAAGTTATGAGAGTTCCTCTATATAAATACTACCGAAAAGTCCAGTTTCTGGAAAATGATTGCTGAAAATGATTTGTATGGTCTCTATTTTTTTTGAGACTTTTAAGTTTTTCTGCACCCAAAATTCATTTCTAAAGAGAAACTGTAGCACAGAAAAAAAAATCTCCAGACATGATGAAAACAGAATGCAGTTTTCCAGTTATTAATGTTAATTGTCCAAGTCAGATATTATGTTTAAAATCCATGTTTTGGTGGTTGTTTACTTTGACATGACCCCTGCCTTAAAGGAGGGTATATGTAGTATCAGATTAAGAAACTGCTCTGGACAGAAGGTGATTATTTAGGAAAAGCTTTAAAAGGGGGAAAAAAACCCACTGAGGTGTCTTGAAAGTTAATACACCCTTTCTTCAAATGGTGGGAAGCACTAAATATGCAGAGTGCCATCCAGCACCATAAGTGCTCCTCCTGCCCTTGCCTGCCATTCCACAGCCCTGCCCCTCTACAAAGGGTAGATCATTAAGCCATCCAGGCGGTGGGGAGTATTTTCATATAGCTATTGCCCTTTATAGCAGCCTGGCAGCGAGTGACCATAATAAATTATGCACTGCTCTGTGAGACTGTGACACAATGCACTGGAGGAACAGCGGGGGTGTTAGAAAATCCATTATTTGAAATTTTTGTTTCTTTTTCTTGCTAGATTCCATGCTGCTCTTTTCCTGTCATCTTGTTCCTTTTTTTCCTATCTATTGTTTTGAGGGTTTTGTGTCTGACAGTTCTTTTCTACTGCTGGTTTTGTCCTTTTTGTTACCTTGTTTCTGCCTTCATGGGCTCCCCCACCCCCCTTGCTTGATCTTGTGTGTTCTGAGCCTTGTTCTCCTTTCTGTCATGCGTCGTTTGCCTTACTTTTCTTTCTCTTTCCGCCTTATTGTCTCATATAATACAGAAAAACAAATTCTCTTTTTGTCTGCATTCTTTTACATGGTGTTATGTAGTTGTCATTTTCTCTTCACGAAAGGTGCACTTTACTGTATGTGCTATTCAGTTTGGTTCCAAGAATCCCAAACACATGTCCGGAGAAGTGCCAATGCTGATGGCAATAAAAAACAATCAAACATCATCCCACGAAGTAGGGAAGGGAAAAAAAATCAAACAACCGGAATAGTTTTTTTGAAAACAGTGTAGACCTATTTCTTCCCTGTAGATCAGTTCACATAGAATCTGTAAGTTTTTTTTTTTACTATTTCAGATTGTTCAATAGTTTCCTCTTTTCTCCAAGAGCAAGTCTTTTCCAAAGTGACAAATTTTTGACACTATTGCTTGTAAATCCAGCTATCTGCTCATTCTTTCATTGTTTCCCACTGATGAGTACAGCCTGAAAAGATAGTTCCACTAAGTGGAATTCAATTAATTCACTGATTCATTTAATTCATTAGTTATTAATTGAGCAACTATTAGGTAGCAGGCCCCATGCAGGTGTTAGAGACACTGGGCGTCATCAGTTTAGGTTTCATTCAATCTTTTATATTCCTTAGTTGGTTATGTCCATCATTCCCAATTTTTCTTTCCTCTTTGTGTGGACACAACACATTGGCACTTGCTGTCTGACCTCCTCCACTTTCACTTCCTTGATCCCTTTGGATCTAGAGCTCCTTCTTTTTATTTAGAGTTATTTGAGAAGGACTTCCAGTTTTTCTGCTTGAAAATCTCACTGCATCATATCAGAAAGTTCAAACCTCCTTGGCAGTGAATACCAAAGAATGTGCCAGATTCTTTAACCCCATTTTTGTGTCACACTCAAAATGAAATAAAAACAGTAATCTCCACCTCTGGTATGGCTACAAATTTTTGTAATACTTGCAGTAGCTGAATTAAATTGAATTGATATGTATAGTTATGAAATATAAGTGAGTTACATCAAAATCTGCAATTCAATTCTTCTTTTACTGTATTGAGTTCCTTGTTCCTTTTAAATGTTTTTCTCCATTTGCTTTGATTTGCCTGACTGATTTCCTCTTTTATAAACATTCTCTTTTCTAATCCTGTTTCTCCTGAAACACGTTTGATTTTGTTTCTCTCCCTATCATGTTTGCTAATTCTCCATTTTTTGCCTTATTGTATTATAAGGTTAATGCTGTTTTTATTTTTGTTGTAGTTATTATTTTAAATAAGATTGGGGATAGTAGCTCAAGAAAGTTAGTGTACTGTCTTCCACCACGGACATGATTTCTTCTATCTCTGTATTCATGTCCTTTATAATTTTAACCTTTCCCCTTGACCTCATATCTCTAAATTTCCAGTTCAGTGTTTTTTTCATTCCATGATTTATTTTTTTCTTTTCTTGCCACTTTGATTCTGCCCTTTACCTTTTTCCTATATCAGGCTTATTTTTAAAAGAAACGTTGGTTCTTTTAATATCATTTTGCAAACGCCGTGGGAACATCTTCTCTCATTTTATTTTTACTAATTGGGCTTTCAGAGTAAACTCTCCAACTTGTCATATAGTTCATTTTAAGCACCTGCAAGAATCAGTCAGTTGCCCTGTCAGCTTCCAGATGCAGTGGAATGTTCATGTTAGATCTTACATATTTCAAACTTCCAATTTTTAATTACTCTCTTCTCAGTTTGGAGAAGAGCGAGGAACAGATATAAAGAGCTATGAAGTTGTGAAAGAGAGATAATAAACTGAAAATAAATAAGCAAATGTGATAACGGGGACACTTGCTTCCTTAGAGATTGTCACAGGGAAATTTTTTATAGTGGCTGAATAGGAGATACAAAGTTCAGAAAACCTCCAACAGATTCTTTCCTGAAGGCCATGACTTCCTGTAGCCAATTCCATCAAACATAGTGGCTTTTCTGTAAGTTCACCATATAGAGTCTCATTCATTTCATTACTAAAAGACAGCCTTGGTAAGGCACTGCTCCCATTCTTTGATATGGCACACTCATTTTTAAAAGCACACAGTATCGGTTTCTGTTGAATCTCATATTGCATTTCTATTGACCAGATTCCAGTTATAACATAAACACTTGGGTAAATGATTACATTTTAAAGTCAGTATGTAAAACAACCCTGAACAACTATGTCAGATGTTTTTAAATTTTTTCTGATTTTGTGACTCACAGCATTATTAATGATTGAAACTCTATTCTGGCTGTGCTTAACTAGTGCCAGTTTTAATACAAAACCTGTCATATTTAAACACAGCTGCTCCAGTAATAAGCTATTAATATATCAGTTAATTTACTTCACTGACCCCTGTAACCTAAACTTTTAGGTCACCTTGGATTTGTCAAATGGGATGGCTGCCTACAAAAGTTCAGTCTTATATATGGAGGAGTAAATATAAAAATGTTGTGAGCAACCCACATTCCATTATAAATTGTAAGCATAGAAAGAATGTAAGTAAATTTGAATGACTAGATTATTTTTAAGTATCAGTTGTATATAGTACTAAACTTCAGATTAGAAAACTGTTTAAGGCATTTTGGATAAAAGCCTATGGTTTGAGTATTTAATATCTTCCTCCTTACCAGCTATATCCCAGCCAGTATTACAATAAAGTTTAATTCTTTTTAGTTAAAAAGCAGATTTCAATTTTCCCATGGATTCCTTTCTTTTTCTTTGGTCTCCTTCTTTGTCACTCCTACCTCTATCTGTTTCCCAGCCCACAAGAGGAGTGGTCTTCAGCTCTGAGACTGGTTTCTGTCACTGAATTTTGCTTAAAAATAAACTTTGTCTTTCTATTTCTTTAATTACATATTTCTTCTCTTTTTGCTTACTTAGCGTTTTTCTTGTTTGAGTCTGCACCATGATATTTTTTTTCTTTGGATTCGCTTAGAATCATTGCCAGTTTCTTCACTAAGAACTTGTAGGATTGGCTCACATTGATGATATTAGATGGTTCTCATTTTTGAGAGCTTATTATATGCCAGGAAATGGTTAACATTTTAAATAGATTATATTATTTAATCCTCAAACAACTCTCTGAGCTAGTACTACTATTATTCCTACTTTCTAGATCAGGAAACTGCAGGATAGAAAAGTTAAGCAACTTGGCCAAAATTCTACAACCAGAAATTGGCCACAGGTTTCTGTACTACAGGACTGTACACTTAATCACTACTCCGTAGTTTTTCTATAAAATGACCCCAGATTATATTACTTGCTTTTCATCTTGATGTCAGAATAAGTGATTTCCTTACTGTGTCTTTCCTTATCATGAATTCCGATGACAGCTCAGAGAACTGAAGCAGAATAGTGTCCATATCGGGGGAGGGGAAGTTGAAGCGTATGGCATTAACATCTGGATCGATATTCTCCTTGCCATACCTTCTGGCTCCCTTCTGTCCACCAACTGCATGAGATTGTGTCACACATGACAACTCTTATCTCTGTTACTAGAGTGGCCACTTTCTAAGGGCAAGGTCTTTGTCACATTCTTTTTCATTTCCCTCACATTACCTTGTACATTAATATTTTCCAGATAAAAGGACAGAAATTGTAGGCCCTTGTGAATGAGCCCTCCAGGCAATTCTGCTGTTCAGTACTCAAGCTGTGCCACTGTTTTTCCTCAAAATTCAGGAAAAAGGAGTAGTTCTTCCTTCCATGTAAGCCAGGTGCAGACAAAGTGGTCTGTTTTGCAAGAACTTCATTGTTTTACACAACTGTGTTTTCCTTATTTACTGAAATTGGGTACAAAAAAGGAAGCAGGATAACTTGGCTAAGTAGTTAACTGTCTCTTTTGTAGAATGCAACAATCTCAGATGCTTGAAAGGGTTTTGCAGAATTTTAAATACATGTTCCCAAAGAGCTTATGTTTTTATTTCAAATTACAATTCGACAACATTCAATCCCTTGTTATTGCTTTGTCAGACTTTTAATTGAATTATTCAGAACATGAAACAAAAGGAAAGAACTGTAGATATAGCACAGTAATATTAACAGAATTACCAGAGTGCTGAGAATTATTAAAGAGGACATTATGTTTGTTAATCGGGCATTTAATTTTTCTTCTGTTTGTTGATGGAAAACATCCTTTTGGAAAGGATTTTCTCAAAAACCTTAACTGTGACAATGCCTTCTTAACATCCATGAATATACTGTACAAGCAGAAGCTGTTTGAAACCTAATTAGTCAAAAAGATTCCTAATTTCCATTTTAACTGTAGAATGGCTGACCAACATTCCAGTGAGATTGGTTTTCAGTACACAAGAGAAAGCTGGCCTTCCAAACAGGCTTTAAAAAGTCAGAAATGCAGGAGGAAATGTTTTAAGCTATTATAGACTATAGCAAAAATAAATGATATATTGTATTCTTGAGAATACCTGAGAATGTTTATTGTGGTCTCACTACAAAAAATGAAGACTATGTGAGATAATGCATATAAGTAGCTCAATTTAGCCATTCCACAATGTATATATACTTCAGAACATCATGTTGTACATGATAAATACATACAATTTTGTCTGTCAATTGAAAAAACAATCAGTCAATAAAAAAACACAATACTCCCTCAATTTATGAGCCCGGGACAACCTTGATATTGAAAGATTAGTGTAAGAAAAGAAGTTATAGGTCAGTCTCACTCATGAGCATCAATGCAAGATACGAAACAAAATGTTAACATGCTGAATCCAGCAACATATTAAAAGATTAAAAAGATGAATATGGCCTGACAACATGGAGCTTATCTCAGTAAATCCGTGTTGGCTTAACCGAAAAAAAAATCATGTCATGTAACTCATCATATTAACAAGTTAAAGCAGAAAAATTATATGATCATCTCACTAGATACGGAAAATATGTTTGGTAGAAGTCAAGATCCATTCATAATTTTAAAAACATCTTAGAAAATTATGAATAGGAAGGAACTTCCTTAAAGTGATCAAAGATGTTTGCAAAATATCTGCTGCAAACGTCAAACTTAATAGTTAACTGTGGTAAGCATGTCTTTAAAATCAGAAATAAAACAAGGGTGCCTGCTGTTAGCATATTCATTCTACATTGTACTAAATATAAAATGCCAATACAGTAAGGCTTGAAAAATGAATTTAAAATAAAGAGATAAAAAATGAAAATATCAAGATTGGGAAAAATGACATTATTCACATATCTTCTGATAATCTATAAAAAATATCCAAAAGAATCCACTGATTTATATATTTATATGGATGTTTAAAGGGCCCCAAATCACCAAGGCATTCAATAATAATAATAAAAGAAAATATTTTATATAGCATTTATGCTAGACATTGTTCTAAGCACTTAACATATATTAACTTGGCCATAACCACTTTCAACAATTCTTATAAAGCTATATCTCTTAATATAGGGGTTTTGACACAGAGTTAGATAAATTGAGCAAACTCACAGAACACAGAACTCATAAGATACCCAGACAGATATGGAAGCTTGATTTTTGTCTGAGCTATCATTACAAACTAGTGAGAAAATTTTGAACTATTAACTAAATACTAGTAAGAGAATCATTATCTATACATAAAAATCAAGTTTAAGTAGATAGACCTTTATGTGATAGGCAGTACGGTAAATGTTTCAAAAACAATATTGAAAAATGCCTTATGGACCTTATAATCTATAAAGATTCCTTAAACAAAGCAGAAAATACACAGATCATAAAAGTTTGTTAAAATTTCTTAATCAAAAAATACCATGAGGAAAATGAAAAGACAAGATATAAATTAGGAATAAACACTTGTTCTACAAACAAGTGACAGAAGAGTGATATTTAGAATATACGCATTTCTTCAAATTCAGAAGTGGAAGACAACTCAATATAAAAATTTAAAAAAGGATCGAGCAACCACTGAAGAGAAGTTATAGTAATAATTTAAAAACTAGAAAAAACCAAATGCCCATTTATGGAAGAAGAGATAAAAAGACTTGTAATTATACAGTGGAATACTTTGTAGCAATAAAAAATGAATGATATACGACTATATGGAAAACATAAATAAATCTCTGTGATACAATGTCAAATTGACAAAGGAAGTGTTGCTCAAGAATAAGGAAGAGTATTATTTCATGTATATGGAAGATAAAAACATTTAATACTAAATTATATGTTCTTTGGAGATATAAATGTATATGGTAAAACTTTTGTAAAAGCAAAGGAGTGAGAAATAAAAACTTATTTTATATAGTATATGTATTATAAATATTCTTTTTCATTTACTGCATTAAACAAAATTTTAAGCCTATTTTTACAATTCTTGCAACATGTTGGGAAAGTCTTTTAAAAAAATCATTAAAATAATATGACCCAAGTGTAAATATTGTTTTTGTACTTCTATTAGGCAGGTTTCATAGTTATTAAGAGCACATATTTCAGAATTGGATTGCTGAATTGAAATGCTATGCATACTATGTTATATAAAGCAAGTGACTTTGCACTCATTTTGTCTTCTCTAAAATGGATTCATAACAGCGTTCATCTCATGGAGTTGTAATCAAGACTAGAAGCCTTTTTACACACATAATTGCAAGTGAGGTACCCATCACTTTTCTTCCTGCTGTTTTCTACCTGTCAATTAAAAAGCATTTTCTTGCATCCCGGCAGTCACCATTATCCAGTCTAGGATATGAGTTATGAGGGAAAGGTGATTGAGCCATTCCACTTGGATTCCATTTTTGTTGTTTTCAAAATGAAATTTTGCTTGGTGAAAAGTTTTCTTACTTTTGTTTCATTTTGATCACAAAGTTTAAAAAGCATAGTTGTGAATGAACATTTAAGGGTGTACGAAAAATGTAGAGCCCATTTTGTTGAGTGAAGAAAAGCAATGTCAAATAGAATGGGCAGCATAATCCCATCTCATCATTAACACTAATGTCAGAGTATACACCAAAAATATTATGGACAGTTTTCATCTTCTTTTTGTCCATATGTATTTTCTAAAATGATAATGCACTCTTCATGTAAGCAGGGGAAAATGGGACATTAGGAAAAAATATTTTTAGCCAGTTGCTAAGAAAATGACAAACAATTCAGATTTTTAAAAATGGATAGACAATTCAAAGAAACAAAACTACCAATGGCCAGTAAACATGAAAAGATATCCAACCCAGCTCGTCAGAATGGAAATACAAATTAAACCAACACAGATATTACATTTTTCACCAACTAATTTGGCAAAGAGTGATTACCATTAGTGCTATAGAGAGTGTGGGGAAGCAGTCACTTTCATATTTTATTAGTGGAAAGTGAAACAGTACCACCCTTTGGGAAAGCATTTTGCAGCATCTAAGTAAATTTCATGGCATATACTTTTAGTCCCAGCAGGCCAATTCTAAAAATCTCTCCTATAAAAATTATAGTACATGCATAAACATGTTTAATGTAGTTCAGGTTAGCACCATTTTTAATAACAACTGAAAACAAATGTCCATCGTTAAAGAACGTTGAGTAACTTATGGCATGTACACAATGGGATACTCTATCACTATAAAAAAACAGTGAGATAGATCTCTATGTCTTAATGAAAGGGAAAAAGTAAAGCAATTTTCACATATATCAATGTAGTGTCTGTGTGTGTGGTGATACATATAGATTATATATAATGTAAAGAGAAAAAAATTGAATGTTAAAATAACAATAATACATGTATTATATAAATATGTACATATATAAACATAGGGTTAAAAGAATGAAAAGAATAGACACCAACAGTACTAGTGTTTAGAACCTCTGGTACTGGGAAAGGAGAACTTTCATTTCTTTGTACAGTTGTCTATATATGAACAATTCTCAACACTTGTGTGTTTTATTGTTATCTTCTGAGTTATGAAATGGTACTGCATAGCATTAACTCAAGCGTGAATGTTGGTCTGTCTATTCAAAGAATAAGCCATATTTATTTGGAATCATACTGCCCTACTTCTAGAATTCTTTAGAATGGTTACTAACAAGTACTTTTGGCAAGATTCTATCTCTCTCTCTTTTTTTTATTTTTAAGAAATAATGACCAAGAATAAATTATCCTCAATTCATTTACTTAATCTAGGGTTCCTTTTCATAAAATAGTTTAAAATAGCTATTTTCCACTAATAAGTACAATTCTGCAGTTCTATGTAAATATTGAATCATGAGGTATTAATTAATATAATTACAATTGTTAGTGTAATTTTTTAAAAAATAAAATGCTTGTTTAAGAAGTTTTACCATGGAAACAGCACATGAAAGTATTTACCATTTACCATTGGAGTAAATAGGTAGTAAATGATGATATAAATATAAACGAGTTAAAATTTTAAAGACTTACAGACTTTTTTAACTTGGCATTGCTTTTGTGAAGATTTATAATATCTCACTAGCTATTTTCTACCTGTTTATTGTAGTAAAAGGACTTTGTTCTTTCATACCTGACCACAAAAGAAAGCCAATTGTAGCTTTAGCACTCATATATTAAGGGAGTTGTATGCTTTTTAAAAAAATTTCTCATGGAAGACATAAACCTAATCAAACCTTTCTACCCTCTAGCTGGTAACCTCTGCATGAACTAAAGAGTTGAAATATTGTTTAATCATGCTACATACCACTTTTTACAGTTATGAGAAACATTATTTTGCTGCTATAGAAGCAACAAAACAAAATGTTTTTACTCTAAGGACAAGTATATTTTTTAAATTATTTATTTTAAATAGCATGATTTCTTATACTACACTTTCGTTTTCCGTATTTTAAATATCACTTTTAGCAAAAGGCATATTTTTAAAATAATGATAATACACATGCGACCTGGACCAGAGACCCTCATACTGACTTGTGCCTCAGAGATAAACAACATGTAATTTCAGTTGGCAATCTTTACTTGATTCCTTCAGTCCAAACTCAGCTATTATTAACCTTTGTTTGTGACAATTGAAGAGAATAATGGTTGAATTTGGGGCCTTTAATGTCACATTGAAATCAATAGCTGTAAATGGTAGTTGCCACAGTTCTAACTGATCTGTCACATTCAAACAAAAGAAGGCCTTTCTCAGTTCATAGAAGATAGCTGGGACAATTAAACACATACACACACAAGAATCTCAAAAGACTTTTATAACATTAAGGAAATGTACTGATTCACAGTACTTTTTTAAAGGCTTTTGTTTGTTTGTTTGTTTGTTTCTTTGAGTGGTTTTTTTTTTTCTCTCCTGAAATTTTAAGTCAAATACAGGAGATGTAGCTGACTTCACCCAGAGATCAAAAATTGGGCTCTGTCATAAAAATAAATTGAATTGTTCTTCTCAAAGTGGTGGTGATGGTAAGTGGTAGGAGGAGTGATGATAAGCTCCTTCATGAGCTGGCAAGGCCAGTAATTGCAAAGGCCACTAAATGAAAACAATTCAAAATCCTTGAAGCCAGATCCCTGCATGCCACTGACAGCACCCTTACCCCTACTTCAACTCCCAACACAAAAGTATCTTTTAGACTTCTGCACATTCATCAGTGCTAAACTTTCAGTGCTCAGTTTTGACTTTGTTTTTACTTTTCTTATTCTTCTGGACATTTGGGGAATGTAAATTAAGGGGTTTCAGTTCAAGTTTCCATACATGACTTTGATATGCATATTTGTCAACTCTGAACCTAATACTAGTTATAATTGGCTGTACATTGATTAATTCCACTAAGAACATAAGTCGACTTTGCTTAGCACTGTGAAGCTGTATGAAGTAATAAGAATGTTTCAGTGATTTACTAGAAAGAAAAAGCCTTAGTAATTTTTTTCCTTATAATAATAACAGGTTTCCAAGTTTTATTAAGGCACAATATGAAATATTCTTATTCACTGAAATACCATTCCAACCATCCTTTGAAAAATTAAATTAGTTGTTCTTCGAAGTAGAAACTAGAAAGATTCAATACTACAAGAATATAGGAGATTAAAAGGAAGAAAGTAGACAAGATCATGTATTTAACTCGCCTTAAGCGAAAGTACTATTTTTTCTCAGCTTACAATTTTATATGACAATTTTTCACACTTAACATTTTCCAAAATTATTAGTTTAAGGACTCCATTATTTTTCTAAAAAATTATACTTCTCTGAAATAAATTCATTTACTCAAGAGGAACATAATCAATTTTTAATATGTCTTTTCCCTAGTTTATTTCTTCTCACTAGAGTATGAGATTCTAAACTTCGTCAGATCAGCTACCTGGGACAAAACAAGTACTGTGCTGGTAAAGCAGTTCTCCTGAAAACAAATCTCCTATTTGTAGCATTTGTTGCTGGTTTCTGTGTTATGAATCCTCTCACTATAGCCAATTTCAAGCTACCAACCTGATATCACTTGACATGGAATTGACTCCAGGACAACACTGAAACACTTAGACTTCCTCTAGGAAAGACTTGATTCTGCAGCCACTGTTAGCATGACTAGAACACTAACAATAGAAAAGGATGTGCTAATCTTCCTTAAGGAGAAAAACAGAGTGATAAAATGGCTGGCCAGAAAGCAAGCTGTTCTTACCAGGTCTCCATGATTATCTGCTTTGATATAAAGGAAATAAGGATCCTTAACTTGGTAGGGTAAAACTAAAAAGTTTTTAACGTAAATTCCACCTTTTTAAAATGCTAACCTAGAAAACTCAAAATGTTCCTCTTTAATGGTGTGGTCTCTGTTCAGTAAAAGAATTTAAAGACATGAAAATTCCATGGGTTCCTATGTATATCCTGTATTCAGGAGATCTGTTCCTTAAATTATATTATTTTAAGAGAGAGAAGGATTCATGAGAAAAAATTTTACTTGTCAAGTCTTGTGCATAGAAATATCAATCTAAGTATATCTGCAGTAAACTGGGGTCTTTGCAATTCAACTTGATATAATTGAAGGTATTTGTATGAATTCAATATACATGTCCGCATGTATATGTAGAGAGAGACAGAGACAGAGGGAGAGAAAAAGAGAGAACCCTGTGTTAATCAGCTGCTTTTGCTATGAAACAGAAAGGAAGACAAACTAGCCTAAGCCCAGTAAAAGAAATTGTTGACTCAGAGCCAAACCATAGGAATGGCAGTACTCCTGACATGGGGGAAGACCAGAGACAAGAACCTAATATCACGGTACCCCTCCATCAATTTCTCTTGATAACTAGCCTTTACTGTCACTTTCCTGCAAATATAAGCAGTTGATAAAGGGGTGAGATAGGTCATCTGTTGGTTTAAATTTAGATTTATTAAATTCTAGTCAAAGAACCCAATGTATAAAACAGCTATTTTGGGGGAAATTGCCAAGGTATTCTTGTGGCCAACTGTATGTCAAGTAATTCACGTGAGTATATGAGAAAAATACATGTGCTACATATGTTGCTACATAATTTCACAATTATCTATTAAATCAAGCAAGTTAATTGTATCACTCAACTTACCTACGTATTTGCTGTTTTCAATCTGACTGATCAGTCAAAATCTAACAGATACCTATTAAAATTTCCCATTGTTGTGTTTTTATTTCATTTTATTTTTTGAGATAGGGTCTCACTCTGTTGCTCAAGCTGGAGTGCAGTGGCCTGATCACAGCTCACTGCAGCCTCAACTTCCTGGGCTGAGGGGATGCTCCCACCTCAGCCTCCCGAAAGTAGCTGGGACCACAGGTACACATCACCACACCTGGCTAATTTATTCTTACTTTTTTTGTGGAGACAGAGTCTCCCTATGTTGCCCAGGCTGGTCTTGAACTCCTGGGCTAAAGTGGTCCTCCTACCTTGGCCTCCCAAAGTGCAGAGCCACCATGCCTGGCCATCGTTGTGTTTTTATATCATTTCCCACTTTTTCCTATATGTCTTTTCTTGTTTCATATATAGTTTATGCATATAGCTTTGGGAATTATTCCTGTAATCATTATATCACTCATTATCTTCATTAGTGCTTTTGACCTGAGTTTTCATTGTTTTCTTAACATTAACATCGCCATTCCTGCATTCTTTTTTTTCTTTTCTCTATTTTCACAATTAATCCCATTAACATATATAGTGGTAAATGACCTATTTACTTATTATTATAATATTTTGCGTTTACTGTTTATTTACTTTGTTGGGTGTTTTTTCCTTTTTTAAAAGTCTATTAATTTGGAAATTGCATTCTTCTGCTATTCACAATAATATGTGAAACAATATTTTTCGGTTAGTATATCCAGTTCAATAATGACAATGACCACACTAAGACAGCCTACTTGCCCATTTTACTCCTGAACCTCTACTCCCTGTACCTTTTTAGAGACTTTTAAACTCCTTTCTGCCTTACTTCCTCTTCCTTCTTTTCTCCACAATTTTTGGATTTTGCTGAGTAGCTGAAAGCTCTTTGTTACGGGTTTTAATTAAACACACAGACAAACATAAATTTTAAGAACACTGTCTTATAATTTCTATTCTAAGTCTTAGTAATAGAATTATCATCACATAAACTAAAACAAGTTTACACTGTTTTTTCACTGTATTAACACTGCATTGTGCTTTGCTCTTCTTGTAAAGAAGAGATTTGCTTCTGGTAGAATTTTTATGAGATTGGGAGTACTTCCTTGAGTATTTTCTTCAGATAAGATATCAGTACATGGGTGGCATATTTTCTGAATTCTTGATTGTTGAAAACCATTGTGCCTTTTTTCTTAACATTTGATTATTATATTGGCTGGTATAAAGATTCTTGGGCGACAGTCATTTTCTTTTAATAACATAGTCGCATAATCTTTCTTTTGTAAGAAAACTATTTTTTGTTCTGAGTAGAAGAAAGAATTTTTTTCATTAGCATTGGAGGTCAGACATTTTCCCTGATTATGTCTAGGTGTGTGGCTTTTTGTAAAATTAATCCTGTCTGAGTCTTAGTGAGCCCATTCAGTCAAAAGGCACAAGCCTTTCTTCAGCAGAATTTTTATTTTGTTATTTCCATGATTATGACTTCTATTTGATAGAAGCTGAATTTTTCCCCATCTGGAACTACTTCTCTTTGCATGTTATGTCACCTAGATCTTCCTCTAAATCACTTATTTTATCACTAATTTCCTTCTTTGTCCCTTTATTTTGGTCATCCAGACAGTTAATTCAGTTCTCAGCAGTAGCTACTCTCTTTTTTTTTTACCTCGTCTGTTTGATTTTAGAACTGTGAAAATCATTATTGTTAGTTCAAGTAATTATTATTTTTATTTTCTAATTGTATCTCTTTGAGAATACTCATTACATTGAAACTAATATTCTCCTCTATCTCACTCATTAGCTCTTCCTTAATAGTAGCCACCTGTTCAAGCTTGACCTCCCTCCCACAAGTTTAAGAGTAATGAAATAGGTAGCAATTTTTCTTTGACTTCCTTGTAATGTAGATTTTGTCACACAAGAACAGGCCAAAATTGAGGTTTTCTTGAGTACTGGTAAGCTGGAAGTTTGTGGGTACAATGGCAATTTTGTCTGGTGAGCTAGTGATTACACCCTAGCATACCAGAACCTCTTCACTGGGACAGGCATAAGATCAGGACCTAAGACTCTCTAGGTCCAAGTGGGTCAAAGTTCCTTCTAAAATATAAAAACTTGTAGCATTTTGTCCCACCTATTGCATTACCCCTACCCTCCCAGGACTGCCTACCAGCCGCATGAGGCAACCTCCTGAAGGACTGTGTGAGACCTTGACAGATGTGCTCTTCTTTGGATGATTGAAGCTCCACCGGCATATATAGCTGGGCAGTCTCCAGTGGACAAGGAATCTGCTATATATTAGCTTCAGACCTGTTGGGACCTCTGTTCTTCTCCCTTCCCCAAGATAAATGAATCCTCACACTTGCTCTCTTCTCCAGGAAACTCAATGCTTCAGTGGTGCTACTTGGCTTATTTAAGTGTTGACTTACCCTGGCATCTTCCCATCTTCCTAGAATCCATTTTCACAGTTTAAATATTGCCACCAAGTGTAAAGGTTTTACCGTATACAATTTTTTTTTATTTTCACCTTTATTTTGCTTAGATTATTTCTAATGAATCTAATTTTCCCAGTGTCTCAGTAAAAATAGCTGTGGGGTTAAAGTGGCAGGTGAAAATAATGACACCATAATGTCTTGCTACTTCATATATAAAACTCTGTAACATATAGACTGTATAATAATAGACACATTTAATAAACAGTGATGGAGGAACAACTGCATTTAGAAGAGGAGAAGGAGAGAATCAAGGTGTAAGTTGTCAGTGGTACTAAGTACAGAGCCCATTCTGCCTGGGAGATTTAGTGGCAACTCACTTCCCATGAAATAAAGCAAGTTCTTTGTGTAGCCAGTCTGAGTGCGACAGCTTCAGGTCCTGTTGCTGGGGAATAACCCTTGCCCAGTATTGGCACAGTCATAACTGTTAACAGAGTTAAATGGTACTCAACTGTTAAGCAATCCCATGCCATTCTGCCAGACTTAAAGTGTCTCTGGAAATACAGCTTTTTAAAAATTCCACTCAGATCTGTATTGATTTCATTTGAGACAATCTCCTAACTGGAAACCAATTCCAAAAAAAAAAAAAAACGTGTTAAGTCATGAGCCTTCAACTTAGCCCTGGTAGTTTCTTAGCAAAAGGCCTAGGAGGTCAGCCATCGGCTAAGATCTCGTTTGAAGGTCTTCTGTCTTAGAGCAGTGGAAATCAGAGGGCTGTGTTAGGAGGCCTAGGTGAATGAGATGCGTTATACTACAGAGGTGAGCCAGCATGTGGTGGTCAGGGCAGAAGGATGGAGAGTGGGAAAGTAGTAGCTTTCATTTGGACAGGAAGCATAACAGGAGGTATTTGATAGAGTCCTGAGGAACTCTGCTTCCTCCCAGCTCTGACTCACCTGGGAATATTTATTTCTACTCGGCATTCTACTTTAAGCTCAATATCAGATAGAAGAACTTCTCCTTTCCAAGACAAACTTCCCTACTTATGTGCTTAATCTGAGCCTCATCAACTTCTTAAAAATCTTACTCTGTGTTCAGCTTTTACATTTTTCACTTCTCCCCTTTCACGGTCCATTCCCATTCTCCTACATGCATGATAAAAATTGCTTTGATTCTACCACCCTCTCAATATACATGTCTATTTTTCATCATTCCTTCCTTTCCGGTCATCCAGAAAACTCTTTCCTTGCACTCTCCAAACTCTTTCTGTCTGTGCTTTCTCCTACACTGCTCAAAACACTATCAGAAATGTCACCAGTCACGTTTTCACAATCATCTCGCTTTTCATTTACTGCAAAGAATTTGACCTTATTTATAACCTCTCCTTGAAACCTCTTTAACGTTGTATTTTTCCATTGAATCCCATCTCTGTGACCACTTCAGTTTCTACCCTCCGCTGTTCCATTTTCACCTTGTTCCTAAGTCAGAAGTTCCTAAGTCAGAACTCAGCTTTCCTAGCTCCTGATTCACATCTCTTTCCTTGATATGATTTGTTTGTTTGTTTGTTTTGAGATGGAGTTTTGCTCTTGTCGCCCAGGCTGGAGTACAGTGGTGCAATCTCAGCTCACTGTAACCTCTGCTTCCTGGGTTCAAGCAATTCTCCTGCCTCAGCCTTCTGAGTAGCTGGGACTACAGTTTTGCCTTGTTGGCCGGGCTGGTCTTGAACTCCTGACCTCAGGTGATCTGCCCACCTCGGCCTCCCAAAGTGCTGGGACCACAGGCATGAGCCATCACACCCAGCCGTCTTTCCTAGATATGATTTAAATATGTTAGCACATCCATTCATTCTACAAACACTTATTGAGAACCTAGTAGGTATCAACACCTCAGGTTTGATGACTGGTGGTTTTACTAGACTTAGTTCTTTAAATCATCTTTGCAGTTATGTTTTAAAAACTGCTGTAAAACTTTCAAAATTGATTTGGGCTCATTGATACTGCATTTACCTGTGCTGGGTCAGGCTTTGAATAGCCTACCAGGTATAATTCAAGAGGCACTCCATGAAGGCTTACTTGCTCAAATGTATCTCTTCTATTATTGTGCCATGGTGTCTGAATTATGCACTATTATTGAGTCATTCTGTGAGGTGGAGACACTGTCACATTGTTGCTTTTTTGGAGCTTTCTTTTAAAATATGAGTATTCTTTATAAGGAAAAACTATTAAGCTGTTTATAACTTCATGACTAAAATATGAAACCAGTCACCTCGAAGAGAGACTTGAAGAGAGAGAGAAAGACACGAAGGACAAGGATACGAAACACTGAGCAAGGGAAAATGCCCATGAGAGTCAAAGGGAGAAGGAGATCTAGGTAGCCTTGGAACACTGGGATGGAGGGGGAGGAACAGAAGGACAAAAAATATCAAAGAGTAAATTGAGTCTGTTGTCTTTGCTTTCAAAAGGCAGGTGGACTTCTGTGAAGTAATGCATCAACTGTACTATTTTCTTTTCCCATATGTTATTTTAAAATGCAAGAAATTTAGAGTTATTTTGATACCTATCTGTTGAATTGGCTGAGTGGAAAAGGTAATGCAGAGGGTTATGGGGACCCAACTAAGTTAGAGAGAGCTGTGGTAAATGGAACTCTGAGTTTTGACATCTTTACAATTAATGCCTGATGATTATGTATTCAGTTGTTTTAAGGAAAAATATATAGTGATCCCATGGAGAAACACGGCACTATCATATCTAAATAGATTCCACCTTCACACCATGTTTTAAAGAATTTCTAAGGTGATATGAGCTCAAAGTTCTCCTGCAATCATTTCTGAATATTGGAATCTGTGAAGCTCTTTTAAACAGATGCATGGACTGCCTTTTTCCTGAGATTCTTCAGGAATTCTGGATCCCAGGCATCCTGTGTGTGTGTGTGTGTGTGTGTGTGTGTGTGTGTGTGTGTGTGTACTTAACTCCATAAATGATTGTGATGCATAGCCAGTGTGAAGAACAACTGAGCCAGGAATTTGATGAGCTTAGTTTGATTAGATAAACTGCAGCCATGGAAAGAAGAGGGGAGGCTCTGCTTCCCTGTTAGGAAACATCTTATAATTAAATTTAGGAAGCAGCCTCTACAAAAGCTGACAGCAAAGTTTTCTATGCAGGCTGCAAGGAAAGCATGATGAAAAACACAGGAAATATTTTCTCTAGAAGTTTGTCACAGTGACAGGCATTCTGTCGTTTTTTAAAAACCTACTGTTTGGGTCTGTTCCCCACTGCCCCAACACACACAGAACCTCCGTGGTAACACACTTACACGCTGTGCTCTTCCCAATATGCACCGGGCTCTCTTGTTCCCTATGGCACCTTTGTTCATACTTAGGTGGCGGCACAAATTCCCCCCTAATGTCTGCCTCATCAAGTCTATTTGTTCTCCAAGGACAAATTTAAATAGTTCTGCTGAGCACTGATACCCAAAATGACTATTCTCTTCTCTAAGTTCTACTGTAGTTTGTGACATTGATCTTATGATTATAATTTATTGAGCTCCTACGATGTGGTCAGCACCTGTCATACAGCTGCTATTCAACAGAGCCAGGAAAACAGAGGCCTAGTTAATCCAAAGCCAACATTCTTTTCATTACTTTGCAAGTTGCAGTCCCTACTCTATACCACCTTCTATTAATACTTTGATTACTTGGACTTCGTCTTTGCTCCTAGCCTGAAAGCTGCTTATGGTCACAGATCACACAATATGCATGTTACAAATCCTGTAGTGTCTGCTATTGTTTTGTTTTGTTTGTTTGTTTGTTTGTTTTTTAATGTAGAGGGATGAGTTGAACAATGACCATGCAGCAGGAATTAGCAAGAGGAGGGGGTATAACTTCAACCATACCCCATGCTAGCACTTGTACATCTGGAGCAGTTGCAGTTCTTCTAGCATCTTAAGTCTTAAGTTTTTAGGCATTTTACTGTCAAATTTAAAATAACTTGCAAGAAAACTCTGTATCTTCAAAAAAGTAGAGTTCCATAATAAGCTAAGTAAGCCAAATTTTTGCAATTACTGAAAAATTAACAAGAAATTATTGGGGAAAAGTAAATCTACTAGTGCTGAGACTTAGATATTCATGAGGGATATGTCCCAAGACCTTCTCAAATCCCCAAGTATCACTATAATATATAATTTTCCTCATAAAATGCAGTAAAGTATAAATGAAATATTTAAATGATCCCTGTAGACCCCTAATGAGTCTATAGAAACAGAACTAAAGTCGTTTATAATGCTATTAACATAAATTCTGAATTGAGCACTGGCTAAAACATTTTCAAACATCACTTTTTCTTGTTTCCATATAGAGCATATGGTATGCTCATTTTTGTCTGAGTCACCATCAAATTTATCCAGAACTTCTCTTTTTTGGCTAAGACCCATCAACTTTTAAAAACTGTACTTAAAAAAAAAAAATTCAGCTGGGTGCGGTGGCTCACGCCTGTAATCCCAGCACTTTGGGAGGCCGAGGTGGGTGGATCACGAGGTCAGGAGATCGAGACCATCCTAGCTAACATGGTGAAACCCCATCTCTACTAAAATACAAAATAATTAGCCAGGTGTGGTGGCGGGCATCTGTAATCCCAGATACTCTGGAGGCTGAGGCAGGAGAATGGCTTGAACCCGGGAGGCAGAGCTTGCAGTGAGCTGAGATCTTGCCATTGCACTCCAGCGTGGACGACAGTGCGAGACTCTATCTCAAAAAAAAAAAAAAAAAAAAAAAAATCCTAAGACTTAGCAATTGGGGCCGGGCATGGTGGCTCACACCTGTAATCCCAGCACTTTGGGAGGCCCGAGAAGGGCGGATCACAAGGTCAGGAGATTGAGACCATCCTGGCCAACATGACAGAATGTGCATCATTGTGAAGAAGCAGCTCAGACTTCAGACCGCCACTTGCGGAGCTGGGCAAGAAGAGTGTATTACTCTGGACAGTAGATCTAGGCCCAGAAATACCAAATATTAAAATACAAAAAATTAGCCAGGCATGGTGGTGCACGCCTATAGTCCCAGCTACTTGGGAGCCTGAGACAGGGTAATTGCTTGGAAACCAGAGAGGCGGAGGTTGCAGTGAGCAGATCATGCCACTGCACTCCAGCCTGGTGGCAGAGCAAGACTCTGTCTAAAAAAAAAAAAAAAAAAAGAATTAGCAGTTGGCTTTCTTTGGGGGTCTTTTAAATAAAACTTCACAAAATTAAACTACTAAGTTAAAAAAAGAGTTAAGACTATACTTCAGTGTAGGGGCTAGCTGGAGAAGCTCTTGAAAGTTCAGCTCATTCTCAGCCATGTGAGTCATTCACATACCCTCACTGCATGATTCAAGTTTCTTACAGAATTACATATTAATATGTTCTTTACAACCATTCACAAATAGTTGAAACAGCAAATGTTTAGTCTATGACTCTCAGAGATTTAGATTCTTTAATTTCAGCCTCTTTAGTGTTTTTCAATGTATCCATCAACAATAATAAAGAATTTACTTACTTGACTATGCATTTTGTTCATTGTTCCAGAGTTTGTGATTTATATTACTATTCATACTATGTCAGGAATCAAAAAAGTGCAATATAGTTTCTATCACATGACAAGGCACCACTATCATTTTGTTGGTAACTATCTTGAATTGTATTCATGCCCAAGCATGAAGACAGAGTACTTGGCTTGGAGCAGATGAAGATGCTTCTAGGACACAGAACTCAATGAAATCATCAAGCCTTCAAACTCAGAATTCCTAGTTCAATAATTTGCCTATAGTAATGCTATTCCTAGTTCTACTTTGATATTACTACCATCCTTATTATATTGCTAAAAATACATATATGCGTGTGTGTTTAATAAAAATTGAACGCATGTGTGAGAAACTTGAAATAACTCTGTTTTATACATGTGTATTTTTATTTAGCTCATTTAAATTTTCCAAAAGCAATCTGGCCCATTTAAAGTAGTTAAATTGTAAAACAGAAGCAGAACTAACTCAGAGACTACAGGAATAGACAGGACGTGTGCCTCATTGTAGAGAAGCAGCTCAGACTTCAGATTACCACTTGCAGAGCTGGACAAGAAGGGTGTATGACTCTGGACAGTAGATCTAGGTTCAGAAATACCAATGGAATTCTCAGTGTTCCTAGGCACTTTTGTGAATTTGTGTTCAAACGTAGGGTAAGACATTTATCTAGTGTGCCATTCGTGCATGGGGACTCAAAATTATTTTTTTTTTTTTAAGATGGAGTTTCACTCTGTCACCCAGGCTGGAGTGCAGTGGCACAGTCTTGGCTCACTGCAACTCCACCTCCTGGGTTCAAGAGAATTTCTTGCATCAGCCTCCTGAGTGCCTAGAATTAAAGGCACACACAGCCATGCCCAGCTAATTTTGTTTTTTTTATTTTTGGTAGAGACCGGATTTTGCCATGTTGGCCAGGCTGGTCTCAAACTCCTGACCTCAGGTGATCTGCCCGCCTGGGCCTCCCAAAGTGCTGAGATTACAGGCGTAAACCACTGCGCCCAGCCTCAAAATTATTTCTTACCCTTACCCATTAGTAGCCACAGAGTGCTCATCAAACATCACTTTAGTACAGGATTAAATACTGGAAATAAAGAATGTTAGCAGTGTACGTTTGTAATGCTGATTACATCCCAAAGAGAAAGTTACTTTATTTTGAATATGCTTGTAATATAAATGGCTCTTCCCACTCGAATATGGATAATTCAAAGTTAGTGACATCACTACAAAAATGAATTTATGCAGTATTCAAATTGGTAGCATTTCCACATCCTGAAATATCTTTTTGTAATGCTCATTTCTATTCATGAAATCTTAACAAAATTCAGATTTACTATTATTTTTCTTTTCCTTCTTCTTTAATAGGTGCTTTAGGCTTAAGTTCATCCTACCAAATTGCCCAAAAATCTAGGAAGTAATATTCAGAAGTTGTTTCTCACTCACCTTGGAAAATATTTTCTCTAATCAAACTTTAAACAAATTATTAGCTTTAATTAAATGTGAAATAAAACAAAAGCATACAATAAAAAGCCCTTTGGTGTAAAGAGCTGATACAAATAAGGCCAACTTGAATATTCGCAACTTTTCTGTAATAATTGATTGCAACATAATCACAGTAAAATTTCAGCATACTTTAAGTACATTTAATTGTATAAAAGTAAATATGTAACTCTGAAATGATTAACAAAATACTACTTAAGTATACTTTGTAAAAGTAAACCTATATTTTATGTAATCTGACCATTTTTTCCTTTTCTAGTAGTATATAGTTCTGTTATCTTTTCTAACTAATGTGTCTTTTGGATACCTATAACACTATTGATACTTTTCAAATAATTTTATCATAGTATCCAGTTATATAACGAGTAGTATTTATTTATTCATCTGTTAAGTACATTTCTATTAAGCAAAAATCTGAGTAAAATCTGAAGGAAAAGTAAATGAGTAAATTAATTCATTCAAGGGCAGGAGCAAGTGTGTGTGATGTGAATGGGATGGATATTGTGGTTGGAGGAAACAACATTAATAAACTCTGGCCTGGGAGTTAAACATAAGTAGACTAATATGACTTTCCTAACATGCTATATAGTGACTGGTTTTCACTGCATGCCGTGATTTAGATGTATTACATAGGCTGTTGTCTCTTTCTTATTTAGAAATAACCGTGGCTATAAAATAGTAGCATTACTGTTTTATTTCTTAAGAGGCATCTCTATGGTGTATAAGGTTTAGGGAATTCTATTATGAATAACATAGGCTCAGATTATACATTGTGGACGAATCAAATTATGCATGTGCTATCTGAGGGGAGATCTGTATGTGAGCAAGACATAGAAGCCCAGTATACTCTACTGTCTCTGAGGACAGAGGAGATTTGAAGACCAATTGTGGATGGGTATCGTGCATCAACTGAAATACCCACTTATATCTCCTTCATCAGTTGCCCCTGTGTTAACATACAGCATCAAAGTTCCTACCTGTGCCAGGCCCAGAGCTATTGATTACCCAGTTCTTCTAAGAAGTTTTATCTTCTAAATGTCTATTGTTATGTATTTGCTTTTCGTAATGTAAGTTTTGCCTATGAACACAGCACCTAGCATCAAAAGCAAGGCAATTTATGAGCACCACCCATTAGAAGAGATTTAGTGCCATGTTATTTATAACAAAACCTGGAAATAATCTCAACATCCAAAAATTGAGAAATAAATAATTAAGTAAAATAGGGTGTATCTATATGATGTATAAATTATTATATGAAATATATAACTGTTAAAATAGTATTTTTAAAGAAGCTTAGTGACATAGGGAATGCACCTTATATAAAAGTGAAGGATATATAACTAAAAATGATAAGCATTAAATTTTGAGTACAGTGTATTTACTCAATAAAGGAGTAAAATTTTCTTACTCAAAGGAAATAGACCTTTTTAATTTTATTTCTATTTAGTTGTTTCATTATAAGTAATTTTAGTTTTTTCTTCTTTATTCAAGTTGGTATTTGCTTCCACAATAATTAGGAACTTTTTTTATAATCAGGAAAATACTTTAACATTTGAAAAATATAATGCAGGAATATTGAATGAATTATGGTAAATAGTTGTTTCTTTTCTCATTCAAGGTAAGACAAGTAGATATGATTTTAATCTGTAGCAGGATAAGAAAGATATTCAGTGGAATTTGATGATTATAAAGATTATGAGAAGCAGAGTCTACTGTATCTCTTGCTAGGGATACTTTGAAAGAAAATAAGAAAGCTAAAATGATTTAAGCAACATAAAGCTAATAGGTGAGAGGACTTGGAAAATCATTAACTGTGGTATATATGTTAGTTTTAATATTGTCTGGGAACTTCTTCAGGTCCTATTTAGGCCTGTGATCTCAATTATGTGTTTAGTTAGCAAAGTTCATTTTTGGTGTCTCAGACAGTTGCTGATTTTACATTGTAAGAATTCGGGGATGTTGTTTAAACCACAATTGATTTATTTTAAAATGTCTTATAATCTCTTTATCTTTACATACATTTATTGCCTTGTATCATAACAGATGATCTCTTTCATCATGTCATTAGTTCTAATTGTGAGAACTGTAAAATGATAATTAATTGATATATTTGTTTTACACATCTTTTATGTAAAGCACAGTTATAGGCTCTGATAGTTCAGATTAATTTTATTGTTAGTTTTCTTTGACTATATGTTTGCAAATATTAATTTCTTAACCCCTTGCAATCTGCCTTCCATCTTATTAGGTGTCTATAACTACATTCCCGTAAGTTGCCAATAACTGTGAGTGGTATATTCTGTTACTTACATTTCAGTCTTCATTCTACCTCATTTCTCTGCAGTATTTTACCTCAACAATTTCATCCACATCTTTTTTAGGGGAAGTGGTCTTCTCATTTATATTTTTCCTGGTTGTTCTCCTCTCTCTCTGACCATTATAAGGATTCTGCACCTTAGTATTAATGATCCCAAAGCTTAAGCCCTTTTCCTTCCATCTTCTCATCCATTCACAAGACATCAACCACCATCTACTAATTAGAGTTTAATTTGAGAGTTCTGCCAATGACTCTCAAATCTATGTTTCCAAAACTCCTTTCTGAGATCCAGATTACTATTAACTCTCAGACAGATTCTTTCAGGTAGCTGTCCCATAGAGACCTCAAACTCAATGTGTCTAGAATTCATTCACCCTTCCCCAGCCCTTGCCAAAACCTGCTTCTCTTGTGTTTCCTAACTTGGTTGATGACACTGCTATCCTCCAGCAATTGAGATCTGCAAAATTTTAAATTTTCATTCCCCAACTCTGATTTGTCCTTATCTTGAAACTTTTTAACATTCATCTTTAAAATAACATCCTAGTCCACTTGAAATTATTGATTTTCACTGACATTGCTTCACATTAGCCATACCTTCTCTTTCTGATTGGTCTCCTGCTTGGACTCTTATCTTATACTCTCACCCCATAGACATATATAAGAGTTATGTTTTGCCCACTTTTTGATGGGGTTGTTTGTTTTTTTCTTGTAAATTTGTTTGAGTTCATTGTAGATTCTGGATATTAGCCCTTTGTCAGATGAGTAGGTTGCAAAAATTTTCTCCCATTCTGTAGGTTGCCTGTTCACTCTGATGGTAGTTTGTTTTGCTGTGCAGAAGCTCTTTAGTTTAATTAGATCCCATTTGTCAATTTTGGTTTTTGTTGCCATTGCTTTTGGTGTTTTAGACATGAAGTCTTTGCCCATGCCTATGTCCTGAATGGTATTGCCTAGGTTTTCTTCTAGGGTTTTTATGGTTTTAGGTCTTATGTTTAAGTCTTTAATCCATCTTGAATTAATTTTTGTATAAGGTGCAAGGAAAGGATCCAGTTTCAGGTTTCTACATATGGCTAGCCAGTTTTCCCAGCACCATTTATTAAATAGGGAATCCTTTCCCCATTGCTTGTTTTTGTCAGGTTTGTCAAAGATCAGATAGTTGTAGATATGCGGCATCATTTCTGAGGGCTCTGTTCTGTTCCATTGGTCTATATCTCTGTTTTGGTACCAGTACCATGCTGTTTTGGTGGCTGTAGCCTTATAGTATAGTTTGAAGTCAGGTAGCGTGATGCCTCCAGCTTTGTTCTTTTGGCTTAGGATTGACTTGGCAATGTGTGCTCTTTTTTGGTTCCATATGAACTTTAAAGTAGTTTTTTCCAATTCTGTGAAGAAAGTCATTGGTAGCTTAAAAAGTGGGCGAAGGATATGAACAGACACTTCTCAAAAGAAGACATTTATGCAGCCAAAAAACACATGAAAAAATGCTCATCATTGGTCATCAGAGAAATGCAAATCAAAACCACAATGAGATACCATCTCACACCAGTTAGAATGGCGATCATTAAAAAGTCAGGAAACAACAGGTGCTGGAGAGGATGTGGAGAAATAGGAACACTTTTACACTGTTGGTGGGACTGCAAACTAGTTCAACCATTGTGGAAGTCAGTGTGGTGATTCCTCAGGATCTAGAACTAGAAATACCATTTGACCCAGCCATCCCATTACTAGGTATATACCCAAAGGATTATAAATTATGCTGCTATAAAGACACATGCACACGTATGTTTATAGTGGCACTATTCACAATAGCAAAGACTTGGAACCAACCTAAATGTCCAACAACAATAGACTAGATTAAGAAAATGTGGCACATATACACCATGGAATACTATGCATCCATAAAAAATGATGAGTTCATGTCCTTTGTAGGGACATGGATGAAACTGGAAACCATCATTCTCAGCAAACTATCGCAAGGACAAAAAACCAAACACTGCATGTTGTCACTCATAGGTGGGAATTGAACAATGAGAACACGTGGACACAGGAAGGGGAACATCACACACCAGGGACTGTTGTGGGGTGGGGGAGGGGGGAGGGACAGCATTAGGAGGTATACCTAATGCTAAAGGACGAGTTAATGGGTGCAGCACACCAACATGGCACATGTATACATATGTAACAAACCTGCATGTTGTGCACATGTACCCTAAAACTTAAAGTATAATAATAATAAAATTAAAAAAAAGAGTTACGTTTCTAAAACATGGATTAAACGTATGGCCTTCCATGTTTTCTAATTGCCTAAAGGATAAGGCACAAAACTTTCAAAAACTGACCCTAAACTCTAGCTGAACCATGTGGACATGTCTCCTCCCTGCTTCCTTCATATGCACTAGTTTCCTTCCCATTTCATGTGATACCATGCATTCCTATGCTTTTGAACCTTTTCTTAAGTATTTTTTAGTCATACATTGTTCCATAGGCTCTACTCCAGCCAGTGATTTTGTGAATCCCTCAAGATTCCAAACTACAATCACCTTCACTGTTGTCTCCTCACATCTCTCTCATACATACACACTGTAGAAGTTAATAAAAAGTAATCACTCCACTGCTAAGTTTCCATTCACTTCATAAACACTTCAAGTAGAACACATTGTTTTGGATCATTTTTATGTCTGTTTATTTTACCAAAACAAGAATGGCCTAAACCATGAAGACTGTAAAGCTTTCATGGTTAGAGGCAGGATGGTTGCAAGTGCTCATTTAAGGACATTGGTCCAGATTCAGAAGGTTTCAGTATTCCCACAAATTATTCACTTTCAAAAAAAGTAAAAAGCAGTAAGAAATCTGTGAGTTACATTTGTGATTTTAGCAGTTTTATGTTAAGTTCTAGGAATAGTAGCAATTTGAAAGGTATGAGATAAAGACTTCTTTATAGTGCTGGATGCTGCCTTTGCCCAGATGATGTAAAAATCTAATTAGGTGCTGTGGCTTCTAGATGTTAATTACATAACCAGCAAAGTTCACCATAGTATGTTCCTTTTTAAGTGAAAAAAAAAAAAGCAAAGTTTTAAACTATCTAAATTTAGCAGTCCTTTGGGTACTCTGCATTTGTTGAATATTGCAAAAGTAAATACCCATCTGTTTTAGTACTAATATGACTTTGTATATCAAGCAGTTTACAGATTTTTTTCCCCCATGAAAACTTCATCAACTGTTTTATCAACAATATAGGCTTCAGGCACTTCTGTAAAGTTGAGTTGGGATAAATGAAAGATCTTTTCGAATTGGTAATCATGCAGGTATTGAGAATGAAAGGGAGATCATATTTTAATTTAACTTCAGTGCCTCAAGATATTTTCCCTTATGGACTATATTACTGTTCTCTGTCTACATATCCATCTTGTAGAAATCAGCCACTGTTAATCCATTTCAAATAAAGCTTTCCTGGATCTGGGTGATATTTATCACTTCTTTCTGCAAGGGTCTCCTGAATTATATGAGGGCTTACTCATTATGACATATTAAAATGCTAAATGATTTCTAGAGGAATAGAGATATATTGTAATTCTAAAGGCCATTTTTATATTCTACTGAACCTGACATAATTTAAGTGTCATAACTGAAACTATAACTTGATTGTAAGTTCTTTGAGGACAAAGTTGATGCCTTACGCTTGTAATTTCCACATAGTCCGTGAAACTAAGGACCTGCTCGGCCAGGCCAATAGCTCCTTTCTAAAGAAAAGTAACTAGAAGCAGTATTTGGCATACACCTGCCATAAAAGTGTGTGTCCTGGCTACCTTGACCACAATTTATTGGACCAGATACTGTATCCCTGAGCAAAAAGCAACCACTTGGAGACTAAATAAAAAGAGGTCAGCAACTTGTCAGGAAGTGTGATGCCGTAACCCAGGCAATAATGTCACTCCACACTGGATAGTGGCCAACTGTCTGTATCAGTTAACACTCTTAATTGCAAGCAACAGAAACTGACTGGCTGTCAGAAGTGAAAGGAGATTTATTGGCGGGATACAAGATGCCTTACGGAATCAAAGAAGGCAGGAACAGCAGGCTTAGAAAATGGGCAAAAAACAAAAAGGCTCAGAGAATGAACACCAAGAGTTGTCCAGCTAATACAGCCTCTACCAGGGTTGATATCCACCACTACTGCCATCATTGGATACTGTCAGGAGATGCTGCACCACACACTACCACGAATACACTTTAACCACTTTTCTGATTGTGAGGTTAAAACTTTGGGCTGGATCTTCAGTTAGCTAGGCCTAGACCATGGACTGGTTTTTTGGTAGCAAGACAGTAGAAAGAGTAAGACCCTCTTTTCAAAGGCTTGCAAAATGGGGATAGTTCCTGTGTCATACCAA
Source organism: Nomascus leucogenys (assembly GCF_006542625.1). Lineage (NCBI taxonomy): Eukaryota > Metazoa > Chordata > Mammalia > Primates > Hylobatidae > Nomascus > Nomascus leucogenys. The sequence goes on from NC_044392.1 coordinate 77,557,574, forward strand.
TGCTTCATATGGTTTCAATTTCCTGCAAATAGGAAGGGAAGTCAAATTTCAGACAGCCAAAATATAAAGAACACTGTATGTACTGAGTCTTGTTCTCTGTGGATTTGTTTTCAAATATATTATATATATATGTATATATATGTGTGTGTGTGTGTGTATATATACGTGTATATATACACATATGTATATATATGATATGTATATATGTATATAAATGTGTATATGTATACACATATGTATATGTACACGTATATGTACGTATACATATACATATATGTACATATACATATATACGTGTATATATACACATGTGGATATAGATATGTGTATGTATATGATATGTATATATACATATATACATACATATTTACACACACATATATGCCTATATATATACACACACATATATATGCATATATATATATAGTAAAAAAATTGAATTGGAAAACCAAATTCAACTCAATTTTGAAAAAAATTGGAGAACCAAAAAGGTAATATAGGAAAAAGGAGAAAGTGAGTAGAAGTAGAAATGGAATAAGAGATGCTGAGAAATACAAGCAGATGTATTCGTATTGCAGTTTTTAATCCTTCAAACAATAGACACCCATTCCTAAAGGAACAACAAGAAAACAAGAGCTGCTCTTTAGAGCTGCTGTATGTCTTACAAAATGAGTGATGGTGTCCCAGTCCCCAGAGGCCTAGCTCTTCCTTTACCAAAAACATTTCACTTACTTTTTTATTTTTCCATATATGCTTGTAATAAACTCCCCAAAATGGGGTAACCTCGCCATGTTTCCTTTCCTTGACACCTGAAAGATTAAAATAGAGAACTCTCTTTTTACACAGACACACCCCTTATGACATGTATGCTTATAAACCACCATGAGTGTAATAAATATATTGATAAGGATTTTTATGTTCAAGATTGCTAAAGATTTTAGATAAAATCCAGTATCCATGAATTTCATTTTGAATTTGTGAATACCACACTTATAAAAGGTCATGTTTAAAGCCTTTTCTATCCCACATTATCACCAAAGACTTCTACCAAAGTCACCCACTTTAGTATTTTCTTCGTAGTATTATTTCCTTTAGTATTTAGCTCAAAAAGGGATATCAGTCCACAGAGCTGGCAAAAACAAACAAACAAACAAACAAACAAAATGGCCTAGATATTTCTTTCCAGCTCCTACAGCAGCAATGGGAAGAAATTCTTTAAAGAACTATACCAACTCGTTGTGGATGAGTTCTCCTTAGTTGGAACCATTCATTGCTAAGGGATTGCAGTTTTTCTCTGCTAGGTTATTTAAAATTGCCTCAATAGTAATTCTTTCTTGCTTGGATTTCATAACATTCCCAGGACACAAGCGTGACTTCCCTAGACTCTCTTCATCCTAAATGTATCAGCATGGTGGGTGATCCAGGGCAGAATGCTGCCCCACACTAGCTTCCTCCCTGTGTTGGTTAATCATTCACTTCAATATGGGATTATAAAAATACTGAGGTTTTATGCTTGTGGTTGTTTTCTAAGTCTAGCACTGAAATACATAAGCTAAGTGAATAGACCAACAGATGTATAAAATATCAATTGTTATACTGTTTACACTAATGCTTTGCATTAGGAAAACAAATGCCAAACTGCTTGAAGTCTGCAAAGAATAAAAACTCCTTATTATACATTTACATACACACTTGCCCTTATCCAAAATGAATCCATACATAGTAGAGCAAGCAGCTGCCTATATTTCATAACCCACTGAGGTCTTTTTAATGTGTTCTAAGCAATGATTAGGAAACCTGCTGGGGTTCATTTTGGCTCAGCTGGTCCACAATTTTGAACACCTACTGGTGGTATCAGGAAAATATGTGCATGACCTGTTTCTCCATATATTAAGATCTTCCAAATTATGCTGCATACCCTCATTAATAAACAAACTATGGATGACATCCTTTTTGTATGGTAGATAAAACTACCATTTTAATTTAAAGATAAATAATATCCCACACATAAAGAAAGTTCAAGCTCATTTTTTGGCTCAGTATAAAGGTTTCAACAAAAGAATAAACTATTCTGAAATGCTTTAATGTAGAAGATTTGGAGGAGGTGTCCTAATTACCACGAAATATGGCCAATGTATGGCTCTCGAAGAGTTTTTTGTTTGCCTATGAAGATAGGCCTATGGAACCTATGTCAATCTTGGTTTTAGAAAAAAACATGATAAAAGCCAAGACAAGGGAAATAGACCTGGGAATATACACCATAGGTAAAGAAAAACATTATAAGGCAGAAAGGAATGGCTGCCCCTAAGTGACAGACAAGTCATGGATCAAGTATGAGTGCAAGGTGGGCAACTTCAGATCAATTCAGGCAGGCATAGAGGCTCAGAGGGATCCAATCCAGAAAGAAGTGAACAACGGATAAAGTCTAGAAATGTAGAATACAGATAGTGGAAAGGGAGAACTAGACTTCAAACAAGCAGAATGGATTATGAAAGCTAAAGCAGACATTAGAATGGAGTACAGTTCAGAACAGAGGGCACTGGAGGCTCAACACACCTGGAAGAAGTTTCATCTGATCTTGCAATGAATGATTTATTTTATTTTATTTTATTTTATTTTATTTTATTTTATTTTATTTTATTGAGACAGAGTCTTGCTCTGTTGCCTAGGCTGGAATGCAGTGATGCAATCTCGGCTCACTGCAGCCTCCACCTCCTAGGTTTAAAGGATTCTCATTCCTCGGCCTCCTGAGTAGCTGGGATTACAGGTATGTGTTACCATGCCCAGTTTTTTGGTTTCTTTTTTTTTGTTTTTTCCTTTTTTGTACTTTTAGTAGAGACAAGGATTCGCCATGTGGGCCAGGGTGGTCTTGAATGCCTGACCTCAAGTGATCCACCCTCCTCAGTCTTCCAAAGTGCTGGGATTACAGGCATGAGCCAATGTGCCCCAGCCTCTCAGTGATGTTTTTAGGAGGTTTGTCATTGATTGCATCTGTAAGAGACAAAGAATTGGAATGAGTATTAGCATATACACTGATTCCTCTGGCCATCCTCCCTTGATGGATAATTTTGTCTTGCGGACACAAAGGCATCATGTCCTTTATCCATGGGCTTCTGCATAGTCGCTTCCAGAGTCCCACATCACAATAGTGAGTTTGAGCAAGTTCTGAATCAAAAGATCAAGTGAGTGTCCAAACTCTTTAAGGATGTCTCTGAGTTGTCTTTTTGCAGAGGTCACTCAATCATTGTCTCCTACTATGTCCCTAAAAGCAGTCTTTTTCTAGGAAAAAAAATTAGCCCTGCTTCCTGGTATTGGGCCTTTTCTTTCCCCTGAGCATATATTGGCTATTGCTAGGTATGTCACCAACAAGGCTTAACTGTATTCAGGACATTCCAAGAGACCTTGTTCTGTCAAGCCAAGGGTAGAACTAGAATTCAGAAGAAATTTGAGAGATCTTTTTGGATTCAGCGTAGCTTTCTTGAATTCCTCTCAGTGAGATATCCTGGGGTCACTGGGGCAAGTGTTTTTTCTTCTTTGACTTTCCTAGAATATAGCCTAATCTTACAGGGAGAATTCTTCATACAAGTAAAGAACTGTTGTGTCAGTTGAGTCTTCCAGGAATCAGACACAGAGAGGGAGTTAGGAGGGCAAAAGGTTTATTGGAGAGAAATGCTTGTGAAAGGAAAAAAGTGGAAGCAAAATTGGAAAAGGGGAACCATTGGACCCTGATACAGACACAAGAAAAATCTTTGCTAGCCCAGTAGGGAGCTTCAGAACAAAAATTGCCTATTAGAGGAGTCCCACATTCACCAGAAATAGCTAGACCCTTGTACTACAGTTTTGCTATCATTCACTGGGTTCTCCCTGAAAGAAGCATGACCCCAGTTTAAAAGCGAGACACACCTAAAGGAGGAAGCAGTTAGAGGCAGTCAGCTCACCACACTCCTGCAGCTGGGCCAGAGTCTGTTCCTGAAGGTAGATCTGAGTGGTTCATGTCTGTGTCTGTTGCAGTTGCCTGCTTCTGCATGTATTTTTCTAAGACCTTTTCATAACTTAGTTACTTTAGCATATCTACTCATCAGTTCTCATGACAAGTTATGCGACTCCTCAACATTTCAGAAAGTTAACCTTTAAATTGCAGAGCCCCCTCTACCATGCAGGGTCTGAGCCCTGCTTCCATTTCTTTGATGCAACATGGGATTCCTGGAATAGAGACAAGGTATTTACATATTAAGATAGCAATAGTGCTACAGTGCTCCTGAGAGGCTCAGTGTCTAGAATAGCACGTGAAACTGTGGGCAGAAGGTGTTCGTTGATCTGTTTATTTGGGCAGGTACCTCTCAAACTTCATTACCATGGCCAGGTGAGGCCGTGGATTTCCTGTTGGGATTAGCCAGCAGAAGCAAGATAATTCTATGAAATCTGAATCTGATTCCGTGGGGACAAATTGTGGCAGAGGAGATTTGAAATTTGAACAGCTTTCAGGGCTGATCTCTACAATTAACACTGCCATTTGAGAGTAAGAAGTGAGCTGGTGGAGAGAATCTGAGAGTCTTCGCAGAGAATTAAAATAGTGCCTGAAAGAACACTGGCAGTCAGGAATTAACTGAACAGTGAGTAGTGTATGGCAATTCTTGTCCATTTGTAAAAAAAAAAAAAAAAAAAAAAAAAAAAAATAAAAAAAGCTTTAGAGACTAAGTGAAATGGGGAGCACTGACACTAAGAATGTCAGAGGAATGGTACACTAGGGAAATTTTGTCTGAAAGGAAGAAAAAAAATCATTAAGTTATATTCACCAGAAATGATATTTAAAGGAACAAAACAGGAATGTAGTTCCCTTTAGCTGATAAAAATATGGACAGCATCTCCGTTCCCCTCAAGGTCCCAGGGACTAAAGACTGGGAGTTGAGGCAGGGTCAGGGTCAGAGGTACAAACTCTGGAAAAGCCCTCAATATATTAAAGGTTCAGACAGAAAGGATCGTGGTCAGCCTGGGCCCTCAGGTGGGTTCTCGTGGACTTCCAGGCCACAGTAGGGGAGAGTTCTCTCCAAGTATTTTAGCTCACTGATGGAGAGCATCAAAAGACCGTTTTCAAACTCAGTTGGCTCCTGGAGTAAGAGCTGCTAATATCCTGTGTCTCCAGCTTATTTTGGCTCCATGGAAGAGGAGATGCAAATGTTTTGTGGTTCATGATGGAAAGCTGGTATGCAATTAGAAGTTCTTCATTCTTTCATTCAACATGGTATTTACTGTCTTTCATGTACCAGGCTCTTTGCTAGGATAAAAGAGTAAAATACATCCTCTAAAAGACTAATAGTCTAGTAGAAAGAAATTGATTATTAAACAGAGAAGATGACTATAAAACACTGTGATAAATGCAGTAATAAAGAAACATTATAGGAGCAATAAAGAGGCAGTCATTTACTAATCCGTCCTGTGCTGAAGTGGGATGGAAGGATTTGTCATGGAGGTCTGCTTTGAAGGGTATTATTCAAGGGACAAAAAATGAGGGGCATTCCAGGTAGAAAGAGAGAAATAAGAAAAAACTTGAAATGAAACAGAATAGAGAAGGCTATGTGCCTGGGGAGGAGAGAACACACAATTGGGTCTATGTCATCTTCTACTTAAGGCACAAGAAAGTGGCCACACACACACACACGTACACAGGCACACATGTACACATTCCAGGTATATACAGTTACAACATTTTATAATCACATTATGTGTTTGTTGTATGCATTTGTCTCCCCTAGACTGTAAAGTATTTTGGTTTATGTTTTTACAGAACAGGGATAGCATATTACATGTCTCTAAATCTGTACTATCCAATATAGTACCTAAAACAGTTGTCTATTAGGTTATCCTGGACCCAGTATACTGTACTCTCAATTTTCCTCCAAGTACATAGAAATAAGAAAGTCAGTGTCAATTTGTGTGGTGTAGGCTCTATCAATTCAGCAATACTGTTGAATGCCTACTATGTGTCAGGTTCTGTGCTACCCGCTCTGAAATAAGCTGAAATGATAGAACACTTTCAGAATGTCTTGTCTTTTGTGACACTTAATATCAAATATCCATTTTATTGTGTGCCTGGTTTGCATTTCCTTGCAGACTCTAGTTTCATTCATCTTAGTGTTCAGCATGGAAAATTTGTAGTGCCTCATAGTCAATAAATATTTGCCAAAAGGGTAGAACCCACATTACCTACAATGCCACTTTCTTTCATTTTTCTTTTTATATTTGAGTGCCTTTAGAATTATTTTTAGAATAATAGATGAAATTTATCTATATTAGAAATAATTTACCTATATTAGCATGAACACACAAGTGTAGAGTTTGATGTGTTTTGGCAAATGTCTATACCCGATTATACCACATTCAAAATATGGAACATTTCAGAGGTAATCACTGCTAACAGGTTACAGCGTAAATGCGTAGTCTGTTTTTCAGACCTCTATATAAATATATGTACATATTTATATTTTAAAAACCGGATTAGGCTATGTGCGTGTTATTCTGTGTCTTGCTTTTGTTCACTTAATGTCTTTTGGATGTCTTTCCATGTCAGTTTATAAAGATTTATTTTTAATGGCTGCATAGTATTTCATTGTATGGATTATAGTACTTTTCACAAATCTTCCCATATTGACATTTATTCTCTTTTTTCACTACTGCAAACAGTGCTGTAGTGAACGGCAGACATCTTTGTACACGTATCTTGAGTGCATGTGAATTTCATTAGGATAGATATTTGGAATTGGAATTTAAAACTTACAAGATGAGCTTTACATTTTTATACATATTGCCACATTGTTCTTCAAAAAGGAGTTATTAATTTACTTTCCTATTGAGAGCCTATGAGAATGCCTGTTTCTTTGCAACCTCAGCAAGGAGGGATATTATCAGTCTTTACATTTTCGGCAAATCATGATAGGTGATCATATTTATTCTTTTGTTTTTCTAATTACTAGCGAGATTCAATGTCTTTTCATATTTGCTGGTCATTTGTATATTTCCTTATTGTGGAATATAGACAACGTACATGAAACATATATGTATGCATGTATAAACAGATACCTACACACGTACATATATATTTTTTAACAAATCATAGTGTGCACACCATGTGACCACCAGGTCAAGAAATAGAACATCTCCAACTCCTCAAAAGCTCCCTATATGTCCCTGCCTAACACAACCCTCTCTGTCCACTTTAACACCATCCCTACTCTTTGCTTTGCTTTTTTTTCGTAGTTTTATCACCCATGTATATGTCTCTAAAGACCATATTTACTTTCTATTTAAGGAATTTATATGAATCAAATTATATTGTATACTTTTGAGACTAGTTTCTTTTGCTAAGCATTATGAGATTCATCCTTATCATTGTTATGTAGCTCTAGTGTGTTTATTCCATTGTCTGACTGTATCACCATTTATTTTTCATTTTACTCTTGATGGACAATTTGGATTTTTTCCACTTTGAGGCTATTTCAAACAGTGCTACTATGGATATTTTGAACATGTATTCTGGAGTTTGCATCTTTAAAAGGACATATGCATAAGAGTGGAACCTAGATCATGCCAAACTGTTTCCCAAAGACTCTTGTACTGATTTACATTCTCCCCAGGGTGTATTGACTTTCCCCCAACCCCCCAATCTGGTAGATATATAATGGCATCACATTGTGGTTTAAATGAGCATTGTCCTTATATGGAAAAAATGTGAAAGGTGTTCATAAGGCTGATCACATTTCATATATTTTTTGGCCATTTGGATTTCATCTTGAATGAAATCCAGTGAAGCATGTTATGTTGAATGAAGTATGTTAAAGTTTTGCCCATTTTTCTCATTAATTTGCAGGTGGTTCTTTATATATTCTGGATACTACTCCTTTATAAGTCGTGCTGCAGAATCTTGTCCCACTTTGTGCCTTGTCTTTTCATTTAAATATATTAACATTTTAATTTTAATATCTTCAAATATATCAATAGTTTTCCTTTAAAGAAAATGGAACATTTCCATTACCCTCAAAAATTTTCTTATACTTGTTTCCACTTAATTCCTCCTCCATGCCTAATTCTCAGTCTCAGCAACCACTGCTCTGCTTTCCATACTCATAGTTTTTCCTCCTACAGAATTTCAATAAATGTATGCATGTAATGTCTACTTCTCTAACTCAGCATCATTTTGTTTTATTAATTCCAAGTTGTGGCATGATTCATTAGTTTCTTTTTGTTGTTGAATCATGTTTCAATGAGCGGATATGCAGCAATTTTGTTTATTCAACTCACATATTGATGAATATTGGTGTTATGTCAAATTTGGGCCTATTTTGAAAAAGTTTCTATGAGTATTCATGTGCATGTTTTAATGTAGAAATATGTTTCCATCTCACTTGTATATATAATTAAGAGTTGAATTTCTGGGTTGATTAGTAAGCCCACATTTACCTTTTTAGGAAACTGCACAACTAATTTCCAAAGTGGTTGGACCACCATTAGAATACTTAAGTCAGGAAAACAGATGCAAGAAGGACACATGCTAAAAAAAGTTAATAAAAACATCTCCATTTTAACACATAATCTTTGCATTCACTAATATTATAATTGTACCTGGAATAGTTGACTGCCTGTCCTGTTTTATTGACATAGAAGGATAATACATCACTTTTGCTCATTATTTTGCAGCTACTTCTAGTCTTACAGGAATAAGTGAAGTAGAAGCCTTTTATAGTTCTAGTTTACAATTGATAGCTGAATTTCACTTTAGGGAGCAATTTTGCCAAAGAAGATGAAGGTTTAGGACATGATAATGGGAAAGAAAATTAAGAAGGTGAAACTGGTACTCAGATTGATCTTCTGGGCCCCAGTTCTTTCCATCAGAAACATGGATGTAATGAAAATTCTAGCCACCTCTTGGAATGTCATATGAAATAAGACTTAAGAGTTGCTTAGCGAAAAACGTTTTATAACTGGTAAAATTTTTCAGTGGATTTATTGAAATGCCAGCTTCTAAGAAAGCCATTTTGAAATGAATTGTACAGAGTCAAAATTACTAGGTAAATGGGAGAGAAATGTTTCTTCAAGTCAAAATTTCACTTGTAATTTAGCTTATCAGGAAATTCTCAGTCTCATTCTGTAGTGCTTATTCCTTTGAAGAGGATATGAAACCAGTGAGATTTGATGCCCTAAGTAATTGGTGGAAATGCCTGCTCTACAATGAAGAGGTCATCTTCAGGGTCTCAAAAGCAGCAGGATGGATCATTTATAGAACTCCCTTAATGTGTAACTAAATACAGAGTAGTTACTAGAATTAAAAATTATTATCTTGTGGCCCAGATTAGAAATTAAGCTTTAAAAACAACCAGTTTTGCATAATGGACATTACTGCAGCAAGTAATCTGCATTCCTCAGCATTACATTTTCTAGTTGTGTTGTCACCGTTGTTTGATTTTCATAGGAATCTATTCCTGATAAGATTAGTTGCAGGCAGACACTGGGCTGTACTTCATCAAAATTTTCAGATAGGCCAAATTTGCCTCTAGCTTGCTTTTATCAAAACTTTTCTCAGGACTTCACAAGTCTGCTCTGGTACCTTCACTTTACGTAGTATCCTCAAGACCACTATTTGCTCCCTAGATCTGTCACTCATTCTCTTAGGGGCTTCAAGTGTCTTTCTGCTTATAATACCATACACCTCCATCACAGGAAATCATTTTATTGCTTCAGTGCTTTCTTTGGTGATCACATTGAATAGCAAAAGGGTTAACAGGTATTGAAGAACATGCACACACACACACACAAAGACAAACAACTACTGTGACAGAGATTGCAAATCATGTTCAGGGAGAAGCATTAATGCCTTTAGAAAGCACCAATAAAGGCTTTGTGATCTAGGTAGACGTTTTTAAAATTTTGTTAAGCTATTCTATTTTGCTTAATTATTCATCACTTTTTCACAGAATTACCAGTGATTTGTAAAGTAGTCTTCCTACATTTCATGCTTTTAGACATTATCATAAAATATATCTGGGTTTTTCTTAAATCTAGACATAGTTTATATTTTGATGGATATATAAGGAAATAATGTGAAAATATGCCAAGTTGCCAAGTTTTCACTCATTCCTTATTCATTGACACAACATATATTTTTTAGTGCCCAGAAATAGAGCAGTCAATAATTGTTTTTTGTTTTCCTTCTTCCTCTTCTTCTTCTTTTTGTATGTATTGGTAATGGTAAACTCTTGATTTGTCTGAGAGATAAGAGTACTTTTGTATATTTCTGATCCTGAAGATTTTGGGAAGAATTAGACATTGTCTAAAACTTATTTATTTCAATAAGATTCTAAAAACTGGCTTGTTACAAAAGGCAAAGCCATCTTATGCTATCACTGGAAATTGAGAAGGTCAAGATGTAGAAACACTATTAATTGCTTTTAGATCTTGAACATTCATATCAAAATTGTGAAGAAACCAGGAAAATATAAATAGTTACAGTCTATTCTTGAATTCCCCGAAGTATATAGATTCATTTCATGATGTTATTGACCTCACCACATTTCTAGTTGCATTAGAATATTCTCTATTATACCTGTCAAACAAAACATTGCAATTTATAGAACAATCATTAATTTTTATGGTAATTTTGGTTAGAAGTTGTTTTTAAAATTTTCCGGTAGCCAAATTGTACTTACTCTTGGCTGTGATGATTAGTCAGCAGCTGGCTTGCCTAAGTATGAAGATGAGAAAAATATATGTGAACACCGTCAACTTTACTCATGAAGGGTCAAATTTACTCATGGAGGGTCAAATTATGGTATCTCAAAATAGAGACAGATGATTCAAGTAAACAGTGCTAACCAAAAAAACCCATGTATTTCTAAGAATTTGAAAAACTTTGAACAAATTCCAGATTGTTAAGCAATGGGTAAGAGGCAGTCATTTAAAGCAGTCACCTAGTGAAAATCAGAAAAAATGTCTGACAAATGTTCGAAGTAAATTATTATGGCATGGGGGTCAATAGTATTGAAAGCCACTTAGAAGCCTATATCAGATTATTAGTGTTTACTGTATTGGAACCAAATAATATTTCAAGTTTGTTTCAGTAATTCTTATCAGGATACATTCCATGTATTATGCTATTCAAGTGATCTTTAAATTATTGTCAAATTCTACCTTAAAGAGAGCTTCCACAAAGGACATGCAATTCATATCATCTAGAGTTACTGTCATTTCTAGGCTAAGTCCCATGGAAATTCATAACTTAGAAATGAAAGTCACAAAGATGCAATTGCCTTCATAATACCAATGCAGCGGTTATAAATATTTCATAAGCATTGCATGGGCAGGGGCAGATCTCCATTTTCATGAGTTAGAATTTGTACAGCTAAGTCTCCACATTTTACTATTCATAATGCACACTATGCCCTGTAGAGCATTCCATATAGTACTTTTTTAATATTTATGTTTAATGAAGAAATTACTGTTCTAAGAAGAGAATAAGCCAAGCCAAAGACTTCTTTTTAAAAGTATTAAGTTTTGCTTAATAGAGATGATAACAATCAACAGAAATTACCTCATTGCAGTATCTTAGCACAAAAATGCATAACTTTTTGAGTAATACAGGATGATGGATCAAGACACATTAAACCTAAGTGAAAAGGTTCTTTCTAAAGGTTATAACATTACAAATCTCATCTTAAAGGAATTCGAAAGGTTAAAATGCAAAGAGCAACTTTCTTACATATAAAAATATTAATTACAAATGATATGCTTGCCTACTATTTCATAGTTTAAATATATGACTGTATTTGTCTGGGTTTTTCTTTTATTCAAAAACATTTTAACTGGCTAACATAATATTACCAAGTTCAATAATGAATTGCTATTGCATACTTTAAGGTAATTTATCAAAGCACATTATCAGTACCTGTCAGAATAAATTTTGCACTAAAAGTAATGAAAAAAAGGACTATTGTATGTGTTGAAATCAAAGAACATTACTGTACTATAGCTAAGATATTCAATGGAAAGGATAGGTGTTTGCCCTCTAAATGATACTTGCCCCATGAGAAAATAAAAGCCTGGAAAATCACAGAAAATAGGCACAGGGAAATGTCAATTTCTTGCTTTTTAAAATGAGCATTTGATATTTTATTTCATTTTTGTCATTTTGATCAATTCTTTCAAGTACGTGAGTGCTGAAAATGCTGCACAGATCTTGGTAACATTTACAAAAGTAAATTAAAGTTACTGATCAGCTCATGTATAATACAAGGCTGAATTATTCTGTATTTGCATATACTATATATCACATGTAGATTGATGATGAAGTCATAGATTTTATTTTGAATACACGTCAAGACTAAGTCTAATAATGAAAACAACAAGCTTTAGATTTAATATCATTCACTTGAGAGTCAGCAGTTTAAATATTTTTTATTTTGCTTAAACCAATGAGATCACTAGAAATTTTGTAATGTTTCTTGTACTTAACATCAAAAGTTTGTGTTTCATTCCTGATAATATTTAACTGAAAGTGGGAAGCACTGTCTTCCATTTTGTTCTTTGAAATTTTATTTTCTAAAGGCTCTCTTGAGGAATTTAACCTTTATGTGATGAATTTGCAGTTCACTTGAAGTGTGTTAACCTTAGTTCCCTAATGAGTCTAGGTGTAATACTGAGGAGGAATTTGAGAAATATATCATGTAGCTTATTGTCAAGTTGGATTTGTCTTGCATGTCTCCAGCTTTGCTGTTGTTCCAGTACACATTTTGATCACAATTCTTTAATTATGTTCTATATTTAACCGACCTATTTGAACAGGATCCAGAGCTGGTGCGGAACATCTGCCGCTGGGTTAGGCAAGCTGTTCAGATTCCTTTTTTTGCCAAGCTGACCCCAAATGTCACTGATATTGTGAGCATCGCAAGAGCTGCAAAAGAAGGTAGGAACTTGACTTGAATCAGTTGCCCACTATTGTAAATATTGGCTCACATTATGTAGCCATACTCAAGTATGTCTTCTCCTACAAACACATGTATATTTTTTTGTCTCAATTTTAAAAGTTTCCAATTGAGCACTTGATCCCACAAACACAGGAGATTTACACCTGGGCTCATGCTAGCAAATTGACCATGAACTTTGATCTGGAAACACAAGATCGTTTATAGTTTTTCCTAATAAGCACTGATTTCACACATTATAAGAACAAAAAACACAGTCACAGCAAACCCATCCAAAATAAATGACCTCATAATGTAACAATTCAATATATTAAACTTTAATGAAGTAAAAAAGAAAAAAAAAGAAATTTCAATTTGCACAGTGTGAAATTTCTTATGAGTTCTCTTCATATTTTATAGGGCCTAGCTGACTTCCTTAAACACATGCTCAATAAATATCTGTTGAATACAAAAATCATGCATGCTTGTGTTCCATCCCAGGGAAATTGCACCCTGTCTTGCAAAGACATTGTAAATTACCTGGAAAATAACACCAAATGCAAAACATTTGGTAACAACGAGTCTGTATAATAATTGAGAAAGACAGCATTAGGAGATATACCTAATGCTAAATGACGAGTTAATGGGTGCAGGAAATCAACATGGCACATGGATACATATGTAACAAACCTGCACATTGTGCACATGTACCCTGAAACCTAAAGTATAATAATAATAAATAAAAAAAAAGAAAAAAAAATTGAGAAAGTAAAGTTGTGGTAATTAAAACTTCTTTAATGTTTAAAATTTTAAACATAAATGTAGGAGTTAAATTAGTGAAGAACTTTGAGGAGAAGACATGTTCTCAAGATAAAATAGAATGCATTTTTCTGGGATGTGAGGGTTTGAATGGGTTTTAACTATGGTATCTTATAAGAGCTGCATGAAAATGTTGATGTGTCTTTCACAGGTGGTGCCGATGGTGTTACAGCCACCAACACTGTCTCAGGTCTGATGGGATTAAAATCTGATGGCACACCTTGGCCAGCAGTGGGGATTGCAAAGCGAACTACATATGGAGGAGTGTCTGGTAGGTGTTGCCCACTTCTTGCATTGTGCTTTCTTGGAGGTTGCTGAAAAATCAGAAGGTCATGTTGAAAGAGTTTTGTGTCCTTTATGATCTCAAATTCTTATAACTCATAGCTGATCAATATTCCTAATAGTTATGACAGAACAGATTGAATATGAAAGCTCAAGTGACAGCACAGGATGAGAGAATATCAAGATAAGGTCTTGCACAAATTCTATTCCCTTGTGGTCCGTGCTTTCCTAAGAATTTCTCATCGTCTCTCAGTTCTTTTGCCACTTACTAGTAAGGGTTAATATGAGGGCCCTCTGAGAGAAAAATATAGGCACCCTCATTACAATATCTTTTTCATGGTCTGGACTAGTTTCCATTCTTCCTAGAATTTAGACATCTACCTTCAAAAACCTTGTCCCAACTGCCCCAAACAAGCCATTAAAACACTGAATTAAGCATCAGCTGACAAGACATTTGCAGACCTCACACCTTTGCATGCTCTTTCTCATCATCATACGCTTGAATTTGAAAAAGAAAGAGAGGTTTTAATCTCAAGGTCCTGTTCAGTATCTCTGCCCTGTGCACTCTGTGACTGTGACAACATGAACTTGGTCTTGCAGAGACAATGCTGTAAGGTTCTTGGCTGTACTGGTTTGGGATTAGTCTCCTTGGTGATAGAGAAAGTGGTAAATATACATAACGTAACAGTGCCCCCTGTTCAAGAAAAGTATTGCTGAATCAGACCAAAATGTGCTTTTGGAAGAGACTGGACAGACACAAATAAAGCTCTATCCATGCTGAGGTATTCTGTTTTGAGAGTATGAAGTATGCCTGTGAGCCATGAGGAACAAAAACGGTTATATTCTGCTTTTAATTGAATGCCATTCCCACAATGTCAGAAAGAAGAAGGCTGACGAGGAGCACCTGCTCAGGCTTCAGACGCAGCTCACTTTTATCAGGAGCTATCAAACGGGGCCTTAAATATTATTGTAATGCAGAATAACGTGGACCGCATTAGCATGTGCCACAGAAAGAGAGTCAAGGGACTCCAGAGTTGGGCTGTAACATGCACTATGTTTTCTGTCAGCCCATTTCAATTTTTCCACCCTGCCATGTTGACAGCAAGAGAATAAAGGAGGTCACAGAGGGTGCTGAACATTAAAAATTAATAAAAAAGAACTATTGCAGTAGTATTTTATATAAGTAACACCATTCACGTTTTCTCATTTAAGCTGCAATTTCTGAATATTCTCCCATACTATAACTCAGTCTAATAAAACTACAAAATTACAGCATTAGAAAAAGTCTTTTGTGTTGCAGTCTTTAAGCATACACACACTGGAAATTATAGCAGTACCTGAAAACAAGCTCAGCCATACCTCAGGGCCTGTTAGCATTTCCATAAAACTCTATTTCTAAGATTTATAAATTCATATATAAATATTCACTTGGGCTATAAGCTTAGGTAAGCCTGGGTAGAACTTTCATTTTAAACAACAAAAAGTCCCTAACATTTTAAAGGACTTGTACCTCATTTCTAATAGGTTCTATATTAAGTTTCTTCACATTAAACAATCTGTTTTGAAAATAGCCTTTCTCCACATTGACAGAATTAATATAGTTTCCCTCCTTTAAAGCAATGCTTGCTTAAGTTTAAAGGTAATAGAATCTGAAAAGCAGTTTAAATAGGCAATGATAATATATTTTAGGACAGAGCAAGTTCTATAACAGAGTACATTCAGTATGAGTTCTAGCAAAACTTAGCCTAGCAAAATTGTGTTAAATAATAATGGTTTCAAATTTTACGAGAGTTTTATCAAATATGGTTGTCAGAACTTCAAATGCTGCTTTAATACTGAAAGTTATACAAAATAAGCTAGATATTTTTATAAGATTTTTAAAAAATTTACCATAGCACAGTGCTAATATCTGCTCAAGTGTTCTCTCAGAGCATGGCAATGTCTGCTTTCAGAGGCGCTGCATGAATCAGATTTTTAAAAAGTGAAAACTAAATAGAGTTTAATTTTGGATAGCCGCCTGAACACAATACATACTTTTCATTGCCAGTGAAGGATATTTTCCCCTTTCGATATATTCTTTAGCTGTTTATTCAATTGTTATTATTTTTCTCAGAATAAGATTTCTGCTCTTTGAAGATTATGTTTTGTTTAAATACGGAAATAGTGAGGCACCTGGAGTAGTATACCTGCTGTAGAAAAATGGGCACATTTCAGGAATGTTCTTCTAGAGAAAATGCGTTAGCTAATAAAGGACAGTGACTTGCATTGGGAAAACAGGATCTCAGCTAAGGAATGTCAGTGGAATTATTTCAGATATAAGTAACCTGGATTTGAGAGCAATGTCTTTCAAAGGTTGGTTCCCAACTCATGAGTATACTATGCAGTCAAGTTTAGTGAACTGTAATCAACATTTTAAATAATGAAATAGAATAAGAAATGTCAGAATGCTTTGCATATAGTTGGGATAAGTATTGTTTGGCCAAACTTCTTTTTCAGTTATACACATAATATACACTTATATATGCCATAATGTTAAACGCACTTTTTACTTAGTTAACTTCAAAATATTTTGAGAGTTACTGTTTCAGAGGGAGGTCTCTTTTGTTAAATAAAAAAGTCAATAAGACTGTAGAAAGATAAATTCTACCTGCTGTAGCTTAAAAGTTACATCAAGAGAGCAAATTAGGACCACACTCCAAGGTCTTATCCTCAGCTTTGCTATTTTAGAAACAGTTTTTCTAATTCATCTACAGATGATTAGACTCTGGGGGGGTGCTTAAATATATGAAACAAACTCATAATAAAGTGATTTATAAACTTGAATTTCAATTATGGGAGAAATACGTCATGGTATTGCTCCATTAAAAAGTTGAATTATATACCAGATGATTTCATCGTGAGAACAGTAGAAAAGGAAATCTTGTTTGGTATCCAAAAGAAATATTTTTTATCAAACAAGGATGGCTGATTCAGCTCTCCACCATATAAGTACTCTGTCTAAACCATTGATTCTAAAGAATTCTGTACCTTCCTTTGGACAGTGTAGATGTTAACACTAAGTTGTTAAGACCTTTCCTTTTTCTAGAATCCACGCAGAAAACTTCTGTTGCATCAAACAGCAGTTAATTCATGTGTCATCACACAGCTGAATAGTTTATCGGGTTTGGAGAGAGGAAAGGACGAAGAAATTCTTTGACTTATTTGATTGGAAAAAACCCTAATCTCAGTAACAATTATAAACTCCATCCTTGAGTGTGTGACTCATTATTTTTCCTAGTTTAATTTCTTTTTTTCTTGTTTTAGTTTCAAATTTCAACTTTTTTTTCTGACTTCATTCCCAAATAATGAGGGCATCTTAAGATAGCCCCCAAATCAGTGATTACTATCACCTATATAAATGGTGTTATCCAGCTGTGGTGTGACATTTTCACATGAAATCCTCCCTGTGGGTAAGATTCTTTGAGAGCTGGTTAAGAATCAGTCCTGCATGGCATAAACTAAAGATGTCTTTCTTGCCGCTGACTTCATGAGGATAACCTTTATCCATTTACAGGTGCTTCGGTAGAAAAAGTATTCAAGCATTTTTCAATGGGGCAAATTCATTTGAAGTTTTTGTTGTTGTTCCTTCTGTTTTTAACTTTTTTTTATTAATGGCGAATACATTTCATTGTCCTATATATATTTTGTGTGTTGCACTTACAAACACATGCACATTCACATACATAGGAAAGAGTGCAGAAGGCACTTAAATTGAAATAATGATAGACACTTTAGGCTCAATATAATTTACTTCCCACAAGCTTGAAAAACTAACTTATTATTTTAAATTATTTTATTTGTCAAATTTGTTCTATTTTCACCAAAGGAAAGGAAATTCTTGTTCTTAACTTCAAATTTTGAATGCTTGTTTGAAGTTATTAATTATGTATCAACTTATACAATTACAACAATGAACACATTTTGTTCAGTATTAAGACTTATAAACTTTATTATTGATTTCTGAATAAGTCATAAAGGATGGCTTTTAAGATTTTCTATTTCAGCCCAAAGTTACTCCTCTCATAGAGGTTATTACAGAATCCAGTAAATGACTGTGTATTTCTAAATAAATTATAATGGAATATTCTGTGAATGTTCTTAGAGTCTACAAGTAAATAATGAATGATTTGAAATCTAGCTGTGTGAGATACTGGACACTGGCTGGTATGGTTACAAGCTTTCTAAAGGGGTTTTCATTGTAAATCCAACATAGGAAATACTAATAAAAGAAGGTACAAGTTAGAAATTTAGCTAGTGATTTGTAGATCTGCATCAGTGTAGGGCCAGAAGTGAGTACAAAGTGTATAATTTATAAAACTTGCACAAATGTGAATCAATATAGCAGCTCAGAAAGGGATTTTAGGCATCTACTTCACATCGCATAGTTTATGTGTGTTTTTAAGATAGTTACTTAGGCGTGAATTGTTAGAATGCAATAATAACTTGGCAGCATACACTGTGCTACTGGGCATTACGTAAACACAAATCTAGTGTAACCCACTCTAATCATACACTTATTTTGTTGTATTTATTAGTGAATATTTGTGTAAAATCAGGGAGATGGCAAAACAAAACAGATTAGAAACTCAGAAGTTTTAGTTACATTTTTCTTTAAATAACTATTTTCACACATGCCAGCAACTGAAGATTTTGGCAGGATTGCTCTAAGTTCTTACACCACACATTACAGTTCCATCATAAAATACAGTGTTAGTATTTTTTTTAATTGGGAAGTTGTTTTTAATGTGCTGGATTTTTTTATGTGTCAATCACATGATTATTGATGCATAAATTGCTTTTAGAAAAACACACCTACTATCTGTCATCAAATTTAGGCTATCTATTGTAATCATCTTTATCGATAAGAGCTTAGGCTTTACCATTGAAGATCTAAAATAACCTGATAGATAAAGATAGAATTTAAATGAATAAAAATGTGGTAATTCATGCAAAAAGAATAATTAAAAGGACAGCCATGCATTTTATACTCACTGTTTTCCTTTTTTTGTATGTACAAAAGTAATGCAAAAAATCTGGCCTGTTATTCACCTATGTAAAAACATTCTTAGCTTATTACAAGTTTAACTGATCAAACTATTAAAGACCTTGTTATACAAATATGTACGTACTATATTTGCAGAACAGTCAAAAGTAGGCATTTCAAATACAGATGCTAGATTACAATTTTATTATGAGTTATCACTTTGGTTGAGAGAGGCTTACCATTAGAAATATTCTCATTTAAATAATGCTCATTTGAATATATTCATGTACAGATTGACAAAGAATCCCTTCTTTCATTATATTGCCTTTCCTGGAGCCTCAGTATCTCACTGTTTAGCCATCGTTGGTCTGTGCAGGAGATCAGGGCCCTAATAATAGATTTTTGACAGTGAGCTCGCCTGCTACCTGCCCTACACAAATCCTCACTGTTCATGTTTGCTTCATGGCAACAAAGCAGACAGAAGGAAAATGCCAAGTGCTGAGTCTGAGGTACAGCCTTGCCTTGGCTTGACATTTCAGCAGAATAGCAGTTTATGAGATGCATAATTTTTCATCTGGGACTCAGCTGCCATATTCATAGACGCTTACAGCTCATCGACACACTGGAGCAAGGGCAAAGGTTTAAAGCATAGATCAAGGTCTACATCCTTTCCTTAGGTATTTTAAAATAACTATTGTCCTGCAGATAAATGGTAGAACCAAATAGTATTTAAGAGCCAACAAATTCATGGGTACCTGGATATTATATATATTTTCCTTTGGTTAAAAATTAGGAAAATAAATTAATGTCTGTTCCAGTTCCTAAGAAAATATTTGATAGACTTTGTAAACCAAAGAACTCTGACAAGCGTATTAAGAAAACTTACCTTTGCAGCAGTGGTAATGAATTATTAAATTTCTTTCCTCTGTGTGTGTTTTTTCATAAAGAATGATTTCAAGCTTGAAATTAATCAAAAAATGTTCTATTATGAAAGTAAAACTAGAGAGTATTGTGTCACTGTTTGAGCTTGAATTTAAATATTCACAGATTCATGCATATCTACTGTACTAAAAAATCAGTGTAGGTACACGTCAGTGGCTGTTTAATTTAGAACTACACATCTCTGTAAGCTTCAGAAACAGTTCACCATGTCACAGTCTCATACAGAACAATGGTACAGTACATTGGATTAATTAAGGAAGCCTTGCAGAGAACTGAGTTCTCAGTATGTCAAGATTTCAGTTTTATGTTAAATATTTTCTAAAGGCCAGACCCTTAAATCTCAGGGGCTGTACCAAGCAGTGAGCTGTGAATTTAACCATAGGCTAACTGCTAATGATAAGGAAAAGAGTCCTAGTTGAGGCAGCTGTAATACAGTCATTGGATTAGGCTATCAATCACTCGACTCCCTAAGGAAAAGGGGAAGAAGACCAAACAGTGAAAAGGGAAATTAGGAAAGGAGGGCATGACTGGAATGAGATTCCTCACCATCTTTATCCATTCGTCGTCCTAAATCCCTAAGCATCAGACCAAACTCTCTAGCATTACTCTGACTATACAGCCAGCACATTTATTCCTCACATCTAGAGGACTATCAAAATGTCATTGCCTCTCGGTAGTTGAAGATCTTGAAACCTGCTGGAAGCAAATGTCTGAATACTTAAGAAGAAATTAGATTAATTCTTAATTTGTGGGATTTAAGATTTATATTTATGAGTCTTTTATGGATCAGGATTCATCTATGTTAGTAAAGAAAAATATTTTTATTTAACTTGTAAACTGTAGCCAATTTTTGTGTATCAACATCCTCTTGATGAGGTGAGATTCCAGTAGATCAGTGGTTCTCAAACTTTAGCATGCATCAGAAACTTGAAGGCTTGTTGTGACACAGATTGCTGGACCTCTTCTGCAGAGTTTCTGATACATAAGGCTTGGAGGGCCTTATGTATCAGAATGTACACTGCTAACAAGTTCCAGATGATGCTTTTGCTGCTGGTCTGGGAACCACACTTTGAGAACAGTAGATGAAGAAAGATTAGTATCATTGAGCATTTTAGTTAGAATATCTTATTTCCAAAAGAATGTCAAATGCTTTAAGCAATGGTAAAATTAGAGGGTTATAGTATTTGATGAATAAATAAGAATCTCTGCCCACAGTTAAGTATCTGAAGCAAATTATAGTAGATGAAGTCAGAATTCTTAGAAAAAGTGGAACACAGTCTTTGAGGTCTCAGAGTAGAGAAGAAAATATCACTCTATTTAAGATTAAATGTTGAGTGGAAACCATTGTTTATGCAAAGAGAATTTATTATGAGTGCCATTGAAGGCAATTTATGGATATCACTAGTCCTTTGAAAAGAAAACAGGTGTGAGTTAGGCAAGGATAAAATTAAGTTCTCGATTGTGAAATGTGTTTTTCTTCTTAACTTTGTATAGACACTAGCATATTGAGTAATAACAGCTCTCTTCTAGGACAGTGCTTACATGCAAATTTACCTAGTTATGTTCTCAAACCCTTAAAGTGTGGGAAACAACAGTACTGGTTGCTTACTGCTCTTCTCTCTTAATTTACTGCTTTCTTGCCATCCCCAGACAATGCTATCCTTTTATTAGTGGAAGGGAGGAGATAACCAATGATGTGGAGATATGCTATTTCAATGCAGTGTCCCTGCTGTTAGCACTGTTACACTATGCACTGAGCTCTTCCAAAGTCATCTTTATAGACTGTTCATGATATTATTCATCAATCCTGGAAGCTGCTTGAAACCGTCTTCTGACAGACAAATATCCTGATGTGCATTCCCAACAATTTAGTACCATGTGAATGCCTGGTAGAAAACACCTCAAATTCCAAGAGGTCCTTAAATGTGGGGCATAGTAAACCTTTGAGACACATCCACGGTATCTGATACTTGAAGGTGGAGACTGCCAGGGTTATACAGGAGTGATGATAAGAGTTGGTATCAGAATAGAGAACAGAAAGGAATTTGGTCAGGCCAGCTTAACTTTACTTGCTATGCTTTTGGAGAGTCCAACGTTTCAATTCAATTCAGTGAAGAAATGTTGGATTGGAAAGTGTACTGAAGATTTTATATACAGTACATTATTTCTGTGGTTTTCAAATTGTTATGCTTACAAATAGCCTACAATTAAAATGCTATAAACCATATACTCCTCACTCATTTTAGTTGACCTGAGAATTTTAGCAGTAAGTTCAAGTGCTAGCAAAAGACATAATCCCCCATGTTTTGCAAATATGAATTCTTTAAATGAAATTATTTCAGCATTTTTTAAATAAACCTACTAGGAATAAATAGCACCACTGTGCTTTTTTATATTTATCATCACCCATTTAAAAATTCATAAACATGCTCTAACAAAGAGTGGGAAGTTTTGCCTCTTTTTTTTTCTCCTTAAACTCATATTTTAAATAATTTCTCCATGAAATTTTATCCTATTTTTATGTTTTTTTAATGCTCGAACATCTTAAGGATCCTCTTTGGAAGTACTCTTTAACAAAATATATGTCTATAAATGGACTTTTACATTTTAAAAATTCCTAGATTCAGTCTTTAAATGAGAAATTATTTCCTGTATTGTTAGAATTTATAATTTATACTTTATCGAAACAACATGAATATATCATAAATATTGATAATTATTAAAAATAAAAGTGAATTTTATTGAAGATTCATTTATTAATGAGAAATGTATGGCTTTTTAAATAATTTGATCATGTATCTATCGAGACATATTATTCTTAAATTGAGTTTATCATCAGTTTTATTCTTTTATTTTTTTAGGTGTGGACACTGAAAATCCTTGTTTATCTAAATAAATAAACTGGAAGGAGTTTATTATAGTCATTTTACCTAAATATTTGAACACGTTCTCCATTGTAAGCCTAAAATTAGTTAGCGATCTTCACCAAAAGTGATTAAGCAACTTGATGACTTGCTCTATTTTATTGAAATCAGAAACCTAGGTTTTACCTGATTTGCAAGAATTTTTGTCACTCAATCATTAGAATCAAATCATTTTCTCAAAACCGACACCAATATTTTGAATTATTTTGTTTGGTACCCCCAAATTTTTATATTCTGTGTATATGTTATTGTAATATTTGAGATCAGTGAAAAATATGCTTTTATTCTAAAGTAAGGGAAGGACTGTTGAAACAGAGGAGTTGAGACAGAAGAACCGGCAGGATGCCTGGATTGCATTGTTTCTCAGGCATGCAAAATTTAAGAAATCATACATATGGAAATTGGGAAACTAGAAAATGATTCCCTTAAAATCAGTTTACTTGTGGGATATATAAATTTCTGTGTAAAGTGTAACTCTGTGTGTGTATACTCTGTGAGAAAACCACTAACATATTTCACTTAATCTTCACACAACTTTATGACAACTAAGCAATACCTTGGTTTTCCTTTTTATATAAACTTAACTATGTCTCTTACAGTAGCACTGGCAATTTTAAGAAAATTATCAGGCTGAGAGCGATGGCTCACACATGGAATCCCAGCACTTCGGGAGGCCGTGGCGGGCAGATTGCTTGAGCCCAGGAGTTTGAGACTAGCCTGAGCAACATGGTGAAACCCTGTCTCTACCAAAAATACAAAACAGCCGGGCATGGTCACATGTGCCTGTAGTCCCGGCGACTCCTGAGGCTGAGGTGGGAGGAGCGATTGAGTCTGGGAGGTCGATGCTGCAGTGAGCCAAGATTGAGCCCATGCACTCCAGCCTGGGCAAAAGACTGAGAACCTATCAGAAAAAAAAAAGTTATTTATGGATTTATAAATCTCAGTATTTAAGTTAATATGTGCTCTTTTTGGTATTTGGAAATGTATGTTGACAGACTTTTGTATTGCTAGAAAATTGATCAGCATTTCTGCATTCCTCAGCAGCACTGGCTATTCAAGCAATGCATAGCAGCTGTGTGGGAATATTGAGGCCTTTGAATAATACAATCTTTATGTGCCCAGAACTTTATTGAACACTTTATATGCATTCTTATTTAAATAACCCTGGGAGGTGGATATCATTGGGCCCATTCTGCAGACTTAGAGACTCAAGTCTAGATACCTAAGAAACTTGCCAGAGTTTACATAACCAGGAGATGTCATAGTCTTGGTTCATACTCAGATCTTTCTCCAAAATGAACTTTTAGGCATTTTTATTAATGTCAGAGATTAACATCTGTCATATCTGTCTAAATATAGTATACTCATTAAATTCTAATAGTCTACAAGTGTCACTTACTAATCTAACATTTATTCTCTCTGGTTTTGAAAAGCTGCCAGTGTACTCTTCTGTGACCCTTGTTAAAATTATGGGCCCATATTACCTGCTTCACTCAGTCTCTATCTCAAAAAATTGAGTCAGATAGGTAAATAAGGGAAACATTCTTGGATCCATTTCAAGGAACAAAAACGAGAGGCATCATTCAGGCATTTTTCTTGAAGTGTAAGCATGCAGCTAGAAATGAAGCTGCCATCAATAGAGTAATAAAAAAACCTTATTTCTTACTGCCTTGGATAAACCGTCTGAGCACTCAGTCTAACTGTGATGCCAAGAGCAACTTTGGATGTCCTTCTTAATTTCTTTGTAATCCTGAGTAAGTTACAAATACCTGTGTTCCTGCATATGTCTCACCTTCTTTTCGAACAGATTCATCTTTTTTCCCCAAAGCAGCATCATCTCTTTTATAATTTCAACTGAGCTTGCAAAAGCCTAGTAAGTAATTCAGATATGCTACCTTTTCATTAGGTGAGGAAAAAGAGAAGGACATTTTGAAGATGGTGAGGTAGGGAAGAAATTGAGATTTAAAAAACCTAATACTAAGTCCTTTCTGAAGTGAAAAAGGAGCTCACACTATTTCTCATTTCTCCTGGCTTACAACAAAACAATATATAATATAAATAAACAAAAATAAACAAGAAGGTTAAACTGTCTTAGCACGTATCTGTCATGATATGGTGTGAGAAATGTTAATTAGTGTGTATTAATTTGAAAAGAAGTGTATGAACAGAAACCATGAGTCCAAGGAATGTTCCTAATTAGTCTCAGTTCATTTAGCACATTCGGTTGATGACTGACCTGTTTGGATTATAAACATCTTAAAAGCAAGAGCCGTTGTTTCTTTCATATCAACTCCTCCAGAATTTACGAAAGTTTCAGGCACATAGTAGACATGTCAGAAACCCCATTTTATTCTTAATATTCAGTTGCATACAAGCAGGAGGATTTAGTGATTGGACTGGTTTTTTTGTTTGAGACAGAGTGTCACTCATTCGCCCAGGCTGGAGTGCAGTGGTGTGATCTCTGCTCACTGCAACCTCCACCTCCCGGGTTCAAGTGATTCTCATGCCTCAGCCTCCCGAGTAGCTGGAATTACAGACTCACAGCACCATGCTGGCTAATTGCTCATTTTTGTATTTTTAGTAGAGATAGGCTTTTTCCGTGTTGGCCAGTCTGGTCTCAAACTCCTGACCTCAGGTGATCCATCTGCCTCAGCCCCCCAAAGTGTTGAGATTACAGGTGTGAGCCACCACACCCGGCCTGGACTGAGTTTTAATCTTTGCCAGCCATCTTGATTTTGCTGTTGAGCTTTTGGAAACTTAGTAAGAAATTCTAACTAATAGAATATAGGCCATCTTACTATGTGTCAGATGCTGGGAGCTTTTCACATGTTATGCTATTTAATCAGCACGACAAACCAATCAGGTGGGCACAATTAGGGGCCTGTTTTATTGAAAGATAAACTGAGACACAGAAAGGTCAAGTAAATTCTATAACATCACACAGCTGGTATCCAGGTATATGGGAATCTCTACTGTCTGACTCTTCATACTGTACACTTCACCATTGTGCTTCAGCTGCCCCTCTCCGTTGCTCATTCTGTATTAATTTATTCTATTAAGCTTTTGTAATGTCTTAACATATTGTAGGATGAAAATATATAGTCACTTTTGTACTTAACAAAAAAATTGACTGAAAACAATCTATAAATATAACACTAAGATTAATCACTGTTTTAAAAAAATTCACAGTAATGACAGGTCACAATTACACTGTAAGTGGTCTAGTAAACCTCTCCATATTCCTATTAACCTCTGTGCTTCATGCATTTCTCATATTAATATACTGAGAAATAACACAAAGAAACATATGTACTTTTCAAGGCAGATGCCAAAGGTTTAATGGATCAAGTTATTTCTATGTTGGATTTTTATTCAATAGTTCCAAACATTTGGTCTTTTTCTTTAGTTTACTCCAATACTAAAATGAAATTATAAATTTCTCTATTAAGTAGTTAAAATGAAAACATAATAGAAATGAATTAGGCCAACAACAATGCCTTGTGTCGTTGAAATATCTTTTTACCCTAGTGTTCCCAGATCCCCAAACCCTTGTTTTAATAGCAAGTTTATACTAGATGAGGGTGTGGTAATATTTTGTAGAAATAGTGTGTGTGTGTGTGTGTGTGTGTGTGTGTGTGTGTTTGTGTCTAGGTGTTTGTTCCTTGTACATTTTTTGAAATCCACTCTCAAAGACCTTTCTTTAGTTTCACCCTTTTTATATAGGCTTGTGATATGGTTTGGCCGCATCCCCACCCAAATCTCATCTTGAACTGTAGTTCCCATAATCCCCACATGTCATGGGAGGGACCCAATGGCAGGTAATTGCATCATGGGGGCAGTTACCTCTATGTTGTTCTCATGATAGTGAGTGAGTTCTCACAATATCTGATGGTTTTATAAGGGGCTTTTCCCCACATCACTCTGCGCTTCTCCTTGCTGCCACCACGTGAAGAAGGACATGTTTGCTTCCCCTTCTGCCAGGATTGTAAGTTTCCTGAGGCCTCCCCAGCCCTGCAGAACTGTGAGTGAATTAAACCTCTTTCTTTTATAAATTACCCAGTCTCGGGTATGCCTTTAATAGCAGCGTGAGAACAGACCAAGGTAGCTTATAATACAGCAGAGGTCACTGAAGTCTTTAGTGTGATAATAGTCACCTGAGGAGCTTTTCAAATACACTGATTCTTGGAATTAGAGCGTCTAATTCAGTAGATCTTTGTTAAGGCCAAGCATATATATTTTCAATTAGCATCTCTGAGGATTCTGATACATGCAACTTTAGTCCCCACTTTGAAAGGAAAAGAAATAAAACCTAATGTGGGGTATAACACATTATAATTTTGTGTAAAAAAAAATTAAGATGTTTGTTTTAAGGAGAATGAAATGAAAAAATGTATCTTTGGTAGGTTAAATTTAGTCAATGATCATTATAGTACTAGTAATTCAAATATAGGAATTTAGATTTTAAGTGATTGGACACTCGGGTGGACTTTCCAAGAGTCTCACTAAAATACATGAAGACATAGAGGATAAACAAAAATTTAATGAGATGGGAGAATTGCCTGAGCCTAGGAGGCAAAGGTTGTGGTGAGCTGAGATTATGCCACTGCACTCCAGCCTGGGTGACAGAAAGAGACCTTGTCTCCAAAAAAAAAAAAAAAAATTAAAGGAACAACAAAAAGTTGCCTTTCAGCCAATTGTCAGAATGGCCAAGAAATTTTCACAAATATTCTATTTAGTGAACTTCACATATGGATTTAAACTTTGAGTGATGGGATTCAGCAGTAGTAGTCCTTCTTTACTACTCCTAATTTCTGACCAGGTATTTCTGAGAGTATGTATGTATGATTGTATACATCAAAGAGCAATTATAAGGATACTGTAATAAGTGGTTCAGGTTTTTTTGTGTGTGTTTGTTTTCTAAACTATGAATAGATAAAAATAGAGAAATGAAGCACTTGGCACTTTTATACCTACTTTAAGGCAAGCAGGATTGCTCTTGTTCTGATGCCATAGGATAGAACCCACAGTGAAGGAAGCCTCTTCATTTCTCTTCGTTTCTGCGAGCAAGCAGTTGTTGGAAGCAATGCCTAATGTTTAAGAGGTCTAATTTTCAGAAGCCATGATCTTCAAGTAGAATCAGAGACTTTAAGATTCCTGTCTATTTACTGTGAATTTTGTAGTTTACATATATCCCTTCTATACAGAGTGTTAGAGGTCAAGGCAAGGAGGAAAAGTTAAAACCCTCCACCTTTCGTCTTGTAGAGTCCCATAAAAATCTGCTAGATTCTGCCAATTTGGCTTTGATCCAGACCCGTTAGCATCAATGTTGTGTGTGTCTCCAGTCCTGAAAAGGGAATTCACCCAAACAAGCAGACAGAAAAAGCAGGGCAATTCACACTGGGTTGAAATAAGAAGATACAGAATGGATAGGAAAATACGTGGGAAATGGAAAGACAATACAGAATCAGAAATACAGTAGCACAAATAAAATACACATTGCTGTTGTGACAGAGCAGAATTGAGATCATGGAAAATTGAATGTGTTGTGAAGGATAGCCATTGGAATTTCTCCAGAAAATGTAGAAAAATAAGACAGAGTAATCAAAATTACGAAAGAGAAGGTGACAGTCAGACAACCCAAAATGAATTCATGATGAAGTAGCAGGATGGGAGTGGGGGAGCAGAATAATTTCTATACATTTATATTCATAAATGAAATTGATCTAAAACTTTGATGCTTTAAAAAATTGACTAGCAATTAATTTTACATTAAATTGAGTTATAATAAAAGACTCATAATATGGCATTTAGTTCAACAGCACATTAAAAGATATAACCATCTTGACCAAAGAAGAATATTCCAGGAATGCAAAGATGGCTTAATATTATGAACATTATTAACGTAATATACTATATAACTGTATCCAATATGAAAAAACTTAATTCTTTTGAAATGATCTGGAAACTCATTCTAAAATTTCAGTGTCACTTTCTGTTTAAAATCTTAGAAAACTAAAAGTAGTTTATGATAAATATTAATATTGAGAATATACAACAGAAACCAAAAGTCAAACTCACACTTAATGAGTGAGTTTACTATTAAAAGTAGTTCCATTAAAATAAAAGTCAAGACAAAGATCTATACCATGAACATTGTTATTTAATATTGTGAAAGTTATGTGTGACACATGTAACATGAAAGAAGCGACATATCTTTCTAGAAAATACCCTTATTGTTAATAGAGATGCTCTGTTCATATACCTAGGAAATGTGAAAAGTTATTTTAAATCTCAGAATTAATTAAAGTATAAGATAGTGAGATGATAATGGTGATGCTTAAGGTATTATATCAGCTGCCTTTTATTAAGGAGATTTTGTGTACCAGGCTCTGAGTTAGGCAGCTTTCACAAAGAATCATTTCATAAATGAGAAAAACGATACCAAGGCCTGAGGTCCATTGGTATTTGAGGTCAGATCTGACTGATTCCAAGGCTTATACTCTTGGACCCAGTGTTTCACTGTACAGTAGACATACAAACAATTGCTTTCCTATACACCAGCATTCAAACTAGCAAAAACAAAGTATAAAACACTCATCCTTAAATAATATATGGGACTGAAAGAAACAACATAACTACTTCAGCATAGAGAAGCAGCTTTGAATATATGACAAAACACAATATGTTCTTATAGTAAAAGACTCATAGTAAATATGGCATTTATTTCAAATTGAGTTATATTAAATTGAGTTATAATAAAAGACTCATAATATGGCATTTAGTTCAAATTAGAAATAAATATGGCATTTATTTCAGATTAAGTCAATTAGAAAATTGAAATGAGCTTTTTCTTTTTTTTTTTTTTTTTGAGACAGAGTCTCGCTGTCACCCAGGCTGGAGTGCAGTGGCGTGATCTCAGCTCACTGCAGGCTCCGCCCCCCGGGGTTCACGCCATTCTCCTGCCCCAGCCTCCCAAGTAGCTGGGACTAGAGGCGCCCGCCACCACACCCGGCTAATTTTTTGTATTTTTAGTAGAGACGGGTTTTCACTGTGTTAGGCAGGATGGTCTCGATTTCCTGACCTTGTGATCCGCCCGCCTCGGCCTCCCAAAGTGCTGGGATTACAGGCGTGAGCCACCGCGCCCGGCCGAAATGAGCTTTTTTCTAAGACATATAAGATTACTTTAAAATTTAGGAACAAGAGGAAATAGGAAAAAATCACTAAGCAACTTTTTCAACTAGATGAAAGGTGAAAAAGGACATATATAACAGATTGTTTAAACCAATTTCAAAATTATAATAACTAAGACAATGTTTTCTGGCACAAGAACCAGTAGATTAAACCAATGGAACAGAGAATTCTGAAATAGTCTTGGTATTTCCAAGAATATCACATATAAAAAAAGACACTCAAACCAATTGTCAGGGAAAAAAAAAGATGTTTTATTAAACAGATAATCAATGGATAAATTAGCTATTTATTTAGAAAAAAGTCTAAGTATTAACTTTTCTTCATACTATATATCAAAATAAATTATAGACTAAAATTTTAACAATTGTACTAAATTAAACTATTAGAAAGAAAAAAGATAGGCATATGTTTATCCTATTTGAAAATCATTTCACCATAAAGACACATGCATACATGTGTTCATCACAGCACTATTCACAATAGCAAAGACATGGAACCAGACTAGATGCCCATCAGCAGTGGACTGAATAAAGAAAATGTGGTATATAAACACCATGGAATACTGCACAGCTATACGAAAGTGAAATCATGGCCTTTGCAACAACATGGATGAAGCTGGAGGCCATTATCCTAAGCAAATTAACACAGAAGCAGAAAACCAAATACCGCTCTCACTCAGAAGTGAGAGCTAAATACTAAGTACACATGGACACAAAGAAGGGAACAATAGACACTGGGGCCTATTTGAGAGAGGAGGTTAGGAGGAGGGTGAGAATAGAAACTACCTATGATGATTAACTAGGTGACGAAATTCTCTATACACCAAACCCATGCAACATGCAATTTATACATGCAACAAACCTGCACATGTACCCCTTGAACCTAAAATAAATGTTGGCAAGAAAAAGTTGAATTTTATTTTAAAAATTTTATACTAGTAAATTAGCTTCTGTCTAGTCAAATAAACTAGTTTATCTAGAAAATATATGATTTTCTGCTTTTGTCTATTAGAGTCATAAAATAATATTAATGTATTTCCTAATATTAAACAACCTCTGCATCCCTGAAAAAAAAGAGAAAATGGTAAAGGAAAGCTTTGTAAAGATAAAATAAATGGAAAAATATCAGTGAAAATATTGCAAATATTTGACTGCATATTGTCTTTAAATTTTTATATATCAACAAAAGAACAAAATTAGAAGATGAATATAAAATAGTGTTCATAAGACAAGAATAATGCAATTGCTTCAGAATCGAGGTCTATGACTTCTCATTCAGAGAGTATGATGTCGTAAAATAGCTGTATCCTCAACAAAAGCTTTGTAGTCAACACAGTAACACCAGTGGGTTTTCTCTTATAACATCCCTCACTGTAGGTTTAATATCAAGCATAATATCAAGTGGTAAGTCAATAAAAGCAACTCTGAGCTGCTCTGGCTTAAAATAGAGATAGATTTTTAAAGTTATTTGAGCAATAGATGGAAAAAAGCCAATAACTTACGTGCAAAAACTCTTAAAACTCAGTTTGCAAAGACATGCAAAGTGAAGCAATGGTGAGCTATTTTTGAGTATCAAATTGGTAAAATATTTAAAGGCAATATATAATTCAAAGATAATGATGAGGTAGATAATTTTATACCCTACTCGTGATATTGCGCTTTGTTATACATCATGGGGGAAAAAATTAAAATTATTCCCTGTGTGTCCTAATTGATGTCATTTAGGGATGTTCCTTAGCTTATCTGTGTTAAACCCTCTATTTCTGGATCCCATACATTTCTCACCCTTATTATATTTACTTATTTTCCTGGGACTTAGTTTGATAACTTCCTGAGATATTCTAAGCATTCTGAGAAACTTTAGATAAAATTTGCATATTTGAAAATGTTTTCATTCTATCTTCATACTTAATTTGATTGGGTATAAAATTTTATATTGGAAACAATTTTTAATTAAGTATTTATAGCCAGTATTCTAGTTTCTTCTATCAGTTATAGAGAGGGCTGATCTCATCTGTTATCTGCTCTTTGATTTAAATTATATATACACACATCTATATATATACATATATATATATATATTTATATATTTTCTCCCTTTCAAATTATTTTATCCTTTTGGTAGGATCTACCCTTTATCTCTTGTGATCTGGTTTTCACAACCTGGATTTTCCTTTTAATTTCTTATTTTACTCTCAGCTCTTTTCTGCATGGAAAATTTTATTTTTAGGTCTGGAAATTCTCTGGTGTTATCTGTTTATCATTTTTTCTTCCCATTTTCTCCATTCTTTCTTTTAGTCATTCCCCCCTCTGATTTCTTTTGTTTTGTTTCTCCTATTTGAATTTTGCTTTCTCTTTTGGGAGATTTCTTTGATATCATACCTGTAACTTATTTTTTATTGATCATTATATTTTAAATTTTGTACAACTCTTTCTGCTTTTTGATAGTTTTAAAAATAATTTTGTATTTATAATCAAACAATAATCGTATTTTATGGGGTGTGTAGTGATGTTCCAGTGCACGAATACATTGTATAATGATCAAATCAGGGTAATTACCATATCCATCACTCTAAGCTTTTATTATTTCTTTGTGGAGATAAGATTTAAAATCTTTTAGCCATCTTGAGATATACACTATATTGTTATTTGCTGTAATCACCCTACTGTGTAATGAAACAACAGAAATGTTTCTTCCTAACTATAACTTTGTATTCATTGACTAACCTATCCAGGCCCCTGCTCCCCCCACCCCTTCCCAGTCTCTAGTAACCACTTTTCTACTCTCTACTTCAATGAAATCAACTTTTTTAGATTCCACATGTGAGTGAGTTCATGCAGTATTTGTCTTTCTCTGCCTGGCTTATTTCACTTAACATAATACCCTGCAGGTTCATCCATGTTGCCATAAATGAAAGGATTCTGTTTTATGGCTGAATAGTATTCCATTGTGTACATACCACATTTTCTTTATCTGTAGATGTCCATTTAGTTTGATTCCATATCTTGGCTGTTGTGAATAGTGCTACAATAAACGTGGATGCACAGATATCTCTTCAGCATATTGATATCATTTTCTTTGGTGGTTTCTTTTTGATTGCATTATCTTTTGGATTCAGTGCATTCTGTACTGTCTCTGAAGATGTTAACTATGTTTGGTTTTTTTCTTACAGTTTCCCTTCAATGCATGTATAAATCTCTATATCTTCTGCCTCATTATTCCTTTATTTATTTTGATTAATTGTTTTGGTTTCTCTAGTTCATGTAAAAAAAAAACTTCTGAAATGTCTGGGGATTCAAGACATCCTCAATTTAGTTTTTAAGTGTGAGACATTAAAAAGTTGATTGGAAGCCTTGAGTTTGTGAGTGAAGTTTAACAGCTAGGGAGCTTTATTGCAGAGGAGATTGAGTGGTAAGCTCTTCCTTTTACTGTGGCTAACAAATGTGAGTATCTTCAGATCTTTTCTCTGGGGATAAACAATTTCTTAGAAGGATCCTCAGATCTCCATCATGAAAGCAATGTACCTTTCTGTAAAAAAGGGATCAGTGGATGAATGGTAGTCCCCGCTTTCAATATGCAGACTTTCATTTCCTTGCTTTCAGTTTCCTGTCTCAATTACAGGCTTCCACTAGTTTTGATATCTGGTATTCTATAACTTCTATAATAACTTCTGGTCAGCCTAATCTAACACCTGGACTTCTCCTAATCAATTAGCCATGGTATACATTTGCAGCATCAGACTGAGGAGGAGAATGCTCGAACTAGGAAGCGGAGTGCTGACCAAGATCGCACCACTACACTCCAGCCTGGGTGACAGAGCCGGACTTCATCTCAAATAAATAAACAAACAAACAAACAAATCTCTGTCTCCAGTGGACCACTAGAAACCTGATTGTACAGGGTTGTGGTGGAAACTGGGGTCCAGTTGCCTCTATATACCATCTTCAGACAATCTTCCCATTTCACCCACTGTGCCTCCCTGCTTGAACTGTACTCTCCATTACCCTGTCTTTAGCTGCCTTTTTGGGAGTTCTACATGTTGAATGTTCTTTTTTTCTACTAAGTCAGTTATCATTTTACAATCTGCTTTTCATCTTCCAAAACTTCTCATATATGTGTGGGGAATCTGCCATGTTTAAACAAAGTATGGGTTATGCTTAATATAATTTCAAAAACAATCCCTTGGAAATTGTAATATCAGAATCTAATGTCTTACAGATTCACTTTGCTCACTACCTGAGTGACAGGATCATTCATATCGCAAACTTCAGCACCATGCAATATACTCATGGAACAAATCTGCATGTCCTAATAATCAATTGAATAAAGAATCATATTTTAGTCATTTCTGCATTCCCTTAAAAATAATTTGTATGAATACATTTTTATTTTTATTTTTTATATTGTTTGTCATACATATCTACACACAGTTAAAATTGATACACTGATAGTAAATTATTCCGTACTCATTGTGGGTTAGATTCTCTGTCTTTCCTACATCAGACTTTTTTCTTCTATGCATCAATTTTCTTTTGGAATTACTTTTAGAGGGGAGCAACAACAGGAAATCTGTTTGGGGGTTTAATAAGACCACCAGGTAATTTGGCATAATTGCAGCTCTGATCTGTGACTTTTTAAATCTAGGCATTGAGTTAAGAACATTAAGAAACATTGAACTATCACAGCTTAGTCATGTGCCGGCACATTATCAACAACAATGGCACATCTCTTTCCCTGTCTATTTACTTTCTGTAGTTTCTGGTTGTTCTGCGCTGAACTGTAATGTGATAAGGGGCAGTCAGACAGTAAATGTAACTTTTAAAAATTAGATTATCAAAAACACAGATTTGTTATAGACTGGCGCATTACTTTTGGCTTTTCTGGTACTTTCTTATGAGATGAAGCCCCTGAGTAGGCAAACTTTCACTAACATTTCTGGTAGTTACTAGTAGTTAGGTATTGCTCGAGACAGAAAGAAACATTTTAGAATAAGGAAAATATTAAGCTGCAATCAAGAGAAATTCTTTTTAATCTTTGCATTTCCTGGAACAGACTGAGACATGAGATGAATTGACAGTAAACACTCACATTGACACATGAGTCAGAGTTAGTCACATAAGGTGAACTAGGCAATCACAAACTAAATAAATAGATCAGAAATCCCAGAGACAAAGGGCTAAATATAGTAGAATGCTCAGAAACAGCAATGAGGATGCATGGTGTGAAGTAAGTTGAATAGGAGAGTGAACAATTGACAGTGAGATTGGGGGACTAACCACAGATCACATAGGCCCTGCGTGGATTTTGGGATTTATTCTAATTTTTGAGGTAGCTATATGATCTAATTTCAATTTCTAAATAAATGGGCACTATGGCTGTTGTGTAGCCGACAGACTATACAGCCTAAGAACGGAGACAGGGTAATTATTTTTAACGCTAATTCAGGAATCTAAGCAAGAGACAGTTGTGGTTTAGACCAGTGTGGTAGCAATGGAGGAATTGGAGGAGGGAGAATGTTGTGTTCAAAATATGTTTTAGAGAAGGTCAATGGGATTAACTGATGGGTTGAATGTGTGATACAAGAGGAAAGGGAATTATAAATAACTTCAAATAGTTTGGGCTGAGCATGTGAACAAACAGTAGTGCCATTTTAAGTAAACTCTGGAGAACAGCTTTATGGCAAAAGAGTAAGGGAGGGGGATCAATAGTTCATTTCTGATTTGAGGGGCATTTTGTTTGTTTATTTGTTTTGTGTTTTTTGTGTTCTCTTTTTCTTTTTTTTAAATTTCAACTTTCATTTTAGATTCAAGGGTACACGTGCAGGTCTGTTACATGGGTAAATTGCATGATGCTGGGGTTTGGGATATGAATGATCCTGTCACCCAGGTAGTGAGCTTAGTACCCAGGGAGTTGTTTTTCAACCCCTGCCTCCTTTCCTTCCTCCCTTTCTCCTCTGGTAGTCCCAAGTGTCTGTTGTTCCCATCTATATGTCCATGTATAGCCAGTGTTTAGCTCCCACTTATAAACGAGAATATACAATATTTGGTTTTCTGTTCCTGCATTAATTCACTTAGGATAATGGCCTCCAGATGCATCCAGGTTGCTTCAAAGGACATGATCTTATTCTCTTTTTTATGGCTGCATAGTATTCCATGGTGTGTATGTACCAGGTTTTCTTTATTCAATTCACCATTGATGGGCACCTGGGTTGTTTCCATGTCTTTGCTATGGTGAATAGTGCTGTGATGAACATACAAACACATGTTTCTTTTTGGTAGAACAATTTATTTCCCTTTGGATATATACCCAGTAATGAGATTGCTGCATCAAATGCTGGTTCTGTTTTAAGTTCTTTGAGAAATCTCCAAACTGCTTTCCACAGTGGCTGAACTAATGTACCTTCTTACCAACAGTGGATAAGCATTCCCTTTTCTCCACAACCTCACCAGTATCTGTTGTTTGTTGACTTCTTTTTTTTTTTTGAAACCGAGTCTTGCTCTGTCACATTTGTTTACTTCTTAGTAGCCATTCTGACTGGTGTGAGATGGTAACACTTTGTGGTTTTGATTTTCATTTCTCTGATGATTAATGATGTTGAACATTTTTTCATTGTTGCCCACTTGTACGTCTTCTTTTGAGAAGTGCCTGTTCATGTCTTTGGCCAGCTTTTTAATGGACTTATTTATGTTTTGCTGGTTGACTTATTTAAGTTTCTTGTAGATTCTGGATATTAGACTTTTGTTGGACACATAGTTTGCAAATATTTCCTCCCATTCTGTAGGCTGTCTGTTTAAACTGTTGGTAATTTCTTTTGCTGTGCCAAAGCTCTTTAGTTTACTTAGGTTACAATTGTCAATTTTTGTTGTTTTTGCAATTGCTTTTGAGAACTTAGTCACAAGATTTAAATATAAGACCGTTAAGAGTCCTAGAAGAAAACCTAGGAAACACCATTCTGGACATCAGCCTTGGGAAAGAATAGTTCTTTTTGGATATGTTGAACTTAAGACATCTTATCAGACATCCAAATGAAGATATAGATTAACTAGTTGGATATTTGACCCCGAAGTTCAAGGAGAAGAAAGAACTGAATACATAAATTGAACCTTCATGCCATAAACATGAAATAAAAAGTTGTGGAACCTGTTGAGATAAACTAAGAAATGCATACAGATAAAGAAAAAAAAGAGCTCCAGTGACTATTTTAGCATTTTATGAACAGGAAGAGTAAGAAGATCCAGCAAAAGAAGCTGAGAGGAAGAAGATCAGGAGAAGGCATGATAAGGCATGTGCAGTGAGATAGCTATGCACGTGTCTATGCCTTAAGGAGAGAGGAAGCTAACAGGAAGCTGACTTATCATGGAAAAGAACTGAAGGAAGATTTCCTGGAAAGAGGAAGGATTGAGATAAATTAACCTTCAAGGTTTTATTTAGGCTTATAAATAATTGGCAAACTATTATCCACCTCTTCTGGAATCTAAATCTTGCTCCTTTTAAGGTGTGTGCATTCTTATAGGAAATAGATGACATATACTCAAACAACTCAATTTTTAGAAATTTCAAAATTTCTAAAGCCACTTTCACATACTCATAATAACCCTGAGTGACAGTTGTTTGTAACTACTATTACTCAGAGTTTACAGGTAAAGGAAAATAAGGTGAACAGATCTGCCCAAAGGCAAATAGACCACTGCAAAGTGACAAAAGTGGGAGTAGAACCTCTTGCCTTCTGAATCCTAGATTCTTGTACTTTTCACTCCACTACCTATTGCAATAGAAAATTTGGTACCTGTCAAAGGAGCAATTCAAGCAAAGATCTGTAGGAGCTCCATGGAGGGAGTGATTACTTCTTACTGGAAGGATCAAGGAAGACTTTGTGGGAGAGATAGCATTTTAGCTGAAA
The DNA here is from genome assembly GCF_006542625.1 of Nomascus leucogenys. Taxonomy (NCBI): domain Eukaryota; kingdom Metazoa; phylum Chordata; class Mammalia; order Primates; family Hylobatidae; genus Nomascus; species Nomascus leucogenys. Next base: position 77,595,602 of record NC_044392.1, read on the forward strand.
CTTGAAGAAGGAATATGATTCCAGGATAAAAGTTACCTAGTCATGGTGTTCAATGCTCTGGATGATTTTGTCCCAGCTTACATCTCCAACCTTATCTGTTGCCATCCCCTGCCACTGCCCCAGGCCATGATCAACCATACTGAGCTACTCGCACTTTTACCTAATGCCAAGGTTGCTTTTGCTTCTATACCTATGGTACCTACAAGCATACTGCTCCCTTAGACACAGAGGCATTTCTACCCTTAGAACCAGCTTCTCAGTCCAGTATTTTCCTTACACTTCCCAAACTACTTTAGAAGCCCTTACCCCTGATTCCATGCATCTTATGCATCCTGTGCATCTCTCTCGTGTTTGTGTCATATTCTATACATAATTTCTTGTCTGTGAACTTCAGGGGATCAGGGACTTTCCTGGCATATAATTGATGCCTAGACCCACACACTAGGATACAATGGTTACCAACCAGCACTGATCACTTTTTGACAACCTGGAGCAACTTCCTGTGTAACGGAACATATTATGTTGGTGCAAAAGTAATTGCTCATTTTGCCATTGAAAGTAATGGCAGAAACAGCAATTACTTTTGCACCACCCTAATAGTAAATGCTCAATGGATTTTTGTTTCTGTTATTATCATCATGAATGAGTATTTGTACTTTGGTTCATAGTATTTTGTATTAGTCCATTTTGCCTTGCTGTAAAGGAGTACCCAAGGCTGGGTAATTTATAAAGAAAAGAGGTTTAATTGTTTCCAGGTTCTGCAGACTCTACAAGAAGCATAGTGCTGGCATCTGCTTCTAGTGAGGACCTCAGGAAGCTTCTGATCATGGGGGAAAACAAAGGGAGAGCAGATGTTTCACATGGCAAGAGAGGGCACAAGAGAGATGCCAGGCTCTTTTAAACAAGCGGCTCAGGTGTGAAATAATAGATTGCCAGAACTCATACATTACCACAGGGATGGCACCACGCCCTTCATGAGAAATCTCCCCCCATGGCCCAAATATAACCCACTAGGCCCCACCTCTAACAGCAGGGATTACATTTCAACCTGAGATTTGGAGGGGACAAATATACAAACCATATCATGTTCTAGGTTCCTTGAATTTAGATGTATATATCCAAATTAATATTTATTTTCTCATTTTTATTCTTTAAAATGTAAGCTGCTAAAGTAAATGTTGCCTTAACTGTATGTTGTATAAAATCTCCTATTTAGCACAATAGGCAGCAAAGAATAATTCACAGGCTGTGATGATAATAATTTAGAGTTTTGTTCTTTCTTCAAAAGTAAGTGTTTCCTTCAACTTTACCCCGAAAATTCGAAAGGAAAATTGAAATGATGGCTTGTGAACTTTTTGTTGCATATACATTTCATTAAACATTGCCTTATCCCTGGAAAATTATTACTAAATAATTTTGTTTCAGAATTGTACAGATATCAAGAAATATTGGGGCTTCAGGGTTTCAAATAATGCAAATGACATATCAGACAAGCAAGACACTTGCATTTTAATATGTGTGAACTCATGCAAGAAAGAGAACAGGATTGAGAGAGCTGGATAAATGTCTTACAAAAAAGCAATAAACATACAAATCCTCCAGGAAAACTGGTGCAGTAATTTAATCACATATTGACAATGTCTATATTCCTAAATAAATGCAAAAAGACTTTCCAATTTATAAATAGCTTACTACTTCCTTAGTCCTCTCTCCACACTGTTTAAAGTCCATGGCAGGTAAACACACAAAAGCAAAGATTTACACTTTAAAGTTTTAACTGCCATTTTGCAGTCAGTATGGAGGTAATTGTACTACATTAAAAAGGGGTATCTTGTGAGAGGGGGTAGTTTAGTTGGAGTATAGATGAATAGCTAGTCTGTGCCTCAAACATATTTTATATAATTCTGTATTGATTTTCTGCATTCCTTTTTTGCAAAGATTTTAGGATCAGAAAATATTGCGTTTCACCCTTGGCCTTGTTAGGCCCATGGCAAACTATATTTTGAAAGGCCTGAACAGTTAGAGAATTACGTTTCTAAAATTTATCTTTTTGCTGGATACTATTAGCAAATTTGACTTAAAACACATTTAATTTTGAAAATTGTATGTCATAACATTAAAATACAGTCATCTACAAGTTGTTTGAAATAACTATTTGGCATTTAATGAAAGGAAAATCCCACATTTCTGTCTCTTCTTTAATTTTATAGTAACACCCATAAAATGCCCTTATTTCTGATTCCCTTAGGCAACTTTAGGGTTGAAAGTCTTGTACGTTGACTTCAGCTTAAATGTGATTTAACATTTAATATCCACTCTCCTCTGAAACTGACGGGAGAAAACACACTTGTTTTATTTTAGCACAACTGAAAATAAAGACCGGTGATAGGCCACATCCTACTTATCTGATCTCAGAGACACCTTATAATAGAAAGTTCAGGGTTCTGATTGTTCAATATTCTAAAGGAGTCATTCATGTAAGTTCCATCAGAAAGATATGAAACAGCTTGTAGTAATGTATCTTTTCCTCAGTCAAAAAGAAAAAAAAGCTTGAACTGGGTGAAGATCAGTATGTCATTAATCTGCTTAAAGATTAACCTTTTTAAACAGCCAAGATTTGTAACATACTTGTTCTTATTCAAAGTTCAATTGTGTTCAGCACCATGGAAAGTTTTATGATTGAATATATGTAATTATAGTATATAGAGATTTAAAAATAACTCAAGGGATTGAACAAAGTTTTCCAGTAGTTAATCATTAATGAAGATCTTAAATCTGTACTTTAAATACAGACAAAACTAGTTATAATGATCTCATTAGTGCCTTATTAAGGTTATCTATTTTAGTATTCGTCAGGAGAATTCAGATGGAAATGAACTTCTTAAGATGTTTAGGAGAGGTTGATGATTGTTTACTCAGTTAAAAGACATACCATAGCTGATTAATTGTAGTGCAAATAAAGAGTCAGACTAGAAGCAACAGAATAGCTAAATGTAGCCCATTCTAAAATTTAACTTTCATGCTTGTGCTCTCTGCCATATTTTTGTTTGTTTTTATTCATGAGGCCAGAAAATATTTTTTAAAATATAGAGGAAGTTGGAGAAAAAGCAGAGAAAAAATAAACAAGACTGTGAATTTTATTTTCCTAGGACTTGGCTGAGTGTCAAATTGAATAGAGACCTTTCACAGGTGTTCAAAACTTGAGTTTTTAAAAGAGAAAAATGTGCTGGTTTGCCTTTGACAAAGTCTGTTGCCCTAAGTTCAAATTGCAGAAAGAATAAAATTTTTCAGAAAGAGGCTAGCAATTACTTACGGTATCAGTTTGCTCTTAAAAAGGAACACTATGATATAAGGGCAACTGAAGCTGCAGTTATTGATATAAATACACTTCAGGGAGAAGAACAGAGTGAATGTCAAATCATCAGGGAACATGCTTGAGATCAATTATTCAAAGTGTGGAAGTCCTTCCACTCGAATATTGTGATTCAATAGTTCACCAAGTGGGAGAAAGGAGAATGCAGCTATTTGAGGATGTGGTAAGGTAGAAAACAGTAATGAGTAGGGACTAAATTGAAAATGATCTATATATTTATGCCCTAGTCATTTCTTCTCTCTATTGTTTTAATCTGCATTAACAAAACATGCTTTTATGGGGTTTTCAAAATATAGTATCTGGCAGAGTGTGGAGAATATGCAAATTTCTTGAAAAAGATTGAATTTAAAATAGCAATCTCTCTTTGATCTTTATTACAATTTTTCCTCCAGTGCACATCCCTCTTCTAAGAGGACAGGTAAGACTTTGATAAGTATTGCCAGATCTGATTGATCTCTAAAGCCCAAAGAACCTACTTGCTTACAGTTTTTCTGAGCTGGTCCTTTTTGTCTAATTCCACAAGATTATCTCTGGGAATACTGCAATTAACTTCTTCCTGATTTTATTTTATTTCTCTCCCTTCTCCTGTCCATTCTCTACACTACATTTAATTTTCTTTTATTTTCAAAATCCTTGTTAATGATGTCCACAAGCTTATTCCTAAGAACCTTTCTATCCTTAGTTTTCCCTGCCTGCCCCCAGGCTCAACTGTGCTCCAGTCAGAGGGAACTGTTCTAGTCTCCAATGCACCATGCTCCCCACACTCCGTGCCTTATCTCTTGTCTGGGGAAATCCCAGCTTCCTTCAATGTGCAAACAAACCTTCTCTATGAATTCTTTAGCTGAATTTGATGCTTCCTTTGATGGGAAACATACTTTCAGTGTGTCTCTGTCAAAGGACTTACATTTTGTGTGGTTACTGCATTTCTCTTTTAGCAGTTTGCAAGTTCTTTCAGCACAGAAATGTCCTCTTGGTCATTTTTTAAATCTTGCATTAGCAAAGTACCCAGTATGTAGTAGTAGGCACTCAATAAACACTTGGGGAAAGAATAAAGGAGGCAGATATTAAGAGCAGAAATCTTCCTGAATAAATTTGCTCGAAATATGTAAGAGTTTGTGAGAGAACGTACGTAACTAACTTCTCCTTAAACTGTTTAAATAGGCAAGGATCGCTCTTGAAGAATATAACCAGACAAAGTTTATCTTTGTGCCTCTCACTTTTATTTCCTTTTTTAGCAGACAAATTCCCAGTGTTCACAGCACTTTTCTTCATTTGAGACAAACATTTTTCTCCCAAACTCTACCCTTAGGTAGCAGTTGTTTATATATGAAATATTTTCTGGCCCCACACTTGCAGCAGAGCTTACTAGCCCCATGTTTTGCCCTCTCACAGCCTTTAGAGCACAGGTCCATATGAATGGGGAATGGTTGTAGTTAGTGATCTTTCACAGAAAATGTGTGTGTGTGTTTTAATTAGATTTTTCTAGATTTAACACAAAGGAATAGCGTGAATATGAGAAATATCAGCACTTGGTTGAGATATTGCAAGAACACAGATTGGGGTAGTGAAGAATAAGAAATTATAGTCTATACACATTCTATTGGAATATGATGATGCCTCTCAACTGCAAGATGACCATATATCTTTCCTTTGGGAAGACTAAACACATTCTCCAGTTGTTTATGAATTAGACTCCTAATGGGAAATTGTTAGTGGTTCTATTGCTTTCTTTACTACTTTTCTTGCCTCCTCTCTTCCTTTAACAAATAGAGTGCTTTCTATATGCCACTCTGCTGGAATGGCATGAAGGAAACATACATGGCCCCAGGCCTTCGCCGTGCTTATAACCTATGTCCCTCCGAAAAGCACCTGAAATATGGAAGAGTTTACAGTTCTTCATTTGAGCCAAATGATGTGACATAATCTCATATGCTTTTCAGAGGGAATTTGGGCAATTAAATCTTATCATAAATTTGCTGATGAAGTAATTTACTTGGAAAGATAATAAGCGCTGTGGACTGAATGGTGCCCCTCCCTCCAAAGTTCATATGTTGAAGCCCTAACCTCCTAACCTCCAATGTGACTGTATTTGGAGATAAAGCCTGTGAAGGGGTGCTGAAAGTTAAATGAAGTCATAAGGGCGGGTCCCTAATGCAATAGGGCTGGTGACTTTATAAGAAGAGGAAGAGATATCAGAGCTGTCTCTCTACCATGTGAGTGAGGACACAGTGAGAAAGCAGCCATCTCCAAGCTAGGAAGAGAGCCCTCACCAGGAACTGAATCAGCCAGCACCTCAACCACAGACTTTCCAGCCTTTGGAACTGTAAGAAATAAATCTCTGTTCATTATAAATTACCCAGTCTTTGGTATTCTGTTAAAACACTATAAAATGGACTAAGACAGGAAATTGGTACTGAGAAGTGTGGCTGCTGCTATAACAAATATCTGAAAATATGGAAATGACTTTGGAACTGGGTAATGGGTAGAGGCTAGAACAGTTTGGAGAAGAAGGCTAGAAAAAGCCTAGGTTTCCATGAATAGAGCTTTCAGGACAATTCTGGTGAGGGCTCAGAAGAAGACAAGAGCTACAGGGAGAGCCTAAATCTTCTTAGGGATTACTTAGATGGTCATAATCAGAATGTTGTAGAAATGTGGATGGTAAGGGGCATTCTGATAAGATTTCAGATGGAAATAACGAATGTGGTATTGGAGACTTGAGTAAAAAGCTATCCTTGTGCAGTTGCAAAAAAATATGGTAGAATAATGTCTATGTTCTAGGATTTCGTGGAAGACAGAACTTAAGAAGAAATATCTAAACAATATCTGTCAGAAGAAATATCTAAGCAACAAAGCATTCAAGGTGCTATATGGTGGCAGCTTACAGTAAAATGAGAGAGAAATGTTTTAAAGATGGAACTTATAATTAAAAGGGAAACAGAACAGAAAAAATTGAAAAACTCTCTACCTACCCACATAAAGAATAAAAGAATGTGTTCAGGAGGGAATACTAAGTGTGTGGCTAAGTGACTGTTTGCTAAAGAGATTAATATGGATAGAAGAAATCCAGGTTTTATTCATCAAGACTATGGGAGAATGAGCATGGAGGCATTTCGGAGATCTTCAAGGCAAGTTAGGACCTTGAAGGCAGGGTTTCTAGACAGCGGCTCACATCGGACCTCAGCATTAGGTGCCCTGCACTATCTTGAGACTTTGTTCCCTGAATTTTGGTCCATCACCCTCAGCTGCCCCAGCAGTGGCTCAAGCAGGCCTAGGTGCACCTTGATCCATCACTCCAGAAGGTATAAGCTGTAAACCTTCACAGTGTCCACATAGTGCTAATTCTTCAAGAATATAGAATACAGGAGCTCTGGGGCCATGGCACCCTCCACCTAGATTTCAAAGGATCTCTCAGTTAGCCTGGGTCCCTAAGAAGAGACTTGTCATAGACACAGAGCCACTGCAAAGAACTATTACTAGGGCAATGCACAGCAGAGTGCCGGAGTGAGACTACTTCAGGGAATCCCCACTTTGACATTACTTAGTAGAGCTATGGGAATGAGGCAGTCCCTGGGACCCCAGAACTGTGGTGCCACCAGCATGCAACTGTAGCCTAGGAGAACTGCGGGCATAAGACACCAAACTGTGAGAGCTGCTGAGGGTACTGAACCCATCAAAGCCATAAGCAGGGCTGCCCAATCCCTAGGGGCCCAACCCCTGCCCCAGTGTGTCCAGGAGGTGGGACATAGAGTCAAAAAATATTATTCTCTAGCTTTAAAATTTAATGTTCCCTTGTGGTTTGGACTTACATGAAATAAGTTACTCCTTTTTTCTTGCCTATTTCTTTCTTTTGGAATGGGAATGTCTATCCTATACCTGTCTCACCATTGTGTTTTTGGAAGTAGATAACTTGTTCGATTTCCCAGGCTGATGGGAATTTGCCTCAAGATGAATTGTACCTTGGGTTTCCCCCATATCCGACTTGGATGACACTCTGGACTTTGGACTTACGAGTTCGTGCTGGAATGGGTTAAAGCCATTGGGATGGAATGAACATATTTTGTATATGAGAAGGACATGATTTTGGGGCACCATGGTGGAATGCTGTGGTTTGAATGTTTCCCCCTAAAAGCATTTGTTGGAAGCTTAATCCCCAATGTAACAGCAATAAGAGGTGGGAGTTGATTAGGCCATAAGTCTCCACCCTCATGAATGGATTAATGCCCATTCATGAGGGTGATTCCTGAGAGGTGATAAGGCCATAAGGCTCCACCCTCGTGGATGGATTAATGCCCATTATAAAAGCACTTGAGACTGCCAGTTCAATCTCTTTCTCTCTTGTGTGCGCCTGTGCCATTCTGCCTTCCACCATGGGATGACACAGCAGGAAGGCTCTCACCAGATGCAGGCCCCTTGACCTTGGATTTCCCAGCTTCTGGAACTGTAAGAAATGAATCTGATCTTCAATCTGGAACTGTAAGAAATGAATCTGATCTACAATCACTGATACCCTTTCTTCCACTTGATCAAAAAGTGGGCAAAGGATATGAACAGGCACTTCTCAAAAGAAGACATTTATGCAGCCAACAGACACATGAAAAAAATGCTCATCATTGGTCATCAGAGAAATGCAAATAAAAACCACAATGAGATACCATCTTACAGCAGTTAGAATGGCAGTCATTAAAAAGTCAGGAAACAACAGATGCTGGAGAGGATGTGGAGAAATAGGAACGCTTTTGCACTGTTGGTGGGAGTGTAAACTAGTTCAACCATTGTGGAAGACAGTGTGGCAATTCCTCAAGGATCTAGAACTAGAAATACCATTTGACCCAGTGATCCCATTACGGAGTATATACCGAAAGGATTACAAATCATGCTACTATAAAGACACATGCACCTGTATGTTTATTGCAGCACTGTTCACAATAGCAAAGACTTGGAACCAACCCAAATGTCTATCAATGATAGACTGGATTAAGAAAATGTGGTACATATACACCATGGAATACTATGCAGCCATACAAAAGGATGAGTTCATGTCCTTTCCAGGGACATGAATGAAACTGGAAATCATCATTCTGAGCAAACTATCACAAGGACAGAAAACCAAACACCCCATGTTCTCACTCATAGATGGGAATTGAATGATGAGAACACTTGGACGCAGGGCAGAGAACATCACACACTGGGGCCTGTCGTGAGTTGGGGGCACAGGGAGGGATAGCATTAGGAGAAATACTTAATGTAAATGACAAGTTAATGGGTGCAGCAAACCAACATGGCACATGTATACCTATGTAACAAACCTGCCTGTTGTGCACATGTACCCTAGAACTTAAAGTATAATAATAATAAAAAAAGAAATGAATATCTGTTCATTACAAATTACCCAGTCTATAGTATTCTGTTATAGCAGCATAAAACAGATTAAGACAGCAAGGATGCAGAACCCCGAACTGCAAGACACAGCAATGATTTGTTTAATTGATATTAGATAGCACTCCTAGATTTTGTCTTGATGTCCTTGTACCCTCTCGCCATGGTGGAGACGTATCTTCTCCTAATAGCCGAGCATTCTGAACACTAATGTGCTATTTTTCATTCTCTGGTTAGTATTCTCCCTTGATATGCTAAGCCAATTGGATATTGCTGCCTAGGGGCATTTATTAATACCTTTCTGAACTCAAAGGAACAAATGACACAAATTTTATAACACAGGATATCCCTGAAATTCATATTCTACTAAAAATATTATGAGCTAATTATTGTGAAACTTAGGTTAAGTTTATTTATTTCTGGATGTCCCTGTTAGCTAAAAAACCTGGTGATCAGCAGTAACTTTATTCTGTAGTACTATTTGTCTAAATTTATGTGACTTTAAAAGTAATTTTTACCTTTACGTAAAGCACAATGTATTTCTCAATTAAAATTCTGTAGAATGCATCTCATATAGAAAGTTTAATTTGTAAACTTCTGAGTAAAGGAATCAAATTTAGACCAAAGTAGAGTGATGAGGTTTTCTTAAACTTAGTCATCTAAGTGGAGAGTATCAAAATGTTCTAACTTAGGAGTAGATAGAGTACGTGTTTGAAATTGAGCATGTTAGTCAGAGACCTGGAATGATTAAAGAAAAAATTGTATTTAAAAGTTTAATAAGAAGATTGAAAGGTCACATTTATCTCAAACAGTATTGATATAAAAACTATACACTACATAATAGAAGACAGATGATAAGATTTTTTGTACATCACAATGACACAAATTCTACCACATTCAAACTCCCACAAGTGGGCTGATAAAGACAAATGTTCTTCTTAAAACAATTCTTGTAGGATATATTACATCTGGATGTTAAAATACTCTGATTCAATTATTTATCCATTAAACATATATTTGTAAAAGAGCCTACCATATGCCAGGTGCTGTTCTAAATTCTGAGCATAGCGCATTGAGCAGACAGCAAGCAAGGGTTGGTGTGGGGAGGAGAGAATAAAAAATACCTAAGAATAATCTCAAATACCTCTAACTGTTATGAAAATAGCAAAACTAGGTGGTATAATTGTGATAGAAAAAGAGATGGGACTTTAGATTGGGGGTCAGAGAAGGTGTCTTTGAGAAATGATATTTGGGCTAAGACTTGTATGAAAAGTGCCAATCATGCAATAATATGGATTTGGAACACCAGGAAGAGGGAAAAGGTCATGCAAAGGACTTACTACCACGAGCTTGGGAATTTAAGAAACAAGTATCAGTGAGGCAGGAGTATGATAAACAAGGTGAAAGTGGTATGATGTAATTTATAATGAGGATTCCCAGTATCTAATAATGGCACTGTCCACGGATGAACGGGACAGTCTTGCTATTATTATCTATTAGGGTAAAATTGAAGGGACAAGGCAAAATATAACTGAAAACTATAAAGTTTTGTCTTTCTGATAACCATATCTTTGACACGTGCTGAGGAATAACATTTCTCTGAAAACAAAAACACTTTCAGGTCTCAAAGTCATAGTGGTTTTATATTTAAGCTTTGCCTTGATCAAGAAATATCTGATGTGTGGATAAAGACAGCAAAAATGTTGTATTCAGCAGACCCAGGTTCGAGTCCTGATTTACATATAAATTAGCTTTGCCTTGTGGTGTTGAATTGTGCTCTTTTGAGCCATCTGAGTACAATTTATTATCTATAAAATATGGTAATAATTGTGAAGATCAGCTGACATTTAGGAAGCTTAAGTTAGGGACGATGATGGAAAAATTTATTACTGTGTAAAAGTTAAATTAGGATTTAGGGATGTGGCTTATGCATTTGTCTTAGCTTAGTAAAACAAATAGATTAATGGAAACAGTATTGTTTTGACAAATCATTGGAATTTTTAATTCAGAAATGTATAAAGTGGGAAGAGAAGGGTTGGCTCACACCTGTAATTCCAACACTTTGGGAGGCCTAGCAGGGAGGATTGATTGAGCTCAGGAGTTCACGACCAGCCTGGGCAATATGGCAAGATCTCATCTCTACTAAAAATTAGAAACAAAAAACATAAAACAAAAAAAATACTAGCCAGGCATGGTGGTGTGTACCTATAATCCCAGCTATTTGAGAGGGTGAGGCAGGAAGATCGCTTGAGCCCAAGAATTTGAGGCTACAATGAGCTCTGCACTTCAGCCAGGGCAACAGGCAACAGTAAGACCTTGTCAAAAATAAATAAATAAATAAATAAAAACAGAATTTTTCTATTAAGATTCAGAACTGGCAATCATATTTATCTGTAGGTAACCAAAAGTATCTAGATCGTGATCTGGCTCTTCCATTTCAGCCTGATTCTCATTGTTGCAGCATCATTCTGATTTTATCTTTAGCCATTATTTTAGAAAAAAATAGATAAAAGAAAAAAGATAGTATCAAGGGCTATTTTCAGCCATGTTGTACGTACTTGACATATATTAAAATTTTGATCATCAAATGAAGGGGATAATTTTTCAATTATCTGAGGTATGTGTTTAACATATTTTTTGTTGTGGTGGTAGAGTTTATTTTGTTTGTTTTGGAAATATTTTGGTCAGAATCTTACCATACCCAATCTCATAGAATGTTTTGTCAGGTTTAGTTAAAAGGAGAATGTGGATGTCTAATTAATTCATATCTAATGAGGAATAAAAGTTAGAAGGCAAACAGAAATGTATTAATTTGGAAAAATGCTATTTTTCACGTCATGTATTATACTTAATCACCATAGAGGGTATAGGTTTTCATCAGTGTACTACTGATTCCCACTATATTTTCTTAAGTGTAATTGTTTTAACAGTTCAACACTTAAACAATATATAATAATGGCTATGTAAGCTTCAAAACCTCACAGCATCCTTGTAGCAGAAGATTCTAAGTGCAGAGTTATTAAAATTGTAAACTATTTGTTTTTAAGTTTATGGGAATCATTACCTATCATCTCGTCTGTATTACATTTGTTTTTGAATAAAGATTAACATTTTTTTCCAAGCCTTTTTCTATATTGTAATCATAGTGGGGAAATGGTATTTCAGACCTCAGATAAAAGCTTTATAGTGATTTCATGTGACAGAATTTTATCTGGGTTTCAGGGAACTCTAATAATAGCATTTACAATTTTTCTATGCAATTTCTTCTCTTCTTGTTACCATAGGAGTATGGAAAACACGTTCTTGGTTTAAAAAGCTAAAAGAAAGAAAATCAGCAGTTTAATCTGAGTATTAGGAAAAGGATCACAAATCCTGCTATAGTATTTTGTATTTAAGCTAGTTTCTGTAAAGGCCGCTGACATGCCCCTTGGGAGCTAAATATTGACAAGCATGCTTTGGCAATCAAGATCAAGCTTGTTAAATTAACACAGCTCAAGTCTTGCATTGACACTATAACCCAACACTGAGAACTGTTATCTTACCCCATTTATTTTGGCTTTATAGGTGATACTGTATACTTGAATTAGGGATTTGCACTGTATCTTAAATGCTACAATTGTGAATTAATTTGATTTGAGAATATACTAGCCCTTATCATCTTCACAGTGGAAATTATAAATGAAGTGTAACATTCATTGTTTTCTCTCCCAGCATGGATCCAGAATGAAACTGCTGTAGACCTAAGTCTGATATTATCTTCTCTATCAGAAAATGTCTTATAATTTTCACCTCCTAAAAAAAGAAAAAGAAATAAGAAGAATTATATTGTTCTTTATATAGCTTCTGGTAAAAGAAAATGTATCCCAAACTGCTAATTCTTTAGAGGCTTCGTTCAGAAGTTAAGACAAAATATAGATCATAAAAGAAATAAAGATTATTTTTCATTACTACTCTCAAAACTTTAGAATTTTAAAAAGTTAAAATTAATTGTCTTCAAGTTTTACTGGAAAATGTAACCCATTTTTATTGTCCAGGAAGTTGAAGAATGAATTGTTAATTACTAGGAATAATAATGATAAAGGTGATGATGTTGGTAAGAACTAACATTTATTAAGGGCTTACAATGTGTTCAACCCTATGTGGAGCATTTTACATGCAATCGCTCATCTAACTCATATGAGATAGATACTTCCATTGGCCTTATTTCACATATGAGGAAACCAAAACTCGAAGAACTTGAGGAGCTTATCTGGTCATTCCCAGTGTTGCCTAAAGATTACCTTTATTTTCTCTCCAACGGATATACCTACAGTCAAAGTAGTAACTAGACATTTCTCCTGCCCTTACAGAGCTCACACATTAAAAGATGAGGCAGGTGGGTATTGCTATTATTCAAGATGTTGTTCCCACTCGTGCTACAAAGAACAAAAAGAAAGGAATCTGGTGATTGAGGATGGTCTAGGAGTGCTCCCCAAATGATGTAATATTTCGTATTAGCCTTAACAAACAAAGAGAAGAAGGGAAAAACAAAAAAATTCAGGCAGTAGGAATAGCAGGAGAAATCACACAGAGGTGTGAATAATTGTGATATTTTCAAGAAACAGCAAATAGTTCAGTGTTTAAGGAGTTACCAGGTAGAAGTCACATAAGTGATGAAAAAAACTTACTGAGTTTAAATGTCAGAAACACACTCACCAGCTGATGACCTCTGTAACTTCACTGTGAACTGAAGATAATGCCAAAAATCAGACTTCATACAGCTATTATGAGGAATAAATTAGCTAATGTATGCCAAATGCCTGCCTAGCCTAAGTTCTCAATTCTGAAACACAGTTTTATCTCTTAAGTAAATTCATACCCTTTGCTACCTTCAGAAGTAATTTTGGAACTGCCTTCTCAAACTATTTTCTTTAAATAAAATAGCCATTTGGCACAATTTCCCTTCGAATTTTCCTGCTTGGCAAGTTAGGAGAGAGACACAAATTGTTCTTTTTAAAAGATGCATAGTCTTTTATCTTTTTCTCAAAGAAAGTCATCATAACTTCATCCACACCAGCAAGTGTCACTTGATACTTAATTTTCTCATATTTGTGCAGTTGGATCTCTAAATTAATTTTGGATAGATGTGATTGCAGATACATATATTTACAATAAAGTAGCTGTCATAAAAATAATGTATTCTAAAGTTAAAGGTGTCCATCACAGCGCCCAGCGCCTGGAGGTATCCATTAGCTCCCCTTCCCTTTCTTTCCTTTCAAATTTCTATTAAAAGCCTTTTCTGAATCTACTTCAAAAAGCTACACGGAAAGAGAACTCCGGACATTTTGCCAATGACTTGTTTGTCATGTGTTTGTCATACTTCTTCACAATTCTAGACTAAGTCTTCACAATCCAGCAACTATTTACACCCCTATCTACAATTCAGTGACATGTACAAACTGTTTACTTATGGTGAACGATTATCTCTTTGTTCTGTGAAAACAAAATATGTGTTCTCACTTGCATGCCTTCTTTGAAAACATTTCTGAAGTTTGATATGCCTGTGGTCCATTTATCTGATTTTGTACTTTAAATGCTTACTGCCTCCGTGTACTTTCTGGAACTTGCCTGCTCTCTGAACTCTTTCTGGACTGTCTGCTACACTCCCCTGGCATTTAGATTTCATACATTATATAGTTATGTTCAGTCTGCAGATCCCCTCTCCAGCAAAATATAACTCCATTTAGGTTAGGAACCTGATTTTTCTATTTATTTGACACAGAGTGAAGTTTTGCTTTGGAAAATGAAAATCACCATGTGTCCTTTTGTTTTGTATTTGAATGTTTTTTGTTTGTTTCTACTAAACCACACATTCAATAAAGTTTATCCATGTAACTATTTCATAAATTGCTGAAACATTCTAATTTTATGATAATTTTAAGACTTACACAAATATTTTTCAATTCTATACTTATACAACAAATTAATATCTTCTCAAGCAACACTTTTAATAATTATTTAAATTTGTTACTCTTCAGATTAAATGACCTACAGCCATCACACCTCTCCAGAATACTTTCATTGTCATTTTTGGCTGTATCTCTATATTTTATTTGTTATAAATATGATAGTACAGAATACTATCATATAAGTTTCATTACTAAAAAAGATACAGAAATCTTAAAAACTAAATATTTAGAAACTGATGTAACTAGTTATAAAACCATAATTGTATAAGAGAGTGTTCTTTTATAACAAGAAGTCTTCACATCTGTCATCCAGTGTTTTAATGCCTATAGTACTTATTAGCTGACTATTTCTATTATTACCACTTTACAAGCAAGTGCCATTCTTGAAACTGATTGATGTTTAGGAATAAAGCACATTTATTACATGTTGCCAACTTCAGAAGAGCAATCTTATAACCTACAGCGCTTTTTGAGAAGTGATGATACCTTATATTTCTGGAACTAATCATTGCTAAAGAAAGTAAAAAGGTGAAAACATAATTTTTTTCTTGTGAAGACCTTTCATTGCATTATATGCCATTCAACTATAAAGTGATTATAGTGTTTTATCTGCCAAGAATGACAGTGGTGAAAGGTAACTTTATGTATATATGTAAAGAGATGTGTACATATCTATCTATCTATGTCAACCATTGCCCATATCATCTTCCAATTTCAGTCTGGCTAGTCTGACTTGTACAGATATAGAAGAAGGATGAAAATTGAAAGCAAGAAATAAAATTCTTGTTGTATTTAAGCAAAATTTGTGATGTTAGTATAATTGTTTTATTATTTCACTGCTTCTTCCAAATCATTATTGTACAGTTTTCACTCACCATTCTTTGAAGTTCTTGCCTCCATTATACCATCTTGACCTTATACACTGACTTTGCCTCCCATTGTGCCACCTGATCTCATCCACTAATCCTAAGTCACTGCCCAACCTTGATTGAATACTTTGGTCCTTGGCCACTGGTCTTTCAACTTCTGCCTGTGGTCCCAGCTACTTAGGAGGCTGAGGCAGGAGGGGCACTTGAGGAGGGGTTCGAGGCTGCAATGAGCTATGATTGCACCACTGTACTGCAGCCTGGGTGAAAGAGCAAGACTGTGACTCAAAAATAATCATATTTTTAATTGGTAAAATCTAGTTTGTGGTTGCTATTAAGAGAGGAAAGGAGAATGTATACCAAGCTTTTTATGATCCTAAAGTTCATACACAGTTTTCAATTGAATAACATTTTAGCAAGCTCTTTCTAGTAGTCAGCATTGTCACAATCTCTTTAAGCTCTAGGATCCTATTTATGAATAAGGCATTTATAGAATCCCAGTTTTACAGTACTGGAGACACCATGCATGGCAAACCAAAACATAAGTAATAGGCTATATTTCATGTTTTTAAGTAGCTCAGCTGTTTTCCATCCAGTTAGCCTCAGGTATTTACCCAAACTCAAATTTGTTATCCTCTAAATACTTTAAAAATTATCACAGTAAATGGCATTAACCTGAATCCTCTTGACACTGTCAACCCTTTTACTCTGCCCACTTGACCCTTTTACTGTGCATTTCTAATTAGTCACAAGGTTTTATATAGTCCATCTCCGAATGTGAATGAAATCTTTTATGTCATTTTCTATCTTATATAGGCTTGACTTAGTCTAAGCCCTTGTGTTTATAGACAATTCTTAAATGACCATCTGCTAATCACTTTCACTTTCTTGTCCTTCTGGTCCTTATGCAACACCGCCATCATATACAAAGTCCAAAATACAATCTTATCTGGTAACTACCTTGCTCAAGATTCTCAGAGGCCCTCTCACTTCTGTAAGAAAGGGTCCAAAATGCTGAATGCAGAGTATAGGACCCTTCACAAACAGGCCTCATTGTATCTCTGCCTTAGTTTCAGTTCTTATGAAAGCAAAGCCTGAAGACAAGGGCTTGGATGCAAGTGGCCTATTTGGGAGTTGATCTTGGGAAATAGACATCAGGGAGGAGGAAACATGAGACAAAAAAGGAGCAAAAGGCAACTTAAGCAGGTATTACTTTTAGATCACAATTATGAACTCTTAGGAAGTGTGCAGAGGCCTTACAGAATTGTCCCCCTGAAGGATGGAAGGCGGGAGCAGCCTAAGGGCTGTCCCTGAAAGTATTTATTCACTTGCCTGTACTTTTGTGGCTTGGAAGCACAGGCTTAGTAGGCTCTTGTGGTGGCAGGAGAGGCCCTGGGACAGGGGGTACAAAGAAGTTTAGCAAAGCATGAGGTGGGGCTCTGTTTTCTTGGGGTCAGTCAGAGCTGACATGGAACTGACTAGAAGAGCTGCTGTTGAATTAGAGGTGGTCAAGGAGGCTGTGGTGTGTGTCCCAGAAATATCTGCCCCACTCTCCATCTAGGCTTGTCTCCTTCCTCTCCCTCCTAACCCATCTTTATTCTAGGCCCTACTATACACCTAACATTCCAGCCAGATCTTTCTCCTTTTGCTCGTGCAGTTATCTGTGATTCCCTCCATTCCTTCTCTGCATTCTAAAATGCTAGTTATCCTTTAAGACATAGTTCATATTTCATCTTCAAGTAAAGATGACCCAACTAGACAAAGTACAATACACTTTTCTCTGATTTGTCATGATCATTTTCTAAGGTTTACCGGAGTCATTAACATACATTATAATAAGTTATTTATATATTCATTTAGCTAGAGTGTACATTTCTTAAAGACAGGGATAATGTCTAACTCCTATTTATGTCACCAGCTCCAAACATAATAGCTGCTTCATAGCTGGCATTCAGTAAATGTCTACTTATTTAATGAATGAAAATATTTGGTTTTTAATATCTAGTTTAAATTTGCATAAAAATTAATTTTAAATTTAGATTTTTTTCCAATTGATGGTATGAAACTTTTCTTAAATTGAAAAAATAGCTGGGAAGATATACTTGTACCATATACATACACATATACATACACAAATATATATATATGTATACATATATACACACATATACATATGCACACTATATAGAGATATGGTATATGTATATTTACATAACTCTCTCGTGCTCTCTCTCTCTCTATATATATATATATACTTTTACTTTAGTACCAGTAGTAAATATCAAAATATGCTCTCAGAAAATACATTTCAGTTGTCACTTATAAAAATATAGGTCTCATTTATGTAGTATAAATAAATCTGAATGTTTTACTAGTTGGAGTAGTTTGGATTCTAATAACAAGATATCAAATATAGAGATTTTATAGATAGGTGAGTGTATAGTATATTTTCATATTATCCAACCTATTTTTTTAATTATGTCACTTTTTTGTTGAGTACATTCCATAATTTTATAATAATTTAGTTTTCTCCTTTCAAATGCCAGATGTTCTAATAAAAAATATCTCAGAATTTTTCTTTCCATTGTGGTATGTTAAAAGCACATTTTTTTTTTTTGCATGTCACAGTGCACTCAGTCTTCTGATTTCTTTTTACCAATTTTTGGCTTTGTGATTTCCAAAGGAACTTGTTGTTAATCATTGCGTGGTGTGAAGTGGGAAGGTGGGTGGGCAGAGGAAGGGTGTAGATATTTTAAAGTCTGGTTTGTGGACAAGGATATGTGTTACAGATAGACTACATGATTTTACATCATATGTTCCAATTATTGACAGATTTATAAAATTATAAAGACTGAGGGACTTTAAGCAATCCACACTTAATTTTGTTCTTAGTGCTAAGGTGTCTGAGGAGAGGGGAGAGGTAAGGTAAAGATGGGAGATAAACGAAAGAAGAGATGTTAGAGAAATAAGAGGAGGTGTATTAGTCTGTTCTCACACTGCTAATAAAGATATACCTGAGACTGGATAATTTATACAGGAAAGAGGTTTAATGGACTCACAGTTCCACATGGCTGGGGAGGCCTCACAATCATGGTGGAAGGCAAGGAGGAGCAAGTCACATCTTATGTGGATAACAGCAGGCAAAGAGAGAGCTTATGCAGGGAAACTCCTCCTTATGAAACCATCAGATCTCATGAGACTTATACATTATCATGAGAACAGCATGGGAAAGACGCACCCCCATGATTCAGTTACCTCCCACCGGGTCCCTCCCACAACACATGGGAATTGTGGGAGCTACAATTCAAGATGAAATTTGAGGGGGGACACAGCCAAACCATATCAAGAGGGAAATATAAAAGAAAGAGAGAAGGAAGGATGAGGAAGGGAGGGAGAGAGAAGCTTGGGAGCTATATAGCATTGTTTCAGAATATAAAGACTGCTATTATTGGGTATGCTAACAATGGAAATGTTTTGCCAGCGCTTTCGTTAGCGGGCAATAAAAGACATCCTGGAGGGAAATAATTCAGTCACTGTCAGACATTCCCACTTCAACCATAGGCCTTCAACTTTTGGTAGGAACATAAAGTCTTAAAATAGGCAAAACTGAAAGCTGTCATAATCAACTATCATCAGTCATCAGTCAATACCAATTTCTTATAGAAATAGCATTAATTCTTTTCATCTAGGAGATCTTGTTTATAAAGGAGAGCAGTTGTCACCCATTTGGGCTGGCCCCACCTGAAAATGAAATGACGAACTCGACTTCTGAAGCCCATGTGACTTCTAGAGCATGAGCTAGTCTGCTGTTCTGCTGCTGAAAGTCAGCAACCTAGCATAGGGATGAGGAACGTGGACTCTGGCGCCAACTGCTTGGGGTAAAATCCTGGTGCCACCACTTACCGGTTTCCCCTGGTTAGATTACTCAGCCACTGTAGATTTGTTTTCCCATCTGAAAAAAAAATGGCAAAAATAAAAATACCTACCCCTCTGTATTAGTCCGTTTTCATACTGCTGTTAAAGATATACCCGAGACTGGGCAATTTACAAAAGAAGGAGGTTTAATGGACATACAGTTCCACGTGGCTGGGGAAGCCTCATAATCATGACAGAAGGCAAAGAGGAGCAAGTCACAACTTACATGAATGGCAGCAAGCAAAGAGAGAGAACTTGTGCAGGGGAACTCCTCTTTATAAAACCATCAGATCTCATGAGACTTACTATCATGAGAATAGCAGGGAAAGACCTGCCCACATGATTTAATTTCCTCCCACTGGGTCCCTCCCACAACATGTGGGAATACAAGATGAAATTTGGGTGGGAACACAGCCAAACCATATCACCCTCCTAAACATTGTGAAGATTAAATTACTTAATATTTGTATAACACTTACACTAGAGCTTGTCATATAGGAAGCGCTGTATAAGTGTATGCACTTAACGCTTATGAAACGGGGCCTTTGTCCCTGAAGCTTTGCTCCCTGAAGACTTTGGTTACATGAGCCTTCTCTAATAAATGGAGACATAAAACATATATTATCTTTGCAGAAATACCCCAAACTGTGGATTTCATTCATAATTTGATACTCAGGCATGCCCTAAACTCTCAGAATGACTTAAGATGAATGTGATGTCTAAATGAAGCCAATGTAGATGGTGATGATGAACAGTTTACCACATCCACAGAGCTTTTACCAGGTGTTAAGCATCAAACCTCCTCTTCCACCTTCTGATCTGAACTTCCACATACCAAAGCTCTAGCATCAAAACTTCGGTTTTATCTTCTGCGTCTTGGCCTCTTGACATACACTTAGCAAATGAGATCTTTTCTTCTTGTCTGGGTAAGTCTTCTGAAGTAGAGAGTGTTGAAATAAATGGCTTATGACATGTATAGTGTTGAAATAAACGTTTATTTTAACACTTCATAAGTTATGAGCCATTTAACACTTTTCACTTGAAGTGTTTAAATAATAGGTTTTATACAGGGATGTGTCATCCACTCTGTTTAATGTAAAAGTGAATATGTAAATACATCCATCTATCTAATCGGGATTTTACACCCTTTGGCTGCCAAACAGCCTGGTTGCCATAGTTTCTGGAGTAACCTGAAATTAAATTTTCTTCTCTTTCTGTTTCTGTTGATAGGTAATTTGATGGTACAAAAGGTGATTGGACATCACTCCATTAATGGACAAATGGTTAAATACAGTTTTTTTTTTCAGAAATCTAAAAAAGTGTCAGCAAAGACCAGAGCTGACAGTTATATGCTTTTGTAACTAGAACAGCTTTTACTAGAAAATGTCAGGATTTTTCCTTTCGTTTTTAGATTAATAGCAACTTGTTGCAGGGTTATTTTTGAGCATTCGTACAGATAAGTATGTATATAAAAAGCATATGTACAGTGCAATGCCTAGAGCCAATACGTACATACAAATATCAACTTCTTGAAGGAAGGCAAAAAGTTTCTGCAAAACGGCACTAGTTTGGGAGTCAACATATTTGGGTAGAATCTGAGACCTTCCAGTTACTCTTACAAAGACAAGATATTTAACAATTTTTAGCATAAAAAGTGACAGCTCCTGGAGATTCTGTGAGATTTAGATAAAATAACATAAGTAATATTAATAAAAGCCTTAATAGAGTGCTGTGTGCATATTTAGTTCATTCAACAAAGGATAGTTATTGTTATTGCTATTATTCCTTGCTAGGAAATGGCAATTAATTAAAATAGCTACGAATGTTATATTTTTAATAATTATTTTCAATATTCACAAGTTTGTGTCCTTGTTTTTCCCAAACAATACAGGTAAACTGATATTTTTATAAGAGCAAGAAGAATCCATGTGTTATATAGGGGAAACTTTTAAAAATAAAGGTTTATTTTTTAATGATTTTAGACTTACAGAAAAGTTGAAAAGATAATGTAGAGAATTTTCTCATCCAATCTACCCTGTCTCTAATTACAAGGAGTATTTTAAGAATTTGCTAAAGTAATACCTTGTGTTGGAAAGTTTTTGTGCCAAAACCTGAATTTAAATGCTAATAGTGATGGGAAATGAATGGAACAAAAACATTGTGAGATGGAGGATGAGAATGGCACGAGGGAGCGATGCCAACAGAAGGGAAATTAAAGGGAAACACTTAGCAAAACCTTAGCTCTCACAAAGACTTCTCATTTTTCCATACATAAAACAATACCCTCACATATCTAACTATATTGAAAGAGTTAGTTGAGACATGAAAGGGCAAATGTTTGCTTTTGCTTTCAGATACTAAAAAATCTTTTAAAGAATAATTAAAAGCTGAGAAGTAAAAACGCTCCAGAAAGAATACAAATACTGGCATTCGTTTTCCATTTGACATTTTCCAATGTCTATAAATGCTATTGATTTCAAATTCTAAATTATTTCACTTCTGAACACGCCTTGTAGAATTATTACAGTGCTATTTGTGTGGGCTTGTAATCATTGATTGTGACATTATACTCTCCATAAATGTGCCATTGTGAATAATTAAACTTGTTAGTATTTTGTTTGCCTACAGCCTTTAGAGTGATAGCCTGTTTTTTGGCAATCATAATGTTTCTCTAGTTCAGTTTGTGCTGGATATGGGAAATACATCATTTTTTTCTGAGACTTTTTCAATACATTTCCATTTTCAAATTTTAAATTTTAAGAACTGCTTCATAATATATTCAGCATTTAGTAAATTAGAATTCTGGGAGTCTTATGATTTGTATTTCAAAGTTTATAAATAAATAATCTTCTAGAATGAAAGCAGATCTTTTTCATACCAGTTACTGCCTGTGAAAACACTTGCCTAGAGTAAAACAAATATTAGTGTTCCAAAAAAATATACATTGTGACCGTTGGCCCTATTTACACTGGATTGCAAATATACTTGAAAAAATTTGAAAGTGTTATAGTTTAATATGATTTCTGTTGACTTCTACACAATTACAAAGAGTCTCTGAGCTCTGTTGAGAAAAACAGTATATAGCGGTTTTGGCAAAGGTTCTAAAAAATGTCTCTCCCCTCAAGGCATAGAAATCATGCTCTAGCTCTGCCTCTGTAACTAGATTTAGCATATCTGTGATGCCCAATGCCCAAATCTGAATGGTCGAATGCTGTTTGGAATTATTATACACAATTTAAGCATTTGGATGATGAGACACTTATGTCAACAATACAAATTGGAAAAAAACAAGAAAGAGCGTCTATGAACGTGGAAAAATATATGCATCACATTTTGCTTAGATATGTGCATTAGGCACAGACTATATATCCTTTCCCTACCAAGTTGGTCCTGACAATGGGCTGTCTCCTCTTCTTGCAAATGGAAGTTAGCTAACTGCCATTTGGCAATAAGTTGAGTCATCCAGGGTTGCACACTGGCCAATTTGCCTGCATATCCATGCCGGTAGACAAAGTAATGACCTCAATTTGACAAGAGCCTGAAATTTCATCAGAAAACATTAAAGATTGGAAAAGTAGCAAATAGAGAAAGGATATTTCATTACAAACCCACCATAGACTTGACATAACTATGAGCCAAATATTCCTTAAAGATTTGTCTGGGAAGTTAAGTTTATGACTACAAGGTTTTAATAGGAATAACACCCTTGAGTGACCCCTCTCTTGTTTTGGAGAGGTAAAGCTATACTCAAATACCAATTTGGGCATAAAGTACAGAAACAGACATTCTCATTATATGTTAACAATATTTGTGATCAGTTGATGGCATTTTTTGAAATTTGGCTCTGGGGTCTCACTTAGCACTACAGTCAGCAAAGGGCCAACCTGCTTCTTTGGCTCACTGAAGCTGTGCCTTTCTAAATAGAGTGATTTTTAGCATGCCTGGCTAATTCAAGAGTTATGATTTAGAGGTATAGTCTAGCCGTAATACCAGTCTTTATATGTGCATCATTTTGTACTCCATGTGTCCTTATTCTTAGTAACTAGTGATTTGTCACTGACAGTGTGTTTGTGTGTGTATGTGTATGTTTGTGTGTACGTGCTTGTATGTGATATATGTGACTTCTGTAAAAGCATTGCTCTCAAGAAAATTTCATGGAGATTACAAGCATTAACAAGAGCAACAACACCATAAAAATTGCTCTCACTGGGTCATCTAAGTTGACATTGATTTACCTTACATGATGTACTGCAGACGATGATCTTCAGTCCCATTCACCTTTATAATATAAGCTCACAGATTCATTTTTTTTCTTCTTTTCTTTTCTTTCTTTTTTTTTTTTTTTTAGACAGAGTTTCACTCTTGTTGGCCAGGCTGGAGTGCAATGGCGCGATCTCGGCTCGCTGCAACCTCCGCCTCCTGGGTTCAAGCGATTCTCCTGCCTCAGCCTTCCGAGTAGCTGGAAAGGTGCCCGCCACCATGCCCAACTGATTTTTGTATTTTTACAGGAGATGGGTTTTCACCATGTTGGCCAGGCTGGTCTCGAACTCCTGACCTCAGGTGATCCACCTGCCTTGGTCTCCCCCCAAGTGCTGGGATTACAGACATGAGCCACCGTGCCCTGCCACAGACTCATTTTCTATTTGCAAATGGGAAGATGTCCTCATATTTCATAAAATGAAGTATTTGAAAGATTCTGACCATCAAAAGAATTTTTTAGAAGTGGATTCATATAGGAGATGCTCACTTTTGAGATGGACATTTTTGCTACTTCTTATTTATGTATTCATATATTTTTATTTTTAATGGAGTATAGTTAAATACAATATAATACACAGATATGATATATGTTCAGCTAAGCTAGCTTTCAAAATGATACACATCTGTAGTAACACAATCTGAAACAAGATAGAGGATATTTCCTTCACACCAGAAAGTTCTCTTGGGTTGCTTGGTAGTCAATTTCTCCATCTCCAGCTGAGACTTATACCACCATAGATTCTTTTTATCTGTACTAGAACTTCATATAAACTAAATAATATTCATTCTATTCTCTCTTTCTCTTTCTTACTTTTCTTCCCTGCTACCTCCATGTGTGTGTGAATAGGGGACATGTCTGGCCTCATTTGTGCTCAATATAATTTTTAAAATAATATTGTCACATATATCAGTAGAAATTTCATTTTTATTGCTAGTAGTTTACATTCTATTAATTGACCAAAATTTGTTTATTCATTCTCCAATTGATGGATATTTCGGTTGTTTCCAGTTTTGAGCTGTTATGGGTAAGGCTGTCATGAACACTTTTGTACATAGCTTTTTTAGTTCTGTTTTCACTGTAGAGTGAATATCTAGGAAAGAAATTGCTGCGTGATAGGATAGATGTATGTCATTTTTTAAAGAAGCTGTCAAACAATTATCCAAAGTGATCTTTCTTTCTTTCTTTCTTTCTTTCTTTCTTTCTTTCTTTCTTTCTTTCTTTTTCTTTTTATTTTTTATTTTTTTGAGACGGAGTCTTGCGTTATTGCCTGGGCTGGGGTGCAATGGCGTGATCTCGGCTCACTGCAACCTCCGTCTCCCGTGTTCACGTGGTTCTCCTGCCTCCGCCTCCTGAGTAGCTGGGATTGCAGGCACACACCACTACACTCGACTTATTTTTTGTATTTTTATAGAGACAGGGTTTCACTATGTTGGCCAGACTGGTCTCAAACTCCTGACCTCGTGATCTGCCCGCCTTGGCCTCCCAAAGTGCTGGGATTACAGGTGTGAGCCACCGTGCCTGGCTGTGATTTATCATTTTATACTCCTTCCAGGAGCATGTGAGAGTTCGTTTTGTTCCACATTGTCATCAACATTTGGTGTTATAGTCTTTTGGATTTTTAGCTGTTCCTGTGGGCCTAAAATGATGTCTCATGGTGATTTTAATTTCAAGTTCCCTGATGTGGAACGCTTTTTTGTGTATTTATCGATCATTTGTATGTCTTTTTTAAAAGTATTGTTCAAGTATTTTGTCTATTGTAATCTTTTAACTGTTGGTTTCTAGTTCTTTATATATTTTAGATATGAGTTCGTTTTAAAATATATGTGTGTGGATACATTTTTTTCTAGACTTTGGCTTCTTTATTTTCTTAATGATGTATTTTGTTGAAGTCCAGTTTATCAATTTTTTTTTAAATTAGTCATTGCTTTTAAGATCCTTTCCATGAAATTTTGCCTAATTCAGGGTTACAGAAATATTCTCCTTTTCTTCTCCCTAGGAACTTTATGGTTTCAAGTCTTACATTTAGATTTATAATTCATCTTGAATCTTTAAAAAAAACTGTATGAAGTGAGGTAGAGGCCATGGTTTCATTTTTTCCTTGCTTTTCTTTTCTTTTCTTTTTTCCCCCCTTCCTCTTACAAATATCCTGATTTTCTCACACCATTTGTTAGAATGACTTTTTCCCCTCATTGAACTGACTTTCTGCCTTGGTCAAAAATTAATTGGCCTTATCTGTGGGACTATATCAGGACTCCGTTCTCTTTCACTTATTCGTCATATATTCTAATGCCATTGTCTTTATTACTATAAATTGAAAGCAAGTCCTAAAATGAAATTGTGTCCTTGAGTTATTTTCTTTCCTGATTATTTTTGCTAATCTACATCCTTTGTATTTTTAAATAATGTTAAGAATCAGCTTATCAGTTTCTTCAAAGAAACCTTTTTGGATTTCTGTTTTGAGTTGTGTTGAATCTACAGATCAATTTGGTGAAGTTTAACATCTTAACAGTATTGAGTCAACAAGTCTATGAATATAGTATGTCTCTTTATTTTCTGAAGTATTATCAATTTTTTTCAGAAATATTTTACAAAATATTTTTAGTGCACAGATCTTACATATCTTTTCTAAATGTACTCCTATTTGTTGCTTTTTGGTGCTATTGTAAATATTATTTTTTAACTTTATAATTGCTTCTTGTGAGTATATGGAATAGAGTATATAGAAAGTATAAAGAGTATATAGAGAAACAATTTTTTAACATTAAGTCTGATTTTAGCCATAGGATTTTTTTGTAGATGTTCTTTGTCAGATTGAGGATAGTCTCACCCTTGTTTTGCTTACATTTCTCATCATGGATGAATTTCAAATTTTCCTGTGTACACTTTCTGTACCCTTTTGAGATACTCATATGTCTTTTCTCTTGTATTCAGTTGATTGGTGAATTACATTAATTGATTTTCAAATGTTAAACCGTGTATTAGTCCATTTTCACACTGCTGATAAAGACATACATGAGACTGGGCAATTTCCAAAGAAAGAGATTGGACTCACAGTTCCATGTGGCTGGGGAGGCCTTGCAATCATGGTGGAAGGCAAGGAGGAGCAATCACATCTTACATGGATGGCAGCAGGCAAAAAGAGAGCTTGTGCAGGGCAACTCCCGTTTCTAAAACCATCAGATCTCATTCACTATCACAAGAACAGCACAGGAAAGGCCCGCCCCCATAATCCAATCACCTCCCACTGGGTTCCTCCCACAACACGTGGGAAGTGTGGGAGTTACAATTCAAACTGAGATTTGGGAGGGGACACAGCAAAACCATATCAAATTACCTTCATATTCCTGGGATAAACTATTTGATCATGATGCTTTACACCTTTTATATATTGCTGAATTTATTTAATACACATATTTGGGTCTACGGATATTGGTCTATAATTTTATTTTCCTTTTATTTATTTGTCAGGTTTCAATATCAAGATTATACTGGCTTTATAAAATGAGTTGAGATTGGCTCATTCTTCCTCTATCTTCTACAAGAGTTTATGTAAGATTGGTATTATTTCTTCCTTTAGTTTAATAGAATTTACCAGTGAAGCCATCTGGGCTTGCAGTTTGCTTTGTGAAAATGTTTTTTATTATGAATTCAACTTCTGCAACAGTTATGGATCTATTTTTAATTTTGACTTTCTGTTTTCTGTTGTCTTAATTTTGGTTAGTTGTGTTTTGCATGGAATTTGTGCATTTCACTTCAACTGTTGAGTTTATTGTATGACATTGTTCATATTGTTCTATTATTATCCTTTTATATTTTTAGAAGCTGTAGTGATGGCATTTTTAAAGCATTTACTATGTGCTTGTCACTGTGCTGCCTGCTTTATGTAGATTATTCTATTTTATTCTATTTGGTTTTGTATTAGGTACATTAGAAATTCATGCCTACTCAGTGGCTATACAAATCACTACTAGTTTTTATCATCCGTTTGGTTGAGGCACATCCCCAGCTTGTAGTCCAAAGCCCTGAAACATCAGGGGTCTCAGGAGCCACACAGATATGCACAGCTTGAAACTAGCTTCCCATTTTTGGCATGTAGCTGACTTGCGGTATGTTAAGAGAGGTTGCCAGACTGCTCCATATCCTCATGCTCTAGGGTAGTATTACAGTTCCTTTAGGTAATACTTTAGGAGATCTTGTCTGAACTAATGTAGTCTTAAGTTCTTCTTCCTTTCCTAGTTTTTTGATAATATGCTCTTTTTAATACATGCTACAGATTCCTGCAGTATTTATGATGTTTGTTAAAAGTATAGATGCATCTGTGAAAATGGTAATTCACATTACTGGCAATAGTTACTGAATGGTTGAATGGAATGGAACACTTGTTCTCTTCCATTATATAAGCTCTCTATATTCTGAAAAAGTGGATCATATTATTCTAGTTATAATTCTTATCTCTTCTGTTTGATAAAAATCCTAATATTACTTTTCATCAGACTAGGAAGATCTTTATGATCTCTAGAAAGGCTGCAGACAGGGACATGTATAAAGAGTACAGATTCTCTTTAGTCTCCCCTGAGAAATATTTTTATTGGCAGTAAATAGCAATATTTATTAATTCATTAATAACAATTGCTATTAACATAGCAATATTATTTTTATTAACAATAAATAGCTTTGAACTTCCCTCATTTGATCTTTTGTTTAAATTTAAACCTGTTTATTCTTATACTAGGTCAATATTTTTTAGTGCATTTTAAAAAGTAAAATACCATATAGAAATTGATATTGGTAGCTGCGAGAGCTGGGGGTAGGCTGTTTTCCTGCCTACAAGGCAACATCCCTACACTATGTAATGCACTGTATACCATTTCCCAACCTGAGAGGCTACTTTGGTTTGGCTGTTAACGTGTTTTATAAATATGATTTGTTCATAACTATATCTGCAATTTTTCTCACCTTGTTCCCAACCTCTGCCACAGTTTGAAATATCCTAATTTGTAGCCCCAGACCTACCCACTTATCTTTCAAGAGCCCAGCTGAAGTAAGTCCTGCATCTTCCTCAAAGCCTTCCTAGACCACCTCGGATTTCCTGGCTCTCCTTGTCTTCTAAGTTTCAGCAGTGTCTGTTGTCTGACCCACAAAATTGGGCATGTGAACATGGGTTGTCCATGTTTTCTATCTCATTGACCCAGCCTTATAAGCTTGCTGAGAAGAGACATCTCTTCTGCTGCCTTTGAGCAACAGCCATGGTGCTGGGTACAAGAAATAATTTTGACTGAAAATGATTTTTCATTTTCTACCCTATTGAAATTTAGGAAGAAATGTTATTGTCAACTGACAGAGCAACTTAACAGTAGGATCTCTCTTTTTCGAAGTGCCTGGTCAGTTTTAGAGTGAGCATTGATTCAGAGGGTTCAGATAAGGGCCCAGGTACAGATGTCCTTGTCCACACCACATCTTTGAGAGTTGTCCAGGCCAAAGAAGAGAACAAAATGGCATCAACTGCTGTACAGCCTGTGTTTCAGTAGACTCTGAGGGACACAGCCTTATCACAGAGCATGGAGATTAACACATGTAATTCTTTGTAAAGTGAAAGAGAATGCGTTGCTGAGAGTGAAAGGAATGGTTTTACAGTACAGCAAGTGCTGCCATGGACACCCTGGCCATAGAACCACCCACAGAGTAAACAGAGCACAGGATTTCAGAGAGAAAAGAAATTGTGATTTTCCAAAGGAAGAAGAAATAGGATCCTAATGGATGTGGAACCTCTTTTTTATTATTTTTCTGTATGTTCTCAGAATAATGCCCACTTGTTATCCTGGATTCTCCCAAGAGTAAAATGAAACTCCGGTCATCGGCATTATCATTGTCATTATAATCTTCCTCCTTCGCCTACTCAAATAATCATATTTGAAAACACATAGAATGGTGAGATTTTTATGCTGTGTAACATTTGCTCTGGACATCCTTAAGCAAAATCACATGAGAAATGTTACTTCAAGTCCACTAAGTCTGTCATAGGTGAGAATAATTTCTTGGCTGGGGAAATATGTCTTTTTTAAATAGTTCTTCTATTTATACTTATAGGTAAACCTTTAAAATTGTAGGCAAAAGCATTGCCAGAAGCTCTTATTTGGAGAGATTGAGACATGGGTTAATCTGGAAATAAAGAAAAGCCCTCATATTCAAACCCGGCAGTGAATTTTATGGTGATATTGCAGACTAATTGTCTTATTGTTATAATGCATTACTTAACCACACAGCCCTGCCTTTCTTACATGCACATACTATTTAATTCCTTGAGCCTGAATTTCCTTGTCTGTAAAATGGAGATAATGTATATGTGACTTGTAACGATGTTGTGAGGATATAAATAACTAGTGAATAATTTAGCAGAGCAACTGGTACTTAATAGGTTCTCAAGTTATTTCAGTCTAACCATAAAAATAATATTGCCACTGGCTTTGAATTCTAATTTTATTTTTTCATATGAAGTGGACAACAGCTTAAAAATTATAAAGTCTTCAAATAGTTTTACCACTCGCAACCAAGACACACTGTATAATCCCACATCAATGGATCTTAGTAGTATAAAGAACTGAATAGCAAGGAAGAAACTGAGTTAGAACTCTGGTCTATTTTAAATGATAAATACTAGCTGCGATGTAAAACCATTTGTGCATTTCCTCAATAACTCTACTTTGAAAGTGCACTCCATTTTTAAAGTAAAAGCACATTTAAGATTGATAGTAAGAAAAATTTACTACTTGTTCCTGCATCAAGGTTATAGAGCAAATAATACAATGAAGGTATTATACATATTCGTAGATATATATGAGTATAGTTTACACCAGCCTATCACATAAATCAACTTGTAAAACTCTCCTTTCTTGTTTCCAAAGAGAGTACATATGATATGGCATCTACCATGGAAACTAAACCAACTTGGAAATAGCAATAATGTCCTTAATTCAGTAATTCTTTTTCTTTTAGCTGTGTTTTTCCTCTGGGTAAACCTGTCTGCACACTGGATTTCTTTCTAAATCTGAATGTCCTCTCTGGCCATATTGAAGAATGTGCTTACTGTACTGTTTCATTAAACTGCTGTGTTATCGGGTAATTGTTTAAACATAATGCCATAGCACTATCAAAAGGAAAGGTGAACTAATGGCATTTGCAAATGTCAGGGATTATCTTAACACTTTTATTATAGTTTATAAAAAGTAGGTTCAGGGCATTTCATGGCAATTATTTCTACAGAAATTGGTTATTTAAATAAATTGCTAATTATCTGAAGATGACAGTATTGAAAATGCTACTAATGAGTTGTTTAATAAGTGTAGCTTGTGGTGGCCACCTACAGGTTGAAAATAGAAAGAACATACATGTAGACTAATTATGCCTAGTAAATGCTGTATATTTTTCTCTCTAGTGACAAATTTAAAGACATTTAGGTCTTCATGCCATCTTTTGAGTCTTGGACAGTATAGTGAGTTTCTAAGCTCCTCATAAATTTGGTTTTGGTTCTAAAACAAATTTCACTTTGCTTCTGTAATTGTCTTTGTCCTATTATTCTTGGACATAATTATCTTTAGTTATAGCTAGTATGATTCTATAATTTATCATCTGAACTGGGATACTTTTAGACCAAAGGAAGATAGCTATTGTTACATCATGTAATTACAAATAAATACAGGTATAATAAACTGGGACTCTCCTGGGCAAACTGGGCTATATGGTTACTCTAGTTATACAATTACTAACTACTCTACTTCTAATTTAATTTTTATCCAACAATTAATATAATGTCTATTTTTCTATAATATTGATTTTTATGGTTTTATCATACCTGGATAATATATCTTTATTAATTATAACAATTATTATTATTAACTCTTCTTTCTAAAGCTTAATTTATATCCAGACATTTAAAATCAGGAAGCAGCATAGCATTGTGGTTAAGAGCGTGGTGTTGGGAGTCAGGTAGGCCTGGATTCCAATACTGGACCCATACTTTCTAACAGTGATCTTGAGGATGTGGCATTTATCCCTACTGAATCTCAGTTTACACATCTATAAAAATAGAGACAGAAATACCTATTTCATAGTAATGTTACCAGCACAATGTATGCAAAAATAAATAGGAAAATATCTGTCAATTAGAAAGCATTCAAAAGAGGAGCATTTATATTTAACATATTTAATCTTAAAAGTTAACTCATACTTGCTTCTTATCTAAGTTACTCACTGGTATCTATTGGAAAACTATAGAGCATGTAAAATTGCTCTTAAACTACCAAGAAAAAGTTATAGTATCCCCCGATTTTGAATTGGAAGAGAAAAACTAATCCAATATTTCCTGTAGTACAGAGAAGTCTTTCTGTTGCATCTTGCTGTCAAGTAGCCATCAAGATTCAAGGAACAGGGAAGTCCCATTGTAGCTGCTTTCATTGCTGAATTTACAATAAATTAATTATAAAAATAAGAATGATAAAATCAATCGTGTATGCTGAATTGTTCGTCCCAATTTTCTACATAGGATAAGCCCTTTTTTTCATGGTTATCCTTCAAATATTTGGAGACCATTTATAGGATTTCTTTCAATCACTATATAGATATATATGATATGTGTGTGAGAAAGACAGATCAAGAGAGATCATTCTATTCACTCTGTTGTGTTTGTAGATCTTTTATCTAAAATATTGGACACAGAACCAAACATGTTCTTTGTAATGTACAGAGGATAGAATCACTGTATGTATCACCCATATATAAAAATGTCACATCATATATTCGGATGATGCTTATTCTTGTAAGGTGAATTTTAGGAACATTATAAAAATAGATATTTTCACTACAGAAGTAAATTATAACACCGTTTTATCAAAAAGAATCCAACAATAAAAAGTATATATATATATAAGCTTGAAAGGTCTTCAACCCCTTTACTGCAGGACTCACCCCCTTTCCCAGAGATAATACCTGTGAACAGTATGAAATTCAACATTATATGCATTTACATGCACACATACTAAATGTAATCACATACTTTTCTTGACAACAATGGGACCATACTATATATATTGCTCTGCTACTTGTGATTAACTCTTAACATTATAAATTAGAGCTATTTGCATGTCAATTTTAAAGGTTTTCTAGAATATCATATATTGATGAACTATAATTTATTTAATAGAGTAACTACTCGTGATCCTTTAGATTGTTTTCCACTATTTTGCTACAGAAAATAATACTTCCAGGAACATTGTTGTATATTTGACTTTGTGTCTAAGCACTAATGGAACAGATTCTTCAAAAAAGACTTAGAAGAGAGAGATATATATATATACACAGACACACACACACACACACACGTTGCAAATTACACTTAAAAATCTAATAAAGATTTATTCACACAGATACACACATTTACTACCATAGACTCAAGCTATGAATATTCATAATTTTGAAACCAATGAAATAACATA
Source organism: Nomascus leucogenys (assembly GCF_006542625.1). Lineage (NCBI taxonomy): Eukaryota > Metazoa > Chordata > Mammalia > Primates > Hylobatidae > Nomascus > Nomascus leucogenys. The sequence goes on from NC_044392.1 coordinate 77,628,829, forward strand.
TGGGTTACAAAAGGATGCCCAAATGTTATATCTAGGAATGAATATTAACAATCCTTAAAAATTAAGTTTATCCTTATATGTGTTATAGCTGAATGTTTATTTTTCTGATCAATTTTCTCTGGCTTTGACACTAATATTAGCTTATATACAGTATAAGCTAGGCACTGTGCCAAGTCTTTCCCATGAGTTGTATCATCTAATACATCCCAACTCCCTAGAATATTATTGGTATTAATGTCCTTGTTTTTCAATTAGGGAAAACCAGTGTTTTAGGAAGTTGAGGAGCTTGCTCAAAGCTACAATTGTATAAAGCAAATGATTTGAGACTTACGCCTAATTGGTTGGACTTCCTCTGTGTTCTCATAGCATCAGTCTGTACTGATACTAGTTTTCTTAGGCAAAAATAATCCAAAGATGGTCCCTTTTGTAATTGCTGCATTGTCACTTCTCAATAATAACTGAAAATGGGAACTTTCATGTCGCAGAGACTTTATTTTTAATCGTATTAGATCCTTTTTAAACTACGTGACACTGGATAAGTTATTTATTCAGCTTGAGCTTCTCTTTCTTTATGTACAAAATAGAGAGGACAGCGCCTAGCTTCAGAGTTATAAGGGTTAAAGTATACAGTGTACATGAAGCCCCTGCCTCAGTGTCTGCACATGGAAATCACTCTATGAGTGAGTGATCCTACTCATTCCACTAACAGTAGCTGACACTTTCAGAAAGGAGAATGGCCCTCTTTGGTGAATATTATTAATTCTCTTGGTAAAAATAAATGCCTAACACATGCTAGGTACTGAGTTATTTAACATGAATCCACTAGGAACATATTGAATGCATTATGAAGCAGATAAACATAGCTATGAAGATATGAAGTCTTGGAGAAAACAAAAAATTCAACTAAAGTTAAAACATTTTCAGAAGAAAATTTTTAGCTTTTCTGAAAAAACTAAAATAACATCAAATAATCAACTTTATTTTTTCCATTTCTTCTCTTTAAATTACACATCTCTACATATAACCCTAGATCCTTTTAGTACTTCAGTTTCTGGTTGAATTATGCAAATATTCTCAGAGGACCCTAATCCATGTGTAAAGATGTTATTTTTAAATAGCTGTGTCTCATGTATTTATTAGTATATTAACTTCATTAACATTTTACACTTATTCTAGTAAAGCATAAATTTGTTGGTGCTTCATTTATATGTAGTTTATAAAAATCAATCTCTCACCTCCTAAATCCTTGAAATTCTTGATCTACTAATTTTTTTCTTCTGGATGATGTTAAACCTATTAACAATTAGACAGTCAAGGTTCAATTTCTAATGAATTTGTTATCCACTTAATTCATTATATTTTAATTAATGTAAGCAAATTAAAACTACATTTTCTTTTTGCATACACAGTGAGCACGAATGAGTATTATAACCCAATTTCTGTTTTATTGCCAGCTAGAGCTATTATCAGGGAGTTTATTGTGGACTTAGTTCTAACAATTAATTGTGTAACAGTCGCTGTCCTAGGAGTCAAATGATTAGGGGGAAAAAGACAAACAGAATTAAACTCAATTATTCAAAATTCCAGTTATTTAGCATATGTTCCACACTCTCTTGCTCATTAAAAATTCCTTTTTTCTTCAAGGATTTAGTTATGCAAAGTACATCTCTGCCTCCTTTTCACCAATAAACTTGAGTTCAGATATTGTAATTAAAATCCATGGACATTTTGCTTATCAAAAAAAAATTCTTAAATATATTGATGTCAGCCTTTTGAGGCTTTTTTCCCTTTGGAGTCAAAGTAATCTTCATCAACATTATGACACTGCTAAATGACAGCTGTTAGGAAAAGAGTAAAAGGAGGGGACATGTATGGTCCTCTTAAGGTTTCAGAGGATAAAGTTCTGTCATCATAGGCATCATGCTTTTGTCTCCAATTTAAAAATTGGTTTTAATTGCATCACTAAACACACAAGAACACAGAAGGCAATGTCAAAGTAAACTACATAAATGCTCCCTCTGAAATCAATTGTCCTTGAGGGCAGTACAAATTATAACAGCAAACACTTCTACAATTTTTATTATGTGCTAGCCTTTTATATATATTATGTAATTTATTCTTCAGAACAGCTCTATGAAGACGTTATTACAATTTTTATTATTTTATAGATGACAAAATTGAGACTCAGTGGGATTTAAAAGTTTTCACAAAGTCACACAGCTTATAAATGGAACTAAGATTTGAACCTCAGCAGTTGGCCCAGTTGTCTCTCTGACGTTGGTAACTAGTTCATCCTCAAATTGCCTTCTTGATAGAATTCATATTAATAGTATTTATAAAATGTATAATGTTCTAACAAATGTGAATTGTTTCTAATGGAATACTGGTAGAGAATGAATAACTGGATTCAAATTATTACCTTGAAATAACCTACTACAGTGATAAGACCTGGTGTTTTGTGAGTCAAGCGTAGACATATAGTTAGGACACAAACTGATGAACCAGGAAAAAAAAGCCATAGGTGCTTAAAAATATTTTGTGGATAGACAGATTAATGGATAAATGAAGACTGAGTAAGGAACCTGATTGCCATGATACATTAATACACATATATCAATATATAATATTATAGCCAATGATAGCGTTTCTGAAATTTATTTAAAATGATATCTGACAAACGAGAGTTCATTTTCTTAAGAAAAATACTTTTCATCAAAATCAGATTGATTAACTTAATTCAAAATCTCTGGCTTACTAAAATGGTTTTCTGAAACATGAACCAATTCAAAAATGTTCTGTGTAGTTTATCTAAGACAATCTGTGAATTCAACACACTGATTTGTATTTTAAATTGTGACTACATGGAGGGCCTAGAATGATTAGAGACCAAAAGTTACAGTTCAGTCTAGTCCACTAGGAGAGCCACATAATGCAAAGCAAAGTTCTTGGTAGCAATGTTGCAACTTATAAGTCCAGTTCATTTTTTGTTTGTTTGTTCGAACCTGCAGCTTGTTTCAAAACGTAGGAACTCAGAATGGCTTGATTTTTATTGGAGGATTCCACACAGTTGAAGCAGAATGGCTTGATGTAACTGAATTCCCCATTAGGTTCATCTGGCCACCCCATGTAGATGAGGGCTTAATTTAAATTGCATGTTACCTGTTAGTTCATTTAAGTGTATAGGATTTCAATTTCTTGATTTAAACCTTGTTGTTTCCTTAAGGATAGAGCCCGCATACACATTCTTTGAACTTCTTACACTGGCTTCTTCCTCCCTAGTCTTTGGTCTAAAAATCATTAATCACTGTAGCACTGACAAAATTTTAAAAGACCTTTATCTCGATAATTGTAATTCAGGAAGTCTTTATGATTTTAATTGGCATATGTACAATTTTGTATGGCATTGATATATGTATTTTCTTTAAACCAACAGTTTTATTTTTATCTTGAACCTATTATTACTTCATTTCTGTCATTCTAAAACTAAAAATAAATTCTATATAGCAATTTAGAAAAGTCTTTTTATATACCTTCATTTTCCTTCTAGAAACCGTTCTTAGTGGATGAAGTCATTCTTAAAACCTATTCCCCATAAAAATGCTGAGAACAGGTAGATTATATTTCATATTAAATCAGTTGAGTTATAAAAAATCAAATTGGGTTTATAATGGAAATAAAAACTGAATTTACTGTAGTCCAGCAACCGAGAGATCATTTCTTCATTTTTTGGATCTCATTTCCTCCAAGAACATAGTTACTCTTAACTTGAAAAAATACTCTTGTTTTTTGAAAAGTTTTTCTGTTCATTAGGTACATTATAAAAGCCTTAGAAAGGAAGAAAAGCATAAATTAGAAAATGTCTTATTGACCTAATTGAACATCTTCAAATGCCAATAAGAATTTCCTGATTTTTTTAACACCTGTGTAATAATGTTGCCCTTTAAGTGTCACTGGTTAATTTTTCAAAGCTGTGTTGCCATTTTATGTCCATTAATATCAATAGAATATGTGGCCAAATCCCTGTATACCACTTTGAAATTTTACCCCTTACTGTTAATGATAGTCTTCTAACAGTGGAGGTAGAAATAAATTATTTATCTACTTAGCTCAAATTTACTCTCTTGGGTCAACTAAATAAGGGGGGAAAAAACCAATATTTCTTTATTACTTCAAAGTAGTGTGTATGTAAAGAAGCCATTGGGTTAGTATGTATTGACTATGCCAGTTATATTATGCAGAGATAGCTGTGTGTCTATCAAAAAGTTTGTTATAGCTTTCTTTAAAAAATGCTTTCCTTTAACTTTTGTTATGTAGATTTCTTTCAGTATAACTAAAGATATGTGTATATATATGTGTGTGTTTGTATTCTCACTATAAATTCTGTCCACCATTAGCCTTTTTATGGTTAAAACATAAAAACTGTGAGGAATCACTGATAAATAATATAGAAGTAGAATCTTAATGTCCACTTTCTAATTTGCCCAACTTAATACTTTGTATTCAAAATGTCTATTATGAATTTTGAAGTATCAGCATTGAATATTCCTAAGGAATACTATAGTAATATGTAGAGGAAGATGTTTTAGGTGTGGGAGCCACAAGTAGACATTTCCACAAACATTTTTGTGTTGAGTACAAAAGCATTAGTCATGCAAACGTTCAGTTTTATCTGAAACAGATATGAACAGGATAAAAAGAAAGCCACTGATTTTTTTTTTTTTTTTTTTTTTTTTGAGACGGAGTTTGGCTCTTGTTGCACAGGCTGGAGGGCAATGGTGCGATCTCGGCTCACTGCAGCCTCCACCTCCCGGGTTCCAGCAATTCTCCTGCCTCAGCCTCCCCGGTAGCTGGGATTACAGGCGCCTGCCACCACATCCAGATAATTTTTGTATTTGTTTGTAGAGACGGGGTTTTACCATGTTGGCCAGGCTCGTCTCAAACTGTTGGCCAGGCTCATCTCAAACTCGACCTCAGGTGATCCATCTGCCTCGGCCTCCCAAAGTGCTAGGATTACAGGCATGAGCCACCACTCCCAGCCTCTGTTTTAGACTTTATTTTTTAGAGCAGTTTAGGTTCACAGCAAAACTAAGAGGAAGATACAGAGATATTCAATATATCCACTGCTCCAACACATGCATGACCTCCCTCATTATCAACATTCCCCACTAGAGTGATACATTTGTTGTCATCGATGAACGTGCATTGACACCTATAGCCTAACCACCCAAAGTCTGAACTTTACAATAGGTTTCACACTTGGTGTTGTGCATTCTACGAGTGTAACAAATACATTCTCTAAGTGTGTTTTGTGTGTGTGTGTGTGTGTAAATGTGCAACAACATGTATCCACCATTACAGTATATATAGTATTTTCAGTATCCTAAAAATCCTCTTTGCTCTGCCTATTTATCGCTGACGTTCACTCCTTACAACCACTGATATTTTCACATCTCCACAGTTTTTCCTTTTCCAGAATGTCATATAGTTGGCATCATATGCTATCTAGCCTTTTCAGCTTGAAAGCCCTTGTTTTAACTTTTTGTTTCTTTTCTTAATTATTTTATTTAATTTTTAAATTTAATTTAATTTAATTTTAAGTTCTGGCCATTTTTTAAAGGAAGGCTGTGTGTGCTACCTCAGAGTAAGCACTCCAGTAAATACACATTGATATTGCTGGTGACTAGTGGTGGTGGAGGTGATGACAAAGAACTCGCCACATGAGGCTGAACCAGTTGTTTGTTTATGTTGTTTGTGGAGCCCTGGTTTAAGGCAATGTCAAATTCTTGCATAAATTGAACTGTCTTTAGTTCAGAAAATGCTTAAAGGACCCCTGACTTATAAAGGAACACCAGGAATATCTAATTATATTCCTTTATTATGAAAGCATTAATGTACTCTGGGATGTTTAACATTTGAGAATTCAAAGCAGCTTTAGTACAATATATTCATTATAAAAATAGCCCCAAAGTATTCTTTCTATCCATACAATTTTTATTACTATTAGGGAATAATATACTGGCAATGTCTGGCTAATTAAATATTTAAAAACTAAATGCATGCACTCTAATTACTAGATTCTAGTAAATTCTCTTTAACTTGATTAAAACTTTCTAATATGTGAAAAATTGGATTAGACTCCCTATTATTTTTTCAAATTGTGGGAAGTACATATAAAAAGCAACATGGAATCTGTAAGTTCATCAGCACCTTGCCTTTTTTTACAGTCTGTGTTCACAGCATCTGCTTTGTACTCTAAAGAAACATAACATAGCTGTATGTCTATTGATGTGCTGTATGTGATTGTTTTTCTTTTCAAAATCTGCTGTTCCTTGTTTTTTGTTTGTTTGTTTGTTTTTGAGACAGAGTCTCACTCTGTCACCCAGGCTGGAGTGCAAGGGTGTGATCTCGGCTCACTGCAACCTCTGCCTCCTGGATTCAAGCAGTTCTCCTACTTCAGCCTCCCAAGTAGCTGGGATTACAGGTGCCTGCCACCACGCCTAGCTAATGTTTATTTTTGTATTTTTAGTAGCGATGGGATTTCACCATGTTGGCCAGGCTGGTCTCAAACTCCTGACCTCAGGTGATCCATCCACCTCGGCCTCCCAAAGTGCTAGGATTACAGGTGTGAGCCACTGATGCTCAAATATTCTATGCAATCTTTTACGTATTACCGTATATCAAGTTGTAATATGCATGTAATATGTGTGCATAGAGAATTCTGTGTTTGCTGTACCTACTTGTATAACATGTCTAAATTCAATATTAGTATCAAAGTCCTTAAAATAAATAAACATCCATTAACAAATTAACATGCTTTAAAACAACATTTATACACTACATATGTATACATCTTAAACAGAGATAAAGTAATTTGAAATTTGTCCAGTGACTCTGTCATCACATGATAGTAATAGAAGTAATATAAGACAGTATACTCAAGTGGTCAGTGTGCTAACCATTGATTATTCTGATTTTGTGTAGGGACAGCAATCAGACCTATTGCTTTAAGAGCTGTGACCTCCATTGCTCGTGCTCTGCCTGGATTTCCCATTTTGGCTACTGGTGGAATTGACTCTGCTGAAAGTGGTCTTCAGTTTCTCCACAGCGGTGCTTCGGTCCTCCAGGTAGTCATTGTGTTTGTCTGTCCCTTTTAAAAATCTCCATCTCACAAATACAATGTAAGTTATGTGACAAAAAAAATAGATTCTTTTTTGGGCCTCTTGAAAAGGAGGCCATTTGGGATCAAAATGGCAGCATGTATTAAGTTCCTCTGACAAGTTATGAAGAGACCTGAGGTATATTTCCTGTCCTGTTGAGGGCTTATGAACCCACTCTCTTTTCTTTTCTTTTTTTTTTTTGAGAAGGAGTCTCGCTCTTTCACCCAGGCGGGAGTGCAGGGGCGCGATCTCGGCTCACTGCAGGCTCCGCCCCGCGGGGTTCACGCCATTCTCCTGCCTCAGCCTTCCGCGTAGCTGGGACTACAGGCACCCGCCACCTCGCCCGGCTAATTTTTTTGTATTTTTAGTAGAGACGGGGTTTCACCGTGTTAGCCAGGATGGTCTCGATCTCTTGACCTCGTGATCCGCCCGCCTCGGCCTCCCAAAGTGCTGGGATTACAGGCGTGAGCCACCACGCCCAGCTCCGACTCTCTTTTCTTAATACATTTATTCACCCACGTGATCCTGAAATAAATTAGATCAGGTACCAAAATGCGTACTGTCCTCCTGGAAAAACAATACCTGAGGAAATCTGGGTAAAAGTAAAATCTCAATTGAAAAACAAAATGAAATCAAGGGTTTGAAAATCTATGTCATTACCAAATTCGATCCTGAGATTCCTGGCAGCCAAAGAAGGAAATTGTTGGCTTTATAACTTTTAAAGTATTAAAATAAATTGATTGTTCAGCTTCTTGTGGTACAAAGCTGAGGGAACTTCTTTCTTCCCTTGTCCTCTTAAAGGGATGCTGTGAGATGTAGTGAATTGTACTCTTAATAATACCGCTAAAATAATAAAAATTAGGACTTTAAAAATTATTCATATACTTTTTAAAAATAATGTTGCTCAACATGGGCTTAGTACTGTCAGCACATTTTAGCATAAGAATTTCTGATTCAGGTTTTGTAGTCTGAATTGGCCTAGGGACCAAGCTTTTTATATGACTAGACTGTGAACTCTCTGGTAATACTCCATTAATAATGACTTCTCACTACTTAGCATTGATGGTAATTGGAAAGCAGAAAGTTTAGCATCACATATTCTCTGGCAAAAGGGTTGAGTGTAAATAGTTCATGTTGCTAATTTGACAATCAGAATTAACATTGTTCTATAAAATACCTACACTCTACGGTTGAAATACTATGTATTAGAAAGCTAATGGAGGCAGACTTCTGCTTCCAAGAAGATGGAATAGATTTACTTTTCTCTATGCCTCCCACTATATACAACTAAAAACCCTTATATATAAAACTGATGATATAAGAAGACTGAAAGGTGAAGAGAAGGCAGATTGGCTAGGGATCTCAAGACCCGAGAAACAACACAGTGGTGAGTTTCCTGGGATTTTTTTCCTCACATATCTCATCTCACACTTGGAGCCAAAGAAGCTCAACAACCCAGAAACAACAATAGGTGCAGACGAAAAGCCTGCTGTCTCTAGCCAAAGAACCAGGAAAGGGGCAGCCTAGCAAGAGAGAGAACTTTTAGACATAACTTCCCTGCTCCACCCAACACCACAGATAAATATTCCATCCCTACATCCATCCATGCAAGCAAAGGACAAGTAGGGATCTTAGACGTCCACCCTCATCAAGCAGTCTCACATCCCCACTGGGCAAAAATGAGCCCTCACCCCCATCCCATATCAGAAGCCTGGACTTCTGCCCTCACCTGAGAGTAATGAGGTGTCCCTCCTCCCCGCTTCTGCAGTAGTAGTAGAGGAGGTCTAGTGCAAAGTCAGGACCTTCATCATCACTGTGTGGTCATAAGGCCACTCTCCTTTCCTCCTTCTTACGGTGTCAGTGAAGGCCAAGTAGGGAGCAGCAATAAGGCGTGCCTGCACCTCTTAGCCAGGGGTGTGTCAGTGCAGGCTCACTGGAGAGCCAGAATTCTCACCTCTTCCCAGCAGTAACCAGGAGCCATGCCCCTTGGGTGTCCAAGAAAGCCAAGTAAGATACCTGGGCTTCTATCTGGCATTAAGGAGGTGGCGTTCTCCACTTCCCCTGCCAGACTGACACCAAGGAAAGCTAGCAGAAACAAAGTTTAAATAAAATCAAGAGTCTCTTAATATTATACCAAAATTGTCAAGATTTCAATTAAAAATTTCTCATGATACCAAGACCCAGGAAAACCTCAGCCTGGACCATAAAAAAGAATTGATAGATGCCCACATTAACATGACAGAGATACTATAATTATCTGGCAGATATTTTAAGCCTCCATTATAAAGCTGCACTAACAAGCAACTACAAGCATGATTGAAACAAATGAAACAACAGAAAGTCTGATCAAAGAAATAGAAGATATAAAGATGAAAATTTTGGACTTAAAAATGCAGTCACTTAAATACAAAACTCAACTGATGTGCTCAATAGTAAAATGAGAGAAAAGAAGAAAGAATCAGTGAACTAGAAGATAGAGCAATAGAAACTGGCCAATATAAAAAACAGAGAGAAAAAAAAAAAGACTGAAGAAAAGAATGAAAACAGCCCTCAGGGAACTATGGGACTATAACAAAAGATGTAACACTAATGTCCTCAGAGTCCCAGAGGAGAGGTGAAAAAGGCAGGAATGGAAAAAAATAATGGCTGAAAATATTCCAATTTTTGCAAAAGACATAAACCTGTAGATTCAAGAGGTCAAGGTAAACTTCCAAAGAGGGCAGCTTCAAAGAAATCCATACCAAAATCCATCATATTCAAATTTCTGAAAACTGAAGAAAAAGATAAAACCTCGATAACAGCAAGAGAAAGATGACACCTTACTTATTGGTGACAAACAATTCTAATAACAGGGGATTTCTCATCACAAGCCATGGAGTCTGGAAGGAAGTGGGACATTTTTCAAACGCTAAAACAAGAACTGTCAGCTCAAAATCCTGTGTCCTTCAGAAATGAGCCAGAAATCAAGACATTCTCAGCTAAAGAAAAACTAAGAGAATGTATTGCCAGGAATCCTTAACTAAAAGAATGGCTAAAGGAAGCTTTTTCAGAAGAAAGGAAATGATAAAAGAAGGCACCTTAGGATATCAAGAAGGAAGGAAGAATATGGAGCAGTGTCTTCAAAAAGAATCTGGAAGATAACAGTATCCAGGCTTGAGTATCACCTGAATTTATTTTCATCAACATGTAGAAATACCTGGGCTGAAGGATACAATGGAGTTATGAGTGGGTTTCAGAAGAGACTCTTGCTCATTGTCACGTGTGACCATGGGCAAGTCACACATGGAAGTAAAGACTATTGACTGTCTACTATGTGCTGGTAGTAATTGCTGCTACATACAGTATTTCCACAACCTACCTGAGAGCGAAATTTTTAAATATTTTTTTTTTATTGACATCAACTAAGGCTTGGAGGATGAAAGTGGTTGATATGGCTTGGCTCTGTGTGAGATTACAATTCAAATCTCACCTTGAATTGTAATAATCCCCACATGTTGTGGGAGGGACCTGGTGGGAGGTAGTTGAATCATGGGGGCAGGTCTTTCCTGTGCTTTCCTGACAGTGAATAAGTCTTACTAGATCTGGTGGTTTTATAAAGGGGAGTTCCCCTGCACATGCTCTCTTGCCTGCCACCATGTAAGACGAGACTTTGCTCACCATTTGCCTTCCACATGATTGTGAGGCTTCCCCAGCCATGTGGAACTGTGAGTCAATTAGACCTCTTTCCTTTATAAATTACCCAGTCTCAGGTATGTCTTTATTAGCAGTCACATGACTAGCAATGGAGCCAGAATTCCCATCTAGAGTTTCACAGCCACAAAGCAAATACTCTTCCAACTAGACATATTGCCTGTCTTCCATCACAGGACCTGTAAGACGGGAATATTAGTAATACGCAAGTCTTCCGTGCCCACTCAACGCTTACATGTTCAGGCTAAAGCTTACCTCTAAGAGTCAAGATTCTATGAAGAGAAGAAAAGTGAAATCATAGAAAACTAAACGAGAGTTATGTGTCTTGCGTGTAGATGTGTGCTCAGGGTGCAGATCCTAGTATGTCAATATACATAGGGTACTATGTGTCCTCATAGAAATGAATGGTGAAATAATTATTCAAATGTCAGTTTCTACTTAGGCTCCTCTTAGATGGAAAATCAGAAACTCACTGACTATGCCCATAAAGCCCATTGTATTCTGGACATGAAAGGACCCTGGAACTGGAATTGCAAGAACCAGTGGGACAGTTCTGGGGCAAGACCTTTACCATCTCTCTTTTGTGGGCCATGTGATTTCTTCTTCAGAAGAAACGAAATTTCTGTCCACTCTTGTTCTCTATATGGCTTACTCCTGCCTCCTCTGAACTTCTATCACATGGCTGTCATGACCCTTAGACCCACTCCACCTTGTAGCCTTTTAGCTCTCATTTCTCTATGAAGTGTCTCACTAGCTTACTGTCTATTGGCGTGGATTTCTTCTTTTTAACTTTTAAGTACAGGATACATGTGTAGGTTTGCTACATAGGTAAACTTGTTTCATGTGGTTTGTTATAGAGATTATTTTATCACCCAAGTATTAAGCCTAGTACTCATTATTTTTCTTGATCCTCTCCCTCCTCCCATCCTTCACCCTCTGATAGGCTCCAGTGTGTGTCATTCCCCTCTATGTGTTCCTGTGTTCTCATAATTTAGCTTCCACTTCTAAGTGAGAACATGCAGTATTTGGTTGTCCGTTCCTGTATTACCTTGCTAAGGATAATGGCCTCCAGCTCCCTTCATGTCCCTGCAAATGACATGATCTCATTATTTTTTATGGCTGAATAGTATTCCATGGTGTACATGTACCACATTTTCTTTATCCAGTCTGTCGTTGATGGGCATTTAGGTTGATTCCATGTCTTTGCTATTGTGAATAGTGCTGCAATGAACATACATATGCATGTGTCTTTATAATGGGATGATTTATATTCCTTTGGGTGAAGCTCAGACTGCTAAGAGAGGAAATCTGTTTGCCTAAATTTATCTTTTTATGCCAGGCCCCATCATAAGCCATTGGTTACCCCATGTATTGACAGCTTGGTGTGTAGCAGAAACGTAGTAAATTTTGGTTGAATGAATTTGTTAAATGAATGTGCTTGGTTATGGGTTTTTTGTTTTGTTTTGTTTTTACCAGAATTGTGAAGAGGGGACAAAAGGATTCACATGGTATAAAAAAATCATTACCTCTTTAGCTCTAGCTGGGAATAGCCCAGAGACTTTCCGGCTATTAAAATATTGGTTCCCAAATGATTTTGTTAAAAATGTAAAGTTTCACACATAGGTTTTTACTTCAGAAATGAAGAGGAAATCAAGACAATTTCAGCTAAAAAATACCTAAGAGAATTTATTGCCCAGAGAACTGGCAATCTAATCTGTAGAAATTTAAAGATTATTTATCAGCTCTGCCATTAGCTTGAGTCAGATTTTTAACTCAGCTGGAACATGTTTTTTTAACCAATATTAGCTAAAGTATGAACTAAAATCAGTATTAAGATACATATATATATATACACTTAGGATGATCATAAAGTGGGAAATATTTGAATTTATAATTTTAGTTTGGTAGTTCAGTGGAGGGTAGAGAATATATATTTCCATCTTTCTTCTGTTCTGAATTTCACTTCATTCCACTCCCTAATCTTGGGTTAACCTAACCTTTCATTCAGCATACTTTTAAGCTGTTGAATATTATTAGAGAAATTAATGTAACTCTGCAATTGGGCTTACTCCAAATACATAGTGTTTAATGTCTGCTGGGGTTTGGGTACTAGTCAGTATTTCTTTTTATTCTTCTATTTTTTTTTTTTTTTTTACTTCCCATCAAATTCGGTTTTTTTTTTTCTTTTTTTTTTTTTTTTGAGAAGGAGTCTCGCACTGTTGCCCAGGCTGGAGTGCAGTGGCGCAATCTCAGCTCACAGCAAGCTCTACCTCCTGGGTTCACACCATTCTCCTGCCTCAGCCTCCCAAGTAGCTGAGACCACAGGCACCCGCCACCATGCCCGGCTAATTTTTTTTGTGTGTGTATTTTTAATAGAGATAGGGTTTCACCATGTTAGCCAGGATGGTCTCGATCTCCTGACCTCGTGATCTGCCTGCCTTGGCCTTCCAAAGTGCTGGGATTACAGGCGTGAGCCACCGCGCCCAGCCTCAAATTCTTTCAGTTGGTTCGAATCTTTTTCATACAGCTCAGAGCCCTGAGCCTCTCCATCATCATCCTCCCATTTCTCTCATATCATCCTTTCATTGGCTCTCGTTGCCCAACCCAATTCTGTTCTCTCGTTTTACAATATTTATTAAATCTACCTTTCTAATGATTTCTATTCACAAGTGAAATGCGTACCAACAAAATGAATTCTTTATAGCAGGTATGACCAGACAAATGAAATTCATTTAAATATCTAGGTTATGGTGCTGATACACTGGAGTATAGAAATAGAAGTCCTATAATGGGTATAGAAATAGCAATATAAATAAATATTTTGCTTCTGATTTTTCTCATACACTATTCATCATGTATATAGACTATGTAGATAAATGAGTGCCCTACTAAAATTAAGATTTACACTCAGTAATTTCAAAATCTTATGTAATTAAGTGAGTTCACTGCTAAAATAAAGATTTTACACTCAAATTAGTAATTTCGAAATCTGTTCCAAATGAATCTATATTTGTAAATTAAGCCATATGACTGACATTAAGAAGAGTAATGACATTTCAAGAATGGAAAGCTAATTTTTTTCATAAGTTGTATAAGTGTGATAGCGCATACCTTTTTTCTTGCTTTATATGCATCACTGAGAATAATTCATTCATTCATTTTTTAATAAATATGTATTGAGACCCTACTATATATTCTTAGCATTGTTGTAGGAATTTGGAATATTTCTGTGAATTAAAAAAAAACAGCTGAAGTCTGTTACCTTATTGGGCTTACATTCTTGTGAGTGGAGACAGAAAAATATACAATAAATGTTAAATGTAAGTGTATTATATTTAACATAAGATAAGTGCTGTGGGAAACAAACAGACTTCACTGTAAAGATAATATTTTTATTAAAAATTGTTGGTTGTAAATCCTACAAAATTTTTTTTGAAGAAAAAACCTAGGTTACAGCATCGTTTGCTTAAATTTTTGCTAATTGAGGAATTAAACGTAAGTTCACAAAATATTGTATATCACCTCACAGTTTATTTTTAATTTTATTTATTTATTTTCATATGTATAATCAAACTGAACCTTATTATCACTTGATATACCAAAATACGTTTTGCATGTCAGCATACTTTGGTATATAGTGCTACCTTCAGTGGTCACATATTATCCCATATTATAAATGCACTGAAATTTATTTATAAAAGCCATTATATGAGTTCTTCTTCACTACTAGTTTAAGCAGTGCTGAGAAAACCAAATTGCATTTATCTCTAATTATTTCATAATATATTTTAGTATAATGTAATTGATCAGTAAAGGGCATATACTTTTTTAAACTTCTTAAAATTTTTGTGGGTACATAGTAGGTGTACATATTTATAGGTTACATGAGATATTTTAATATAAGCATGCAATGCATGGTAATCACATCAGCTAAATAGGGTCCACCTCACAGTTGATAAACTGAAATGTCTCTTAGGGTTTCAGATGACATTTTATTGGGCAATTATTGCTTTTCTTTCTTTCTTTCTTTCTTTTTCTTTCTTTCTTTTTTTTTGTTTTTTTTTTTTTTTTTTTTTTTTTGAGATGGAATCTTACTCTGTTGCCAGGCTGGAGTGCAGTGGCAGTGGCACGATCTCAGCTCACTGCAATCTCCACCTCCCAGATTCAAGCCATTCCCCTGCCTCAGCCTCCCGAGTAGAGCTGGGATTACAAGCGCGTGCCACCACACCCAGCTAATTTTTGTATTTTTTGTAGAGACGGGGTTTCAACATGTTGGCCAGGATGGTCTCGATCTTCTGACCTTGTGATCCACCCACTCAGCCTCCCAAAAGGCTGGGATTACAAGAGTGAGCCACCATGCCCAGCCCAATTATTGCTTTTCGTAGCAAAATTTGCTTCAAACTTTTTGAGCGAATTTTCTTGGAATGTATCATTTCTCCATGGCACTGTTTGTTTCTATGATCTTATTCTATAATGTGCTTTGACAAGATGTCAACATTTCAATGGTAAATCATCCAATCCTCTAACCTTAAAAAATGCTTCAGTGATTTTTTTTTTATGAAAAATGCCAGTGGAATGTTTGTAGGGATTCTATTGAATATTTAGATTGCTTTGGGTAGTATGGATATTTTAACACTATGGATTCTTCCAGTCCTTGAACATAGGATATCTTATCACTTACTTGTGCTTTCTTCAATTTCTTTAATTCATGTTTTGTAGTTTTCAGTGTACGGGTCTTTCACCTCCTTGGTTAAATTTATCACTAAGTGTTTATTTTTATGCTACTATAAGTGATATTAATTCTTTGATTTCTTTTTTGGATATTTTTTGTTAATTTATAGAAACATCAGTAATTTTTGCATGTGAATTTTGTATCCTGCAGCTTTATTGAGTACATTTATTCTAACTGTTCTCTTTTTTGGTGGAGGCTTTAGAGTTCCCTACTTATAATATGGTATCTACAGAGTCTATTTAACTTTTTCTTTCTGATTTGGGTGCTTTTATTTCTTTTTCTTCCTAATTAATCTGGCTAGGACTTCCAGTACTATGTGGAGTAAAAATGAGGAGAGTGGGCATCCTTGTCTTGTTCTTGATATTAGAAGAAAAGCTTTCAACTTTTCACTACTGACTATGATGTTAGCTGAATGCTTGTGATATATGGCCTTTACTGTACTGAAGCACATTCCCTGTATATCTAATTTTTTGAGAGTTTTTATTAAGAAAAATGTTCAATTTTGTCAGATGCTTTTTCTGCATCTATTAAGATTATCATATGGTTTTTGTGATTCATTCTGTTAATGTGGTGTTGTATTTGTTGGTTTGCATAGGTTTAATCATTCTCACATCTCTAAGATGACTGCTGTTTGATCATGGTGAATGATTCTTTTAATGTGCTGTTGAATTCAGTTTGTTATTACTTTGGTGAAGATTTTTGCACCCATGTTTATCAGAGATATGGCCTATACTTTTTTTCCTGTAGTACCCTTTTCTGGGTTTGGCTTCAGCGTAATACTGGGCTCCGCTGAAACTCAAACTCAAAATGAATTAAAGATTTAAACATAAGACCTGAAATCATAAAACTCCTGGAAGAAAATACAGGGGAAAAGCTCCTAGACATTGGCCTTGGCTATGATGGTTTGAACAGGACATCAAAGGACATGCAACAAAAGAAAAATAAGCAAGTAGGACTACATCAAACTGAAAACTTCTATACAAAAAAGGAAGCAATCAACAAGATGAAAAGACTTCCTATGGATTTGGAAAAATATTTTCAAACCATATGTCTTTTAAGGGGTTAATATTTAAAATATATAAGGAGCTCTCACAATTCAAAAGCAAAAAAAAAAAAAAAAAAAAAAACCTGATTTCAAAATGCTTTACTCAGGATCTTTGAAGAAAAAAAATGTGAAATCAGAAAAATGAGTGAGAGTTATTTGTCCTGAGTGTAGACGTTAATATTCTTTGAGTAAAGAACCTGAGTAAATATCTTTGAGTAAAGAACCTGAGTAAATAATGGACCAAAGGAGACATAAATGGCACAGATATTTGAATAGATGCTTAACATCACTGATCTTCAGGAAAATGCAAATCAAAACTACAATGAGATATTATCTTACACCTGTTAGAATAACTATTATCAAACAAGATAAAAATAGCAAGTGTTGATGAGGGTGCAAAGAAAGGGCAACTTTTGTTCATTGTTGGGGGAAATGTAAATTGGTGCAGCCATTATGGAAAACAATATGGAGGTTCCTCAAAAAATTAAAAACAGAACTACAATGTGACCTAGCAATCCGTCTTATGGGTAAATGCCCAAAGGAAATGAAATCAGCATTATAGATAGATAGATAGATAGATAGATAGATAGATAGATAGATAGATAGATAGATCTGTACTCCCATATTCTGTGCAGTATTATTCACAATAGCCAAGATATGGAAGCAACCTTAAGTGTCTATCAATAGATGAATGGATAGAGAAATTGCAGTATATATACACAATGGAGTTTTGTTCAGCTGTAAAAAAGATCCTGCCATTTGTGTCAAAATAAATGAACCTAGAGAATACTATGCCAAATGAAATAAGTCAAACCCAGAAAGGAAAATGTTGTATGATCTCTCTTATATGTGGAATCTAAAAAAAAAAAAAGTTGACTACATAGAGAGTAGAACTGTAGTTATCATATGTCTGTGCATGAAGTAGGAAGGTTACAGAGAGGCAGTTCAAGAATACAAAGTTGCAGTCATGTCAGATGAGTAAGTCTGGAGATCTAAAGCACAGCATGAGGAATCTAGTTAATAATATTGTATTGTATACTGGATATTTGCTAAGAGAGTAGATTTTAGACACTCTTACCACCAGAAAAAAATGTTACTGTGTAAAATGAGAGATGTGTTAATTGGCTTGACTGTAGTGATCATTTGACTGTGTATATGTACAACAAAACATCATGCAATACACTTAAATCTATATAATTTTAAAATGAATAAAATGCTTCAATGAATGCTGAATATAAAAACTAAGGAATTAGCTAGAGTAATCTGGGTACTCCAGATCATTTTCCTAGTACACTTTGGAGTGAAAATTACTATTACAACAGAACCAGATGTAACACTGTGGCCTAGAAATGAGATTCAAAACCGATTACAGGCTTGTGTTCCTGGGTAACTGCTCTTATAAGTTCTTCAGTCAACCCAACTGACTTCCAATTTATTTAAGTGAACTTCAGTGTCTTTGAAATCCCTGATTTTTTAATCTTATTTGACAGGCTTTCATTAGTTAGAATATGCAAATTAGAAATATGAAAAGGACAGATGAAAATTATCAGTAAATTTCAGGTACTGATATTTATAAAAACCTTCCTGTTAAATTATATTCTCAAACTATTCATAAACTCCTGAGGCCTTGAAATCTTTTTGAGGGCTACTCTGAAAAAAAGAAGTTTGCTTCTGACTGCCAATTATTTATTCATGAAGAGAAAAATAAATAAATAACTAGTAATTCACCTTCAAAACAGTTTGAAGGGAGAACTTTAATAAATTAACACTGGCTTTTTTAAGTTTTGGTTTCATTGTTAGTCCCAGATCTTATCTTCCCAATGAGTCCTGTATCTTCCTTCTAGTATTTAAGTACTAGACTACAATTTCTGTTGAAAAACTATTTAGGGATTTGTATTACAACCAAAGCCCAGACTGAGTCAGTTGCTTTCAGTGATAGGTTTCATTATAAAATGTTCACCTTCCTCTATAAATAAAAAATATACATACTATATGACCTTCTTTCACTGAATGACTGTAGGTTCCTAGAATTTAATTTAATTTAATGATATTGCCATTACAATTCATTACCTTAAGGACTTTGATTCAGAACGTCAAAAATTATCAGTTAATTCACAAACAATTATGACCTGTGCCTTCTTTGAGATTGTATGGATGTGTGTGTGTCTGTGTGTGTGTGTGTGTATGTGTGTATGTGTGTTTAATTCTATCTTTTCTGCGTGGGTTTGTCACTAAAGTTAATAGAAAATCCTTAAATATAACAGAAAGGTGAAGCATAGTGGGCATTTGCTGTGGAAAGTCATGGTCACATGACGGCCCCTCGCTGGACTCAGATAACCAAATCAATTTTTAACAATAATCAAAGCTGCTCTGATGGAGCTAGTTCAAGCTAAATGGAATTTTTTAATGTGATCAGGAAATGTATTATTTTATTAAAATTAGAGAAAAATAAGTAATTGAAGCAGCACGATGACACTGTTTCCACTTGAGTGCAGATGGATGCATTACCCATATTATCTCTTGGTCATAATATACACAGAGACTTCACTGCTTCAACTTTACTGACGGGTGTCTTTAGGTGATAAAAATTTTTCATCCTATATTACAAATTTTCATTGGGTAGGTGGAAAATATTTATTCAATAACTTCTAATTTTTTATTTCATCATCATTCAATTTCAAGCCACAGGATAATAAATGTAGTAAAAATACTTGACAGCATTCAAGATTATTTTAAATGGAATCAGAACTATTTCATGTAACTGGTTAAAAGAGAAATATTTTTTCTTTCCATTATGCGATTTCTTGTGTCCTGGCTTTAATGAATGTTTCACTTACAACTTTAAGAACAATATGTAAGTAGATATTTTTAAAAATAGAAACTCAATATTCTCATAATAATATATAAGAAAAAATGCTTTTAGTTTATCCATTCAATGATGTTCTAATTGCTGTGTCAATTATCACATTATTTTAAATTACTTTAATGGAAGGTTATTTTCAAGAGGTTTTCGTATTTAAAAAGCATCTTGATTCTAGTGCAACAAATGTTTATAAGCAAAGAGAATAAATTAAATGGAAACTTATTACATCTTTGAGTGACTACACGTTCTCCACTTGATAGAAGGATTAACATCTAGATTCAAGAGAAATTAATTGAAACTCAAGCTAATATTTTTGAAAGACAGTTTTACTATAGAAAAAAACAATTGCATTGCACAATGACTATTTCAAGTTAGAGAATAATCATGAGTTAGCTAAGATGTTTGCAGGCATATAGCTACAGAAAATTCCTGACCTTATATAAATGTCCTTGCCTAAATTTTTTCTTGTCCCTGACAAATCCTTTATACTGTCTGTTCCTATGTGAACTGTATGCAGAGATGTGGCTAATTAACGGTCTGACTTCTTTTTCAAAGAGTCTTCATATGCTTGACCAAAGTCTTAAACTACTATTTTTATTCTTCATTTTGAAAGAAAATCTCAGTTGTTTAGATATTCTTATTTCACATATTATTTTCTAAACATTGTATATCTTTGTTCCTTTCCTCTATTTCTGGTTTATCAGTGTCACTTGAAATGAGTTGTGATTAGATGGGTAACTGATTTTTTAATAACTGTGTCTTGTTCATCCAAATGACTATTAGAAATAGTTATTTGGGGAGGTAATGTAGTAACTACTCTTTATATATTGGGAATGGATTTCATTTCCCATTTTAAAAAGATAAGAGAGAGCCAAGATGAGTGACCAAAGTTGGTTGTTGAGTGAATTAGGTATCCAAAGTCATGAGTCTTTTTTCTGTTAGTTCATAAATTGATTTTAATTACCAGTTTACAGAGAAATGTTCCAAAATTGTTCTGAGCAGTGCCAACACCTTCCCAGGTGATTATTTTGAAAAGACCACTTCATTTTGATGTATGTAATTTGATATTTGTTTTAAAATTGTTTCAGTGTTTTATAGACTCTGGTACTAAGCTAGAGATCTAGAAAACCTAGACTGTACAGGGAATTTAGAGAGCTCTTAGACCATAGCAAAATATATTATAAAGAGTATTAATGATCTATTGATTATTACCTTCTATTTTTTCAAAAAGCCTTTTCCATATGTTAATTTATATAATTCTTATAAAGCTATGGGTATATCAATAAGCCTTTTTAACCCCATTAATAGATTTGCATATTCACAGTTTGTAATTTCCTTGAGTTTATTTTATCAGTTGACTTTCCAGTAGGACTAGGAACCATGTTACCTGATTTCTATTCTATAATTTGTCTCTGCATCCCCCACCCTCCCTGTTACTGTACTCAAGAAATGTGCTAGTAAAATGAAAGAGGAATTCAAAATAATAAACATGTGAAATCTTGCTCTTTCACTTATTAATTGCTGATTCTTCTCAGTTCTTGAGCTCTATCTGTGAGTAGTTTGTTTATACCCAATCATATAATTTTATAAATGAGATATTTGTTTTTGTCTTATTAAGTAATTTATCCCTGACTTCTTCAGTTTCCAAAATTATTTTGAATTCTGATCATTCTTTCCACATGCTGAGTAAAGAAAACTTTGAGATTTCTAGAAGACTGGCTACTCTGGGGCTCCTGGGCTGTACTTGGGGGAAGCACAGAAATCCATTTGATCACATTTTTGGATAACATGAAATTTGGAGTAAACTTGGAATAAAGAGTAAATCACAAAGTAGATTCAGAAAAATCAGGAGATGCATGCATGTGTGATTGATCTAATATGAGAAGATCCAGTTAATTATTGACAAAAGTAAGGTCCTATTCTTGTGTACAAAAACTTAACTATACATCTGAAGTGGAGTCAACCATGGCAAAGAGAAGATTTTGGGGAAAAACCATAGAGGGATATAATTGACAGCAAGATAAACAGTATAGCTTCCTTTAAAAAGTTGATCTTAGTTACATTTGAAATGTGGTATCTAGGAAAATGAAAATAATGTCCTCAATGAACTGTCATAAAATGGCATCTTTATCACCTAATGAGCCCCACTATATCCCAGGCAGAGCTCAAGCATCAAGGATATAAGGATATTCTCAGACACGTGAGACCTGCCCTCAGGCAGCTTGCGTGCTAGAAGCTCCCTCATAGGAGTGATGTCTTAGTCCATTTTCTGTTACTTATAACAGAATACTCAAAGCTGGGCAATTTTTAAAGAAAGGGAATATATTTCTTACAGTTATGGATGCGGAGAAGTCCAAGGTCAAGGGGCTGCATCTGGTGTGAGTTTTCTTGCTGGCAGAGACTCTCTGGAGAGTCCTAAGGTGGGGCAGGACATCACATGATGAGGGGCCTGTGCTTGCTAATGTGCTAGTTCAGGTCTTTCTTTCTTTTCTTGTAAATCCATGAATCCTAATCCCATGATAGTGCATTAATCTATGAATGGAATAATCCATTCATGAGGGCAGAGCTGTCATGATCCAATCACCTCTTAAAGACCCCACCTCTCAATACTGCCACATTGGAGATTGAGTTTCAACATGAGTTTTGGAGGGGACATTCAAACCATAGCAATGATAAAATAATTGAGCCATTCAGAGAACTGAGAGAAGAGTATCCTCCTGGCCAGAGAAAGAGCAACAGCATAAATATCAAGGCGTAGTTATACAAGGGTGTGAGCAAATATGGCCTATTTCAGGCATGGCAAGACATACTGAACAGAGGTGAGAATGATAGGAAATGAAGTGAAAGACATGGGCAGAGATGAATCTTGTGGAGTATTTCAGGTCATGATAACGATTTTAGATGTTATTCTGCACTTGAGGAGTGACGTGTCTCCAAAGAGTGGCAAGGTCTTTACATTTTCACAGGCCAATGCCACACCGGCTGTCGCTTTCCTCAGATCCTGGAGTGAATGCTTAGTGAGCCTTTTCTACTTTGTACTTCCATGGCATCTTGCTCATTTTTAAATCATGGTTTTTATCCTTCATAATTTTAATTCTCCTCTCTTCTAGGGCTACTCATTGCCTCCTTCACCCTTGGTTAGCTGCTTGTAAATATTTTTTACTACTCTCAAGGTTGACAGGCCCCAAAATGTGCCTTTATCAACTCAAATTCATCACTTCTAGAGGAAATGTGTCTCCAAAGCACATGTTCTGTTAATGGTAGGACATCATCATTAACTTTCTATAGAAGGGAAAACATTATTAAATATTAATCAAAAAATCAGACTAACACAGATCCCTTTCCAGAATCATTCAGTTCTATCATGTGCTTAATATGTTTAAAAATTTTCCCAGGGGTTCAGATGAGAATAGATTGTGCCACTCTAACTATTTCTCTTGCAACAAAAAATGAAAATACAGACCACAAAAATACATTTCACAGTTGGTCCCTCATAAGCATCTACCTCTCTAAGAGTTTCCAATCATGACATTCAGTTTTGTACACCACTGTTTTGCTTTGTGTGTACTGTCCCAATTCTTTATAACTTTTCTTCATTACATTTTCTAAATAACACTGAATTATAAGCTTATTATAAAAATGAAGCTCATGGGTTATGGCCACTCTCCTTTTTAAAGGACTTCTCTCTCTCTAGCTGATGATTACTATCTTTCTTCTAAAGGGTTCAAAACAAATTTAGATTTTTCTGGGCTATTTTCAGACTAGTACCTTTAATTTTTTATGTACCTTTGCCTTTTCAAAAGGCAATTTCTCTTTGCAGTACTAACAAACCAAACTTTAAAATCTCTTATCCTCCTAACACCTACACTCATGTTTATGTAGGGCTATTCACAATCAGTCTCATGTTTGGTCACCATCTTTTCAATGTGTTCACAACAAACTAGACCCTCTGATGTTATCTTCTTCTCAGAAAGTCCACTCATCACTTTTGATTTGGCATATCATTATTTTATTCTTGTTTTCCTTTTTTCCCTGTGTTGGTGTACTTCTGATTTCTTCTGAGTTTATTGCTTATGGAGTAGATTTGAAAAGGTCCCATTCCTAACCATCTTCCAAGATTAGAAAATTTGAGGATTTATTTATTGACTTTTTGGGTTTGATCTAGGATGTCTAAAGGCTGAGGCAGAACAGAAAAGAGGAAAAGGGAGGAAGACAATGTTAGACAGTAGCTAGACGGGAATGACTCCAACTCTAGACCAAATATATAACCAAGCTCTGAGAACCTCTGTATAAAGGCAGGTGGGTAGCTCTTATTAGTGAGATAAAATTAAAGCTGAATTGTTCTACCTTATACCTCTATATACCTAATACCAAGTATGTTTTTGGTCATTTTTTGTTTTTTCTTCATAAATCACTACATTCAGTTTCCTCATTCTTAATGCATTCTTTTTTTATTTGTGTAAGTTTAAGGATTACAAGTGCAGTTTTGTTACATGGATTTATTTCATAGTGAAGTCTGGAGTTTTAATGTATATCAGCCCTCTGGTCCAGCCCTAAGACTGCTTATAAAATGAATATCAACTGTAATTGTATCTGTCTCTAGTTATAAACTGATAAAAGAAAGAGTACCAGACTTACATAGTTCTAGCCGTGCAGTTGACATTTATTACTTTTTTTTTTTTTTGGTACAGATAATCATGACTTAGGAATAAAAAATAAGCAAACAATTTGGGCACACATTTATTCTGGTGGTATTTAATTGTGACTAGCTGCAAATAATGATTGTAAAAGAAATTGCAGTAAAATATCAAAGTTCTCACAGGCCTGAAAACATTTTTGTAAATACTTTTATTAGAAATCACAACTATGTCTCTTATTTAGAAATATAGAAAATCAATGATAAGCTTAAAGTTTACAAATAGTAGTGAAGGAAATTACTGTCAGACTGTCTCTCCATTTCAGGTGATTTCTAGATCACAGTTCAGAAACCAGATTTAGGATGAATGACCTCTGTCTAAACAGGGAGCATGATCAAGTACAACACTGAAATACAAACGTGTGTTCATTTCCACCAGATAGAATAATTATTATCAATTAACGTGTTTTTTGTTTTTGTTTGTTTTTTGAGACAGAGTCTTGCTCTGTCGCCCAGGCTGGAGTGCAATGGCACGATCTCGGCTCACTGCAACCTCCACCTCCCACGTTCAAGTGATTCTCCTGCCTCAGCCTCCCAAGTACTTGAGATTACAGGCACCCACCACCATGTCCAGCTAATTTTTGTGTTTTTAGTAGAGACGGAGTTTCATCATCTTGGTCAGGCTGGTCTCGAACTCCTGACCTCAGGTGATCCACTCACCTCGGCCTCTCAAAGTGCTGGGATTACAGGCGTGAGCCACGGCGCCAGGCCCTCAATTAAGGTTTTGACATAAACGTGAGAAAATTTAACATTGTCAAAAGTATGCTGTGAAGATGTGTATAAATATTTACTCAATTGGAAATTTGCATCCTCTTCTCAAACACTTTTTTTTTTTTTTTTTTGAGACGAGTGTCGTTCTGTTGCCCAGGCTGGAGTGCAGTGGTGCGATCTCAGCTCACTGCAACCTCTGCCTCCCAGGTTCAAACAATTCTTCTGCCTCAGCCTCCCGAGTAGCTGGGACTACAGGTGCCTGCCACCACATCCGGCTGTAATTTTTGTATTTTCAGTAGACATGGGTTTCACCATGTTGGCCAGGCTGATCTCGAACTCCTGACCTCAAGTGATTTGCCTGTCTTGGCTTCCCAAAGTACTGGGATTACAGGCGTGAGCCACTATGCCCCACTTCTCTCACACACTTTAAAAAAAAAATTATCTCTGGAATAAACTGTTTACTCATATTTTAAAAGTTTGCTCCTGGAAAGAAAAACACGTCATCAATGTTCTCCAAGTAAAATGCTTTTAGGGGAAACTCTTGAATGTTTTACTGCAGACTACTCAACAAATTGCTATTTTGGATAGAGGACCAAATGGATTTCTGTTTTATCTGAGTATTAATAAAAAAAATCATTCAAAAGCTTGACTCTCTCAAACTATGTATCCGTGCATCATATATGTGGTTTATGGCATCAAAGTTACAGTTCAGTAGATTTCTAAAAGGCTTTTGAGATAGAGACATGAATTTTTACAGATTCTAATTACAAGTTAGAAGTCATCTCACTGTGGGAAATTAAAAATGAAGACAATTAGAGAAAATTCCAGTTGAAAGAAAAATGCATTATGGAAAAAGCAATAAAAGCACACACAAAAAAGCAGGAAAGTAAAAATCACTTATCAGTAGCCTCTATGATTCATTTGTAGATCAATAGTGTGTAGTTAATGCATTACCAGGAGAGCATTAATTTGCAATTACCGCAGGTGATCTGATCCTCTCTTCTGTCCATTGACACAAATGACCTTTTTTTGAAAGAGAGTCTTTAGTCATTATTTTAAATAGAGCAACAGAAAGGCAAAAAGAATGTATAGGTCACTTTCAGTCACAAGTATCTTATACCACACAAAATGGGAACGTTTGTATTTTAGCGCCAGTCACATGATGGAGTGTCATGGGCCTAAGCATGGGCGTGCCTGTTTGTACGCAGGAAGAATGTGGTATGCACTATGTGATAGTGGGTAAAAATAATTCAAGGATGAAACTACAAGTGCCCTCAATTAAATATAAAATAACGTAGATCTTTCATAAACCTCTACTACAAGGAAAGGTATGAGAGATTTTAGTTCAACTAAGTGTGTGTTTTTCATTGCCTCCTTTTGAACATACAATCTGAATAGCCTGGGAGGTGGAGAATCAGATGCCTCAAAACCATACATTCTTGAAAGAAAGTGGACTTCAGCTCTCTAGAGACCCTACTGTAATCATAAATAATATGGCAAGCACTCAGATGACCTTTTCCAGAAGCTACTGGACAGGTAGTGATACCAGTCTCAGAATCACCAAATAAGAACAGGAAGTCACTGAGAACTCCACCTTATTCATGAATGCTTCAACCGAAATGAAAATGCGTCAAATTGTTTGGGTTGAAATCCCAGCTCTGTTGCTCATTAGCTATATGACCTTGGACTTACTAGACGTGTGAACATTTTATACTTCAATTTTGTTGTCTGTAAAGTGGAGATAATAATACTACCTACCTCGGCCGGGCGCGGTGGTTCACGCTTGTAATCCCAGCACTTTGGGAGGCCGAGGCGGGCGGATCACGAGGTCAGGAGATCGAGACCACGGTGAAACCCCGTCTCTACTAAAAATACAAAAAAATTAGCCGGGCGTGGTGGCGGTCACCTGTAGTCCCCGCTACTCGGAGAGGCTGAGGCAGGAGAATGGCGTGAACCCGGGAGGCGGAGCTTGCAGTGAGCCGAGATTGCACCACTGCACTCCAGCCTGGGCGACAGAGCGAGACTCCGTCTCAAAAAAAAAAAAATAATAATAATAATAAAAATAATAATACCTACCTCATAGTATGGTTGTGAGGATTCACAACCATATGCAAAGCACCTCATACAGTATCTGGAAGAAAGTATGTGTACCACAGATGCAAGATATTAATTATCATCATCAGCCATCATCATCATCCAGTCTGCTAGTAGTTTTATGCATTTATGCCAGATTCTAAAATAAAATGTACAGCCCTGTATTCTAGCTTTTGACTAGTATGTATCTTAGCTCAAGGGTCAAGTGTTAATGTTTTGTTGGGAGATAAAATTCTAGGGTAGCAAGAGTAAAAGAAGATGGAAATGAGACAGAGAAAGATGAGACTTGAATACAAGGTAATGCATTACTGAGTTAGCCACTGCTTCACAAGCTTCAGTGAGACACAGACAGCCAACTGGCCACATGGAACAACTCCAGATAGACTAGCTAGAAAGCAATGCCTTGGGGTAATCCATCACAGGAAAAAATGGAGAGGAAATGTATCTTCTATTCCCTCCTGCCTTCTGTCATGCATTGGTTGAAGTTCATCCTTCTGGAGAGTCCACTCCCCAATCCTTCTGGATTTTATCACTTGGTGAAAGCCTCTCCAACACCCTGTGGTTTGGCCTCTCATGGCACTTAATCCACTGTATTACTCTCTTCTACACTTGTGATTATCCAACGTGGTTGAATGTTCATAAAGTTATACAGAATTTCTGCCTTATTTTGGAGGACATGCCTTCATATATCTTTTATTCATTGGTCTACTTCTTTTTAAAACTAGATAGAATCTATCCGTGCTATTTTCATAGTAACAGAGACTTTCAGAAATGGAGAAAACCTTGACAGTCCATAAATAGTTGAATGTTGTATTCATATGACTATGAGTGGTACACAAGTGAGTGAAAATAGCATGCAATTTTATAATAGTTTTACCATATCATAACCTAAATCAAGTCACTCCCAGGATACAATACAGAAGGCTAAGTTGGGTGGTCTCAAGTAAAATTTGGCTGCTGTTAGGGAATTCTATTGGTACCCCCAAGGCTTGCTGGAACCTGGAGAAATTAGTACAGCAGTGACCTAAGCATGGAGAAGTGATCCCTGCTTGTTGCTGGAAACCCAGGGGAAGTGCTCTGAAATGCTTTCAGTAATGTGCTTTAAAAACTGGCAAGCATGCATGCAAAACATCTTCTAAAGCTATTAATCAGAAAGGGATTTGACAAGCAGATGGGACATGTGCCTTTCTAGAAAAGTGTCTAAAATGGGCATTTTAGTAACTCGTGATGGGGAATATCATCCTTTTGCCCTTTCTCCATTTATTCCTTGGTCAAAGCAACAGTGATCCATTAATCATCCACGTAGTCAAGCAAAGGAGAAAGAAGACAAGGAAACAAATAAATGGGATAAAGAAAACAGAGGACGAAGGTCCTTATGGTCAAACAATTGACAATTTTATAAAGGAAAACAGCTTACCTACAGCAGTTTCCTTTTTTATCCCCATGGACAGGTACATTTTATGAGTAAAATAAACCACTGGTTCAATCATTCATTCAAAGTCCCATATTTGACTGAAGTAGTCTGGCAGGTCAATCTGGCCATTTAGAAGTTTTAACCATTCTAATTGTCATTTAAAATCTGTGATTTGATTTTCACAGTACCTGGCATTCTAGTGCCTGGACATTGTGATAACCATCTTAACTATCTTAAGCTGACATCATATAAGGAACCGATCATTAAGAGAACATAAACAGTTTCCCAAAGCCTACCTATAATCCACAACCAGGTTAAGTATGTTGTGACTTGCAAATTATGATAATAAAAAAATTATCATGGTTAACTTGTATATAAAATTTACTATGAGACACACCTTTTGTAAGCTAAAATTATAATAATTTATTTATACCTCCAGTAATCCTGTGAGATAGTTATTGTTATAGATTGAATGTTTGTGTCCCCCCAAAATGTATATGTTGGAATACTAACCCCAATCTGGTAGTATTAAGAGGTAGGCCTTTGATAAGTCAAAGGTTTGATAGGTCAGAGGGTGGTGCCCTTATAAATGGGATTGGTGCATTTATTCAAGAGACTCCAGAGCACCCCTAATACTTTCTGCCACTTGAAAACAGCAAAAAGATGGCTATCTATTAATCTGGAAGCAAGTCTTCACCAGACGCCTTGATCTTGGTCTTCCTAGCCTCCAAAACTGTGAGAAATGAATGTTTGTTATTGAAGCTACCCAGCCTATGGCATTTTTGTTATAGCAGTTCAAACAGGCTAAGACAGGTGTTATTACTGTCCTCATTCTATGGACAGGAATGTTAAGTTAACAGGATGGCAAGTTGTGATATGAATTTACACAATCTGGCCCAGAATCTGTTATTTTAACCAGTATACTATGTTGACATTTCTGCCCACTAAAATGGCTAGTATCAAAAGACAGACAATAATGACAGTGAGGATGTGGAGAAATTGGAATCCTCATGCATTGCTTGTTGGAATATAACATGGTGCAACTGCTTTGGAAAACAGTTTGGCAGTTTCTTATAATGTTACAAAAAGGTACCATACAATCCGGAAATTCCACTCCACATCATCTATCTAGGACAAATAAATATATATATCCAGAAAAAAAGACTTGCATACAGATGGTCATAGCAGCATTGTTTCTAATACCCCAAAACTGGACACAATCTAAATCCCTAGCAGGTTGAGGAATGGTAAACAAAATGTGGTGGTACATCCATACAATGAGATATTATTCAGCAATAAAATAGACTGACACCATAATAGCACAGAATATTTTAACATGTATAAAAACATGCTAAACGAAGATAAAAAGACACAAAATACTAATATTTGTTATTATAAAATTCCATTTATACGAAATGATTGGATGTGACAAAATTATGAGGACAACAAATCAGTAGTTTCTTGAAGGTTGGGGAGGTGGCGAAGAGTGCCTGCTAAAGGATGCAAGGAAACTTTTGGGTAATTGGAATATCCTAAAACCAGGTTGTGGTGATGCTGCACAACTCTATAAATTTACAAAAATATCATTGCCTTGCGCACTTACAGTGGGCGAGTTTTATGCTATGTAAATTTTACCATAATGTTTTTAAAAACCCACATACTTAAAGATAGCTTAAATAATAAGTGTAATGAAGTTATTAAACACTGAATTTTGAAATCTGAATTGGGAGCGATTCATAGTGGAGAAAAATCTGCAGGCAAGTAAGGGGGATTTCACTCATGCTTAGAAGTTCTATTTCTTCAAAGTCTTAACGAGAAAATGACATAATACCTTTATTTAAGATATGTATTCTATTATTAGTATCAGCAATGTAACAAAATTAATGTTTGTGAACCTTGCCAAATTTAAAAATAAGCACGTTTAAATAACTCTGCCTAATTAAGGCATCCTGGGTAGGAAGCATTTCTATATTTCTCAAGTGTGTTCCATGTATTAAAGTATTAAAATTAGAGTATTTCCTTACAAATAAGCACTAATCATACTTTGTATAAATGTTTATGAATGTTGCAAGTTATTTAAATTTTAAAACTGTGTATTGTTTAAGAAAAGTTGAATATATCAAGGAGAGATTGGCTTTGAAGCTGTCAATAGCTAGTATCTGCTGAGAAGCTCACTCATAAGATTCATATTATCAAAGTGTATTATGTAGCAGTCATAATTTCTATTCATTCAGCAAATAGTTATTGAGTGTCTGATGGGTACCAGGCACATTAGTAAGAAATAGATATATAAGAAAAATGTCAGCTAGTGGTAAGTACTTTACATTAACTTAGAATTTAAATTAGACTGTGTGATAGTGACTGGGAGGATACCTTGTCTGGTTGGGAAGTCGTCTCTAGAGCAGTGATATTTAAGCTGAGAACTGAATGAGAAGATTCATCCAGCTATGGGAAAGTATGGAGAAAGGCATTGCAGAAAGAGCAAAGCTCCTAAGGCAGAAATAAGCTTGACATACTCAAGGAAGGCCAACGAGGCAGGACCAGATCATGAAGTACTTTGTAGAAAGTGTTCCCATTTTTGCAAAGTAAGGCAAGACATTGTTGGTCTTATGCAGTGGTAAATTATGATCTAATTAATATTTTTAAATAATCATCCTAGCTGTTGTGTAGATAATTAATTTAGGAGGGTCAAGAGTGAATAAAGAAAGTATTGCAGTGGGGCAAGTGAGAGATCATGATTGATTCCAGTTGCAAGAAGCCGTGGTTATGGCAACAAATAGACAGATTCAAAATATATACTTAAAGTAGTGCTACAAGATTTACTGAGAGATTGAATGGTTGTGGACATGAAAAGAAAGGAACAGAGATGATTTTTAGACTTTGGACTGGTGGAGTGGTAGGCTGCAGTGAGTGGAAAAACTAGGAATGGTATTCTGGCTACACTTAAGATGCCTAGGAAACACCTCGGTGAAAATGTCAGATAGGCACCAGTATCTCTTTTTTTCTATCCTACTTTCTAGACATGTCTCAAGCCTGAAAATGCATGTACAAGCCAATGCAGATAAATGAATGTATGTCTTATCTCCTAGCTAGGATGTATGTGCATTTTCAATTCTTAAGAATGCTTCATAGTAATTGAAATAATATTAGGCACAAAGCAGATATATGAATACTTGCTTGTGGACAGATGCTAAGGGGAGAGAGGAATGCCTTACCATAAGTCTCGACCAATGAATGTTTAAAAACAGACAATAAGCAACTATGTATTGAATATTTCAGAGGCCAGTTTCAGTAATCTCTTGTCATTCTCAGAAATATGTTCCTGAAGCTAAATTTTAGAAGATTATGAATCTTTGAGGAAAAGAGTAAAAGAAATGAAATTCACATGAAATGTACATTTTAAAATAAGTAAATGGTCTATAAAACATTTCCCTCCAAGGGGGAGGAAAAAAAAACACTCTACATTTATTAGCCTTAAACACATGCTCATCCAATTCTATAACTTGCCTTCTTTGAATATTCAGGAAACATTCCTTCTTCATTTTGTTTAACTGGTCAGTTTTCCCACACATTTAATATTGTTGTGACTCATCAGTCTTTTGAAAACTTTTAAACCAGATTCTCCTGGCCTGAAATATAAATGCTCCAAGTTAAACATCTCTCTTCGCCTATTCTATGGTCATGCCCCACATAATCAGAAGAAAGAACAATGCTTGCTCTTAACTTCTTTTGACAGATATGAACCAGGAGGACCTTAACATTTTGTGGAATT
This sequence comes from Nomascus leucogenys, assembly GCF_006542625.1. Taxonomy (NCBI): domain Eukaryota; kingdom Metazoa; phylum Chordata; class Mammalia; order Primates; family Hylobatidae; genus Nomascus; species Nomascus leucogenys. The sequence continues at coordinate 77,661,003 of NC_044392.1, forward strand.
AAAGATGTAGGCATGCAAATATAAACTGCCATTATCTCCAAATCAATAATTCTGTGTTTGTAAGACAAAAGAAGATAATATGTCTAAAGATCAAAATATCAAACCTCTGTTTCAGATAGCTGGCTTAATCCCACAGTGATAGACCTGTCAGATATTATAATATTTAGCATATTTCCTCATGTGGAAAATGATAGGATTTCAGTTGTCATGCTTTAAGGGCATGAGCAATAATCTCATTATCATCTTCCTAAATCAATCACTACGTCGTGGATATTAACTGTCTGGATGGCACCAGATGTAGTAATGAATATGAGGTGAGAGGAAAGTTTCATGACTCATCATTGAGCCCAAAAACAATGACACAAGCAAAAAATCAGTTTAGTCACTGGTGAATTTGTATGGCCAAATACATCACACATTACACATGCCTGGTCTTACACAACTACAGTAAGAATACTGTTGCACATTTATAAAGCCTGATGTCTCTAAAACACACAAAATAAATGTGAGTCATCTGGAGGGAGTTTAAAAAAAGCCAATTCTATTGCATGTCTGAGCATTATTTAATTAGGTAATGTTGATTATAAGCAGATTCAGAATATAAGCAATGGTTTAAGGTGTGACATTTTATAGACAAAACTGAAATATAAAACACATAAAATCCAACTTACCTATATTTACCTTATTTACCTTTTCTTTGACCTAATTCATATTCAATAATTGATTTAAAACCTGTAGTATATTGATTTATGGGTAGGCGGTGGTAATATGATTCTGGTTTATACTCTCAAAGCATAACAATTGAAAGGTCATTTCCTTTTCTCAAAATTCGATCTTATATGTTTATCTGTGTGTGATTAAGTTAATTGTTTACAACAAAGATGTGATTATTTTGGTCCTGGAGCCCAATGGAGCAACTCATCTTAGAAATTAGTCAATATGGAACACACACACACACCTCAAAAGACACTAGTTGCACATTCAGATACAAAATTCAGAACTTGAATAGTTATTCTTACCTCTGAATCAAACTCATTGTGTCACATCTATACCAACAAGGGAGCCCTTCCTAGTAAACAGTACTTAATAATTCTTATCTCATTTGGTCCTCACAACAGCTGTGCATAGAAAGTTCATTCTGACAGGAAACAAACGGCATAACCTCAGGCTGCTTCAGTCAACAATTTTGTTTGATAATAGAATGTGAAAAGAAACCAGAAGATTAGTCCATAAATTAACATGTGCCAAATGAAATAATAAATTAATTAGTAGGTAATTTTTGAGTAATAGAGAAAGTTTTTGAAGAAATGATGAGTTTGAATATAGCTCCCTTGGCGGGGTGCAGTGTCTCACGCCTATAGTCCCAATCCTTGGGAGGCTGAGGCAGGAGGATCGCTTAAGCCCAGGAGTTCAAGATCAGCCTGGGCAACATAGCAAGACCCTGTCTCTACAAAAAAAATTAAGAAATTAGCCAAGCATGGTGGCATGTGCCTGTAGTCCCAGCTACTCAGGAGGCTGAAGGAGGAGGATTGCATGTGCCCAGGAGTTTGAGACTGCAGTGAGCTATGATCATGCCACTGCATTCGGCCTAGGCAACAGAGTGAGACTCTGTCAAAAAAAAAAAAAAAAGGAAAGAAAGAGAGAGAAAGAAGAAAGAAAAAGAAATAAGAGAAAGAAAAGAAAGAAAAAGAAAAGAAAGAAAGAGAAAGAAAAGAAAGACAAAGAGAGAAAGAGAAAGAAAGAAAAGAAAAGGAAAAGAAAGAGGAAAAAAACAAAAACAATTGCTCTCTCCTGGTAAAAATTCAGAATAATCTATTAAACACTCCTGGCTACATTCCCAGCAAACAGAAGGCCTTTACTGGGCATGTGCAGTGGTTTTGCAGGACCTGTGTTAGAGGAAGCAAATCATTTACAATGGCAATAATATTTGTACAAATTTGCTCAATAATACATTTGATCATTTACTTTGAACTATTTCAAAGTAATTTGATGAAGTGTTGAACTTTATGAACTTGAAATAATTAAAAATAGAGAGGGAACTCTTTAAAATAAAAATATTGGTCCTGACCCAAGAATACTGGACTGACCTCTATTGGTGTGTGATGCAGAAACCCAAAAAAAATTTGACAAGAGAGTCCAGACACAAAACAAGATAGAAGACCTTTTCCTTAGCGTCTCTGGGCTCTGTTTTATCTGTCTTTTATTAGAGTTAGAATCCAGATTGCTTTAATATATATGTGTGAAAATTAGAACATTGTATATATTGGATTTGATAGTTTGAATTCAGTCATTGTTAAATGAGATCTTTATAGGGTTCTTAATTACACATTCCTTCAGTTAGTGTTAAAGGGGACTATCATAAGAGAAAACATAATCAAATGACAATTGCTGATAAGACTCAGGCATCCAGACTGGGAGCACCAGAGATGCAAAAATCGATACACAGGCTTTGTCCAGTTTGTCTGTGACAAATAGTACTTTGAATATGAAGAAGAATGCTGAAGAGGTAGAGTTACTTCCTTGCATCCTTGAAATACATTGGCATATCCAAAGAAGAGTTAAGTAATAATGCAAAGATATTAATGTATAACTGATGCAATGAGTGATATAGAATGCAGCAGAAGTTGAGAGAAAAGTATTCTCTTGTGGATTGGTGTGAGTTCTTAATTATAATATATTTGTATAATTGGAGAGAAAAATGTATTCTTGACAGGGAATGAAAGGGAATTGTGTTTGTCACTGACTGATACTATTACAATATTTCTATTTTGCTTCATTTATTCATTCATTGAATAAGTCATATGCCAGGCAAAGATCTTTATGTGGTAAGTACTGGGTGTACAGTGGTAACCAAAAGAAATATAGTCTCTGCCCTTTTTGCTGTGTCTCTGAAATCTGGTGAATGAGATCCAAATGATGATACCTATTGTGCAGTTATTTAGGCACTGAAGTAGATAATTATGTATGTTTTATTTGATATAATACTTACAAGAAATCTATGCTGCATATACATAGGTATATATGTGTATATATGTGTCTATGTATAAATACATGTACATATATTGTATATCATATATACAATATTGTGTGTATATATATGCTTGTGTGTATATGTATGTGTACACATAAACATAAAAACATACACACACATATAAACATATACATTAACATAAACATATAAACATGTATACACACATACACATTATAAGCATATAGATTATATATATATATAATCTCCCTGTTTTCACATGAAAGCTAGTTGCCTTCGTAGTAGTGGTCAAAACAGAAAGCAAGATTGCACTGTGGTTACAAGAAAGGATCCTGTGGGCAAACTGAGCCAAAATTTTAATCTTTGTTCTGCCATTTAGTAGCTGTGTGATCTTAATCAAGGCCTTTAATTTCTAACCCCATATTTACCCATCTGCTGACTGAAGAAAATAATAACACTTACCCAAGGTGCTAATGTGAGTTTCAATGTGGTGCTACATGTAGACCTATTTTGAACAGGGTTTAGAACATAATAAGTAACCTAAATAAATTTCAAAATGCTGTAATCATAAGGGAATTGGGGTAAAGCATAAAGAAGTTACAAAAGGACACAATATTAAGTTTGTTAAAATACACCAAACTTTTCCACCCTTAAAGGATATGGATTTTGAGTAGCTCCTTGCCTCTCCTGTTCCCTTTGAGTTTTTTTTTTTTAGTCTGAAAGACCCTTGGAGGAGTGTCTGGAGAAGACATGGAAGCTCCGTACCCCTCCCTCATACCTTGCCCTATGCATCTTCTCTGTTTGGCTGTTTCTGAGTTGTATCTTTTATCATAAACAGTTAAACTGAAGTCCAGTGGGACAGCAGAGCAAGCCCATGATCATAGGCAATGTCCGCAATTCATTCCCTGCCACCCCATTCCCATTAAGCATTGGAGATGCCCTGTGAGGACCCAATTCCAGTGAACCACATTGTGTAAGAGTTCAGCAAGATTCAAGACAAGTTTCCAGGAGATGCAAGGGATAGAGGAAAGAAATGTAAAGAACACTGTGGCAAAGCAGCCAGACTCCAGCAGTCGGGTTTCTACAACAGGCTGGTGCAATGAAAAAGAGGCTGTGCCAGATAAAAGGAACCTTGAGGGACAGAGCAACTGGATACAACATGCAGTCCTGGATTGAACCCAGGCTTGGATAAACTAGCTATAAAAATATTATGGAAATTGTACTATGGATATCAGATTACACTAAGGAATTATTTATTTTATTAACTATGAAAATATTATTTGGCTATATAGAAAAATGATTTTATTTTTTAAAATATATGAAGTTCTTACTAAAGTTGAAAAAAACTGTGATGATTTTTCAATAGGTGAATGGATTCGGTTGCTACAGAACTACCTGGGGCAATCTTAAATGCATATTGCTAAGTGAAATACGTCAATCTGAAAAAGCTACATATATATGATTTCAATTATATGACATATTGGAAAAGGCAAAACTATGGAGACAGTAAAAAAGATCAGTGGTTGCCAGGGGATGGGGGAGGTGAGGGTGAGAGGGATAAATATGTACAGCATAGTAGATTTTTAGGGCAGTGAAGCTATTCTGTATAAAACTCTAATGACGGATACATGTCATTATACATTTGTCAAAAACCATAGAAAGGTACAATGCAAAGAGTGAATCTTAATATAAACTATGAATTTTAATAATAACGTATCAATATTGGTGCTTAACTGTAACAGATGTACCATCTAATGCAAGATGTTAATAATGGGGAAGGTGCCGAGTTTGGGGGTGGTGTGGGCATATGAAACTCTATGTACTATCTGCCCAATTATTCTGTAAATCTAAAAGTGTACTAAAAAGCAAAGTCTATTAATTTTTTTTAAAGTTGGAGGCCAAAAGGGACCCTTTAAATCTAGGATTATCTGGATCAATAACAGGATCAAGTTGGGTCCTCTTATTGGATCAAGTCAGGTCTCCAAGATTCCAAATCCCCACCTAAGTAATAAAAGCCTTGTGAATTAGATCCAATGTTAATGCTCTGAGGCCTGCATTAAGTATCTGAAAGACCAGAATGTTAAACTAAACTGAAAGTGACAGAGCATTTTGAAATGCATTCCAGAGGGACAAGTGAAAGTCTCCCTCCAATATAAAGACAGGAATGAAAACAACCCTCTAAGTAAGGGAATCACAGATCCTAGTGGTACAGGACAATCCCAGTTTATACTGCTGGTCCTGGTATTTTCATTAATAGTTTCCTGTTTACTCTCAAGTGTCACAGTTTGGATGGTAAATTATATGGTCATCTCTAAGCATCCTCCTAAAACCCTCAGCCTAGAACTTTTACTGGTGTTCGTAATCTTTCTTCAGGTTGTCATAGTCACAAATCATAAAATATGTGCCCTTTTAGTGAGAAGGCATAAATAAAACTACTTCTTTGGACATTGCATTTGTTCGTCTGTAACCATGTTCCAGTAGATCCATCTTTTGTAGCTGAAGACCAGGCATTTTACTTTTAGGTTCTTGGCCTTCATTAAAACAAAAAGCCAAAAAAATACTAGCATACAATTTATTTTCCTGGTCTTTCCGCAAAACCACAAACTTTGTGAGCTTTTATTTTTCCATATACATGGTAAAGGGATTAAAAATGAGTTTAATATTTTTAAAAGTTCCTTTTAACAAATGCAAACCTTATTGCTTTGCTTCTCTAGCCCTCCCATAAATATGCACCGTGTTTACCATATATTAACTTCAATATTGGTAAGGTTGCTTTGTTTTTCCTATGGCGCTTAACTCTTACATAGTTTATTCACTCTTAATCAACTGAACTTTTAACTTTTGTGTCCCAGAATATATTGGCAACTCAGTCAAAATTGTTGACTCACTGATAACAGCCAAGTTGTACTCTCTCACAAATTTGTGTTTTTATCAATTATAGATTAACCATCACACCAACTACTGAATTGTGAATGCTTTAAGAGGTAGTCAGGACTACTTGAGATGTTATTTTCATGTTAACAAATGTTTCTCATTGTAGGAGAATTGTTCTTTTTGTTTGTTTGTTTGGAATGTGAATGTCTGCTTAGTTATTGAGTGACCACATAACCTCCATCCATCTTCAGGGTTCAGAAAAAAATTCCATGCGTTAATTTTCCCTATAGACTTTTTCTCTCTAGGCATTATGACTTCTCCTCTGTGATCAAACTCTGTGTGGTATTTTAGTGAATTATATGATAAATCAAGTTTTCCCAGCTGTGTTGACTCTGTTGAAAAAGAAAGATTGCCTAAAATTAAGGATTTGAGTCATCTGACAGCTATTGTTTGGATGTTTAGTTTCCTTTTCTTACCCCACTTTTATCATGAGAGGTGCTGAGCATGCACAATGCTACATGCAAACCCTTACACCACCACCTGTGTTACTGCAGAGTAATTGAAAATTGCTGTGGTAACTGATGCAGCACCAAAGCCTGATGGGGAGAAACGATGTTGGTAGAAAAATCCTACTGCCTCTGAAGCGCAGTGGCCAAGCTTCCTCAAACTGCAGCCACAGTTCCTAACCAAAGAATGGGCTGCATAGGATCCTGGTGTGTAGAAGACTCTAGTTGTTACCTCAGTCTTTTGAGTCCTGTATTTATGCCCGTTGGGAAGCAGAGCCATCAACAGCAATATCTTTGAAGAGACACAACAGTAATCACCATTCTTTGGCCCTACATGTTGTACCTGGCTCACCCATTTTATCTCTAGTGTCGCATAAAAGGCAGACAGAGGTGCTGTGTCTCTGTATGGTTCTTATTATTATTTCTTGGTTGCAGTCATTATTGAGATCTGAGTCCAGTTAGAGCTCACTTTGTAAAGGACAGATACAAGGAAGGGGGCAGGGCAGTCTCGCCTGCAGGGCACAGCCCTTTGACTAATCAGCCCAGGCCATCTTCAGTGAAGCTGTGTGTCAACAAAGTGCAGCAGAGAAGATCAGTCTCACAAATGCTCTTCTGAATAGTAGTCGAGTGGGTAGCCCATCACCTATGCTGCCTTTGAGAAAATACTTGGAGAATTGATTATTATATTCTGGCTGGCAAAATGTGGTTTGGATCTCAGTATAATATACCTTGAAAACATTTTATTCTCTTCAGTCTGTCTTTAGCTGATCTTGGGTTAAGAAATTAATTAAAGAATGACCACAGAGTGACACTGAAAAATAGACTTTCAGGCTCCATAAAGTTCCTTCTTAATTGGAGGAAAAGGGGGAAATTTATATACTTAAAATTTATCTGAGAATTTATCATTTAAGAGGATAAGTAATGTACTGAGAAGAAATATATGATTTACAAAATCAGTGACTCCTATACCATTTGGACTGATCAATGAGGGGCAATTAAAAACAGCTTTGAAAATATTTAATAAACAGAACTACTTATCCATTTAGGCAATTTTTCTGAACTGAACTTTTGAAAGACAACATCTCCGGGGCTATTCGTTTGTTGTTCTTTTTTTCCCAATCCTATTTGCTGTGGTCAGAACATAGACAACTGAACTCAAAGCCAGATTTCTTAGTAGAATGGCATTTGGACAGCTATTTTACTTAGTGATCCTGTGCAGTTTCGTAGCAAAGCTGAAATAAGCCCTCTCCTTTTGGGGGAAACAAGATGGTATTCTGCTGAATGCTAGAATTTTATCACTTTGGAAAAAAAAAAAAAAAAGCTGCTTGAGAGACCTAAGAATATAAAAGCATTTGAGATCTCAGAAGGAGTTTAAATCAATGCACTGCCACAGTTACAGAGCAGATGAAAGAGCCTGCTGTCTCAATTGCCAGGAAACTACTTAGAAACTCTCACTTTGATTTCTTCACGTAGTCCGTTACATTACTGCTAAATGCAATATATAGGGACATCATGACTTTGATGTTGTACAGCTCCAACAAATGGAAACTAATATGATAGAACAACTAAGATTTGTGGTTTTATGTGAATATACAAACACATCCCCATCTAGTTCCCTATTCACTATGTATCTCCAGGGGCTGTCTTTTAACCTATATTTTTATAAAACTATAATTTTGGTGTTTTATTCATGAATTCCAGTAAGCAATGCCATGTTTATGTAGTACCAAAAGCTCACAGGCGGATATTGCTATTCTGAATTCTTACCTTATCTATATGTATTGTACATCAATTTTTAAAGTACAATGTAATTTTATACGTCTGTTTGTCAGTACTGGTCAGAAGTCAATTCCGTGAGTAATTGATTCCATGCCTTCAGAAAATCTGATTTTTTTAATCAGTAGGTGTGGACAGATAGAATTAGAAACTGCATAACATCCGAAAACAGCAGAAATTTAGTTTCCAGTTAAAGTAAGAAATTTTAAGTGGGTCATCCAAATATTATAACCTTAAATGTTAAAAATCTGTGGATAAATGTGAAATCACTTTGCTTCTTTTTATGAAAATTATAAATATATGCTTGTTTATACATGTAAGACTTTCATCTCATTTAAGGCTTTGAAATTTATGGAAATAATAATAAAAAGAAAAGATAAAAAGCTCTGCAGAGGTCAGAAATTCTGAGTCTTACTGTTGGCCCTCCCAGTTACTAATCTTGATTTTGGGCACTGCATTCAATGTTTGGTTTCAATTTCCTCACTTACTAAACAATTAATAGCACCTTCTCTGTCTTTCTCTTAGAACTGATGTACGATGATATTGACAGGCAGTGTTGTAGCAGAAAGAGCTTCAAACCAGGCGGGTCTGCCAGCACTGCCTCCAACTAGCTGTGTACCATGGACAGATCATTTAGCCATTCTGGACTCCTAATCTCTGAAATGAGGAAGCTGGTCTGAAAACAAGTCTAAATTCCCTTTAATCTTGTTTGTCACCATGCTTTGAAAACTGTAAATTATTGTATAGATATTTCTTTTTGACAGCATGCTTTGGAAACTATAAAGTGCTATATAAATTATTGCAGATGTTTTGCATAGTTTAAACAAAATATGTGCTTATCAAAATAGGTTAGTAAGAAGAGATAATATAATCTTCTTTTTCCTGAGAAAGCTTTAAGAATTGGATGAACAACCCTTCTTATTCAATATTTCATATATGAACCACATTCATGGGAGGCTTCTTGAACCTCTTCCAGATACATATAACTCAGTTATTAATGCAATTTGTAATGTGATAACCATTGCAGAAGAATTTCCATTTTTGCTTAAATGTAGTAATTCTCCAATAGAACTTTTACTAATGAATTTACAGTACATTTGAGACAACTTTAGACTTAAATCGTAAGCATATATTTTACTTGCATATAACCTGGAGGCACATATTTCTAAGTCCTAAAGTGTAGTTTATCCACTTGTATGATAAGAAATGAAAAGGGATAATTATGGTCATGGGTTTATCTGAGTTGTGTTTAATAGATCAAGATCACTATTTTTAAACTTTGTTATATTTTAAAATAGCATTTGAAAAATGTGCTATTTGATTACACAAAAGCATGTGCCAGTCTCAGGGTGTTCCTGCTTTTGTAGAACTCTTCTCTGCCAAATTATTTACCTGGGATAAATATTTTAATCTAATTTAGATTTTATTTGATAGCTTCCTTGTAAATTTCTTTTACTTTTCAGATGAAGTGAGCTGTTTTTTAATAGGCAAAACTTTCCATTTTGGCCTCTGTCAGGCATTTGAAATTCTAGATTACCTGAAATTCTACAATACCTATGAGGTTTAGTACCATTCTGTCTAAGCTTTATAATTTCCACAGTACTTCCACCTTCATGATGTAATTTAATCTTCACAACAATAAGATGTTATCATCCTCTTTTTTCAGATTTAAAAGAGGGAGAAGGGACTCAACAAGCTAAATGACTAGCCCTAGTTACACAGCTGCCAGATGACAGAGTTGGGTCTCAGACCTGAGCCTTCTGACAACAAAACCAAAGCTTTTTTTTTTTGGAGATCATTATTTAATGCAAATAACAGTAAGACCCATGGCTTTCCTCTGCAGTATTTGACCAAAAATGTATTACATTAAAAAAATTATATCCTGCCTAATTCATGCCCTAATGATTTATTCATATTATGAAATTTAATTTTGGTGCCAGTGTAGCTGAGTATAAGCTACTATTTTAAGCACTTAAGTATGTTGCCTTTTAGTTTCCTATGTGCTAAGTATTTAATCTCCATTTTTAAGTGAAAAAAATGTTCATGATTACACAGCTAAGATGTAATTGGAACTCGATTCTGCTTGACTTCTGTGTGCATGCTCTCAGCCTCTTAACTTAATATGGCATAGAAACCACAAGATTTGACTTTAAGAAACAGGACTTCAAGTCCAAGCTCTTTCCATTTTTCAAGTAAGAATATTACTCTCTCTCCTGCCTAAGTCAGGTTTATTTTGAGTACTGAAAGAAATAATGTATGTAAAGAAGATTTTGAAGACATAAATCTCCATAAATAGGTAATTTACTGATAATCTAGTTAATCTCATTTTATGAGAAATAATGAGAAAAGAATAGCTCCCCACAAACCTCTGTCACCATCAAGGTATTTGTACAGTTGCTCTGCACAGGTAGGCCTCTATTAAATGCGCCTGCACCTAAAGTAAAAATTCAGGGCACTGTGTCAGACCCCTGGAGGAGACTATTTGGCGCTTTATGGCACACGTCAAATCACGCTGCACAGGGGCCACCACCTACTCAGCTCCTGTGGGGGGCTGGTCCTGCTGAGAATCTAGGGGCTTCTCTTTAAAATAGCTCACTATAGGGATATTCACACTTACAGAAATAATTAATGGTGGCAACGATCCTTATAATGGCACCTGATGCCCTGCTGTGAAGAAAGATAAACCAGCCTTCACCATAAAGAACTTACAAATTATACTAAGCAAACATGTTAACAGCTATTAAGAGTCCTAATCAGAGCGGTTAAACAAATAATTAAGAGATGTCATATAAAATGCACCCATTTAGGCATAGCAGCTACATGTTTGGAGTTTTAACAGGAACCGTTTACCTTTGAGATAGAGATAAGGCCCTCAATGGAGTATATAGGTTAGTCAAGGACAAGGCATCTTTCTAAGCAGTTCCATTTCCTGAGATCAAATCCATGGGCAAAGCTGTTCTCAATGGTGCACTTGCATCCTAATATTTATTTTTAGTCTTATTAGTATTTAATCAGCAAATTATTCTTGTTTCTTCAAACATGACTTCTTATTATAAGTAGTGCATTCTTTGAAAGGCTAGGAAAATGTTGATATAATCTAATAGTAAAAATTAAGAAAAAACCTATTTGTTTAGAAGAAATTTTTTTTGCAGTCAGCATTTCAGTTGAGATGAGATTCACCCCTGCCAGTGCTTAAGACTTTGCTGTTCTAAGTGTGGTCCAGCAGCAGCAGCAGCATCCCCTGAAAATTTGGCCAATGCAGGATCTCACTCCAGGATCCCACTCTAAAGCTGCAAAACCAGAATCTGCATTTTAAAAAGATCCCCACCTGATTTGTATGTGCAATAAAATTTTAAAAGAAAATATCAATGTGCAAAGTTCCTACTATCAAAAATTCTATCAGGAAAATTAGTAGGTTTAATCTTATTGGAAGTAAAAATTAAACTACTCACTTCGGAAAGGTACGTAAATGGTGTGACATTTGCCATATGATTAAGTATATCTAAAGTGGTCCCCTCCAGCACTCGTGTCTCGTGGTGGATTCCAGGGCTTCCAGCTTTACACACTATCCCAGTCTTGCTCAGTAAGTATCTTGTAGTCTCTTCTCCCTCTTCAGGTTTTGTGTTCAGTTCACATTCTCAGTATAGCTCCGAATTATGTGGAACAATAACACTGTATGATAAAGAGCCTAGAAGTGGGTGGGAAAGAGGAAGTTTTCTTAGCCTTGAGTCCTACCATGTTCTTCTACAGTTAAAAGATACCAAGTCTACATTTTGATCACTCCACTCCTTGGCTGAGTCTACGATATGCAAATTGTGCCATGTTTGAGGATTGAGAGAATTCATAGCTTTTTTATCTTCTTCCTGGAAACATCAGGGATGATTTAGATTATACTTTACTGTTCATCCCTTGCAGAGTATTTCTAGATTCCTTTTAGCATCAGGATTTTACAATAATCATGAAAATCCCATAAAGTACATGACATTATGTGATTTTCAAAATCTGATTTCTTATGTTCACATGGTGAACTATTTTAAGACTATAGTAAAGTATACCCATAAGCATATACTACAAAAAAATAGGATCTCAGAGTGAGCAAAGAGGATTAAGTAAAGCATCAGTTGACTTTTATAGTCAAAAGAAAAAAAATACCCCTGTGGAGGAAATGATAATGATGTTCCTTATAATTGTTGTGAGAAAAAAAAAACAACACCAACTCTAAGAAAGTTATAACAGGCCTAATTAATGTTCAAATTGTTCCTCCTGAGAAACAGATTTTTTTATCTAATGTAAATGGGCTTCCTAGAAAATGTTCTTGTTCATATTTAGTAGTTATTCTATACTCTTTTCTACATTGTACTAACATGCAGCACTTCAGAATAGAAAATGAAGGGGTTTTTGTTTCTGTTTTTTGGTTTTGGCTTGTTATTCTTCTTACTCATACTGTACAAGTAAGAAGGTAAATTGAAAACATTGACAATTTTTATCTGAAAGCGTGGATTTTTCAAAACCAGAGCTATATTTCAGTTCAAGATAACTTGATTAAATTTTTAAAAACACATGTATTTGGTCCATGCAATAGTTGTAGAAAAGTATTTGTAGTTATATTAAAAGTTTTTCCTCTGTTAATGTCTATATCTAGGTCATATTCTATTGTATAGCCAGGAATTCTGGTGCCACCACTTTCTAACCATGGGGCCTGCAGCAAGTCATTTAACTTTCCTAAGACTCAGTTTCCTCATCTGTAAAATGGGGCTGAAAATTAAACCTATCTTTTAGGGTTATCTTGAGGACTAAAGAAGATAATATATTTAAAAGTGCTAACAAAGTGCCTGGCCCATAAGAAGAGCCCACATCATGTTAGATATTGCATTGTTTTATTCTCATCACATAATCATTCAGCCAATTTTGACAGAAATCTCATACACAGAAATCAGTCTGTCCAATTCTGAAATGTAAAATAACTATATCTGCTTAAAACATAATTATTTTCATTCTTTAAAAAAATAAAATGTGGGCCAAGCATGATGGTTCACGCCTGTAATCCTAGCATTTGGGGGAGGCCAGGTGGGCAGATTGCTTGAGCTCAGGAGTTTGAGTCCAGCCTGGGCAATATGGCAAAACCTCATCTCTGTAAGAATGAATGAATGAATGAATGAATGAATACCAAAAACAATTACCCAAGCATGGTGGTGTGTGCCTGTAGTCCTAGCTACTCGGGAAGCTGAGGTGGGAGGATTGCTTGAGCTCAGGAGGTTGAGGCTACACTGAGCTATGATTGTGCCACTGGACTCCAGCCTGGGTGACAGAGCAAGACTCTGTCTCAAAAATAAAAGTAAAAAGCAAAATGCAAAACCCTATAACCTATACCTCCAGCTCGCCTCTTCCTCTTACAGGAGCCAAACTTCTTATAAATGTGACCTGGCTGCATATCTTTAGTTCATCATCCCTCATCCGTTCCTAAACCTATCAAAAAAACCGGCGTCTACTCCATTGCAGATCTCTCCTGTAAAGGCAAACGTTATCCGGTATATTGCCAAGTGTTACATCCAGTCATCACTTTCAGCTCTGATATTCCTGACCTTTCTGCAGCACCTGACTTAACTCTCTTGGATCTCTTCTGCTTGGTGTCCCTCACGATCATCTTCCTTAGTCTTCCTTTTAAGTGCTAGCATTCCCAGAATTTCACACTTGGCCTTTTTTCAGGTACACATCATGGAATCACTACCACTCCTTGCTGAGAACTCCTAGGCATATATATATATATGAGAGTTCTTTCTCTCTCTCTCTCTCTCTCTCTCTCCCCTTATCCCTTTCCCCATTCTGGAACCTCCTAGTATGTTTTCAATAAATTCTCTCAACCAACCTAGCAACAATGAGGTATCAGGTAGCATGCTAGGCACGAGGCTTACGATCAAATGTATTTAATCAAAGACCCAAAAGACTTTAAGAGTCTTTGAAATAGAATCTTCTTATTCTGTTTTCAGGCATTTCCTTCATTTTCATTCATGCATGACATGATTTTTCTTTGTTGGCTGCCATTGCCAGACACCCTGGTATATACTAGGTATTCAACGTCTGGGAAAATAGGATAGAAATGAGTTTTTCTTTGCTCAGTTTTGTTTTAATGGTTGCTTCATTGGTTGAATTTGAAATATAAATTAGGAAGGATGTTGAATCCATGTTGTAAATTTTGAATTTGATGTGATGTTGGGCCATGTTGGTGAAGAGGTTCTACAGGAAGTTGTAAATGAGTCTCTGGAATCTACATGTGATATCAAAATTGGAGGGATATCTTTGAAAATAATCAACCTGGAAGCAGTTATCTAAATCCACATTCTTCAAGCTTTAACTCAAATCCCAGCCACAATCACAGAATCCCCAGGGTTTTTTTAGTGGAAGAACTTTAATTTCTCTGATTCAAACTTCCTTAACTCCAGAATTTTTTTATTTTAGTTTTATTTTCTTTTTAATCATTTGTAATAGTCCATTTCCATTCTCATGCTGCTAATAAAGATATACCCGAGGACGGGCACAGTGGGTCACGCCTGTAATCCCAGCACTTTGGGAGGCTGAGGTGGGTGGATCACAAAGTTAAGAGATTGAGACCATCCTGGCCAGCATGGTGAAACCCCGTTTCTGCTAAAAATACAAAAATTAGCTGGACACAGTGGTGTGTGCCTATAGTCCCAGCTACTCGAGAGGCTGAGGCAGGAGAATTGCTTGAACCCAGGAGTTGGAGGTCGCAGTGAGCCGAGATCGCACTGCTGTACTCTAGCCTGGTGACAGGGTGAGACTCAAAAAAAAAAAAAAAGATATACCTGAGACTGTGTAATTTATAAAGGAAAGTGGTTTGATTGACTCACAGTTCAACATTTCTGGGGAGGCCTCAGGAAACTTACAATCATGGCGGAAGGGGAAGCAGGCATATCCTTCATCATATGGTGGCAGGAAGGAGAATTGCCAAGGAAAAAGGGAAAAGCCCCTTATAAAACCATCAGATTGTGTGAGAGCTCACTATCATCACGAGAACAGCATGGAGATAACCACCGCCATGATTCAGTTACCCCCACCAGGTCCCTCCTACTGCACTTGGGGATTATGGGAACTACAATTCAAGATGAGACTTGGGTGTGGACACAGCCAAACCATGTTATCATTATTCATTTATCATATATTTGTGGAGAGCAGACTAACCGACAAACACTGTCCTAGTCACTGGGGATAATATAGTGACCAAAATAAATGCAGTTCTTCCCTTCTGAAACTTTGGTCTAATTGGGAAGTGAGTTATCAACTAAATAATCATGCAATAATTAGAAGTTAAAAATGTCTGATTAAAAGAAGGCCATAACCTATCCTGGGCTCCTGGAAGCCTCCTTGAAGAAGGGACATTTACCATGAGCCTGAGGAATGGTTGGTAGTTAGCCATGTGTGGAAAAGAAGGGCCTTCTAGCCAGTGAGAAGGTCTTGTGAAAAGATCCTAAGGCAAAGAAAGACTATGGCATTTTTTTTTTTTTTTTGAGAAAGAGAGGGAAGACCTGAGTGACTGGATCATAGTTGACAACAAGGAGAACAATAGCAGATGAGGAGGGAGACAGAGGCAGGGGTAAGTGATGGTTGAGTTAACTGAATGAACAGCACTCCAACCTAAGTTTGACCACCTTCAGACATGAGAACTGCCTGCAGGCAGCACATCCCAATAGAGGGACAATGAGAATTCAAATGTCCTTTATTATGTTGTGCCAAATTTGACTCCTTAAGCCTGATATATAATAAACTGTACCTATTTAAAGTATACAACTTAATAAGTTTTGGAACATGTATATACCTGTGACACCATTACCATTGCAAGTTTATGAAAATGTTTATTGTCCCTGGAAATTTCCTTGTGTTCTTTGCAGTCCATTCCTCCCCACCACCCCCATCTCCAGACGGCTACTGATCCATCATGCCTCAAATGGTGCCTGGCACATAAAATAAATATTCGTTGAATCAAAGAAAAGTGAATCTGTTTGGAGAATTATCTCTTGGTTTGACACTTGGTTGACTGCTCCGTCTTTTCTAGGTATGCAGTGCCATTCAGAATCAGGATTTCACTGTGATCGAAGACTACTGCACTGGCCTCAAAGCCCTGCTTTATCTGAAAAGCATTGAGGAACTGCAAGACTGGGATGGGCAGAGTCCAGCTACTGTGAGTCACCAGAAAGGGAAACCAGTTCCACGTATAGCTGAACTCATGGACAAGGTATGTGCTTAAATCTCCTGTGTTATTCTTGAGAACTCAGCCTTGGTCAGTTTCTATTTCAGATCTTATTTACCATCTCACATTCTCACTAACAAAGGAAACACAGGGGCTGGTGGATGTGATTTCTTCAGTGGACTCTTTCTGAAGGAGACTTGATTACAGCCATATGATGGGTCTGTGAGCTACCTTTTTATAAAACCAATACAACACAAGGTTATATAAAAGGAAAAGACTGACGTTTGCAGTGTAAAGTGCCTCCAAATTCTTGCTTACTGTGGTGATGACTGGCATTCTTTCCAGTGGGAGTCTGGAGATTTCTTTATGCTTTCTGGAAATTATAATATTACCTTTCTATTTTCAAGACAATCAAATCACTGTAGTCTTGAATAATATAAGGAAGTTTTTAAAATTAAAATCTAATCAGTATCTTTTGTAACTCCTTCTGCTGTGTGGTTAAACCGGGGCTCAAAAGGTTATGTCCCAACTTCCTCACTAACTGCTATTTTCCAAGAAATATACACTACATTTACATTTTCTATAATACAGTGATTTTAGCAACACTGCTAAAACAACATTCAGCATTTTGCCTTTGTATTTCCTTTGTATTATTCTAAACAGATAACCATTGTCAGAAGACATTTCTCGAGCCCTCAATGAGGGGAGGAAAAAATTATAATTCTTAGTCTTTTCAGCTTGTCACTACATCAATAATTAACTTTAAAAAAAAGAGAGGCAGTATAAAAAGATTCTTTAAGGAAGCATTTAATAATTCAAATGAATCTTAACTTGAAGCAGGTCACATGAAAAAGAATGGAAAACAAAAGCCCTGGGTACTCTGCCTTGGATGACTGGGTTAGGGACTCAGAAAGAATAAGAGAAACATCATATAATTGACTTACATTTGGCTAGTTTTAGTAGAAAATATCACTGTCCCTCTCCTAACAGATAGCCAAAAAAAACCCCTTCTTCAAGAGTAGTGTGTATGATTGCAAGTCCAGTAATGAAAAAAGAAAAGGAGGAAAGAAATAAAATCTTACAATGTATGTTCCAGGAAAATGTCATGATGAACGACTCCATGAGTGGCAATCAAAGAGAAAGACTGTGACATTAATATTTATAATACTGTAATTAGCAAGATAGTGCCTAAGCAGCATTATTAGTGTAACTAATCATATTATCATAAACTGACTCTGCAGTATTTAGACAGTGAGTGTTCTTGCCTTTATCAATGACTATCAATATCCTAAGGTTGTTTATAAGTAAAAAAAATTCACAAATGACTTTACATTCATTCAATGTAAATATCTCAAGGAAACTGTCTCTGACATGATAGTTTATGACCATCTATAAAATCATTGTCTCAAATTTGGGTGGTTGCCATGTGAGCTGAAATAGAAGTAGCTGCATTGCACTGTCATGTTTTGTCTTTAAAGGATTTTCACACTCATTTCAAAACTTACATATTCAAATAAAAGATGGGTAATGATGAAGACAACTTGTGTCAATGACATAAATGGAAACGGATTTGGTAATAGTTTGAATCGAGATTCAGACTTTATTTTGTTAAGCTCAGCTTTCATCAAAATCATAAGTGTAATTTTCAGCATTATCATTCGTTTAAAAAAAGGAAGATTTTTCTATGTGATTATATTAGTGATTCATTTCTCATCACTAACTTGAGGAATAAGTAGATGGTCTGGTAATAGATTTGTGCTTCTGGATTCTCCAGTGCAGGCTGACATGACTAAAACAATAGGTGATTATCCCTTTAGATTAATATCCCCAGTAGTGAATCAAAGTACTCTGGATCTAGGATACAGGTGATTTCCTAATCGTTCTTTCTTTTTTTTGTCCTATAATTATTTATTTTTCTTTTTTTTTATTATACTTTAAGTTCTAGGGTACATGTGCATCATTCTCAGCAAACTAATCGTTCTTTCTTCATGTTGCTGCTGCTTTTATGTGTGTGTGTGTGTGTGTATGTACCTGTGTGTG
The DNA here is from genome assembly GCF_006542625.1 of Nomascus leucogenys. Classification (NCBI taxonomy): domain Eukaryota; kingdom Metazoa; phylum Chordata; class Mammalia; order Primates; family Hylobatidae; genus Nomascus; species Nomascus leucogenys. Next base: position 77,679,391 of record NC_044392.1, read on the forward strand.
TGTGTATGTGTGTGTGTGTGTCTTTGCAAATAACTCACATTGTCCTATCATTAGCCAAAGAATAGTATGCTGGTCCTCACAGTGTCCGCATACTATAGGGAGATGAGAGGAAATGTAGACCCTTTGTTGAAAGACACTCTAGAAGTATCTGGCTTCTTTACACAGGAAAATTTTGTTTGGAAAGTACAATTGCTATTCTGATTTTCACTCATAGGTCAGGCTAGAATAAACCAGAATAGATATTTAGAAGAAACCTATTACAGTGCAGTGTTTGACAATGGAGAGAAAATGAGACTTGGGCTATGGAAACAAGGATTTGGCCAAGTATGTCATGTTATCTTTCACGTAATTAGCATATTAATATACTCTCCTTATGCTTACCTTACTTATTAACTGATCAAACTGCCCAAGCAGTGTTTCTTCAGGTGGCTGTTGAAGGGCAGGTAGTTGGGTGTTAGTACACTTACGGTGCAAGCCATTTAAACCTGTGCCTGCGAGAAGAGCAAATTCCGGAGAAGAACAATCATCAGCTTTGGCACAACACAGAGCTGTTGATGTCAAACTCTTGGTGCTTAAAAACCATGCAGCATGCTTGTGAGAAATGTAGGTTCCCAGGCCCCACCAGCATTGATCCTGAGTCAGTGGGTCAGAGGTGTGTTGAGAATCTGCATTTTAACATCATAATTCTCGTGGAGGGATCCAAAAATCTGCATTGCCAAAAGGAACGAAAAAGAATAGCAGTAGAAAAGTGAGAGATTGAGAAATCAGCAAGGAGCAGAACACAAGCTTCTCTTGATGGAGAAAGTAAACAAAAAATAATTTTGAGCTGAAAAAGAAGTGAAATAAAAGAGGCAGGAGAGGAATGCCAGAGAAGCATCACATTAGGTTCCAAATGGCCAGAAGTTGGAAATACCCAATGAAGAAACTGAATGTAGGACAGCAGTTATTAGCAAATAGTAAGACTGCTGGATTTATGTGATGCTTCCTTATTAGCTAGACAACTTGGGCAAGTTACTTAATCTCTCTAAACCTTTTTAGAAAACTGTACAATGAAAATAATTACAATACAGTTCCATAATCCCTCATTAACAATTCTGAAATCCAAAACATGCTGAAACCAAATGGCTTTACATAATTCATTGGGCAGAAAACCTGGCCTGAACTGATGTGAGACTTGCTATAATCTTTATTCCTCTCAGAGAACATCAGATTAATGTGTTTGATTCCAGATTGCTACCCCACACCTTGCTGGGGCTGGAGAGGGAGTGTTTATTAAAATTAGGTGTATGTACCATTTTACATTTCTAAAATCCAAAAGATATTTCTAAATCCATACATCTGGCTCCAAAGGTTTTAACTATGGGCTTGTGAAGATTACCAAAATGAAAATATAATTGCAAATATAACTTTATCCAGAAATTCATCTGTAGAGTTGGAGGCAATGTATATATTTTAGTGATTTTAGAAAATAAAATATTACTATTTGGCACTTTTAATTATGGGAGATAAGAGTTATGTTGACATTCTTGGTTAAGAAACATGAAAGAAATTGGACAGTCCAATATTTGAACAGCAAATTTTGCAACTGGAAAAGCATGAAAGATTATGTCTTCACTTTTTGGTGCTTGGGATGAGAACAGGACTTCTAAATACCAGTCATGAAAGAAAAACAGCAGAGGCCAAAAACTAATGATCACTTGGGATCTGCATGCATTTCCACATGCTGTTCCCGACATCTGGAATGGCCTTCTAGTTCTCAAGCATCACTTTCTCTTTAAGCTATACCCTGACCTTTGCAATATAATTAATGTCTCCTTCTCTTTTTTAACCTTAGCTGTAACCAGTATCACATCGCAGTTGTATTTTTGTAAGTCTGCTTCCTTTACTAGAAAATAACCTCACTTTTCTTATCTATCTTTACGTCCCAGTTCTCCAGACATGCACTGAACATGGTAATGCCTTAATAAATGTTGACTGAAGAAGTGAACTAATGACTAAATGAATGTTGAAAGAAAAAGGCTTATTGGTGACATTAAGAATTAGTAGTCACTTGACTTACCAAGCCATTACTTTTTCCATTACATCAGAAAAGAAAAGAATGTGTAAAGAAATAACCTTTGAACTTAAAGTTCCTTTTTATGTGTGAATCTAGTTTGGTAAAAATAACATGGAAAAAGCCAGAATAGAAGGAGTGAGATAGACAGGTGAGCAAGCTTTATGCTTTCTTGACTTGGCAAAATATGCCTAGATTATAAGCTTCTTGACGGCCTGGAACACAGACTGTGTGCCAGTGCCTAATGAATGTCTACCATGTAGGAGTAATGGCATGGTAGCTGAATTGAACATACTGATCAATCATTAATATATTTTTAGGATCTACCTTAAATGTCACTTCTTTTGTGAGTCTGTCTATGACCCTCTTCTTTGGCCTCCAAGAAAGTCAAATCACTCCTTTTCGTTCTCTTACACCCCATGGTTCCTATAATTAGTATTGCAAGTAGTGCATTTTCTTTTAATTGTATATCTTCTTGTCCATTGCTGCAGGTCATTACAAGCATTTTGAAAGAGAGATAATATCTTATTCATACTGGAGTTTGCAAGCACCTAGTACAATGCTACATGTTTATAGAATTAAATTGTATGAATTATCTATTGTGTCCTTATTTAGGAGGAAAAAAGAAAGCCAATGTATAATTAAAATTCCAGCTAGATCCTTTTAAGAACAGCAGCAGTCATTTTAGAAGAAAACAATAAAACTGCCAAATTACTGTACTTTCGGTAGGTATTAAAAAATGATGAAATACCTATTGGTGATGTTAATAAATGAACATAATCTGTGCTCATTAAAAGGCTTTCATTAGGATAAAATCAGAAATGCTGTCATGGTGGTTGTACAGCAACTCTGAAAGCAAGGATTTGTTTTGATAATAGAAACCAAAATTGTATCCATATGACCAGATACATCATTCTCAGTTATTGATAAAACAATTCTAAAATTCATATGGAACCAAAAAAGAGTCCAAATAGCCAAAGCAAATTTGACAAAAAGAACAAAGCTGGAGTCATCACATTACCTGACCTCAAATTATACAATTAGGCTGTAGTAACAAAAACAGCATGGTACTGGTACAAAAATAGACACATGGATCAATGGAACAGAATAAGGAACCCAGAAATAAAGCCACATATCTACAGTCAACTGACCTTTGACAAAGTTGACAAAAAGCATACACTAGGACAAGGACACCTTTTTCAATAAATAGTGGTGGGGTGATTGGATTGCCATATGCATAAAAATTGAATTATACTTCTACCTCTAACCATATTTAAAAATCCACTCAAAATCCATCAAAGACTTAAATGTAAGATCTGAAACTATAAAAATACTAGAAAAAAATCTAAGGAAAACTCTTCTGGACATTAGTCTAGGCAAAAATAATTATGACAAAGACCTCAAAAGCAAATGCAACAAAACCAAAAATAGGCAAATGGGACTTAAAGTAAAAAGCCTCTGCACAGAAAATGAAATAATCGAAATAACAGAAGGCCTGCAGAATAGGAGAAAATATATTCAAACTATGTATCCAACAGGGACTGTCACCCAGAATTTACAAAGAACTCAAATAACTCAACAACAAACAAATAACCCCTATTAAAAAGTACACAAAGGATCTGAACAGACATTTTTCAAAAGAAGACAAACCCCATCAAGCGTATAAAAAACTGTTCAACATCACTAATTATCAGAGAAATGTAAATTAAAACCACAATGAGATATTATCTTATACCAGTCAGAATGGCTCTTATTAAAAAGTCAAAAAATAACAGATGTTGGTGAGGATGTAGGAAAAAAAGGGAATGTTTATACATTTTTGGTGGGAATGTAAATTAGTTGAAACTCTGTGGAAAAGAGTATAAAGATTTCTCAGAGAACTGAAAATAAAACTACCATTCACCTCAGCAATCCTACTACTGGGTTTATATCCAAAGGAAAAGACATCATTACATCAAAAAGATACTTACATTCATATGTTTATGGCAGCACTATTCACGATAGCAAAGATATGGAATAAAGCTAAATGTACTTTGACAGATAATAAAGAAAATGTAGAATACTATTCAGCCATAAAAAAAGAATGAAATCATGTATTTTACAGCAACATGGATGGATCTGGAAGCCATTTTCTTCTTTTTTTATTTTTTAAATTTCTTTTTATTTATTTATTTGAGACACAGTCTTGCTCTGTCACCCAGGCTGGAGTGCAGTGGCACGTTCTCAGCTCACCGCAACCCTGCCTCTCAGGTTCAAGCGATTCTCATGCCTCAGCCTCCCCAGTAGCTGGGATTACAGGCATCTGCCACCACGCCCAGCTAATTTTTGTATTTTTAGTAGAGACAGCGTTCCTCCATGTTGGCCAGGCTGGTCTCAAACTCCTGACCTCAAGTGATCCACTCACCTCAGCCTCCCAAAGTTCTGGGTTTACAAGCATGAACCACTGCGCCCTCTGGAGGCCATTATTTTAAGTGAAACAACTCAGAAAAAAGGTCAAATACTGCATGTTCCCACTTGTGAGTGGAAGCTAATTAATGTGTACACATGCACATAGAGTATGGAATAATAGTCACTGGAGTCTCAAAACGGTGGGAGGGTAGAAGCAGGGTGTAGGATGAGGAATTGGGTAGAAGCAGGATATGGGATGAGGATTTGCTTAATGGGTACAATGTACATTACTCATGTGATGGTTACACTGAAAGCTCAAACTTCACTATGCAATATATCCATGTAACAAAACTGCACTTGTACCCCTTAAATTTATACTAATAAAAAAAACTGAAATAACACAATTTCATAAAACTATTGCTATATGGTTGTGGCAATATTATATGTAGATGTCTAATTATCTATTTCTTTTCTGGCAAGTTATTCAACACAGAGAATAAAGCATTATCCAAAGAAATGTATAAATGTCAACAGCAAGACCCTTACCAAATACATAATGACAGTTTCACAAGAGGATACTATAATTTCCTATTTACAACTTTAAAAGTTTGATATCTTCTATGCCACTTATTTTTCCTTATTGAAATATAAATTACATAGAGGAAAAATACAGAGGTCTTAAATGAACCATTTGACAAGTTGTGACAAACACATATATCCGTGAAATCCTCACCTCTGCCAAAGCATGCAACATTGCCAACACCTTAGAAGATGCCTTGTGCACTTTTCCAGCCATTACCTCTTCCTTTACCACCACCAGAAGCAAACACCATCTAGCACCTGTCACCGTAGATTAGTTTGTTCATGTTTTTTAGCATTCACATAAATGGAATTCTACAGAATATGTATTTTTGTGTGTGTTGCAACTTACACTCACTACAATATTGCAAAGATTTTTCATATTATTGTAGATATTAGTTGATTTTTGTTGGTAAATAATACTATATTTTATTAAAATATCACAATTTATTTACTCTAAATTATATTTAGGCTGTTTTCACTTTTTTGGTGTTATAAATATTTTTGCTATAAACATACTTGCATAACTGTTTTTGTGAACATGTTTTCATTTCTCTTGGCTAGTACATAGGAGTATAATTTCTCAGTCATAAGGTGGATGCATAAGTTTTACAAGAAACTTCCAAACAGATTTCCAGAGTGGCTTCACTATTTCACAGTCCTACCAGCTGTGGGTGGGCGTTTGATTCTTCTGTGTTCCAGCCACCTGTTGATATTCTCAGTCTTTTTAGTTTCAGCTATTCTAGTATGTAAGTATTGGTATCTCATTGTGATTTTAATTTTCCTTTCCCTAATAAGATGATGTTAACACTTCTTTATGTTCTTATTGGCCATCCATATATCTTCCTCTGTGAAGTGTCTATTCAAATATTTTGCCCATTTTTAAATTTTTTAATTGATTTTTAGGAGTTCTTAATAATTCTGGTTATAAGTCCTTAGATCAGCAAAAGCATTTGACAAAATCCAACATCCAATCATAATAATGGCCTTCAGCAATTCATTAATAGAAGGAAACGTCTACAAAAATTCTATAGCTAGTATCATACTTAATGTTGAAAGGATAAATTATTTTCTCTTAAGATCAAGAGCTGGGCAAGAATGTCCATTCTTTCTACTTCTATTCAATATTGTACTGGAAGTCCTAACCAGTGCAATAAGGTCATAAAAATAAATAAATGATGTTTAGATTGGAAAAAAATGGGCTTACACTGTCTTTATTTGCAGATGGTAAGATTGTGTGCACAGAAAATCCTAAAAGAACCTGTAAGTACACTATTAAAATAATAAGTGAATTTAACAAAGTTTCATAATACAAAAACAATATACAAAAATAGTTCTGTTTCTACATGAACAATTGGAACAATGAACTGGAAATTAAAATTTTAAAATGTCATTTACAATGGCATATGAAAACTATAAAATACTTAGGAACAAATTAAAATATATGTAGTATCTGCAATGAAAGAAGAATTGCTTTCACAGCCCTGTGGATACATGCAGCCAACGAGCATATGAAAAAAGCTCAGTGTCACTCATCATTAGAGAAATGCAAATAAAAGCACACTGAAATACCATCTCTCTCCAATCAGAATGGCTATTAATAAAAACTCAAAAAATAATAGATGCTGGTGAGGTTGCAGAGAAAACAGAATGCTTATACACTGTCAATGGAAGTGCAAATTAGTTCAACCATTGTGGAAAGTAGTGTGCTGATTCCTCAAAGAGCAAAAAAAAGAACTGCTATTCTACCCAGCAATCCCATTGCTGAATATATACCCAAAGGAAGATAAATCATTCTACCACAGAACACATATGTTTATTGCAGCACTATTCACAATAGCAAAGACATTAAATCAACCTAAATGGCCATCAGTGACAGATTGGATAAAGAAAATGTGGTACATATACACTATGGAATACTATGCAGCCATAAAAAGGAACGAGACTGTGTCTTTTATGGGAACATGGAAGGAGCTGGAGGCATTATCTTTAGCAAACTAATACAGGAACAGAAAACTAAACACTCCATTTTCTCACTCATAAGTGGGAGCTAAATAATGAGAATACATGGCCACAAAATGGGGAACAACAAACACTGGGGCCTACTTAAGGATGGAAGGTGCGAGGAGGGAGAGGATGAGGAAAAAAATAACTACTGAGTACTAGGCTTAATACCTAAGTGACAAAATAACCTGTATAATGAACCCCCATGACACAACTTTACCTTTATTACAAACCTGCATATGTACCCTTGCATCTAAAATAAAAGTTAAGAACTGCTGAAGAAAAATTAAAGAAGACTTAAAACAATGGTAAGATATATTAAGATGTTATTTCTCCCTGGATTGATCTGTATATACACCATAATCCCAATCAAAATCCCAACATGTGTTTTTTAGAAGTTGACAAGCTATGCTAAAATTTACACTGGAATTCAGACAAACTAGAATAGCCAAAACAGTCTTGAAAAAGGAGAACAAAGTGGGAAGTGGGAGAATTTGTACTATCTGCCTTCAAGATTTTCTATAAATCTACAGTAATCAAGCAAGTGTGTTTGGGTGTCAGGGTAGACAAATAGATCAATGGAATGGATAGAAAGTCCAGAAATAGACCCACACATATACACTCAATTGATTTTTGACAGAGGTGCAAAAGCAATCCAATGGAGAAAAGAAAGTCCTTTCAACAATTCGTACTGGAATTATTGGATACCGATATTAAAAAATGAACCTCATGTCTACCTCACACAGGACAAAAAAGTAATTTTAAATATATCGTATAAAAAAGTAAACAGTAAGGTAAGACTGTAAGATTTTCTTTTGAGAGTTTTAGATTCACAGCAAAATTAAACAGAAGGCGTATACTCCTTGCCTTCAAACTGTACATTTTTAAAAGAAAACATTAAGTAAATATCTTTATAACCTTGGGGAAAGGAAAAATGTCTTGGACAGGATACCAAAAAAACACTAACCATACAAGAAAAAATAGATGAATTATGCTTCATCACAATTAACTTATACTCATCAAAAGATACAATTAAGAAAATGAAAACTCAAGTCACAGATTGGGAGAAAATATTCCTATACTTGTATCTCATGAAGAACTTGTGCCCAGAATAAATGTGTATAGTATTTTCAAAATGTAAACTGTAATAATTAGAAAATTTAATTTTATCGATGAGTATATAGAATCTTAAAATGGAAAATCTATAATAAGGACCTGCTGGTAGGCTCTTGCAGCTTACTCGTGTCCATCTATGATAACATTTTTGGGGGACTTTTTTATACTGTAATGACCATTCTTGGAGCTAACCCAGAAAAGAGGAGAAGGGAAGGGGATGAAAGCCATTTTTCTTCAAGTTCATTATATGGCCCTGTATTTCTTGTCCATGTTATTTCCTCCCATTGCAGCTTTGTCCCCGCAGTTATTCTCCCTGGGACTGCCAGACAGTTACATTATATTGTTAGAAAAGTTCCAGATGATATTTACATTTCTATCCGTTACTTGGGTAATGATTGATATAAAATATATTATTGAGGTCACTTTCTATGATTGTAGTCAGATCACATGAGGCTAAATATTTTTTATTGTTTTAGTTCATTTCATAGGGCATGAGGAAAGAAAATAAAAAACAAAACACCAGTCCCTGAAAGTTCAAATGTTCAAAATTATCAGATCAGAATGTACTGCATAAATGTTATGAAGGCTTAATCTACATCTCAATATCGTCAGATGGTTTGAGTGATATCTGAAGTAGAATGCTGGAGTGTCAAGTATCCTGTAAAAATAAGACAGACACCTGTTTTATAAATGGTGATTATTCCTCCTTAGAAGCAAAAAATGTTGGATAAAATTTGATAGCCCCATCTTGTTCTGAGCTTCTGATCATCTCATCAGTGTGTGATGATCCCACAAATAAGTCAATGTGCTGTAGTCAAAAGCTTACCACAGAAGAGAGAGTGCTTGGAACCCAGCAGGTCTGAGTTTAAATCCAGGCATGATGCCTTACTACTGGGTGAGCTTGGAACAGCTACGTGGATCCCACAATCCTCCATCTATGTAAAGGCAAACTGAGATGATGATAGCTATTTTGCAGTACTTTGTAAAGATTAGAAATCATATATGTACACAGACGTCTTCTGTGATGAAAAAAAAAAGAGAAATCCTCTATCTAAGGTGTATAGCATGTAGTTGTAAGCAATCAATACATGGGGGTTGTTATTATAACTATTTGTAACATGGAGATGCATAGATAGATAGGCAATTTGGGGTAATACTGAATATGTGATATATCCATTTCCAAAATATATGGGTAATATTGGGGTAGATAGAAACATTTGAGCAATACTTTATGAGTTGATTTCTTCTCTCCTTTGTGCAGATTTTTCAGATGGCACTTACAAATTGTTTTTAGAAGTTACCTTAACCTATTGACACCATGATTTTACTAGCTTAGTTTTGTTTGATCTGGTCAAAAGCTAGCATCTTTGTCTTTTGAAGCACCTCCTATCCCAAAAAGCTTCTAAATAATTCAGAAGTGTTCACTTTCCAGGTAAAATGGAGATAAATTAATTAACTTCAAGTTTGGGCAGTAAATTGTCATGCGTAGTCCATCATTTTTCCTAAAATAGGCAGAAGGGAGGTGTCTACTGCTGTTGCCAAAAGTTAACATCTGAATTTAACGTGAACCATTGGGGGAGGGGCTGATAAGAGTCCCCCAAGTTATGGGAAGAGGTAGTTTTTCATTGCTTATAACCAGAATAGTTTGTGAAGTCCTATAAGCCTCCCCAGCTTGGTTTCTCTCATCCCAGGGGTAAGTTGGTTCATTTTACAAGGCAACTCTAATCATTTGGTAGTACCTGCTGGGAGCCCTGTATAGAGGAAGTTTGTGATGCAAAGCCTAGCCCAGCAGAGGTGTGTGATCAATTGTCAGTGCCTGCATGGACATTGAAATATAGGATGAGACATTAAGTGTGGAGTACCAACAGGTCACCTGTTCTAGGAATTTGGGCAGCAGTGTGCTTTTTGAATCTATAGCCACTACAACTGCCTTATCACAATCCACCATGGCATGCCTGAAATAAAATGTAAACGATACTACATTTTCATTGCATTGTCATTCTCCCATAAGTTCCTTTCTTTTGTCCATCGTACTTATACAAATTATGATTCCCCATTTCTCCTTACTACATCAAATTGATATCTAATTGCCAAACACAAATGCAGTTACTTCTTTTGTCACATTCATGGGAGTGATTAGGTATAATTCCTCATACTTCATCAAATATAACTAATCAGAATGCACCTTATTTAATTATATACTTAAAACTTGTATAAAAGTGCTTTTCATATTCAACACAACTTGTCCACATTAATTCTGATGTTGCTTTTAAACCATGAAAAAAAAAATGAGGATTGTTCTTGTTCTGGGTGGAAATTGAGGATTTAAAAAGAAATCATTACTATATCCATGTAAGTTAAAACTTGAATTCAAATTCTAGCCTTGAATTCATGCCCTACCTTTCCTTCTATGATCTCTACAAAATCAGTGGACATTTATAGCAAACCAGTTAGCTTTGTTCCCAATCCTCATTTTATGGAGTAAAGAAAGTACCTCTCTGCAATTTTGAGCTATGCCCCTGATACTCTTCCTGAGAAAAACATGTATTTGTTATATCTCCCGTTAAGCCCATCTGCTCACTTGAATAAAGGGAATATTAGTTTGAAGATATAATTTTCTGGTAATTATAGGAGTCAAAGGAGTCATTTTGATAATGTAAAGAGTCAACAGAAATTATAATTATATTGAGCTTTATGCCAATTTGTCCTCATCTAAGATTTCAGGGGAAAAAATTGAAATGTCTGCTGTTTGGAATAATAAAAGGGGGATTTAATTTACCGAAAAAAAAAGTCAAACAAAACAAACCATAATTAAATTTATTTTTAGCTTCAAGATGATATGGAGCTTTACCAAAACCCTGGGAGCTTAGGAAAGATAGGTGAGGATATCTTCAGTTGCCCTGAATAATTGGCAGTCTCACACTTAACCAAATCAGTTTAGACATTCAGATGAAATATCCATCTCCTTTCCTTTTCTTCTTAGAAACCTGGTTACTCTGTTTGGTTACCCATATTGATCTAGTTAACCACCTAATTATCAAATATCCATTCTATTTTATGCTGTATAATCTTAAAAAGCAATGTTATTGGTAGCTCAAATCCATGCCTTATAATAGTTCTGTGCTTCACAGTCACAAGTGACCCCTCAAAATGTGTCTGAGAAGATGTGACTACAACGTGCACAGAAAATGTGACTAGTGCTGCACTGAGAAGCCTTTGATTTGCAGCTTCAGGCACTGTTTGTGAAGTGCCTTATAGACTGGAAGTGCCCTGAAGCCTTCACTCCCAGCCCCTTACACCATGCTGGCCAGTCTGCCGTGGATTGTTTCACTGTCAAGACCATGCCTTTTGAAGATTTGTTGCCATACATCTTTAAAGTATTTTGTTTGTCTTCCCTACTTATCAGTTTTATCCCATTTCATCTCAAACTATAGAGCCTTTTCTAGGTCCTGTGCTGGCTGTTAGTCTCTTCATTTGCTCTGCCCAGCCCAGCTGAGCTGAAGAATGTCACCCACCCATCATCAGGCTATCAATCTGGGCATCTTTCAAACCCTAAATGTTACCAAGTCTTTATTTCCACTTAATATAGGTCCCAAGTGAAACGAACAAAGGCAAACACATGGCATTTGTGGTAATCCAGTCCTCCTAGGAAAATAAAATTATTCCTGTGCTACTGTATATAATCTTTATTGAGATACAGAGTAAGGCTGGAATGCCATCTGACTTTGCATGCTTTTGGCATTTGTGGTAGATATTGCTAGTGCTTGCTAGTGTTTTCTATTCTTTGTCCCCTCTGGTTTTGTAAGAGAGGCAAACCTCCCTGCCCCTTGGATGTTCCATATGAGTGAGTGACTTTAGTCAATGAAGTGTGAGCAAAGTGTGGTGTATGACTCTTTTGGCTGGAAGCATTTAAGCACTAGCACTCAATTCTCCCTACTCCCTTCCTCTGCCACGATGAACACAGAAGTCTCATGCTGAGATGGTGGCAACATAAAATGGATGGCCTAGATGGTCAGATACCACGTATTAGCACAGCTAGAGACACAGCAGACTTTTTCTGAGTAAGAGAGGAACTTTTATTTTGTTAAGCCACTGAGATTTAAGGGTCTATTATTACCACAGTATAACCTGCCTATGAGGATTAATGTAGAATTCCAGATAACTTGTAACTGTTTCCAAAGGGGTAGCTGGCTCTTTAGCCCTGTGAAAAATTATGACATGGAAAAGTTCATTTATATGGTTAGATTTTGTGTCCCCACCTAAATCTCATCTTGAATTGTAATCCCCATAATCCTCATGTGTCAAGGGTGGAACCTGGTGAGAGCTGATTGGATCATGGGGGCAATTTCCTCCATGCTGTCCTCGTCAGAGTGAGTGAGTTCTCACGAGATCTGATAGTTTTATAAGGGGCTCTTCCCTCTTCACCCATCTCTTGCCTGCCACCACGTAAGATGGGCCTTTGCTTCCCTCTCGCCTTCTGCCAGGATTATAGGTTTCCTGAGCCCTCCCTAGCAGTGCAGAATTGTGAGTCAACTAAACCTCCTTTATAAATTACCCGGTCTCTGTTATGTCTTTATAGCAGTGTGAGAATGGGCTAATACACTCATTTTTTGTGTTCTTCACTTCCTTTTCGGCACTCCTTCCCATCTGCAAGTAGCTAGTGCTGTAGTGCAGCTTCCCATTACATCACTCCACTAGTAGTCTGACCTCTCCTGTCAGAGTGCTCCAGGCTACCACATAGCCTTTTTTTCCATAACACAGCTAAGATGTTTATTCCCCTATTGTGCCTACGCTATGGTCTTAATGTTTGTGTCCCCTCAAAATTCATATGTTAAAATCTTAACTGCCAAGGTGATGCTATTAGGAAGTGGGGCCTTTGGAAGGCAATAAAATTAGTGTCCTTATAAAAGTGACCCCAGAGAGATCCCTTGCCCCTTCCACCATGTGAAGATACAGTGAGAAGGTGCCATCTGTATGGAAGCAGGCCATCCCCAGATACCAAATCTCCCAGTGTCTCAATCTTGAACTTCCCAGCATCCAGAATGGTGAGAAATAAATGTTTGTTGTTTATAAGCCACCAAGTTTATGGTATTTTATTATAGCAGCCTGAACAGACTAAGACAGCCTGACTTTAAATAAGTTAGGAGGATATCCAGCAATTGGCCTCATCCAACTGTGGAACCAAGAAGAGTGTGCACCTTACTCATGGTTTCCGTCTTGTAAGCAGTAAGCCTTGTACAATATACATACTTACTCTTAGCCCCTATTTCCTGATCCAAAAAGTTAGGATATATGTATCTCATAGGAATGTCAAAAAAAAAAAAAAAAAAAAAAAAAAAAAAAAAACAAGAAAGACTGGTCCGAATTTCTTTTTCCCTTCACAGTTCAGATTCTAGAAAATGTCATCTCTACTCACTGTCCTTCATTTCTTGCTTTTCTGTCTTCAGCTAGTCAAGGTTAGATTTCTACCCACTGGCAACCCCCAAAATCACTAAACATGCTCTCGCTAAAGTTGAGTTAGTTACTACTGATCACCCAATCCAGTAGATACTTCCCAGTCTTTATTTTGCGAAATCTATGTTACATTCAACAACTGACTACTCCTTCACACTTGAAATGTATTCTTTGACTTTTAAACACATTTTTCTCCTATTTCGCTATTACTTTTTTCAAGGAAGCAACCGTTAGTACCTAGTATATGCCGGTCATTATAGATGCAAACATTAACAATAATATAATTGTGCCCTTAAAAGGATCACAGACTGTGTGGAAATTGAACACTTAAATAGTTATTAACAATATAGTGTGATAATTGCAATTATAGAGATATACACTGACAACAGAGGAGGAGTTTCAGAATATTTTCCCAGATAACCTGAAACAAAGTCTAGTAGGAGTGGGAAAAATACTCTGGGATAAGGCATAAAGCATGGCAAGGGCCTGGAGATAAACAATATTTCTGTGTGTGAAGGGAAACTTCTTAGAGTTAATCTTTTAGGACACCCCCCCTACACACACACACACACACACACACACACACACATACATTTTTTTGTCCCTTGAATACCAGTATTCCCTTGTTCCATCTGTGGATCTCATATTGTTGTATGGTCATTTGAACCCTGAAGCCAATTTTCCTCTCTTTATTGTTATCTTCCAAATCTGTACTCTCACCAAAGACCTCCCTGTGGACCCTACACATTCCTATATTCAACTTTCTGGTGGACTTTGATACCGAACATCCCAGTTCAGCGCTCTTTCTGCAACCTCAGAATAAAACAACAGTAGTGATTATCCCTGACAATTATATAAGCACTTTATAATTTACAAAGCACTTTGGCATACATTATCTCACCAGCTGCTTCCTTAATGTAATAGCAGCAGTGGGCAAAAAACCGTGTCACTCCCGACAGCTCTTTTCTGACCTTGGTCTCCCAGCCCCACCTACTAAAAACATGAGAGCATCTGGATGAGAGCTGATTAGAGCCTGGAAGCTGACCTTGCGTGGGGACCAGGGGAGCATGACAGCAGTGGTTGCCACCTCCACACCTTCTCCATCTCCGTAGGGGCAATAGAGCAAGCCAGAGATTTCATGGCAGAATGCAGGAGGCTACACAGAGCAGCAAGGCTTCTCATGGCCTGCATAAGCGGAGGCTGACAGTGGCAGGCATCAGCTTGTGGGAGGTTAAGCACTTATCCACTCTCCCCCCACTTTTCTGATTTCTCATTTCTTCCATGCATTAACTATCATTTTGAAAGTTTCAGTGGGTTAATTAAATTCTTCTAGTGTTGATGCTAAGAAAGCTGAAACATTTTCAACTGAGATTGACACTACTCAAGACATAGGCTTCACTGATGTTTGTTCAGTAACACTCCAATATGTCACAGGATTGCCGAGAGAACATCTGAGAGCTATAATGAGCTAAAAGTCAAGTACAGGGGAAAATGTGTTCCAGACTGCTGCAGATGTTCTCAAATCAAATCATATTTCTGTGAAATGCCATATAGAATATTCAGCTGTTGAAAGATGCAACATGAAAGGACAGTTCAATTGATTTGCACTGTATTTAAAAATTTTATGTAGCCTAAATTATATGAAATGGCTTTTCCCACTTTTGAATCAATTAATAAGAGATGCACTTGATTCTAATGAGCTTCAAGGATGATTTTTTGGGCTAAGAGGTATGCATTAGTTGGTTCAGGTAGGAGCTAAGCCTTATAGAAGGTGGCAGTTGAATAAGGGAAATAAGGTATAGGTGAGAAACACATTCTCTAGACCCATTCCCTTGCCTTTATTCTTCCTTTATCGCTTTGGCACCAAAATGGAGAAGACTTCTGTTGAATGAATTCACCAAGATTCTGATAAGTCTATCTGTGATACTATGTTGATAGTGATTCATTCTGCCCCTCCTGAGAAACCCAAAGGAAGCTTACAGGAGGAGATCAAGGAAATGTTTTGGTAGATGCATCTGTTGTCATAATCAACTTATATTTCATCACACAGGTGACCTTGCACATCACCATAATTTTGGTAGTCTGTCCTTTGATTGGGAATAGTATTCTCTTACATAAAAGAAAGCACTGAACAAGAGCTGACAACCTAGGTAAAAGAGAGAAAAATGCTTAGGTGAGATTAGAAAGTACAGTAGAACACTCCACTGAGATATTACTTCACACCCCCTAGAATAGCTAATGTTCAAAATACTGCAAACATTAAATGTTGGCAAAGATATTGAGCAGCTTGAAAATTCATACATTGCTAAGGAGTGTATAAAATGATACAACTACTTTGGAAAACTCTCCAGCAATTTCTTATAAGACCCAACAATTCTACTCCTAGGTATCTTTCCAGGAGAAATGAAAGCACATGTCCATAGGGTTTTGAGGTAATTGAATCTCACAAACATGTAAGGAAAAGAAACCAGACACAAAAGAGCAGTTACCAAATAATTTCATGTATGTGGAGTTTAAAGTGGGAGTAACAAATCTATATTATTTGAAATCAAGACAGAAATTTTCTCCAGTAATATTTTTATCCTATATCTCAACTGGGGTGGTAGTTTTGTGAATGTGTATCTTTGTCTAAAGTGTAAGTGTATACTTAAAATGTGTGCATGTTATAAATACTACATATTATAAACACATATTATAAATCCTACATATTATAAATACATTTTTAATTTTTTTAAGAAATGCAAATTCACTCTGAAAGAAACTATAGGATAAGCAGTTGGTAATATTTCTATGACAAAATAAGATATATCATATAAGAAATACTAAAGACATTTTTTATGCCCAAATTACTTTTAATCAGGTAGCCTTTGGGAACTAAAAACCTTATGAAGTTAACCACTGGAAAAGAATAGCTGGTACCTAGATAAAAATCTTGGCTGGAAACCAGCTTAAAGAAAATGAATGGCTAGGGGCATAAACAAATGCATTTCACTCTGCCAACTTGCCAGCAGCTGGGTGTGGAGTTGGAAGACTTTCGGCCTTTCACATCAGGGAGGCTGGCTAGGACTTAGAAATGGAGAAGGGGCACATCTGCTCCTTGAGGAGTGAAGTAGGTAGTGGATGTGGTGTCACAACTCAAAGGAGAAGCTGCTTCTTAAAGATGGAAAATTTGATTAGGTCTTTTGGTAGGCCTTCCATTTGCTTTGCTTTATAGGATCAGCCAGTGCCTGCAGACTCCGTTAACAAAAGCTGGCCTTGCCTGAGGCCAAAGCTTCCAGAACAGAACCTTAAATTGATTGCTGATAGGATATTACATGCAGGGCTGGACTCTTTTGCCCTAACGTCCTACCTACCCTTATACAAACAAACCCAGTGGGAAATTTGTCTGGAAACTTTAAATCAAATACATTTCTAATGCTTTAATATATGCATTGACATTTTGTCTTGTAATAGCATTATTATTAATGGATAATAAAATTATAACATTTATAGAACTGAAGACAAAACACTTGAGGTTGAATTTCCATTCACTCTGGGTACACTTTGTGCATTTTGTAGGGCATTAGTATTGCAAATTGGTAAAGAGTCAAAAACTATACTTTCATTCTGCTATTTTTGTATTCAGATTTCTGCCTTTGTACTTCCTATTATCTAGGATGCCTCTCCTAGAAAATTGTGACTGGAAACAAGTATCGCACATCTTTTCTGGACTCACATAACTCTGACAGATTTTGATTTTTGGTACTAATTAGAATTTATTTTATATATCCCTGCCTCAGAAACGTTAGTGTTTGGATTTTAATGATTTAAATAAACATCTATGCATTCAACAAATACTGAGTATTCCATGCCAGGCACTGCAGTAGATAATTGAGATTGAGTGATGAATAAGATAAACTCTTTATCATTGATGATCAATTGTAAAGAAAATATAGTAATAAACTCTAAATACTTTACATAATTGTATATACCTTTTGTATATGTGTATATATATGTGTGTATATATATGTGTGTGTATATATACACACACACACACACACACACATATATATACTCATTTTACAAAGGTGAAAACTGAGGTTAAAGAGGTTTAGCTATTTATTAGTGGAAGCGGGATGCAAACCCAATTCTGTTTATTGCAAACACTGTGCTCTTAACCATTCAATTACCACTCCTCAACATAACTGCTATTATGCTATCGGAGTTATGGAATTAGAAGGAAACAAGTGTCCATCTCAACCTAGGGCATCAGGAGCAGTTGGGAGGCAACAGATGAACTGAGTCTTGAGGGATGAAAACACTATAAGGTTTATGTAAATGTCCTCATTAATTCCATTCTATAGGCAATGGCTGGCTCTGGCTAAATGATCATTTGTGAAAATTGCTACATTTTTATTTATAGTAGAGAAAGAGTTACAAATCTGTTGGATAATTAATTCCTTCTCCCGATAGGGCACAGGCTTCATTCTTAGTTTGTGCTTTTGGGTGTCGTTGTCTTTTAGCATAAATCCTATCAAATCTTTGTGAGTTTTGCTTTTACATTTCCTTCATCTGTGATGAGAAGATTCTATTAGCAACCCTGGCACCTTCCATTAAAGTCTACAACTTCCAACTGCCAGGAAGGGATAATGAAGTGATAAATTTAATTTGATACCAAAATATGGAAGGCAGAGATATCTAAGTGAATTTATAGCATTAGCTATGTCTTTCCTCTTAGCATTAACAAAAGTTTTATGGCAGGTTATCAAAATCAGTGCAATAAAAACAAATTCATATGAATTCCCGTACACAGAAATCAGATCTATACTTTGTATCAAATCATGTCTTTCCCTCCTCTCAGCATTTTTGGGCTCGTCAGAACCTAATATGAGTTTTAAGTATTTTATTACTTGAAGGATGACAAAAAATACTGTTGACCAGCTTATCAAACATTTTTTACTCATTAATGTATGTGTCCTGGAGTTTATAAAATCGAAATCTCCTTCTCCCCACTGGCTAGAGACCAGAGAGCCTACGAAGAAAGATAACACCATCACCAATGCCTACAGTTGTGACAATGAGGGCGGTTCAAATTCTGTGGGATGGAAAACCCACTTTCACCTGGATTTCTTAACTGTTTGTATCATCGTCGTAAACATAAAAATTCTTTTTGCTCATTTGCATCCTTATACTTTGTCTAAATACTAACATTTCCACATCAAGATCCCTTTGTTTTAGTGAGCTTTATCTTACACCTTTATCTTTGTCTTTCCATATCTTAGCATTACAATTAATATTGCTATTCTAGTCGCAGGTGATGCCTGTAAACTGCACCCACGGAATGCACAGCCAGGCTAAGTTCTGCTTTTTCCATGCAGTGATGTATGTGTTCATCCTATAAAACAGACAAAACTGTTAGAATCAGTTTATCAGTACAAGGTTATTTGCCCAAGGAAAAGTAGAATTGATAATCATGATAATGACAATACAAATTAAAAACCTTCAGTGGTTGTTATTTCACATTTTGAGGGCTTTTTATGTTATCTGCATTAATCTTACAATGATTTATGTAAGGTATGAATTATTGTTCTCTATCTTGTTGAGAAAAGGAAGGCTTGGAGGGATTAGGAAGTTGTCCTAGGTCCCATGCTGAAAAGAGCAGAGGCAGCATTCTGGTCCTGGTCTGTGTGCTCACAAAACCTCCGCACTTGCCTTCTACATTCTACCACCCCTACTTGTTAACCTGTCCAGAGAGAATCATTGTTTTTAATGCTTGGGATTTGATTCTGAGTTGGCAGAGAGCAGATTAAGATTTTGCTAATCTGTGGGCAAGATTGTTGAAGGTTTTACCTCTTTCCCAGTGACCTATGGCAGTCAGTTGTAGTAAAAATAATATAATACTCACCTGTATTCAGTGAACTTAGGATAAATTATTGCTTTTGCAGGCATGCCACCTTCTTTCCTCAACCTTTCATCATTGGCATCAAGCCACATTGCCATCGTGGGCTGATCCTTACCATGGACCTTCTGTTTATTAACAAAGATCACAGGTCCAACTCTTCCTCCTTCTATTCTGCCCGTATATATTAATTATGTGACTTTTAGCTTTTCTACAACAAATCCAACTTGGGTTATGACTTCATGTATTTATTTACATGCATATATTTTCCCTACCAATGCCTTAGACTAGTTTTTCTGGTCTGTTGATTATGTCTTTGAAAGTATTTAAGATAAGCCATGCACGGTGGCTCATGCCTGTAATCCCAGCACTCTGGGAGGCCGAGGTGGGTGGATCATGAGGTCAGGAGCTCGAACCAGCCTGACCAACATGGTGAAACCCCATCTCTACTAAAAATACAAAAATTAACTGGGTGTGGTGGCACGAGCCTGTGATCCCAGCTACTCAGGAGGCTGAGGCAGGAGAATAGCTTGAACCCGGGAGGCGGAGGTTGCAGTGAGCCAAGATCATGCCACTGCACTCCAGCGTGGGTGACAGAGCGAGACTCTATCTCAAAAAAAAAAAGGAAAGAAGAAAGTATTTAAGATAAAGAGAGCCAGAGAATAATGAAGAAGAGAAGAGCTTCAAGGAATGGGGAGACACCTGATCCTCAGGTCTGCATGGATCCCTGTGAATTGCCTTGTTCTCCCCAGCTTTGGGCCTTCCCTTCACCAGCTGCATTGCCTATGTAAATGTGTATGGTTGCCTGGCTGCATGCCCGGCAAACTGTTGATGTGAACATTGCCTTCTGTGTCTCTTCAGTCATCTCAATTTCATATAAAATCAGCTATCTAGGCAGTAACTGAGTACTCGAATGGGCTTCAGATTCCCCTATGGTAAGCAACCTTCAATTGGCTTATAACGCTTATTACTGTCCAGGGTATCAGACAATGACTGATTTACACTTAATAGCAAGGAAAACCCTAGATATACCTGCCAAGGACCTTAGAGTGTCCTCATCATAACTGCAGGTGAAGTTTCCATTCACACAGTCCTTACACAAGCATTGTAATGTATGCACTTCTGCAAAGGACCAAGAGAAAACTTATGAGGGGCATCTGAAAGTATTCTAGATCTGTATGTGGGTTCTTTCCCCTGCCTTTGTGATGCTAATATATTTTCTGTATGTATGCCTGCATATTTCTCCCTGGAAGTTCCCTAGAGGATACCTGGCCTCATACTCTTGTACCATAGAAGAATTCCCAGAATAATGATCTAAATATTTATCTACTCCTTAGTTATTTATTGAGTGTCACAAGGTATAAATACCATGGTTGGGGTGAAGTGCGATGAGGCAGTAGAAGGGGGATGCAGGTGGAGATGGAGAGCTCCAAGGATGTTTCTGAGTGATTCCAGTGTCATGACCTTAGAATGTCAACAATCCAAGGCAGAGCATAAGTGTGCATACAGCAAGAGTTACACTACCAGTCATCAACAGGGAGGATTTTTGAAGTTTTCATTTATTATGCTAAATATGTATAGAATGCAGATTAAAACAACATGGCTAGTTCAGTAGTGATTAAATGTGACAGGTTGCTAGTAGAGTCTATTAAAAGAGGAAAGTGTGGAAGTATTTTTGCGGTGAGCCGAGATCGCACCATTGCACTCCACCCTGGGCAACAAGAGCAAAACTCCATTCCAAAAAAAATAAAATAAAATAAAAATTAACCTAATATATCAAAAAAAATCTAATCAATTATCATAGGCATCTGTAAGCACATCTTCATACTAAGAGCATTTTCTCTCAAGTATTTCGCCTTGGAAAGAAATGCTCCTTCTAAGACAAAATGTAAAGAGAATGCCAATTTGTAAACATTTGGAGTTGGAAAGAAAAGAATACATTATGGATGACTGATATCATTGGTAAATATTGACTTTTTAGAACACTCTGATGAAAATGGTAATGATTAGACCATTCCATAGAGAAATAAATGTAAAACTGTAAAATGTTTATAGGTAACACAAAGTAGGTAGAACTATTAATATTTCACCAAGAGTAATCAAACTGATTATTCTTCTTGAGCAAAACAGAATCACTGCTGGGTGTAGTGGCTCACGCATGTAATCCCAACACTTTGAGAGGCTGAAGTGGGTGGATCACTTGAGGTCTGGAGTTCGAGACTAGCCTGGCCAGCATGGTGAAACCCCATCTCTACAAAAAATACAAAAATTAACCAGGCATGGTGGTGGGTGCCTGTAATCCCAGCTACCCAAGAGACTGAGGCAGGAGAATTGCTTGAACCTGTGAGGTGGAGGTTGCAGTGAGCTGCAATCATGCCAGTGCACTGCAGCCTAGGTGACAGAGTGAGACTCTGTCTCAAAAAAAAAAAAAAAAAAAAAATTACTAAGTGGGAATTGAAGCCCTATCTCTATATGAGCAAGCGTAGTCAGGTGTAGTGCCTAATCATGTTAAATTCATTTTTATCAAAGAGTGAAAATGTGAATTCTGAAAATTTCTGAATATTAAAGTTCAATTTGGTAATCTAGAATATATCTAAACTCATTGGTTAAAAAAATCTAAATAAGGAAATGTAAGCAGTGTTCCTTTGAAAGCAAGATTTGTCTAAAGCAATGTATGTGAATAGGGATAGGGAGAATGAAAATTCAATGAGAATAACTCGTACCAGATGAACATACTGTCCTCTTTTAATGTGTTTCTAGGCAATGGATAACAATTTTCACCCAACTCTTACTAAATATTAATACCTTGCAGTGGCCTTTACTTCAGTTACCTCATTTAACACTCAGCAATCTGTGAAGTAGGTCTTCCTGATACCTGTGCTTTAACTGATGATAAAACAAGTGGTTCAGCTGAGATTTGAACCTAGACAACAGGAAATGAAAGCCCAAATTCCAAACCATTCTACATCCCCCAATAGAGTGAAGAGCTGCTGCCAGCAAGGCATATCTTGCTTTCTGGAAGGCATTTGACAGCTGAGTATGATAGCCTGTTACACACTGTGGAGAAGATTGTTACTTGGATCACAGAGCTAGAAAGCCTCATAATATTCTGATTTCCCTAAGAAAAGCTTAACTTGTTTGGAGAATATCACGCTTAAAAAAAGATTTTATGTTCTTAGAGTTCCTCAGATTTATAATTAGAATCTGTGAATATATGACTGGAATAAAAACTTTAGGTTTATCATCCACTATAGAAATCCGTCATCCAAACTAGAAAACATTACTCCATCAGGAATGTTATTTTATTAAAAATAATATACTTATGACTATTAAATGAGAGTAGTCGGCCTCCGAAAGAAAGGTCTAGAAGTTTTCCCAAGACTGGTAATAAAGAGCTACAAACTTGTGAATTTTAGAAATAACTACTTTAAAATGCAGGCTGTTTACTCTTTCTAGGCTATAATATACCTTTATGCTATCAGACAAAAAGCCCTACTTTACTAAGTGAATTATTAATATAAACACATTTCAAGAAATTGTTTAACCTACTTAAGATAATTAACAGCTTTCAAGTACGCTATCAAAATTCATATGAAAATCAACAATGAATGTGCTGTCTTAAATGAATGTTTGTTAGCAATTCTTCCCATTGGATGTACCTGAAAAAATGCATTTCTTTCCCAGTAATGTGTAATTCAGTCTTTTCACCAATTCAAAAGGACTCTTCACACAATTCATCCACATTAGTGCATTTTTACTGTAGAATTTTGTAGAATATAGAAAGCATCCTACTCCCTGTGGATATAATTTGATCTCAGTTATATAGTCATTTTTCTCATTCTATCTGCCTCTACCAGGAATTTTTCATCAGTTGCTTACTGATCTTACTCTAGAGACTCAAAGTAATTATGTCCAAGAATTGTACAGTGTCAAGAAGTGGTAACTTTCAGGAAATGGAGTGATATGTGCTTTAATTTTTAAATCTAATGCCAGCACACTAAATAAAATCGAGAGAGTATATGAATATGAGCTAGATATTCCATAGGAGTATATATTATGCTCTTCATATGTCCAAAATAATTTTAAACTGCACTAAAACTTTTGAAAAATATACACTTTTAATGGGATATCTTCTGAAAGGCTTTGAAAGAACAAGATTTCCCACCAGGAAAACTGAAATATAAATCTCTTCATGAAGAATCTCATCTAAAGCAGAATCTCATATTTTTTATAAATCTAAACTTTGGCTATAAAAAAATTTCCGTTTCTGAATTTAGCATTAATATACTCTTTGAAGTGATTAACAACATTAGTGGTAATACAAACTATTGAAAATAAAATAAAAATATTTTCCAAAATGTTCAAATAATGTGGTACTTCGATAATATTCCTGTATCTGCATTAAATTCTGCTTTTTTAAACTTTGAAATATAAGTATAGGGCCATCTGGCAAGTTTGGCAATTCTTGCTTATGTCTGGAGAACTCATAACATAAAATATAATTTCTGGCACATAAAAGCATTTATACCTCTGAATTAAGAGAAGGGGAAGTTTGGAAGGAATAGGGAGCTGTGTCGGTCAGCTGCCAAAGGGCTGAAGGGAAGGTAAAGATAAACCATTAGTTGTCTTAAGGAAATCTTAAAAGAAAAGTGAATTTTTCCCATTTGTATGACACCTAAGCTTTACTGTACAATGTTACCTTTTTTCATGTTAATGTTTTTAAAACTTTTATTTTAGTACATGTGCAGGTTTGTCATATAGGTAAACTCATGTCATGGGGGTTTCTTTTACAGATTATTTTGTCACACAGGTACTAGTCCTAGTACCCAATGGTTATTTTTTCTGACTATCTGTTTTCTCCCACCCCTCACCCTCAGTAGGCCCCAGTGTGTCTGTTCCCTTCTTTGTGTTCCTGTGTTCTCATCCTTTAGCTCCCACTTATGAGTGAGAACATGCAGTGTTTAGTTTTCTGTCCATGCATTAGTTTGCTAAGGATAACGGCCTCCAGCTCCATCCATGTTCCTGCACAGGACATGATCTCATTCTTTTTTGTGGCTGCATAGTATTCCATGGTGTATATGTACCATATTTTCTGTATCTAATCTGCCATTGATGGGCATTTAGGTTGATTTCATGACTTTGCTATTGTGAATAGTGTTGTAATGAACATACCTTATGTGTACATGTATCTTTATGGTCGGTAGGATAATTTATATTCTTTTGGGTATAAACCCAGTAATGGGATTGCTGGGTTGAATGGTAGTTCTTTTTTAAGCTCTTTGAAGAATTTTCACATTGCTTTCCACAATGGTTGAACTAATTGACACATCAACAGTGTGTAAGTGTTCTCTTTTCTCTGCAACTTTGCCAGTGTCTGTTATTTTTTTTAACTTTTTAATAGTAGTCATTCTGACTGATGTGAGATGGTTTCTCAATGTGGTTTTGATTTGCATTTATCTAATGATCAGAAATATTGAGCTTTGTTTTCATATACTTGTTGGCCACATGTGTGTCTTCTTTTGTGAAGTGTTTGTTCATGTATTTTGCCCACCTATTAAGGGGTTGTTACTTCTTTCTTGTAATTTGGTTAAGTTCCTTATTGATTCTGGATATTAGATCTTTGTTTGATACATAGTTTGCAAATATTTTCTCCCATTCTGTAGGTTTTCTGTTTACTCTGTTGACATTCTCTTTTTCTGTGCAGAAGCTCTTAAGTTTAATTAGTTCCCATTTGTCGGTTCTTGCTTTTGTTGCAATTGCTTTTGGAAGCTTCGTCATGAAATCTTTGCCCATTCCTGTGTCTAGAATGGTGTTGTCTAGGTTGTCGTCCAGCGTTTTTATAGTTTAGAGTTTTACATTTAAGTCTTTAATCCATCTTAAGTTGATTTTTGTATATGGTAAGGAAGGGGTCCAATTTTAATCTTCTGCATATGTCTAGCCATTTATCTCAGCATCATTTATCAAACAGGGAGTCTTTTCCCCATTGCTTGTGTTTGTCAGCTTTGTTGATGATTAGATGGTTGTGTAGGTGTGCAGCCTTATTTCTGGGCTTATATTCCATTTTATTGGTCTGTATGTCTGTTTTTGTACCAGTACCATGTTGTTTTGGTTACTGTCGCCCCGTAGTATAGCTTACAGTCAGGTAACATGATGCTTCCGACTTTGTTCTTTTTTGCTTAGGATTGCCTTGGCTAATTGGGCTCTTTTTCAGTTCCATATGAACTTTGAAATAGTTTTCTCCAGTTCTGTGAAGAATATCATTGGTAATTTAATACGAATAGCATTGGATCTGTACATTGTGGCCGGGTGCAGTGGCTCATGCCTGAAATCGCAGCCCTTTGGGAGGCCGAGGCAGGTGGATCACGAGGTCAGGAGATCGAGACCATCCTGGCTAACACGGTGAAACCCCGTCTCTACTAAAAATACAAAAAAAAAAAAATCTGTACGTTGTTTTGGGCACTTGGTCATTTTAATAATATTGATTCCTCCTATCCATGAGCATGGAATGTTTTCCCATTTGTTTGTGTCATCTCTGATTTATTTGAGTAGTGCTTTATAATCCTCATTGTAGAGATCTTTTACCTCCATGGTTAGCTATTCCTAGGTATTTTATTATTTTTGTGACAATTGTGAATGGGATTGCCTTCCTGATATGGCTCTCGGCTTGGCTGTTGTTGGTGTGTAGGAATGCTCGTGTCGGCTTGGCTGTTGTTGGTGTGTAGGAATGCTCGTGATTTTTGTGCATTAATTTTGTACTCCAAAACTTTGCAGAAGATGTTTATCAGCTGAAGGAACTTTTGGGGCAAGACTGTGGGGTTTTCTAGATATAGAATCATGTCATCTGCAAACAGTGATAGTTTCACTTCCTCTCTTCCTATCTGGATGCCCTGTATTTCTTTCTCTTGCCTAATTGCTCTGGCCAGGTATTCCAGTACCATGTTGAATAGGAGTGGTGAGAGAGGGCATCCTTGACTTGTGCTGGTTTTCAAGGGGCATGCTGTCAGCTTTTGCCCTTTCAGTATGATATTGGCTGTGGGTTTGTCATATATGGCTCTTATTATTTTGAGCTATGTTCCTTCAATACCTAGTTTATTGAGAGTTTTAAACATAAAGGGAAGTAGAATTTTATCAAAGACCTTTTCTGCATCTATTGAGATAATCATGTGGTTTTTATCTTTAGTTCTGTTTATGTGATGAATCACATTTATTGATTTACATATGTTGAACCAACCTTGCACCCCAGGGATAAAGCCTACTTGGTCATGGTGAATTAACTTCTTGATGCACTTCTGAATTTGGTTTGCCAGTATTTTGTTGAAGAATTTAGCATCAGTGTTCATCAAGGATATTGGCCTGAAGTTTTCTTTATTTGTTACTACACAACTTTTCAACTTGCCATTTTTCC
This sequence comes from Nomascus leucogenys, assembly GCF_006542625.1. Lineage (NCBI taxonomy): Eukaryota > Metazoa > Chordata > Mammalia > Primates > Hylobatidae > Nomascus > Nomascus leucogenys. The sequence continues at coordinate 77,706,268 of NC_044392.1, forward strand.
TTAATGACTGAACTCTATGAACCAAAAACAAGTGAATACCAGAAAGCTGTCTCTCAATCTTGTTTATAAAAGAGGGTGCTGTGGTTTGAATGACCACATCCCCTGTAAAATTGATGTCAAAACTTAATCCCCAGAGCATCAGTAGTGAGACATGTGGTCTTTGGAAGGTGATTAAGTCATGAGGGCTCCAACCTCATGAATGAGATTAGCACCCTTATGAAAGGGCTTGAGGGTGAAGGGAACACTTTCTTGCCCTTCTGACCCTTCTACAAAGCGAGGATAGAGCATTCATTTCTCTGGAGGATGCAGCAACAAGGTGCTATCTGGGAAGCAGAAACCAAACTCCCGACACCAAACCTGCCAGCACCTTGATCTTGGACTTCACAGCCTCCAGAACTGAGACAAAAACATTCTGTTGTTTAGAAATTACCCAGTCTGTGCCATTTTTTATAGCAGGACAAATGGACTAAGACAGAGGATCATCCTATTCGTTTCTGATATTGTTCACAGGAAACTATGTGTTGATTTGGGTAGTAGATTGTTTTCTTTCCATTTGCAAAAGCACTGTAACTACATATGGTTTAAACTTCATGTTGAATTAAAAGTGAAGCAGGATAATGTCTCTGTATACTCCAAGTATATTTATGGCTGTTTGTTGATTGGCTTAGAAATACCCACAGCTCCGTTATGATTGCTGATGCTTTTAGAAGGTGAGAACTCTTTATAAAGGGTCCTAATGTATTAGAACATTGATATTGTTGTTTTACTTGTATCAATATGGTAGAACGATGGGTTGCATTGCTCCACAGAGTTTCCAGGCTGTTTTCTGTGACAGAGCTTTTAACATTAAAAATGAAAACATTCAACAATAGTGGTATATATAGTCAGGCTGTTTGAGACATTCCCTGTAGCTGTGTAAGATGCTTTATTTAAGGGAAAAATCCTTGAAGAAATTAATTGATATGAGCCAGAAGTTGTTCAGCTGATTTAATCGCTAATCTGCTGTTGTTTCTAAATTGAATGAGATCCAGAAGGAAGTCTGCCTGCTTCCAAATCAGCCAATTCAAGATATGTGCGCAGGATGGAGTTAGACCACTGTATGCTAAAATGCCAGCTCAAAATTAAGCAGGCTTTGCTATGGGTGGGGATGAGGGAGTGATTAGCCAAGTTTTAAACATGCAAATTCACTTTCCAGGGCATTTTGCCAAGTTAACTAAGGCTATCCTGAAACTATTTGAAAAATTAACTCAAGAATAAATAGTGACCGGGCCTGAATTTCTGTTTTCAAAATTTGTTAAGAACTGAACTTTGAAAAATAAATCAGTAAGTAAAGTAAGGCTTTTATTCAGATATCACATTATGGAATCCCAGTCATAGTACAGTCTCTTGTGAATGAAGTAAACAATTTAGGTTGTACACTTTCTGCTCCCCACTGACTAGTTCTATGTGTAAGGCTGTCCTGTTCTCTTTGAAATTTAATCTATGAGACAGTAAGAGAAATTTTAAGTACCAATAAATTGTAATTGATTTTAAACCCTGGGAACTAGAGGGGGGCTAATAGCAGAGGGTAAATCTCTTACAATCCTTCTATTCAAAGAGTTAGCTTATCTCTCATCATCAAACACCCCCTTACTTGGCCTTCAAAATTCTGCTGGACTCTCTAATCCCACATTTTTCAGGTAGTATATTAAAGAGTTGTTCATTTTCAATTTTCTTATCAGTACTACAGAAAAGATACAGTGTTAGTTTAGTTAAGGATGTATAACCAACATTCTATTATGGAGAGCTTAGGGAAAATATTCCATCTTGCATTTCAAGTGTAGCTTCCCATTCTACTGAAATATTCTGAAAGGATAAGAAAGAAAAGTTGTCTTTGTTGTTATTTTTCTTTTTCACCTATTTTTATAAAATAATTTTCTGCTTTAATTCCATGCCCTTTAAATAGGAATTGTTCTAAAATTATCTTGGAAGGCCCAGCACAGCACTATATAGAAATTGTTGGTGAATTAGTTGAATATGTAACACTGTAAATATAAAACTATTGGTTATTGCAATGACTCTTGACCCAAACAGTAAAACACTAAGTCTTCCTAATGATAATGGTATCCTAATGATAATAGTATCAGTAAGAAAGATTTTATCCTTCATCTTTCTCTAGGATAAAAGAAAAGGACAGGAGAGAGGTAAGGAGGGAGAGAAGACAAGGAAGGAGGGAGATAAGGGAGGAAGATGAAATCATAGGATTTATTTAGTGGCATAGTAACTGAATAATCATATGTCTGTTTTGTTATTTAATGGATAAATTTATTCCTTTAATATTCCTATTTAACATTCTAATAATAAGATTAAAAGGAACAGAATGTATTTCTAATTAATTTTTGTTATTTTCCCATTTTTTCATATCTCCTTACCTACAGTTTTCTACAAACATACCACAAATTCAGTCTCAAAATTGCCCCCTGAATAGTTTCTGCAACTTACTTCCTACATATTATTAAAATGTTAGAAATCTTTATTTATCTACCTTAAGCTTCTGTGGGCTTCTTAAACTGGTAAATGTATGGTTTGTGGGTTTATTTTTTTACCAAGTTTAGGAAATATTTAGTCATTATTTCTCTAAATAGTTTTTCTGTTTGATTCTTTCTTCCTCTATTCTGAGACTCCAAATGAATATATATTAGAACTTCAAAGATTGTCCCACAAGTCCCAGATGTTCTTTTAATTTTTTTAATGGTTTCTCTGTTTTTCAGATTGGACAATTTCTACTGATCCATCTTCAAGTTCACTGAGTCTTTCCTCTCATACCATCTCCATTATGCTGTTAAGCCTACCTAGTGAACTTTTTATTTTAGTATCACATCTTTTAAATCTAGAATTTCTTTTTGCTTCATTTTTCTCATTTATTACTTTGCCTTATTTATTATATCATCATTCATTATCAGAGTATTTTTCTTTATATCCTGAGCATAGTTATAATAACTGACTTAAAATCCTTGACCTCTAATTCTAGTATCTGGATCATCTCAGGACTGATCCCTGTTGATTGCCCTTCATTTTGAGAGCAGTCAAAATGCTCTTTCCTATGTCTGACAATTTTATATTGTATCTGGACTGTGTAAATGATACATTATAGAGAGACTCTGGACTCTCCACACCTAAGAATCCCGATTTTTGTTTGTTTTAGCAGACAATTAACTTATCTTAATACAAACCCCAAAACTCTGCCCCTTCTGCAGTTAGCAACTGACTGAAATATCTGTACAGTTATTTCGATCTTAGCTGGGCTGCTTGGCATCTGCCAAGCACAGGCATAGCTCAGATGTCAGCCAGTGATTTGGGTAGAATACATATGCAGAATCTGGTGCTCCCTCTCTGTAGCTTTCTTTCTTGGATATCTCCCCAGTTTCTAGATGTTTTGATGGCCCCAACTCTGATTTCTCAGCCAGTTAGAAGACGAATTTCTCTCTGAATTTTAACCTCCCTGCTTGGTACCACCCCCTGAGCCTGTTCTCAGGCAAAAAGGATAGTGTCATTCCCTTCTTCCAGGTGCCAATTCCCCTTTAGTTTCTGCCCTCTTTTGGACATTCTTCAGTGCATTTGGATAGAGAGTGTGTGTGTGTGTGTGTGTGTGTGTGTTTGTGTGTGTGTGTGTCTGGTGAGTTATCTGCAGGAAAAGCCCAAAGGAGGTATTCTGCCATTATCAGAAGTTGAAATCTTCAAAAATCATCTATCATAAATAAAAATATGAAGATCCTTATAGAAAGAGCATTCACCTAGATATAAAACTTTTTCAGATTGCAAACTCGTAAAATTTGAAGACTTAAATGTTTTTTGCTGTTGTTTTTAAATTCCCATCCTGTGTACTGCCATCGCTAAATCAGAGTAATGAATTCACTGGTTGTGAGCAACTTGACATGATTTGTAGAAGCACAAAAAGCTCTGGGGAATTGGACTTGGTATTGCTCACTTTTAAGCTAATAAAGAGAAAACCCTACAATCAAATGCAGTGAAGGGTATAATTGGTGCAATACTACTTGCTATCAGTGTACTTTTCAGGGTCATTTTTGTTAACTGAGGAATGAAGTAAAACATTTTTAAGCACCCAGTACTTCAATAAGAATATATATGGTTACCCTGAGCAGTCAAGTCCAAATATGTGATTCCTGATTATTATAGAAGTACCTATTCAGCATTGCTCATTGTAAAGAATCTTATTCTTTAGTTGCAGATATATATCACCTGAAATCAAGCCATGTCTGGAAAATATATCACTTTCAGCTCCATGTACCATTAAGGGTGAATAAAAGTGTCAAAAGTAAAGGAGAGCTTATACACATATTACAGGTATGGGAATGTCTGTACAACTTGAAAATATATCCATCAAGAGTTGTATTTCACAGAAATTGAAATATTTCAGAAGCAATACTCTATTGTGTGCCACAGAATACGTATTTCTTGAGTCTGGAGAAATTTCAAGCCTCCTTTTTTCTGTCGCATATGTTCTGGCTGATGCCTTATAATCATTGCTTCCCCATTCAGTCACCATGGAAATGAGAAGGACTTTGTTGTCTTGGATAGAGAACTGACTTAATAATAGGAAACTCCATATACGGATAACTGGGCATTTGTGTTCCTCAGGGGTCAGTAATAAAACCCATCTTATTTGAGGAATAAAATCCCACATAAATAGATAAGTCTTCCCAATAAGAAAAAGGCAAGATGATGGTAATACACTGAAAAGGGATCTCTAAAACTGTGTGCATGGGCAGAAAAGGTGATGTGTGTTTGAATGTGGGCAAACACATTGTCACCAGCAACATCAGCATCACCAGAGCTTGTTGAAAATGCAGAATCTTGGGCCCAACTCCAGACCTATGGAATCACAATCTGCATTTTAAAAAGATCCCCAGGTGATTGATATGTAGGTTTAAGTTTGAGAAGTACTAGAATAGATAATACAATAAAATAAAATCTCAATGTAAGAAGCATCTCATCTGTCTTATTTAGTGAGACCATTGGAAAGTGAGGTCAAAAGAACACTAAGGAAATTTGTAGATGGCTATAATTTGGGAACTACTTTCAATTCTCAGAAAAAAGATAACTAGCACAAAAGAATCTAAAGAGATTACAAAGAAGAAAGAAGAAATGAAATGAAACTTGGGTAAATGTAAAATATGAATCTGTGAAATAATAATAGCAAATAAGGCATTTAATAGACACAATTTAGAAAGCAGTATTATCAGGAGACCTAGAGCTGGGATGAAAGTGAAGAACAAATTATAGTAAAATCAGGCTTTCAGTGTATTAGGATAATAAAAACAACTAATGCAATTTGGGGCCTCCTATCCAGAGACAAATCATGGAAGAGGCAGATAATAGTTCTTTTTTAATGACTCAAGTGAAAATTCAGAGAGAATATTTGGACACAAAAGCAGAAGAGCTCTGGCTTCATACAGAATCCAGGGAACAACAGGTTATAACATTTGATAGATGAAAAGAACTATGAATAGTGTAAATGATGATTCCAAAGTCAGACTTATGACAACACTTGGAAATATGAAATGTGAAAAGCCTTTGATTTTAGGAGGCATGAAATTTGAAGCATAGTAGTGAAATCAAACAGAAAAAATATGTCCTGAATATTAACACACATTCCACATATTTAATAGCACCAAGCCCAAGTCTGTCTGCTCAACTATTCAGGCCACATATATGTTCCCTGCAAAGAGAAAATAACCAGTTGTAGCTGACGCCTCACCCCTCCACCAGGTCTTGAGAAAAGTTCAGACAGCCTTTATAGCTCTACCTTGCTTCATTTTTGCAATGACACAAGTAAAACACATTAACTTACTTAGGGTGAGTACACCACACCTATCATATACCTACCTAGACATGTGTTTTTGTTTTGGTTTTTAATTTATTTTTTATTTCAATAGGTTTTGGGAGGACAGGTGGTGTTTGGTTACGAGAATAAGTTCTTTAGTGGTGATTTCTGAGATGTTGGTGTGTCCATCACCCAAGCAGTGTACACTGTACCCAATGTGTACCCAATGTGTAGTCATTTATCCCTCACCCCCCTCTCACCCCTTCCTCTAAGCCCACATTGTATCAATCTTTTTTTTTTTTTGAGATGGAGTCTCACTTTGTTGCCCAGGAGGGCAGTGGCGCAATCTTCACTGACTGCAACATCAACCCCTGAGTAGCTGGGGCTACAGGAGTGCGCTACCATGCCTGGCTAATAACATGGCTAATGGTTTTGCCATGTTGACCAGGCTGGTCTTGAACCCTGGCCTCCAGTGATCTGCCCACCTCAGTCTCCCAAAGTGCTGGGATTACAGTCGTGAGCCACTGCGCCTGGCCCCACTGTATCATTCTTATTCCTTTACATCATCATAGCTTAGCCCCCAATTATCAGTGAGAACATAAGATGTTTGGTTTTCCATTCCTGAATTATTTCACTTAGAATAATAGTCAGTTCCATCTGGCTTGCTATGAATGCCATTATTTCATTCCTTTTTATGGCTGAGTAATATTCCATGGTGTATATGTACCACGTTTTCTTTACCCACTCGTTGATTGATGGGCATTTGGGCTGGCTCTGTATTTTTGCAATTGCTATAAACATGGTTGCGCAAGTATCTTTTTCGTATAATGACTTCTTTTCTTCTGGGTAGATACCCATTAGTGGGATTGCTGGATCAAATGGTAGATCTACTTTTAGTTCTTTAAGGAATCTACACATTGTTTTCCATAGTGGTTGTACTAGTTTACATTCCCACCAACAGTGCAAAAGTGTTCCCCTTTCATCACGTCACCATATCCATGCCAACATCTTTTTTTTTTTTTTTTTATCATGGCCATTCTTGCAGGAGTGAGGTGGTTTTGCATTGTGATTTTGATTTGCATTTCCCTGATAATTAGTGATGCTGAGCATTTTTCCATATGCTTGTTGGCCATTTGTTTTCAGAATTGTCTTTTCATGTCCTTAGCCCACTTTTGGATGGGATTGTTTGTTTTTTTCTTGATTTGTTTCAGTTCTTTGTAGCTTCTGGACATTAGTCTTTTGTTGGATGTATAGATTGTGAAGATTTTCTCCCATTCTGTGGGTTGTCTGTTAACTCTGCTGATTATTTCTTTTGCTATACAGGAAGTTTTTAGTCTAATTAAGTCTCATCTATTATCTTTGTTTTTATTAGATTTGCTTTTGGGTGCTTGGTCATGATGTCTTTGCCTAAGCCAATGTCTGGAAGGGTTTTTTTAATGTCACCTTCTAGAACTTATATGGCTTCAGGTCTTAGATTTAAGTCTTTGATCCATCTTGAGTTGATTTTTGTATAAGGTGAGAGATGAGGATCCAGTTTCCTTCTTCTACATGTGGCTTGCCAATTATCCCAGCACCATTTGTTGAATAGGATAGACACGTTTTTAATACTGTCCTCGCCATGTTTTCCTGGGGCTATAGAGCCAGACCTAAAGTTGCACATCATGCCAGGTCATCATATTGCTCATGAACACGATCAAGTGGAAGGGAGTGTGGATGCAGCTATTATTCTCTTTCCCCATCTGAACCTAAATCCTGTTCCTTTGGATAGCAATTCAGACTATCCATTAGGTTCCAGACTAGTTTCAGTATAGTAGTAATGGAAAAAAAATATGATGTTATCAGCTATACTCATATTAAGCTACAGAGAATACTGCAGTTTTGCCTTGACCAAAGAATGCCTCTACTAGATGAAAATCAGAACTTAAAGTACAAGTAAATAAATAGCTGATTACAAAAGATTCTTACATTTCAAAAGGCTTCTCCATAGAGCTCCTTTTAAAAACTGAACTCCTCTAGTGTTTTTAAGTGTTTTACAGACCATTAACTACATGGCAGAGGGGCAATGAGAAGGGATTTCTAAATTTAATGAACTAGGACACACTCAAATTGAGGACAGATAAAAATAAGACAAGTTATATTTAAAATTCTACTTTATCAGTGGGAAAACACAACCATGAAAACCATCTAAACATAAACTTGGAAAGTATTCAGTTCTCAGGTATGCTATACCTGAGAGAGTGACAACTTGATGAAAATATTGATGATGACAATATTGTATAAATATGACTAGGTATATTAATATATTAGTCTACAGAATATATACAGCAATATCTACATGTGTGCCTTGCGTATATATGTTATATACAATAGATATGAGTACTATATATCGTATATTTTAAAAATTATTAAATATGGGTATCTGCGTATTTTTATGTGACATTAATATTATAATTTAATAGATATATTTATAGATATTAACTAGCCATATCTGCATGTATTTTTGTATATATTCAATGTGTTTATGTAAGTGTGTGTGTGTGTGTGTGTGTGTGTGTATGTGATTCAGCCATCACCTAACAAAGTGGAGGCATCATTCAAACTTCCCACCTTTGCATTTTACACCTAGATTTAATACCAACATTGACTTTGCAAATCTCACTCTTCAAAATATAAAATAACCCAATTGTCCATCCGTTCCCAGCTCTTAAACTCTTAAATCTCATTTAGATATGGTTTAAACCAGGAAATAAATTAGCCACATCCCTAGAAACTTTGGCTATAATTGCCTAGTGTATTTTTCCAATAGTAGTGTTTAAAATGCTTCCTATGAAGTAAATGCTTTACAAAGGTAGCAGAAGGAGATTCCTGGAAATAGCAGTGTAAATGGCCTTGACTGCATTTTGATAGGAAACTTCAAGCCATGTTGATTAATACATTATCCATAAAATTAAACCAGCCTAGAAAAGGTTAATTTTTAAATAACTATAATCTTAATGTAATACTTATTTTTGATGAGGACAGGCTGAAGAGAGCTTAATAAAATATACTAGACAAATTCAGATAATATACTACTTCAAAACTGTTCCATGAATAACTTTCCATTTTTAAATTCTTCTATGGAATAGTAGAGTGTGACCATTAGTATGTTTTTAATTTAAAATGCATTTTGGAACATATTAACAGTAAAATTGAAAGAACAGGGATTTGAAGATTTGGATTCTGTCTGTACTAATAGCTGATTGCATAGTACCAGAAAATCTTTCTTTTTCTTTTCTTTTCTTTCATTTTTTTTATTTTTTTATTTTTGAGACAGACTTTCACTCTTGTAGCCCAGGCTGGAGTGCAATGGCACGATCTCGGCTCACTGCAAATTCCACCTCCCAGGTTCAATCAATTGTCCTGCCTCAGGCTGCCTAGTAGCTGGGATTACAGGCGCCCACCACCATGCCTGGCTAATTTTTGTATTTTTAGTAGAGACGGGGATTTCACCATGTTGGCCAGGTTGGTCTCGAACTCCTGACCTCAGGTGATCTGCCTGCCTCGGCCTCCCAAAGTGCTGGGATTACAGGCATGAGCCACTGCACCCAGCCCCAGATAATCTTTCTGATTCTCGGTTTTCTCATCTAGAGACTGGAGATAATTCAGTCTTCCCAGTTGACTTCACAGCACTGTTTTAAAGAATCAAAAGAGCTCATATATATATACGATTATATCTGTATAATCTCTATATATGTTCTCAAATACAGTCAGGTATATGTAAATATATGTAAAGTATTTTAATGTTTCTACAGTTTTTTTAATTTTTTTAATTTTGTTATTATTATACTGTTTTAAAAGGAACACATTTCAAAGAAGAATGTTATGAGAACGTAATGATTTCTCATTTTGAACATAAGATAGCTGGATTTGATATCAGTATTAATTTTTATTGGGTATTGACTTCGCTTTGCTTATCTTATAACAAGAGGCCATAATCCAAGCATAGTTTATTCCATTGACTTTATTACTGTATCAAAGCTAGTAATTATACTTCTGGTGTTTCCAGACCAGCAACAAAAACAATTGAACATAATGCAATGAATATTGCAATGAAAAACATTTGTCATTATAATGTGCTAGAATTCCAGGAAGATGCAATATACTCTATTTGTGTGTAGTTTCTTATAAACAGCCTTAGTTCTATTTGAAGCTAAAGAAGAACAGGGTGGTTAGTTTCAATATGTTAACAGCTCATTCTCTTTAAGTAAAATAGAAAATGGAAAAGAGAAGGACCTAGAAAGAAGCATGTCTCACTCCATCCAGAAGTCATGAAAGCAGATGATGCAGTGATGTACCTAGCTCTGAGGTCCTCTCTTGTATAAGAGAAATAAATATTCATATATACAGTATATCTGAGAAAAGGGCTTCTTCAGAGGAGAACCCAGAGAGAGCCCAGTGCCCATAAGAAAATGCCTGGGTGAGCTTATTATAGTTCTGGTTGCCCAAGCAAATTATATTTTACCTACATGAAGATAATAGTAATAGTGAGAAAAATGTTCTTGAACATTTGAATGGTGCTTTCATTCATTCATTTATTCATCCATCCAGCAAATGTTTATTAAGCACCTACTGTGAAGCAGGCAATGTGCTAAACATTGTCATACTGTAGCAAAGAAGAGAGACTGGTCCTTTTTCTCTTGGAGATTACAGTCTAATCATGGACAGAAACTATTTTAGTTTTTTTTTTTTTAAGATACAATGTGTACTAAACATTTGCAGGAGAAAAAGGCATGCTTAGAAGAAAAATAGGGAATGTGGAGCTACTTTAATTTGGGTATCAGGGAAAGGTTCTGTGAGAAAGAGATACTTGGAATGAGATGTGAAGGTTGAGGAGCCAGGGAACAGCATTCCACTGGTGAGAATAGCATTTGTGAAGGTGTGCAAAAACCTGAAAGACGGCCTTTGTGGCACAAGTTAGAGAAAAAAACTGGAAGTAACACCACATGGTGTTAGAAAGGTTGACAATGGCCACATTATGTGGAGGCTCGTTGACCGTGACAAAGAATTTGGATTTTATTAGATGTGCAAAGGGAAACTGCCAAACAGTTTTACACAGAAATGGTGAAAATATACAAATACATCGTCATGCTACTATGTGAAAATATATAGGAAATGTGATGCAATGGAGTTACAGACATCATTATGAGGTGGTTAGCAGAATCGGCTTTGTGGGTATGTAATCTGTGCCATAGCACAAAGCTTCCCTCTCAGAAGGGTCCTGCTGTTGGATTAATGCTCTGACAACTCCATCTTGAAATTCATAATAATTTTTAAACCGGGAGGCTTGGATTTTTACTTTTCATTGGGTCCCCAAATTATGTCACTAATACTGTCTACTATAGAAATCAAGTTGCAAGATGATGTTATAAACTAGGATAATGACACTGGAGAAAGACAAAAGTTATCAGCTGGACACAGTGAGTCAGGCTTGTAATCCTAGCACTTTGGGAGGCTCAGGTGGGCAGATCACCTGAGGTCAGGAGTTTGAGACCAGCCTGGCCAACATGGTGAAACCCCATCTCTACTAAAAATACAAAAATTAGCTGGGCATGGCAGCGCATGCCCATAATCCCAGCTACTTGGGATGTTGAGGCAGGAGAATCTGCTTGAACCCAGGTGATGGAGTTTGCAGTGAGCCAAGATCATGCCACTGCACTCCAGCCTGGGTGACAGAACGAGACTCTGTTTCAAAAAAAGAAAAATAAAGTTGTCTCTATTTCACAAGTGAAACACAGCTAGAATTCTGTATCAGATTGCCAGTAATATGGGCTTTCAATCTGGTCCATGTAGAGCATTTTAATTGTTTACTCAATCCTAACTTGTGATAATCAACACATATTACATCCATTTAGTAAATACTAGTTTTCAAAAGATTGCTAATTTTTGTCATCTTCTGTTAGTGCATCTGCATGTTGTATATGTACAACAGAGATGAATTCCAAAGGGCATGAAACATTTACCTTTACCTTTCCATTTCATTAATATCTATCAAGCCCAAAGCATACAAAAGACTCTGTTGTAAACTTAGAGTGATGCAGGTATTTTCTATTAAGAGCTTATAATTGAGTTGAAAGTTAAGATCTAAATAGCCATAATACAAGAAAGGATATACTTGTAAAGCAGATACAAACAATGAACTGTAAGATTTTTCATTTCTTTAGAAGAATCATTAGAAGTTTTATCAAGTGTTTCTGCTTATTTAATCACAAGAGTTCAAAGATGTTTGTCATGACACCAGAATGTGAGATGACATTATTATGACATTTCATTTTAATTAAAACTAGATATTGCCAGGGATTCCATAGTAGATGTCTCCCAATATGTAGTAATCCATAAGATTGTCATGGTATATATGAAAATCCCATTTAGAAGATAAATATTATTGAGGTCTTTAAAGAAAAAAACTTCAAAATGCCTCTCCTTATTTCCTGCAGAATGAAATAGATCTATAATTAAAATAATTCTTAGTATTCATCATCAGAGTTGAAAAATAAAATTAGACTTTTGATTCCTAGATGGAAATCTATTAAGAGATAAATGAAAATATCATGGTTGCTGCACAACACGTCTGTCTTCAGTTTAAGTTGCACAAACTGCAAGCAAATGTGGATGTTTTCTCTATAGTATGGAACTTTCATCAGGGAAAAGCCTAGTTTGATGATGAAATTTCAAAGCAGATATCCCAAAAGAACACACACACACACAACACACACACGCAGACACACACACCCTACACATACACCAAACAGAAGAACACATGGGCAATGGAGGGATGTACCAGTGCCCCAGAGACAGAGACCTCTGGCACTAAAGAGCTGTTCTTGTCATGCATGACAGCTTAAGGCTCCAGACATTTCATCCCAGGACATTTGTTACAATTGCAGGCTTCCATGATTCAGGCTATGGGCAGAGTTTCTGGCTTATATCTCCCGAGACCTACTCAGGGCTCTGGTTTGCCTTGCACTTATCTCCCTTCTCAAACCTGTGCCTATACAATAAAGTAGTCATGTATCTGTCCAAAGTGCACACACTTTGTAACTTAGGGTAAAAGAAAATGCCTACCAACTTAGGCTACACCAAGTTGTATAAACCAATATTGCACTCACCCTCTTGATTCTACCCATTCTCAAAGTACAATAAAAGAGAGCTATTACTCGCTCCGCAATCACTGAGCCTGACATGATGCACAGAAGAGTTTAACATGAAAATAAGATGGACTGATGGGCTAAGGACATAGAAGACATTGAGAAGATTTGATACAACTTGAGAAATACATGTAAGTCTTACAGTTGGAATATTTAGGAAAAGGAAGGAGCATTTTTGATAGTCTTATCTTTATCTCAAATATCAATATCCTAGTTTAGGCTTTTAGGACCACTCTTCTGTGCTAGGCTGTGTAGGCTTTCTCCTCCCAGCTTCTCCTTCTCCAGACCCTTTACATATCACTGCCAGTTTATTTTTTCCAAAGCTCATTTTCTGATTCAGAGCATTCAGTGATACCTCTTGACCAACAAATGTAAGGGATTCTTTCATCTGGCATTCAAGGCTCATTGTGATCTCCCTGCAACCTATTTTGCCAGCTTTTTTTTTTGAGACAGAGTCTCACTCTGTCACCAGGCTGGAGTCAGTGGCGCAATCTCAGCTCACTGCAATCTCTGCCTCCTGGGTTCAAGCGATTCTTCTCCTGCCTCAGCCTCCTGAGTAGCTGGGACTATAGGAGCAGCCCCTACACCCAGCTAATTTTTGTAGTTTCAGAAGAGACAGGGTTTCACCATGTTGGCCAGAATGGTCTCCATCTCTTGACCTTGTGATCCACTGGCCTCGGCCTCCCAGCTGGGATTACAGGCGTGAGCCACTGCACCTGGCCTATTTTGCCAGTCTTACTTTTGTTACTTCCTTCCACGTAAATTATCTTTCAGTAATGTGGTTTTCAAACATGCTCTCCTCCTTCCTATAACAGCCTCAATACATTGGCTTATGACATGCAGTTCTTCTGACTCTTTATTTTCCTTGCCTATTGAAATTCTGCTAATTCTTACCTACCCCAGGAAGCTTTGTTTATTTTTCCCACTGGATATATTTATCTCCTCTAAACTAAGAAAGCATGTATTTTATACATATATTCATATTTATCATCCGTATCCACGTTTATTTGAGTAATTGTACTTGATTTTACCCATCTTTCTACTGCAGCCCCAATTATAAATACCATATGGACCATACTTTTATATGTCTCTGTCTCACATCATGCCTCCTGATCACAAAAAAAAAAAGATTCAGTAAGGTTTAAAAAATGGCTAGAAAAGAATGGAAGAGTATTCTCCATATTCTTAGATTTAACAATCATTTTATTTCCATCCAGACCTTATGGAAAGTCCATTGGCTGAAAACAGAACAGACAAACAAACAAACAAATAACCCTGAATGTTTAATAGAGACTGCCCAGAATAACAGGATGTATTGTATTGCTTTTGTTCATGGTGCATGTCCTTTACATTTGCCAGTTCAAGAGCTTATGGTTGGGATGATCATATAGGCCAGTTTGTCTGTGACAGTCCTGCTTTTTGTGCCTGTAATTATTGATAATATCTTCCCTTCACTCTCAAAAGAATTCTGGTTTAGATGGTAAAGTATATGGTCACTCTCCCTAAGGACCATTTTTGTGGGCAAGTGAAAAGACTCTCTCTACTTGTCAACATTGTATTAGTTTTCTTATACAAACTATTAATATTATAGAACTGGGATAGAGTAGCATCTCACCCATTTCTTCCCAAAGCTTTAGGTTCATCTAAAAAGCAAATAAATCAACAGACAGACAAAAAAGCAAAAATAAACAAACAGAAAAACAAACAGCAAAACAAGTCCCAAAGGCTAAGCCATTTGAAGTAGAAAAGGATAAAACATAAGGCTTAGGATCATTGGGAGAGAGATTTTTTTCTCCTCCTTTTTCCCTTTTCTCTCCCAGGAATTCTTCAATAGACTCAATTGAAGCCTTGAGTTTGAGGCTTTGTATTCTCAGATGGTAGGCACACCTATTAAAAAAGCAATGTATTCATGTTAACTCCCTGGCACCAGCAGGGCCTGTGTATTCGTTGCTAGCAGTGGACACCATGCCAGGAGAACCTGACTCCTGGTGCAAAAGGATTAGGAAAAAAAAAAGTCAAACAATGCCAAAAAAAGAAAAAACCCACATAATTCTTTTCTGTACTCTGTGGTTTGTTTTACTTAGGAAAACGGCCTGGTTATACCCTGCAGCACGCATTCATTACAGTGATCTTTGACTGGCAGATGCAGAGTAATAGGATGCATATTTTAGTGCTTATTATAATACCCTGTCCAAAAACAACTTGACAAATTTGTGATTTCGACAATATCTCATTTTGCTGGCTGCAGTGCTCTGTGATTGTCTGGCCCACGTGGCTTCCAGATTATGCATACCACCAATACTTCTCATTAAAATGGCCACAGTTCACCAGTTTCGGTAGCTTGGAACGAACTTGGAATGAATTATTATACAACAAAGAGGCTGCTGTCATGCAGAACAAAAGACAAGCAAAAGAGAGCTTTGGCTTAATGAGGCTAAGTGAGTGTCTCCCCTGCATCACAGCTACTTGACGGCCTTTGAGCATGGATTTTTTTTCTCCACAGGCCAAAACCTTTGGTCTATTATTTTGTGTTTATGCACCTTGAGGCTAATATACATTTTAATATGCTGCACATGGAGAAAAAAAATCAACCATTAGATTAGAACATGTGCACTCCCTGTTAAATTAATGACAACCGAACATAGAGATAAATTTAGGTTTTCATATTTAATTATAGCACACTGCAGTACGTTTAGCAAGGATAAATTGCACTATTATTATGCTTCATTTTTTTTGACATCTTCTCCTACTAGTAGTGCACACTTGCCCCAGCACCACCACCACCATCACCCTGTGGCCATGCTAACATCTCTTCATATCTTCCTTTTCTCCACATCACACAATCTCAGCCACCACGTTGAAAGGTATACTGTTTTATTTGCAAGACCTAGTGGGAGAAATAGTGCCATTTTGGCAGTTCTGTGTGCATAAGAAAGTGATTTGTAAGAAAAAATAAGTCAGCTAAGAATAATTGTTATCACTCCCGCTTGCTTCATCAGATTATAGTGATGGGCTCAAGTTCACTGCTTTTCTGATCAACCAAAGGCACAAAGCACAGTATGTGACTCTGAATAGTTGATGTTTCACTATGAGTCAGATGACCTGTGTATAAAGAAGTAGGCATAACAATCCCAAGAAAAATTCCAACAACCTTGTCACTTTTTGAAGCTTTTCTCTGTTGATTTTCATCTATTTATTGTAGAAATGGGAATGCTTCAAGTAGTGAAAGTTACAGAGTAATAAATATCATCTTTGGGGAAAAAATTTAGCAAAGTTGATAGTAGAGATTATGGATATTGCTGTTCATTCTTTCAAGACCACCAAAGCAGGAACAGATTGTTAATATAACTGAAATGTCAAAGTGAACTTTTCATGTAGAATGACCAGAGAACTTGTAGTTCTTTCCATTTGGGGACTGTGATTTTACCTTCCATTAATTGAGTGTATTTGTTCCATGTTACATCTGAGCTTATAGTTTAGCTTGCTTCATATACCAATTAATAGAGTTCCAGATGGTTGCCCAGAATGTAAGAGATTCTTCTTCTATCTTTGCTTAAAGCTGAAAGAAAGGCATTTGCCTATGTCTCTGCATTAAGGAAGAGTACCCATTTGTTGTCTTTTTGCTTTAAAAAGTCACTTGAATCAGCAAATGTCTTAAAATCAGAGAATACTTTTTCAGGATCTGAGCACTGAAATCCGGTTCTGGGGTTATCCTGAGACTTACCCTTTATTTGATATTTGTTTCATGGTGATGCATAGCAGGGTTTGATGACCAGAGGATCACGGCAAGAATAATAATTTCCTTGTTGGGAAGGTCTGTAACTGAGGATAAAGAGTCAGAAGAGTCAGTTACCATTGGCTGGTGAACAACTCTTCTTGATGACACATAAAAGCAGCCGTTACACCTGTATTAAGAATAATTCTCTTTGCCCAAATTCTGGTCAAATGAAATTTGAAAGATGAGATATAAGAAATGGCCTTACAAAGATGGGCTGTAAAATCCATTTTCAAAATGCTTTTTTGTCTAAAGTTGACTCACCTCAGACACTGAAAGTGTGAGGTAACGAATAGCTAAGTAGCCTGGCAATATGGCGATTTCTTATGACTTAGAGCTATTTTTTATAGTGTTTGCCAAGCTTAAATTCTAAGAAACTCCTGTGTGAAAAGAGGTGAGGATTATATTTACTATTTTATAGAGGTTGACACTGAGTCTGTAGGTAGAAGGGTCTATCTAATTGGTACAGTCACTGGGTAATACTAAATTTCCTTAGGAATCTAGATTCACTTATCTTGGAGGCTCTTTCCACCTGTGGACAAGTAGTTTTGATATCTCAATCAGTATTAGATAGTGGTTATCAAGTCATTTTTCTCGGTTAATTCACTTTGAAGTTCAAATAATTTGCTCTGAGTGGTCAGATGTTCTCAGTCCTAAATACTCTTGCCATTGAACATTTCAGTGTGCTTAAAGCAGATGTCAAGACGCCCTACAGGATTCCAATATAGCCATTCTAGCAAGAAGGAATTCCAAAATATGCCTTGTTGCAAACATCCCTGGTAGAATGAAACTGACTTATTTTCAAAATAATCATAATAATTTTAAAAATAGTATATTATGGCCCTTAGAAATGCTCATGTTATTAAGTTAAAAAAACAAGAAACCTAGCTATATCTAAATATAATTCCTGTTTTGTTATTTTAAAAAAGCATGCGTTTGTGGACAGGAAAAAAAAGCTATGATAATGCCCATATATTACCAGACATTTCTGAAAGCAGAAATTCTTGGTAATTTTTCTTTCTTTTTCTTTTCTATATTTCCTCAGTTTGCTTTAAGGAACATGTATTTTATACTGAGAAAAACTAAAAATGAAAGCAATAGATTTCGAAAGTTTTGTGTAAGTCTCTAAAGAATTATTGATCAAATATTTCATCAAAATAGCCTTAGAAGAGCCAAATTTAAAAGAATCAAGACTATTCAAGTGCCAGGCAGGAAAATCAGGAAGGGCATAAAGAGCTGGCATTATTTAGCTTACAGAATAAATTAAATTAGTTTAGCCAACAAAGAATGGCTGAGGAGGAATTGCTATTTTTCTGTAAAAAAAATAACAGATTATTATGTAAAGTTTTATAAAGAGAGTAACAGTGTTTTAAGTCTACTACTGATGAAGAAAAGTGAAACAAGTATGAAGAATGAAATCTGATGGAGATATACTTTCCAAAGAATGAGCTGTTCGAAAGAGACTGACAACATCTCTGGAATCTTTTGTTTCTCGTTTCTTGTTTTTCTTTTCTCCTCATTTCTCTTCTTTGGTCCTTGAGAAAAAGAGAGATTCACATGTATTTATAATTCTATATGTGTAGTAGAACCATATGAAGGAAACTAGTTTCTTTTTCTTTTCTAATGTTACATGAAGTTTTCTATAAAATATATTTATCAGAATTTTCAAGTTGGCTTTTCACATTTAACAGCAGAAATGCTTGCCAAAGTCTAACTGAAGATAGATTTACTTATCCCTATTGTACAATATGATTATTTGCACCATGAAAGGCCCAATACTCTTTGAGTGCAAGTTGACTTGAAGAACTATGTAGATTGATTCTGTTAATTTATTTTAATTTTTACTAGGATTTACATTTCTATTCTCTCTGCATTCTACGGGGATAAAGCTCAAAGTATAAACCTTGAGTGCCTCCAAATCTAATTAGTAGATCCTACTCCAAACAGCCTAACAAAGAGTAAATCAAAGGAGCTCTTTGACCTGCTACTGATTTGAGAGTTCCTAAGCAGTTCCCATGTGTGGTTCTAGAATACCCAGAATGCTGTTTTTGGTAGGAGGTAGTGGATATGTACTGCAGCTACTTGGCAAAGGAGTCAGTAACTCCTCCCCTGACCCCGGAGGGTTCTGTGATGCCTCAAATGGAATCCAGTTAACATGACACAGAGGCCTCTGGGCATCTATTGCCATCCATTCATTCAGCTAAGATGCTGAAATTCCTACCATATGTCAGACACTGTTCTAGACACTTGGGATTTATCCATTTAAAAAAGGAGTCTACCCTTGTAGAACTTATATTTAAGTAAAAGAGATAAAAATGAACAAACAATAAAGATAATAAATGATAGTATATTCGGTGATAAGGGCTATGTAAACAGGAAAAGTGGAGAAGGCAAGGGAGTTCAAAAGTATGGGAGTCAGGAAACAGGTTGCATTTTAAAGGTTAGAGAGCAGTGCGTATGGACCTTTTAGAGAAAGTCTCATATGAGCAAGATGTGAAGGAAATGAGAAATAAGCTTTGTGGATGTCTGTGAGAAGAGATTTCCAAGCAGAAGGAATAGCCAGTAAAAAAGCCTTAAGGATCAGCCAAGAGTAGGGTGTCTGGAGTAGAGCAAATAGGGGGAGTAATAAGAGACAAAGTCAGGGAGGTAAGTAAGGTAGAGTAGAGGAATAGTGGCCATGCTCGTGCTCTAACTTAGTTCCCTTCTAATTCAAGAACCTGTTAGTCACCTTCTATGCACCTCGTGCCTCGCTTTGTCTTCCCAGCTTCCCAGTTCGGTCTGGCATACATTTATTAAGCTTCCGTTATGTGTCAGGGACTGTGCTAGAAAATGCAAGTACAATCCTACATGAAGCGAGATCACTATACATCTTTAGTACTTCCCATTCCATTTTGGATCACTATGACAAGGTTTGCAGACGTAGTATGTACTCAGAAGTGAAATTTCCCTACCTCCACATGTTTACAGATCTGTTAGATGTATGACCCACTCAGCTCACACTTATATTTGGCTTCATGTCATCACACAAAAATTAATTACTTGATTATTGGGGGGAAAAAAACAGTATTATAGCGTACCAAATGAGCTGCACTTTCAAAACAAGCCAGAAACATCTTTATTCTCTTAAAATCCACTAAGCTCCTCTTCTTGGCTATGGGTAAAATCCGAGTTTTTCTGATCACTTCCAGACATTAGAACACCCTCAGATAATAAAGAGTCCAGCCAGGAAACTTGTAGCTCTCCTCTTATTTACAGAATCTCTGCTTTAATCTGCACTAGGCCCTATAGCAGCAGTAGAGAAAAGGCCAGATGCTTAGGTCGTCTGTGATTATCTTCTGCTTCCCTCTCCCATCCTTCTTCTCCGCTTCTCCATGTCACCTCTGATTCCACCAGTGTGCTGGGAAAGGAGGAAGCATATGAGGCTAAAAGATGATTGCATAGTGCTCTTGTGGCATGGTACTGATATTGACGCAATCAGGGCAGGTGCCAACTCTTTTTCTTAAAGGATACCTCTGTGGGATCTTCAGAGCCTCCCATTCTCTCTCCCTGGTGATACCTTCTGCTCTGCCCATTATGATTTCCTATGCTTCAGCATTTCACCCCTCAAGTCTCTCTCTACTGGGATTACCTCTCCTTGGCAAGGCTTTCAATATAGTTATATTGCAGCAGCTTTCCAGAGTGTCCCCAAAACAAACTCCTGTCTCTGTCATCATAAGCAAACATCTCTACTGGCCCTACTATCAGGGAACCCTGACAACCAACCTCTGACATACAGGCCTTTCTCAGCAGTAGTCAGACACCAGCCTCCTTACTTTAACCCTCCACAGCTACCCACCCAAACACCCAGGGGCATGTCCATGTTCAGGTTGCTAAGACTGGTATCACTACCAGTCAGCAAGTGTCAGCATAGTGGCAGACAGTCAGCAAGTGTCCCATAAAGGCAGATTTTTCCAAGTAGTAAATAGGTAGCCCAGAGTGAAAAAAAAAAAATGTCAGTTGCCTCTTTGGGCAAGTACCCCACTCTTGATTGTATTTAGAGTGTCTTCTGTCACTTGGCTTGAGGTAGCGGAAACAGAACTTTTTACAGGAGAGAGCAGAGAATATTACAGCACTTTTTCTGGGCTCTCAATACATAATCTTTTCTCCAGTGTCTTCTCTGCCTCTCCTTAGAGCTATAGGTGACAGGGAAAAATCCCAGACCTACAGAATAAATTTGAATCACATCTCACCAAGTCCTGCCTGATCCACCTTTAGAAGAAGGAGGTTTGCCAACATTCCTTTCATAGTTGGGGCCTCATCTAAGACTGAGAAACATCTTATGACATCCTATTACAATAATGCTGCCTTTGCCTTTAATCTGTTGTTCATAAACATAAAAAATCTTTTCAGTCTAGAAATACCTGATAGTGTGGTCATGACATTTAAAACCAAGAATGTAGTGATACTTCAGTTGGTTAAACTCAAGTTTTATAAAGATAGAGGTTTTAAATATTACAGGTCCAAGATTTTTAAAATCCATGAATAGAACCCAGTCTTGGGGTTTAATACTGTTTCATTTTCTTTTGCATATCTAAACTTACGAGTGTTATTAGGTTTTTCATAATGTTTTGATTTTTCTTTAAAAGATTCATCTTGTGAAGCCATTTTCAGAATACATAATTTTTTTTTATTTTTATAACTTGTTTCTCAGAAGAACAAAAAACACTTTGCAGTTTTCTAAAAATCCCACTGGCGTGATCCAATTATAATTAGAGAAATCCAGCTACAGCATCAGAAATGAGATGGAAGGAATCTGAAGCACCATGACTGACTTGTTCATCACCGATGAACCGAATCTGGCATCGATCAGAATAGGATCAACGGAATTGCAGAATTCTTAATTTGGAGCTATTATAGGAAATTAATCTACATTTTGGATAAGATTTACTAATCCAAAAACTTAAAAAAGAAATATCCAATTCTGGCAGACTTCTTTTTTGAAAGGACCAAACTCAATGACAAAATTTTAGAATTCCTGAAAAGAGTTAACTGGAATTACCTTGGTGTTTTATTTGATAGGTAATATTTACTACCCACAAGCCTTTGTTATGAGAGTGGAATGCATCTACCCAAGTCAGTCATGTGACTGGAATCAGTGAAAGCTCGTCACTGGTGCCGCACAGTAACTCACAAGCAGACAAAAAGCCAGAGGAGAGCTCTTGCTTCTCCAAATCCCTGGAAAATGCATTGCCTTAATTAGCAAACACTATCTTGAGTGACTCCTCTAGAGACTCCCAATTAACTAAGCTTCTAGACTAACATGAATTCTTCTATCTTATTAGTTCATTTTTATGTTTTTTAAATCAACAAAATTTCCCAACACTTTCTCACCCTAGAACCCAACCTTTATGAACACTTTTTGCGAGTAAAATGCGAAAGAATGAAACCAATGCAGTTTATTAAGCAAATAATCTTAAAAGCAGCCCACAACACAACTGCTCACCAGCTCTCAAACTCACTGGATTATATTTTCTACTGTTTTCAGTTACTTCTATTTATACTTCTAACCGGATGAACTCACCATGCCCCCTACTACTTAAGAGCAATACTACCACAGTGCAGCACAACACAGCACATCCTGGTATTCTCCAGAGATTTCCTTCTGGCCATATGCTAGCTTTCAGAATGCTTGTTGAACAACATTATTTGTCTCCCCTTGGTCACCAATGCCAGGATAAATCTGTGGAGTCATGCTGGCAGAAGAAATGGCCTCCAATCAGCAACAACAAACAAGTTCTTTATTACTGACCCCACCATCTGTCCCTGTTTCCACATGCCACTCTCATATAGGAACAGGTTTCCGCCAGGCCAGGTTCAGTGTGCATCCAGCATCCACCATTAGGTCAGCTTGAATATCCAGATTGCAACTGTGCTTAGCCTCTTACCTAGCTAACATCCTTTATCCAGAATGGAAAGTGGTTGGTGGACACTGAAAAAAGCCTGTGAAAGCTGTACTGCTGATAAGAGATATGTTTGCTAACGTCTTGGATTAGGGATGTGTACTTAGTGGAGATACCAGCCTCAGTGTGACAAAGGCAAGATTTAAGTGTTACTTCCTTTATGTTAAGGTGTGCACCCACCAAGACCACTCTGCTTATAAGCAGTGAATGTGAAAGGAGTGTTCCCTGGTACTTTAATTATCCGCCCATTTTTACAATTGTGTAGCCAGAGATGTTCCCAAGATGAAGTTGTTTCCTAAAGGCTCATTTCAGAGAGGTAGATGATCGTACATGCTTTGCCATTGTAGTTTCAATATAAATACTTTAGGCCTGCTTGCAGCGCATCTTGAGTGCTCAAAATATCACATTTAGTGACAAGGATAAAAAAGACAGTGCTCTCAAACCAGCAATATTAAAGTAAGTGTGCCAAGAGCACATTATGAAAAAACTGATGGAGATACAGAGCCGACAGAATGTCTGCAGAGAAGCGCAATGAGAGAAACTGTCTTTTCCTGTTAATACCATTATGAGAAAGCTCATGGAAAGTTATTTTATTAAGTGTTTGTGTTATTAAAACCTATTCCCTTGTCTGAAATTTAATGCTACACAATGTACTAAATAGTCAAGTTTCAAGAGAGATGATAAACCTGGAAGAATTACATTACTACCCAAATTATTGGTCATTGTACAGGGATTTAAAATTTAACAACCACATTAAACACCAAGCCAAATCAATAATAATATTTTCAGTCTCTCCAAGGCAGATGACTGAATATGCTGAAAGCATTGTGGGACTGTGTGGCACTGTGTTAGCTGGTCCATGCGTCATTGAGGCCCATGTCTGGTATAATCAGCTCTGGGAAGGCACTGTATTCTTAGCATTCCCGGAAGGCCTGCTATTCCACAGCAACAAAAGACACAAGCACGGCACAGTACCACAGCACCAGCAGCTGCACAATAAACCTGGTTCAGATTGAACTATTTACTTGGCATTTGCTATATCCTTAGGCTCCACTGTAAAAATTAATAGGTGGTCATCTTTAGCAAATATCACAGTGATGGAATAAGGAGATTTGTTAGCCAACAATTTCTGATTTGTGTCACTTGTAAATATGATAGTTTTAGTGTCCATTTTAACTATTCTTTCTAGTCGACAAATACCTAGCTGGCTACTCTTTACCAGTGTCAAGGATGGCATTGAAAAAAAAAAAAAGATCTAGCTGATTTTGGCTCAGAAGTTCTTTCTTCTTGTCACAAATTTGCGTTCTTGCATTCTTTAAAGGTGTCATTTAATGGCAGCACCTTATTTTTACTGACAGTGTTTTTGGGGAGGTTCAGACTATTCCTTCGTGATTCATCCAAATACGTGATTCTCCCTTGGATTCCAGCACAGTTTGTGACCTTCTAATACTGAAGCACTAAATATCATTCCTGCTTTGATGGCAGGAAGTTTCCAGGGAAAAACCTAGGTGGATAGGAATTGAGAATTCCATGAGAGAGATACTAAGATACCCCAGTCTGGCATGGGAAAAAAAATCTCATTACACGTCCAAAAGGAAAAACACACACATGTGTATACATGACTGGATTCGCGAGGCAGTCCACACAGTGTAGGAGAGTGCCACTGAATCTCAGTGCTAAACATGAGACATGCCTCTCATTTTCTCATCTTTAAAACAGGAATAATAATAGTACTGACCTCACAGAGTGATTGTGAAGACTATACGGAAAAAAGAAACATGTTTAGCACAAGGCATAGCAACAATGAGTGCTCAGGATTTTATTTGTGTAATGATTCCTAGCATTTTTAAAGCTTAGAGTTTTATGAATGGAGACTCTGATTTAGGATCGTGCTGGATTTCCAACCTTTAAAATTATGCAAGTCATTCTTGTGTGGAAGCAGAAAGTGAATAAATGGATTGGCATCAAACAACATCAGACTGGCAACAGGGAGGCCTACATTTCAGTCTTAACGTTATATTGACTCAGCTCATTACTTCCGGGAATGATGGTAACTCCTCGGGCCTTGGTTTCCTCATTTGAACTGAGGGAACTGGACTCTATCAAAGTCCTTTCTGATTTAAAGAACAGTGATCCTGGTTGTGTTCTTCTTTGCATGCAGAAAATAGCCATAGTCCATTGTAGAGGAATTTTGAAAAATAACAGAAACACTCTCTCAGCCTAGTATTTCCACTATTAGTCCATCATTTTTTAACGAGGTCCATCATTAAAAATCCTATCTAGACATCTGCTTTTAAAAGACAGCTATCAATCAATCAATCAGTTTAGCTATTGAGTATCTATGTGGGGTGAGTATAGAAGATAGAAAACAAGAAATCCTATTCTACCATAAGACCTTGAAATCTACTTGGAAAGAAAAAAAACCACTATTTTTTAAAAATTAATATTTAGTAAGGGTCAAATGAGGAACACAGGCGACAACTATTCCACTCATGTTCATACATGTCTTTTAAAGTAGTTTACTAATCTAAAAGGTTAAAGATAATAAAATTGTTAAAATTTAAGACAGAGCAGAAATTATTTAGAAAGCAAGAAGTGCTTGTATGGGAAACAAAAGATAAGCTATATTATTAAAACAGGACATCATGTGTAGCTTATTGGTAGCCAAGAAACTAAAGAAATTCATGAGTTTTATAGCTCTCATGGTCTGATAAAGGGGGATGTCTAGGTTTGTCTTAAGAGACAACACTTTGCTCCTGGCAGTAAATATTGGGAAAATTTTGTTACATGGATCCATATTTAATGAACACTTAATAATTTACTGTACAATGCCTATAGCTAGGGTTTTGTGAAAAATACAAAAATGTCTTTCAAATACCTATACCATATCAATTTTTAGTGAAAGCCAAGGATTAGCTAAATCAACTCAAAAGAAGTATGCTCGAGTGAATCTAAGCTAATAAAATCAAAGAACATTGCTTCTTGGTGACCAAACATAATGCTTAGAGAAACTCAGAAAAATGGTGGATTAAGCTGTCTTTTAGGCTGATTTTTAAAAATATCAATTATCTCCAAAACATTTTTTAAATAAAAAATATATATATAAGACCCCGCCTGGAAAGAGTAACCCACTAGGTACTGTTCACCTTTGTGTAAATTATTTCATCAGATCTTTTTCTATTTAAACTCCCGACACTGAGGTACTCTCAAATCCATACCTTGGTTTCACTGAGAGGAGGTAAGTGTCAAAGGCAACGTTAACTTACTTCCTCATTATGCCGAGGGCTACTAATAAGAAGCAACATCTCACGTGGCCCTGCAGAACTGGGCTGAACCTTTAAAAGTATGTAGTAAAAATTCTCTGCTAACTGGGCCACCACCAACTTCAGAAAGTCGTGTCAAAATAGAACATTCAAATAGTGAACATCTACTGATATTTTAAGATTTAACCAAATGGCCACCCTCTTTAAGGAAGCCTTTGTTGACACGTTTCCTCCTCTTCCTCCCCAAACTTGGTTAAATGGCATAAATATTAATTCAATTCATTTAATTCTTATCACAACTGCAAGAAATCATGACTATTATTACCATCCTGTCACGTATGAGGAAAGCAGCATACAAAGGTGGTATATAATTTGCCAAACTATCCAGCCTGTCAGTAGCAGACCAGAGAGCTAGACTCAGGCAATCTGTTTCAGAACTCATGCTCGTACATACGATGAGAGAATACCAAATTCTGGCTTATTTTAAACTGATCATTTTTCAGGGGAAAGCAAGTATTTATACTCAGCTTTAATAGAGTTATTTTCATTATGGAAATACATTAATAACTCAATTTAAATGTTGAAAGTGATGTTCTTCCCATTTTTTGAAAACTTAGGGTCAGCCTAGAGCCAGCTATATAAAACCCTAGCTTGGCCATAAGTCTTTACCTAAAAGATAAAGAAATTATTATCAGCTTATTATTGCTGCCCACACTTACACCATAACAGTCTCTACCTAATATAATTAGAATATATATATATATGTATTTTTTTTTTTTAAACAGAGTCTGGCTCTGTCACCCAGGCTAGAGTACAGTGGCATGATCTCAGCTCACTGCAACCTCCACCTCCCGGGTTTCAGCGATTCCCCCACCTCAGCCTCCCGAGTAGCTGGGACTACAGGCGCATGCCATCACACCTGGCTAAATTTTTGTATTTTTAGTAGAGACGGGATATCACCATGTTGGCCAGGCTGGTCTTGAACTCCTGACTTCAAGTGATCTGCCCACCTCAGCTTCCCAAAGTGCTGAGATTACAGGCGTGAGCCACCGCACCAGGCCTAGAATATAATTTTAAATAAAAAATGTAACCTAATAGGTCAATGTGTATCATAGAAGGTTTCATACAACAATGGGAAAGGATTTTTTAAATTGCAGTGTGCTCTATGATATTGTATAGCAATGACAGAGGAAAAACATCAAAAATGTCTCATACCATATACCAAAACAAATTTCAAAGGATTAGATAGTTAGATATAAAAACAAACCAAAGTACATGTAGAAGAAAATAAAACTGAATATTTATCAAGCTTCTGTAGGTAATCAATTTTTAAAAGCAACAAAAAGGAAAAAGACACTAACAAGCAGATTCCCCTGCATAAGTTAGAGAAAAAAGTTATTTTTTCAATCAAAAAAAGTAGAATAAAATAAAGCTATGATACCATTGTATGTTATCACTATCAAAAAGCAATTAAAAAAGAAAGAGAAGACCAGAAATATATTTGTCTGCATAAATTGTAAAATTTATGTATGTAATATATAACCCAAATCCAAAAGGCTAGCAACAGATTTAGGGAAAAATATAATGTGTGGCAGAATTAATGCTTTTATTTTATAAAAGGCTAAGCTAAATTTTTTAAAAAATATCTTAGTACTCTATAGTCAGACAGTTTACAAAACAAGAAATAAATCTAAAAAAGAACATAGAAAATGTTCAAGCTAACTAGTTTTTTAAAAAATTGGAAGGAAAACTAAGGCCTTACTTTTTCATCACATACCAACAGAGCAGAAAAAAATAATATTCATGTTATATTAAGAAATATCAAGTATTGGTTTGAAACTGTTGATGTCATAAATATTGATGACTTTAGAAATAGGTTCAGCTCTTTGGAAAAGAAATTCTATAATCTAAAGTATTTCAATTAACTCTAAGTAAATAATCCAAAATATATTTTTAATGTGCGTATAGAAGTTCTCTTCATCATTGCTTACTAATGAAATAGTAGTCATTATAAAAACTTGGGAGCAATATAGAAAATAATTGATTAAATTATAGTAAATTTATTGGATCAGGTGTTTTAATGATAAAATGCAAAATGAGCAAACATACGCAAGTCATTTTTCATCTTGATGATTTGCACATGAAAAAGATGGAAGAAGGACCTATAAGAATGATAGAATGTATGATAGAATTTTTAGAATGCTAAATTTATGTAGAAGTAGTTGTTGTTGTTTACATTTCTCCATTTGTCAAATGTTCTATAGTTATTACTGTTATATTTGTAAAATATAATGACAAAATGTTTATGCACAATTCCTATTTTATATTAGAAATATGGAGCTGTGAAGATTTCCCCCATCTCATTCATTTCCTAACCCAGTACACTGTGCCGTAGCTATGTTAACGAATGTGGGGTAGAATAGATTAGTGATAAGATACAACGTTGTATTTATCTGTAGAGGCATTTGTATATCACTTAAGGAAAAAATTCTTAGTATATAAAATTTTATTATTAGTAATGGTTCTTACACTGAAGTGTTAATGCCAGGAATGATGTTCCTGTTGGTGAAAGCTTTAGCGGTAATTTGACTGACTGACCTAAAGAATGCTGAGATGTAGGAAGGTCTGATGAGGATCATAAAGGAATTACATTGTGTATGTGTGTTTTAAAAAATATGTTTGTGGTTTGTTTTTGTATTTTCAAAATCAACATTTTCCTAGGCTTCTTTCCCCATGTTCTTCAAATTTTTAGTTGTGTTTATTTTTAATAGCTCAGTAATTGGGACTGCCACAGAAATCTTTTCAGACATATTTTAAATTGTAGGCACCCTGGCAACCATTTATCTTCATTTTAGAATCATTTAAGTAAAGGAAAATAAGTGACAAAAAAGTTTTTGTTATGTAAAAAATACAAAAATGGTAACCCTAGAAACTAAAATTATTCCATTTTGAATGATCTTTTCTTCATTGCTGGTTTTGTTCATGGATTTTCTTCCTGTTAGGACCTGGATGCCTTGGCATATTGCACTCTCATTCTTCAGGAGTCTCTACTTTGAACTCCTCAGTAGGAGCACCTTGATTTCACCTCTGTATTGAGTCATATGTGATCAGGTCATGAAGACTGATGTTTGTGCTCAGATTTCTTCAGATCCTATAAACATTCACACACACACACAAATAGTTGTCTCTTCAGCTTCCACTGCTCTTGACCTTCTCAGTGTATTTCAGTTGTCTTGCTCTGACATATAGCAGGGACCAGCAATGCATGCTCTTTGATCTTCTTCTTGTGCACATCCCATAGCACTAACCTTTCTCAGGTAGAGGTAAGAGAGACATTAATGGCCTTTTTGTGACTGCTATCTAGCAAAGTTAGCTGATATAGTGGTGCCTGGGTATTATTACATGCATGAAAAGTACCATTCTCTTTCAGATATTCTGTATGAGGATTATAGCAGGGAAAAATGCCGCACATGTTACCTCACTCTTTTTACCTCAAGTTAGGAAATATAATTCACTAAGAATAGATGAAAGCCAATAAGGATGAGTACCATATTATTGTGCTCAACTTTGACCAAAAGCCAATTTAGGTTATTTCAAATGACTAATTACATCTGACCTGTAGCCTTCCTTTTTTTTTTTTCTTTTTGGTATATTTTAGTGCTTTGAAATTTTGGGAATCCAATCAGGAAATTCTTGAGCATCTTCTACGTGTAAAGTGCTGCCTTAGGTACTTTACAGGAAATAGAACTTACTAGCATATTCATTTTTTCCCAAACACTGTTCGTACTTAAAACTGTCATAATGATTTTCAGTAATTAAG
Source organism: Nomascus leucogenys (assembly GCF_006542625.1). Classification (NCBI taxonomy): domain Eukaryota; kingdom Metazoa; phylum Chordata; class Mammalia; order Primates; family Hylobatidae; genus Nomascus; species Nomascus leucogenys. The sequence continues at coordinate 77,736,073 of NC_044392.1, forward strand.
TAATAACTGAGCATGTAGAAGTTAGATAGATGATAGAGAGAGAGAAAGAGGGAGGAAGGAAGGGAGGGAGTGAGGGAGGAAGGAAGGAAGGAAGGAAGGAAAAGAGAAAGAAGAGAGAAAGGAAGAAAGGAAAGAAAGAGATAGGGAGAGAAGGAGAGAAAGAGAGAGAGGGAGAGAGGGAAGGAGGGAAGGAGGAAAGGAAGGAAGGAAGGAAGGGAGGGAGGGAGGGAGGGAGGGAGGGAGGAAGGAAGGAAGGAAAAAAGAAAAGGAGAAAGGAGAGGAAAGGAAAAGATCAGATGGTAGGAATTAGAGTGAAAAAGATAAAATGGGGATGGAATGGAGTTACTATCTATGTGTATGTAAGTCATAAGCTAAATATTATCATTAGTAGAGATGATATCCCTAATAAAGGGAGGTTAAAAATAAGACTCTGAGCAGCCTAGCAACTAATGCAAAAAGTGGAGCAATCACATATAGATCACATGCAGACCACAGGACCTACAAGTATAAACCAATAGAAGAGGTAAAGAGCATCTCCTTCTGGTAGGATTCCCTCAAGAAATGTCTGATGTGTCCATACAAAGAAGATATTTTGTTCTAGAACCACATCTCTGATACAAATGCAACAACAGGTTCCATAATGTAACATTTTATACTTTCTTTTTTCACTCGTAACCATGAAAAGAATTTTGCAAAGGACTCTCCAGCTAACCAGATCTCTAAAGATCTAGCTTAAATTTAGAACACCTAGAAGTAAAATTTAGAGAATTCAGAAAAGTGGATCCTTCAAAGTATTCTCCTTAAATATTTTATTTTCACATCTATGTTTGATCAAGACTGGGTGGTGGACAGCATGAAAGTAGCAGTGAAATTTTCCTATATTGCTATTTAAAGGCAGTTCAGTGCCTTTTTATTTTACCTTCTAATAGAATATCTGTAGGAAAGGCTGGGCATTTAGAAATGTCAGGATATGGACTAGGACAGTCCTCGTGAGTAGAACCAACATTCTGTGTAAAGATAATCCTGAGTTTATTTAAAACACACTGTGAAATGGGTAACGGAGATGTTGAAGATGACATGAAGATGCAGTTTATAGTCACTGGGTGCAAACAGGAGTTAAAACTGCAAAGTATAATAAAAAGCAGAATAAAAATGCTACAACAGGATGCAATGACAGTAGACTTTCTAAAAGAAATAACCATCTTGTGGTGGCATGTTAGAGGGTAATTTGAGTGAGGAAGCCTAGCATTAAAAGAGACTGACTAAGAAACTATTGGAATAGGCCATGTGAGATCAGTTCAAGGGCCTGAAACCTGGGGAAGAGCCACGGAAATGAAGGGGAAGAGTGAGTGAGAGAGATGGGAGAGGGAAATGACTGTGCTTGGTGACCAACTAGGGGCAACAGCAAAGAAGTCAGAGGTCACATGAAGCTTTCTAGGCTCTGCAGCTGTGTTAATATAGATCAATGATGGTGACAAGGAAGACCAAGACGGAATATATGAGGCAACTGAAAGTTTGAATCTAGTACTCAACAAATGACCATTTTAAGAACACAGCAGGACCGGGTGTGGTGGCTCACACCTGTAATCCCAGCACTTTGGGAGGCCGAGGCAGGAGGATCACCTGAGGTTAGGAGTTCGAGACCAGCCTGGCCAACATGGTGAAACCCTGTCTATACTAAAAAATACAAGAAATTAGCCGGGTGTGGTGGCACATGCCTGTAGTCCCAGCTACTTGCAAGGCTGAGGCAGGAGAATCTCTTAAACTGGGAGGTGGAGGTTGCAGTGATCCGAAATCATGCCATTGCACTCCATCCCGGGTGACAGAGCAAGACTCCATAAAAAAAAAAGAAAAAAAAAGAATACAGCAGGACGTTTTAGAATGAGTATTTGCATGTTTCCAAGAATAACTACAGATAAGCTCTGTAAGGAACAAGGTTGCAAGCTCCGGCTTGGACAAAGTTTGGGTGGGCTTCAGTGGGAGAGGACAGAAAAATGGTATTTTTTGTCACTCCTCCATCCACACTCTACTTTTCTCTCCTTCCCTCCATCTCAATTGATATTATCCTACAACATACAGTATTCAAATATTGTTTCAGGAACTATTTACTTTAATCTTTAGGAGAGAAAAAAGCAAAAAACAAAAAATACCCTAGTAGCATCAAAGTTAGCATAGTACAATTCCAGACTTCTGCTCATTGTTGAAATAGAAGGGCTTCTGTTCAGTCTGCAAGAGTCTGATATACTGCAGTGTTCCTGCCACGCAGGCAGGCAGCAATCCCTCCCCGAGTCCCGTAAGAGCACTTTACATTTTCTTCCCATCTTTCAGCTCATAAACATGTTTCTCTTAAGAACACACACCATATGCCATTGGAAAAGGGCTGTAAAGTTTTATAGATATATTTGAGAGTATTATAAGGGTATAATAAAGCAAAACTAATGCAAAGGAATGGGAATTATTGAACAATGGAATTAAAATATTAGGCACGGATAACTCTAACCACACTCAGCTTGTTTGTTTGTATAAGTCATAAAAACCCAGAACTCTTGTTTAGTTCAAAGACATGAAGCCTTTGAGTCAGGCTTAAAAAACAAAATCAACAATGGCTATACTGAAATGAAAGCATATATGCCAGGCATCAGTAAATGAGAACTCAAGAATATGTATGTTTCTGTAATAGCCTAAATAATATATATGATGCTCTACATATTTTGAGGTGAGAAAACTTATTGCATTGCATCTTGTTTGCATTTCCTTGGGATTTTTCTACAGGCATCCTTTTTTCTGAAGGGATTAATGGATTCATTTAATGAGAATTATTTAGTGCCTGTTTCAGTGAGAGTGTTCAAGGATACAGAATAGAAATACTAATCCTTGATACTGAGGAACCTGCACTCCAGCATGAACCAACACTTATTCATTCACACATTTATTAAGTACTCAACAAATTTATTGAGTGCCGACTGCTATGTACTTGGTCCATGCAAGATTAGCAATACGTACATGGTTTGTTACTGCAGTACACAGAACCGTGTGGAAGATAATGGCCTCTGTTTAATATACTCTTCCCATATTCCAAGAAGATGCTCAATGGAGTTTAGCCATGAGTTGGTGTTTCAAAAAAGAAACAATACAGGAGCTGTAAGACAAGGAAATAGCTCCAGAAATGGAAATGTTGATGTCGAAGGTCTCAAAATAACTAAAAAAAATCTAATCTGTAGCAAGCAAATTAGTACTGGAAAGATGCCAGTAGGGGACTACTGCAGAAACTAATTGTTGGGATTTTGAGCCTGATGTAAGTAATAGAACTTAATGAGGATGGGGGAGAATGGGTTGATGATTACCTTTCTAGCAACCTTCAAGATGGAATTTCTAGAATTAATTAGAATTTCATAAAATAACAGGAAAAGGAGGTGGAATGGGATACGAGGGGTTTCTGTAGCGTCATAGAAAAAGGAGTTAGGTACAGAAATGCTGCGTAGGAAGATGAAACACGAGTCAGCCAATGGGAGATGTACAACTCTGCACAGAAGCTTTTACTAGTCTCCTTTGCCTACAAAAATGTAACTTCCAAGACCCTCCCCTACCTGGACCAACCCAGGCTCCCTTTTCAACATACCATCAGCATTGTTACCCTTCTTCGTAAACACTGAGGTCCAATCAGGCTTTGATCTGTAGTTTCCATGTTCTGTTTTCCTCTTTGTCACACACATCATCTCATGGCTTGGAATGTCTTTTCTGTTTATGCTGTGATGTCCAGACTTTGCCTATGCTGTCAGGCCTTGTTCGTGTCCAAGAAGGCCTGCCTTATCCTCCAATTGAATGTGTCACTTCCCTTGTATGAAACTTACCATTTTCTACATTTATACTTGTCTTCCCCTTTCAATTAGACTGTAAGCCCTTTGTGAGCAACATCCAAGTACTATTTATCTTTGGGTTCCTTGGAAAACCTTGTAAAGTACTTTGTACATAAACACAACTCAAAAATATTTGTTGATTGAATAAAGGACTGTCCAGGCAGAGCAAGGTACAAAAGTCCTAAAGAAAATATAAAATTGGAGAACATTTCAAGATGCTGTTCCCAGGGAATTTTAAGAAAAACTGAAATGTGGAAATCATGTGCAAAAAACACGCTAAAGAGAAAATGAAGTTTTAGCTACCATTCACCCATTCATTTACTCAACTAACGTATTTGAACAGTTGTCTGTGACAGACAGCATGCTATTAATATTACAAGATTCTGTCCTAGGCCTGAGGGAAAGTCAGGTACTCAGTATAGTGTAGTAAATACTAAGAATGAGTTAATCTCAGATGTGATAGAAGTGGGTGTCGGCAGGGAGTGCTTCCTGGAGAAGGCCATATCAAGGTGGGACCTAGGACATAGTAAGGATTCACCTATTAGATTATGTTGGAGGAAGGGCATATGAGACCCAGCATGCATGTGCATAGACCGAGGGGCATGATATATAATAGAACATTAGGGGCCTGCAAAGAATTTGATTTCGTAGGAGCTTGAGTGTGAACAAGTGGAGAAAGGGGCCAGGGAGGCAAATCCAAGCAAGTGCTTGCTTTGTTAAGATCCAGAGGATACATCTAGAAGTTCTACTTGAGCAAATTTATCAAATACTCATGTGTAGAGGTTGGATTCACCACTTAATACCATATCCATAAGAATGAGGGCCAAAAGAGCAGTTCTGGAAAGAGCCTCACATGCACAGTAAATTTCACTTGTTTTTAAAAATTGGGAATCTCTGACAAGTCAGACAAGAGCATGGCTGAAGTTTATCACTGTACTATTAATCTCAAAAGTTTTACTTTTGAAGTTACTTTTTGTACTTAGCCAGTAATCATCTCAAAAGAAAGGAATGATATGAATTATTTCTAAACTAAACCAAGTTAACCATTTTAAACTATCTTAAAAGTACCTATTCATATAAAAATAATTTATTGCTTTCTTAGTAGTTTAGACTGCTATGTCAAAATATTATAAATCAGGCTTATAAACCACAGAAATTTATTCCAAAATATAGGTGCTAGCAGGTTTGGTGTCTGGTGAGGGCCTATTATCTGGTTCCTAAACAGCCATCTTTTCACTATAACTTCACATGGTAGAAAGAGGAAGGGGTCTTTCTAAGATCTTTTTTATGCAGGCATTAATTTCAGTTTTTTGGACTTCACCCTCATGACCTAATCACTTCCCCAAGTCCCTACCTCCTACTACCATCACTTTGGTGGTTGGGATTTCAATATACGAATTGGGGGAGGACACAGTCAGACCATAGCAATTGCTTCTCTGGCTTATTCTGGCCTGTTGAGTAAACTGAGTCTCATTCTCCAGGCCTTTGCAAGTATTCAGCATAGTTACAATAATTATAAGTACTAGAAAGTCATAAAACTGGAATTTCTTTTTTATAACTTTTTACTCAAATCTACTTAATTTTCTTTTTCTTTTTTTTTTTTTTTTTTTTTTTTTTTTTGAGACGGAGTTTCGCTCTGTCGCCCAGGCTGGAGTGCAGTGGCACGATCTCGGCTCACTCCAAGTTCCGCCTCCCAGGTTCACGCCATTCTCCTGCCTCAGCGTCCCGAGTAGCTGGGACTACAGGCGCCCGCCGCCACGCCCGGCTAATTTTTTGTATTTTTAGTAGAGATGGGGTTTCACCGTGTTAGCCAGGATGGTCTTGATCTCCTGACCTCGTGATCCGCCCGCCTCGGCCTCCCAAAGTGCTGGGATTACAGGCGTGAGCCACTGCGCCCGGCCTAAATCTACTTAATTTTCTATAATAAATGAGATGTTGGATATGAGTGAGGAAAAATGCATCAGAACATCTATGGTGTAATACTTTTTCTGTTTTTTTTGTTGTTGTTGAGAAAAACGATCTCATGTGATCAAGATAGTCTTTTGAAAACAAGATTCATCCACATAAATAGGAAACATAGTTATACATGTTGAGTCTCCATTCACAAGCAAACAGTCCTTATCTTAGTCAAAAATGGGGGATTATTTTAAAATATTTCCCCTTTTCTGAAAATCCAGTTGCCGCTGCAAGGTCCTGAAACCACTGATAACTTTCCAAAAGAAGTGGCTTATTTCTTCCCCACTTGTTAGTTTATTAAAAAAGAATCCTTTAAGCCTTTTTAAAAGGTTTCAAAATTAAATTAACATTCTTAAAAAAAAGTTTTGAAGTTCCGATTTTACTCTATTAATTCAGTTCCTCCAGATGCTATTCAAGGTGAACCTAGAGTTTTTCTTTCATACCCACTAGGAAAAGTACGTACTCTCTAACTTCCCATGTTAGAGCCCACAGGTTTTTAGAGAATATTTATGAACCTCTTGGTTAGCAGATAAAAAGAAGTAAGTGACTTTCTTAAATTCGTAAAGCAAAGATAATCCAGAAAATCACTATGAGGAGATCAGATAAACTATTCACTGTGTGGCTTCACAAATATTTGGGGTGAGATAGATCATCCAGGGTGTGCAAAGATGCAGGAAAATTTTAGTAGCATCTAACTTTCCTCAGTGGACTTATATCCACTGAACCCAAACATTTTGTGCCTAATAGCTGGCCAGATAGGAAGGTTAAATTCTAAGTGGACAATGGAGGCTGTATTCTTTCATCCTTGGTAGACACTAAAGCATGTTAAAAGAAATAATGGAAAATACAAAGCACAGATTATTATGTGGACACAGACCTACTGGACCTGTGCTTGGAATAAATCTAGCCCTTTTGTTTCCTTGAACTGTTTTTTTGGGTAACTAGCTCTCCATGTTTTTAAAATTACTCAGAAAAGTTACTAAAGTCATAATGTTGAAGCATTGCAGCCCAGTTAGCATGTCTTTCTGCCTTATCTCACAACAAAGTATTAAGAAATAAATAACCTAAGAGTTAGGAGAATTATTTTATTAGGGACTAAAATCTGTCTGGTCAAACTAATGACACATTAAAATACCAGAAATCTGTGCTATTTAGAGCAGGGCGGGGGTGGAGGGCATTTGCTTTGGTAAAGTGATCAGGAAGAAGTCCATTAGGAAATTTTCCTCTGGTTCCTACAGATCAGGCCTTGCATCATTTCAAAGCATAAATTCACCAGATAATCAGTGACTTTCACGCAAAAATTGAGAGTGCAATATACTCCTTCCAACGTTGTTTAATGAAGCAAAATCCATGGAAAAGTGAATGCAAAAAACCATCACGATTTAAAACACAGAGAGATAGAACTTCACAATGGCAGACCATATTTGGCAGGGACCCAAATTCATTATTGCACATTGACCTGAATCACCCAGGCTACTCTGTATGCTGCAGGGCTCAGAACCTGCACAGTCCTCTGATAACTCAATAAAGGTGTCTGCCTAAACACAGCAGCAACTATAGAGGAAATTGGATATTTCAGATGTTGTAATGAAGCTAACAACAACAACAAAAAAATCTATTAAAGATTAGATAGACTATAAAATAAATTTGGGAAAGATAAATGAGAGAATTAAAACCAAAAGTAAATGTTGATATGCATTCATATATATGTGTCCATGTATATTTTCTTAATAAATGTTCTCATCCATCTTTTAAGCATCTACATTGTGGATTTTCTTACATTCAAAGGACCAATAAAGAAAAATTTTGTAAATAAGCTAGTATATAAATGTGATGCCAAGGAGCATATATATTTTTCTTCATATATTTACTTTGTTTATCAGATTCAAAAGTAAGCGAGACCTCTGGGCTATTGAAGGTACTATATTTCAAACCCTACTCAGATGAATTTTTACTGTTTTTCTTATATTTATTTGATAGGATAATACCAATTTCAGAGGACAATAAAGAACCAAGTCTCAATGAACTAGTTAAATTGAACCTTAATGTTAGAAGCAGAATTTATTAGAAAAAAATAAATTTTGTCTAGAGGAAGTGTGGTAAACTGTTTGTGTGTATATCTTAGTACTGACTGACATATAGAGTAAATATGTTTCTTCTATGTAAAAATACCCAATTTTTGGAATTCAAATGAGAGCCTACAATGTTATGGTTAGCATTAGGATTTTCAGCCTATGTTGCATCATGTTTTACTATTCCCTGGCCACATGGTGGTTAACCTTTACTTTAAAGATAATAGAGGATGGTCTGATCTAACGAGATGCAAGTATAGAAGAAAAATATCTGAGAGTATAGGCAACCTTATATTTAATTTGACTAATCAGAGCAGTGCAATTGAGGACTAAAAAGTCAATTGCCTAAAAGAGTCATGAAATGATCATCCACTAGTCTCTCCAGTAGTCACATTCTTCTCAGGTCCACATACAATGTTATCGTCAATATTCAGGAAAAAAAAATAAAGATAGCAGGGAGTAAAGAGGAGAGTTTCTTTTTTTAACTGAAGGGATAAAGTAAGTGATATAAGGAAAGATTAAAACAGCATTTTTTTAAAGAACAGTAGACTTGCTTAGTATCATCAGGCATGTAACAGGCTGACTTTTGGCAATGCCATATGGTAATTATCTGCGTACATATATGAGGAAATAAGATAAAATTGGTTATAATTAAGTTAAAGAGGTTTCATTTGAAGAATTCTTAACCATTCAGATTAAGAATACTAGAAAGAATAAGGAGCTAAATTGCAAAGTCTCTGATGGGAAGTCTTTGAAATATAAGTGTATGACTCTTTATTCTAGAATATTCTACATTTACTGCTTTACAGTTATAAGTTGGATAGATTCCATAGTTCTTAAGCTTTATAGCCTAGTACTTCTAAATACTTATTTACTTGACTAAGCATATTTATCCCTAGCCCCATCACTGCCACAAAAAACAAAATAAAGCATCCTTCCTACAGCACAGGCTTCTGAATGAAGTCTGTCTCCTCTTTAAGAGCTATTCGTGGTTCCCCAATAAAATAATACAACATGTAAAGCCCAGCCTCTAATATGATAGTCACCTATCTTTCTAGAATTATCTCTCTTTTCATCCGTACTCCAGCAAACATCTACAAAGGAAGTAGGCTACATGAGACTAATTGCTACTCCTCAAATGCATTCTGCTTCCCTTAACAGCATTCTCATTGCCTTGAATGCCATTTATCTCATCTCTGGTACTGAAAACATTTCCATCCTTCAAGATTCAAGAATCTTGGACAAACCCTCCTTGATTTCCCATGATAGTACATTCCATGCCCTGCTCTAGACTTGAAACATGTATGTGAACTTCCCTAGATCATAATCTACTTGCAGACCCAGGCCAGGATGTTGTCTGTCTTACAGTGCCAAGCATAGTACCTATGCTATAATGGCCCTCATTGAATTGCTTTGCTTACAGCATGCTGGACTAGTAGCTGAAGCCTTTTTTCGAGCCCAAACCAACTAGGTTTATTTTTTATTTCAGCCACACACAAGTCCCAGGATCTGACTCTGTTTATGAGCCCACCTTTGGGCTAATTCCTTACCCTGGATTTGGAGTTTGGCTCCTTCTCCCATACCAAGTTCAGCTCTTGTAGAGTCCACAAGGACCCTGAAAGCAAGAGGTGGTTTTCTTTCCAACAGAGTTGTTACATGCATCAACCTATGTAATGCAGCCATTCCTGCACCCAAGAAACAACTGGCCAGAAGTGACCTCATGATAATTCTTTGGGAAACATGTTTTTGAACACCTGCAGTATGTTAAAAACTGTCCCACACCCTGAGGATTATTTAGTGAACAGCAGTATACTTACATATCATTGGAATGGGGATAGATAATAAACAAAATAAGTAAATCATAAAGTAATATTGAAAGTCAGAAGTGCCAAGAGAGGAAAGAGTCATGGAAGGGATATAGTGAAGGCCAAAGAGTGGCAGGAGGCAGGGAAGAATTTTAATGTCAATGGGATGATTAGGAAAGGTCCCACTGAGAATGTGATATTTGAATAAAGGCTTGAAGAAACAATTTCTTGACACAAGATTCCTACTGGAAAGGTAGCAGGTCCTCACCTGCTCAGGGGCTGCACCCCTCTGCATCACCCCTCTGCATCTCCACCATGGCACTAGTGCCCTGTGGTGTGGAGTTGACCTCATTCCCCTATGGCAGCATCATCCCCAGAGTAAATTAAGTTTCTATTCCCTGGCTTATTCTCGAGTTGTGAAATACAGAGAGAAAAGAGTAAAACCAGAGTTATTTTATGATCCCCTGACAGAAAACACAGTGTTATTTATTACTTAGAACTCTCCCCAGAGATTAGTCACTATTTAATATCCCTAGTTGACTAATATGCTCAGGCATCACCATTAATACATACTTAGACACTTGGCATTCCATTTTAGTAGTTTCACAAACATCTTTAGCAAAGCTAACAAACAATGTGGTCCCAGATTCTTTTCTCCCTAAAGACCCTCCATATTTCTTCAACTTGCTGAGCTCACACTGTTTGCAAAAGAAGCTTTGCACTTACAGGAAAACATGGAGGGCTTAGTATGTGCCCCATGGTTTTTACAGCCATACTACTAAAAACGTGGTTGAGGGTGCAGAGGAGAGACTCAGAGCATTTTCACATTTTCCTATTGACACGAATTGGCTGTTTTGACAAGGGAAAGTTGTGGCATAGGATTTTTTAGATAAATTAACAGAATGAAAGTGCTAAATTAAAATTGCGACATTGATTTCCTTTTTAGCTCAGCTGTGCATTATATAAAAGGGTCAGGAGAAGGATTTATTATGGGCGATGAGTCTCTGTCGTGCGCTAAGAGACCGGTATATAAAATAAAGTTGTCCATTTCAGACACCCTTTGTCTTCAAGGAAAGCTGTCTAGGTGGCCCACGGGTGGCAAAGGCGCTGAAAGGAAATGGAAATTGATAATCGGTCCTGTTAGGCTGATTCTCTGCATGTTCAATTCATATCCTTTTGAAAAGAAGAGATTAAGATGAAACCTCATTGAGGAATACACATTTTGAAGAAAATAGAAACAAAGGTTCTGCAAGGCTATTTCAGTTGGTGTCAAATGTGAGAACAAGGCGACACAAACTTATATGAAGAAAGGGCATTAACAAAATCCTCAGACAAAGAGGAAGCTAATAGCAAATATATGCAGCCGTCTTTGTGGATGCTCACAGGAGAAGTGGTACAACTTGATTTACAAAGGGCCTGGATAATTATTTGTTACTTGGAGCCAACCCTGCCTCTCCCTCTGCAGAGGGCAGGCACTGACCATCTGCGGGTCTTCGTTTAGCTTTTGTGTGGATGAGAATTAGCCACATTTCTGCATCTGGTAAGCTTTGCATGAAGAGATGTTTGAAGCACTGGCTTTGTTTTGTTTTAAATCTTTAAACTGCTCCCTCAGCTTCAGTCAGAGGATTACTGCACATCTAACCACGAATAAATTGAAATATCAGCTGAAGAGAGCGCATGTTGCTTGCTGGTGGAATAATGGACGGCAGGTGGTAGAGGGTTTTGTTTTCAGAAAAGCACAGGAGGCTAGAAGTGACAAGAGTGATTTTGTGAGAGGGCTGAAACTGTCAGGATGAAGTCAGAGGGGTCAGTAGTTCCTGAGCTGACCTTTTTAAACAAACCCGGAGAAGACCTTTTACTGGATCCTCACAGCAGTTGCACATTCATGCCAGAAAGGTTGCCCCTCCTTCTAGATATTGAGAATCCTAACAAAAAGCATATTTTCTATGATAGGGCCCATGTTCACCCACGTGGTAGCCTGACACTCCCTCTCCTGTCAGCCCGTGACACACAATCCTAACTGCTCACCTGCCCCACCACACACACACACCAGCATTTGAGCTGTCCCTTAACGCTTTTCTGCAGTCTTTGATGTCATCTTCCTGTCAAATCACAGAAATCAAGGGAGTGGGCTGCAAAGCGGGACACTCGTGTGCTAATTTCCATGTCATTGCTTTGAATGGTTTTCTGGTATGAAGAGCTGTTACCTGACTTCTGGAGGCATGCTAAAGTGCTGAGACCCATTGTAGATGGCCTAAAAATTCACTTCTTAATGTTCATAAGCCACAATTATAGAATGCACTGCCGTATGGCTTTCTTTTCAAATAAATATTGTTCTGTTTGAGCTCTGTTATGTCACTGGAAGTCACAATAAATCACACACCTAGTATGCTTTCTACTGAATGCTTGTTGTTCAAAATTCCCAATACCTGAAGGAAAGAACCTTTTGTCCCCAAAGTCTGTGAAAAAAAAATGAGGGATTTTCTCCCTTCGTCACTAAATATTATTATATTATTGTATCCTTTTCCATTATTTTTTTCTTTCCTGTTTGCAACTGGCACAGTAATTTACTCATTCAGCATCAATCCTCAGATGATATGCGCTAAGCCACCAAAATGTGAGTTATTAAAGACAAACAAACAAGTTTTTTGAAAGTTTTGAAGCAAATAAATGTGATTATAAAACTTAGAATATTTTTCTTCCGTTTGGTTCTATGTAGTTCTCTAAACTTCTGAGTCAACAGTAAAAGGGAAATTTGGTGACTCATCCCTCAGATAAGAGTTAATTTTTGAATCTGGCAGAAAAAAATAATTTAAACAAAGCCCTAGAACCGGAATCTCCTTATTAAGTACTGATTCCAAGTTCAGTACTCTTCAATGGGCACTGCTGTTTCCAGGCACTTAAACAGCAATGCAGCTTATATTGTTGGACCATGTTTTTCTGATGCCCTCCTCAGTTCCTGCCCCACGCAGAAGTCAGGAAGCACGGAATCTACTTTATAGTTGTCTCTTGCTTTCTACCTGTGTATTTTTAAATGGCTCTGTATGTTGGAAAAGTTTCTGGCTCAGAAAAAAAAAAATGTTAAAAAGAAAGAGAAATGGAAAGAGCGTTTAAGCAGAAGGTTAATGACAGGGTGGGAAACAAAAAGGGGGGAAAAGAAGGTGTTATCACAATAAAAGAGAGCTCAGGGTGCCCAGAGTCCAGGTGGAAGACCCGCCTGGACTGGGAGGAGATGTGCTGGCCTCTAAGGGATGTCACTTCCTCCTTGCATCAGCAAGGTCAGTCTTGGGAAGAATCAAAAGAGCAGGAAAAATAAAACAAAAGGTGACATTTGAAAAGAAATGATCAATAGATATATACAATTACAATAAAATCTCAAGCAAAAAGGAAGCAAAAATGTATTCTATAAGAATGAAAACAGAATTCTTTAATTCTCTACTGTTACCTCAAACACAGGAGAGAATTAAAAAGAGAAAAAGTGTTACATGTAATTATTTGGTCAGAAAATCTAGAGGGAGGAGTAATTTTTTGTCAAATAAAAACTACTCAAATTGATTATGTAATCAATAATCATCCATAGAATTGGAAGCAAATTTTAAAATTTATTATTAAAAAGATATCAGGCACAAGTGATTTCACATCTAAATAGCTAATTGTTTTATCAGAGTTTCTATGTTATTTCAACAATTACAACTTATAGAAAGGTACAGAAAACTCCCTAATAAATTTATGAACCTTGACCAGCTTTAATACTAAATCCTGACAATAGTACAACCTGGAAAATTGTAGACCAAAATTATAGACCATTTTCACTTATGAATAAAAATGCAAAAGTTCTAAACAAAGTATGATAAATTGCATCTTCGACATTCTAGCGACACTAAAAGTTTCTTGCAATATGTATACAATGGATTGTCTTTCTCCTAATTGTCTCTGTATTAACTTTATAGAATGAATGTGAGTAAACCTTAGGAAATAGGTTGAATTAGTACATAAGAAACATGATAAAAGTGCTTGACCCAGCTTCCTGTAAATGTCCTCTGCAGTTATACAGCAATGAAAAAGCTTTGCTTTAGCATATGGTTCTGAAATGATCTTCTAGTGAAGATTGTTCAGGAAGTCTTTCTTCATCCATACATTCACATATAGTTGAAAGCAGCAGATAAATGAGCGACACTTGATAATTACAAGGCATTCAGTCAATCCATCAATAAAGATTTTATTTTGGAAACTTTGTAGTGTTAGCACATTCAACCTGTCATATGCTTTTATTCCAGGGGTCTGGAGTTGCTTTTTTTTTTTTTTTTTTATGGAGTCCTGCTCTGTTGTCCAGGCTGGAATGCAGTGGTGTGATCTCTGCTCACTGCGACCTCTGCCTCCAGGGTTCAAGCGATTCTCTTACCTCAGCCTCCCGAGTAGCTGGGATTACAGATACACACCACTATGCCTGGCTAATTTTGTTTTTGTATTTTTAGTAGACATGGGGTTTCGCCATGTTGGCTAGGCTGGTCTCGAACTCCTGACCTCAGGTGATCCACCTGCCTCGGCCTCCCGAAGTGCTAGAATTACAGGTGTGAGTCACCGGCCTGGATTTGCCTTTTTAAGCATTTTCTGAGGTAGATATCTGAAGACAACTCAAATTAGTCTGTATATAAAACATTGCAGAAAGGAGATTGTGTACAAAAAATAATCCTGTGAGAAAAGCTACCCATTTCCATAGTAAATCCATGATTTGTCATTTTATTTATATATTTATATATTTTTATCTTTTATTTATTTATTTATTTTGAGACAGGGTCTTGCTCTGCTGCCCAGGCTGGGGTGCAGTGACACAATCCTGGCTCCCTGCAGCCTTGACCTCCTGGGCTCAAGCAATCCTCCCACCTCAGCCTTCTGAGTAGCTGGAACTACAGGTGCATGCCACCACACCCAGCTAAGTTTTGTATTTTTTGTAGAGACGGGTTTCACCATGTTGCCCAGGCTGGTTTTCAACTCCTGGGCTCAAGTAATCTGCCTTCCTTGGCCCCCTGAAGTGCTGGGACTATAGGTGTGTGCCACTGTGCGTGACCAATTTGTCATTTTACATCAGCTATAGTTTATATCTGGACCTCCTAAGCTTGTGTCTTGATAAGATGCACTGTAGCCCCCCGTTAAAAGGCAGTCGTGGTGCAGGCAGTTTGGGTGTGCTCATTGAATAGGGAGCCAGCTAGAGGGATCAATACCTAAAAAATTGTAGGTGCTCAGCAAACATTGGTTTAAGTTAAATGTTTAATTTATTTGGAAAGACAAACTTTTAATCTGTGTGTTTTGTATATAAATATTTTCATATGTCTATCTGCCTAAATGTATTTCTTCTTTGAGAGCTACAAATAGAAAAGAACTCACTCTAATAAAAGCTAACATTATAGTTTTAATTCTTGGAAAGTTAGCATTGCAGTTTAATTCTTGGAGGATATTAATTTGCCAACACCCCATATAGACCTAAAATGTAGGAGTTTCATATTCTCAGGAATAAAAAAATCTATATCCTCAAACATATGCAGTGCTTTGCTGAACTGAATAAGCATTTCTTACTTATTATGTATTTAACCATATTTTAGAAGTGGGCCTGAGGTCTACTTATCATATTTCTGTCTGTATAGTCATTACATATGCATCCTCCCACAGCATACATTTCTTTGGTATCTACCATTCTAAATTATGATTTGAGATTCATATTTTAAAAACATATAAGGTAACAATTGTGACCATAATAATGATTGTAATTTTCTTCCTGCATAGGTTTTTACAACAATTTCTGTTAGTGTGCCTTTTAAGACAATACTTTTAAGAACATTTTCCTCATTATAAAAGTAGTATGTGCTCACTGTAGAAAATTAGGAAAATACATAAGTATAATAAAAACTATATTAGGAACATACTGTATGTGCTGTTCTAATCCTGCTTTCTCTTTCACTTAAAAATATATTATGGAAGCATTTTACTTGCACCTTTTAATTCTTCTAAATGTGATTCTCTTTGAAATGGCCACGTAGGATTTTCAGAAGTAAATACCAATTTTGTCAATTTGCTATTTTACAGCTTTTAAACAATAAAAGCAGAATCCATGTTGATGACAAACTGAACTCATGGGGGCCAATGCTGGTACTCAAGGACTTTTCTCTCAAACACAAAATGCTGCAATACCATAAGAAATAAATCAAAGCAAGGGAAGACCCCAAATTCCGCACCCACCCTTTATTCTGTGTGTTGACACAAAACATTGATGAAAGCAAGTGAAGAGTGAGCCTCCCCATATTGTCTTCTGTGTAATAGAACCCACACCATTGTATAAGCAGTAACGACTTCTTTGGCCGTAACTTAAAGACATCCTATTTACACTAGGGTCCTTTTTTCAGTTGTGAATAGATTGCATTTAAATTACAAACTTGGAAGGAAGAGGTAAAAGGATTACCAAGTGTGAGAGATGAATGATGAAAAGCAGTAAAGCCTACGCAATCAGAAGGATAAGTCTCACAGTTCATCTGACATAAGAGATGGATTACAATGGCTCTGAAGTGGAAGACAGTTTACTTAGGAATTTAGCAGTAATTTGCATTTAAGGAATGCATTAGTGTATTCACATATACAGTTTCATCATTGGATGACTAACAGGAATATATGGTATTTGTTTATGATTTTATTGAATATGATGGGTTTTTTTTTCGTCATTCAGGGAAAACCTGCTTTCCTCAGACTATTGGCTGCCATAACCACCGTCAGCCATTAAATGATGTAATGATGCTGTATTGACACTGTCCTGTGTATCTTTCTCTTTGTGGCTCATTCTGCCCTAGAAAAATATCTCTAAGGGGCAGTGCCAGAATTAACCCCTGCACACTGATCAACAGAAACTTCTTCTAGAAATAACTAAGTCTGTCAATCTTTCAAATATTTAACTCATGCAAAGACATTCATGGATAAATACAAGAGGGAAATCATTCTCTTATAAAATGGTTAGGACATCCTGAGTTTCTTTGAAGGAACAAATATTGCTTATGCTATTTTCTCCTTGAATTCACATTAGAAGACACAAATACAAATATATAATGTACATAGTCTTTAACTTAAAAAAATCTTTAGCACCACATGCCTCTAGAAGAGTAGAAGAGATATGGATAGGAAAATGGAGTCAAGAAACAATAAAGACACCTATCTCAGGAGTTTTCAGGTATGGACTTAACCCGACTCAGTAACATACAGTAATGTCCACCCTCACCTCTCTTTCTTTGTGATAGTCACTCATCGTTTTCTGGGATAATGCTGGAAATAGAACAAGGTTCATTCTTTGCTTTTCTATGATGGCAAATTTTGAAGTTTTATACATCCAAAATTTGGACTTTCATTTATAAATAGGGTTTTAGGAATGATGATGTAATTTCCATGTAGCATCACCCTAGGAGTAATGAGTTGCCATTACTGCATTATGGCTACTAACAGTGATGAGAAGGAGACTTAGAACTGAGCCAGTAAGTATTTAGAAAACCCAATGCATTTTACCAAATCTAAGACATGCATTTTTTCATTTTAATTCCTCTGAATCAGTTTTACCAAATCTAAGACATGCATTTTTTCATTTTTAATACCTCTGAATCAGTTTGTCTTACAATTGATTATATCCTCAAATTACCAGATGCTGAATGTGAAAAAGTTTTAGCAATATTTTAAACAATGTATTTTCCTTATATTTTCTTCTTTATTGTATGAATAAACAATGTGTGATAGCATCTGAAATGTGATGAAATATAGAGCTGTGCTTTTAATTTGTAATAAATGAAGGTAAAATTATTTACTGTTTTGGTAGAACTTATAACTGATATTCAAATATATCAACATATACCATCTCCAAAACTCCCCTAGACAGAGAAAACACATTCTCTTGGAAAGATCTTCCACAAAAGGAAATTGAAAATCTCATCCTGATTCTGTTTAGAAACTTACTTTCTCAAATCTAACTAATGGGATATTGGGCCAGGTAGATTAGTGAATTCCACACATAATCCCCCCAAACTCAATTTATTCATTAAATTCACTTCTTCTTCCTCTATGAAATGGATTCCTAAGGCTAGAGGACTAACCAGCTAGATTAATTTGTTACCTTTTCTTACCTTTCCTTTCTGATAGTCAATAATGAAAGAAATGCACAAGTCAGAAAGAAGCAGTAACACAAGGGCCCAGATTATCCCTAAATGGAAAAACCATCCCTGGATAACACAGAGCCCGCTGTGCTTTAAATCTTTCTATAGGATTCAATTCAAAATATTGGAGTAGAATATAGATACCATATATGTATTACGTATATGCATTGTATGTATATGTGTATATACGCACAGTAGGCACACACATATTTAATTACACAGTTACATGTGTTAAAAAGGCTTTGACCACAATGTTCTGAAAACCACTCTTAAGAAGCAAGAATGTGCATGTTAAAGTTACTTTCTGGGCTAATAGAGATGAGGAGAAAAGTTATTGGGGTTTGCAAATTTATTTTAAACAGATTCCTTAAAAATACCCACTGACCTACATTTATTGAAAGAAAAACAGTCAACTACAAATGTAATTGTTATCCTGTCAGGAATTTATTAATAGACAGGCTGTTGTCATCTTTGTTTAAATGCTCTAAGTTGACAGAATTTCATTTACATTAATGGGTGGAAAGTCCTTTTCTTACTTGTCCAACAAACTGGAGACAAAGTGCCTGCCAATGTTTTAATTTCTGTTTCATGTTCTAGTTAGAGAGTGAGAAGAATGCTTTCACTCCACTGTGTCATGAATATGATAATCTATGGAAATCACGGGAAAGCAGGTACTTAAGTTAAGCATACACTGTACTACAGGAATCCCTGATGAATTCAGGTCTCTTCTGTTTAGAGAAGATGTTGTTGCCTGTGAAGTGACAGACTGCCAGATGTTCGTGAAGTAGCATGGTAGCAGGCTCAGATCTTAGCATCTTCCCTAACCCCCACAGATGACAGCATCTAGTTTAGGCTACAGAATGGTCTTGCTTTCATTCTTTAAGCACTAGTGTTTACATTTACTCGTCAACTATCAAATCTTCATTTTCTTAATTTTACTTATTTAAACATGTGGAGCACAAAATTACATAACTGTATGAGCAATCCTGACTTTATACAGTGTATGCAGTCTAAATGTGAAATAAGCAGTTCTCCATCACGTACAACATGCTTAATCCATTGACTTCCCTTATAAATGCTGGAGAAATGGTTTGCTGAAGGGATGGGAAATGTTAACTATATCATAATATTAAGCACAAGGCAAAATATTTTAAAAGCACATTTTAAAAAAATAAATACATTAAAATAGTGTCATTGTGTACATAAGTAGTTCACGGAGTTAATAATAGAAAGCTATGAGACATTGCTAGAATTTCTATAATAAAAATAATGTTGATGATAAGAATTTCTATAATGATGGCAAAGAGGCCTATTAAGTGCCTATTGTGTATTAAGCTCTGGCTTCAGTCTATACAATTTATATAAATTATATAATCTTTACAGCTTTATAAAATATTATTCCCATTTTATGAGTGAGGAAACTGAGATCTTACAAAAGTTAAGCAAAACACGACTAAGTCAAAAACCTAGTAAAAATGGAGCCAGAATGGGAAGCCAAGCTAAGTTCAAGACTGTACTGTGTATAAATGTACAATTACCCAGTACCTTCATTCATTCAAGAGTGTACAATGAGCCAGGCATTGTTCAAGGCTCTGGAAATTAGTAAATAAGATTAGTGAACATTTTATTCTAGTAGCTCATACCTTTTAGAGGGGTTGGAGATTTTTAAAAATAAGCAAATAAATGATGTGAATATTTTTTAAAAGGAGATGTGAAGAGTGTGATTTGAAAGGCCTACTCTAGATTGGGTGGTCCGAGAGTGCCTCTGTGAGGAGGTGACATTTTATCTGAGTCCTAAAACATGTGAAGGATCCAACCATGCAAAGATTCGGATGCAGACCAAAAAAAAAAAAAAAACCCAGTAAATGTAAAGGCCCTAAGGTCATATGATCTTATAAGACTTTTCAAGAATAGCAAGAACAATATGGCTGGAGTGTAGTGCGTAAAGGGGACAGTGGTTAAAATATATTGAAGAGGTGGGCAGGGGCCAGATAAGCCTACAGTCATGGTGATGTTTTCCGATTTTATTCTAAAAGCAATGAAATCATTGAAGGATTTTAAGCAGAGGAATGATCTGTCATAGATTCTATTTAAGACAACTTCTCAGGCTGCTATAAGGAGGATACATTATACCAAGTCAAAAGAGAAATCAGGTAGATTGGTTAGGAGGCTATTGCAGTAGCCCAAGGATGAGGCAATTGAGCCTTGGACTAGAGCCATATCAATGGAAATGGTGAAAAGTAGAGAGATTTGGGGTGTATGTACTACCCAGTAAAGGAGACACTTAGAAGTGATATGTAGGATGAAAAACAGAATAGTGGGGGCTTTGTTTATTTTTTTAAAATAGAGATAGGGTCTCTCTATGTTGCCCAGGTTGGTCTCAAACCCCTAGGCTCAAGTTATACTCCCGCCTCAGCCTACGAAGTGCTGGGATTACAGGAATAAGTCACTGTGCTCAGCCATAGGATAGTGTTTTCAGAAGGAAAGAAGGGTCAACTAGGTTTAATGATGCTGAGAGATAAAGTTAGATGAGCACAAGCAAAAATGTGGCCACAGGATTTGCACAATAAAGGTTGTTGTTAACTTCATTATGGAAGCATTTCAATTGTTTGGAATGGAGGACAAATTCCTGAAAAGGGTATGTTGAGGAGTGAATAGGAGGTGAAGGTGTGAGGACAGACACTATTAAAAATGCTTAAAAGAAGTTTGAAGGGAAGTAAATTAATGATGCCTGAAAGTGGCTGTAGGGTCACAGAAATTGTTTTGTTATGCTTAGTATATTTGTTTTTAGGATGAGAGATGCTAAAGTATATCTGTGTGCTAATGAAAATAATGTAAAAATCAGGGTGAATTGTTGAATAGTCAAAGATAAAAATGACAGAAGCAAATTCCTTCAGATGATCAGAGGGTACATGAGATGGAGTCCATGAGTGGAGTCTTTTAAAGGACATAGGATACTTCTCTTAGTAGTGGAAGAGAACACAGAGGGTGAAAGTGCAGGTGAGTGGGATTATTTATGTTTAATTCTATTGCACTAAAAGTTATTACATATTCCCTGAGGAAGGAGATCACATCTGTTTTATTCTCCATTATGTCTTCAGTGGTCAGCCCATAGCATGTGCTAGACAAATTGTAAATACTCAACAAATACATCTGAAAGAAGGAGCCTTTCCCAAGGATGTAGTTTATTAGGTCCTTCCCTCAGTATCTTTTCCTAAAACACCAAAAACTTTAAGTATTGTTTGGCAAAACAGTAGCCCAAAAACTTCAGGAAGTTCATGGCCAGTGTAGAGGGAGAGGCACTAGGCTTGGAGTTGGGAGACCTAGATTTGAGATGAATTCTGATTTATGGATGTTTGTTACTGTACTCTGTAGCTGCATGGAGAAGCTATTATTTGTGGAGCACTTTGCCAAACGTATAAAATATATTTTCCCATGTTTAATGTTTCATACATGTATGGTAATTAGGTATATTAGAAAGATATTTTTATATGAAAAAACTTATACTTGCTTTTATTTTCTTTCCAATATAAATCTCTTGCTTAGCATAGAGCGATTAAAAATTGACTTTCAAAATGATGATCATTTTATTCCAGTATGCTCTGAACTGTAACTCTAAATGGGGTTTTAGATGGATCAAAATGTAATATTTTATGTCCTGTGCTGTAAAAGGGATTAAAACAGTTATCCAGGTGTTTCTGCATAGGAGGATATTAGGTATCATATTGCATAAATATGGAAGAAAATTGATTAACCTATTCTTGCTCCAAATATAGCCTGAATCCTGTGTGCTTTTTACCCCGTATTTATAGCAGTCCCATTTTCCTCATCACCTCATTTTTGTGTTTTCCTTTGCTTCCATTCCATTGTGCAAGGCAATTTTTATTCCATTTTCCCTCGTTGGTTTTTGCCCTTGACATTCTATGCAACATTTAGCCATGAAAGCAGTAGCATTTTGAAGGTGGATTTCAAAAGCAAATTATTTCTCATCCAAGTACTCCTAAGGCACTGGAAGGACTGTTGCTGAGAAAATTTTTCTTTATGTGTTGTTAATACTCTGTGACATTTTTATAATTCAGAGCACTCACATCATCTTTACATTATTTATTTTATTGTGCATAAATGAGATTTATGCACAATGTAATAATACTTTGGTTCTATAATGCTTTAGAGTTTTCAAAATAGTAACAGCTGTATTTTAATCATCTATTAATGCTTTTCCTATTTTAAATAGTTGTGGTGAAGAACAAATGGGCAAGGTGATTGTTGTTACTTCTGTTTCACACAGATGAAAATTGAGGCTCACAGAGGGCAAGTGGCTTGCCCCAGGTCACTCAGCTAGTTTCTGCATTCTAAGATCAATGATCATTCTGCATATTGCATTGCTTTAGTAGAAGGTTCTATTTTTCTCCCAAATCCTAAAACTCTTATATGTACCAAATGCAACCACATGTGTATCTATATTTTATTCTTACCTCTTTAGTAATTTCATGCCTGTTATCATTTATATTCACTTCTAATATTTGTGGTTGATTTTCTGTAGAGTGTGTCTCAGGTGAGTTTGTAACTAGACATCAAATTTTGTCAAGATAATTACAGCGTAATGTTAGTTATGAACTGTATGAATTTCCCAATTCATACAGCTTTATAACAGCTTTCATTAAAAAAAATTTTAGTTCTATTAATTTTCTGTACCGATTTCATTATTTAATAATGAAGTAAAATAGCTATAATATCTTTAGTTTTACCTTTTACTAATGAAGCCTAAAACAGTTTATGAACCCATCCAACCTTGGAAGTTTGATAAACATGATCCATGATATCCATATGTTATAGCCTAATAGACTCAGAATGTTCTATAGTTAAGCAGGATGGAAAGAGTTATAATTTATGACTCAATCTGATGTTTCATTCACAGACAATGTAATGCCACCTAGGCATAAACCCTAAGGAATTCTAATTGTGAATTTGAAAACAAAACAGATCATATCACTGGGAGGGACCTCATAGATCATGTAGTCAAACCCCCTCATGTTACCGGTGAGAAAACTGAGACACAGAGGGAGTCACCAGCCTGCCATAGGTCACAAAACCAGCTGACAGCAAAGCGAAGATCAGAGCCCCATCTCCTAATTCCCAACTGAGTACTGTTTCCAATATGCCACATTACCTCCCCCAGCAAGATGCCTCCCATGGGGCATTGCTTCTTGAAGATGAAGTATATTAAATTCACATTTGGCTGCTAATCATTTTCTCAGCAGCTCTATGGTATTTCATTAACTTCTGCATGTAACACCCTGGCCTTTCACCTGTATTAACTTGAGCTCATTAAACTTGAGGCCAGTAATAAACAGGACCAAACTAATTCAGATATTTTGCTTGGTATGTGTTCAGCATTTTTTTTAATGGTTTCTACTGTGCGAAACATTTCCCCTTCACAATTTGTGGAATAAGTAAAACAGGAAGCATAGATTTCAAGGAATGGAGTATGTAGGTAGTATGCTTCTTTAAATAAATAAAAAGTATATTTAACACCTACCTTATACAAAACTTTATGAAGACTACAAAGAAATATGAGTGGCAGCATAGCACAGAGTCTCACATCAGGCAGACTTGGATTTGAATCCTGGCTCTGCCTTTTATTAATGGTCAGAATTGTAGCAAGTTACTTAGTCTTTATGCCCCTCAGAGTTGTTGTGTATAAATGGACACTAGAATACCCAACTCATGGATATTCTTTATCTTCATTGCAGTAAGGAAGAGATAATGTACTCATGTGCTTTGCAAAGTGTCTGGTATATAGCCATGATCAGTTAATAAGCTGACATATTCGTGAAGGTGATGATGATGGTGCAGTTCCTTCCCTCTCCCTTGTTAAATTTATAATCCCCTCTCACTCAGCCATTTTTGAGGAAATTGATTTTCCCCACGTCTCCTCCCCTACCTCATCATCTCTACAAAATATAAGCAAAGGTCCTTTAGAATACAAGGAAAGTAAAACTAAGTCATTTTACCCTTCCCAGGTTGTCTACCAACACTGCTTTATGTTCCTTTTGACTAAGAAGTAAGTCTTTGGCAGCTCATAGACTATGCAGGCCCCAGTTAACAAAGTTCCTACGTAATTTTAAAAGTTAAGAATCTGACTGAGCAGGGGATGGTGATAAAGGAGGGGTCATCTACAGAAAGATGACCAACAAAGAGGTAGAAATAGAAGTCTGTCAGGAAGAATGACAGCATTCAGGAGTTTCAAGGCAGAAGCCATTTTGAGTCAGGGTGAGGCAGTCAGCAGGCAGTGTGGGAGTGAAGATCAATATTGGAGCCTTGGTGTGGGGACAGGTAGTCAGTGTTGGTTCTTTGTTTCCCGAATACTATGTGTATGAGTTCTCCAGAGAAACAAAGCCAATTCCCATATTAGATTCCCTCTTATATATCCATACATAACCAATAGGTTATATATTCAATTCCCTCATATATCTATATGCAGCCTATTGGTTATATCATTGTAGCCAACAGGTTATAGGTTATATCTGTATGTAACCCATTGGTTATATATAGTATGTAAAAGGGAATTTAATATGGGAATTGGCTCACGTGGTTATGGAGGCCAAGAAGTCCCATGACGTGCCATCTGCAAGCTGGAGAACAAGGAAAGCTTGTAGTGTAATTCAGCCTGACTCTGAAGGCCTAAAAACTGGGGGAGCCAATGGCATACTTAACTCTATGCCTGAATCTGCAGGCCTCAGGACTGGGAGACGAAGGAGGCAGCAGATGGTAGAGGAGATGGCTGGGCGAGTGCTATAAGGCCTACAGTCCAAAGGCCCAAGAACCTAGAGCTCTGATATCCAAGAGCATGCGAAGACGGATGTCCTAGCTCTCACTCCAGAAGAAAGAAATAATTTGCCTTTCCTCCACCTTTCTGTTCTACGCAGGCCATCAACCAATTGGGGGATGCCCGCCCACATTTTCTTTACTCAGGGCATATTTTCTTTACTTGGTCTACTGATCCAAATGCTAATTGCTTCTGGAAACACTCTGACAAACACACCCACAAATAATGTTTTACCAGCTCCCTGGGCATCATCTCTTAACCCAGTCAAGATGATACATAAAATTAACCATTACACCATAGAATCCTTTTTTAATTTTCTACTATAACAGCTTTGAAAATAATGATAACCTTAGAACTCATCTAGTTCAGTTTCCTACCACTAGCAGAATCCCATCTCCAACATTCTGGATCATTCTCCCTTTCTGCTACCGCCATCATCCTATAGTCCACCCTTCCTTCTGCCACTATGAGGATCTGGTCACACCTTTGCAAATATCTGGTGTTCCCATACACCCTAAAGAATAAAATGCAAACACTTTGCCCAGAATTCAGAGCCCTATCTATAGATATTCCAGCTTCATCCCCCACTATCTGCCTGACATTTAGTATATTTTAGCCATATAAGGATAAGCTCATCCTGTAGTTCCTTCACTTCATTTCCTTACTTCTCTTCTCCTCCTACAACTAGGCACTGCTTTCCCCTTTCAGAATTTTTCAGCATAGTTTAAATTCCTCCTTCACTGTAAAAATTGTATTAACCTCTGAGTTGGAATTAATTGCTCATTGGATCTGGGTTACATCAGATTGTTTGTGCATATTGTCCTCTACTTATCTTACTTCTCCTTACAATGACGTATGTAAGCCAGATGTCAGCTGACTTTACCCAGTCCTGTCCTTCTGGAGATTGCTACAAAATCCCCAGAGATTCTGTTCTCTAGGTTGCTTCTGGCTATAAATTCCAGCTGTCATTGAATTCTGAATCTCCCTCAAATCTCCCTCCTGTTGGTTTCTATTCTTTTCAGCTATATGCCAACCCAACCATGAAACTCAACCCTGTTTCCCTGATTTTCCTCCAAATTTCTCACCAAGACATGTAAGTGTGTGGCAGATGTTCTTAGACAGAGGCTATGGAGGAGGATTTAGATTGGAGCAATGCAAACATCTTAAAATTAAATAGTGGCTCTCCCTGTTTATAAATGTCCTTCAGCCTTATACCAACAGGCTTTGCTCCTTCTCTCTTGCCCTCTCTTTTTGCACTTTCTCTTACCCTCTCCTCTCTTTTCTATTCCCCCTCTCCTTCAAAATTCTACCTTTCTCCATGCATAATGGTTGGACCATCTGTTTGTTCTGGTTTCTCCTAAAACATGCCATCAATTTCACATTTCCTAAATCCCAACCTAGAGGTATTTCTTCAAAAATACTTACTTTAAAAAGTGACAGTTTTTAAAGAGAGATCTGATATGACTTATTTAAATTGTTTCAATATTAAAATAATAATTTTCTTTTCTCAGTTCCTTTGAATATGACTTAATCATCTTCATAAGGCTATAAACTGCTTTTGGAAGGAACAGCCTCCTGGTCCTCTTTGTGGCCTAGGCCCCAGCACCTGCACAGCACTTGGCAGAAAGCAAGTCTTATTTCCATCATCCTTTGCTGGCATTCCATGAATGTTAGACTTTCTTCTCTTGATTGACATTATTCCTAATTCATGATCCGACTTCATCACTTCACAACAAAATGCGCTCTGCCTGCTTTTCCTAGGGGAAGTGCCTCACCCTCTTGTAGATTATGAACAATGGAGCAGAGGGTTAGCAGTCCATTGGCTCCTCGGTGCCTTTTCCAAATTGTCACCCTTCTCCCTCCACTGTTTATTCCACCTGGAGGATTCTCTTCCCCTTTCCCAACCTCACGCCTCCATCTGTACCACTTGCCATCCTACCTTCACCTTATCCTTCAGAGTTTAGCTCAGATGACACCTCTTCTAGAAAATCTGTGACCCCTCAGCCTGGGTTAGATACACATTGTCACTGCTCATATAACAGTTTGTGTCACTTCTGCCACAGCCCTTGTCACAGGGCATTGCAATTGTTATTAATATAGTCTCTTTAAGGTCACACACTATCCTTTCTATATAAATTTCAAGTGTCTGGCTCCTTATAAATGTTTTCTGAATGTATGAATCACAGCTTTTCTGTAAGTACGATTTTTTTCATGTCATATTTAAAAACCTATTTATATACTTTAATTTGTTTCTGAAAGTAATTGTTTGGGATTGTTTGACAATTAAAACAACCAGAAAGATTTTGTAAATATATTCAAGATATTCATTCATTCATTTATTCATTTATTCATTAAGCTTTGAAAAATTATATTCAGCACCTATTATGTGCTGGATCAAAGTTACCTGTCTAGGATCTCAACCTGGGCAGATGGACACATAAGCTAATGATGATAAGGCAGTGCAGTAGGCGCAGAGATTAAAATATGCCCAGGATATTCTAAACCACTGGGCAGGGAGGGTAATCAGTAAAGGAGATTACTTAGGTGTTATGAAGACTGAGCTGAAACTAAATAGTCTAATTGGCATGTACCAGGTGAAAAAGACAGGATGGGGTATTCTGGCAGAGGGGATGCATGAGCAAACATGGAAACACAGAGCACAGTACACAATGCAATAGAAGCAGTTAAGGCTTATGGGAATAAATTGGCAGGCATGCATTTTGCAAATATTATTCCATTTAATGCTTATACCAACATCGTGAGTTTGATACTGTCATTCTCATTTCATTGATAAGGAAAATTAGTAGTAGAATAGTTAAGTAATTGGCTCATAGTCACACAGCTAATGAGTGCAAAACTGATTTTAATGCAAATTTGACTTCTAAATTATTTCCCTCATCACTATGTGAATGTTGACTTTCTACTTTCACTATGAAACATGAACTATCTCTGCTTTTTACCAATTTAGAGATCACACATTTGATCGAAAGTTGAATGCTTACATTTATCAGGTTAAACTAACACTCATATTTTATATATTTTACATGTCCAGTGCCAGTGTACTGATTTGCATCATTGGCCATCACATAGCACTGTGGTAACATGTAATATGTGGATGGACTTTCTGTCTCTGTCTTTTTATTGTGTTCTACTGTCCAAATTTGATAATAACATGAAACATTGCTTACTGTTATATCAGTGATTAAGCATTACATGCCAGTTACATATGGGAAAATCTGAGCTTCTGATTCTAAACCATGCTAAAACTGATTTTGAAATAAAAATCAGCATCAAATGTAAGTAACTGATTACTTTCATAATTGAAAAGAGGAAAGAAGAAAAGTAATTGAATTCACAAAGTACAGAACAGAAAAGAGACTTCTCATCTCTATCTCCTGTGCTACCTTGAATCATGCTGAGCACACAGAGATTGAAATTAGGGTGAGTTAGGAACTTTACCCAGATTACTTTATTTAAACCTCACAATGGCCATTTTATAGATAATGAAACAGACTCAGAGAACCCATGCTCTCAACCATTATACCATTTTTTATGCTCCCATATTTTTTATTTTAGGTATCCAAGAACTATTTCAATTAGCTTTTTGAGTTTTTAAAAGATCAACTCTTTGAACATTTATTTTCTTCATTTTTCTCTGCAATTATTGGTCATTTTATTGAGTTCAAACAGTTTTCCAAGGAGTCTGGCATATTATTCCCTGAGATAACTGCAGTAACCAGGTATATTTTGACATATAATTCAATCTGACAGTAGCCCTTAATGAATAGCAAAAGATACTTACAAAATTAATAACAATGATAATTTGTACTACACTGTCTGGAAATTGTTTAGCCTTTAATGTAGCACAGGACAGTTCCTGGCCCAGAGTGGATATTCAATATTGTATTTGTTGAATAAATGTCAAAAGACTGATAAATAATAGAGCTATGTCATATGCAAACATGTCTTTTGGGAAAAAAAAGCCAACTTTTAGATATCCTTTACATGTAACTTATCCTTTGTCAGTTGTATACACACACACACACACACACACACACACGAAATAGGTATAAAGGAGATAGATAGATAGATGATAGATAGATAGATAGATAGATAGATAGATAGATAGATAGATAATAGATTTCAGGTTTATACTGAATAAGATACATATATACATATATATATATCTGATACTGAGTGATATATTCTGATATAAGCCTGAAATATTTTCATCTTTCACATATTACAATTTAGATATCAAAGTAATTACTTGTCTTTCTGTTATTGTTTCCAATTAGATAAGAGAGTGTGATTAAGAAAATAGAGTTGATCCATTACAGTACTATAAACTAGTGCTATTAGGCAACTTGCTGCCATTCTCATAAAAATTATGCAATTTAAACTGGAAGATACAAGTGCTTGCTTCTATTACAAACAAGAACCCTTTTCTACTTCATAATATGCTCAATTACCTTTAGATTGATCCATGAATAAATTATAATCCAAATAGACTTCTTTACCTTAAAGCTTTGCTGGCTTAAGGTATCATTGTTGATTCATTATATTGTCACTTTTCTATCGGCAATGTAATGCTTTTTATATGATAGAGACAGTTTTAGTGTAAGATACTGTTATCTTTAAATGAGTAGGATTTAGCCTTTCTGGTGAGAACAAATTCATCAATGATGAATCCCTGGAGAAACTATTGAAACAAAAATCACACCATTTCTGAGCTTTGTTCAGTTCATCAGTTACAAAGCAGCTTTTGATAGTCCTAAAGAACTTTTTCCTTTGTTTAAGAAATATAGCATGACGCTCAAAACCTCTCACTTTGAGTTACCGCAGGCTACAACTTTTCTGTAAGAAAATAATGAATGAAGAGGAAAATCTCCTGCTGCTGGCACTGTCAGGTCCTGCTGCTTCTCCTCCTGCAATAGGAAATCAATTAACTATATGTTCAGGCAGAGATTTGAGCTAAATGCTTTATTAATCATCACTGATTGCACACACACACAGTGGCCAACTATGCATTCATCTTCACTCTTTCCTAGCTTTGTTTTGCTTGCTTGCTTGCTTTTTCCTTCTTCCTTTTTTTTTTTTTTTTTTTTTTGCAAGATCAGAACACAAATGTATGCCTAAATGTAGTATGTGTAAAGGTGATCGGGTGATCCTTTGGTGCAGGAGAAAATTGATGTTTTTTGTTTTCAGAAAACTTTACTTTTAAAATGTTCAGTACTTAAATAGCCTTAGGACCACTTTAATATATACAACATATTTTTTAAAGCACTTAAATTTTCAAACTAATAAGGAAAGCAAAATGTCTATAGCAGCCTTAAAGTTTTGGAAGCTGGTACTATACCTTAGTCTCTGAGAGCTCCATGTAGCAATGAGGAATTAAACAAAAATGAACCCAATTTGATGTGGAGATGCTTGGTGGAAGGTTGAAGGAGCAGTCACTGATATTTGGTATTTTTTTTTTTTTGCTTTCAATTTAAAAAAAAATGGCAAGTTTTTCCTTTTAGTCCATTAATTCTTCTAACCAATGCACAAAGAAAATCCTGTAGGAATCTTTATGTTAAATTGAGATTCTCTCTTTAGGACTAATTATAAAACCAATTAGCACATTAGAAACTTAGCATGTTAGCCAGGGGAAGGCTGTGTAACATAATTTATGTATGGCAAATGTGGTCAATCATTGCAAAAAAATGACAGAAAATATCAGGCTGTTGGATATTTACACAGGCTGTATTATATTCAGCATCAAAAGATTTCAAAAATTTATTGTTATTATTACCATTGTTGAAATAATTTGAAATCATTATGGTTTAAATTTAACTACATTCATTGTCTGCATTTGGATAAATAATAATCTGAATGAAAAAATATACTATCCTCTGATGTACGTTTAAAGGAAGATAGATTAAAAGTTTCCAAGAATGATTTCTTTTGAACGGCCTTTACAAAACTCTTAGGTGAAATTAGATGATGTTGAGTAAGGTAAAGTCCAAACAGAGAACCATGTAAACCCCAACAGGGAAAATAATGGTTCCGATTTTCATGGAGCCTGCTAACCTGAGGCATCTGCTAGAACCAGCGGTCATATGTTTCAACACTTAATCATTCTTGATAATCTTTGATTATATTAGATTAGGATTGAGATGCCCCTGAGGTATAAGAGAAGCACGCAGGGGGTGACATTCTGAAGATTTATATCATGTGGATATGTGCTCGCCACCTTATGTGGTATTATCTGGACCCCAAAGGCATTTCTTTGGCACCAAGTGTAATCCCTAACACCTCATATACCTCATATGCCCCAAGAAAAAGCCATTTCATAAAAGGACATTTCATAAAAGCATTGTCTTTTCTATATTAAGGATGCTTATATATGTGACAAGGACTTGTTTTATACTCTTATTTATTTTATGCTTTTAGCAAGTCAGTATCACTTGTTTTATAGCAAAATAGATAGAAAATACTATCTCCCCCATCATATTATTTCATATTACTGCAACAATTAAATATTACAATTTAAGAAAGCATTAAGGCGTAGAGATGAAGTACTCAGTTCTAGTCTCATTGTATATAAATTAATTTGGCATTCATAACATTGTTTCCATTTACTTTACTTGTTGACATAATTATAATGAATTGATAATGGAAGTAACAATCTTAGATATTTCCACATAAGTATGTTCTTTGCTAACATAAATTACAGTTGCAGTTTGCAGTTTGGCTTAATTGGAACATGGTTTAAGTTTAGCTTGCCTACTCTACTGAAGTCTCTAGAGGACCAGAGAACTCATTTTCCTGGGGCGTTATGCAAGCTGAAATGTGGAGGCCAGTGTTTCGAAACAAGTGTGATTTTTCACCAAAATACTTGGTAGGTCAGAGATCAGGATGACCTTGGAGTGCTGTAGTTTTCCAAACCTCCATCAGCTAGATAAATGGGCTTTATTCTGCAGGAGAGAGAGGGTATTTTTGCAGTCTTATGAAAGAGACCTAGCAATTCCAGGTTATAGGCCAACACAAAACATTTGGAATTCAGTGATGTCTATCACCAACAGTATGTGTCAGTAAAAGTGAAGATCAAAGGTTCTAGAAGAGGGGAAGGACAAAGTGAAGAGAAAATAATTGTGGGATAATGAATGGTATGAGGGCATTTTCAAGTTAACTTGAAACCACTTAGCATTTTTCCATGACGCCCAGGTATCTTTCTAAATGAACTTTGTAAAGTACAGTTGGATAACCTTGAAATGTAAAGCTCCATGATGTGATTTTGAATACTGATGGAGTTTGTTTAAGCACTGTAATATTTCCTCTCCTTTTCATTTCTATTTTTGCCACCATGCAAAATAAAATTTATTTTCTGTACAGAGAAATCAATATTTTTACCATTTTTGTTTTTCAGCTATTCCAGTAAATTGCAATCAACATTAGTTACACTCTTTAAAGAGATGTATTAAGAATGTGAACACAGTAAAACAGAGATACAGATGAGAACTTTGGCAAAGTACCTTTGCTATTGACAAAAGCATTTGTCAGGGACTACAACTGTGTCTATATCATGCTAAAAACCTGATGAAGGG
Organism: Nomascus leucogenys; assembly: GCF_006542625.1. Lineage (NCBI taxonomy): Eukaryota > Metazoa > Chordata > Mammalia > Primates > Hylobatidae > Nomascus > Nomascus leucogenys. The sequence continues at coordinate 77,768,358 of NC_044392.1, forward strand.
GAAAAAAGCACCAATAGGTTTCACCTTCTGTCTATACAAACCAAACAAATGGTTTAACTAATAGCTGTTGTTTTAAGTGAATGGGTTTGGTTTGCCATTGTGAACTTTTTTCCATTTAGAAGTGTATTTTAATTAACATTTGTACATGTAATACATACATATTTGGTAAAAGTATTGTACTATTGTGTTCTTTTTAATAATTAATGGAACCTGATACCGAGAAGACTAGTGGTCCAAAACAATGAGTGAAGACCTAGTTACAGTATACATGAAACAATCCCTAGACACACATTTGTTTGTTGATAATATTTGTATGTTTATATCTTCCCATTTTTCTCTTCTCTGAGCTAACATGCTTTCTGATTTGTGTGTTTTCCTTTTAGAAACTGCCAAGTTTTGGACCTTATCTGGAACAGCGCAAGAAAATCATAGCAGAAAACAAGATTAGACTGAAAGAACAAAATGTAGCTTTTTCACCACTTAAGAGAAACTGTTTTATCCCCAAAAGGCCTATTCCTACCATCAAGGTAAAAATTATGCCAACTATATAAGTATGCCTACTTTACTGGTTAAATATAAAAATATAGTTAAAATGCTTATTTACTGCTTAAATGTATCACCAATTTGGTTTTAGAAATATAATGAAAGTTTTAAAAACATCTGTCCATGGTGAAAACTGCATTTAAATTATAAAATAACCTTTTTTATTTGCGTATTTTATACTTTTTAGAACACTGTCAAGCATGCATTTCATGGAAATTTTTATATACCTTAAATGTGTCAGGAGATATTAAGATGAAATTCCTAGTTTTCTTATAGTCATTTAAAAATTATTTTAATCCGTAATTAACTCCAAGATATCTTGTATTAGTCATGTAGTACAACTCAGTTATCAATAAGCACATCAATATCAATGTGATCACTTGAAGGTTTTGGAAAAACTTTCTCTGGTTTGGCCTCTGGAAAGCCTGGACATTTATTTGGGTCTCAGGAGATTATTTTCTGGTAATAACAAAAATTGCACTAAGATGGAATTATGAGTATGTGTTACCTTTCTTGATTTTTTCCTTAAACTTTTCATTTTGACAGAAATGTAGATTCACATGTAGTTGTAAGAAACAATACAGAGAGGTCTTGTGTACCCTTTATCCAGTTTCACCTGTTTTGCATGTTGCAAAACTATAGTATGATATCACAACCAGCATATTGACACAGACACAATCTACCAATCCTATTCAAGTTTTTCCAGTTTTATTCTACATGTGTGTTGTATTTAGTTCTGTACAATTTTGTCATGTATGTAGGTTCATGTATCCACCACCACAGTCAAGATACAAAACAGTCCCATCACCACCAGGATTCCTCAGGTAGCCCTTTTATAACCACGCCTTCTTTTTTTCTGTCCCCCTCAAGACAGTACTGTTTCCAAGCAGTCATAATGAGAAAAAAAGGAGGTGTTATTGGATGGCATTCTGTCTGAAATCATCATCACTAAAATGTAGTTTGCAGTTACTGAGATTCATTCTTCTGTATTTGATGACACTCTACTCCTACATCTCCACTTTCTGTTTGAAATATCAGCTGAAAATCTTGCTTTTATGTGCTCTCAAGTAGACCTCACTGAAATTCATCTTTAGCAGTCAACTGGAGACTGGAACCCTTAAAAATTCCTTCTACCTATGAAGAAAAAAAAATGTGTCTCATGCTAAAAACAGACTCAATGTTCCAAAATTTCAGCAATACAGAGTTCCAAAAGGGCAAAGGGAGTGGCTGACCACAAAGCGTGCCAGCACTTCAATGCCATCATTCTAAATAAAATGAACATTTGGGACTTTTAACAGCATAAAAGCCCCAAATCATCTCTTGAGTTGTTCATGTTAAATTATTTTTGTGCCACTAAAAGTATGAACTGAACAAACTGAATGCAAAGGCCAGAACCTACAGCCCTTCACGAGCCTTTTTCGCCAATGCGTGGCTATGACTACTATATGATTTGGAGATATAGTGTGTCCGGAATTGGTTCCTGCCCGTGGGTTCATGGTCTCACTGACTTCGAGAATGAAGCTGTGGACCTTCGCGGTGAGTGTTACAGCTCTTAAAGGTGGCAAGGACCCAAAGAGTGAGCAGCAGCAAGATTTATTCTGAAGAGCGAAAGAACAAAGCTTCCACACCGTGGAAGGGGATCCCAGCAGGTTGCCACTGCTGGCTGGGCATGTCCCCTCCCATGTTCCGTTTTTGTCCTATCAGAGTGCCCTTTTTTCAATCCTCCCTGTGATTGGCTACTTTTAGGATTCTGCTGATCGGTGCGTTTTACAGAGCGCTGATTTGTGCATTTTACAGAGTGCTGATTGGTGCGTTTTTACAGAGCACTGATTGGTGCATTTTACAATCCTAGTTACAGAGTGCTGATTGGTGCATTTTACAATCCTAGTTACAGAGTGCTGATTGGTGCATTTTACAATCCTCTTGTAAGAAAAATTCTCCAAGTCCCCACTGGACCCAGGAAGTCCAGCTGGCTGTACCTCTCAATAGGAATTCTCCCAGCTTTCTCTCTCTTCTTAATCAATTTGAATTAAATGTAAGATCTCCATCTCTAGGCATCTTTTCCTTAGGTGTAAAAATTTCTAAAGGAAGATATTATTTATATTTGAAATAAAAGAAGTGCAATATGATTATGAAAGCATTTTTACCTTTTCTAGCCCTCAAATCTTTCAGAGATTATATATTAAATATTGATAACCTAGACAAAAAACAAAACAGAGCAAACAAAAAATCTACTGTGGTTGCATGAAAGCCTGTAGATCATTAATCAAAAAAAATCAAAGTCAGAATTAAATAAACCAAAGAACTGTGAAGTCTTGGATGTAGATAAAGATTTCTGAAGTATCAAAGAGAGATAAGGCATCTTATTAAAAATAGTGCAAGTTTATGTTCCTCTCCTAAGTTGTCTTACTTTAGAGGTTATCCAGAGTGAAATGTCCGTGGTGTTACATGTTACATAAGCCTCAAGACATTGTAGATACCGTCTTACCAGCATCTTAGACCTTATCAGTGTCAACATCTTAATGGGCAGCTGTGGTAGATTTTCTCAGTGTCGGGTGGATTTTCCACTACCTCGGCCTTCTCCCCAGAATGTCCATACTCATTCCACCTGTTGTCATTTCTAGGCAGATGCTGTGCCCTGTCAAAAAACAAAATAGTAGCTGATAGTGGTGAGGTTTTGGGGGAAGGGAGCATTTTCAGTTTTTATAAATGCAGTTATCTCTTTAGAAAATTAGAGATTAAATTTGTTATAACAAATAACTATTATAAATATAAAACTGTATTTATATTTATATTATATTATAAAACTGTGTGTGTATATATGTATATATACACACATATATACACATATACATACACACACAGAAGTTTTAATTTGTGTAATCATCTCTAGCAAAGGCTCATTTTGTGATTTTTGCCCTTTGTTTGCTTAGGTTAGCCTTTTCTACGTTAAGATTATATCAATATTTACCCCATCTAGTTGTTTTAGGATTTTAATGTTTGTATTTTATTTGTTTTGCTCTAAAGTATCATGTACAGTTATAACTTTATTTTTTTCCAAATAGACAGTTGTTTCAAGACCTCAATATTTGCATTTTAAAGGGATCCCTTTCATCTCTCAAATTATGATTCAGTGACAAAAATGTACCATAAATTGCATCACTTACTTTAATATTCAAATTTTCAACCTCTCAAAATGTTCTAAAACTTTTCAAGGGCAAATCAAAAATGAATTAGACAAGGTTCTAGTAAGGATGGTCAATCTCTAGAAAAAAGTTTTATGCTGTAAGTATTTGTCCAATAATAAACAATTTTTAAATCTTTATAAATGAAAACTTTTAATTAAATTCAAAATTCTGGGTTCTAAACTCCTTATTTAATTAATACCAAAACTTAAGATACCCCTTTTACACTTCTAAAAAACAAAATTATTTATTGTCCTGTAGCTTTGATCCTTTACTTTGAAATATGTTTAATATGATTCCTTTTTCCTTCTGATATTAACCTCATGGAAGAGGTAGGGGAAGGTGGGCCTTGAGAAAATCGCTGAGTTTAGAGAGCAGCGTGTAGCCTCACATGATGGAAGCCGAGGAACAGGTTGGGGAAACTAGAAACGGATTGAAAGAATATGATGTTGGTGTCTGTATTCACCTCTCTGCTTCCTTCTCTCTGTATAATCTTCCTCTATGATAAATCTAAACGTTTCCTACACAATGACTCAACTATTCTCCATCCCAGACATCTTTTCTATGCTTCAGACTTGCATCAACATATCTTGGGGTCACCTCCATCTGCATCGTCTGAACGAGGAACCCAATAGCCATCATACTTAGAACTAAACTGATGCCCATTCCTTCCAAACCTGCTCTTTCTCCTGAGTCCTCTGTCTCAATGAACCCCATCTTACCTAACTCAAAAAGCTGCAGTTCAGCCTGGATGTCATCTTATTACTCATCCTATTCACAAGCTAGTCAGCAATGACTATTGTTCTTATCTCTTACATCTCCCTCCTCTTACATTCTTTACATAACGCTGAGGCCTCAGTGTGTTCCTTACATATTCTTACCTGGAATTCTAAAACATTCTATTAACTGTCCTGCTTTCTTTTGTCCTCCTTATCTAATCCATTCTCCAACTATTATGAAGGAGTCTTTTAAAAATGTAGGACTGTTTGTTTTAGCCCTTGCTTAAAATTCCCCCGTCATAACCGTAGTCCTAAGGTAAGCTCCTTAGCATAACCTTCAGACCCATCACATTTTAGCTTTTCCTGGCCCAAGAAGCAGCTTCAATGGAATGATAAAAAGTAGAATCCAGGAAGTGATAATTTGAGGAATGAATGAAGACTGAGAAAGTAACAACAAAGTGTGCAGAATACACTTTCAGTAACTTGAGAAAGGTCAGTAAGAAAGGGATAAGAAGAGGAATGAAGTAGAGGAAAAGATTGTGTTGTTTATATGAGAATGATCCAGGCTTGCATATGCTTGCATATGTTTGGGAGAGAATAGCTGAAGCTGCCAGAAAGGGCATGATTAAGGAAACTACATCTTTGGCAAGCAGAGAGGGAAAGGAGTCTAAACAATATATTAAGATATCTTGCATAAGAGGAGAGACGTGTCATGAAGCTGAATTTGGACTTCCCAGTGTCATTTTAACAAGCAGACATATTTAAAGAAAGTGACCATAAAAATGTCTTCAGAAACTATTGCCCTCATTGAAATACAAAGCAAAGTTTGTAAAATTTTAACAGATTATATTTATGGTGAAAGAATTTCCTGAATTAGGCATGGGACTACTCTGTCACACTGCCTGGGTTCAAACTATGGCATTGCCACTTCATAGCTGCATGAACTTGCCTCAGCTAACTAATCTGTGAAATGGAAATAATAAAAGTATCTGCCTCATAGAGTTATAAATTAGATGATGTGTGAAGTGCTTTTAGCATGGTGCCTGCACCAAATATGTCCTAAATAAATGTTACTATTAGCTATAATATTTGAAATGAACAGTTTGAAAGAAATCCACGTTAAGATGACTATTCATTTCCATTTTGTCCAATAAAATGAACTGAAGAATGAAAATAGAAATACATAGAGCTCTGGAGGCCAACAAAGTTGGAAGTTTTGAAGAAGCCTATATATTTTTCAGGAAATCTTTATTGCATACCTACCATGAGATAAGCAATGCACTAGGAATTGAGCATCTGCAGGGCAATAAATAAAACATACACAGCTTCTGTCCTCATAAAGCATACAGAATATAGAAAGAGGCAGATATTAAAGAATCACACTAACAAGATACAATTATTTTTTGGTATGAGCTACATAGAAAAAATACAAGATATATAGAATCTGTTTCATAGTGAGACCTAATTTAGATTGAAGGGACCAATGAAAGCCTCCTTGAGGAAGTGACATTTAAGGAGCCCTGTAGACTAAGTAGAGATTAGAAGGGAATGGGGAACTGAGAATATTTCAGGTATGCCATAATGTGGTCCCGGATTTGTTAATTGACTATGGTAATGGAAACAGATGAAATTAATAAAATCTTGTTAATTCCTCCTCCAAGAGTCAGTGATTCTCATTATATTAGGTATAGGTATAGTAAAGAGCTGATAAGAAGAAGACTAAGATGTCCAGCTTTTTTACGGTTCCACAGAGATAAGGAAAAATAAAAGATAATGAGTTAAGATTTTGATGTTAGTGTTTTAGGTTTGAGGGAGGTTTGGGGTGTAGCATGAAAAACTTAGATTTGAGTGTATTGAAATTGATAAAGGAATTATGGGCCTGTGCTGGAGGATATAAAGGAGAAAGAGCTGACATTTCCAACTCCCACTGTGTTCCAGACCCAAGATAGAAGCTGCACATGTATTTTCTTATTTCTTACTTAACCTAATCCTCTATGAAGGAGTAGAGAGTTCTGGAGGAACAAATGTGAAGAAGTGATCAAAGAAAGAGAAGGATAACCAAAATAAAATGATAGTGTGGAAGAAATCCAAAAAGGAAGTCTTAAGAATAGGAAAGTGTCCACAAGGTCAGAAAGCACCGATTGTTTTACCAATACTTTGTATTGTTTCATGTTGTCTCGCGTATGCACTCAATGAAATTCCACCTCTAGTTGGCAACAGTTGTCAAATTCATCCATGTATTTTTCTTCATTTATCCAATAATCTTTAATGTGCAACCACTGTGTTCCAGTACTATAGCAGTCATTGGCACGATCCAGTAGTGAAAATCTCAGCTCTCATGCAGCTCACAGTTTAGTAGGGAGAAACAGACAATGACAGATAAACAAATGAATACATAATATGTCAGATGGTGACAAGTGTAATGGAGAAAATAGAACAAGCTTAGGAGAATAAAAATTACTAGAGAGACTGGCCAGGGAACACCTGACTGTTTAATGGCATATGGGCAAACACCTAAAAAAGTGAGGGAATGAATGATGTGGGTATCCAGGGGAAGAACACTCCATTCAGAAGGAACAGAAAGTGCAAAGACCCTGAAACAGCAAAGTCCTTGGCAGGGAACCAGTAAGGCTTTTAGAAAGGAAGACTGATAGGATCTGGCTTATTTTTGCAAAGGATCTTTCTGGCTGCAATGTTGATACAGTTTGCTAGAGGTGCAAAGGCAGAAACAAGGAGACCAGTTAGAAGCTATTGCAACAATCCAGGCAAGGGATTGGCAGGAGGGAAAATATATACTGGATGATGTCAGAAGGCCTCAACTCCATTGTTTTAAATGAAAAGATATGTTTGAAAGTATTATACACAGCACAGCTCTATTCAAATTCTAGGAGCCACAGTTATTATCATTTTTATACAAGTCCCTGCCCTTTTGCCCATTATTTCAGACCACATCTGGATGATGTGGCTGTGTGAGTTTTCAGTCCACGTTGATATGAACGGCCACATTTCCTTTAAGAGTCATTTTCTCTCTGCACATGCATCAGACATTGCTTCTTGTCCTTTTACTGTGGTTTTTGTTGCTGGTTTTTAGCACACACCCAGGCACGCCATGTAATTGCTGCTATAAGATTACTTCAGTGTTTTCCCTAGAGTGTTTCTTCTTTCTTGACATACCATTTTTCCTACTTCCCTTTTTCCTGGAGGACCTGGGTTATCTGTTTTCATGCTTAATATTTTCTCTGTCCACCCATCTGTTTATTTTAGCTTGTTTCTTCCCTCCTCTCTGCTGGCCTCTTTATAGATTCCTCTGTTCGATAGTTTAAACTCCATGACACTGCTTTGTTTATCCTCTCAGCTTCCACAGTACATTATTCCCCATCTGCTGTAGAAGGAACCCCAGTGTCCCACAAAGTTAACTAAGCCCCTCTTGTCTGAACAAGTTTTTCAGTCACGCATTCAAGTTTCTAATCTACCCCATCTTCCCTGGTTAGGAATGCAGCAATCATATTTCTAAGCAAGCCATGCTCAGTAGATCTCATCTTTTGTTCTTTTTTCCTTTCAAATGCCTTAATGACTTAATGGTCTATTTCTTCAGAGGTAGGCAGTTTCAATATCAGTCAATCAGCAAGTATGTATTTAGTATTTGCTATGTGACCAGCAGTGTGCTAAGGACTGCAGGAGATTGAAAAAAACAGACACGGCATAGTCCAAGGCTCAGGGATGTTTGCAATCTCGATGGAGATGTAGTGCTAACATATATTTATTATGCACTTGCTGCAATCCAGAAATTGTGCTAGAAACTAGGAATACAACGTGAATTTTAAAAAGAAAGACGTCTATCCTTATGGAGCTCATAGTCTAGCAAGGGAGAAAGACACATGTTAAAAATTATTTACAGTTCAATCAAATATGTACAAAATGCTGTGGGAAAACAGAGGAGTGAAAGGGATTAGTTCTGCCTCGGGTAATTGTGGAAAGCTTCACAGAGATGGTGATGTTTAAAATGGAGTTTAATAAATTAGTGTTAATTAAGCAGAGAATTAATAATAAAAGCTAATATTTATTGAGTACTTATGAGGTTGCAAGCATCGCTACATGCTTGCGAATTAGCTCATTTAATCCTCACAATAACCCTCTGTGCTATTATGGAGTAAGCAATTGATAAACAGAGAGGTTAAATAACTTTCCTAAGGTCACACAGCTAGGAAGATATCAAAGCCAAGATTTTATTCCAAAGGGTAGCTCTAAAACTTGGGCCCTTAAGCACTGTCCTCTGCTGTCTCTCGTGAAACATAGAAATAAGAAAGAAAAGGAAGGTGGCATTTCAAGCAAATCAGTATGTTTGCAAAGCACAGTATTCAAACATACTTGTAATAACATGCAGCCATGGGACCTTAAATCCAATACACAATCCCTGGATCAAGCAGATAGTGACATCAAAATGGTAAACTCATTCTTTTGTTAAATTGGAATTCATAGAAAATACAGAACTGAGAAGCAATAATGAGGAAAATAACTGGGTTTTATAAATCAGTATTAATAACAGAATATAAAAAAGCAGTGGGGTCAACTGATTAAACTGCTATGAATTGCATCTGAACATCAAGCGTGGTTATGCCCAATGTTATCCAGGGACTAGAGAGTCCTTGAGAACCAGAAATATTTGCTAGACAACGTACATCCTGATTCTCCTAGCCCCTTGAAAGTAAAAAAAATTAAAATTAAAATTAAAAATTAAAAAAATGGCCTCAGAGGCCCTCTGTCCTACCCCGGGAATGATCTGGGGCCCTGGGGACAGCCTGGCATCTGCATGATTTCGTTTTTATCAACACCACATCTTCATTTCCAATGCATAATAGCATAACATTTACCATGCCTGTGGCCCATATTATGAAGCTACCAATTCCATAAGGGAAACAGAAAGAAAAAGATTCTGAGGAAGAAGGGAGTATCAAAAGAAGTACTGGAAGGCTGATGGGAAAGAATGAGATAAAAGAAGAAAAAGAAATCTGGCCTCCTGCAATGAGTATAAAGATTTCCTCCTAAAAGATGAACAAGGACCTTCTGAAGAAGCTCCTGACATATTCCACAGGTTCACCTGTGCTAGAGAAAAGAAACCAGACAATGCCTCCTACAGGAGGCAGTTTCATTTCCTCACTGAGAGAACTGAAGTGACAGTGTGCACATTTGGCCCAGTTAAATGAGAAACGTGCTTTATTCCCAGGCAGCATATAACAGAGACTTGAGAGTCTGCCAAGACTTATAAAGTCCCCCGAATGCTTTCCACTTCTGTTGATATATATGAGAATGAATTCTCATTCTCTTTATGAAGCCTGGAATGTATCTCTAACGTCTTTGAATTTCTGGGTAGGAAAATGAATGGTTTAGGGGCACTAGTGATGTTTTCATCTCTTCTTCCTGCTGCTTCTAGTAAGAGATGGACTGCATCTCATAAGACTGGCAAGACAGTGTTGGCAGGACACCAGTCAGCCTGATCGAGTGCTTTATTATTTCAATTGAATTGTGAAAGGAAGGAGAAGAGTACTCAGATAAAACTGTAAGACCATATTAGATACCATGGAGCATAAACAGGAGGGAACAGAAAGAAAAATAGTGGAGGCCTTGCCCAGCAATTTCCAAAAGATACCAGAGAAATGGGCTGGGAACAAGGTTAATATTCTCACTTGTCCCTGTACCAACAAATAGCAGATGAAAATTATCAAACTGAACTTTAAAAACTGAAGAGAATTTGGTAAAATAATCCCTTAAGTCTTATGGGGATTTGTAGAAATGTGATTCCTGACCAGATTATGGCATGGAAAGATGTATCTTGTTTGGAATAAATAGGTCTGATGGAAGGGCTGGGGAGAAGCAGTATCTATCAAAAAATTATACACATGCATGGACATCCACAAACCTGAGGGTGGAGTATGGAGGAAGCAGCTGCAGGAGAGTGAAATGAAAGAAAAACAAATGTTACCCTGGGACTGCATCAGAGACCTTGTAACCAGATGGTTAATAGGGACAGGCAAGACAGAGGGGCGATGAAAGCCTTTGCAGACTTCAGGTGGAAATCCCACTCCACTAAAGGCAAAACATCAGAAAAATTATTGAATGGCCTTGTTGGAAATTTAATCTCACAAAAGAGAGAGAAGTAATGAGGGGACTTGCTGCTTTGGCTTATTTCTGGCTAAAAAAGTCTGTTTGAAGAAAATGGCAGCTAAAGGAATCTTGAAGGAAAGTAACCATTCCACGTTAACTTAGAGTTTCTTAGGCCAACGAAAGGAAGTCTGAGCTTAGAAATGCAAGTATCCCACCTTTAGTAAACCTAATTTCAGGAAGTTCAGAGAAGACAATAGATATTATCTTACAGTCAGCAACTCCAACCTGAAAATGGATCAGGAAAAATGAGAAGCTGACAAGTACAAATTTGATTATATAATCACTAAGTTTCCTAAGAAGTAGGAAAAAGGTTATGCATTTAGACAACTCACTGTTTGGTGCTCATATGAGAAAAGACATATCACATTACCAATGATGAAAATAAAAGGGTGGCATCGAGATTTAAGGATGGATCAGAAGTGCTAAAGCCTCAAATGATCTGAGTTTGGAGAAAATATTAGGAAAAATAGAAACATTTTGTCTATTAATACTCACTACTTAGAGCAGGTGGTACACTGTTAAATTATAATTAGAGAGAACTGTTTCACTCCTATTATCTTTCTCGAATCCCATAAAGAATGTTATCAGAACTGAAAAGAGTAGAGAATATATTTGAGAGTTAAAACCTAAGATACCTAAGGATATTGTAAAAACACATTTACCTTCATTAAAAGAATTTAAATCCAAAGTGTCTTGCAAGACATTACCACTTTAAAGCCTGAGCTCATCCCAGATAGAAAAAATACAGTGATCAGGGCCACAGATAGGTACTGAACCAACTTTGCTCCCAGCCAATCCTTACTCATCTGACTCTCTCACTAATAATCTCCCTCTCACCCAACCCTCTCTCACTACTTTGGTTCCAAGAGTCTCACTTGCCTCTATTCCATCTCTTGATTTACTTGCTTCTCTCACCCTCGCTGGCCAATCTAATACTTCATTTTCTGGATCATACTTTGTCTCTACCCTCTGCTCTCAGCATATTCAAGCCGAGTCCTTAGTTATTCGAGTTCTACCAAATTTAAACTTAAGATGCCCTTTTCTTACTGTACAGTACCCCTGTCTGCCTTCTGCTCAGAGGGCATATATAGAATATCCAGAATAAAGCGCCTGCTGTATTTTTAAGTGCTTTTCTAAGAGATCACTATACCACACTGATGAAAAATAAATGTTGCTCCAGGTTCTTTACCAAAGAAAAAGGTGGATGTTGTAGGGGAAGTAGGGAAAAGATGGAAACAAATAAGAAAGATTGAGATCTGACCCCAAAGGAATCCTACAAAGGTCATTCAGCTTTTGACTTGGGAGCGTTAGTAAAGGAAGAAGTTAAAAATCAGCATAAATTCAGTAAGAGCAAACCAAATTATCTCACTTTCTGTTTTGAAAGATGTATTAGGCAAGAAGTGAATATACCATAAAAAGATATGACATTGATAATGGTACAGATAAGGAAATAGTTAAATGATTAAATAGCTACATCCAAATAATTTAAATATTGAATGTTTTTAGGTTAGAAGTCATAGTGACTGCCCACAGCATGCTGTCCTGGGTCCTGGTTTTTGAAGGACACTTATTTGCAGAAATTGTACAAAGTGCAGACAGTCTTGACCTACAATGTTTTATCTTATGATTTTTTTTAACTTTACAACGGTTCATCTTATGAAATTACAATGGTTCATCTTATGATTTTTCTTTTTACTTTACAATAGTGTGACTTACAATGGTTCGTCTTATGACTTTTTTTTACTTTAAAATAGGGCGAGAGCCATAGGCATGCAGTAGAAAGTGATATGATACATGCTAATCACATATGAAGACTTGAAGCTAGAAAGAACAACTAACATGCTAGATAATCACAATTTGAAAATACTTCCATCAGCTATTAAAAATAGGCCAAAACTAATAAATTAATATTAGTCGTAATAAATTCAGAATGAAACATCAGAGATAGAATCAGGGCTGTCTCGTTCCTCACTCTTTGGCCTTAAACTTTATATCAAACAGAAACACTGACTGGTCTATTAAAAAAAAAAAAACTTGGCCAGGCGCCGTGGCTCACACCTGTAATCCCAGCACTTTGGGAGGCCAAGGCGGGTGGACAGAAGGTCAAGACTTTGAGACCAGCCTGGCCAATATGGTGAAACCCGGCTCTACTAAAAATACAAAAATTAGCCAGGCGTGGTGGCGGGTGCCTGTAGCCCCAGCTACTTGGGAGGCTGAGTGAGGAGAATCGCTTGAACCCAGGAGGCAGAGCTTGCAGTGAGCCGAGATCGCACCACTGCACTCCAGCCTGGGCGACAGAGCGAGACTCAGTCTCAAACAAAACAAAACAACAACAACTTTTAATTATCTCAAACAAGTAATAAATTGATAATAATGGGATCTTGGAATTCTCTAGTATTTTGCAACATCAATTCCTTGAACACCTACATTAAAATTAAATGTTATCATCTATAATTTAAAAGATTTAACATTGCTTTCTCCACATACATATCTACATATAAACATTTCCACTAATCAGGGATGGCTACACCATACTGCTGAAACTTTGTACAACCAAATGGGTGTAATAATGAATTGGAATAATGAATATGGGTTCCCTGTTCTCCACAGATGTGTGTACAAGCGGGACTGGAGACTATCCAGCATAGTCCTTTCTTCTTCTTTCCTAACCAAATGTGAGGATGTGATCTTTCTTCCTCTTTCTCTCTCTTTCTCACCTTTTCCCCTTTTCGTCCCTTCCTTGCCCTCTCTCCTCCATATCCTCTTTCTTAAAAATTTTTTTTGATGGCCTATGGTATTATATCTATTATGTGAAACTAATGACAACAGATACCTTTTGAGTCCTTAATATATTTCAGGCCAGTGCCATATGTTTTACACATTTTCTCACTTAAACTTCATGCATTTAATAGTTGATGATATGACTGAGATTTAAAGTATACAGTTAAGTAAATGATGAAGCAGGGACTGAGAACCAGTGTTGCCTGACTTTAAATATGTGACTTACCGATTTTATGCATCTTTTAGCCAACTCCAGATTCCAGGACATCTACTCAAGGGTATTCATAAGCTGGTAGTACTACCTGGAGGCTTTGGGATTAAAACAAATGTCCACATTCTTAGCCACATGGAATAATTTTTTTTGCTACTCTTTCCCAAAATGGTTTAAAATAGTTGTCATTCTTTTATCCTCTTCCAGATGAAGAAATAAACATAATTTTCTTAAAAAATTGTAATTAATAAGGGATGAATTGTTAACGTCATGTGCTAATCACTTCTAGGGGCCCCACATTGGTTTCACATTAAACAATGATGTTTTAATAAATGACAAAAGCAAATCTCCAATATAGAGAAAAAGGCATATTTAATGTACACAGAATGTGGACTTGCTCCACATAAAATTTCTAAGGCATGTACAACGTTTCTTTTGAAGAAGGCTTATACACTTGTTGACTGCCTAGGGAGTTTCCTGTATAATCATCTTTTGAATATTTATTGATGATTTTAGTCATCATGATCTGATTCAGTGAAACAACTCTTTGGGTTGATTTATTTACTAGGTTTAAAAAATTATTTTCTATCACATATAAATGGCCTTTTACAGCCAGATAGTGACCTCTTGAATTTATTATTTTAAAATAGTACTGGGAAATATTACACATATCCAGATACTTTGACTATGATTATTTTGTATTTAAAATACTCATATCAATAAAAACGTTCAGTAAAATAGCTATTACTTCCTCCCACTATGTGCCTACTACCATATTTTATGTTTAGTGTATAGATATATAAAATTTATATTTATTTTAACAAATATTTGACTACCCATTGTGTTTCAATGATCTCCAGAAACAGGATACACCACATGAGATACACAGATGAATAAAAGCTTACTAAGAGACCACAACATAGGAAGCTAAACGTAGAAAATATCCATAACATGAATTAGAATTGGCTAAATAGAGACTAACAAATGAGTCAGCATAGCAGAGTGCTGATGATCGTGGTATTTAAAGTCAGGCAACACTGGTTCTCAGTCCCTGCTTCATCATTTACTTAACTGTATACTTTAAATCTCAGTCACATCATCAACTATTAAATGCATGAGGTTTAAGTGAGAAAATGTGTAAAACATATGGCACTGGCCTGAAATATATTAAGGACTCAAAAGGTATCTGTTGTCATTAGTTCCACATAATAGATATAATACCATAGGCCATCAAAAAAAATTTTTAAGAAAGAGGATATGGAGGAGAGAGGGCAAGGAAGGGACGAAAAGGGGAAAAGGTGAGAAAGAGGAAGAAAGATCACATCCTCACATTTGGTTAGGAAAGAAGAAGGAAGGATTAAGGAAATCTTCATGAAGTCATGAAGTAGTGGCGTTCGAGATGTCTTTGAAGGATGCTTGGGATTTGCAAAGTGGAGTTAGGAATGAAAGGTATTTTAGACAGAGGACTTAACCTAATGTTAGACCTCAGATGGGTCAGTTGAAAAATGTGTCCTCCAGTGTAGCTGAAGTGCATGGTGTTTGAAACTGAGAAATAAGATAGAAAAAGACATGTTTGCAGAAAGCCTTAAATGCCAGCATGGTAAGCCTGTGCCTAATTCAACAGATTTTTGAATAAGGTAGTGAGAAATTTAGTCTGTGTCTTACATCCTAGATTAAGATGGCAGCATTGCACAGGGTAGAGTGGGAAAGGAAGAATGTGAGGATGAAACTTATCAAGTAGTCTCTTACAATTGCATTAAACATAATGAGAAATTCATTAATAACGTTTAAAAATGGCAGTAAACATGGAAAGGATTCAAAAGATATTGCACATCCAGAACCCAGACTTGGAAACAGATAGGAGATATTGGAGCAAGTTATGCAGTGAAATATAACTATGAAATTCCAAGACTCCATGATTGGAAAAATCCTAATGCTATTCACAAAACTAAAGAAATACAAAGGAATACCCAGTTCGTGTTGTTGATAATAAGTTCAGTGAGTAGAGAATTTGAAGGACCAATCTCTAATGACAGTGCTCATTATGCAGCTGATAAATGTAGATCTTGAGTTTATGGGAGCATTTCAAAATGGAAATATTGATTTGGATGTCAAGTGCCCACCTACAAACAGACTGCAGTGTAGTTGAAATCACAACTTCAACACATTATAAAGAAAATAGGGAAGACAATATTGGAAGTTTTCTAGCATCTTATCACTTGAGAGATACACAAAGGAACTGTATAAAAATGTAAACTTTGTCTCAGTTTGAAATTCCATGATAATGAGTATATTATAATTTAGAGATCAAAGAAAAAAAAGTAAAGAAGAGTGAGCAAGATTATAAAAAGAGCAGAAAATGCAATACCAAAGAGAATATGGAAAGATGATGTTAAGTAAGAGTCAAACCTTGAACATGGACCTTGAATTCAAACAAGACTCTCATGTTAATAGTTAAAAACAAAAGCAAAAATATTGACAGCATGCTAATTTGACATTGCTACATTCTTTTGTTTTGTTGTATGAAGCAAAATGTTTCTTATTGTTGATTAAACATAGTCTGTGCTTCACATATTAAGCACACTCCCAATTAGTATGAAGAACAAAGCAATGTGTAATCACATGAAAGATCTTCCATGGTGAAAGAAGAAAATTCTAGTTCTTCAAAAGTAAAAGAGCATCTAACTTAATTATTGGATCAACCTAATCAATTAACATAAATTAGAATTTTTAAATAATGTTACATACTCTTCAAGACATGACAGGTGAGTATTCTATCACAGCACTTTTTAAATTAAAATCTAAAATCCTCATACAGTGGAATAAATGCATAACATTCACACTCGTATTCCCTTCATTATGAGCAATCTAAACTTTTCTAGCATAGTGTATTACCCTTTCTCACTTTGCATTACTTTTGGTCCTTCAAGGCCCAAAAATGAGGAAAAGTAAGCCATGACAACTTAAACAGGTGTCATTTATTCTTTCTGTCCACAGAAATGCTGTTTTCAATTATCCAGTCGAAAACCTATTGAATGCAGTTAATTAGGTCCCGTATTTCTAAGCTAGGCATGCATATTGCCCATCTTTCAGAAGACAAACATCTAAGCTATAATTATCATAAAAAGCTTATCTATGAGAATTATGCTATCCAAAGTCTCCCAAGTTAATATAATGCAACATTGTATAAAAACAGGAAAATGCTGAATGATATTAATTATTACATGAAAATATTTTAAAATGAGCTTGTTAAGTAATTCAGTGGCTATTTTTAGGATGTAATAGGAAAAGCACTGCAGTACCTTGGAACATTTGGGGAATTGAGCAATGTAGAGCAAGTTGTGGCTATGATCGACGAAGAAATGTGTATCAACTGTGGTAAATGCTACATGACCTGTAATGATTCTGGCTATCAGGTAAGAATCCTGCTGGAATTAGAATGCTATGAGACATGTTTCTTCTGAGTTTTGTGGCAGAAAGCATTTTCTGTTGCTAAGTGTGAAATTTAAACCGGTGGTGCCAAATATTGCTCTTCTGCAACAGTACATCTTTCTCTCCTGTCACCCTTGTAATATGGTCTTTTTTAAAAGGAAACTTGTAACTTTTACTAACTATGCCAGCATTTAATGCACAGAATTATTTTTTAATACCATTTCATCACCCACAACATTAGAGAGAAAAATCCAACTGAAAAGAGAAATGCACACAAAATTATGAATACTAGGAAAGCATTACGCTTTAATACAGAGGAAAGGGAAAAGAACTACCATTTATGGCCATTACTCCGAAAGCCTATGATTCCTTCTGCCAAAAGAGAGTTCTCTTCCATTCAGTATTGATTAGGCTTTTACTATGGTCAGAAAGAAGCACTTTCCCACCAACGAGTTGTATAGGTTGGTCCCAGGAATTCTTCTGAAGCTGGAAAAGCCTAAGAGATGCATTCTTCCCTCATGAAGTGAGCCATAGCTACTTTCCAGCTCCTCAGTCCTCAGCAGAGCGTCTAGCATGCAGGAAAAAAAAAAAAAGAAAAGAGAAGAAAAAGAAAAAGAAAGAAAAATTGGGGATTTGACTCCTTGTGGACTATTCTCTTGAAAACACATTCTGTGAATTTCTCTTTGGTTTATAATTTGCTTCCTCATTTACTTCTTATATATTTATAACCTGCTGTTTTTTTAAAGAGTTTGGCACAACTATGACTTTTAACTGGTTGAATTTTAGAAATGAATGAAAAATGATTGTAACAATACTTTTAAACATAAGTTTCTTCTCGAAAGCCTGATTTATTGTGAAAGTAAAAGAATTTCTTAAGATGTAGAGTTTGCAGAAAGCAAATTTTAAAGTTTTGGAAAACTACTAAACTATTAAAAATTGCTAAAAACTATACAATATTATTTTCATGATATTTTTCAAGCTATAAGTAAAAAAAAGATCTTTTTAAGAAATAATCAATGGAACGTTCTAAATTCATAATAAAATGTCCCCATTTTTAAAAAGAGAAGTTTATGTACCTTATTCAACCTAGGGGCAGATCCCATACTGCTCATGGTGGGATTTTGCATATTCTTATGGCAGACATATTTTAATTTTTAAAAAACTATTAATTTTTCTTCCTAGTTTCACAGTTCTACACCAAATTTTTACTCAGTTCATCACTTTTTTCTAGCTAAAAGATGTCTTAACAGTTATTTTTATAAAGTGCTAGCCATATCACATTTACTTTCATGTCATCTTTCAGATTAACCAATCAGAGATCAATCAGGAAGTCCCATAATTATCAGAGCATCAGCTTTCTAATATCTTAAATCTCAGAACTTATGGCTCCCACCGTGGAGTTCTAGACTTGGAGCAACTTTAGAAAAATCTTCTTAGTAATGAGAAAGAAAATCACAAGTATGCATTTTAAAAGACTTAGAAAGTTCTTTGATTCTTCTGTCTCAGAAGATAAAAATAGAAAATCAAAATTTTTAATTGAACATAAAGTTTTATATCTTTGCAGATTTTCAAAATATATTGCTAAGCATTAATTTTTATCAGTTACTTCATTGAGTTTCCATTTATATAAAAGGGTACATAAGGAAGAGAAATCGTTTTTACTCATCCAAACAGCACCTTAAAATGTTGTTTTACGAAACATAGCACCAATTTGTGTGGACAAATACTCTTACGACTTGCTATAGCTATAGTTCTTGTTCAAATATATGTTTATTCTTTTTTCTTTTTTAAATTTTATTATTATTATAATACTTTAAGTTTTAGGGTATATGTGCACAACGTGCAGGTTTGTTACATATGTATACGTCTGCCACGTTGGTGTGCTGCACCCATTAACTCGTCATTTAAAAAAAAAGAAAAAAATTAAAAAATAAATTAGGCATAGTAAAGGATAACAACAATAACTAATAATAAAATGGAACAATTATAACAATGTAAAAAAACATGTTTATTTCCTTAAAGATCAGACTTTTAAAAAATATTAAGCAACTATCATGATTTACTCTGAAAATATTATTTTCTTTTATATGTGCATAAAAGAGGAAAAAATATAGTTGCATGTGGCTTCATTTGGAGGAGGGAATTTTTTAAACAACTATATATATATACACACACATATACACATAGATATATATATACACATATATACACGTATGTGTGTATATATGTGTGTGTGTATATATATGTGTATATGTATATATATATATACACACACACATATGTAATTGAATTATAACATTGGTATGAGACAGGAAAAAAATCAGAATAATGCAATTCCTTGAAAATGTAAGATTTGTAGAGCTGGCCTCAAGGGGTACCATGGGGATGAAGAGACACTTAATGTCCCTTATAATTTCCTCAGCCCCGACTTAGTCACTGCAAAGTAGTACACAGTCTGAGTAAAACTTGAATTTTTTTTGCTAGTGAGACTGCCAGGCAAGTTTCCTAAATCCCCTCTGACACCATGATCCACCCCTACATAGCTGCCCTGAAATCCCTCCTGGATAGAAATCCTGTAACTTCCGCTGAGGTCTTACATATCATTTTTCATTATTGAAATGTTTCTCTTTAACGGGAAAATAATCATCATACCTTTTTAAAAAAAAAAAAAACTCAATCCTGAATTTCACACTAGGTATTTTTAATTGCTTATTCTACATTGCTTCATGGAAAGAAAAAGAGAGGAAGGGAGGGAAGAAGGGAGGGAGGGAATAGAGGAAGATGGGGGAAGGAAAATTGTAAACTTTCTCAAAATCCTAAGCGGTTTCAGAGCTGGAGTCCTGGCTGTGGTAATCTGGGCTCAGTAGTGTCAGGGCCGGGACTGGACACCAGTTTTCCTGGCTCTCCGTTCAGTGTTTTTTCCCCTTCATGGCGGACAATGACTAGAGTCAGCTTGGAAATCTTCAAAACTCAAAGCTGACTGTTAAGCTAATTATTTTCTTCTGCTTTCTTCTAAAAACTACATGCATTATTTGAAATCCAAACAAATGTATTCATTGCCTCAGAATCTGACAGTAACACTTTTCCACTGTCAAGAACACAGAGTGTGAAGAGGAAAACGAGGACGTGTGAAAGTCCCCCAAAATCCACAGGTAGAAGACGCCCCATCCTGGTAGAACTGGAAAGACCCGAACTCTGCTTAGAACAAAGAAAACTAGAGAGTGACTATGTTATGACATATTTTCCTCACACAATGAAGAAAAATGCCCCTAAGGAATTTTAAACATTGTGTTTTTAATTTAAAAGGATTTCTTTTCTCGCTCTTTTTTTCCTCCTCTGTCAGCTCAACTGTTGCTATAGTTGCACCACAGAGCTGGACGTAGTTGTCTCATAGTGCAGCTCCTCTGCAGCAGAGAAAAATGTTGATGCTAAAATGGGGACATTCTTGACCTTTGTGGTCAGTGACATCAATACCCTCTGTTTCTGTTTGCAGGCTATACAGTTTGATCCAGAAACCCACCTGCCCACCATAACCGACACTTGTACAGGCTGTACTCTGTGTCTCAGTGTCTGCCCTATTGTCGACTGCATCAAAATGGTTTCCAGGACAACACCTTATGAACCAAAGAGAGGCATACCCTTATCTGTGAATCCGGTGTGTTAAGGTGATTTGTGAAACAGTTGCTGTGAACTTTCATGTCACCTACATTTGCTGATCTTTTAAAATCATGATCCTTGTGTTCAGCTCTTTCCAAATTAAAACAAGTATATATTTTCTAAATAAAAATATGTAATTTCAAAATACATTTGTAAATGTAAAAAATGTCTCATGTCAATGATCATTCAATTAATGGTCATAAAATAGAATAATTCTTTTCTGAGGATAGTAGTTAAATAACTGTGTGGCAGTTAATTGGATGTTCACTGCCAGTTGTCTTATGTGAAAAATTAACTTTTTTGTGGCAATTAGTGTGACAATTTCCAAATTGCCCTATGCTGTGCTCCATATTTAATTTCTAATTGTAAGTGAAATTGAAACAAAGTACACTTTAACGTACAAGAAAATGTATCCAAGGAAACATTTTATCATTAAAAATTACCTTTAATTTTAATGCTGTTTCTAAGAAAATGTAATTAGCTCCATAAAGTAGAAATGAAGAAAGTCCAAAAGTTATTTGCTATGACAGGAAAAGAAAGCCTAAAATTGAGTTTGTAGAACTTTATTAAGTAAAATCCCCTTCGCTGAAATTGCTTCTTTTTGGGTTAGATAGAGGATAGTGAGAATATTTACTAACTAACTACCATTCACTACTCATACGTGAGATGGTTGTCCAAACTCATCCTCTTTTAATGGCATTTCTCTTTAAACTATGTTCCTAACAAAATGAGATGATAGGATAGAGCCTGGTTACTACTCTTTTGCTGTGCACATACCTGCTCTGACTGGTTTTAATAGTCACCTTTGTGATTACAGCAACTAATGTTTGAACAAAGCCCAAAGTATGCAATGCTTCATTATTCAAGAATGAAAAATATGATGTTGATAATGTATATTAAACGTGCCAAATCAGTTTGACTACTCTCTGTTTTAGTGTTTATGTTTAAAAGAAATATATTTTTTGTTATTATTAGATAATATTTTTGTATTTCTCTATTTTCTTAATCAGTAAATAGTGTCATATAAATTCATTTATCTCCTCTTCATGGCATACTTCAATATGAATCTATAAGTAGTAAATAAGAAAGTAACAATCTATGGCTTATTTCTTTTTTTTTTTTTTAAATTTTTTTTATTATGTAGAATTCAAATTTTAATATCTTTTTTTTTTTTATTATACTTTAGGGTTTTAGGGTACATGTGCACAATGTGCAGGTTTGTTACATATGTATCCATGTGCCATGTTGATTTCCTG
Source organism: Nomascus leucogenys (assembly GCF_006542625.1). Lineage (NCBI taxonomy): Eukaryota > Metazoa > Chordata > Mammalia > Primates > Hylobatidae > Nomascus > Nomascus leucogenys. The sequence continues at coordinate 77,790,304 of NC_044392.1, forward strand.
CACCCATTAACTCGTCATTTAGCATTAGGTGTATCTCCTAATGCTGTCCCTCCCCCCTCCCCCCACCCCACAACAGTCCCCGGAGTGTGATGTTCCCCTTCCTGTGACCATGAGTTCTCATTGTTCAATTCCCACCTATGAGAGAGAACATGCGGTGTTTGGTTTTTTGTCCTTGTGATAGTTTACTGAGAATGATGTTTTCCAGTTTCATCCATGTCCCTACAAAGGACACAAACTCATCATTTTTTATGGCTGCATAGTATTCCATGGTGTATATGTGCCACATTTTCTTAATCCAGTCTATCGTTGTTGGACATTTGGGTTGGTTCCAACTCTTTGCTATTGTGAATAGTGCCGCAATAAACATACGTGTGCATGTGTCTTTATAGCAGCATGATTTATAGTCCCTTGGGTATATACCCAGTAATGGGATGGCTGGGTCAAATGGTATTTCTAGTTCGAGATCCCTGAGGAATCGCCACACTGACTTCCACAATGGTTGAACTAGTTTACAGTCCCACCAACAGTGTAAAAGTGTTCCTATTTCTCCACATCCTCTCCAGCACCTGTTGTTTCCTGATTTTTTAATGATGGCCATTCTAACTGGTGTGAGATGGTATCTCACTGTGGTTTTGATTTGCATTTCTCTGATGGCCAGTGATGATGAGCATTTCTTCATGTGTTTTCTGGCTGCATAAATGTCTTCTTTTGAGAAGTGTTTGTTCATGTCCTCTGCCCACTTTTTGATGGGGTTGTTTGTTTTTTTCTTGTAAATTTGTTTGAGTTCATTGTAGATTCTGGATATTAGCCCTTTGTCAGATGAGTAGGTTGCAAAAATTTTCTCCCATTCTGTAGGTTGCCTGTTCATTCTGATGATAGTTTCTTTTGCTGTGCAGAAGCTCAGCAAAATACCTAGGAATCCAACTTACAAGGGATGTGAAGGACCTCTTCAAGGAGAACTACAAACCACTGCTCAATCAAATAAAAGAGGATACAAACAAATGGAAGAACATTCCATGCTCATGGGTTGGAATAATCAATATCGTGAAAAAGGCCAACTGCCCAAGGTAATTTATAGATTCAATGCCATCCCCATCAAGCTACCAATGACTTTCTTCACAGAATTGGAAAAAACTACTTTAAAGTTCATATGGAACCAAAAAAGAGCCCACATCGCCAAGTCAATCCTAAGCCAAAAGAACAAAGCTGGAGGCATCACGCTACCTGACTTTAAACTATACTACAAGGCTACAGTAACCAAAACAGCATGGTACTGGTACCACAACAGAGACATAGATCAATGGAACAGAACAGAGCCCTCAGAAATGATGCCGCATAGCTACAACTATCTGATCTTTGACAAACCTGACAAAAACAAGAAATGGGGAAAGGATTCCCTATTTAATAAATGGTGCTGGGAAAACTGGCTAGCCATATGTAGAAAGCTGAAACTGGATCCCTTCCTTACACCTTATACAAAAATTAATTCAAGATGGATTAAAGACTTATATGTTAGACCTAAAACCATTAAAATCCTACAAGAAAACCTAGGCAATACCATTCAGGACATAGGCATGGGCAAGGACTTCATGTCTGAAACACCAAAAGCAATGGCAACAAAAGCCAAAATCGACAAATGGGATCTCATTAATCTATGGCTTATTTCTATGACAAATTCAAGAGCTAGAAAAATAAAATGTTTGATTATGCACTTTTAGAAATGCATATTTGCCACAAAACCTGTATGATTGAATAATATCAAATAAAATATCATAAAACATTTTAAATATGATATTTTGCTGCCTCATTTGCAAATGTAATTTCATATAAACCATTTAGATTTTGAAATAGAGCAGTTTTTGGTTAGTCCTATAGAGCATTCCATCCAGATCTAAAACTCATGTTAGTTTAAGTAAAATGAGGGTGATGATAGTACAGTTACTCAAATGTTTCACTTCCTGTCCTTCTTACCTATCTTTACCTACTGAATTAGATTCTATTCTGCCAAAAGGCATCTTTTACTGGGAACAGGCCAGGATTCTTGCAATGGCCAATGGGCAGGGACAAATGGAAAGTGGCAGCCTGCCTGCCTGCCTGAAAGTGCCAGTCTCACTGTAGGAAGTACACATCTCACTTAATATTACTGCTTAGATGGTTATGTGATATTATTGACTCATGTAAATGGACTCTCTTTGCATTCTTGTTATGGTGAGGGATTTTAACTTTTGGAGTTGGTAACACTTAGAAAACAGTTCCAGTAATCTAGAAAAGAGATTTACCAGGGCTACGTGGATGCCATCATAATGTCTTACCCCCTACCTGAATCTGATGAGAGTTTTTCACTCTGGGAGTTTAGTAGCCTTCTTGGAACATTATGAAAGATATCCCATGTATGTACACACCTGAGTCCTCTTCAAGATACTGAATGCCAAATGCCAGGCAGAAATTTCCTTGATCGAGATTAAAGAAATAATCATGACCTTTGCATTTTTTTCTGAGAAAGAGAGGGCAAAATACTTTAGCTGTTTCTGTAACTACTTTGGGGAACTACAAGTGACCAGGGTTAGGCCATGGCAATCCATGATTTTATACTAGTTTCTTCCTTACACACATTTCTTTCTGTTGTATTCACTTTCTACTTCATACCAAGAAGTTTTTCTTATCCTTGTTGTGTGTAGAAAACATAACTCAATTTTACATGTGTTATTTACAGAGAGACTCAGAATAAGGAAGAATGAAAACCACATTATTCCCATCCAGCAAGACACCAGGAGCCATTGACCCTAACACACACATTCTCATGGCGCCTTACCTCCAGACATGATTGGGGACATAAGACCAGACGAGATACTGTGGTTAGTAAGCACTTCCTAACGAATGTCTGAGAAGCTGTACTAAATGTTCTACATATATGATAGTTAATTGTATGTGTCAGCTTGGCTGGGCCGCAGTACCCAGACACTTAGTCAAGCATTATTCTCACATGTTTCTGTGAGGGTGTGTGTTTTGGGGTTAGATTTACATTAAAATTAGCGGACTCTGAGTAAACCAAATTGCCCTCCATAATGTGGGTGGGCCTCATCCAACCAGTGGAAGGCCTGGCTAGAACGAAGGCTGACTTCCCTTGAGCAGGAAGGAATTCTCCAGCAGACTGCCTTCAGCCTTCATCTACATCATTGGCTCTTTCTGGTTGTACATCAGACAGCCTTTGGACTTGAACTATAGCTCTCTTCTGAGAGGCCAGCTTGCAGGCCTCCCCTATCAAAGTTGGGACTCATCAAGCTTCCACAATTATGTGTGTTCATTCCTTAAAATAATAAATAAATTTTTTAACGAAATAAATAAAGTGTATCAGTTATGTTTCTCTGGACAATCATGACTAATACAACATATATTATTACATTTGAATGTTATAAGGATCACAGGTAAGTGCTATATTTTTTTCCATTTAAAAATGAAGACATAGGTGCTTAAAGAGTCTAACTAACTTGTTCCAGGTCATATAACTGTTGAGATATGTTTTATAGGTGCCCTTGGTTATGTCTAATATGCTACATGCCTTCATCCTTTTGTTCAACCAACCATTTATTCATTCAACAAATATTTATGAAGCAGCTATTATACAATGAACCAAGCACTGGACTAAGGGCTGAGGGTATGAACTCGAATGATGAATGCTTCTTGTCTTAATCTGTTAGGGCTGCTATAACAAATTACCATAAACTATGTAGCTTATAAACAGCAAAAAACAAACAAACAACAACAACAAAAAACATTTCTCACAGTTCCAGAGGCTGGGAATTCCAAGATCAAGGTGCCAGTAGATTGGAGGTCTGGCGAGGGCCTGTTTTATGGTACAGAGATTGCACCTTATGGCTGTGTCCTCACATGGTAGAGCGGTGAACAGGCTCCCTTGGGCCTATTTATGAGGGCACTAATCTCATTAAGGAGGGTTCCACCTTCATGATTTAGTCACCTCTCAAAAGCTCCACCTCTTAATACTATCACCTTGGATATGGAAATTTCAACATATGAATTTTGAGGAGACATAGACATTCAAACCACGGTACTCCCTAACTTCAAGGTGCTTACAATGTACAGGGAAAATAGGTAACGTGGTGAATGCTAGGAAAGCAATCTTGAGAGCAGGGACATCAAAGGCATACTCTCTTAACAAGGTGGCAATTAAGCCAAGTTTTGTTTTTTTTTTTAAACTTTGGCTCTTTTATTTAGAAGCTTTTTCATGTATTCAACAACTTGATTAAAACATATCTCTTTAATTTGGGATACATTGATTTTTCATAAAATATAATATTTTTAACATGTGATTATCAATATTGCACGGTGATTAAAAGTTTGGGCTTTGGAATAAACAGAACTGGATTGAATATGACAGCTGCCACTCATTATCTGTATCATCTTGGACAGATTATTTAATCTTTCTGAATTTGAGCTCATAAAGGAATTTCCTAAATAGGTAACAAGAGAAGACACCTCAAGCAGTGAAAACAAGAGAGAGCACAGAGGTTTGAAAAGTCTGGAATGTTCAGAAAACCACAAAAGTTTGAATTCGCTAGGACAAAAGGAACATGTGGTTGGAAGTAAGGTGGAGACAGACAGGTTTGGATCACACTAGAATCCCTCAAGGAATCAGAATCCGCGCTTCGTTCACTCATTCAAAAATATTGTATCTTCTTTATGCCAAGTACTTCCTAGCTGATACTGATTCAACGATGAACAAGACAGACATGGCTCCTGCCTTACTGGGTGTGCATCTTAGTGGATGACAGAAAAATCAAGCAAATAAATTAACTGCAAACTATGATAAGTGCTCTGGCAGTAACAACAAGGCCTGCGATGGAGCTGAGGAAGGTACTTATTCCTCCAAGTGTGGGCAAGTAAGTCCTGATAGATGGGAAGAAACCAATCGCATGAAGAACAGAGAGTGTGTTCCAGAGGTGAAACAGCAATTGCAAAGGTCAAGAGATTGGAGAGCCTGAGTTACTTAAATGACTACAAAGGTAAGCTGAGGTAGGATAGTAAAAGACAATAGCTAAAATCTATAGGAACCATGAACTAGAAGCAATCTGCAAGATGCTCCTTGGGATGTCCCCCCATCTCCCACTCTGACTCCTGTTATCACCTTTTCTGTACAGTTAATGCCAACATCTATACCTGTAAGTTGGACTTCTGAGTACCTGAGCACTTGCTCTATTTAAATATTTTTAACTTAATTCCAGTATCTTTCTGGTCCGTACCCACATCCAGTCAGTTACCATGTGTAACAATTTTACCTCTAAAACATCTCCTAAGGCTTGCTCCAGTTTTCCATCGTACAAACTGCCGTGATTCATTCTCCCATTATGTATTATCCAGCTCTTGTAGGAATATCTCACTCCCACTCATGCGAACACTCTCCTAGATCGCTTGCCAACCTGCATATCCTATCATATTTCTCCATTGTTATAAAACCCTCAAGATTTCTCCATGTTTTAACAAATTAAAATGGAATTCAAGACCCTCCTAGGAAGGCCTCCCACTACTATTCCAACTCTATGTGACCTTCCTTACCCCCAAAGTTTGAGGATTAATATGTATTTGGAGTTTGATACCCTGCTGCCACTTAATTGCTTGTCACCTCAGACATCCAAACCTCAGCTTCCTAATCTGTAAAGTTGATATTAAAATAGTTTGTACCACCTAAGGTTAAGGTTATCGTGAGGATAAAATGAAATAGTGACTCTCAATGAATAAGTATTCAATTACTGTTTTTCTTATTTAAAAACATCCTATAGTGAAACACTAAAAAACAAATGTTTTGAATATATTTCATATTTTGTCTCATGTATTTTTAAGATTAAAATGTTCATACTGGGACTATCTGTAAATCTTAATGGTTCACTCATTAATAATCAGTTAAATACAATGTTTAATATGTATTCAGTTAAAAAATGTTTATATCAGAACTCATCTAATCAAATTATACTGTTTAACAAATAGATAATTTCAATAATAAGAAAACAGTAACTAAGATGTTACATTGTCCTATGACACCATCACAAGTTTATCTTATACTTATGGTAGAGCTTTGTCAATACATTGAAATGGCTTAAAATTTTATGCTGACTTTGTATAATGTCAAGAAATAAATTACTTGTAGATACTTGAGAATTTTTATATAAATCTTATGTTTTTAATGTTGAAAAAAAATCTAGCTTTGTTGTAAAACTTCACTGACCAAAAAAAAAAAAAAATGCCGAAATTGAAATGTAATGAAACATCTCAGTTAACTGCACAGAAATGTAGTCAGGTAGAGGTTATTAGCCCCATTTCACAGATGAAAAAACAAGGCTTAGGAGTTTCTGTGATTTTCCCAAGACCATACATTGCCAAGGGCAGAGTTTATATTTAAACCTGTTACTCCAGTCACTCACTATACAGTCCACAGTGCATGATCCCCATCTTCACTGGAATCTCTCAAAACTTCCTACTAATATGAAAATAGTTATTCACCTTACACGCAGGATAGTAGAATCCACATCTGCCACTTGCTGAACTTGGATACATTAACTAGACTGCTCAGCCTCAATTTCCTCCTCTATAAAATGGAGAAGATAATAGTCATACACTTAATAAGTTAGATATAATTACTGTTGTTCATGAGCGTAGAAATTTCAAATACAGTTTTAAAAGATATAAGGCCACTAACTGAAATCTACATTTGCTAGACTCAAAGTCAGATGGTCATAGTAGTAACTGGTAGTATGACTTCCTAGACTAACATTTGTCACGGCAATCTGGAAAAAAAAGATATTCCATGCAATGGAAAGATCAAGATTTTTTTTAAGAGTAAGTTAACCAACCGGGAGCAGTGGCTCACGCCTGTAATCCCAGTACTTTGGGAGGCTGAGGCGGGTGAATCACGAGGTCAGGTGTTCTAGACCAGCCTGGCCAACATAGTGGAAACCCTGTCTCTACTAAAAATACAAAAATCAGCTGGGCGTGGTGGCACATGCCTTTAATCCCAGCTATCTGGGAAGCTCAGGCAGGAGAATTGCTTCAACCTGGGAGACAGAGGTTGCAGTAAGCCTAAATTGCACCACTGCACTCCAGCTAGGGCAAGAGTGTGAGACTCTGTCACAAAAAAAAAAAAAGAGTAAGTTAACCAATTCTGTCAAACATAAAAGATCTTAGTAATAAAATATAACATATATAATTGAAAAGGTGAATGTGATTAAAATGAATATATTTACTTATATATTATATATTAGTATATAAATATGAAAATAGATAAATATTAAATGATCTCATTTTACCTCCCTAATTCTATAAGCTGGTTATTTCTATATTTTTTAAAAAGGAAATTGAAAGATAAAGCAAATAAATGACTTACATAAATTGACATGTTTAATTGGAACTGTATGTGGAAATGAAGCTAAGTTGACTTGATATTCAGGCAATGCCCTCTGTCAGACAATCTTTCTGAGCATTAGATATTTTGCTGTAATATGGATATTTGGAGATGCATTTTCCACGTTTACATGGTCTTAGGTTACCAGCAAATGGGTTGGCAAAATCATGTAATAATATTGTCTGAAAGGTACTGCCCTTAGGAATGAGTATGTTACCTGGCAGGATCTGGTCTGCTTCTATCCTATGAAGTTAATCCAATTAACAGGAAAGCCATTAGACACACTAGTATCTACCCAGAGCGGTAACATTTTCCACTTACTCACATATGTGCACAATTCAGCAAACTGCCTGCCGGGTGAAAATTTGGACTAGACCCTTAATGGTTCTGGGAAGTTCCTGTAGTCTATAGTGCTCCCCTTTGTTAATTAATATGGTAGCATTAACTAATATGGCACATCTTTCATTAATATGGATTTTCTGCTTAAATTTTTAAAATTACAGATGCCATCTTTAAATTGGATAGTGCTATTTGCATTGGAAACAAGCATGGCTGACTGTCTTGTTGAGTGTGTTAACCTTTCAGTAGCTGATCTAGAGCATTTATAAACTGTGATACTGTCTTTCATTTACTATTCTTCTAGTATGCACTATAAACTTCTACATTATAAAAGAATCCAAGTTATTTTGTCACTGGCAAATAGTCTATAGTAGTGAGTCCTATTGATTTATGAATCTGTGCAGTTGTTTACAGAATGTATATCGTGCTTTTTCATATGCTGTATTCTGCAAGCACCAAGAGCCTTCTGTCTGTTTCTGTCTTTCTGCGGCCCTGCCTTCCTTATTCCACTACCATTGATGCATTCAAGTTTATATGCTGCTGGCAGTTTTCAAAGATTTGCATTAATCAACATATGGGTCAAGACCTCCTCTCTCACCAGTAATTTTCCTTTATGTGTTTCTATTGAAAATGAGATCTACCTGCCTATTAATAGTGTTGGCTTATTCATCTTTCCTGCCTTCTATGGTATCCATCTCCATGAAACCTAGGTATTTGGTCAATAACAAAGAACCAAATATATTAATATATATGCATATACACATCCATGAGTGTGCATACATACATGTATGTTAAAATTTAAGATGAATGAAAAGGTTAAGTCTGCATATTTTTTCTTGGAAGCATAAGAACCTGAGTGGAAGATAAGAACCTTTCAATTTGATTTATGTCTTCAGGCAAGAAACTCAAAGATGCTTATTTCCTCAATTTTAGAAGAGCAGCTTTTGAGTAAAATAGGTAGAAAGCGGTTAGGGATTTGGGATAGGACTGTAGAAAACAAATCATGAATATTTTTACACTCCATTTCAGTTTTGCAACATTTGGGAGACCATGTCTTGCTCTTCTTTCTTATAGGATATTTCAATGAGACTTCAACCAGCATATGTGGTTGGGGTGGGGGGAAAGAGTAACACCTCATTTTCTCTTTCTCTTTGAGACTACAAGCATGAGTAATTTTTATCACACTACAAAGTCTTGCCAACAATTATGGCCAATAACATTGCTTTGCGTCACAATATAAACATGAGCTAACCCTTAAAACTTTGAAAGTTTCTTAAAGACAAGAATGTGATATCTTTATGTTCTCCTCTGCTAAACATGGAAGTGTAGGAATCCCAGGATCTAGAAAACTAAGAACACCATAGATAAAAACACACATATTAAAGATAAAGGGAAAAATATTAGACATTCCCAAATCTGTCTTTCATCCTGACTTCTCTAAAACCCAAACCTGTATGTATATATTTGAATACAAATGTATATTTTATTCAAATACAATGTATATTCATATACAAACCCTAAACTCAATATGTCTAAAGTTTACTCTATCTCTTCCTAAGTTCATATCTTCTCTGCCTTCTACATGTATAACCGCTTCAGCATTCTCACATTTGCTTAGGATTGATCATTAAATTTGCAATGAACTCTTTCTTCTCTTTCCCCCCTACCTCTTCCTTTTCTTTCCTGCCCCATATCAGTAAGGATGTTTGATTTCAAGTGACAGAAAACCAACTCAAACTGGTTTAGGAAAAGAAAAAAGAATTTTATTGCCTCACATAACTTAAAAGCCCAGGAATAGAGTTCACTGAAGTTTTTACTGAATTCAGAATTTCAAACAGTGGCATCATCAGAACTGTTTCTCTTCATCTCTCTGTTCTTCTTTATGTGGCTTTATTTTCAGGCCACATGTAACCCCTGTAGCTGAAAGTTCATATTATCTTTATTGTTCTGCGTGGTAGACAGAATAATGCTCCCCACCCCACTGCCCCCAAAGTTACCTATATCCTAATCCCTGAAACCTGTGAATATATTAAATACCATGGCAAGGGGGAATTTGCATGGTGAAATCCTAACCAACAAAGTGATGGTATTAGGAAGTGGGGCCTTTTAAGGGATGCTTGGGTCATAAGAGCAGAGCCCTCATGAATGGGATTAGTGCCCTTATAAAAGAGGGCCTAGGGGGCTTATTCACCCCTTACAAGGTGTGAGAACACAGCAAGAAGTTGCTATCTACGAACCAGGAAATAGGCCCTCACCAGATACAGAATCTACAGACAACTTGACCTTGGATCTCTCAGCCTCCAGAACTGTGAGAAATACCTTTCTGTTGTTTATAAGCCATCCAGTCTATGCTACTTCGTTATAGTAGCCTGATTGGACCAAGACACCTTCCTTAAAGAGGATGTTCATGATCATAAACAGACCTACATGGGGACTTGTCATATAGTTAAAATTTTAAGATGACTTATTTGGTACAGCAACAGTAAAAAACAAACAAACCATATTTTGCATATGACTATCAGGTCAACTATTTTTACACTGGTGTTTACAAATCAACACTCTTCATCACCATGCTTTAAATAACAGAGAGAGTTCTACACTCAACAAATAGCAATTATTAAGGACTTTCAGGTGGCAAGGTTGCCCAAATTATCATGAAATTATTGGGCTATATGTGTAAGCATTTAGCTTTTGGATCAATTTTATCAGCTGGGAAACTGTAGATTCTTTTGGTTGCACAGAAAAAAGACTCACTAAGATTATCTCATAGCACAGGGTATGGTGCAGGGTATGGCAGCACAAAGTCTAATTAGGATGCTGTTACATCTGCTCAAGCAAGAAATTTTGAGTGCCTGGACTAATAAGGCAGCAGTAATAGGGTTAGGGAGGAGGGAATGGATTGAAGAAATATTTAGCAATAGGGTTTAGACTAACAACATAAATTTATTAAGAGCCTACTAAATACCAGCCACTGTGTAAAGGGAAAATATAGCAGTACGGTGTTCTACACTTCTAATGAAATGTTGAACATTTTATTTTATTGCTATTATGCAAGTACAGTTAAAGCCATCCTTAAATTCGTCTGGGAAGGCAAAGGATGTTTCACAGAGGTTGTATACCATGGGAACTGAATCTTCTGGAGTTGGTTCAGAATGCAGATTCTGGATTCAAATTCCCTGTGTTTGAATCCTGTCTCTGCCTCTTAGCTGTGTCTTTGTGTGGAAGGTACTTAATAATCTAAACCTCACTTTTCTTGATTGTAAACAGATGTAGAAAGAAAATTACTGATAACAGCTGACACTTAGCAGTCACCATGTCAGGTACTATTCCAAATACTCAACAGCCAATAATTTATTTAGCCATCACAACAATCTTATGAGGTAGGTACTATTATTAGATGAGGAAACTGAGGTACTGATATATTAAACAGATTTCACGCACCACACTGATGGTAAATGGCAGAGCTAAGATCTGAACCCATGCAGTTCAGCTCCCGAATCCATGCTGTTGATCAATATGCCACTTTCCCAAGGATCAGCTGCTCAGCATTACCGTGAGATCTAAAGGAGATGATGCATGTAAAGTGCTTAGCACAGTGTCTGCATGTAGAACTTGCTTGATAAGTATTAGCTTAATTTTATACTCATAATATAAAATTAAATATTAATAAATATTGGCTCTTCAGATTGGTGTCACTGGGTGGTTGGATCTGCTGGTTAGACACTATAAAGAGTACGAAGGAGGGAAAAGGCAGCTGTCCTGAAGCAGAAGGCCAGGACCTCCATTTCCAGCTTCTCTAGTTGTAAGCAGTGGGATTGCCTATGCTTATGCCTATGCTTCATGCTTCATAGCATGGAATCTTTGAAGTAAACAGATAGGAGAGTATGGATTTATTCAATCAATAATCATTTTCCAAGATCCAGCAATGGGCCAGGCCTTGGACCAGGTTTCATGGGGAACACAAAATTGAAATAACGCCTTCAAAATAAGATTAGTGGCTAAGAGCTCAGGTTCTGGAGACAGATTTTCCAGGTTGAATACTAACTCTGCCAATTGGCCACTTGAGACTTTGGGCAAATCTCCTTACCTGTCTGTGCCTCACTTCTCTTGTCAATAAAATGAAGAAGAGTAAGCAGATCTTATAGGGTTGTGTGCAGACAAAGAGAGGCAAGACCTGTAGGAACAGGGCAGGGGCTCTATAAATGTGCCCTTTGCTTATTTCCAACTCTCCACACCAACCCACATGTGTGACCTCAACTTGCGTCCTTGTCACCTTTCAGCAATACTAAAGCAATTGCCCAACAAAGTGCTTTTTAAACTTCTTTTTTTCCTTTTTGTAGCATAGAGGTTTTCAAAAATAAATTATATCAAAATAAATTGTAAAATACCTCCACATCTTAGCATGTGCTACTTCCTCATTCTGTATTGGTCTTAATTATGCCACACTTGGAGGAAGCTTTTTTTTTCTTCAAATATTATCTCAAGCAGCTGGGACCTCCTCTCTGAGGATATCCCCAACTGCAAGAATTAATCATTCACTCCCGGTAATATCTCTACTCCTTATGCATATGCCTATTAGTGCATGAGATTACAAGCAGTTGTCATATTCATCTTTGCATTCCCAGAGCCAGGTGCAGAGCCTGGCATGTAGTAGCCTAGGTACATAATAAATTATCCTTTATAACAGCTTTATTGAGATGTAATTCATGTAACAGCCATCTAAAGTGTACAATTCAATAGGTTTTAATGCATTTACAGTTATGCAGCTATCACCAGAATCCATTTTTATGACATCAAAAAAAGAAACTCAGTCAATTAGCAGTCACTCCGCATTCCCCTCTGCCCAACCCTAGGGAAACACTAATCTGCTTCTGATCTCTATGGATTTGCCTACTCTGGACATTTCAAAAATAGAGTCATGCAGTATAGTGTGGATATTACCACTGTACTTTGTGACTGGCTTCTTTTGCTTAGCATACTATTTTCAAGGCTAATTCATATATTAGCATGTATAAATAGTTCATTTTTTCTATGGCCGTATAATATTCCATTTGATGGATATGACATATTTTATTTATCCATTCATCAGTTGATGGATATTTGGGTTGTTTGTACTTTTTGGCTATTATGAATAAAGCTTCTGTGAACATTCATGTAGAAATTTTGTTATAGACATACGTTTTCATTTCTGTTGAATATATACCTAAAAGTGAAATTGCTGGGTCATGTGGTAACTCTTTTTAACCTTTTATGGAAGTGCCAGACTATCTACTAAAGCAGCTACACCAACTTACATTTCCACCAACAGGGAATGAGTGTTCTAATTTATCCATGTCTTTGCTAACACTTATTATTATCTGTACTTTGGATCATAGCTATCCTAATGACATGAGATGGTATCTCATTGTAGCTTTGGTTTGCATTTTACTGACAGCTTATGATGCTGAACATCTTTTCATGTGTTCATTGGCTTTTTCTGTCCCTTCTTAAGACCAGTGTCTACTCATATTGTCTGCTTATTTTTAATTGGATGGTCTTATTATTGAGTTGCAGGAGTTCTTTGTACATTCTAGACTCAAGTCCCTTATCAACTATATGATTTGCAAAAATGTTTCACATTCTGTGGGTTGTCTTTTCACTTTCTTGATACTGTCCTTTGAAGCACAAAAGTTTTTAATTTGGTGATGTCCAATTTATCTATTTTTTAAAATTGTGTTACTTTTATTTTTGGTATAATTTATCTAAATAACTATTAGCTAATGAGAGTTCACAAAATTTACACCAAGGCTTTCTTCTGTTTATATTTTTACCTTTACATTTAGGTTTTTGATCCATTTGAGTTAATTTTTTTTAGATGGTGAGTAGGAATCCAACTTCATTCATTTGCATGTAGATTTCCAGATGTACCAGCCCATTTGATGAAAAGACCAATCTTTCCCTCATAAGAAAGTTTAGAATTAAACTCCATACTACCCCACCTCTGCCTTCAGGGAATGCATAGTACTGTGATGGAGACTGGTAGATACATGAGAAAGTGGCAATGAAACGTAACAATGTTTGAGCCCAAAAGAGTGCAAGAGCTTTGTTCTTTTGGCTTAGGATTGACTCGGCAATGTGGGCTCTTTTTTGGTTCCATATGAACTTTAAAGTAGTTTTTTCCAATTCTGTGAAGAAAGTCATTGGTAGCTTGATGGGGATGGCATTGAATCTATAACTTACCTTGGGCAGTATGGCCACTTTCACGATATTGATTCTTCCAACCCATGAGCATGGAATGTTCTTCCATTTGTTTGTATCCTCTTTTATTTCATTGAGCAGTGGTTTGTAGTTCTCCTTGAAGAGGTCCTTCACATCCCTTGTAAGTTGGATTCCTAGGTATTTTATTCTCTTTGAAGCAATTGTGAATGGGAGTTCACTCATGATTTGGCTCTCTGTTTGTCTGTTATTGGTGTATAAGAATGCTTGTGATTTTTGCACATTGATTTTGTATCCTGAGGCTTTGTTGAAGTTGCTTATCAGCTTAAGGAGATTTTGGGCTGAGACGATGGGGTTTTCTACATATACAATCATGTCATCTGCAAACAGGGACAATTTGACTTCCTCTTTTCCTAATTGAATACCCTTTATTTCCTTCTCCTGCCTGATTGCCCTGGCCAGAACTTCCAACACTATGTTGAATAAGAGTGGTGAGAGAGGGCATCCCTGTCTTGTGCCAGTTTTCAAAGGGAATGCTTCCAGTTTTTGCCCATTCAGTATGATATTGGCTGTGGGTTTGTCATAGATAGCTCTTATTATTTTGAGATACGTCCCATCAATACCTAATTTATTGAGAGTTTTTAGCTTGAAACGTTGTTGAATTTTGTCAAAGGCCTTTTCTGCATCTATTGAGATAATCATGTGGTTTTTGTCTTTGGTTCTGTTTATATGCTGCATTACATTTATTGATTTGCATATGTTGAACCAGCCTTGCATCCCAGGGATGAAGCCCACTTGATCATGGTGGATAAGCTTTTTGATGTGCTGCTGGATTCAGTTTGCCAGTATTTTATTGAGGATTTTTGCATCAATGTTCATCAAGGATATTGGTCTAAAATTCTCTTTTTTGGTTGTGTCTCTGCCCAGCTTTGGTATCAGGATGATACTGGCCTCATAAAATGAGTTAGGGAGGATTCCCTCTTTTTCTATTGATTGGAATAGTTTCAGAAGGAATGGTACCAGTTCCTCCTTGTACCTCTGGTAGAATTCGGCTGTGAATCCATCTGGTCCTGGACTCTTTTTGGTTGTTAAGCTATTGATTATTGCCACAGTTTCAGAACCTGTTATTGGTCTATTCAGAGATTCAACTTCTTCCTGGTTTAGTCTCGGGAGGGTGTATGTTTCGAGGAATTTATCCATTTCTTCTAGATTTTCTAGTTTATTTGGGTAGAGGTGTTTGTAGTATTCTCTGATGGTAGTTTGTATTTCTGTGGGATAAAGCTGGAGGCATCATGCTACCTGACTTCAAACTATACTACAAGGCTACAGTAACCAAAACAGCATGGTACCAGTACCAAAACAGAGATATAGATCTATGGAACAGAACAGAGCCCTCAGAAATAACGCCACCTATCTACAACTATCTGATCTTTGACAAACCTGACAAAAACAGGAAATGGGGAAAGGATTCCCTATTTAATAAATGGTGCTAGGAAAACTGGCTAGCCATATGTAGAAAGCTGAAACGGGATCCCTTCCTTACACCTTATACAAAAATTAATTCAAGATGGATGAAAGACTTACATGTTAGACCTAAAACCGTAAAAACTCTAGAAGAAAACCTAGGCATTACCATTCAGGACATAGGCATGGGCAAGGACTTCATGTCTAAAACACCAAAAGCAATGGCAACAAAAGCCAAAATTGACAAATGGGATCTAATTAAACTAAAGAGCTTCTGCACAGCAAAAGAAACTACCATTAGAGTGAACAGGCAACCTACAAAATGGGAGAAAATTTTCGCAACCTACTCTTCTTACAATAATATCCAGAATCTACAATGAACTCAAACAAATTTACAAGAAAAAAACAAACAACCCCATCAAAAAGTGGGTGAAGGAGATATGAACAGATACTTCTCAAAAGAAAACATTTATGCAGCCAAAAAACACATGAAAAAATGCTCATCATCACTGGCCATCAGAGAAATGCAAATCAAAACCACAATGAGATGCCATCTCGCACCAGTTAGAATGGCGATCATTAAAATGTCAGGAAACAACAGGTGCTGGAGAGGATGTGGAGAAATAGGAACACTTTTACACTGTTAGTGGGACTGTAAACTAGTTCAATCATTATGGAAGTCAGTGTGGCGATTCCTCAGGGATCTAGAACTAGAAATACCATTTGACCCAGCCATCCCATTACTGGATATATACCCAAAGGACTATAAATCATGCTGCTATAAAGACACATGCACACGTATGTTTATTGCGGCACTATTCACAATAGCAAAGACTTGGAACCAACCCAAATGTCCAACAACGATAGACTGGATTAAGAAAATGTGGCACATATACACCATGGAATACTATGTAGCCATAAAAAATGATGAATTCATATCCTTTGTAGGGACATGGATGAAACTGGAAATCATCATTCTCAGTAAACCATCGCAAGGACAAAAAAACCAAACACTGCATGTTCTCACTCATAGGTGGGAATTGAACATTGAGAACACATGGACACAGGAAGGGGAACATCACACACTGGGGACTGTTGTGGGGTGGAGGGAGGGGGGAGGGATAGCATTAGGAGATATTCCTAATGCTAAATGACGAGTTAATGGGTGCAGCACACCAACATGGCACATGGATACATATGTAACAAACCTGCATATTGTGCACATGTGCCCTAAAACTTAAAGTATAATAATAATAAAATAAAATAAAGAATGCAAGAGCTGGCTAGAAATGTCTTCTTCAAGTTTCCAAACTGAGCCCCAATATTGAACATAGAGTTACTTCAATGATTCTCTCTTCCTATGATATACAATTAAAATGACACCTGCATAATGCCTCTATTGTCTCCACTCATATGCAATTCTCAACAATTAATAGACACCAAGAATGAAACCACAGAGGAAGATGGAGATTCCTCCATTTCAAAAGAAGAAAATCTTAAGTGTTATTAAAAATAAAAAATAGCTAGGAAACTGAGGTAGGTCTCTCTTGAAACACAAGTCCCATTATCTTTTATGATATCATCCTGGTCACAGATAAATTAATTTGTTTAGCTTTAAATAAAAAGCCACCACATTGCCCTTTTTTACTCTTCTGTCTTGTTTTCCATTCTGAATCTGAGTGCCTGGCTTCTCTGCAGATATTGCTGAAATCACCATACTCAATTAGCAAGAAAGGCCTACACTACCCACCCTCAGATGCCTGGCAGAAGGTGTCCCAAAGGCTATAAGGAAGGCTTAAGAATGAGCAGAGCTTTTCAATCACAGCATCTTATTTCAGCATCTGAGCCGAGCTTTGAGTTTGGTACTTCTAAGATGATAAAGAAAATACTGACATGAAATGACATTATTCATCAAAATTTTGACATTGATCTCTAAACTACAATGTATTAACAAGATACCCTAGAATCATTTTCTTTCTTTATTGTGATAATATGTATATGTATGTGCACAAAAACATATGTGGTATTCTGTAATTGTGTTTTTCCAGCAACAAAAACAATCAGCATAATTCTTATTCATTGAATAATATGGAGGTTTATAAGCTCTTTAAAATTTTTCTGGTAAAGATTTGAAATCTTCTTTTGTTGCATAAAGGAAAGTACTGGGGTTATCGTTTGCTTTAATGTGGAGCACCACTTTGCTGATGACCTGTGGAAGGCATTTTCCCTCCCAGCATCTGGCTACCTGGCAGACTCCATAGGCAGCTGGGAAAGAAACTTCAGAGCTGCTTCTGGGTCTTCCACATAATTAGCCTGTTTATAGGCCGTCTGGGTTGCTTTGATTTCACCATCGCCATTTCTCTTTTCTGAAGATGTTCTGTGTGTCTCTTCCTTTGGGACTAAAATCATTAATAAGTCCTTCCTTAGTTAGGGACACCAGCTTCTTTCATGTGTCTGGCAACTCTCTGCCCCTCTGGATCCATCTCATTATGAAGCACCCTACAGACCAAGGGAGGGTGGTGTTTATATTTGATTATGCTATTATCAAATTAACAGGCCTCATTAGACGGAAATTACAGATTTGGGGCTCCCTAATACAATAGATTCTTAGAAAACCTCATCCAAAGAATAACAAAGCATAGTTAAAGAGAACTATTGCAAGGCCAGGATTTTAGTGAGGGCTGCTCAGATGGATAGAGAAGCTGAACTATTGGTGCTGTGCTAATACAACAATGTCAGTATGAATTTAAGCTAATTTGAATATCATGCTATTCCCTCTTCTCAGAAACCCTCCTTTCTCCTCTTCAGTTATCAAATCCTACTTATCTTTAAAATCCATATCAAATCTTACCCAAAGTATGCAAATTAGCTGCAAATGAGGTCATAGAAAGGATTTTGCTTGTATCAGATGACATTAAATGTGTTTTGATTCAACATGTTAAAATCAAGATTTTTCACATCACAATCTTGACTTCTAAATCCCTTTGAAAACTCAGATCCAACAGCCATCAGCTCTAGAGCAGAGGTTGGAAAACTGTGGTGACCACACCGTGGCCTCTAGTTTTTGCAAATAAAATTTTACTGGAACACAGTCACACCCATCCAGTAATCATGTGGTCAATGGCTGCTTCCATGGGTAACAGAGTTGCAGAGCTGAGTTGCAACAGAGACAGGAGGGCCTTGAAAAGAATATTTGCTATCTGTCACATTACAAGGAAACATTTGCCAACCCCTGAGCTAGGCCTGAAGCAACTGCCCCTTTAAGTAGGACGTGAGTTTTCCAGGTCAACAGACCATCCCACCACCTGCACAAAGCCTATCATATCTCCAGTTGCCTGCCTGTCCCCTGTAGACCTGGAAGTTTTTTCTCTGTTTACAGTTTTTAGAATCTCTTAACATGTTAGCTCATGCTTTTCTTTCTCTCTCCTTTAACCAAGTTAGACCCAGATTCTCCCCACTGTCAATCAAAACAGCCACATTTATCTGCCCTGGTTTTGCTGCAGAAATGTTTTCTTCCTGTGCAAAGTTTGTTAGTTTTGTCTCTCCAGGGCAGGAACATTTCTTTGCTTCTTTTGCATTCCCCTAAGGCCTGGTGCAATGTGAATAAAATAGTAGACACTTAGTAAATATTTTTTATTTCACTTATTGTTGTCAACCTGATGTACTCTAACCTCAGAAACAAATAAAGAGTACTAAAATAGATGTTTTTGATTCAGAAAGAAAAACTCTAGGGGAAGATGCACAACAAGAGGAGTCACCTGCTGTCTGCTTCACCTGACCACCTATCTACCCTCTGGAAGCAAGGGCAGGGTGCCTCAGGAGAAGCCATGTCTGCCTGCAAGAAGTCCTCTCTGGGTGGCAGCCTCAGCCTCTCAGTTATGAGGGCTTGTTTGCACACACACCATGACTAGCTCCCTGCCTTGGGGCAAACTCTGACTACCTCAATTCACAAACGTAGTTATATAAAATAGAACATGCAGTAAGAACTAGAACAACCGAGGAGCTTCGACTCTTGCGTCTTCTGACCAGTGTATTTTTTTCCTCTAGGCAGGGAAAACATAGGAATAAAGCAAGGGAAGTTGGTTAGATAGTTGGAATGCTTGCTGACATCAGTTGCAAAGAGTCCAGAGCACTGAGGCTGGCAAGTCACCTCCCATGACCAGGATTCCCTTCCTCCGTGGTACTTTAACAATTTCTGTCTTTTGAAATCATTTCTGGGATTTCATTACTAAACAAATGCCCTTCCAGTGTAATATTTCTTTTGTAAAACATGTCATTGTTAGCATCCATTCCTTAATTAGGCCTAGGAAACTTCTATCTCTTTACCATGGCCTTATATCTCTGGTTTGATTAGTAAATACTGATCTTCTGACCTAAATCTCAGAGGTATTTTATTTTCAAGATGAACAGAAAGAAATGTCAGAAAGTCATCCCAGAGTTGTCCCAAGGGCTAGCTGCATAACTGAAATAGGACAAGGTAGAGTTAGCACACTAGGGCAGCTAAACTGAACACCAAACTGAAAACCAGAGAGAGAGAAGAAACCAAATCTCCAACATGCAAAGGCCTGCTGGAACCAGAAATGCTAGGTCCATGGGCCCATAGTCTAATTTCACTGGGGAGATTGCCCTTCAGTTTGAATTACACTCATCCAAACAGTCTCTAAATTTTGACCCCTGGCTTCAAAAGAGTAGGAAGGGACTGCTTTCTCTAGTGCAAAAAAAATCACAGTCTGTCATGGCTGTTGACCTTGGTTCAATGGCCTTCCTTTTCTATGGGAGCCCATCAGGGCTCTGTGTAGAGGTGAAAGATGATGCAGGATTTTCTGCTCTTTAGCTCAGTTAAATCCAGTATCTTGTCTCATGACCAAGAAGAATTAGGCACATGGACACATTGAAGGATGAGGAGGATGGAATTTATTAAGTAAAAGGGGAGCTCTCAACAAAGAGAGGGGTCTGGCCAGCAGCTTCCAGTGCTAGGACTTTCACATATGAGCTGAAGAGGCTAGGCTCCTCTGCAGCATAAGGCATGAATTCCTGGTGACTCTACCCTATTCTCCCAGTGTGCATGCAGACATGCCCAGGCAAGCCATAGGTAATATAGAAAAAGGTAACATTCAGTTGGTTAAAAGGGACTATTCAGAAAGAATCAGTTGGGAAAAAGCAGGCAAACAGGGGCAGTTCTTCTTCTGGGTCACAGGTTTCATCTGGTCTTTCAGCCTTCAGGCTGTTTTAGGCTTGAAGGTGGGGTTTTGCCGGGGACTCTTACCTATCTGCCGAGGCATCTGTCTGCCTTCTGCCTCTATCAGGGACAGCCTCTCAAGGAGCAGGCATTCAGAGTTGTAGGCTGGAAGAGGAAATGATGGTGGCACTGGGTCTGCTCACATTACTAAACCAAAGTAAATCTGTGAATAGGTGTAGTTCTTAATTCCTACCCACAAAGCTTGGGGCCACATGTGCTTCCAACTTCAGAATTTTTCATATTTTAGGGAAAAAATGCATATGCTTTATGTTATATATACCCTAGTGGGGTCTAGGGCAGCACTCCATATGCAGAGTCGTTAATGCTTCTGAATCATTGCATATAATATTCACTCTAAGGTTAATGAAGACTCTACAGTAGACTCACATCAGTTCAGATTTTGCCCCCAAATGAGTGCTGATCAAGTTAGTTTTACTAACAAATGACTGCCCCTACCCCCAAAAACTCTCTTTATTTTTAGAGTTCGTTAGATTTCAGAATTGTGGAAAAAGGATCATGGAACTGTACTGCCAAATAAATCTATAAATTGATTATCATCAACTTTAGCTCATCTTTAGTGCTATCTCAGCCCAGTGGGAAGCATTGCTGTGCCTCAGGACCTTGGCTCAGGCAGAGAGAGGTTCCCATGGCACTTGTTGCCTCCAACCTGCAGGCCCAGAAGGCTTAGACTGTTTTCCTCTACTCATTAAGTTTGAGGATGCTTTTTCCCAGAAGGGAAATGCTACCTTTCGATTTTCTTCAATAATGAAGAATGAGCATTGTTGATTTTACAAATTTTACTGCCAAACATTATGGGGACCCAGAGGTGAACTGGTGAGATATCAGTAATAGTAATAATAATAAAAGTGGGAAATAATAGCAGTAACAATAGTACTAACAGTAATAATAATTATTAATACTTATTCTGCCATTATGTGTCATCCATTGTCCTGACAGATTTATTTACATGATTTCATGGAACTGCAAAATAAGTCAATGACATAGATACTAGGATTATCTCAATTTTACAAATAAGGATATTGAGGTACTGATAGGTTAATTTACAAATTTACAAACTTAGAAACTTAAACAAACCCTGACTTTATTCGTGAGATGGTAATGTTACAGTTGGATTAGACTGTCATCTCAGCTTATTGGTTTTTATTTGTTGAAGATAGAAATCTACATCACTCCTTCTTCCCTCCAAAAACTCTCTTCGATCATTAAGTTTTAGAGGAAACTATAGCAGAACAATAGAAACCACCTTTCCCCAAGTGGTTGATTGATTTATTCCAGCAATTTCTAACCATATGAAAAACATTTGTCTCCCTTTCAGAGTTCTCTTATATAGATCTAAAACAGACAAAGTTCACTGGCGTCTCCACAGACTTTCCACCGCTGTTCCCATCAACTACTGGATGAATTTGGAAAGTGTAAGAAATGTCCTCTTGCTTTAAGGAACTTTATAATCAGTTGCCCTGTAAAAGGACTAAAGCAGTGATCATGAGCTAGCCAGCAAGGTTTAGTAAATGTAGTAGGGCAATTTATTGATCAGATTAAAGGATGACCCTAGTTCAGTTTAACGTAAGTTAACAAGCAGTTCGGAACTCACCAATAGTTAGACAACTCTTTTGTGTTTCTGTCTAGAAAAGCTAAACATTATGAGAAGTTTTTATGTTTGTACTCAAAAAAGTATTTTTTTTCCTGCTCCAAAGTCATTACCAAATGTGTTAAGGTATATATTTCCACCTACAGGTAATGATTTATCCTGAAAACAGAAGATAGAAGTAAAATTCAGAATGAAACTAACATTGGCAAAAATTCTCACCCTGTGGAATGCTACCATAAAATTAAAATAAATGTGCTTTAATCTCCAGTCATAACTGCTTAACACCCAAAAATCCTGCCCTTCAAATATTAGCTTATAAAAAAGACATTCCACTACTAAAAAGGTAGTCAATGTTCAATTTATCCAGGAATATTTCCCTGCCTCCCGTTTATTCTATTTACACACGAATGGCTAAGTAACTAGAATGTATCTGCTGAAAGAAGAATTATTTTCCTTATTCTCAGGTCTTGAGACTTCTTGCAATCACCATTTCTATTTGCCCTTATTAGAAAAAGGTTCAAACACAGTAACCATAGCTGACAATATCATACACAATTACCACACATAGTAACCAACAAAAATATATCCAATATTTGGTAGTTGATATTTCACAGGAAATTATTTAATACTATCATGAGATTGGAGCCAGAGAATGAAATCGTTCAATTTGATTATGTGGATGACACTGATGTCCTGATTCTAATGACCAAGTAATACATATGCAACATCTATGTAAAGAATGATTGTAGTCATGTTAATAATTAGGATAATCTTAAGTGACTTGAGATCTGATCTGACCACTTCTAATAAAAAGGAAAAAGTTACCATGCCAGGCAGATGACTCAAACTCTACTTTTATTTAAGATGAGCTCACCTAGAAAAACGTAATGAAAAATTTTCGTCTTCCAGACCCCTCCCTGTACCTCTCTTTTTAAAATTCATCAGCTCTTCAGAGGCCTCAGAAAAATAGCCCACTTGATTCGGCCATTTCAGGCAAAACCCTGTGTACAGACAATTTATTTGAATTGTTCATGCTGAACTCTAATAAATAAGCCAAAAAATCATTGTCAAATAAATTGATAATATAACTGGGAAAAAATATCATGCTAAGAAATACAAGACTCAATTACAATCTCTTCATTTCATTCATTGACACATTTTTCAAGTAGCTAGTGTAAGGCATTATAATAGGCATAGACAATAGAGAGATTATCCAACTGTAAATTACTTATTTGTGAGATCTGTGTTTCATATACAATTTGCATTCCCAGTACCCAGTACATTCCTGGCACATAGTAGGTTCTCAATAAATATTTGCTAAATGAATTTGATCAAATTGTATTGTGTGCCAACTTTATCAGATGCTGAGACAGTCACCAGGAATACAAAGATGAAAGAAAGACACATTCAGAAGATCACCAAGAGGAGGAGTGTCACTTAATGATATATATATAAAATTATTATAATGTTATTCACATATCATGTAATATTTTTTGAATTATAAAAGCAATTCATGTATATTATGGAAAGTTAGGGGAAAAAAAGAAAATTTTAAATGAACTATAATTATACCACCTAGAGGTAATCACTTTGATTACCCAGAGGTATGTACCATGTGTATATCTTTCCAGGTTCTTTTCTATATTTCAAAGGGGTGTGTGCATGTCTATGTTTTACTTTTTATGAAAATATAATCACATAAAACCTTCTTATTTTTAAAAGAAACTATTAAGAAAGTAAAGAGGAAGCCATAGACAGGGAGAAAATATTACATAATGTTGAGTGATACAAACATAAGACAGAGAACTTATTTTCAGAAAAAAAAATTCTAAAACGTTACAACTCCAGAAAAAGGAAAATTAACAGTGGCCAAAGATTTAAACAGACATTCACCAAAAGAAGATATAAAATCACTCAATCACTTTAAAAAACAATTTGACAGTATCCTGTAAAGTAATCATATACTTACCAATTGTTATAGGCTGAATGTTTGTGTCTTCCCAAAATTTCTATGTTGAAATTATAACCTGCCAATGAGATAGTATTAGGAGATGAGGCTTCTGGGAGGTTATTTGGTGATGAGGGTAGAGACTTTGTATTAGTCCGTTCTCATGCTGCTATGAAGAAATACCTGAGACTGAGTAATTTATAAAGGAAAGGTTTAATTCACTCACAGTTCTGCATGGCTGGGGAAGCTTCAGGAAGCTTACAATCATGGTGGAAGGGGAAGCAAACACATTCTTCTTCACATGGTGGCAGCAAGGGGAATTGCTGAGCAAAAGGGGAAAAACTCCTTATAAGACCATCAGATCTTGTGCAAACTCACTCATTATCACAAGAACAGCATGGAGGTATCTGCCCCCACGATTCAATTACCTCCCATCAGGTCCCTCCCATGACACATGGGGATTACGGGAACTAAAATTCAAGATGAGATTTGGGTGGCGACACAGCCAAACCATATCACTCCTTTCCTGGCACCTCTCAAATCTCATGTCCTCATATTTCAAAACACGAGCATGCCTTTCCAACAGTTCCCAAAGGCTTAACTCTTTCCAGAATTAACCCAAAAGTCTAAGTCCAAAGTCTTCTCTGAGACAAGGCAAGTGCCTTCCAACTATGAGCCTGTAAAATCAAAAGCAAGTTAGTTACTTCCTAGATAAAATGAGGGTACAGGCATTAGGTAAATACACCCATTCCAAATGGGAGAAACTGGCCAAAACAAAGGGGCTGCAGTGCCCAAGCAAGTCCAAAATCCAGTGGGGCAGTCAAATCTTAAAGCTCTGAAATGATCTCCTTTGACTCCATGTCTCACATCCAGGTTATGCTGATGCAAGTGGTGGGCTCCCATGGCCTTGGACAGCTCTGCCCCTGTGACCTTGCAGGGTACAGCCCCCTCCCAGCTGCCTTCATGGGTTGTCATTGAGTATCTGCAGCTTTTCCAAACAGTGCAAGCTGTCAGTGGATCTACCATTCTGGAGTCTGGAAGAAAGTGATCCTCATCTCACAGCTTCACTAGGCAGTGCCCCAGTGGGAATTCTGTGTGGGGGCTCCTATCCCACATTTCCCTTCCACCCTGCCCTAGCAAAGGTTCTCCTTGAGGGCTCCACCCCTGCAGAAAACTTCTGCCTGGACATTCAGGTGTTTCCATGCATCCTCTGAAATCTAGGCAGAGCTTCCTAAACCTCAATTCTTGACTCCAGTGTATGCAAGCTTAACACCATGTGGAGGCTGTCAAGGTCTGGGGCTTGCATCCTCTGAAACTATGGCCTGAGCTGTACTTTGGACCCTCTTAGCCATGGCTAGAGCAGCTGGGATGCAGGGCATCAAGTCCCAAGGCTGCACACAGCAGGGGGGCCTTGGGCCTGGCCCACAAAACCATTTTTTCCTCCTAGGCTTCCAGGTCTGTGATGGGAGGGGCTGCCATGAAGACCCTGACATGCCTCTGAATTTTCCCCATTGTCTTTGTGATTACCATTTGAATGCCTGATACTTATGCAAATTTCTGCCGCTGGCTTGAATTTCTCTCCAGAAAATGGGTTTTTCTTTCCTTCTGCATCATCAGGCTGCAAGTCTTCCAAATTTTTATATTCTGCTTCCCTTTGAATGCTCTGCCACTTAGAAATTTCTTCCACCAGATATCCTGAATTATCTCTCTCAAGTTCAAAGTTCCACAAATCTCTAGGGCAGTGGCAAAATGCTGCCAGTCTTTTTGCATGGCAAGACTGATCTTTACTCCTATTTCCAACAAGTTCCTCATCTCCATCTGAGAGCACTGCAGCCTGGACTTTGTTGTCCATATCACTATCAGAATTTTGGTCAAAGCCACTCAATAAGTGTCTAGGCAGTTCCAAACTTTCCCAATCTTCCTGTCTTCTGAGCCCTCCAAACTGTTCCAACCTCTGCCCATTACCCAGTTCAAAAGTCGCTTCCAGATTTTGGGGTATGTTTACAGCAGCACTCCACACCCCAGTACCAATTTACTGTATTAGTTCATTCTCATGCTGCTATGAAAAAACACCCAAGACAGGGTAATTTAAAAGGAAAGAGGTTTAATTAACCCCCAATTGCACAGGGCTAGGGGGGCCTCAGGAAACTTATAATCATGGCAGAAGGGGAAGAAAACACAGCCTTCTTCACATGGCAGCAACAAGGAGAAGTGCTGAGCAAAAGGGGAAAGCCCCTTATAAAACCTTCAGATCTCATGACAAGACACTCACTATCATGAGAATAGCATGGAGGTAACCACCCCATGATTCAATTACCTCACATCAGGTCCCTCCCACAACACATGGGGATTATGGGAACTACAATTCAAGATGAGATTTGGGTGGGTACACAGCCAAACCACATCAGCCTTCATGAATGCGATTTATGCTCTGATAAAAGAGATCCCCTTGTCCCTTGCCACAGCAAGAAGATGGCCATCTACAAACTAAAAAGAGAGCTCTCACCAGATACCAAATCTATTGGTGTCTTGATCTAGGACTTCCCAGCTTCCAGGACTGTAAGAAATAAATGTTTGTCTTTTAAGCTATCCAGTGTATAGTATTTTTGTTATAGCAGCCCAAATGGACTAAGACACCAATCAACTGAGCAATTCCACTCTTACATATTTATCCAGGAGAAATGAAAACAAATGTCTATGTAAAGACTTGTACTTGAATATTTATAGAAGCTTTATTCATAATAGACCAAAACTGGAAATGACCCAAGCATCCATCAACATGTGAATAAATTACTGAATGTCCAAATCAAATGCCAATCCCCAGTAAAAGTAAAGGGACTACTGGTACACAGGACAACATGGGTGAATCTCAAAGTCATTATGCTAAAAGAAAAAATCCAGACACACACAAAAAAAGTGCTCTATGGTTCCATTCATATGAAACTCCAGAAAAAAAATCTAGTCTGTAGTGACAGAAGTCAAATCAGTGGTTGCCTGGGGCCAGGGATGAACATGAGGAATAACTAGAAGGGAATAGCAGAAAATATTCTATATATTGATTGTGGTTGTGGTTACATGGTAGTATATACTTTTTAAAAAACCATCAAACTGTACTTTTTAAATGTGAGTATTTTATACTATACCAACTGTACATCAATAAAGCTAATTTTGAAAAAATTGAATCACTTAGAATATATTGATTTTAATTCCAATAATAACCTTAAAAGAGAGCAACAAATAGTTTTTTATATCACTACATGTGTATCTCCAGCATGGTGTGTAATGGCTTGATATTATGGCTGTGCTACAATTTATTTAACTGTGGAATATTTTAATTTTGACCTTTTCAAAAACTATTATAGATAAAGCACTATATTGCTCACCCTTGAAAATATGAGTTAAATTTACATCTACAAATTGGAAATCATTACATGGAAAAGCAAAAAGGGACATTCAAAGTAAAGGACAGACAGCTATAAATGATATAGAAATTATAAACGTAATGCCCATTCAGAAAATTTCAGAAGGTCTTTTTGACTACAGAGCAAGTGGGGCATCAGAGGAGATGAGGGTGAAGTTGCTAAGGTTCACGTGAAGCCTCTTCTAAGCCATACTAAGAACTTTGGATTTTTCTCAGACAGAAAAGGGAGGAAATCAAAAGATTTTAAGGGAAGGGACATGATTTCACTTATGTTTTAGAAAGATTACTTTGACATTTGGCTGGAGAATGGATTGGAGGCCTGTTTGATCGCAGTAATCCAGGAGAGAAACTGTGAGTACCTGAGCTAAGAATATGGAATAGAGTAAGGAGGACAGTTCTCATAGAGACCTATGAAGAAGGGAGATGAGGAAGGCAAAGAAATCTAGGTGACCTCCCAGGGCCAAAAAGAAGGTAAGGAAGAGATTTATCAATGAAGCTGAAATATTACATGAGTCTTTATCAGAGCCTGAAATTCATCTACAACCAGGGTTGGATTACTGGTATAATATATTTGGCAAATTGCAGAGGACCTATAAACAACATTAATAGGCCTATACAACAAACTCTGCCACTTACATTACTATGTTCTAGTGAGTTTTTAAAATTGAATTATTTTTGCTGTTGTGTTGCTGTTGGTAGTAGCAGTGATGTTGTTATCCCAGATATAATACATTCCTACTGACTAGCCATATAATAGTGCATTTGATAATTACCTTGATAACCTATTCAAACATATTCTATTTTTTAGGGTTTCACTCAGAGTAGGTTTTTATTCTGAAGGAGCATATATTTACTCTTCAGATCCCCTCTTAACATGGGACATAGGTAAACTTCTTTTATAAGGTTTATAATGTGCAAACATATATTCCTTTTTATGCTACTGGTCTATTTATTGGATTAACTAGAAGGATTTGATGTGAAAGCTTAGAATGATATTGAAAACACATCACTTCTATTGTAGCCAAGAAAATCAGCTTTAGAATTAGAGACCTTGTATTGGGCATTATGTGTAGACCTTTAGCTTTTTATCACAGCTGTTCTTTGTTGCCATGACAACAGAATTAACCATTTCATTAATATCAGTGAGAAAAGACACATATTTATGCATGTCTGACTTAGAATGTAGTCCCTGCTCAGATTTCAAGAACTTTGGCATGCTCATAGACTTGTTTTTATTCCTTAATATTTTGCTTAATGTTTCTACAGGATTTTCAAAGCAAAGTCTTATATTTTTAAAATTAAATTTCTATTGGCTGTGTTGGTTTGGCTGCTTTTTAGTGTCCCCTGAGTGGCAAAATGAGCTTCAGAATCTGAAGCTAGTGAAAGCAATAGGAAAGAAAATTTAGTACAAAAGAAAACAGTTACCTGTTATAAGAAAAGTCAGTTGTTTGTTTTTTCCTTCTTTTGAGCCCTACTTGGTGAAATGGGTGTTACTATAAATACTGAAGAGTAATCCCTCATCAAAATGGGTGATCCAGCTGTTTCTGTTGCTGCTGAAAGCAGGTAGTGTGCTGATTGCAATTGTGATGAAAAGGCAGAAAAAAGTGTCCTACGACAAGTAAAATCCATTATTTTGAAAATAATACCTCAAGATAATAATTTTGCCCATTCCCCAAAAGCTACAATGGTTCCCTACTTGTTTGTATCTGGCTTTTCTTTTGAAGGAAAAAAAATGATTCTTAATAAGGAACTCTCTATAAATATTCATACTTTTAAAGACCAATGCAAAAATTCCCTAATTACCATTGAAACAGTTTGAGGAATCTGTTAACTCTGTTTTCCATTCATGCACTTTAGCTAAATAAGGATTATCTTTAAATAAATTGAATTATTTTCTTCAGAATTATTATTATTAATTTCTATATTTTTTGAACACCTATCATGTCTAAGCAAATTTGCAAAGTGCTTAAAATATGTTATCTCATTTAAGACATGAAACAACAGCTGTATGAAGAAAGCACTGCTATCCTCATTTTATAGCCAAGGAAACTGACATTCAGAGAGAACTTGTACAAGATTTCACAATGAATAAGTAGGATCTGAATCTTAATAGATCTGATCCCAAAGCCAGTGCTGGCATTCATTAGAGAAAAGTGCCACCCTCAACTCTTTGTTTCTGCTCATATAAATATTGTAACAACACTTAAAATATTTACATTCCCTCCAAGGCATTTTGTCCTGGGAGGGGGGAAAAAGTCTGAGAGAAGATTATTCATAATAATTAAACTCATAAAACAAGAAAGCAGGTTTGAATCAGACATAAAATCTTTAAACCAAGAATGGTTTGGTGAGGCTAACTGCACACATATGAATAATTTTCAGTACTGAATAAAGACTTTGTACCAACCACTGAGATAAGGAAAAGACTTTTTACAGAACACAGTAGGTTTTTATTTTTAATTTATTTACTTTTTTTACTTTTTTTAAAGAACAGCTTGACTGAGATATAATTCTAATACCATAAAATTCACCTGAAGAGTACAAGGTAATTGTTTTTAGTATACTCACAAAATTGTACAATCACTGCCACAATCAATTTTAGAACATTTTTTATCACCTCCTTCTCTAAAAAAACCTTTGTGTCCATTGTCACCATTTTCTTCCTTTCCCCTCTCCTCCTTTCCCCCATCACCCCAACTCTAGGAAGTCATTAATCTACATATCTCTATAGAGTTGCTCATTTTGGACATTTCACAAAAATAGAACCGCACTTTATATAGCCATTTGTGTTTGGCTTTTTTTACTTAGTGTAATATTTTCAGGGTTCATCCATGCTGTGGCATGTATCAGTACTTCACTTCTTTTTATGGCTGAATAAGAACCCATTGTATGTATAAATCACATTTTGTCCATTGACAGACATTTGGGTTGTTTCCATGTTTTGGTTATTATGGCTATTATGAACAATCCCGCTGTGAACTTTTGTGTACAAGTTTTTGTACATTTTCCTTGAGGCTCTGTTTGTTTTTATGTCATCCTTATCTAATAAAAAGGTGGGGCTCAAACATACTCTGGTGATCAAAGACCTTGTGGAATTCTAAACTATAATCACATCAGAGCTTTACTTTTACATTCTGTGAGTTATACGTTGAGACAGAGTGACTAATTCAGACACCATTGCTCAGGGTTCTTAGCCACTCTTACAACTTTCATGAAGATATTCAACTCATTTCTTTTCTAAGTGACAATAATTATTGAAGCTCTTTAAAACCCTAAATTTAAAAAGTACAAGAAAGCATTTACATAAAATAAAACTTACTAGTCTCAGACAGAATAATCTATTTTACCTACTTATCAAATAAACATTTTTGAAATACTACTTCTTCAATTCAATTAGATGCTTAGATAAATAAGACCTAAAACAGTAGAAGCGAGTGGCACTCTATTTTTCACTTTTCAGTGCTAACATTGTGAAGGATTCTTCAAGTTTCTTCTCTTCCAACGGTGACAAAGCCAAGACCTAGACTTCAATAGACCTAAAGGAGTGGGTGTGGTTTCTTTTTCATTAAGTTATATGATTCAGTAATAGATCAGAATGTTTTGTAATTAGAAATAAACACATCATTTATTTGTTGAGAGTAAAACCCTATAAGCTGTTCCTAATGGGGAGCTGTTTCCTTGAATTGAAGGTGAGAGTTTATCTTCGGTCTGAGTCGTATGGAGGAACCATGAGAATCATAATCCCTGCTAAGGTACAAAGAATCCAGAGGAAGGTTAAGAGTAAATTCTTGATATTTTTAAATGATGACTTGTGGGTTCCAAGCATAGCATTAACTTCCATTTTAGAATCTAACAGAAATTGCGTCAGCTAATAAGCTAAATGAGGCTTTTTAACAGTTGCTTCTCGTCTCTGCACAAGAGGGCAGCCTTTCACCAAAACCAAGGAAACACTTGGGCAGAACTGTGCTAATGTATATAGAGACCCCCTCCAATCATAGAACTTCCATGAAGAGCTCCCTTGACATAAAGAATGAAGAAATTATGAGATAGTTAATACCATGTGCCCGTGTGCTGTCAATCCCAGAAAATGTCTGCACATCAATATTGCTACACAAATGTTTGCAGTTTCAGTGATATTTTGCCTTTAATGTTATATAAATATTGTTTGAATTTCTTAAGCTACTGTAGACAATTATGGACTTTTGAAATTAATGGTAGGAATAATACATTTTCTAAATAAAAAAACCTATTCATGCAATTAAATCACTCGACCCCAAAATAAAAATTTTTTTATATATCTCATGAGAATGTTTTCTTAGTGGTTATCCATTATTAGATTTCAAGGTTTTAGAATCAAATTGCCATAATCTATTCCAAATGAATAATAATTCATATTGGGACAATTATAAATTTAAATTATAAAATACAGTCAAAAAGATTTACCGAGAAATTAAGAGAAACCAAAGAGGGTTGCTATGTGCATACACTTCCAAAATAATTAACCACATTTGCCACGAAATACATAATTTAAATGTATCATGATGAAACTAAAATGCGATTAAAAAGGGGGCTAAAGTTAATTTGTCACACAGGAAGGTAAATGTAACTGTCTTTACATTCAAAGCTTTGCAACAATATTTTCGTGAGGTATAAAGTAACCACAACCCTTTTTTTCTCTTCAAGTTTATGGAACTTTCAACTAAACATTTCACAGGAAATTACTGTCTCCAAGAATATAAAAGGTTTTATATAAAGGATGCTGATCAGTTGTTCTCCATGGACACAGAGGTGCAAACAAGCAGAAATTGGTTTAATAAAGCAGGAGATATTTCAACTGGACACAAAGCAGAACTTCTTGACTATCATGGAGATAAAGAAAAATGGGGGAATCTTTCCAATAAATTTTTAAAGATAACTGTAAAAACATCTAGTGAAATGGATAAGAGATGTCTTTACTTTTATTACTTATATTTACAAAATTGAGTACTAGACAGAAAATAATGCATACACAATATCATTTCAACCATTTTATTTTATTTTTCAATAAAGTAATGCTTTCATACTAATAAGCTAATAGAGTAAACAAGGAATAGCATTTCCATTTCCTTCAGGTTTTTGTTTTGTAGATAGACACAAGTATATTTTGTCATATACATTGTAAGAACCGGGCTTCCTTTAGATAACATTTACTGGTGGGGAAATACAAAAGACAGCCAATGTAGATAAAAATGTTTTTCAATTCTTACTTGCTCAACAAATTTTACTAAACTAAAAGCTCCTTAACTGTAGGGACATTAGGTGCCAAGGACTCTGTCTGGCACATGGTAGACTTTCAGTATAGGTTTATTGAATTATGTTTCCATACAATTACAGGTTTTTTCTGTATCATTCTGAGAATCAAACTCAAAATCTTAGTTTCATTTTCATAGACTGCAAGCAGGATTGGAGAGAGAGCTAAACTGGACTTATGTATAATGGTTTATAAAGCCCTTTCACAATTTTCATGAACCTGTACTACTTTTCACTTGCTTTTAAGCAAACCATACTAACCAAATACTTACAGCCTTTACTGAGAGTAAATATTTATTCAACAACAAATATTTATCTGAAATTTACTGTGTACAAGACATCATGCCATGTGCTAGGGATATAGTTGTAAACACTGTTTCTGCCTTCCTGGAGCTTACATTCTAGAAAATGTAACCAAATTAAGTTGGCAATTAAGTATTTAATTACAGGTGCTATAAGTGATACAAGGAAGAAGTCCAGAGAGTTATGAAAGAATATTCACAGGACTTACTGATGGAAGGGAAAAAAAATGCCATTAGAGGATAGAAATCATTGACGTTGAGAACTGATTTTATAAACAGAGCTTCAAAGAGCAAGTAGGAGAAGTTAAGTGGGGAGTTCATGGAGAGTATAGTGGGATGATTGCATGTCGGAGGTAAGAACATAAGCAAAGACCTAAGTCAGGGAAAAGAATGGCACCATACAGGAAAGAAAATGAGGCAAAGTTGCCAAATGTGGAGAGGGAGAGGAAGTTTCTCAGCATGATCAAAAGAGCAAAAAAGGCATAAAAAGATAAAGATGGAAGACCAAATGAAGACACTACCTGTGGGGAGAGGCTCACTTCTCATTGGTCTTTCCTTTATTCAATACCAAAACTACCTTTCGTCGCTCTTCCACAACTGTTTTCTACAAGCCCCCACCACATTCCTAACCATGTCAGTTCCCACTCTGAAGAAAAGATAATGTAAACTCTAGTGCAGTTGCTTTTGCCTATAGAAACATCTCTTCGAGGATTTAATCATAATGTAGAATATTCTCTATCAGTGCCACGCTGAAATGGGAGGCATAAATGTTGCATAATTCTTGAAAACCCCATTGTAGACTTGGGTCTTTATAACAAAATAAAAGCTCCATATTAAACTATAAGGCATTATGCTTCCATAAAATAAATTAAATAAATGGCCAGCAGGGGTGTTTTACACAATTTATTGGTGCCCTCTACAGTCAATGCTACATCTCATTAGTGGCTCTGTCACTCATGAAAAATGTGGCACCCATCAGCATCCTTCATTAACTTAAAGCATGTGCCCACACATCAAATATATATTTTTTAATTATGGGAACAAGCTATAAAGCGGGTGTGTGTGTGTGTGTGTGTGTGTGTGTGTGTGTCTGCCATGAACAGCAGAGAGCATTCAAAACCCTCCAAGGCTCTCTTTGTTTTTGTTTTGTTTTGTTTTGTTTCTTTTTAACCAAAATGGTGAATAAGATACTGTCTCGTCCTTTTAAAGTTATTTCTCTCTACTGACTATTCCTGCTTGCATTCATTGCAATCATCCAGACTTTGCCAGTTTTTTTCCTTCTTGACATTTCATTTTTAATTAAAAATGACATTTTAATTAAAAGGAAACATATGTAGAATAAACAGAATAACTCACCAACAGCAGAGAGCTGGGGCTGTCCTGTCAGCTCAGTTTTAACCTTTCTGGCTCACAAAAGCTGTGCTGGGCTTCTCCAATGGTTGCCAAGGCACATTCTTGACAGAGAGGAAGAAAAAGATGGCCATCAAACCAAGATCCACCCACATTCAGAAAACCCTGAGAAATGCAGAGGATGGAGAACAGAGAGGCTATACCCACTCCAAACTATATTATTTGGGACTTTCAGAACTAAAATATTAGTTTTTCTTCTGTTCAGAATATTAAAACTATCACTTTGGTGAAAGACCCTAGTTTTACAACTTTTCATGTTTACAGATGGCCTGATTTGGCAATCTTAAATGTTAAGGGAGTTAGAAATCTGGCAGGAGGTAAGCACAGCCAAAAGTAAAGAATTACAAATAAAACAAACTACCCTTCTATGAACATCCATAACTTAGAATAATTTGCACTTCTCGGGGCTGTTTCCCCTCCTATGTCAGAGCTGGTGCTGGTGGGGTCCATAGGAAGCTGGACGCCTCTCCTCTCCCTGAAGTGAGCTGGCTCCTTGCACAAAAGCATATTGTGGTGTAGGAGGGAGTGCAGCAAGACTGTACAAAATGACAAAGAAAGAAACCAGCAGTGGCTACATACTGCATGAGGGGCAGACCAATGGTTCTCTAAGAAAAATCACCGAATAGCATTAAAAAGCCCAGGTCCTCAGAAACCACCACCTGATGAGGATCAACAGGTAAATGGGTGACCCAATTTTCACCACATTGCATGCACACCTTCTGACAAGCATAAAGGCACTGGGACAGACAGAAATCAGTCATGAATAGTCACTGTAATTATAACCCAGCATGAAGAAGGAAGGAAAGGAATATCATTTTGTGGCACCCAGTAGGTGCCAATAATTTGTCATTCTAGTTCAAAAGTGAATTATGTAAGTCGGTGTTATAGGTTGAATTGGTTCTCAAAAATAGATACATGAAAGTACTTCAGAATACCAGTACCTCAGAACATGACCTTATTTGGAGCTAGGGTCATTGCAGATGTGATCAGTCAAGTTAAAACAAGGTTATAACTGGAGTAGAGTGGGCCTCTAATCCCATATGATTGGCGTCAATATAAGAAGACGGCCACGTGAAGACAGACAAACACAAGGAGAATGCCATGTGGTGGCAAAGGCAGAGATTGGAGTTATGCAGCTGCAAGCTCATGAATGCCAAGGATTGCCAGCAATCTATCAAAAGCTAGGAGGAGGCAAACCTACAGGTTTCAGGAGCAGCATGGTCTATTTTTCTTTTACATCTTCGTGGAGCTCACTCAGGGAGCATACGGGGAGGGATGAAAAAGGGACCTGGGGCAGGAACCTGAGAAGGAGTCACAGTAAAGAAATGGGGCAAAGGTGAGAACACAGACCCTCTCTCTCTCTTTCTCTTTCTCTCTCCCTCTGTCTCTCTCATTCACTCAAGATTATTTGTGAGATTCATCACAATGTGTCCTTCAAAAGAAGTGCTAATTAAAAATCAAATTAATCATGAAAGGACCTTAAACTCTTCAGGCCAATTTTGTTGTTTTGTAACGTACACAAACTTTGGGGGTAACATAATTCTGACTTCTCAGGAATGAGTAAGCCCTAGCTGACACAAAATAAAGTAGTTTTCATCAAAATAAACAAAAAATGTCATCTAAACTGTATGATAATAGCTTAGTTATAATTTTTAAAAAGGAGACATCAGTTTTCCTAGAGCTGTTTAATTATCACACTTGTTCCACTCTATTACTTTACATCCTGATGAAAATGAGACAACAATATGATTTTCCTGGTCATTTCATAATCATCCATTAAAACAGGGGGATTGATTATGCAAGGCAAGTTCCCACTTCCAATTTCCCACAAGACTCCATGTGGTACATACCTGGTTGCTAAACAAATGTTTTTCCCTTAAAGTCACTTAACTTTCTTTGGTTTTGTTTTTAAGTAAAGGGATTCATCAGGTTCCAGCTTTCGTTTTGATTTTGAAGTATCAGCCACATCATCAGCTTAGATACACTTAGTCTGATTTTAAGCCACAGCTTCCTAGAGAGGTAGGACATTATCTGCATGAATTGCCTTCTATGACCAAGAAAGTTTTGGTTTCCTCAATTTTTTCTCTTCCCCTGGATTGGCAAACATAAAGCAATCATGTGATTTTAAATGTTAGATCACTTAATGGTGGCTAGCATCATATACACATTGCCTGCCTTACTGAATTTAAGAAATAATTTTGACATGAGGTCAAATCACCTTTAGTGACCCTGGAACATCAAGACTTGTTTAGATGTAAATTGAACTCAATGGCAACTACCTAAGATATCTAGCATTCATTAGAGTTTGATGAAAGAATAAATCAATCTAACTGATCATTAAAAAATCATAACTGCCATGAGAAAAATGCCAAATATAAACCCTAAAAAAATGAAGATTTCCCGAAAGGCCAACCAAGTAATAATTTAACTAGTATTTTTGGCCACTCATTAAGTCCAAGGCATTCTACTGGTGGGAAGGGAGACGTGAGGATGGAAGAGAAGTGCTGTATATGGCAGTTCTTCCCAGAAAGGTTTAGAATTTGAATAATCTGTGACAACTATTAGTTTGGAGCATAATACTAAGTTATCACCAATATGATTTCTTTTGTTATGCCTTTTAAAGTTCTATGTGCAATATTTTGTACCTGTGAACATATGTTTAAATACCTAAGACACACATGCTAGAGAACAAGAGCCTTGAGGTAATGGATTCTGTACTCTATTCTTCTTTGTATCCAAAAATGATAAT
Organism: Nomascus leucogenys; assembly: GCF_006542625.1. NCBI lineage: Eukaryota > Metazoa > Chordata > Mammalia > Primates > Hylobatidae > Nomascus > Nomascus leucogenys. The sequence continues at coordinate 77,827,680 of NC_044392.1, forward strand.
CCCAATGCCTAGCCACTAATAATTACTCAAGAAGAGTTTGTTGAATGAATAAATGATTGTATTAGTACATTTGTGCTGTTCTTGTGACATTTATGGTAGAAATAGGAAAGATACTAAGAACAATTAAGCAATTGATTGTCAATTACCTCCAGGAGGGGAAGTAGAGACAAGTATCATTTTTCTCCCAGGAAAACATTTCTTCCCATTTACATTCTGTTCTTTTTTTTTTGGATGGAGTCTTGCTCTGTCCCCAGGCTGGAGTGCAGTGGCATTATCTCTGCTCACTGCAACCTCCAGCTCCCTGCTTCAAGCGATTCTTCTACCTCTGCCTCCTGAGTAGCTGGGATTACAAGCTCCGGCCGCCACGCCCAGCTAATTTGTGTGTGTTTGTGTGTATATATATATGTATTTTTTTTTTTAATAGAGACGGGGTTTCACCATGTTGGCCAGGATGGTCTCGATATCCTGACCTCGTGATCTGCCCGCCTCGGCCGCCCAAAGTGCTGGAATTACAGACATGAGCCATAGCGCCTGAACTAGATTCTGTCTTACTTAACATTACATTCAGGAGGTTGTCAGCGGAGTTGCTACTAAGAAGCCTTATTGGAGAACATTTTTGGGCTGTATAAAATAGTCCCACTTTGAAAGTGCTGAGAGCTATTTCTGCTGAGGTGTAAGCCACAGTAAAATACTTGTGAACAATTTTCAGACATCATTACACTAAAACAATACAATTTTTAATAGCACCTTGAGGTTTATGCTTGCCTTACACTTTCAATTTTAAGTACAAATGAAACAAATATAATGCATAAGAAAATACTAGTAGGATATGTAGAATCCATTCAAGACCATGCTTTTCCTCTTACCCCTCTGTTATTTTAGGCATGCCACTTAACATGTTTCCTCAACTATAAGACAGGATAATAACATCTGCTTCACAGGATTCTTGTGAATGTTAAATGAGATAATGCATGTCAAATCTCATTTAATTGTGTTTAATTCATTTAACATTTTACTAGGTGTTGTGTTAGAAGCTTTCTCATTCTTGAAATGTGTCATTATTAAGTCAGGCTCTAATGCCATGTTTTCACAAAGTTAAGAATAATCAAAGGTACTTGAACCATAATACATATAATATATTTAAGTAATAGAGGAAATTGTTTGAAACTACAACTCTTGTGTTCTATGATATTGATTGGAGGCGTGTGTGTGTGTGTGTGTGTGTGTGTGTGTGTATTTTAAGACTCCCTTTGGTGAAAGTCCAGGAATCTTAAAGATCGCCAACAACTTCTTCAGGGAACATTGACATGATATTAAAATGGTCTACACATTGAAAAACTTAAAAAAACTCTTCTCTGAGATTCCCTGAAGGTTCTCCCTGGGTTCACTTCTTTCTTTGTCTTGGTCATTATCTCTTTTCCTTTCCTCTGTGGATCATAATAAAAAATGAAGTTGATCCTTTGGCCACCTGAAGACTCTGAGCTGGAAAGATGACCCACAAACCTTATGGACCTTCACAGAATGGTGATATCCAACCAATGTAATTAACCAAAGAGCTGTAAGTTTTATCAATTTTCTCTGCTACCAGCAGCTTAGAAAGTATGCATGTGATTTCATAGAGGATGATTTTATCTTCAATCTCTCTCCCTCCATTGACTCTTCTCTGATGATCACTCTTAAATCTACGTCATGCTTATTTTGTAAAGCTCCTTCTACTTTTTTAATAACCAAAAACTAATTTCATCCCTACTCCCTTGGTACTCAAGACCAAACTTCTTTAAAAAAAAAAAAAAAGGTTTCAAAAACTATCTTTAATTTTTTATGCCCTCGTATTTCCTTAACTAGAAACAGTCTGGAAATAACTTCCATGTCCTACTACTTCCACGTGCCACTTACTTAAAAACACCATGATGTTCTAATTATCAAACGAAAAAAAAACCCTTTTTTGGAAAATCCTTTTCTAGGCTCCATGAGCTCTCTAATCTGCAAAAATTTCTTTCTCACGGTATCATGAGTCTTGTGGCTCTCCCCTCTTCTACTATCTCATCATTCTCTACATGCAGCAGCTGCTTCTCAGCAACAACCCTCCATCATGGAAGTAAAGCATGACAATGTTGTGGTCAGTTACCTACCTCTGAGTTATTTAACCATCTGCAGCTCAGTATCCTCTCATGTAAATTGGGGATAATAATAGTGCCCACAGCACAGGCTTATTGTGGGTACTAAATGAATAAATTTATGTACAGTGCTTACTTAGAACTGTTCCCGGCACATAGAAAGTGCTATGTACGTGTTTGCTATTATTTTGCTGCTGTTATTCACACTGCATATATGTATATTGGTTCTAAGTCTTATTCCAGTTTAATGTATATCATGTTTAAATAGGTACATCATAGACTACATTAAAAATTTCTTGAAGACTAATATAGTCTTATTTGTGCATTCCCCATAATGCCTTGGGCATTGTAGGCCTGCAAGTAATGTTATCTGAATTGTTAAACTGCTTACATTAGTGAAGTTTTATTTTCTATTTCTACTGTCTATACTCCTTGCTAAATTTTACTTTCATAGGCTTAAATGTAATCCATAGATTAGGATTACTTATAAAACTGGTGATTCTTGAAAATTCAGCACAGGAAGTATTTTAATTTTACCACGAAACCAAGAAGCTGTGTCATTTTTTCCCTAAGAAATTAATTCTGCATTTAAATGAGAGGTTATCATAGTGTGTAGTGTGGTTTCTAGACCACTGATGGCCCACGAGTGCCCTCTGACTGGTCTTAGGGCTCGTCACTTGTAGTTTGCAGGTTTATAAGACACCATCTGTGCTTTTTTGCTGCCATGATTTCATAATCTGTTTATGATGGTCAATAAAATCCAAATATTACTTCAAGGGTACACCAATCATGCTGTTAATTCTAAAATATATTTTATTTTTATACTGAAAAAAAGTTGGCAGATGACGGGGTTCACTGGATTTTATGTATAGCAACTGACCTGAGATTGATGAAATGTGCTAACCATTTCTTTGGATAGTCTCTGAGCAGAAAAGGTTGCAAACTCTTCAAGACTTTTTCACATAGTCTGTCTTATCACAGACCAAAGCTTTCCTGTTGACCAGCTGCATATAATTGTATCTTTGTCTTTGAATCAAAGACAAAGCTAGACATCAGCCATCAGTAATAAAGGACAGAAACAAATAATGGAGTCATCTGAGGCCACTGACATTTTATCAAGACATAAACTGTATTTTCAGTTCTAAGGAATCTATTAAAATAACTCCAACTAACCAATGTTGTGCCTCATATTATTTATTTTACCCATTTCAATATAAGCCCCAGTTACTCTAGAAAGCAGCTTGACAATGCATAACTTCTCCATTAGGAATATTTTTATGAAGCCCATAGTTATGAGTTTATTTGCTATTCACTGTAATAGCACGTATCATAATGAATTCATTTAGTATTCATGTGGATAATGCAAACACCATTTAGTAACTGGTTAATGAACTGAGTGGAGTTCTTTATCCTTCCTGAATTTTATAAGAAACATACTCATTTATTTAAATCATCAACTTCTTTTTAGCTTCATTTTACACATGCTAGCTTTTTGTTGTTGTTCTCCAAAGTCCAAGTAAAGAGCGGGAAAGCAAGGGACAGCTCTCTCTGGATAATGGAAATTCCACAACAAAGAGCCATGAGGCAAGAAGATAGAGCAATTAAATGTAATTATGTACAAGTTCATTACAGGCTAGTTTTGACTGTTTTATTATGACAATTAAAAAATCACCAAAGTAATAATACATATGCATCAATCTATGAGCTAAAAGTACTATTTTAATGCCCATTTTACAGATTACAAAACAAGATCAATAACTGAAATACAGAAGGATTAAGTAATTTGTTCAAGCTCACATAGTAGTTAAGTGAAAAAGCTAGAGCTCAAACCCAAGTAGTCCCATTTCAGAGTCCATGGCCTTCACTCTTATACCAAACCACATGCCAGTGTCTCAGCTCTTTTATAAAATAATGTTATATGTGTGTCTTGCTTAGTAAAGTTTTACTATAAAGTGATCAAAATCCTCCTGAAGCATTTTGAAAAATTAAAATGCCAAACAGCTTCAATAACCTACAGTAAAGTACTAAACCAAAAATTAGCATGATCCAGTTATACTGTGTTGGTAATTTGGGTTGCAATAACTAATTGCTTTTAGGTAGGGTACACACACAGTCGTCCAGGAAGAATTTTGTTTGGAACTCATGCCCACAAGGTAAAATATGGCATATTCCAGAGTAAAGCAGGCAAAAGAAAAGAGAAATACAGAAAACATAAAGTAGAATTCTCACCAACAAAGTTAAGACCATGAATAGAAAGAAGTAATGTATGATATGGGGTGGCAGCTATCACAGTAGATTTGCTCTTCTTAAATAACATCTATAAGCCAAACAAAATCTACATGCAAAAATTAGAGGTTGTGATAGGAGGAAGAAGAAAAGACCTCCCTTCCCTTCTATATATGTGCACAAATTATTAATCAATGATTTTACATGAGAGATAAACAGAGCTTAAGAAGGGATGTGAATAAAATGACATCTGAAGGAAATATCTGAGTGATAAGAAGTTAGAGAAGCCAGAGGAAGAGATGAGAATTATTTATTAATGTATATTCTTAGTTTTTCTACAGATGATTTAAGGTAAATGTTATAAAATAGAAATCTGAATAAATTTGGTTTAGGAGTTTTTTTATTCTATTTTTGTTTATTTATTTTTTGCCTTAAAGGAGTTTTTCAAGAACAATTTTAGGTACATAGTAAAATTGAAAGGAAGGTATAGAGATTTCCCATATGCCTCTGCCCCCACACATGCATAGATAGCCTCCCCAGTGATCAACATCCCCCACAGGGTCGTATATTTGTTACAATTGATGAACCTACACTGACACATCATAATCACCCAAGGTCCATATTTTATACTAGGGTTCATGCTTGGTGTTGGACATTCCATGAGTTTGGGCAAATGTATAATGAATGATATGTTTCCTTCATTATAGTACCATAATGATTACTGCCTTAAAAATTATCTGTGCTCCATCTATTCATCCCTTGCTCTACCCTCACTCCTAGAAACCACTGACATTATTACTATCTCCGTAGTGTTGCCTTTTCCAGAATGTCATATATAGTTAGAATCATGCTGTATGTAGCTTTTCCAGTTTGGCTTCTTTCACTGAATAACATGCTTTTAAGTTTCCTCCATATCATTTCAATGTTTGATCGTTCACTTCTTTTTTGTGCTCAATAATATTCCATTGTCTGGATGAATCACAGTTTATCTATCTGTTGACCTATTGAAGGACATCTTTTGATTCCAAGTTTTGGCAATTATGAATAAGGCTGCTAAAAACGTTTTGTGCAGGTTTTTGTGTAAAGGAGTGAAAACATAAGCTTTCAACTCCTTTGGGTAAAATACAAAGGAGTATTATTGTTGCATTGTATGGTAGGATTAGTTTTGTAAAACAATGCCAAAGTGTCTTCCAAATGTCTATATAATGTTGCATTTTTTTTTTTTTTTTTTTTTTTTTGAGATGGAGTCTCGCTCTGTCCCCCAGGCTGGAGTGCAATGGCGGGATCTCCGCTCACTGCAAGCTCCACCCCCTGGGTTCACGCCATTCTCCTGCCTCAGCCTCCCAAGTAGCTGGGACTACAGGCGCCCGCCATAATGCCCTGCTAATTTTTTGTATATTTAGTAGAGACGGGGTTTCACCGTGTTAGCCAGGATGGTCTCGATCTCCTGACCTCGTGATCCACCCGCCTCGGCCTCCCAAAGTGCTAGGATTACAGACTTGAGCCACCGTGCCCGGCCTAATGTTGCATTCTTATAAGCAATGAATGAGAGTTCATGTTGTTCCATATCTTGTTCCATATATTTACCTGCTTTTGGTGTTGTTCTGGATTTCGGCTATTCTTTTTTTATTTATTTTTTGCATGTCTTTTTTATTTTTATTTTTAATTGAAAAATAACAATTGTACATATTCATGGGGTATGTAGTGATGTTTCAACACATACATAACGAAAAGATCAGAGTAATTATATCTTCCGTCTCAAACATTTATCATTTATTTGTGTTAGGAACATTCAATATTCTCTTCCTAGCTATTTGACTCTATATGTTACCATCATCCTGCAGTGTTATAGAACACTAGAACTTGTTCCTCCTATCTAGCTGCAATTTTATATCCTTTAACTAATCTCTCTCTATCTCTACCTTCTTCTTGCTCTTCCCAGCCTTTAGTATCCACTGTTCTGCTTTTTATTTCTTTGAGATCAATATTTTTTCATTTCCACAAATGAGTGAGAATATGCAGTGTTACTTTCTATTCCTGGCTTATTTCACCTAACATAATATCCTCCAGTTCCGCCCATGTTGCCATGAATAAGAGGATTTCATTCTTTTTTACAGTTGAATAGTATTCCATTTTGTATACATATCACATTTTTGTTATCCATTTGTCTGTTGTTGGACACCTAGATTGATTCCTTATTTGGATATTGTGAGTAGTGCTGCAATAAAGTTGTGGGCACAGGTATTTCTTGGATATAATGCTTTCCTTTCCTTTAGATAAATACCCAGTAGTGGGATTGTTGGATCCTATGGTAATAATATTTGTAGTTCTTTGAGGCACCTCCATACTGTTCACCACAGTGACTATACTTGTTTACATTTCCATCAACAGTGTATAAGAGTTTCCTTTACTCTGCATCCTCAGCAGCATTTTTTTTGTCTTTTTGGTAATAGCCATCCTGCATGGGGTGAGATAACATCTCATTATGGTTTTGATTTGCATTTCCCTGAAACATCGATGATGTTGAGGATTTTTTCATGTATTTTGATCATTTGTATGTCTTCTTTTGAGAAACATCTGTTCAGATCATTTGCCTATTTTAAAATCAGATTGTTTTTTGTTGTTGAGATGTTTGAGTTCCATGGCCAGGTGCAGTGGCTCACACCTGTAATCCCAGCACTTTGGGAGGATGAAGCAGGCGGATCGCCTGAGGTCAAGAGTTCAAGACCAGCCTGGCCAATGTGGTGAAACCCCATCTCTGCCAAAAATATAAAATTAGCTGGGCCAGGTGGTGCACGCCTGTAATCCCAGCTATCTGGGAGGCTGAGGCAGGAGAATCATTTGAACCCAGAAGGCAGAGGTTGCAGTGAGCCAAGATTGTGACACTGCCCCACTCCAGCCTGGGTGACAGAGCAAGACTCCGTCAAGGAAAAAAAAAGATGTTTGAGTTCCTTGCATAATCTGAATATTAAACCCCAGTTGAATGAGTAGCTTGCAAATATTTTTCTCCCATTCAGTAGGCTGTCTTTTCACTCTGTTAATGATCGTTTTCTTTGCTGTGTGGAAGGTTGTTAGTTTGACATAATCCCATTTGTTTATTTCAGCCTGTGCTTTTGAGGTCGTATTCACAAAATCTTTTCCTAGACCAATGTCCTGAAGTGTTTCCCTATGTTTTCTTCTAGTATACAAACTGGAAAGGAGAAAGTCAAATTGTCTGTTTGCAGATGACATAATCTTATATATAGCAAAACCAAAGGACTCTAGCAGAAAACCTCTTAGAACTGATATTCGGTAAAGTTGCAGGATACAAAATTAATATACAAAAATCAGTAGTATTTTTATTCACTAAATAAACTAGCTGAAAAAGAAATTAAAAAGGCAATCTTATTTACAATAGCTACAAAGAATAAAATAAAATAAAATAAAATAAAATAAAATAAAATAAAATACTTGGGAACAAATTTTACTAAAGAAGTGAAAGACCCAGGAGATATACCTAATGTAAATGACAAGTTAATGGGTGCAGCACACCAACATGGCACATGTATACATATGTAACAAACCTGCACGTTGTGCACATGTACCCTAAAACTTAAAGTATAATAATAATAAAAAAAAAGAAGTGAAAGACCTCTACAAGGAAAACTACAAAATACTGATGAAAGAAATTGAAGAGAATACAAATGTAAAGACATCCCATGCTAATGGATCAGAAAAAACTAATATTGTTAAAATGACAATACTATCCAAAGCAATCTACAGATTTGATGCAATCCTTATCAAAATACCAATGACATTCTTCACAGTAATAGAAAAAAAAAATCCTAAAATTCAAATGGAACCACAAAAGACCCTGAAGAGCCAAATCAATCCTGAGAAAAAAGAACAAAGCTTGAGGCATCATACTACCAAACCTCAAAATATACTATAAAGCTATAATAACCTAAACAGCATGGTACTGGCATAAAAACAGATGCAAAGACTAATGGAACAGAGGAGAGAACCCAGAAATTAATCCACATATTTACAGCCAACTAATTTTTGACAAAACTGCCGAGAACAATTACTAGGGAAAAGAGAGTCTTTTCAATAAATGGTGCAGTGAAAACTGGGTGTCCATATGCAGGAGAATGAAACTAGACCTCCAACCCTATATAAAAATGAAATCAATTTCAATTTTCTGCCTATGGCTAGCCAGTTCTCCTAGCACCATTTATTAAGTAGGAAACCCTCTCCCCATTGTTTGTTTTTGTCAGGTTTGTAGAAGATCAGATGGCTGTAGGTGTATGGTCTTATTTTTCAGTTTTCTATTCTATTCCATTGGTCTATGTGTCCATTTTTTTACCTATACCATGCTGTTTTGTTTACTGTAGGCTTGTAGCATAGTTTGAGGTCAGATAGCATGATGCCTCCAGCTTTGTTCTTTTTGCTTAGGATTGACATGTCTATTCTGGCTTTTCTTAAGTTCCATATGAATTTTAAAATAGTTGTTTCTAATTCTGTGAAGAATGTCAGTGGTAACTTAATGGGAATACTATTGAATCTATAAATTGCTTTGGACAGTATGGCTATTTTCATAATATTGATTCCTCCTGTCCATGAGCATGGAATGTTTCTCCATTTGTTGTATACTCTCTGATTTCTCTGAGTAGTGGTTTGTAGCTCCCCTTGAAGTGGTCCTTCACTTTCCTTGTTAGATGTATTCCTAGGTATTTTATTCTTTTTGTAGCAATTGTGAATGGGAGTTCATTTATGATTTGGCTCTCTGCTTGCTTGTTGGTGGTGTATAGGAATGCTAGCGATTTTTATACGTTGATTTTATATCCTGAGACTTTGCTGAAGTTGTTTAGCAGCTTAAGATACTTTGGGGCTGAGACTATGGGGTTTTCTAGATATATGATCATGTAATCTGCAAAAAATATAATTTGACTTCTCTTTCTATTCGAATACACTTTGCTTCCTCCTCTTGCCTGATTGCCCTGGAGTGGTGAGAGAGGGCATCCTTGTCTTGTGCCAGTTTTCAGGAGGAATGCTGCCAGCTTTTGCCTATTCAGTATGATATTGGCTGTGGGTTTGTCATATATGGCTCTTATTATTTTGGGATATGTTCCCTCAATACCTAGTTTATTGAGAGTTTTTAACATAAAGGGATACTGAATTTTATCAAAGGCCTTTTCTGCATCTATTGAGATAATCATGTGGTTGTTGTCTTTATTTCTGTTTTTGAGATGAAAGACATTTATTGATTTTTGTGTGTCAAACCAAACTTGCATCCTGGGGATCAATCCAACTTGATCATGGTGGATAAGCTTTTTGCTGTGCTGCTGGATTCAGTTTGCCAGTATTTTCTTGAGGATTTTTGCATTATGTTCATCAGGGATATTGGCCTGAAGTTTTTCTTTTTTGTTGTGTCTCCATCAGGTTTTGGTATCAGGATGATGCTAGCCTCATACAATGAATTAGGGAAGAGTCCCTCCTCTTCAATTTTTTTGATGTGTTCCAAAAAATTCCTTCTATTCCTTTCCCTTTCAATTTTTTGGAATAGTTTCAGTAGAAATGGTACCACCTTCTATTTGAATTCGTCTGGGTCTGAGGTTTTTTTTTGGTTGGTAGGCCATTATTGCCTCAATTTCAGAGCACATTACTGGTCTATTCAGGAATTCAATTTCTTCCTGGTTCAGTCTTGGAAGGGTGTATTTGTCCAGGACATTGTTCATTTCTTTTAAATTTTCTAGTTTATGTGCATAGAGGTGTTTATAATATTCTTTGATGTTTGTTTGTATTTCTGTAGGGTCAGTTGTGATATCTCTGTTATCATTTCTGATTGTGTTTTGTTCATTTGATTTTTCTCTGCTTTCTTCTTTATTAGCTTAGCTGGCAGTCTACTTTATTAATTTCTTCAAAACACTAGCTCCTGGATTTGTTGATTTTTTTAAGAGTTTTTCATGTCTTTATCTCCTTCAGTTTGGCTCTGATCTTTGTTATTTCTTGTCTTCTACTAGCTTTGGGGTTTGTTTGCTCTTGGTTCTCTAGTTCTTTTATTTGAGATGTTAGATCGTTAACTTGAGATCTTTCTAGATTTTTCATGTGGGCATTTTGTGTTATAAATTTCCCTCTAAACACTGCTTTAGCTGCATCCCAGAAATCCGGGTATATTGTCTCTTTGTTTTCTTCAGTTTCAAAGAACTTCTTGATTTCTGCCTTAATTTCATTATTTACCCAAGAGTCATTCAAGAGCAAATTGTTCAATTTCCATGTAGTTGTGTGGTTTTCAGTGGATTTCTTAATCCTGAGTTCTAATTTGATTGTGCTGTGGTCTGAGAGACTGTTTGTTATGATTTCAGCTCTTTTGCATTTGCTGAGCAGTGTTTTACTTCCTATGATGTGATCAATTTTAGAGAAAATGTTGTGTAGCAATGAGAAGAATGTATATTCCATTGTTTTAGGGTGGAGAGTTCTGTAGATATCTATCAGGTCCCCTTGATCCAGAGCTGAGCTCATGTCCTGAATATCTTTGTTAATTTTTTGTCTCAATGATCTGTCTAATATTGTCAGAGGGGTGTGAAAGCCTCCCACTCTTATTGTGTGGGAGTCTAAGTCTCTTTGTAGGTCTCTAAGAATTTGCTTTATGAATCTGGGTGCTCCTGTATTGGTTGCATAAATATTTAGGACAGTGAGCTTTTCTTGTTGAATTGAACCCTTTGAGGTAGTCTTCTTTGAGTTAAATCTGCTTGGCCTTCTATATTTTTCTTATACTTTGATATTAATATCTTTCTCTAGATTTTAGAAGTTCTCTGTTATTATCCCTTCAAGTAAACTTTCTACCGATATCTGCTTCTGTACCTCTCCTTTAAGGCTAATAACTCTTAGATTTTTCCCTTTTGATGCTATTTTCTAGATCATGTAGTCATGCTTCACTGTTTTTTCTTTTTTTCTTTTGTCTCCTCTGAGTGTGTATTTTCAAATAGCATGTCTTCAAGCTCACTAATTTTCTCTTCTGCTTGATCAGTTCTGCCATTAAAACACTCTGATGCATTATTCGTTATGCCAGTTGTGTTTTTCAGCTCCAGAAGTTCTGTGTAATTCTTTTTAATTATTTCAGTCTCTTTGTTAAATTTGTCTGATGGATTATTTTAATTCACATGTTATCCTCTGGGTTCATCCATGTTGTTGCAAATAACAGAATTTCAATCACATCATGACTGAATAGCATTCCATTGTGTATATATACACCACATTTTCTTTACCTATTCATCCATTGTTGGATTGTTGGGCACTTGTAATGATTCCATATCTTGGATATTGTTAATAGTGCTGCAGTAAACATGAGAGTGCAGATACTTCTTTGACATAGTAATTTCTTATCCTTTGAATATATACCCAGTAGTGGGATGGCTGGGTCATAAGGTATTTCTGTTTTTAATTTTTTGAGGAATCTCCATACAGTCTTCCATAGTGGCTGTACTAATTTACAATTCCACCAACAATGTGTTTGTGTTCCTTTGTCTCCACATCCTCACCAACACTTGTTTCTGTTGTCATTTTGATTACAGCCATTCTCACTGAAGTGAAGTAGTATGTCATTATGGTTTGGATTTGCATTTTCCTGATAATTAGTGATGGCGAGCATTTTTCCATGTACCTGTTGGCCATATGAATGTCTTCTTTTGATAAATATCTATTGGGGTATTTTAGCCATTTTTTAAATTTGGTTGTTTATTTTTCTACAGTTAAGTCTTCTAAATACTTTGGAATTCTGGGTATTAACCCCTTGTCAGGTATATCGTTTGCAAATATTTTCTCCCATTCTGTAGGCTGCATCATCACTGTACGGTTTCCTTTGCTGCGCAAAAGTGTTTCAGTTTGATTTAATCCCATTTGTTTATTTTTATTTTTGTTGCCAGTGCTCTTTAGATATTATTCAAAAAATCCCTGCCCAATCCAAGTCATAAAGTGTTTCCCTATGTTTTCTTCTGTTAGTTTAATAATTTGGGGTTTTACACTTAAGTCTTCAATCCATTTTGAGTTGATGTTTGTATTTGGTGAGAGGTAGAGGTCTAGTCTCATTCTTCTGCATGTGGATATTTAACTTTCTCAGCACCATTTGTTTTAGGGACTGTCTTTCTCTCAATTTGTGTTCTTGGCAACTTTGTTGAAAATCAGTTGGCTGTAGGTACATGCATTTATTTATGGGCTCTTTATTCTATTCCATTGAGTTACATGTTTGTTTTTATGCCAGGACCATGTTGTTTTAGCTACTATATCGTCATAGCATCTTTTGAAATCAGGTTGTAGGCTGTCTCAAGCTTTTTGCTGTTTGCTCAGGTTTGCTTTGGCTATTCAGTATTTCTGTGGTTCCATTTGAATTTTAGGATTGTTTTTTCCATTTTTGTGAATTATTTTTTGTCTCTATTTTGTTTATTTCTGTGGTGATCTATCCTGGAGAATGTTCCATATATAATTGAGAGGATTGTGTATTCTGAAGCTTTTGGATAGAATGTTCTGTAAATATCTGTTAAGTCTATTTTTTCTGTTTTGAAGCTTATGTCTGATGTCTCTGTTGATTTTCTGATTAAATGATCTGTCCATTGTTGAAAGTGGGGTGTTGAAGTTTCCTAATATTATGATATTTCACTCTATTCTTCCTTTTACATCTAATAATATTTGCTTTATGTATCTGGGTGCTCCAGTGTTTGTGCATATGTATTTATAATTGTTATATCCTCTTGTTGAGTTGAGCCCTTTATCATTATATAATAGTCTTCTTTGTCTCTTTTTATAGTTTTTAACTTAGAGTCTATTTTATCTAAGTACGAATACTCCTGTTCGCTTCTGATTTCCATTTGCATGCAATATCTTTTTCCATCTCTTCACTTTCAGTCTATGTTTGTCTTTAATAGTGAGATGATTCCCTTATAGGCACCATATAGTTAGGTCTTCTTAAAAAATCCATTCAGCCACTGTTTAACTTTTAATTGAAGAACTTGATCCATTTGCAATAAAGGTTATTATTGAGGTTATAATTTTGTCAATCATTTTCTGGTTTTTAGAGGATCTGTCTTTAGATCCTCTGTTATTATTTACACCTGTGGTTTGGTGATTTTTTTTTTGTGGTGCTAAACTTTATTTCCTTTCTCTTGTAGTTTTTTCTTGATAGCTAAGCATGACGAACCAGGCAATCAATTCAAATGGAACCACAGAAATACTGAATAGCCAAAGCAAACCTGAGCAAACAGCAAAAAGCTGATTTCAAAAGATGCTATGAAGATATAGTAGCTAAAACAACATGGTCCTGGCATAAAAACAAACATGTAACTCAATGGAATAGAATAAAGAGCCCACGTAAATAGGCCTTTAATAATGTGGTGATAAGGTGTGGGCAAGGGGAAGCATTCTATAGTCTTATAATCAGGTCTCAGTCTTTTATGAGCCTGTGACTCTGGTCTAGGCACTTCACTAGTGATTCTTCGTTTCCCATCTCCCTTAGGTGGGACAGGATGGCTAAAGTGAGCTAAATTTGGGTATTTTCCTTTCTCACGTGAAAAGTGAAAGCTGACTGGAGTTGAGTATGTGCCTTCCCCCAGGTCAATTAGGCTCTGATAATAGCCCAGCAGGTCGGGCTCTGGTTAACTAGTTTCCCATGTGGGCCTTATTCGGAAGAATGGAGTGCTCTGGCATATTTCAAAATGGCTTCTTTTCCCCTTCCCTTCGAGAAGCACAAGGACATTTATCTGATATTTACTGTGAAAACCTGGTTAAACTCCTAGAGATAAAACTCACGAAAATGTGGGAGGCCCCCTGGAGTTTTTGACTCAAATTTGTCCACACTAAGCCTCTAGCAATTCGCAAATTACAGTTCAGGTTTTCTTACTCTAGCTCTTGTTCCCATGTCTGTTTCTTCCCCTGAGTTTCTTTTCTGACAAGCCATGACTCCCTGCATCTGCCTGTCTCTCTAGTCTTGGGTTGAGCAGTTAGCCTTGCATGCTCACCTCTCTGATGGACCTAAGGAAAGTTGATTTTTCAATCTGTTCAGTTTTTTACTTGTTTTTAGGATAGAGTGGCAACTCTAAGCTCTGTATGTATGAAACCAGAAACTAGAAATCAATGAATTGTTTTTTAAACTCCAGGACCAGAGATATTAGAGTACAGTTAGCCTAAAAAAGACCTCTTCAATGCCCGTGATTAAGATTTGAATTTGACTCTGAGCTTTCTGGATTCCAATGTGAAATAGTGAAATGGGTTTCACACCAGAGCCACGTTGAATAATGAGGTTAGAAAAGGTCCTCAATAATATTCCTAAATAACTAATACAATGATAGGATTTATAAACCTTTTCTTATAGTCTTACCATAATGAAAGGTCTGAGGGCCTGAAACACCAAAGCATGTTTCAATTAAAGAATCACTCTGACATGGTCCTATCACTATTATTCAGAAAAGGTAAAAGTATCTAGTCCACCTCTTTAATTTTAGACAAAAGAAAAGAGAACTATAAGGATTTTAATTTGTTCATTTTCTTCTCCAGTACTCACGAACGTCACATGTTGAAAGATGGTACTCCCAGAAAAAGTATAAGTTGATCATTTCCCCCACTTTCTCTCTTTTTTAAAACCAAAGACATTTATAACTCCTCATCAGAGATTCTGATCAGCATGAACCAGACAGTTTCTCTATACTGAGTTGACCTAATTGGAGCCAAAAGAAAAGAAACAATGAAGTACTATTGCAGATCAGTTTAAGGCTTCCCTCAGGCTCCTGAAATAATTAAAAATCCATAAGGATTCCCAATATAGTCCCTTATTTGAAACTCACTGGATTGGGTCACAGGAAATTACATATGGATATGGAATTTTATGTCTTGCTTGCATTTTATAAATTTTTCTGGAGTATTTCACATAAAATAAGAAAATAATTTCATATATTTTATTTAAAGTCAGGACATCTTCTGGGCCAAATAGGTGACTTTTAGAAATGGAGTTAGGACATGATAATCTGATTACATATATATCTCTATATATGTAAGTATGTATACTCTGTCATTGTTAGAGGAAGAAAGAAAAGACTGGAGACAATAATGAACCAAAAAGAAAATAAAGAAGAGTAGGAGATAGGGGAAGGGAAGGAAAGGAAGGAAGAGACTTAAAGAGAATAATAAGGAGAAGGAATAAGAAAGATTAAAATAGCTTTCATTCATACTGTGCAGCCAAGACTATCTATACTATGTAGCACTAGACTCAGTGCTTTATAAGTACAGTCTCATTTATTTTTCATATTTGCACCAATTTAGAAATGAGGAACTAAGGCAGAGAAAGGGTGAGTAACTTGTCCAAGTGTATTCAGCAAGAATAGAGCTGGGATTTCAATTTCTGGTTAGTCTGAGTCCAAGGTGCTTTGACATACAACACTATGCTTTTCCTAATAAAATAAATGAGAGAAAAAACTTTAAGAGATGAAAAGGAAAATAGATCGATAGATAGATAGATAGATAGATAGATAGATAGATAGATAATAGATAGATAGATAGACAGACAGATAGATAGAATCTTGAAAGAAGGGCACAGGAAAGGAGTCAGGGGTATGCAGGGACAGGTAATATGAAAAGAAGCTGAAGTGGCAGCCTTGCCAGCCTCCAGTTAGTTTTATTGTGTCTCTACCTTGTAAAAACGTAGAAGTTTTCATTACTGTTGGGTAATTGATGGGAGATCATATGGGAATGGACACAAGATAAAATGTACGTATAAAAATAAATATGGTAAGAGGTTTTTGAAACCTGTCTTGCTTCTTAGCTCAGCATACTTTAGATTTGTCTCTCATTTGGGGCAGACTATCATGTCCTAACTCCATTTCTAAAAGTCACCTCTTTAGCCCAGAAGATGTCTTGGTTTTAAATAAAAGATATGAAAGTACTTCCTTATGTGAAATACTCCAGACAAAATTTATAAAATGCAAGCAAGACACAAAATTCCATTCTTAAGGTAAACCTATAATGGAAATATATAGGATTCATGAACACTAAAGGGTGCAAATAAAATCTGTCTCCCAACTTTGTGGGGTGAAATAATTCTCTGGCTTGTTTTGTTCTTCATAAAAGCCAGAGTTTCAATAGGTTTATTGTAGCACCAGTGCTGAAAAGAGCTGTGAAAGATTGCCAAAATTAGAAATAATCTTTAAATAAAATAAAAACATAACCACTGTGCAAGTTTTTATTTTGAACATATAAAAGATAGACAGCAGCATTGATATTTGGCTAGAAAGTTACGATAAAAAATGTAAAATCAAAGACAAGTTGACAAGATTGGAAATGCTCCACCATGGTGCGTAAACACAGCAATGAGAGGTATATGGTAGCAAAGCCTTTGTAGCAGGATTGGTAGCCTTTTTGGAAATCCATTCTCAGGCAAACAGATAATATTTTGTCCCTAAATACTTCAGTCTCCTATGAAAAGAGCTGATACAAAAGTCAGGCCACACCTAGGTCCAAGAGCCAGTTTACTCACTGTCTACCTTATGTCTCCAGAGTCTTGATAGCTGAAAGTAAATGATGACCACACTTTACATTACCTTACCTTACAGAAATATTGCTCCAGTTAAATAACAACAACAAAAATTTCTGCTCATCTCTGTAACAATGCCTGTTTATGAGGCTGACAGGCTGATGAGCTATCTTGCTGTTATGGGCAGAAATGTGTCCCCCTAACCCACACTAAACTCATATATTGAAGCTTTAATCCCCAGTACTTCAGAGTGTGGCCGCATTTGGAGATGGGGACCTTAAAGAGAGGATTAAGTTAAAATGAGGCCATTGGGCTAGACCCTAATCCAATCTGAGTTGCGTCCTTATAAGAAGAGAAATTTGGACACACGGAGAGATACCAGGTATGTGGGCCAACAGAAGAAAGACAATGTGAGGACTCAATGAGAAGGTGGCCATCTGTGAGCGAAGGAGAGAGGCCTCAGAATCAAACCAACTCTGCTAACCCATTGGTTTTGGACTTCTAGCCTCCAGAACTGTGAGAAAATGATTTCTGGTGTTTAAGCTACCTAATACGATATTTTGTTATGGGAGCCGTAGAAGACTAATAGATCTGCCTTTCTTTCTGGGGTCTTTTGGCTAGGATGGAGAAGAGAGTCCCCTCCCAATCTCTCCCTGCCCTAATGGGTTTGCAGGGGGTAGACAGCTGGCAGTTCTGGCCCTTCTGTGGTTCTCTTTTTTCTCTTCACACATCCTGTCCTTTGCATCTTCTTATCCCTTTGCCAATACTCTAATAACCATTTGTTATTTTGAAGACAAAGTGTTCCTTGTTTTTCTATTCCCTTCTGTCTACTATTGTTTCACTCTTTTGCTTATGGAGAGATGGTTTGCAAGTTTTCCAAAAGAAATAAATTATTCCACAATGGATGGAAAACCTTTAGTTTGGACATAAGTTTCTAGCTGAACCCTAAGTCATTATTTGCAGGAGGTGAAAACGTATATTTTGGGGAATTTTTGTCTCCATTATAAAGACAGTCTGGAGGCTCCACCTCACTCATATGTTCTTGACATAATAAAAATTAGAACTGTACTTAAGTTTTTCCTAAAGTTATTTTCTGTCCTATTACTGAGCGATCTGGTAAAAATGTGTTTTTCTTGGAGTTGGCTATGTATTTCTTGAAATATTTCCAAAAGATGCAAAGGGTCAGACTCTAGGTTCAAATCAGTTCCAAATAACACATGAGTCATTGCTTCTAGATTTCCTGCCCCTGTCCTAGTGTCTAGAGAACAGAGGAAAGGGAGCCTGAAAGTTCTTCCTGAAGGACTTGGAAGGAAAGTGCAACAAGGATAAAACTGACCAAGGTAATTTTTTCAAGGTGGCAACTTCAGGAGGGTGTCTATCAGCTAGGGTATATATTTAGATCAATTACAGTCTGTGTAAGCACACTTCATTTCTCGTCAATTTTGCACCCTTCTTGTGTTTGTCCCACCCTGTCTCATCCTTTTGCTCCTCGTTTTCCGCATATATACCAGCTTGTCCTTTCAAGCTTCTAGGACAGCCTACTATCGCCATAAATTAGAGATTATACTTATTCAATATTAAATTGTTTTTTGAACTTTCTGTACAAATGCGCATTTATTCCCAGGTGCAAAAAACATTACTACAAATTAGCCCTAGTATTATTATCATCATGCTCCCAGAGTTCATGCTAGACAAAAGAGATTTGCTAATATCAAATATAAGTCTACATATAAAGCACCTTTAAAAAAAAGTATTTGAGCTAAAATTGTTGATGTTCATTTTTCCAAATGATGGGGCTCGTTGCTGCATGTACCCATCCACATCACACCACTATTTCTCACACTCACTGATGCTGGTCAAGAAGAAAATCTTCAACCTGACTTCCATATATTTTCAAATATGTGAAGTCCCAAATGTAAATGTATTTTTCTTACTTAATGCAAATAAAAAAGAATGAGAAAGAAATTTCTTCTTCCCATCTTGGCTCTAGTTCAATGCTGAAAATGTGACCTCCACAAAAATGCAAGCCTTTTTCAGTGACATAATTCCTAAATAGACTCTTATCCAGAACCATCTTTTACTCAGCACAACTACAGCAATGTAAGGCAGCTGTAGCTAGACCAGTGATATTTCCCAGTTGCAAATTTCAGATTCCTCTAAAAGCTGACCCAGGTCTACATCTTAGAATTGTGTTACACAATGTCCTGTGCATACTAATTCTATTTTTCTCTTTTCATTAAAAAGCACCAGGTGACAGGTACAGCATCAAAAAACTTTAACAATTTAGTCACTGAACTTTGCATGTATACTTTCATTCTCTGCTTAAAGCTATCTTAATCATAGTCCTGGATTCTTCCAGAAGTCATTCAGTAGAAGGTCCTAGCTATTCTTCTAAGATAGGTGCTTCTTATTCCCATTGGCTCCTTATTGCAAGCTTATCTCACTTTAAATGAACTCATCTAAAACTCCAAATTAAGGATAATATTATTTACTTCACAATAATGTTACTTCTGCTGAAAGACATAATAAAATTTTTCCATATAATTACCTATTTATTAAATTAAAATTCAATTTGCATACCATTTTCCCAGTATATTCATCAAATTGTATAAAGCAAGAAATATGTTTTCAAGTCCCCTAATAGTTACCTCTATAATTTAATGCTAACTTCAAACAAATAAATTTAGTTGAGTTTTACTCTTCAGCAAACCAGTATTGTCTATTCATCACCCTGTCCCTTCTCCTGGGAACTTCTCCATTTCTATTCCATTCACATATTTCTATGAGACTGACATGTTTTCACAAATGATCCTATTTCTTCATCTCAAGTCATATTTGATTTATTCTAGGGGTGGTAAATTAACCCAAGTTAGGTCAATAAAATAAATTGCCTTGGATTTTTGAACTTGACATCAAGACAATGACAAAACTGTCACCCTCTTGTGATAAGATGTAAAATATACAACTTATAAGCTATGGTCATTCATGTTTCCTGCCATTTGAAGAAAATGAGTTGGAAGTAAGAGAAAATGAACGCAAAGAAAAGCAGATTAGAACCAGAGGGACCTATCAGTATTTGCTTCCCTGTGTGAGTTGTTCCTGCGGCCTCATGGCCTCCCTGCTCCTCCCACAACTTTGCTGTTCAGTAGTTCTTTGGACACCACAGTTCAATAAATTTGTTTTCTTCCTTAAGTTACTGCAGGTTAGATTTCTGATATGTATGGAAAGTCATTACATGCTTGAAGCCTCAGTAATATCTTTTTTAATTAAACATTCTCTGAAATTATAATATGAGATTAAGTTGTTCTGGAAAGTAGGTATAATATTTTTAAGAATCCAAAATCAGGCTATAAAACTGCTGAAATGACTCAAGTGCTTACCAGGAGGACTGATTGTAAGACTGGATAGATGTAGTTGTAGGTCAACAGCAAACATCAACTACTAAGAGAAGGCACATCCTCTCCTTTAAGGAGGGACGCTCTCCTGATTAGAAAGGACCAGTGTTAGAGAGTCACAATCTGATGGTACAATATGGCCATGCTCGTCTTCTCTTCTCTTTTTTTGCCAAGAAAATGGGCTCAAATCATAACTCAGCTGCTCACTAATTCTGTGATCTTGAGCAAATTCCTTAGCTTCCCTATACCTCAGTTTTCTTAACAGTAAATAAGGACAACAACACATTCGTCACTGGGTTTTAGTAAAGGGTAAATGAGTTAACTTGGCCTAATGCCTATACAGATTTAAGCTCTTAATGAATGTTATCTATTTATTCCTAGTATAATCGTCATTATTATCATTATAGTCTCCCTCTAAAACATAGAATATTAGATTACAAGAACATGTGACACTTGCTATTACAAAGAGAAACTTGTGGTGAAAGAGAAACTCTAGAGAATCTTAGTTAAAGATTATAGGACCATGAGTTCACCTTGATTTTTAAAAACTTGAATTTGAATGCAAACAGCGTATTTTTCTGGGGAACGACACTTTGCTTTCATCAACTACTCAAAAATCCTGGCCTATAAAAAGTTAAGAACCCCTGCTAACAGAAAATAAGACCTACAGGTTTTAAACTAGAAATTGAAACTAGAAACCTTAGAGCTGAGAATAGACCATATATACTTTTTGGGGTTTTTTAAGGCTGAATGTTTCTACCCCATCTCAAAGAGTTAGTTGGGGAAATATAAATAATGCTAACTGCTGAGAGTTCATAGGGGTGGGGAAGGAAGGACAGGGATGGGAGAGGAAGAGAACAAGAGGCAGTGCAAAGAGAGGAAGAGAGTGAAAGGGAAAAATTTTAGGAAAGCAATATGACTGCAGTTTTGGCGATTTCACTCAATGCATGTATGTCCCAGAGAGAATTGAAGGTGGAGTGTGAGAATATGAAAATTTGCTCCTCAAGCCAGCCCCAGTTCTCACGTGCCCCTCATCATGCAAGTATCTGTGCTATGTTGCCTCAGATTCTAGTGCTTAAAAATATGTATTTCTCATGCATTATGGCCCTAAATGAAAGGCACCTACTACATCTGGTGCACAGAAATATGTACTGATTTATCAAACCTGGGAATATAGCTGGTGGTGCAGGATTCACTGAGAGATTGTCTCAGTCTTCAATATGGCATCTTCTTGAGATTTTCAAGGGTAATTCTGATGGCATATGTCTTTCATACTTCATGATTATTGTAGAACTTATCACTTAGAAAAAAAACTCCTGTGTCCCGACTCTGCATTTAGCATGCCACATTTGGGAATAACCAAGAATTGTTACGGCACATTCTCTATAAGTTTATGTGCAGCTACTTTCAGACCTGAGACCCAAGGAACCCGTTTAGGCCTCCCATTTCAGAGCTCCAGAATGTCACAGGTGTTGTTGTGTCATCTCCATCTCATAAATAGTTGTATCGTATGACTTTCATAGACTTAACAGTCCTAGAATTGATGGGACCCTTTGGGAGAGGATGCAATGATAGCACATTATTCTGTTAAGGGTCCATTGGTTATTTTACATTTTTTTCTTGACATCTGGTTGTGGCAAGATCTCATAGTGACACTTGTCCACTATTTTCATTGTGGTATCCATTGACAACTTAACCTCTGGCTAAGAGACTTCGAGCATGTAAGATTTTCAAAGCTTAAATCTGAGGAATCCAATGTTTCTCGTCTGGCTTTATCTCCCATCATATAATCGATCTTAGTTTTCTTTTCATTAGTCCATCCCAAAGACCAAATATAGTATGTAATCTGATAGACTACACTGGAAAATGGAAAGTATTTCTCCACAGTATAGAGTCAACATGGAATCTGCCTGCATACACAGTTCCTTTAGTCAAAATGAATACTTGTCTCCTGAAGCATATGCTTATTGTTTTTGTCCTAACTTGCTTTAAGAATAGGGAAGGCACTTCATCAATACACAAATGAATTGGGTGTTCGTGTAGTCAACCAAGAAGTCACTGTTAAAGAGCTTCTCTTTTTAACAGTGTCTTCTTGTATCCTCTAACTTTTTAAAGAAAATGTCCTATCACTATGTATAAAGCTGAAAAAAAAATGTGAAACGAAAACTCAGTAAAATCAATATCAGTGCGAAGCACAAGTGACTTTAGAAAAGTTACTCCTGGCCTGGTGTGATGGCTCACGCCTGTAATCCCAGCCCTTTGGGAGGCTAAGGTGGGTGGATCACGAGGTCAGGAGTTCGAGACCAGCTTGGCCAACATGGTGAAACCCTGTCTCTACTGAAAATACAAAAAAATGAGCCGGGCCTGGTGGCGCACTCCTGTAATACCAACTACTCAGGAGGCTGAGGCAGGAGAATGGCTTAAACCCGGGAGGTGGAGGTTGCGGTGAGCTGAGGTCACTCCACTGCACTCCAGCCTATGTGACAGAGCAAGACTCCATCTCAAAAAAAAAAAAAAGAAAAAGAAAAGGAAAAAGAAGTTAGCCCTAAAAGTGTATTCTTAAAAAAACTATTACTCATTTGACTGTGATACATAAAGTTTATGTATGACAAAAAATAGAAATGCTGTGAACAAATTAATTTTTCAATGTTAACATCACTTAATCACTACTGTCCATCAGTAGTTCACACAATAATATTATGCAACATTTAGCCTGACCTCCTTCCTTTATGTGTAATTATTGCCAGAAATGAGAAATACCTGTGTCAGTTCACAATTTCAAATTACCTCTATGTGATAATTTATGTTAATAGCATAATAGCATAACAATGACGGATAATGTGTACCAACATTTACAAATCGGTTGCAATGCATTTCAATTACAATTCTCTTCCTATCTCTGATAAGCAGCAAAATCAAATTAACAGTGCAACCATTAGTTACTGAATTATCCTAACATGTAGAGCCTTTACTTGGACACCTTTTCATTTGTAGAACTGCTCTAGGATTCTAAGTGCAGCCAAACAGGCAAGAGAATCAACCAAATCATGCACAAGTGCTGCTAATGATTTTATATGGAGGAACAGAGAATATAATCAGGAGGTGACACTAAAGGACTCATGGTCTGGTTAAGGCCAAGAAGAAGAGAATGCAGTTGATATTACACCAGAGTGCAATGGCTTGTGTTATATGGAATAATATGGTATGGGTTGAAAACAAATGAACCAATGGCTCACCTCCCTCTTGTGTCCTAGCCACAGACCAAAGTAAAGTCTGTGCAAAGGTCCCCAAGGGTAGAATTTCAGCTGGTCCTCATTTCATGAAGGCTCTTGAGAATCTCAGTGACTCAGTATTTCCTCAAATGCTTGCCACAGCTCAGAATTCAGGGGCATGCAAGGCTTGTTCCATTATTTATGAGGCAGGGCTAGGCCTGAGAGGAGCAAATCAAAACACTCTACTGAAAGGAATCCCTTGAAAGTTCAGTCCTTAATCAAATGCACCATGCAGTGCATTTGAAGAAAATGTCTTATAACTTTGTATGTAGCTTGAAAATGTGATGCTCACACTTCCTGTGATAGGAAGGCACAATAGTGCTCCCTATTCTAGATACATGGCCAGATACTTTAACCATCGGGAGTACTACATTCCTTTTGGGTGGAACCCTATTTCTTTCTTAGGGAAAGCTTGGGACTGTGGATGGTACCCATTTTGGAAATGCCTATCCTATCACCACCACAGCCACGTGTTGAGGAAATCTTTATGCTCATACCATTTACAATTTGCGATTCCTTCACATGCTCTCAGTATGTTACCCATTCAGAATATTTTTGCTGCTAAGGAGAAATTGTGTAGCTACAGTAGACTTAGGATTTTCCCCAAATTAAGGAATCCTGCAAGCTGTTACTAATCAGGCAAAGAAACCCAACAAGCCAGGAAGTTTATGCACCAGAAATCAGAGAGTCCTTGCTTCTTTACTGGATTCACCTAATATTGAAAAATTCCCTCACTGCTACTTCTACAAAAAAGCTGTCTCTCAAACTCTATGGGCACAGAGGTTAAAAGCACTATGCCTGGAATAGGAGTGCCTGGGTCTGTTTTCCTCCCACCACTTACCAACTGTGTGACCCTAGGAAAATCACTTAACCTTGTTGTGTTTTAGTGTTCTTGTCTGAAAATTAGAAAAACAGTAATACCACTTCATGGGATTGCTGTGATGATTAAATGGGACTAACACATGCAAAGCCCTTAGAACACGCCTAGTCATAGTGCTCAGTAAACACTAATTCATCTACTGTTCTACCAAAGAAAAGCACAATATTCACAGACCTTGAAGGACAACTGAAATTTTCCAAACCATAGCTGCATTGTACATAATTACTGGACATCACTTGGTCAGAAATTGCAGACACAAGGAAACCTCATGTTTATGGTAGAAGAGGGCCATCAATCAATCATTCTCTTCTATTGTTGTACTCAAATCCAGAGTTACTTGAAATCCAGTTTGGCAATCTCTAGGAGCCTTGGTAGGAGATTGTTCTCCACAAGAGATAACACAATATTCTGAACTATCACAGTACCTGGTGTAAAACAGGAGTGTCTTGAATGATAAGCCTATGAATCCTAGCTCCATCATTATCTAAAGAAACCTTGAGTTGGTGAACTGATCTCATTCCTGGCAGACTAATATAACCACAGTAACATATAAAGTTATTAAAATGGTATGCACAAATCATACACTTGTTGAAGGCTCACCAATTTTCATTATGTGTATAATACATACAGTCTGAATCCCTTAGATTTTGCATGAGAGATTTCAGAAGCCAAAGAAAGTCCTTAAGTCAGTGAGGATCAATTTTTAAAGCATTATGCTTGTTGAGTAAAAGGTAATGTGTTTTTATACAGTCTAGGAAGTGCTGTGAGCTCTCCAAGCTTCCTTCATTTATTGCTCTAATCAGCAATCCAATGTGCACAAGACCAGATTCCAAATAAAGAATATTCCTTGGAGTGAATCTGTGATGCTACTTGAGAAGTTGTTATCAGGATAGAAGAAGGATCTTTGGTTTACAAATGCTTGTGATTGAATTTTGGTGATCATTTGTTCTCAAACAGGAAAATTTGGTATTTCTATTCATTTAAGAAAAAGGTTGTTATAATTGCCAAAAAATAGGCAGAAGGCAGATTTTGTGTTTCTATCATGTTTCTCTCTAAATGTGGTGCATTGGACAGGCCTGGAGAAAACAAATCATATTTTTAAAAGTAAGCATAGAACTAAAAGGAGGCACATCAGACTTGCCGGCGACGCTGCACGTGGATGCTGACAGCCTCACCCAATCTTCACATATTAGCTGGTAGAGCCAAGTGAGTGATGCTGCATAAATATGAGAACTGGTGTTGTTAGGCATCACAGCTACCATGATATAATTAGTTACCCATTCTGAGTCCCATTCCCCAGTGGGAAGAGAAACCAAAGGGACAGAAAAAGAAAAATATTTCAGATTCAGAAACAATGCTTGTCGTTGACAGCGTTTTGCTATGAGGAAGCTCTCAACAATCTCATCCCCCTGATGCTGGCATGCAGCCAGCTGGCATTTCTGTGGGCTGCACTGAGAACCAGTGAATACCATGTGGGCGGTTGTCAACATTAGAAACAAGAAAAATAGAGGGAAAAAAATGCGTTGAGAGTTATAACATCAACTTTCAGGGCCTTTTTATTTCTATCCAGATGGCACAAATATTCCTAGGCATTGGTACCCACACAATAGGCATCCCGGGATAATAATCATAAGAGCTTTAAAGTTTAGAAAATACTTTTACATATATAGGCCAAGAACTGATATGGTAGTAGTCAGGAATATCCCCACAACTGCTGTTTTTTTATTTTTATTTTTTTAGTTTGCATATGGATCAGAGCTATCTGAACTGGTAAGAAAGTCCAGCAAAATGGAAGTACTGTGTTCTTCTCTTGTAGGTGATATAACAGGTACTCATGTGATACAGCATGTGACATGTTTGCCACCAGTTCACATTATAATGCAACGTTCATTAGTTATATACAAGTATCAGAAGTATCTTAGGGGGGCCTCTTGGCCCCTAGATTACTGGATGATGTATCACCTTAAACAAACCTGGCTTTAAGTCTGAATATTCCACCTATCATGGTACAGTTTATGATCGCTCATATTTAATTTATTTTTCTCATTTTTGACAGGAGAACATGTCATTCTGATACTTATAAAGCTGATATTGATGGATCCCCATGTGCCAAGTGTTTTTATGAGTTTTTTTGGATGTGTTACCAAATGTAGTCCATGAAACAACTGTGCAATAGGTATTCTTATTTTCCTCACTATTATTCCAATTTTCTATATTAAAAAATCAAGGCAAAAGGAGATCCAGGCGACACACTTATAAGTGACACTGTCAAAATCCCAACCCACACAGATTGGCTTCAGATCCTGGGTCCTAACCACTATGTGCATGGCCTCTCATATCCTACCTCACCTGTGTCTAAGATAATGCATGTGAAAAAATGAACCCAGTAACCCAGTGTGTAAGAAAATATTTAACAAGTGTTAGCTATCAATATTATAATTAATGTTATTAATACCATGGTAATTATTAGCCTTTGTCTTATACTTTGTTTGGGATACTCAGAAAAGGAGACTTCATTTGTTTCAAGAAGAAGATAGATTCCACAGAATCAGCAACTCGAAACAAGTCAAGTATGACAACGGACCTGCTGACACCTCAACAGAGTGGGAGTTGTATATTATGTCAGTGATGGCGAGAAGATTGGTTCAAATGCACCTACTCGGAAAGATAGCATCCCTCTCCAGTGACATGAAATAGAGCACGTACTCACACACTTAGAGAAGATGGATATGTGAAGTAGAGGTAAACATGGATAGTACAAATGGAAGGAAGGAAATCAGAGTTAAATGCCTTAAATGTCGCCACATCATAAAGCATGAACATGACACAAGGATGGTGAAAACCCCAATAGACAGGTAGAAGGATATTCAGGCCTAGATCATAAATAAGGTATTGGGAAAAACAGTAGAAGGTAAGTGGCTTTTGTTAGTGTTCAACCAGAGGCAAAGGACCTTTAATATCATCCCTTCTCATGCGTTCATATTAAACCATGAAGCTACAAAAGAATGGGACTTTCCTTTAAAAATGTCAACCTGGATGATGTGCAAATAATGTCCTCACTACTCCTTTCATGAAGTATGTGGGAGTGTGGGCAGGCTTGCCTTCGGCCCCTCCATACGGGCAACCCTGCATATGTCTAAGAATTTCATACTCAGTAGCATTACACACCCTCCAGGCCAGTGTAGTCTATGGCCACTTTTCCATTTTCCTTAGGATTATGATGAAGAAGAAGGGAGAATAAATTAAGCTTCCATCCTCCCAGCCCCAGCTATTCATGCAGTGGTTTCCAAAAGAAACAGATGGGAGGTATATGTTCTTCAAACCCTTAAGTTGCCAAGGGCCAGCTATGACCTGGCACAAAAGCACCATTTATTTGCTGTAACTCCTTCTTTATCTTCACCACAGCCTTCTTTTCTGAATATCAGGCTCACATACCTAAAATCCTACTCATTCTCTGCATTTAGATATCTAACAGGCATCTCAAATTTAGTATGTTCAAAACGGAAACTTTGATCTCCCTGTCACCAAAAGGGCTCTAAGAATCTTACCCATCTCATTAGAAGGAACTTCCCATCCTTTTTAACTCATGCAAACCTATACACTCACACCTCCAGTTGATAGGGGAAAAAATAAATTTTAACCCAATCTGATAAACTTAGATACAATAGTTTACTTATTCTCTTTAGATAGCTCAGTCTCTTCTGATCTAACAGTGTCTTTTCAGGATTTTGAACAATCTTATCCTTTCCCTGCTACTTGTCAAAATGTTGTCATGTAGAAGAATGTAGGTAATGTGACCTAATGCTGGCACTGGGGAGGCAGAGTCTGTGAATTCACTCAGTGTTCTCTGCTACAAATGGTGTAGTGAGCTTGTGCTGTAGAGGTATAATGTTTCCATCTCACATTTTTCTGAAAGTGAGATTCTGGTGTTTATTGCTAAAGTCCATAATCCCAACCATTTAAATTCATTTCCTTGATTCCCATCTTGGGATCCTCCGGCCTCTGTAGCTCCTCACCAGGCCAATTCCTCCAAGCTTTCCACAGGCCAAGGAGAGCCAGGAGTGCTCACTCAAGCTTATCCCTCAGAGCCACAGCACTATCACTCCTAAACCAATCTGGGCTATAGCAAAGATTGGAATTGTTATAAGAGCCTGCAGCCCACACCCCCCATGTACCACACCACTAGCACTCACATTCTCAGAATCCCAAAATTATGTGGATGATTCTAAAGTTCCCTTGTGCCAATGAGATGCCGACCAAACCAAGGGGCAGAAAGATCTCATTACTCTTGCTCTGTCTGCCTCTTCCCCACATCCTCCTGGAACAGAAGGGGCCAACTTCCGGCTTTCCATTTCCCTTTCCTCATGATCTCCTTCCATGCCAGGGCAGCAAGCCTCATGGCCTCGCTGATAGAGTTAGAAGAGCAATCCTCTTTAGGTAATAAAAGAAACATGTTGCTTAAAATCCTCTATATTTGATTCTTGAAAAGATAAATGAGAAGTAAGAGAATGGAGGCAAAACAAAGCAGTTTTATCTTGGAAAAAAGAAGCCTGGATTTCAAAACGACTGCTGTGATGCAAAGATCACATTTAGTTAACTATGGTATCTTGGACTGACTGTTATACAACCATTTATTGAACACTTTCTGTGGTCAATGTGTGTGAAGTGTATTTTGTAATAGTACAAGCTTTACATGCATTATCTTTTTTAAACCTCCAAACTACCCCGGAAGAAAGGCATTTTTCTTGTTCTTATTTCACAAATAAGGAAACTGAGTCTCAAAGAAGGTAAGCGGCCCAAAAGGAATATATTTAGCAAACGTAAGAGCCAGAATTCAAACCTAGATCTGTTTGTCTTGTGACCAGTACACAATGAATAGAACATTTAAAAATACATCAATGAGATTTTCGTTTTCATTTTGAAAGCGCAAGATAGTTCATCCCTCAAATTGCGTCTATAACATAAAAAGACAATTTAGTTAAAATTATTGATCACATAACACAAAGTAAATGCAGAATATATAAGGAAGGAAGGAAGGAAAGAAGGAAGGAAAGAAGGAAGGAAGGAAGGGAGGGAGGGAGGGAGGCAGGCTTGGAGGAATTGGCCTGGTGAGGAGCTACAGAGGCCAGAGGGAGGGAGGGAGGGAAGGAAAGAAGGAAGGAAGGAAGGAAGGGAGGGAGGGAGGAGGGAGGGAGGGAGGGAGGAGGAAGAAAGCAGGAAGGAGGAAGGGAAGGAAGGAAGGAAGGAGGGAGGGAAGGAAGGAGGGAGGGAGAGAGGGAGGGAGGGAGGGAAGGAGGAAAGTACATAGTCCGTAGTGTAACTTCCCAAAGACAATTACACATTTGGTAGAGTCATTATTGTGATTTTCTACTTCTCTGTGTATATCCAGACTTTAAGAACTCAATATATATTACACTCGGATTAAAACAAACACAAAAATTTTTTTGAAGACTATATAGATTATTAGACAAGACAGGGCTCTGGAGTCATACTGCTGGGTTTGCACAATACTTCTGCTCAGGAAAAATTAGCTCTATCATTATCAATACCACTGATAGCTTTCTTAAACACATCTAACCACCTCCATGAGTTCACCACCTCCTTCTGTAATAAGAAATAAATAAATTTTATTCCTGCTAATGAATGCAGCTTAAATTGTTTATTTAAAAATGCCTTAGGTAACTATCTCTTTACAAATAGTCTTTCAGATTCTGCAGCAAATATCTAGCAATATAGAAGTTAAGTGACTGTACCTACACTATGATTACAATCACACAATGTTAATCAAATGAAAAAACTCTAAAATAATTATTTTAAAAGACAGAAAAAGCTAATTGTGAAGATGACAGGATTACTGATATTATTTGTTAATTTGTTTACTGAGACAGGGTCTCGCTCTGTCACCAGCCTGGAGTGCAGTGGCGTGATCTCGGCTCATTGCAACCTCTGCCTCCAGGGTTCAAGCAATTCTCCTGCCTCAGCCTCCCAAGTAGCTGAGACTACAGGCATGTGCTACCACGCCCAGATAATTTTTGTATTTTTAGTAAAGACGGGGTTTCACCACCTTGGCCAGGATGATCTTGATCTCTTGACCTTGTGAGCCGCCCACCTTGGCTTCCCAAAGTGCTGGGATTACAGGCGTGATCCCCCACGCCTGGCCAATATTCAGTGTTTTAAACCGTTTTCAGAACTCTTAAAGGTATATTTGTTTTATAATTTTGAAAATTAATTAAATTGCCACAACAATTTCCATCCTCCACCCCATCACAGATACACAAACACAAGCACATATACACAGAAAATGCAGAATTCTTATTTAAATGCTATTTGTCTGTTACTAAATAGTAAACTCCTTAAGTGCTTTTTATGCATCTTTATACTTCTGGCACTCAGCCCAGTGTCTGGCAAATAGTAGGTACTCAATAAACATCTGTTGAGCCTTTCTAAAATATTAACCAGAGCTCTAATTGGTCTTTTCATATCACTTAACCCAAAGAAAGTGCACATATATTTGATCTATTGGTAGTGACATAGATGACCACTAGAAGCTAACATTTGATGTGTACCGACTCCAGGTAAGTTGCTGTGTTCACATTTAACATGTATTATCTTATTCAGTCCATGTGATTACCCCATGAGTTGTTGCTATCTTCTTTATTTTCTATTTCCTTTTTTTTTTTTTTTTTTGACAGATGAAGAAAAGGAGGTCCAGAAAGTTTGAGTTACGTGTCAAGGTCACACAACCAATGATAAGTTGCAGAGCTGGAATTCCACTCTGCCTGGCTCCCAGGTTAGTGCTCCTAACAGCAAGCCATGTTGCCTCTCCCATCAGCGTTGCATATGCTCAAGTTCCCTACAGATAATTCACATGCACAATAAGTAGATTGTTGATGACGGCTCTTCTCTGAGTTGTGACAGTGGAACTGCACTGTCCTATACAGTAGCCACCAACCACATGTGGTGACTGAGGGCTTGAAACATGGCTGGCTAAACTGAGATGTGCTGTGAGAGTAAAACACACACCAGATTTTAAATGTTTGGTACAAGACAGGGAATGTAAAGCAACTTAATAATTTTTTGTATTGATCGCATGTTGAAATGATAATATTTTGGATCTATTAATTATTTCGCTATTCCAAATAAAGTCTGCAATTTAGTTAAGAATATTGGATCTATGATGATTTCTTAGTGTTGTTAACTTTGCCATGATTATGCAAAATGCTGACATTAAAAGAAGCTGGGTGAAAGATATACTGGAACACCATACTATTTTTGCAACTTTTTGATGTCTAAACTTATTTCAAAATATAAACTTAAAAAAATTACTTCCACTTATTTCTTTCTACTTTTTAAAATGAGGCTTCCAGAATGTTTAGAAATGCTGTGTGTGGCTCACATTATATTTCTATTGAATAGTGCTATACTAGACCATCAAACTGCAGTAAGAACCAGGTAACATCCATGCAACTCTTCACTATCAATTGCAGCTCCAAGTCTAGAGATAGTTTAGTTTACCTAAAAAGCAGTTTTATTGTTGGAAATCTAATGGAACCATCAGTTAATGAAGCCCCATAACACCACTAAACCAAAGTGAGTAACTTTTGGATTTGTAGGTCCTCCAGTCAATCTATGACTTCAGGCAGAAATACACTAAAACTTTTCCTGGAAGACAGTCCTGCTCTTCAAAATCTCCTGTGGACCTTTCCACCATCTTCATTAGAAAACTACTCCAATTTTTCATAATATGAAAGTCAGAACATTTTTCCTCTTGACAATAATATTAAATATAATGATATTTATGGGTTTTTATTTCTTTTATATCCCCTGGGGTTGTGAAGTAGGCCAACTATACCCCCCACCTCAAAAAGGAAAAAAAACAGTCTGAAGGCAGAGAATAGGTTGTGCATTATACACTTGCTCAGAAATGCTGTGAGTTAATGCTCATGCTTGAAAAATTATATTAAACATGGTGAAGTTGTAGGGGAATGAGAAAAAAATATACACTTAAAAAAACGACAATCCCTCATTTATACTTTTGTGAAGACCATAATGAGTAAGTATAGATTAAACAAAATTAGTAACTCAAATTAGATCACTGCTTACTCCGTATTTATAAATGCAGTATGGTGAACTGATAGGGCATTTAATCACCTCTGAGTCAGGAGACCTGCATACTAGTTCTGCCTCTAAAAAGTCACTCAACCTCATTAACCCTTAGCCACCTCATCTGTAAAATGAGTAGATAGGATTAGACTGGAATTTTTCCAATCACAATGTTATGCCACTGGTAGATAATGAAATCAATGTCAAGGGTCAAGACAAACTTTCTTTAAAATGAAACAGAATAAAGGACTTCAGAATTCAATGCACAGATTAAGAGTCAACATTGTTTCATAAAACTTCCAGTATGGGCTACCACAAAATTGTTTGAGAATCCCTGTTTAAATGTCTAGAGTTCCTCATACCTCTGAGATAATATGCTCAAAACAAGAAACAAACCAGTTACAAGCAACAAATTCAATTCCGGTACTCCTCAGTCCCCACCAAGCAGTCCAGGACGCATCTGTGAGGCCTCTAAAAATGGCCACCATCAGTTCTTTCCTTCCCTGTACATACACACACTGCTCATTCATCCCCTTAACGGTGGGGATCTATCCCTACCGCTACCTATCTCCCTTCCCTTGAATCGGGGCTGGCCCCATCACTTGCTTTAATCAGTACAATATGTCAGAAGTGATGTACTCAGACAAGCCCTGGCCTTAAGAGTACTGGAAGCTTCTGCCTCCTCCTTCCTGCAAGCCACCATCATGTAACACATCAGAACTCGCTGAGACCATGCTCTCCACATGAAGAGGGCATGTGGAGAGGAATGCCTGCCCAGCCACCAGCTGTTCCCAACATCACAGCTGAAGCGGCAGACGTGTGAGTAAAGAAGCCATCTTACAGGTTCTAGCCCAGTAGACACCCCAGAGTGCAGGAGAACTGTATCACTAAGCCCAATCCAGGTTACAGAATGACGAGAAATAATCGATTGTTGTTTGAAGCCACTGAATTTGGGGGTAGTTTGTTATACAACATTAGATTACTAAAACAATGCCCATGGAATTGTCATAAAATTGCTGTGGATCATGGGAGGCTAAATGCTTGTTCACTTGTAACAAAACCTCAGTTTACTCCGAAGGGCTCATTTCACAGTGCCCAGCATCAGTGTTTACTGAGTATTTCTTGGGAACACTGGCAAATCGTGGAAAATGCAATGCAAATTGCAACAGTGCACTAGCAACATGGGGAATTTACTGGATGCAGAGTGAGGTTGTAAGATCTGAGAAGGTATATTGGATTCATGTAAATAAAGGATTTCAAACATCTCGAGATTTGTCATGTTGTTAAATTTGCTGAAGTGTGGATAGAGAGAAATATTCTGGCAGGCAAGTGGAGAAAGGAAAGCTATGCTCTTAGACTTTTCTTCTGACGTCCTACTCTATGGACAAAAGTGAAAACTGAAACATAGCAAATTATTTGCGACTGACAGCCCTTTCATTTGTACCCACAGCTGCTGTTGAGGACCACCGCTGCCTCAGCTTGATCCAATTACGGCACTGTGTACCTTATCACACAGCTTCGTTTTGTTCCTCTCCTGTCCTAGGATCTGTAGCTCATTAAGATAAGATCTGACAGGCTCGGTCAATGCTGAGTTAGAGCTAGCGGCTTCTCTTTATTTGGGCACCACCATAAGTTTCATGGACTTATATTCAGTCATACAAACAGGAGGGTATACTTTGCTGGTGCGATTTTCATTTATTCTGCTGTTATTTATCCCAACCCAAGCATTTAAACAACTAAAATTTTCCAGGCTTTTCCATCAAAAATCTCTTTTCTGTCCCCCTCACCGCCACTTCCTTTTTCATGAGGGTGATGTGCTGCCTCTTGATTAGAAAAATATCTCTAACGAGGAGGCTATAAATTCACATGGTGTTTTGTGACATGGGTCAAAATGTTCCTTATTTTAGTATTCTAGCTATTCTCCTAAAGAGCCATAAATAACAATAAATGGTAATACAGGCTCTTGTCAAGAAAATTCATCTCCTTTACCTTTTGTGAGCTTGATTTCCTTTTATTCTGACAAGGACTCAGTTCCTGACTGTCTGCCTTCATTTATCCCTTACGCTTTAGAGCTGCCTTTTACACTGGCTCACAGCATAGTCCATATGGAAATTAAATACACCCACATTTGAAATGAGCATGCCTTCCCTCACTGGTATTTGTTTCCAATATGATATATTTATTTCAGTGACAAGGTCCAGTGGGTAAAGACATGGTCAGACCAGAGTTACATGAGCAGAAAAAGGATTGAAGTGATTCCCTGGTTACTCAGGCAAAAGTAGCAGAAGGAGAAAGGGGTCCCAGAGGCCTGGTAAGTTCTGCCTGAATTATCCAGATAATTGCTTAAACCTTTAACCTGACAATGGAGACCTGGACTAAAATGACATAAGCCAATGGAAGTTTATGTAACTTATTTTTCCACGTTCCACTAATAGTGACAGAAATGAAAGTGAGTGGAGAAGCCTGTCAGGATTTAGGTAGAGAGCTCTAATTCCACGGCTGTGATATTTGTGGGGAATTCGTAAAATGTTGTAGAGGTATATTCTAAAATGAATGAAAAGGAAAAAGGAGGAAAAAATTCCAGTTCCAAAATGCTGAACTTCGGAATGCTGAAGGGCTCCAGACGAGACCTTATCCTCCTTTTCATCTACTTTCTCTCCTTGAATAATCTCCCTCCAGCCCATCATTTTAAGTACTATTTATACTCCCAAATTTATGGCTCCACCTAGGACCTCCCCGGAAGTACATACCATGTACCACTGCAGAAATCACTGCTTATTTCAAATCCTATTACTGCTAAGAAGCCACCAAGAGTTAACACTTCCTGAGTGCTTTCCATGCCAGACGCTGTCCTTAAACATTTACAGGCACGATCCCCTTTAGTTCTTACAGGTTTAGGCAGTGAAATTTATGTATCTGTTTTTTACAGATAAAAAGATGAAGGCTTAGAGAGGTTATGTGAGTTGCCCAGTGTTTCAGCTAAAAAGGAATGGAACCTGGACTCAAGGGCAGAGACATTTGATTCTCAAACCTCTGTTTATGATGTGCTGTTTCCCTATTGTGTTTGCTCTTCCTACCACACATTTGTAATTTGGCATATGCTACTTTGAATTACCATCATTATGACGATTATCATTTTATTCTTAAGTCCTGCTTCTTCCCACCCCAATGCCAGCCCTGATGACAGGGGCCTGTCTGGTGTCTCTGCACACTATCCCTACCAAAGCCTTGCATGTCCCATGATTAAATACTGTGACTGAGCTTTCACAGAAAGCCAGCATCACAATTATTAATAATAACCAGGCTAGAAGCCTAAGTCAAGAGGTTTTAAAGAGCATCTTCAGTAATCAGGGTTTTAGCTGGTTACCCAGGTCTTTAAAAAACTATAGAACATGTTGTCTGTGCTGTACCTGATTTGTAGAGGGATAATGAAATTCTATGGCTCCCTTTCCAGAATACGCTGTGTGGCGATATATAGGAACTAAATATTAAATGCAGGTCAGATTCCTTTAACTCTACAAATTATACTTTGGAGGTCACCAGGCCAAAATCTAGGAGACCAGCCTAGAAAGCCTTTTGAGGGTAGGGATTTATTATTCGTGGGACAAAAGATGTAATCAAAAGACTTGTCCCTAACACTACTGGGGATCAGCCTCTTGTCTTAAGGACTGATTTTTTTCCTGTTTTTAGCTTTTGTCAAATTGTTCTGTCATTTAGTGTCAAGTGGGGCAAGTTCTCTTTCCCTTTGTAACTAATCATTGCTGACATGTAGTTAAAAATCTTTTACTCCAGAGAATCTGCCTGTGGTGTTTTGGGTCAACCTCACCCCGTGTGAAAATACCATACATGGAGTCTCTGAGTCTGGGATCTAAAAATACAACAAGCTTGTTGTATGCTGACACTTTATAGTACATTAGGCGGGGTCATCTTTCACTGAGGCAAATGCGCTATCCAACAGGTCCACAGCAAGTGTATCACTGGCTTTGTTCAAAGTGTTCCTGGATGCTGCAAATGAAAGAGGACGATAACTCTCCACCTCTTGCCCATCCTTTGGGAAAGACTTCAGCATGGTAACTTGCTTTCTCTTGACTTTTTGACGTAGTTAACTCAAAAAGTTCAGCACTAAAAGCCATGTGGCTTTTTGTTTGTTCTGATATTGTATTATATTTTTGTAGCTGTTTATTGTTTTATTTTTAAAAATGCTATTTTTTTAAATCAACTTTATGGAGATATATATTTTTTTATTTTTTTATTTTTTTGAGACGGAGTCTGGCTCTGTCTCCCAGGCTGGAGTGCAGTGGCTTGATCTCGGCTCACTGCAACCTCTGCCTCCTGGATTCAAGAGATTCTCCTGCCTCAGCCTCCCAAGTAGCTGGGACTACAGGTGCAGGCCACCATGCCGGGCTAATTTTTTTTTGTATTTTTAGTAGAGACGAGGTTTTACCATATTGGCCAGGCTGGTCTCAAACTCCTGAACTCAGGTGATGTGCCAGCCTTGGTCTCCCAAACTGCTTGGATTACAAGTGTGAGCCACCACCACGCCCGGCCAAGATATAATTTATATATAGTAAAATTCACCCTTTTTGGTGTATCATTCCATGAGTTTTGACAAAGGTATGCAATAATATAACTACTGCAATCAAGGTTAGAACGGTTTCCTTTCCTGCAAATATTCACTTGTGCCCTTTGTAATCAACCCCTCTCCACAACCTCAGTCCTCAACAGCCACTTCTCTGTCTTTATAGATTATCCTTATGGAATTATACAATATGTAGCTGTTTAAGTCTGATTTTTTTCACTTACCATAATGCATTTGAGTTCATCGACTTTGTTGTGTGTATCCGTAATTTGTTCTATTTCTTGTTAAATAGTCTTCCATCGTAAGGATGTATCACAATTTAACCATCCACCAGTTGACACTTGAGTAGTTTCCAGTTTTTGGCAAATATGAATAAAGCCACTATTAACATATGTGTACAGGTTTTTGTATGATCATGTTTCTACCCCCGCTTTGGGTAAATATGGATTGCTGTTTAAATATGGATTGCTGTTTAACTTTATAAAGTTAAACACATATGGTGAGTATGTGTTTAATTTTATTACAAAAAAAACTGCCTGTGTTCCAAAATGGCTGTGCCTTTTGTCATTCCTAACCAACAATATGTAAGTCCTGGTTGTTCTTTATCCACCCTGGCATTTGGTACTATCAGTTTTTGCTGGCTTTTTTTGGCAGGGGAGGGGTATGTTTACTTTTTAGCCATTTAGTTGAAGATGTCTCATTGTGATTTTATTTGCATTTCCGTAAATACTAATGATGTGCATCTTTTCATGTGCTCATTTGCCATCTTTACATCTTCTTTGGAAAAGTTTCAATTCAAATCTTTGGCCCATCTTTTACTTGAGAGTTGGTTTTATCATTATTGAATTGTTATTGTTCTCTATATATTCCAGATACAAGTCCAAGACAATTAAGAGACATTCAATTAAAGAGATTAAATTTTATCTGGTGTTTACTATTGTAAGGGCCAAAAGGTTTAATACTTTTCCTCACCCATCGTAAGGGTCATAGTCGAAACTCCCATAGCAAAAAGCAAGTTAACAAGAGAAAAACATAACAGATGTATTTAATCCAAATATTATGTGACATAGGATCTTTTAGATCTTCAGAAATGAAGATAGGGCTTTTAGATCTTCATTTCTGAAGGGAAAGCTGTCGATTTTTATGCTTAGATTCAATGAAGAATGAACAGCTGTGTAAAGATGTGATTGCACAACAAGGTATGATCTAGTGCTAATAGACTGAGGAGGGAAACCCAGTGAGGCCTGTCTGTTCAGATTCTCCTTGACCTCCTTGCATAGCATTCCTTCCTCTCAGGTGTGGGGCAGGATGCCTCTGGAATAAAGATCTTCAAGGGAGGAGGGAAAAAGCAACCTTTGTAGACTTTATGGTTTGGTTTGAGGGAGAGGAATCCTAATTTCTATGACCTACATTGGGGAAAAGGAATTCTGGTTTCTATGACTCCCTTTTGGGGGAGAAAAAGGGGCAGGAGACAGAAGGGCAACAGAAGGTCAGAGTGACCTGCTCATAAGGCTCTTCTAATGTCCTTAAGTTTAAAGTACTCAGCATATCAAAATGCCATACTTTGGGTTATTGTGTTCTGAGTCCCGTTACAGCCTCTCTTTCAGCAGAACCCTGGCAAAAGCAGGAGGACTTAAACCTTTTGCAATTACAAGGCAAGAAAGTGATCAAATGTAGATATGGCCTCTTTTGAATAATGCTGCTTTCCTTTAATCTTCAGGAGACATCATTTAACGAAAGTAAACTCTTCCAGGGCTCAGCCTTTGGTGCTGTCTTCCTTACCACACATATTTCTTGGTGATCTCGTCCAGTCTGTAGCTTTAAATGCCATCTGTATGCAAGCTATTTCCACATTTATATCTCCAGCCTGACCTTGTTTTCAAACTGCAGTTTCACATCTCTGACTGCCTACTTGACATCTCTACCTCGAATTAAATAAACATTTTAAAATATAGTATGTACCAAACGA
The DNA here is from genome assembly GCF_006542625.1 of Nomascus leucogenys. Classification (NCBI taxonomy): domain Eukaryota; kingdom Metazoa; phylum Chordata; class Mammalia; order Primates; family Hylobatidae; genus Nomascus; species Nomascus leucogenys. Next base: position 77,866,714 of record NC_044392.1, read on the forward strand.
ATGCCTGATTTTCCACCCCGAATCTACTCTACTTCAGTTCCCCTCATCCCTACTGAGGGCAACTGTATTCTTCCAGTGGCATAGGCTAAAAACTTTGAAGTGACTTTTGACTCATTTCTTTCTCTTGCACCCTACGGTAAGTCCATCTGCAATGCTATTATCTCTACTTTGAACATATATATCAAGAATATGATTACTTCTCAAAAGTTCCACTGCAACCATACTGATCCTAGTCATCGTCACCTCTCACCTGGATTACTTACTGCACTATCTGCCCGAAAGGTCTTTCTGTTTCTCCCTTACTTTTCCCTTCCCACCTCCAGTCATATGCTATAGGCTACTATCAACACAGTGACCAGAACAGTCCATTAAAAAAATAATTCAGGTCATTTTACACCTCTACTTACAACCTTGAAGTGGTAAAAGTTAAAGCTAAAGTCCTCAGAATGGTCAACAAGGCTCTGTGTGACTTGTTCCCTCCCTCATTACCTCCAAATCCCTTTCTGAAAACACTTTAGGACCCTGTTATCATCACCAAATTGCAACATCAAATTTTCTATGTAACTTAAACAACTGCATTATTAACGCCAAGTGTACGGTGAGTCAATAGTAAGGTTAAAAACAAAATTTAGCAACTTGCCCACTTCTAATACTACATTCTAACTAGTAGATATTCTGCCTTCCCAGAGGTGATCATACTCTTGTTAAAAAATTAAAAATAGCCAAAAATTATTAATTACTTACTGTTTGCTGAGTACTTTTCTTTAATCTTCACAACAACCCCACATGGTGTTTAATTGCACCCAGTTTTGAGGGAATGGGCCTGCACTCAGGACTGGAGAGAACGCCTTCAAGCCAGGCCATGTGGATGACAAGTAAAGGGTAGAGGAGAGTGCAGGTGGACCAAGCTCCAAACCCACCTCATCGCTGCCTTATCCTCTTTCTTTTGCCAAAAGTAGTTCAAAAATCAAAGAAAAAAATACAAAGATTATTTCTTCTAGGTTTCTTATAAAAAATATATCAAAGGTAAACATTTTTTTGCTTTGTAAATGTTCTATACATGCCTCTTTCTTCCTTTATTTTTTTTTTCTTCTTCTTCACCCATGCCCAAGTAGGTGGCAAAGACCTTGTAGCCTTGGGAGAAATGCTGTCGGTGAAAATCCTGGAACTGTAAAGAGAATAGTGAATTTATGGGAGAGGAATCAAGTTCTCCTACCCTGGAAACCAGCCAGCCTGATCGATATATAGATCTACTTGGCTTTATGCACTAAATGTTCCTGAAAAGTTGTCTATAAGATAAATATTTGTATACAAAAATCATGTAGGCTCACTCTCTTCCTTTGTGATTTTAGAAATGTGTTCCCAAATACAAAGAAAAATATTTACCTCAATATTACAAAATGCTGCTGGTGAAGCCAAACATGTACTTTCAGGAATATTCTGACTTTGTCAACACCACTCATGTAAGAACCGACAACCAATCCATATGGTTCATGTAAGAACCGACAACCAATCCATACGATCGTTGATACTCCTGTAAAAGCACAACTATGTCAAAACACACAATCAATCCTCTTTCAAATATTTAAACAGCCTTCTTAGGCCTTGATGCTGGATGTTTAATAAAACCCAGCAAAAAATATATAAAAATACTTTCAGAGAAGTGTTTAGGTGTCCCCTGCTTTGCAGTTAACAGTTAAGCTGCTACTATCCCTTTAACCAGCCACACACTCCTTCACTAATCAATAAAAGTTTGCTAACCTTAATGAGTATCTAACTGATAAAAAAGAGATTCTATGTCTCTTCCATGATAAGAACAATTGTAGTGTCACCTGAGATAAGAGGAATCTTTTTGCTACTTCTATATAACCCTGAAAACTTTAAAGTGAGATGTCATTTCTCACTCAGTAACCCACTAAATAATACACTGAGGGCAAAATCAGAATGTGCCCTCAGTGTGTTAGCTACATAGGTGCCATTCTGTGCAAACTGGAGGACTCATATTTGGGAGAATCTTGATCGACTTCTCTGTAAAAATATGCATAGTAATATCAACCTTATAAAGTCATTCATAGAATTAAGTATTAATTTACTCACATGTATAATCTAATTTAACCTTCATCAATCATGCAGTAAGGATTATCTATCACAATCTGACAGATGTAGAAACTGAGAGTTGAAGGGTTTAAGTCACTTACTCAATGTTAAGCAGCTAATGGGATTTGAATTAGGTCTTTCTTAAGACAAAGACTGTGTTTTCCTTTTTAACAGAGCAATTATCTTATGGTGGCCCTCAAATAAGTTTGTACATTTATGATGAAAGCATTAATCAGCAAACAAGTAGTTGTTGAATAAACAAATGTAGTAAGTGTGTAAATGTGCATGCATGTGAACTACATAATGTGTATGCAAATTTACACCATGGAAATTCTGTTACCTATTACAGCCAGCGGAATAGAATGCATCCTGAATAGAAAGCTACCATGCATAACCAATTATGAAAGAATTATAAGAAACAAAACACAAAAACACCACTAGCTCTATGCTAAACATAGCTTCCTTTTTCTTGGAATGAATTCAGAAGTTTTCTAGACAAATTTTATTTATTTAAATAAGAGCTATTGGCTTTGGAAGATTTTCATCAAGCCAGGCTATTCAGTGAAGAAACAAATGCATTTGTGCCTAATAATCATATTATTTCTGAAAAATAAAGCAATCACAATTATAAATATGGGCAAACATTGCCAAATTTTCTGATATAATGTGAGGAAATGCTTATATTGTTACTAAAACATTTGAATTATTAATAGACCTGTTATTAAGAGTGTTGACATTTTGGTTGATTTTTCAACAGCCCTTAATAGAGTGGGGTTTTTTGCAGTCTGGTGAGGTTACCAGGCCAATTTACAGGTCCCAGTTGTAGAGACACAAAAGCCATTATCAGCCAAGGCTGCAAATTCCCAGTGAGGGACACTTCGTTGCCACCACTGGTGGCAACCACTGTTTCCAGTCTCCCTAGCTCAGGGATTCCCTAACAAGTTGAAGACTGAATGAAATGAAAAGAACACAACTCTTGGGATCAGGTGTCCTTGGCTCCAATCCCAATTTCTTTATTTATTCTTCCATTTAATAAATATTTATTTTCATTAATCAGACACTAACCACTTTCTTAGGAGTTATCAAAACAAAGACCAGTGACTGTAGGTGATGTAAAACTCCAGCAGCCTTCCTCCCTCACTGGACCCTCCTCTGTGGAGGGGGTGTGGGAAGGACTTTCATTTTAAAAATCACACCAGCAAACTGCATGGAGTAGTTTCTGACCAAAGGGAAGGAGGGTTCTCTGCATTTCTGGGTCACTGACCAGTAAAATATAAAAGTGTGTTTCTATTCATGTCTTTGAATAGGGCATAACAGATGGGGAAGCGAGTGTCCTGCCCATTCCCCTCTGCCGGGGCTCTGACTGTCCTAATATAAGCTATTGGCGCCTAACCTCAAGTACCTAGGGCTCTGCCCCAAGGGTCTTGTTTCTAACAGAGGGCAGGGGCTGCCAGAAATGCTTGGGGAGTTAATCCCTCCTGGAGCAGCACTCAATAATGGAGGGGGAGAAAAATGGCCACCTTTCCCAGTCCATGTGAGACACCTCTGTGGTAATTTCCTCAGTCTCCCAGGGTGTGGGAGGACAGGGAGCCCTGCACATTTTGTGGCTTCCTTTCATCGTCTTCCAGACTCACTTCCTCATTCCCCTGTTAGTGTTTCCTGAGACCACCTTCCAAATGAATGAGTTATGCTCAGATCCTTGTCTCAGGGGCTGCTTCTGAGGGACTCAACCTAAGACAAAGGTTTCGTGTCTTCAGTAATTTTTTTCATAAGACAAAAGAACATGTGTAAAACTTAACATGCACTCTCAAGGCACAGATCCCACCCCACCCTCCTTCGGTAGCACAGCCTCTACTGCTATCTGGTGAAAATTGACCTGTGAGTCCTCCTCCCTCCTCCACCCGCAGTCCTGTGTCAGAAAGAAATTTGGGAACTAGAAAAAAAGAGATTTGGATTTGGTGCTATTCATGTGAATTAATCTAAGGAAATTTAGAACTTCAGAATATAATCCAGGCAGGGAGGCATCGAGTGTGTCTTTAACAAATAAGGCCAGGAACATTCTCAAAAACGAAACAAAACACCAAGTTCAAAGGTATGTGGAGGCTGGGCTTATACCTGTAATCCCAGCACTTTGGGAAGCCAAGGAAGGAGGCTCACTTGAGGTCAGGAGTTTGAGACCAGCCTGGCCAACATGGTAAAACCCCATCTCTACTAAAAAGACAAAAATTAGCTGGGCATGGTGGTGTGTAATCCCAGTTACATTAGGCTGAGGCAGTAGAATCGCTTAAACCCTGGAGGCAGAGGCTGTAGTGAGCCGAGATCCCGCCACTGCCCTCTAGTCTGAGTGACAGAGCAAGACTCTGTCTCAAAAAAAAAAGTATGTTGAGAAGGAGAAATATAATAAAATCTGCCACAAAGATTAGGCACAGTGTCTGTTGGTGGGACTGTAAACTAGTTCAACCATTGTGGAAGTCAGTGTGGCGATTCTTCAGGGATCTAGAACTAGAAATACCATTTGACCCAGCCATCCCATTACTGGGTATATACCCAAAGGACTATAAATCATGCTGCTATAAAGACACATACACACGTATGTTTATTGTGGCACTATTCACAATAGCAAAGACTTGGAACCAACCCAAATGTCCAGCAATGATAGACTGGATTAAGGAAATGTGGCACATATACACCATGGAATACTATGCAGCCATAAAAAAATGATGAGTTCATGTCCTTTGTAGGGACATGGATGAAGCTGGAAACCATCATTCTCAGCAAACTATTGCAAGGACAAAAAACCAAACACCACATGTTCTCACTCATAGGTGGGAACTGAACAATGAGAACACATGGACACAGGAAGGGGAACCTCACACACCAGGGACTGCTGTGGGGTGGGGAGAGGGGGGAGGGATAGCATTAAGAGATATACCTAAGGCTAAATGACGAGTTAATGGGTGAAGCACACCAACATGGCAAATGTATACATATGTAACAAACCTGCACATTGTGCACACGTACCCTAAAACTTAAAGTATAATAATAATAAAATTTAAAAAAAAGATTAGGCACAGTGTCTTACAAAGGAAAGCATCTGAGAAGGGTAAGGAAGGCAGGCGTTGAGGGGAGGAGGAAGTGCTTTCAACAGAACCAGCAGGCTCTATGTGAAAGTTTATTCTGTGTTCTGGGAAAGACTGGAGAGAAGGAAAAAGCCACGATAGGCAGGAAAGGCCTGAGACCCAACATTTTGGAATTTGCTGGACACGTCAAGGATACTATGGCTCCATTATTCTGGCCAGGGTGTTGAATTTCAAGGCCTATTGGAGGAAAATGGAAGGGGATAGGAATGATGCTGGGAACACAGATGGGGAAGGGCTTTAAAAGGATGGGCACAGAGAATGGGGTGAATTAGTGAATAATAAGGTGTCCACTTGGAATATCCTGAAGGCCTATGTGCAGTGCAGAAGCGCCACAATTTCGCTGCCCTCACCTCCTGACTCTGGTTAGAGAGCCATTACATGAGCGCTTCAATAAAGAGCTGCCAACGTTCATCAGCCTATTTGTTCCAGAAGTCAGTGAAGCAGACATTGCAGACAGCCACACTGTAGACTGGCCGATGAGGAAGAGGATTTACCCTCTGACAACCTGGGAAACAGCCTGGCCCATTGGATGGAGAGAACTGGACACCTATACAGGAAGGGCCTAGTCAGCTGTCTCCAATATTTCATTTTCTTCCCCACTCAGCTCATGCACTTCAAGGTAAGAATGTTTCCATCCACCTGGCTCTCTATCCTACCCCAACACACATATATACATTTCCATGAATTAATGTTCAAGGAGGCTTGAATTTTTACTCAAAGAGGCATTTGGGGGAGGGCAGTGTGGCTGTGGTTATTATTATATTTGAAGGGTGTTGAGATAGAAAAAGAGAAAGCAGAAGTGGTGGCATGGTAGCCTTTGGGTCACCCACTCATTCTCCTCTCACCACCTGTCTGGTGGACATCAGTCTGGAATACAAAGAGAGGGAGACTTTAGGACAAAAAGAGCTTTATTCATAGATGATGTTATGCAATTCTGGGCCTGTGTTAGTCAGGGTTCTCTAGAGGGACACAACTAGTAGGTTAAATGTATATATGAAAGGGAGTTTATTGTGGAGAATTGACTCACACTATCACAAGGTAAAGTCCCACGATAGGCCATCTGCAAGCTGCACAGCAAGGAAGCCAATGGTGGATCAGTCTGAGTCCCAAAACCTCAAAGGTAGGGAAGCCGACAGTGCAGCCTTCTGTGGCCAAAGGCCCGAGAGCCCCTGGCAAATCACTGGTGTAAGTCTAAGAGTCCAAAAGCCAAGTAACTCGGAGTCTGATGTTTGAGGGCAGGAAGCATCCAGCACAGGAAAAAGATGAAGGCCAGAAGACTCAGCAAGTCTGCTCTTCCATCTTCTCCTGCCTGCTTTATTCTAGCCTCCCAGCAGCTGATTAGATGGTGCCCACTCAGATTGAAGGTGGGTCTGCTTCTCCCAGTCCACTGACTCAACTGTTAATCTCCTTTGGCAACACCATTATAGACACACCCAGGAACAACACTTTGCATCCTTCAATCCAATCAAGTTGACACTCAATATTAACCATCACAGGGCCCAAATTAAGTTACTCTGGAACCCAGGTGCAAAGCACAACAGAGATTTGGGGAGAAGGCCTTTCCTTTCTCTCTCCACTAGTGGGTCTCCAGCCCCACTCCACCCCCATTATTGTGCAGCTCAAGTCCCCTAAAGGCTACCGAACTACAAGATTACTGCTGAGCTGAGCAGTCTTCCTCCTCAGAACACAGCCAAGGCTAGGGAAACACCTTGCAAAGAATTTGAAAGACTAAATCCTACGTGACTGTATCCCAGGGTGGGCCTGCACACAAGAGAATCAAGTTGGTAGGGGAAGGGGAACTGGGATTCTCAAATGAGCAAGAGGTGCCTCTGAGCTGTTGACGTTCAGGTAGTAGTCTTGTTTATGTGCCATCATGTGGAGGACCTAGGGCTTTCATGTGACATGAGTAGTTAGGCACCAAGAAATGTGATGCATAAGTAGTTGTCACAGAGCTCACTGCTGGCCCTACATTAGTGAAGATAATTCTTCAGAGCCCATTTGGGGACAACTAAGATATATGGAATTGATGCTATAGCCTTTGAAACATTTCCTAACTCTGAGAGACCGATGAGAAAAAAACATGTCTGTAAAAGAAGAGGAATGCCAGGATGAAATCAGAAATGGGAGTCAAATCCACCTTGTGCTTCTGAGTGTTGTGAAACTTACCATCAGAGAGGCAGCTTCACCTCTCTCAGTTCATTAGGAAAAATGCATGATTCTAGAAGCAAAGAGAAAGAGAAAAAATTAAAATCACCTTTTGTTGATTTCTCCTGTCATTCTGGCTGTCACTTAAACATCTGCTTAATTTCTGGAGAAGGGCATTTGAACAGTTGTATTTAACTTTGCACTGGAGTTGGTTGCCCATCTTTTGTTAGTAATATGGTTTGGCTGTGTCCCCACCCAAATCTCATCTTGAATTGTAACTCCCACAATTCCCATGTGTCATGGGATGAATCTGGTGGGAGGTGATTGAATTATGTGGTGGGTCTTTCCTGTGCTGTTCTCATGATAGTGGATGAGTCTCATGAGATCTGATGGTTTTAAAAATGGGAGTTTCCCTTCACAAGCTCTGTCTTTTCCCTGCTGCCATCCATGTAAGATGTGACTTGCTCTTCCTTGCCTTCCACCATGATTGTGAAGCCTCCCCAGCTATGTGGAAATGTAAGTCCATTAAACCTCTTTCTTTCGTAAATTGCCCAGTCTTAGGTATGTCTCTGTCAGCAGCATGAAAATGAACTAATGTAGTTAGGCCTTGTGAAAATGCATCACTTTAACTGATCATTAGAGAAATGCAAATCAAAATGAGATACCATCTCACTTCAGTCAGAATGGCAATTATTAAAACGTGAAGAAACAATGGGTACTGGTGTGGAGAAATAGGAAAACTTTTACACTGTTGGTGGGAATTTAAATTAGTTCATCCATTGTGGAAGACAGTATGGTGATTCCTCAAGGATCTAGAACCAGAAATACCATTTGACCCAGCAATCCATTACCAAGTACATACCCAAAGGAATTTAAATCATTCTACTATAAAAACACATGCATATGTATGTTTATTGCAGCACAATTTACAATAGCAAAGTCATGGAACCAACCCAAATGCCCATCAATCATAGACTGGATAAAGAAAATGTGGTACATATACACTATAGACTTCTACACAGCCATAAAAAGGAATGAGATCATGTCCTATGGAGGGACATGGATGAAACTGGAAGCCATCATCCTCAGCAAACTAACACAGGACAGAAAACCAAATACTGCATGTTCTCACTCATAAGTGGGAGTTGAGCAATGAGAACACGTGGACACAGGGTGGGAAACAAGGCCTTTTCGGGGGTGGGGGGCGAAAGGAGGGAACTTAGAGGACAGGTCAATACATGCAGCAAACTGCCATGGCACACGTATACCTATGTAACAAACCTGCACATTCTGCACATGTATCCTGGAACTTAAAGTTAAAAAAGAATTAGGAAAAAAAGTGTCACTGAAGGAAAAATGAATGGAGGAAATAAATCACTGTGCAAGGGAAAGAAATGTGTGATGGCTCATCAAGAACTAACCTGCATTTGAATAAGACAAAATTAATGACTAGCCACAATTATGCATCCTGTAAATCCCAAAGAATGAAAACCATCTCAATCTATTAAATTGGATGGCCCACCACCATCACCACCACTGCCCATTCATTCAGCACAGCAGTGGAGACAGATCACCCCCCCAATCTGTCTTGTATCTAGAAGGTTATTGAAATGACCGTTGGACTGACTTGAGGATGATTTCATCAAACAATTGGCCAAACAGCCAATTTAGCAGTCCTTTGCTTGTTAGCAACTTGCCCTCCTTTCACCTGCCAAGGAATTAATTGTTTAATTAACTTGATTGCCTAGATTAACTAGGTCAGTTTTGTGAATAGACATTGCCTTCAAACTTGTATTCACAATTTATTAAAGATTGTGCTTTATTCTGAGATACAAAAGGTACAACACTAGAGGTCAGTAGTTCAAGGCTCTTCTCCTTTTTGGTAACTGAAGAACTACGAGACCTTTTTATGACTCAGTGTCTTCATCTGGAAAATGGGCTGAGCAGTGACTTTGGGGCTCGGAGTCGCTGTTGATATTCTCTGATGCTTCAATTCTGGTAGCAAAGCAGAGAAATGCATTTGGAAACTCCCATGATGCGTTTTACACTGTCACAGGCAGTTTTATGAGATGTGAGACCTTCTCATGGCAAAATTCACTTCTCCATTGCAAGGAAATTAGTAATTGGCTTCCTCAGTAAGCTTGATCTAATTCAACCTACACATTCTGGAGGGCAATTGGGCAGAAAAACCTCAGAAGCTATATAGCCAAAGAAAACTTTCTGACTTTAGGAGTTAGGTAATATATTTTCAAAATAAAGAGTATACTTGGGAAAGTTCCTTTGTGAGATTCAACACAGAATAACAAAAAGTTAGGACTTGGGAACTTTGACTAAGAAAATGTACACAGGAAAGACCAGGCTGGAGAAAACACTGAGTCCAAGGCTAATATGGATCATGAAGATATAAATTGCTTGGTTCAGGCTGGGTCTGTGATGAGAGCCTACTATAATTACAGACATGTTTTACTTGCATTATCTCATTTCTCATTACTAAAATAAATAACCCTCTGAGGTGATTACTGATCTTGTCTCCATTTTCCAGATGGTGAAGTGAGGACTCAGACTAAGCATCAGCCATTGCTTAAACCCAGGTATGTCTGACACCAAAAGCTGTGATATTTCCCTTTACCCAATCCTTTAGGACACATTAAGCTGCCAAGTAGGTTGGTGCTTAGTTTTGGAAATACAGGTCCATTCTGAGTGGTCAGACCATACATTTCCTCATAAAATCTCTTGTGGTCACATTGGATGCCAGTCTGATGGCTTGGGGTTACTAGGTCATGTCGAGGTAGTCTGCAGAAGTTGAGTTTAAGGAAAAAGGAAGATTAAAATCAAAGAGCATGTCTTTCAGATTTAGTTGAAATCTTGGGACTCCCCTCCCATCCACTTAGGCCAGATGGGAAACAGTGTGAAATTGAACACAAAAAAATGTTGAAAGGGATATATATTAGAAAAAAATAACTCAAACGGGTTCAACCAGAAGCACCTAATCTTGTCTCACTTCACGTATTCTCAGCTCTGGTCTTCACATCTCTTCACTGCAGAGAGAGAAGTAAGATCTGCCCACTCTGCTTTTCCAGCATGCTGTAAAAGTAAATGAGGCCAGGCATGGAGGCTCAGGCCTGTAATCCTAGCACTTTGGGAGGCTGAGGCAGGTGGATCACCTGAAGTCAGGAGTTCAAGATCAGCCTTGCCAATGTGGTGAAACCCCGTCTCTACTAAAAATACAAAATTAGCTGGGTGTTGTGGCACATGCCTATAATCCCAGCTACTCAGGAGGCTGAGGTAGGAGAATCACTTGCACCTGGGAGGCAGAGGTTGCAGTGAGCCGAGGCCACGCCATTGCACTCCAGCCTGGGTGACAAGAGTGAAACTCTGTCTCAAAAAAAAAAAAAAAAAAAAAAAAGTAAATGAAAATGTGTGAAAAGTGTTTCAATCTTACCGAAATTGGTTAAATGAATTCAGGGTGCTCTTCGTTATGCATTATTACAAATTATCATTGGTATCATAAGTAGCAGCCATTTAAAAGAGCTCTACCCTATCTCCATGCAGAGACTTATTTCTGCCACCCACTCAGTGGTTTTTGATAAAACAGATCTTTCTGTTGTAAAGAAAACCAGCAGCTGGCTATAAAACTATTTGCTTGGGATTATCTTTTAAATGACACAACTCTAGCAAGTTCCTACTCCATAATATACTTTTGAGTTCTTCTTTTAACCCTCTGCATATTTTCATCTCTTTTCCGTGTGTGTGTGCATGTGCGTTTATGTGTGTGTTAAAGCCAGACTTTCAGGACTGAGATAGAACAAATGAATGCATCCTCAGGGGAAATGCTAAATCAGTGACATGAAGGTGATTTAAAGGTCTTGAGGGTCATCCAATATTATTAAGCTTAAAGCATAGCCCTGACTTCCAAGGAAATAGAGCCAGCTGAAACTAGCATCCTCAAATTTAAAAACTAAAATAAAAAAGAATGTTGTATTACAACTCCCATGTTAAAATAACTCAAAAAGAGAAAGACATTTCCAGAGAGAAAATAATTTTTTCTCTAGATTCATTACATAGGCGAGTTCAGCGCTTTTCTGAATAGCTCTGTGCAGGAGGATGCTTTTTAACTGAATTTAGTCCCCACTTTAAATTCTGTTTCTTAGGGCAAGAAAGCTTTTTTTAGAGCAGAGCCAGGTAACAGTCAGCCTCCTGGATAGTCTGAAGCTTATGAAAGTCATACTCATGCCTTTCATCTCTCCATAAAACTGTACACTCTCCTGATTACCCCAAATTACAATGTTTGCTGCTACTCTCTTTAATCAGATTTGAGCAATTCTGTTTAGTTAAAAAAAAAAAAATCAAATGGCATTTCCCTTTCATAAGGCTTTGCACTTCATAAGAGGAGTGAATTCTCTTATTCTTCATAGCTCCCCATGAGAGATTTTTCCATTAATGTTTTGAAGCCATGATTGTTGTATATCAAGATACTCAGTCTTGGCCCCATGGTGGTGGATTGGATTACTTTGCTGATTTCTTACCTGCAGTGTAAGACTCCAATGTAGATTAGGACATGGTTTAAGAGGAATTATCTCCTTTTTTTAATAGATCACATACTGAGTCTCAAGCTCCAAATTCAACAGAAAATCAAGCTAATTGTTCATTTCTTCCAGGATATCCCTGAAGGATAATTGACCTCTGCAGAGCAACTTCTTAGTAGGAAACTAAATAATTAAGTTGAAGGAAATACATTTCTTGTTCATGATTCCAGTTGTAAAGGGTTTTTTTGTATGTGTGATGAGATCATCACCCTGCATGCACTTTATACAAAAGATAAGTGCACCTGTTTCCCCAGTCTGTATTGAACTAGCTATTTTAAGCAAGACACATATCCAAATGACTATTATAGATAAAATCTATACCTTTTAAGGTTATTGAAAGAAAATATTCTCACTCACATCAGGCCTCTCCTCATCTAATCTGCACCAATTGGGTTAATCTTTACACTAAAATCGCCCTACAAAATGATCTGGAAACATACAATATAGACAGTTTTATTAAATAATAGGTTTCATTGTTTTCCTCAATTGGTACATTTATATTATTTTAATATACTATGCCTAACTGCCTGTCCTATACATTTTCAGCAGTGGCAGTGATTCATACTTCCCAAACAATAAGAAAAGAATGCTATCCACAAACTCCTAATTCAGTAAGTGCACAAATCAAGAGCCCTGATGAGGCAGTTGTACCTTCGATGCTGTTTATAAGCTTCTCAATGAAAAACATTGTAATATACGGTCTTCTCAAAATAAGAGCACACTGAAAGAGAACTAGTATTTGCTCCAAACTCATTAAAAATTACTCTTCAATTACAGAGGGCTTGGCATTTCCTGGAATCAATTCCAATTTAAATCAATTCAGTCAACGTAATTTTTAACTTAATAGTTATAACCTCCAAACAAAGTTTTGCCATTAAATATTTCAAGGTGCTAGAGAAAGAGGAAGTGGTGCTCCCCAGCATAGCCTGAGGCACGGGAAGTCTGCCCTCAGAGAGGACAACTTTGCTTGCTCACTGCACATCCTAACCACCCCCAAAGTCTCTAATTTGTAAATTGCTGAATCAGTTTGTGCACATTTGGAAAATTACTGCTTTCCTGCAATTTTCTGTAAGCTATTGCTAAATTGTTCTGTTGAATGTTAGTGAAAAATTATATTTTTAAACCACCTCTGAATCCTAAAAGCCCATGGCACAGTATTCTGTTTGTGTGAGCAATTTAGCTTTATTAAGCAGCATGACATAGACTGAGCGAGCTAAGAAGCTTGGTACAGTATGTGCCCCAGAATGATTAGCCAGAGAAGCTAATCAGTCTCCATCCTGATTTTGCGAGCGGAATGGACACCTAGCAAGGAAGGAGGTTCTCTCTGGGCTGCTTTCCAGATAGACCTGACTCCCTATTTTGCCTTGGATATTATTAGAGAAATTGTTCCAGACAGTGGAAGTTTGGAGAACAGCACTTTCCAGACAGCATTTATTTCTGAACTTCTCTGTATTCAACCTTTTACCAAACCACCAGTTATACAGTTTGCTTTGCTCATCTTGGGCAATAAGGTAATACGATGCCCAAAAAGAGTTCAAAGTACTCTATTCCAAAGGCAGAATTTGTCCATTCACTGGAAAAATGGATTAAGGTAACCCAGCTATAACTCCAAAGGCGAGAAAGACACATTTAAAGTTGTCTGTTAGCATACAAAGTGATGGTAGCTCTGCAGACCAAGGCAACAGAAATGGTTACTGAAATCTGTTAGTCTGTTTGTGTCCTCCGACTCATCCCCTGACTGGAAGTTTTAGAAAGGACGTATTGAAAGGAAACTTGCAGAAATTCAGTGACTCGTCCTGTGATGTGCTGTCATGTTTCACTGTGAGAAGTAATATTCTTGCTGAGCAGTTTGTTCCACTATAAATCTTTAGATATGCAGCCTTCTCTAAGACTATTGTATGAATTTAGGCACACCATTCTGGAAACTAAATTAGCCTGCATTTACTGGGAAGTTGAATGCAGCCAGACTAATGGTAGTGCAAGTGTAATTGGTTCCCACCATGTGTCACTGTGTATACTTCTCAAGCCCCAGAAAAGATGCATTATGGGACTAATTTTTAAATGTTAATGGATATTGGACACTTGCCAGACACCCAGCTGTGCACAAAACACTGAGATGGTAAATAGCTCATGATCTGTTTAGAAACAAATGATGATGGTTTTTAGGATTCCATGGGACTGACGGCATGGCTACTCGCTCAGACTTGGAGGCTGACCCCATTAATGGCATTGAAGGGAAGCGTTCTGATTTTTACCATCAAAATTAAAGAGCAAGGGCATTGTGTTAAAGCCTAAATTATTTTTGATTAATATTAAGGAAAGTCTAGTCTCTCACACCTATTAACCTTACCTGTGTTAGCATAGCTGTTTGACAAGTGTTTTTGGTTTGTTTGCCTGTTTTCCATGGGATTGGGTCAAAATGAGAATGTCTTTATCAATTAGCTTGGGTGTGAACACTGCAGTCACAATGACCTGCTGGCTTGTGCTTGCAAAGTCAGCCTCGCTCTCCCACCACACACCCGCCACAGGGCTGACAGAATGGCAACAGGTTTCCTTTCACTCGATCTGTTGCTCTTATCATTTTAATTAAAAGTCAACGAATGGATCATTTTCTGTAAATTCTTTCTCTAAAAGGTCTTACTAATTGTATACACTCTGTCAGCCAAGCCTACTAGAAATGGCTTCTTTTTGTTAAAAAAAAAAAAAAAGTATTGATGATGAGCTGTTTTTTATTAAAACACCATTAGGAGGAAGTATCATTCTTAGCATAAACATAGGAGAGAAATGGAGGCAGGGCGTTGCAGCCTACTGTTCCTCTGCAAAGAGGCACAACAGGCTGGTGTATTCTGCATCTAAAATGCCATCTGAGGCTATCAGCCTGGCTTAAATATTTCATCAGCCAAGGAGAATATGAACATGAGCCGAGCTGGTCTGACATCATTTCTGGAGATGTGTGAGAAGCACTAGGGGAGCTCTAGTGTGTTGGCAGTTCAACCACTAGCAATTTGTGTAGGGTGAAAGCAAGAGAAAATGACAAGAGAGGGAAGGTGCTGCCATCTGAATTCAGCTAGCATAAAAGTAAGAAAGTTTGGATTGGGAAGACTCTTGGCAATGATGCTACCCTTTTAGAAATTAGTAAGGATAACTCACTTCAGGAGGTGGCTTTATGTTAGAAAACTTTGTGGATGGATCTTCTGAGTAGCCAGCTTTCCTATTTTCATCTAGTATTATTTGATTGTCCTTAGCAACAAGAGGACTTAAGCCATGGTGTTGGTCCATTTTCCTCAAGGGCAGTTTAGACCAAAAGACTCTGATGACTGAAAGATACAGATTCAAGTCCTGGTTCTGCCACTTACCAAAAACAGTGTAATTTGAGGCAAATTGCAGTCTCTCTAAACTCCGCTTCTGTAACCCTAAACAGGATTATGACTAAAGGTATGTAAAAGCATCTAGGGCACAAGAGTACTTAATAAATGCCAGTAAGTAAAACTTTGGCCATGTCCATGTAACAAGAGACAATAACATTTTGAAGCTCTTTATATTTTTTCCTTATTTTAAATTGCAAGAATATAGTATTAAAAATAATATACCTCTTATATAACATTTTTCTTTAAAAAATTTTCCTTTTTGATAGAAGCTTACTGGAGGGTGTATAGTAGCAACTGATTTTTGGGTATCTTCTAGATATTTCACTCTTCTGCATCTTTTGCATCTTTACGAAGGAGAACCTAGGACAAATGACACAGAAAGCATTAAAAGGATAGGAATTATTTTTCCGCAAACCTAGTTTCCCCAAATCATCAGAGACTGAAGGTCTGAGTTCCTCACTTACTAAAATACAGATTTTAAAGGCTCAAATGGAATCTGAAATGGACTCTCCTTATTTGAACTAAAGCTATAATTTGGGGTGTCCTACAACTTGGTTTGGGGAGTCAAGTATTTTATTAAAGACTATTTTCAAACCATGGATTCAAATATTACTCTTTAAAAAGAGCTTTATTGATATATAATTCAAATAACCATAAATTCATCTATTTAAAGTGGATAATTCAATGGCTTTTTGCATATTTGCAGATATGTGCAACAATCAACAGAGACAATTTTAGAACATTCTTGTCACCTTAAAAAGAAACTCAGTATTCTTTTGACAATCACCCTGCTATCCCCTCCCCCAAACCCTAAGCAACCACTAATTTACTTTTTGTCTTATAAATGTCCCTATTCTGTATTTTCATGTGAATAGAATCACACAACATGTAGTTTCTCTCACTTAGCGTGATGTTTTCAAGGTTTACCCATATTGCAGCAGGTACAAATACTTCATTCCTTTTAATGGCCAAATAATATTCCATTGCATGTTGTTTATCTGGTTGCCAGTTCATGGACATTTGGATTGTTTTCCTCTTTTGTCTATTATGAATAATGCTGCTATAGGCATTCATGTACAAGTTTTTGCGGAAACGTATATTTTCTTTTGTTTCTTTCTTTCTTTTTTTTTTGAGATGGAGTCTTGCTCTTTTACCCAGGCTGGAGTGCAGTGGTCTATCTCAGCTCACTGCAACCTTTGCCTCCTGGGTTTAAGCGATCCTCCCACCTCACCTTCCTGAGTAGCTGGGATTACAGGTGCACACCAGCATGCCTGGCTAATTTTTTTGTGTTTTTAGTAGAGACAGGGTTTCACCATGTTGGCCACGCTGGTCTCAAACTCCTGATCTCAAATGATCTGCCCATCTCGGCCCCCCAAAGTATATACTTTGGAGCGGAATTGCTGACCATAAGGTAATTGTTTAATCATGTGAGGAACTGCCATGCTATTTTCCAAAGGAGTTGCACCATTCACATTCCTACCAGCAAGAATAAAGGTTCTGATTTCTCCCTGTCTTTGCCAATACTTATTGTTATCTAACTTTTTGTTTCTAGCCATCCTAGTGAGTTTGAAGTGGCATCTTGTGACTTTGATTTGCATTTCTCTGATGACTCATGATGCTGAACATCTTTTCCTGTTCTTGTTGACCATATCTTAATCTTAACCATTATTATAAGGTAACATCTAAGTGAGTAGACTTTAGAATCAAATAACTAACTGCAATATCTTATTAGCAAATATACATAAAAGGAGAAGTTTATCAATACTGCCCAAAGTTCTGAACACTGAGCTGTGGATGACAGTAAATGAATATGTGAGTAAACTTGTGTGAAAGCAATAGTACAGGACACTTCCCTACTGAACTCACTATCAGCTTTGCCAGTCAAAAGACTTTTGTGGCAAGGAAAAGGGATGTATACTTCTCTTCCCATCTCAGAATATCAGATCTAGTTGAAGCCATCGATGCAAAATGTTCTCTTAGGCATAAGAAAACTGAGGACTAGGGAATTAAAGTGACCTGCTTCAACCATTTAATGACAGAACCCATGTCCTGGCCCTGACCTGTCAACCCTTTGACACAATTTCCTCTCTCCCGCTCCATTCCCCATGGGCTCTAATTCTACTTCTCATCCGTTATTGTAAGCCCCCTGGAACCCTTTAGACCCCAGATTTTATAATAGTCCCCATGTGATGTCTTTGTGTTAGCCTGCTGTCCAAAATACCTGTGATTACTTTGTGTGCTTAGATGTGTGTATTAGTTTCAAAATATTTTGTTTTTCAAAATGCCATGAGCTCAGCATGATACATTCGAAAGTTAATTACCTGAGCAGAATCATAAGGATATAGATTTGAATGGTTCCACACAGACCATCTTCAAACTCTTCTCCAAAAGCAGGCAGCCCCCTGTGACTGCCTCTGACAGATGGCTACCCAGCCTTATCTGGAACACTTTCTTAAGAGCTTGTAACTTTCAGATGTAGTAGAACTTTAATCATTACTAAGTCCTCTTCTATACTGAGCAAAGTCTGCCTCCCTAACCTTCCCCATTGGTCCCAGTTCTGTCTTACGGAGCAACATCCAATAGAAACGTAAGTTCCTTCCTCTTCTAAAGTTCAGACCTTCTACTATTTGCAATCATCAAATAGCTTCCCTTCCCCAAGGTTTCTCTTCTTCTGATAGGCCTACTCTTGAAGGTCTTTAGAGATTCTTCATACTTGCCTATATTCCTCTTTCTTAGTTTGCTTGCCAGAATGCAAGCTCCCTCAAAGCAGAGACTTTATTCACCTTACTTAACACAACACTATTGCATCCCCAGCACCTAAAAAATGGGCTAGCACTTAGAGTTCAATAAATGGCTTTTGAATAAATATATGTTGAGTGATTGAATACCAGTTGCCCTCTGAGAATGTGCAGTAATTTGTGATGTCTTGTATCCAGAATCATATCATATTCTCCAGAGAATGTTTGACTAGTGTTAAGCAGAAGGAGATTTCTCCCCGTTGTAGAAGCTTAGATAACTAATTTCATAACCTCATGCCTCTGTGCATATAACTCTATAAACTAGTAATGAGGAACTTCCTTGTTTTCAGGGCTATAATGAACCACCGCAAGAGAATTTTATAAATATAAATGTGCACTGATGACAATCGAACTGATAACCCTTTATAGTTCATGCTACCATTTCATGCACACTTTTTCAAGTATACTGTGATGACTTAAACTAAAGTAAATGTCCATCTGGCTTAAAGAATTTGAAGACATTCTAATGATGTCAGGATATCTAGCTGAACAGTATGAAATCTGGGGCAATGGACATCTCCATTCTGTCTTGGAAAATGAACACCACGGTCCCTTGGCATTCATGGAGAATTGGTTCCAGGACCCATGAAGACACTGAAATCTGCAGATGCTCCAGTTCTTTAGTTGGCTCTTATTATTCACCAATTTTGATTCAGAACCTGCAGATACAGGGGGCCAACTGTATCCTGAAGAAGGCTTGTATGGGAAAGACAAAGCCCCTATATTTTATAATTCCATTCAAGTTTCACCCCTACGAAAATAATAATGGACAATGAGTTTAATGTCCTTGAAATACCTGCTAAATTGTAATTTTCTACTGGTGAATTGGTTTCTCTCTTTAAATCTTAATGACGTCCGGTTGTATTAGGCTGTTCTTGCATTATTATAAAGAAATACCTGAGACTGGGTAATTTATAAAGAAAAGAGATTTCATTGGCTCACAGTTCTGCAGGCTTGAAAGGAAACAGTGCTGGCATTAGTTCAGCTTCTGGCAAAGCCTCAGGGAGCTTGCAATCAAAGTGGAAGGTGAAGCCATAGCAGGTATTTTACATGGCAAAAGGAGGAACAAGTGAGAGAGTGTGTAGGGGGAGATGCCACACACTTTCAAATGACCAGATTGTCAGAACTCACTATCTTCAAGATCCAGAGTTCTGGATCACAAAGACGCCACCAAGCCATGAGGGATCTGCGCCCATGATCCAAACATCTCCCACGAGGCCTCACCTCCAGCACTGAGGATTATAATTCAACATGAGATATAAAGGGGACAAATATCCAAACAATATCGCTGGGAATGAGATCATGATGCTGGGGTCTACAAGGAGAATGCAAGATATAGGAAAAGTCCCTATCAAATAGGACGAATAAGTAAAATAAAAGCCCAATCTTGCCAGCACTGAGGCATAGCAGGAAGAAAAGAAGCAAAGGTAGAGAGTGCAAGTGCATCTAGATATGCAGACAACTCTCCTCCTCTGCCCCCTTCCTGTCATGGAGTCACATCCCAAGAGGGGATGATAACTTAAAACTTACATCATAGGGGACCTCAGGAACACTGGGACAAGTGCCAGCATGCTATTTGAGACTCCAGGTCTCTAGGACATCGTCAGCCTTTGGAACCAAGCCAATTCCCCATGATGCAGGATCAGTAGCACAGAGGCAGCCCTGGGAAGAGGCCAGATGGGTGAACCAGAGGCTGAAGTGAGACTGGTTAAAGCAGAGGTGACTGATATCTTGTTAACTGGCAACTCGAAGTATTCAGGAGAGAAGGGGCTCATAAAGGAGGCTCAGATCAATTACAGAATACAAAGACACACATTGTCCCGGCATGCTAGTATGGTTTGAGTACATTTATGACCCCACTACTAATCTACAGGGAGTGGCACATCGGGAAACCCATGTCGGAAGAGATGGGAGAAATCAACCTGTCACTGCAACTCCTACCCTGCACCAGGAGAGCTGAGTCCTGAGAGTTCTCCCAACCTGTCTGTGTGACTCTCACGCTGTAATATTCTACTCTGTAACTCCATGCTTAGGTCTTTCTCCCATATCAGCATGAATCCAATAAATTGTAACAATGCCCTGAATAAGAGAGGTTTGGTTTTTTTGTTTGTTTGTTCTTGTTTTTGTTTTGTGACAGAGCCTCACTCTGTTGCCCAGGCTGGAGTGCAGTGTTGTGATCAGCTTACTGCAACCTCTGCAGGGTTCAAGCAGTTCTCTTGCCTCAGCATCCCAAGTAGCTGAGTTTACAGGCCCCTGCCACCATACCCGGCTCATTTTTTTATTTATTTTATTTTTATTTTTTTGAGACGGAGTTTTGCTTTTGTTGCCCCCACTGGAGTGCAGTGACGTGATCTCGGCTCACTGTAACCTCTGCCTCCTGGGTTAAAGCAACTGTCCTGCCTCAGCCTCCTGAGTAGCTGGGATTACAGGCATCCACTGCCACACCCAGCTAATTTTTTGTATTTTTTTTTTTTTTTTTTTTTTAGTAGACACGGGGTTTCACCATGTAAGTCAGGCTGGTCTTGAACTCCTGACCTCAGGTAATCCACCCGTCTCAGCCTCCCAAAGTTCTGGGATTATAGGCATGAACCACCACACCCAGCCAATTTTTTTGTATGTTTAATAGAGACAGGGTTTCACCATGTTGGTCAGGCTGGTCTCGAACTCCTGACCTGAGGTGATCTACCTGCCTCGGCCTCCCAAAGTGCTGGGATTACAGGCATGAGCCATAGCTTTGGGCTAACAAGAGAGGTCTTAAATGTCACCTGGGTGGGAGGGAGGGAGGGAAGCACTCTGGGATCAAGGGGATATAGGGTTCTACGAGGGCAGCAGATAGAGAGATGCAGGGAAGAGGTTTGGGACAGCACTTGTTCACTCTAATGTCTCCTAATTCCCTGCCTCTTAAATGAAAATCCCAGAACTGCTCTCTCAGTTCTCAGTGAAACCACACTACATGGTTTGGTGTTGAGTTTGTGGTTATAATTTTGGACGAGAAAGCACCAAGCTCTCTGACTAAATAGTTTTCACCATTTTCTTCAGTATTTACAAGGTCGTGCATGCAGATACTGAATAAACAGACACAGGAGTGAGTGTCTAAGAGGAAAGTACATATTGCAATCGCTTGTTTTGGAAAAGTAATTTCCTCTATCAGTTCATTTTCATCAATTTTATCAATTCACTGAAGTCGCCTAATCCAAATGATATGCCACATATTGAAGCAGAAATGGGATGGGTCCGGTGTTTCGAATCTCTTTTAGTCCTCCGTGTTCCTGCACTAAAAATCCCAGGCATTGCCAGCTACAGACTTGACTCCATTTTCATAGCTCTCAGTTTGGGATTCACGAGCCTATTGTGTTACTGAGCTGCATGGAGAGGAAAAAGCCATGTTCATCCCTTCAAGCTGTCTGTAATCATTATGTGATGCGATGTCTCACCCAGGTTCTGTGACAATATGTTGCACAGGAGTTCCTAACAGGAAAACAAGTGAAGCTTTCCTGTATGCTGCTAGAATTGGTGAATATTCCCAATATTTTTTTAAAAGGCAAGGTATAATCAGAAAATATATGATTCCCTTTCTTGACAGATTGATACCCAAAGCAGATTTCACAGATATACTAATTTTAACAAATCCATCTTTGGAAATTTTTTATTTACAGAACTCATCGCAGCCTCCTCTTAATGTAATGAGATTTCATAATGAAGTCCAAATACAATCTGGTAGAGGAAAAGGGCATGTAACACTGATTCTAATAAGCCTGACTAAAATCAATAATGTTGTTAGTTTCCCTGAAACCAGCCTGCATTGGCTCACGGAACTACGTTCTGCCTAGAGCACAGTATTAGTGGTTTATGTTATATGGGGTAGATTTCTTCCATAGGGGGAAAAAAGATAGAAACTTAAAGAAATTAAGAAATGTTTTAAAAGGTGTCTTTAGGCTTCAAATGGCCACAAATTTGTTGGCTTCTCTCTTCTAATCCACGCTTGCTTTCTGTGGAAATCGCTTGATGACATCCTTGGTACCTGCTGGTTTCTCTGTGCCTATTTCTGTATCGTCCTTACTGCTGTCTCCTTTCCCACTTTCGAGGTCTCATGAGTAGGAGGCTGCTTACAAGTGTGTTTTGAGAAGGTTGTACACAGAGAGCCCTGTATCGAGAAATCACTATTAGAGACCGAAATCTCAGCCATACAGACATTCTTTCACGTGAAGGCATTGTCTGGTTAAAATGCAAACACCCATGGTAAAGTTAGTGGAATTTAAAATGAAACAGTTATATTTTGATTGTGGAAAGTAAAGAAAAAGGCCTGGAGGTCCACCCATCACTCAAGAAATGTTTGGCAGAGGGTTCTAAACATCTGGCGAGGATTTACAGGCAGGAGGGCAGTTTCATGGGCACAGGAGAAATGTGCAGAGAGGAGAATGGGAGAGGGGGAGTGAGAATTTGATTCATCTTGATAACACTATTGAGTGTTGTCTATCTATGAAGCAATCGTCCAGTGCTTTGCATTTATTAACTCACTAAACCTTCAAATAGCTCTATGGGGTAGATACTATCATTGTCCTCACTCTACAAATGAAGCATCAAAGACCAGAGTCACGTCTGTGGTTAAGAGGAACTGCGGTTGGCGATCCTCTAGGTTCTATCTGTAGCCTTCCCCTCTGTATGGAATTTCTTGCCTTCATTACTCATCTACTCTTCTGGTGTTGATAGCCACCTCTGTGTTGTTGACTTCCAAATCGGCACCTCTCTTTCTAATCCAAGCTTCAGAGTCTGTGAAGAAACAGTAACAAAACAGAAAATTCTTGCTGTCAAGTCCAATGACCCCCTACTCCTGATAAGATTTATAGGCAAGTAAAATCAGGTTTATCAATTGTCATAAAGAGGGCTGTGTTGCTTGGGGGGCTCTGTGTTGGGCATAATGAGTACACATATTGGTGGATTCTTTGTTTGAAAATATCCCTCAAACTTTGTGTCTTAGTTAAATCTACCTAAACAGAAATCCTCCTTTGCCCTTCAAGGCTGACTCTCTGAATCGCTCTCCCACTGCATACAATTCATAGCCCTAAGCAATTGCCCTAATTTTCCAGGCCCTAGGTTTGCCTCAATTCCAGTCTCACCAGGTGGTGCAGCAGGCAGGTATCTGAGAAACCCCATGTTCATAAAATTTGAATAGAGCTTCTTGTGACCGGTTCGTCTGCCAAGGGCCAGCCCACATCTTATGTCTATTTGTGCACTGGACTTCCCATAGAGCTTATTTATCTGTTGCATATAATGCACCTTAAAAGTGTTAGTTAGCCAGTTGTTCACATGTACTTGACATGTTTCTCCAAATACATTGTAAGTACATGGACAAAAAGCACTACATCTTGTATACTTTGAAGTGGCTAGAATGGAGTAGTACTGTAGAGGTGCTCTAAAGTACTAATTGGCTGATTACAGAGGGGGTCCAGGATCCTGAAACAATAGAATGAGTCCACTGATTCTGATTTTCTCCATCTGTGTGGATGTTAGCAGAGAGTTAAACAGATCAGAAAAAGCTATCTGGGTTCTGGACATTGTCCTGAACCAGAACAGTGGAGTCTGGTTCAAATGCAATTAAACTTAACACAGGAAAATGCCAGAGAGAGAACAAAGCCGAACAGCCCGAGGTAGCTCCATTTCAATTTCATTTTTAAGCCTAAACTCAAATCAGCTGATGCTGACTGCCTACTGTGTACAAAGAAGCCTGTGCAAATCGACAGATACCTGAGAGAGCTGCCTTCTCTTAACCCAAACACCTTTCAGGGCAGAGCACCGTACTTGGAGACAGAACAATGGACACCATATTCCATACATGCCTCGAAATCCAGGAACAGATTATTTAAAGTCTCTGAGCCTCATGGAATTTTTGATTTGTTTGTTTGTTTTATGATGTGTTTGCGTCTGAGCGGCAGGAAAGACTAGAGCCATCTTGCTTCTATGTGGAGCCGGAGAATTAAACCAACCCTGGAACTCAGAGGTGGTGCAGTTCAATTCAGCACACAAGACTTCTGTAGTCTTTGCTATCTTCAAGAGCCTGTGCTAGACCCTGTGTTGTGTGACAACGTGACTGGGACCCCCGAAGGGCAGCAGCCAACTTACGACTATGAAGACCCAAGCTGAGGATGAATCAGTGCCCTGTGAGGACAGCAGAGCAGAAATATGACAGTTAGTGCTTAGTACTGAGGACATCATTGCGCCCCGGAGCTGCCTATGTTAAGCTTCTTGTTGCGTGAGATAAATATTTTCCTCTGTGTTTAAGGCATTTTGATTTGCCCAACCCCTGCCTTAACACTGTCTGCGAAAGAGTGGAAAAAAAAATTCTCCTATCTAGAGTATTTCTTCTCTTCTGCCTTTACTTAAAATTTTTTTACAAATATGTACATAGAATTTTAAAATATGTACACAGAATACTAAAAATATGAGGTAATAATAACATGTTTCTCAGAGGGATGGTGTGAGGATCAGTAAGATAAATATGCAAAAAATACTGTAGACGCATTAATAATTTCCTTTATTATCTTCATCGTCACACCACCAGACTCCCTTCCTTTGCTCTCTTCCCAACAACACTGCCTGCCGTCAGCGGCGCGGAGTCAGGCCGGCAGTGCTACAGAGTCCCTTCAGAGCTAAGACAGCAGGGATGGAGGGAGCTAAGTAAGTGCTGTCAGTTATGTTGGCTAGTGAGGAAGAAGGGGGTTAGCTGCTTCACTCACAATGTTGGAACCCTGTAGCTATTCACCCTGTTTATGTAACAGATGCTAAATAGAAAAGAGATGTCAGCTTGGAAAGCAGAAACCCATACTAACCAACTCTGAAGTGAGAACTCTAATGAAAGCCAAAAATAACAAAGTTCTCTTCTCTGTGACAAGAAAGGGGTATTAAAAATTCAGGCAACCTGAAACAATCCATTCAAAATGGCATAAATCTTCCTGTAACATTTTACCATCTTCCTGAATGCAACTTTTTCTACACTCACTCAGGCATGATGGTGATGGAAAGCAAGATGGGTGCTATTTATAAACCAATGATTGAAAAAAAAAAAATTCAAGACTCTGACCGATTGACCAATGTATTCTATGTTTTTAGTGGAAGCCATAGAAGGCATAGTTCTGTAGTAAAATATGTCATTTCAGTGATACACAGTTTACATTCATGTTTTTAATTTTTTAAATCATTATACATCTCCATAGGGTTTAGGTCCCCACTCCCCCACCAAGAAAAAGAGAGAGAAAAACTACAAACATCCAAAGTTAAAAATGTGTATATAAATTATATAAATTTAAATTTATAAATATGAATTTATACAAATTATATAAATATAATTTAAATGCCCTGTAAGTTTTCCTTTCAATAAAAACATTCTCACAATTTATATTTATGTAACCATCATTCAATAATGCTAATGTATAAAAATATTGCAAGGAACTCTTTCTTGTCAATGATCTGGAGATATTGCTATTGGCTTTTATTGGTAAGTTTACTCAGCAACAGTTAGGATATATACAGTCCATTGCATCTTTGTTTTGCACATTCTTGTTCAGGGTAATAAAAAGGGTCAAATTCCTTTAGTTAAACTTTTACAATGATATTGTGGCAATATATTTGAAATATTTGTCACTCTCCAAGGAATTATACTGATCAACATACAGCAGACTTTCAAAGAAATCTAATTATTTGAATATGTTTATGATGGTTACTTAAATAATATTTAAATATGTAAAGATATGGCCACTCAAAAACGTTGCAGTGTTCCTGTAAAATCAAGGTTTGTTTAACTTTGATCAGGTCTCTTCCGTAAGAAGTTCGTACCGCAGTAGCAGAGCCAAGGGTCTTAAACATTCTGAAGCACCTCTTCCGTTCACCCGAAGATCTCAGGCACTCCGGATGCTGTCTCTCTGCTGAATCCTGCTGAAATGAGCAGAAGTGTTCATGTGAGGAAAGTCAGGAAAGTTCATTTTATTCAGAAGTGTGGAAAGGGCTGTGCGGATTTGTTTTAATAGACCCATCCTGGACATTGAGAGAGTGCTTTGAATTGGATATTGATATTTTCATTGAAGCTAGAGGAATCTGAAATGTTCACTGGGGTAAAGGAAAGAGATTATGTTGTGATAACAACAAAAATAAGAAGCGGTGTTTCTCAGCCGGGCACGGTGGCTCACGCCTATAATCCCAGCACTTTGGGAGGCTGAGGCGGGCGGATCACCTGAGGTCAGGAGTTCGAGACCAGCCTGACCAACATGGTGAAACCCCGTCTCTACTAAAAATACAACTATTAGCTGGGCTTAGTGGCGGGCGCCTGTAATCCCAGCTACTCAGGAGTCTGAGGCAGGAGAATCGCTTGAACCCAGGAGGCGGAGGTTGCAGTGAGCCGAGATAGCGTCATTGCACTCCAGAAAGCAAGACTCTGTATCAAAAAAAAAAAAAAAAAAAAAAAGGTGTTTCTCACTACTGTGGGTTGTGATGTAATGAAAACACGGTTATTCGCCACCATGGCACACGTTTACCTGTGTAACAAACCTGCACGTCCTGTACATGTATCCTGGAACTTTAAATTAAGTTAAATTTAAAAAAGAAGATATGGTTATTTATCATACGGGAAAGACCATGATGTGTGGACTGGTGTGCACTAGTTGCTAGTGCCCTCTGCTGGACAGAATGAGCATTTCACCAGGAGGGCTGTGGCTGGGCTGTCTCCCTTGTTATCAGCAGTAAGGATGGATACATATTTTTCCAATTCAGATGCTTTTGTTGTAGGACACACAACACACAGCATCTCCCTAAGGAAAAAAAAATCTAAACTAAAGACAAGATACAGAGACTCATTCTTACTATGTGATTCTATTAGGAATAATGGTTTTCAATTTGCATAACCTCTGATAGCATTTTCTTTTTACTTACCCTTCCTGCCTTCTTTTAAACAAACTATATAAAACTCCTTACACTGAAATGTATTCCATAGGAACTCTTCCTATTCTTTTTCTTTCACTCTCTATCTTGGACATATTATCTAAAACATTTCTTTTTAAAAGAATATATCTTATACATATTCTCTCTATTTTTTAATATATATTCTACTTGTAAAATGCATCAATATAGTGTCATTTCAAATCTAGGCAGTAACCATGACATTGCTCACCTCAAAATGCTCCAGTTTATCATAAATGATCAGTAGCCGAGAGTGTGAAATCAAAGCCAGAGAAACATGAAAGACCTCCTTCTGGTGTCAAGTCCTTTGAGGCCAGTTCGGACCAGCAGTCCAGCAGTAGGAAACACAGCAGTGGAGGTGTGCAGAGGCTTGTGTGAACAGTTCACCGTTATTCACACCCCTTGAGTTTGGTTGTTGAATGGAAGGTTGAAACATATTTCCTCAACTCAAAGCAAAACTAACCTGAAAACATAAATTGGCCCATTTGGGCTTCAAACTTGACTCAAATGTACAAAAAGGGGTTCACAAACTTCAGGGAACCTGATTCAACCTTTTAGTTTGTTAAGAAACCCAGAAGAGAGGGCCTTTATAGTTATCAAAGGTCTGCACGTTACCTCGCCAATGGAAGTGTGCTGTTAATAAAAGCTGCTCCCCCACGTGTCGGGGGCACCAACCCACTGTGCCTCAGAAGTCCCCAAATGTCTGGCATGGTACCAACCTTTTTTTTAGGCTAAATTTATACTCTATCCAGTTAAACTGTGATGAGCAGAGTGTCAGTTACTTCAGTTAAACAAATAGCTAATTCTGAAAATAATATTAAAATTAACTTTCAGAAGGTTGTAGACATAAAAATTGAACATATTAAGGTTTTATATCATTGTCCACTTTATAATAATAATTTCAAAAACTTACAGCAAGGACACTAATATTTTCATGTTTGCTTTGTACTTTTCTTCGATATATTTGAAAATGTTTGAAAAATGGCTTATACTCCTGTAGCATCTGCTAAATGGTCTCATAAGTGTCAGCACCTTCAATGTCACTTGCTTTCTATAAATAGCTAACATGCCTGAAGCTTCTCAAACATCACTTACTTTGTACCTGGAGGTTTGTTTCCCCTCTATGTTGGAATACATTCTTTTTTAATGTATAGGCAACCCTAATACCATTGTTCTATTTTTCATACTTGGAGCTCTTCTTGCCTTTTGTCATATCTGATATTGTTTTAATATGTGGAAATCAGACAAAAATGTCAAAAGAAGAAGAAAGCACCAGCAGAGATGTACTATAAATTGAAATATTTTATAGCTACAGTAAAAAAAAAAAAAACCTTTAATTTTAAAAATGCCAGAAATGATTCCATCAGTATGAAAATAAAGATGTCATGACTAAATAGGAATTTTCAGTCTCTTAGCTGTCAATAATTAATAGATTATTTACACTGGCACACTCACATTTCCCAGCTTTCTGGGTTCCATTTACACTTTGATCCTTTGCTCAGCAGCAAATTTAGCATCATTGTGACCTTCCTCTGCCCAACACCATCCGCCCATCAGACAGGGAGAGAGCATCATCTGATATGTGCATTTATTAAGGCAGCAAGCTCCAAATATTGGAAAAATGACAAATGCCAGTGTTTCCTATAATAAACTGGAAAAGAAACAGATTGTTCTTAAGGAAAAATCAATTAGCAAACCCTCTCTACAATGCTTTTCTTAGGAGACAAGATGTTTGCATCCTATGGTGAAGTATAGCTCTTAAAAGATTGTTTCTGATTAAAATCCTGCAGAATTGATAGCACTTTTACAAGTGGTTATATAATTTCTTCATATAGAGGAAATCTTAATGTTAAAGATTCACAATGTATGCTTAATTGCATTGCAAACAATGGTTTAAAATAATTGAAGTATCATTAACACCCTGATCTTAGAAAAGCCTAGATTATGATGAAAAAAATGTACATTTAATGAAGTCTATATTTTAAAAAAGAAAATGAAAACTTATTTAAAATTATGCCCAAGAAACATATTGTGGAAGTCCACACATCATATTAATGGTCAGAAAAAGCGTCATGAAACCATGGAATCTTAAAAATGTATAGTAATCAATGTGATAATATTTGGCGTAGATGCACAGGACTGTTAGTGTGGAAAATCATTTTGAAGCTGATTTGTTCTTTGATGTTGATTCAGGTTTGCATATTAAAAGACTTTGAACTAGGCCAAAATGATGTGGAGCTCCAATATGCAGTAAAGATATAAAGAAGAGTGAAAAATACACACTGTAGCTGCTATGTAAACAAGATGTCATATATTATTTGTGGATTTCCTTACTAGAAAATGGTTGTGCAGATAATGTGTCAACATTTGCATTAATGATAGCACTATTAATAATGAAACTGTGCAGGATGAAGCTCTTGGTACCATGTTTCAGCTTGGAATGTATTAGGGGAGGGAGAGGTGTATTTTACCTTTCTAAAAACAAAGGCTTCAATATTAAGAATATATTACAAGTACAGTCTTCATGGTGAGTGCGCAAATATCATCCTTCTTTCCCATGGCCTCTTTTTAGGCCATATTCATTCAGAATCAAAAAGAGAACACGGGTTTTTTTTAAGGTTATATGAGATTGAAGTGACACATATACTGCTTTTGTGCCGATTTGGAAATTCTAAGCTGTTTTCAACTGCTCCCCGTTAAGACCAGTCAGCAGGCCAGAGCTGCTTTCACCTCCCTTGAAAGGCTCCATAGACAGACAACCTTTTTTCAGCCAGTGTAGATCTGATTTTATTGTTACTATCTCACTGTATGGCATCTAACCAACAGTTAAGATAACTAAAATCTCTAGAATTTATGGAGGGCTTTTATTTCAATGAAAGTACTTTTATATCTATTTTTATTAAAACATGAAAACTTAGGGCTCAAAAGAAATTTCAAGTTCTCTGGCCCATTTTTCACCTAGAGGTTCACTCTCATTTGATACGATTCTAAAATGCTGAAAATACACTTTGCCTAAGAAATGAAGGGTTAGAAATGAACCATTTCCAAGACCCCTTATCACTATGATGTTTTCTTTCTATGATTCTTCTTATGTAAGCTTCCAAATGAGATACTCCAAAAAGAACTTTGAGAAATCTCTGGGGTTTTCTTAGCAGACTACACTAATGGAAAGTTTTTCCATTAATCTATCTTCTATTCCTTGCCCAGAATTTTATAAATGTGTTCAATCACCACATTAATTACAAAGCCACATGTGGGTGTCTAGAACATTCCGGACTCGAAAAGAATTTTCTTCCAACTGAGTGTAATCATGACATGAGCACCTGATCTCGTTTACTTTTCTCTCCAGAGCTGTGTACTTGTCCTCTTTCCAGCCTGACTGTGACTAACAGAGGGAAGAAGAACAAGGCAGGTTTTTCTAGTCCAGGCTTTTTTTTCTGCTGTGAGTACGTATTTTTATTCGTTGTGGTAGGTATTCAGTACCCCAGCAAATTACATCCTTCACGCAATACCACAGCATAGCAATTTCCTTTGCAAAATTCCTTGGCAGGAAATACTACCAAATGCTAACTTTGTCCCAGAAATAACTGCATATTGGACTGTATGAAAGATTCTACACAATATACTTTAACTGTGCTTAAAGAAATGGTGATGCCAGGAAAATCGCAAAGTATGAATGAAATCTGAAGCTTAGGATAACTTTCTACCACAAGTTTCCATCCATATGGCAATAATCTGGGGGGGAGATTACCGCTGCATTTAAAAAAGACATCAACGGCTATCTCTCTGGAAGATATGCTTTGCTGGAGACAGAAAGATGAATGGCGAGTAATATTCTTTCTTGTTAACCTGTTTCACAACATGAAATTATCTTTTTATCAGTGATCTGTATATAATACAGGATTCTACCCAAACGCAAGAAACCCTAGTGTTTCAAGATGATTACAGATAAACAGTAGAAAAATATTGCATAAAGTTGATTTATTACCAGGCAACCCTACAATATTTAGACAACTAAAAGAAACCTAAGCAGCATTCCATTTGTGACACTGGCCAACAAAAAGGTACGGAGTTTTCACTAGAAGTGAATTTTCAGCTTGAGCTATGACCTCTGAAGAAATGAGATTCGTAATGTAAATGCTAATAGAGCCTCTTCCATGGCAGCTTGAACCCACTGCTATGAAAACACAGAATTACAAGCATCTTTCAGCTTCTTCAGTTTAGTTTTAATTACTGCGGAACAGCCTTCTGCTTCTCTAGTCCTGCCTCTGTCAACACTCCACTCTGAACCTGGATTCTCTGAAGCTTCTGTGTTCATAATATACGCTCGCTCTTTAAGAAGGCTTTGTTTTGCAAGATTCTTTTTAAATCTCTATTTTCAGCTGGATGACTGTAATTCCCTCCTACCATTTCCTATTCACTCTTTCTTTAAATTCTGCCCAGAGAAATAGATATCACTGTGTTCAAAATACTAAGTTCAAAAATTGCAGTTAGAAAAATGACTCCTGATGGAAACGCACATCCTTATCCTAGAGAAATCCAACGTTAAAATTGGTGTATTGGGCATCCAAGATGTCTGCAGCCTTTCCCTGCACTGAAACTACTTAAGGCACATACTACGGCTTTGATTAGCCAGCTTCTCTCTCTGCAGTCTGTTTCCCAAACCTTTCAACCTTCCCTCACAGGTTCTTCTCTTTGTATCATCTACACCGGTGGTTCTCAAAGTGTGAAATGCAGAATCTTAAGGGTTCCTAAGAACCCATAATGGTTTCAGGGGATCTGCAGGGTCAAAAATTTTTTCATAATAATACTAAGACATTTACCTTTTTCATTTTGACTGTTGCATGGATTGTGCAAAAGCAATGGTGGGTAAGACTTCTGGTGCCTTAGCAAAATCAAGGCAATGGCATCCACTGTATTAGATAGTTATTGGGCTTTTCAGTTGCCTCACACAGTTTTTGCAAAATCCCATTTCACTTAGAAATATCTTAATAAAAGAGTAAAAATTATTAATTTTATTAAAACTGAATCCTTGAGTACAATGTGTAATAATATTATTATTTATTTTTTATTAGAGACAGGATCTCGCTCTGTCATGTATGCTGGCCTGCAATGATGTGATCATAGCTTACTGCAGCCTAGAACTCTTGGACTTAAGGGATCCTCTTGCTTTAGACTCCTGAGTAGCTAGAACTACAGGCATGTGACACCACGTCAGGCTAAATTTTTTTTTCTGTTTTTGAGAGATGGGGTCTCACTATGTTGCCCAGGCTGGTACTGAACTCTCAGTGTTTAATAATTTTAGATGACAAAATAGGAAGAAGACATGCAGCACTTTTGCTGCATATAGAGATACAAGCTTTGTGTCGAGGAAAAGCATGTGTGTGATTGTTTGAGTTGCAAGTTCAACAAGACACTTTGTGGAACATTATTTTTACTTGAAAGAATAACCGACAAGCTATGATTACTCAATCTCGTGTATTTGGTGGACATTTTCCCAAAACGAAATAAAATAAGCCTAGCACATCAAGAAAAGCACCTGATAATGTTTGCTGCCACTGATAAGACTAAAAGTTTTGAAAGAAAATTGAAATTTTAGAAACTTGTATCTAAATGATAAGCTTGCTGCTTCCCAATACTTGAAAATTGTTTGAGATTGGTGGTGATATCAATGAGTGCATTTTTTATATTATATAATGAAATATGTCAATATTTGGAAGATCCGCGTAACTCCCTGAATTTATATTGTCAAATGACCATTGAAAATGTTCCAAAAGTCATGCAAGGGCAAAATAGCTATTCAAAATTAAAAGCAGACCAAGGGATTTTAATTAACAAAGTATGAAAAGTTTGTTTAATGTGATTTCAGCTTTGGCATTGTAAGTAACCTTTAATAAACAACCACTTGCTAAGTTTTCGTGTAGTATCAAAGAGGAATATTCACAGATGATGATCTTAACAGACTGTTAAAGTACTCCCCTTTTTCCACTACATAGCTGAGAACAGATATTCTTCATTTGCTTCAACAGGAGTAACATATCCAAACAGATTAAAAGCTTAAAAGTAGACCTGACAATCCAGTTTTCTTCTATGGAGCCAGACATAAAAGAGATTTACAAACAAACAATGTAATATAATAACACTAGTCATTAACTTTTCTTATCTTTGAAAATGTGGTGTTTTTTGTTTGCTTTGTTTTGTTTTGTTTTTCTGAGACAAAGTCTCATTCTGTCGCCCAGGCTGGAGTGCAGTGGCGCAACCTCAGCTTGCTGCAACCTCCACCTCCCGGGTTCAAGAAATTCTCCTGCCTCAGCCTCCTGAGCAGCTGGGATTACAGGCACCTGCCATCATGCCTGGCTAATTTTTGTATTTTTAGTAGAGGTGGGGTTTCACCATGTTGGCCAGGCTGGTCTCGAACTCCTGACCTCAGGTGATCCACCCACCTCGGCCTCCCGAAGTGCTGGGATTACAGGCGTGAGCCACCGTGCCTGGCCTGGTTATGTTTTATAACAACATTTATGTTAGCATGTAATGGGGTTCGTTATTGTCATTTTTGAATTAATAAATATGTTTCGATTTATCAGTTCTAATTTCTAATATGATAAGTATAGATTGATATAATCCACATAAACAAAAAATCAGGAGAGTTCTCAATAATTTTAAAAAGTATACAGAAGTCCTGAGATTAAAAAGTTTGAGAACTGCTGCTGTACACCCATGCGTTGTCATTGTATTCTAGTAGGCTCATTATTCAGCTACCTTGTTTTCTTTTAGACACGGAGTCCTTAATGTGGGGTCCTAAGTGGATTTTAGAGAGTTCACAAAACCATAATACTTCACAGAATTTCACTTAGGTATATTTTTTTCTAGGGCAAGAGTCATGAATTTTATAAGGTTCTCTAAGTCATGAGGAATCACTGCTAAAGTCAGGGAGTGTACCTTCTCCAGACTCTGCCTAGACTCCATGGCACCTGGGGACAAACAGTATGGAAGTCCAGGAGCCAGAGCTTAAGGAAGGGACGAGGTAGATAGGATGAAGCTCCAATTATAGTAACTCTTCCTTTAGCTTTCCTCACTTTCCTATGGCCTTTCTTCCAGATGGATCGGATACCTTTCCTTTTGCTTCTCTAATGCCCTCTCTGCACATCCTATGATGCAGCGTAAGTTCATGATTATCTTCCCTGTTGGACTGTGAGCCCCTGGAGAACAGGAGCTATGCCTATTCATCTTTGCATCCACTGTGACTGCCACAGTGCCTGGGATATAAGAAATGCTCAACTATTATCTTTTTTAATGCTGTTAGTTTACAGTCAGAAAGAAAAAGCAGAACACAAATAACTATCATAGTAATGTAAACAATGTGTCATAGTGGCTTAGATTTGGATCGCCTGGATTCAAAGCCAGAGTTCTGCCACTTAATACTTTAGTGACCTTGGACAAACTGTTCTTCCTCTCTGTGGATCAGTTTCCTCATCTGTAAAGTAGGAAAAATAATAGGGTCTACCTCACAGCATTGTTAGGAGGTAGATTTTATGAGAATAAAAGAGGTAATTCCTATAAAATTCTTAGAACAGTACCTACACATAGGTAGGCCTCTCTTGGTAAAGAAGATGAAGTCATTCATATCTGACTAAATAGGCAACATTTGAATAAAGTGCATTTTATTCCAATACCATTTTAATTATCATTCACACTTTTACACGTGTGTGAGGATAAATTTATAGAAGTCAATATCAGGTAGTAATCAGAGGTTCATCAGCTTTTCATTTGATATCTGGCTAATCTCTGATAACTTTTCTCCTCAAGTGACATGGTGTAGCATCATAAGGCGTTATGCAGTATCAAATGTTATGCACAAATAGGTACCTAATGGTGGGTTTAAGGATGTTGCTGCAGTCCAAGTTCTTTCATTTTCCTGATTATAACTGCATTTGCATAATGTATGATTCAAACATTATTGCTGTTAAATAATGCATAAATATTCTCTCATGCTGAAATACGTCTATTTCCTCTCCATGAATTCTACTGAGTATATCCTTCAGTTGTTGTTCTAGTTACAACGTACTTGGGGATCCAGATACATCAGAACCATGACTGGGGGAAATGTCATAGCCAGAAAAATGCATATTCTCAGAACTGTAAATGAAGTATACATTATTAAGTGTGCCAGGTTTTTCCCTCTTCGAGATGCATTATATTTGGAATCTAACGTTTTCTACTTTAGAAATGGCAAATACTTCCTTGATCACCTGATAATTAGAAGAAATTTGCATGTCTAATAAAAATGTCCTGGAAGGTCTCAAAAAAAAAAGACAATTTTTTGTTTGTTTTCTTCTGTTTTTCCAAAGTAAAATATAAATATGAACACGATCATATACTTTAGAGATTTTCTTGCATACTAGGAAATACTATCTAAATTATTAGAAGCAATGATAATTGACATGAACTCCCACTTCAACTTTACAGCTTTAAATTTTCCATTTAATGTACGCTCTATGATTCTTTTTTTTTTTTTTTTTTTTTGAGTCGGAGCCTCGCTCTGTCGCCCAGGCTGGAGTGCAGTGGCGCAATCTCGGCTCACTGCAAGCTCCGCCTCCCGGGTTCACGCCATTCTCCTGCCTCAGCCTTTCTGAGTAGCTGGGACTACAGGCGCCCGCCACCACGCCCAGCTAATTTTTGTATTTTTAGTAGAGACGGGGTTTCACCGTGGTCTCGATCTCCTGACCTCGTGATCCGCCCGCCTCGGCCTCCCAAAGTGCTGGGATTACAAGAAACCACAGCTGCTTCTTTGTTTTATAAAATATATGTTTAAAACAAAATATGAGTGTTTATTTCTAAATATATTGTCTATTTTTCTTTCCCAAAAAGATGACTTGCCTTTCCAATTCCCTTTCACTTGTAAAAGAGATATAGCCTAGGACTTAATTTAGAATCGACTGTAGTAGATTCTCTTGTCTTAGTCTATTTTCTATTTGCTGCTAGTATGAAATAATCAAGTGATCAAAACAGACCACATTTTAAAAATTGTATCTTACTTTATGATTCAACATTATGATGCCAAAAGATGTCTAGCCCCATATTACGATTGCTGTAATGTTACTCACACACATGCAATCACATACACATATGAAGAGAGCCTATTTTCTCTGTCAGATGGATTTTCTGTCACTTCCCTATTCTGTCCTCTACTTACTACTGCTGATAAAACGGTGTGATGCATTCAAATGTCTAATAAAAAAAAGGATGTGCCTTTAAAAGAATGCATTTTAATTCTGAGTATTTCATTATAGAAAAAATGATAGCTCTGAAATGCATCATAAGAACTTCAAACTTTTAAATGAGAAATTCAAATATATTTTATTTGAAAATTGAATATACCTGTATAATAAAAAAAGTAAAATGGACTGTGACATTGCTTGTCAGTTTCACACATGGAACTCCCAAACAAATATTTGCTAAAGAAATCAATTTCGTATACAACAAGGCTGTTCATTAAATATTTTCCACTTTGCCGTAGATTGTATGCAATGGAGCTATCAAAGCCTGAGATAAGAGCTGCAGAGCCCTAGCTCTGGGCACTTCAGATTTAAAGAGTGCAAATTTTCAGCACAAAAACTTGAACCAAATTTGTTTCTTTCTCAACCTCCTTAATGAGCAATTCTAAAGCCCGTGGAGCAATTGATTTAAAAACAACAACAACAATAGGAAGCAGACCACTGGGCATGGAGATCCAAGGACACCTTCCATTGGAGAGATTGTGGCTACAATTTGGAAGCTTTAAACTCCTGCTCATTTCTCTGCATAGTTCATGCCCATAGGATATGTTACCTACCTAAATCTTAGTAAACAGAGGGACCTCCTTAAAGCTGCATGCTCAAACATTAGATTATCTTCAATGGAAAAGAGGTTCTATAAAAACTTCAACCCAAATTCCACTTGTAAACCCAGGAAAAGAGACGACCCAACATCCACCACATCCTCACATCGACCGGACAAACCCCCAGCCTTAAGTGGCCAAAAGAATTGGAACTTCAGCATTTTACTCTTTACTCTTTTTTCTTTTTTTTTTTTTTTTTTTTTTTTGAGGCTGGATGTCGCTCCCAGGATCTCAACAGCCTAGATCTCGACACCCAGGCTGAAGTGCAGTAGCACAATCATGGCTCACTGCACCCACAAATGCCCATGCCCAAGCCATCCTCTCGCCTCAGCCTCCTGAGTAGCTGGGACCACAAGTGTGCATTTTACTTTTATCGACTATAAAAACTTGATTCAACCAACCAAATGGCATAAGATTTGGGGGAGCATTGTTGTTTTTATTGAAGCATATTAAATAGTACAAATAACTTTGAAACTCAAATTGCATCTGTGAGAATGCTATGGCAACATGGGGAAGTTCTGCAAGTTTTGTAAATCTTATATCTTGGGTGTTCCCAGAACTTTACACTGTTTTCTAAGTCTCTTCACATTCATTCAATTTGATGACATTTTCTCTACCTTGCAAAGTCCCCCAACCAAAAGAGCTTATTAGTAGAATAAACCTTTTGAAAGACACTAAATTTCTTCAAGGTGCTAGAAAACCACACATAACGTGAGTCTATTGATTGCAAAATTACTCTGTGAGGTCTGAATATTGTGCTGGGCCCTAATGTCCCAATTGCCTTCACTGACAAGTATTCCTGACTCAAAGTCTTGGGAAGATCAAAGCCCTGGTGACACTTGCACTCCCCATGCTGTCTCCCTTCTCGCCCTGACTATAGGTCCAATCTCCAGCTCTTACTCATTTAGGCAGTTTCTCTAAGGCTGAGATAAAGGAGTGTTTAATCAGAAAATGTATTAACTAATTGGTGAAGCCTATTATAAAAATTCCCCTAATTACTCTGTGGTGTCAAGAAAAAGGGCCTGTCAAGAGAGTATCAGTGCTACAACTGTGACAGCAAAAAGCAACATTTGGAAGTGCTCCTCCCTTGGGCCTTTTCTTTGATTTTTGCCTTTAATACTGATAAGAAGTGACAGTAGTTGGATAAAACAATCAAAACTTGAGTTGAAGAGCTTATAAACCTTCTGACACTTCAATAAACCAAAAGCCGATATGAAACTAGCAAAACGGTTTTATTTTAACTCTGGCTAGCCACACACCACAGACGTGACATCCATTTGCAGAGCTCTGAGCTCTCTCCTTGATATAATATTTTACTAACTCTCATTTCACATCTTTTAAATAAGAAATAAATGCTAAATTCTACCAAGAGAAATAAAATCTTTTATAATCTTTTAGACAGTTGTTGTCATCCCTCAGGAGAGCTTTATGCCTGCTGCTAAATGTCTACAAATCAATATTTAATATTTTGAAACATGAAGTCTTAATTATCTATCTCCCTTTTAAGCGTGAAACCCATACTGAGTGAAAATAAAACCATTTGTTGGCTGATGGATTGATTGCCACTTATTAGCACTTTTTTGATCTGCAGGTCAGATTACAGGGCTTCATTCCAGACACATACTATACCTTATCATTTATGCCTTGATGTATGAATGAGTAGAACAGAATATAGTAACTCAGGGCTATGTGAAGATCTTTTTCACTTTGGTTTATTGGAGTAACACTGACAAATTAAGAAAGAAATAATCTTCAAGTCATAACCATTATTTATGTCCCAGACAGACTTTTTACTCTTAGGTACAATAACAATACAAATTCTAATGCCCTATGTACAAACTAGAACACAAAAGAGAATTGTGTATATCTCTCCCTACCAAGGAGGAAGGGGGAAATTGTATGATCTTGATCAATTGTGTAATGTTACAAAAGCCCCAATTAAGAAAGGGGGAAAACCCATGGGCTTCTGTGCACCTTTCACCTGCCTATACTTGACCAGAAGCCTTAACTACAACAGAGCTGAACCCTGAGCAGGTCTTCTGCCTCTAGGAGTAAAGAGGCCACAACTAGATTGGTAATAAGCTGAATTGTCTTGGTTGTATTTGTCCAAAACACAAGCAGGAGCTTCCTGAAATGAAACACATGGTTAAGTGGGGAAAGGCTTTGTCCACGTTCTAGAACCTGTGAATGTGACCTTATTTGGAAAAAAAAAAGGTCTTTGCAGATATAATTAAGTTAAAGACCATGAGATGAGAGCATCCTGGACTATCCAAGTGGGCCCTAAATCCCATGATAAACGCCCGCATAGGAGTCACACAGGGTAGAGGCACCCAGGGAGAAAGAGGAGAAGGTCATGTGAAGACAAAGGCAGAGACTGGAGTTACGCAGTCACAAACCAAGCCATGCCTGGAGCCACTGGTGGAGGAGGCAAAGAAAGATTTCCCCCAGAGACTTCAGAGGGAATGCAGCCCATTTGACACCTTGATTTTGGACTTCTGGCCTCCAGAACTGTGAGAGAATAAATTTCTATTGGTGTAAGCTATAAAGTTTGTGGTTATTTGCTGTGGCAACTCTAGGAAACGGATACACACGGCATGAACACAAGAAGACTTAATGGGGAGCTGATGAGGTAGACAGGCAGTGACAAATGAGCTGTACTAACTGGTCCTAAATTCAGCTGGGATGAGAGTTTCACAAGTGTTTAGAGGCTTTCCTCAAATTACATCTTTCTTGTTTACCTTGCTTTCTCTATCATTAACACTTTTTGGTCCTTTTTCCTTGTAAATGCACTACATGCCTATACTACAGAATAATGGGATTGTATAGCTTGGGTTTGCACATCAGCTCGGCCACTTAACCTTAATCATCACTTAATCACCTGTATTCTATTATTTATAAGAAGAAGTTAATAGTATCTCCTTACAGGTTTGTTGTAAGATTACAGATATATTTGTAAAGTATTTAATACAGTGCCTGGAATACCATCAACGTGCAATAAATTATAGAAAAAGAAGCTGCTTTTCCTCTACACAAGAACAGTAGTGTGTATTAAATTTGGACGGTATTAAATGTGGACATCTTTCTCGTTATAAACTCCAGAAGAATGGGAAGCCTGTCTTTTGGATATACCTAGCACAAAGTTGTGTTAACAAATGTTTTTTAAATGAATGGTGTCACCAAGCTTGCGGCAATTTCTATGTCAAATTACATCCCTTCCCACCCTTAAAACTTTACTTGTCTCTATTATGGCATTTGACACAATTGTTTGGTTCCCATCATTCCAAATTAATTCCTTTAAGCAAGTCCCTATCCTTACAATACGGTGATGAAGGTGGATCTTATCTTCAATTCCAAATTCATCCAACCTCTAAATCTTATGCCATCTCCAATTTAAGACCCTATAATGGAAACCACATTAATTCCAACTCTGTCTGGCTCTCTTAGCCCAGGTGCTTAGTTTATTTTGTCTCTTGCAATTTCAAATCAAGAAATATTAGCTTCTATTAAGCAAGTCCTTTTACTGCCTCCCTGACTCTAGCCTCTAACTTGGCTTAAGCTCTTTGTCACAGTCGATTGATTGCCTTGTTCCTCCCATCTACCCATCAATCTCCACGCACCTGAATGCCCCAATCAAGTCATCCTTGATGCCTCCATTCATATTAATCTCCTTTTAAAAATTTATTTTACAATATCTGCATGGCATATTGCACAGATTATAGTTCTTTTCATGAGAGTACTTCACAATTTAACATTTAGTTTTATCTGCATGTGATACACATATAATTCCAATATAAAATCTGCTGCTAATACAATTTTATAGATATATAGATAGATAGATATACACATATTTTTAAATGTATACACACACAACATATATACACATACACACGTGAGTGTAGCTTGTCCAGGTAATCATACATACTCTCTTCAGAAGCAGTCCACATCTTTAACACTCATTAATTTTGTATTACGTAGTTCATAACATAGATAGTAGGCCCTCAACAAATACTTTTTGATTGATCCTAGATCAGACACAACTTTATTGTCTAAAAAAACCCAATAGAAACAAAAAATTGAATTGTATTTGCTTAATTTTTTAAATCAATTTTCCATCTTTAGTATTTTATGAGTTATTTTTATTTAAGCAAGTAGGAGAATTTTCCAATGCCAACCCATCTGTTCCTCCTCTTGACTTTGAAGTGGTCGTCAGGCTAAATTGGTAACATCTTTCATCCTGTGGCAACACCCCCATGTTGTCGCAGGCATGCAATTCCGATTTCATTGCCCTATTGAGCCAAAGAGAGGCAACAAGAGATAAAACCCTTCAAAAACTCAGTAAGTTTTAATAATAGCTAACAGACACAGAATACTACCCACCATAGAAATGCTTAATTGCTCTTTGTCATTAAGTTGGCTCCAATGATAAAGGCTCTTTATGAATGTCCCTTCCCCTTTGGTATTAAACTCCGAAGAATTGGACTGGAAGGGCTTTTGAATACCCACCCACCCCCAACACACACACACACAAACAAACACACACACACACACACCCTCTTTCAGCTATCACTGCACTGAAATAATATAAACAAGGAGGAAGGCTGGGCGCGGTGGCTCACGCTTGTAATCCCAGCACTTTGGGAGGCCGAGGCGGGTGGATCACGAGGTCAGGAGATCGAGACCACGGTGAAACCCCGTCTCTACTAAAAATACAAAAAATTAGCTGGGCGTGGTGGCGGGCGCCTGTAGTCCCAGCTACTCGGAGGCTGAGGCAGGAGAATGGCGTGAACCCGGGAGGCGGAGCTTGCAGTGAGCCGAGATTGCGCCACTACACTCCAGCCTGGGCAACAGAGCGAGACTCCGTCTCAAAAAAAAATAAAAAAATAAAAAAAAAAATAAACAAGGAGGAAGGAAGCCAGTCTACTTACAAAGTTCTCAAGGGAAGGAATCTCAGTCATTCTAGATAATACACCACAGTGTTTCAAAATCTTCATCTGAGCCAGTTCTACCCTATGTCTTCCAAATCACTCCTGTTTCACTTTAAATGCAATTTATCTTAGGCTGCCCTCTATGGAGACCAAAAACAAATTAACAATATAAGAGTGGGCCTGAAAGTAATAGAATAGGAGATCATTGCTTCTCTTGGGGATGTTAAATTTATTCCTACATTTCATTTACAATATTCAAGGAAAAAATACAAGTGAATTTACAGAGAGGATTCACTTGTGCTGTGGTCATTACAGTAGGTTTTTTAAAAGC
Organism: Nomascus leucogenys; assembly: GCF_006542625.1. Classification (NCBI taxonomy): domain Eukaryota; kingdom Metazoa; phylum Chordata; class Mammalia; order Primates; family Hylobatidae; genus Nomascus; species Nomascus leucogenys. Next base: position 77,908,927 of record NC_044392.1, read on the forward strand.
TCTTTTTCTCCCAGAAGAAATCCACTAACTGAACATAAGGACAGCAAATGATTTTTATCAAGTTGAAATGTGGAGAAGAATTAGAGAATGTTAAAAAAGCATATATTGGAACATAAAATGATAGAACCGCATTCATATTTAGCCACTAATGCATGTCCACTAACTTTCTCTTGCTTCTTTATTTTCCTCTGGAAATTTAAAGGGGGGGGTCACACATTTGACAGCAATTTTCCTACGAATTGTGAGAAAACTGAGGCAAATATGTGGGACAGAGGCCAGATCTAGGAGAAGCTACAACACTATAAAAACATTGTTTCTGGTGCTTCTCTTTCCTCCCTCTCTACCACCTGTTAAAAGATAAACTAAGACATATTAAAATTTTAGAGAGTTTATTTGAGCAGACAGTGATTCATGAATCAGGCAGCTCCAGACTGTGGGCCATTTTGAGCTCCACTGAAGAAGGAGCATGAGGGGAAGGCTCTTATAAACTAGAGCAAGGCAAAGAAAATATTTGATTGGTTAAAGTGGAGCAGTTGCCTTATTGGGATCATTCCAGTGGAAAGTCCCTAGTCAGAGGTTAGTTGGCACCTTCTGATTGGTTAAGCCTAAATAGTGGAAAGTCACTAGTTAGGGGTAATTGGTGATTTCTAATTGACCTAGAATATGAAAGTTTACATTGATTTGGGTTTCACGTTGCTTACTTAACACAGGGCACTGGATCTGCCCCAGTCTAATGGTCTTTCAACTAATTATTTTAGCATACCTCAGTCTCTCTACTCAACATTCTCATTACTTTTTTGGAGAAATAAGTAAGATTAAGTAAGAGTTCAAAGCTCATACAAAGTGCCTGGCTTTAGTTCCACTCAATAAATACCATTTTTCAGATTATTTTCTTAAATCCTTAATCCTACTCTATGAGATAGATGCTATTATTAGGCAAGTTTTACCAATGAGGAAAATGTGGCTCAGAGAGGGTAAGCAATTTATCTAACTCACTAAGCTAGTGAATGCTTTACCTACCACACTACATTGACTCTATGGCAAAAAGGTGCCAGAATACTCCAGCCTTGTTTCCTTCTCTTTTACCTAAGGGGAATGCAGTCCTATGAATAGCTGTAGTCTTGCTTCAGAAACTCTACATTCATAACTGGTTTGCAAAGACTGAGGTAGAGATGGAAATCAGCTCCAATGACAAAGAAATACAGAGAAAGTCCTTCCTTTCCCTGCCTCACCTACATTGCTGCTTAGCACCATGGCTGCCAGAACCAACCAACAGAATCTGGTAAGCCAACCTCTTGGTCAGATTCATGAAACCACTGAAACTGTGGGCCTTCAGGCAATCCCATCAGCTTGTAGAGTTAAAGAATATTAGAACTAGGAGACACCTCAGGGGACAAATAATTGGACGTCCTCATCTTATATTTGAGAAAACAGGCCCAGAGCTTAAACAAACCTCCTACAATCCCAGAACAAATATGTGGGAGAACCGGGTCTTGAACTCAGGTCTTTGGACAAGACTGAAAAGATGGGCTCTTACTTTATCATATCTGTAGTAGCTGTGGCCTTGATTTGTCATCCCCTTGCCATCCCTTGGTAGCAAAACGATCATAGCTTCTACTTACAAAATTCCTTCCACTTCAAGCCAAACATTATGACATCATGATACTTTTCTAGAGTTGTAATTCATTGTAGACGCATTTGTGTTTCTGCTATATATGTTCATTACTTTTCAACATTTAAAAACCAACTAGGATATAAGTCCTTAAAGATAGACTCTGTGTCTATTTTTCTCTTTGTGTGTTTTACTCTTTTCCTCACCCTATAATATACTGCAGTTCTCAAATCCACCCAGCAGGCTATTCAAAGACACCTTGCATGGCAAGATTCTCATTTTATAAATATGAGATCTGAGAATTGTGTAAAAAGTTACAGTTTTTCATGACTAGAGGAAATTTTTGCTTCCGTGGACTTTTTTTTTACTAGTGAAATAACTTTTCAAATTCTATGAGCAAGTGTAAAACCAATGAAACAAAAACACACCAGTATTCCAAGCTGCTATAGATTGAATACTTATGCCCCCTGAAATTCCAATGTTGAAGCCTAACCTGAATGTGATGGTATTTGGAGGTGGCGATTGTAGACACGGATTAGGTTATGAGGGCAGAGCCTTTATGAATGGGATGAGTGCCCTTATAAAAGTTGCCCCAGAGTGCTCTCTCCTTCCTTCTGCCACCTGAGGTGACAGCGAGAAGACAGCTGTCTATGAATCAGGAAGTGGGTCCTCACCAGACAATAAATCTGCCAGTGCCTTGATCTTGAACTTCCCAGCCTCTGGAACTGTGAGAAATAAATTTCTGTTGTTTATTACCACCCAGTCTGTGGTAATTTATTATAGCAGCCCAAACAAAGACATGATCCAAATGTCCAAGGCAGCTACTTTTCCCAAAGGCCATTCATATTAGTGAATCATAATGGTCAGAATCACTATCCATTAACAGTTTGGCCATTCACTGGGTGTCAGGCTCTGCATATTGCTTGCAGCCACCACCACTATCAGCTCTACAGTATCCCAAGCCCCATAATCGGTCTCAGGACCTCTTAAATAGAACATGATTCTACTTTAATCATAATCAGCAGAGAAAGTTTGGGCTCCACAATTACTTTAAATGCCATTTTCTTGACAAATGTGCATTAAAGATTTGTTTAAATTTTTCTGTGCAAACAGCTCACAAATGAACATGAACTTGCTTAAATATCAAGAGTTGGGGTTGAATTTCAAAAATGGGCAACGAATAGGGGAAAAAAACAGTGATTCTGTACAGTGATTCTGAGAGCAGGAAAGGCATGCCATAGCTAATTCTTTTGCCACAGGGCAAATAAATCATTAACTATTATCAATACATGATCATTAAATATAAAATACCTCTCTCCATTAGGTCTGAGTTTTCAGAATATAATTTGATCCTTTTAAAAAATCACATGAAGCCCTTGGCTAACACAGACATGTTTAATGCCTGTTTTATTTCAGTTCTCATTACAAAGGCTACTATTGTCAGAGACATAATATAATTCCTACCAGAGGACTTAAGAAATAAGATTTAAAACAGGCCAGGGACTTAGTCATCCAGATCAGATTTTCCAAAATGTCCAAAAAATTAATCAGTTCATCCTACACTACAAGAAGAGCCTCAGTACTAGCTCATGAATTATGGAGCAGTTAGTCCAACTCTCAAACCTGAAAGTTTCTGGGGCAATTCATTAAGAAAAAGATCAATTTGTAAAATCCTGGAGGTTATTAAGTTGTTTAGAAGCAGCCCACAAAATTCGTCATGTCAAACCAATTCCATTTTCTTCTTCAGCCGGGAGTTGGTGAGAGGTGGCATGAAAGATGCAAAGGAGATGGCTTACTCTGTTCTTAATAAGGCTTTGGATAAATCAACATATTGACCATCAACTAATACGTTGTTTGGTTAAATTTAGGGACAACCAAACCACAGAAAGTGATACAGTAACAAATAAGAGAATCAATCCTTCACCCAGTATTTATTGAGTTTCTGGAATGTACAAGGCACCCTGCTAGGTAATGTGTGGGAGACAAAGAAAGTCAGACAGCTGCCCTACACTCAAGACGATTAGCGTGTAGCAGGAAAGGCAGTGTTCATCAACACTACTAGGCATAAAGCCCTGGAGAGAGTTAGGCATTATAGAATAAGGTTAAAAACCTGGACCCTTGAACCAGACCATCTAGGTGTGAACCCTGGATCTGTTATTTACTAATAGCATGAACATTGGAAAGTTATATGACTGTTGATATTTAATTTCCTCATCTGTCAAATAGTGGTGATGACAAGGTTATGTACATGACAGGGTATGGTTAGTATTAAATGAGTTATCACATGTAAAGCACTTAGAATAGTGTGGGAAATTCAAGGAGAGACATTACTTGCCATGGTAGGTAGCTTTGAAAGGGAGGTGGAGGAGAAGGATGAAGTGAGCAAGAGGAATAAGAAAGACATATTGAAGATGCAGCATTTAAGCTGACTCAAATAGGTAGGACTTGGACATGCAGAGATTGAGATGGACAAAGGCTGTGGTTTATATAAATGCTATATTTGTTTAGTAATAACAAATACATTAACATGTGTAAAATAGATTTCTGTCATATCATTGAATAGTCCAATTTTACCACATCATAATGTCCATAAAAGATAGAAATGACACACCAGGGCCTGTTGGGGGATGAGGGGCTGGGGGAGGGACAGCATTAGGAGAAATACCTAATGTAAATGATGAGTTGATGGGTGCAGCAAACAAACATGGTGCACGTATACCTGTGTATCAAACGTGCACTTCGTGCACATGAACCCTAGAACTTAAACTATATTTTAAAAATATAGAAATGAAAGATAAAAAATAAGGACTCATTTATATGGACATCATTATGAGGACCAGGAAATCAAGAATAATTAAAAAGAGAAAAAGGGTAAAGAAAAGAGAAGGGGTACCCTGAGCAGCTCAAAAAAAGAAACACACACACACACATGCATGCATGTATAGCAGGAAGGTGGAAATTAGAGTAGAAAGGATTATTTCTATTTCAATTTTATACTTATTCATTTTTCCTTTGTTTAATAATAAACATATCTGGCTTCCATCAAAAGATAACAGATATCCATGCTGGGCGCAGTGGCTCATGCCTATAATCCCAGCACTTTGGGAGGCCGAGGCGGACATTCAGGTCAGGAGCTTGAGACCAGCCTGGCCAACATGGTGAAACACTGTCTCTACTAAAAATACAAAAATTAGCCAGGCATGGTGGCACAGCCCTGTAATCCCAGCTGCTTGGGAGGCTGAGGCACGAGAATTGCTTGAACCCAGGAGACAGAGAATATGTCATTACATTCCAGCTTGGGCAACAGAGCAAGACTCCATCTCAAAAATAAATAAATAAATATAAATAAAGATAACATTCAAACTAGTATAAGCCAAAACGGAAAGTTGATTCTTAGAAAAGAATTGTAATCCAATGACTCCAGTGGCAAGCAGTGCTGCCAGGCTGCAGAAGGTGACGTGCTATCAGGGTCTAAGAGTGCTCACTTACTCTGTCAGTGATACTTCCCTTTCTTCCCTCTGTCTCTCAGAGCTAGGTGGCAATCTCCAGAGAAGGTATATGTGGACTGGTCAGTCACCCCCTTGGATTCTGTAAGGTCTACCCATCTGTTCTTACTCACCCACATGGACCAGAGCCTTGTACAAAGCTGGACACCCAGTAGGAGACCAGGAGTTGTTGCTGGAGAAGATTGCTGCAGGATTTGACCCCTGCTTGTTTAGAACCCTTCCCTGCTTCCACCATGTATCTAGAAATAAACTTGGCATAAATTGCCTGCTCAATAAATGTTGAGAGACAATTTATATGGAAGCCTTGGTGTACTCCAATTCTTGACATGTTGTCTTTAAATGAGATGCTTTTCTTTCTTCGATGTGAGAAATGTATATGTTTGAAGAGGTAGTTTTCTTGAGTTTAAGGGAAACCAACACCTGTGTTATAGGTCGGAGACAGCTAGCTTCTTCAGGAAGTGTGCCCCTATGTCAGAGGCACACTGTAGGCTCTCTTTCCTGATTCCACTCCTCAGATACACAATGTTTCAACCACTTACTCTTTTTACATAGTGCATATTAGAGGCTGTGAGATCTTTTCTTTATCCCCATCACAGATTCTATGCTCAGATATTAAAGAAAAGAAACCCTCTTCCCACTAGCAAGTCACCTCTACCACCACAGTAACACATTTCCCTCACACCACCTGAGGACGTGACTGAAGCAATATCGAGGTGACCACCATGACAGTCAGATGTCAGCAGTCACTGTCGGCACATTCAGCCAAGTTACTACCAGAAGGTCCAGCTGAATGGGCTGATTCACCCGGGCTGTGCAACCACAAACAGTTAATATTTAAATGTACCTGATTTCCCTGCAGGTGGAGAGAGAAGCTAAATTATGAAGCCTCAAAAGCAACACAAATGGCAAACTCTTACAAAATGCAGGAGGTTTCACCATGCTAGTTGCAATGGTGAAATACTGAGTGTCAACTTGATTGGATTGAGGGATACAAAGTGTTAATCCTGGGTATGTTTGTGTGGCTGTTGCCAAAAGAGATAAGCATTTGAGTCAGTAGGGTATGGAAGGCAGATCCACCTTTAATCTGGTGGTCACAGGCTAATCAGTTTCCAGTGAATATAAAGCAGGCAGAAAAATATGAAAAGGAGAGACGAGGCTAGCCTCCCAGCCTACATCTTTCTTCCATGCTGGGTGCTTCCTGCCCTCAAATATCAGACTCCAAGTTCTTCAGTTTTGGGACTTGGACTGGCTCTCCTTGCTCCCCAGCTTGTGGACAGCCTATTGTAGGACCTTGTGATCATTACGTCAATACTTAATAAACTCCCCTTTATATGTATATACTATCCTATTAGTTCTGTCCCTCTAAGAGAACCCCAACTAATATGTTAGTTCTTTACACAACATTTAAGGTGTATTGTGCACCTGAGCCTGAACACTCTTCATTCCTGTGTATTTTGCCCTCTCAAGGTATCCCACATACATATACTACCTTAAAATCCAAGCTAAGATTTCTGAAATCACACAGAAAGTTGTATCTTTGTTTGACTCCTTTTGCTCCAACTTTACATCCCATGGGAGAAATATGCTGATGTGAGGCACTACTTCAGCACATTGAAAACTGATCTGAAATTTTTCTGAGCTTTGTCCTGCCCTTTGCAATAATCAGGCTTTCTGTTGACAGCTCCTTCTTCACCAATACTCCGCAGCTATTGAGACTCCTTATTCTATGTACTTTGCTGTCTAGAGCCCTATTAACCTCTGATTTATTAGCTTTTTTTTTGTCAACCACTTACACTGCCAGCCTCCCAAGAGGAGAACACATCACAAAGCAAAGAAACTCTAAGAGACACATACATAGAAAAATATCTCAAATAGCAAACATTTACTGAAAGCAGGAAAGTCAGATGATAGCACTTGAATAACCCTTCTCCCCCACAAGAACATTCTATAGATACACTCATGGAAGTTGTGCAAATAAATCTCATTATGCTGCTGAAGTACAGAATTATTGTCTCTCTGAGAGTACTGAGATGAAGCTGAGAATCTTCACAAATTTACTGGTCTGGCTCCAGACACATGCTAGATTATATTTATCAAAATGAATGGATTTTAAAGTGAGTCCAAAATAGATTCTTTCAAAAATCTAAGACTTTGCCTCAGAGGGGCTTCTTTTTTAAATTCTGTCCTGTCTCTGGCTTCGAGAGAGGAGGCTATGAGGGAATAGTTATTAAAACAAAGAGAAAAAGGTAATTTGACTTAAGTTACTGAACCAGAGAGCTGCCAGATGTCAATAGCGGCAGCAGAGGTTACTAGCAGCTAGGGACCAGGAATAGAAATTAGAGCAAATGTATCCATAGAAAATGTCTGAAAAGTCCATTCAGCTCCAAATACAGAGTGATTTTGAGATCCCTAGATGGAACCTCTCCTGGCTGACCAGACTAGGCAGCTGCTTCTTTGGTTGGTTCCACAGACACATTCTTCATAAGTGTCATGTTCCTAATTACTCCACTTTAATGTATCAATATGATACATGCAGCTCAGTTTAACCATAAGACCAACCAAAAGGGACATAAATGAACACATCTTTCCACTGGATTCATTTTTCACCCAGGTCATACACAAGGTGTTTACACACACATACACACACACACACACACACACACATACACACACACACACACATACACACATACACACACACACATACACACACACACACATACACACATACACACACACACATACACACACACATACACACACACACACATACACACATACACACACACACACACACACACACACACACAGTGAATACTCATTATAGCTAATATTTCTTGACTGCTTACTATGTGCCAGTGCAGACTGGCACTGTTTGATCTCTTTTAACTTCTCTAAGTTTTATCTTATTTAACTCTCAGAAGTTCTATGTGATAGGTAATATTATTGTCCCTATTTTAGAGATGAAGTAACATTTTTGAAATGAATGCAAAGAGGGAATGAGTAACTGGCCCAAGCTCAAATAGCAAGTAATGGAAGAAACAGAGAAAAACAATTAGTCTAGCCTTAGAACTTGGACTCTTAATTACTGTAATAGTTTTCCTAAAATAGTACTTAATAATGAAAAGTGTCCGCGATATCACAATATGTGCCTTAAGAAAGTAAAATTTTAAAGTTTTTTTTATCAGCTTCTGTGCATTTGTAGAAAGACAAAATACAGAGTCATTTAACTACAAGTTCTTTGTTTCTATATTTTTTATCCTCTAGATCTATACTGTACAACATGAAAGCCACCAGCTACATGTGGCTATTGAGTACCTGAAATGTGGCTAATCCAAATTTAGATATGTTGTAAGTATAAACTACACGCTGAATTTCAAAGGCTGAGTACCAAAACTGAGACCATAAAATACCTTTTTAATAATTTTCATCTGGTTATATGTTGAAATGATAATTGTGGATATGTTGAGTTAAATAAAATACAATACCAATGTAAATTATATCCACTTCTGTTTACTTTTTAAAATGTGGCTACTAGAAAATTTTTAATTACATATATGGTTCATAATGTATTTTTTCTTCTTTTTTTAGAGACAGGGCCTCACTGTCACTGAGGCTGGAGTGCATTGACATGATCATAGCTCATGGTAACCTTGAGCTCCTGGGCTCAAACTATCCTCCTGCCTCAGTCTCCAAGTTGCAAGGACTACAGGTGTATGTTGCCATGGCTAGCTAATTTTTTAATTTTTTGTACAGATGGGGTCTCACTATGTTGCCCAGGCTGATCTCAAACTCCTGGCCTCAAGCAATCCTCCCACCTTGGCCTCCCAAACTGCTGGAAGTACAGATGTGAGCCCACCACGCCTGGCCACACATTGTATTTTTAATGGCTAGCACTCAATTTATGTAGGTAAATAAGGATATAAATAAACTCTGTCTCAGATTCATCACATAACCTTGAAATGGTGAAGGCTTAGTGGCTCATTTTTATACTTACATCATTAATTTTTTGTACCTCAATAACATTATATTTCCTAATAAGATTTTGAAAATTTAGTTATAACTGTCTTTATTTGCAGACAATATCATCTTTACATAGAAAATCCTAAGGGATTTATAAAACAAAGCTAATGAGTACATTTAGCAAGTTCAAAGGATACAAGGTTAATATGCAAAGTTAATTAAATTTTCATGTATCAACAGCAAATACTTGACAAGTGAAATTTAAACTGATTAATTCTATTTAAAATAGCACCAAGAAATAGAAAATAGGAATAAATTTACCAAAAGACATATGAAAGTATACATCATTTCTGACAGAAATAAAAGAAGATCTACATAAACCAAGAGATAGACCATGTTTATGGGTTGGAAGACTAAATATCATTACAATGTCAATTCTCCTTAAATTGATCAACATGATTTCTTTTTTTTTGAGAAGGAGTCTCGCTCTGTCGCCCAGGCTGGAGTGCAGTGGCACGATCTCGGCTCACTGCAGGCTCCGCCCCCCGGGGTTCACGCCATTCTCCTGCCTCAGCCTCCCGAGTAGCTGGGACTACAGGTGCCCGCCACCTCGCCCGGCTAATTTTTTTGTATTTTTTAGTAGAGATGGGGTTTCACCGTGTTAGCCAGGATGGTCTCGATCTCCTGACCTCGTGATCCGCCCCCCTCGGCCTCCCAAAGTGCTGGGATTACAGGCGTGAGCCACCGTGCCCAGCCGATCAACACGATTTCAATAAAACTTCCAGTGAGCTTTTTAAAGTAGATACCACAAAGTTGATTCTTAAATCTATGTGAAAAGAGCTTACAATAGCCAAAACAATATTTAGAAAAAAGAAAAAATTTCAGTTCACACTGTCTGATTTCAGTGTTTACTATGAAAAGTATGGTATTGCATAAAATTTTTTAAAGGATCAGCGAAAAGAGTAGTCTAGAAACATATGATCAAGTATGTGGATTTTTGACAAGTGCCCCACAGCAATTCAATGAGAAAATAATCTCTCCCAAAAATGATGCAGTAATTAGATGAGGAAGAAATCAACTTTGACTTCCACCTCACAGAAATATTAACTTGAACTGGTTTATAGACCTAAAAGCAAAAGCTGAAACTAAATCTAGAGGAAAACAGAATGCCTTTGTGGTTCAAGGAGGCAAAGCTTTCAGAAAGATGAGACAAAAAGCACTGATCATAAAAGAAAAAATTGACAAATTGACTTCATCAAAATGAAAAACTTCTGCTTATCAAAAGACATGGTTAAGAAATGAAAATGCAAGCTACAGTCTGGGAGAAAAGATTCACAGTGCATATATCTGACAACAGACTTGTATGGAAAAAAAATTATACCAGATTGTTTATAGCAGCTTTATTCATAAGAACCAAAAACTGGAAACAACCCGAATGTCCATCAACATTTGAATGGATAAACAAATTGTGGTATATTCATACAATGAAATAACGCTAAGCAATAAAAAGGAATGAACTACTGATATAACATGAATGAATCTCAAAAACCTCATGCTGAGTGAAAGAAGCAAGACATGAAAGAGTGCGTACTCTATAATTTCATTTATATGAAGTGTAAGAACAAGCCAAAGCAATCTGTGGTGATAGAAATTAGAACGGTGATCTCTCCTGTGGGGTATAAACTCAGTGGTAAAGTGCACGAGGGAAAATTCTGGAAATGTGTTGTAGCTTGACAACAGTTGTGCTTAACACAGGTGTATATATTTATCAAAACTCATTGAATTGTTCACTTCCTGTCTGTACGTTACATTATATATAAATTTCCCTTCAATAAAAAGTCCAGTTACATTGCTCAAACTTATATACACCTTTCACTAAATATTTAGTTTATAATACATTAAAGTCATCATGAAATGTGCACTACACAAAGGCAGGAATTTTTTTTTTTGACTAGTAAATTCTCAATGCCTGGACCTCAATATTTGTTAATAACAAATAAATATTTGTTAATGGATGAGTTATGGAACACATTACTAGTTTCAGCTAAGGATCTGAACCTCAAGTTATATATAGTCTTGTGTTTCCAGTTATGTATTTATAGTTAGATAGATAGATAGATGATAGATAGATAGATAGATAGATAGATAGATAGATAGATAGATAGATTTTTTTTTTTGAGACGGAGTTCGCTTTGTCGCCCAGGCTGGAGTGCAGTGGCGCGATCTCGTCTCCCTGCAAGCTCCGCCTCCCGGGTTCCCACCATTCTCCTATCTCAGCCTCCAGAGTAGCTGGGACTACAGGCGCCTGCTACGGCGCCCGGCTAATGTTTTTTGTATTTTTTAGTAGAGACGGGGTTTCACTGTGTTAGCCAGGATGGTCTCGATCTCCTGACCTCGTGATCTGCCCTCCTCGGCCTCCCAAAGTGCTGGGATTACAGGTGTGAGCCACCACGCCCGGCCTATTATAACATATTTTTTAAGATACGTGTCCCTGTGATCTCAAAGAAAAAAAAACTCCACTTTTATACAGTGACATGAAATTTTTTTCCACTACATTAAAATCTGAGAGAAAAATTAGAAGAATCTTAAAGCAGATGCACAAACATTTATCATCATTGAAGAACATTATTTTCTTGTGGTTTACTATTTAACTCCATGAGTTAAACAAGTAAACTTAGACTTGACACCTCACAATGGCTGTACCTCATGAAATCATTCACTTCAGGGAAAACCAGTTACATTTTGTTTTACATCAAGTTGAGATTTTCTGATTAATTTTGAGCATCATTATCTCAAGAAACTATCACAGAAAGAAGTATTCTAAAAGAAACACCACATGAGACGAGGTTGCGTTGGCCATATAGTTCTGTATATTTAAGTTCTGAGATGTTATACCTGGTTAGTCCTGAGAGAAGAGAGAGAGAAAAAAGAGAGTGTGTGTGCAACAGAAGAGAAGATGTAGAAAAGACAAGATAAAAAAAGGTCTGTCCCTGAAGAAAACATAAAAATTATCTAACCTATGCAAGTAATTTATACTTTTTCCATTTCCCAAGCACCTAATAGATCTTTTAATGCTTTTTCTTATTTTTATAAAACAATCTAGTTTTGAACAGGTTTGAAAAGTGATGGACCTGCATATAATGGAATATCCATGGCCATTTTTGAACATGCACACACACACACACACACACACACACACATTGTACATATAATTTGACCTCCATAGTTCTATGAGAAAGATTATTTCTGATTGGCTGACTCTGCCTCAGTGGTTGCTAGGTAATGAGCTTTAGGAATAAATGCATTTCCTACCTCCAAATCAATAATCATACAATGTTAATTTAGAACATGATCTCCATGGTCACCAACAATTACTATGAGAATTTGCTTTTCACGAAACAGCATTTGCACAAAACTTGTCCCTGCCAATGTATTCTTGAGTACTTACTATATTTGACATTGGCAGCTGTAAGTACCATGGCTTGCTCTTTGCTGTTGGATCTATTGATTGAAATGCCATTCATTTTGTGCAGATAAAAGAAATATGGCTTAGCTGGCTTCTGTTTATTAAGACGTGGCCAAGTAGAAATTTCATTTAATTTTAAGAAGCCATGATATCATTTTCCTTCCATCTTTGCTTCTCACAAAAAGTATTTGAAATTCAGGAAAGAATTTGAAACCATTCACATGCTGTTCGGTTAAAAAAAAAAAAAAAAGCCTTTAGCTTCTAGTAAGTCTTCTACTAACAGCCTTTATTTCCACCACAAAAATACTTTCACTATGAAAGCAAACTGTCAAATAGATGTACTTAAAAAAAAAAAAAAAAGCATCCACTCTGAATGAAGGCAAAAGTACTGATGAAGACGAGTGGAAAAAAGAAGATGGGTCTCCATAGAGCATCTCAAATCAACTTCTAACAAAGCACTTGTTTGCAAGTTTTTCTATTTAAATGGAATGATTTCACAAAAGAAAAGGGAAGGAAGAAGATATTTGGAGATCAGTGTAAATGTATCAAAATATAAGTATCTATATTAGTTTGCTAAGGCTGCCATAGCAAATGACCACAAACTACGCAGTTTAAAACAACAGAAATTACTGTCTTGCGGTTCTGGAGGCTGGAAATCTGAAATCAAGGTGTGGGAAGTTCCACTCTCTCTCTGAAGGCTCTAGGGGATCATGCTCCTTTGCCTCTGCCTAGCTACTGGTGGTTGTCAGCAATCTTTGGCAAGAGGTCTGTGGAGCATAACTCCAATCTCTGCTTGGACGTCACATAACCACCTTCCTTCTGTGTGTATCTGTGTCCAAATTTTCCTCTTCTTTTGAGGACACCAGCCTTGGATTAGGACCCACCCTAATGCAGTTTGACCTTACATTAACTTGATTATATCGGCAAAACTTTATTTCCAAATAAGGTCACACTTTGGGGTTCCAGGTTGTTGTGAACTTTGGCAGGGACATGATTCATCCCACTACTGTTGGCTACTTTGGAAGATTAGATTGTGTGCTACATGAGGGTAAGGAATATCGCTGACTAATCTCTGTATCCTCAGCATCTAGCATGAAGTCTAAGTACCATGTAGATATTTAATAAATGCTTGTTTAATAGGGTAGATGGATAAATAAATAAGAAACGAGATAATGACTTAGTGATAAAAAAACCAATAAATTATAAATGCTAAAAACAATGAATGTTGTCTTTCTATTGCATTATATTTTATGCTATTTACCTTTGGGTTTCTGTTTGGGAACAGTCCAGTCAGGATCCAAGACTCCCACTGTAGCCTGGATCAGAAAACACTATCATGCCCCTCAACCTCTCTGGACTTCTATGTCCACATGATGAGCTCTGACATAGAATAACTGTGTTAAAGCACCAGTGAAGCTCTTTCTAGTTTAATCAAACTATGCTGCTCTTCCTTGCAGTACATGAAAATAAAATAGAGCTTCTTATAAAACAGCATATCCAATTAAGGAAAAAGACAGAACAGTAAGCTGTCTTCATTTTATGTCAGCCTCTCTTGGTTCTTTATATACTATTTTTCCAGAAGTCTTGAAAAATGTGTCAGAAGATTTTTTCAGAATTTTCTTGCTTTAGCAAAGCTATGACAGATTATAAGGTTAGCTCTGCCATTTAAGAGAGAGAAAGACATCTCCTTGTCTTTATTAAATGGAAGCAGTGACCAGAATTAGTGTCTTGTGCTATGAGGATACCACTATATTCTCATTTTCCAAAGGTGTTAGAAGTTTGGCATCCTAATAATGGGCCAAAGGACTACAAAGAGAAAATACCGGGAATCGTTGAGATGTTTATCATCTTCTTTGGTGAGAAACCCTGGGAAAGAATCACAGCTTTAAAAGAAAACCAGAAGACAGTAACAAAGAAGATTTACAATCATCCTACCCCCTTAAACATTTCCTTATTCCTATTATTTTGTTTCTAGAGCAGTTGAGTGGCATGCTCACGCTGCCATTAACTAATTGCCTCTATCAAGAATATCAGAAATTACAACTGTTTTTCTGTAAAGCTCCAAATTTGTGCATCATTTGATAACAATATACTGGTATTTGAGGAACAGGAATTGGACCCACTCCCCAAAAATATTTCCCCAACAACCTTATTTCCAAAGTCTGAAATTCCACTATTAAGTCACCAGGTATTGGGTAAGGCTTTCTCCCACTGTTGAAAGTGCAAATACTCCTAGAAAGTGGACCACATTAAAGACTTCCCTCATAATATTTTATTACGATCCAGAGAGAGGGATTTTTGAAAATTTGAAAATGTTATAGCACCAATTATGATGATTGATTTTTAACCTCCTTTACCAGAGAAAGCTAAAGAAAAACAGACCCAAGCTGAAATATAACTAGCAATCCTAGTGGAAATCACATTTTCCTCGTGTACTCACTTTCCTACTCTCTTACATGATAGCTGTTCTTTACTTTAAACACCCCACATCCCATCTCCTCTTTTCATTGTCAGCTGATGACCTTAAATCTTATTTCACTGAGTTATTAGAAGTTCTCAGAAGTACCACATGCCCCTACCATATCCACCAATCTATCTGCCTCTGCTGGCATCCTATGCCTTCCCTCTGGTCACTTTCCATGGTCCTAGGGAAGGCCAGTGCTTCCCTGGGCTACATCTCCATGCACTCTCACCTGCTCAACTGTCCTCCACCTGCATCATCAATTTCTCCTCTCTATTCATTCTTTCCTATCAGCCTCCCATTTTTAGAAAAAATTTCCCTTGAGATATGATGCTGTCCATTACTGTACCATTTTATTGCCTCCCTTTATAGAAATCATTCCTAAAATATGTCTATACTTGCTGTCTTTACTTCCTCCCCCATATCACTCTTGAGCTTACTCCAATCAGTTTCATCTTCACCATGCCACAGGCTGCAAAAACTCTTGTCAAAGTTATCAAAACCTCTGTATTAAAAATCCAATGGTTCATTTTCAGCCCATGTTTTTCCCTCTACCAGTTGCATTTTCATTCCCTTTTTCTGGAAGTACTTTCTGCACTTGTCTTCCTGTCTCCACTGGCCCCTTCTCAGTCTCTTTTGCTGATCTTTCCCTCTGTTCTCCAATGTCTAAATACCAATGCACACCAGGAACCAATCTTTTGATGACTCCCAACTTGTATTTCCAGTTTTGAAGTCCAAACTTGCATATCCAACTTTCTTTTTTATATTGATACTCAAGTGCCCAATAGGCCACTCAATCCTAACATGTCCAAAGACATAATCCTCATTAGCTTCTTTAAACTTACTCCGTCCTCAATCTTATTAATCTATGTACATATCAACTCGTCTTTCAGCTGCTCATGTTAAAAATCTTGATGTTATATTTGGGTCTTCCTTTTCTCTCATACCCCATTTCTCCTTCATCAGTCATCTTCACAGGTAGACCTTCAAAATATACTCACAATCTGACCCCTTCTCCACCTCTGTTGCTACCATCAGGTAGGATATTTTAATAGTCTCTTAACTGGTCTCTCTTCCCCATCCCTTGTTTTCTTCCCCATCCTCAACAGGCAGAGTGATCCTTTCAAAACTGAAGTCAGATCACATCACTTCTCTGCTCCCAAATCCTCCAGTGGATCCTTATCACACTCAGATTAAAAACCAAATTCCTCAAATGTTTGCTTCTGGTTTGGTCCACATCACATCTCTGAACTCATCTCCTATTTCTCTCCAGTTTGCTTCCTCTGCTCCATTATATTTGTTCTTCTTCAAATATTGTAAACACATTCTCACCTAAGGGTCTTTGGGCTGGCTCTTCCCCGTGTCTGAAACACTCTTCCCCACATAAACACATGGTTGTATCTTTTATTTTCTTCAGGTCTCTGTTCACATGGTACTTTGCCAGGGGGGCCTTTTCTGGCCATTCCCTATTAAATAACAATTCTGCCACCAGAATTCCCAGCATCTATCATTGCTAAATACTATGTGTGTGTATATATGTATATATACATATATATATATGCTTGTTAATTTGTCCATTATCAATCTCTTCTTCTAGAAATTGATGTCTATGCTCCCTAGACAGGGACTCTTGACTGTTTTATTCATTACTATATCCCTAGATCCCAGAAAACTACCTGGCCTATAGCAAGTGCTCAATATGGTTTTCTCAAATGAACAAGTGCCCACTTTTTTAGCAACTTCATTCTTACTTCTCCCAACAATACCTTCTTCTCATTTTCCTCTCATTGACGTGATTAAACCAGCTCAAGAAACTGCCATCTGCAAATGATACTTAGAATTCCTCCCACAGACAGAGTTCCTTGAAAACTAAACCAAAAAGTAATAGAAAGCTGTGGAAAATTTTAATATATTTATTTTAGGTTAAAATTATAATTTTTACTAGGCCTGCACAGTATGATTTATTTTAGGAAAAACATTTGTGAACCAAAGGAGGAAAAAAAAGAAAAAGAAAAAGAAAGCAAGAAAAGGAGGGCGGGAGGGGGTTAGTTAACTGTCAGATCTTTCCTAGTTACTGCAAAGGTTATCTACGAGGATCAGATGTGTGTGAAAACACTTTGTAAACTGCACAGTAGTGCAAACCCAGGTTGTTTAATTAAAATCATATTTTCTTGTTTCATTGTCAACCAAGTCATTTTTGTTTACAGATCTATTTTTTAAAGCCTTTCTAAAATATTCGGGTAACACTTTCTCCCTAAGTAGATACAGTACTGCATTCTAAATCTTGCCTTCTATAAAAAGAGAAAGAACAGTGTGGTAGGCGGAGCGATGCCCCCACCCTTCCTAACCACCAAAGATGTCCATATCCTAATCTCTGTAACCTGTGAATACGTCAGGTTACCTGGCCAAGAGAAATTAAAGTTGCAGATGGAATTAACATTGCTAATTAGCAGACCTTAAAACAGGGAGATTAGCCTGGATCATCCAAGTGTGCTTGATATAACTACAAAGGTCATTATAAGCGGACATCAGAGAGACCCAACAGAGACAGCGGCATGAAACCTGGTAAATACTGCAGGCTTTGAAGACGGAAGGGGGCCAGGAGCCAAGGAATGTGACTGGCCTTAAAAAAAAACAGAAAAGGCAAAGAAGTAGATTCTTCCCTAGAGCCTGCAGAAGGAATGCAGCCCTGCCTACACCTTGATTTCAGCCCAATGATACTCGTGTTGGACTTTTGACCTCCAGAACTAAAATGCATTTGCATTATTTTAAGCACTGAGTTTGTGGTAATTTTTTACAGGAGCAATAGATAATGGAGACAAACAACAATGTGGCAAAGCATAGGCTCCCGTGCCAAACAGACTTGAGTCTTAGTTCCAGACCCACCAACCCCTGCCAGCCTTTGCTCCTCATCAGTAAAATGAGAATCATGATAGTGCCTTCTCCCTAGGAATAGCGTTAGGATTAACTGCGATGGTGTAAAGAAGTTAAAACAGGGCCTGGAACAGGGCAAGTTCTCAATAATCATTAGCTGTTAGCTTTTAACTGATCATTTTCTTTGAATTTTAAGTATGAATTTATCATAGAAGTCAAGGGCATAGTAAAGTAAACTGCATATGTATTGGAATAAGAATAAAATTTGGAGTTGGAAGAAAGCTATCACAGCAACATGATCTTGGACAAATCATTTAACCTTCTTCATCTGCAAAATGAGATAATCATAACTGCCCAGTCTATACCAAATTAGGTGCTCAAAATGAACGCACTTCGGAACTCAAACTCACGCTGCTGGAATTTTTGCACATCTTGTAAATCCTTCCCGTCAGCTTCTTTTGTTGATATTTGGTTTTGTGAGTGTGGCATAATGAAGATTCTCTAGCTACTGCAAGGTTATAGTTAGTTGGGTTTTGGTTATGATCATTTTTTCACTAGATAACAAGGTAGTTGAGAGATAATATTAGCCAAACAAGATTTTTCTTTAAATACAATGTGGGTCATAACTATGTCCCAGAGAGGAATCAGAGAAATTTTTCTAAAATCACCATAAAGAACGTGACATTTCTTTCTCTGTATTGACTCTTCTTGAAAAATGCTTATCTTAAGCTCAGCTCACCTTCATCACAATTCTTCTGAACAGGCTGAGTGTCTGAAGACTAGATCACATCTGTTTGTGCATAGAGTAGGAATTCTGTCATCACAAATACAGTGACGCAGGCAGCCTGGTCCCTCATTTTCTCTTCCCTTCTCCCTAAATCAGATGTTACATGTGAAAAGTCCTTGATTAGCTGTAATATACCTCGGTTGGGTTTCCACTTTAATACCATTGTTGTTCTAGATCTATCTCAGTCTTTTATTATTATTATTATTTATTCACCTTCCTCTTTTTCCCACTTGTTTTCCTAAATTCAGCCTCTTTCCTCTCTTTCTTAGGTATTCTGTGACACAAATGAATAGAGGCCCACAATAATAAAACTAAGGTAATAGGATGGAAAATGTGGTGGAATGAGTTAACAGTGTATCCCCAACATGTCTAATACAGACCTCTCGCTCCACAGCTGCTAGTGTTATATAACTCTAGGGTTCCTGCTTTCAGGGAGAATGCTAGGTTACTGTGCACCACATTTCTTTATTTCAGGCTTCTCTGGGCCTTTAATATGCTAGTAGACATTGGGCTGTAGGACCTAGTGTTTCAGACGTGCCTGACCATGATTTTTTTTTTTTTTTTTTTAATGTGGAACATTTGGGAGAACTAGAATTCTCTGGATCACTCATAGGTAAAATCCAGGTTAAATATCTGCTGGAGGCTGGAAGGAAGGGGTAGGAAGCACATTTACCAATGGCATGAGGTGCATGTCAAGACAGAAAGTTTCAAAATATTGTTTAGGTGTCTTTTAGGCTAACACAATATTGTGCTGCATTAAAGAAAAAAAAAGCCCTGCTCTAATCCCTTTCTCTAGAGGAAAAAGCCCACTTAATTAATTTCCTCTTTTTCTCTCTCACTTATTTTTCTTTTCCCTTCCTTCCTAAAGGAGGAGATGTATTTCCCTAATTTTTCTCCTTTATCTATTTTCTTCTTTCTATTACCCTTCCACCCAAGTCAAGATGGGAAGACATAGTGATAACTTTACAAAGCATCCAGATGTAGTTTTTTTTTTCCTCAGTGGAGAGATAAATAAGCTATAGCAGATAAGTTTTTATTGGTCTCTTATAACTAAAATATTTAAATAATCAGGAATCAATTACCATTCAAATTTCTCTGGCTTTGAGTTTTTGCCGCTTTTCTAAACCCTAAAGCTTACCATTATCACACCTTAATTATTCTCAACAGCAAATAATCATGTACTTGAATTTTCCTATGATCTTATGTCCCCAGAGCTCAGATTGGAATGTCAGAAGAGATCTTCTTTACATTTAAGAAGTACATACTCTGCCTCCTTGATTCTTATGTACTGCTCAATAACTAGGCAGTTGTTATTTATTCAATAAAGATGCATCTAGTCCCTATTAGGCTCTGTGCAAGTACCAAGGATTCCAATGTGTGGTTTATATTTATAGTTATTGGTGGTGGTGATGACAGTGTAGAAGATAATGTGGTCTCCTCTATAAGGTGTCTGCCATTATATGAAAGGTCCAGTAAAGTGAAAGCTCCCAGCACTCCAAAAAATTATCATGGGATCAGCTTACAAACAGAGTAATTATTATCGTTGGTGAGTGGCTTATTGGACCAATTTGTTGTTCTGGATCAGAGGTTCTGAACTTCAGCTGCAAAATAGAATTCTTCAAAAATATTCGTGCCTGGGTCCCACCACAAATCAACTGAATTAGAATCTCTGAAGGTGGAGACTTTGGACACTGTCATTTTACAGAAAGTCTGTTGGTGAGTATAACATCTAGCTAGTGTTGAGAGCCATTGTTGGAGATGAAAGCAAGAAAGAGATTGTGTGAGGCAAAAATATCTACATTAATAGTAACTAAATTGAGAAGAAGATCAAAATAATTATTAATTCTACACAAATTAACTAAGGATCTCAAAAGTTGGGCATGACACAGAATTATGACCAGGGGTCATAGCACCTCAGAAAACACATAAGCCAGATCCTTTGTTTCCAAAGCAACTCCATTTCCTTAGAATATGCAGAGAAAGATTGTGCTATAGAAGAGATTCCAAATTTCCAGGGAACTCAGCTTGTAGACTGCTTACATTCATCAAAGTTAAAGTTATAAATATTGCACATGGTCTCAATACCCAGAGATAAACATTTACATAGCAAATTTTATTAGCAGACAATTGTGAAACCAAATAATGATTTATCTGCAAGGTTACACACATAAGAACAAATACAATTTAAAAATAAGAGACTCAATTCTTCCTGTGGAAAATGGGGAAACAGATTTCTCTCTCCCCTCCTTTTCCTTGGAACGTTTAAAATGCTTCTCTTTGAAATGTAAACCTCAAGGGAAATAGCATCTATCTTTTAGTTTTTTGTGGAAATGTAAGTGCCTAACTTCAGTGGGCGCCTTGCTCCAAGTTACACATCTACCTCCTGTCATAAAAACAGAAGAAATGTGTTTTCCTCTGGATAAAGCAAATTAACTAACACATATGGTCACCCCAGTTATCAGGTAAAATTAGGATAAACTATGTGTGACAATTGGTGTTGTTGAGTCCTCTTACTTGAGGATAGCTACTGTTTATCTTGAAAACATGTATGTAATGAGTTGTATATACTTGGCTTAAGGGGATGAGATTTCTTTCTGTCTTTGCAGCCTCTTAGTGGATTGTGATGTGCATCACATTTTGGTTTTATGCTTATTTAATAATAAAACTGTTTTATTTTTAAACTGCCTTTGTGGAGAGGTTTCCTGGGCTGGGAGAAAATTTTGGTTTTAATTATATTTTCCCAGCTGATATGGTTTGGATCTGTGTTCCCACCCAAATCCCATGTTGAATTGTAAACCCCAGTGTTGGAGGTGGGGCCTGGTGGAAGGTTATTTGATCATGGGGATGGATTTCCCTTTCAGTGCTGCTCTCATGATAGTGAGTAAGTGCTTGCAAGATCTGGTTGTTTAACAAGATCTGGTTGTTTAAAAGGGTGTAGCACCTTCCCCTGCCCTCATCCTGCTGTAGCTACACAGGACATGTCTGCTTCCCCTTCACCTTCCACCATGATTGAAAATTTCCCGAGGCCTCCCCAGTCATGCTTCCTATACAGCCTATGGAACTGTGAGTCAATTAAATCTTTACTTTATAAATTACACAGTCTCAGGTATTTTTTTATAGCAGTTCAAGAACAGACTAATACACCAACACACAGGAGTTACTTACTTAGGAGTGGCTTAATACAGAGTAAAAAAAATTTCTATTTTTTCCTCTTTTCCTTCTTATCTCAGACTCATATCAGATACAAATGATATATTATAGTTAGATTTTGAATTCCGTTTAATGATCACAGGTCAAAGTAAGCACTTGAAAATTCCTTGTTATAATCTTTTTTTAAATCTAACCAAAAACCATAAAAGTTTCTGAGAATCCTCAAAAAATATTTGCTGCTAAAAAGCAAAAAAAGTGCAGCTGATCTGACTGGAGGTGGAGCTCAGCTTCACTCACTTGCCTGCTGCTCCCCTCCTGCTGTGCAGCCCAGTTCCTAACATGCTGGGGGTTGAGGACCCCTGTCCTAACACCAGTGTAGATTTGAAACTTTCACTGAGTGCTTAAACTCGCTTCCCCTGCAAGTTATTCTTTGGAAATTTGATCTAGTGATTATTTAAACAAACACACATACCTTATCATTCACCTAAAATCCACCGAAGTGCCCACATTGTCCAATTTCAGCTCCAATTTGCTGCCTCCTCTCAGCAGAATTCAAACTCAGTCAAAAAGTTCTTTTCTTTTATAAACTAATAGTTCCCTCATTCCAAGTCTTAAGTAAACAGTGTAATAAATTAAATGCTTAATGAAGAAGATATATGAGTGAGAAGTGCTACTTGATCTGTATTTAAAGTGAAAGCATAAAAACTACACTTTTGATGCAGACATTGATCATTAGAAACAGGTTCTTAAATTAAGAATACAGATCATGTCACCTTTTCCTAGATCTTATTCTGGCTCAGAGTCTGAAGAAATTCTCCTACCCTCAAATTAAAAAGATGATAGAACCATACACAGGAAAAACTGACAGCAGCACCAATTGGTTCCTCCAGTAAAATCATATCCTCCTTGATTAATATGAAATATTCAATTGATAACAGCTGAACATAAACGTATGGGAGTCATGATATCTCGTGAGATTAAGTCAGTCATATCCTCTCAGAATAAATTTATGCTTCTTCTGATATTTGTATTTTTACATAGTAATGAAGTCTAAGCGTAAAAATAAACTGAAAAAAAGATTAGCTTTGAAAAACAGCAACTCCGAGGCACCAGGCGTTCTGTTGGTTGCAGCCAGGGCCATTGCTTCATTGTTTCTCAGAAGAACCCCATTGACCACGTCAATGAGAAAGCTGTTGCCTGGCTCATAATGGCCTCCAAACCCTTCTCATAGAACCTGGGTGGCTTCAAGCTGGGTGGAAACAGAGTGAGATCTTAGCAAACAGAATAGTATCCAAAGACCTCGCTGTCACCACAAAAGCCAGCATCCCCGCATGGCCTCGTGGTAGTTCTGAGGAAGCACACTCAAGGAGCATTTGTTGATTGGTTAAATTTACAGGGACAACTGAGCTTAGTGTGCACTTACTAAATTCACAAGTTGGAAAATTAGGAAATGGAGTATTAACTTGTTCCAGGATGAGAAACCTATGTATTTCATGGATGACAGTAGATTTTTTTTTTTAATATTTCTGACTCACTAGTAGTATGGCTACACCAAGGCTCCAGGAATGTTTTAATATTTAAAATCCACTTAACACCTACACCTCAAAAGCATTATGTACAATTCATGTGCTAAAAATAAATGTCTCAAAAACCTAGTCTTCACTGTTGTAGATCAGAGGATGGAAACACTGGGTGGAGGGGGGTTCTTCATGGGATCAGATGTAAGGTGGAGTAAGCATGACAAAAGCAAAGACAAGGTATCATAATTCCTGCTTAATTATTTTTATGGTAAAAATTTCTTTCATATTAAAATATTACCCAAAAACACATTAATAAAACTACCACAGTCAACCAACTAACCCAACTAGATAATGATATTATTGCAGTGTTTCTTAATTTTTTTAGCCATAAGCAATTATAGCATACATTCTACATGTAGATATTCTAACAGGTACCTTGTCATTTCAGCACCTTTCTGATGCGCTGATATAACACCAAGCCCCAATCCCCCAGTACCCCTCATCCTTCGGTGTCCTATTACCTTAGGCAACCCGACAGAGGTGATATTATTTCAAGACATATCTGAAAATAACTTTCTTTTTTTATAACCAACCACCTGCATGGCAGGAAAATCACAGGAAGCAAATAACCATCCCTGCATGAGTCACTGTTGCCAGCAATCTCACAAGGTAATGAAACCAATTCCACACTTTGCTGGTAGTCTGCAACTGATGGATAAAAACCAAAGAGTTTTGATCTTCCTTAAAGTGAAGCCCAGAAGAATTCCTGAATTCAAATAAAGAAGAAAGGCAGAGATCCCTGAGTTCATTGTTCTCAGCTATTTAATTGTCCTTCTGATTCAATGTTCATCCAGGTGCATGAAGCCCTACTGGACATCTGGAAACCAAACTGAGCTCGAATGAAGAAAATCATGACTAAGCAGAGAAAAGCTATGATTAGATCTGCAGGAAGCTGCAACACAGAAATTTGAATTTTGAGTTCTGACAAACAAGTTCCTTCAAATTCACTAAAGAAATCTCCTGAAATTTTTTCATCCATGAGCAAGTCAAAAGGAGTTCTACTCAACTGCTGGGATCCTGGAAAATTCAAACCCCTGTCTACATAGATGGTAATCAGTGTGCCACACCTTGACATACCAAGCAGAATACGTAATTTGTGAGGTTCTGAATAGGATAAGAAACCTCTTCCCCTGGTGGGTTGGGCAGACTGGGATGCATCCAGAAATAAACCAGCAGCCTAGTATGCTTACACATTCTATTTTCCCAAAGCCAAATCTAATGAGAGAATTGGGAGAATGAATTTTCTTTCTTGAAGTCTCCCTTCAAGTTTCAGCATTTCAGACAAGATTCAATAAAAAATTTTAATCTAATTTTTGTGCCCATAAAGCCTGTATAAATCAGCACAAGCCCTGAAAAATGAAGAGGCACTCTTTTTTATTGAATCCATAAATCTAAGAACTTAGCACTTAAAGAACTGTTTTAAATGTTTCCTTGTTCCTTTCTTGTTTTTTTTTTAATAATTAGTGTTAGAACAGGCAGGGAAATAGAGCCCAAGAGTGTAAGAACCTTATTCAAATCTCAGAAGGAAGAAGTATTTGTGAAACAAACATTGTCTAAATAAAATTGACAAAAAATATCTGAATCCAAACTCAACAATTCAATGCCTTTTGTTTCAGGGAATTTTGGTTTGGACTTTGGTCACCTTCTATCTGTATTAAAGACCCAGTAATAGTCATGGCAAGAAGGAGGTGCTTTGAAATTCACTTAGTTTTCAATGGAAACACTTAGAGATCTATTTTAAAATTTGCCATAGAAGTTAGCAAAAAAGTACAAAGAGGGAACTCTGAAGTGACATCATTCAGATTTCTCTCCTCTAACAAGTCTTTTGATCAATTCAATTTTGATTTGTATAGATAGGGTTGCCACCTGATTCCCAATAACAAACCAAGAATAGTATATATCTATATAAATTATATTCTTCCTGTACTAAATCACTGCATTGTGTGCTTTTTTTAATGTCAGAAATAACCTCTTGTTTGCTTCCCTGAAAAATTTCCTAAAGTGTGACATAGTGTAAAGCATATGTGTATCTAGTAGATTCAGATTCTAATGTTTGTTCTGCCATCTGTATCTGTCCTTACAACTCTAAGTGTGGCCCAGACAGCAGCAGCATCAATATTACCTGGGAGCTGGTGAGAAATGCATAAACTCAGGCTCCATCCAGACATAGTAAATCAGAATCTGCATTTTAAGAAGATACTGAGAAATTCATGTATACATTATTAAAGTTTGAGAGGGATTGTTCTACATAACTTCAGCACACTATTCTTTTGTGTTCCATTTTTCTTACTGGTAAAATGAAGGAGATGCACTAAGTGTTCACTAAGATCATGTCCACAATTTATGACTTACAGCAAATGCAAGCTGGAAAACCCCACTTCTTAGATATTGTTTCATCTTGAATTTCCTGAAGAGCTTCCAAGCACAACACCATCTATATTTGGAGACTGAGATTAAATGAGCCTTTGCTGCCTCTAAGTTTTCTTTATAGAAACAAATCAAGCCAAATGTTTTATTTCATCTGATTCAAAATTAAAGCACATTAAAGAGTACAAGGGAAAGAGAAAAAAGGGTACTAACATATACTGAACTGTAATAAACACTTTAAATCGTCATCCACTTTAATTTTAACCACAAACCTGTGAGGTGGATTCGATAAAACATATTACAGATGAGAACACAGTCACAAAAATCTTGGATAATTATTCTGGGTCACAAAGCCAAGTGGTACAAAAAGAATTTAAGTTTAAGCATCTCTCATTCCAAAACCCCTGAAAAGCAGAGTTGCTTTAATAATGTGCTGACAAATTCAGTGGTATTAACTTCTTTCATTATTTCTGGTTTTCTGTGTAAACTAAACCACTTTGAAGTCATCTAAATTCCAAAACACAAATGGCACCAAAATGCCTTACTTTGGCCTCTCTTTCTTTCAAACCACCCTTTCTAATGATACATCTATAATTCTAGGTTTTGCTTTTATTTTTCATATGCAATTGGATCATCTCTTTTTAATTGGTATATTTAATCCATTTATATTTATTGTGATTACTGATTTCTTTAGACTTATTTATGCTACTTTCTTTTATGTTTTCTGTATACCATATTTTTTCCACTGTTTCCTTTTACACATTTTCAGCCTGTTGTTTGATTGATAAATTTATTTGCTCTTTCTTTTTATGTTAATTTAGAAATTACCATTTGTATTTCTATTCTTTCAGTGGCAACATTAAAATTTTTTGCAATCCTACTTAATTTCATATTTTTCTAACAAAACCTAAAGTTTTGCTATTTCTCTCTTACTCCTAAAATGTTTTAGCTTGTTTTATCCTCCAAACACTGCCCTTCCTTTTTTCTAGGATATTGTTATTCCCAATAATCTTAAGATAATTAGTGACTATTAATATTCCGTTTAGAGTCAGTAATTAGGCTGCATTCATATTCCAATGATATCTTCCTAGAGATTCACAAATTCACTAGTTCATTATTTCTTCATTCAGTAATTACATATGGGCAATAAATTCATTTAATCCTAGTACCTGAAAATGGTATTTTGCCTTTACTATTGAATGATAGTTTAGCTAGTTATAGTTACATGTTGAGAGTTATTTTCCCTCTCTGACAATTTATAACATCTATTGTTGCTTCTTAGAAGGCTATTGTCAATTTAATTTTACTCTTTTTTAGGTAGCATGTCATTTATCCTATGTCAGCATTTAATTTTCTATTTCCTTTTCATTGTTTACAGGGTTTTTTGATTCTGAGTCTAATTGGATTTACTTTTATTTTTCCCTTTCAGCTTGTGGTATTTTGTGACAATAAATTTCTTGTCTTCAATTCAGAAAAACACTAAGCTATTATCTCTTGAAATGCTACTTCTCTGCTATTCCCTCTTTTTCCTGCTTCTGGAACTGTTATATGTAGTTTGGGGCTCCTCAGTCTATCCTCTGTGCTTCTTAATTTTACTTAGATATTTTCCAACTCTTTGTCTATCTCTCCTGAATAACAGGTCAAGCTTTCAGATATTTCCTCCAGTTAACTCTTTCTTTTTTGGCTATGTTCAATCTACTGAGTTTATTACAGTGATTACATTTTTTTATTTCTTAAATCTATACATTTAAAAATATCATCTCCTGTAATTGACTCATAATCATCTATATTTATTCATATCTTGCTCTTGCTGTGTATTTTTCCTATATGATTTTGAGGATTTTAACCATGTACATTTTAATATCCTGTTCAGAAGACTGTAATATTCTGGGTAATGAATTTTATCATTTCTGAAATTTGTTGGCTATTATGAGTTTAGTTTTCATTCATAGAATTTTAGTTGCAAGACCAAGTTAACAATTTCCTTGTGTTTTACTTTAACTTTTTTTTTTTCTATTTCTCTCTCGGCACTCACTTCTATATGTCTGGTCTTTTTATAGTTGCCTCTATTTGGGTTACCCAAGTCTCCAGTCAGAAACAAGTCTTGTATTGGCAGCTCAGAATTACCATTCTGGGATCTGTAACAAATTGAGGGTCCAAGTCAACATATGGCTTGAGCCATATTCAGCTGTCTCTGCTTCCTCCTGCCATGCCATCCAGCACTACAATATAGGCTATAGTCTCTGAGAATGATTTTGGCTTTTTTCCTACTCCAGCTTCTGACTGGAGTGTGGAAGACTTAGGTTCTACTTCCCCACAGAAATTGAAATCTTAACTGCCTCTTTGTACAGTAGATCTCTAGCTTCAGCCTCCCTGTAGTGCAGTAGATCTCCAGCTTTAGCCTAACTTACTGCAGTTTGGTTTTGTTTTTCTGTTTTTATATAAGAAACATTTATATATTTTTTCCACAGCAACAATGATTCCATAAATATTATTTATAGCTATCATTGCTATACGTTTATAGTTGCAGGGAGGTAGTTTTATACATAAACTTTCAACCCCACCTCAATCAGATCACTGCCTCTCTAGTCTGAGTTTTAAATCCAAAGAACGGAGTAGCACTACAGTTAGAATCCTTTGAAATATAATTATCTTTTCCTGTGGTCAGATGAATTGTTTAAACAATTCCCGTCCCCCTATACACCCCTCAAGAAATCCTGAAAAACAAAGTCATAGAGTCTTAAGAGCATGGCTGACCAAAAAAAAATGCCTCCTACTCAGCATCTGTTTCTCTATGACTGACTAGTTTAAAGCAAACTGGACCAAATTTCAATCAAATAATGAGGACAGCAAAGCTGATTTTCTTCCCCTCCAATTAATCTTTTCTGCCACTTTTATTCACCTACCACTTCCATGTCTACCACTTCCCTAACCTCAGATACATCAAGCTATCATTTCTGCTTTGTCTCTTTTCTTTTGGAATACTAGAAAAGATTTAGTATCAGTCATTGGAATTTTTTGGTTTATTAATAGAGCGTATTTTAGTGAGTAAATTTCAGACACTGTGTTATTTGAATAGTAAATAGTTTATAGCTAATTGGAAATTAAATATTTTGTTTTCTGTTAAGGAATTTAGTTAGTAAGCAAGCAAAATGTGATTTGTTCATTCTGTGAAGAAAGCTCTTAATTTCACATTAGACCAATTTGTTGGACAAATCATGAAAACACAACAGAGCAGAGGGAGAACCAGAAGGCACAGACTATGATCTCGCTATGCTAGATCGGGAGTCGACAGATGATGCCTGTGGGCCAAATCCAGCCCAATGCCTGAGTTTGTATATAAAGTTTAATCAAACCCCTTACACATGGCCTCAGTCTATGGCTGTTTTCACAGCAGCAGAGCTGAGAATTTTCTGCAGAGACAATATGGCCTGCAAAGCTGAAAATAATTGCTATAAAGCACTTTATAGAAAAACTTTGCAGTCCCCTGCCCTAGATGGTCTTCCTACTTTGTTGAGAAGGAAAATTAGCAACTGGCACGGCAACCAAAGGGAAGTCTGAGAGTCTTTGATGAAAAAAAGAACCTGTGTCCATGTTATACTAGCTTCTCAAAGATATGGGTCTCTCATGCCCTGGTTCTGTTTTCTCAATCTTCCCTCTATACACATTCAAACTCTTTCCTTCCTCCAACCTAGTCCTTCTTTTTCTCTATACTAAAACCCTAGTGCCTAGGAACATAGATTATATAGTATGCTTTCATTTTATTCACAGTTAACTATATTGTGCCATAATTTCTTTCACTGGACGTATCACTTTGCATTATGTGTAACCAGCCTGTTACACATAAACACAGGGAAACAAAGGAGTTCATGGCCCAGAAAGAGAGGCAAACAGATCAACAAGCACATGCAATAAACTGTTACAACTGAGTTTAATTCGAGACCAAAATACAGGGATGAGATCAATTCTACCTTGGAGGAAACGAGAAAATTTGTGAGGAGGCCTCTTGTGCTAATAAAAGTATTATCAGTGTGCATGTCCTAAAAGTCCTGAAGAAAGTAAGATTTTTATGAATTTGGTAAAGTAAAATCCATCAAAATATAAGAAAAATTATTCTAAGATAAGAATGTATCACAAATATGCTTTTCTCAAACGCTTTAAAGTTGTTATAAAAAACAAGTGAGGCAACACGAATTTAATTAAATATAAATAGCACATGATTGATCTCCTGCCCTTAGGAATTCATTAACTCTAGCTGATTGGATTTGAATAAATCAGAATATATAGAGTTACCTTTAGTGGAGGTTGTGCTAGAGTACAAGCTTCAGATAGAAAAATACCTAAGAGAAACAGTGGATAAAATAGGCAAATAGTTGGATGGAAACTTTATGTTGGTTTCTGATAATAACAAAGAGAAAATGGAGGAGGAGGTGAAGAAAAGGAGAAGGAGAGAAAGAAATACCCTCCCAATCAATTTGGAAATTCAGGTGGAAGATCAGAAATTTTAAATATCTGTTCTCTACATGAAAAAGGAGACACTGGCAGTCAAACTGTCTTGATTTGGAAATTGATCAAGGCAACTAGAATTGATCCTTCTAAACCCATTTTTCCACTTGATTGGGAGCCAAGGCAGTCTAGCAACTCTGTTTTCTCTGGAGACGAGCTTGCTCTTCCTCTGCAGGCAACTCTAGAAGAGCACAGGGATAAAACCTAGTTACCACGGGCACGTAAAGAAAAGGATTAAGGCTGAAATTTGAAGAATGGGCTGTTATAAAAGAACTAAATTCGCGGCCTGGCGCAGTGGCTCACGCCTGTAATCCCAGCACTCTGGGAGGCCGAGGTGGGTGGATCACGAGGTCAGAAGATCGAGACCATCCTGGCTAACACTGTGAAACCACATCTCTACTAAAAAAAAAAATACAAAAAAAATTAGCTGGGCGTGGTCCTGGCGCCTGTAGTGTCCCAGCTACTCGGGAGGCTGAGGCAGGAGAATGGTGTGAACCCGGGAGGTGGAGCTTGCAGTTAGCCGAGATCCCGCCACTGCACTCCAGCCTGGGCGACAGAGAAAGACTCCGTCTCAAAAAAAAAAAAAAAAAAAGAACTAAATTCCCAGTCCCAGGAAGGTTTCAAGTGGAACTAGAACTGTTTGGAATGATGTAGCTTTTTTTTTTTCCCTTGCATCTGGAGGGTAGTCTAACCACTTATATACCCTTTTAGGTTCATTATACCTCAGTGGTTTTATCCAATGGATGCATTTGATAAGCCTATACATTTTATAGGCCAGAATCCAGGGCAGAAAATGTATTCAACATGGATCTATACAAGAATAAGAGAAATAACATGGATGGATGGACAGAAGGAAGGGAGGAATAAGGAGGGAAAGGAACGAGCCAGTTTGTCATGTCAACCAAGTGGGATCAATGCAGTCTAAATCAAACAGATCTGCTTTGAAAGGACTTGCCATTTACTAGCATGTAACTTTAAGGAAAATTACTTGGTCTTTCTCTAAGGCTTAATGTTTCATTTGTAAAATGCCGATAATAGTACCTACCTCATTGGGTTGTTTTGAGGAACAAGTGAATTGCATGTAAACATGTATCATACTTCATAGCAGATAGTAAACACTCAGTCTGGACAACTTTTTTGATATTGTTGTCATTGCTGTCATCCATATCAAAATGTGGTATATTAAAATTGTGAACTGCATTCTATCAACCAACATCAGAGTTTGAGGAAACCTCTAAGCAAGTCAAGGTAGAGGTGTGTACATTTAATAATTTTTTCTGTAGTCAACTTTTATAATAAGAGCCCAGATGGTATCCCTATCATATTTTCTTATTTTAGCCATTCAGAGTTACAGAATTTTGAGGTGACGGAGAGGCAGGGAAGCCTGTGTTTTCTTTCATTATTGTTGGCATCTCTTCAGTCTGCTGGCAACTAAGGAAAGCAGTAAGTCACCACTCAGTTATGTGTGGGAAGATTTAAACCACATCAATTTCAAAGTGTGTCTAGCACAAGAAAATATTGCTTCTTTTAAAAAGACTAATGCAAATCAGATTAAGAGAGTTAAATAGAAATAAACCTGTAAATGTTACTAAGGTGCTGATAAGCTTTTATAGTTGTAAGACAAAGAAGGGTTATCTTTTATATTTAAAAGAAGACTTACAGAGTCAGCATCTATTAAGATAAAAGAACAGTAACCCAATAAAAATCCAAACACCCTGGAAGATGTCTGATTATTTCAGAGCTCCAAAAGCATATAAATTCCATAACAAGGAGTGTGTTTTTCCTTTAATTGACAAGTAAAAACTATATACATTTATTGTGTATAACATGATATTTTGATATACGTATACATCATGGAATGGCTCAATCAAGCAAGTTAACATATGCATTACTTCACACACTTTTTTGTGGTGAGAACACTTATCATCAATTTTCAAATATACAAAATATTATTAAGTGTAGTCACCATTATTTATGATAGAGCTCTTGTACTTATTCCTCCTGTCTAATTGAGATGTGTTTTTTGGCCAACATTGCCCCAATTCCCCTTCTCCCACTGCCTTTCGTAACCACCATTTATTTTACTCTCTGCTTCTAGAAGTCTGACATTTTTACACTACACATATAAGTGAGATTATGCAGTATTTGTATTCTTATGACTGAATTATTTCACTCAACATAATATCCTCCAGATTCATCCATATTGTGTCAAATGACAGGATTTCCTTCTTTTTTAAGGCTGAATAGTATTCTATTGTATATGTATACCACAGTTTCTGTATCCATTGGTAAGAAGTTTCTTAATCTCCGATTCTGGAGAATGTTTCCTCCATTCCTGAAACACCTTCAATATTTCTTTCCCTTTGCCAGCAATCAATAGGAAAACTTATTTTTCTCAAAGAATTTTTTTCTATCACTTCACATACAAGTTATTTTTTTGTGATGAGAACATTTAAAATCTAATCTCTTAGCAATTTTCAAGTATAAAATACATTATTATTAAGTAAAGTCACCATGCTATACAATAGATCTCCAAAAGATTTTTATTCTGTCTAATTGAAACTTTGTAGCCTTTGACCAACATAGCTCCATTTCACTGGCCTCCTTACCACCCATCTGCTACCACCACCATTTTACTTTCTGCTTCTAGTTCAACTTTTTTAGATTTCACATACAAGTACTGTAATGCAGTGCTTGTCTTTCTGTGCCTGGCTTATTTCACTTAACATGATGTCCTCCAGTTTCATCATGTTGTTGTAAATGACAGAATTTCCTTTTTTTAAAAGGCTGAACAGTATTCCATTGCGTATATATGATAAATTTTCTTTATTCATTTATCAATGAACATGATATTTATTCCATATTTCGGCTATTGAAAGTTCTCTTTTTTTCATGATTGTCTAATTGTTTCAACATTATTAAGACTATCCTTTTTTCCCGTTGAATTGTCTTTGCACTTTTCCTGAATATCCATTGAGCATATATGTGTGGGTCTATTTTGTGAACACTTCATTCTGTTCCATTGATTCATGTCTTTCCTTTCCTAATACCATACAGTCTTGATGACTATTGCTTTATAGTAATTCTTTTTTAATTTTTTTATTATACTTTAAGTTCTAGGGTACATGTGCACAATGTGCAGGTTTGATACATAGGTATACATGTGCTATGTTGGTTTGCCGCACCCATCAACTCTTCATTACATTAGGTACTTCTCCTAATGCTGTCCCTTCCCCAGCCCCGCACCCCCTGGAAGGCCTTGGTGTGTGATGTTCCCTGCCCTGTGTCCAAGTTTTCTCATTGTTCAATTCCCACCTATGAGTGAGAACATGCAGTGTTTTGTTTTCTGTCCTTGTGATAGTTTGCTGAAAATGATGGTTTCCAGCTTCATCTGTGTCCCTGCAAAGGACATGAACTCATCCTTTTTTATGGCTGCATAGTATTCCATGGTGTATATGTGCCACATTTTCTTAATCCAGTTATAATAATTCTTTTTTTAAATTTTACTTTAAGTTCTGGGATACATGTGCTGAACGTGCTGTTTTGTTACACAGGTATACATGTGCCATGGTGGTTTTCTGCACCTATTAACCTGTCCTCCAAGTTCCCTCCCTTGCCCCCCACCCCTCAACAGGCTCTGGTGTGTGTTGTTCCCCACCCTATGTCCATATGTTCTCACTGTTCAACTCCCACTTATGAGTGAGAACATGCAGTGTTTGGTTTTCTGTCCTGTGTTAATTTGCTGAGAATGATGGTTTCCAGCTTCATCCATGTCCCTGCAAAGGACATGATCTCATTCCTTTTTATGGCTGCATAGTATACCATGGAGTATATGTGCCACGTTTTCTTTATCCAGTCTATGATTGATGGGCATTTGGGTTGGTTCCATGACTTTGCTATTGTAAATTGTGCTGCAATAAACATACATATGCATGTGTCTTTACAGTAGAATGATTTAAATTCCTTTGGGTATATACCCAGTAATGGGATTGCTGGGTCAAATGGTATTTCTGGTTCTAGATCCTTGAGGAATCACCATACTGTCTTCCACAATGGTTGAACTATTTTACATTCCCACCAACAGTGTAAAAGCATTCCTTTTTCTTTATAGCCTTGCCAGCATCTATTGCTTCTTGACTTTTTAATAATTGCCATTCTGACTGCATGAGGTGGTATTTCATTGTGGTTTTGATTTGCATTTCTAATGATCAGTGAAGTTGGGTTTTTTTTTCATATGTTTGTTGGCCGTTTAAACGTCTTCTTTTGAAAAGTGTCTGTTCATATCATTTGCCCACTTTTTTGATGGGGTTCTTTGTTTTTTTCTTGTAAATTTGTTTAAGTTCCTTTTAAATTCTGGATATTAGCCCTTTGTCAGATGGATAGATTGCAAAAATTTTCTTCGAAGAGTTCTTAAATATTTGAATTGAAATACATATGAGCATTTATCCACTGATTTCCGCCCCCCACCACCCCCATGAGGGGTTGAGGGTTGCCCCAAAGCTATTAACTTCTCCCTGACTTCAGAACCTACAGGTTTTGCAGGAAAGCTGCCAACACAATGAGAGTTTTAGTTCCCATGGAACTGTGCATCACGGCTGTAGCTGAAATCAGAGATGGTAAGAGGGGATATGACACTGGGTACCAAAGGAGTCTACTGTGGTGCCCAATGTTATTTTTAAAAGTCTAATATGACTATATATATATATATATATATATATACACACACACACATATATATGTGAACATGTATTATACATTATACATGTATCATACTATATTATACATATATATGATACACAAATGGAAAAGATAGTGAGTTCTTAACAGACTCACCCCTGGAGCATGACCCACCATATCTTATTTTGCTTGGGTGGTAGTGATGTGGACCAAGGAAGATATGTGCTCACACAGCTACTGAAATGACAGAACCAAAGCGGCAATATGGAGATTTTGCCTCGGAGCATTTACTTTTTGTATTCTTTCCTCCCTAAGCTTTACCTAACAAAATGTTCTCTGCTCCTCAAATCCCTCTCTCTAGATGGCTTCTATTCAGTAAGATTTGTTTCTGTCCTTTGACAACATTTCTTATTCCAAGAGAATCTCTGAAATCTTCTTAGCAAGACTGCACCCTCATCCTCTTCCACAGTTTGAGTCTAAGATGATCCCTCTTCCTGGGATCCTTTCTGGTAATATCCATGCTCAAAGCCTTCTGTTAGTCCAGGTCTACACATCTCTCTTCCAAAACCATTCCTTGATTTCTCCAGCTAGATGCATCTTGTATTTTATGGTCTTTTGCACTTTCTATTATCATTATTTATGTGCCTATTTTATCTTAGATAATAAAAATCCAGCAGGATCCAAATCTCATTGAGCTCTGTACGCCTCACATCATGTAGCACATGGTATGGCTTGTAGGAGGTATTTGATGGATATTTATTGACTAAATAAGCATAGAGATTGAATTGTCTGCTCTTTGTAGGTAGGAGTTATGATAACTTCTATGTGTGTTCTCAACATTGTCTTGTGCAGCACCGGACATGTGGCAGAAATTTTTATGCACTCACCAAACCCAGTTTCCTTTCCCTCCTGGCACATATCTGGATTCCATGTCATGTCTTTCTTGCAGTTAGGTTGGGCCACGTAACTGAGTTTGGCTAGTGGAATGTGATAGCAAGTGATGTGTACCGCTTGTAGGACTGGTTGGTAAGTGTGCTGCGAAGTTGTCTGTGCTCTCACTTTTCCCTTCATTCAGAAAATCCAGCAGAGGACATCCCACCCCAGAGGATGGGGGAGCCCCCAGATGGAACAAGTGTAGCTCCCTGAAAGGCTGCATGGCAACAGGCTCCCCTCATCCCTTCTCTGACCCACGTTAGACTGGAACATGAGTGACACCTAAACCTCTGGTAAGCAGCCACTGAGACATTCTGGTTATTTATTGTGGTACTTAGAATACTCTGACTAATACAGACACTTAGATATTTTTAACTGATTTTATTAACTGTAGTAAGAAACAGAAGTACTATGTTTCTTTGAATTTAAGACACCATCAAATGTAAGACACATCATTATTTTATGTTTCCTAAAATAAAAAGAAAGAATGAGTGCTGCTAATCAAGCTGTGAGAACCGATTCTAATTTCTGAGAAGGTAAAATGTGCAAAAAAGTGGATCTCAGAACTAACAAAATACAACAACAATTTACATGTAAAATAATTCTATAAAATATGAAATTCTTTAGTGAAATATTCAATGTATTTATGCAACATACATTCATTAGTCACCTCTTTTATGCTTAATATTATGTTTGGTCCTGAAAGTAAAATGAGAATAGAACATAGTCCCTGCCCTCAAGAAATTCACAGACTAGTAGAAGAGATTAATATGTTAAAATAATTAAAATTCAGTTTAGCAGCAATAAGAATATAGCTAATATGTACCGTATGTACTATGTGCTAGATACTGTCAATTACACATATTTTCAAGCATATGTCAATCCCATAGGAAGAGTATTATTTTACTTACTTTATGACCACGCTGTTCAGTAAGTATACTGATGGAGGTTAGTCTACCCAGTCCAGCAATGGCATTATAAAGGGAGTCACTAAGTGCATGATTGAGGTGGGCTGGGGTAGGACGTACAACACGCACAGGGTCAAGGACCATTTTATAGAGAAGATGAGGCTTTAACTGTGTCTTGAAACTAAAAAATGGTGTCCAGAGGGGCAAGACAAACATTTCAGAATAAAGGAACAGCGTGTGCAGAACCAAAAGATAATGAATGATTGCAAAATGCTGATGTATACTGTGAGGTTATGGGAGGTAAAGAAAGTTGAGTGCAGGGAGAATAATGGATAGTTTGCAATGAGCTTCACGTATGATGTTCAAGTGTTTGAACTAATTTACAGGATGATGAGAATTTTAGAGAGGTTTTAGGGAGGAGTGGAAGTAAGAGTGGACATTACCAAAATAAGGTCAAAAATGACCATTTAAAAAATACTTCTTAATACTGTCTACATTTGTAGAAATTGAGATCAAATTAGCAAAGAAATAGGATTATTTATGTCTCATTATCAATCAACAAGAATAAAAGATAAATAGTGAGATCTATTAAGATGGCAAAAACATCAAGAACATGTATTACTGAAATTCACTTGAATTGATTTCATATTGCACATGCATAAAAAGATAATTTTCTATTCCTTTTGCAGTTTCGTGAGTTATTACCTTAAAAAGAAGACTTTATAGCAATCATTCACAAATCCATTCAGTTCACTTATTACCTCTGGAATATTTTCTTTTAAAAAATATTTCTAGGAGCAATTTCAACCAGCTCAAGTTTCAAACTTTAAAGGGCCGCTATTTTGCATATACAGTAAGTACTTTTTCTGAAAATTTTGTGTTATAGATTCATAATTCTCAGTGGGCTACCCCTGTTAATATGCACTCACAGCTGCATGTAGCCCTAGGAACCATTATTATATTAAGAATAATGTAAAGACACTTAAACTTATTCAGAATCATCATGCATATTACCAAGTGTGTGCCATTATGAATAGCAGTCATAGCACACTGCATAATGGTATGTTAAAGACAACGTTGTGGTGTAAACTAAATGCATGTTAAGAATACACAAAACTCTGCTGAATTTTAATCATCCTTATTCATAGGACACAGCGCTCTAATGATCCTCAAAATGCATGTGATTTAAATAAGCCATCTTTATTCCATTCCATTTAAACCCTTGGTGAGAGTTAATCAGCTTTGGTGGGCTCATTCCTACTGATGAACATGAAAAAACTTAGCTCACACATAGAGAAATTTACGGCAAGTGGTGAACAAATAAAGTGAATCATCTCTAATGTACCTCACCAAAAGCACCCTACTCACCTCCAAGCCTAATCCTAAAGTTATATGAATTTAGAAGGGACTCCCTAATTGATCTCCCTTTCTGAAAGCTGATTTCCAGAAGATTTGCTTATAAAGGAATTACAGCTAAATAAGAATGTTGCCAAAGTTACTCTAGGAGTGCTAAGAAGAGATGTTATTGTTGCTCTGATACTTTATTTAAGAAATGGTATTAGCAATAGTTACAACTAACAAAATCCAGTCAGTGGAACTCATCTTAGTCACTTGGGTAGCTTTATTTCCTCTGACCTGGTGAGTGTATAGCTTTACAGAGGAAAATACCAGGCCTATTACCAGAAATTTCATGATTCCTCCCAAATTTCTTCCAAATTTAGTTGCAAGAAGTAGATATGAGGTCTTGTGTTCTGATCAAGTGGAAATCATATGTGATCGTTCTCTTTTTCATTTTAAAAAACATTTGGGCCAGACATTTGTGATTGGTGATCGGCTTTCAGAGGAGTGAGAAAACTCATGAATAAAGTTAATAGGGGCACAATATTAAAAATCCCTGAGGCAACTCAACATCCATAGCGGACTGTGGCAGCTATGGTTTTGTCTGCTCATCTCTCTTCTTCTGATCCATACCAATTTTCTTTCAGGAAACTTTACTCCCTGATGCTGTGTGGGGTCATTAATCCCAGTGACCTGGTCTCACCTGGTCAAACTGCATCCAAATATTGCCAAAGTCCCTGTGTGTCTTGGGGCCCAGGAATTAATGTGGGAATAGGAAGCTGACCCAAAGAGGGCCAAAAAGTATTCTCCAAGGATTCTGGAGCTAACAGTAAAGACAGTTTTTGTTCACTGAGATTACTCAAGTAGTTGAACTTTTCTAGCTTTATAGCAAGCACAAGGTTTCCAGTTGCCATTTGCCCAGTTTGTGGAGAAACCTGATTACTAAAATAACACAAAGAGAAGTGACAGAGTGCAAGTGAAGCAGAGTCATGCCAACATTTGAGCCCCCTGCAGCCTTATATGAAGTTAG
Organism: Nomascus leucogenys; assembly: GCF_006542625.1. Classification (NCBI taxonomy): domain Eukaryota; kingdom Metazoa; phylum Chordata; class Mammalia; order Primates; family Hylobatidae; genus Nomascus; species Nomascus leucogenys. Next base: position 77,948,085 of record NC_044392.1, read on the forward strand.
CTGCATCTCTGGACTTCCCATGCATGTGAATTAATTAATGTTGTTTTATCTTTAAGTTATTTTGAGCTGGGCTCCTATAAGTTCCAAGAGGAAAAAAAACCTAAATATAAATGACTTTTATAGCCATTCAGCATCTATTCAACATGTTTCCAGTAACAGTTGTTCAAATTCCCTCTCGAGGAAGCACCCTGTTCCCATTCTTAGTCATGGCACATGGGTGGTCTCAACCTTCAACTGTAAGCCTGGCCAACTAGAGCACCAAATTCCCTGGCCTCACGGTGATTGGCTCAAAAATGGAAATATGCCCCAATTAGAGCCAATGAAGCGGAATGAAAATTTTGGAAGAAAGACATATTCCTTTCCCACTAGATTTAAATACTGGGAAAACTGAGCCTTGCATCTACAGGGGCTACCATGCTGGGCCTACCTAATCAGTAAGTCAGTATAAGTCAAAAAGCAGAGCACAGAAATAAAGAGTAAGTAATGTATCATTTGAGGCCCTCAGACCCTAGAGCAGCCTGTATCTGAGGCTATATTTTGCCTCTAGGTTTTTAGTCAATTATTTCCATTTTTTATTTAAATCAGCTAGAGATTTTGGTTTTGGATTCTCTGGGGGGTGCTTTTTTGTCAAGTGAATGATCATTGATCATCCAAATGCACTATCAATTATCTTCTAGACTAAAGTAGGTTAAACAGTTGGTACAATACATATTTTTTATATTTCACTTGATTTTTGTTTCTTCATTACTGGAATGAAAGGCTTGAGAGCTGATTCTATGGCCTTTCCTCTATTCTCAGAGACACCTGGAATTTGATCCTGCAAATCCTCCTTTACATTAATGGAAGGAATTTTAGGAGTATACGTATACCAGGCCCAAGATAAATAATAATCCAGCCAAGGACTATGTACTGGACCAAGAGCCTATACCTTATTAGCAAGATTATTCATCAAATAATGAATAACTTTCAGTGGTAAGAATCAGCTGCAGGAGAGAATGAGAGTTAGAATTATAATCCTGAGGAGTCTAAGAGACTAGCTAGTCTATAAAAGCTACAAGGACCCAGAATTTATGGCTTCCTAAACTGAGGTTGTCTGCATCTACTCACTTTTATTGCATTCCAATTGTAGAATGATGGGGACCTCAGAAGCTGTGCCTACAAGGACTTCCATTCTACTGTTCCATTCATGCCATGATTGCATCCTGTAGCCTTTCTGAAAACCAAATAAATAATGCTGGACGAAGCCTACAGTGTCTTCTGAGTTTGTCTAAACTCAAGATCAATGCTGCTATCAAGCAGAGATGGCATGGCAATCACAGAACAGATTTGGCTCCTATGCTAGGAGGCTAGTAAACATAATTATGAAGAGTACTCTTTCTTTGAAAATATGTCATAGATTCCAAGGGAAAACTTCCCAGTAAAATCTCATCAGACTTCAGTTAATTTGGAAGATGGAATTGAGGCTGCTTAGGTCTCCCATATTTCCATATCTAACTGTTTACCAAGAAGGCCTATTCTATTAAACTCTTGTTTGAACCTATTCTGTCCACTCTGCCCTCACTTCCATTGTATTAGTTCAGAAGCTAATCACTTCATTTCTAGATTAGTTCAATAAAGGGAGAATTGAACTTACTGTCTTCCTTCTATCTCACCACCCACCAAAGCGTCCGTCACACACAACAAGAGTGATCTAAAATAGGATACAGGCTATACACCAAGGAGCTAAGTCTCCTTCAATTGTCCTTTCTAGTCACATATTCTATTGCTTCAAACACACACACATGCACACACACACACACAATTTACATACTTACACCCATGTCAGGAGGCTTGCCCCAGTTCATCACTAGAGGCATCGCCTCACCCGGGAAGTGCAAGGGGTCAGGGAATTCCCTTTCCTAGTCAAAGAAAGCGGTGACAGATGGCACCTAGAAAATCGGGTCACTCCCACCCTAATACTGCACTTTTCCAATGGGCTTATCAAATGGCACACCAGGAGATTGTATCCTGCACCTGGCTCAGAGGCTCCTACGCCCATGGAGCCTTGCTCATTGCTAGCACAGCAGTCTGAGATCAAACTGCAAGGCAGCAGCAAGGCTGGGGGAGGGGCACCAGCCATTGCTCAGGCTTGAGTAGGTAAACAAAGCGGCCGAGAAGCTCGAACTGGGTGGAGCCCACCACAGCTCAAGGAGGCCTGCCTGCCTCTGTAGGCTTCACCTCTAGGGGCAGGGCACAGACAAACAAAAGACAGCAATAACCTCTCCAGACTTAAATGTCCCTGTCTGACAGCTTTGAAGAGAGTAGTGGTTCTCCCAGCACGCAGTTTGAGATCTGAGAACAGGCAGACTGCCTCCTCAAGTGGGTCCCTGACCCCCGAGTAGCCTAACTGGGAGGCACTCCCTAGTAGGGGCAGACTGACACCTCACATGGCCGGATACTCCTCTGAGACAAAACTTCCAGAGGAATGATCAGGCAGCAGCATTTGCGGTTCACCAATACCTGCTGTTCTGCAGCCACAGCTGCTGATACCCAGGCAAACAGGGTCTGGAGTGGACCTCCAGTAAACTCCAACAGACATGCAGCTGAGGGTCCTGACTCTTAGAAGGAAAACTAACAAACAGAAAGGACATCCACACCAAAAACCCATCTGTACATCACCATCATCAAAGACCAAAGGTAGATAAAACCACAAAGATGGGGAAAAAACAGAGCAGAAAAACCGGAAACTCTAAAAATCAGAGCACCTCTCCTCCTCCAAAGGAACGGAGCTCCTCACCAGCAATGGAACAAAGCTGGACGGAGAATGACTTTGACGAGTAGAGAGAGGAAGGCTTCAGAAGATCAAACTACTCTGAGCTAAAGAAGGAAGTTCAAACCAATGGCAAAGAAGTTAAAAACTTTGAAAAAAAATTAGATGAATGGATAACTAGAATAACCAATGCAGAGAAGTCCTTAAAGGACCTGATGGAGCTGAAAACCACAACACAAGAACTACTTGATGAATGCACAAGCCTCAGTAACCGATGTGATCAACTGGAAGAAAGGGTATCAGTGATGGAAGATGAAATGAATGAAATGAAGTGTGAAGAGAAGTTTAGAGAAACAAGAATAAAAAGAAATGAATAAAGCCTCCGAGAAATATGGGACTATGTGAAAAGACCAAATCTACGTCTGATTGGTGTACCTGAAAGTGATGAGGAGAATGGAACCAAGTTAGAAAACAGTCTGCAGGATATTATCCAGGAGACTTCCCCAATCTAGCAAGGCAGGCCAACATTCAGATTCAGGAAATACGGAGAATGCCACAAAGATACTCCTTGAGAAGAGCAACTCCAAGACACATAATTGTCAGATTCACCAAAGTTGAAATGAAAGAAAAAATGTTAACGGTGGCCAGAGAGAAAGGTCGGGTTACCCACAAAGGGAAGCCCATCAGACTAACAGCAGATCTCTCGGCAGAAACTCTACAAGCCAGAAGAGAGTAGGGGCCGATATTCAACATTCTTAAAGAAAAGAATTTTCAACCCAGAATTTCATATCCAGCCAAAATAAGCTTCATAAGTGAAGGAGAAATAAAATACTTCACAGACAAGCAAATGCTGAGAGATTTTGTCACCACCAGGCCTGCTCTAAAAGAGCTCCTGAAGGAAGCACTAAACATGGAAAGGAACAACCGCTACCAGCCACGGCAAAAACATGCCAAATTGTAAAGACCATCAAGGCTAGGAAGAAACTGCATCAACTAATGAGAAAATAAACAGCTAACATCATAATGACAGGATCAAATTCAGAAATAATAATACTAACCTTAAATGTAAATGGGCTGAATGCTCCAATTAAAAGGCACAGACTGCCAAATTGCATAAAGAGTCAAGACCCATCAGTGTGCTGTATTCAGGAAACCCATCTCACATGCAGAGACACACATAGGCTCAAAATAAAAGGATGGAGGAAGATCTACCAAGCAAATGGAAAACAAAATAAAAGCAGGGGTTGCAATCCTAGTCTCTGATAAAACAGACTTTAAACCAACAAAGATCAAAAGAGACAAAGAAGGTCATTACATAATGGTAAAGGGATCAATTCAACAAGAAGAACTAACTATCCTAAATATATATGCACCCAATACAGGGGCACCCAGATTCATAAAGCAAGTCCTTAGTGACCTACAAAGTGACATAGACTCCCACACAATAATAATGGGAGACTTTAACACCCCACTGTCAACATTAGACAGATCAACAAGACAGAAAGTTAACAAGGATATCCGGGAATTGAACTCAGCTCTGCACCAAGTGGACCTAATAGACATCTACAGAACTCTCCACCCCAAATCAACAGAATATACATTCTTTTCAGCACCACACCACACCTATTCCAAAATTGACCACATAGTTGGAAGTAAAGCTCTCCTCAGCAAACGTAAAAGAACAGAAATTATAACAAACTGTCTCTCAGAGCATGGTGCAATCAAACTAGAACTCAAGATTAAGAAACTCACTCAAAACCACTCAACTACATGGAAACTGAACAACCTGCTCCTGAATGACTACTGGGTATGTAACGAAATGAAGGCAGAAATAAAGATGCTCTTTGAAACCAACGAGAACAAAGACACAACATACCAGAATCTCTGGGACACATTCAAAGCAGTGTGTAGAGGGAAATTTATAGCACTAAATGCCCACAAGAGAAAGCAGGAAAGATCTAAAATTGACACCCTAACACCACAATTAAAAGAACTAGAAAAGCAAGAGCAGACACATTCAAAAGCTAGCAGAAGGCAAGAAATAACTAAGATCAGAGCAGAACTGAAGGAAATAGAGACACAAAAAAACCTTCAAAAAATTAATGAATCCAGGAGCTGGTTTTTGAAAAGATCAACAAGATTGATAGACTGCTAGCAAGACTAATAAAGAAGAAAAGAGAGAAGAATCAAATACACGCAATAAAAAATGATAAAGGGGATATCACCACCGATCCCACAGAAATACAAACTACCATCAGAGAATACTATAAACACCTCTACGCAAATAAACTAGAAAATCTAGAAGAAATGGATAAACTCCTTGACACATACACTCTCCCAAGACTAAACCAGGAAGAAGTTGAATCTCTGAATAGACCAATAACAGGCTCTGAAATTGAGGCAATAATTAATAGCTTACCAACCAAAAAAAGTCCAGGACCAGATGGATTCACAGCCAAATTCTACCAGAGGTACAAGGAGGAGCTGGTACCATTCCTTCTGAAACTATTCCAATCAACAGAAAAAGAGGGAATCCTCCCTGACTCATTTTATGAGGCCAGCATCATCCTGATACCAAAGCCTGGCAGAGACACAACAAAAAAAGAGAATTTTAGACCAATATCCTTGATGAACATTGATGCAAAAATCCTCAATAAAATACTGGCAAACCAAATCCAGCAACACATCAAAAAGCTTATCCACCATGATCAAGTGGGCTTCATCCCTGGGATGCAAGGCTGGTTCAACATACAAAAATCAATAAACATAATCCAGCATATAAACAGAACCAAAGACAAAAACCACATGATTATCTCAATAGATGCAGAAAAGGCCTTTGAGAAAATTCAACAACCCTTCATGCTAAAAACTCTCAATAAATTAGGTATTGATAGGATGTATCTCAAAATAATAAGAGCTATCTATGACAAACCCACAGCCAATATCACACTGAATGGACAAAAACTGGAAGCATTCCCTTTGAAAACTGGCACAAGACAGGGATGCCCTGTCTCACCACTCCTATTCAACATAGTGTTGGAAGTTCTGGCCAGGGCAATCAGGCAGGAGAAGGAAATAAAGGGTATTCAATTAGGAAAAGAGGAAGTCAAATTGTCCCTGTTTGCAGATGACATGACTGTATATCTAGAAAACCCCATTGTCTCAGCCCAAAATCTCCTTAAGCTGATAAGCAACTTCAGCAAAGCCTCAGGATACAAAATCAATGTGCAAAAATCACAAGCATTCTTATACACCAATAACAGACAAACAGAGAGCCAAATCATGAGTGAACTCCCATTCTCAATTGCTTCAAAGAGAATAAAATACCTAGGAATCCAACTTACAAGGGACGGGAAGGACCTCTTCAAGGAGAACTACAAACCACTGCTCAATGAAATAAAAGAGGATACAAACAAATGGAAGAACATTCCATGCTCATGGGTTGGAAGAATCAATATCGTGAAAATGGCCATACTGCCCAAGGTAATTTATGGATTCAATGCCATCTCCACCAAGCTACCAATGACTTTCTTCAGAGAATTGGAAAAAAACTACTTTAAAATTCATATGGAACCAAAAAAGAGCCCGTATTGCCAAGTCAATCCTAAGCCAAAAGAACAAAGCTGGAAGCATCACGCTACCTGACTTCAAACTATACTACAAGGCTACAGTAACCAAAACAGCATGGTACTGGTACCAAAACAGAGATATAGACCAATGGAACAGAACAGAGCCCTCAGAAATAATGCCGCATATCTACAACTATCTGATCCTTGACAAACCTGACAAAAACAAGCAATGGGGAAAGGATTCCCTATTTAATAAATGGTGCTGGGAAAACTGGCTAGCCATATGTAGAAAGCTGAAACTGGATGCCTTCCTTGCACCTTATATAAAAATTAATTCAAAATGGATTAAAGACTTACATGTTAGACCTAAAACCATAAAAACCCTAGAAGAAAACCTAGGCAATACCCTTCAGGACATAGGCATGGGCAAGGACTTCATGTCTAAAACACCAAAAGCAATGGCAACAAAAGCCAAAATTGACAAATGGGATCTAATTAAACTAAAGAGCTTCTGCACAGCAAAAGAAACCACCATCAGAGTGAACAGGCAACCTACAGAATGGGAGAAAATTTTTGCAACCTACTCATCTGACAAAGGGCTAATATCCAGAATCTACAATGAACTCAAACAAATTTACAAGAAAAAAACAAACAACACCATCAAAAAGTGGGCAAAGGACATGAACAGATACTTCTCAAAAGAAGACATTTATGCAGCCAAAAAAAACACATGAAAAAATGCTCATCATCACTGGCCATCAGAGAAATGAAATCAAAACCACAATGAGATACCATCTCACACCAGTTAGAATGGCGATCATTAAAAAGTCAGGATACAACAGGTGCTGGAGAGGATGTGGAGAAATAGGAACACTTTTACACTGTTGGTGGGACTGTAAACTAGTTCAATCACTGTGGAAGTTGGTGTGGCGATTCCTCAGGGATCTAGAACTAGAAATACCATTTGAGCCAGCCATCCCATTACTGGGTATATACCCAAAGGATTATAAATCATGCTGCTATAAAGACACATGAACATGTATGTTTATTGCGGCACTATTCACAATAGCAAAGACTTGGAACCAACCCAAATGTCCAACAATGATAGACTGGATTAAGAAAATGTGGCACATATACATCATGGAATGCTATGCAGCCATAAAAAATGATGAGTCCATGTCCTTTGTAGGGACATGGATGAAGCTGGAAACCATCATTCTCAGCAAACTATTGCAAGGACAAAAAACCAAACACCACATGTTCTCACTCATAGGTGGGAATTGAACAATGAGAACACATGGACACAGGAAGGGGAACATCACACACTGGGGACTGTTGTGGGGTTGGAGGAGGGGGGAAGGATAGCATTAGGAGATATACCTAGTGCTAAATGAAGAGTTAATGGGTGCAGCACACCAACCTGGTGCATGTATACATATGTAACAAACGTGCACATTGTGCACATGTACCCTAAAACTTAAAGTATAATAATAATTTAAAAAAAAGAAAAAAGACTCAAATAAGTAAAATCAGAGATGAAAAAGGAGACGTTACATCTGGTAACACAGAAATACAAAGTAGCATAAGAGACAATTACATACCAACAAATTGGTTAATCTAGAAGGAATGGGTGAATTCATGGGCTCATACAACCTACAAAATTGAATCATGAAAAAAGAGAAAATCTGAACAGACTAATAACAAGCAACAGGATGGAATCAGTAATAAAAAGTCTCCAATCAAATAAAAGCCCAGGACCTGATGGCTTCACTGCTGAATTCTACCAAACATTAAGAGAAGAAAGAATATTAGCTTGGTACAAAAGTAATTGGGGTTTTTTGGATTACTTTTAATGGCAAAAACAGCAATTACTTTTGCACCAACCCAATGATCAGTTCTACTCAATCTATTCCAGAAAATTAGACAGGAGGAATTATTTCCAAATTAATTCAACAAATCCAGCATTACCCTGATACCAAAATCAGACAAGGACACAATAACAAAAGAAAACTACAAGCCAACATATCTGCTGAACATAGATGCAAACATCCCCAAGAAAGTATAAGCAAACCAAATTTAATAACACATTAAAAAGATCATTCACCAGGATCAAGTGGGATTCATCCCAGGGATGAATGGGTCAACATATGCAAATCAATAAACATGATATATCACATTAACAGAACCAAAAACAAAAACCATATAATCATTTCAATAGATGCACAACAAGAATTTGATAAAATTCAACATGACTTCATGATAAAAATTCTCAATAAATTATAGAAGAAATGTACCTCAACACAATAAAGATAATCCATGACAAACTCAAACCTAGTATCATATTGAATGGGGAAATGCTGAAACCTCTAATAACTTCCTCATTATTAAATTGTGAATAAGAGAAGGATGTCCACTTTCACCACTTCTATTCAGGATAGTACTGAAAGTCCTACTCAGGGCAATTAGGCAAAAGAAAGAAATAAAAGACATCCAAATTGGAAAGGGAGAAGTTAAATTGTTTGCAAATGACATGATCTTATATATAGAAACCCTAGAGACTCCACTAAAAACTTAGAACTAATACATTTAAAACATTGCAGAAAATAAAGTCAACATACAAAAATGAGTAGTGTTTCTATACACTAATAGTTAACTATTTGAAAATGAAATTAAGAAAATAACCCCATTTACAATAGCTACAAAAATAAAATACTTAGGCATAAATTTAACCAAGAAGTGGCATAAATTTAACCAATAAGTCATAAATTTAACCAATAAATTTAACCAATAAATAAATTTAACCATAAATTTAACCAATAAGTTATTTAACCAATAAACCATAAATTTAACCAAATAAGCTCAAGAAGATAAAAATAAATGGAAAAATATTCCATGCTCATATATTGGAAGAATTAATATGGTTAAAATGACCCTTCTACCCAAAGCACTCTGAAGATTCAAAGCAATTCTTATCACAATACCAATGACATTCTTCACAGAAATAGAAAAAACAATCCTAAAATGTGTATGGAATGACAAAAGACCTCAAAAAGCCAAAGCAATCTTGAGAAAAATGAACAAAGATGAAAGCATTACACTGATTTCAAAATATACTACAAAGCTATAGTAACCAAAACAGCATGGTACCAGCATAAAAATGGATACATAGAAAAATAACACAGAATAGAGAACACAGAAATAAATTCATTCATTTACAGCCTACTGATTTTTGACAAAGTTGCCAAGAATACACAATGGAGAAAGAACAGTCTCTTCAATAATTAGTGCTGGGAAAACTGGATATCCACATGCAGAAGAATGAAACTATATCCTTATCTCTCACCAAATACAAAAATCAACTCGAAAAGCCTGAAATGTGAGACCCAAAACAATAAAACTACTTGAAGAAAGCATAGGAGAAATGCTTCAAGACATTGATCTGGGCAAAAATGTTTTGGATAAGACCCCAAAAGCACAGGCAACAGAAAAAAACAGAAAACTGTGATTGCATCAAACTAAAAATCTTATGCACAGCAAAGGAAATAATCAAAGAGTGAAAAGACAGCACACAGAATGGAAGAAAATATTTGCAAACTATGCACCTGACAAGGGGTTAATATTCACAATATATAAGAACCTCAAATAACAACAAAAACACTAAATTTTCCAATTTTAAAATGAGCAAAAAACCTCAATATACATTTCACCAAAGAAAACATATCTGCTGATAAGATGATCAACAGATATATTGTAAAAATCCTCAGCATCATTAATCATCAGGAAAATGCAAATCGAAACCTCAATGAGATATCACTTCATTCCAAATAGAAGGGCTATTATAAAGAAAAATAACAAATGCTAGTGTGGATGTGGAGAAAGGGAACTCATACACTTTGGCTGGGAATGTCAATTACTATAGCCATTATGGAAAACAGTATGCAGATTCCTCAAAAAAATGAAAAGTAGAGCTATCTTGTGATCCAATAATCCCATTACTAAGCATATAACCAAAGGAATTTAAATAAGTATGTTGAAGAAATGTCTGCACTGCCATGTTTATTACACTGCTTGCTATTCACAATAACCAAGATATAGAATCAACCTAAGTGTCCATCAACAGATGGATGGACAAAAAATGTGACATATAAACATAATGTAATACTATTCAGCCATAAAAAAGTAAGAAACCCTGTCATTTGCGGCAATATGAATGAACCTGGAGAAAATCACGTTAAATGAAAGATGTCAGGCACAGAAAGACAAATATGGCGTGATCTCATGAAAATGTGAAATCTAAAGAAATTGATCTCACTGAAGTAGAGAGTAGAATAGCAGTTAACAGAGGCTGGGAGGGAAGAAGGAAAAAGAGGATAGGGAAAAATTGGTCAACAGATACAAAGGTTATAGTTAGATAGGAGAAATAAGTTCTGGTGTTCTATTGCACAGTAGGGTGACCGTGGTTAACAATGTTGTACTGCATATTTCAAAATAGCTAGAAGAGGGAGTTTGAATGTTCTCAGCACAAAGAAAGGATAAATGTATAAGGTGATGGATATGCTAAATATCTTTGATTTTTGCACAACATATACATGTATAGAAACATCATACCTATGTGCAATTATGTATAAATATGTACTATTATGTGTTAAAAACAGATACTTTTTTTAAATTCACATTTATAGCTTTGTACATAGATATTTTTAAAGTTACCCTATACACACTCATATTCAGGATTATTTATCAGGTCCATGAATATGACAGCCATTTGATCAAGAAGCATTATGTTTTCCAATGCTATCTTTGAAAAATATAGGTCATAGTTCTATAAAATGAAAAATTACAGACATATATCCTCATGAAACTGTACAACAAAATATTTTTGAAACAGACTATGGCATTCTGTTAGCTATATTACTCCAGAATTATCTTACATCCAGGTGAACTTGAATTTATCTTTTCAAACTAAATAATCTAGAAAAAAGAAGTGGTAGACACATAAAACACACAATCAAATGCTTTATAATAATTTAGCTTAAATCAAGTTTCAATATGATGCTTCAACCATGCAACAACCCAAAGCTAATGTAAAAAAGAGTAGACATACATTATGTGACAAAAAAGAAAACTCCAGCCAGCTTTTAAACTAAGAAATTAAGAAGAAAACGGCACACAATCTGGTATTTTCAATTAACACTCTATATGTTTCTTCAATCCATGACCTGTCTGAAATTATTGAAACCTTTTCTACATGCTGCCTCAATTTGTGTGAATCAATCCCGAGTGTGAGAAAGAATGGAGCGAAAAAAATTCTCTCTGGTCATTGCCACTGACGTAAATATCACAAAGCTGTGAAGTAACAAACACGAGAGAATAACATAAACCACATGAAAATATCCCTTTGGGGCTTGCACAAAAGAAGACTGGATTCAGGAGGATTAAATAAGAAGTTTATTTAAAAGTTTTTCTTTCCCTCAGATCAAATCATCATAATGGCTATAATTATTTTTTTCCTAAATAATCTCCTTGCACTGCTGTCCCAAAATGTAATTCCTGTTGCAGACTTTTTATAGCCCCAAGGAGAAAAAAAAATCTATTGACTGTTGTTTTTGTTCAGTTCTAATTATAATTGAAAAGGTACTTGCACCAACTTTAAATCCCCTATGTCCACACTGTATGCAAAAATCAGAAAGGGTTATGAAAATACACTCTCCTCTGATAATTTCTGTAGATGTTTCAATTGCATATCCATGTTTTTAAACCTAAATCTCAGCCTTTGCACATATTTTGACACTAGGAAGTGAGTGAGGGAGGACAATAACAGAATTTGAAGTTGATTTTGTGAAGTCTATTGAACCTGAGCCAAACAAAAACCACATGCAAACAAAACAAAAAAACTTCACGTGATAATGCAATTCAGAAAAATAATCTTGTTTTTAAAACACTTACATTAAAAAGAATAAATTCTGTTTTTTCTTGTATCCAGTCATAATTCTGAAGTAATTCATCATGAAGACTTTCTGGATAGTTATGAAAAGAATTGTTGCTATATTTATATATTTGAGTATTGAGTAAGAGTAGTCATTCAATTCCTGCAAACACTTGCATTACTGGGCATGAGGTTCACAGTTGCTTCACCCTTCTTATGTGTCTATGACACAATTCTATGTGGTATAGCATGAGTAAGCCATATTGTGAGATGTGTAGGCAAATAGAATATAAATACAATGCCAAAGCATGCTGGAAAGTTTCAATTGATGCTGAAAGAAAACAAAATCTATGAAATAGATAGAGAATATCTATCACCTAGTAAGAGTGGAAAGAGAACAAGCCCTTGTGTGGTATGGCAGGATCCACACCATCTCTGGCTGAGTTCAGATGAAGGCAATTCTTGAGAGAACCCCACACTGCTTCCTATTTTCTTTGTAAGATTACCTCCCACCATCACTACCCTAGAACAGTTCAATCTTTTCCTCACTACAAGCTGCATCCCCCGTTCTCCCCCCTGCCTTTCCATCCTGAAATATATTCATGTCTCCTGATTGATAATACTTTTTCACTTCATTTTAATGTCCTTTCTACTTACCAGTCCATAGCACCCTCTGTTTTTATGCCAACAATCTAAACAAATGCCCCATTGTTGGCCTTAATTCTCATTGTAATTTCATGTACTCTTACTCTTACCCCTAACATCATCACTAATGACTCTCTCGTTTACCAAATCTCATGAATTTCTGTCAGTCGGTGACACTGACCTTTCTGGCACTTTCAATGCTAGAGACAGTATTGGAAGTCTCTAGTATTCTCCCTTGACTTTTAAACTTTCATTATTCTCCTCCTTCCCTATAAGTTATCCATTTCTGTATCCTCTTCCTCCTTTTAATAATAATAGCTATTATCATAAAATCAAAATCAGTATTTCATTGCATTTTAGTATATACAATACATGCTAGCTTACTTACCCTATTTGATTCTCCAAAACTCTTTCTCACCATTGATTTACTTCCTTGCTGAAGTTAATTAAGTGCACTCAGAATTTCAACTGTAAAACTGCTGAAAGTAGATTACAAAACTCCTGCAATCCAAATCTCCTACATCTACTACAGTTTCTTATTTCAAACTATCTTCAGAACATTTTCTCTTGGAAATTTGCTGACAGGCTCAAATTCAAACCAGCAAAATTAAACTTATCTTCCCCTTCTACCCTTCCTGCAGGAAGAGAAAATCGTGGATAGGCAATAATCTTCTACCACCTTATTCTACTTCTAGATTTGGAATTTTCAGTGCAGTGACTGGTGATATGATAAAACCAAATTAGGCAAAAAAAAAAAAAGCTCCATCTGTTTCTTCCCAATCCATTTTCCTTCATCCCTGCCCTGAGACAAGAGCCATTAAGCACAGAACAACATGTAATGTGGATGAACAGATCCCAAAAAGCAAAGATTAATCCCATGAAAGTGGGCTTGATCCTCAAAATAAGCAAACAAATTAGCTTGGTAAACAGAATTTGGGAAGGATGGCTTGAGAGGCAGAGATCCCTAGAAGTGGCTTTTAATAAATTAAATGGAGTTTCTAAAGTGAATGGGGAGGTTTCAAGAGGGTTGAAAAACACCAGTAAAAACCCCAAGCTTAGAGAGTAGTGGCTTATGACTGATTCATCTGACTGAAAGTGTCACCTAGGCTAAAACTAAGACAAAGTACAATGGATACCGCCACCACCAACAACTGAACTACTATGGCAATTCAGACACATAAATACAGCCTAAAATTATTCCTAGTGCCCTATTAAGAAGGGACCTATAGAAAATAGTATGCTAGAGAAAAGCCTGGAGCAGGGAGGCAAGATTTCCTGCCAAGGAATGTATTCTAACGCCAAGAAAGGGATCTGATAAACTATTTCCCATGGATGTCTCTTTTCCCATAATATACTTTATTATCCCATCCAGAGGATGCAGAAAATGACCAGCATATGGTATTTACCTGAAGTTTCCTTACCTTTTCTCCCTTTAGTGAGATTTTTGTTTTAATTGTTTGTTTTTCAACTACTATTGAATATTAGCTGGGGTACATTTGGGTGTGGTTTGTGTGTTTGTGAATGTGTTGTTTCTATTGCCAAAATTTCCCCAAGTATATATTTTTTAACATGGCTGTCATCTCAGTTTTAATAATACTTTAGTACTTTACCCCCACTTAACATATATGACTACATTTTTCCATTTGCCGATCATCCTTTTAACTCCTCCATGGCTGTTCTTTTTTCTTTCTTTTTTTAGAGCAGTCTTGGAGGAAGGTGTAGAGATTTCCCATATTCTCCCTTCTTCTAAACATGCATTGCCTCCCCCATTATCACCATTACCCCCAGAGTGGTACATTTATTATAATTGATGAACCTACATTTACACATGCATCATAATCACCCCAAATCCATTTTACATTACAGTTCGCTCTTGGTTTTGTAGATTCAGTGGGTTTGGGAAAATGTATAATGACATGTATCCACCATTACAGTATTTTGCAGAGTATTTTCACTGCCCTGAGAATCCTCTATGTTTTGCTACTTATTCCTTCCCCATCACCTGGAAACCACTGATCTTTTCATTGTCACTACAGTTTTGTCTTTTCAGGAATGTCATTTAGTTGGGATCATACAGTATGTGGTCTTCTCAGTTTGGATTCTTTTACCTAGTATTATGCATTTAAGGTTCCTTCATGTCATTTTGTCTCTGGATAGTTGATTTCTTTTAGTGCTGAATAACATTCCACTGTTTAGATGAATCACAGTATATTTATCTATTCACCCACTAAAGTACATCTTGGTTGCTTCCAGGTTTGGGCAATTATAAATGAAGGCTCTGTAAACATGTGTGTGCTGGGTTTTGTGAACATAAATTTTTGACTGCTTTGGGTAAATATCAAGAAGTGCAGTTACTGGCCATCAGAGAAATGCAAATCAAAACCACAATGAGATACCATCTCACACCGGTTAGAATGGGCATCATTAAAAAGTCAGGAAACAACAGGTGCTGGAGAGGATGTGGAGAAATAGGAACACTTTTACACTGTTGTTGGGACTGTAAACTAGTTCAACCATTGTGGAAGTCAATGTGGCGATTCCTCAGGGATCTAGAACTAGAAATACCATTTGACCCAGCCATCCCATGACTGGGTATATACCCAAAGGATTATAAATCATGCTGCTGCAAAGACACATGCACATGTATGTTTATTGTGGCACTATTCACAATAGGAAAGACTTGGAACCAACCCAAATGTCCAACAATGATAGACTGGATAAAGAAAATGTGGCACATATACACCATGGAATACTATGCAGCCATAAAAAATGATGAGTTCATGTCCTTGGTAGGGACCTGGATGAAGCTGGAAACCATCATTCTCAGCAAACTATCACGAGGACAAAAAAACAAACACCACATGTTCTCACTCATAGGTGGGAATTGAACAATGAGAACACATGGACACAGGAAGGGGAACATCACACACCAGGGCCTGTTGTGGGGTAGAGGGAGTGGGGAGGCATAGCATTTGGAGATATACCTAATGTTAAATGATGAGTTACTGGGTGCAGCACACCAACATGGCACATGTATACATATGTAACTAACCTGCACGTTGTGCACATGTACCCTAAAACATAAAGTATAATAAAAATAATAATAATAAAGTAAAATGAGGTAGATTAAAAATTGAAAAAAAAAAAGAAGTGCAGTTACTCGATCTTAGGTAAGAATATGTTTAGTTTTGTAAAAAACTGCCAAATTGTCTTCCAAGGTGGCTGTACCAGTTTGCATTCCCCCCAGCAAGAAATGAGAGTTCCTATTGCTCCACCTCCTTGCTAGCATTTGGTGCTGTCAGTGTTCCAGATTATGGCCTTTCTAATAGCTGTGTAGTGGTGCCTCATTGTTGTTTTAATTTGTATTTTCCTGACGACATAAGATGTGCAGCATTTTTTCAGATGCTTATTTTCCATTTGTATATCTTCTCTGATGAAATGTCTGTTAAGGTCTTGGCCCATTTTTTAAATTGGGTGGTTTTGTTTTCTTTTTGTTGGATGTTAAGAGTTCTTTGTATATTTTGGATAACAGTCTTTTATCAGGTGTGTCTTTGGCAAATATTTTCTCTCATTCTGTGACTTGTTCTCTCATTCACTTGATATTATACTTCACAGTGCAGAAGTTTTTAATTTTAATTAAATCCAATTTATC
The DNA here is from genome assembly GCF_006542625.1 of Nomascus leucogenys. Taxonomy (NCBI): domain Eukaryota; kingdom Metazoa; phylum Chordata; class Mammalia; order Primates; family Hylobatidae; genus Nomascus; species Nomascus leucogenys. The sequence continues at coordinate 77,964,626 of NC_044392.1, forward strand.
CACTGGAGTTTTCATTTAGTCTATAAATTATGAAATCATAAAGATTATGGTAAGTTATCCATTTTTGGAACTGGATATACAGAAAGAAGGGGATTGGGAAGCTTGGTGATGAAATGTAGTAAATATTTATTGAGTTATCTTCCATGAGCTCTTGTCAGTTATTTTATTTGCCTGTGTTTGCTTTCTCTTTTAAGTTGTATTACATGCTCTTTTAGAAGAGAGGTCATGTCTCATTACTCTTTCTTACCCCTTAGAATTTAGAATATTCCTTTGTAATATGTAAATGCTTAATAAATACTTAGATGGTGGATTTTCATCTACATCTTTGGTAAAAATCCAGAAAAAGATTTTATTAGGGATCTGCTTATAAATAATTCTTCATATAAAAATATCCTTGAACATCCAGGAATTCTAATATTTAAATATTCAGATCTGTAATATAATTAACTTTTACAAAACTAATAAAAACCTCTGTGTGTGTGTGTGTGTGCATGTGTGTATTCTGAGATCACTGAACAACTAGGAGCTGGCCACAGCCCCAGAAATCAGAGAAACAAACTTGGAATCTTATTCCTCTTGCATACTTCTTGTAACTACTATTTGAATTAATTTTTATTCACTGAAAAAAAGGCAATATATTTTAGCAAAGTTTCTTCCATCATTGAAAAGTTAAAGAGGCTGAGTGCGGTGGTTCATGCCTGCAATCCCAGCACTTTGGGAGGCAAGGCGGGCAGATCACCTGAGGTCAGGAGTTAGAGACCAGCCTGGCCAACATAGTGAAACCCCATCTCTACTAAAAATACAAAAAAAATTAGCCGGGCGTGGTGGTGTGTGCCTGTAGTCCCAGCTACTCAGGAGACTGAGGCACAGTGAGCCGAGATGGTTCCACCACATGCCAGCCTAGGCAACAGAGTGAGACTCTGTCTCAAAATAAATAAATAAATAATAACAAGAGAAGACTTTTTGTCTTTCTGTGCCTGGCTTATTTCACCTAGCATAACATCTTGCAGGTACATTCATGTTGTCACAAATCTGTTAGTTTTGGGTTTGTCATATATGGCTTTATAGCACTGAAGTACTTTCTTTCTATTATGTTGAGAATTGTTATTATGATGTTAAATTTTGTCAAATGCTTTTTCTGCATTTATTGAGATAATCATATAATTGTTATCCTTCATTCTGTTAATGTAATGTATTATATTCATTGATTTACGTATGTTGAATCATCCTTGCATCCCAGGGATAAATCCCACTTGATCATGGTATATGATCCTTTTAATAATGTGCTGTTGAAATCAGTTTGCCAGTATTTTGTTGGAGATTTTTGCATCTGTATTTATCAGAAATGTTAGCCTTAGCCTGTAATTTTCATTTCTTGCAGTGTCTTTGTCTGGCTTTGGTATCAAGGTGGTATGGTTTAGCTCTGTGCCCCCACCCGAATCTCACCTTACATTGTAATAATCCCCATGCATCAAGGGCGGGGCCAGGTGGAGGTAATTGGAGCATGGAGGTGGTTCCCTCATGCTGTTCTCATGATAATGAGTGAGCCTCATGAGATGTGATGGTTTTATAAGCATCTGGCATTTCCTCTGCTTGCACTTATTCTCTCTCCTGCTGCTCTGTTAAGAGATAGATGCCTTCTGCCACGACTGTAAGTTTCCTGAGGCCTTCTCAGCTGATATAGTTTGGTTGTGTCCCCACCCAAATCTCACCTTGAGATTTGAATTGTTAACTCCCTTAATTCCCACATGTAGTGGGAGGGACCCGATAAGAGGTAATTGAATCATGGGATAGTTCTTTCCAATACTGTTCTCGTGATAGTGAATAAGTCTCACGAGAGCTGATGGTTTTATAAATGGGACTTCCCCTGCACAAGCCCTCTTGTCTGGTGCCATGTAAAACGTGCTTTTGCTTCTCTTTTGCCTTCTGCCATGATTGTGAGGCCTCCCCAGCCATGTGGAAATGTGAGTCCATTAAACCTCTTTCCTTTATAAATTACCTGGTCTCAGGTATGTCTTTATTGGCAGCATAAGAACTGACTAATACACCATTCATGCAGAACTGTGAGTCAATTAAACCTCTTTTCCTTGTAAATTACCCAGTCTTAGGCACTTCCTCATAGCAGCCTGAGAACAGACTAATACACAGGGTAATGCTGGCAACCTGAAGTTCATCAGATCCTACCAAATATTTACAAAATTAACACCAATCCTTCTCAAACTTTTCCAAAAAATTGAAGAGCAGGACTTCCAAACTTATTTATGAGGTCAGCATTACCCTAACAATTCTTTGTTGGAAGGTTTTTGATCGCTGATTCAATCTCTGTAGTCATTATTGTCCTATTCAGATTGTCTATTTTTTTAATCTATGATTCAGTCTTGGTAGTCTGTATGTTTCTATGACTTATTCATTTCTTCTAGGTTATACAATTTGTTGGTGTGTAATTGTTCTTAGTAGTATCTTATGATCCTTTGTATTTCTGTGGTGTCAGTTGTATGTCTACTTTCTCATTTATTATGTTTGGGTTTTCTTTGTTTTTTCTTATCTAGCTAAATATTTGTCCATTTTTTAATCTTTTGAAAGCATCAAGTGTTAGTTTCATTGATCCTTCCTATTGTTTTTCTAGTCTTTATTTCTGCTTTGATTTTTATTTTTATTATTTCCTTCCTTTTACTAACCCTGGGCTTAGTTTGTTCTTTCTTTTCTATTTTATTGGTATACAGCCATACATGCTGGACATAATCTCATCCATTTTGTTGAGATATAAAATTAGGTTATTTGAGATATTTCTTCATTCTTGATGTAGGTGTTTATAACTATAAACTTACCTCTTAGAACTGCTTTTGCTGTATCTGATATGTTTTGCTAAGCTGTGTTTCCATTTTCATTTATCTGAAAATATTTAAAATTTCCCTTTTGATTTCTTCTTGGTTGTTCAGGAGTGTGTTGTTTAATTTCCACATATTTGTGAATTTCCCAATTTTTCTCCTATTATTGGTTTCTAACTTTATATCTTTGTGGTTGGAAAAGATACTTGATATAATTTCAGTCTTCTTAAATTTGTTAAGACTTGTTTTGTGAACTAACCTATGATCTGTACTGGACAATGTTCCATGTGAGCTTGAATAGAATGCGTATTCTGCTACTGATGGAATGTTCTGTGCTTGTCTTTTAGGTCCATTTAGGTCTATAGTGTTGTTCAAGCCCACTGTTCTGTTATTGATTTTCTGTTTGGATGATCTATCAATTGTTGACAGTGGAGTACTGACGTCTCCTACTATTATTATATTGCTGTCTATTTCTCCCTTCACTTCTGCTAATATTTGCTTTATAGATTTAAGTTTTCCTCACAAACTGTATTCTTAATCAAAGTCATTCTGCAAACACAGTCAGGAAAATCAGACTACTGTATCTGGGAAAAGGAAAAATTTATATCAATCTTCCTCTTTGAAGTGAAATTTCCATCTGTGACAAAGCTAGTTTCTAGCTCTATAACATTCCACAAATGCTTCTAGTTCACTGGGTTATAGGTACGATAGCAAATCTCAGAGAAGCATCTTTTTCCTACTAGTAAAGAGACCTATTTTCCAAAAATGTTCAAAAAAAGGAAAAAATACTACTCCAAACGGAGTTCTGGATTAAGACAATCAGAGTATTTAGAGAAAAGTCCTGTGAGTGGGAAATGCTGCAGACCTTGGCTATTTCCTAGCTTGGGTCTGGAAATTCTGTTTAGATCACCACTTTGATTTAAATATTGAGGCAAAGAGCAGAATCCGAAGTAAAGAAACAACCTTCCAGGAAGGCTCACCTCTACTTGAGAATCTGTTTACAGAGATAATTTTCATGGCATCACCCAGAACTTTCATACTCACATTAGTGTTTACTGCTTTATTCAATCTCCTATATGTTGAGTTTACAAGAGTTATAGTAGTATAATAAGTGGGTGCCAAACTCCTTAGAGAAACTAGCTGATGAGAAACATTCTCTGTTTATCTCTGTTAAAGCAAGATAAGCAGGACGCTGTTAGCCTGGGGTTGTTTCTGTAAACCAAACTCTTCCAAAAGCAAACAGAAACTTAATTTAGAGGCATTCCTTGTAACTGATTAATTTTGCACTGATCTTTAGTCAATCACAGACAGCTAATCAGCCAATTGGCTGTATAACTAGGGACCTCCATCACACCATGCCCAAATAAGGCAAATATCTAGCTCCAGCCAAATCAGGTAATTTCATTTTACTTCCATGTTCAACTTGTAAAATCTTGCTGGTCATGCTGCTAGAGCAGAGCTCTTGGTACCTCTTATGGTTTTGAGTGCTGCCCAATTCATGAGTTATTTTCCGCTCAAATAAAAATTGTCAGAATTATCTTATATAAGGTTTTTTCCCTAACACTTTCTAATATTGCTGAGAAATAATTTAAAACATATCCCTTTTGTATAAATAAGCCTCTAGAAGCTAGGAGACATTTGGCACAAGGACAGTACACCTATATTAAGGACAGTATGCAGGCCACAAAATAAAATTACTAATAATCATTAACTAAATGATCAAACATAACACCACTGATAACAGGACAAACTGACATCAATGCCTCTTGATGTCATGCACTGAAAACACAACATCACCCACAAAGTACTACTGACCATAATGTAAAAAATGTAAACCTGACTCTAATTATGAAGAAAGAGTCAAACTAATGCAAACTAAAGGACATTTTGCAAAATATCTAACCTAGACTAAAAAAAGTCCATGTTATGAAAGATGAAAATAAATGGATATAGACAGATATATAGATAAATAAATAAACAATGACTGGAGACCTTCTAAATTAAAGGAGACTAAAGGGAAATGACAATTAAATACAATATATGACACTTTTATCAAATCTTAGGTTTTAAAACAAAAGGTGAAATCTGAATATAGACAGTATATTAAATAATAGTGCTATATCAAAGTTCAATTTCCTAAATTTGATAACTGAAATTTATTTATGTTGAAGAATATTCTATTCTTAGAAGATAAATGCAGCAAAATATTAGTAACTAACTGTCCAATGGTGTATGTATGTGTATGTATATATATATACATATACATGTGTATAGATTACATATATGTAAGTTGGAGGGAAATGGCAAAAAAAAGTTTATTTACTTGAACTATGATATTTGAAGTTCTTTTTCTGTCTTTCTCTGTTGCCCAGGCTGGAGGGCAGTGGCATGATCATAGCTCACTGCAGCCTCAAACTCCTGGGCTCAAGTATAACTCCTGCCTCAGCCTCCCAGTAGCTGAGATGACACCAGCTACTTGGGAGGCATGCCACCACGCCTGGCTAAATTTTTTTATTTTTCTAGAGATGGGGTCTCAACTATGTTACACAGACTTGTCTCAAACTCCTGGCTTCAAACGATCCTCCTGTCTCAGTCTCCCAAAATGCTGAGATTACAGGTGTGAGCCACTGCACTTAGCCTGACTAGTTGAAGTTCTAATGTTAATAAATAAATGAACAGCCTTGGTCAGCAGTGTTGGAGTAATGTATTTTATTCGACTTATTTATTCAATAAATTGTTATTGAATGCACATCTTACATCAAGTATTTTTTAATCAGATTAAAAATACAGAGATCAATAAGATCCCCCAAGGAGCTCACATACAGTTTAATGGAGATACTACTTTGCAGTTCACTGTAGGACATCAGTTTCCAACACCATGCTTCTTTGTATTGTGTTCCATTTCAATATTAAAGCATCACATTTTTTCATAATGATATAAAATTCTAAAGATTAAAGGAGGTGTTGGCTATCGTCTAACAGGTCCTCAGGATTCATTTTTATCTGTTTTCCTTTAATGCACTTTCCCCTAGGGGAAGGAAAACTACAATCTTCATTCCTCAGATATCGTTGTAGCTAGAACTATAAATGCAAATTAATTTCTGCCAATTAGGTATTAATTAGGTGCACTCTCTGGGGCCTGGAAGGTGGAAGAGAATTAGAGAGCAACTTCCTGTTAATGGGTGCTGACAATCATGATTATGGAGGAGAGGCAGTTGTGGTGGCTGGACTCAGCTTCTCAGTGTCTGGTCTTTGGCTTTATGTGTGTCAGGTGGCAGCATTAGTTGCAGTGGTGGGGATTGAGATAGCAGCATCCTTCTGACTCCTAGATTGAAGTTATGGTGATATATCCTGAAACTCATTAATTGGATAGTCACTTTCCAACTCCTACTTCTCCAAACTTTCCAATAATGCATGTAAGTTTCTAATATCCTATATTATACCCCTTACTGTTTGAAATACATAGTGTTCTACTTCCTGCATTGAACTTTGGTGAATATGATTTGTTTCTAGATACGGCCCTGATCAATGGTTTCTTGTCCTTCTGAGTTTTATCTTAAAACAGAGTTTTAAGCCTATTGTTTATTTGGGACATTAGATAAAATGGGCTTAATTTAACCTTCTTTTATTGGTCACTAAATTCTAAAATATTTGGGGAAAATATGAGGAAGGTGGTCCTTCAAAACCCTTTAAACATGAACTTGATTTTACTATGTATATATGTTATTTATAAATTATATTTCAATTTATAAGACTGCATTTTTTTCCATAAACTATCTTTTCAAAATTGGCAAACTTTATTCTCAGTAAAGCGAAAAATGGAATCAGCTCATCCAACAATATAGAAAATTCTAAAATCACACATTGAAAGGAAAAGCAGATATGTCGATAAAATATTAGCACTATTTAATATAAATTATAACAATTAACTACAACTTTAAACAACCTAGTGGAAGCTTTTACTAGAATTGGCAAATTTACACAAAGGAAAAATAGCCTACTGCGTTGGTCAGCATTGTGATTCCTGTCTGATTATCTCTGCATCCAGATAAGTAAGATAAAATTTCTATGAATTAGCCCCCTATCCTATAAAGCCCTCAAACAGAATGCAGTGACGTCTATGATATGGTGTGTGTTTGCCTGTGCTGCTTCATCTCCCCTGGCTTTTACCCACAACCCTTTGATTTATACCACTACAACATGAAAACATCATGCTTCTCAAGCCTTGTTCCGTTTGCACTTTAGCTTCCTTTACCTAAAATGGCCTCTGCCTGCTTGTCAACTAGGTGAATTCCTAGTCATTCTTCAACTCTGAACTTAAATATGAACTTCTGATACCTTCTCCAATACCTTAAGATTAAAATGGCCCTTCACGGAGCTTCCATTGCCCACATATATTCTTTCATCCTGACCATAACCAAAGTATTTCACAATTGTTTCTTTGCCTTTCTCTCCGAGCATAACCTTTTTAAAGGCAACGACTGTGCCCTTTTCTTTATGACTTATTAATTCTGCTACCTATTGACTCCATAGTGCAGAACAACAGCAACAAAAGACTGGGGTACCCAACGTCATGCAAGTAATAACTGGCCATGATTAGAACCCAAGTCTAATTGGCTGATTCCAAAGCCTAGGTTGTGCTGTCTTATTCAAACATTTAGAAAGTGAATGAATGAATAAAGTTTGCATCAATCAAAAAAAGGAAAATGTAATAATTAAATTTATTTTGCAGCTTTGACTTAAATATTCCTTTATAAATCAGAAAATCATATATCAAATGAGAAAATCAGAGGTATACAACCAGGTCAGAATATGAGTCATTTCAGGCAAATCTATTAATGAAAAAGACAAGAATGCTGATGGAACACAAAGTTTCTCATTTAACCTAAATGTAAAGCTGCTATATCAACTATTTTATAACATTAACTTGTTCTAAAGAAAATCGTTCATTAAATAGAAATGTTTGAATTTTCTATTGTTATCTATTAGTTTTTTAAAAATAAACTTCATTGGTTATAATTGGCATGCCATAAAAATAATTCATTTTAACTATACAGTTTGGTGATTTTTGACAAAAGTATATACCCATTTAACCACTACAACAATCAAGATATACGGCATTTCCATTACCCCAAAAGTTCATCCATGACCCCTTTGTAGTTAATCTACAAACTTTGGCCTCATGTAACTCTAATCTACTTTCTGTCAATATTGATTAGTTTTTTTCTCTTCCAAAATTTCACATAAATGGAAGTTACAGAATTTACTCTTTTGTCTCTAGCTTACTCCACTCAGCATAATATTTTGGAGATTTACCCAGGTCATTTCATTTATGAGTAGTTTATTCCTTTAGGCCTGAGTAGTATTTCATTGCATGAATATAATACAATATGTTTATCATTCACCAGTTGATATTTGGTTTGTTTCCATTGTATGGCTACTATGCGCATTTGTTCTAAATGAAAAAGGCATCTATGAACATTTGTGCATTAAAGTCTTTGTGAAGCATGTGTTTTCATTTCTTTCAAGTAAATAATGAGGAGCAAAATATATGTTTAACATCATAAGTTACTGCTAAACAAATTTCCAAAGTGGTTGTACCATTTTATATTCACACTCACAATGTACAAGTGTTCCAGTTCTTTGTGCTATTGTCATTCATTTTATTTTACATACGCTATAAACCCCAGAAAACATTAGTCTTGCTCTAACTCTTATTCTAAGTCAATTACGTTTTTTAATTAAGAAAAAAATATGTTATTTTTATTTTCTTAAACACTTACCATTTCTAGGACTTCAATTCCTTTTTTATAGATTCATGTTGCCAGCTTTTATCATTTTTCTCCTACTTGAAAGACTTCACATTATAGTTCAGATCAGTTAATAATTAAACTCTCACATATTTTGTTTACCTGATATATCATTATTTCACTTTATTTCTGATGAATATTTTTACTATAAGTAGAACTTTAGGTTGCCAGATTTTTTTTCGGAACTTTATATTGTTTCATTGTCTTCTGGTTTGCATTATTTCTAATGAAAATTCAAGAACTACTACTGGTTTTTTGTTTTGTTTTGTTTTTGATCCTGTTTTTCAAGATGACTCACTAAGGACATCGAATGCTAGCTCTCCTCAGAAAGAAGATGAAAGTTACAGGTGTATGGTCATGGCCCATGTGGAAAGAGTACTGAAACCTATCAGGACTCTAAGGGAAGAGTGCTGAAACCTATCAGAGAACTCATGAGAAGAAGCTGGAGTGCAGAGAATGAAGGTAGCAAAAGTCTGGCAGAGATCGATGCCCAGGGAACTTGGAGTCCCATGAAAAGGGTAGGTGGGGGTATTTCTTTGCTCCCCTCACCCCTGCAACAAACGCTGACTGCTGGAATTGTCGGAGACCCCCTCTGCCCTTGTCAGCCTGGGCAACCCTGCTGGTGGCAATTTAGGAACTTCCTGGGGACAGAGCACTGGGAAGCAAATTTGTGCAGATGCACTCACACTCACCCCAAATCCAAACAGAGGCAGCAGGCACCAAAGTGGTTGTGCATCTATTGTGGACCATTACTCTGCCCAGGGAATCTCAGCCCTTGTATTGCGGCATCACCAAATACCCCACAAACATACTCCAGAATCTGCTCTGATTTTGGCAGCCACAGAGGATCAGTAGGTTCTTGGTGAACTACGGGATCCCTGGAGATCTAGCCCTCAGCATGAGCTGCCCCTGGGGAAGGGGCACCAAAGCACCCCTTGGAACAAAGGAAATGCTGATCTCTGAAGGTGGGGGACAGTGGCACCCCAGTTGATAGGTAGCACCAGTGGCTAGGAACAAATGTAGAGTGGGGGTCACCTCCTACTGCCCCCCCACCTCCCACACAACTGGGGGCTGTTGTACGTGCACTTAGAGACAGCCTTTCCAGTGCTATTCTCAGCATCTGCATCCCTGCTGAAAGTGTGCCTGCTGCACGGGCTCACACAAGGGTAGGGCTCATCTTTCCTTCCCAACATATAGCTGCAATGTCCCTGGAACAGAGAGTGGACCAGCCACAAAGCTATCTATTTTGGGCTGGGGAAAGAGGTTCCGCCCAGAGATCATTTCTGCAGTAAGCCACCAGATGGGAATTTCCTGTGAACCTCAGTCGTAATGCAGCCTGGAGATAAAGGACACTGTCTATGTGAACTGAAGGTCAAAAACTCTGTGACAGGGAGGTGATAGAGAACTGGATCGCATCCCTGCCTGCCTAGGATGGGGAGCTGGTGCAGCGCCCTTGAGACCTCAGTAAATCCCACCACAAATTCCCCCTGCCACCTTCATCAGAGTAGGTGCTTCCACTCCTCATCAGGGTGCCCAAGAGTGAGCCAACTTTTACTCTTAAGCACCACCTACAGGATTGGATACCAAGCTGCATCACCAAGTAAAAACCTGCCAGCATACAAGATAAGCTTTCTGAGACCTCTGCACTTCCAGCCCCACAGAAGATAGTGAGTCGGATCATATGATCTGCTACCATAAAAAAGCTATCTATAACCAAGGAATCCATACAGAGCTTGGCCCCCTGAAAGCATCCAAAACAGTAGCCAAATAGTCATACACAACATACACTACAGTCACACCCCCAAGAGAGAAAAGAAAAAATTTACAAGTCTCATCCAAATGATAGAAATTTCAAAAAGAAAAAGTGACAGCTTTTACAGATGAGAAGGAATCAGCACAAGCTTTCTGGCAGTACCAAAGGACAGAATGTTTCAACACACCCAAAGGATCACACTAGCTCCATGGCAATGAATCCTAACCAAAAATAATAAAAATTCTGAAATGACAGAAAAATAATTCAAAATATGGATTGTAAGAAAGCTCAATGAGTGCTAAGAGAAAGTTTAAAACAACACAGGTCAGAAAAACAATTCAGGATATGAAAGACAAGATAGATATGTGTTTTTTTGTTTTGTTTTGTTTTGTTTTGCTTTTTTAAAAAAGTAAAAAAAAAAACTTCTGGAAATAAAAATTTCAATGAAGGAATTTCAAAATACAGTTGAAACCTTTAACAATAGACTACACAAAGCAAAAGAGAGAATTTCAAGGCTTAAAGACCAGTCTTTCAAATTAACTCAGTTAAATAAAAAGATTTTTAAAAGAATTCTAAAAACTGGATAAACCCTTTGAGAAATATAGGATTATGTGAGGTGACTAACCCTACAACTGATAGGCATTCCTGAGGGAGGCATTCCTTTTTCTCCTGAGGGAGAAAAAGAAGTAAAAAATTTGGAAAACATATTTGAAGGAATAATTTAGGAAAATTTCCCTGATCTTGCTACACATGTAGACACCCAGATACAAGAAATTCAAACAACACCTAGAAAATACTATATAAGATGAACATCACAAAGGCATATAGTTATCAGACTATCTAAGGTCAATTTGAAAGAAAAAAATCTTAAAGGCAGTTAGAGAGAGGTGTCAAATCACCTATAAAGAAAACCTCATCAGACTAAAAGCAGACCTCTCAGCAGACACCTTACAACCCAGAAGAGACAGGAGCTGCTGTTTAGCTTTCTTAAAGAAAACAAACAAACAAAAAAAGCCAGCCAAGAATTTTATATCCTCCCAAACTTAGCTTCATAAATGAAGAAGTAAAGTATTTCCTAGATAATTGAGTGCTATGGGCATTCATAACCACTAGACTGACCCTACAAGACATGCTTAAAGGAGTTCTAAATATGGAAATGAAAGGATGATACTCACCATCATAGAGGCTCATGTAAGTACAAAACTCACAGATCCAACAAAGTAATTAACACAATTGAGAAGACAAAGCAACTGGCTAACAACACTATGACCAGAAAAAAACCTCACATACCAATATTAACTTTCAACATAAATGGCCTAAATGCCCTACTTAAAAGAGACCCGCTGGCAAATTGGATTTGAAAAAACCCAGATGAAACCCTCTGCTGACTACAGGAGACCTACCTAACAGGTAAGGTCTACTACTGACTCAGAGAAAAGGGATAGAAAAAAATATATCACACAAATAGAAAAACAAAATGAGCAGGAGTAGCTATTCTGATATCAGATAAAAGAGACTTTAAACCAAAAACAATTTTAAAAAGGCAAAGAAAGGTATTACTTAATAATAAGGAGTTCAGTACAACAAGAAGATTTAACCGCCTAAATACATATATGACCCAACACTGGAGCACCTGTATTCTTAAAACAAATACTACAGACCGAAGAAATGAGATAGACAGCAAAATAATAATAGTGGGTGGTGTTAGCACCCAACCAATAGCACTAGAGAGATCAAGGCAGAAAATCAACAAAGAAACTCTAGACTTAAACAAGACTCCAAACCAAATGGAGCCAATAGACACCTACAGAATATTGTACCCCCAAACCACAGAGTATACATTTTTATTATATGTGCCTGGAATATTCTCCAAAATTGACTAGATGCTTGACCACAAAGTAAGTCTAATCAAATTCAAAAAAGTCAAAATCATATCAAGTCTCCATCTTAGACCACAGTGGAATAAAATTAGAAATCAATACCAAGAAAAACTCTCAAAACTACACAAGTATATGGAAGCTAAACAACTTGCTCTTGACTTTTCAGTAAACAACAAAATTAAGGAAAAAGCTAAAATTTTATGTTAAACAAATGAAAATAGAGACGCAATATGCCCAAACCTCTGGAATACAGCAAAAGCAATGCTAAAAGGAAAGTTTAAGCATTAAATGCCCACATAAAAAGAAAGATCTCAAATTAACTACCTAACATCAAACCTGAAGGAACTAGAAAAATAAGAACAAACCAAACCCAAAACTAGCAGAAGAAAAGAAATAATAAAGATCAGAGCAGAATTCAAAAGATTATCAGAGATTACTATGAAATTCTCTAGAAAACATACAGGAAATGGATAAATTCCTGGAAACACATAACCTCCCAAGATAGGACGAGGAAGAAATACAAATCCTGAACAGACCAATAAGAAATAATGAGATTGAATCAATAATAAAAAATCTTCTGATATAAAAATCTCAGGACCAGGTGAATTTACAGCAGAATTTCACCAGATATTGCAAAGAAGAGCTGGTATCACTTTCTGAAACTATTCCAAAAAATCAAAGAGAAGGGATTCCTCTCTAACTCATTCTGCAAAACCAGTCACCCTGATACAAAAATCAGGCAAGGGCCAACAAGGAAATGTAACTACAGGCCAATATTCCTGATGAACATAGGTGCAAAAATTCTCAAAAACAATACTAGTGAACCGAATTCAATAGCACATCAAAAGAATAATACGTCATGATCAAATGGATTCTATTCCAGGGATGCAAGGATAGCTCAACGTATGCAAACCAATAATTGTCATTTACCACGTAAACAGAATTAAAAACAAAAATATGATCGTCTCAATAGATGCAGAAAAAGCATTCAATAAAATACAACCTCCCTTCATAATAAAAACTTCCAACAAACTAGGCATCGAAGGAACATAACTCCAAATAACAAGAGCAATATATGACAAACCCATAGCCAACATCATACTGAATGGGGAAAAGTTGAAAGAATTCCCCCTAAGAACTGAAATAAAACAAGATGTTCATTCTTACCACTCCTATTCAATGTAGTACTGGAGCAGCATTTACTCTAGTTTTGGTTTAGTCCTACTATTAAAAAGTGATCCTTCTAGGTTCTCTACTGAGTGTTTCAGTTGCTCAGAGATCTCTCTACCAAGCTAGTGAGAGCTTGAACATTTCCCAGCCCCGTTTCAGGTCTGAGAATTATCTGTCTTATAGTGCCTGTAGTCTCTGATTATTCCAGTATAATTCCATCATATGATCATGTAGCATAGTATTTTCTAAAAAAAGACACAGTGGATTCCTATGCAAATTTCTGCAGCTATTACTCTGGGCAACTCTTTCCTCTCCTGCAGTGACCCCCAAATTCCAACTGCTTCATCTTTCTTGAACTCTGATTTCTGACTGCATAATTCAGTGACACATCTGTGCTCTGTTTGGGTCCATCTTACTTTCGCCACCATATGAAAGGTGACTCCAGTCAGAAATCTAGGGCAATTATAGAAATAATATCATTTGTTTTCCTTTTCTTAGAGGGTCACAATCTTGCTCTGCCTGATACTCAATGTCTGAAAAGAGTTGTTCAATATGTTTTGTCCAGTTTTCTAGTCTTTTTACTGTAGGGGTTGAGGAGCAGGGAGCAATTCAAGTATCAGTTATTGTGTCGTAGCCAGATATAAAAGTAATTAAAACTTTTAAGGAGAAAATTTTAGACATTTTTAAAATCAAAATATCCTTTTGGAGTCAGCTTTATTAAGTCCAGTTTCCTTCACCTCATAAGAACTCAATGAGAATTCATATTCGGAATGATGATCCAAAAGCACTGTAATATTCTAAAATGTCAAATAATCTACATTAGGAGTATTATAGTTATTTTTAAGAATGAGGAAAATTACATTAAAAACTTTTGTGAGGGCTGAAATAATCACTTTTTGGTTGTTTCAATTCACTAGAAAATTATATTCATATGCCTATTTCATTACCTGAGTATTCAGTAAATTAAGCATTTTATTATATTTTTATTAAAATTTTGATCACTTGTATTTTCCAAGCATATTATGTATGTATTTTATTTTACATTTACCCAGGGATGTGTGTAAATATTAAAGTACATTTTTCATGTCTTTGGTAATTTGTTTTTGGGATAAATTCTGATTTATCTTTCTGCATAGCAAGGCAAGAAGCACCATTAAAAAGAGTCTCATTTATTTCCCCAAGTAGATAATTGTCCATAGTGAATTTCCTGAAAAAGAGTTTTACCTGGACATGAGAAAGAAGAAAGCTCAAATCATGCCAAAATGAAAAATTGAATCGTGCCTGAGTAGGCTAAAATGGCCTTCTCAGACCTCAATACAGCACTTGGCCTACTTTTTTCTTAAGATTTTGTTCCTGGCTCCCAGTTTGTCATTTCTGTAATGGATTTTTAAATGACTCTTTTCTTCAGGAAGGTAGCATTTATCATGGTGTGGTAGAAAGAGCCCTGGGATGGAACTTGGGAGAACTGGGTTATGGCCTTGCTGGTTCTATGTTGCTATGAGCTGTGTGATTTGGAGAAAATTATTTACCTGTCTGAAGTTTGGAAGACAACCAGAACTTTTTCATTCTGTTTTTCTTTTGCTTGTTTGCTTTAGCAGTAGCTTTTAAGCTGGAGACTCCAGCATCTAAAATAACATTCAGCGAAAGTTCAATGTGTAAAACAGATGAAAGTGCACCTCCGCTGGTTGATGGGAAAGCCTGAGGGCTCTCCAGCTCATCCTCTTCTCCTGGCTCCTGAGGATGCCTAAAGGCAGCCTGGAGTACCCATGAGAAGACTGAAAAGGCCACAAGAGGGCATGAACCACCTTCCAGGTATAGCTTCCTTTGATTTCAAATTTCCATGACATTTGCTCCACTCCATACCTTTCAAACATAATAGCCCAGAGGACAATTCTCTTCTCTATTGAAGAATATGTTCTGATGCTGGAGTAAAGGCATTATCATAAAGTAGGAAAAAATAAAAGACTTGAGTAAAGTCTTGTCTCTATCTCCTCCTTGCTGAAGGACCTTGGACCTCCTTGCTGAAGGATATTTACCTCTCTGAACATCAGCTTCTGTTCTGCAAAATGGGGACGTGAATGAAATCCACTTCACAATTTAAATGTTAATATTATATGAACATGCTTGGTAAACCATCAAATGCTATTCAAGTGTTGGCTTTTATTAATAAGCAGGAAAAGCAGATTACTAGATGAAGGAAGAAAATATGCGAAGATGATCAGGAGGATTAACTACTAAAGTAAGGATCATTGAGTGGAGAAAGTCTTTGGGGTACTTCAAGACTTACAGATATACAACATACATTATATAAAACTCTTTGTACTTCAGGTTACTAAAGTTCTTCCAGTGAAAGGGATTCTGAAGGAGAAAGCAATATGTTTTAATGAAAGTGTTAGAATAGAGTCAAACAAACTTGGAAGTTAGTCTTGACATGACCACCTACAAACTCTGTGACCTTGGGCAGATTACTAAACATCTGTCTCCTCAGCTATAAGATATCCTCCTAGTGTACTTCAAATGAAGGTAAATGTGCTTTACCAAAAGTAAGAGATTCTTATTAAAAGAGACGTATAGAGTAATGTAGACAAAATTTTGCCTTTTGATGCTTTTCCTAGAAACAGTTATTCTTACCCTGATTTTTAATCACCATGCTCACAAATTTCTGTAAGATAAAAATCTGTATACCACGCACTAATGTAAATGCATTTCTAGCAGGACAAAAGTTTGTGAAGGAGCAAGATGACTTTGAATGGAGTGCTGAAGGCAAAATATGCTCTAAATTATATTGTATAAAGTAAAAAGATATTTCAGACAAAATAAATCATGTTGGTACATTTCAATTCCTCTGAATGAATAATTAACATTCAAGGGGACTTCATTAGGTGATTATGTTATCCTTGTGAAATATTACTTGGTTAAAAATATAATTCTGAAACTACAATACATAATCGAATGCTTTGGGCAGATGGAATTACTCTCCTCTAGAGCCCTGAGGTACTTGGCAAACATCTATTCACTTCTACTGTGCCTCTGTGAGTTAGGTCAGGATTTTTGTTTTATGGGTGAGAAAATTAAGACCCATGGAATATCTGGGAGACTCGCTCATGAAATCCCATCTTACTTCTAACACTGAAATGGGAAAGATTATATAAAGTTACTTGCCATCCATTTCTTCCCAATATACTCTCCTGTGCTCAGTGTGTAACAGAATTAAGTAGGTACAAGATACTTAAGTATTAGCGTTTGTATCCTGTTATGAGCTGAATTATGTTCCCCTAAAATTCACATGTTGAAATCCTAACCCACATGACTTCAGAATGTGACTATTTGGAGATGGGGTAATTCAGCTAAAATGAGATCATTAAGATGGGCCCTAATCCAAAATGACTAGTGTACTTAGAGATTATGACACAAACATACACAGAGGGAAGATGGCTGTCTTACGAGGAAAGAGGCCCAGAAGAAACGAATCCTCCTGACATCTTGATCTCTGCCTTCTAGCCTACAGAACTGTGAGGAAATAAATTTTTATTGTGTAAGCTATCTGGTCCGTGGTTGTTTGTTTAGACAGCGTTAGCAACCTAATACAGAACCTATGAGAGTTTGGATCCTAGAACAGAAAGAGTTACATATTGCAAATCCTGCCTTCCTACAGGAGTAATTCCTAAACTCACAACTGCTATGACTCAGGCAGGAAGCCAGAATACTGGATCTCCTTTTAAGTGATCGCTAAGACTTAAATGTCTGAACTCACCAATTCTAACTCAGGTCAACTCCTGCCATGCTGTCCCAAGCATCATCTCAGTCCTTTGGCTTGTAACTGTAGGAAGTCTCAGAAACTCGAGTTCCAATACAGGACCTGTCACTAATTAACTAAGTGATGAAGGAAAGTCAGTTCCTCACTGGGTCTCAGTTTTTTAATCTGTATAATGAATGAGATAGTTTTGACAGGGCAGGGATAGCTCAAGCTTCATTCTGGCTCTTACTTTTTTTTTTTTTTTTTTTTTTTTTTTTTTAACAGAGTTTAGCTCTGTTGCCCAGGCTAGAGTGCAGTGGCATGATCTCGGCTCATTGCAACCTCTCCTCCTCCCAGGCTGAAGCATTTCTACTGCCTCAGCCTCCCAAGTAGCTGGGACTACAGGCATGTGCCACCACGCTGGCTAATTTTTTTGTATTTTTAGTAGAGAGGGGGTTTCACCATGTTGGCCAGCTGGTCTTGAACTCCTGACCTCAGATGATCCACCCACCTTGCCCTCCCAAAGTGCTGGGATTACAGGCATGAACCACTGTGCCTGGACTGGCTTTTACATTTTGATTCAAATACAAAGATAATGGTAATTAAAGGGAAGATGAAAATTCCAGGAAAATATAGTTCATGATCCAAATCCAGCCACTGCCCCCTTTTGTACAACACATGAGCTTTGGATATTTTTACATTTTTACATAGTTCTTTTTTTAATCCAAGCAAAAATAACATTTTCCTTGGATTAAAAAAATGTACTTTGCCCTCTTCTAAATCTTGGCATTTACCCATTCATTTAATCTTTACAACAACTGTGTGAAGTAGATACTCTTATTCATTTTATAGATAAGCAAATCCAAGTAAGTAGTCAAAGATCACATGGCTAATAAATTTCAGTTCTGCTAGAACTCATACCATGAAGTCTTACCCCAGAGCCTGTGCTCTTAACCTGTCTCCTCATATTGAAAAACATCTAATACTATCAGGGTAGTGCATAAGTGCCAAAAGAGGGGCTCAGGCAATAGACTCTGCTGTGTTTCCCCCAATCCCCGAAAAAATTACTCTGCTTCAGAGAAGTACAGGAAGGCTTTGTAGGGGAATGAGGCCACGTTTCTCCCATGATGACGGGGAACACTAACTGAACCACAATTAAGTGAAATGTTCCCCCAAAAAGAATCCTATTCTTCTCAGTCATAGACCTTGATTCCAAAAAAAGTATTCAATTATTAATACATTAACTGAGTTATATTGGTTAATAATATTCAATTATTATTATTACAGTACTTCAAATATTTGTATACATTTGTTTTTTCTCTTTTATATATATACCTGCATAATATCCTAGATTTTGCCTGTTGGCCCATGAAATCTAAAATACTAACTACCTCCTCCTTTATAGAAAAAGTTTGCTGACCATTGCTCTAGAATATTAAAGTGTAAGAATAAATGTGGGTAATTAGAAAGCTGATTGTAAACATTAATATTAACTTCCTCTTCTTTATTAGCAAGTTTTCATCGGTAAAATTAGATACTTCACCCATTATGCTGTTACTTGCATTTTTAATTTTAATATGTTATTTTAGGTTTAAAAGTAATTATTGTTTGAATGACGGAAATAAAAATACCTCTGAATGAAGACAAAACAGAATAGATACATGGGCAAAGAAGCATCATCAGTGACTCTTTTAATCAGATAATCATATTTTGTTTTGTGGCTATGGGCAATGGAATAACTAATAGCACTCTACTGACATAAAAACAAAAAAGGTAAAAACAAGATAAGCCTTAAAGCAAGGTGTCACAGACCCAAGGTAGATCTGCTGGCCACATCCTCTTTTTAGATTATTTTTAATTTAGTGTTTTACTTATTTATTTATCTGGATACCCCCATATGAAAACTTCCCCATCACACATATTCTTGATTTTCATAAAAAATATTACTGGGGCATAGCTTCAAGATGGCTGAATGGAGACATCAGACACGCGCCCACTCCAAAGAAGAACCAAAATTGTGAATAAATAATCACTCGTCAAGTAGAACATCTCAGAGAGAATGCTGGAGTTCAACAGAGAAGTCACAGTAAACATCTGAGTCACAGAAAGAGAAGGAAGTGAGCAGCCAGGTCAGCCGAGATCAACTGGGAGCCCAAGGGACTCCCTCTTGCAGGGAAAGGGTAAATGAGAGACCCTAAGCAGTCCACATCTCCACAATGAACTGCTGCAATCCTAGCTATAGGAGAGCTCCTCTACCCACAGGAGCCCTGAGACTAGTGTGGGCAGTGATCTGAACACTCTGGAGGGCACTGCACTAAACAGGGAACAGTGCTGGATCATACACAACCATGAGACCTAAGCAGCTACAGCATGGCACTGTTGTGAGAGCCCAGCCACCATGAGACATCATCCTTCCCTGGGAACCACAGCCTCCATATATCTACATCCCAGGAGCCCCCACTGACATTCCCCAATGTTCATACCAAGGCCTACAGTGGCACAGAGCTG
The DNA here is from genome assembly GCF_006542625.1 of Nomascus leucogenys. Classification (NCBI taxonomy): domain Eukaryota; kingdom Metazoa; phylum Chordata; class Mammalia; order Primates; family Hylobatidae; genus Nomascus; species Nomascus leucogenys. Next base: position 77,984,311 of record NC_044392.1, read on the forward strand.
GCTAGAGCCAAAGGTGCTGGGGGTCCTTAGTACTCTAGGCAACATGGGATACTACTCCCAAGTGAAAGGATGGTGCAACATACCAAGGAGGTGGCACCTGGTACAACAGAAACCAAGGCATGCACTTTCCAGAGCTTCAGAGCTCCACGTCTGGGGCTGTGAGAAGTGACCACGCCCCCAGCAGCAGCACAGACTCTATGCTCAGGCCAACTATCAGAGACTGGAACCCCTTCCATTATTCCACACATTGCACAGCAGTTGCTGCCACGAGGAGCTGAGGTAGGCAAGCCTGAGAGTAGACTGTCTGGTCTGGGAGTAGCAACCCTGCCCCCACTGGGGGAGTGACCTCTATGCTCAGGCTTGTCACAGAGCAAGATTTCTTCCCCATTCTGCACACTGCTGCAGCCACTGTTGCTGCCACCAAGAGTAGGGGTGGGTGAGCCTGAGGGCAGTGTGTCTGGGGCTGTGTGTGGCAACCACATCCCCACTGGCTGCATGGTCTCTGTGCCTGGCCCATGCACAGAGGGCAAGATCCCTCCCTGTCTCTGTACACCACAGCTGCCAGGGACCAAAGCAAGCACAACTCACAACCTGAGAGCTACCATCTGGGGCTGCGATAGCCAACCTCACCCACTCCAGGAGCATGGCCTCTGTGCTCCAGTGCCATCCCAAATATAGGCTCCCCAGGCATACCAAGGCAGCTGCTACTGCTGCCAGAGGCAAAGTGTGAACTCCCCAGAGACTTGAGAGCTGCCTGCAGGGGACTGTTGATAGCAACCCCACCCACATCAACAGCAGGACTGCTGTGCTTTAGCACAAGTCCTGGGGTCAGGCTCTCCACACCCACCACCACAGATTGCCCATTCTGTTTACTACAGCCTATGCCACTGCATATGACCGGGGGCCTGAGGTCAGACCCACCTGGACTGATACTACCCTTGAGAGCCTGAGAATGCTGCTCAAGGATCTGGGCATCACTCCACCCATTCTACCACCTCTGGCATCTGTGCATTCACCACTGGGAACCTGAAGATGAGTCCACCTAGCCTGCTACCAACACCACTCATACCCACCCACATGTACCACCTAGGAGTCTGGAGACTGGCTTCCCAGCCCATCACAGCCACCACTAACACCAACATACACTGCTCAGGAACCAGAGGGTCCTGCCACTGCTACTGCCATTGCCCATGCCACACCAGCTGCCCAGGAGCCCAAAAACCTGTCTACCTGCCCAGCCCACTGCTGCCACTAGTGCCATCTGAGAAAGCCACCTGGAGGCCCCAAGAAATGACCTATCTGAACCCACTAACACCAGTGCCAGCATATGCCACCCTGGGGCCCAAGGAGTGGCACAAGGAAAGTCAGCTTACCCCTGCACCAGTGAGGCCTGAAGACTTATCTACCTGGTATCCCTGTCACCAGAAAAACTTCATTACAGCCTCTACTAATAACTGCATTCTAAGCCACTGAGGAAATTACAGATTCCCCTGATGCTGTTTGCAGAGGAAGAACCATACAGAGACAACACTACTGAATACAACCAGAATCAAAGCTAAAGTAGGCCCCTGCTCAACCAACATCATAGATACATCTTTAGGAAAAAATCCTCTGCTACAAAAGTAAATTTAAAAAATTGGAAGAAGTGACTATCACACCTGATGTGCAGATATCAATGTAAGGAAACAGGAAACTTGAACAAGCAAGGAAATATGACAACTCCAAAGAAATGCAATAATTCCCTAGCAACAGATCCTAATCCAAAAGAAATTCACAAAATCCCAGAAAAAAAAATATTGATTTTAAAGAAGCTCAGTGAAATCCAACACAATTCTGAAAGAACAATACAAAGAAATCAGAAAAATAATTAATGACATGAATGAGAGACTTACCAAAGGAACAGATATTATAAAAACAAACCAAATAGAAATTCTGGAAGTGAGGAATTTATTGAATAAACTACAAAATATATTTGGAAACTTCAACAATAGACTAGATAAAACAGAAGAAAGGACCTCAGAACTTGAAGACAGGTCTCTTGAAATAATCTAGTCAGACAAAAACAGAGAAAAAAAGAATGAACAAAGACTTTGTGATATATGAGATACCATAAAGTGATCAAATACATGAATTATCAGTATTTCAGAAGACAAAGAGAGAACAAAAGAGTTTGAAAACTCTTTCATCTATTATTTAACAAAATAATAGATGAAAACTTCGAAGTCTAGTAAAAGATTAAGTCATCCAGATATTGGAGGCCCAGTGATTCCCAAACAGATACAATGCAAAAGGGTTTTCTCCATAGCACATTACAGTACTATGTGTACACATCACACTTTCTAAAGTCAAAGATAAAGAGAGAATTCTAAAAACAGGAAGAGAAAACCATCTAGTCACCTATAAAGGAATTGCCATCAGACCAACAGTGGACTTCTCAAGAAGAACCTTATAGGCCAAGAGAAAATGGGATTATATATTTGAAGTGCTGAAAGAAAAATGTTGTCACCACCAAGGATACTATATTACCATATCCAGCAAAATTAGCCTTATAAAGACTAATTTATAAAATGAAGGAAAAAATAAAGTCTTTCCCAGACAAGCAAATGCTATGGGAATTCATCACCACTACACTGGTCCTACAAGAAATGCTCAAGGGACTCCTGAACCTGGAAGCAAAAGGACAATTGTTACCATCATGAAAGCACTCAAAAGTATAAAACTCACTGGTAAAGCAAACACATTAATGAAGAAGAGAAATGATTCAAATGGTACCACTACAGAAAACCACTAAACCACAAGGACAAACAATAAGAGAAATGGAAAAGAACAAAGAATATACACAACAACCAGAAAATAATTAACAATAATGAAATGACAAAACCTTACATATCAATGATAACTTTGAATGTAAACAGATTAAACTTATCACTAAAAATATGTAGACTGGCTGAAGGGATAAAAAATCATTATCCAACTATATGCTGCCTACAAGAAACACACTTTACCCATAAAGACACATATTGATTGAAAGGGATGGAAAATAGATATTCCATACAACTGGAAACCAAAATCAAGCAGGAATATCTATACTTGTATCAGATAAGACAGACTTTAAGTCAAAAACAGGGGCAAAAAAGAAGGTTATTAAATAATGATAAAGGGATCAGTCCAGCAAGAGGATATAATGAGTTTAAATACATATGGACTCACCCAGATTAATAAAACAGATATTACAAGATCTAAAGAGAGAGATAGACTCCATACAATAATAGTGGGGGACTTCAATACCTCACTTTCAGCATTAAAGAGATCAGCTAGACAGAAAATCAACAAAGAAACATTAGATTTAAAGTTGGACTTTAGACCAAATGGACCTAACAGATATTTAAAGAACATTTTATCCAACAACTGCAGAACACACTTTTCTCATCAGCACATGGAACATTCTCCAGGATAGACTACAAGTTAGGCCACAAAACAAATCTCAACAAATTTTTAAAAATCAAAATCATATCAAGTATCTTCTTAGACTGCAATGGAATAAAACTAGAAATCAATACCAAGAGGAACTTTGGAAACTATACAAATATATGGAAACCAAATAACATGCTCCTGAACAACTACTGGGTCAATGAAATTAAGACAGAAATAAGAGAAATTTCTTGAAAAAAATGAAAATGAAAACAACATAAGAAAACCTGTGGGATACAGCTAAAGCAGTGCTAAGATGGAATTTTATAACAATAAGCACCTACATCGAAAACACAGAAAGATTTCAAAGCTACAATTTCACAACGCACATAAAGGAACTAAAAAAGCAAGAACAAACCAAACCCAAAATCAGCAGAAGAAACAAAATAATAAAGCAGAACTAAACAAAATATAGTCTAAAGTAAAAATACAAAGGACTAACAAAATGAAAAGTTGGTTCTTTAAAAAGATAAACATAATTGCGAAACTTCTAGCTAGACTAACCAAGAAAAAAGAGAGAAGACTCAAATAAACGAAATCACAAATGAAAAAGGAAACATTATAACTGATACCACAGAAATACAAAAATCATCAGAGATTATTAGGAACAATTATATGCTAACACCACTCTCATGTTTATCACAGCACTATACACAATAGTAAAGATATGGAATTAACTCAAGTGTCCATCAACAGATGAATGGAAAAAAGAAAATGTGGTGTGTGTGTGTATGCAATGGAATACTATATATATATAGTATATGGAATACTATATATATAGTATATGGAATACTATATATATATAGTATATGGAATACTATATATATATAGTATATGGAATACTATATATATAGTATATGGAATACTATATATATATAGTATATGGAATACTATATATATATAGTATATGGAATACTATATATATATAGTATATGGAATACTATATATATATAGTATATGGAATACTATATATATAGTATATGGAATACTATATATATATAGTATATGGAATACTATATATATATAGTATATGGAATACTATATATATATAGTATATGGAATACTATATATATATAGTATATGGAATACTATACACACACACACACACAGACACGTATACACATGCACATATATATACATATATATAATGGAATACCATTCAGCCATAAAAAAGAATGAAATTATGTCATTTCCAGCAACATGGATGGAACTGGAGGCCATTATGTTAAGTAAGGTAAGCCAGGCAAAGAAAGACAAATACTGCATATTCTCACTCATATATGGAAACTAAAACACTCAATCTCATGAATTGGACATAGAAAATAGATTGATAGATATCAGAGACTGAGAAGTGTGGGTGCGGGCAGGGGACAGATAAAGAGAAGTTGATTAATGGGTACAAAAATACAATTAGATATAAGAAATAAGTTCTAATGTTTGATAGCAGATTAGGGTGACTATAGTTAGCAACAATATTTTGTATATTTCAAAATAACTAGAAGACATGACTTGAAATGATACCAACACATAGAAATGATAAATACTCAAGGTGATGGATACCCAAACACCCTGACTTGATCATTACACATCCTATGCATGTAACAAACACTCACATGTACTCCATAATTACATAAAATATTATTTTAATAAAAGAAGAAAGATTTTTTTAATTGCCAATTATTTGTCTGAATTAGAAACTGAGCACAAACAATTCCTATACTTTAGCTAGATACTTAGGTTTTTCAAAAATAATACATGTCATTGAATGATCTGAGCATTCTTAGCCCTGAGTTCTTTTTCAGTTTGACCTAGGCCCATCGAAATGTTCAAAAATCTGTTCCACAGGAATGCTAACCCATTTCTATTTCTCTCTCTAGGTGTTGAAAACTGGGTTTAGAATTTTTACAAAACTGTACAGCTTTAGAGACTCTGCTTTCACTGTATTCAGGAGTGTGCATAAAACATCTGAAGAGGCAATTTCTGGCAAAGTTAACAGCCAGGGTGTTCTATCACCTCTTTAAATTCAACATAGGTAAAACCCAGTTCTAGCACTTTGCCAAGCAAATAACTCCTCCTCCTGTTTTATGCATTTCTAAAAATAGTACCAAAATCCTTTCCAGGAATAAAACCTCATGTTTTTTTTTCCTATGCCCTCAGCAACTAATCAGTCACTAAAATCATAAACGTTTCTCATGAACTTACTACAGATTTTAACTTCTAAGTGCTTCTGACGTATTATTTCTAATTCATAGTAACCTTGCAAAGTAGTTCTTAAAATTCAATTGATAAAAAAATCTTAGGCTCAGAGAGATTAAATAAATTACATGTAAAGATCTACTAAGTACTAGAGTCCAGATTAAAATCCAATGTTTGATTCCAAAGCCATCTTCCCGAGTATTGCTATTTTTCCTTTATACAAATTCTGGTATCCTTCTGTTTTTTTCCATTCCCAATACTCCCGCCAGCCAGCTTAGGTGCCTATCATCTATTCCCTTCACCAGCCTCTTGGGCTCCAGTTCCTCCCTATTCAACCACCTGCCCACTCCCACATTACTGATCAAGAGTATGAATGGGAGAGAGAGCTCTTTGAAAAATTCCCCAACTGGCTCGCAGGACAAGATCTCTCCTTTTGAAACTTTATAGCATATATTCTTTGTAAACTAATATTGTTCTTTGCCATGTTTACTCTTGTATGATTATTTTGTCATCTCTTATTAGAGTCAAAGATTTTAGCAGGCAGGAATTTAATCCCAGTACATACTGCTGAATACGTATTCTAATTTTATTCTATCTTAATTATATTCTGATTTTTCTGCTTCCTAAAATAATTGATATGGATGTTTCCTTACTTCTGTCTTTTTTCCTGCCTAAATTGTTATTTTCCCCTTCCTGAAAGTCAAAAAGGCATTAAAGAAAATACAATGGCAAGAGGACCATATCATGAGAAAACTTTTTTATAAATGTGTTTGCCTGGCATGAGAAGACAATTCTGCTTTTCCTAGTGAGACCCGTGCATCACGTTGAATAGCATTCAAACGACTATCTTTGCTAAATCTCCCATCTAACTGTGTCTTTGTTAAAGTCAGGGCACCAGGGAGTTCAAGGTGAGATTTTACACGGCATCCCCTCTTGTATTTTCAAAGATTACTTTATATTGTCCATACATCTCAAAATAGCACTGCCCTTCTTTGACATCGCATTGCACTATGAACTCCTATTCAATTTGTTATCCGCCATCCTTCCCAAGTCTCACTCAGCACGACAGCTTCCTGAGTAGTACCCCCATAATTTGAATCTGTGCTGAGCATTATTTTCTCTCAGGTGCATATTTTTTCTTGCATGGCTTTGTATTAAACCTCATTTCACATTTGTTCAACCAATGCCCTGAATTATCTATATCCTGCTAGGGTTGTAATATGTCATCTTCTTTATCTCCCCTCCTTGCAAGCTTTCTGCTATTTGCAAATTTAGTCAGTATTGCATTAACCTTTTCAAGGTGAGGAGGATTGCATGGAAGTGGTGGGCTCAGGCCATATCCTGATGGAGCACACAGGACCCATATCCCAGCCCTGTACTATCCTGACAATAACCACTCTTTGTAAGCCATCCAAGTTTATCCATCAACTCTCATATTCTCCAGACAATGCTTTTCTAATCTCTCAGTGAGTTGTGTGTTGTATTAGTCCATTTTCATGCTGCTGATAAAGATATACCCGAGACTGGGAAGGAAAAGAGGTGTAATTGGACTTACCGTTGCACATGGCTGGAGAGGCCTTAGAATCATGGCAGGAGGTGAAAGGCACTTCTTACGTGGTGGCAGCAAGAGAAAATGAGAAAGATGCAAAAAGATCTGAAGATGAAGAAAGATTTGATAAAACCATCAGATCTCATGATATTTATTCACTACCATGAAAACAGTATGGAGGAAACCACTCCCATGATTCAAATTATCTCCCACTGGGTCCCTCCCACAACACTTGGGAATTATCGGAGTACAATTTAAGATGAGATTTGGGTGGGGACACAGAGCCAAACCATATCATTCCACCCCTGGACACTCCAAATCTCATGTCCTCACATTTCAAAACCAATCATGCCTTCCCAACAGTCCCCCAAAGTTTTAACTCATTTCAACATTAATCCAAAAGTCTACAGTCCAAAGTCTCGTCTGAGACAAGGCAAGTCCCTTCCACCTATGAGCCTGGAAAATCAAAAGCAAGCTAGTTATTTCCTAGATACAATGGGGGTACAGGTATTGGGTAAATACGGCTGTTCCAAATGGGAGAAATTGGCCAAAACTAAGGGGTTACAGGGCCCATGTAAATCCAAAATTTAGCATGGCAGTCAAATTCTAAAGCTCCAGAATGACCTCCTTTGACTCCATGTCTCACATCCAGGTCATGCTGATGCAAGAGGTAGCTACCCATAGCCTTGGACAGCTCCAACCCTGTGGCTTTGCAGGGTATAGCCCCACTCCTGACTGCTTTTACAGGCTGGTGTTGAGTGTCTGTAGCTTTTCCAGGCACATGGTGCAAGCTGTCAGGGGATTTACCATTCTGAGGTCTGGAGAATTGCCCTCTTCTCACAGCTCCACTAGGCAGTGTCCCAGTAGGGACTCTGTGTGGGGCTCTGACCCACATTTCCCTTTCACACTGCCCTAGCAGAGGTTCTCCGTGAGGACCCCACCTCTGTAGCAAACTTTTGCCTGGGCATCCAGGTATTTCCATACATCTTCTGAAATCTAGGTGGAGGTTCCCAAACCTCAATTCTTGACTGCTGTGCACCCACAGACTCAACACCACATGGAAGCTGCCAAGGTTTGGGGCTCACATCCTCTAAAACCATGGGCCAAGCTGTACCTTGGCCCCCTTTAGCAATGGCTGGAGAAGCTGGGATGCAGGGCACCAAGTCCCTAGGCTGCACACAGCATGGGGACCCTAGGCTCGGCCCATGAAACAATTTTTTCCTTCTAGGCTTCCAGGTCTGTGACGGGAGGGGCTTCCATGAAGACCTATGACATGTCCTGGAGACATTTTCCCCATTGTCTTGGTGATTAACATTTGGCTCCTTGTTGCTTATGCAAATTTCTGCAGCCAGCTTGAATTTCTCCACAAAAAGAATGGATTTTTCTTTTCTACTGCATTGTCAGGCTGCAAATTTTGTGAACTTTTATGCTCTGTTTCCCTTTTAAAATGGAATGCTTTTAACAGCACCCAAGTCACCTCTTGAATGCTTTGCTGCTTAGAAATTTCTTCCACCAGATACCCTAAATCATCTCTCTCAAGTTCAAAGTTCCACGAATCTCTAGGGCAGGGGCAAAATGTCATCAGTCTCTTTGCTGAAACATAACAAGAGTCACCTTTGCTCCGTTCCCTACAAGTTCCTCATCTCCATCTGAGACCACCTCAGCCTGGACCTTATTGTTCATATCACTATCAGCATTTTTGTCAAAGCCGTTAAATACATCTCTAGGCGGTTCCAAACTTTCCCACATTTTCCTCTCTTCTTCTGAGCCCTTCAAACTGTTCCAACCTCTGCCTGATACCCAGTTTCAAAGTCGCTTCCACATTTTCCGGTATCTTTTCAGCAACATCCCACTCTAATGGTACCAATTTACTGTATTAGTCCATTTTCACACTGCTGATAAAGACATACTTGAGACTGGGAAGAAAAAGAGAGGTTTAATTGGACTTACAGTTCCACATGGCTGGGGAGGCCTCAGAATCATGGAGAGAGGCAAAAGGCACTTCTTACATGGCATCGGCAAGAGAAAATGAGGAAGAAGCAAAAGCGGAAACCCCTAATAAACCCATCAAATCTCATGAGACTTACCGAATGCCATGAGAACAGTATGGAGGAAACCACCCCCATGATTCAAATTATCTCCCACTGGGTCCCTCCCACAACATGTGGGAATTATGAGAGTACAATTCAAGATGAGATTTGGGTGGGGACACAGAGTCAAACCATATCATGTGTGATTGGAGTCCAGTGTCCTAGAAAAAAATAGAATGCATCAGGATTACCCTAAGCACCAAGTGGAAAGGGGCAAAGTGTAATACAGTGTCCAAATATTTTTTAGCCTCTCAAATGCAGGTGTTACAGGAACACACCTTATTTAGTTGTGATCTGAAGATTTATCTACCACTTCAGGGGTTGGGTGTTTTAACCCTACTCTTCTGCTTTTTTAACCCAAAGTCCATACCTACTTCTCCTAGAGCCCATCATGGGATTTACTTGCAGGTGAATGCTCATCTATGTCTTGCTCCTGAAACACGTTCACCTGTCTGGTTTCACCACTTTATCGCAGGCTTATTTCAAATTGTTTATTAAGTTTTCAAACCCAATTCAAATGCTCTTCCCCTTTGTGTTTGGACTCCAAAAAGGGTAGCAGCCAATGTACAATTCTGAATTCCTTGTGTGGAAAGCAGAGCTCTCATCCTGGATGGAGGGCTGGATAGGTAAAAGATAATGGGCTGAGACTGGGTATTGCTGTGGCTGCAGCACATTTCATCATTTTCATTCTTACTTTTCTGCCATGCAGTGCTTGGTGTAGTTTGCCATTAAGGTGGATTGTGTGTTGTTTTTAATCTCTGTGGACTGATTTATACTTTTGGACAACAGGAACGAAACTGCTCTTATTTCTATCATTATTTCCCCCTTAATATCCACATCTCTGGCATCTCCACAAACACTCTTTGTCCTTAGGTTTTTAAAATAATTGTTTTAGACAGAAATGCATCTCCAAGTGAATGCTATTATCAGTGTTATGCCCAGATTTGTCAACAAACTTCTCAACACGTGTTATAAATTTTCAGATCATTTTACCCTACACTTGGAACAGCCTGGAATCATCATCAGTTCTCTATCAAGAAGTTTTCTACTCTAATTTAGAGCCCAGAATCACAGTGCTACCAGCATCAGTGAATGTCTCGCTGTTTTACTCTCTAATGCAGTGGTTCTCAGCCAGGATTGATTGTGCCACCAAAGGGACATTTGACAATGTCTGGGACATTTTGGTGGTCAAAACATGGGAGAGTGCTTCCTGTGGCTAGCAGGTAGAAGCGAGGGATGCTCTGAATATCCTAAAATACCCAGGGCAGATTTCCAGCCCCAAATATCTATAATGCCAGGGATAAGAAACTTTGGTCTAATGTCTTCTCAACATTACACTAGTCAAAAAAACAAAACAAAACAAAACAAAACGAAAAACAAAATGAAATGCCCCCATTAAACCGATTGAAGTGAGTCGGTATTTTGGCTCCATAGGTTTCAGTGCCTCACGATAAACTTAAGCCTCTTCCCCCAATACTTCCCTCCCCACCCGTATTCCAGTTTGTCTATTAATCCTCATTCTGACCTCAGTGGAAGAAAGCAGAAGCCACCAGTCCATATATTCACAAGCTTTCCTAGCACTAACACCTTATTAAGAGCACCTCCATTTGCATTTCTTTGAGAACAGGACCTCTGACACAAATAGTTTATTTCCCCTTTCTCCCTTCTGGATCCCATTAAAGGCCTGGGTGTTTTGTTGTTGTTTTTGTTTGTTTGAGATGGAGTTTCACTCTTGTCACCCAGGCTGGAGTCTAATGACACAATCTTGGCTCACTGCAACCTCCGCCTCCCGGGTTCAAGCAATTCTCCTGCCTCAGCCTCCCAGGTAGCTGGGATTACAGGTGCCCACCACCACACCCGGCTAATTTTTGTATTTTTAGTAGAGACGGGGTTTCACCATGTTGGCCAGGCTGTTCTCGAACCCCCCACCTCAGGTGATCTGCTCGCCTCGGCCTCCCAAAGTGCTGGGATTACAGGCATGAGCCATCACGCCTGGCCTAGGTTTGGGGTTTTTACGTCTTACTTGGAAAAAAGTTCTCAAACCTGTGGCTGTCCCAAGGCTGTTCAACTGATGAATATATAGTAAGGGATGGAGGTGGGTGGAGAGAGAGAAAAGAAGGAGAGGGGGAGGAGAGGGAAGTGGGGTGTGGGGAGAAAAGAAAGGGAAGGACTGCAGTGTGTGACAAAACATTTCATTTCATTCTTCGCTGGCAATTAATTTACACAACTTCTTCTTTCCAGCCAAGCACAGCATATACCAAGTCACCCTCTTGGTAGTCTCACACCTTCACAATGGGCCTGTTCTCCAATTAATTTTCTACTTCATGCAGATAAAGACGCTTACCAGCTATCTGATTAGTGATGCTGGCGTTACCTTCCTTAATGCTGCCAAGCAGTCACAGCCACAGACCTCTCCAAGGAGTCAAACATCCTCCATTGTGCTTTGATGCTCCCACAGCATGCCCAGTAGGTGGGGTGGCCTGCAATTCAGAGCCAGTAGGGGTGCTGTTTCCTGCCCCACGCTGACTCCTATGACCCACAGTCTTCCCTTACCTTTCTCCTATGGAAATGTAACTTTTGCTTTCTCTCATCTGGTAACAGCCTCTCACATGTCCCACTGTGATGTAGCTTGCATTTCTCTGTGGCCTCTCTAAATACTACTTTCAAATTTAACCAAATTTTGATGGGTGTTTAGATCCATGTGTAGACAGAGTCATACTAGAAGTTATTGTACATTCTTTAAGCTAGAATCAGAGCCTAAATTTGCAGTCGTCCAGTGGATGGTAGATAATTTTTCTCATATTCCAGGTAGGGTGATTTGATTTATTTGCCAGGCAAACTTTCTTGTTTCTTTGTGGTTCAGATTTTAGGGAGTTAGACTACTAACAAAAATGATCTCTCCCTCCCTTCTGTACTGTTACTACTCTGACAGATTATATACTACTCTATAAATACAGAGAGTGGTACATAATTTATAAACATTCATATTTTACATGTGCCAGTCTTTTCTGTTAACTAGATTATAGATCATGGTTCAATTCAGTGAGCATATACGAGTGTCTGCTTTGTGCCAGGCACCATGCAAACAAAGGTGAGCAAGATGAACTGGAATCAAATCCACAAATTATTGAGGGTTTTCTACAAATTAGGCACCATGCTGAGTCTTTTACAAACATGCTATCATTAATCCTTATATTAACCCTATAAGGAAGGAATTGTTTTCCTTTTTTTAAAAAAGAGCCCCTAACTTTCTCATGAAGGTTTATTAGAAGGTCTGTAAGGATGATCTCTGCATTGAATCTGCATTGATGATCTCTGCATGGAGACCTAATTTTGTATGGGTTTGAATCCCTGTCTAAAAATTCTGATGTGCAATTAGAATTGATTTTAATTGATTTTAATCAATTTCTATCTTGTGTGCCCATTCTGCCAGGTGGTAGAATTTTCACCTCAGTCAGTTTGGGGTTGTATCCACATTCTGGGGGTGTTTATAGTGCCCAGGTGTTGTGTGTATGGTGGCATTTGAGGGCCTGGCATCTATAAGCACATCCATCATCCCACCAGCTTCTTGGGGTGGTCCATGCAGATCACACCCAAGTCATCCCTCACATCCAGCAAAAGGCCAATTCAAATCTAGCAACTCCATTCAGCAATTTCCTCTCTGCTGCTGCAGCTGCACATTCAAAAACAAGGGTGCCAAAATCTTATGGCACTTGTCTTCATGAGGTCCTTCTGAGATGCCACAGCTCCCTGAACCAGGGTCTCCTGGCTGGAGCTCTAGGCCTGTCTGCTTGGATGGGCCACGAAACCATTCCCTCTCTGGGGCTGCTTCTCCTAGTTTGGACACAGCCTTCTGTGCTCTCCAATAACACACACCTCTCTAAGAGATCTGCCTCTCCCTGTTCCAACCCCTACCCCACTGCCCCTGCTTTCTCATTCCTCATGGCTCCTCCACCACCTCCTCCTTCCTTAAACCAGTAGAGAATTCATCTTTGGTGCTTTCATCTGTGGTAGGGGAAAAGCTGCTTTTATGCCTCATTATTTTCTCAAATCCATGGCTTCCCTTTCCCTGAGGGCCTAAGGCTTTTAAAAACTCAAAAGTCAAGGATAGATGTCCTTGTCTTCTGCTTTCTGCTTTTCCTGAGCCAATAAGCAGAATAAATACCCCAGTTGATTGAATGATGGAAAGCTACAGGCTAAAATGGTGGAGAGGAGAGAGGCTGTATTGGCTACTCTTAAAAGAATGAGAATTGCTCAGGTGAAAAATGTTAAGGAAGAGATTCCAGGCCTGTAACGTAAGGCGTAAAAAGCCATCAGAAAGCACATGGCAAGTGGTTTGGAATAGACGTGGGTCAGCCTGTAAGGGGAGGGACGAGAGATGCCGGGTGGGGAGAAACAGGCAGGCAGCAGTGTGTAAAAGGGTTTCTAATTCCAGGTGGGGATAGAGGACTTGAAGTAAGGAGGTTGTTCTGGACTGAATGTTTGTGTCCCCCACGAAAATTCATATTTTGAACCCTAACCCCTAATGTAAATGGTATTACGAGGTGGGGCCTTTGGGAAGTGATTAGGTTTAAATAAAGTAGGGATGGTGGGGCTCTCATGATGGGATGAGTGCCCTCAGAAGAGGAAGAAGAGACACCAGAGCTTTGTCTCTCTGCCATGTGAGGATACAATGAAAAAGCAACTGTCTGCAAGCCAGGATGTGGGCCTCATCAGAGCCTGACCATGCTGACACCCTGATCTCAGACTTGCAGCCTCCAGAACTGTGAGAAATGAATGCCTGTTGCATAAGCCACCCAGTCTATGGCGGTTTTTTTTGGGTTTTTTTTGTTTGTTTGTTTGTTTGTTTTGAACAGCTCGAGTTTGCTAGAGGGCTTAACAGAAGCAGTGAATTAATTTGTATTTTGGGGAAGCTCGTACTGGCACCATATGAACAGAAACTATGGGGCTGCACCCTCTTCTGGGTTCCCCACAGGCTCAGTGCTGAAGTGTGAAGATATTTGGTCAATAAATTAAAGAGAGAGTAGAGTGTCACAGGTTAGAAATCCTGCCAGTAAAACAATCCTGTTATTTACTTTAACTTGGTTCCCCGAAAGTAACGCAGGCCTGTGGGCCCGAATAACACTCCAGAAGGGAAACTTTGCTACTGACTCCCTCAAACTCCATGCTGTGTCTGTCTTCTTCAATGTCTGTGGTGTCCTTTAGACCTTTTATTTTAAATGGCTGTTATTATCCCCAATGTGACTTTTAAAATTAAAGACATTGAAATGTAGCAAATACCTAATCCGGGATGTGATTTGCTTCAAAAGAAATTTCAATGCCTGAGCACTTAAATTAGACATTGGGAGATTCCCCCCGCCGCCAGTATCGAGCCCTAATTTTTAATTAAAAAAAAACCCAGATTAGCTGCCCACCATGTGTACTTAACTAAATTAGAAAAGGTATACATGGAATTATAAAAGAATTACTGACCTCGTGATCCGCCCGCCTCGGCCGGAAAATGGCGTGAACCCGGGAGGCGGAGCTTGCAGTGAGCCGAGATTGCGCCACTGCACTCCAGCCTGGGCGACAGAGCGAGATTCCGTCTCAAAAAAAAAAAAAAAAAGAATTACTGAGGAGGGATCCTATACTATGTATGGGTTATGGTTGATATAAAACCTTGATTTTCTTTTTTTCCCCTTCTCTTTGGCATCTGGTTTTATTATCCAATTCAGAACACTCCTGTGTGAAAAAGTTAGTTTGTGAAAATGGGCTGAATCAAACTGTTTTTCCTGTAAAGAAGGAAAATTTTTAAATTTCAGGGAAATGGGCCCTTTATAGAGGAACTATTACAGCAGTGGAGAGGAATCACTGATCTTAGCCAGCAAATTTTGCAAAGTACCAGCAGAGGAGGCTGTAAATCAACACTGCTTTTCTTTGCAATTTCCTTTTTTTTTTCTTAATGATTTCAGAAAAGGGTAACTCATCTCCCCACTAGATTTCAGCATCAAGCTATCTGGTGTTAGAGCAGTTACTTAAAATTACATCTACTGGATAGAAATGCTCTTAACTCTACTGCTGAAATAAGGCAAAAAAAATGCAAGCAATACACTTTTTCTAGAAATATAATGTACATTGACTTGAATTTATACTATAGTGTTAATGACTGATGTCATTTTGATGGGGGCAGATTTTGATAGGAAGGGAAAAAGGAAAGCAAAGATAGGAAAGCAAAGATATCAAAGATATTCGTTACTACCAGTATCTTTGCTTTCCTTTTTCCCCTCCTGTTTCTTTGTGTTAATCTGAGAAATAATTAACTGAAACATGAAAGACTGACCTTTTTCACCAATCTGCCTGACACAGGCTTAATTATTAGAAACACAAAGGTCTTCACAAACTGAATTTTCCCCCAACATAGTTAAGTAGTTTATGTTGAAGTGTAAGCCATTGGCTGTGTATTATCTAGTACAGTTCTTAGTACTGGAGTCACAACCCACTATCACTGAACAATCAATTATAAGATGTTGTAAGTAACTTGTAACCTTTAATAATAATACTAAGATATAGGAACAAACAGATTTTTCATAAACATGGACCAGAATCAAGATTGTCCCTGTGCTGGGTGTGGTGGCTCACACCTGTAATCCCAGCACTTTAGGAGGCCAAGGCAGGTGGATCACCTTAGGTCAGGAGTTGGAGACAAGCCTGACTAACATGGAAAAACCCCGTCTCTACTAAAAATACAAAATTAGCTGGGCATGGTGGTCATGCCTGTAATCCTAGCTACTCGGGAGTTTGAGGCAGGAGAATCACTGGAACCTGGGAGGCGGAGGTTGCAGTGAGCCGAGATTGAACCATTGCACTCCAGCCTGGGCAACAAGAGCAAAAAAAAAACAAGAAAAAGAAAAAGAAAAAAAAAAGATTGTCCCTGTAATAACATGAATTTCACTCATGTTCTCTTGAGTGATAAAGGAAAAGGTGGATTTAAAACTAAGCTGTCAGGAATTGCAGGTAAACTGCCCCAATCTAATCCTTGCCACACCCTATAATCTGGCTATAACCATGAAAGTGTGGTACAGATATAAAGGCCATAAGTGATATGAGTTGCAGCCAAAAAACTGGAAAGCCATTGATCTAGTGTCAGCAAAATAAAAAGCAATATATACTCTGAGTTCATTTTGTTTTTCTCGAGGCAGCCTGGCCCAAATCAAGGTCAAACAGAGACCCTCAGGGGCTCATGTCCGCTACTTGACCTAGTTAATAAATATGGAGGCAAAGCAAAAGGTTACATTATACTTGAAACCTGAACGACTGCTTGGATTTTCCTTTGGCTTTGATGAATTGCATAGATATTTTCCTTAATCGAGTCCCAGGGCCTGAGAAAAGCAACTTAAAGCAAACAGAGTCTGAAGACGGGCTAACAGATTAATGGAAAGGTTGAAGAGTTGAGAGAGAATAGCATGAGATAAAGTGGATAAATAACTAAAATGTAACCGCTGGGTGCTCTCTAATAGCCTCCTGGGCTGTACGATGGCTTTCAGTTGATTGGTCATGAGGACACTGCAAATACAGGGGAATTTAATTACACCTAAAGTAAGAGCTAAAATGCTATGTTCTGAGAATTTTTAATGTTCTTGAAATATGTTTGGAATTGTGGCTCTAAAACCACATGTGGTGTCCCCAAATAAATTGGATACACAATGTTGACTGAGTTTTCATGATGTGTCAGTGTGGTGGCTGAATTGAAAGGCAAATAGGGTGAGTTTGGCACAATTTATTCTCAAAAAGGTTGATTCATGTTCATTATGATTCCTTTTCTAAGTATCTGTGTTTTCTAAAAAGCAAATTTAGTCTCGAATACTGTCCTGCATTGTCATAAAACTCATATGCTTGTGGTTTGAAAAGCACATGCTTCTCTTTTTTATTTGAAAAGCTGCACTGTTGCCTTCAGTTTGGGGGTACCTCTCCAGGACTTCTCATTTCCTCAAAAATCACTAAGTAGCATTTGAAGGTTGCACCTGTAAATTCTTAGAGTAACCTGGCATGAAGAAGTTCATCCACACCAGGACACTTGAATGTCACCCTCTCTCCAGCCTTAATTCCCTCTTGCTAATGTCAAATCTAGTATTTCTGCTAATAATAATTTTCTTTGATAGGAAAATAAAATGTGAGTTTAATATTTCTTCCCCGTATGTCTCTCACAGATAGACCCAATGCATTTGTTCCTCCAATTGCTTTCTTAACCTTCTGAGAGATAAAACTGTCAATAGAACAAGTCAAGAATTTATGCTGTGAAGTTTTCTTTAAATGTGTATTTCTTCTTCTAGGCCATAAGCAATCTGAAGGTTGAGACCATAGCTTATAATTTTTCTTTCTGTCTCTGACTCATGGTGTTAGTAGTACTTGGTACAGAAAACTCAGTAAGCATTGAATGTATCTATTTTATAGAATTGAGTGTGAGTGGCAAATGTCAAGGGAGATTGTCCTTGTTATTCAGATTCTGATTCCAGTGCTCCCAGACATTGCCCAGGAGGATTTTAAAAAACAGAGATGTCTTAGGCTACTGAGGATTTCCAACTCAGAGCACTGATGAGGAGAGGGTCTCTTTATCCCAGTGAAGTTGTCTAGTCTTGACATGGTTCAGTAAGTATATGTCTTCTGGATTCTTACTCATAAGTGAATAAAGTAGGCTTGTTCAGAGAAAGGCCTCATCATTCCTAGCATTCTGTGTTACAGGCAGCAGAAATGTTTCTTTGGCCTTTTTCATCCTTTCTATAGCAGCCAACTGTGGCACTTTTTTTCCAGTGGTACCCAACACATGTTGCTAAGGTTAGACATTCTTCAAAATAAGGCGAGTTGTTGTTGTCTAAGGGTGTTTCCAGTTCTAACCATCTATGATTCATAAAGAACGTTGAATAGTTTTCTGCTCCTCAGGATATCCTAAGACTCCTTGCTAATTGGAAATGGCCCTGCTAGGGCCTGGCAATGTGTCTGTTGCTTTGAGTCTGCAGATGGGTCTGTGAAACACACAGGCAAGTAGAATGTCATCTTCACTTGGGTGACCTACAAGCACCTCAAAGGCAACCTGTCCAAAACCAATCACATTTCTTCCCTGACAAACACAATCTACTTCCTGCATTCCCATCTCAATGATTGGCACCTCCAAAAACCAAGACACTCAGAAGAGAAATCAGAGAGCTCTTCCTAATTTTTCCATTTCTCTCACTAGCAACCCTACTTCTTCTCAAGGCCAATGACTCACGAGGTCTTGTATATTCCCTCTACTTAGTTGCCAAAATCTGTCCACTTGGATTACCTGATAACTGTCACAACCTCCTAGGTACAGTCTTATCTCCACTTACCCTTGATCCTCCACAACTAGAACTTTAGCATTACTTCCTCCATGCTGGCATCTTTAACCCAACAGTCTAATTTTGGTGCCCCTTATATAAGCTCCATATGAATAGGTTTATCAGAGTACTTCTGTCACTATTTTGAACACTAATTACCTTATGTCCCCTGTTATTTAATGAGTTCCTTTAGGGCAAAACCCATAAGAATATTTTCAGACTGAATGAATGAGGTGTTTCTTGTTTTCAGATTCTTCTTACTGTAAATTCTTGCTTGTAACTGAAATCTATTCTGTTAGAAAAGCTCCCGTTCCTTCAATGACAGGTGTCTGTGGCTTCAGGGGCTACTACAAAGCCAGGCTGAAGTCAGCTCTGAGCATGTACACTGGGGGCCTCCAATCTACCAAACACAGTCCTCAATTCTCAATGGCAGTGTCAAGGCCACAAAGAAGGAACTCTAGTGAAAAAAGAAAATTAAGAGAGAGATAGAGAGAGAAAGAGAGACAGAGAGAGAGATCGGAGTTGGGGAAAAATGTGGCCAATAAAGAGGGCCCTCATCCAGCCATGTTCACAAGAGTTGCCTTAAAGAGAAAAGAAAGACTTCCCATGGCTGCTTTGCCAAGGAGTGCAGGGAATAGCAGGACAGTAAAGATGCCAATATGAATCTATTGGAATGCAAAGAAAAGGGCCAGGAAACTGAGTGTACCCAGCCTGCCTCTGTGCTTAGTGAAGGTGATGAAGCCAGTCCCCAGCTTTGGAGAAAGAACTTGCTGGATGAGAGGAAAAAGGTAAAGCTGACCCACCCCCACTCCTACACACAACCTCATGCTCACCTGGCATCTTGTGTCTGCAGGCCCTTGGGCTGGGTGAGGAACACAACACTGCTTGTAGTGATAGGGACCTCATCTATTGAAGCAGGAAGCAGAGATAACCCTTTGTTCAAGAAATAGTAGAAGCAAGTAATGGTGGGGACTGAGCAGCCCTTGTTCATATCCAACACCCAGAGAGTTACTGGTTTTGACTGCAAATCCTTTCTGAGAGTCATGCTGCCATTTCTGGCTGTCCTCAGATAAGCAACAACTCCCTACCAGCCGAGTGATGAGTTATCTACTGACAAAGTTGATCCCCCATGAGACAAATCCCTTTGATCAGAAATTTTGTTTTGTTTCAGCTCATGGAGACAGATCACAGTGAGGCATCTGAGAGTCAATAAGAAAATGTTAATAGATTTACTCTTGCTGGGGAGGCCAGTACCAGTGTTTTAATCATCTTGTGGCTGCTTAATTAACATTTGTTGGCATTATTTCTGCTACTGTTAGCAAAATGTAAATATTTAAATGGCATGTATTTTTCATGAAGCAGGAGAACTATGAGCACAGAACTTGAGGCAAAGATCTGGCCTCATCTTAATTGCAGCTCTCATAAAACACACTCCGTAGCTTTTGGCAAGTGTCTTAACTTCCTGACTTTTCTACCTCAGTTTCTTCCCCAATAAAAGAGAGATAATGAAAACAGTTCTAAAGAGGGTTATAAAGATTAATCACCAATTGTCCAGAAAAATTCTTTGAAGATGAAAATGAGCAAATATAGTATTCTACCTGTGAGCAAAAGGACTCAGCAGAGAGAGACCATGAAAAGACATGGAACTATATACTGACATTATTCTATATACTTTGCATTCACCCTGTTTTAGCTGCTCAGGGTGCTGCATATTAAGTATATGCAGACCACAGTGAGAAACAGAATATTCAAGAGAATAAACCAGAATGCTCTAAAAATAAAGTTGTTTGTGGAGAAGCTGTGTATTTCAAACTGCCACTAATGCCCAGATGGATCCTATTAAATAGATCCATCTTGGCTTTTTTGCTTTAACTTTTAGCTGCAAACTGTTTACAAGTCAGGAGAAGAGAAACTGTAGAAAATAAGAATCTTCAGTGTCAGAGAGCAAACAGTCCTCAAGGGAAAACATTATTGTTCATGTTCCGTCTATGAGAATAGAGTTTTTAAATATTTTGACAAGACTGCATGGAAATTGGTCTTTCTTTAAGGAACTTCTGACCCTTACATTGAGCTCATATAATGCAGTAGTTTATATTACCACAGGCTATGAGAAGATGAAAGGGGGTAGATTGTGAAGTCTGGAACTTCTTACACTGTCTGGAACAGTGAAAAACTATCTTCATGCTAAATCCATTTTATCCACTCCTTCAGGTTAAACAAAGCTGCTTCTTATGGCTTCCATTTTGAGTTGAGCTAAAAACAGCCAGGTTTGAAAAGGGAGATTTTATGAGGTGGAAAGATGACAAAACTATGGGTTATACTTCTGGTTTCATCCTTGAACAGTGACGTTGAAACCTGTTTCCATACCTAAAAAAATAGGCATACTCTAGGGGTATACAGTAGAGTAGTGAGTGTGCAGACTCCAGATCAGACCATTGGGATTAACTCCTGACTAAGTCACCTACAGCTAACATACTTGGGATGAGTTATTTAACTCAGTATTTTAACCAACAAGCAGGAATGGTAATCATAGGGGACTTTGTGAGAACAAAATGATAATATATGTAAACCACCTAGATCTGACAGGGGTCCATAGTTAATGATTGATTAAAATTTATCTGCTGTCATCGTTGAAGTCATTGTCATCATCATCCCCCTCCTCCTCCTCCTCCTCATTGGCTGGGCTACCTCTGAAAGTTTTGTATCAAGCCTAAATGAATATAGGAATGTATTGCAAACTGCAAAGTGCTACAGGAGTGTAAGTTATAATTATATTAAATTAAAAATTTAGACCTAAGAGTCTGAGATTAAAGCCTTACATTCCACACATGGCCTGAGACAGTCTTCTTGGCTCAACAGGTAAGAAATAGGTGTCAGGAAAGCTCAGCTGCATCTTACAGCCCTAATGTTGTCTGCTAGGGACACTCTCACCCATCTGTGCCTCAGTATCAAGTGCCATGGCTTATCCCCATTCCCTGGTGGTCTGCCCAGGCCAGGAGGCTATGTGTGCCCCGGGGGAGAGGAGGAAAGGAACGTTTCCTGAGCAGCAAAGTGTGTGGGAAGTTCAGCAAGTGGAAGAAGAGAGTGAAGCATGATGAAATGTGGAAGAGAAACTTGGAGATATGAAAGGCCAAAGCTGCTTTTTCCTGCCGCAGACCTGGGGGAGGTGAGATATACTCAGAAAAATAGATAACAGTTGAGACAGGATGGTGGGAGGCTAAAGCAGGAAGGCCAGAAAAAGAGGAAAAACGCGGATTGGCCGTTTTATTGGAAGAGCAGGTACAAATTTCAGTGTCAAGTGAGAAAGAAATGTAACTGTATTTTTCTCTGATTGAACTAATTGTGGACCCTTTGCTTCTAAAGTGGTGAAGTTATCCTCAGGCATTCCTAGCCCAGTCTTTGTGGCTCTCTCACACACCCTTCAGAATGCTGCTCAAATGTTCCTCTATCAATGAAGCCTCTCTTAATCACATGATACAGAATAGCACTCCCTAACTCTATTCCAATCTCTTTCCATTTTTTGTTTGCGTGTGTTTGTGTGTCCACTGCATTTGCCACTATTTGAGATGATATAGCAGATAGATGATAGACAGATTTAGATAGACAGATGTAGGTATAATTTGTTCATTGCCTGACATCCCTTACTAAATGGAAGCTCCATGAGGACTTTGATGAGCATCGAGGGCATCTGTGGTAATATGATGTAGATGACAGCAGACCCACTATGTCAGTCAGCATGAACTGTTTGTTACAGAAAATTTTCGTGAGGAAAAGGCAAGGCTGTTAGCCAATAAATAACTTAATTGTTTTCTTTAGGAAATCCCCTGAGAACAGTTTATCAGAGACAATGAACTGTTCACTCATCAACCACAGCTTACTTATCAAAGTTCACTTCAAAATTTTCAATTTCCCATGTTCACTAATCCTGAAAAATTTTATAATAATTTCAAAGTGGGCAATTTCAGGTGCCCACTTCAAAAGGCCTGCCTTAAACTACTTGAGCTCAAACTCAAAGTCATACAACACTTAACTTTTGACTTCTCCTTTCTGAACCACTCTTAAAACTGTCAAGGTGGTGTTCTCCTTTATTGCGGTACGTTCTAATGAATTTACCTTTGTTTTGTTAACAGGTTGTCTGGTGATATTTTGGGGAAGTTCAACATTGTTTAAACTTCTTACACTGTCTTTCATAGTGAAAACGATTAAGCAGAAGTTGTTTTTTTTTTTTTTTAAATGTTGTGCTTCCCATTCTTAGATCCATTCTAGGAAGATAATACGGGTTCTATGAGCATTTGTTGAATGGCTGAATGAATGAATGAATGAAGCAATGGATATAAGATCTCCACTCTCCCATCTCTGCAGTTCTTTAAAGGGACACTGTGCATTGGCATGGCAAGTCGAGAATACCTGGTCTGTGGTGTAGGTTCTTAGTCCAGACTAGCATCTGTTTATAACATCAGTCATCCCTTTGGGTCCCTGGCCACTGGATCATGCAGGATACTGAGGGGCCATCCTTTGTTCATTTCTGTGCTGGCTCCCCCAAGCCCTGATGGTATTCTTAGTTATTTCTGTATAGTCATTGTTCTGCTGCATCCACGCCATACATAAGTTGTGAAAAACTCACCTGTGTGTCTTAGGCTTTCCTCCACTCTTTTGCCACTCCGAATGCATGGGAAATCATTTGCTTATTATGTGCTTAGCGGTTGTGTCCAGTCCCTCAACCTAAGCACAGCAGCCATTTCTTCTACTCTCACACAAGACCAGCCAGGCTCATCTCCCTAGGCCAGGGGCTGACAAGTGTTTCTGTAAAGGACTAGATAGTAAATATTTAGGGCCATGCAAACCATAAGGTTTCTGTTGCAACATTAGGCTCTGCCATTGTGACATAAAAGAAGCCATAGACAGTACAGAAATAAATATGTATTTACAAAAAAGGAAGGCTGGTCTGTGGACCAGCCAGTGTTTGATGACTCCTGTCCTAGGCAATACTAGGATAAGAATATACACGTAATAGGATGTTAGAGGATTACATGCATTGATACATGTAAACCACTTGCATAGTAAATTTGGCAATTAGAAGGTCATTAATAATTTAGTGAGAGCAGTTTCTGTGGAATGTTGGTGGCAGAAGTCAGACTGCAGTTGACTAAAAAAGGAATAAGGCATTGAAATATTTAGTACAGATTATACCTACAAGCAGTTTGAATGAGAAGCGAAGGTGAAATTAAATTGTATTTAGAAAGAGAAACAAGACCAAAGAAGGTGTGTATGTGTATGTGATTGTTCTAGGCAATTTGAACACGTTTATAGGCTGAGACAGAATACAAAGGGACAATTTAGAGATCGATGAAAGAGGGTGATTCACAGAAAAGTTCTTAAAAGGGTACGAAGAGGGCTTTGAGAGGAATTATCCTGGTATAGAATGGGCTCATTCTCTGAGACTGCAGAGAAGTGCACATGTGACAGTGATGTTGGCAGACAGAAGTTGGGAGTCTCACTTGCTGTTTCCTATTTAGATTACAAATTTGGGGTGGGGAGAGAGGAAGGGTGTCACGGGATCCTTTACTGAGTGGAACCACATGTGTACATACGTATTACGTGTGTGTGTGCATGTTTATTAGACAGTAGGCTTGAGTAAATGTGATGAGGAGAAGGAGGGGAGTAGGAGTTCATCAAGGTCAAGTAAAATGACTGATATGGAGCATTGAGGACCAAGTAAGTGATGGCCTCAATCTAATGGTTGTGAGCCTATCTTTATCTTTGGATCCATAGCCCAGATATGTAAATGAAGAAGTCTGATTATGAGATTACATAGCCTGTATAGACAAAACATGCTACCAAACAACTGCTATTTGCAGTAAGTTTTGGAGAAACTTGCCATTTGGATCCTGCCTGATGTACTCTTGAAAGGACTCCATGTCTCTGAAACAACTGTGGTAATGTTCCAAGGAGCTCTCCTTTATCATTTTATATTAAACATATTCTCAGTCTGTGATGATCTTAACTAAAGACGTTAGATTTTGAAGTCCTGTAGAGATCTTCCAAGCAACCATGATTTTCAGGATAGAGGCACTATTCAGAGTCCTTAAACTAGTTAAGATTAGATCCTACTTAGGAGCCTAGCTCTTTTCAACTGCATCACAATATGATTTTTTTCAACTATCCTGTGATTTTTTTTCCTCCACTAGAGATAAAATCTCCACTTACTTTATAATTAAAGACATTATTTGTTGTCAGCATTCTTTAAAAAATGTGTAGCATTTCCTACAGAAATGGAAAGATAGATGAAAAGATTTTTTTGGCTAGGTGCGGTGGCTCACGCCTGTAATCCCAGCACTTTGGGAGGCCAAGGCGGGTGGATCGCCCAAGGTCAGGAGTTCAAGACCAGCCTGGCCAACATGGCAAGACCCTGTCTCTACTAAAAATACAAAAAAATTAGCTGGGTGTGGTGGCAGGTGCCTATAATCCCAGCTACTCAAGAGGCTGAGGCAGGAGAATCGCTTGAACCTGGGAGGCGGAGGTTGCAGTGGGCCGAGATCGTGCCATTGCACTCCAGCCTGGGCAATAAGAGCAAAACTGTCTCAAAAAAAAAACAAAAAACAAAAACAAAAACAAACAAAAAAAAAAGTTAAGATTTTTTTTCTATGTGGAAAGATATTTTAGTTTCTCTAAAACTATCAATTAAATATAGTAAATCTATTCATGAGAAAATTTATCCATTAAATAGTTAAATGATTTACTCAAGGTCAGATTTAAATCTGACTCTCAATACTGGCTCATTATCCTAAACTTTTAAATGTGTTCCCTTATGTATTAGGTTTTGGCTTTACAACAAAATATTTTTCATGATAAAATGGACATTTTCTAGATGAAAAAATACAATTGTACTAAATAAGTATATGGATCAGAGGCGACACAGTCTTTAGGTTGTACAAATAGGCTTCCCTATCAACAGAATAAATAGATAAATACTTATTTTTATTTAAGAAGTGCTTATTTACTTTTAAGTTCCAGTGTAGCATTTTTGATTTTGTAACCAACTGAAAGAAAAACAGTTTAATACAACTATCTGGGGGAAAAACATGCTTACTTTTTCACTCTAGCTAGGATCCTTTCAGTTTGTCATTTCTTCCCTATTGACTTCAGAAATGACATGTTCATTTTATACTCTAGTACTCTATTATTTCAAATAAGTAGTCTATTTAGGCCTCACAAATTCTTGCTAAATAAAACGTAAATGGAATGAAACTAGCCTGCACTTCAGAAGAAAAGGTATAGCATTGAACAAATAAACTTATACGTGCTTCTAGGTACAAAAACAATTTTTAGATGAATACACAAAGAGAAATCATATTTTATCTGCAATACTGTGGTGTATATTATCTCTGATTTTTGAAATATGTTACCTCAATTTAAGAATAAGATAAATTACTTTTAAAGTAATAGATACTAGCACAAAAATTGTTCATATAACTACACTTTTTTAAAGAAAAGTAGTCACATTTTGAGAAATTGATAAAAATTAATGCCTTTTGTTTTCATGAAAGGATATTTTTGGGACAATCAATGCATAAGATTTTTAGCTACAAGTGAACATTTTAAAAGAGATATGCATTTGTTCTCATTTTAATAAATGATCTGTCCTAACATTTTCAGGAAGATAACAAGTATTAAACTTGGCATCAGTAAATCATAGTTCTTATGATAATCATAACTGCCAAAATGACATCAGTCATGTTAATTCCGAAGTGCAAAACACTCTTGTATAGCACATAGTATATCTCTTAACCATTAAATAGATAACTACCAATCAGCCATAACCACAGATTTTTCAGTTAACATGTATTGTCCTTAAATCCTACTAGCACTATATACCACTAAAGTCTGTGGCGTGTAGAATATGGCAAACTTCATGATGTATCTATAGTTAAATAAAAGAAGACACATACATGATAAAAGTAGCAACACACAGGGTACTTACCCTCAGAGAATGCTATATTTAAATGTATATTAAAAAATAAATATAATAGGCAATAAAATTTCTGTGATTGACTGAAAGGCTTTTCTCAGGAGGTACATGAATAAGTTTGAACTATAGAATCAAAGCAGTATTTTAGCACTGACTGATTTCCTATGATAAAATAGGTTTCCTGAGATTTAACTTGAGAATAAATGAAATTTCTAGTAGCCTAATTACAGAAATAAGGCAACTTTAAGACAGTGTTTCTTGAAATTATAATCATGTTTGTGAATTTCAGGCAAAGCTCAAGTTCAATATGCTTCAAGGTCATGATTGTACCTTTTAAAGTAATATTAAAGAATGAATGCAAGCCTGCAGGTCTGTGACCTGAATGTTGTTTTGTTGCTATACTATATATTTTAAAATAGAACACCATGAGGAAAACAGTGCTGAGTAGGACCAATGCAAAGCTTTCAAATATTTATGAATCAGATCATTAATAATACCAACCAAGTACTAAGTGTGAGCAGTCAATCGATGTAAAACCTGTACAGTTATTGGCCCTCTCTGACTGGCTGGAAAAGTATGGGGTAACTAATGATATAAAATGCTTATTACAAATTTGATAGTTATACAGGTATATATTAAGATCTGGGAATAAAATGATAAACTGAACCATAGAAAAGAGATTTTGAAGCAATTACTAATCAGGGTAAGATTCTAATAAATCAATCAGCATTAAGGTTGCTCTTCATCAGCTAGATTCATGGTATTGCAAATTATTTACATTTTTAAAGGCTCACCTGGCTTAGCAATGATATTCAAATAATTTCCATAATGTCGCCTGACAAGGACACCTTAGAAAATTGCTTATTTAACTCTTAGATTTTAATGGAACAAAAAGAGTGTAGGGAAAAAAAGAAAAGAAGGGGGAAAAAAAATTCACCTCACCTAAGCCAGTTAGAGGAAAATATGAAGGAAAAAATGCCAAATATAAAGGAGTAAAATCGTAACACGTATCTACAAGCATAGAGTCAGCCTATTGACATAGAGTGTAGATGTATAGATGTAGAATCGTGCAATTTTTCTATGACAGCATATCTGTAAGTAATTTATATGATTATAGAATAAGCAGTGATAGTCTAAGCCCCTTTTCATACATTTGGTGAAAACCGCACAGTACCCTATTTATATACTGTATCCATTCCAATTAGCATATATTTTAGCTTCAAAGCAGAACAATAGAAGTTACATCATCATCACTTTACAAAAAAAAATGACTTTTTTAATGTTCTTGAAAAATCTCTAAGGTGAAAAGAAACTCTGCCCAGAGTAGGTTCCACGGAGCACTCAAATTTTTCCCTGTGGTGGAATTTCATTATATTCTGCACCTTGCCAGAAATTACTTTCTAAATTACTCTCTGTGCTGAATTGAACAGAGAGTACATAAGCAAAGAAACAAAAGTGCTTTAAACATAAAGGAACAAAGAGGGAAATAAACTTCTTAAGCAAATATTCATTCATGTTGAAAGTATCATTTTCTGCTGCTGCACTTTTAGGCATAGAAAATTTGACTCAGTCTCAGCCCTCAAGGTGCACACAGTCTACTTGGACAGAGATAGCTGATAGAACATGAAATAGATAAAAATATAAATATCTACCCACTCTCTAGAGATTTTATCTTATTCACTCCCACTGCTTAAACTATTATCTACATGGTATGGCCAAAGACTCTCTAAATATTATCTTCACTCTCACCTATTCTCGTGATTCATATTATGCTTTTATAATCCAATAGATGTCTCAATAGTTCTTTAAACTAATGTGAAAATCACTAGCTTTCACTCTCAGACTATACTACAGGAACTACTTTTTCTAATTTTTTCCTTAAAAAATAAGTTTAACCTTCTGATCACCAGCTCTTCTTTCTCCTTCACATTTTCTCATTTAGTCAATCCTTCAACCCATCTGTGAAGAATTTCTCAAATTCTCTCCATTCCCACTGCCCGAGCTGATAGCATTATCTTTGGCCTGCACTACTTCAAGAGTTTCTCAGACTGATCTCAATTACTGCAGGCTCTCTTCACTGTAATTCATCCTCATCATTCCTACCAGTTCCCTTTCTAATATAAATCTGATGAGATAAAGCCCTTGCTTAAATATTGACTATTTCTATCTATAGAAATGGCCGGGCGTGGTGGCTCAAGCCTGTAATCCCAGCACTTTGGGAGGCCGAGGTGGGTGGATCACGAGGTCAGGAGATCAAGACCATCCTGGCTAACACGGTGAAACCCCGTCTCTACTAAAAATACAAAAAAATTAGCCAGGTGTTTTGGCGGGCGCCTGTAGTCCCAGCTACTTGGGAGGCTGAGGCAGGAGAATGGCGTGGACCCAGGAGGTGGAGGTTGCGGTGAGCCGAGATGGCACCACTGCACTCTAGCCTGGGGGACACAGAAAGACTCCGTCTCAAAAAAAAAAAAAATAGAAACAAGACCTATCAGCTTTCCCACTTTTATCTCTTGCCACTTCCCACCTGCCATCAATATTGAACTATTCATATGAACTAAACATAATATGTCTTTCCACACTGCACATATTTTTTACTGTATCTAACCAAGATGTGCACGTTATCCTTTTCTCCTCTGGCAAATGCTTACCTAACCTTCAGTACCCTAATGGAATGTCACTTCCTCCGTAGCATTATCCTTCCCATGTGCTCTCATGGCACAATTTATATAAATATATATCTCTATATATATTTATATACATACATATTATATATTTATAAACATAAATCATACTACCATGGTTATATATATATTGGTATGGCTTATGTTTTCTTTGTTAGACTATAGGTCATTTTTGTAATTTTTACTTGAATGAATTTGGAAAGTACAGTGATACAAATAAACAGAGTTTGTTAGTAGAGTACAAATTACCAAGGCTAGGCTGAGAAATCAGGAAGGACTCACGTAAAATAATTCAGTCTTAGGAGTACATGTACATCAGCAAGCTAGGAAAGGGGGAGGACATTCCAGCAGAAGGACAAACATGTACAAAATGTCATGTTCAGTAATCCATAAGTATTTGCTAGTGGTAAAGCTGGGAAAATGTATATATAAGCTAAAGGGGATAGGAAAAGGTAATTGAACCTGATCCTTCAAATGTTTAAATGATGACTCAGATGAGTTGAGCTAATCTGCAAGGATGTCAGATTTTGTTCAACTGTACCTAGCAATACAAAGAATATAGAGTTTGATACTGATCTGGGTTGGGATTTGTGGGGCAGGTGTGGCATAAGCAGACAAGTATAAGGATAATGAAGATCTTAGTGAATGGTTCAGATAACGTGTCATTGGTTCCAGACTATGTAGAAGAACTGGGAGGAATCAAGGAACACAGACTATGTTTTCAAAAATCAGATATGCTGGAACTGCAAAATTGAAAGCTGTAATTCATGGATCCAATAGGTTATTTACTAAGCACTTCCTATGTCCCAAGTACTGTTTTAGGCACTGGGGATACAACAATGAAAAGAAAGACAAAAATCCCCAAGATGTTTGTTAATCTTCAAGTTTTCAGAGGTAAACCAGTTCTGGAAAACATCATGACCACACACGACTCAAGTGTGGTGGAAGTCTGGGTCCCTGGAGTTTAGGAGAACAAGGAACTCTAAGGAAAACATATTCCATAAAAATATGTTTGAGTGATAAACAGGAAATCAGAATAATCAGGACATAAGGACTTGGATGATAATGGACAAAAGGCTAGGTGCAAAAGTTTTCAGTGAATGTGGAGTGAACAGGAGGTTGCTGGACTGTAAAGATGAAACTGGGTAGAAGAGAGCATGGTCAGATGTAAATGTTTCATTGAAGTAAGAATTTTTACTTGAAAGTAGAATATGACGAGAAGCAGCCATTGAGAGAAAAGAACATGCACTACTTTCTGATCCTGTGGGATGCACAACATGGGCAGAACTAGGTTAGTATTGGTTAAGACAAGACCAAGGAAGACACATTTTATGAACATTAAGGATACGTTTTGTTTACCATGGCATGAGGAACAGCGTTCCACAGGCCCATTAAAAAGGTCAAGGAGATAGTAGCAGTGAAGTTGGTTCAGAAAAAAAAAAAAAAAAGCACAGAAAAGTATATGGGTGAGTGTGAGGTGGAAGATGAGAAATGATTTGAGAAATGCACATTGTGGGCAGTGATCTGAGTGCACTTAGCTGACTCAAGTGTTACAAAGAGTATATAGTGCAGCAGATGAGTGCAGGTTCTAGAGAAAGAATTCCTGTTAGAATTACAGCTTTACCACATATAGACTCTGTGACTTTGGAAACCGTATAAAGCACTTTATGTAGAGCTTGCCAAAAGCAATCTTTTTTTTTTTTTTTTTTTGAGACGGAGTTTCCCTCTGTCGCCCAGACTGGAGTGCAGTGGCACGATCTCGGCTCACTGCAAGCTCCACCTCCCAGGTTCACGCTATTCTCCTGCCTCAGCCTCCTACAGGTGCCCGCCACCACTCCCGGCTAATTTCTTTGTTATTTTTTTAGTGGAGACGAGGTTTCACCTTGTTAGCCAGGATGGTCTCGATCTCCTGACCTCGTGATCCGCCCGCCTCGGCCTCCAAAAGTACTGGGATTACAGGCGTCAGCCACCGCGCCCGGCCGCAGTTCTTAAATAGTAGCTATTATTAATGTGCTAAAACCAAAGGAAGTGTTGAAAGTTGAAAGAAAGTCACTGAAGGCCTGTTTTATAAGCTAGTGCAGGCTGACGCCTTGAGAAATCAGAGGTCTGTAGATGTTGAAGTTAGTACAAATAGGTTCCGAGTGGAAATGGAAGTGAACATATTGCAAAACTCAGAGTGGACTGAGGCTTCACTACACTGGGGTAAGTAACAGACATAATAGGTGATCAGAGCCTCACAGCCAGCACAGGTAGGTATTAAGTGTTGGAAAATCAGTGGCCTTGTTATATAAGCCAATGATTCTCAACCTTTGGTGTCCATCAGAGTCATCTGCAAGGCTTGTTAAAAAAACAAATCGCTGAGCCCCACCCCACCTAATTTGTATTTCAGTAGATCTAGGGTGAGTCTTGAGAATATGCATTTATACTAAGTTCTCAAGTAATGTTGGTACTGGTCCAAGGGCCACAAATAAGAGAATCATAAATTCAGGCCCTAATTACAAATGCATTCCTGGTAATCAGAGGTCATTAATAAAGTCTGTTTTGAATGAATAAAGTGATCAGCTAAATAGTACAGAAAGCCATGTAGTCTCTAGACATCAGAGAGGGCTCTACAGAGGAGGGGAAATTTAATGACTCTGGAAAGATACGTGGAGATCAGAGAGCTAGAAGCAAGCAAGCTGAGGGGAGAGAGAAACACAAAAACCTAACTCCAAAAAAAAACGTGTGTATGTTGTTAGAAAGCAGCTAGTATGGCTGAAGCAGACTATAACTATTTTATACACACACACACACACACACACACACACACACACACACACACACACGAACACACATACATTCCTTTTACGCAGAGTCGAGATTCTGGTGTACCTACCCAACTTGAAGAGTAAAAAGCAAAGAATGCTATCACCTGGTCTCTGCAACTGGCTCACCTCCACTGGAAAGTGAGCCCAGCTTGGTGTTTATTTGTCCCTACCCTAGAGCCTGAAGTAGGCAGGGCAATGAGACAGGATAAATAAATGTGTCAAATGAAAATTCTGCATATTTATGGAGGCATGTGATAAAGTGTTATCACTAAAAGCTTGTGGCCTGGGATGACAGGAGGAAAATCAGCGTTTAAAATACAGGTTCAGGCTTTACCATCTGCTATATGACCTTGGTAGTTAACACCTACTGAACCTGTTTTCTCTAATATGGAAGTAATATTTGTCAAAGGAATTAAATCATCAAATGCATATAGAGTTCGGCATAGTGAATGTGGCTAGAAAATATTCTCTAAGCTCTAGCTATTACTTATTACAAGACCACACCTTTAAATCCAGACCTACTGGACATCAGATTCGTTTTCCTGCTGCCACTGCTCCAACAGGAGTGTCATTTCCTGAAGCTTTACTAAGCCCTCATCTGAAAAAGGAAAACAGATGTTCCAATGCTGGTACTTCGGGACAAAGATGGAGGACAGCTGAAAGTTCTGGCTCTTTAGTGCAAAAATGCATTTAGATCTTATGATAAAAATGTGTAAGACTTACATCTAAAAGACAAAAGAAATGTTAATATAAAATTGTGTCAGAAATAAGACAGCTAGATAAGGGGACAGAACCAAAAAGGATAAAATTCAAAAAGCATGCTTTGCTCCATCCTCTTTTTTCACTGAAGGACTACCAGATGGATGGTTTACTTTTAGTGTTGGTTGTATATACAAATTAAAGGCGTATGTCCTCTTCTTGCACTGCAAATCTAACAAAGCTAGATTAAGTCCATGGGCAGGAACACCATTCTGATTTTGTCATGTCTTCATCACAGAAATGAAAACAGTGTAAATTTAGTTTTTTATACTGAAACTCAAAATTTTCAGCAAATTGTCAAATAGCTGTTATTGGCTCCTTAGGAAATAATTTTTTTTTTTTTTAAGGAAGCAGAAAAGAATAAAATTCACCATGATTCCAGATCCCAATGCATGAAGTTGATTGTTGAGAGTAGCACAGATGGAAAAGGACATACGTAACCATGTTTGCGTTCTTTCAATAATCTTCTTACATGTTAAATAATGTTGCTATGTTCTTGTGTGTCTTGTTTTATAATCTTAATTGCTTCCTATAGTTTGCCTCAACAATTCTACAAGGAACCACATACTTCAGCTTTCCAACCCCAGCAGAAAACAAAATCCTAGCTATTCTTAAAAAAAAAAAAGGAAAACCTTGTTACTGGCAGATTAGTACTTGTGTATATTGTGTTTATATATACAATTTAGTGAAAATAGATGACAAGTGAAAACAAAATTTGGACTAATTTTGCCACTTATTTTTCATTTATTAGGGCCATGTGCTAGACGAAGAGGGTCTGAGATTTATGCAGTAACTATATTAAATATAGATTGAATAAAATGAGAGTTATTTTATGTTTGGATAGGTCAAACACTATTAAACTATTACAACTAAATTATATGTACTCAATAACAGTTCATTTAAAGTATGTGTCAAAATTTGACAGGCTTTTGGGAGTTTCTAAATTGGGATTTGACCTAAGATATCAACTCCATAAATCATCCCAGTTATGAATGATTTTCGTAAAAAGAAAGACACTGGAAAAGAAGAAACCTGAAAGAGACTATGTTATTGGTAACCTAGATTTCTAGGTTAAATATAGTGATTCAGTGAAACACTAACACAATTATTTTTGGGAAAACTTAGGTATCTATCATAAAGCTCAATATTCCCATAGACATTTTGTTTACTTGATTTAAAATAATTCTCATGACTAGGTGTGGTGACTCACACATGTAATCCCAGCACTTTGGGAAGCCGAGGCAGGCGGATGGCTTGGGCCCAAGTTTGAGACCAGTCTGGGCAACATGGCAAAACCTTGTCTCTACAAAAAAACACACAAAAACTAGTCAGGCATGGTGATGCATGCCTGTGGGGGACTGAGGTGGGAGGATCTATCGAACCTGGGAAGTTGAGGCTGCAGTGAGCTGTGATCATGCCATTTGCACTCCAGCCTGGGTGACAGAGTGAGACCGTGTCTCAAGAAAAAATAATAAACTCAATTACAAATGACTTTAATGACTTTTATATATAAAAAAAATTGAAGTAGATCGCAGGTGGAGAGACATAGGTAGTAATGTATGGTGAATTTTCAATCATTAATCTGTTTCTTTGTTGGTCACATACTCGAGAATATATTGCATGTATAATTCTACTCAAATTATCTAAAAAATATATTATGGCTAACAGACACTTTTACAAGTAGTATTAACCGTACTGTGAGGATTCAACATTTTTTAAAGGGTAAGCATTTTTTATAAAGGGGTTTTTGCTTATCTACATTAATTCTTTCTACTCAACAAAATAATTTACATGTCAAAACTTAAAATTGTATCTTAGTGATTCTCAAAATTCTCAAGCCAGAACAGCAGCAGCAATAGCATACAGTGAACCAGTATTCCTGGGGAGACCTGAAAGCACAGCTTTAAGTAGTCTTAAAAGCATAGTGGCTAAAATGACCTTGAAATTTCATCTTGGCCGGGTGCCATGGCTCATGCCTGTAATCCCAACACTTTAGAAGGCTGAGGCAGGTAGATCACTTGAGGTCAGGAGTTCGAGACCAGCCTGGCCAACATGGTGAAACCGTCTCTACTAAAAATACAAAAAAATTAGCCGGGTATGGCGGCACACGCCTGTAGTCCCAGCTACTCAGGAGGCTGAGGCAGGAGAATTGCTTGCACCTGGGAGGTGGAGGGTGCAGTGAGCAGATATCACACTGTTGCACTCCAGCCTGGGTGACAGAGCAAGACTCACACAAAAAAAAAAAAAAAAAAAAAAAAAAAAGAGATAAATCTCATTTCAAGTCCTATAACTTACAAGCTTTATGTTTTGCAGTTTTCTAATGATATATATCCATGTTTCATGAAAAAATGTTTTAAGTTAACCATGGAAAGACAATTCAAAAACATGCATGTTTCTTCCATGGTTTTGCCTAATCCTTATCACACCGAGAGGCATGGCCATGGGTTCAAACTGCCAAAGTATAACGCAGCTTTACTGAGTAAGGGTCTTCCTTTTACTCTTATTCAACAAGATTCTTTTGGAAGTCTTAATTTTGTAATTTTAAAAGAATCTAGTATCAAGTTTTATGTGCAGCTTTTAGATGGATAAGTTTAAGTAAACTTATTTGTATGGTTTTTTGGAATTATAACAAAGAAACATACAAAAACTAAATCAATTCAAAAGGGATATTATAGTGAACATAAATTCACTGTATTTGTCATGTCAACCCTGTCCCTTCTCATAAGTCCATTTTACCAATTACTGCATTTAGAATCCTTAGTGGAGCCCAAACAACTTAGCACAGCCTATAATCTGACTTTTCTATCCAAACGTATTTCTCTATTTGTTCCTTGTCTCCTAATTTATGACCTAGCCATGCTGAACTTTCTCCAGGGTGCCGTAATCTTGATTCTAGACCTTTTTTTGTCCCCCCCCCTTTTAAATAAACTGTTCTGTTTCTAACACTTGTGTCCCCAACACTTACCTCCAACCCAGGTAATACACTACCTTCAAGAATCCTTTCCTAACTGCTAAAGATTGCGCACACTGTAATAACACCCAGTAGTTCCTCCAGAAAATTTATCAAACCATATAATTCTTTACTTATTTCACACTGAACCGAAAGCCCCATGCTAGGAAGAAATTGCGTTTTAGTTATTTAGGTTGGTGCAAAAGTAATTGTGGTTTTTGTAATTTTAATGGCAAAAATCGCAATTACTTTTGCACCAACCTATATTTCATCCACAGCATCTAAGCTGGCACATAGTTAGCAGGTAATGAACACTTGTTGAACAAAATAATTAAAGACTCTCAAGAGGTTAAATGTTAGCAAATAGGCTGGGAGCGGTGGCTCACGCCTATAATCCCAGCAGTTTGGGAGGCTGAGGCAGGTGGATCATTTGAGGTCAGGAGTTCAAAACCAGCCTGGTCAACACGGTAAAACCCCGTCTCTACTAAAAATACAAAAATTAGCTGGGTATGGTGGTGGCTGCCTGTAATCCCAGCTACTCGGAAGGCTGAGGCAGGAGAGCTGCTTGAACCCGAGAGGCGGAGGTTGCAGTGAGCTGAGATCACACCGCCACACTCCAGCCTGGGTGACAGAACAAGACTCTGTCTAAAATAATAATAATAATAATAATAATAATAATAATAATAATAATAAAAGCAAATGTTAGCAACGTTATGTGGCTAGTAATCTATATTTCTAGGAGCTATTTTCCTTGAAAGTTGGTAGTAATCCATATTTTTAGGAGCTATTTTACTTGAAAGCATAATAATGGATGTTTTACACTGACATACAATCTTTAAAACTGAAACCAACCTCTTCTTAACTGTATAAAGTTAACTGCAGGTACACTCCTGCAGTTAACTTTATAAATAGATACAAAAAATTAAACTACTACTTTACAAAACAAAAATGGAAAGTCAAAGTAATAAATTAATCTCATATGTACAGTGTTATTCACAATGGTGTAGAGAGAAAAGAACAAAGACATTGAGGTCAAAAAATGTCTCATAATTATCTCAACTTAAAATTGGGCCAAAAGTTGATTTTTGTACCACTAGATATTCCCAACCCTGTATTTCTACAGCATATAAGTTATCTTACTTGAAACTACAAATAACACAAGACAGAAAAGACATGTACTATCATCACCTCCATTGTACAGATGAGAAAATGGACTTAGATAAATGAAGTGCCTTGCTCAAGCTACCATTGGTAAATGGTGATATGCTCAGCCTCCTGTTCCCTGATGTCCTTATTTTGCTGTACTGTATACTGTCATAACGTGAATCAGACTAGAAACTATTTGAAAGTAGTAAGTCAGTTATACTATAACACAACATAAGCATTTCCAAGAATTGCCACACTATGCAAAATCATACAATAAAAACCACAGGACTTATGAGGAAAATGATAAGGTTAGGGCACAACACTCAAAATCTTCATCTGTGACACTAAAAAGGTTAGAATTAATTTCTTAAAGCAGCACAGTTTACATGTTAAATGGTTAAGAAATATATAAATACTACTATAAATGACTTTATCTTGAAAATGACCTGAAGTTTGCTTGAAAAAAAGAGGGTGTCAGATGTGTTGAAAACAGCTATCTGAAATTGGATGGGAAGTTATTAGCACCAGACATGGATGAGCGTGGCTCTTAACTTGTGGAAAACTGAGAATGCTAATAGATGTCTGAGGTATGTACATGTGTGCACACCATATATATATATTTCTTACACAGCTGGTTCAGCTGGTTGTAATTTCCTGCTTTCATTTGTTTCTCAGGATGAAATCTTAAGTAAACATGAAATTCACATTATGGTTAAATTTTTCCCTAATAAATTAAATATGCTAGAACGAATATGCATTTTCAATGTCTTATAGAACCAGCTGTACTGTGGTTCTGTTTATCTTTGTATTCTCTACAATGTACATAGCAAATGTCCAACGTACATAGCAAATGTCTTTTGAGAGGTCAAAATGATTTTAGGGGAAAAAAAACCTTCCATAAATAGAATGCCAAAAACTGCCCCCACCCTCAATTAGAGGAAAAGAAAAACTATTAATGGAACAGAACAGTATTTCACATAATCCTTATAAGTGAACATATGAAGTAATTCTCTCCATTTTACAGATGAGAAAATAATGGTTTTTAAATGTCTCATGTCAATGTCTATGCTTTTTCCAGAGTAAAAATGTATTTATAATTAGAGCTATTATATATATTTTACACTATAAAACTCCAAACTTAGGGCAAAGACAACTATAGCAATGTTACTATCTCTTCCTGTGGCTAATTTCTAAGAATCATGACTATATGAATCGGAATCACATTTTAGAATTCTACAAATCTCCTTTTTAAAGGAGCTCTTTAACCATAATTCTTTGACCAATTTCCCTCCACTATAGTTGAATATACCAGTAATAAATACATGAATGCTTCATGTAAATCACTACTAGTGATTTCAACCATCTGGAACCACTGAAATCCCAGAAGTTAAAAAGCAAAACTGGAAAATAATAATAATAAAAAACCCCACAAAAAAAGGGAGTGGGGGGCAGGGAGGTTTTAAGTTGAACCAGATAAAAATAGCATAACACCTGAATATTACATAAAATGCACTATCATTTATCAACTCATTAACCACAAATAAAAAGAATCTAACTGGCTGATTATGGTTATAAAAAGTCTAAGTCATTTAGTTGCAAAGAAGAGAATGACGGAAGAAAAACAGAAATAAACAGTGTTAAGTGATGGACAGCTAATGCAGCAACAAGGTTTAGAGACAAATGCGGGTGGTAAGCAGGAAATAGTAAGACATGACAATAGATAAAATTGCTAGCCATAAGAATATTTTAAAATTTTGCTAAGGTTATGGGGAATAGCCCCTGAAGGCATACTTTGCACAGGTAATATATCATTATAGTACAGCTCTAACTTTCAGAGGGAATATCAGAGTCATCATTCAGTAAGGCTTAGGCATTTCAACTGTTAGACTGTGCTATGCAATGGGAGTAGAGAATGTGATTGAGGAAGCATTAATAGAAAAGCTATTTATGAAAATGACCCGAGTATCATTTTATTAAACCACAAAATGTAATAAACAAATCAGGAATTAAGTGTATTAATTTGCATTCTATTAAAAAAAATCAATTCACATGGACATTCCTTCCCTGTCAGATTAGACTTTTAACACTAAATAATCATACTGATTTCTATTATAAGCTATCAACTTGTACATAATAGTTTAAATTTACGAATAATAACAGGCCTGTATTTCTTTTGATCAGTATAATACATTGAAGACTGGATTGGAAAGCCAGGGACTTGGATTCTGACTACAGGTAAGTTACAATAAATATGTTGCTAAACTATTCATTTGATCTCTGGAACTGTTTATCTTTAAAACAGCAGGTTAAAACTAGATATCCGGGTTCCTTTTCAGTTCAATTATTTCTTGGTATTAACTATGTAT
The DNA here is from genome assembly GCF_006542625.1 of Nomascus leucogenys. Classification (NCBI taxonomy): domain Eukaryota; kingdom Metazoa; phylum Chordata; class Mammalia; order Primates; family Hylobatidae; genus Nomascus; species Nomascus leucogenys. Next base: position 78,023,627 of record NC_044392.1, read on the forward strand.
CTGCATAACTTAAAATTACTAATGAAGTAATTTCCACACTCAGGAAAAAACTTTGAAGCTGATTTTTATAGAACTGAAAAAATGCATTCTATTAAGAGTGCTTCTCCAACTTATGTCCAAATGCATCACCTGCCAATCTTGTCAAAATGTAGATTCAGTAGGATCATAGATTGAGTTTCTAGTAAACTCCTTGGTGATACTAATTTGCCACTGGTCTGGTGACTGCATTTTTAATAGTGAGGTTCTAGGATTTGAAGAAAAGTAGTACTGACAAGCTAGGCTAGTCTAGATATTAGAGAAAGCAATTATGACCAGGAATAAAACAACATAAATATATGCCACAAAATTTCTTGATAAAATGTCTGGGATTTGCATTAATAAAGGAGATGAGAATTGGGTGGAGGAAAGGAGGAACATCTAAGTTGCTAACTGAAGCTGACAAGGGTTTGTTATATTCTTCTATTTTTTGTATGTTTGTAATATCTAAAAATGTTAACATTTTCTGATTCAAAAACCTAAACAACATACCAACAATAAACCAAGTGAATGAAAACAGAGATGCCACAGTCTTTCTGTCCATTGAAATGGGAGCAAAGGAGGGAGGAAGAAAAGGGAGAGAAGTGCAAAAAGGGTGATTCTGTGAAGCTACGAAGGGTATGTTTGTATTTAAGGATCTTACACATAATTCACCTTCTAAAATACCAATGATACAGCTCCTTGTTTATATCTTTAAGAGAAACCTGAGGTCCAAATGACTTATTTCTTAAACACGATTTAAAATCCTTGTTAAAAATTGGTTAAACGTCATGAGATTTGATAAGGGAATTATCAATGTCCAAACAGTCTGTTAAAAATTATAAAGTGTATTTTGAACAATATTGTACTATTTAAACACCCAATATTATATTATTTGCCATTTCTATAACTAGGCAGAACAAGAAACTTAGCCTACAGAATATAGGACAAATTCCTCTTGAAAAGCAACCACTGAATAATAAAATACTAAATTGAAGGTAACAATTACCTCTTGGGAAAGAATAAGGTTTGAACTAAGATCACAAAGAGGTTCATACGGGATTTCAGTTCATTCTGTAACCTTTTCTTTCAACTAATATATAATTACGTTTAAACATGGAAAATGTTAGGTAGTGATATAGTTGAGTGAAGTGCATAGGTGTTCATTAGTTTTTTATTTTTCCGCATATTTGAACAGTTCTTAATGTGAATAATCTAATACTCTGTAACTTTAACATGTACACTTTTATTTGCAAAATCCGAAACTAAAAAATTCAAAGGGAAACTATTCAGAATAACAAAGAATAACTATAAAACTAAGGTCTTGGATAATCAATGAATATTACGGTTTAAAATTAAGACTTTCTGCTGAATTCTTGCCATCAGATTTTCTAGTATACTCAGTTTCACTGAATTCTGTACTTTCTTCTGAATGAAAAAAACGTTTTCAGATTTTGGCTCCATTTTAATATATTAAGACAGCCAGAAAATCCTGTTTGAAGTTCAGAGCTGCTCATGAGAATATGTCTTTCTTCCTTAGCCTTGAAATTCCTGAGTGTTAGAATTACCTTTGTTTCACAGCAACTTTTTTATACATATGAAATCTTAAGTGCAGTCTATAATTAAATAGGTGCATTTTATGATTGGGCTATCAAGTTCAAACAGAAAATATAAAGCTAAATCCATGGTTTCTTTTCATTTGGCTTGGGATGCTCTCTATAACTGCATTTTACATCTTTCTGCTTTATGAAACTAGTAAATAATTTTAAAACATTAGTATTTCTTTGTAGCAAAAAGATGTTATTACGATAACATGTATTGTGGATAATGAAGTTTACTGTGGGCAAATCTGGCAGTCTGGGAACTCTGGCATAACAGTTTACTAATTGCATAGCATTCCTTCACTTATCCTATTTGAGCCTCTATAATAATCCTGTGAGGGGAGCAGAGCAGAACTTATTGCCTCCATTTTACAAATAATATTGAGGCTTTGAAAAGTGATTTGTCCTTTCCCTAGTAATTATATGGTGATACAAATAGATGTACATGAATGAATGAAGCTAATCACCATAATTTCCCTGTACTAACCTTAACTCTAGGGGCTAAAATGCTTCCAAAGTGTTAATTTAATCTCTAATATAATGATTCATTACACTTCCTGGTTAAGGAAAAATTTTCTTTGTTGCTTTCAAATGCTAACATTAAACTGTAGATATCTCTTAAGTAGGTGCTTTAAAACCCATTTCCAAAATACATCTTATTTAATATCAAAAAATAATTTTTCTGATTAAAGTTATTTCTAAATATTCAAGTTAAGACCTCTATTAACAAAGCAGCTACGTCCTAAGAATACTTCATTGTTAGCTAGTTCACTCTAAGAGGCACAGAGTACTAATATATGACAAAGCTGTTATTATTTTTATCTAACATTTAATAAGCAATTCACTATATGCCAAGGCCTGGGTTAATTTAACGTACTGAATTAAAAATATTCTAGAATGTCAAAATCCCCCTTCAGTGACTTGGTGCTTTGGAAGGAAGGCTGCATTAGGGCATACTGTAAGAGTATAGAATCTGCTGTAGTCCTTAGGCAGGAAGAGCTGGTTTCTGGTTATCTCCCACTAGGGAGACTGGGAGCTCCCACCAGCTTAGCAACTGTGCAAACTAAGTTCACACACACACACAGCTCAGGACTTAGTCTCTCTCCTTCCCAAGGCAATCCCACCCACAATGCGCACCTGAAAAGGTGACAGAACCTACTTTCGAATATTATAACCACCACTAATATGAGAAAAACTTCACCGTGAGAAACTTTGTTCAATTACTGTTCACTAACCCTGGTACTGGTTTTTTAGACTTTAGACTTATCCGATGCTGCTAGAGTTCCTCTGTGCTACAATGTTATTTTAAGAAAAAAACACAGATCACCTAGCTTCCAAATCATCCCAAACTGTTGACTCTAATGGTTCTTCTTCAGATGACAACAGTGACACTAGTGCAAACAAAATTGTTTTACTTATTATATTCTTCTTTCTTGGAGGTAACTGAATTACTACATTAAGTATAGTAAAACATATTTTATGTTCATTTACTTTTTATTATCCTATGTATAAGTTTTACGTAAGTGTGGGATATTTTATAACAGAACAAACCTAAGAAACATGCTTAACTCCAGAGTTATTTGATACCAATGTATCTGTTTAGAAAAACTGACCAAAATATTTTGAATATAAATAGCACCCTAATTCTAACTGTTTAAAAAGTTAAAGTAGTAACATCTTCAGTTGTTAAATGCAAATTACTCTAAGTTTTCAAATACTTGAATGTATATCATCATCCTTCCCACCCAAGGCAAAAGCAGACGATATGCTGCTCTTTCTTCCCAGTAACATCAAGTTCTTTTTGTTAACTCACAAAGTAGTCTAAGATTAGTAAGAAATCTTTAGCAGACACAAAAGATGAAAGATGAAACTGCAGCAAGAGAGCATGGCAAATCCAAAAGATCTATTAGTGCATAAATCTACTGGAAAAAAAAAACAACAAGAACAAAAGAGATAGAATTAACAAGCTACAATAAAAGTTATGTCTTTAAAGCAGTAGATTATAACAGGGTGGGAAATGTTTAATATGTGTCCTCCTGAAAAGCAGTTACCATCTTTTAAGTTAAAAAAAAACAGCTGGTATATTTTCACAGCATCTAGATTTATTTATGGTATAAAGCCATAGAATTGTAATATTATTACTCCTTTCCCACCCTGGCAGAGAATAAACATGAATTCAGAAGCACAGTGGAGTGAAAACAAAGAAGAGGAGAGAGAAAAGGCAGCAGAGAAAGACAGAAAAGGTGAATATAGAGCTACAGAAGTGTTTATTGAGCATGCTACAGAGGTAAGCAGAGTACACACAAAATGAAATTAAACAACCATCAAACCTCCCAACTTTGTTAGAAAATTAATTTTTAATTGTGCCGCTTTCAAACTATACTGAATTTTACATTTCTAAAGATGTAAAAACTCAACTAATAGAAAATATACATGACCATTCTGTCTACATAGATAACAGAATCTATGAATCTTGAAACTAAGTACATCAATTTCAAAAAGTATTGGTCATTTAAACAGAATCAACAATTCAGATTGACAAGAACTGTTCAAATTAATTTGACCTGTAGATTCTGAGCCATGTTTTTATTAAAGTCAGATCTATTCCTAAATACAAAATATTTTGAAGATTTATTAAAACTGAATATTACAATGCAAGGTAAATTAAGACTAAAGGCACATAAACTTTGGTCCCACCTGGTTGTCAGTTTTAGAAAACTGCCACAAAATTAATCTTCCTGCATATTTTCGCAGTACACTTTCTTTATCTTTGAAAAATACATGCACCAGTTCCTGAACTAGCTAGACCAGTCTGCACATGCTCAGAAATCCACAACCATATTCCAAATCTTAATTACAAACTAAGGATGGCAATATATATTTAAATGCACGTAAGTCATGTCAACTTCAAAAACATCTACGAAAAATATTCAGCCACAAACAAGACATTACTTAGTGCTGACATTTATATGATACGTCCCACAAGAGTGTGTACAAAAAGGTTAAGATTCCACAATGCTTTCCACATAGGGCTCAAACTTACAGAAATCACTTTGTTGTCTTAAGAAATTAATACTCTGCATCTTGTTAATTTTAACTAATGCCTACATTCATAACTGAATCTAGACCAGAATTGTGAGATACAAAAGGCCAATGTCGTTTTCAAAGCAATAAAGCCTAAGGTAGTAAAAACTAAAAATGCTGCTTTATTCTTTCAATATCATGTATCTTATTTGATTAAATAGAAAAAAAGGTGACAAGCCAGTAATTCAAAATAAGTTCCAAGCAGGAGAAACAAAAACTTAACCTTTTTACACACCCCTGCCTAAACATATTTTAATTCCCATATAACAGTGTGCCCTAAACAACCAATTCCTTTTTTCTAGTAAATGCACAATAGCAACACTAGTTTTCCTTTTTAAGGCACGTATGTCAACTAAGTTGAAAGAGAAAAAAAAGCAAAATTAAACTGAAATTTTAAACAGACAAAATGGCTTCCCTATAGAACAGATGAAATATAGCAGTTAACAACTCTGCCTTTACATATGCCATTTCATTTTATAACCAAGGAATGATAACAGCATGGAAGAAAAAAAAAGAAACCCCAAAAAAACAAAAACAAAAAAAATCAAACTCTGGTCCCCACTTTTCTGAACAGTCAAATAGGTGATGACATTGAACAATGTGATTCACCCCCAATCTTCATCTTCCCGTTTTTAAATTGTTGACTTGGAGAAAGACACTCTCAGATGATGGTTTTCTCCAAGGTTATAATTATGAAGATCAATCAAGGCCTGAATAGCCTCTTCCACTGTTGCCATCTGAAGAAGAGCCATTTTGTGATCTCTTCTGAAACAAAATTACAAAATTAGATACTTCATACAAATTAGAAAGGGCTTATTAAATACTTGAATTTTGGCCATTCCAGAATCAAAAATTTCTGTAAGCAAAAAGAACAAAAACTACTTAAAAAAAAGTTTTATCAGGTCACTAATTTAAAGATAAGGAAGCTTGCTTACTGAAAAAACTTAAATGCTTTCACAGTGCCCCCAGTGTTAGCGAACAGTGTTCGTAGATCCTCTTCTGCTACTGATGGACTAGGAAAATTGAATGGGAAGAAAAAGTGAAGATTAATAATAAATTTCATATTTTATCAAAATAGAATGTATCTCCTTAATACACTCTAGCTTATATACTTACGGGATATTAGATAGGTGAAGGGTGGCAGAAGGAGGAAAAATGTTTTGAAAATTTTTGGATCCAGGTTTCTTAAAACGATGCAATGGGGAATTACCAAAATCTTTTGTTAGCCCTTGATCATCAAGTCCCTCTCGAGGTAGCTGTACAGTCTGATGTTTAGACAGAGTAACGCGAATAATTTTTCCATACATTTTCTGTCCATTAAGATGATTCATGGCTATAAAAAGAAAGCATGTCTATTAACAAACAATATCAAAGCTCAAAACATAATTCTTTTAAAGTAAGTTTAAAAATTTGAATTTTCTTACGATTTTAAAATAAATCACCAATTTACCATAGCCATTGGTGACAAGACTTAAGTACATTTTCATTTGTACTTGACAAGGCATTCTGGCAAAAAAGCCAGCTACTTTCATAGAATGAAAATCCAGATTATGAATATCTATCTTCCTCAACAATCCTGCTAACAAATCATATAGTGAGCTATACAAGAAAGAAACTTAATAAGCATCCCTAGCTCTTTTTCTCCCTTCTGTTACACATCCTAATTGCTAAATATTGTGATAGCCTTCCTCCTAATTATCTCTCAAATTCACGATCTATTTCTCGACTTTTCACTGCCATTATTTTTTATCTGGATAACTTAGTCTCGTATTTATCTTCCTGTTGGATATTTTTCTCCAATCCATTTTCTATACAGCAGCTTGATGACCTTCATAAATTACAAATCTGATCATGTCAATACCTGCCTAAAACCCTTAAGGACAAAGTCGAAACTCATTCTTTAACATGGCTTATACCTTTCCCAGTCTGTACAGGTTGAGTATCCTTAATGCAGAAATCTGAAATCTGAAATGTTCCAAAATCCAAAACTGAGTGCCAACATGATGCTCAAGGGAAATGCTCACTGGAGCATTTCAGATTCGGGAAGCTCAATTGGTATAATGCAAATATTCCAAAATCCAAACCTTTGTCTCTACCCCAGAACGTAGTGCAGTGTGTGAAAATAGAACGTTACATGACTATATCTTGACATAGCTGCTGGATCATTTTTAAACTAAATGAACTGGTCTGATGCTAGAAACAGTTATATGTTTTATTCACCAGTCAAAATAACTAAAAAAGACTATTTCTAATATGTCATGCACTTTGGCTAAACTGAAGGTCTAAATGACTATAATCAACTAGATAAAAACATTAAAGTATTAACAGTAGATGCTGGGCGCGTTGGCTCACGCCTGTAGTAATCCCTGCACTTTGGGAGGCTGAGGTGGGTGGATCACGAGGTCTAGGAGTTCGAGACCAGCCTGGCCAATATGGTGACACCCCGTCTCTACTAAAAATACAAAAATTAGCTGGGTGTGGTGGCTCGTGCCTGTGGTCCCAGCTACTCAGGAGGCTGAGGCAGAAGAATTGCTTGAACCCAGGAGGCGGAGGTTACAGTGAGCTGAGATGGTGCCATGGTGCACTCCAGCCTGGGTGACAGAGTGAGACTCTGTCTCAAAACAAAAACAAAAACAAAAACAAACAAAAAACAGTAGAGTTACAGATAAAGACGATGTGGAAGATCAGGAAACTGAGAATAGAACATCCACTTTCAAAGAGTTTCTAATATAAACAGTATACTACAGTATACATTTTGACACAGAAGATACAAAGAACTGGTTAAATCCATGAAATCTCATCATACTTACATGTATAATAAACCAATTAAATATAAAACAGATCTTAAAAGGATAATGCTGTCAAAATATGAGGTACCATTCAGAAAACAAACAGTAAATTCTTATTTTACCTATAACTTCCTTAAATTTTTCTTATTATGATAACCACTAGCCATTGAACTTACTTCCCTAATTTGTTTAAAAAAATTAAAAAAAAAAAAAGAGTCCACTCTTCCTGATTGTCACTCCAGTGTTATATATTTTAAGTTTTCTCAGATTTTTTGCCAAGGCTAAGCATAGAAAAAAAAAACAAAACAATCTTCTCACAAGCCTGAATTTTCTCATTTGTTTCTCACACTGCATTTCACATACTTAATTTCATATACTTGCAAATTTACGCTTACACCTGTAAAACCAATTATCTACAGAGACAGTACATAAAACCTTTTTACAATAAAACCCACTGAATTATACAATTTTAAAGTTCTATAACTGTTTTAAGTGAACAAACTTTTGTTTAGATAAACTACCTCAGACAAAATGTGCTATTAAGTGTGAGTTTGAGAAATAAAGTGATATAAATAAGTAGACTTAAGGTTGTCAGAAAAAAAGCTGTCTAAATAAAAAGACAGCACAAACAGCAGAGCTTTGAGATAATGGAGGGAAGGAATAAGAAAATAACAAGTCCCAGGCATAGTAACTGCATACAGAACAGATGAGTGATAGATGAATGGGATTAAAATAAAGCAAAATAACCAAACAGCTACCTCAGGAAGTAGCCAGGTAACGAGAGAGTTCTAGCCAGCTGATTGCTGACAATAGGATCTGAAGTGATCTAAAGGGGAAGGGGGAGGATAATTAGAATACCAAAATTTTTAAGTAAAAAAGAAAACAAAAGCTTTGTCAAAAACTGAAAGTACACAATGAGTAAACAGAGCAGAAGGAAACTACCTGAATTACTAATTTTAAATGAATAAAATTTTAAACAATGTGAATCTTACACTTTGAAGTCTCCTATTCCAAGAAACATGGCATAAATGGACAAGGCAATAATAAAGGAAAAAGTCAACGTTTCACAACTGAAATGGCATTTTTGATTGAATATAATTTTTCACCTTTCCCTTAATCCATCTATGAAGAAAATATTAATGAATAATAAAAATTTTAAAAGACCTCAAGAAATTTACAGACATAGGTGGTGTTTATATTATGTGGAAACTGGAGCTTTATCAATGGTTCTCCCCTTTATAATTCAAAAAATATTTCTTTGTGTTACCATTCTCATTTTTTAATCAATCTTTAGATGTTTGTTTTTTTTTTTTTTAGTCTTTTCAAAGAATCCAACTTGTGGCATGTTTTTTTCTCTCAACTGTCTTTTATACCATTGATTTCTAGTCTTGTCTTTAATATCTCCTTCCCTGGGGGTAACACTGTTATTCTTAAAGTTAAAACTTCCCGTCAAGACATCTCTTTCACTGTACCACATGTATCTAATTTGTATATAGTACTTTATCGCTTAATTTTAAGTATTTTTATATTCCCATTAAAATAACTTCTGTCTGGGCAACATAGTGAGAACTCATCTCTACAGAAAAAAAAATGATAATAAATTAGCTGGGCAGGTGGTGCATGCTTTTAGTCCTAGCTACTTGGGAGGCTTAAATGCAAGGACTGCTTGAGCCTGGGAGGTCCAGGCTGCACTGAGCCACAATAGCACCACTGCACTCCACCCTGGGGGACAGGGCAAGACCCTGTCTCAAAAACAAACAAACTTTTGACTCATGCAATACTGAGACTTATTTTTAAATCTCAGGATACAGATTTTATATGTATCTTTTTGTTATTAATTCTAACTTACTTGTGCAATAGTCAGAGAATGAGGTCTGTATGATACTCTGAAATTAGCTGAAGCTTGCTTTATGGTTTAGTATGTGACTGATTTTTCAAAAATGTTCCATATGCGTTTAAAAACTGTGTTGGATGCATAACTTCGACACATAATTCTGTTAAGGTAATTGTATTGTACCATTTGTGTCTTTGTTGATTTTGTCTTTTTTTCGGTCAGTCCGACATGTAATTCAGAAAGGTGAATTGAAATCCACCACTATAACAGATTTGCTCAAGTCTACCTGTAGTTCTATCCACTTATTATATATATATTTTGAGGCTATTTCACTAGGCACACATATACATGAACTGTTGTATCTTTCTAGTGAACTAAATCCTTTATCAATTCTCTGTCTTAATAAAGGTATTTAAGTTTTGTTTTGCTTACTATCTGCCCAGTATATTCGCATCTCTTTACATCCTTTTCCTTTCAATCTTTCACATCCTTCTGCTTTACATGTCTCTTGTAAAAAGTATATAGGTAACTTTTCAAATACCAAGTTTGACAATCTTTTTAGCTGAAAAATTTATTCCTTTACATTTTTCACTATTATTGATGCATCAGAATTTGATTCTACCATAATTTTTAATTTTTCCCCATATAATTTGCTGTCTCCCTCTCCTTCCCTTGTTTTGTTTTGGAGGGTAAGATCTCTCTTTTATGTAAACAGCAATACCCCAAAGGGTGGCAATTACTCATTACTCATAACAGTGGAAGTGAAAACCAATATATACAAAAATTGTTCAAGTATCATAACACCAGAATGATTTCCACTCACTTTACAGAACACTTTGATATAATTTTGTAAAGTATAGGCTTATTATAAACAAGAACTAAGTTTACTTTTGAGATGGCAGCTATATATTAAAAGCAGGCATTTAAAAAAATAGTTCTTGAAACATGAACTGGAGAAACTAAATTATTTTACTATGAATAAACTATGTGGCATTTTGTTAGAATTTATTTTAATCTTTGGAGATCAATATACTATTTTTAAAGATGAGAATTTACAAATTACACAATTATTACCCAATAATACTCTAAGAATAATTCTAAGAGTATTAATCTTTGAAAACATCTTAATGTTTGCAAATTTTAAAACTGTGGTCTGAAACAATTTAACATGGCCTGTAAGATTTACAATTCCATTCACATTTAAACATTACTAAGTATCTCTTAATATTCCTTACCATTTATTTTTCCCATGTTACCTCTTAAGCATAAAGACATCTGCCTACAACACAAAGCAATGAATACTCACAAACAGAGTTCCCTTGAAAACCAAAAATAATAAGAATAGAGTACAGAAACAAAAAAATGTTTTGGCCTCATTTATTTGTTCTCAATAGTACACCATAGAGTTGTGTGTGTGTGTGTGTGTGTGTTTTAAAGGAAGTGATGGTGTCAGTACATATTTTTAAGGTCACACAGTTCAAGAAAGCAAAATCTACCTAGCAGCAATGAGAAATGATTAATTATTTACCACTACAGATAGTCCAAAAATTATAAGCCCTACTAGCAAGTCAAAACTTCAGTGACAATATCTTACAAAATTGGGGATAAATGATTTACAAATTTAAATACTATTAACTGAACTGTGTCCTTCCCAAATTTGTATGTTGAAGTCCTAACCCCCAATGTAACTGTACTTAAAAACAGGACCTTCAAGGAGGTAATTAAGGTTAAATGTGGTCATTAAGGGTAGAGCCCTGATTCAACAGGACTAGTATCCTTATAAGGGGAAAAGACTCTTAACATGCTTGCACAGTGGAAAGGCCACACGAGGATACATGGGGAAGATGGTTGGCTGCAAGCCAGGAGAGACCTCACCAGAAACAATCTGCTAGCAATTTCATCTGTGACTTCTAGACCCCAAAGTTTTATTTCTCAAAACTTTGAGGAAATACATTTTTGTTGTTTCATCTACTCAGTCTATGGTATTTTGGTTACAGCAGCCCAAGCAGACAAGTATGGCAAAAAATTAAAATATTACTTAAAACAGTCTTTACATAAAACAAAAACTATCTGGAAGATCTGAGGTAATTCTACCACAGGTAATTATCAGCCATAAAGACTATGCATCCCTTATTTAAATGACACAATGCCACCCACACCTCAAACAATTAGGGGAAAAAAATGACATATTTGAGAACACTCTGATTATGAAGTACTGTTAAGCGCTACTTACAACATATATGAAAGCAACAGCAATGACTATTCCAACCAGAGTACAGAAGTGCACACAGAGAAAGAGGAAAATATACACTAAGTATCTTGACATAATCAGCACTTGCATATCTCTTTAAGACACATACCACCATTTTTAAAATGGAGAGCCAGATGGATAGTTTTATACCTCATCTGAGTTGCTAAGACTATTGCCAAGAAACACTAAAATTCAAACCTATTATGTGTTTGAAATTCAAAATTTTCTATGTGATGCCAAAGGCCAAAATTGGTCTAGTATAACAAGCTGTTCATCTCTGAGCAAAAATACACTCGTTCTTACATCAAAAATGGTAAATTTACAAATTAACAATGCGAATACAATCAGTCTGAAGCACCATTATCCCTGAATCTCAATGAACAGAACTGTAAGAACATCCTGGCATTTACAGTCAATCACTGGTGTGAATGTGCAGGTGTGTTCTAGATTTATGTATTCGACTATGTACGAAGACAAATGACATAAGTTTAAATTAAGTAATGATATAAAGTGTAACTTGACTAAAGTACCTTTTAAGATTCCCAAAGGGATTAACAACAGTGTTTTTAGCACAAGCTTTTCATTTTGTAAGAACCTGGTATCGCAAGACTTTAGAAGAATTAAAATAACATGGCATTAAGAAGGATTCTATGGACTATATGAACAGTTAGCCTCTATTAACAAGGAGTAGCTAGAATAAAAATCACTATGAATCTTCAATATAAATGATACAATTCTCATGTAAAACTATTATTACAATTTTGAAGCTAAAATCTTTTCCTATTACGAGTGCATTTGAAAAACAGTAGGAGGATAGCAGAAAAATACGAGTATGTTCATCACATACAACTATTCACATTAAAATGACATTTTGAGCCCTGGCCATTAAAATAAATAATTTCTTACTGATGAAAAGGAGTTTATTTTTATTCACAGATTCACATTATGCATTTGAAAGCAGAAGTGAAGATGTATAGATAAAACATAGTTTAGTCTTACCAAGTTGTGATTGGTTTCCATCAGCCATCTGTATTAGAGCGCTGTCTTTCTTATTGTACAAAATCTTCACACGCTGCACATCTCCATAAACACCTTTTTTGGAGCCACAGAGAGGTAATCCAAAAATGGAATTAATTTTACGTGAAAGTCACCTAAAGATTATCTTTCTGACATATCAATGAAACATTCAGACATCAACATGATCACTCAATCTCATCATTCTCACAAATGAATAAAGAAGATCAAGATTTTGAACAGTGAATTTTGAAAAGAATAATTTTTGATAAACCCTCAAAGCTATGTGAATGATATTAAATTAAAGACCATGCAAAATAAATTAGCATGCATTAAAACAAATTTTGTGTCTATGGAGAGTTTTAAATAGCAAAGAAAAATAGCAAAAGATTTACTATTCAACTTTAAGCCAAAGTGCTAGCTACAAATAAGAATTAAGGTGAAACAAAAATCAAATCAATAATAAAAGTATAGTGCTAACAATAACATACCGAAGAGGGTAAACAGACTTTGGGGCGTAACCATCTTTAGAAGGAGAGAAGAGCAAGCAGCGTAAGACAAGAAGAGAGAAGAGTCGAGGAAGAGCGGAGATGAACAGATCATCCATAACGAAGGGTGGTTCCCGCAGAATGGTGAGGTGGTCATGGATCATGGTTCAAGGCGGTTAATTGGGGCAAGTTGGTCCGAGGAACATTTGTTCAAGCACAGAAGCATGAACATAGGGAATGGAGACAGGGAATGAAGACAAGGACAAGGAAAATAAAGGATAAGACAGGGAAGGGAATGGGCATTTGGGAAAAGACAAGGAAAGGGAAGGTGAACACACAGGGAAAAGGATGAAATGGGGAAGGGAAACAGCAATGCAGAAGAAAAAAATAAGGAATTGGGGAACAAAAACAAAATAAAATATAGGTCAGTACATAGGAAATGCAGGAATTTGGTCAGAAAATGGTTTATGTACTGTACAAGAAAAACTGAGTAAAATGTAGTCATCCAAGACAAATATGGGTAAAGTACATCTATATCAAAGAGTAAATTACAGCATTTCATCTCAACATAGGGAAGGAAAGCATGCATAGGAATTTTAAACTTTGAACTTTAACTGCATAAGCATGGCTGGTTATGAAATGCAGGCAAAAGTCTTAAAATAAAAACAAAGGCACTCTGATTCAAACATTTTAGCATGCAGAACTGTGAATGATAATAGTATTAAATGGATAAAATAAGCTAATGTTCATATTAACAGAGGCCAATTAAAAATGAAACAAATATTCAAATTAGACATCATAAACCTGATACACTGAGCTTCCCACATTTCATACCAGCTTCCATAGCATTCAAAATAAAATATACCAGACATAAAATGTACAACTAAAGAAAATAACTTAGCAATAAATTTTATTTAACTGGGTGGGGGGGGGTGGTAAGGAAGGAAGGGGTGGGGGAATAAAGTTAAAAAATATTTTTAGAAGACAATGACTAATAACTGCAAAGAAAAAATTACTAAGAAAGACTGGAAGAGTGCCTCGTCAAGATCTTTGGAAGAACCTTCAAAGAAAAATGTATTAGAGTAGTTCACATAAAATAAGATTTAAAAAAAATGCAATGACATATAAGCATGAAATGAACAAGCAAATAATTAGAAAAGGCAAAGAGCAAAATTGTTTTACAGTTAAATTTGCAAATTAGATCACATTTGCCTTTGAGAACAACAAAAAGATAAGCCAAACTACAGTACTTCACCATATTTTTCTTAGGAAAAATAGGTTAGGTTAAAAATATACATATATAGATATAGATATAAAGAGACATGACTGTTTAAGGAAATAAAGTATTACCTAAACAATACGTAGATTTTATTCAGAAGTAGAAACATACAGAAAATACTTTGACTAATGAATGTACATAAAAAGAAAGGCAAGTGTAAAATGAAATAAACATGAAAAACTTTCACGAATGAAATGGAGTTAAAGAATAAACATTAGAGATTATTTTACTAACCTCTTCATTTAAATTGCTAACCAACAGGACTGTATTGCCACCAGCTGAGACTCCAGGCATACCCACTCGGCCAGCAGCAGCTGCAGCAGCTGCTGCAGCAGCATTTGGAATAGCCAAAGGACTCAGAGCTCCTGGAACAGCTGCAACAGGAAGCCCTAATTTTAAAATAAAGCAAATTTTACGAAACACACACAAGTCGTTTACAAAAACCAATTTAAGCACGATGGCTGCATGGCTTACGGCTGACCATTCCAAATGGTTCCTGAAAGTTAATTTTTATAGTGTTTAGAAAAATTGTTTGCTGATGTGTAGTAGAGAAAAATAATTGATTTCAACAAAACCATTAATTATTTGAACTAAAATACATACCTGTATTATGTTAAAATATCAAATATATAATACTCTATTTCCTCTGGAAAAGCAAACAAAGCATGAAGAATATAATTCCAAGTCACAGGCTTGGAAAATTCACTTCCATGATTTACAGTAAAAGGCCAAATGTAAAAAAGTATCACTTTCGACATAATGGTAATTCACTTCTTTCCGCAAGTGCTATCTTCTTCATAAACTCACACTTGAAATCAAATAATTACAGCTTATGAAACAAAGGTAGTAGTCTTTCAGCTCCTAGAGACAAATCACTC
This sequence comes from Nomascus leucogenys, assembly GCF_006542625.1. Classification (NCBI taxonomy): domain Eukaryota; kingdom Metazoa; phylum Chordata; class Mammalia; order Primates; family Hylobatidae; genus Nomascus; species Nomascus leucogenys. The sequence continues at coordinate 78,038,860 of NC_044392.1, forward strand.
TAAACATCATTATTTAATTCATGCAAATAAAGAAAATCTTAGCAAAATGTGCTTGCCTTCTTAATTATACACTCAAGTAATTATAATGAATACAAGTTCCTTCAACACAATGCTCTCCAGTTGAAAGAACAAGAAACCATCACTATACAACAGATTTTGTTTCAGTATTTTCCTATCCTTTCCCAATCTATGTTATCATTTCCTTCTTATTTTATTGTTCTAGTTTCCAGTCTTATTGCTGTCCTACTATCTTTAAGTCACCACATTTTCAGTCATTTATTCTAGACAGAATTCCCTTTTGTGTTAGCACCCTTCATCTACTTTTCAATTACCAATCAACTTGGAATACTTTCATCCCTTAAATTCTTACACACCCAGCTTATTTCTCATAAATACTGGTTCACTCAAGAAACGAATTATATGTTCTTTTTTACCTTCCCAACATAAAGGAACAAACACCCAAACTAAATGAATTTGATTTCATAACATACCTGGGTAGAACAGGCCCTTAACACTCTTGCCCCATAAGTTCACATTTTATTTCTTTCTTTCCAGCTTTCTGGTGCATTTCATAAGAATCTGCTGTTACCTTTGGTTTTAGAGATCTTACTCTTTTAAGTCAAGTTTTTGATCTTTTTACTTTATAGAAACTACTATGACCTTTCATTGGCAATCTGAAGTGCTCTTTAATATTCACAATCCTTAACCTAAGTTTTTGACTTATAAAACTTTCCCCTCCATCTCTTTTTAATTCAGCCTTTATCTCTTCTGAGAACTCTGTCAGTGGCATATGTTTCTCATTTACTACTCTTGCTCTTGATGAGTTTCTTTTCACAGCTTTTTGCCTGTACCTTTTTTTTAGGCTCTCCTTTTTTCTTACTTTGCTCCCTTTTTTTACGGCTATATATTTTGTTTTGGAAGATTTCCAACATATACAAAAGTAAAGAAACTAAAATAATGCACTTCTATGTAGCCATCACCCAGCTTTAACAATGATCAACTCATGGCCAATCTCGTTTCATCCCCTTTTATTCTTAAAGTAAATCTCAGAAATTAGGATCCAATTTTAAAATTAAAAATTCTCATGTTTAACACTTACTAATGCACAAGTCTTCAGTGTGACTTTGAATACACCAATGTGGATCTTTTCAACCAAATATTCTACTATATTACTAACTTTTCCATGTTAAATACTGTACCTCTCACTATCCTCCCCATAAGTTATTCTCATTTAACATTCAATGGATATGTTCCCTTGTTGTCAAGTATACATTCCTAATTCCTAGGCATGCATTCCTACACACAATAATTTTTTTTCTTGCAGTCTTGAGAAGTGACCTCCCCACATTGTAATACTATTCGTCAGTATTTTCAGACAGCTCTGACTGAATGCACAGAATATTTGACTAAAGTTGACAATACAATTATTTATTAGTAGCGGAAACTCCAGATGTAGTCATTGTATTGTTGCATCATTCTCCTATTTTCCTGCCTTTAGTTAGCTACCTTTTAGGAAAAACGGTATCTTAAAAATTCTATTAAATTCCATAGTCCGTATGAGATCCAACTGATGGCAAACAAACACAAAACCACCAAGTTCAATATGGCATGCAGAAGAAGTTGAGTACTGAGCCTCAAATTCCCTTTTTAACAATAAAAAGCCTGTTTTTAAAAAGTCCATCAAAGATATTTGGACTAGATCTTTGCCACAATAAAAAAATTAAATCACTTTAATTTCTGGTTTCACTTTTAATTCTAACAGGAAGAAGTAATTCTAGGGCCCACTAAGCCAAAAAATCTTAACTGAGGAATTATAGTTACCAAAATTAAAATAATCTAAAAAATCTGATCACTAGCATTTTCTCTGTACATCTCTTGACTCTTATAACCATCTACTGTTAATTAAAATACTCTGTATCTCCTGCTTATTTAACTATAATTGTCTTAAACTTTATCCCACAGTGAAAAAGTTCTCAAACTTTTTGGTCTCAGGCCCCCTTTATAGTCTTAAAAACTATGGAGAATCACAAGGAGTTTTTGTTAATGTGGGTTCTGTTAATGGTTGTTATTTCCGAAATTAAAACCAAGAACTTTTTTTTTTTTGAGACGGAGTCTCGCTCTTGTCCCCCAGGCTGGAGTGTAATGGCAAGATTTTGGCTCACTGCAACCTCCACCTCCCGGCTTCAAGTGATTCTCCTGCCTCAGCATCTCGAGTAGCTGAGACTACAGGCACCCGCCACCATGCCTGGCTAATTTTTATATTTTTAGTAGCGATGGGGTTTCACCATGTTGGCCAGGCTGGTCTTGAACTCCTGACCTCAGGTGATCCGCCCGCCTCAGCCTCCCAAAGTGCTGGGATTACAAGTCTGAGCCACTGCGCCTGGCCAAAACCACGAACGTTTTAAAGCACACAAACACACATACTGTTAGCCATCAGAGTCATACCACTGTATGCTATTATGAGAAAAAGTAAAAAAAAGGCAAAATACATTTTAGTATTACCGTGAAAAGTAATACTAAACTTTGTGGGCCCCCTACAAGGATCTCAGGAACTCTCACAATCTCTGGACATTTGTAAAATGCTACCAAATATTCATATGCTTTGATGGAGTGCTCAAAAATTACTAAGGAATTTAAAAGATACATTGACTCACTTCAAATAAAATGCTATAATATATGACATATTTTTTTTAAAAGAATGCTGAGTTAATTGACACTCCCAAACTTTACAGCTCTCAGTCATCTCCTACTCATTTTTCCCTCTTGAAATATCAGGAAAAATTACAAATTCATAAAATATATAAAAAAATTATCAATCTATTTAAATTCAGTATTGATCTAAACATACCAGCCTAAGGTTAATACTTTATTTTTATGAAAAACTGCTTCATATCTTGAGATACAACCCTACCGTGCCACTATACATTTAAACAATCTAATGAAAATTACTTACCAAAAAAATTTAAAGATGGTTAAAAACATGTTAAAAAGAATTTTAAATATTTAAGACATAATTGCTTTCAAAATACATTTTTTTTTCTTGAAATCTGGGTTTTCCAGAGATAACTTGGTGGTATAATATTGTTTAGAACATCAAGCCTTATCATGGAAAAACAGTAATTGAGAATTAATTAGTTAATAATTAAAATAAATTTATAATGGTAATTGAGAATTAAAAGTCTAGGCTAAAGCTTCCCCACCCTTTATTTTTTGAGGCAAGGTTCGCTCTGTCACCCACACTAGGGTGCAGTGGCATGATCATGGCTCACTGCAGTTTCTATCTTCTGGGCTCAGGCAATCCTCCCACCTCAGCCTACTAAGTAGTTGGGACTACAGGCACATGCCACCAGGCATGGCTAATTTTTTTTATTTTTTGTAGAGACTGAGATCTCACTGTGTTGCTCAGGCTGGTCTCAAACTGCTGGCCTCAAGCAATCCTCCCACCTTGACCTCTCAAAGTGCTGGGATTACAGGTGTGAGCCACAACACCTGGCCTAAAGCCCTTTTTAGTGTGATAGATCTGAAACATTAAAAAAAAAAAAAAAAAAAAAGAGAATGCTACCTTTTACTAAATAATCTTGTACTTTAGTAAAAATAAGACTACCAATCTTCTAGAACGAAAAATTTGGGCTCGAAATAGATGAATTTACCTCTTTCTAAGGAGGTAATAAAAATCTTACCAAAAAAGGGTGTGAGGTCCCCACTGTCTGAATGCTAATTCGGTCTCCTCACTTGTCGATTTACTTCCACCATTCTGGGCCACCTTGTCAGATGATCTACTATGTCCAGTGATCCTTCCTTTTACACAGTTCACAGTATGGTGTAAGAATGCTTTAATAGGTAAGAGGAGCCACCACCTGTCCTTAATGCCACTCGTATGTATTTCTCTTTCATTATTTCCTCCCCTCGGCTGATCACTTAGAAAAACTACTTAGGCTATCTTTACACAGTTCTAAATCACTGGAGTAGTCTAAGATTTTCCTGGACTTTTAAAGCCCCTGAAGATTCTCCAATTTCCCTCAATATACTTTTGTCTGAAAAATTACTTTGTCAATCAGGTAATTTTAGGTTTAATCTAAATGCTGTCTGCTGCAATAAAAATATAAAAACCTACAAAATATTTCATGATGCACTATTTATATCATAATTAATACATTCTAGAAAATAATTCTGTTTTTAACTCCCAGCTAAATGAGAGAACAATAAACTGACCATGGGCCCTTTGAGAAAGTTACAGAAAGCGTATTACACATATTGTATACACTGGCTCTAACAGATTACTTTTAGCTACAGAAATTATAATTTTAACTTTAATGATTTGTGTCTTTAGCTAAGGCAGCAGATATGTGGGGAAAAAACTGTTTACACATGTTGAGGAGGAGGGATAAAAATACTTGATCTATCACGAGGTCAGGAGATCGAGACCATCCTGGCTAACACGATGAAACCCTGTCTCTACCAAAAATACAAAAAATTAGCCGGGCGTAGTGGCAGGTGCCTGTAGTCCCAGCTTCTCGGGAGGATGAGGCAGGAGAATGGCATGAACCCAGGAGGCCGAGTTTGCAGTGAGCCGAGATCGCGCCACTGCACTCCAGCCTGGGTGACAGAGCGAGACTCTGTTTCAAAAAAAAAAAAAAAAAAAGCTTGATCTGCTCTGAGGATTGCTATAAAAATAAAACAATGTAAAAGAGCTTCATAATGATCATGTGCTGAAGAAAAGGTGTTGCAGGAATCTTTTTCATGTGAAATGGGTCATGTGAGCTGGGTCACCCAGACATTTTGAGTGACTCAGTAATCTCCTAAAATTCTCATGTTAGTTCTGACACTATTATTCCTAACCTTTCCTCCACTGAAGCTGATGGATGCCCAGTCATGTATATGACAAGAGACCCTAAGTCCAGAGAGAAGTGATATAAATTATGTATCTATTCTTTTCCTTTCAGATATTACACTGAAACACAGGTATCCTTAACCTTGCTCATTCCAACTGAAGAATTAAACTGGTTTTGTTAATTAAATCATTTAGAGATTGTATCTATAATTTTTAGCTATTTTAAAAGGTTTAGATTTACAAACAAATTTAAGACATTACAGAATTCTTATATAACCTGGAAACCCTAGTTTTCCCATATTATTAGCATCATACATTAGTATGGTATTGCAATTTATTAGTTGTTGCAATTAATCAACCAATATCAGTAAGTTAACAAAAGTCCATTCTTTATCGGATTTCCTCAAATTGCATCTAATGTCCCTTTTTTGTTGTTCCAGTATCTCCTATTACATTTAATCATCTTGTCTCCTTAGGTTCCCCTTACTTGTGAGAGTTTACTCTATGATTTTGAAGAATGTCAAATTTATCCCTCCATCTTCCATTCTAAAAGTTCCATCCAAAGTAATTTATGATTTCTTTTGGTCTTACTTCTTTTCCCTGTTCACAACATCTGGTAGTTATTAGTCTTGTGTACTACTGAACAGAAGAGCATTAGTGGTGGGACTCTAAAGCCCCTTCTAATTCTTTTTTTTTTTTTTTTTTTTTTTTTTTTTTGAGATGGAGTTTCACTCTGTCACGCAGGCTGGAGTGCAATGGCATGATCTCAGCTCACTGCAACCTCCACCTCCTGGGTTCAAGCAATTCTCCTGACTCAGCCTCCTGAGTAGCTAAGATTACAGGCGCCCACCACCACACCTGACTAATATTTGTATTTTTAGTAAGAGAGTGTTTCACCATGTTGGCCAGGCTGGTTTTGAACTCCTGATCTCAAGTGATATGCCCACCTCAGCCTCCCAAAGTGCTGGGATTATAGGCATGAGCCACCATGCCTGACAGCCCCTTCTTTTTGTGTGTGTGTGTTTTGTTTTTTTTTTTGAGACGGAGTCTCACCCTGTCGCCCAGGCTGGAGTGCAGTGGCACGATCTCGGCTCACTGCAAGCTCCACCTCCCGGGTTCACGCCATTCTCCTGCATCAGCCTCCCAAGTAGCTGGCACTACAGGCACCCACCACCACGTCCAGCTAATTCTAATTCTTATAGTCAGCCCTCTGTATCTCTGGGTTCCGATTCAACCAACCTTGGACCAAAAATATTTGGGGGGAAAACAACGGTGTAATGCAAATGTATAGAAAGTTGTTCTTGTCATTATTCACTAAACAATACAGTATAACAACCATTTACATAACATTTATATTGTACTGGGTAATAATAAGTAATCTAGAGATGATTTAAAGTACATATAAGAGGTTGTGTATAGGTCATATGCAAACACTATACCATTTTATACAAGGAACTTGAGCATCAGTGGATTTGAGTATCCAGAGGGTGTATGGGGGCAGGAGGTGGGGTGTGGGACTGTGTGTCCTAGAACCAATCTCCCATGTATACCAAGGGGTCTGGAAGGCACATTTTATGTTTTATTTCCTGATTTGAAAATAAAAATTTCACTTTTCATAAGGATGACAACTGCTATTCTTTCTTGAAACAATTCAATCCTCTTCCTCTTCCACCAACCTTCCCTTGAGTTCTTATTTTGCCCTATGGAATCCATTCTCTTCTACCACTAACAACTACATTTTTATTCTACCTGTTCCTCAGATTAACTTTTTAATTAAAAACTTACTTTTCTTCCAATGAAACTTCTACAGTTCCCTCAAAAAGTCATTTTTGGTCTCCCTCAACTTTTCTCCAAAGGAAAGAATAAGGATGCGTCATGCACCACTCTACCTCACCAACAATGTTACTTTCAAACTGCTGTTCCACCACCATCAATGAGGATGGCTTCCGATGTCAATGCCACCCAATCATACCACACTCTTTCCCATCAAAATAGCCATTGGGTTACTGGAACATCTCCTCCCATTACATAAAGACTTCAGCACCTGGCTTTATTGCCTTCTTCTCCATTCCCTGCATCATCCTATGACTTTTCCAAGACTCTGGTCTCATGATTTCTTAAAAACGTCTACTTTGCCATCCATATTAGCAACTTCTTTTGCTACATCTTCATTTTTCTTTCCTCTCCTTTTGTAATGGTCATTCAACACATATCTCCTTTCCTAACTTCATTCTTTTCTTGATCCTCCTATTCCCACACAACCACTAAACCCACTTTTTTTTTTTTTTTTGAGACAGAGTCTCGCTCTGTCGCCCAGGCTGGAGTGCAGTGGCGCAATCTTGGCTCACTGCAAGCTCCGCCTTCCGGGTTCACGCCATTCTCCTGCCTCAGCCTCTCCGAGTAGCTGGGACTACAGGCGCCCGCCACCACGCCCGGCTAATTTTTTTGTATTTTTAGTAGAGACAGGGTTTCACCATGGTCTCGATCTCCTGACCTCGTGATCCGCCCGCCTCGGCCTCCCAAAGTGCTGGGATTACAAGCGTGAGCCACCGCGCCCGGCCTAAACCCACTTTTGACCTTTATGATGACCACCCTTTCTATTCTCCCTTGACTTGACTTTACCATAGAGCCTAAGCTTGAGCCAACACTCTGCTCATCTGCAACTATTCCTTTAATGTTACACAATTCCAGACTTAGATAAATCCACTTACATTCTTTCTATGCTTTCATCTGGGCTTGACAAATATTAGAGTGAAAACACACACACCCCACAAATGCTAATTCTAGAAATATTTTGTTATCCACTTTTAGCTGAATTTCCAGTCCATTTTTGAGAGTTTCCCCAAATCTAGTAGAGTCTTAAGTCTACTTTCCTACTTTCAACTTGTTAAACAAGTGCCTTATAATTTTCAGATCAGAATTCAATCAAATTTTTCAACCAACTTCAAAATCCTCACTTCTTTCATCTGTTCTTTCTCCCTTGCTTCATAAAGACATATAATGGTGACAGGAAAGAATAATGACTGTAACACTGATGCTTTCAGTTCTGCTTCCAGCTCTGCACCTACTTTTTTTTTTTTTTTTTTTTTTTTTTTTTTTGGTGGAGTTGGGGTCTTACTATGTTGCCCAGGCTGGTCTCAAAATCTTGGCCTCAAGCATTTCTCCTGCCTCAGCCTTCCCAAGTGCTGGGATTGCAGGTGTGAGCCACCATGCCCAGCCAATGCACCTACATTTCTGTGTGAACTTGATAAAAAATCTCTTCTGGTTCTAACAATGGTCCCAAAAAGCATCTCTATATTTAAATCCCAACATGTCCACTATACTCCTGATCTAATCCTTACAATCAATTCTAGGACTTAAACTAGCCTTAGAAACAAATACTAGTTAATAGGTAGCAAGCATTTATTATATGCCAGGCACTGTGCAAAGTTCTTCGCACATTAACACATTTAATTCTCACAACAGCCTTAAATGAAAGGGATTATTATCATTATGTCCATTACAAACATGGAACCTGAGAGGACTCCAAGCCCATGTTTTAAATGATTATACATACTGCCTCACTGCAAACAGTCCCCCCACTGGGTCCTGCTTTACTCCTGAACTACCATCCTATTTCTTCTTCCTTTCTATGGCACACTTCCTCAGAGTACAGTGCATACTTTCTCATCACATTTATATCCTTAATTCCTTGTAATTTGATTTATATACTCTTGTGAATAATCGTATGTAACTAGTATACTGAATAATCACTACTAAGTTTAATCCTATTTGATCCTTAGATTTCTTATCTATAACATAAATATGCACTGCTTAAAGTTTAATTACAATGCTATAATCCTCTTGCTCTCTTATATCTGGGAAATCTTAAACCAAAATTTTAAATATCACATCTCTGGCCTCTGAACTCACAACTCCACAGAACTCTTGCCCAAGTCTTAGGCTGAATTTCCTACTGTCCAGTGGACTCCACCACATGCTTCATTTTTCTCATAATCAATTACATCAATAAGATGCCAAGTCCTATTACTTATACATATAATTTTCCCCATATTTCTTACTTTGCATTCTCATTTTACATTCTTAGCTTAGATTTATAATTACATCTTAATTAGACTAATAGTCTCCTACCTGTTATTCCTAGTTTCCATTTTCACTTCTCCAACATACTCTGGAGCCACAGTCGGTTTCTTAAAACTAAATTGGTCATTTTTACCCAACTGCCTAAAAATAGTTGATGAATCCTTCACAGCAACGGTTCTTAACTCATTTCCCCCACTTTGATAACCTGAAAAAAGCCAAACATCTAAAACTTGGTATATAATATCATCAAATGGTCGCAGATACTCTGACACTCATCTTCCAGTCATAAAGGAGTTTAAGAATTCCCATATAAAATTCATACTCCCTGGATAACACTGGTTTTAAGATCTTGTCCCATAATACTTTCTGGCATCATTACCTTTCATTTTTTCAATTATCCTATTCGTCACACATAATTGAATGTTTATCACTCCTAAAACATAACGTATACTCTATCACATTTAATCATGCTGTTCTTGGCCCATAAAACCCTCCCAATTTCTCCTTTTGTTGATGGATCACTCATTTATGTGCTGATAACCACACTAACTCCACTATACATTTCAGTTTGCCTCCAATTAGATCTAACTCATATGTTTGCTGTCTCTGATAAGCTTCATGAGAACAGAAACCCTGTTACTCTTCTGAATCCCTGCAGTGTCTAGCAGTGTTAAAATGACTGCTGAATAATACAATAAATGAATAAACCAGGATGACACTGAAATGAGCCAACATCGTTCTAGGGCTATGAAATGTTCATGGCAATTAATTGAGGGTAGCCTTTTAGAGCTGCTAGTGAAAATCTTCTGCATAACCTTTACCTCCCTGGAAAGAATCATATTTTATACTTTGGTCACAAACATATATAGTTTTTCTTCTACTAAATGCAGAAGCAACAGAAGTATTTTCTTTGTTTTAGCCATACAATATATATTTGTCAACTCTTAAAAACACAATTTCTTCAATAAAATCTGCAATCTGATTTGATTTAAACCTATCTTTATGCAGAAGTTCATTAAGGCTGGAGTTGATTACCATAGAATTTAGGCTGTTTGGCCTTAAAAATAGTAACTCTAAGGTGAATACAAGAGAGTCTTCAAGTATCAACAGATTGTCATAGGAAAGGGGGAGATAATGGAAAGTATTAATAAATGAAATAAATTTCTTAAAACTACAGCTGAGAACAATATAATGGGTAAACATAATGGATCAATTTAAGCAAGACTATGTGAAAAGTTTTTAGTGGATGATCACATAGTCTTAACTATCTGCCCTGGACAGTTAAACCTTTGAAAAATATTTTATAATCCTATAGTAATAAGCTTATTTCATTGAAAATGCTGGTCAGTATGTAAACATGAAATGATGTAGTAACATTTTTTTCTCATCTGTAGCCCATAATACCTTCAAAGTACCCAACTACCATCAAACATATTTCCTTTACTCAGATGATAAAAATCATTCCAGACGCAAAACACATTCATTCAAATATTACTTATAATGGAATGGAGTTGAATAAGCTCTCTAAACGACACAGTTTCAAATTAATTTGTGACTCAAAAATAAAAATTTTATCCAGTGTTAAAAAATTTTAAATGAGGCCAAGCACGGTGGCTCACGCCTGTAATCCCAGCACTTTGGGAGACCAAGGTGGGCGGATCATGAGGTCAGGAGATCGAGACCATCCTGGCTAACACGGTGAAAGCCCGTCTCTACTAAAACTACAAAAAAAATTAGCCGGGCGTGGTGGAGGGCGCCTGTAGCCCCAGCTACTCAGGAGGCTGAGGCGGCAGAATGGCGTGAACCCGGGAGGCGGAGCTTGTAGTGAGCGGAGATCGCGCCACTGCACTCCAGCCCAGGCAACAGAGCAGGACTCCACCTCAAAAAAACATAAAAAATGAAAAATAAAAAATTTAAATGAACAATTGTATCTACTTTGGTTCTTCCAATGTTTTTTCCAAAAGACACATTTTAAGACTTCAAAATTAACATTTTAAAAATTCAGCTATAGCAAAGCAGAGGACAGTTCAATAATCCAAATAAGTCAACATCATTTAAAATTGCACATATAAAGAGACATGCTCCAATTATTTTTTACTTCTTAGATACTAAAACACATGAAATGAGAAAGCCAAAGTTATGGGACATTAGGACAGGTATTATCGTGTGACCTCAGACCAAGTATTTCTGATTCATGTTGAAAATAAAATATCAATTTCTAATTTACATGTATTTTTTAGTTTGGTGTTACTATCGCATTCAGCAATGTGCTTCAAAATCTATGTATTTTTAATATTTCTGGGAAATACTAGCATGTTTAGGTATGTGTGATTACTCTGGTCTTTCTTGGGGGATAGCTTTCAAATATGTCTGCAGTAGATGAGTTTTTTGGTTTAATTTTATGGCTATTATTTGCTATAATTAGTCTTAATAAAATATAGAAAAGGATTTTGAAAAAATAAGATTGACATAAATTTTAGTGTGTTGTCAAAGATAAAAAATATAAGTTCAGTTTATTATTTGCATGTTACACATCTACCCCTATTTTGTACCCAATTTTGAATCAATGCATGAACAATACTCATTTTTGGTTTTTTAATCAATAAGATAATCAGGCTAAATACTGAATGGACTTGGTAACAAAAAATATCTTAGTATGTAAAAAAAAAAAAAACGCTAAAATGATGGGACTTACATTTTTACTATACGTATATTACTATTCTTGATAACTATTCTACAGGGGAGAAGACGACAGGCTAAAATGTCAAGCTAATCTAATTTTATTCCACTATTTATTAGTTAGGAGTACGGACTTTGGAACTAGACTACCTGGCTTTGAGTGCTAGGGCTCGGCCACTCAAAAGTTAAAGGAATCTGAGCAAACTGTTCTTTGTGCCCTACTTTCCACATCTATAAAATGGGATCGATAACGGTAACTACATTTAGAGATGATGTATTAACTTACTTGTAAAGGGCTAAGAACAGTGCCTGACACAGAACACGAAAATGGTTAGCTAATATTAGTATTCATATCCATCAAACTTTTGGCTTCTAGGATTGAGACAATTTCATTCTAAGCTACAGTGTTTTAAATGTTTGTGCCACAAAATAATTACATAAAAAACTCTAAGCAGGCCAGGGGCGGTGGCTCACGCCTGTAATCCCAGCACTTTGGGAGGCCGAGGCAGGAGGATCAGGAGGTCAGGAGATCAAGATCATCCTGGCTAACTGGTAAAACCCCATCTCTACTAAAAAAATACAAAGAAATTAGCTGGGCGTGGTGGTGGGCACCTGTAGTCCCAGCTACTTGGGAGGCTGAGGCAGGAGAATGGCGTGAACCAGGCGGAGCTTGCAGTGAGCCGAGAATGCACACCACTGCACTCCAGCCTGGGTGACAGAGCCAGACTCCGTCTCAAAAAAAAAAAAAAACTCCAAGCAACAGAGGTGGAATCTAAGTAACTAGTATTAAGTTAATACTTTTCGAGCTATTCCTAGGGTGGCAACTATTGCAAAGGGATCTATCTAAGCATTTTCATAGTGGAGCCAAACTTTACACAGAGATCCAATGGTGGCAGAAAACACAGCGAATCCTTTCTACCAATACCAATGATCCAAAAAGATTAGCTCTTAGAAACCAGTATATATGTATCTTCAAAACCCCTTTTCTCTGGGGTTTCATTTTAGAAAAGTTTACTTAATGGCCTACATCACAATAATTAACTAAAAGTAGCCTTACTAAACCATGAAAATACCATGCCATACTTTTGTTCTTTCTAAGCTCTGGTTCAAGAAACCCAAAAACTTAGAAGCAGCATTCATCTTTGTAGGATACTGAAACCCTGAACAGCCTAAATTTATTAAATTATATCTAAAAGACTACAATGAATCTTGTTTAAAAACACATACACACACACAAAAGTAAAGAACACAGGCACCACCTACATATATTGTAAGAAAATATATGGGTATTGCTCTATTACCTCACTACTGCAATACTAATTTGCAATCTGTCTAGCTTTGTAGTTTTTCCCTTCATCACTGTAGATGAAATGCAATAATGTATTTAAGAAAACCACATTTCACAAAAGATGTTTTTTTAATTGTACATATCATCCTATTCAAAAATAATAAACAGGCAGACTACACAAAAGTACACATACAACAACAAAAAACACCTGAGAGACGTATATCCTCTCAATGAATAAATAACATGCATACCTGGATGGTTTCTTTCACAATTATGTATATAAGAAAAGTGATTTATAAGCTGTTGGTATTTACCGAGAAAATATGAATGTATCCTGGTCTTTGTTTTATGGGCATGAATTCCTTCTGAGAGAAAAATTTCTAAATTTTAATTAATTTTGTTTAGTCCTTTATCCACCCCACCTCCTTCTTTTTTTGGGCCATTGGTCAAGGCCAAATTAAATAATTACATACATCTGGGCTAAGGTCACCATTTCAAACCACTCTGGGCTACCAGAACCTGTAAACAACTGACAGTTTCAAAAGTTTAAAGCAGACAGTGGGAAGAATCTATAATGTACCTGTTCATAAGCTGGTTTAAATACTTACCTGAAAACAAAAGCGGGCACCAACTTAAAATTAGCAAATAAATGCAAGAATTTAACTAATTGTCCTGCACAAATTGAATTACAAGGTTGATAATTCTAGTTGATGAAGGAAAATTCTACTTTATAAAGATTTTCAGCTAATTAATGTAGAGAAGGAATATGTGAATTAGGGGAGAAAAAGCAATATTTGCAACCCACTAGTGAAATTAATTAAGGCAGCAACCATTAGTGGATACAAAAATCATTAGTACAAAAAAATGTAACGAAAGGATCAGAATGTCAATACCCAAATCCACAATCAGTCTTAAAGCATCATTAAAATCACTAAAAGTGGGGCAACCAGATATTAGATGTCTCCTACTGAGACACAATAGGAAGCACAAGAAACACTTTAAAAAAAAAGTCTCTAAATCTTATCAAGCCTTTGGAATTAACTTTAAGTTTATATAAGAAACGCAGCAGATAGAGGAACAAGTTAACATGACACTCTAAGGAAACAGCCAGACTAGTCTAATCTGTAAAACTTTCTGAAAGGATAACCACATCACTTCATAAGTAAATGGACGTGAGATTGGGAGTAGAGAGAGGGAGAGGACTATTACAGACTGAAACAGACTAATGAGATATAACAACCAAATACTATGTGCGGCCCCCCATAGGACCTTGTTCTGAACAAATCAAACTTTAAAAGCATTTTCGAAATAATTGGGGAAACTTTAATGTGAGCTGGGTATTTGATGACATTAAGAAATCATCGTCAATTTTGGTAAGTGTAATTATCGTATTATGGTTTGGTAAGAAAATGTAATTATTTTAGAGATACTAAGGTAATATTTGAGAAGACATGTCATAATGTCAAGGATTTGCTTTAGAATACAAAAGAAAAACTGAATAGATAAAACTAAGTGTCAGCGCTATTGAACCAAGATGACAGGTGTATGGGATTCATTATATTAGCATATAGCTGAAATCTCTAATAATAAATTAATAAATATTACCAAATGAATAACCCATACAAATGAAACAAAGAAAGAAAATCAAAATGTTTTCCAGTTAATTTTATGTATCACGAACATATAGAAAATTTAAAATTCAGTTTAACAGCTAATTAAAATTGTGCCAGCAGACCTGTACCAAAATAGATTTAAATGACATTAAGTTACAAGCTCTTTTCTGTAGCAGTAATTCTCAACTCTTGCTACATAGTAAAACCATCTTGAGATCCTAAAAACATAGGAATGCCTGTGACCCACTCTAACTATTCTCAGCCTGGGGTAGAATCTGGTGACTTCAACGTGCAGCAAAATTTTGAGAAACAATGTTCTATAAGACCTATATGTTTACCTTCATGAATAAATGTTGTATCTGTTCACAATGATAACTGTTTTAACGTCAATGACTTCCTACAACAAGTCTGCTTTGCCTTTCTCTTAAAAACTTTATGATGAGAATGCCTGTTATTCAATTTGAAATACAAGGAAAGCTCTAAAATAAATACTCTTTGTACACACTCTCTCTCCTAATTTTTAGAATGTAGATAACATGATCATGAAAAATTACTTCCAGCAATTTTTCTAAAAGTGATCTACCCCTTAATAAATTAACTACACCTCTTAACATGATAAAATGATCCATTATAATGATGTCTCAATTTATAATCTGAAGGATTTTTGATCACCGTGTTCTTTGAAACAGAGTATGTGAATGACTAATAGTCGGCCACGTTTGTGATTATGTATTTTAGATGTCAGATTTTAAACTCATTACAAAGCACTTAGTCTTCTTTCTTTGAACAAATTACATTTTCTGAGACACTGTGATACCTAGCATTAAAGGAAACAGAAAAGCCAGACATAAATGTTAGTCTTAAAAAATTACTATGTAAAATAAATCAATTAAAATTTATAGTACTGATTCTAAAGTAATTAAATTCAGTCAAGTAGCTAGATCTAATATAAAAATCATAAAAGGTAAAGTGAAGCCCCCTACAAATATTTAGCAAAAGAGTATCACCTTATATTTGTGTTCTTACAAAATTTTTGAAATACTCTATCAATTATTTCATTTTGAACAAGTACTGTTACAGGAAGACTGAGCAGGAAGTTAATTCCACCAATACTAGTCTGTTGAAGTCATCTGATTAAATAATTAGAGGAAAAGATTCAGTTATTATTCTAAAAGGCATGACCTCACTCATGTGATATTGGATATCACCGTAAACAATGTTTAAAAAGCAAAAAGAAAAGTGGAAACTGAGATCAAAATATTCACCAAATGTATGAAGAAGAAAATTGTGTCTTCATGTCCTACAAATGAATACTTTGGGATAGAGATCAATTATTTAAAAAGATAAATTACTGAAAAATACTTTTCCAAAAACTGACCTAACATACGTGAATAAAGCTGAAGGCTTGGCTCATCCAAAATATGCATATTAATATCCTTACTATGCATTTTATAAGAATTACTGTACAACCTAACAGAAAGAATGTAGGCAAGCAATTTAGAGAATTGTGACTATCAAATAAACATTTAAAGACTGTAAACTAAATCTTAGCAGAAATTAAAATAATAGACATTTTCCTATCAAATTAGTCTTGTGAAATTAAAAAATAGTATGCTGATGGGGGAAAAAGTAGGACACCCAGCCTCATACATAATTAATGTTAGTTTAAGTTAATATCACCTTTAGATGAAGAAATTTGCAAATAATGCAAATAGGCTTTAACATTTTCTTTGACCCAATAATTCTAATTCTAGGAATCTAGTCTAAGAAAATAATTTGAGAGGCAAAAAAGTACAAGGGTGTTTTAATAAAAAGTATGGAATAGCCTACATGTCCACTTTCAAAGGTACGACATACCCATGAACATGCTATGCAGATAGTAAAACTATCTTTTAAAACAAATTCTAAGTAAAATGTCAATTACAATAAAAGATAATGCAAATCTGCAAATACAGAGCAATTTTAATTTTGTACAGAAACATGTATTTACATTAAAAATATAAAAATAAACAGTTATCTCTTGTGAATTATCAAAACCAGGGTCCATTATCTGATTTTTAAAACCTGTAACTCACCTATTTTTAACCTATTTTTGAGTATAGTTAAAAAGCCCAGTTATAAGAAGATGCAAAAACATTAAAACAGATACAAAAATGAAGTCACTTAGGAAAGGCTAAACATTTTTTCCTTTTTCTTGTGAGGCAGAGATGAAGAAACAAAAATGCGTTATACTAAAAAATTCAACACAGAAGTGGAAAAAGACACTAGACAATTTTTTGGCGAAGGGAGCAACTTAATTTACATGCCTTTAATGTAAAAATATAGAACACTTAAAAAATGAACAAAAGCGGCCAGGCATGGTGGCTCACACCTGTAATCTCAGCACTTTGGGAGGCTGAGGCGGGCGGATCACCTGAGATCAGGAGTTCCAGACCAGCCTGGCCAACATGGTGAAATCTGATTTCTACGAAAAAACACAAAAGTTAGCCAGGGGTGGTGGTACACGCCTGTAGTCCCAGATACTCGGGAGGCTGAGGCGGGAGAATCGCTTGAACCCGGCAGGTGAAGTTGCAGTGAGCCGAGACGGCGCCACCGCACTCCAACATGGGCGACAGAGTGAGATTCCGTCTCAAAGAAAAAACAAATGACTTTCTTATTGTTTTAAAAGTTTCACCAAGGTCGTAAGATCACAAGAAAAATGGTGATAAATTCCCTAGAAGAATCCAGGTGACTTCTAACCAAGCCTCCCACCCAGGATCCAAGCACATCTAAGTATATTCAGATGGGCAAACACACATAGCTCAGTAGGGTCCAAAGAAGTGATTATTGTAGTCCATTGTTAATACTAACTGGTGTTTCTTGGTATTTTATCTTTAAATTGTTTCTTTGATGAGCTGCATGTGAATTTTTCAACTTCTTAGAAACTGTATGTAAAATCTTGATGACACCATTTATTTTAATAAAGTAATGTATCTGCCAAGCGCCTAGCTGAATGCCTATGACCTAGAAGCTACTCAATAAATTCTGATTCTTTCTAAAACAATGTCTATCAGTAAAGAGTTTAATAATCTATAGTAATAATTATAAGCAAAAACCATGTTTCACTGTTTCACTCTTTGCCTTTAAAAACTGCTGCACACTGTGAAATATTCAATCTTAGTAACTTGAATTACGAATTAAGCTAGACACAAAAGAGTGTAAGTGAACTAAAGCATCTACTACAGTCATAATAAACACTATGACTTGTGCTAGATACACCAGAAAATTCGAATAAAGGGTCAGGTTTGCAGTTGCCAGAATTAACAGGTAGTTGATTCTGATTAGTTACCAGAATCAAATACCAACTGCCTTAGAGTATCTCTCTCTACATATATACCACTTACAGATTTCATATTCACAAACTGATGGCATGATTGTTATATATTGAGAAGTAAATATTTCCAATAACTACTTCATTATACTATTTTTTCTTTTTGAAATGACGGACATAATCTAAATTGTAAAAGCTAGTTTGTCAACTCTCAATTTTGAGTTCCATATATATAAAAATGACTTAAAGATAATCTTACAAATACTAGAAATCAAGAAATACACCAAATAAAAGGAAACTCTAAAATTCCAGCTTAACTTATAAATCACTTCGCACATTTTACTTACAAAGTAAGATTTTCCTTTATTTTTTTCTTCATGTTGATTCCACTCTATCAACTATAAGTTGCATATGTTTGCACTGTATTTTTATGAGGTGGTTCAAGTCCATTGTGGTACAAAGTAAAATATAAATGATTAAGACAAAATGCAAAGAAACAGCAAAATTAATTTTACAAAAAATTTCTTCTAGTTTAAATTGTTTTTTGAAAAGGCCACTACAATATGCTTCAAAAAAAATCCCATATGCCTCCACCCATTATGTATGTTTTGTCTCTTAACATTTCACTGTTTCCATGCAATGCTAAATTAAAACAATCAGATCAGCACTGAAAAACACACACAAGAACTTCAGGCCTAGACTCAGGTATAGTGACATCAAGTTTAAAGTGTAAATATGGCATTAAGAATTCAACAGTATCTCTTCATTAGAGCTTTTCTTCTTTTGTTCTGGGAGAGTGGCATGGAAGAGAAGCCGAAAGTACTAAAAGGAACAAAACTAACATATAATTTTAATTAGACTTACGAAGAACACTTTGGGTTTTTCTTAACAGTATTCGTATGCCTTCTCACTTGAGAAAAAGAAAACTCATGAAACCTAACACAATTTGGTAAGGTCCAAAATGGGCGGATTCATTATACTTACTGGTACTTTTCCATTTGGCAAAATGGGCAAAAAGTGGTTAAGACAATAAAAATCATACCTAAGAGGGATGTCTCCTTGGCAAATGCTGCAGCAATAGCTGGGTCCAATGCAGGTTGTCCATCCCCAGATGGAAGATCAGGTCGAGTATAATCCCTACTTTTATCATTGTTGTATTTTACATTCAAATTCACAAGTTTGGAAAAATCAATCCTTAGGGTACAGCAGGCATTATAAATATTCTGACCATCTAGGGCCTGTAAAAGTGAATAAGGTATATCAGCAATCTTAAACAAAAAATAAAAATTAGTGAAAGTTTAATTTTAGTAATAAAACTCAACAACAAAAACTCGAACTTAAAAGCTACCAGGAAAAGGATTCAAATTTCATATATCAAATTTTGCTATTCCAGCTGTCCATGTATTAGTTTCCCCCAAATATTACCTTCCTTAAATAGAAAATGCTACTTCAACCTAAAACACAACCAGCTAAGCATCCATGCTAATACTTTTAATTTTTAAAAATTGCAAATAGGTTAATTTAAAAAAAACTAATAAGGGTCACAAACAGGAAGTGCTACCAAAGTAGTACCACACTACTCTGCTCAATAAGATTAATTTTATTACGCATATATTTATTGCTGGATGGCAGTACTTACATGATTCAGTACAGTTTTATAAGGTAACTGCTATTTGATGCCACATTGTACAAAGTTGCTTCAAACCAAATTATCCTAACACATAATAGTAATTCCCATAAAATGAGGCAAAAAAGAAAAAAACTAGTATTTTCCTTAACCTGAATGTTCACCCCCAATCAGATTATCTTGATGAAATTAGCAAATCCAATGTCATTCCAGAAAAGTTCTGAAACTGACAAGTGCCAGGTCTAGGATTAATTAAAAGCCTAGACTCTTTTAGGTCATCTTAAGCAAGTTATTTAACCTCTCCAAATCTCAATTTATTAATCGGGAAAACAGGAATGATGACAATGGCTGTCATGCTTCTTCACAGGGTTATTAAGAGGACTAAATTAAAGACAACATATGTGAAAATACATCATGAATTATAAAGGACTATGTTACCGCTATGATTATCTTGTATTTTTCTGCTCCTATATAATCACCATTTCTAGTTCAGCTGGATATAAGCTGGAAACAAACTAGAGAACAGGTGAACATACTGTTAACTTTTCATTAGAAGAATAAACATGTCGTGTTATGGAAAAAGTAAACCTCTACAGTTGCTTAAGTATATAAAGCTTTTAATTCAAATATTCTCACCTCTGGGAATATAAAACCTTTTCTCTTAATACACGAATTTTTTTATGGACTAATTTACCTAGCTAAAAACTAACCTAGAAAATAATTCAACACAGGTTCATCCACTTCAATACAGCACTGGTAAAAACTCAAAGAGAGTTCATACACATCAGAATTTGAATTACATTTGGGTTAGGCAAGGTACCTATCATCACATAAAGTGGAAGCCATGTATCAATCAACTTTATCAGCCAGAATAACATAACTATTAATTCAACACCCTGGTGTAAAGGCAAACAAAGCACTGAAGATAGGTATTCATTTACTAATGTAGCATTCCTATAGGGAAAATGTGAGATAAGTAATAGAATTGATGTTTCTATACAATAGATAAATACCAAAAGACAAGCAGCAAAATTCACTCTTAGGTGACTACTTCAATGTTATCAAAGAGAAAATGATACCTTATGAGAAAAGAGCCCGGTTTGAGTCCCAGTAACTAGGTTAATGCTAAAAGTGCTGATACAAAATTACTAAACATACACTAAGTTTTTTAGGAGCTGAATTCTTTCCCAGCAATACTGAGGTGACTGCCAAATTATCTAACAATTAATATGCAAATTGTTAGAAAGCCCTCCAGGAAACTTTGAAATTTTCCCTTTGAACATTAAAAACAAAAACAAAAACTTTATGTAGGTGAAAGATGCACAAGTATACCTAAGGTACAAGAGCTAGAGAAATAAGCAAACAAGATGTAAATTAATCATCTGTTAGCAAAAGAGGAAAGAAATAGGAGCGGAGGGTGTATGAAAACAAAAATCCAGATATTTTAAATAGTTGGCTAAAGTAGATGACCACAAATAAGAAAGGGAGTAAAATCAAATTTAAAAAATATATGCAAGCTCACTTCAAGCTCATATATTTGCAAAATCCCAAGAAATAGCAGTAGCACACAAACCAGTCCTGTGGATCAGCAATCAGGAATGCGGTGATCTTGTTGGAGCAAAGATTTCTGACAGTAAAAGCTCAAGACAATTTGCAGAAAAACCTTCCAAATGTGCCTACTCACAGCGAAGGTTTAGACAGTAAGCAAAAACAATCAGAAAAAAAATTTTCATGTAAATTTAAAGTTTATGGCTAAAACATGGAAATCAAAACACAGGAAAGATACTAGGCACAGAAAGCATAATTAAAGCAGCATAATGAAACGTTGCATACGGACTGAAAACATGAAAAGCCAAAATAAAACTATTTCCATTTTTCTCATTGTTTACTATTTATAACTTACTTTTTTGAAGAGATTGTTGGGAATCAGATTTAACACACGCTGAGAGAAACCTTAACTTCCAAATTCTTTAAATATTTACTTTTTAATTTTTGGCAAGTCATGAAAAATTATCAAAATCAACAACACAAAATTAAGCATATAATACTAATGTAATACTTCAGACTATTTACCAATATCAAATAACCCCACCCTGGTAGATTATGCAGGATTTTCCTAAAGCATCCTAAAACCACTGATTTCATCATAAATTCTCCATTAATATGAATGTAAAATATACAGATTGTAAATTAAGCAGATGTCAAGGAGAATCTTTGCCCAAGAAATTAGGAAAGGATAATTCCATTAGGTCTCTCAAAGAATCTGCATAAAGCAATGTGTACTCTGTGAGAAGGAAATGAATGACACAATCTTACTGCCGCAAATGTTTTATTTCACATTTATTTTTATTATCAGTTAGTGATGAAATGGAATCTCCTGGAAGAAATAAATAATAAGAAACAACCACTTATATGTTAAAATAAAATGATCATATAAACAGGACTTCCAGAAGACACAATATACTGTCCAGTGTCAACTAAAGATATTCCTAATAAAGACATAATGTTTCTGAAAAGCTGTTTCTAATAACAAAAACCAAAAAGAACCATTTCCTACTTATGTGTGTTATAATGTAAGGACTATGTAAAACAATTTTTAAATCCCAGGCAAAAAGGAGATTACATTATCTGTCTTTTTATACTATTAAAAAGATTGATATTTTTATGCATCAAGTAATTACATTCCTCAACATCATAAAAGCTGAATTAGAATGCCAAGACACATCTTTGCCTAATACACTACTTTCCAATAAATAAACAAAATTTTCTAAAAAGTATTCAAGTGTTTTCTTTAATAAATGAGGATTGCATAAAATACTTTTTATTGATAATTAGGATTGTTACTATGACTTCTGATTTTCACCCTAAATGTCAATGCTTAATAAATACAGCAGAGAACAAAGCAGACATGGTACTCAGAACTTACAGTCCAAAAGAAAATATACACATTTAACGAATTATAAATTTTATGTGTGATACTGAGAACTAAGAAAGGACGGGATCTAATCTAGTTGAAATGTTACAGAAGACTTATCTCAGGAAGAGGCTTCCAAACTGATACTTGAAAGACAAAGAGAAGCAGAAGTTGGGCATAAAGAGATGAAGAGAAAAAATAGTATTAGCAAATGGAACAGCAATCTGTAAATCGAGACATCACAGAAAATACAGTATATGCAAGCTATTTAAAGAAGTCCAATATAGCTAAAAAGGCATGAGAAGAGGATGGAGAGGCAAGCTGAGGACTCATTTACAGTCTTACAAGCCATGATAAGGACTGTGGACTTTATTGCAAGGACAAAAAAGTCACTAAAGGGTATTGTGATTAGAAGCAATATGACTTGAGGTTGAGATGATTCTTAGTAATCTGTGGAAAAATAATGGAGGTAGGGGAAGATGTCAAAATGGTGAGTTCAGTCAGAAGGCAAAGGAAGTAGAGACATGAAGAGAATTATTACTACATCAATGCTACTTAAATTATGATTGACGGTCCAGAAGAACAGGCTACTCTGCATGAATATAAGAAGTCTGTGTCAAAATTTATGCCAATATCGACATTAAGCATACTGTTGCTAGAAGCATGCTGATTTCAGTCTGACACACACTACTACCTTTAGAGACCAGCATCTTGAGTAACACTGGCTTAGACTGCAGTGGTAGCAAAAGAGTTGGAGAAAAAAGGCCAGATTCAACAAAAATTTAGGAGGTATAATCAATAATATCTGATGACAGGCTGGAAGGAAGGGGAAAAATACCATGTTTATTGGCTTGTTAATGAGACTGAAGTTGGTATCTTGCACTTTACTAACACAGCAGACACCAAAAACAGGAGCTGGATTGAACACACTAAGTTTGAAGATATTCATTAGTCTGCCAGGTTCTTAGTGTGGGTCTCTTAGGAGAGGTCTGAGCTAGAAAATGTGATGTGAACTCTGTCTGAATCACAGAGGTTTAATGGAGCTGTGAGAGCAGGTGAGGCCTCCCAGGTAGAAGGGGAGTTACAGGACAAGGAAGAAATAGAGAGGTAGGATAAATCTAGGTGAGAAGTATCAGAGACGAAGAAGAAAGAGAATTTTAAGACAATGGTGCACAGTGCCAAATATTATCTAGATATTAAGTAAGACAAGGACTAAATCATACTACTAGCATTTAGCCACTCTAATAATCACTGGTGACACTAGGGAAGAGCAATTTGGGTCAACAATGCTAAAACCAAATTATAGTAAGTAGAGAAATGAGGAGATAACAAACAACAAAGATAGCCTATTTAAGAAGTCTGGTTATGAGTGAAAAGGGAGAGGGGAGGTAGGGTGATAGAAAGCATGTAATGAGTTATAGATGGATGGATTGAAAGTTGAAGGTAAATTCATTTAAAATGAAAGAAGCTGAAAATGTTTGAAACTGGTGAAAAGTGGCCAATATAGAGAGAAATAAATGAGAAAGAGGAGATGACAGATAGTGCAGTCTCTTGAGAGGCAGAAGATGATAGGCTTTGGTGTTTATTGGTCTTAGATAACTAAACATCTATGCCTTTTATTAAAAGAGAAAGACAAGTGTTGAGTATTAGCAGATTTTGCAAGAAAAGCTGAGGAAGCTTCCATGTGATTTTCCTCTTCAAGCAAGTGAGAATGAGGAGAGATATGGTAGAAGGGAAAATTTCTATCTGATATACGCATTGTGAAAAACAGAAAAACTGTTGACTGAAGAAACGTGAAGAGATTTTTAAAGTAGAGTAGAGGGCTTATTTGTAGTTGATGCTGATGGATTTAAACTGGTACCAATTGTCAGATTATGTAATATTATGTGATATTCTCTAAGTAGAGCCCAGATGCAGGCATGTAAAATCAACATTACTGTAGTTATCAAAAATGTAAATTTTACCAAAGGGTCTAGATTACAAGGTAATGGGGCAAAGCAAGTTTAGGAAACAAATTTCTTTTTCCTTCTCTAATAAGTGAAGTGTGAGTTCTGATAACAGAATAAGTACTTAGTAAAACAATTATCTACTCTCTTAGAATTATAACTTTAGATCTTTGTCAAGAAGACCTGAGTGCATATCTGCGCACAAACATCAATATTATAGTTGGATGCTTAGTATCTGTTCACAGAAGATTAAACAAAAATTTCAAAGTTGACATAATTGAGGTACTTTTATGAGATTAAATGTAACTATGTATTACTTCAGACAAGATACACATATAAACTATTTTCCCCATAAGAATTATAGCTCAAATACAGTATAATCCCCAATCAAATTTCATTTAATTGGTCCTCTAACAAATACTTTTCTTTGGGGTCAGAAGAGCAAGGAAAATATTCCACACCAAGAAAAATATAGACTATATTTCAATGTTTGAAGTTGTGAAAAATGTCACAGAAACCATGACTTCTATATTGTCTCCTATTCATAAAACCTCATACCACATTGATTTTGGTAGCCAGGGCATGTTAAAGGAGGATAATCATTTTTTGGAAAAAAAAAAAAAAAGAGAGAGAGAGAGAATTCTAATTGTTAACCTATGCCTGAAGTGGAAAGCATAATAAGATTAGATTATACCCGAGAACCAGTGAGAAGCAGCATACTGGAGAGAAAGGCTAAGACTGAAAAAATGTCTACCTTATAGGTGGTGTTCACTGTAAGTAATTCACCTCTTTAAATCTTAGCATCCTCTTGTAACGCAGGGGAAAACCCTGTTTTGTTGACAATATAGAGTAGTGGTCAAAAAAAATGAGACTACAGCACTTGGTAAACTATTACAATTATGCTATTATTACTTGTATAGCCTTTCTGCTACCTACAACTAATTTTGCTCCCAAAATGAGGTTGTGAGGATGGAAATGCAATGAAACAATTATAAAAAATGGTCTGGGCTCCACAGAAGTAATCTTGATCTGGAGGAAGCATTTAAGTATTAGAGACAATAATTAATCTGAAAGTAAAAGAAAGAATGAAAGGAAGAAAACCAGTTAAGACAAATGTAAGCTTATTAAATGGTTTCATAATAATGGCTTAATAATGAATTTTTAATAGCTTAATAATGGAATAGTAATAATAATGAGATACTATGGCACAAAAAGTTAGAAACAGAGCAAAAGTAGATTTAAGATATACAAACAGAAGATTAAGGTACTTGGAAGCAAAGATGTGGTATGCAGTTTTCAGTGGCAGCCTTGACGGGAAATTTTACATCTCTCAATGACCTTACATCCTCCATATATAACGATGACAAAAAAGATAAATGATATGAATAAAAAGTGACTAGAAACCTATTCATAAAACCTTTAAAAAAAAAAAAGACATTAAAGAGAATATATAGTTTTAAATAAACTGAGAGCCTATCATAGCATTTGAGCCACATCTGTATATTTCAGCCAAACTCTCTTGAAAACTAATTACTTTGAAATTCCCAGTAAAAGCCACTCCAAATCTTATGCTGGTGCACATCCACAATATAGTCCTGCTTTTTTCTTAAGAGTACAAACTTTTGTCCTTAAATTAAAAAAAAAAAAAAAAAAGTTAAATAATAGAAGCCTACATCGTGGTTAACTACAACTACAGTTTTCCTAAAAATAAATATTTCTCTTTTATGATAAATATTAAAGTCTCTTAATATCATTTTAATGCCATCAGTTTCTACTATCTATAATGCTACAAGATTTTATTAAGTATATATACATATATATATTTTTCTACAATATATATTTTTCTACATATACATTTCAATAAAAAAAATCACCATCTCAAAAGAAAGACTTACTAGTTTTGCTTGTTGGGCATTTACTGGATCACCATACTGGAGCAAAGCTTGAAACTGGTTATTTTTTGTAAATGTGATTATCTTCAATACAGCACCAAACTTAGAAAATATCTGTTAAAATATTAAAATCAAAACATTACTTATTTACTATATTATTATTTCTCTAATTTGTAGGTTATTATGCAGATTAAACTTACTTGGTGAAGAACATCAAGTGTTACAGGGTAGTACATGTTGTCAATAATTATTCTAAGTACTGGACTCTGGGCTGGAGTCACTGCACTCTCGCTAACTGTGGTGCCACTAAGAGGAGTATTTGCTGTCTGGACAGCTGTCACAGCTTGAAGAACTGCTTGAGCACGCTGGAAATTAAGATTATGTAATTTAGAAACATACCCATTATTGTCACATACTTTGCTACCTGTTACACTACTAGTTCACTTTGTTCCTAGAACTTACACAGATTAAACAAAATTAAATGGCCACTCAACAAATATTTTTAAGCACCTGCCATGAGCCAGGTACTACCTGTTTAATAAATCAAATATTCTACTAGTATTTCATTCAAAAAAATTATCCAGGCTTTGGGATCAGTGTTGAACAAGCAAAGGTATGATATGTAATTTATTCTCAAAAGAACAAGATGTAGTTTTACAGACAAATGTACCCATCAGAAAATGTTTTAAACAGAAATTTAGAGAACAATAAAACTTTAACATTAATCACTCCATAAAACAGGTACATTGTAAATCTCAACAAGGGGCTTACTGAATTATCCAAAAGAACTCCCATAAAGCTTATTATTTCTAATACAATCTTAAAATAGGGACATTCAGAAAATACATTTTTCATACTACACTTAACTTCTGACACCAAAATTTTTAGAATAGAAACCGACGTGTAGTCTAGTCCAAAACCACAAAATTCTCAGGTAAACTTCAAGATAAAATATGAAGGATATTTCCCATACATTTTATGGTATCAAATACACCATCAATTATAAAATGCACTATTGTTTTATGTATGACTAATAAGATGTTGCCAATTAACTATGGAAGATAGACTATTGTAGGACATATCAAATTTCTGAGATTTTAAAATGCAAAAAAATATACCCATAAAACTGAATAAACACAGTATTTGTAGGAAATCTGTCAATCAAATATTATGTTAAATGCTCCAAAAGACTGCCTTTATTACTATTATCCCTTTTCTGTTATTATTATTATGACAGAGTCTATGATAAGGAAATATTTCTTTCCACCTTATCTGTGGGCAAAAAACATACAAAGGCAAACAATTCTAAAATATAACAATGACAAATACTACAAATACCTATATATAGGTTTACAGTTTGAAAAACCTGTATTAACAGGTTAATGAAAGAGAATACAAAAGAATTAGGACACTCAGGAGAATAAACAAAAACAGTCATTTTACTAAAATATTATATAACGACAGATCACACAGCTTGAGAGTCCAGATACATATCTAAACAATCATTTAAATACTACCTAATTTTATCTACAAATTTATGTATTAGCCAAAATGACTTACTAATTAAAACTCAACATTTTGAAATGTGATAGATTATTTTTGTAGACATCTTGATACTATTATTGAAAAAATAATTGTAAATTGGTAAAATTATAGAGCAGAATCTATTCAAATGTTTAAATATATTAAAATATTTTAAGTAGCTCATTGCAATATTATCTTCTTCATTAGTGAACATGTTCTTACTGTATTTATCTATAATAACAAGCATAGACTACCACAACTTAGAAAAACACTAACATCTGCTGCTTCAAATAATAAAATGTGTTTTTTAAAATAGGAATCCATGATCATGGTATAAAAGTGGTATAAAAGATTAAAAATTCCCCTGCAGCTCTGTCACCCAGTCTATTTTCCCCTACCAACCCCTCACAGTATATCTTAGGTATCCTTCCAGAGATACTAGCTACATCTACAAGCATATATATATATATAAATATTATACTTATTCCATACTTTTTTCCAATACTATTCATATTTTTATTCAATACTATTCATACTTTTTAATTCAATACTATTCATACTTTTATTTAATACTATTCATTGTTCTCTATCTTCCTTTTATGGCTTAACAATCATGTTCTCTCACATCAGTAACAAATTACTTCATACATTTCTTTATAATTTCATGTTTTTAATGACTTCATATATTTTTTCTTATAATTCATGGAGAAGCGTTGGCTTGCAAACCTCGATTTTAATAAAACTTCTTATCAAAATATTACACATACGCAGAAAAGGACACAAAACCTAAGTAATAAAGCTCCATAAAATACCACAAATTGGACATCTCTGTGAAATAATTACCCAGATAAAAAACAGCATATTATTATCAACACTCTAGAAGCCATACTCATGCTTCCTCCAAGTTACATAAATGGAATCATATCAGATGTATTCTACTTTGGTTTGGCTTCTTTCAATAATTATGATGTACATTACCCATGTTTTGCAGGCAGTAGATTGTACTTGCAATGAGAATGTACTTGCAAATTACTTAAATAATAATGAACTAGAAATGGGATATTTAATGTCATTTTAAGAGGACACTGTGTGTGCTAAGTGAATAAGCCAAAGAAAGAAGGACAAATGCCACATTATCTCACTTACATATGCAATCTAAAAAAGCTGAACTCACATTAGTAGAGAGTAGAAAAAGAGTCACCAGAGGCTGGGGGAGGGAGGAGTGAACAGGGAAAGGGGAGATGATGGTCAAAGTACAAAGTTTCAGACAGGAAGAATAGGTTCTGGTGATCTAACGCACAGCATGGCAACTACTGTAATGTATAATATTGTATTGTGACATTGTAAAATAGACATTTGGTCCTCAACCCCATTTCCTGGCATACAACTCTAAATTCCTAATAAATCTCCAAAATGATATATTCTGTATGCTAATGAGTTGACTGATGGCTGGCAGCCCCACTTTAGGATGGGGACTGGTCACCTGAAAGACCAAGGCATGATTAGAGGCTTATTATCCTTTGTAATATCCTATATAATAAACTAGTGAATCTCAGTAAACGTTCCCTTGAGTTCTGTGTGCTGCTCCAGCAAATTAATGAAATCCAAAAGGGGGGTTGTGGGAACCCCAACTTGAAGCTGGGCAATCAGAAGTTCCAGAGGCCTGACTTGCTGGTGTCTGAGGAGATCTTGTGGGACTGAGCCCTCAACCTGTGGGATCTGATGCCATCTCCCAGCAGACAGTGTTGAAACTGAGCTAAGTTGGAGAACACTGCAGACCTGACTGCTTGCTTGGCGTGGAAAAAAATTCCCCCCATTTGTGGCCACAGAAGCCTTCTATGTTGATTGTTGTGGTGTGAGCAGAGGAAAAACAGTTTTTCCACATTCCACCGTATACTTCAAAATAGCTAAAGGAATTTTAAATGCTCTTACCATAAAGAAATTGTAAGTATTGGAAGTGATGAATATGTTAACTAGCCAGATTTGATCATTCCATAATATATATGTATTAAAACATCACATTGTACACCATAAGTATATACAATTATTTGTTAAAAACAAGTTAAAAATGCAAAAAAATCTAAGTCAAAAGAAAGAAGAGCAGATGTTTTCTTTTGGTATTCTTCCTCTTGAAAAATTATTAGAAGCGTACATTCTTTTTCAAAAGAAATTAAAAACTCATCATCAAATTTAAAAAGCATCTGAAATTTCAGTCCTATCTTTTAGGTAAAAAGTTTTACAAGCTTACTTTCCATAAACTATCAAAATGATTTTGTCACTTTGTAAAGTGACAAAAATCTATGAGGAATAGTTTTCCATTACATTTTTATTAAGAAAAAGTTTGTATTTTACTGACAGAGAAAGATATCATTAGTTTTAAAACTATATTAAAACAGCTAAAGTTTTAGATCATTACAGCAGTCTTATAATGTAGGTCAGAAAACACTCTAATGTTATTTTTAAATACATTAATTTTAAATAATATCTTCTATATTGCATTTTTAAAACATCAATACATTCATATATTCTTCATCCTTAAGATTTCTTTTCCAGGAAAACCATTAACACATCTTCAAAAAAAATTTTTCGTAAGAAATTAAGACCTATAAAAAAGTCAAATAACCAAAGGCATTGAACTTCATACCTTAAATTCTAAGCAGGAGAGTTGTATAAATAGTTTATGCTAATAATAAATCCTACCTGGTAAGTTTCTACACAAAAATTTTAACTTGCAACAAGACAAAGAACATTTGACCAGGGGTTTAAAGGAATTCAAAATGACATGGTATTTAATACTCAGAAACATTCTGCATGAAAATACCTTAAAAATAACAAGAAAATGCCTATAAGGAACATCTGAACAGGTAAACATTTCCTTCCTGTTAATGTTTATGAGATTCATAATATGTTCTAGGCCATTTTATTTATGTACCTACACATACTTACTTGGTTTAATGTATTATCTGTCTTTAGTTCTTTGTGATTCGAGTACTGGATATATATTGGTTGGTTACGAAGATGAGGTGTCACAGCAGAATAGTAATTAACCATAGTAATAGCTGCTTCCTCGGTTGCTAATTCCAAAAATGCCTGAAAATTTAAGTAGCACAATTTTAATACTATAAATTCAAATAAAATTAATAGCTAAGCAATCTATTCAGCTGATTTTAATTAATTATCTAGAATATAATCTTTCAAGTTACTTTTAAATGTTCTAATAAGTAGAATTAGAAATCTCTTGTTGAAGTTTAGGTATACAGTTAAAGCTAACCTCAGAAGAAAACTGAGTACATGCTGCTTCTGCCTTCCACCTATGATTTTTCACACCCACAAAGCTATTCCCGCAACAAATGCTAGAGAAAACGTAAACATTTTCTAGCATCAGAATTTTACCACTTCTACCCTAGAGAATATAAGACTTCCAAGTCATTTAAAAAGCAGTATAATTGTATAGACAAAGAACAAAATTACAAATTAAATGTCAGATTAACCTTAAGTATATAAAAGGGAGTGTTAGATTTCATAAATTCTTCTAAATGGTATCATTTAACATTTTTAAATAAAATTTCATATTCTCATAAAGCTTAAGATGCGACTACTACCCCTACTGATTTCTGATATCAAAGAACAGAGCCACAGTAAAAGAAATACTTCATTTGTATTTTCCACAATTTCGTAACAATTACTCAATTAGAGCCCTAAAGTGAATTCAAAAGGCAAAGCTTAAAAACTATAGTGATTCATTCACTTTGGCTACCTAGCATTAGTTTCCCACAGACATCTACTCAAAAAAGTGAGAATAAGACTTCTGTTCTTTAAGGAAAATAACCTACTATTTTCTCCCTTTTACAATTAATTCACACCTGCTGGATAGTTTGGGGTTTAACATTTCATAAACCCCGAAAGAAATGTACCTGATTTTTTCCTTTCAGCATAAGGATGTTGGTCACCTTACCAAAAGGTAAGCCTAAAGCAATAACTTCAGTTTCTGTTACTTCCCCAGGTAATTTTCGAATATGAAGTACACGAGAAGGAGCACCATCCATTTTATCTTCTCCTTTAAATTTTTTACTATCATTACCATTGGCTGAAAGACATTAAAAAACAGTCTTTATATATCAACAATAAAAGAATGTATGAATTTTCCTATTTGTGTAAAAAAACTACAAATTTCTAAAAAGAACTTAGAAACATAGCTGAGAATACTTAAGTAATTCTTGAAAATTCAAACGCTAGGCTTTCAAAGGAATAAAATCATATCCACCTATTATTATTAAATGAAATTATCAATTAGTTAAGATTGCTGTTAATGTTTCTCAACAGTACTATAAAAAGTAATTATTAATAAGCAACAACATTAAAATGTAATCTCATAAAGAAACTGTCCAATGACTAAGAATACAATCACAGTCATGTGCCACATAACTACATTTTGGTCACTGACAGGCCGCATATACAATGGTGGTCCGATAAGATTATAATACCATATTTTTATTGTACCTTTTCTGTTTAGATACATCGATACTTACTACTGTGTTACAACTGCCTCCAGTATTCAGAACAGTATCATGCTGTCAAGTTTGTTGCCTAGGAGCAAAAGGCTACATATACCATATAGCCTACGTGTGTAGCAGGTTTGTGTAAATGTACTCTATGACATTTATGCAGTGACAAAATTACCTAACAATGCATTTCTCCGAGGATATCCCCATCGCTATTCCCAAGATCTATGACTGTATCTTGTAATTTAATCATCTTATAATGAACTAATATGAACATTTTTAAAAAGTGAAAAAACTGGGTTGACAAAAATTAGGAAGATTATAATTTTACCTGAGAAATTATAAATTGTTTGATTTGAAAAATGTACTTGAAGGTGGGATCAAAGAATGTAACGTTTATAAAAATGATAATGCAGTCAATCCATATTATGGCTTATCTAATACTATTACCATCTAACCTACCTAATATTTTGTGACTATTAACATCAATATACTCTAAATCACTCATGAACTTAATTACCTTATTCTGTTACCGTGAGATTTAAAGTAACATAATTCAATCAACAAATTAGTTAACTGTCTTCATTCCAAATCTTCACCAAAAAATAAAAATATTATTCAAAATGCCTATAAAATAGGTAATATTTAAATACAGTTGTTTGAAGGACTTGCAGTATATCTACTATGCCAGATCAATGGTTCTTAGTCTTTTAGGTTCTCAAGGATATTTCTGAGACTGTAGCTAAAATAAAAGATCTTGACACATTCAGAAATATACATGTATACTCCATTTTGTATGAAACTTTAGGTAATTTATGGTATTTCCCAAAACATTCGACACAATCTATAAACAATATAATGTGTTTGTGTATATTCAACAATATCTATAAGACTGTCAAATTATCTTGGTCTCCAAAGTATCTTCAAAATTAATTCACTCATTAATTCCTTAAACATTTACTGGGTATGCAGGGATGTGTTTAGCAATGTTTTACGTTCTGAGGGTACAGCAGAGTGAACAAGACGATTATCATTCCTGATACCTTATAGTGGGGAGCTGGACTAACTAGTAACTAAACCAGATACTTTCTACGGTATGTGCTATGAGGTAAAACAGTGATGTGCTTAAAAGTGACTTTGTCTAGGACTGGAAGATGATAGTAGTAATGACTTCACTGGATGATCAGAGAAGGTATCTCTAAGAGATAATATATGGACTCAAGTTATACTTAAGTCATATTTTACTCTAGGAGTTTCACTTACATTTATATACTTGAACGGCCAGCCAATGCATTTAAAAATCCCCTTAGGTTGTCTTTGTACAGAAGAGTAAGCTCTGGCTTCTGAATATATTACCCTGAAAATCTTGGCTGGCTAGCTCTTCACCACTCCAGAAATATGAAAAAACTACAGGAAGCTATCACATGTCCTTCCACTACTGACAAAGATTTGTGTGTGCACAGAGCACCTGAATTTGTCAAAAGGAAGAGACTGAATTTTGCATTTTGTAGTATTTTATCTAACAAAATCATCTCTAGGCCCATTAATTGAAAATATAAGCTAAAGCAAAGAATCCAAAAAATACACATATACTTTAAAACATGTAATTGGCACACACAACAATCGGCATCAGTCAACAAGGAACACATATTCTTCTGATACAGGACTAAGACCTTTTTTTGACAAAGCAGTCTGAGTACTGAAACTTGATAATTTGTTCTTGTTCATTAGTTTGTTTGAATAACAAGAACAAATACTTCACAAGCCAACCTAAAGCCCCATGTGTTATAGGTTACGGTATCAGGATACTCAAAAAAGCAAATTTCAGTTTCTCCTAATTTGGTCTGTCCTTTTCCTTCTGGGAGAAAGACAAGGGGAAAAAAAAGACCAATAAAGATACTACCTATCACTGTACCCATAAGGAGAAAAAAGGCTTCCCCTTTCAAATGATTTTCCGAAAATAATTCCCAAAAGGCAAAAGCCTGCCTAAACCTATTATTAAGGAAACTAAATAATTTACTTTGGATTTGCGTTGGATGTTTTCTGGATGGTGGATGTTGAGCAGAAGTAAAACAGCTGAATAACACAGAAAGAAGGTAGGAAACTTACGAGAATCAAAGGATAAGACAAAGATCTTGACTTCTTGGAAAAATAGAGAAAAGATGTAATTTTATTTTGCATCAATATTTAACATTCACTGCTATTCTACTACATGCCAGGCAATTTACAACTCTCAGATTGCTATCATCATGACCTATCAACTCCATTTACAGGTAACAATTAGTTAAATGCCCAAGATTAGATAGTTACTAAGTGGTATAGATAGGAAGTAGCAGAGAAAGGATTAAACTTAGGGAGCATGATTCCATAGTCTGTGCTCTTCAACAACTACACTATAGAAGGATCTCAAAAACAAACTTTACATTACATACAGGATGCCTAAAAAAGATCTGTCCTTTTCTACCAAAGACCAAGCCAGTTACTGTAGTAAACTATCAACATTTACACTACCTGACACGTGTCTCAGTTAGTTAATAGCTTCCATGGGGTGACTACTAAGTATTAATCTTAGTGCCAAATATTATAAAAAGTCTTCATTTTAAATAAATGATACTATGAGAATGTGAAACTGGGAATGGGGGCTCCTTTAATAATATAACAAAGCCTATTTTCAAATATAAAAACACTTCAGTAACACCAAAAAAGGGTCCAAAAATGTGTGGTTCACAGCTTATGTTAGGTCTGTCTGTGTTACAGTTCTACGATTCTTCAGCATCTTCCCACGATCCTTAATGGGAAAGGTTTACTGGGGGAATGAAAGAGATCTTTCCCTTCCATTCCTCCAGTAAACCCAGAACTTTTGTTTGGATGTGTAAAACCAGTAATAATTCAAACGTTTATGTTCAGTTAAGAAGGCATGAGGTAATGCTTTTATTTATGCATATACATTTTATTCATTGCATATGAATGTAAAAATCTTTAAGCACACCATTTTCCATATATTATTCAACTCTTTTAAAGTCTCTTGCTTAGGGAAGATGTTCATGTAATCACGGATTCAAAGCAAACAAAATTTTAAAATGGTTTCCACTTGAATACTTCTCTTCCAAACTCAAAACCAGTTTTTTACCCCAATTCTAAAGCCAGGATCTTCCCCTCTGATCAGTACATCACTTTTCTCCTGCTGACTGACCTTTGTTCTCCACTAGCTTTTA
The DNA here is from genome assembly GCF_006542625.1 of Nomascus leucogenys. Lineage (NCBI taxonomy): Eukaryota > Metazoa > Chordata > Mammalia > Primates > Hylobatidae > Nomascus > Nomascus leucogenys. The sequence goes on from NC_044392.1 coordinate 78,074,284, forward strand.
CTAGCAATATTTACATAAATGGGTGTCAGCAAGATCATGGGTAATTTGTTAAATCACCACATCTATCAGTCAGCAAGGAACTGTGAACCCTCTCTTCCTCACCGAATATCTCTGTTCTAATAGCACCCCTAAAAATTTCCATTTCTACTTTTCTAATTTCCCCCGACTCATTTGATACTTGCTTTGAATCCTGATTACTCATTCATTCCCCAAAATTGTTAGTTTCCCATGCTGTTTTTGTTCCGATACTCTACCTAACTTTACTTATTAAATATAAACACTCTAGCACTGGGTTTCACAATATCTATCTTATCTATCTATCTATCTATCTATCTATCTAAGACAGAGTTTTGCTGTATTGCCAGGCTGGAGTGCAGTGACGTGATCTTGGTTGACTACAACCGCCACTTCCCAGGTTTAAGTGATTCTCGTGTCACAGCCTCCCACGTAGCTGGGAATTCAGGCATGCACCACCACACCCAGCTAATTTTTGTATTTTCAGTAGAGATGGGGTTTCACCATGTTGGCCAGGCTGGTCTCGAACTCCTGGCCTCAAGTGATCCATCCACCTGCCTCAGCCTCCCAAAGTGCTGAAATACAGGCATGAGCCACAGCACCTGGCCTACTTTCTCATATAATTTGTAAATTATTTTAGTCCTACTCATTCACCGTTATACTTTCAACTGTGTACAAATATAAAATACAACACTGCAAAACCTTATACTTCTGTCCAATGAAAACCAGTGACAAAACTTAAGTACATCTTCATTCTCCAAGTCTTTCAGAGACACACATTTATAAAAGTCTTCCTAACTCTCTTTATCAAATATGAAACTGAGAGGCAAAGCAGTTTTAATTCTAAGCAGTTTTAGACTTCAAGGCAGTGTTTTCTAGCTTTAGAAAAACAAAAAACAAAATAAAAAGGCTCTAAGCTAAGAAAAAAAATGAATGCTGCTACTCTTTCCTGTATGAGAAACAAATTCCAAAGAAGAGTTAACGAGAAAAAAAGCAGGTAGATGCAAATAGGTGGTACTTCTGTTATTCTGTTGGCTGTTTCTGCAACAGCCACCACACAAAAAGCCTCACTAGGTTTCTGTAAAAGGTAACTATTAACTCTTGTCTTTCCAAGTAGTTGTGTGGCCTAGTTGTCAAAAGTATATTAGGCATGAGCTGGAAAAACACAGAAGGCACCTAGAGAAGGCTCTCACTACCTTTATATACAAGAAGATAACTTGTTAAAACCCTCATAAATAGTAACACTATGAAATAAGGCTCTCACTACCTTTATATGCAAGAAGATGAGTTGTTAAAACCTTCATAAATAGTGAAACTATGAAATAATCTACTGGAATACTTTCAAAACATTATAGCAAAACGAAATGACATCACCCCAAAAATATGTCTGTAAAAGTTAAAATGAAAATCTTAAAAGAGTTCTAAGTAAAATGTTCCAGACTCTATGGAATGGTTTAACTGCTTTCAGGTAGAGCAAAATGTCATGTTTAGCAATAATTTTCAAAAAATCCTGCTATTACAGAGCAACAATCAGCACTGGCACAAATATGTATACCTAAAGATTTTTTAAATTATAAATTCCAATTTGTATAATACAGTAGTATATAGCTGTTAAGCTATATACTCAGGTCAGGTTTGCATTTGTCAAGAAACTTATTTCATCTAAGTTGTTGGATTACTAAGTTGTTGGATTTGTTAGCCTTAACAACATTAGTAATATTGACTTATTTTCCTATTATATTCTATATATCTCTTTTATTGAAAGTGCTATCTCTACTTTATATTATTTATGTTATACTATTATACTCTGTATATTTCCACTTTCTCTGAAAGTGATTATCTCGACTTTGATTTCCAGTATTGGTAATTTATGTCTTTTTTCTTGGTCAGTCTTAAATAGGGAGTTTTAAACTTTTTTTGTAATATAGGTATTTGAAGACCTACTTTTCACCATACACACCCTTGGGTCGTATCCAACAAATTTTGATATATTTTCATTCAGTCAAAAATATGTCCTTGTGGTATCCATGCATTGTTCACAACTGTGTAATTTCTAATATTTGGTACTTTCCTAGATGTCTATTTTTGATTTCTAATTTAATTCCACTATAGTCAGCCAGATAGTACATGAGCTGTCAATCATTTGAAATTTATTGAGTTATTTTATAATCCAATATAAGGTCTATCATTGTGAATGTTCTATGTACACCTGAAGTTATTTTACAGTTACTGGGTATAGTTTTATAAATGTGAGTTAAGCCAACATGATAGCACTTTTCAAATTATGTATCTTTTTATTTGGGGGATAGGACTGTAACTGTCCTATCAATTACCATAAATTATGTTTTAAAAAATCAGGCTACGATTGTGGATTTCTGTTTCTCTACTTAGTTCTGTGATGTTTTTCTTAATATACTTTAATTTGTTATTATTGGCATACAAATTAAGAAATGTTTTCTGATAAACTGACCCTTCAGCATTGTGAAATATGCTTTTTTTATATCTGGTAATACTTCTTGTCTTAAATTTTTCTCTGTCTAGTAACATAATCATTTCAACTTTCTTGTGCTTACTGTTCGCACGGAATATCATTTTCCATCTTTTTACTTTCAACCTGCATCTTGGTATTTCCACTTGACCCTCATATAGACAGCGTAGTTAAGCCTTGCTTTTTAATCAAGTCTGACAATCTTTGTCTTTTAACTGGATTACTTAGACAAGTAATATCCAAAAGAAATGCAATGCAAACACATGAGTAAATTTTCAGAGACATTTTTCAGAGTAAGTTTAGGTACGCAGCAAAATGGAGAGGAAGGCAGAGAGATTTCCCTGCCTCCTGCCCCAAATAGCCTCCCCTTTATCAACATCTCCCACCAGATGGCACATTGTTACAACTGATGAACCTACACTGACACATTATAATCACTCAAAGTCTGTAGTTACCTCCGGGTTCACTCCAAGTGTCTTACATTCTATGGGTTTGGAAAAATGTATGACATGTATCTATCATTATAGTATCATGCAGAATATTTTCATTGCCCTAAAATCCTCTGTACTCCACCAATTCATCCCTCCCTCAACCCCCAAACCCTAGCAACGACTGATTTTTACTGTCTCCATAATTTTGCTTTTTCCAGAATGTCATATTCATATAGTTGGAATCATATGGTATGTAGAATTTTCAGAGTGGCTTCTTTTACTTAGTAATATACACTGAAGGTTCTCCATGGCTTGATAGTTCATTTCCATTTAGTGCTGATTAACATTATACTGTCTGAATATATACCACAGTTTATTTGGCCATTCACCTACTGAAGGACTTCTTGGTTGCTGTGAAGTTCTGGCAACTATAAAGAAAGGTGCTAAAAACGTCCATGTGCTACTTTCTGCGCAGACTAAGTTTTCAACTCCTTTAGGCAAATTCCAGGGAGCACAACTGCTGGATCATACAATAAAAGTATATTTGGGATGGAGTCTCGCTCTTGTTGCCCAGGGTGGAGTGAAATGGCACAATCTTGGCTCACTGCAACCTCCACCTCCTGGGTTCAAGCGATTCTCCTGCTTCAGCTTCCTGAGTAGCTGGGATTAAAGGCATGCACCACCACGCCTGGCTAATTTTGTGTTTTTTAGTAGAGATGGGGTTTCTCCATGTTGGCCAGGCTGGTTTTGAACTCCCGACCTCAGGTGATCCGCCCGTCTTGCTTCCCAAAGTGCTGGAATTACAGGCGTGAGCCACTGTGCCTGGCCATATAGTTTTCTAAGAAATTGCCAAATTGTCTTCCAAAGTGGCTGTAATACTCTGCATTCCACCGAGCAATAAGTGAGAGTTCCTGTTGCTCCACATCCTTGCCAGCATTTGGTGTTACCAATGTTCTGAAGTATGGCCATTCTAGTATGTGCACATGTATTTAAATTATAAAATTTGACAAGTTTTGACATATATATATGTCCATAAAACCACCATCACAATAATTTATATGTCCATCACCCCTGAGTTTTCTTGTGTCCCTTTGCCACCCCTCCTGCCTGTCCTTTCCCACTCTTAAACTCCTAGGAACCACGAATTTGCTTTAGATTAGTTTGCATTTCCTAGAGTTTTATATAAATGGAATCATACAGGATGCATTCTTTTTTTCTCCCATCTTTTACATAACATAATTGTTTGGAGATTCACTCTTGCTGTTGTGTGTATCAACAGCTCATTCTATATGGCTGCTGTATTCCACTGTACGGAAAAGCATATGATGCCAAAACAGCAATCTACTCATTAATTCATCTGTTGATGAATGTTTGTTTCACATTTTGGTGATTACAAATAAAATGGCTATGAACATAAACATGAGAGTTTTTTAATGAACAGATGCCTTCATTTCTCTTGGGTAAATGCTTAGGAGACAAATAACCTGGATCATGGAGAAACTACCAAATTGTTTTCCAAAGTACTATGATTTTACATTCCCATCTGCAGTATTGTGAATATTATGATTCTTCCACATGCTTCCCAACTCATGCTTTCCAAGATGGCACTCTTTTTAATTTTAGTCACTATTAATAGGTTTGTAATATTATCTCACTGTAGTTTTAATTTTCATTTCCCTAATGACTAATGATGCTGGTCAGCTTTTTCATGTGCTTACTTACCATCTGTGTATCTTTTGTGCTGTACTACCTGTTCAAATATTTTGGCCAATTCATTGAGTGGTTTGTTGCTTGACTGTTGATTTTACATATACTGAATCTTTTAATATTCTGGATATAAGTCCTTTATCAGCTATATGCTTTGTTATGATGTTCTTCCAGTTTATGGCTTGTCTTTTTATTCCCTAAGTTTCTTCTGAATGGCAGAAGATTTTAATTCTGATGTCAAATTCCATTTTTTAATAGATTGTGCTTTTAGGGTCATATCAAATACATTTCTGCTTAATCCAAAGTCACAAAGATTTTCTGTATTTTTTTCTAGAGGTTTTATAATTTTTGGTTTTACACTTAGGCCATGATGCATTTGGAGTTAATTTTCATATGTAGTGTGAGATACAGATCCAAGATCATTTTTTTGCAATGGATAGATCCAACTGCTATAGCACCCTTTGTTGAAGTCTACTTTTTCTCCACTGAACTGACTTTGCATCTTTGTCAAAAATCAGTTATCCATAATTGTGTGAGTTAACTTCCGAACTCTCTGCTCTGTCTCACTGACCTGTTTATCTCTCTTTATGTCATTATGATGCTATTTTTAATTACCGTAGCTTTGCAGTAATTCTTGAAAACAGGTAGTCAATGTTCCAATTTTTCCTCTATTGGCTTTTCGTTATACTTCTTTATATCTTTTTAAACGAGATTACACTTAGAATTTTGATATACAACCTTAACAGAATCTTTTTATGTTAGAGTTGACACTGTATATCGCTTCAGGTAAAATATAAGAACCTTACCACTTAAGAATTCCATTTATCTTCACTTTGTACTAACTGTTGTCATATAAACATCCATTTACATAATAAACTCCATAATACAAAGTTCCTGTTTACATAAAGGCTTTCAAAGAAACTGATAGGAAGAGAGCCCTTTTAAAATTTATACACATATTAACCATTCCCAGTACTCCTCTTATCCCCTGCAGAGCCAAGTTATCTAATGTCATCCCATTCAGTCTAAAGAAATTCGCTTTTTTTTTCCCCTTTAAGACAAGGTGTTGGTTTCCTGTTAGACGTTTTTTTCGTGGCTGTTTAGATTTGCTCTTCCTTTCTAGTTTTCAATATTTTGACTACTATGTGTCTAAGTATGGTTCTTTTTATTTAGCCTACATGAGGAGTTTACCTGAGCTTCTCAGGAATGTAAGTTGATATATTTTATTCAAATTTTAGAAGTTCTCAGTCATTACTCTCTCAAACAGATACATGTTTTTTCCCCCACATTCTCACTCTGAAATTCAAATTATATGTCAGACTGCTTCATTGTCCATTAGGTATACTTTCTCCTCTCTGACAGATTTAATCACTGTATTCATCTGTATTGAAGTTCACTAACATTTCTTCTATTGTCTCCAATCTGCTATTAGTTCCAACCAGTGAAATCAGTCCCAACTATTTCAAAAACTGTATTTTTCAATTAGAATATTTCTACATGCTTTCTTTATAGTTTTTTTTATCTCTTAAGCACACTCCTCCATCACTCATTATTTCAATCTTTTCCTTTACAGCTTAAAATACTTATCGTCCTTGTCTGCTAATTCTAACTCTAGGTTATTTTGGAATCTGTTCCTATTAAATGTGTCTTTATATTTCATGGGTTACTTTCCTGCTTCTTCACATCACTTGTAATTTTTGTTGGTATGCTAGATATTATGGAAGATAGTTGCAGGAAAACTATATCATGTCTTTCTTGGGGGTGTTGTTTTGTTTTGGAAGGCAACTAAATTACTGGTTAATCTTTCATCAGTTACTGGTTAGATTAACTGGTGAATCCCTTCACTTCCTATCGGGTTAGGTTTTTGGTTTTTATCTCAGTCTTATAGATGGCACTTCCTATAGGGTGTGATCCTTTCTATTCAGGTCCAGGCTTTCTGTAGTCTAAATTGAGTGTTTGAAGTACCCTGCAAGATGTCTGGATTCTGACTTCTCAGAACTCCAATGTTTCACAGTACTGTGCAACCTATGGAATCACCATTTAGCCCCAGAGCAGACAATTTCTGATAGACCTGGCAAAGCCTCAACCTGCACACATGTAACCCAGTCATTATCCAAAACTCTGAATGAAGTGAATGACCACACTAAATTCTGCCCCCCTGCTCTATTCCTAAACCCCTGGACAGCTCTCTTTTCTCCAGGACTTCTCCATAAATTCCAAATGATTGAGCAGCTCTGACACCCACTCTTGGTCTCCTCAGCTCAGTGAGACCTGTATGGGCTCTCCATTTCTCTGTGGTTTAGAGCAGTAAAATAGTCCAAGGCAGAAAGCCAGAGTGTTCATGATACTTACCTCACGTGCACCCCTTCTCTCAAGGATGATCTTATACCGTCTGCTCATCACTTCCAAACAACAGTTGTTCCACGTATTGTATTCAGTTACATAGTTTTTGGTTTTGGGGAGAGACTGAAAAAAGGGCCAAGGCTGCTACTAGTTACTCTGTCACTGGCCCTAAATATTTGGAAACTAATTCCCAATTAATTTCCCATTATCAATCACAGTATGCATTATAAAAACAAAAAGAGAAACTGAAAAACCAGAGTTGCACACTTCTATTTGTTCAATTATGTGTACATGGTACTTTGACTATCAAAATCAAGGCCCAGTGATTTTGCTTTGTAATCATTACATAGCAAAATCAATGATAATGACCTGCTGACAAATTTATCTTCACATCATGACTACTATCTGTTAAGTCCTTATAATTTTTAGTTAACTGAATTGTCAGAGATATGTGTTTGTGTGTGTCAAGATGTACGTATACATAAGCACAGCTACCTAAGGGAAATCAAAATGTCTTCTAGTCTTTCATGATCCTTTTATTGCCAAATATAATTTGTTCCTCAAGCAAATAATTCAAAGTTAAAATACAGAAAAAGGAACTTTGGTTTCAGGTAAATAATGTAAACTGTGGAGTTGTGAGGTAAATTCATTTGATAATAATAATAATCAAATTCAAAATTTGGCCCATTCAGATGAGAACATGTCAATTCAAGCAAAACTAAATACAAAAAAAAAAATTTGGCCCATCAGCCATAAAACTAAGGTCTAAAATTTGGTCTATATTGTTTTACTGACAGATGATACAAACAACATTATTTCAGACATATACAATTTTTTTTTAACTCTAACTTTGAAGATTAAAACAAATCATCTTAAATGCAGGTAGACAACATAAAAGGATCAACTCAGAATTAAAATACTGTTTTCAGCAAAAAATTAGTTAAAACCATTGCAACCATAGTTGCAATGCAACTGCACAGTTATTCAAACCAGCCAGTGACATTTTAGCTTTTTTGAAAATGTTATGTGTTTACAAAAATATGAATGGACTAATACTTAAACTAGCTAAAATCAACTGTTTTGCCTTGGTTATGTATATTTACATACATGGATATTAGTATTTAAAATAGGTTAAATCAATACTGGCTGATTTTAAAAATCAGTACAAACAACCATAGTTGCATTGGTTTTAAACAACTATGTAGCTGAATTCTTTGGTTTTTACTTAAAATTTGGGTTTTAGGGTTTGTGGCATAAATACTTAAAGTAAAAATATTATATGACACACAAACACAAAAAATAAAAACAAAATAAAAATACCAGAGGGGCACATGAAGGGACTATAATGTGAGAAAGAATTACATTTGTGGTTCAAAAATGGAAAGCAATCAAACTTAAGAGTAACTTGTTCACCAAAGTTACCAACTTCATGTGTTTTTTTTTTTTTCACTCAGCTCATATATACTTTAGTAAAATTTACTCTAGAATGTTTCAACACAGCATTTAAAAAGAGGCTGGGCGCGGTGGCTCACGCTTGTAATCCCAGCACTTTGGGAGGCTGAGGCGGGCGGATCACAAGGTCAGGAGATCGACGCCATCCTGGCTAACATGGTGAAACCCTGTCTCTGCTAAAAATACAAAAAATTAGCCAGACGCGGTGGCAGGCGCCTGTAGTCCCAGCTACTCGGGAGGCTGAGGCAGGAGAATGGCATGAACCCAGGAGGCAGAGCTTGCAGTGAGCCGACATAGTGCCACTGCAGTCTGGCCTGGGCAAAAGAGCGAGACTCCGTCTCGAAAAAAATAAATAAATAAAAATAAATAAAAAGAAAGGCTTTCCTGGTATAACAGAATTAAATTTGAGTTTTAACATTCTGCCCCCTAAAATGGCAAATGACAGAGTGCTAAGAGAGTAACACTTACCTGTAACTACCATGCTGCTCATATTAGAGTTTGGACTACTGAGAACACTGCCTGAGAGTAGTTCGTCAGATCCTCTCTATAAAAACAAAAACAAATTAGCATAAGACATCTTTAAATTAAAAAATATTAATCTAAAAGCCTTTCACTTAAATGTCAAATGTTACACTATTAGGAATAGTTAAAAATGTTAATCCCTATAATAACAAATTAACTTCATCCCTCTCCTCTCCCATCTATCCCTCTCCCATTCTCACAAAGGCAACAGTGTTCCCTTCCCTTCTTTAATCTAAGTCCAAAAGACAATAAATAGAAAAAGTGATTAGATTCTATAAGCAAAAGCTTTGGAAAGCTATCTCAATTGTTTACAAACAAACCAAAGCCACACTAGCTAGACTTTCTCAGAAATGTTCTATAAATCCTCCATCCCAATGGTCCTTTATTCATCCAGATAATTCAGGTCTTTAGAAAATTAGAACTTCATTCTGGTGAGTTAGATATCAATATCATCATCATCAAAATTAAACAGCTATATACTTCAGTGGCTAGAACACTGAAAGCAAAGGCAAAATCTTTGGAATAAGAGATTTCTGTAAAAAATAAAGTCATGTCTTAAAATTCTTTAGAGAAAAGGTTATACATTCATCTCTTTGGGAACTGCACAGTTGTTCAAACCAGCCAGTGACATTTTAGCTATTTTGAAAATGTTATGTATTTACAAAAATATGAATGGACTAATATTTAAACTAGCTAAAATCAACTGTTTTGCCTTGGTTATGTATATTTACACACATGGATATTAGTATTTAAAATAGGTTAAATCAATACTGGCTGATTTAAAAAATCAGTACAAAGAAGTTAAATGCAACCATCAAAATGAAAAAAAATGTGCAAAAGAGATAATGAATTATCAAAGCATTTCAGAAAGTCCAAAAAATCCAAATAAACCATAAGCTTTACGCTAATTTGTATTTAAACTCATAATGAATAAACTGTACTACAACAAATATGAGAACAGTAAACAGATATCCATAGGTTGTCTCCCTTAAATATTTTAAGAGCTTTCTACTTATTAGCGTCAAATGCACAGAAAAAAAAAAAAAAAGAAAAATACAACCAGTTTCAAGCCATGTTGATACCGTATTTACACCAAGCCTAATTTCTTAACCAATTTCTAATCAAGATATGGAAGATGTGGCATGGCATAGTTTTATAAGAACATGATGAGCAGAACTGTATACGTTACTGATTCTCACAGTGTAGTCCCTAAGATCTAATTGAATACTCTAGTGATTCTCAAAGTGTGGTCCCTAATCCTACGATTAGACCTGGAAACTTACTGACAGTACATGTTCTCAGGTCCAATCCCAGACCTACTGAATAAGAAACTCTGAGGGTGGGATCTAAAAACCCAGGTTTTAAAAAAAAATCCTCAAGTGTTTCTGATGCATGCTAAAGTTTAAGAACCACTGATACACATTATTGGCTCATTATCAACAACAGAAAATGTTTCCTAGCTTTCTTCATGTTTTCATGACAAGTAGAAAATATGGTATTAAGAAAGGGTGCTCTGGAGCTCAGCTTCCACTTATCAGTTAGGTAACAGTACTTAATCATTCTAAGCCTGAAGTTCTTTATTTGTTAAATAGGGATAACATCTACATCACAGCCGTTAGGATTAAATTAAATAATACACGAACAGTGATTACCGGGCAAAGTGCCTGGCTCACATCAGTAGTGCTCACTATAATATTCCCAAGTGTCAACCAAGTACAGCGTCCCCACATATTTATTAACTAAGTAAGTGAATTAACGTTATTATTAACTGTTACATATTTTTTGGCCTTTGTTCTCAGACCAAAGAAACTGAAGGTCAAGTTACTCCGCATACAAAACCAAAGTTGGCCCCTCACCACAGGATAGAGAAATAAACCCAGCCCTTCCATAAATCCACAGAAGTCCAGATCAGATATTCTAAAAGTAACAAACAACAAAACTTAAGTGATGCTTAAAGTTATACTCACCTGAACAAAATTCCTAATCAAGTAAAATATTGTTAATGCTTTGTTTCCAAGTTTGCAAAAACACTTTAACTCTCCTAGTTTTCAAAAATATACCTGACCTCTTTTCAAATGTATTATTATCAGCTTATTCTTTTGATGTTTGACTATTTGTGAATTCAAATCCTTCCATACACCTAGAGTATTCCACTGTAAAACTTGTGATTGCAGTGGATCACAGGTAATTTTGGAAGACGATAGGTGGGGAATCTTGGGTCTACTCAAGTAGAAAAGCAAGCCTCTAATACTGACTTGTGGTGTGCTATGAAGGACACTCTTCCTCCTTCCTGCAATGCATCTTTATGCATAGAAAAGTCTTTCCATTTTTTTTAAGTTTGTATTTATGAACTTTTTCTTCCTCAAACGATTTCATACCTGCTGTTAAGAGAGCAGATTTAACAGCCTTCATTACTGAGAATAATGTCAAATTATTTGCAATTTTGAGATTTTACAAAAATTACTGGAGTATTTTTCCAACTTACATTTTTTTTTTAAAAAGCAATTATGCCTGTCTTTGCACTGAGCAAAAAGCTTACCACTATTATGACCAAAAGAAGTGATTCAGCACTACTGATAAATGTTAACATTACCACATTAACTGACAGAATAATTTCACCTGAATTATTTCAGCCTGGTCATTTAACTTACAATGCATATGAAATAAATGATCAATGGTAGTGATTGATGACTGCCCCACATTAATGACTGTTGAAACAAATCAAATTAGTGGTACTTAGAATCAAAATACTTACTAAAGAATACGTGCTCTTTAAAAAATTTTTAATTCATCTAAGAATGATATCAATTTTAGATTCACCTAAAAGAAATTAAATGTTAAGACTAGCATAGTTATCTCTTATTAAATCTGACCACAGAAACTTTTCTTCCTGAGTAATATCAATGACCATTTCAAGAGAAACTAACATTCCACAGAAACAAGAAAATGCAGAAATAGGAAGATACACCCTACACGTCAGAGAAAGAAACCACTTAAAAAAAAAATGTGCAACAGTAAGTACAGATTAAAGGCCATCTGGCACTCATTTCATTGTTAGAAATTTCTTGTTTTTTATTCTCATGGTTATTAGATACTCTGTTTATCATAATAGTCTAGTCCAACTATTAATACCATGTATCACTTTCAGGTGGAAGAGCTGCCAGGTCTGCCAAGAAGGCAACCAAGGACTGAAGGCTGAGGGTGACAAGAGTCTCTGGGCCCTGCTATGGTTTGGGACTGAGAACTAACCAAACATTTTCTCCTCTGGAGATGTCAGCCTAGGGAAACATGACAGAAAGACACAGGGCAAGGACAGAAATATTAAGTTCCTGAGGAAAAGCAGATTATCAGAGAGGAAGAAAGGTATGTACCCAGGTGAGTATTCCTGGTCTCCTTAAACAGAGGTGCCACCAAGATGATGAAGAGGTGGACTGAATACCACTTACCTATTAAAGGCTGGCAAAAGCCCTGACTCACGCAACCAATAAAAATAGAGAACACAATGGTACAATGAAGAGGATCAGTAAAATCAAAAGCTGACTTTTTTTAAAAAAGACAACGAAATAGACAACTACAGGGAAAACATTTTTTAAACAAGGAGAGCACAATCACACATCAACAGACCACATAGCCAAGAACAAAAGCCTAGGGATTAGTGAAGCAACAATGTGAAAGAAACTTGGCCCAGTGAATAACCTTATGGAGCAGATTGATACCACTTTCTTATACCAGCAGGACTTTTGCTGACAGAAAAAGAAACAAACAAAATAAACCTTCTGTTTATGCCACTATGTTCTGCATTTTGTTACGATTGTTTTTTCAGCCTTCACCTTATGATATATACACCTGAAATATGAAAAAGTCACTACAGAGATTTCAATTTAATTGACTATCTTAATAAGGGCAAAAAAATAAAACCAGATCCCTATTAAATACAATACACAAAAGTAATTTTCTGATAAACATAAAAAGCAAAATTTTTTAAAATTTCAGAAGAAAATATAATATCTTTATGAACTATTGAGTATGTGAGGATTTTTAAATTAAGACACAAGAAAACTGAACATGAAAGAAAATACTGATAAATTCTACTACAAAAATCTCTTTATAAGAAACCATATCACAGCAACAGTTGAAAAGCTAAAAACTGTTATTAGGGATTGCCTTCAAGACTTCCAGCAATAAACATGGAAGATGTCCAGAAGAGCAAAGGAAAATTTGGAATGTGTAAAGAATGGGATCATATAAATTATTTTTATCTAAGATCCAAAGGGAATCTGTGGCCACATTAAAACTCTATACATCAAGAATCTGTATTAATCCGCAACAATATGCACTGGGAACTAGTGGCGGGGGGAGGGAGAAAGGATTGTAAATCTAATTGTTGAGTACTGAGCTCACTCTCTGGCTGACAGGATCACTTGTACTGCAAACCTCAGCTTCATGCCATATACCCATGTAACAAACCTGCACATGTAACCCTGAATCTAAAGTAAAGTAAAGTAGGAAGGGAAGGAGGGAGGGATGGATGGAGGGAGGGAGGGAGGTAGGGAGACAGACAGAGAAGACAGCATAAAGAAGTGACAAGGCAAGCTACAAACTGGGAAAAGACACCAGCAACACAAATAACCAAAAGACAATCAGTAACTGTAAAACACACACTTTTTTTTTTCCCCAGACAACGTCTTGCTCTGTCACCAAGCCAGAGTGCAATGGAATGATCATAGCTCACTGCCTCAAACTCCTGAGCCCCACAAGCAATCCTCCTCCTTCAGCCTCCCAAATAGCTGAGATTACAGACGCAAGCCACTGCCCCCAGCAATTTTTCAAAACTACAAAATCAGTTAAATAATAAACTCACATTTTTATGAAGCAAAAAACACAAATAGGCATTTAACCGAATTTCACGAAAGAGAAACATCCATGGCCATAAATGTGGGGAAAAAAAAAGATGTAAGACCTCATTAATAATCAGGGAAAGACAAAGGAAGACCAGAGAATATACTATACACCAAATTGTTAAAAATTAAGAAATTAAATACCTAGCCAACTGCTGGTGGGGATCTGAAACAGCAAGAACTCCTACGCACTACTGGTGAGAACATAAATAGGAACAATACACTGGAAAATAATCTAGTACTGTCTCATAAAGTTTATTTTACACACTAGCAATATATACCTATATCTTTAAATACACCCTCTCAAAAACGCTTGCATAAATGCACCATTAACAAGTACAAAAAAGTTCACAGCAGTATTGTTCTTAAAGTCAAAATCTTTTTTTTTTGTTTGTTTGTTTTTTCTTTTTTTGAGATGGAGTCTCGGTCTGTTACACAGGCTGGAGTGTAGTGGCACGGTCTCAACTCACTGCAACCTCCGCCTCCCGGGGTTCAAGCGATTCTCCTGTTTCAGCCTCCTGAGTAGCTGGGACTACAGGCACCCACCACCATACCCGGCTAATTATGGTATTTTTAGTAGAGACAGGGTTTCACTATGTTGGCCAGGCTGGTCTCGAACTCCTGACCTTGTGATCTGCCCGCCCTGGACTCCCAAAGTGCTGGGATTACAGGCTTGGGCCACCACGCCCGGCCTAAGTCAAAATCTTTGAATATTCAAATGTCCATCAACCCAAATGTCCAATAAAAGAGATAAAATGGGTATTTTCACAAAAGAGTATATCACAGCAATGAGTATTATAAAACTACCCAAAAAATACGGCTATTTATTAGAATCATTAATGAATTAGAACACAAGACATGGAAAACATTATATGGGCACACCATTTCCATAAATTAAAAAAAACCTAAATACATTTTTGTCATTTACATGAAAAATCCATATTGAAAAAATAAGGCAAAAGTTGTGGCAGCCACCTACCCATGACAGGGTAAGAAGGGGGATTAAAAAGCAATATTGGGCTGGGCGCAGTAGCTCACACCTATAATCCCAGCACTTTGGGAGGCCGAGGTGGACGGATCACGAGGTCATGAGATCAAAACCATCCTGGCTAACAGGGTGAAACCCCGTCTCTACTAAAAATTCAAAAAATTAGCCGGGTGTGGTGGTGGGCGCCTGTAGTCCCAGCTACTCGTAAGGCTGAGGCAGGAGATTGGGGTGAACCAGGGAGGCGGAGCTTGCAGTGAGCCGAGATCACGCCACTGCACTCCAGCGTGGGTATCAGAGCAAGACTCTTTCTTAAAAAAAGCAATATTGTTGCATATAGAATATACAACAGTATTGGTAATATTCAAGTTTTTTTATTTGAGTGGCAGGTTCATGATGTTCGTTTTCTTATATTTCATAACATTCTCACAAATAAACTTTGATTAATGTAACAAAAAAGATTCTAGGGATAAAACTATAAGGATAAGGTGATCAGGTATTGTCACCCAAAATGGGATACATTTGTGAGAGGACAATTACACCTGAAAACGAATGTAAACCATGACAATAAGAAACCTGAATAAGAAAGAATAACAATCAGAAAGTTTAAATAAGACACTTAAGTAAAACCAGGCATATTATAATCATCATTTTTATGCAGTATAACGGCTTTACTAACAAGTGGAAATAGTAAAAGAATGATCAAACCATAATCAGAATGGTAGATTAAGATGATCACATTATTTTATAAACAATGTACACAAAAAGTAAGAATAAGGATAATTTAAAGAACTTAAGACACTACATAGACAGCCAATATTATCACCTACAAGAAAGATAAGATGCTCTCTGAAAGACTACAAATGATTTTTAACACATGACATACTAAATGACACTTCCCACAAATAAAGCTATCCCTAAGTTATGGTTGTTTTGCTAGCTAATCATCACTGATCAAGACATGAGATGTGGAGAGCTAGTATTCTGGTCTTCTTTTCTACGTAATAAGACATTTTTAAAAATAGCATTTATTGCATATTTTAATACAGGTATATATACAATAGGAGGAATCATGGACTATAATCTTTCTCCCCAGATAACCCCATTGACATCTTCTACATTAAAAAA
Organism: Nomascus leucogenys; assembly: GCF_006542625.1. Lineage (NCBI taxonomy): Eukaryota > Metazoa > Chordata > Mammalia > Primates > Hylobatidae > Nomascus > Nomascus leucogenys. The sequence goes on from NC_044392.1 coordinate 78,090,253, forward strand.
ATTCAAACATTAACTGAGAAAACTAAAAAAAAAAAAAAAAAAAAAAAAGAAAATATAAAGAAGTTCTCGTTTACTTTTATTAATTATCCTGAATTTTCATAATACAATTCTTTTCCTCAAACTTACATATATACATGGTTTTGTTTTTGAGACGGAATCTCAGTCTGTCGCCCAGGCTGGAGTGCAGTGGCGCGATCTCGATTCACTGCAACCTCCGTCTCCCGGGTTCAAGCGATTTTTCTGCCTCAGCCTCCCCAGGTTCAAGCAATTTTTCTGCCTCAGCCTCCCGAGTAGCTGGGACTATAGGCGCACGCAACCACAAAGGGCTAATTTTTGTATTTTTAGTAGAGACAGGGTTTCACCACATTGGCCAGGCTGGTCTCAAGCTCCTGACCTTGTGATCCAACCACCTTGGCCTCCCAAAATGCTGAGATTACAGGCTTGAGCCACCGTGTTTTTAACATTCATACCAAAACAAACAAACAAACAAAAAAACAAAAAAAACCACACACACACACCATACAAGCTGCTTAGCATTGTTCTCTTTTCATTTAATAAAACAGCTTAGAAATTTTAAAGAATGATTTCTGCAATACACTAGAAAATAAATGTTATTAAACTCTTTGCTGTTGCGATGATACTAAAAGCAACAAAAAGGAACTCATATTGATTATACTGGAGGTTTTAGGGTACCAACTCATCAGAAAACTTAAGAAGTCAAAATCTCTCCTGCTTTTCTTATAAAAAGGGTACTTATGTATGACCAAATAGTTGATGGACAAAATTCTTAAGAATTCTAATATACGCAGAAAAAAGGAATAGCGCCACTTTTGCAATACCTAATAAAATTATGCAATCATTAGCTACTAAAAACTATTAGGTGAAAGGATGATGCACTCTGTAATAGATGGATCAAGCTGACACCTGAACCTACTGATAAATGTTAATATCATGAAGAGGTAACGAGACATTCTGATCCTCTTAGTGAGATACAATAGGAATTACATAGAGTACATCTGCAAAATATTCTTGGTAAAAATTAAACCAGAGTCTGATCAACCCCCTGTATTTCAGGTAAACTTGTTTACATGAGGAACATATGAAATGACAACATAGCAGTATAATCGGCAGAATCCAGAAAGTGGAATTTTTTTTTTTTTTTTTTTTTTTAAGACAGAGTCTTGCTCTGTCGCCCAGGCTGGAGTTCAGTGGTGCCACTGCAAGCTCCGCCTCCCGGGTTCACACCATTCTCCTGCCTCAGCCTCCCGAGTAGCTGGGACTACAGGCGCCTGCCACCACACCCGGCTAATTTTTTCATATTTTTAGTAGAGACAGGTTTTCACTGTGTTAGCCAAGATGGTCTTGATCTCCTGACCTCATGATCCGCCCGCCTCAGCCTCCCAAAGTGCTGGGATTACAGGCATGAGCCATCGTGCTTGGCCAGAAAGTGGAAATTGTACAGATGACTCAGTTTATTTAACAACAACAAAAGAGAAAAGGCAAGAAAAATAAAATAATGAAAAAAAAGTATTCTGAATACTGGAGATTAGACGACATCAAGAAATTATTTTAAACTTTATAATGGTACCAATGTCACATATAAAAGAGAGAGACACATTCTGATATATCTGCAGATTATATGAAATGATCTGAGATTTGCATTAGTATTATCCAACAGAAAAAAAAGAGCGTATTATATACCATTCCCTCTACTTTGTGTAGCTTAAAACCTTTATAATGAAGTTTACAACAAAAAGAGAACTCTAAAAGTAAAAAAAAAAAAAAAATTGCCAAAGTTATCAGCTGATTACCTTTAACCTTGAATGCATTTTAAAACAAGAAAATAAAGAGTTCAGGATCAACTTAAAGTGAATCCCTCCACTGCCCCCAACAAAAAAGAAAACAAGTAAAAAGGTTGGTTCTTTGAAAAGACCAGTAAAATAAATTCTGTGACAAGACAAATCAAGAAATAGGAGAAAACATAGGTGCTTGATATTAGTAATAAAAGAGAGAATTCAAAAATGCTACACAATTCTGAGAAGTTTGAAGCTCTCAGTAAAACAGTTTTCTAGGAACGTACTCAATAAACCAATAATTTTAGAAATATTGAAATATTAGTCCAAGTATCCCTGTTCCCTCATCCCTTACATATAAGGTGTTTAAAATCCTTTTAACATATTTTCTGCATTAAGCATGTCTCTTAGGGAAAATACCATGAAGAAGAAAGTGGAAAATTCTTCAAAGAAATGTTATAGCTCTCTGCCTTTCAGCTAAAAAAAATTTGCCATTTTATTTTGATAATGCAACTATAATGTTCTCCCAATTAACTACTAAATTTAAGGCAAGTATAAATAAGACCCAAAAAGCCTTCACAGAACTTAGCCAAGTGATCTTAACATAAACACAGTGAAGAAAACACCAAGACAATCTTGAAAAACAAAGTTTTGACACTCACTGTACAAGATTCCAAAACTTAATGCTGATGCCTTAGTAATTAAGACACTGTTGTACTGCTACAACACACAGCACAGAAATGGTTCTGTGAATATATGGAAACCTGAAGACCTGAGAAAACAGATCATTGGAGAAAAGCTGAGCTATTCAATCAAGTAGATACTAAACTTGTTATCCATATAGAAAAAATAATTAAACCTGTACCATATGCTACACAAAGAATAAATTCCAGGTAGATTAAGGCCATAAATGTGAAAATCAAAATTTTAATACTTTCAAATAAAATACACAAGCCTATATGTAAGGCCTTAGGTTAAATATTTTTTTAAAAGAAAAACATAAATGTCACACTAAAATTTACAACTATTCATCAGTGTAAAAAAAAAACAGGTCAGAGTGGAGAGAGTTATCTGTAGGACATGTAACAAAACAGGCCAGGCACAGTGACTCATGCCTGTAATCTCAGCATTTTAGGAGGCCAATGTGGGAGAACTGCTTGAGCTCAGGAGTTTGCAACCAACCTGGGTAATATAGTGAGACTCCATCTCTACAAAAAAATTGAAAAATTAGCTGGGCATAGTAGTGTATTCCTGTAGTCTCAGCTACTCAGGAAACAAAGGTGGGAGAATTGCTAGAGCCTGGGATGTCAAGACTGCAGTGACTGTGACCGAGCCACTACACTCCAGCCTGGATGACATAGTGAGACTGTCTCTCAAAACGAAAACAAAAACCAAACCAAACAAAACAAAACAAAAAACTAACAAAACAATTAGTGTGCACAGTATATAAAAACCCCTAGGAATCAATGCTTTTTTTTTTTTTTTTTTGAGACAGTCTCGCTCTGTCCTGCAATGGATTGTGGCTCACTGCAACCTCCGCCTCCTGGGTTCAAGCAATTCTCCTGCCTCAGCCTCCCAAGTAGTTGGGATTACAGACACCCACCACCAAGCCCAGCTAATTTTCTGTATTTTTAGGAGAGACGGGGTTTTGCCATGTTGACTAGGCTGGTCTCGAACTTCTGACCTCAAGTGATCCACCTGCTTCGGCCTCCCAAAGTGTTGGGATTATAAGCGTGAGCCACCGCGCTGAGCAGGAATCAATTTTAAAAAGAGATAAAACTACAGTAAAAAGAAAATGAACAAACTATATAAACAGGCATTTAACAGAGAGGAAACATTAATGGCCAATAAACTAATAAAATATATCATTAAAATAAAGCATTGATAGGGAATGCAAATTAAAAACACAAGATATCCTTCCCATGTACATTTGATCAGCAAAATTTAAAAGTCCAACAATGTCGATTTTCAAAGAATGTATAGAAACGAGAATCTACACGCAACACTAACAGTATAATTAGTACAATCACCTATGAAAGCAATGTTAATATTCAATCAATTTGAAAAGACACAATCTATGAGAAACTCTAATATTAACATGTTAGAATATGCATATTAATGCTTACAGCAGCAGTTTGTAATGCAAAAAAATTTAAAATATTTGACAAATCAATCTCGTCAAATATTAACTCATTTGTCAAGATGATATATTCATATATCATATACTATATGGCAACGGAAATTAGATATATATATAAACTTAAAAAAAAACACCGAACAAAAAGAGCAAATTACAGAATACATACAGCATGACAGTACATCTATAGTTTAAACATGCAAAACAAAACCATATATTGCTTAAGATAAAAATACATAAACATGTAGTAAATGAGAAATTTATGGGAATGGTAAACATCAAATTTAGTATAGTAATTACCTGGAGTGGAGAAGTATGGGTCAACTATATGCAGGGTATTATGAACTGAATGCTTATGTTTCCCCAAAAATCACATGCTGAAGTCCTAACCTCAAATGTGATACAATTTAGAAATAGGGCCTTTAGGAGTTAACTGAGGGATTTCATGAGATCATGAGAGTAGGGCCTTCATGATGGGATTAATGCCTTTATGAGAAGAAACACCAGAGAGCTTCTGCTACCCACTCCCCCAAAGTGTGCTCACAAAGAAAGGGTCATGTGAGGCACACAAAGTAAAATGGCGGCCTCACTTCAACAGAAGTGGCCTCAGAAGGAAAGTTGCCTTGCTGGTACCTTGATCTTGGACTTCCCAGTTTCCAGAACTGTAAGAAAATAAATTTCTGAAGTCACTCAGTCTATGGTATTTTGTTATGGAAGCCTGAGTTATGACACAGGGGGCTTCAAATGAACTTTTGTGTACCACAATGGAATGCTATGTAGACTTAAAAAGGAAGGAAATCTTGTCACATGCTACAACACGGATGGACCCTGAGGACATTATATTAAGTGAATATAAGCCAGTCACAAAAGGACAAACACAACCTGAGCATTCCTAATCTGAAAAGCTAAAATCCAAAATGCTCCACTAAGCACTTCCTTTGAGCATCACGTAAGTGCTGAAAAAGTTTCAGATTGGCCGGGTGCAGTGGCTCAGGCCTATAATCCCAGCACTTTGGGAGGCCGAGGCAGGTGGATCACGAGGTCAGGAGATAAGAGTCCATCCTGACTATGGTGAAACCCCATCTCTACTAAAAAAAAAAAAAAAAAATACAAAAAATTAGCCGGGCGTGGTGGCAGGTGCCTGTAGTCCCAGCTACTCGGGAGGCTGTGGCAGGAGGATGGCGTGAACCTGGGAGGTGGAGCTTGCAGTGAGCAGAGATCGCGCCACTGCACTCCAGCCTGGATGACACAGTGAGACTCCGTCTCAAAAAAAAAAAAAAACAGTTTCAGATTTTGTGGCATTCAGACTTTGGATTTTCAGATTGGGGATGCTTAACCTATATTGTATAATTCCATTTATGTGAGGTATTTAAAGTACTCAAATTCATAGACACAGAAAATAGAATGCTGGTTACCAGGGGAAGGACAAAAGGGGGAGTTTTAAAATCAGTATAGAGTTTCAGTTTGCCAAAATGAAAAAAGTTCTGGAGATGGGTTTCGCAATGTAATATTATTAAGTACGTATAACAATAATTAAACAATTTAAGTGTACACTTAAAAATGGTTAAGATGGTAAATTTTATGTGCTTTTTGTACAATTAAAAAGATTTATATCAAGTTATGCAAAGTTTTTTAAAGAAACAAGAAAATGTCAGTGTTTAATCAATTAAGCAATATTAATAACTTTATCAATATTAATAACTATCATACAATACTTAAAATGTGGAATATAGAGAAAATATATAAAGAATTATAAAAAACAAATCCCATCAACCTGAAGAAAACTACTCTATTTTGGTACACTGCCCTCCAACTTTTGGGGACACACATAAATTGTATGCATTTGTCAAAGTTATTTTTAATCCTACTTTTCACACATAGGAAAAATATTTTAAAAACATTTGTAATGTTTATGAACAGAATTTATTCATTTTCTTATCACTGAAAATTTGTTATTTCTATTATTTAAATAATGCCGTAATCAGCATTTAAAAATATACTTATCTGATCATTTTTTCCTTATGAGTTACTAGACATAAAACACTAGGAAAAGAATATGAAACAAAACATTCTTTTCTAAAGCACTATTCCTACATTAGAAGTGTCCATTTCAGCCCAGATTTTTAAAACTGGTATTTTGGTATTTAAACCGACATATATTTGAATTGTACATAAGAGAGAAAGATTATAAAGAGCTCCTACCAATATTATTGTCTTATTTAATCCTCATAACAATCATGCAAGTTAGGAATTATTATGCTCAATATTACAAACTAGGAAAGGGAAATTCAGAGAATAAAAGACTTATTCATAATCACTTAAGTACAACAGGGGCTCAAACCCAATCAATGCAACAATGCAAAGTATTTCCGAGGCAGACGGATCATGAGGTCAGGAGATTGAGACCATCCTGGCTAACACAGTGAAATCCCGTCTCTACTAAAATACAAAAAATTAAGGCCGGGCGCAGTGGCTCACGCCTGTAATCCCAGCACTTTGGGAGGCCGAGGTGGGCGGATCACCTGAGGTTGGGAGTTCAAGACCAGCCTGACTAACATGGAGAAACCTCATCTCTACTAAAAATACAAAATTAGGCCGGGCGCGGTGGCTCACGCCTGTAATCCCAGCACTTTGGGAGGCTGAGGCGGGTGGATCACGACGTCAGGAGATCGAGACCACGGTGAAACCCCGCCTCTACTAAAAATACAAAAAATTAGCCAGGCACGGTGGCAGGCGCCTGTAGTCCCAGCTACTCCGGAGGCTGAGGCAGGAGAATGGCATGAACCCGGGAGGCAGAGCTTGCAGTGAGCCAAGATCGCGCCACTGCACTCCAGCCTGGGTGACAGAGCGAGACTCCGTCTCAAAAAAATAAAATAAAATAAAATAAAAAAATAAGAATACAAAATTAGCCGGGCGTGGTGGTGCGTGCCTGTAATCCCAGCTTCTCAGGGGGCTAAGGCAGGAGAATCGCTTGAACCGGGGAGAGGGAGGTTGCGGTGAGCCGAGATAGTGCCACTGCACTCCAGCCTGGGCAACAAGAGCAAAACTCCGTCTCAAAAAAAAATTACAAAAAATTAGCCAGGTGTGGTTGCAGGCACCTGCAATCCCAGCTACTCGGGAGGCTGAGGCAGGAGAATGGCATGAACCCGGGAGAGGGAGCTTGCAGTGAGCCGAGATTGCACCACTGCACTCCAGCCTGGGCAACAGAGCGAGACTCCATCTCAAAACAAACAAAAAAAAACCCGCCTTATTAATTCAATCAAACCAAAGCCAAGCAAGAGTTTATATATATATACCACTCCTTTTATAATAGTTGAACTATTAAGACAAAGAACTGGAAATGGGTGTAGTAGATGTTTGCTACAATTTGAATAAATGAGGGAAGAGTTTGCTTAAAACAAATAGCAAACACGTATGTCTTACCTGAAACCCTGCTAATAGCTTGCCTAGACAATTATCTGTATCAAATAGCAAAGTATCTTTCTGAGAAGTTAAGGAAAGTGGAACTGTGTTTATTGGAGTTCAACACTTATAAAACCTAACTCTTCCTCAAAAGTTCATCACAAATAAAGATTAGAAGCCTTAAAATGGCCCATAAATATTTAATCAACAGCGTGACTTGAAAGCAAGCTAGTAAAAAAAAGAAACGTTACTACAACAGCAGTTATGCAAACATATAACAATACAAAGAATCAAGTTTATTTAAACATAAATACTGATAGGAGAAAGCAGGTTCAATTTTCAAAGGTTCTCACTGCAAATCCTTTGCTCTCAAAGCTCTCCATATTACTGTCAAAAACTACTTTTTAAATTTTGTCTTCTGCTATTCTAACTCAACCTACATTCCAAAAAATTACTTACTTCCTCAACATGTCCCAATTTTCCTCATCATTACTTGTTTTTGTAGCTTTAAAAGTGAACAAAAACAATGCCACTCTTTCCTGGAACCAGACAAGAAAATTCTACCTTTAAAGGCTCTAAGAAACCCTTCATAGAACCTTTCCACACTATTAACATATAAGCTCACTTTGTGTCTTTCCTTTTTTTTTTTTTTTTTTGCCTTCTTTTGGATTATACATCTTTAATTTCAGTCAACCCCCCTCCCCAATTATTTGCGTTCTATCTCTATTGCATTCACCCTTAGGATTTTAAAATGCAAGCTTATCTGATTCACTCTGGCACTGTCCAAAAGAAATGTAGTATGAACCATAAATATAATCTCATAAATTTCTGTTAGCCACATTTTTAAAAGTAAAAAGAAAACGGTGGGCCGGGCGCAGTGGCTCACGCCTGTAATCCCAGCACTTTGGGAGGCCGGGGCAGGCAGATCACGAGGTCAGGAGATCAAGACCATGGTGAAACCCCATCTCTACTAAAAATACAAAAAATTAGCCAGGCGTGGTGGCGGGCGCCTATAGTCCCAGCTACACGGGAGGCTGAGGCAGGAGAATGGTGTGAACCCAGGAGGCGGAGCTTGCAGTAAGCAGAGATAGAGCCACTGTACTCCAGCCTGGGCAACAAAGCGAGCCTACACCTAAAAAAAAAAAGAAAAAGAAAGAAAGAAAGAAAAAGGTGGCCAGACTCAGTCCTGTAATTCCAGCACTTTGCAAGGCTAAAGCGGGAGGATCACTTGAGCCCAGGAGTTTGAGACCAGCCTAGGCAATATAGCGAGATGCTGTCTACAAAAAAACTCAAAAATTAGCCAGGTGTGGTGGCACACAATTGTAGTCCCAGCTACTTGGGAGGCTGAGGTGAGAGGGTCACTGGAGCCCAGGAGGTTGAGGCTGCCATGATCATGCCATGGCACTCCAGCCTGGTGGACAGAGCAAGACCCTATCTTAAAAAAAGGAAAGAAAGGAAGACAGGAAGAGAGAGGAAAAGGTAACACAGATAATAAATTTCATTTAACCCAAAATACCAAAATATTATCAGCTCTACATGTAACCAATATGAAAACTTGGGATATTTTACACTCTTCTTTCAGACTAAGGCTAAGAAATGTGTATTTTTCAACTAAGGTAGAAGATCAACTTAAACTACATACATGTCAAGTGCTCAGTAACAAATGACTAGTAGCTACTGTAACTCACAACACAGCTCCAATCAATACTAGATCATCAGAACTCAAACTCCAGTGTCTCTACCGCTCTCTTACATATTGTTATGATTTAATATTTTTAATTCTATTTTTAAACCCCTTATCAGTCACTGCTATTACATTCTTATATGGTCAGTAATTAGATTTACTCACAGACCTACCAATTTCTTGATTAGCCTCACTTCTATATCAGACTTCCTTTCTGGTGTCATTGGCTTTCTTCCTGAAGTACAAGCTCCAGAAATTCCTTCAGTGGGTCTGTTGATACATTTCCTAAATTGCTTTTTTTGGAGGCAGAATGACGTGTTTCAAAAAGTGTCTTTATTTTGTTCTTCTCCTTATATGATAATTTAGCTGACTATAAAATAATAGGTGGGCAGCTATTTTCACTCGACACATTGAAAATATTATTCCACTATCTTCTGGATGCCTATGCTGATGAAGCATATTGGGACTTTCTAGTTCTTATTCTTCAGGGAATCTGATTTTCTCTGGCTGCTATAAAGATCTCTATGTCTTTGGTGCTCTGCTCTTTCACTGTTATGTGTCCAGGTTTTCTTGAGCCTCGTAAATCTAAGAACTCATATAGCTCACCAATTCTGAAAAATTGTCAGCCTTTTTAGCATTTCAAATTTTGCCTTTCTGCAATCTTTAATTTCTTTCTGGAACTCTAATTAGGTACTCGTTAGAACTTCTCTTCCTTTCCAACACATTTTTAACCCTTCTGCTATTTTCATCTCTTTGTTTCTCTGTGCTAAATTCAAAGTTATTTTTATTTTTTTGTTCACTAATAAAGACATTTAGTGCTGTCTGCAGCTATTTTTAACCTGAACTCCAGGATCTCTTAGAAATTAATTTAAAGTATTTGATTTCCATAAAAGTGTTCCCTCCAAATGTAGATTTACAGATTAAAGAACTACAACAATCACCATTCTCATCCTTTCAGCGTAAGTCTTTTCCTTATCTCATCTAACATTCAAAATAATTTTAGAGGTAGGTACAACTAAAACCATTTAAAAATGTATAAAACTGCAGCTCAGAGGTTAACCTGTTCAATGCTGTAAAAGTCAAACCCTCATCTTTTCATTCTAAATCATATGTTCTTGACAAGAAAACATTCTTGTCCACCATCAATAGTTCCAACTTACATTAAATGTTAACATTGTATAGTATTACTATTATGTGAATTTTAAGTTACATTTCTTTTTAGATATCCTTTAAGAATACTCATTAAGAGACACTTATTGGCCAGGCACAGTGGCTCATGCCTGTAATCCCAGCACTTTGGGAAGCCAAGGTGGGCAGATCACTTGAGGTCAGGAGTTCGAAATCAGCCTGGCCAACGTGGTGAAACCCCATCCCTACTAAAAATACAAAAATTAGCCAGGTGTGGTGGCAGGCGCCTGTAGTTCCAGCTACTTGGGAAGCTGAAGCAGGAGAATCGCTTGAACCCGGGAGGCAGATGTTGCAGAGCTGAGACTGAGCCACTGCACCCCAGCCTGGGAAACAGGGCGAGACTCTGTCTCTCAAAAAACAGGGAAAGAAAAAAAAAGGAGACAATTATCGAGCACAGACTATGCCACAAACAAGGTAAAGTATAAGAAATGTTCTTGGGAAAAACATGACATACACGAAAAGTCAGAAACCATGTCTAACAGAAATAAAAACCCACCACTTAAAAATATTACCAAAAAAATAGAGACCTGACCAAGTCTCTAGATCTAACTACCAATTTACTGGAAATATGGAGAACATACTAAATTACAAAATCATAACGCAATCAGTAAATGTAGTCTATAGGCATCTGTGTAAGACCAATAACCAGTTTTCTTCAACAAATGAAATGCAACTTAAAAAAAAAAACAGGGACGGAGAACTTGTACATTAAAAGATATTTAAGAGGTAATAACGACCTGTTAAATTTGCTGATCTTATTTTATTGTTGACTCCTTCCCCCACTAACAAAAAAAAACCCTATAAAAATACTATGACTTTTATGAGACAATTTATGAGACAAATTTAATACAAATTTGACATTTTATAATATGAAGTAACTTAATGTGTGTGTGTGTCCTAATAGTCTTTTGATTATATTTTAAAAAGAAAAGAGAGAGGAGAGTCCTTATTCTTTAAAGATATACACTGAAGCCTTTACAGATAAAACAATATGAATATCTGAAATTTATCTCAAAATAACAGAAGTGGAAAAGCAGAGTGTGGATACCATCGTTTTAGCTATGGGTTGCTGATGGTTTTGGGGACTGAATGATAGATACACAATGGTTCATGATACTATTGGGTCTAAAATTCATTATAATAGTTATAAAAAAGAAGTACTGCTCAAAAAAATCTCTTCTGATAACTTTCTTTGACACCTTATTACTTTTAAAGTGAAAATATCACCTAACCACCTTATCCCCTAATGTAGTATGCCTAGAACTAAATTAAGAAAGCTACTACAGTTTAGGAACACACATAGACCAAGAGACTAAAATAATTAACAATATAGCGACTCAGGATTCTAATTCATAGCACTCCATGAAATATTGAAGCCAATCTTTTTGGAGATCAGTCATAATAAAGGTCTTCATCCTCACTGTCTTCACACTGAGTAGGCTGAGGAGGAAGAGGACGAGTTGGTCTTTCTGTCTTGGGTGGAAGAGGGAGAAGAAAATTCTGTATAAGTGGATCCATGCATAAGTGGACCTGTGTAATTCAAAATCATGTTGTTCAAGGGTCAACTGTACTTCATTTGACCCTCAGGAAAGCCCTTTTCCTTTTTTTTTTGAGACTGGATCTCCTCTCGCCCAGGCTGGAGTGTAGTGATACAATCACAGCTCACTGCCGCCTGGGCTCAGGTGATCCTCTTGTCTCAGCCTCCCAAGTAGCTGGGACTACAGGCCCATGCCACCAGATCTATCTAATTTTTAAAAGTTTTTGTAGAAATAGGGTTTTGCTATGCGGACCAGGCTGGTCTCAAACTCCTGGGCTCATGCCATCTGCTGCCTCAGCCTCCCTAAGTTCTGGGATTATAGGTGTGAGCCACCACTCCAGCAAAGCCCTTTCTTGTGAATAGGTTAAAACTCGTTTCAGTTGCCACTTCATTAATCTGTAATTTAAACATTTATCCTGAATTATGTAGTTGGGCCCATTGTAATCACAAGGTCCCTGGTAAGTGGGAAACGGAGGCACAAGAATGTGTCTGAGTGATGTGATGTGAGACAGTCTTCTTTGCCATTGCTTCTTTGAAGATGAGGCTAAGAGCCGAGTTATGTCAAGAAAACAAATTCCCCCCAGATCCTGCAAAAAAGGAACACAGCCCTGCTAACACCTTGATTTTAGCCCATCTGTGTCAGATTTCTCACCTACAAAACTATAAGATAATACATTTGTGTTGTTACAATAAATTTGCTATAGCGAAAAAAAAAAAAAAGCAGAATAATGAGCTACTTTTATGTGGAAAAATTACAGGTATATAGAATAATGCCTACTAGATGAAGTACAAATTTCACAACCTGTAATTGAGGCCTTCTATATAACCTATCTGCCATTCTATCTTTTCTCTCATATCTGTATACAAGCTGTTAGCCATAAAGGCCAAATTATTCAACTCACTATCAATGGCTGTAAATTTATGCCAACCTATAGACACAACTTCGGTTATGTCATTCTCTCAATGCCTAATGCTCTCCCCTCCTTCTCCTATCTCCCAATCTAGCTAGGTCACAGACCACTATTCTGAGCCTACCAACCCAAACCAATCTTTCCTACTGTAGCCATATAGCACTTAATTAAAACCTTGAGTCCTTATTTCCCTAACTAGATGAAGTCCTAAAAGACATAGTCTTGGTATTTATCTTTTTATTGATAAATGGCTCATTATAGTATGAGCATATTAAAGCCTATGACACTTCTAAGAGTTATTAAATATTAAGTGTGTATGCACTATTTAATACGTGTACTATTAATGATGGAGGAACAAACATAACAAATAGGGTCACTGCCCTCAAGGAGCCAATACATCAATTTCTAACATAGTACTGTCATTTCGCAGACATTAAAATATCTGTTAATTGAAATTCTAATAAAAATACCTTAGAAAAAGCATTAAGTAGCATTTAAGAAAAGTATTTTAAGAAAAGTCAAAACCCAAAAACCCAAAGTTTTGAATAACACATCTGTAATGAACAACCAGTTACACTCAACTATTACCAAAAAAGTTACATTTAGCATTATTTGATTGTAATTTTCTATGCAAGCCAATGATGGTGAATTCAATAGTCATATTATAATTTAAATCGTGAGTTGAGCAATTTACAACCAGTACTTTCAGAATACTTAGAAAATGCTAGTATTTTAAGAAATAGGTTATTAGTTGTCCAGTTATAGGTCTTGATATATTAATAGTTAACTTACTAAAGAACACTGCTACAAATTTCACCATACTTAAAATCTACATGTAAAAAGTTAACATTTTACCGTATTGGGGACCATCCTGAATTATTCTACAGTCATTTCATACAATTCTGTCTTCCCAAGTAATAGGCCCATTACTTTGCAAGGACTTCACATTGGCAAAATGGTTAAGAGTACAGAAATGACACCCCGACGTTACAAATTACGAAGAATAAAAAAGCCATTTTAAGGAAATGCAACAAATCTCCTATTACAAACTCACAAATATTCTTTCTTAATAGTCTCATTGGGCTAACAAAAAAAAGTCTAAAATCAAGAAAAGCTGAATACAGCAAATTTATAAAATAATGGAAAATGAGATTTCATTTGTATCCTAAAGCCATAAAAACTTGGATATTCTAAATGTAAATACATTAACATTAGACCTAGTTTGTGGAACTATTAAGATCCTAATTTTAAAGATGGAGAAGCTGAGGCCAAAAACGTTTACATATCAAATGGATTTTAAAAAGTGAAATCACTTAATTCAAATATATATATATGCCTAAAACTATACAAAGAATATCAAAAAAGCAAAAAAAAACTCAAAGAAAAAATATCTACAATGCATATGAAATCAATTTTTTTATACAAAGAACTGTGATAAGATAAAGATGACCATTAAACTAGGTCCAGTACACAGGCAGTTCACAGAAAATGAAATATAAATAGCCAAATTTGAAAAAGCGCACCCATTTCAAAATATAAATTACAAAATAATTTTTATTGTAAAATAAGCTAGTATTCTAAATTTTGATAAAACCTAGAATTGCCAAGGATATGGAAAAATAGGCACTCCCATACACACTTGTGAAAAACAAATGAGTGTTCTGGCATTGTGGTTTTCAGTAACTCTTTAAGTATAAATTTCATTTGACACAGCATTTTTACTTCTATTCTAAATATGTCCACACGTTATAACGACAAACTGGAATCAAACCTAAATGTCCATCAATGTAGGAAACTAAATTGTGGTATGTCCAGTAACTACACTGTGGTGCAGCCACACAAGAGTATCCTCCATTGTCATTAACAAAGTATGAGGTAGATCTACAACTGCTGAGACCATATTATGTAATTAAAAAAACCAGCGGACTTCTACTTCCAGTCAAGATAGAATAACATGACCCAGATTTGCCTTGCCAAAACAACACCAAACAATCAAGCAAATATACAGAACAACTGCTTTTCAAGACACTGGAGATCAGGCAATGATGTACAATAATCTCTGAAAGTTAGAAAACAAATGAGTCCACGTTTGCCTCAGCTTACTCCCTTGAGTGTCCAGGCCATAGCACAGCTATGAGCAAAGCAGGCTGAGCCTCAAAGACTACTTTAATTGTGAAAGAGCCGAGAGCCTGAGAAGACCAAAGTAACTAGAGTTTACAGGTCAAAGTACCAGAGAAAAGAGCTGCACAGAGATTTCTCCAAATCTGCAGAGAATCATCAGAGTATTCAGTGAATACCTAACAACATATATTTGGACCATAAAACAAGTCTCCCTGTTTACAAAGATCCAAGTCTTAGAAAATATGTTCTCTGGCCAGAATAAAACTAAAATTACGAACACATAACAGAAAGATATACAGAAAACTCCAAATATTTGGAAATTAAATAACATAAATAGCATACTTCCCAATAACCCATGGGTGCAAGAAATTTTTTAAAAAAGTATTTTGAAGTGAATAAAAATATACACATCAAAATTTGGGGAATGCCATGAAAGCAGTACTTAAAAGGGAAACATATAGCACTAAACCCCTATATAAGTAAAAGTATCAAGTTAATGACATCAACTTCAATGTTAACTAAGTAGAAAATGAAGATCAGCTGGGCACAGTGGCTCACGCTTGTAATCCCAGCACTTTGGGAGGCTGAGGCGGGCGGATCATGAGGTCAGGAGATCGAGACCACAGTGAAACCCCGTCTCTACTAAAAAATACAAAAAATTAGCCGGGCGTGGTGGCGGGCGCCTGTAGTCCCAGCTACTTGGAGAGGCTGAGGCAGGAGAATGGTGTGAACCCGGGAGGCGGAGCTTGCAGTGAGCCGAGATTGCACCACTGCACTCCAGCCTGGGCGACAGAGCAAGACTCCGTCTCAAAAAAAAAAAAGAAAATGAAGATCAAACTAAACACAAAGCAAAACAAAATAAGAACAGCAGAAATCAATAAAATAGAAAACAGAAAAACAACAGAGAAAACTCAATGAAACCAAAAGCTGGTATTTTGGAGATTAATAAAATCAATGAACTTCAATCCAGACAGACAAGGAAAAAAGATGACACAAATTATCCATATTGGGAATGAGAAAGCTGACATCACTAAGGATTCAACAGATATCAAAAGTGTAAAAATGTAGTATTGTGGCTGCGCGCAGTGGCTCACGCCTGTAATCCCAGCACTTTGTGAGGCCAGGGTGGGCGGATCACAAGTCAGGAGTTCAAGACCAACCTGGCCAACATAGCGAAACCCCGTCTCTACTAAAAATACAAAAAATTAGCCAGGTGTAGTGGTGTGTGCCTGTGATCCCAGCTACTTGGGATGCTGAGGCAGGAGAATCGCGTGAACCCGGGACGCGGAGGTTGCATTGAGCTGAGATGGTGCCACTGCACTCCAGCCCGGGCGACAGAGTGAGGATCCGTCTCAAAAAAAAAAAAAAAGTAGTATCATGAACCACTCTATGCAAATACATTCAGCAACTTAAAGGAAATGGACTAGTTCTACAGAAGACACAAATTACCAAAGTTCACTCAAGAAGAACTAAACAAACTGAGTAGCCCTTTATCTATTAAATAAGTTGAATATGTAGTTTAAAACCTCCCGACAAAGAAAACAAACATCTGGCCCACATGGCTTCACTAGTGAACTGTATCAGTTAAGGAAGAAATTTTAGAGTTTTCACCCTAATATCAGGAGCAAGGTAGAGATATTCTCTCAGCACTTCTATTAAACATTGTACTGGATACCATAGACAAGAAAAAGGAGACAAAAAATGGCATCCAGATAGAAAAGGAAGAAAACTATTTAAAACAATTGGGTATAAATTGTCTATGTAGAAAATGTAATGGTATAGGCTGGGGGTGGTGGCTCACGCCTGTAATCTTAGCACTTTGGGAGGCCTAGGCAAGTGGATCACTTGAGGTCAGGAGTTCGAGACCAGCCTGGCCAACATGGTGAAACCCTGCCTCAACTGAAAATACAAAAATTAGCTGGGCATGGTGGTGTGCACCTGTAGTCCCAGCTACTTAGGAGGCTGAGGCAGGAGAACTGCTTGACCCAGGAGGCGGAGGTTGCAGTGAGCCAAGATCACGTCACTGCACTCCAGCCTGGGTGACTGAGACTCCCTCTCAAGAAAATCTGATGGAATATATAAAAAAAACTATTAGATCTACTAAATGAGTTTAGCAAAGGTTCAGAACATAAGAGCAATATGCCATAATCATTTCTATACACTAGCAAATAACTGGAAATTAAGTTTTTTAAATATCATCTACAATACTTCAAAATACATAAAATACTTATGGATAAATCTAATCAAACAATGCACAAAACCTGTGCACTGAAAAAGAAAACACTGCTTAAAGAAATTAAAGACCTAATAGAGACATCAATTGTAGTCATGATGCCAATTTTCCCCAAATTGCTCTACAGATTCAAGTCAAATCCAGTAAAATCCAAGCAGTTTTTGTAAAAACTGACTCATATGAAAATACAAAGGTCTCAGAAGAGTTAAAAACTTTGAAAAAGGACAGAGTTGGAGGGCCAAGACTAAGTAAGTGGTTTCAAGCCTCAATATAAAGCTACAATGATTAAGACAGTATGTTTCCAGCATCTAGGTAAAGGAAAATGGGTCAATACAAAAGAGTAGAGTACGGACATAAAATCAAACATACAGAGATAACTGATTTTTCATGAAGCTGCAAAGCTAAATGAATGGAGAAAGGATAGTCTTCTCAACAAATGATGCTGTAAACACTGGATGTCCCCATGCAAAACCAAATACTTCTGACCCACACTTTGTACCATATTCAAAACATTAAGTCAAAATGAAAGAGACCTAAATGTTAAACCAAAGTATAAAACTTCTATTAGAAAACAAAGGTGGCCAAGTGTAGTGGCTCATGCCTTTAATCTCAACACTTTAGAAGGCTGAGGCAGAAAGATCGCTTGAGGCCAGGAGTTCAACACCAGCCTAGGCAAAACAGAGAGACCCCAGGTCTATAAAAAAATTTAAAAATTAGCTGGGCATGGTGCTGTGTGCCTGTAGTCCTAGCTACTTGGGAGGCTGAAGCAGGAGCCCTTGTGTCCAGGAGTTCAAGGTTATCGTGAGCTACAATTGCACCACTGCACTCCAGCCTGGGTGACAAGTCAGGCCCTGTCTCTAAAAAAAAATTATTATTATTAACAAACAAAAGGAAAAAAATCTTCATGGCTTACAGCCAGGCAAAAATGGCTCAGACAAGACCCCAAAACTACAATTCATAAAAGAAAAAACTGGTAGAGTCCATCAGAATTAATAACTGTTGCTCTTTAAAAGACAATGCTGAGAATGAGAAGATGAGTGGCAGAAAATATTTGCAGGCCATATATCTGATAAAGGACTTATAACCACAATGAAGACCTCTCAAAATTCAATTTAAAATAAATAACCAAATAAAAAGTTGGGCAAAAGATATAAACAGACACTTCACCAAAGATAACAGTTGACAAAAAGCACACGAAAAGATGTTCAACATCATAGATATTAGAGGAATGCAAATTAAATCCACAATGAAGTATCACTTCATATACACCACAATGTCTATAATCAAAAAGACAAGATAACAGGCATTAGAGAGGTTGTGGAAGGACTGGAAATTTCATATCCTGCTGATGGCAATGTAAGATGGTACAACTACTTTTAAAAAGTTTGCAGTTCCTTAAAAAGTTAAACATATGCCTACCACATGATCCAGACTTTCCAATCATAGCCCCGCCCCCCCCACCAAGAGAAATGAAGACTTGCACAGGAATGTTCACAACTACATTTTTATTAGCTCAAAATGGAAAATACAAATGTCCCTCAAGACTTGAACGGATTAACAAATTGCTGTATAGCCATGAAGTGTAATATTACTAAGCAATAAAAGAGAATGGACTATTGAAACACAACATGGGTGAATCTCAAAATAATTATTCTGAGTGGACTAACCCAGACCAAAAATGTACATACCATATGATTACATTTACCTAAAATTCTATAAAAAGTGTGAACTAATCTATAGTGACAGAAAGCAGATCAGTGGTTCCTTGGGGAAAGAAAAGCAGAAAGGAGGGACTACAAAGGCACAAGATGATACTGTGGGGAGTGACAGATGTTCATTATCTTGATTGTGGTGATGGTTTCACCATATTTAATATGGGTAGGTTATTTTATGTCAAATTATATCTCAATAAAGCTATTTTTTTTAAAGGCAAGATGTGGGCCAGGCATGGTGGCTCAAGCCTGTAATCCCAACACTTTGGGAGGTCAAGGCAGGCGGATCATGGAGTCAAGAGATCAAGACCATCCTGGCCAAAATGGTGAAACCCCGTCTCTACTAAAAATACAAAAATTAGTCTGGCGTTTTGGCCAGGCGCGGTGGCTCACACTTGTAACCCCAGCACTTTGGGAGGCCGAGGCAGGCGGATCATGAGGTCAGGAGATCGAGACTATCCTCTCTAACATGGTGAAACCCTGTCTCTACTGAAAATAAAAACAATTCGCCGGGTGTGGTGGCGGGTGCCTGTAGTCCCAGCTACTCGGGAGGCTGAGACAGGAGAATGGTGTGAACACAGGAGGCAGAGGCTGCAGTGAGCAGAGATCACGCCACTGCACTCCAGCCTGGGAGACAGGGCGAGACTTCGTCTCAAAAAAAAAAAAAAAACTAATCTGGCATGGTGGCGGGCACCTGTAGTCCCAGCTACCAGGGAGGCTGAGGCAGGAGAATCGCCTGAACCCAGGAGGCAGAGGTTGCAGTGAGCCGAGATCGTGCCACTGCACTCCAGCCTGATGACAGAGGGAGACTCAGACTCAAAAAAAAAAAAAAAAAAAAAAAAAAAGGCAAGATGTGGGCCAAAACAATAGTTTAATTCAATCATGTAAATAAAGAAATAAAGATGTTTATATGTGTGCTGATATATAAATTAATAATTTCAAGAAAAAAGGCACAAAATTTTAACACAATTACCTACACCTAAGAAATAAAAAAATAACTGTGAATCAGTTTGAATTTTTTTTTTTTTTTTTTTTTTGAGATGGAGTCTCACTCTGTCACCCAGGCTGGAGTGCAGTGGCGTGATCTCGGTTTACTGCAACCTCTGCCTCCCAGGTTCACACCATTCTCCTGCCTCAGCCACCCGAGTGGCTGGGACTACAGGATTCCGCCACCATGCCCAGCTACTTTTTTGTATTTTTAGTAGAGACAGGGTTTCACCGTGTTAGCCAGGATGGTCTCGATCTCCTGAACTTGTGATCCGCCTGCCTCGGCCTCCCAAAGTGCTGGGATTACAGCCGTGACCCACCGCGGCCAGCCTGATTTTTTTAAACATGCACATGCATCAGTGTCTTTAAAGCAAATTTACAAATGTTTTAAGTTTTAAAGAACACTTAATTACTTGTACATAGGCCTGACACCAAAGCAAAAATTCTTAACCATTATTCCAGAAAATTAACTTTAATTATTCAGACTTTCATATTAAACAATGGATTTTTAAAAATGGTTTGCAATTTTTTTTATCATCTTCTAAAGTGTTCTCCTCAAACAACTAATAAAAAACTGGTGTTAACGACAAGGTCAGGAGATCGAGACCATCCTAGCTAACACGGTGAAACCCCGTCTCTACTAAAAATACAAAAAATTAGCCGGGCGTAGTGGCGGGCGCCTGTAGTCCCAGCTACTCGGGAGGCTGAGGCAGGAGAATGGAGTGAACTCGGGAGGTGGAGCTTGCAGTGAGCCGGGATCGTGCCACTGCACTCCAGCCTGGGCAACAGAGTGAGACTCTGTCTCAGAAAAAAAAAAAAAAAATGGTGTAACCAATACATTACATCTGGACATCCTATTCCGAGTCTCCTCAGTTTTTTTGTCTATTCATTCTGAGCCTTGTCTACAAACTCCTCTCCTTTTCCACTAATAGTGGACAACTCACACTTGTATCATTTATTCTTTTACAAAATTTACAGAAATCTGTTTAGATGAAACCTACGACATCTACCATTTTGTACTCTTTAGCTATTCCTGATTTTAAATCCCATGACTAATTCAACTTGGAAAATACTATCACCAAAAAGAGCGTATTATTTCTCCTTCAGTCTGTACAAAATGAACTCAAGAAACAAGCTTAAAGAATGGACAAATATCTAGTTCACTGTAGGTAAGAGGTCAGAAAATAAGCAAGAAAACACAGTACCATCCCCAAAAGTATTCTAAAGAACATCGCATCATTATGGAAACAATTTTAAGAACTCCAAAAAAATGTTTGAACAGCCAGCATCACTGGACTAAGCAGACAGCCTCTCAGGACACAGGCTTGCAAATGAAAAATGACACTACACACTACACGCCGGGCACGGTGGCTCACACCTGTAATCCCAGTACTTTGAGAGGTCGAGGCAGGCAGATCACGAGGTCAGGAGTTTGAGACCAGCCTGACCAACAGGGTGGAACGCCGTCTCTACTAAAAATACAAATTAGCTGGGCATGGTGGTGGGCACCTGTAATCCCAGCTACTCAGGAGGCTGAGGTAGGAGAACTGCTTGAACCCAGGAGGCAGAGGTTGCAGTGGGCCAAGATCATGCCACTGCATCCAGCCTGGGCGACTGAGAGAGGATCCATCTCAAAAACAAACAAACGAAAAAAATTACAATACATCATGACATTAAAAGTTTGAAGTACTCAAGAAAATGTTAAGCATTAAAACTAAAGTTTAAACGACGAGTAGTTTTCTTAGCCAAAAAGGAAGGATTCCAAAGGATCTCTACCATAAAGCCTTTCTTTAATAGACAAAACAGCTCTTAACTTCTAATTCAAATTTGAAGCTAACTGCCTCAAAAACTTTCTTTTTAAGGATCAGGATAATTCATTCCTAATGTGCCTCATTATTTACCAAAATATATTCATTTTCATATGACCAAAAAGTAAAAAAAGAAAACAAAAAACTTAGATTAACAAAATTATAAGATATAGGTCAAACCACTTACCGTCCATTTAAAATCATTATTTCCCCTCAGAAAATTGGGGTATCGTTTTATATTACAAGAAGCCATGTGTGAAAGCATTTTTAGTTTCTTGATCATTCATACTTACTTTAAAAGGTTATTCTTACAGACTGCCAGTTCTAGAAAAACTTATGGTGATTACAAACTGTTTATATGGTCCAACTTTACAAATGAAAGGAAACATTTTACACTTGGGTTTTGTTAGCTACATTATAGTTTTCAAAAGCAAAAGCTAAAATTTTCCAGTAATTATGATAATAGTAGATCCAACAATCCCAGTTTCAAACATAGTATTTTCCTACCTTCACACCAACTGCAACCTCAGTGACGATTCTGCGAAGAAAAAATAAATAGTTTCAACTTCCTGTTATTCTTCTAATCACTCACTCTTTGGCTCTAAAACTTTTTAGGATAGTTCATCATTCATAAATCTTCCAGCCACTCACACACAGATGGGGAAAAAAATACCACAGATGGTCAGTGACTTACCTGTACTGTTATCAACCTGGTTTTCTAAAAGTAACTTTCAAACGTGAGACAACTTGTGGTATTTTTTAACAACACATTCAATAGCCAAAAAGAACAAAACCCAAAACACTATGCCATTTCTACAATGCCAGTATACTGAGATTAATAATTTAACGCTTAAACTCTTTAGTAGTCGCCATAGGAACCAAGAATCAGGAAACATGAATTCTAGTGCAAGTTTTGACATCAATTTCTGTGTTGATCTGGGGGGAATATTGAACTTTTCTGGATTTGTTTCATCTGGAAAATAATCTTTAGGTAACATCTAGGATGATCTGAATTCTCTAAGACTGTGTTAACTTTTATAAAATCTTGTTCTTCATATCTTTTAAAAAACACCAAACTCTAGGCGCTTAACCAAATTTTTGCTTCTTCAAATACTCACTGATTTTAATAAATGTACTTGTTAAATGATACTATGCTTACACTCCCAAAAGAGCTGCATACTGCTGTATTTTTGACCTTAAGTGTGCCCCCTTTCTAACAATGAGTTAAATTACTGAGTCTTTTCAGGTGTGAAGCGTATCAGGGAGACATCGGTCCCTACCATTTCACAGTCTTGCCTCTCACCTCACTCAGCATTCTGTCTTCACTCAGGTTCGCAAAGATGCAGCATGGTTCTGGGTTTTTGTAGTCGTTTTTCCAGAAACTGACCAAAGTAGCTAAAGAGATAGCCCTTTGTTGACTATCTGCTCTTGTTTCTGCCATTGCTGTTGGCCTTTGCCCATGTGACTGATGTCGGCTTCAAACACTTCGTTTTTTAGATGATTTAATTTCTGAGCCCTTTTGCCAAGCCTTGAATGTTTTCAGTCCCCACAAAAAGGCATTTTTTCCTCCCTCCCGCCCCCACTACCAGACTCAAATGAAAACAAAGGAGTATGACATCTGCCCTCCCCCTTCCTCCCGCCGCCGCACGCCCTCCCCCCTTGCCCAGCGGCTCCCACTAGGCTTTCCCCGGAGCTCCCGCCACCGGCATCTCTCCCGACCACGGCGGGCCGGGCGAGGCCGGAGAGGTTGCGCATGGCTGGGGTCCACAAGGGGTGCCTCTCTCCTCTTCCCCCAGAGGCTCCCCCACTCCAAAGGCCTGTCTCTGCCCATCCCACTCGCTCTCACAGGCACCGCTAACCCAAGGGTCGGGTCCCAGGGTACGGATCGAAATGGCTCCTAGAGGGGGCAGGGACAGACCGACGAGACGTTATGGGGTTCCCACCCCATCCCCCGCCGCCACGCCGGTGCCCGCTCCCACTCCGGGATCCTCACCCCCGCCATCGCCCCAATGCCTCCCCAGCCTCCAAGCCCGCTTTCTTCTCATTTTCTCGACCAAAGCCCGCCGGGGGAAGCAAAGGGAGGGGTGTGTGCGATGGGGCGGGGGTTGGGTAACGGCAGCCCAGCCCTGGGAGGGGCCGCGGGAGGGTTTCTCTCCGGCCCGGGACCGGGCCGAAGGACAGTCCAACTCCTCTCTCACACACACCTTCTCGCCGGCCCGATTACATACCCGTCCATTGCCGAACCGGACAAAGCTTCGCTCACAAGAACCGAGCCACGCAGCCAGCGAGCCACACAAGCGGCGAGAAAATGGCGGCTGGGGCCCGACGGAAATTGCCGAAGGTGCCGAGGCGCACGGGCCAGCGCGCGGCAGCAGCGGCGGCGGAAAGAGCCGAGCGCGCCGGCGCCCGGCAGCGGCAGGCGAGCGGCGGGGCGCTGGGACTAGGGGGAGTGGGCGCCGCCGCCGACGCCTCCTCCGCGCCGCCGCGCGCCTTCCTCCCTCCGCCCTCCGCCTGCCGCCCTCTGGAACCTGGCCTGCTGCTGCAGACCGCGGCGTCCTGGTTTCCCCTCCTTGGGGGGACGTGGGTGGGACACATCCCAACAGCTCTCCACACTCTCTCTGCCCTGACTGCAGGACGCCCCCAAGCAGCCTCCACTTTTCACTCCAAGCCAAGTACCAGCTTGGCTACCGTCAACCTATGCGGGCCGAGGAAAAAACATTGGATAGCTTTTCTCCTAAGCCATCTTTTATTTGCAGACCGGCTCCAGCCTCTAAAACAAAAATCTTTACCCCACTGAGCAAGACCACTAGGTAACAACAGTACTTTCTCAAGCAAGTATAACTCCTTAGACTGAAATATAGGCTTTTGCTTCAAGACCTGTAGTACCAAGCCAAGTGGAGGAAAATGTGATTCTCACTTCAGTTGGTGATTAGTGTGCGCCTGTAGAAAATATTCACAATACCCTAGGTGGAAATAGACACAAATGGAGCGATGTGTTAAAATGCTACAATAGTTGGAGTTTAACATTTGGAGGCATGAAAGGGAAAGTGGAGATGGGAGTGGGAACAACTGAGTCTTCAGATTGGTCAGAGAAAGCAGAAGCATTAAAATGGGCTATGCAAATTGACTCCCTTTGCTATACCTTACGGTCTCAATTTTTACTTGATACTATAGAGGACATTTTACTTTAACGTGTTTTTATCAGAGGCTCAACAAAATTGGGAGAGGCACCCGCTTGAAAATTGGCTCAGTGAGTAACGACTTTGCCGGTACCCATCCTTCTGCACCCTTCACCTCCACCCCCAACACACACAAGCACAAATGCACTTCTAATTCTGAAAAATGACAAATACTCCCTGTGTCCCTCCAGTTACTCTCAATACTCACTCTGGGTTTTTCCGTATCTCCTTCAGGCACAGCTCTTATCCTTTACTAATTGGAATTTCACTATGCTAAATGATATTCTGTATAATTCTTAGAATATTTGTTTTGAGACGGAATTTGGCTCTTGTTGCCCAGGCTGAAGTGCAATGGCGCAATCTCGGCTCTCTGCAACCTCGGCCTCCCGGGTTCAAGCGATTCTCCTGCCTCCGCCTCCTGAGTAGCTGGGATTACAGGCACGCGCCACCACGCCTGGCTAGTTTTAGTAGAGACAGGGTTTCTCCATGTTGGTCAGGTTGGTCTCGAACACCTGACCTCAGGTGATCCGCCCTCCTCGGCCTCCCAAAGTGCTGGGATTACAGGCGTGAGCCACTGCGCCGGGCCATAAATAATATTACTTTTAAATTGGATAGACCCTTAAAGAGCATCTTGTCCAAACACTTTGCTATAGAACTCTTTAAAGCACCCAAAGTTTTACAAATTCTTGATTTGCCTATGGGATTGTCAATCCTTAAAAAAAAAAAAAATGCCAGGCAGGGTGGCTCACGCCTGTAATCCCAGCACTTTGGGAGGCCAAGGCAAGCAGATCACCTGACGTCGGGAGTTCAAGACCAGCCTGACCAACATGGAGAAACTCCATTCTCTATTAAAAATACAAAATTAGTCTGGGTGGTGGTGCATGTCTGTAATCCTAGCTACTCTGGAGGCTGAGGCAGGAGAGTCACTTGAACCCGGGAGGCCGAGGTTGCGGTGAGCCAAGATCACGCCATTGCACTCCAGCCTGGGCAACAAGAGCAAAACTCTGTCTCAAAAAAAAAAAAAAAAAAACACATATCAAATTTCCTACAGTAACCCCCTTCACCGTAAACCTTAAAATAAAGGATCTGTTATTAGTGCCACTAATAATCACTTTTCACATATTTGTGGTTTCATACACATGTTTTCCCTCAACAATTAAATATGCAAGCTACCAAAGGGCAGGAACTATGGTATTAATTCTCGTTATTCCCCACCTTGGCTCGATCGATATTGATTGATTGGTTCTTACTTTATCTTGGCAAAGACAAACCATTCTGAGGAGGGAAGCTTGTCCTTAGGCAGCAGAAGAAATTACAGTGTTCACAAAAACACATTTTTCTTTATTTTTTTTCCTAATATGGTACAAGACCACAAACATACAATAGTTAATCTGCTTGCTTATTTAAGCTAACACTTTCTTGGAAAAATGCAAGGTAATTTACAAGTCAAGGCACATAAAGTACTAGATTAAGACATGAAGTGAAATAAGAATAAAACAAGAGGACAAAGCATAGCATGAGTCAGGAATGAGGCTAATGCAACAGTGTACATAGAAGCATATTGATTAAAGCCGGCATTCAGATTTGAGCTCTTTCGTTTAATACCTGTGCGACATTAGGCATGTTCATTAACCTCTCCAGGAAACTTTCCTTTGCTGAATATAGGATTAAAAATAGGGCCTTTGGGCCTGGTGCGGTGACTTAGGTCTGTAATCCCAGCACTTTGGGAGACCGAGGCGGGCATATCACGAGGTCAGGAGATTGAGACCATCCTGGCCAACATGTTGAAACCCCGTCTCTACTGAATATGCAAAAATTAGCCGGGTGTGGTGAAACATGCCTATAGTCCCAGCTACTCAGAATGCTGAGGCAGGAGAATCGCTTGAACCAGGGAGTCGGAGGTTGCAGTTAGCCAAGATCCAGCCACTGCACTCCAGCCTGGCGACAGAGCGAGGCTCCATCTCAAAAGAAAAAAAAAAAGAAAAAAATAGGGCCTTCATCCTAGATGACTGTGAAGTAAATACCTTAATGTATGTAAGGCAACTCCCTAGCTCAGTAACTACTTACTTACAGTAAATACTTAGCAAAGAGTGTTATCATCATGCTTATTATTTTTATTACTATTATTCGTTTGAGAAGGAACAGGCCACAAATTTGTAGCTTAGATTTCAACAGCCAACAATACTCATAAAAATAAATCTATATAGAGATTTTCACAAAGGTTAAACATGTCACTAAAGTAATTAGATTGGCTGCTATCTACAGGAATAAATCTGAGAAAATGTCATAGATAAATTTCTAAACCTCTATCCAAATCTAAATTTGTATGATTTTATGAGTTAACCATGGGGTAGATTATTAATCTCAACATTAGCAGATGGCCAATCTTTGTAATATATGACAAGATTCTATTAGTGTTTATGGATTCCTAACAAAATAAGGCAATAAAAAGTGAAGTGCCTGTACAGTATTATTTTCATACCCATATCTTTTTGCAGTATAATGATTTGTTCTTTCCCATCTGAATGGTAAATGTTTTGACCTTTTACAGAGATTTACACTTATGTGACCAATGATTACATTTCAGTGTATGCTAAGCCAAAATGAAGCCTAATATTTATGCAATAAAAATAGGAAGTAGGATTTGGTTCATAATGTTCTGATTTTATTCTTAGCCCCACCTCTTGACTGCTTATACTACCAAAGACATTTACATTTTTCATCCTGTAGTTTCTTCATTTAAGAAGAAGGAATAAAAATAAGATCAATTAGATAGTATTTTACTTTTGAATAGGTCATCAAAATACAAAATAGAGGAGAACAAATTCAAAAGACATGAAATCACATACATTTCCAGATAAGACAAATATGTGGAGATAGAAAGCGAAGTGGTCGCCTAGAGCTGGGAGTGGGAATGGGGAATAACTGTAAATGGACACAAATTTCGCTTCAGGATGATGGAAATGTTTTAAAACCAGATTGTGGTGATGATGGTACAACTCTACAGTATATTAAAATTCATTGAATTAAACACTTAATACTGATAAATTTCAGAGGATATAAATTATATATCAACAAAGCTGCTGTATAGCTATTGGCTTGGGGCTTCTTTCACCAATATATAATTCTCTCCTATATTGGATCTCTGGTTTCCTAGATCCCGTATCTTCCTTCCTGATATATTCCCTCATTGGGAAATACAACTTCCAGAAGGTTCCAGAGAAAAAAATCCATAGGAAACACATTTTTTTAACATATTGCTTATTCAGAGATAGGTTTATTCTATTTTCACATGTTATTGACAGTTTGGAAAGGAATGCTTTTTCTCAGTACAGTACTTGTAAACTTTGTACTATGTCTACTTGGAGGGGGTGTCACAAAGATAAAAAGCATATACTTTTTACTCCTGCTCTCCAGCTACTGAGTTCCATGTTCCAGAGGCAAACCATCTTACCAGTTAATTACACATTTTTTCAGAGATGTTCAAAGACATATATTGATTATATATATATATAGTTTTTCTTTTGATTCAAAAGTGGTAACTATTATGCACACTATTCTGTAACATTTTTTCAACTTGAAAAATTTACATCTTAGAGATCTTATCAGTATGTTTAGAGCTGCCTCATTCTTTATATACACCTGCATAATATTCCACTGAATAACTAAATCATGATTTATTTATCTAGATCATATTGAGGAACATTTAGATTGCCTCCAATCTTGCTATTTACACACAATTCTGCAATGAATATCCTTGTTTCTGAGATGTTCCCCGCAAGTGTGAATATGTCTTCTGGATAAATACTATACATAAAAATTACTAGATACAGTATATTTTTTATTTTAAAAGAGGCTGTCAAGTTGCCTACATGAACGTGAGCCTTGGTGTAAAATATTAGCAATTCCTACCATTTAAAAAGGGAAATGTACTGATTTCTTTAATATATAAGGAGCTCCTACAAATACAAAATCAAAAGCGAACAATCAAATAGAAAAATAGTTAAAGCATATGAATAGATAATGACATATTACAGGAAAGTAAAAACAAACATGCTCAGCCTCATTTTAAAGCAATTCAAGGTGAAACTGTACGAAGATACTTTTTTCACTTGTCAACACCCCTTCTAGGCAGACTAGCACAAAGCTTCTGAGTGCAGTACTGAGAAAAAGTATTCCTTTCCAAACTATCAGTAACATATGAAAATAGAATAAACATAAATCTAGATACACCAAATGTCAAAAATTTGTTTTCTATGGATTTTTTTAATTTGGAATCTTCTGGAAGATGTATTTCCCAATGAGGCTAATACACCAGGAAGGAAGATGTTGAACCCAGGAAACCAGAGATCCACTATAGAAGAGAAGAAAATTGTATGTTGGTGAAAGAAGCTTCAATAGCTATGATTACAATGGAATATGAGACCAGAAGGCTCAAGGAAAGACGTCTCTAAGAAAAATATGGAATTTTTATAGATAAAACATAATACGTCTGTATATGTTTAGTACAGGTTTGTGGTGCTATTGGTAAGCTTAGGAAAGCATTAATCAAAAACACATGAAATATGTTTTAAATTAACTACAGGATAAGGAAAAAGTTGTAAAGAAATACAATTATAGCGCACTCTGTGGCTTGGTTTGTAAAAGTAACTACATCTTGATAATAATATAAGCACTGAATACTAATAAAATTAAGTTTGTGAAACAATTTTGTCAGAGAAGGAAGAGAAATATAGATTTGCACATATGTGTATGTGGTAGGGTTATAAACTCTCATCTTCAAAAGTAGGAAGTCAATGGAATATGTCTAGAATTAATAGGTGAGAAAATGGCACATGAACATATTTTTCAGAAGTACGGAGGTAAATATCAGGATGATTAGGGAGAATTGAAAAGTATACTCTTCTATCTCTTATGCTTCTGGGGCATCACACCACAGGATGAGAAATAAAAAGATAGAAGAGTATACTTTTGAGTTTTGTTTTTGTTGTAAGCCAGAAATAAAATTTGAAGCCCCTCCCCTCCAACTGAATGGACTCCTCCTCTTGGCCAATGGCATTCCAAAGTTAACCCAAAACATGTGTTCAGGCCCTGATGGGAATGGGTGGCCTCACTATACCCTCCTGTCTTCAGAATCAAGGAACTGACCAGCATTAACATTAAAACAGAGATCTTAACACAATCTATTCTCTCTGAAACCTGCTACCTGGAAGCTTCATCTGCATAATAAAAACTTTGGTTTCCACAAGCCCTTATCTTAAACCAGACACTCCCTCCTATTGTTTCAGGTCTTTAGATAAACTCTTTCAACTAATTGCCAATCATCAAATCTTTGAATCCACCTATGACCTGGAAGCCCCTGCTTTGAGTTATCCTGCCTTTTCAGATAGAACATGTATTAATTGATATCTTATGTCTCCCTAAAACATATAAAACCAAGCTGTAGCCTGACCACATTGGGCACATGTTCTCAGAACCTCCTGAGGCTGTCATAGACATGTCCTCATCCTTGGCAAAATAAACTTCTAAATTGATTGAAACCTGTCTCAGATACTTTTGGTTTAAAAATGTCATGGTAAATCTTCCAGAACTATTTACTTTTTAAGCTATGGGCATGTGTTACTTTGATAAAAATAAATTTTACATTAAAAAAGAGAAGGAATTAGATGGCAGTGAGCAAAGGACCGTTTTAGCACAAACATTGCCTCTTTTGTATTCAGCAATAGTGACTGCTTATCTCCATGTTTACTGAAAAAAGCTCAGCATAGCTGGCTGTCCTTCCTATATTGCGCACATAATAAAGATTATTCTTGGAAGAGAACACAATAGTTTGAGTGGATCAGCAGTTTTTAGAATGATCATACATAAAGACCTAAACTAGGGGAGAAAATGAGAAAAGTAAAGAAAAATACACAGAAAAGTAAAAGATGGGAAAAAATGCTAAATACCAAGGAAACGACATCATTTTGCTTTGTAATATTATCAACTATGAAATACAAAAATCTTATACAATCCACATCATAATGTATGTGGCCTTATGCAAACAGCCGCATAGACGAAAACAAAGAAAGTGATTTGCAAATAAAAATACTGTAGTTGAGCCAGGCACGGTGGCTTACGCCTGTAATCCCAGCAATTTGGATGGCTGAGGCAGGTGGATCACCTGAGGTCAGGAGTTCTAGACCAGCCTGACCAACATAGTGAAACCCTATCTCTACTAAAAATACAAAAAATTAGCTGGGTGTGGTGGTGGGCACCTGTAATCCCAGCTACTAGGAAGGCTGAGGCAGGAGAATCACTTGAACCCAGGAGGTGAAGGTTGCAGTGAACCGAGGTTGTGCCATTGCACTCTAGCTGCCCAGGCAACAAGAGTGAAAAAAAAAACAAAAAAACTGCAGTTTAAGTCAACATACAGGTTTTAAGCTCATACCTGGAATGAATAACACTTCAAAACTAAATTCTTTGAAAATGTCACAAAGAAAGGAACTACAACAAATGAAAGCCATCAGCCTTTTCAAAATCTTTTAATATTTCTAAAGTTTTCAAAGTAGTTTTAATTCTCTACAGTAGCAATGAAGAACTAAGAAATGAAGCTGAAAATAGTTCCAATTTGGTTGTCTCTTAATTGTTTTGCAATAGATGTCTCTGTTGAAGGATTGTCACTTCAGACTATGATCCCCTCACCCCCATACCCATTTTCAATTATAGAAATAAAGTATCCTTTTAAGGAAGGGGAAGGGAATATGATTTTGTTCTTATTTAATATTTACAGTGAAGTATGTTTACCAAATTTGCAAATGACAAATAACTTGTATTGGGAAGACAGAATCAGCATTCCGAATGATATTGAAAGGAATATAAAATGAATATAAATGGAAGGTCTCTCATAGGTTAAAAAATTGAGCTACTCTATTCATAAAAGCAAAGACATAGAGTCAACCTAAATGCCCATCAACTATAGACTGGATAAAGACAATGTGGTACATATACACTGTAGAACACTATGCAGCCATGGAAAAGAATGAGATCACGTCCTTTGCAGGGACAGCTGGAGGAAATTATCCTTAGCAAACTAACATAGGAACAGAAAACCAAATACTGCATGTTCTCACATACAAGTGGGAGCTAAATAATGAAAACATGAACACATAGAGAGGAACAACACACACTAGGGCCTTTAGGAGAGTGGAGGGTGGGAGGAGGGAGAGGGTCAGGAAAAATAACTAATGGGTACCAAGCTTAATACCTGGGTAATGACATAATCTATACAACAAACCCCCATGACACAAGTTTACCTATGTAACAAATCTGCACTTGTACCCCTGAACTTAAAAGTTAAAAACAAAACAAAAACAACACACACACAAAATTAAAAAATAGTAAGTATGCTCAATTTTCTATAACATCAAACAACTTTTGTTATTTCCCATTTTTATAATGTATATGAATTATTTCTTGAGATTGTAGTGGTCTAGCCATAGCATTTCTATTCATTTATCCATTATATAATTAATTCATTAATTCAGTCAGTACTTACTGAGCACTTACTGTATGTCACATACTGTTCCAGGCACTAAGGATACAACAGTAAACCAGAAGTAAAAAAGCCCTTCTCTCATGAACCTTACATTGTAGTGGAAGAGACAAACTATGAGCAAGTAGACAAGTTAAATGGTTTTGAGGATGGTAAGAGTTTTGAAGGAAATATAACAGGTTAAAAAAATAGTCGCTGGGTGAGGGTACTGTTTTATAAAGGTGGTTAGAGAAGGATGTTACAGCTCCGAACAACAAAAAGGATTAATTTTTCTTTAAAAAATTGAATGAACTTATAGAGAGAGACAGTATACTACTGTGGATATATACACCCATTCCTAATTCTGGTTTTTAGGAATTCTAAAGGGAGTTAAGTTTCCTTCCCTTAACCTAAATGGGAACTTGCCAACTAGAAAGTCCATTGATGTACACAATGGCCCTATTGCTTTAGTCTTTTGTTTTTATTTCTAATTGACAAATAAAAATTGTACGTATTTACAGTATAAAAAAAAAAGCAAGCTGCATAAATACTTTCCATATAAGGAGATGTGTGGCTTGGTAACAGTCCCTGTAAAGAAATCATGAGGCACTGACCCAAAGCAATTACAATCTTAGGTTTTGTTAATTAAGTAAGTATTCAGTTAAGGTTGTCATAGTCTCATTGTGTTCCACTCAATTTTGCCCACAACTTATGTTGAGTAAGAATAAATATGAAGAAAACAGTTCTCCTTATACTAGGATGATTAGGGAGGGCATTCTGATCGGTAGCTTAGTGTTCATTCTGTGCTCTTGTTGTGGAGTAGCCATGCAAGTTGGGTAGGTTTGACCCTCTTTCCCAGCTCCAGAGGTAACCAATCAAAGTGATCATTCTCCTTTCGTGGTGATAGTTTCAGGTAATTCAGACCTAAAACCAATCAAAGCATAGCATTTCCTTGAATCCCAGAGCTGGTTCAAAGGTGAGTCAATAAGCATGAAATTTATGTGTGATGGTAAACACAAATGTATCCAATGGAAGCATATAGCTCTGATCAATGTTGGCAGCCACACTAAAACACAAAAGGTGCTTACCTAAACATAAAGCCTACAGAAAGAGGAAAGAAACTTTTGTGTCCCAACAATCTATTCTTTTTTTTTCTTTTTTTTTTTTTTTTTTTTTCCTGAGATGGAGTCTCACTCTGTTACCCAGGCTGGAGCACAGTGGCTCCATCTCAGCTCACTGCAACCTCCGCCACCTGGGTTCAAACAATTCTCCTGTTTCAGCCTCCAGAGTAGCTGGGACTACAGGCACACACCACCACGCCTGGCTAATTTTTGTATTTTTAGTAGAGACAGGGTTTCACCATACTAGTCAGGCTGGTCTCGAACTCCTGACCTCAGGTAATCTGCCTGCCTCAACCTCCCAAAGTGCTGGGATTACAGGTGTGAGCCACCATGCCCGGCCCCAACAATCTATTCTTAATAGGAGAAAACCAGGGAGATTCATTTAAAATTATAAAATCATGTTACTGCTCTGCTCAGAATCTAGATATGGAACTTGCTTGCATCCTAAGCAAAAGCCAAGGTCCTTACAAAAGTTTATAAACTGTCATCTCTCTGACCTCCTCTCTAACATCTCTTCACTCATTGCTCACCAATACACTGGCCTATTTTGCTATTCCTAAAGCATGCCTGACACTGTCTTACCTTAGAGCCTTTGTTTAAGCTCTTTCTCTGCTCTTCCCTCAAACTGCCCTGCTTCCCTCTTCGCCTAGACAACTCCCTCATTTATAGGTCTTTATTCAAGTCCTCCCTTCTCAATGAGAAATATCCTGGTCACACTATTTAATACAGCCACTTGCTATTCCTCCCTGACAATCTGAAACCCCCTTTTCTTGCTCTATTCTTTTTTCAAAGCATATATTATATGGTAATATGCTATATAATTTATTTAGTTTTACATTTATTGTTTACTATCTGTCTCCCTCCTCTGGAATACGAGTTCTAGAATGACAATTTGTTTTGTCCCTGATGCCTCTCAAGTGCCTAGTACAAATACCTGGCACATAGTAGACACTCTATAAACATTTGTTGAAGGATGAATGAGTAACTGAGCTGCTGAATCATCCACTTTCTGAAGACTGACTCTGATATGAGCCAAGGTATTCCTTTACTGCTTTATACATTTAAAGAACAAATTTTTTTTTTTAGACAAATGAAAGCCAACTGACTGCTAAAATAGTGAAGGCTAGGGGATCCATGTCCAAGAAAGAATATTTGAAGGAGTTGGAGATGTTTACCATGGGGAAGACTAGTGAAGAACATGTTAGCTTGTAATAAACAAAGGGCTGACATACAAAAAAGAGGAACTAGGCATGTTTTTATTGTTCTACAAAGCAGAATGGATTAAAGTTATAGAGAGGCACATTGCAGCTCAGCTTAAGAATGAAACTTCTAACAATAAAACTGCTTCATACTGGAATGAGCTGCCTGACGCTTTAGTCAGCTCTCTACTATTATGTGTGTTCAAGCAGAGGCTGAATGCATCTGTTAGAGAGATGGCAGGAGAGATCACTGTACTGGGCACTGGATTGGATTTGGTGATTTTTTTAAGTCCCTTTCTACTCTAGAATTTACTATGAAAGATTTTGGGCCGGGCGCGGTGGCTCACGCCTGTAATCCCAGCACTTTGGGAGGCCGAGGCAGGCGGATCATAAGCTCAAGAGTTAGAGACCAGCCTGGCCAATATGGCAAAACCCCGTCTCTACTAAAGGTACAAAAATTAGTCGGGCCTGGTGGCGGGCGCCTGTAGTCCCAGCTACTCGGGAGGCTGAGGCAGGAGAATCGCTTGAACCCAGGAGGCAGAGGTTGCAGTGGGCCAAGATGGTGCCACTGCACTCCAGCCTGGGTGACAGAGGAGTGAGAATCCATCTCAAAAAAAAAAAAAAAAAAAAGATTTTGATGTGGCCACTTATGAGGTATCGGCTTAGCCCATAAAAAAATCCTTTTTCTGTATGAATTATCTCTTTCCTAATTCCTTGACCCTCTTCAAACAGATGGGCTTTCAGCAGCCATATTTGTTGTGTGTGAGCCCAGTCTTTTAGGCCATAGCTGATTAGATCAGGAATGGGCAGCTTATCAAAGTGTGCTAGTCAGATTCTCCCACACGGAAGTTTAGAAATAGGAGAAAAGACGCAGTTGGCCCTCTTTTGTGATTAGAAAGGTAACATGGCAACCCAGAAATAATGGATAGGCCGGGCGCGGTGGCTCACGCTTGTAATCCCAGCACTTTGGGAGGCCGAGGCGGGCGGATCACGAGGTCAGGAGATCGAGACCATGGTGAAACCCCGTCTCTACTAAAAAAAATCCAAAAAAATTAGCCGGGCGTGGTGGCGGGCGCCTGTAGTCCCAGCTACTCGGAGAGGCTGAGGCAGGAGAATGGCGTGAACCCGGGAGGCGGAGCTTGCAGTGAGCCGAGATTGCGCCACTGCACTCCAGCCTGGGCGACAGAGGGAGACTCTGTCTCAAAAAAAAAAAAAAAAAAAAAAAAAAAAGAAATAATGGATAGCCAGTTTCTACAATGTGGGCTAAGAGGAGAGATAACAGATCCAAAGAAGGGATAAAAGAATGAAGCTGATGGAGAGAGAACAAAACTAAGTGACAGAGACTGTATCTATAATGGCTTTCCAATTCCTAGTTCCAGTATTTCCTAAGATCCAAAGCTAATCTTTCCCTTGAGTCTCTGTCTCTCTTTGTCTCTCTGTATGTGTGTGTCTCTCTGTCCTTTCTTTAAGCTAGTCAAGTTATTTCTGTGACTTGCAACCAGATTCATAACCAGTAAAACTTTTATTTTGCTTTTAACCTCTTTTTATCTGTATTTAAGTATCTGAGTTAATAAATGAAATCTTCTATCACTTATATATAAAAGAGTAAAAATAAAATTCTCTCTACACATTAATTGTAATTGCATACACTGTGAATTAATTGAAAACAATGAAGCCAGGTACAGTGGCTCACTCCTGTAATCCTAGCACTTTGGGAGGCCAAGGCGGGCGGATCACCTGAGGTTGGTAGTTTGAGACCAGACTGACCAACATGGAGAAACCCCATCTTTACTAAAAATACAAAATTAGCCGGGCGTGGTGGTGTCTACCTATAGTCCCAGCTACTCAGGAGGCTGAGGCAGGAGAATTGCTTGAACTTGGGGGGGTGGAGGTTACGGTGAGCTGAGATGGCACCATTGCACTCCAGCCTGGGCAACAAGAGTGAAACTCCATCTCAAAAAAAAAAAAAAAAAAAGAAAAGAAAAAGAAAACAATGTCATACGACATTTCTTGCAATGCTTTACTTGCTTTACCATCACTACCATCACACTCATAGCTGACAAAAAGTTCTAAAAAGATTACGATAGCAGTTCTACGATGCTGAGTATTTTAGCGCCGCACGAAAGTACTATATCTTTCTATATGGGTATTATGAAACCATTATTATGTCCTACTCACTTTGAGAGGTATTAGTATTTTTTATTCCTAGCCTTTCTCTAGGCTGTTTTATGTTCTTTCAGGTTTAGATGGTGGTATTGTGAACACAATAAAACCAATGTTACAGATCAAAGGAGGAGGCTAAACATTTTTGAAAAGTAGGAATGGCGCATAAGTTCAAGGATGGGGAAGAAAGGCTTTTTTCTTTGACATTGTTTGCAAATAAGAAAAGCAGTAACTATCAAGTTTACTTCAAGTTTTGGGGTATGGGAGTTTATAAGGATTTATAAGGAAACAAGCACAATCATTTGACCAGGACTCCACCATGTGAATTGGGCTCATAGAAGTCAGATCTAAATACTAATGAGATGATTTTGCCTTTACTAATCTCCCTTTCTTCAGTGCACTGGAACGAAAGCCGTGGTGTGCCAGTGAAAGTTTAAGAAACGGCTCTTTGGCAGAGAAGCACTGCTTCATTGTGTCTGCTGATTTGCTTAATGTAAGTACTCCCACTATGGCCAATTTCAAGCTACAAATATGATAAACACAGAGTTGGGAAGAGATGCACATAATTAGTCCTCACAGGCCAGTACTAGCTGGCTCCAGCACACTGCTCATACAGGCCACCTTGTTGTATCTAGAACATGCTGTCAAGCAGATCAGCCTCCGGCTCTACTTTTTGCCTTGAATGCCCATCTCCCACATCTTTGCAGTTTTCTCTCTTATTTCATTTAGGTATTGCTCAAAAGTGACCCCCTCAGAGAGGCCTTTCCTGATGGTTATATTTAAAATCATAACTATCCCATCACTCTCTATCCCCTTCTGTATTTTAGTTTTCTTCTTAGGAATAATCAGCCTAACATTGCCTATCTATGTTTAGTTGATTATTATTTGTCTCACCTCCCATCTCCTAAAACGCATACTACATAAGAGCAGTGACTGCATATTCTGTTTTTTGCTGCTCTTCCCGTATCTAGAACAATTTCTGGCACAAAGTAAATAGCCAATAAATAATTATGGAATGAATTAATAAGTGGGCTTTGTTAAATTATCCAGTGGTGGCTGGGTGTGGTGGCTCATGCCTGTAATCCCAGCACTTTGGGAGGCCAAGGTGGGCAGATCACGAGGTCAGGAGTTCGAGACCAGCCTGATCAACATGGTGAAACCCCGTCTCTACTAAAAATACAAAAATTAGCTGGGCGTGGTGGCACGCGCCTGTAATCCCAGCTATTCAGGATGCTGAGGCAGGAGAACTGCTTGAATCTGGGAGGCAGAGTTTTACAGTGAGCCAAGATCGCACCACTGCACTCCAGCCTGGGTGACAGAGCAAGACTCCGTCTCGGGAAAAAAAAAAAAATTATCCAGTGGTAATCATCTCTGTGTCCTTAGTGCTTAGCACAGTGCCTGAACCAGCCCAATAAAAATCTTTGAATATATGAATATATAGATATTCAAGATAAATGAGCTAAAGTTGGGAGTTAGAAGTTCACATAGGAACATTATTATTTCTAGCGATATGCTCACAAAGCAGATGGCAAATTTTTTCTTCCTTATCTTTTTTTATAGCTTAGGAGACTGAAATACAGAAAACAAATTGACTTTACCTAGAGATATAACATATGTTGCATTTATACAAGGCTAGTAGGTCAACTCAGAAATGAAAATTTGGATTTGAATTGGTCTGATACAATGGAAAGAACACTAGATTGGTAGTTTAGGAGATTTGGCTCTTCCTCTAAAGCCCTATCTGGGTGAAACATAACACAGCTTTCTTTCAGTGAAAGGAATGACATCACTAGAAATTGTACAAATTTATTTCCAACACAGATGTCCTATGATCAGGTTACCTTATTTAAGAATATAGATTTCTAAATTATTTTTACATTAGCTGAAATATCTAGTTCAAACAAAAGTAAGTTTCTGTTCACGAAATTTTCGTTTATGTTGTTTTTGTTAGTGAGCCAAAGTTATTTAACTAATTCAAGTTTATGTATGTATGTATGTGTATATATTCTGTTTGGTCAGCTACTTTACATACATATAAATGTTGTATGTCTAATTATTTATTGTAATATCTAATTACTTATTTCAACTGCTGCACTGAGGATACAGAGATAATTACTCCTGAAAATTTAACAAAGTCTATTAATTCATTCATTCCATAATTATTTATTGGTTATTTATTTTGTGCCAGGCACTGTTCTAGATAAGGGAATATATATATATATATATATATGAAATAATTGACCAAATAGGAGACCTATTCATTCATTAAACAAATATTTATTCATTCATATAATACATATTTATTTATTCAATAAATATTATTTATTCCTAAATATTTATTTGACCACCCTATTTAACAGTGTAATCTGACTCCTTAGTACACCTGATCCTCTTCACTGCACTTTATTTTTTCCGTATGTCTTCCAATATAGTACATGATTACCTTGCCTATTATATTTATTTTTTATTATCTTTCTTTCACCCTCCTCACTCCTCCACTCCAGCAACTCAATGTAAACTACATAGGCAAAGTGCTTTGTTCACCAATGTATCAGAAGCACTTAGAACAATACTGGACTCTCGATAAATATTTGTTAAATGAATGAATTTTATACTTTCTATGTTTCAAACACTATTTTAGGAACTAGGGATACAGCCGATAAGAAACCAGATACTCTGACTGCTCTGAAAGAACTTACTTTCTAGAGAAAAAAACAAGGAGAAAAAAAAATATATATATAAGGATATGATAACTATTATATAGAAAGATAGCAAGGCTGGCTAGAAAGAGGGTAATAGAGTGAGGATCGAGTGATTTTTTTTAAAATGGGGAGTTTAGAGAAGGCCATTCTGATAAAGTGGCATTTAAGCAGAAACTTGAGGAAGATTAAAAAAAAAAAAAGCCAGTATGAGATTACAGGTATAATAATCCAGGCTGGCAAAGATATGGGAATATATTAACTGTGGTTCTTCAAAATTTTAAAAAATTAAGTTATTTAACATATACTTATTAAAAATCTACCATATCTGGGCCAGTCACAGTGGCTCACTCCTGTAATCCCAGCACTTTGGGAGGCCGAGGCGGGTGGATCACCTGAGGTCAGGAGTTTGAGACCATCCTGACAAATATGGAGAAACCACGTCTCTACTAAAAATACAAACTTAGCAGGGCGTGGTGGCGCATGCCTGTAATCCCAGCTACTCAGGAGCCTGAGGCAGGAGAATCGCTTGAACCTGGGAGGCGGAGGTTGCCGTGAGCCGAGATCCTGCCATTGCACTCCCGCCTGGGCAACAAGAGTGAAACTCTGTCTTAAAAAAAAAAAAAAAAATCCACCATGTCGCAATCTCTGTGTGATATCCTAGAGTCATAGAGATGAAACAGCAACAACAGTCCTCAACCTCAAGTAAAGCAAGTTCTGGCAAAAAGAAAAGAAAATCAATGATTATAATTCAGCATAGCACCAGTATAACCAGGAGAAGCACAAAGGAGAGAATCTCTGCGCAATTTTTTCAGAATGTGAGTTGGAAAATGTTGGGAACACATGATCAGCTTTTATCAATGATTGTGGATTCATGTGTCAGGTTGCCAGTAGGTACAGCAGGGAAGGGCATTACCAATAGAGAAAGCAGTGTGTGCCAAGACTGGGAGTCATGAGAGAGGATGCAATACTTGGAACCTGTAGATAGATAATAATGGCATTAAGAATTTTGGTAAGGACTGGACAATGAATAGGAAATCTGTCCCTGAAATGTCTGAGTATACCATGCTAATAAATGTAAATTGCATTCTAAAGGCAATGCAATAGGTAGGTGCTGGAAGATTTTAAGCAGCAGAAGGACTATCGTGTATACATACATCAGTATATGAGCTATTTAGGTAGAGATTCAAAATTGGCACATGAGTTTTTTTTGTTTGTTTGTTTGTTTGTTTTTTGAGACGGAGTCTTGCTCTGTTGCCCAGGCTGGAGTGCAGTGGCACGATCTCGGCTCACTGCAAGCTCCGCCTCCCGGGTTCATGCCATTCTCCTGCCTCAGCCTCTCCGAGTAGCTGGGACCACAGGAGCCCGCCACCACGCCCGGCTAATTTTTTGTATTTTTAGTAGAGACGGGGTCTCACCGTGGTCTCGATCTCCTGACCTCGTGATCTGCCTGCCTCGGCCTCCCAAAGTGCTGGGATTACAAGTGTGAGCCACCGCGCCCGGCCGGCACATGAGATCTTAACTTTTTTTTAGTTATAGGATTATTTAATAAAACAATTGGCCACTTGAGGTTCTTGATATCTCAGAAAAGGAGGGAAAAACCAGTATAGTGTTTTATAGTTTCTCTTTAATATTGACAGGATAGAGGATATTTAAGTTCCAAGATATTTGTTAGTTACTTTTTAAGAATTCTTAGTATGGCCTGGAAACTATCTTTGATTTGAAGCTTGAATAGTAGGCCAATAGGGTATTTTCCCACTGATATTAATGTTAATAATATTATAATAACTTTACCTTGGTTAATATAATGGATTAATACTTTTTGATAGTAACCAGAGACACAGCTTATTTACATCTCATCAAAAGCTATCCTTTTCTCATATCTTCCATAAAAAAGAAAAGTTTTGCTGGGTTTTGGCAGTAACAAGCAACACACTATCCCATTGGTTACATGGCTATAGCTAAATAGAAGATACCAGCCTGACCATTCTGATGTTACATGTGCTTTGGAATGCAAAATGAGCAATTATGGTGTATTTTAAGATAAACTGTTAATAATTTATAATTTTATAAATTATCTTTGGACTCTTTTTTACTCATGTCAAATATAGGCACATCTTCTGGATTTTCTTCCCTATATTACTAAAAGAAGAAGGAAGAGGAGGAAAAGGAGGAAGAGGAGGAGGAAAATATAAAAGCTACAATAAAATCTTTTTTAAAACAGCAGTATTCAGATTTTATGATTGTTTAGGATATCTGAGGTTGAACTGGACTTAAATAAAGTTTTCTTTGCCAAAAATAATTCTTTGCTTACGGACAGTACAATTTAATTATAAGCAGAAGGTTTAAAATAATGTAGACTATAGAGTGTTTCTAAGCACCTTCAACACCCTCAAGTATAATACTTCAGAAGTAGTAGATTTACATACTATTGATATGCTAATTATGATTATTTTATGAATAATTATTATCTATTCATTAAATCAGTCCCCTAAGGACTTCTATTAGTCAACATATTGTTAGCTTAAAGAGTTTGAGTTATTTAAGACTTGATAGCTGAATGTGTAAGACAATATTGTAAAATATTTTCTGTCCTTCATCTTCATCAAATGAACTTAGACATTTTCCTTTTTCCCCCTCAGTGACTGTCTCAATTTGGTATCTCTGTGTTTAAGAACCAACACCAATATGTCTGCCAATAATACCCATCTTCAGAAGCCACAGAATAATTTTTGAAGATATAATTACTGATAAACGTATGGTTTCTATCTCTCCAGCTCCCAGTATAATCCCAAATCAAAAGAATTCCAAACCTTGCCCAGTACGTTTTCCTACAGTGATTACTTGGAAGCATTTCATTGGGGGAAAAAAAATGTGGCAGCCCTGCTTTGCTGACATACTAAGCGCAAATTTAACCTGATTATTGATAAATCCAGCATTAGCCATTATAGTGACCAATCTGACAGGCTGCTTCCAGACAATGTCTTTTTTGGATCAGCCACAAGGGACCTGGGAGAGAGCATTTACCTTTAGGAACAGATACCTATGGCTTTTGGTATATGGTTGCTTTTAGAGTGGTTTTAGTTTTTAGCCCAGCCACAGGAAGGTACAATAAGTACTGAATGCACATATGTTTTTGGTTACCCAGTCTTGCTCAGAAAATTTTCATGTGCTATCATAGTTCTTTGATGTTTGAAAATGTCATGCCCTTGTTATATGAAAATGACAGTACTGAGCTGTGCTTTGAGTTGTTTATTCAGAGGCAGTGAAAGGTCAGAAATCCAGTCACTTTTTCTTCATTTCCTCTTATACATCCTTGAGGGGAAGCCTCAGAATAGAGTTTATCTATTGAAGACTTCCTGTGTATAAGGCATATAGGCAGTCAGAGGACATGGAGAGAAAAGAGTTTGAATCTTGTTCTTGAGACACTGTAGTGCGGGCCTTCCTGCCAATGAAGGTAAACAATGTGAATCATCAATGTTCACCCCTGAGAGGTTAAATTCTCATGATCCACTGTGCCTCCAGTTCCTGCATCTGTATTTTGCATCTCTATCCCTTGCATTGAAATATCCATTGCATTAGTTTCTTGTGTAGTTTACATGATAAATTAGTTTCCATTAGGTATTTATAAGTATGTCCCCAAATACTTAGGGGTGGTGATGAGGAGTTATATTGTACAGGAGTCAGACTTCTGCAACCTTCTTCTCTTTCTTCCATTTTTCTTGTTTTTGTACTGTGTCCTCTCTCTGTTGATCAAAACAAAATCCCCCTTCTATGCATATCATTTCGTATAATTTATTGCTTCAACATACCTTTGGGGAACTATTCCAGAAATAGTTCTTTCAAAAAATAGTGTACATCGTTCTTCCCAAGAGAAACTCCAATAAATGCAATTTTCCTCCTTGTCATAGGAGTACTGGACAGACGTTTTAAAAAATAGGTTTTGCTCACCTAAAGAAAGCTTTTGACTACTACTCAGACAAACTCTGAAACTTTATCCTCTCAACTTAGTCCAACAAAACCCCCAATCAGGGCTTTAATCTCCTCTTTCCTACACCCTAACAATTGAGTGCTGCTAGTGAGAAATCTCCTAGTCTTTTAGATGCTGTCACAATAAAGTCATATTTTCCAACCTCAGCTGGATCCTCAGTGCCCATCAATTCTTTGATTTGTACTTAGCCTCCTTTCCCTCAACTAGTAGTCTAAATCTGCACACATCTTATGAAATACTCCACTTACTTTCAGACTACTTTCATTGAGAAAACCAGAGCCATAAAGTATAATCTCTCTTAACTTGCAGACCTTTTCCTATGAAATAATAAACATAAACCATTCAAACTCCTTTCCTCTAGTCTGGCTACCTCTTCTAGTTCCTTGATGGTATATCATCTGTGTCATTGATTCATCAATTACTCCCTCTCTTCCATCGTTAACCTTTGTTTAGGGGCAGGCATCATCTCTGAACTCAATTACTATAATAATCGTTTGACTCTTCTAACCTCTGTTCTTGTCCATATTAACTCCACACTCCACCGTATGTGAAACACAGATGTGTTTATGGGTCCAATTTTCTTAAAGTCCTTTAACGGTTCCCCTTTAAGGTAGGTAAAGTTCAAGCTTGTTAACATGGTATGAAAACTACAGTGTTGAGCCTCATTTCCAGGCAATCCCAGTCTCTTACTTTATGCCCCAGACAAATAGAACATCAATAATTTCTGCACCCACCATGCCATTTCTTGTTTTAGTGCCCTTGTTTATGTCTGTTTATGACCTTCCCAACTTTCCCACACTGCATTACCTCACATCACATCACCCATGCCCTTTGCCTAAATAATTTGTTTACGTTATTAGAGTCAGTTAATGAGCCATTTCTACCTAAAAATCTTTCCCTTTGTGCTCTAATAATATCCTGTGACTCTCCATCACCCATTCTTATTTGTTGTTTCTTAATTATCTCCTTAAGCCTATGATCTGTCCCCATTCCCCTGACTCTACTACCATACACACCTTGTAGGTCCTTGAGGGTAGAAACTACATTTTATTCACCTGGATTGACCAACTTTTTAATAGTACTACAATACTGAAATATAGTTAATCAGGTTCCTCATAACAATTAATAATTTTCCCTGGACATCTTGTTTTTAGAATTGATAGAACATTGCGAGGTAGGTTTATATTTCTTGGTTTGTTTACTTGGTGGCTTGCTGTTTTCTGATCACAATATGTCCACAGGAATATGTTCACCTCACAAATGCTAAAACCCAAAACGTGAACTTCATAATTCTAAAGTTTCAACTTTACTGTAAGCAAAACTCTTAATTTTTATTGTGAAATATTTCATGCATACCATACATAAATGTTCACAAATACTTTAAAGAATATTAAAGTGATACCACCTGGGTTAAGAAATAATGACCAAAATCCTGAGTGAGTCTGTAGTAGTATAAGGTTCACCA
The DNA here is from genome assembly GCF_006542625.1 of Nomascus leucogenys. NCBI lineage: Eukaryota > Metazoa > Chordata > Mammalia > Primates > Hylobatidae > Nomascus > Nomascus leucogenys. The sequence continues at coordinate 78,135,096 of NC_044392.1, forward strand.
CGGTCTAGGCATCTGGGGACAAGTCCCTTTAGCTACAGAAAACATAATGGGCACAGGAGTAGTCTGCTGTATATTTTTTCTTCAAAAATCACTGTGCTGTATCTCCAACTCTCAGGAGTAGATCAAACTGAACCCACTTCCATGTGGTAGAATCTGGGTTCCTAGCTAACACAGCAGCACTGCATGCAGGGGGAAACAGAAACTTTACTAGTAAATAGTCAAGACTAGTTGACCCCAGACAAGAATCTAGACCGCACTCTAATGGACAACATGGTTGCTCTAATGTGCAATTAATCTGTCCTTAGTCATTAGAGAGTAGCTGGGATTGGATCCTCCTCCAAACATTAAAATAAAAAAACACCAGAAAACTTGAGAAAATATAAAAAAAAATTGTGTATTATTCTGTTTTCACCTTGCTATAAAGAAATACCTGAGACTGGGTAATTTATAAAGGAAAGAGGTTTAATTGAATTACAGTTCCACATGGCTGGGGAGGCCTCAGGAAACTTACAATCATGGTGGAAGGCAAAGGGGAAGCAAGGACATTCTTCACATGGTGGCAGGAGAGAGAAGAGAGAGTGAAAGGGGAAGAACCCTTTATAAAACCATCAGATCTCATTAGAACTCACTCCCTACCACGAGAATATCATGGGGGAAACCACCCCCATGATTCAGTCACCTCCCACCAGGTCCCTCCCTTGACACGTGGGGATTAAGGGGATTATAATTCAAGATGAGATTTGGGTGAAGACACAGAGCCAAACCATATAAAACTGTTTTCATACATTTGGGAAACAAGCAGTGCAGGGCTAACAGAAGGGAAAAAAATGAGATGAGCTCTATGTTCTCTCTAGCTTTGTGTGTTGAAGGCATTTTCTGGTGAGGTGAGGAGACAGTTAAGAAAAGCAGACTTGATATCAAATAGCAAATTTAGGCGAGGCTAAGTCACCTGAAATTTGAAGTACTGAAAATTAAAAGGAAAAGAGAGCATAGAAAGAGCTCCAGAAATCTGCTAAAAGGGTTACCTTTAAGTCTGATGGTGAATAATGAGCTGCATATGCATAGGGCGAAACTCCATAAGGCTGATAAAGAATGATTGAGGAACTGTAAACTGAGAAAATCCCACTGCTCGCACAGGGTTGGGAGGTATTTGAATTCCAGCAAGCCATAGTAGAAAGTCCTTGTTGAACTCCCTAGAAATTCAGTAGGGACCCCAGAAAGGTCATAGCTTCATGGTAGGACTAATCTTACCATCCTGACCAGGCTACAAAACAAATCTTGAAAGAATCAAACTGATCCAAAAGTAACTTAGATGTCTACAAAACAAAATTCAATACTCTAAAAAACAAAAAAAACACACACACACAGACAACATTTGCAATGTCCAGAACTTAACCCAAAATTACAAGACATGCAAATAAGGAGAAAATGAGACTCATGTGCAAGAAAAATATCAATCAGTAGGAATATATCCAGAAATTATACAGACGATGGGTTTTAGCAGATACTTTAAAACAGACATTATAAGGCCGAGCATGGTGGCTCACACCTGTAATCCCAGCACTTTGTGAGGCCAAGGTGGGTGGATCACTTGAGGTCAGGAGTTCAAGACCAGCCTGGCCAACATGGTGAAACTCTGTCTCCACTAAAAATACAAAAATTAGCTGGAAGTGGTGGTACACACCTGTAGTCCAACTACTTAGGAGTCTGAGGCAGGAGAATCTCTTGAACCCAGGAGGTAGAGGTTACAGTGAGTAGAGATCACACCACTGCACTCCAATCTGGGCAACAAAGCAAGACTCTCTCAAAAATAAAAATACAAATACAAATAAAAATAAATAAAATAGATATTACAGGCTGGGTGTGGTGGCTCACGCCTGTAATCCCAGCACTTTGGGAGGCTGAGGCGGGTGGAACATGAGGTCAGGAGATCAAGACCATCCTGGCTAACATGGTGAAACCCTGTCTCTACTAAAAAATACAACAAAAATTAGCCAGGCGTGGTAGTATGTGCCTGTAGTCCCAGCTACTTGGGAGGCTGAGGCAGGAGAATTGCATGAACCCAGGAGACGGAGCTTGTAGTGAACTGAGACTGCACAACTGCACCTCAGCACCTCAGCCTGGGCAACAGAGCGAGACTCCATCTCAAAAATAATTAAATAAATAAACAAATATTATAATAAATATGCTCAAAGATTTAAATAAAAATATAAACATAAGGAGGACAGATATAACAGATATAAAAAGATTACTGTATATAACATTATTACATAATATATATGACTAAGATATTAAAAGAAATAACATACAACTTCTAGAGCTGAGAAAGATAATATCTGATATGAAAATTTGCTGGGATGAGCCTAGTGGAGTTTAGAAACTGCAAAAATAAAGATCGATGAACTTACAGGGAGCAATCAGTAAAACTATGCAAACTGACATGAGAAAAAAAAGTTGAAAATAATGAACAGAGCCTCAGTGACCCATGGGATAATATTAAACAGTCTAAACAGTATAATTAAAATACTGGAGTTGGAAGAAAGGGCTAATCATATTTTAAAAAATAATGACTGTAAGTTTTCCAAATTTGATGAAAACAGTACACCCAGATCCCAGAACTCAAATAACATTAAGCATGATAAACACAAAGAAAACCACATGGAGCCACATTATAATCAAATTGTTGAAAACCAGTGATAAAGAGAAAATCTTAAAAGCAGCCAAAGGAAATAAAGATAAGAATGATTGCAGGCTTCTCACCACGAGAAAAAAAAATAATAATCCAGAAGACATGCAATGACATCTTTAAAATGTTGAAAAAAACTTCTGTTGGGCCAGGGGCGGGGTGGATCACGCCTGTAAACCCAGCACTTTGGGAGGCTGAGGTGGGTGGATCACTTGAGCCCAGGAGTTCCAGATCAGCCTCAGCAACATGGCCAAACCCCACCTCTTCAAAAAGTGGGAGGATCACTTGAGCCAGGGAAGCAGAGGTTGCAGGGAGCAAGATTGTGCCACTGTACTCCAGCCTGAGTGACCAAGAGACACACCTTGTCTCCAGAAAAATCAATAAAATAAAATTCTGTCAAATGAGAATTCTATATTCAGAGAAAATATCTCCAAAATGAAGAAAAAAAGTATTTTTTTCCAGATAAAAGCTGGGAAAATTTATCAGCAGATATGCACTGTAATAAAAATGTTCTTCAGATAAAAGGAAAATTATACTAGATGAGAAACTGAATCTTCATAAAGGAATGAAGAGTGCTGGAACAAGTAAATACACAGGTATATATATAGTTTTTTTCACTTTCGTTTTTATCTTTTAGAGACTGGGTCTTTTTCTGTCACCCAGGCTGGAGTGCAGTGATGCAGCCATCTCTCACTGCAGCCTCAAATTCTTGGGTTCAAGGAATAACTTCCATCTCAGCCCATTGAGTAGCTAGGACTACAGGCACGTGCCACTGTATTCAGCTAACTTTTTGATTTTCATTTTTTCTTTCTTTCTTTTTTTGGAGAGATGGGGTCTTGCTTTGTTGCCCAGGCTGATCTTGAATTCCTGGCATCAAGCAATTCTCCCACCTTGTCCTCCCAACATGCTGAGATTACAGGTGTGAGCCACTACATCTGGCTCTAAAGGTGTATTTAAAAACATCTTTTTCACTTTTAAATTTCTTCAAAAGGGGCCGGGCGTGGTGGCTCACGCTTGTAATCCCAGCACTTCGTGAGGCCAAGGCGGGCAGATCACAAGGTCAGGAGATCCAGACCACGGTGAAACCCCGTCTCTACTAAAAATACAGAAAAATATTAGCCGGGCGTGGTGGCGGGCGCCTGTAGTCCCAGCTACTCAGAGAGGCTGAGGTAGGAGAATGGCGTGAACCCGGGAGGCGGAGCTTGCAGTGAGCCGAGATCGCGCCACTGCACTCCAGCCTGGGTGACAGAGTGAGACTCCGTCTCAAAAAAAAAATTTATTCAAAAGGTAATTGATTGTTTAAAGCAAAAATAAACAACTATTTATTATGAGTTGAAACAGAAGAAAGTAGCTAGTATTGGTTAAAATACTACATATAAATGATATATAATATTTTCATCTCTTTTATTTTCAAAGTAAAATTTTTTTTACAATGTTGTAGTGAAAAAATTTAGTCAATGTTAAACGTATGACAGCAATACATGGAGTGGAAGGGGACCATGAAAAGATAATGTTGTAAGGTTCCTTTTTTTTTTTTTGAGACAGAGTCTCTTTCTGTCACCCAGGCTGGAGTGCAGTGGCACAATCTCCGCCTCCTAGGTTCAAGGGATTCTCCTGCCTTAGCCTCCCAAGTAGCAGGGATTACAGGCACACACCACCACATCTGGCTAATTTTTGTATTTTTAGTAGAGATGGAGGTTTCCCCTTATTGGCCAGGCTGGTCTCGAACTCCTGACCTCAGGTGATCTGCCCACCTTGGCCTCTCAAAGTGCTGGGATTACAGGAGTGAGCCACTGCCCCCTAAGCCTAAGGTTCTTAAATTATATATGAAGAGATTCAATATTATTTACAGTGAGATTATGATCAGTCAAAGGTGCATATTAAAAAACCTATAAAGAATTATAGCCAAAAGACAAAGAAGAAGTTACAATATTATCAGAAAAATATTCAATCCAACAGAAGGCAAGAAAATTTAGGAAAAAAAAGGTGAAGAAGCAGATAAGATAAATAGGAAAAAAAAGAAAAAAACTAAGGTGAGGGATTTATTTTTTTATTTTTTTCTTCGAGACAGAGTCTCCCTCTGTCACCCAGGCTGGAGTGCAGTGGTGTGATCTTGGCTCACTGCAAGCTCCGCCTCCCGGGTTCACGTCATTCTCCTGCCTCAGCCTCCCGAGTAGCTGGGACTACAGGCGTCCGCCACCACGCCTGGCTAATTTTTTTCTATTTTTAGTGGAGACGGAGTTTCACCGTGTTAGCCAGGATGGTCTCGATCTCCTGACCTCATGATCCACCCGCCTCGGCCTCCCAAAGTGCTGGGATTACAGGCTTGAGCCACCGCATCTGGCCAGGTGAGGGATTTAAATGCAATTATAGCAATACTTACATTATATATAAATAGTGTGAACAGTCCAAGTAAAAGACAGATATTATCAGTTTGGGTAAAAAGTAGAATCAACTGTATGATGTCCACCAGTATATAGTTTATATTTAACTTTAAATATAAATATATTTATTTAAATGTAAAGACCTGGGTTCAGAAGGGGAAGAAAAGGAAGTAGTTAATATTGGTTGAAATGTTACATTAAAATGATTACATTTAATCTTTAAAATCTGTTTTATTTTCCAAATAAAATTGTTTCTATAATGTTGTAATGAAACAAATAAAACACCGTTATTATTAAGTCACAGTTAAACTACCTTCTCATTTTGTAAGCAAATTATCATTCACATAAATGAGTGATTACTTTTTCCTATTTTCCTAGAATTAAAGTGATAGTAAATATTTTCACAAGACATTGCTAATTCTACTAATAAAAGATGCAGGATGTGATGGCACTCTGGCTGTGACATCTGTTACCCCACTGATTACCTGGGTTGGTTGGGCTGATCTGGCTGGCTAGGCGGGTATCCCCTTCATGTGCATCTTTCCTGTGCTCATTCAAAGAGGATGACCTCCCTCATAGAGGGAGGACCATTCTTTGGTCAAGGGTATACCAGCAGCTGTGTTCCCCTGCTAGAATTTCCAAGTGAGCTTCCAAAGATGCAAATTCGACTGTCTCTTTAACTGACTGTTAAAACACATGGGCCTGTTTTTAATCTGCAATATTCAATAGAGATACATCCTGATGTGCCAATCTTCAATTTGTTACTCAAAGACTTTCAAAGCTCTGGCCAGAGAAAAGTTATTTTTGAAGAATTGACTGAAAGCAACACCATCCATCTGCTTCTTTATATACTACAAAATCTATCCCTACAGTATGACAGACATCAGAGAGCATATGTCCCCAGACCACATTATGTTGGCCTCATTTTATGCTCTTAGCTTACATTAAGGCACATTGTGGATTATGCAGAGTGACATTATACCCTGATTTGTTTGGATCAGTTTTGGTTTCCACCTGTTGTCCCATTGTAATTGTCATTAGTGCCCTTTTCACTCTTAAAAGAATATCAGTTTGGACAATAAGTAATATAGTCATCCTAGTTATAGGTGAGATTTATTTTCTTCTTTCTGATATTGTCAGTTTTCTCTAGTGCTCTGTTTTAGTCTGTTTGGGCTTCTATAACAAAATACCGTAGACTGGGTGGCTTATAAGTAAAAGAAATGTATTTCTCACAGTTCTGGAGGCTGAGAAATTCAAGATCAAGGTGCCAACGGATTTGGTATCTGGAGGACCTTTTTGCTGATTCATAGATGGCTGTCTTCTCATTGTGTCCTTATGTTTCAGAAGGGGTGAAGGAGCTCATAACCCCATTACCTTCCAAAGGCCTGAGCTCCAAATACTATCACGTTGGGAGTTAGCATTTAATATGTGAATTTTGTGGGGGACACAAATATTCAACCTATAGCATGCTCACATACTACATGTGACTATTTACGTTTGAATGAATAAAAATTAAATACTATTACCAGTCAATTTGTTGTACAAATTAGCCATATTTCAGTATTCAATAGTCACATGTGGCTAGTTGCTACTATTGGGCAGTCCTGATATGATATTTCCTCAACTATGGTAGTTTAAAACAGTAAAATTTCCAAGCACCAACCAAGAGTAACTTTGAGGGACATATATGTGCATATGAAGCTCATCCTTTAGTAGCCTAAAATCTGGCTGCATAGGTCAAACAATCATTGCGTTAGTTAGAATTCTGGTAGATATGAGAGATAAGAAACTAAGCTCAATAAAAAATGACTTTATTGGTTCTTATAATTGAGACGTCTAAGAGTAGAACTCATTTTAGGCCCATGTGATAGATTGATTTTAAAACTATCCCCAATTCTTCATCCCTCCCTGTATTCACATGCTTTCCAAGGTGACTTAGCAGCTCCTTCCGTCAAGACAGTCTATTTCAGTAGCATTTGAATCTGGGTTTTCCTTGTGACTACTTTGACCAATAGAATTTGGCAGAAATAACTGTCATTGTACAAGAGTAAAGAGTCCTTGTACATTTCTGCTATCCAATACATACTGTAATTGTCATGTGAATAAACATACATTGGTCTGCTAGATGACAAAAAACCAGTTGTCTTTGCTCCACCCTACAGGCAACTAATCACCAAGTATGTAAATGAAGCCATCCTAGACCAGTCAGTCCCCAGACGACCACATACAAGCCTAATCAAAAGGAGCCAGCCTGACTAGATCAGCAGAACTACCCAGACCCGTAAACTCACGAGCAATAATAAATGCCAATTGTGTAAGCCACTGAGTTTTGATGTTATTTTTACACAGCAACAGATAACTGATATAACACAATTGAAAAATTTGAGCAAAGCAACTTTAAACAGTTACATTAAGATCTGCTTTTCCGACTGGGCATGGTGGCTCACGCCTGCAATCCCAGCACTTTGGGAGGCTGAGACGGGCAGATCACGAGGTCAGGAGATCAAGACCATCCTGGCTAACATGGTGAAACCTGGTCTCTACTAAAAACACAAAAAATTAGCTGGGTGTGGTGGCAGGCTCCTGTAGTCCCAGCTACTCGGGAGGCTGAGGCAGGAGAATCACTGTCCCAGCTACTCGGGAGCCTAAGGCAGGAGAATCACTGGAACCAGGGAGGCGGAGCATGCAGTGAGCCGAGATCACGCCACTGCACTCCCGCCTGGGAGACTCCGTCTCAAAAAAAAAAAAAAAAAAAAAAAAGGATCTGCTTTTCCTTCTTTAACTCTTAGTTCTGATTCTTCTGTGTTAGTCTTATTCTGAGACAGGACCTTCATTAAGTGTGTGAAGATTATTCTGGCCTATATTCTTCCAACTTCACACCCAATGGCAAACAGTAGTCTCTTTTTCAGTAGCTTCTATAAAAGTTTTGAGATTTACTCTGATTGCATGGCTTGGCTCATGTAATCATCCTTGAAGTAATCATTGTAGCTATTGGAATTTGTTGTATTCATTGGCTCAGGCTTGAATCACATCCCTGGAATAGGGACTGGTTTTCCTGCAGACAGTACTTTATTCAGCCAGTATATACGATTACTGCTGTGCCAGTGTTTATGATCAGCATCCATTAAAATTAGTTGGTGTATTAGTTTTCTCTTGCTACTGTAATAAATTACTACAAACTGAAGGGCTTATTACAAATTTAGTAGCTTAAAAACAACCTAAATTTATTATCTTATAGTTCTGGAAGTCAGAAGGCCAAAATTAGTCTTGAAGGCCTAAAATCAAGCTGTTGGAAGGGCTGTGTTTTCTCTGCAGCCTTCAGGGGAGAATCCATTTCCTTACTTCTTCTAGCTACCAAAGGCTAGAAATGCATTTCTACCTGCATTCTTTGGCTTGTGGCTCCTTCCAACATCTTTAAAGCACCTCACTCCAAGTTCTGCTTTCTTTTACACCTGCTTTATCTCACTGACACCCCTGCCTTCCTCTTATACAGAATCTCGTGATTACATTAGGCTCATCTTCATAATCCAGGATAATCTTCTCATCTCAAGATCCTTAACATAATAAAATGTGCAAAGTCCCTTTTGCTATGTAAGGTAACATATTTACAATTTCTAGAGATTAGGACATGGACATCTTTGGGCGGGCAGGGGGTATTGTTGTTCTGCCTACCCCAGTCAGTACATTTATTTCTGTACTCTAGTGATGTTTAGCACTTTGACTATTACTTTCCTAACCAATGGGATGAGTGTCAGGAGAGTGGGTAAAACCATAAAAGAAAGTCAGTAACTAATGTTAGATATAATTAGAATAAAAGCCAAAACCTATATCCATCATGTTCAAGTTGGCAGAAAACACACCATAATCCCAAGAGCCTCCTGAAAGGGTTCTCCACTTGCGTGTTAGATCAAGTCTTCTTAATTATTTATTGTTTTATTAACAGTGGCTCATACACCTCCCATTCTATTTTCCATTCCAGCTCTCTTTTCCTTTCACCTAATCACCCCACAACTACTTCTCTATGATTTTCCAGGATCTTCAGTGGGGAGGAGCAAGAATAAAGCAACAGGGACTTAATTAGTAAAATTTCCAGACCACCTTATTAAAGGACTTCCTTGACAGTAAATTCCTTCCCTTTACTTCCTTCTCCTCAGTGATCTGAAGACTTTGGCAAAATGAAAGTAGCTCCTACTTGGTAAAATTATCTGGACCCTTTGTCAAACATGATGCATAACCTTGGTCAATTTATTTGCCCTTTTTGGCCTTCGAAGCTCTCACAGTTCAAATGTGAGTTAGTTATTACTTAGCCAAGCTTCAGAACATAAAACCCTTTTATAAATGGCATGTAATAGTTTAAAAATTAAATGTAAGTGCTCTTAAATCAGAACAGCTTTGACTAATTATTTATTGAATCCTTAGTCTTCTCCTCTATAAAATGAAGATTAATAATAAACTACAACTTTGAAGATTTAATGAGGAAAGTACATGTCCTCAGCATAGCCTGGCATAACTTGTTAAAATAATAGCTATTATTTAAAACATTTAGTTCCAATTCAGTCAACATTTATTGGACTCCTACTATGTGCCATACCTTGTGCTAGCCTCTTTGGTTTTGAAAAAGAGATATTTTAGCAAAATAAGGCATTTTGCAGTGAATTTATCTTGTCTTATTAGTTGACTGACTGGGGATTTAATTAAGACATTGTAATAGAACACTTTCAAACCCAAGTAGCAGAAAACTAAATGCAATTGGCTTCAACAATAAAGAGAACAACATACTGGTGCATGAAAATAGAGTAGAATTGATTAGGAATCAGATTCTGCTTCTCTCTGAGTTTCAAAGCATCATCTTCCTGTGTGTGTTGATGGTCCTCAGACTGATTTTCCTCCCGGTAGTGTGTCCGGAATTGGTTTCTTCTGGTGGGTTCTTGGTCTTGCTGACTTCAAGAATGAAGCCGCAGACCTTTGTGGTGAGTGATACAGCTCCTAAAGATGGTGTGTCCATCACGCCTGTAATCCCAGCACTTTGGGAGGCCGAGGCGGGTGGATTACAAGGTCAGGAGATCGAGACCCTCCTGGCTAACACAGTGAAACCCCATCTCTACTGAAAAAAAAAAAAAAAAAATTAGCTGGGCGTGGTGGCAGGCACCTATAGTCCCAGCTACTCGGGAGGCTGAGGCAAGAGAATGGCGTGAACCCGGGAGGCGGAGCTTGCAGTGAGCGGAGATTGCGCCACTGAACTCCAGCATGGGTCACAGAGCCAGACTCCGTCCCAAAAAAAAAAAAAAAAAAAAAAAAAAATAGTGTGTCCGTAGTTTGTTCCTTCAGATGTTCAGATGTGTCCGGAGTTTCTTCCTTGTGGTGGGTTTGTGGTCTCGCTGACTTCAGGAGTGAAGCTGCAGACCTTCACAGTGAGTGTTACAGCTCATAAAGGTAGTGCGGACCCAAAGAGTGAGCAGCAGCAAGATTTATTGTGAAGAGTGAAAGAACAAAGCTTCCACAGCATGGAAGGGTACCCGAGCGCATGGCTGCTGCTGGCTTTGGTGGCCAGCTTTTATTCCCTTGTCTCTGCCCACATCGTGCTGATTGGTCCATTTTACAGAACGCTGATTGGTCCGTTTTTACAGAGTACTGATTGGTGCGTTTACAATCCTTTAGCTAGACACAGAGCACTGATTGGTGAGTTTTAACAGAGTGCTGACTGGTGCATTTACAATTCTTTAGCTAGACACAGAGTGCTGATTGGTGCATTTTTACAGAGTGCTGATTGGTGCGTTTACAATCCTTTAGCTAGACACAGAGCGCCGATTGGTGTGTTTTTACAGAGTGCAGATTGGTGCATTTACAATCCTTTACCTAGACACAGAGCGCTGATTGGTGCATTTATAATCCTCTAGCTAGACAGAAAAATTCTCCAAGTCCCCACTGGACCCAGGAAGTCCAGCTGGCTTCACCACTCAGGAGCAAAATGGCTGCAGCAATTTTCAGGCCATATATCTGCACACCACATCATTCGGGAGAGAGTTTTTCTTCCCACAATCATTAAAATAAAATGCTGATTTTTGCTCTGATTGGACCAACTAAGGTCATGTGCCCATCCTCAAAGTAATCACTGTAGCCAAATGATTCCATGTGCTTACCTGAACAGAAATAGATGAAAAGGTTACTCCTACGAAAAATGCATGGCTAATTCACAGTGTAAAGCCATGCAATATTTTCTGGAGAGAAGACCAACAATGTTTGCTATACAGTTAACACACACACACACACACACACACACACAGAGAGAAAAATTTGAGGAAAATTTCTCATTACTTTGAAAATGAGAAATTTTACTCATAATTACTAGGGTTTTTCATACTAGCCGTCTACTTTAAAACTTGCTACTTCGGGCAAGACTCTTATTTGCAAGTAACAGAAAACTCAGACTCTTTTAAACAGTGAGAGGAAATACAATAACTCATGAAACTGAAATGTGCAAAGTTAGAAAAGGTCAGGCAGAGTTGGATTCAGAAATTCAGAACTTGTCAGGAGGCCTCAGTCTGTCAGTTCTGTTCTCTTCTGTTGGCTTTATTCACAGAGTGGCCCCTCTAAGCTCTGGGTTTATAATTCCTTAGTTTAGCAACCCCAGACAAAGACGGTTTCCCCTTTTCCACAAGCAAAAAATCTAAAATTCCTTTTGATTTTCCCAAGTTTGGATCATATTTTCACTCTTGTACTAATCATTGCTGGGGTGAGGTCAGGATGAATTACACAAAATGACCACCATTATTAGATCACCTGCACACCTAGCTGTCACTTCTAGAAGAAAGAGAAATAGAGGCAAAATTGGGAAAAATCAAATAAATGATTACATTCATCTAGCCAGTTTATTCACCTAAACAGCAAATATTTATTGAGAGCCCACTATGGGCCTGGATTTGTAACATGGAATTGAGGAAGGAACAAGAGGGAACACTAAGCAATCCTCATGTCGTATGTAGCATAGCACAGAGGAGTAAACTGTTAAACAAACGCCGTAAGATGCGATGAGTGTCATCACAGGCAAGGTACAGGGTGCCATAATTGACTTATTTTGCACAGGAACAAAGGAGACTTTAGTATGTGTCTCTGGATTTTCAAGTGGGAAAGAAAAAGAAAGAAAAAAAGAAACAAACTGCTATTATCTTTCTCTGATCTCTCAAATTTAGATCTTTGCCCTTTGAAGCCCAAACTCAAATTACTTGATATTTACCTTGAATAGTTCCCTAGCAACCATCTCATATATATGGAGAATGGCATAAAATTGCTTTAAGAGCTGAAAATCAAACAAATCTCAGCTATATAAAAATATTATTATATAAACATATTTCAAAAGATTTTAAAAAGTCTTATCATGGAATTAAATGTACAGTTACCCAACATGATTTCAAAATGGCCAGTGATGTGTCAATGACTGTAAATTTTTCAAAATAATACAAAAGAATTCAATTCATCTTAGCACATATTTACTGCAATTGTTTACCGGATATGTTGTAATGGGCTATCACCCCAGTACATGGCAGCAGTTGCAAAGAAAGCTTTGGAAGGATCTATGTTGAGACAATGTGTTAGAAGTTCAGGAAATTTGGCAAAGCCAGAAGACTCCGGTGGCTGGCTCTGCAGGGACTGGGCTGATAAGCTCCTGTGTTTAGGAAATGAGGAAGCTGTGACAGCTGGAGGCAGCATCACACAGGGACAGAACAAGAGGATGTATTTGTTCAATGATTCTATTGCAGGTAGTGCTGCCCTCCGACCCCTATATACTCCTTACAGGGGGGTGGAAAGCTGTTGGCCTGTAAATGGGCAATAATAAGGATCAAAACTCCGGTCCCCAAAGGGCTGGAATTGGGGTAAAGCTTGAAAGACTATGTGAGGATTATGAGGCGTCTTTATACTCACATTCTACTAAGTTGCTCTAACAAAAACACATATATTCAGCCTTAAAAAAGGAGTAAAATTCAGATACATGATAAAACATGGATGAACGGTAAAACACTGTGCCAAATGAAATAATTCAGACATAAAAGGACAAATATTCTGATTCCACTTATATGAGGTACTTAGAATAGGCAAAGTCATAGAGACAGAAAGTAGAATAGTGGTTATCAAAGTAGAACAGTGGTGACCAAAGGGAATGGGGAGCTGTTTTTTAATAGGTACAGAGTTTCGGTTTGGGATGGTGAAAAAGTCCAGAGAGGGATAACATTAATGGTTGCACAACAATGTGAATGTACTAAATGCCATTGAATTGTACACTGGAAAGTGAATAAAGTGGTTTTTTTCTTTTTTGCTTTTTTTGTTTGTTTGTTTGTTTGAGACGGAGTCTCCCTCTGTCACCCAGGCTGGAGTGCAGTGGTGAAATCTTGGCTCACTGCAACCTCTGCCTCCAGGGTTCAAGCGATTCTCCTGCCTCAGCCTCCCAAGTAGCTGGGATTATAGGCACACACCACCACACTTGGCTGATTTTTGTATTTTTAATAGACACAGGGTTTTGCCATGTTGGCCAGGCTGGTCTCGAACCCCTGACCTCAAGTGATCTGCCTGCCTCAGCCTCCCAAAGTGCTGGGATTACAGACATGAGCCACTGCACCTGGCCTAAAGTGGTAAATTTTATATTATATATATTTGTTCACAATAAAACACATACACATATAAGCATTCACTCATTCATTTAACATTACTGGACACCTAGTATTAGAGTAGTCAGATAAAATATATGACACAGTGAAATCTGAGAAATAATAAATAATTTTTTAGGGTAAATAGGTCCCATGCAATATTTGGGGCATATGCATACTAAGAAATTATTTGTTGTTTTTCTGAAATAAAACATATTTGCACCAAAAAATATGCATTTTTTGCCTGACATTCAAATTTTACTAGGAATACTGCAGTTTTATTTGTCAAATATGGCAACCTTACCTATTATGCATCAGGCACTATGCTAGGGCCTGAAATACAATGAGGCATAGACATAATCTGGCCTTTTGAAGGGTTTTCTTGAGTTATGGTAATTCTTAGACATACCAGTAATATAAATTCTACCTATATTGGTAATTTACTAAACATGAGAGTGCTATAACTTCAAAGGAAATCTCTGAGTTATAATTTTTGCATGCCTAGGAAAAAGAAAGCCTAATGTTAATATTAAGAAAACAGGAAAAGGCCTACAAATTAATTCCCAATTTTTATACTGTTTGTAGGCGGTGTTGCAATAGTGTCACTATCATGTAATTTTTATTCTTTTTATTTGAAAGAACACAATTAAAGGGGAAGGTTTTTTAAACTTTAATTTCTCTATAAGAAAACAAATCTCTATTTGGGATAATAGCAATGATGCTTTATCCTATGTTAGTGTTTACGAATGTATAAAGTATTTTTCATATAGTTATGTTTTATTTTTGAAATAACAAACATCACTCTTGTTCAGTCAGTATTATAATACACCACTAGTCTCTTGCCCAGGCCTAATTCCTACTTCCTGCAATCTATCACCGATGGATTAATCTTCCTAATACGTAACTCTGACACTGTTATTTCCCTGTCCAAAAATCTTCAATGGCTCTCCTCTACATGAGAACAAAACCTGAAATCTTTGGCTTGGATTTCAAGTCCTCTATAGTTCACCACTTTTCTCACCTCATCTTACTTTTTCAGCCTTATCTCACTCCTCTCGTGAACACTCTTCCAGAAAGTGAGCTAATTTGTCCTTCAACGTGTTTCCATCTTTCCAAAGGCAGAGGCCTTTACAAAATATGCATTCATTTTCCTAGCTCATTTTTCTCCTTGGACTCTTTTTTCCATCTTTTAACATAGTGGTTTTACTGAGACTTATTGTAAGAAATATATTACATTGTAACCAAACATGCATACACATACACAGAAATTAAAAAATAAAACACAATTTTCATTAAAGCACATTTTCCCACTTTCTGTGATGAACGTTCTTTTTTTTAAACTATATTGCATTCTATTCTCTACCATTCTATTTTATTAAAAGAAAATGCTAGTCTCATCCCATCAAATTGTTTTCTTGACCCAATTATGGATTACTATGCTCCCAAATGGAAGCATTGCTTTAATGCTTATCTATTGATGGCAAAAACTGCAATTAGTTTTGCACCAACCTAATAAAATATCCTTTCCTTTACAAAGACTTTTATGCCCCTAATCAGAAATAGCCTTTCCTTTCTCTAAGCTCTAAGGGATTTTTTCCACTGAAGCACCTATTAACACAAGACATTGTGTTGTAGATATCTGTGTACATTTTAGGCTCCTTGTAAGACTATACACTTACTCCGTGTTAGACTGTCCAAGTAAACCCTTAAACTATTTGAAAGTAAGTGTGGTGTTTTATTTGTGCTGTGTCTTCTTTGGCACCTCGGAAATAAAACAGAGTCTCACTAGAAGTTAGGCAGATGAAAGAAACCTGCTGTTAGTCAAGTTATGCCTCTCCCAATCTACCCTAAAATATTTCTTTCTCTCTTCTTTAGCTGGATTTGATTTAGGAATATGATAATTAAATTATTCATTGAGGTATTCTGTGTTACCTACAATCAAGTTATGATGCTCTTGAGTAATTCACCAAATACCAACAACTCTTAGAAAATCTCCAATGTTACGCCGGGCGCGGTGGCTCACGCCTGTAATCCCAGCACTTTGGGAGGCCGAGGCGGGTGGATCACGAGGTCAGGAGATCGAGACCATCCTGGCTAACACAGTGAAACCCCGTCTCTACTAAAAATACAAAAAATTAGCCGGGCCAGGTGGCGGGCGCCTGTAGTCCCAGCTACTCGGGAGGCTGAGGCAGGAGAATGGCGTGAACCCCGGGGGGCGCAGCCTGCAGTGAGCCGAGATCGCGCCACTGCATTCCAGCCCAGGCGACAGCAAGACTCTGTCTCAAAAAAAAAAAAAAAAAAAAAAAAGAAAATCTCCAATGTTAGGTCACATCTCTACATTGGTTCACTTTAGGAGGTAGTAATTTTACAGTATTGTTGATTCTGATCTGATGCAGGGAGACGGTGGGAAAGCCAATCTTAGTTTTACAGTACATAGGAGGAGCCCTAGCATAGTAACGTCTTCAGTCTCTCTTATTAGAACAAAATAATTAAAGCTATAATAATAATGGGGGGAAATGAAAAGAAACGCAAACCACCTGAGTAGAGAGTCATATTTTTCAGAAAAACAGAACTCAGGAACATGAAAGTATTCGAAGGGGGAAATCCTTTAAATATTGTTTTTAAAAAAACTTCAAAGAGGATACCCAAGTTATGCAACTGTTTTTTAACATGAAAATCTTCAAAGAATACATTTCTCATGCAATGCTTAAAATTCTCAAAGGGGGCTCCCTCTGGAGTAAAACTCTTTGAAGGTGAAATCTCTTCAATCATCTGAGTTTTTTTTTTTCAAAGAGAAAACCTTTTCCAAATTTTCTTTAAGCCAGGAACATTATTTAAGGGGGAATTATTTCAGAAATAGAAAACTGCCTTCTCAGTAATATGTGCATTTTTGAATTTATCCAAGTAAACCCCTTGAGAATAATGAAAATGAAGTACTGCCAATAATATATACTACACTTAAGTTTGGCAACAGAAAGAAAATTCTTGTCATCTTTGCCCACAATACACTTGATTTTAATGTTATACAAAATGTAATGACTTAAGGTTGTTACATACATATATCCAATTAAAATAATGGAAAGAATAATTTTTTCTAGGATCTTCTTTTTGGTTCAAAAAAGAAAGCAAAAATGAACTTATTTTGTGTGGTTCAACTTAATTTCTAGCTTTTATACTTATCATAGCCTCTGATGTGATCCTACTGGCAGTTTCTCTTCAACTGTCTATTATAAAGCTAATCTTGGCAGGTTATTGTGACATCTAAAGAGAAAAATTGCCAGACATACTAGGTCAAATCCATTGTCCCCAGAGCCCAATATTCTGTCATTGGTACCAGTAGATGTGCCTTGCGGACTGGCCATTCAGTCATTTATTTATTCATCTAACAAATATTTATTACAGTTAGTATGTGCCAAGTACTGTGCAGTGTATCATCCCCTATGACATCAATATAAAAAAAACTTGAGTGTATGCCCACCAAATAGTCTATTTTTCTTTTCCTGTTCTCTAGTGGCTGCTGGGATCAGTAATGATAGGGGCAAAACAGGAGTAGATGTTTTTACTCAACCATCTAATTTAGGTCTTGACCCTCCCACCCCCAGATTAGACTCCCAGCCTACCTTTGTATATCTACAATATGTATTAAATTCTTCTGGCAAGCAAAAAAACTATTTACCAAGATTTCTAGATTTTGCACAACCAAAAACTGGCTTAAGTTATGATATGTGTTGTATGTAATTTGAAATGCTCACACTGCTTCTTAAAATAGCATTATAATTTGGAACATTAGAAATTAATGGACAAGTGCACTTTTCCCCTGGGACGTTGCTCCCCAAAAATCTATAACTTTAGTCTAATGATGACATAATAGACATACCCAAATTGAGGAACACTTTGTGAAATACCTGACCAAGAATTTTCAAAACTGTTCATCAGTCAAGATCATAATAAACAAGGAAAGAATGAGAAACTCTCACAGGTTAGAGGAGACTAGGGAGTCTTTATAATTAAATTGGTATCATGGTATCCTGAATTAGATCCTGGAACAGAAAAAGGATATTTGTGGAAAAACTGGCCAAATACAAATACAGTGTAGCTTAGTCAATAGTGTTGTACCAATGTTAATTTCATAATTTTGACAAATGTACCATGATTATGCAAGATGTCAACATTAGGGGAAAATGGGTAAAGAGCATATGGGAACTCTCTGTACTATCTGCACACGTACTATCTCTCTGTAAGTCTAAAATTATTTCATAATAGTTGAAGATCATATTGCATAACAGTGCAGCAAGGCATAGGGCAAGCAGCAACACTAAAAGTGATATTTGAATGCTTGAGGTCTAGGAAATGGCACTGTAATGTGTTTCCTAAGCATTGCATCAGCTTCTGTGTGGATTTCATAGAAAAGCGAATTACATTCTCATTCTTATCCTTGAACCTCATAGCGGGCTAGAAGAGTTTCCAGGACACCTGCTAAACAAAAGCCACATACATGTGACCCAAAGACAGCTTCCCAAGTACTATCTCTGGATTGGAAGGAAAGTGTTTTCTCTATTAGTTCTATTTCTAAATAGTCAATTTATTAATGCAACAAGCCTTCACTGATGCCAAGGAGGTCTCAGTAAGCTGGATGCTGGATTTACAAACACCAATTAAACACAGATCTTGCTCCCAAGGATCTCACTATTTCCTGAAGAAGGATGATCTTTTATTCAACACACAGTTAGTTTTTTGAGTGTTTACTCTGTGCCAGGCACTATACTTGGTGCTTGGGATAAAACAGTGAGCAAAACCTGCAAAGATGTCTGCTCCTGAGTTCATATTCTATTAGAACTGGCTTTAGGGGAGATACTTGATTTACAATCAGGAAAACATATTAGTAAATTATGGATCATCTTATTTAAACCCAGAGTTTATCTCTGGCAGTAGTCTTTGGAAGGGAGTGTGGCTGGTCTATGCCATAACTCCCCTTCACATGCTATAGTTCCACTATGGCCTGCACTCCCTACTTTTTTATGGCCAAGCAAAGGCATTGAAATATGTAGGCACAATGTGATGTACTTGTGATTACATTTCTTCCAAAGGACACTCCTGTTGGAAAAAGGGAATTCAGCCTTGTACTTGCAAAGGAAACATGTGATATGGCTGAAACCTGGGAATCTGTTACTTTGGGGGGGTCTTTGTGGTGGCTCCCTTCACAGGCTACCAAACCCCATGCATACCCTCAGCAAGCCTAGCTGGCCTCTTCATTTATTCACATCTTTCAAAATTCTACAACATTCTACTCTTTTTCTCATGTCTTGCAGATGCCTCAGTTGTGTCCCTTGATAGTTAATACTAAAACCTTGCTTCTGTACAGTTGTGCGATTATAATCACTGCAAATAATGTTTTCTCTGTTTTGTCAACCAATTCATGGTAGTTATTTACCGTAGTTTTTATGTTACATTTTAATGTTTTTACAGGTCATACAACTTATTACTCTTCTCTTCCAGGCATTCTTTCACAATTATTTTCCTGTTTGTAATAAGAAAACAACATTAAAACAATGAAACATGCTTGATATGAAATTATACATGCAGAAAAAGAATCGTTACATTGGATAAACAAGGACACATCTAGAGAGTTGTCAGCCTAGTGGTGAAGGTTAAATTGGAGTAAACTGCGGTGTTTAAAATTAACTAACATGCAAGCATATATTTGAGAGCTCTTTAAATATAAGAATACTTTTTTGACAAAAAAAAAAAAACACATCTTTTTTTTTTTTTGAGACAGGGTCTCACTCTGTTACCCAGGCTAGTGTGCAGTGGCGGGATCTCGGCTCAGTACAACCTCACCATCCCAGGCTCAAATGATTCTCCCTTCTCCTGCCTCAGCCTCTCAAGTAGCTGGGATTACAGGCATGTGCCACTACAGCCTGGCTAAGTTTTGTATTTTTAGTAGAGACGGGGTTTCACCATGTTGGCCAGGCGGGTCTTGAACTCCTGAGCTCAAATGATCCACCTGCCTTGGCCTCCCAAAGTGCTGGGATTACAGGCCTGAGTCACTGCGCCCAGCCCCCAAAAAATCATATCTTAACTTTTTTTTGTCCTCTACTAAAATAGGGAAGTTTTATAAGATCTTCAAAGCTAAACTTTGTTTTATTTTCACAAATCAAGGCATGGCTCACCACTAAGATTCATTTTTTTAACCACAATTCGATCCTAAAGAAATGTTATAATAATTCTTGAGTTCCAAGACATAATGGCAATATCTCCTGGATTTGGTTGACTGGCTTTCATGTTCAACAACCTGAGTTTACTTTAGAAGCATTTCAGAAGCAGGGTCAACAATGGGCTAAATGAGAAGGAGGCCATGTTTCTCTCTTTCTGATTTTCAACACCTTTCTCCAGTTCCAGTCCAGGGGCCTAGTATCTCATGCAAACCTAATTGAACAGCTATTTGGGGCTTACCTTGTCCTGCTGTCCTTCCCAGTCTCAATAAAAGCTCCATACTATTAAGTCGAATTCTATACATATATTAATAGTTAATATTAGTATGTACATCTATACTGGATAGGATAAGAGTCCTATGAAAGCCTGCATGATCCTCAAATCCCAGAGAAGATTTTAAAGAGAAAACAATCAAACTTTCAACTAAACTGAATTATTCAGCTTTGTTCTTTAGATTGGCTTGAGAAACAGATACAAAGGTGGGGTTAGGAGTGCAGGAGATTTATTGGGGGAAATATCTGAGAAATATAAAGGGGAAGGAGCCAGAGAAAGTGGAAAGAGCATTCAGATGGTGTGCAAGGTAGATTTGCTCTCTGTGAGGAAGAGGAGGAAGGAAGGAGTCAGTAGTAGGAGTTGCAGACTAAAGCCATATTTAAGAGTTTTGGTCAGGCCAATAAAGAGTTTTTGAGCCAAAGCAACTCATTTAAGGAATGCCATGCCTTGCAGGACTAAGCTTGTCCCCCACCATATCCATTTTCTGGGAACGTGGTCTTGCCATGATCAGGCTGGGGTTGGGGTAGATCTTGAAGGGCATGAGCAGCTGAGGCTTTGGTGAATTTTGCTCTCCACTGCAGGAGATCTGAGAAGCACATTTATATAATCATATCAGCAAAACTCCTTCATTGAATATTTCAAAAATAATTGTATTTATTTATATACTCATAAAGTTATAGAGAATGCTATTTCATGGTGTGCCTGCATAAGTACCTCTCACAAAACCTTCTTTAAATGTTTTCATGAATTATACTTCAATGGCAAATTAATAATTTAAAACAGTGGTGATAGTGAACCATCTTTTTTTATTAATTAATTTATTTTTTATTACACTTTAAGTTCTAGGGTACATGTGCACAACGTGCATGTTTGTTACATATGTATACATGTGCCATGTTGGTGTGCTGCACCCATTAACTTATTTACATTAGGTATTTCTCCTAATGCTATCCCTCCCCCAGCCCCCCATCCCACGACAGGCCCTGGTGTGTGATGTTCCTCTTCCTGTGTCCAAGTGTTCTCATTGTTCAGTTCACACCTATGAGTGCAAACAGGTGGTGTTTGATTTTCTGTCCTTGTGATTGTTTGCTAAGAATGATGGTTTCCAGCTTCATCCATGTTCCTGCAAAGGACATGAACTCATCCTTTTTTATGGCTGCATAGTATTCCATGCTGTATATGTGCCACGTTTTCTTAATCCAGTCTATCACTGATGGACATTTGTGTTGGTTCCAAGTCTTTGCTATTGTGAATAGTGCCGCAATAAACATACGTGTGCATGTGTCTTTATAGTAGCATGATTTATAATCCTTTGGGTATATACCCAGTAATGGGATGGCTGGGTCAAATGGTATTTCTAGTTCTAGATCCTTGAGGAATTGCCACACTGTCTTTCACAACGGTTGAACTAGTTTATAGTCCAACCAACAGTGTAAAAGTGTTCCTATCTCTCCATATCCTCTCCAGCATCTGTTGTTTCCTGACTTTTTAATGATTGCCATTCTAACTGGTGTGAGATGGTATCTCATCGTGGTTTTGATTTGCATTTCTTGGATGACCAGTGATGATGAGCATTCTTTCATGTGTCTGTTGGCTGCATAAATGTCTTCTTTTGAAAAGTGTCTGTTCATATCTTTTGCCCACTTTTTGATGGGGTTGTTTGTTTTTTTCTTGTAAGTTTGTTTAAGTTCTTTGTAGATTCTGGATATTAGCCCTTTGTCAGATGGGTAGATTGCAAAAATTTTCTCCCATTCTGTAGGTTGCCTGGATAGTGAACCACCTTTTTAAAAAATGGTTCAAGAAATACATCCAGGACAAATTCATTTCATAAATTGATTTTGAAATCTTTTGGATATTCATGCAGAAGGAATTAAATGCACTTTCTCTTTCACTAAGAGACCTTTCCTATGTTTTTGAGCTGACGTTTTGTGAAAAGAAAAAGATCCACATTGGTTTTTCAGTTCCTGGTTTTATAGAATTCATTCATTGAATAATTCAACAAAGATTTATTGAGTATCTACTGTGTACTAGGCATAGTTTGCTAAGCATTTCACTTTCCCTGTATTTGTACCAGGAAATATCACCAATTTGGCCTGGTTGTGGAAGATATGGACTAACCTGAATTAGTGGCATTCAAATTATGTACTTATTTTAAATTAAATATTTAAATATTGCAATTATAGGAATGAGAGATTTGACTAGTAAAAAGACGATTAAAGACAAAAGTTTAACTCAAAAAACACTTGAAAGATCATTTAGTGAAAGAGATCACAGATATCTGCATTTAATTCCTTCTTTTAAAAATTCAAATACAAATTTAGAAAGTGAATCACACTTGGATATATTTCTTGGACAATTTTTTTTTCCCCACTGACA